>NW_022631041.1:6385215-8868526 GCF_010015895.1 Lontra canadensis
TTTTTTTTTTTTTTTTTTTAAAGATTTTATTTATTTGACAGAATTCACAAGCAGGCAGAAAGGCAGAAAGGGAGAGAGGAGGAAGCAGGTTTCCCGCTGAGCAGAGAACCTGATGTGGGGCTTGATCCCAGGACCCCGAGATCATGACCCGAGCCGAAGGCAAAGGCTTAACCCACTGATCCACCCAGGCACCCCAATGTGTGTGTTTTTTAAACAGAATTCTTTCTTGAGAGGATTGTAAGGCATCTTCCATTCAAAAGATAAAAGATAACATTGACTGATTCCTTAACTTCGTTACAAGGACTGTGCCAAGCCCTCTTTGTATTTATCTTTCTTATTTGATACATAAATATCAACCTTTTGAGGGCTATGCCTCTACCAAGGTCACTTAGAAAGTAACCCAGGGTTGTTCGACACTTAACCTCTGTAGTATATTGTCCCCTTGTAGAAATACAAGAATGGAGTGATTCCAGGTGGGAGAGAGAAAGGTTATGTATGTCTTGGGGGTTAAGTATGAATAGTTCGGATCTTTAGTTATTATTTGAATTTATTCTTTTCATGTTCTTTTCCCTCTTCCTTTCCCTTTCTCTCTCCCTCCTCTCCCTCTCTCTCTCTTTCCCTTCCCTCCCTTTCACCCTCCTTCTCTCCTTCTCAACCTCGCTCTACCTCCCTCCCTCTCTCTTTCTCCTTTTTAGGTGACAGAGGGAAAACAGGACCTGGAAAGAGCATCACAGTTGGCCCGGAAAATGAAGAAAGAGACTGCTTCTCTCTCTGAATGGCTTTCTGTTACTGAAGCTGAATTGGTACAAAAATCCACGTCTGGAGGCTTGAGTGGGGACTTGGATATAGAAATCTCCTGGGCTAAAGTAAGTTGTAACTCGGGTTACCTGCCAATATTATGCCAGGATCTCCTATGGCATTTTGTTCAGGATGTCCTTTATCTCCATTTCATGTTAAATACACCATTTTCTTTTTTTCCATTATTTTTTCCACTTCCCTGTCTTAAGAAAAAAGAAGACTATTTTAAAAGACAACAATGTGGGGCACCTGTGTGGCTCAGTGGGTTAAAGCCTCTGCTTCTGGCTCAGGTCATGATCCCAGGGTCCTGGGCTCGAGCCCAGGGTCCTGGGATGGAGCCCCGCGTCGGGCTCTCTGCTCAGCAGGGAGCCTGCTTCCCTTCCTCTCTCTCTGCCTACCTCTCTGCCTACTTGTGATCTCTGTCTGTCAAATAAATAAATAAATAAATAAATAAATAAATAAGTAAGTAAATAAATACATACATACATACATACATACATACAACCTTTAAAAAAAAATAAAAGGCAACAATTTAAGACAATATTTTTATCTTGATTCCAAAACCATTAAACTCACATAGATCATTGTGCCTGTGTGGTACGTAAAACATTCTAATCACTACCTTCACAGCTGGTGATAGTTTTTGAGTATTGGTTTTTCACAGAGTATTGGGCCGAGTATTAATTCTTCTGTAATAACTTTTATACCCATAGCTAATCTTTATATTGCTAGTGAACTGGTGTAAAGAGTATAGGAACAGAATTAAAAAAAAATCAATACAAGATCCAAGAGTTTTCTGTAACTCTATTTATTTCGACATCGGAGATTAGAGAGTAGATCTGCCGATTCTTTTGAGGTGGACAAAGAATTGATGGAACACAAAGTCTTTTTTTTTTTTTTTAGCAAAGGCATTCTTCTTCCCTAAATGTACTTCCTAAGAAAGAAGCATGTATAATACAGATAAGTGCCGAATACAAATGACTAATACTGTGATGGAAATTTTTATAAAGCCACAAATATCACTGTTGACATCTACGGGTGTTTGCTTGTAGGAAGTGGAGAGCATGTGCTGTGAGGTCATGTATGATGCAACCATTTCTTAATTTGAACACTTTGTAGGGGTAACAGTTGAATGAAAGTCAAGATATAAAGCATTACAATAGCTCATGAAAAGTTTAATTAGGTCATGGACTGTGTGACATGACAAGAAGATGGAAAAAGGGATGCAGGAAGGAAAGGGGGAACATTGGAATTTGCTGATAAAAGCAAAGCAAAGACATTACACTTTCTTTTTAAGTTTTTCAAGAAAATAATATCTTCTTTTACAATACATTTTGAAAGCCATTATTTTCTTATTAATAACTTAAGTCATGTAAGCTAATTGAATGACATTTGTACAGTGTAATGAAAAAAGACGGAAGCAAAAATCATTTCTACTCAAAGAATACACTGTTTTTGTTTGTTTTTTATAGGCACATATAAACATGAACAGACAGAAACGTTTAAAAATAATTATATTGTGCCTAATGTTTCTTAACCTGTCTTAAAAACTTTTATCTTTAATATTTTTCTTTACCTACAGAGGTTTTGTATCACACATTGGAGAAGCGTAGTATTTTATTGGTTTTTTAAAATTAAGCCATTCCTCTATTCATATCCATTTAAATTATTACCAGTTTCCACTATTGTAAAAAATGCTGTGATGAATATACTTGAAGCTAAATCATAGCATATATTCATGATTATTTCTTGAGGATAAATTCTTAGACTTAAAAATATTGGTCAAGGGATGTATCCATTTAAAATTCTTGTACACATTATAAAATTGCCCTGTGGAAATATTATACCCATCAGCTGTGAGTGAGAATTCCTACTTGTTCAAAGGTAGGCAAATATCATGTTTTGGTTATTTAATTGCAACATTTTCCAAAGTTTGGAGGCCATCTGTAGCTCTTTTTATAAAACTGCCTTTTTGGGGCACTGGGATGGCTGCCCATTAAGGATCTGACTCTTGATCTCCGCTCAGGTCTTGATCTCAGCGTTGTGACTTCAAACCCACATTGGGCTCCACACTGGGCATGGAGCCTACTTAAGGAGAAGCTACCTTTTTGTAGTTTTGACCATTCTGGTCTTTTAATTTAGAGCTCTTTACCTACCCCAATAATAAATGTTTAGTGTGTTGTTACATTTTTCTTTTCCTTTTTTGTTTTGTTTTTTTGTTTCCTTGCCTCTGTAAAAAAGTTTCCTTTCTGTTCTGTATTTTTTAAAACCATCGTATTGTGTATTTTTTTAAAGAATAAAATTCATCTTTTTCTTCATTGTTTCTGTCTTTAGTGCTTCTTAGAAAGTCCAACTCCAAGGTTATATAATTCTTTACTTACATTTTCTTCTAGCTCTTTTGTAGTTTCATCTTTTACCTTTAATGTTTTAATCCTTCTGGACCAATAGTTAACCGTTTATCTCAGCACTATTTACTAATTATTTTTTCCTTTCTGATTTGACATGCTAAATTCATGTATTCTTTTTACCTGTTGCTTTTCTCTGTTTTCCACTTATTTGACCCTTTGAATTGTTCTTCAACTGTTTAACTATATGGCTTCCTAATATATTTCAACATGTAGTTAAAAGATTCCATCTTTTGTTTCTGTTGTGTGTTTGTGTGTGTGTATACTCATATAAACTTAAAATATTCTAGTCTGAAATTATTTAAAAAATTCTGTTAGAAAATTTGGTTTGAATTTCCATAAATTTATAAATTTGTTTTGAGGAGAATCAATATCTTTGTTATAAGTCTTCTTAGTAAATGGTATATTTCCTTTTTCTCCCCAATTTTTTTATATTACTACATAATGCTTTGGTTTTTTCCTTCAAAAACATTATGTATGTATGCAAAGTTGTTTATTCCTACATTTTTATTTTTATAGGTATATAAAAAGTATGCTTTTTCTCTTCTATACTAATTACAGCTTGTACATAGGCAATATGATTTTCACATATTTAATTTTTAATCATCTGTTTGTGTACTCACATCAATTCCATTCAATTAGTTGATTCTGGTTATTTTTTAAGGTAAAGACTTTTAAAACAATGTAAGATTGTCTCTTCTGGTACTATTCATTTTAAAATTCCCATTTAATCTTATTTCAGGTTTGAAATAATGAAGATGGTAAATACAAGTCACAAATTCACAGCACATTCTCTTCATTAGAATAATCAAATGAAACATCAGTATGAAACATAATCACCCACTTTTTCAGTGTTGTTTTCAGATTTAAGAGACATTCATATTTCACAACATTTTAATGTATTTGCACTTAAAAATTATGTAAAATTTTTTCAATGTAAAAATTTAAATAGCATTTTCATTCCTGAACTTTAATAGCATTTTTATTCAGTAGCTTAAATATTATTTTCAATATAGTCATTTTCTTTACAATACAGTCTATTAGTGTAGATAGTTGTGTGCACTGTTTACATTTAATTACTTGTAGTTAATTGTTTCGTATGGTTCTTTTTAAAAATACTTTATTTATTTGAGAGAGAGAGAGAGCATGCGCACGCGTACACGCACCCAGAAGCAGTGGGGAGGGGTAGAGGGAGAAGGAAAGCAGACTCCCTACTGAGCAGGAGTCCAACACAGGACTCAATCACAGGGTCCTGGGATCATGACTTGAGCCGAAGGCAGATGTTTAATGGACTGAGCCTCCCAGGTACCCCTATTTTATATAGTTTTTTTTTTTTTTTTAAGATTTTATTTATTCATTTGAGAGAGAGAAAGAGCACAAGCAGAGGGAGAGGCAGAGGGAGAAGCAGGCTCCCCACTGAGCTGGGAGCCCTATGTGGGGCTCGATCCCAGGACCAGAGATCATGACCTGAGCTGAAGGCAGATGCTTAACCATCTAAGCCACCCAGGCACCCCTATTTTATATAGTTCTTAAAGACTGTTCTAGTCAATCAGTACATTCCCTATGAAGGTAGATAGAAAGTCTTTCCTGCAGAGAGCTTGGCTGTGGGTTTTGTTTTTTTTTTTTTTTTAAACTCCCTTCTGGAGAAGAACATTTAGAAGAAACATTTTAGTGCCTTTATAAATATACCAGTATTTGATATGGCCAAGTGAATGTTTAAACCTTGACTCATCTGGGAATTTGTAATTTTTATGCCTTCCAAAATGTAATTTAATGATGTGAGATTAAATATAAATGAGCTCTTGGAAATGATTTGTTTAAATGTTGGCTAAAAAAGGTACAATAGCAGTGGGGTAGATATGCTCATGTTACTTTTTGAATTTAGAACTTTGTAGTTTTAATTTAGGAATCCAGCATTTTTGCTGTATTTCTCTGAGTACACGTCTTGCCTGGTCAAACCGTATGAATGTGCAAATCAAGTTATCATTATACCACCCAGAGTATTATCTTTGCATATGGCAACTATATGACTACAGCGTAGACATGCTACTTCTCCTGTGATTTAGCTAAGATGAAATATTTTTTATAATACTAATGCAACAGATTATATGTTAAGGCACCTAGTACAGGGTGTTATCCTTCCAAATAAATGTAACACACATCAGTAGTTTCCTGTTATGGCCCAGGAGATAAATTCATTATAAAATTTTGAGAATTGTAACTTCTGGGATAGTTCTGCTTTGCCAGGTTATAGTTACTGAACATAAAATTGGTTATGTCTAAAGCTATGATGAAGATACTTGGTGTTTGTGTGTAATAAGTAACATTTGTACTTAAAATTAATGAAAAATTAATGAAATGATTACCTTTTCACAACCGAATTTGTTACTTTTTTGTATTTGCATAATTAAATGTTTTAGTTTTTATTAGGAAGTTAAGAACTCTCAACATGCGAATTGGTTATGGAGTTTTGGAAACCTCTGACATACTGTGAATTATCTAAGAGAGTCATGGACTACTACGCATATGTAGAAGAAAAGTTTTTAAAAAATTAAAGTTGTGTAAACTGGGTGTTATCTGCAAGTGCTGAATCACTGAATTTGACCCTTGAAACTAATACACATGTGTTAACTACCTTGAATTTATGTGTTTTTTTTGTGTGTTTTATGTGTTTTTATGTGTTTTCATGTGTTAACTAACTTGAATTTAAATAAAATCTTGAAACAAAAAGAAAAACAAAAACCTTTCATAATGTTTGGAAAGATCAAGTGGGTCTTGGTATTTTTCTTTTTTAGAATATTCTGAAGGACCTGGAAAAGAGAAAAGCTGATTTAAATGCCATCACTGAGAGCAGTGCTGCCCTGAAGAACTTGATTGAGGGCAGTGAGCCTGTTTTAGAGGAGTGGCTCTGTGTGCTTAACGCTGGCTGGAGCCGAGTCCGCACGTGGACGGAGGATTGGTGCGGTACGTTAATGGTAAGTTTCGGGGAGAATTTAACAGTGAAGTCTTTTCTCCTTTAATTATTTAAAAGCTGATATAGCCTTGATTAGAATCATAAATCCTGTTTTCTGTGTGTCACAATAATGTTTTGCTTCAAGTGAATTCATTTCATTAGCCTACATGTTATTTTTTTCTTTTGAAAAGATAGTAACTAGAAAGAGTTAAAAATGTCTCTATTAAGTAGTAGACTATTTGTGATATCCATATGAATATATACATTAAGATCTTGGTAAACGTACCTCATTTGTTATATTTTAATGATTGGTATTTAATTTTTATGCAATCAATGATCATGTAGATAATATTTATAATGTTCTAATAATAATGGCATACTAGCATATGATGGCCTAAGTAATAATTTTGACTACTAGGAGGATGACATTGGTGAGGTCACTTAAATGCTCTTTAAACCTCAATTTTCTCATACATAAAATGGACAGCATTGTAATTTCTACCTTGTACAGTTTTTGTGATTATTATGTGAGATGAAACATGGATATTTGACTCTATAACTATACTTAAAATAATTAATGTTAGATATCATGATGATGCTTATGCTAATTATTAAAGGTTATTGTTATTAGTCTTTGGTTATGCCACTGTTAATTATTTCATGGAAATAGTGATGATTTAAATTGCACAGTGGTTTTCTGTCCCTCTTATACTAACAATGAATATATGGCAACCTCCTTTTCTCTTCCTGTAGAGGGTGTTTATTTATAAATTATTATTTTGTTTTGATAGATCTAAGGACTTTTTCCAAACTCATAGAATGACTGGGTAATAAATAGAGACAGAGAAAAATAAATTATTGTACTTTGGAACATTTACTGAAATCAGTCAGAATGTGTAGGGCATTGAAACTTATGGCTCATATCTTGATCTGTCAGCTTTTTATCCAGAGTTCATTTGCAACTTATTACCTGAAAACTTGGGTAAATTACTTAAATACTATTACATCTTAATTTCCCTGTCTATAAAATCAGAATAAAAGAACATATCTCACAAAGTTGTTGAATGGTAAATAAAGAATATGAAATTCTTGGCTCATAAAATATGTTCATTAAATATTTTATATATTCATTTTTACTGTAACTAACTGTATTCTACAGTCTCACACCTTTTACTTCTATATTCTTTAGTCTGTACCTTCCAAATTCTCCTTTCAAATAATACCTTTATAGTCCTATTAGAACACTTTTTAAAAAGATTTTATTTATTTGAGAGAGAAAGAAGGAGAGAACATGAATGAGGCAGAGGGGCAGGGAGAAAGTGAGAGGCAGACTCCACGCTAAGCAGGAAGCCAGAGCTGGGGCTCCATCCAAGAACCCTGTGATCATGACCTGAGCCACCCACCAGCAGACGCTTAACTGACTGACCCAGGTGCCCTTAGAATATTAACATTAAATAAGTCTGGTGGTCATCAGTTCTTGTTCTTTCTTAGAACCTAGATCACTTGGCCAAGATTTTCTCATTTATGAGTTCTCAATTTTCTTTTTTTTTTTTTTTAACTATCTTCCATATTATGGATTAATAATTTGTTTTCTTGTTATATAATTACTTGAAAGGTTTTTTCCCAGTTTCCTTTATCCTATAAAATAAAGTTCTTAGAAGTTGTTAATTTCATCCAAAGGCTTCCCTACTCTTTTTGATCAAGACCTAAATTCTTGCCTTCATTTCAGCTATTTTGCTTTGTTTGATTCGGTTTAACCATTTTCTTCTGGTTTTCACATTTATTCTCTCAATTACATTTTCTGTCCTCCTTCAGGAAATGTTAGTGAGGTCTGTGCCGGCTGTACTTCTAAGTGCTGCTGGCACTGAGCTGACAAGCAGCAGAACTGCCAGTCGCTCAGTCCACTGAGCAGGCAGATGCTTACTCAACCCATATTTTAATCGTTCCTTTATATTATTACTTTTTAAGTGAGTTTTTTAAAAATATGATCAAGGAGGGTAAATGAAATTACTTATAAAAATGAAGAGTAAGGGAGGCAAAATGAAACTGAAAAAGGAAGTTTCACCTTTTATCCTCCTTTAACTTTTTACTGTATTGAGGTCTAAATCAAGTAAATTTAAAAAGTACATAACCATGCATTTTTAGGAATGAGATTTATTCACTGGGAAAGAGCTTTGCAGAAAGATGGAAAGCTATCTTGAAACTCAGCGTACATTTGACTTTTCATAGATCTTTTAAATGTCATCGAAGATTATTGTCTTAAATATTGCACATGATTACATCATCGTTTCATTAATTCTTTTCTAGAACCATCAGAACCAGTTAGAAATATTTGACGGAAATGTTGCTCACATAAGTACATGGCTTTATCAAGCTGAAGCTCTGTTGGATGAGATTGAAAAAAAACCAGCTAGTAAACGGGAAGAAATTGTGAAGGTACTAAGCATAGAGCATCAGTAATGTTTGTGGGAGTGGAGGGTTTTGGTGTCTTTTCTCTAGTGCCCCAAGTTCCTTGTGCCTTCATTCTTCCCTCACAGTAGATTAGTTTTTATTTTGGTGGGAGAAACTGAGGTCTCATCTGAGTCCTACAGGAATAGCTCTTCATTAAATTGATTACTCTAAAATCTTTTCCAGGGATTCAAGAAATGCACTTAAACTACCTTTAATTCGAGTTAGCATCACACCCCATGTTTGGTTTTGATTTTTCTTATATGATAATTTTGTGTTTCTTGCAATTAGCGTTTAATATCTGAGCTAGATGATGCCAACCTCCAAGTTGAAAATGTCCGGGATCAAGCCGTTGTTTTGATGAATGCCCGTGGAGGTTCAAGCAGGGAACTTGTAGAACCAAAATTAGCTGAACTGAATAGAAACTTTGAAAAGGTGTCTCAACATATCAGGAGTGCCAAGGTGAGTAATTATATTTCAATTAAAGACTACTTTTCCTGTGGGCATGTATCTCCGTGATAGGTGATTGTATGGTAAAAAATCAAAGAATTTTGAATTAAGGTGATTTTAATCACTTTTTCTTTGAATGGAGCATCGGTCCTTATTTATTTGTGATTTTGCCTATGAAGGAAATAATATTGAAGAAACCATTTGAGAGAAGTGTTCAGAGTCTCAATCAGAAGTTAAAATTGGCTATAAAATAAGACTCCCATCTGCCCCTCCCTACCGTGCCTGCTCTAGCGTTCTCTTCTCTCTCTCTCAAATAAATAAGTACAAAAAGGGCAGGGGAGCCTGGGGGGGGGGGGCTCAGTTGTTAAGTGACTGACTCCTGGTTTCTGCTCAGATCATGATTTCGGGGTTGTGAGATTGAACCCCACTTTGGGCTCTCCACCCAGCACAGGCTGCTTATGTTTCTCTCTCCCTCTTTCCTCTCTCTCCCTACCCTCCCTCTCTCCCCCCTCCCAAATAAATAAATAGATATATAAATCTTAAAAAAAAAATTAAGACTCATTCTCAAGCTAGGCATGAATATTAAATCCATTATTTTATAGTCAAACTTTATAAATTTGTGCATACTACATGCTTGTGAACTGGTTTTTTACTTGTTTGCAACTAAAAGTTACGAGAAATTTCACAATTTAGACCTAATGCAGAAAAGCTACTATCTGCTGTTATAAATTTGAAAAAGCACTTTATAAATTTAAATAAGAGGATAATAAATAAGAGTTTTCCTTAAAAAAGCTTTTCCTTATGCTTCTGTATGATAATGTTTCTCTCTGTGTCTATCTTACTAATTCTCTTTCTTCTTTCCCTTGTTTCCTGAGGGGGAGGAAAGGAGGCATTTTACTGTAGTGTTCTCAAGGCCTGGAGTGTGGCAAGTGCTCAGTAAATGTGAAATTGAAAAGATGGGAACATTTCGATGGTTTGCTAGGCAAAAAACAAAGCAGCATAGTTGATTTTGGGGGTCATTCAAACTAGGTGTTCATTCTGACAGGATTATGAGGTTTTCAGGATCCCAGCTGGGCCCATGGGTTTTGAGTATTTGGTTAATTCTACCTTCTGAAAGTTGTTTGTGGAAATTATCTAAGAGGAAGGACCCTCTTTTTTGCAAGAGGTAAACATTATCTAAGTCAGCTTTAATTTGAAATAGCTGACATATTAGGCCAAATTATCTTTCTTAGCTCACAAATATACTTCGATTATTTACAACTTAAGGAAAACAAAGAACTTGCTTTAACTTTTGTCTTTCTTAGCTTTGGCCTTATTTCCCTAGTCTCTGACTCAAGTTCATTTGTATTTTTCAAAAGTTATATAGGAGCATTTTCCTGGTTTAAAAGAGTAAGGCATAAGACATAGGGAAGAGTGAGAGGAAGTACAAAGAAGCAAAATTATTATTGTCCCCATAAATAACTTCTATTAACATTTTGGCATGCATGTCTACTCTTACTCATATCTCTGTGATATTAAAATATTAAAAATTTTATATTGTTTTGTTTATTCTCCTTTGACATGGTTTTCAACAGCTATGGGGTGTTACATTATATGATCTATTACACTTTTGTTAAGTCAGTTTTACACTTTTAGTGTCCTTTTATAAATATCAAATTGTCAGAATTCTTTTATGCATGTCTTTTTGCTCATTTGTTAGTGTGCCCTTTAGGGTCAATTCTTTGAATTCCTTGAAATTGTAGCAGTTGTGTGTATAAATACTATTAAATAGATTTTCCAAAGAGTCCTACAAAAAGTTTGTGCCAATTTTTACTTCTGTAATCGGAGAGTGCTCGTTTCCCCATGCTCAGCCAACACCTTATTTTCCTGTGCATTAGTTTTATTAAAGTTGTCATGTTGAGTTTAGTTATATAAATATGAAGTCTTTCTGTAATGATATTGTCTGAAAATACTGCATTGAGAAAGATGTACTTTTTCAGATTTTGGGTATCAAAATCCAAAGGGGATTCTACAGGAGACATTCTGTGGGATGTACCTGTACTTGGTGGTGGCCTTTCTTCTTTCCGTGGTCCTTGCAGGGATGGCTTTTGGATCTTGGCCCTATTTCTTGCTGTGCTCATAAGTGATCTCAGAATCCTCCCACAGCACTGCAGGGGGCCTCATTTATTTGCCCACTAGCTCACATCTCTGGCTGGAGTTTAGAAAGAAGGGGTAACTCAGAGAAGCCCAACTAGATAAAATCATTACTTTATGAATGAATGAAATTAAAGTCAATTCAAATAAATGCTAGCTCCCCTCTTGACATGCCATTCCCCTGATTAATGATGGCAGGTCTGGTTAAGAATGTATTTTTTCAGGGGCAACTGGGTGGCTCAGTCGGTTAAGCATCTGCCTTAGGCTCAGGTCATGATCCCATGTCCTGGGATCGAGCCCCACATCAGGCTCCTTGCTGAGCAGGGAGCCTGCTTCTCCCCCTCCTGCCATTCCCCCTGCTTATGCTTGGTCTCTCCCTCCCTCCCTCTCTCTCTCTCTCTCTCTCTCTCTGTCAAATGAATAAATAAAAATCTTTTAAAAAGAAAAAAAAGACTATCTTTTCAAAGAACATTTTTCCTTCTGCAGTTGCTAATTGGCCAGGAACCATTATCCTACCAACATCTGGTCACCACTGAAGCATTTGAAGCTGATGTACTTTTCTCTGACCTGGAAAAATTAGAAAGTGACATAGAGAATATGTTAAAAGTTGTGGAAAAACACTTGGAATTCAGTGATGAAGATGAAAAGGTTGGTTCAAGGAGATTTTCAAAACCATGGTGTTCTTACTGTTCTGTTAATTATATTTTTACATCAGTGATGTTTACTGAAAGAGTCTGCCAAGTCATGCCAAAGAATAGACCCATACGTGATTTTCTGCTGAGTGTCATTGTAAGATTTGCCAAGTGCTTTACATAATGCTTAAAAAAATAGACACACTTTTTGACTAAAGGTAGTGTTTCAGTGTTCTCTAACTTCCTCTAAACTAATATTCTTTATGAGATATTTTAATTTCAGATGTGAAATACTTAAAAAAAATGAATTTTTGTTACTTATCATTCAGGTGAACAGATCTTGACTGATCTCATACTTTGTAGGTTGGTTCTGCTTGGGAACTGTTAAGTAAGTGATGCTATATGCATTTTTCTTTTGAATAAACTATTTTTCCTATTAAACTTCAGGTGGATGAGGAGAGAGCCCAGATTGAGGAAGTTCTACAAAGAGGTGAACAAATGTTACATCAACCTATGGAGGATAATAAAAAAGAAAAGATCCGTTTGCAGTTACTACTTTTGCGCACAAGATACAATAAAACTAAGGTATTATCTTGGGAGAGACTCTGTTTTCCTTAAATAACTTATTTAGCTCTTGCCATTCAGATATTCGATGTTGCATTCGTGGATACCTTAAAAAACAGATGGATAGTATCTCTTTATCCTTTCTGGTATGCACTACTAAATAACATATTTTCAGATGGGACAGGACTCAAAGGAAATAGAAACAAAATCTTATTATTGGGATCTCTTTTGGACTTCTAATAATGTCTTAAATCTAAAAGATATCTGTTCTTTTTAGAAGTGACTTCCTCCTTCAGTTCTGTGTTTCATATGTGGAGGTCTTAATCACCTCAAAAAATTTTAGTTTACAAATAACTAGATTTGTGAATTGATAAATTATGATTTGCGTTCTAGAAAAAGATTCACTACCAGCTCCCTTTTCAATGGCCATCATCTCAACCGCACTCTAAGTGTGCTGGTGTTCTCTCCAAGTCTGTTCTTAGGTAATCCTTCTAAGAACCATTTTTAGTTGATGACGCTGAATCTAGTGGAAGATTCTACTCTCTGAGCTTGCTGCCTGTTAGATGTCTCTATCTGTATGTGCTGCAGCCTTATGACATGTCCCAAGCTAAACTCGTCCTCTCCCTTCCCCTTCCAATCCATGTTTCCTAATTTATTCCCCATCTTTATTTTCTTAAAAACTACCTATTGTCAAAGTAGAAACCTCAAAATCTTCTCAACCATTTCTTGTTCCTTACACCACATCAAGTAAGTATTAAAACCATGTCTTCTGAATGGAAGCATGACATATCTGAACCTAAAGTTAGACACAGTTCTACCAGTTACTTGCCTTATGACCCTGGGGAAAGGATGGAATTTCTCTTAGTCTACTATCCTTTCTGTAATTCACACTTAAGATTTGCTCCTGTTAGTCAGTGTAATATGTCTTAAGCTGATTTTTTTTTTTAAATGTCCAGTCTTTCTTAATGCTAGCCCATCCTCCATTTAGTTCTCAAAATTATTCCCCTCAAAGTTATAGCTGGTCATGACATTCCTTTATCTAAGAAAGTATGCAGGAAAATATTGCAAAATACAGAGAAAGCTTTAAGTGCAAGGTTCATCACTATAATGATACACTAAGGCTTCTATCTGGCCTCCAGCTACCACTTTGATTCACTGGCTCTTAACCAGGCATATAGTTCTGCCGGTTTTCTGCACATTTTCCCAAACACACCGGTGCCTTTACACCTTTGGGATCTTGCTAATTTTATTTTTAACTCCTTGGTATGGGTTTTATCTCATTTTACCTGAAAAATGTGTTATCTTTTAAGACTTGGCTCCATTTTTACTCCTAAGATTTTTTCAGATGATATTATAGTTCTTTGCCTTATTATAACTTTTGAAAGTATCTTACTTTCCTAGAACTTTTTATCTTTGGGTCCGAAATCATAAATTATTACTGGTCCAAAATGGAAATGATTCTTGGACTTTTAACAAATGCATAAATTTGTTTTTTAAGGGTACTAATATACACTACAACAGGCACAATTCATTTTGGGTTCACTAGCATTAGTTATTGTAATTAAAATGTTCTTAAAATGCTTAAAAAGTTTTTGTCCTTATTTTGTCCTTAGCCCATATGCTTCTTCAGACTTGCAGTTTTTTAAAAACTGTTTCTTATCTATGAACATTAGAATCTCTTGGGGAACTTAAAAAAAAAAATCTAACTTACAAACCAGTTAAATCAAAATCTCTTAGGTTGGGCTTATCTGTGAACACTCTTTAAACAAACAAGCAAACATTCTAAGTAATTCTGATGTTCCATCAGAATTGAGAACCACTGGTTTTTAGGACTCATTTTCTTACTTGAAATGTGTGTTTAATGACCTTTTCCCATTTGTTTATGAGGGTATGTTTGCTCTTTTTAAAATATGTGTAAGCTCTTTATAAAATAAAGATATTGGTCTCCTGTCATATTTGCTCTTAAGTATTATCTTGTTGATTTTCATCTTCAAATTATTTTATCTTTAACATAAAACCATTTAAAAATTTTGTTTAGCCCTACAATGACTGTATTTGTGTATGTGTGTGTGTGTGTTTCTAGCCTACTTAGGATCTGAAAAGTTCTTATTTTCCACAGAGATACTTAGTTCTATTTAGTCCTGGTTTTTCCTTATGGTTTGATAAAAACAGAACAGGAAGTTTTAATTAAGTGTTCAGATAAAATTAACTTTTTAATCTATTTATCTGGAACTTAGGTTGTGTATGACTTGAGCAACATCATGTAACAGTATCGAATGTTAGCATTAGCTTGTGGTATATTTGCATTTCTGTGTCCTAGCGGAATTCTTTAAAAATAAAATTATCCAGAAGTAAAGTCTGGGTCGGATCTCGAGGACTTTTTTTTTTTCCTTCTCCTAGGACATTTTGATTGATCACTCTCTTAGGATAAAATCTATTTTTGGAATAAAGAAAGCACATGTTTAAATTTTGAACTGCCTTGCTGCCTCTGTAAGACTATGAAGGCTCAGGAAATCCTAGGTTATCTTTACAGTCTGAATAGAGAAAGATGGTCTTTCATGAATGTGACTTTTTTTTTTTTTTTTTTTAATTTGGAACTTCCTATCTACAATACCTGTAGACCTTTCCATTTCTTTTATATTTGCTTTAAAAATATAACTTACCTTCTTGGACATATAGGTAAATATCCAGAAATGCTTTCTGACTAAAATTTGAAGGCATGGCATCAGGATAATAAAATTAATATTAGTGTCCCGTATAAATAATCACGTGGATAAAATCAGGAAATCTTTGGCTTGCTTCTCTCCTGCTATACTATCCAGCAATAGGTGAACACATTTCATCGCATTCTAGGAGACACATAAATGCAGATGTCTAGATTCAGCACCATGTTGTTGACTTACTGGTTTTAGTCTTGAGTCTCGGTTTCATTTAGGAATTGTAACCATAGCCATTTTCAGGACACTACCTCATTGAACATGTATTTATTCACTGCCATCTTTGAATTCTCAGAATTCTGTCCTTTTTTAGAAGTTTAATAGAGAAAACAGTGAAAGCATCATGGAAGCTACCTTAATTCACGAGATGATGCACTTTGCTATTTGCAAGTACTAGATAGAACATTTAATAAACTGCAACTGAAGCCCAGAAGAGTTCATCTAATCATGACATTTTACAGAGTAAAATGGTATTAAAATTTTTTATTTCCTACAGAACTTTATGATTTATGGCATATTCTCATTCCCCCAACAGTTCAGGAAGGGGTTGTTACATTTTCTTGTTTGCTAAATGAGTTTAGGTGGCACACTTCTTAAAGAAAACCCTGTCAAGCTTTAACTTATTTATACTGTTTAACTGCAGGCTGCAAAAGAAAATGAGTATAGAGATTGTCAAGGGTTTCTATAGCAATACAGGCAAAAATATAAAAACATAAAACTCGTTTTTTTTTTTCCCCTTTGATGGTACTGAATTGCTCCACCAAATAGTATTGTGTTTTTTTCCTATTTGCTGCTGTTCATTGTGGGTCTATTTTAAGAGATGTGTCTTATTGTTATTGTTTTTACAGGCAGCCTCTAATCACCAAAGGAGAACAGGTCAGCTTGCTCCTGGAATTCAGTTGCCACCTCTCCCCACAGATTATCTAGTTGAGATTAACAAAGTTTTACTTACCATGGATGATGCTGAATTATCACTCAGTGCGCCCGAGCTAACCACTGTCGCCTATGAAGACTTCTCTTTTCAGGAAGACTCTCTGAAGGTAAATATCCAGGCACCTCATTTGAGTAGCTGCTGGTTTTTTTTTTTTTTTTTAAGATTTTATTTATTTATCTGATAGAGATCACAAGCAGGCAGAGAGGCAGGCAGAGAGAGAGAGAGAGAGGGAAGCAGGCCCCCTGCTGAGCAGAGAGCCTGATGTGGGGCTCCATCCCAGGACCCTGGGATCATGACCTGAGCGGAAGGCAGAGGCTTAACCCACTGAGCCACCCGGGTGCCCTTGAGTAGCTACTGTTAATGCAGAATAAAGCAAGGAATCTGTCCTTGTGCCTTGTAGATGGCCTATAATTTTTAAAATTTGTGCTAAAGAATTAATAATGGATGCAAATAATAAACCTTGCTCATTTCACCAAGGAAATATTATCAAATTTTGAATTTTTTAAGAGTAGGCATGGATTTTTAAGTATGCACAGTTGTTCATTCTTGGCAACATCAAAAACTTCTTTAATCAAACACATGCACGATCCATGTTCCTTTCTTATAAACTTGATTGTGAGTTTGATGTAAAATATCAACATTTATGTTGTCATCTATAACAAGTAAAGATAGGCCAGTGTTTGAGATATGGAGTAGCGTGTTGCTTATGCATTAGTAGAGATCTGGAAGTTTGTAGTTACTCACAAGACTATTAAATATTATCAAGGCTTTTTCATATAATTTGCACTTATGTATAAATTTCAATAAATCACTATAGATTTGATGTTTGCTAGCTCATTTCTGTCATTTAAGTTAGTATTACTACATATTTGAAAATGTAAATCATTCCAACCTCACTTTATTACTTTTACAGAATACTCTTGAGGCTTTTTGTATGTCCTCTACAAATACTGCCTTGAGCAACTGTGAGGATTTCCTTTTCTGCCGTTAGGGTATTAGGTAGCATTTCTCACACTTTGGCCAATACAGGGTATTATTCTTTTTTAAAGTTTTCAGTTTTGATGAGCAACAATTATTATATCTCATTATATTTAAAATAAATGTCATGCAAGATAAATTTTTGGTCTTCTGTGGTTTCATTCTTCTTATGTCTTTGCTGGATTTTGTTCATGTGCGATACTACATTTGTAGAATGTCAAAGATCAACTGGACAGACTCGGGGAGCAGATTGCAGTTATTCATGAAACACAGCCGGATGTCATCCTCGGAGCTTCTGGACCCGAAGCCATTCAGATCCGGGATACACTAACTCAGCTGAATGCAAAATGGGACAGAATTAACAGAATGTACAATGATCGTAAAGGGTATGTGTAAATTAAATTAATACTTACTTTTCTTAAAAAGGCCTGGGGTGCCTGGGTGGCTCAGTGGGTTAAGCCTCTGCCTTCGGCTCAGGTCATGATCTCAGGGTCCCGGGATTGAGCCCCGAGTCGGGCTCTCTGCTCAGTGGGGAGCCTACTTCCCTTCCTCTCTCTCTGCCTGCCTCTCTGTCTACTTGTGATCTCTCTCTGTCAAATGAATAAATAAAATCTTAAAAAAAAAAAGGCCTATAAGTTCATGGTCCATGACAAAGGTCATATGTACACTAAGATTAATGAGAATAAATTTCACATCCTTGTCCTAGGCTTTGTTTAATAAATTGTGATGAGTGTGGTTCCTTAAAGAAAGAGGAATTGCATCACATATAGATGATCTTTTGCAACATAATATCTTAATAATTAAAGGAAGCACCTGTAATCTTTAGGATCTAAATAGTGTTCATTTTCTTTAAAAAAACTTAAAGATTTTCATTAATGCTCACTTTCTTCACATGCTTGATGGTTAATGCAAGTGAGGAACAGGGATAGCTACAGATAATTTGAATTCATGTATAACCCCAAACCCTTTTTCTTATAATTTTCTGTCTAAAGTTTTTGAGCCTTCTTCTTTCTCGATTTTGACCGGACCTATTAGTAAGTAGAAATAAGAACGGGTAAGATTTTTGCCAGTAGCTGTGTATGTGGTGGAAAGGCAAGTAAGGTGTGAAACAGTCCATTATAAAGTATGATGTAAAAGGAAAGTTACCAGAAAAATGTATTGGAAAACGTTAAGAGACATACATATAAAAACTAAGCAGTATGTTCTTGTTCTTTGTTTTAGCTGCATTTCAAGTGAGTATATAGTCCTTGAATAGATGATTTTTAATAGTCTTTGGGTGTATTCCCTTGTATGGCTTTTTAAAATCATCCCTGTATATTTTTAGACAATATTTTTTACATATATCTTTATGCATAGTTCTGCTTAGTTAGACTTGATTATTAGATGATGACTAATTTGTTAAAACATAGTAACTTTTTAAAAATATTTTATTTATTTGAGAGAGTCAGCAAGAGAGAGAGAAAGAGCCCAGGGAGGGGCAGAGGGAGAGGAAAAAGCAGGCCCCCAGCTGAGCAGGGAACCCAACACAGGACTCAATCCCAGGACTCTGGGATCATGACCTGAGGTGAAGGCAGACACCTAACCGACTGAGCCACCCAGGCTTCCCTGTTTTGTGTTTTAGATTCTGCATATAGTGAAATCATATAATGTTTATCTTTCCTCTGTCTGACTTATTTCACTTAACATAGTGCCCTCTCAATTCATCTGTGTTGTTGCAAATATCAGGATCTCATTCTTTTTTGTGGCTGAGTAAAATTCTGTTTTGTGTGTGTGTGTGTGTGTATCACATCATTTTTATTCACATCATTTTTATTCATCTACTGATGGTCATATAGGTTGTTTCCATGCCTTGACTGTTATAAATCATGCTGCAACAAAACATAGGGGTGCATATATCTTTTTAAATTAGTGTTTTCATTTCATTTGGGTAAATATCCAGTAGTGGAATTCCTGGATCATATATTTCTGTCTCTAAGTTTGGTGGAGTCTCCATACTGTTTTCCATAGTAACTGCCCCAATTTACATTCTCACCAACAGGGCACGAGGGTTCACTTCTCTTCACATTCCTTTTTTTTTTTTTTTTTTTTTAAGATTTTATTTATTTATTTGACAGACAGAGATCACAAGCAGGCAGAGAGGCAGGCAGAGAGAGAAAGGGAAGCAGGCTCCCTGCTGAGCAGAGAGCGCGATGTGGGGCTCGATCCCAGGACCCTGGGATCATGACCTGAGCCGTAGGCAGAGGCTTTAACCCACTGAGCCACCCAGGCGCCACTTCTCTTGACATTCTTTCCAATGCTTGTTATTTCTTGTCTTTTGATACTAGACATTCTGACTGGTATGAGATGATATCTCATGTGGTTTTGATATGCATTTCCCTCATGATTAGTGATGTTGAACAACTTTTCATGTGTCTTTTGGCCGTCTGGATGTCTTCTTTGTAAGAATGTCTATTCAGGTTCTCTCCTTTTTAATGGGATTATTTGTTTTTTTTGGATTGAATTGTATAAATTCTTTATATATCTTGGGTAATAATCCCTGATGGATAAATCATTTGTAGATGTTTTCTCCCATTCAGTAGGTTGCTTTTTTGTTTTGTTGATGATTTTCTTCACTGTGCAAAAGCTTTTTATTTTGGTGTGGTTCCAGTAGTCTATTTTAGGTTTTTTTTTTCCTGCCTTACCTGAGGAGACATATCCATAAATATGGATATTTATGGCCAGTGTCCAAGAGATTACTGCCTGTGTTTCTTTGGGTAGTTTTATGGTTTCAGGTCTCACATTTAAGTCTTGACTATGTATTTGCTTTTACCAGTGAAAAATTTCAGGTCTCACACTTAAGTCTTAACTATATGTTTGCTTTTACCAGTGGGGAAAATTTTTTTTTCATGATTTTCTTACTTTTCTGGTTGTGGCCTTTTCTTTGCACTTGACAAATGGTGATGAACTCCTTTAACTTTTGTTTGTCTGGGAAATTCTGTCTCTCCTTCAATTCTGAATGACTTTGCCAGGTAGAGTATTGATTGTAGGTTTCTTCCTTTCAGCACTTAGAATATACCATGCTGTCTTCTGACCTGCAGAGTTTCTGTGGAAAAATCAGCTGATATCCTTGTGGGATTTCCCTTTAGCATAATGGCTTATTTTTTCTTGTTGCTTTTAAGATTCCCTCTTTATCTTTAGTTTTTGCCATTTTAATTATTCTGTGTCTTGGTCTGGACTTCCTTTTGGGACTCTGTGCTTCCCAGACCTTGGTGTCTGTTTCCTTCCCAATATTAGGAATGTTTTCAGCTATTATTTCGTCAAATAATTTTCTGCTCCCTTCTCTTTATCTTCTCATTTTGGGATCCCTATAATATGAATATTATTACAGTGGATGATGTTATAGAGTCCCTCTAATGTATTCTCATTTTTGTCATTATTTTTCTTGTTGTTCAGTTTGGTTGCTTTCCATTACCCTGGCTTCCAGATTCCTGAGCCATTCTTCTGTATCCTCTAATTTGTTGATTCCTTTCAGTATATTTTTCATTTTAGTTATTATATTCATTAACCCTGGCTGGGTTTTTTTTTAATATTTTCTGTCTTTTTGTTGAAGTTCTCACTGAGTTCAAATATTCTTCTCTCAAGTCTGGTGAGTATCTTTATGACTATTACTTTGCTCTCTTTATAATGGCTATTGTTTATCTGTTTTATTTGCCCTTCCCCCCTGCCCCGCCCATGATTCTGTCTTGTTCTTTCATTTAGGACATATTCCTCTGTTTCCTCATTTTGTCTGACTCTCTGTGTTTGTTTCGTGTATTAGGTAGGTCACTTATATCTCTTGGTCTTGAAAGTAGTGGATTTGTGTGGTTTCCTATAAGGCAATCCTGCACTACTGCATATGCCCTCCTGTTGTGGCTGAGCCATGATTACTATGGCACACTGGTGGGTCAGGCTGGCCCTTAGCCCAGCTAGCTACAATGATCTGCTTTGCCTGCTGTGGGCCCACTGGGCAGGGTTTGCTCCTCTGGCTATTAAGAGACCTGGCTCTACCACCTTGGGTTTGTTGGTAGATGGGGCCAGCACTTAGTATGGCTGTCTGCAGTTAGCTGCTGCAATGGCTGCAGCTGCAGGTGCAAGGATGGGCAGGACTTGCTCTCTGCACAGCCAGCTGAGAGGCCCAGCAGCCGTGGGCACTAAGTATGGGCACTTTGGTATATGGGGTTATTCCCTCTACCCCCAGGTCAGGAGTCACTTTGGAGGGATGCCTGCCCTTATTTGTGAGATGGTTGGGTGGGGTGGGTCTGCATAGGAATGCCAGGATGGAGCAAGTGGTGCTAGCTAACCAGGTAAATGGATGAAGAGTATCATAATTGCTCCCAGAAGCATTTGGCTATCTATGCTGGGCAAAGGTGAGAAAAATGGCATCTGTCAGCACTTTTGTCCCTGGGGAAATTTCCTGCAGATCCCTGCCCCTCTGGTAGTTTTGTGCTTTTCTTGTTTGTTATTGTAGAGTTGGCATGTGGTAGTTTTCTTCTGTAGTCTATGTGATGCATATGTGTGGTATAAAATTGATTTTCCTGACCTTTGTAGTATATTGACATCAACTGTATGTAATGATAACTTTTTCTCTTTTTAAAAATCTTCCAATTTGTATATTTGCATTGGCCAATGTGGTAGAATTTAAGAACATTGTTGATTAGTAGTGCTGATGGCAGAAGTTATGCTGTTTTCTTGATTATAAAAATTTTACCTTTTAAAAAGGTAACATGGGAATTTTCAAAAATTTAAGCACCAAACTATATTTAACTGTATTTTCTTATGTTAGAAATCTTATTTGTCATAGCTTTCATTATTTTGTTTCCTTCGTTAACTTGATTGCATTTGCTAGAGTGTTGTCTTGTTTGTTTTATCCCAGCATTTGGTTGCATTATGTTCTTATTCTTAATTTTTGTTTTTCTTTCCCAACTTTGGTAACCTATTATAATCTTTATTTTTCTCCATCCATGTTTATCCACCTTTCACAAGTAGTGAGAAGTTTTTGTATTCTTTTTTTTTTTCCATAAAACATCAAGGCAGTGGTAAGCGTCCTGCACTTTCATGGTTTCAGTTATCACTTATAATCACATGAGGGTGACCACCAAGTCCATTTGTCTGTACCAGGTCCTTGTGCCATTTGGCCTATAAAACTTTTAAAACTTTTTCAGGAGTAGAATTTAGTGATTCATCACTTACATACAATACCCAGTGCTCATCACAGCAAGTGTCCTCTTTAATGCCCATCACCCATTTAGCCCATTCCCACACCTCCCCTCTGTTCTCTATAGTTAAGAGTTTATTTTATGGTTTGCCGCTCTCTCTCTCTCTTTTTTCCCTTTCCCCTATGTTCATCTCTTTTGTTTCTTAAATTCCACATATAAAAGTGAAGTCATAGGGTATTTGTCTTTCTCTCAATGACTAATTACACTATATGTTGACTAACTGGAATTTAAATGAAAACTTGAAACAAAAAAAGAGAAGATTAATCTATGGGGGAAAAAAGCAACTTTTTAAACTTTGTTGGCCAATAGTAAAAGTATGATAAATACCATGAAAATATAGGAGATCAACTTTCTTTGAAAATTCCCTTATGCCTAGTTTACACTGGTGCATGGTGTTAGTTTTCATATTTTTCCAAATAAGTAATTTTACAATCATCTTAGATAAATAATGGAGCCCCCTTTTCCTGGGCCAATTTCTTCCCTTTCTTTGAGCCAGTTATTTCTTCCTTCTCATCTTGGATCCTTGGATCCTTATGTATCTTCTCTCCTAAGAATGTCTTCTCAGGTATTGATCTTCTCTACTTCCTTTGGTGGCTTTCACTGCTACGTGGACAAAGTTCAGACCTCGCATCTTGAACTTGGAAGCTTTTTAACTTTGTTTTCCCAGTGGCCTAATTTCTTATACTTAGTATATATTGCTCAAAAAAATTTCTTTCTTTAATTTCACAAAATCTTGATTAAATTTTTCTTTGTTTTCTTTACCTTCCCAGTTTCTGATTCTTACTCAGAATTCCATGCTCTTAAAATTGCAAGGTGGCCCCAATTTAAGATAAAGAATAGTTTCCTTCTTAATTTCATCAGTTATGCTTTTCGCATTTTTAAAAAATGTTCAAAATTCAATTTTAAGACTTTGCCCATCCACCTGTATACTTGTCTATCCATCTGTCCATGCACCATCTGTTTGACCAGTATTTATTGAATGCTGACTAATTCAAGGCACGTACCGTTACGTGTAAGTAGTTATAAAGGATTATAAGGCAGGTGTACTAAGTAGATATAGTAGTCTGTCTCTCAGGGTCCAAGTTTGTATAGTAGAAAAATATAGACAGGCATTTACTATATAGTGCACAGTGCTTTGATGGAGACAATACAGAAGACCATGCTAGGCACCTTGAAGGATTTGGGAATCTTCTTGGAGGTTACCCAGGTGAAGGAATAGAGGGAATGCATAAAGTCATAGATAAGAGAGAGAGTATAGTGCAGTTGATGAAATGGAAATAGTCCAGCAGAGCTAGAACTCATAGCAGAAAGATGAAACCAGAAATGTCTGAAGAGACTATATTAGAAGGACCTTGTGTATCAAGTTAAGTAGAGCTGACCCTCAAACATCATGGGGATAGGATCACTAACCTCCTCCCCCGCAATGTAGTTAAAAGTCTATGTATAACTTTTGGCTCCCCCAAAATTTAACCATTAATGCTTACTGCTGACTAGAGCCTTAATGATAATATAATTTATTAACATATATTTCATGTGTTCTATGTATGATAGATGGTATTCATACAATAAAATAAGCTAAAGAAAACAAAATTTTACTAAGAAAATAAGGGAGAAGAAATATATTTGCAGTATTTATAAGAAAAATCCATGCATAAGTATAGGGAGCCATTACAATATTTTAACAAGGGAATGACAGTTTGCTGATTGTAGAATACATTGGTAGAGGACGAGACTAAGAGCTGGGAGGACCCGTTTGTACTGGTTGCATGATGATAATTTGGTTAGGATAGTGGCTGTGGAAGTGGAGACTAAAGGAAAATCTGAGAATTAAAGAGTTGAGTCAGTAAAATTTGATTCATGGGATGTTGGAGTAAGGAAGGAGGAGGAATAAAAAATGAGCCCCAAGTCTTTGGCTTGAGGACCTAAGTAGGTGGTGGTACCATTGCCAGAAACAGGGTACATCGATGGTGAGATGAGTTTGTGGGCAAGATGGTAAGGCCAGTTGAAATAGTAGAGATAGCAAACTCATATGTTTATAGTACAAATCTAAAGCTAGAATGCAGTAAGGCTGGGACTTCGAGTCTGACTCTCTGGAAGACCACAGTCCTTTGCAATACTGTACTGCCTCACATGTGAGCTGGCAGGGTTAGAGAGGGGGTGATGGCTTTGTGAGTCCTACCTGCACATGCATCTCCCTCCCTCCTTTAAAAAAAAATCTTTCCTATTTAATCCATAACTATGCTGCTTAGATTTATTTGAAATTTATGCTGTTACAATGATACTCATCTTTACTAAATATAATGTTTATATTCTCTAGGTCTTCAGACCTTTTAGGCAGACTTTTTAGCAACATTTTCTATTGCAACATCTGAAAAATTAGAATTTGTTTAGAATTTCTTTAGTGATTTAGTGATTGCATAATTTTAATGAAAGGTAATTTCATTATTTCATAAAATTCATAATTTTATGAAAGGTAATGAAGATGCCTCTGTATCTTCTCTTAGTGTTTTGTTGGAAGTGCTCTTATTTTTGTTGTGCCCAAGAGACTGTTACTTCCTTGTGGGTACGCAACAAATATTAACTGAATTTTCAAAATTATTTTCATGGAAGAAGGAAATTGAAATGTTTTTAGGAGTTAGTGATGCCAGGCACTATTTTATTATTTTTTGAAAAGAATGTTATCTTTTTATCATGCAAAATAAAAATTTTATTAAACTTGTCAAAATCTCAGGGATATCATCTAACACTCTTCTGGCACCGCTACTCTTAAAAAAAAAAAAAAAAGCACGATGAAGTTTGTTAGGATCCAAATCCAAAAGAGATTTTTCATTGTATACTTAGTTAATGTGTTCCAAGTGTGGCAAGCAGTGGAGTTTGGCATTATCTCATTTCTAAAGGAGTTAGGTTTAAATAAAAGTCTTGAGAGCCCTTTGTCTCATTGGCTAATGCTTTCATGCTGTGCTGTGTCCAGATAGAGGGGACACTCCAGATTGGCCACCACACAGAGCATGTTAGCCAGCTAGGGCTGCCAACATAAGATAACATGGATATTGTGGCTTAAACAACAAACGGATTTCTCTTAGTTCTGGAGGCTGGAAGTCCATGGTCAAGGTGCTGGCAGGGTTTGTTTGTTTGTTTGTTTATTTTTAAAATTTTTATTTATTTACTTGAAAGAGAGACAGATCGTGAGCAGTGGGGAGGAGGCAGAGGGAGGACTCCATGCTGAGCAGGAACCCGAAGTGGGGCTTGATTCCAGGATCCAGAGATCATGACATGAGCTGAATGCAGACGCTTAACTTAGTGAGCCACCCAGGTGCCCCAGGCAGGGTTATTTTCTAATGAGGCCTCTCTTCCTGGCTTGCAGATGGTCACCTTCTCCCTGTGTCCTTACACACTGTGGCCTTTCTTCTGTGGTATTGCAGAGAAAGAGATGTCAATCTCTGATATCTATTTCTCTTCTTATTAGGACACCAGTCTTATGGGATTAGGACCCTACTCTTATGACCTTGTTTAACCTTAATTAGCTCTTTAAAGGCCCCCTTTCCCCAAATATAGTCACGAGGGACTAGGGCTTCAACATATGAATTTTAGGGGGTGCAGTGAAGTCCATAATACAGAGATAATGGAGTGAAGGGGATTTTGAAGTATTTTGGCCTTTTGGGTTTTGTTCTAGCTGGGAATGAAGTATTCTGGAAGTAAAACACCTCACCCCCCAAGGAAATAGGGTAATTAATCATATTTTATATATTTATCATGTTAAGTGTTTAAAGTTGGGTAGGTTAACATGGCTGCAGCTAATCAATCTTGATTTTCCAAGCTGGGGCAGGCTGTCTTTTCAGGTAATGAAAGGTAATTTCATTACCTGCCCAGTGTGTTTGCGTATGTGTGCATGCATGTTAAGACAGAGAGGGGCGGGATTGCTCTTGCTATGGTGCCTGTTTCTCTAAGAGGAATCATGAACTGTAATCTTTGAAAACTGGTCTTACAGAGCAGTGAGCTGTGAATGCATTTGTTTTGGGGCTTTTCATTTAAATGAGATTTGAATTTCCTTTTTAGAAAAATTGCTTCTAGATGGTCCTGGAAATTTTGGAAACCTATTTTGTTTCTTGTCCTCTAGTCATTTTGATAGGGCTATGGAAGAATGGAGACAGTTTCATTGTGACCTTAATGACCTCACACAGTGGATAACAGAGGCTGAAGAGTTATTGGCTGAAACCTTTGCTCCCGATGGTGGCCTGGACTTGGAGAAAGCCAGCAGGCACCAGCAGGTGAGTGTTTTCAAAAGAAGATAGGGGTCTCTCAAGAGGTGCCATATTTCTTTAGTGTGCATCATTGCAGACCAATTTTGAAAGTAAGGGGTAAATATGTTACCTTTTCAGGAATACATGGATAATCTGTAATTTTTGTTCCAGTTCTACTTTTCAAGTTCAGAAGTTGAAGAAACACTAGTATTTAGAGTCTTTATTCAGGACTTTAGAAATTTACATTAAACATGCTCTTCGGGCACCTGGGTGGCTCAGTGGGTTAAAGCCTCTGCCTTCTGCTCAGGTCATGGTCCCAGGGTCTTGGGATCGAGGCCCGCATCGGGCTCTCTGCTCGGCAGGGAGCCTGCTTCCTCTTCTCTCTCTGCCTGCCTTTCTGCCTACTTGTGATCTCTCTGTCAAATAAATAAATAAAAGTCTTTAAACATTAAACAACATGCTCTTCAGTGGTTAATGTAAAAAAATGTTAATTTTTAAGATTTTATGTTTGGAATAACATTTGTTAAATTTTGTATGCAAGCTTTTTTCAAGGACAGAAGGATATTTGCAGACCTCATCTGTTTTCTGTACTTAAACACTAGGCATCTTACTTTTCTTTGTATAATTGATAATTCTCCTATAAGTAAATTATTCTTCAGCTGTGTCAGGTGAGTCTAATACAGTTTTGGGAAATATAACACAATAACTAAATCAGTTATGTTCATATTGGGTGATTAAAAATAATGATCAAGTGGCGCCTGGGTGGCTCAGTGCGTTAAAGCCTTGCCTTTGGCTCAGGTCATGATCCCAGGGTCCTGGGATCGAGCCCCGCATCGGGCTAGCTGCTCAGCAAGGAGCCTTCTTCCCCCTCTCTCTCTGCCTGCCTCTCTGCCTACTTGTGATCTCTCTCTGTCAAATAAATAAATTAAAAATCTAAAAAAAAAGATCAAAAGCAAGCAAAATGTCAATTTACCATTGTTAAAGATATTTTTTATTAAGTCTTTAAAATATACTTTATGTAGAAAGTTCACAAGGAGTTAGAAAATTCTTTTATTTTTTTCATGAGCGTGTTAATTTTTATGAATTTTATTTTTAGAGTTATAGATAAGTGCTTAAATTTGACTTTAAAATGTCCCTTTTTAGTTTGTTGCTTAAAAATTTACAGAGTCATGAAACAGTGTCTCAGTCAAATACACATTGGGGTTTACTTACATATGGTGGGACATAGGGTATGTGGAGGGTGTATACATATACATGTATTTAGAAATGCTTTCAAGCACATATTTGGAAGAAGAGAAACAATCCACTTTACTCAAACATAATTGATGCTTAGGTTTCAATGTGAACAGCTGTTATTTGAGTTATTAGGCTCTCCTCTTCCATTGTATTTTGCCTGATGGTATTCATGAGAAGGGGTTAGAGTTCGAAATAGGTTTCATTTAGTGTGTTCATTGAGGTGTAGGTAAAGTGTTTTAAAATGACCTTTTCATGAACAAAAAATGTTCTTCCCAGACTTTGTTTCTCTAACACTTAATCTGGTGCCACAGGACCTTTGTGCATCTGTTGCATAGTTCCATTTAGTAGTGGAGTTCATCTTGAGTTGTACTCTGTTACAGGAACTTGAAGAGGGCATCAGCAGCCACCAGCCCAGTTTTGCAGCCCTAAACAGAACCGGGGATGAGATTTTACAGAAACTCTCCCCCACGGATGGAAGCTTCTTGAGAGACAAGCTGGCAGGTTTAAACCAGCGCTGGAGTGCGATCTTTGCAGAAGTGAAGGACCGGCGGCCAAGGTGATTTAGCTGTGTAACTTGAGGGTACGGGGGTAAAGAGCTTCTGGCAGAAGCTTTTAAGATGCAGTCAGATGAGTTCAGAACTCTTCCATTGTCTGGTATCACGATAGGAGTTGTACTGACAGTTAAGACCACCAGTGTGATGTTCTATGTTTTTTAAAATGTTGTCTCTTACTATATTTTTAGGCTACCTGTAAAGTGTCACTTTTCTACTCAGATGTCCTACAGTGTGAAAGATAGCTTTATTCCTCTCATTTCTGACGTTTTATTATGATATGGTGACTCTGTGGGGGGCACTTGAAGTCAATGGGGAGCAGTCTGGACTTGGAGTCTGAAGATCTCGGTTCAGGGTCAGACTTTTCACTCATTCATTTCCTAACTGGGTCTTGGGGTGTTTCTCTGAAATCCCTCTTACTCGGTAGTTCTTTTTTTTTTTTTTTTTTAAAGATTTTATTCATTTATTTGACAGAGAGAGATCACAAGTAGGCAGAGAGGCAGGCAGAGAGGTGGGGGGGGAAGCAGGCTCCCCGCCTAGCAGAGAACCTGATGTGGGGCTCGACCCCAGGACCCTGTGATTATGACCTGAGCTGAAGTCAGAGGCTCAACCCTCTGAGCCGCCCAGGCGCCCCATGAATAATCTTCTTTTGAGGTTAATAGCAGTTTTGGGTTGAAAAGGCTCTCATTCCCCCCCCCCCCCCCCGCTAATTTTAACTCTGTAGATGCTGTATGGATTTAGGGATAAGCTACTGTTTTGTTAAAGACCAAATTAATATTTTATCAAGTCCAGTTTTATAATTTAAATATTCTACATAAATGGAACTATGAATATTTGGCCTATGGCAGCTTTTTATAAAATCACATCATCTGTTGTTCTGTGTGCTTTGGTAAGAGGCAAATAATGGTTTGTGCATTTGGGTTGAGAGGTTGCTGTGTGGCAGAGACCACGTTTGGCACCTGGCACACATTGTTTCATTTTATCCTCTCAGCTGCTCCGGGGGGCTTACACCCATTGTATAGCTTTTGAAACTGAGGCTCAGAGCAGAGATCTTAAGTAGCTTGTCCAAGTCTCACAGAAAGTTAGTGATGGCACAAACTTAGGTTCTCAAATACTGTGCTTGAACAGATTCAGCAAGACCACAGAGCTCTCCAGCCAAGTTTCCTCCTCTGTAAATAAGAACGGTGATACCCTTTCAGAAGTGTTATGAGGACTAAATGAGACAATGTTGGTAAAAAGGGTATCCCAGACTATCCATAGTAAACACTCAAAATATCTAGTTCTTACAATAGCATGTTAAACTAAAACTTATTCTCTAAGCATGTTATTGCTGAATTTTGCCAATTGATTTTATCAATATTAATTGAGCTTTGTGTTTAGCCTTGGGGGGTTTAAGTGTGACTTAGGAACTCAGAAATTAAGATGAAGAAAATGTTTAAAGGGACAAAGGATATGGTGTGATTAAAGAGAACATCATTAGGAAGATACAGTGTTGTCTCAGAGACAGGGGTGATGGGATGTGGAATTTAAGCATCCCACGGGAGGAATCCTAAAACTGAGTTTTGAAGGACTTGTAACAATTTCCCATAAAGTCATCCTAGGGAGGGCCTTCTGGGGAAAAGAGTAGAACAGGCAAAGGTGGGAGGTATGAAGTAGCATGGCCATGTGAGAGATCTGCAAAGTTACATGGCACGAGGGCGGCTCAGGGGACCAGGGACGGGATTGGAAGCTGAGGTCCCATCGGGTTTTATGTGCCATGCTAATGAGTTTGCATGGAGAGTCCTTCTAGCTTGAGAATCATCTAGCTCCCAGGTCTTCTTAAGGAAAAAGATGTACCTGCTGGCATGGTTTTAACAATAATAGCAGAAATTCTTCTAAAGATTTTCAAATGGATCTCTGTGGAATGTGGTAGTTATTGCTCCCGGGACTAACAAGGTGAAGCTAATACATATTTTACTCATCTTGGGGATGAGATAAGAATAATGAATTGCTTCTCCAACATCTTATATTTTAACTAAAGCAATATTTATTTTCATAAATTTATGTTTAACTTCATTTCAGGTAGTAACTTATCTTAAATTGGGGCCACCTTGCAATTTTAAGAGCATGTATGTGTACTGTTATCAGAGTCATTGAGGAATAGCACACAGTTTAATTTGTTTTTATATTGAGTGCCTGTAGTTAAATTTTTGCACAGTTCATCAACTCATGCTGTTATTCCTTAATGAGCAATTGTTATCTCCTGTTTGAACATAAATTTATAACTTGTTTTCACTCTTAGTGATAACATTTAAAATGTGGATTATATTTAGCTAGTTTACGGATGAAGATTTTGTGTGACTCAAATATGTCTTCTTGAAAACACTTTGATGTTAGTTTCCTTCATAGATATATTTTCAAAATATTGTTAGTCATGATTATGCAACACTGGAAATACAAATTACAACTTTTTTTTTTTTAAATACAAGGTTTATAGTACTACTACTATTGGGGTGCTTACATAGTTGTTACTTAAGTTTATGAGTCTTCGATATAGAGGGTAAATTACCTGTTTTGGTATTGTCAGTCTTTAACAGTACCGTTGCTTGCTTGCTTGATTGATTTTAATCTCGAAGCAGTGTTCTCTCTTGATGGATGCTTAAAAATGTGAACTTGTGATTTTGTAGTGATTTTCATTCATTTTTAACATTAGAATACTTTCTAAGTATTACTCTCTGTTAAATACACAAATATTTCTTTAGGATTTGATTATATTTATATATTGCATCATATGTTAGAGTTTTTTTGTGATTAAAAAGTCATAGCCATAAAAATATAAATTTTTTGTCAGGATGGCACAATGCAATTCATTAAAAAATTGCATTCAATTTTTAAACTAGCAGCTAATGGCCACAACTATAAAAATAACGATACCATCACCAAACTGTAAATAGCTTTCAAACCCTCTCTGAAAAATACATAATCTTGTTCATCATATGAGTTCCAGTCATATTCTCATCTTCTGACAGATGGTTTATATACTTATAAATGTTATTCTTATAACATTTAAAAGATCTAATTAAGGCAGTTCCTTTTTTATATTCATATGACTATTTGTTTCTTTATATCCTTTAAATTTTTTGCTTTGTTTTTTTCTAGATCTTTTTTTATAACTTGGTGCTATATTCAAATAGAATACTTATTTTAACGAGCTAACCAAATCTTCATTTTTTCTTAGTCTTTCCTAATACTTGTAAAAATTTTCCATTTTCAGTATCTTGCCCTGTTCTTATTCTTTCTTTCCTATGAATAAAGTAGAGTAATAGTTGCCACCTAATGTGAATAATATGTCATATAATGATGACTTTTTATCTCCATCCACTACTCAAAGAGAATTATGTGTTTTTCCTTATTTTTTGAGATAAGGACATTTTTCTTTCTTTTTTTTTTAACTTCCATTATGTTGTACAATGGTCTCTAGCTTTAAAAAAAAATCTTCTATATTAAATTTCAGCAGAATTTTTCATCATGAGAGAAGATAATGTATATAGTTTCAATGTTTTTGAATTTAATGAAGGTAGAATTTTTATTCTCATATTATCAAAAAAATCTTTGTTATTGCAGAAAGTATATGTTAGTATTAACACTCATTTAAAAATATATATTAAAATAATTACTAGGATTTTTTTACTGTGTGGTGTATTTAGTTGTGATATTCAAAGCAAATATATAACTGGATATATATATATATATATCTATATATATATATCTGCCTAACTGGATAATTTTTGTCAATGTTTTTCAATAATATATTCTTTTAGGCTAAAAGGAGAAAGTAAGCAGGTGATGGAATATAGGAAAAGACTAGATGACATTATCTGTTGGTTAACAAAGGCCGAGAATGTTTTGCAAAAGAGATCAACCACTGAGCTGGAAGAAAACCTACAAGAATTAACAGTAAGTGGTTTATTTGTTTCTGTATTTGTCAGTGCTTTTTGGTGCATGAACATTTACACTAAAAATAAGATATTGCATGACTGAAGAACAGGGTAAGAAATTTTGTGGTAAATGTGGTAAACTTTCAAGAGGAATTTTTTTTTTCAAGATCAGCTATAATTTCATTCTTGCAGAGGTAAGGTTTCACTCACAGAAAAGTGGTAAATTATGTAGTTTCAAGTATTAGACCGAAGATTCTTAGAATATTTTAAATAGACTTTGTCATTTTAGAATATAGTAGTACTGTGAAGTATAATTCTTTGCTTTTAGATTTAGAAGATAATTACTGATTACTAGGTTTAAAATTGAGTTTTACAAGAATACTCTAAATGACTCAAGTAACTCACCTCAGCTTACTTCAGGCTTAGCATCACGCTTTTACTAATCAAATTCCCTTTGTTGATCCACAACCAACAAGAATTGTCTATATTTGTGTAGGTATACAATATATAAAAATACATAATGATGAGTATATGTAAATGTATCCAAAATCCATATATTTTTTATATCTATAAATTTTGTATTTTTTGTGTTAAGAACTAAAACACTGGTTGCAGAACAGTAAGATTAATGTCCTCATATTTTTACTAAAAAGAGGATTGAGGCAATATATAATAATGTATAATAATGATGAAAATATGTGGCAAACAATTACTAAGTTTTGTTTTCAAAACGTGACAAATACTTAGCAAACTTCTTCCTGTTTTATCTAAAAATTTCCATAGTTTTCTTGGAACATCCCATTTTGTAAACAATTTGGGGGCAGTCACAAAGAGTGGGACAGTATATTAGGGTAGGTAGAGATAAGGTAGAGATGGGTGCCTAAAGTGTTCCTGTTTTTTTGTTTTTTTTGCCTTTGATTAGAATGGATATTATTTTCATTATCTAAGAACAGTGTATTAAAGTGTCAGTGTAAATATGATATAATATGAACCTGTTAAGAGAATGGGGTCAGGGGAGGGACCAGAGGGCAAATTCATACAAATGCACACTGAAAGTATGTATTCGTTATCAGTTACAGTTTGTTAACATAAGTTCAGGCTTCTTATAAGTTTATTTTCCAAGTAAAGTTAAAGACATTAGAAGTCCACATTCATAAGAATATTTCCCAAAGAGATTTCTGATATAGTTCTTGAACTTTTTCCAGTATGACAACTTTCTAACTGCAACTCTATTCTGACTCTTTTAGGACTTGACCCAGGATATGGATGTACAAGCAGAAAAACTCAAATGGTTGAATAGAACTGAATTGGAAATGCTTTCAGATAAAAGTCTGAGTTTACATGAAAGAGAAAAAATTTCAGAAAGCTTAAGAACTATAAATTCGACATGGAATAAGGTATGCATTAAGAATTACTGTGATGACTTTCCATGGTTATTGATTTTGTTTTCAAAGGAGTGAGATCATGTAACTTTTGGTTTCATGTATACCCAAATTTGGACACATTTTACTAATGCTGACTAATGTTTGTAATTATTATTTTTTTCATCTGTCATGGAGAGAAACCTATATCCTCAGAGAATACTTTTTATTTTATGTGGGATATTTTGATCTGGGGATTTATATGTTACATACTATATTAAATAATGAATATATGTTAGAATAAGCCAATAAAATGCCATATAAAATTATAAAAGTAAATTAAGAGCGTTAAAATAACGCTCTGATGTTAGATATGACTTCTCACATATGTAGGTTTATTTTTAATGATTTTATTCATTTAATGATTTTTAATTATTTATTTATTTTTAATGATTTATTCATTTATTCATATGTCTAGCATGTTCCAGGTGGAATGTAATAGCATGTGCTACAAATATGACTAAAATAAGGTCCTCTCCCTCGTGCCATTACCTTTTTTTGCAGTTCAAACGATTTAATGCAGATGAAATCATAGATTTCTATTTCTTTTGCCTTGGCAGATACCATATTAGAGTGTGCGGTCTGGCTGAGACATTGGATATGTCTCTATACCTAGTTTGGATAGATCCCTTCTCAGTCATTTTTTTCCCCTTCTCATCCCCTTGAAATGATAGCCATCATTCTATATGTAATGAAGCAGATGCTTTATTGATCTAGACTCTCAAACTGAGAATTACTGCCTTGATGAGTCACTGTTACTAATGACTCACACATGTACATCTCTGGCCTTGACCTCTCTCCATACTCTAGACTTGCATGTACAATGGCCTGTTCAGCATGTCCCCTTGGCTGTGTAATAGGCATTTCAAACAACCCAAATCAACCTCCTGATTTCCACCTCCTCCCTGTGCTTTACTGTACTCCTACCTCAGTAGGAGGCTGGTAAATTGCTCATTATTGTTTGGCCAAAACCTTTGGAGTCAATCTTAGGTGAATCATATTTCAATTAAAAAAAAAAAACTCCAAAGCTTGGAATCATCATTGGCTTTTCATTCAAATACATTATCTATTTGCTGGATGATTTGATGGATGGCTGTATGGTTAGGTACATGATAAAGCAAATACAGCAAAATTCTAACAATTGCTGATGTTAGGTGGCACATTGGGTATTCCCTGTATATTTTTTTCAGCTTTTTCAACTTTATAGAATTTCCTAAGTTTGACTGCTTTTCACTATCCCCATTGCCACTAACTTGTTTTTAAGCTACTGTCATCTCCTGTCTTGATTACTGCCACGGACTCGTTATGGGTGTCCCTGCTTCCCTTTGCCCTTTGTCCAAGCAGTCGAAGTATTTGTTAAAACATAATTCAGATCCAGTAACTCCTCTGAGCAAAGCCTGCTAATGGTTTCCCATCTCAGTAAGAGGAAAGGCTGAAGTCCTTAATGTGACTTTTTAGGCCTCTGATGTTCTGGCTTCCTGTTGTCTCCCTGACTTCATCTTCTCTTCTCTGTCCCTTACACCCCTATCCACACATGTTGGCCCTGTGTCAGATGTGCCAGACTCCTCTTGATTCAATCAGAGCACACATCTTTTTTTAACCTAAGGGATGTCAGTAGACATTATGTAGAATAGGGCACCCTGGCTAATTTGGGAACACCATGTTAGACAAAGCTAAAACTTCCTTTATCATAGGATTTCACGTAGATTGTAAGATGAATTGTAAGTGTCCAATATCGGACAATGCTTATTGTGCAGAGAATTTGGATAAATGCACATGCACTTTGGGAAATACTAATCTGGGGTATTTCATTCATTCATGCATTTATTCATTCAGTAGTTTTGGACTGGAGTCTTGCTTTATGCCAGGCACCATTTTGAGAACTAGGAATCCAGTAAAGAGTATGACACTGCTTCTAACCCGAAGAGTTTATCATGGGTGAGACAAGTAACCAAGCAATTATAACATAGGGGCATCCACAGGGACGTAAAGGTAGAGAACCTACCTGGCTTTGGGAGGTAATCATGGAAGATTTTGTGGAGGATATCATATCCATGAGAATTTATAAAGAATGATTAAGTATGGGTCAGATGAAGAATGCGGGAAGGGGCATTGCAGAGAGAAGCAGCAGCCAGTGAAAGGGTCTAGAGGAGACTGAGAATGAGCATGGTGCATTTGGGTCCTAGAAGTAGCTCGATGTGAGGTGGAAGGACGAGGAAGGAAGATGCTTGCAGAGACCAGATCCTAGTGGCGTTCCCGTGCATCACAAGGAATTTGAGCTCCATCTTGAGAATGGTTCACCACCTTGAGAGCAGTGGGCAGCTGCTGATGGGTTTTAAGCAGAAGAAAGTTACATTTTGAAAGATCATTATAGCTGCATAATAGAATGGAGGCAGCGATCCTAAAGATGGATAGCTTTAGGACATCAGGATATCAAGGAACTCCTCTGAGCAAAGACTACTATCCAGATCAGGAAAGATCAATGAGAGTCATTAGACACTAGAGATATATTTTTTTGAGTCTTCACACTCTTAAGACTCCATATGATAAATGAAACCATTAGAAACTAGGACCCAGGGAGAGAAGCCAGGGTCAAGGGTAAGAAGACCAAAAAACCTACCCTGTAGATTGTCAGTATTTGATGGATGGTCAGAGGAGAATGAGCTGATAGAGGATGCTTAGAAGATCAATTAGAGAGGAAGGCATAAAGTCAGGATTGCAGAATATTCACAGTATCTCGGAGAGAGGGAGGAAGGGCATTTGGTGTTCCACAGGACTAGGACAGCTAAGGACTGGCTGGCACTCTTCACAGTAATGTCAGTGGAGGGGGTGGGCTCTGGGAAGACTGCAGTGAATATGAAGGTAGAGACAGAAGCTCAGGCGTTGAGGGGGAAGAAAAGCAGCAGAACTATCACTTAGAATAACACTTCCTCTTTCAAAAATACAGTCATCTTTATTTATATAGTATTCTTCTCTTTGTTTGGCCTGATGCTGTAGATATGCAGAGAAGTGCCTAGCACACTGAAGGAACGCATCCAGGAACCTTGTTCTGTGTCTCAGACAAGAATTGCTGGTAAGATACAGTTTACTTCTTCACAAAAAATGTTTATAGCAAAATTTTTTGATGATAAGCATAACATGTCAGAAAAACTTACTTAAAAACATGATGCAATTGTGATTTATTATTCTGCTTTTCAATTATTTGAAATGAATTTTTTTTTAAAAAAACACAGACATATTTCACCCCCCAGTGTGTGCAAGGCATTCCTTCTCATAGTAGCTAAGACTTCTCTCTATCCTGGGCCTAGATTGGGATCTGGGCCTCCTCCGAAGAGGCTGCTGAAGGCAAGGGGTTCCCCAAGGTCGGGGAGTGAAGGGATAGTCTTCTGGTGATGTGCTGTTTATCAGGGCATCAGCTATAACCTGCTAACATGTTCTGGGGTTGTGTTAATTAGACACTGATCATGACTGAAAATAAAACATTTGGATGGATATCCTTGGAACCAGGTGGGAGATGGGGATTTAGAAGAGTTCTTCTCCCTAGGGAAGGTCTTTATGGACAAATGCTGGAAGAAAGAAGAGTTTTCTTTTTTTTTTTCTCATTTTTTAAAAAATTTAATTTAGGGGCGCCTGGGTGGCTCAGTGGGTTAAGCCTCTGCCTTCGGCTCGGGTCATGATCTCAGGGTCATGGGATCGAGCCCTTCATTGGGCTCTCTGCTCAGTGGGGAGCTTGCTTCCCCCTCTCTCTCTGCCTTCCTCTCTGTCTACTTGTGATCTCTCTCTTGCTGTCAAATAAATAAAATCTTTTTGAAAAATTTTTTAATTTAATTTTTTTTTCAGTGTTCCAAGATTCATCACACCAGTGCTCCATGCAATATGTGCCCTCCTTAATACCTACCACCAGGCTCACCCAACCCCCACTCCCCAAAACCCTCAGTTTGTTTCTCAGAGTCCACAGTCTCTCATGCTTCATCTCCCCCTCCAATTTCCCCGCACTAACTTCTTCTCTACATCTCCCAATGTCCTCTTTGTTATTCCTTGTGCTCCACAAGTAAATGAACCCATATGATAATTGACTCTCTCTGCTTGATTTATTTCATTCAGCATAATCTCCTCCAGTCCCATCCATGTTGATACAAAAGTTGGATATTCGTCCTTTCTGATGGAGGCATAATACTCCATTGTATATATGGACCATAATGTAAGGGCCTGTTTAGCCAGAGCGATGCCATCTGGTTAAATAATGACTTTGGTGTTTATACAGTAAAACTTAAACTGTCTCTGCTCCCCCTTCCCCCAGGGGACGTACTTAAATCCCGGAAACTAGTCCCAGGTAACAAAGCCCAAATACAAGGGTGGGTCAGGCCAGGTGGAGGTATTCAATCAGTGTGGGCGCATACTGTCTCCTAGCTACCAAGGAGTATGGGCCCCGCCCTTTGGGTGCCTTTTGGGCGCCCATTCTGACTAAGGTAATAGGCTAGTTCAAATATCTACTGTAGGGTAAGTTGTAATTCGGTTGGTCACTTATGTGTGACCTAGCAGGACTGTGCAGCTTTTTTTGTGTGTTACAGTCTCATTGGCCACCTGTGTGTGGCCAGGCCCAACCACATGGCCTTTGCCCTTAAAAGCTAGTCTGTAAAGCAGAGGGTCGTCGCCTCTTTGCAAGAGACATCCCTGGCCGGTCAGTTTGATTCTTGTTGCTTGGCAGGAAATAAAGCTTTGCTTGACCTTCGCTTTGTGTCAGTCTCACTCCTTTGACCACGGACCCAACAATACCTTCTCTATCCATTCGTCTGTTGAAGGGCATCTTGGCTCTTTCCACAGTTTGGTGACTGTGGTCATTGCTGCTATGAACATTAGGGTACAGATGGCCCTTCTTTTCACTACATCTGTATCTTTGGGATAAATACCCAGTAGTGCAATTGCAGGGTCATAGGGAAGCTCTATTTTTAATTTCTTAAGGAATCTCCACACTGTTTTCCAAAGTGGCTGTACCAACTTGCATTCCCACCAACAGTGTAAGAGGGTTCCCCATTCTCCACATCCTCTCCAACACTTGCTTACTGTGTTGTTAATTTTGGCCATTCTAACTGGAGTAAGGTGGTATCTCAATGTGGTTTTGATTTCATTCTCCCTGATGGCTAATGATGATGAACATTTTTTCATGTGTCTGTTAGCCATTTGTATATCTTCTTTGGAGAAGTGTTTGTTCATGTCTTCTGCCCATTTTTTTGACATGCTTTTCTGTTCTGTGTGTGTTGAGTTTGAGGAGTTCCTTATAAATCTTGGATATCAGTCCTTTGTCTATAGTGTCATTTGCGAATATCTTCTCCCATTCCGTGGGTTGCCTCTTGGTTTTGTTGACTGTTTCCTTTGCAGAAGAGTTTTCTCGCTCTTTCATTTCCTTCTCTGGTCTGGAGTAGAGGGCAGGCTACCGCTCGGTAGCCACTGTGGTCACTGCTCATCACTGCCTTGCAGGATCTCAAAACCTCCTTGCCTTGTTCTCCCTCTGTTGAGCCACCAGGTGAGCCCCCATGTATGATGAACCCAAACTCTCCACTTCCTCTGTGCGAGCTCTGGTGCTGCTGCTGATTTTCCCTGTCCTCCTCTTCCTCTCCTTGCCCCCTTCTTTTTCTCCTCCCTCTCTTCTCTCTTCCTTCCCTTTCTTCTTATTCCTCAACTACGCCTCACTCCTTCCCTTCCTCCACCCTCTGCCCTCCCTTCCCCTCCTCCTCCACCTTTGTCTTGTCCTGTCCTCCCCAACCCCATTTCTTCTGAGGATTCTGAAAAAGCGATGAGTGACAATATTTTTTTAAAAACTCTTTTTGAGATCACAAACTTGGTGAGAGCCAAGTTTGTCATCTGTTTTACTTGTATTTCCCAGTACCTTGCCCCAAAAATACCTGGGGCTTGATTGGTCTGTTGATTATATTCAAAGCACTTGAATTAACATTTGGGTACTACTGCTTTGCAAATAAAGCTCAACTCTATGCCTCTAGGGAACAGACTTGATGCATTTTACGAAAGAGCAATAGGTTATCTTATCTTTTGAAACATCATTATGACAAAGGAACAGAGAAAATTTTAATACACATTTAGAAGTATAGTGTCACTATGGCCTTTTAGTAGTGGGTAGTTCATTCTTAATAAGATACTTGTCCCTGGAACACTAGGAGACCTGAAACTTACTTCAGTGTGTCCCTCTCCTCCTCCACAGTGTTCTAATTCCATTTCCTCTTCTTTTTATTAAGTTAAAAAAAAAGAACCATTTTAAAGTGAACATTCCAGTGGCATTTAGTACATTCACAGTTTTGTGCAGGTACTGTGTCTGTCTAGGTCCACACTATTTCCATCACTCCACAGTGAAACCTCTTCTTCATTTAGCAGTGTTTCCCCATTCTGCTCTACCCCCATGCGTGGCAACCCCTAGTCTGTGCTCGGTCTCCATGGGTCCGCTCTTCTGGGTATTTCTCAGACAGTGTTTCTTTCACTTGGCTTACTGGTTTTTTTTGAGGTTTTTCGAAGCCAGCTTCTTGCTGACTTTCCTCAGTGGGTGCTCAGCTTTGATGGGCAATCCTACTATACTTTTCTCTGAGTGCCCCTTGCTACCCATCTCTCCACTAATGACTTCTCATTTTGAAAAGACAAAACACTTTCTGTCCAGCAAGATCTTCTTTTTCCCATCAGTGAATCCCTATAAGTGGGTTTCCCTACTACATCTGTCCTCACACACTGTGCATGCTTCCTTCCTAACTCATGGACGATTTGTCTTTCTTTCTTTCTTTGATCATTTCCTCCACTTGTGCTTTGGATCACATCTTCTCATGGCCTTTTACCTTCCCTCCCTCTCTCCTCTCTACTGAGCCCTTCTCAGCGGCATACATTTTGGTGGTTGCGGCTCTGGTCTGTGCATGGTCCCTGATGTGTCGTTCTCCAGGGCACAGATTCACAGCGGTTCTCCGAACTCGCTCTTCTAGTGTGCTCACCAGTCCCGTGGCTTTAGCCACTTTTTAACTTTAGAGGGTTTTCAGCCAGTTCTCAGGCCAGTACACTTGAAGTCACCCTTGACTCTTCCCTGGATTTCACATCGAATCTGTCAGCAAATTATCAGTCCCATGTCTCATCCCAGCTGCTTCCATGGTCTTGAACGCCCTCATCTTTCGTCTCTGTTACTGGAATAGTCTCCCTTCTCACTGTCCCGATTCTGTTCTTGCCTTTCCACTCTTCTGTAATCTATTCTGATAGCAGCTAAGTCACGCTTTCAAAACATATGTTTTATTGTGTCCCTCCTGGCTCACCACAATCTTGTTCTCTCTTTCGTCATCCACACTGAGTGCTGAAGTCTTACTGTGGTCCAGAAGACTGGGTATGATCTGCCTTCTGTCTGTCCCTCTAATCTCATTTCTTATCACTCTTCCCTTTGTTTATTTGACTTCAAACACACTGGTTTTCTTGCTGTTTCTAACATGCCGAGAATGTTTCCATTTATGGCCTCTGTGCTTGCTGTTTCTTCTTTCCTTCTTCTTCAGATGTCCTTCCTTCAGCGATCTGCTTATTTCACATGCTCCCTTCCTTCAGTTCTCTTCTCAAGTGTCCCCTCAGCTAGACCCTTCCTGATCCCGTCCACCAGATCTCAAATACATCCTGTCTCTCTCCATCTTCTTGTATTGGGTTTACCTCATATCTTGTGTCCCTCCACCCCACCAGAATTCAGGCTCCGTGAGGGTGGGCCCTTTGTCTTGCCCACTCCCATCCCTGCGGCATCTAGAACAGCGCCTTGCACACAGTAGACCCCTACGAGGTATTTGATGACTTGAAACAATGAATGAATGTTTAGGTTATTTTGAGTTTTTTGAAACTATAAAGAAAGTGACAAGTGAGCATGGGGAAGAGTGATATGTGAGTTATTCTTAAGGTATATAGTGGTAGAATTACTGGGTGAGGGAGTATGGAGAACTTCTCCCTGACTAGGTCCTGTCTAGACAGACAGTTGCAGCTCCCCCTTCCACCAGCCATGTGAGGGCTGTCATTGTTGTACATGTTATCAGCACTTCAACATTGTGTTCTCAGGACCCCTTACACTTCTAAAAAAATTGTTGAGGATCCTCAAAGAGCTTTCATGTGTGAGTTATGTTTATAAATATTTACCTAATTAAAAAAGAAAACAAAAATTTGAAGAATTATTTATTAATTTGTTTAAAGTAGTGATAATGAATCTATTCATTATGTCAGTAAAACGAATATATTCTTATTAATATAATGTTAGAAATTAGTTTTTCTAAGACAAAACCAAATTTAATTAGAAACATGACATTGCTTTCCATTTTTGAAAATTTTTTAGTTTTTACCAAATTAGAAGACATCTGGTTTCTTATATCCACTTCTGCATTTGGTGTGTTATGATATCACATGTCATGTAGCCTTGAGTTAAAAAACCATTCAAAACCACAATGAGATACCACCTCATTCCGGTCAGAATGGTTAAAATTAACAAGTCACGAAGTGACAGATGCTAGTGAGGATGCAGAGGAAGGGGAACCTTCCTACACTGTTGGTGGGAATGCAAGCTGGTGTAGCCATTCTGGAAAACAGCATGGAGGTTCCTCAAAAAGTTGAAAATAGAGCTACCCTATGACCCAGCCATTGCACTACGAGTATTTACCCCAAAGATACAGATGTAGTGGTCCGAAGGGGTGCATGCACCCCAATGTTTATAGCAGAATGTCCACAATAGCCAAACTATGGAAAGAGCCTAGATGTCCATCAATAGATGAATGGATAAAGATGATGTGGTATATAAATACAATGGGATACTACTACTCAGTCATCAAAAAAAACAAAAAATGAAATCTTGCCATTTGCAACGATGGGAATAGAACTAGAGGTATTATGCTAAGTGAAATAACTCAATCAGAGAAAGAATTATTCATATGATCTCACTCATATTGAATTTAAGAAACAAAACAGAGGATCATAGGGGAAGAGAGGGAAAAATAAGATGAAATCAGAGGGAGACAAACTGTAAGAGACTCGTAATCATAGGAAACACACTGAGGATTGCGGGAGGGGAAGGGAGTAGGGAGATAAGGGAACCCGGTGATGGATATTAAAGAGGGCACATGATGTAATGAGCACTGGGTATTATGTAAGACTGATGAATCACTGAACTCAATCTCTGAAACTAATAATACACTGTATGTTAATTAATTGGATTTAAATTTAAAAGAAGATTAAAAAACACTCTATACTTTGGAAAGAATGAGCACGAAAAGGCAAATCACTTATTACAACAATCATGATTTGGGCATCCACAGCCCTTGGAAGGGTTTCTGGGTACCCAGAGCTCCCCAGAGGTTACTTTGGGAACCTGGGACTATAGAGAGAGATGGGGCATTTCATTTCCATTTGCATTTCCCCAGAGGCCTGTGTGACTGAGCCTTTTTTAAATGTTTATTTCTTTCTTGCTTCTTCTTTCATGGATTGTCTGTTGGTATTTTTGGAGTTTAGAAAATTATTTTGGTTACAGATTCCTTGTTTAGAGTGTGCATTGCAAATCCCTCTCCCTTAGTCTATGGTTTCTAACATCTTTATTAATGGTGCTGTTTTCAGAATTCTTAAACATTAGTGATCTGTTATTAGCTTCCCATTTTTGTGTTTCTAGAGCATTTTTAGTACTCTGAAGTCAAAAATTCTTTTTTTATATTTTCAACTAACAGTTGTACAATTTTGGTTTTCATATTCAGGTCCTTAATCTACCAAGAATTAATTTTCCCAGGGTACGTGAGGTCAAATTCTGCCCCATCATCTCCCTGCTCCAGCCATGGGTGTCCACTTTTGCCAGTATCATTTATTGGCCAGTAAATTCCTCCTCATTGATTTTTAATGCAGTCTGTGTCAAGGTCAGGTTTCTCTGCCACCTGTGCACTGTGGCTCTTCTCTTCCACTTGTCTGTTTGAATGTCTGGGTCCATAAAACACTGAGTTAATCCTTCATTATTAGCTAAGTCATACAACTGAATATCAGGTAGAGCTTAACCCTCCACCTGCTTTGACTGTTTGGGGTCCTTTTCTGTATTGATTTGAAAATCAGATTTTTGAATATATGGTTTTGTCAAGTTACACACAGAATTGCTGGAATTTTTGTTAGAATTGTGCTTAATTTGCAGAGTGACTGTATATTTTAGAAAATCATTTAAGCCTTATTTAATATACTGTATGCTAAAGTAGATTCCAGATATATCTAATAATTAATTCAGCTCTCTCTTATATCAAAACTAAAGAAAAAAAAACCCTCTCTTTCTTAAAAACAAAGCAAGGCAAGAATGGAAAAAAAGAAAAAATAGAAAAAATATTTATCAAATCTTTGGAGAAGACAAGAGTCTAACTTTAGAAATTCTGGGAAAACAGTCTCCCAAGACCCAATTTATGAATTTGATCACTGTAGGTTTGTTAATATCTATATGTTAAAAAGAAACAAAAATTAAATCCTGAAGTAGAAACATTGTTTTCACCAGTATGGCAAAGGTTCATCTCTCCTGTATAAAGAGTTCATCCCAACTGATAAGGAAGCAGATAAAGAACACAGTTATAAATTTTACCATATTTGGTTAATAAACATAAAAAAATTTTGTGTTCATTGAAAATAAAAAAAAAACAGTAAATGAAAACCATGGCGAAGGATGTGTTTATCCATTAAAAAGAATATTGTTGGTATGGATATAGGAATTTTTTCGGTTCCATACACTGCTGCTGGAAGCCCAGATTTCCAACTTTCAAGGAAAACAGTTTGTTAATAACTATTAGATACCTTAACCTTTTTCATTTTCTGATCCAAGAGTTCTCCTTTGGGAAATTTATGCTAAGGTGGTAGTTAAAAATGTGCAAAGTATGCCACATAAGAAGATAACCCTTGCATATTCCTTTTTAAAGTAAGATTTCAGGAACAATTTAAGTATTCAGCTGTGGGATAAAGGTTAACTAAGGAATATATACATAGCTTATAACATAAGTATTCACAGTGATTTTGTAGCTGGGGCCCAAAGGTGCAGGAGCCCCTGGTGCCCAGGGTCCAAACAGACTAAGTTCGGCCACTGGCCGCTGACAAAATCCAAAGGCAGAGAGACCAGTGGTTTTGAAAGAAGAAAGGGATTTATTTCAGCGAGGCCAACATCGGGAAGACAGTGGACTAGTATATCAAAGACTGTCCCCGAAGTGCTGAAAAGTCTTTCCAGGTTTATATAAGGAAAATGTGGGACAAAGGTCGACATGTACCTGCAGGTGGGCAGTGAAGGTCAAGCCAGTCATTGTCCTGGAGTAACGTACACAGGGACTTGCTGACTCAGGGTGGTCCTTATTGCTTGAGGGGGTGGTTTCGCTTCCCATCCTGGGATGCTTTGCCCCCTGGGTCTTTTGCCTGAGTTCAGAGATACACTTGAAAGAACTTAATCAATTAGAAAGTTTGAGGTCAAAATGGAGGTAATGGAAGCCCTCTTTCAGTTTTATTAAGAATGACTTACACTCATACTATCCAGTTAATTGGAAAAGCATAGAAAATTAGAATAAATTGACTTCATAATTAAGGCAAGCATCTTGACAAAATAAAATTGCAGTCCTAGTTTTCCTGTGGTTGATTTGTTTCTTTATTTTTTCTTCTCTTGGTGTCAGTGTTAGTGACTTCTGAGTTTTTGAGGCCCCAGAATGTTGTGGGATGATTTTGTTGGCTTTATAGCTACCACAGACATACAGATAGACAGGAAATGCCATTGTCATTTTAGTATGAAGACATGAAAAGTTCCTACAATTTTTTTTTACTTCAACTAAATTTTATGTAAATAAACACACACACACACATATCACCACTAGGCCACCACAGTCAGAACATCCCATTGCTGTATTAATACTTCGCCACGTTTTTAAATTTCAGCTCATCCTGGTGTCCAAAAGGTGGTGCTAGTATCATCTGCATCAGACATTCCTCTTCAGTCTCCTCGTACTTCGGAAATTTCAGTTCCTGCTGATCTGGATAAAACAATCACGGAGCTAGCTGACTGGCTGGTCCTGATCGACCAGATGTTGAAGTCCAACATTGTCACCGTTGGGGATATAGAAGAGATCAATAAGACAGTTTCCCGAATGAAAGTAAGTACATCGTGTTGAGGCTTGTCAGGGAAATGCCACAACACAGAAACAGACAAAATCTGTTTGGATCTCCTTTGTTTGTCCTAAACTCTGGGAGAATGGGCTTTAAAAAAACTCTTTATCTGTCAAACGGCCATGCTGTGTTTGCCTGGCTCCGAGGAGTAAATCCTATCTTGCCTTTCCAGTGTGTTGGTGAGATGACATTTACCAACATAAAGTGAGGGGCTCAGTGTATTTTAAAAATCTAAAACTGATACCATACAGTGAGGCACATCAATACAAAAGTAAATTCGTGTGAGATTTAATACTTCGTGTGATGTGGGATATTTTCCTGAAGCACCTTTTAAACTCTTTCATAATGAACTTATTTAATTGCTGATTTTAGAAGTGAGAATTTCCTGATGAGACTCTAGTCACTATGCATACACCATCTAATATAAATTTTTGGTATTCATTGTGTACCAGGTTCTAGGTTACGTGTTGCATAGGGATACCGAAAAGAACGTACCAGATAGAAATTGGAAATATACCATAAAATAATAACAGTAGCTATTGCTAACTTTTATTCAGTGCTTAATATGTGCTGAGTAGTTTTCTAAGTATTTTACATGTTATATGTCATTCATTTTTTTAATGGTCTTTTGAGGTAGGTATTAATTTTATCCCCAAATTGTAAATATGCCCAAGGTGAGGTAGAAGCACCAAATGTACCTAGGTAGACAAGTTGCTACAGCAAGGCAGAATCTGAGATAAGCTGTGGGATCAGTCCAGACCACCTGTTAGGGGAGCCACAGTGAGAAAGGAGTTTAGTTCACAGTGGTGGAAGGCAGACCACGTGGGATTTTGACTTCTGGAGATAAATGACATTCCTGATAGAGGGACAGAGTGAATAAGGGCATACAGCAGGGGAGCGTGAAGGATGTTGGTTCAACATTTGTGCAATAAAGAAGTGTAGTGGGAAGTAAGGTCGCAAAGACAGGTTCAAGTTCACTTTGGGAAGGAGCTCATTGACCATGGTTTATGCATAGGCCCCTTGGGGTTTTAGTCCATAGGCAGTTGGCAAGCATCTTATCCCCCTTTTCTTTTCCTTTGTTAACGGTGGCTGCGAACTGATTGATAACAGTGCTCGGCATTGATGGGAAGACTGGGATGCTTTTTAGTGCTTAGGATAAATTGGAGGCAAGAGATGCTTAAGGCAAGCAAAAGAGCCCTTTCTGAGTGGCTAACACGATGCTATTGCAATTAGCGGAAATAAGGAATAGAAGAAATGGGCTGTGGATGACGGTTTAAGTGATTTAGTTTCAGATGTGTTGTGTTGAGAGGTTCTTGGGCCATTTTGAAGGAAATAATCAGCCTTCACTGAAATGTCTCTCTGGGATTCAGGATTAGAAGTTGTGAATAATCCATTTAGAAATAATATTTGACACTTTAAGGCTAATTGAAATCTGCAAAAGTAGTGAATTTAAAAGAGGAAGGGCTGGGAGAGAATCTCTGGCATCATGTTTGTGCTTACTGGAAATTGTGTTCTCTAATTGTTACAGCTGTTTATTAGTTCTATGCTTATTTATTTTTTATTTTTAAAGATTTTATTTATTTCAGACAGAGAGAGAGAGAGAGAGAGAGAGCGAGCATGGATGGGGGAGAGGAGCAGAGAGAGAAGCAGTCTGCCAGCTGAGCAGGGAGCCCAATGTGGGGCTCACTTCCAGGACTCTGGGATCATGACCTGATGAGAAGGCAGACGTTTAACTGACTGAGCCACCCAGGCACCTCGATTCCTGATTTTTAAAACTTTTTACCCGCCTAATTGGTCCTGAGACAAACTCTCTAGAGCAGCATTTTTCTTGTCTGAGATTATTTAATTTGCAATTCCAGTAGTATCTTTTGAATGCCTCACCCCCATCCCTGTAGGTGACATTAGTTTGTGTGTGTGTATCATGTAGGGCAGACACCCAGGGTGTCATCAGAAGTCACTGCTAAGGTTTTCAGACCATTTTCTCTTAGGGATTTTTCTTCATCGAATCTCCTCAGACTTGATATAGCCGAGCTGTAGGGTTTCTATTATTTCTCTTTGTGAAAACAAAAAACAGAGTAAAGTGCCTTGCCAGGTGACCTAGATGATAAGTGGCAGAGCTGAGATTTGAACCCAGGACCTTTGACTTCAAACCTTGCTCTTTTCTGCTGTATTGCTGATGCCTCACTATCCTGCATAGGAGGAAAACAACAATTTTGATGTCAGCACACCAGTTTTGCTCTTTTAGTAGTACCCTTAGGGTAAGGCTTATTAACTTATCTTAGTAATCATTTTTTCTTAACAGATCACAAAGGCTGACTTAGAACAACGCCATCCTCAGCTTGATTATGTTTTTACATTGGCACAGAATTTGAAAAATAAGGCTTCCAGTTCAGATGTGAGAACAGCAATCACAGAAAAATGTACGTTAAAAAAAATCATATATCATCCTCTTTCTCTGAAAATGGTAACACACTTTATGCACAGATTATTCAACCAGAAATAATATTATTTGATACTCTATTAATAAGTACAGTTTTCCTTTGATTTTTATTTTTTTGTGAACCTTGTTACTGTTCCCATATGCGTTCCTTAAAGTATTAACATTATTACTTTTAAGTTTGTTACTGATACATTGGATTCTTTTTTCTTTTAAGTTAGAATTTCTTTTATTTTTAATCTTTCAAAAAATATTTATTTATATTTTGGGGGAGACAGTGTATCCACATGCGTGAGTTGGGGGAGGGGCAAAGGGAAAGGAAGGGAGAGAATTCCAAGCAGAGCCCAGAGACCAACTCTGGGCTTGATCCCAGGACCCTGAGATCATGACCTGAGCCAAAACCAAGAGTGGTATGGTTAATCGACTGAGCCACCCAGGCACTCCAGGTCAGGATTTCTTTTAAAGGAATCAGAAAACAAAAGTTAGAGGAAACATTGGAATGCAAAACCATGCTTCCGTTTTGATTAATTAATAAAACCAGATCTTGCTATGTCTTTTTAGCTTCTCTTCTTTAAATCCACTCCAAAAAGAATTTATTGAACAACACATTCATACCTATGGGCCTAGTACTAATTTTGGATTAATTTAGTTTAAAGCAAAATAAAATAAGACAAAAAATAAATGTACAAAGCAACCATATCAAAGATCCATTTCTTTTGCTTTCTGACTTAAGAGTGTCTGTTAAATCTGTATGGTATATAAAACAAAGTCTAAAACCATAAAAGACTCAATCTCAAAAAAACAGACTGAGGGTTGCTGGGGGGAGGGGGGACGCGAGAGGGTGGTGGGGATATGGACATTGGGGAGGGTATGTGCTATGATGAGTGCTGTGAAATGTGTAAACCTGGCGATTCACAGACCTGTACCCCTGGGGATTAAAATACATTATATGTTTATTAAAAAAAATAAATTTAATATTAAACAAACAAACAAACAAACAAAAAACCAAAGTCTGAATTCTCAAAAATGTCATGGAGGGATGGTCGCAGCCTGCTTTCATCATCGCCTCTCCCATATAGCCCTCCACCCACCTATAGTTATTCAAATAGATAATATTTAAAATGTCCTGGCAGTTCCTAATTATTTGCATTCTTTTTTCCCCCTGGCCTTTTCTCTCCCGGTGAAATCCTACTCAGCAGCTAAAATGTCACCCCCTTTGTAAAGTCCTTCTCACCCTCTACTAGTCCCTAGTGAACTATATTTTCTATCTTTAGTTCCTGCTGTGGCTTTCCCCCCATAATGTCATTGTAGTCTCACAATTAGTTTAGTTTTCTCTTCCATAGATGGTGGATATTCACCTTTCTGGCCCTGGGGCCTCCTACAATGTCCAATATAACTTAAGTACTTAATAAATATTTGTGGCAGACTGTAAACTGGAAGGTATTTTATTACCTTGTCTAATATTTCTGAAGGGAAGAAAGTCAACTCTTCCTCCTATAAAAAGTATGTTTCAATTTTAAAATAAATGTGGCCACAGCAACGTTATTGAAAGAGATAAGTTAGAGAACTTTTAGTGTCTTTCAGTGTTGGTTTATTTTTACTACATAAGCCATTTTCCTTCTTTCTCCCTCTTGAAAAAAAAAGATTTATTCATTTATTTGAGAGAGAGAGGAGGGTGAGTACAAGCAGGGGGAAGGGCAGAGGGAGAGGGAATCTCTAGCAGATTCCCTGCTGAGAGCTGAGCATGGAGTCTGATGCGGGGCTTGATCCTGCAACGCCAAGATCGTGACCTGAGTGGAAACAATCCAAGAGTCAAATGCTCAATGTACTGTACCACCCAGGTGCCCCATCCCTCTTTTTTTTTTTTAAAGATCCCACTTATCTACCTGACAGATAGAGATCACAAGTAGGCAGAGAGGCAGGCAGAGAGAGAGAGGGGTAAGCAGGCTTCCCACTGAGCAGAGAGCCTGATGCAGGACTCAATCCCAGGACTCCAGGATTGTGACCTGAGCCAAAGGCAGAGGCCTTAACCCACCGAGCCACCCAGGCACCCCTGTATTTTTTTTTTTTTTAAAGATTTTATTTATTTATTTGACAGGCAGAGATCACAAGTAGGCAGAGAGGCAGGCAGAGAGAGGAAGGGAAGCAGGCTCCCTGCTGTGCAGAGAGCCCGATGCGGGGCTCCATCCCAGGACCCTGGGATCATGACCTGAGCCGAAGGCAGTGGGCTTAACCCACTGAGCCACCCAGGCGCCCCACCCCTGTATTTTTTTTTTAATTGATGGGTTGCTTGTGCTGGACACAACTCTGGAGTGATTCCATTTCCCATCACAGGGCTTCTCTGCTTTAGCGACACCAAAGGGCTTCTCTGCTTTAGCGACACCAAACCATTTACAAAGTCTTCTCCATTTTGCTTTCTCTACTATCTTATTATTATTATTTTTAACCACCTCCTATTTGTCCAAAGTTTCTCTTAAGGTTTTTGACGAGACTTTTCTTTCTTCTGAATATGTTCCCTTTCCAATTTAACTCCCGCTCTTTGTTTTCTCTCCTTTTTTATTTGCATAGAGGCTGCATAATCTTTGTCATTATTCATCATATGAAAAAAATACTCTCAGCAGAAGTGTACTGCCTACAATAACCTGCTTTTAGCACTTATTCACAAAGAATAGAACAACTTGCTTATTTTTAATGATAAACCTATGATACATGCTCTCACTTGATGGCTTTCATTTTATTCAACATTAAAGGATTCTATTAGTAATAGCATTGGTCATTAGTACTTTATGTAACTTTTTAACTGACAAGTACAACATTATGATAAATTCGTTCTCCCTTTAAGTGGAATACTTAAGCAATCTATTTAAATTGTTAAACAATACAGCTTAAAACAGATGATCTCATTGAATGATTTTTAAAAATTATTACATGTAAGTATGATTTTCAGTGTTCTGAACAATCTTAAATCGATCACTCTATGGTTTGCGGTAACCCTTTGATATCCCAAGAATTTTACCAATAGGTCCCATACGACTTAGCTGCAATGTTATTTTATCGTTAAGTTAATGGCTTGGTATTTAACTATTGCTCTCCAGTCTGTGTGACATCCGAAGCATCTTCTAGAAGAATATTTTTAATTTCCTACCTACTTATTATCAATGGGTTGTTGAAATCATTCAAAGCTATCGTTTACTAGTGCTTCAGCTCAAGATCTTGAACTATTCAGGAAGTAATTAACCAAAGGTTTAAGTTTCTTTAGGTCTCTCTTTAGCTTCATGTTAAAAATGAGAAGAGGTGAGAAAGGAGGGGAGAAAAAGGAAGGAGAGCAGACAGAAGAGGGAAAGAAAGAAAGGAATAATAAAAAGAAAGAGGAAAAGAACTAATGTGGATTTTTTTATGGTAAAGAGCTACTGGGTAGATAGAACTTGAATCTAATTTGCTTTTAGTGTTTCTCTTGAGTGTATAAAAATACTTTCTTTTAGACAGGTTTCATGCAACAGTAAGACAAATATGAAAAGTATTCTTAAATAGATTATTTCCTTGTAAAATCTTGACAACCTTTGAGTATCTCCTTTGAGGATGACAAGTGACTGCATCTGTGTCTTAAAGTTCTGTCATAAAGTATTGTTAAACTCTGCCTTCATCAAACCACGATCTGTGAATATACATCAGAGAGGAATATATTTTCTTTATAATTTTTGGTTTATCCATAGTAGATATTTTTATTGTGAGATATTTCAGTGCATTTAAAATAGAATTTAATTCAAGATTCTTCTTCAAGAATAGTTTCACAGAAATGTGTTGGTTGTATAGTATGGCAGACATGTATTAAATTCCCTTAAAAATGTATATAGCAACTTGCCTTCTTTTTCTTTTCTATTTATAACCTTACTTATGATAAATTTGAAATCAGGTATTTTTTTCCCTTTCCTGATAGTTTCTGGGATTATTTTTGTATGCTTCCTCAGTGGAAAAGGTCAAGAACCAGTGGGACAGCACTCAGCATGGTGTCGAGTTAAGACAGCAGCAGCTGGAGGATATGATTATTGACAGTCTTCAGTGGGATGACCACAGGGAGGAAACCGAGGAACTTATGAGAAAATATGAGGCCCGATTCTATATTCTCCAACAAGCCCGCAGGGATCCGCTTATCAAGCAGATTTCTGATAATCAAGTAAGACTCATTAGATTTGTGGGGCTTTTTTTGGCATTATTAATTTACTGGATGTACTTTTTTGTTCTTTGGTAACTGTGATTTTTAGGACACTTGTCATGATGTTTTCACCAGTGCTTTGAATATACATTGAAATTTATATAAAGAATTTGACCAGGAAGGTTGTTGAAAAATTTCAGGAGGCCTAACAAGTAGAGATATACCTGTATACCAGATGTGTTGCTCATGGACTCTTTGCAAATGGAACACAACCATGAACCAGCCCCTAGAAAGAGAGTATTTTCAGTATCTCAGGAACCCTCTGTTTTTCTGTCTTCCATGTCTACTCTGAAGCTTATTTTTATTTATGAAATTTTCTGAGATTTTCATTTGAAGTTAGTGTACTGAACAATTCAGGTAATAAGTTTAGCTCCTTTTAATACTTTTATAATTAACTGTTTTATCTATATCGTCAGAGTAGGTAACTTTTTTGATTGGTTTGAATATAAAGTTGATGATATTGAACATCGATGGTATTTTAAATTCTCTATAATTACAGAAAATGTTTTTGAATTAGAGGTTATAGTTTTTAGGTTATATTTTGGCATAATATTTATTTGCCCTTCAGAGAGCCTAAGATGAAAGTGTACATTTGTGTAGAATATATGGGAAACAAAATCTAAGACTTGAGAGCATGTTTTTATAATTCACACATGTAGACTTTCCATGGTTACAATTTAAAAATCAAGTGGCCAGGTGTCCTGATTTTGTGGATCATTTTCTGTGTTTATGACATCTGCTGATTGTTTTCACCAAATGACTCAAATATAATAATCAGAAACGCCCCAGATACTTAACTAGAGGAATACAATTAAAAGTGAGATGAATGCTTCAATCATCTGCTATTCAGTCAGAATATTCATTTCTAAATTTTCTACTCAGACTCTAGGATAGATTTTTTTTTTTCGCCAGTTGCTATAAAAAGCATTATGGGAACATTTCATTTCTCATTTAGATTTCATGGGGAGTATCTTGATCCAGGGGCTCTGAGAGGTGGAAAACCAATGCCTGTGGACATACTCAGCATCAGTTTAGTTATTTAATAGCAACTCTTAGTAAACCTTGCTTGGCTGCTTGATCCACCCAAGCAGTTAACTTTGTCAACAGGCACCGTGACCCAGGGGCACAGAAGACTTCCATATTATTGGCCCTTTTCCTTCCTGCCAGCATGTAGAGAGGAACTCTGTAGTAAGTTCATTCCTGTATGATGCATGTTGCTATAAGGATCAGATATGTAGCAGAACAAAGGAAAAAGATAAATGCTTTGAGGAAGTAAAGTATACCTCAAAGGTAAAGATAGCCTCTTAATATCTGCTGTGTACCTGATCATTCCTTAGACATTTGCCTTTTTACTTCCAGAATTACTTTTATTTAAGCTGTTCAAGAGTTTGTCCCGTAATTTGCTTTTTTCTTTTGATATTTGTGTCTAAAACTTGTTGAAACCTATGAAGAGAACCATTGTTTAGGTAGTACTAGTTACCGAGTGACCGAGTCTAATAATGACACCTGCAATTACACCTTAGGTATTGCTTCAAGAACTAGGTCCTGGCGATGGTATTGTAATGGCGTTTGAAAACGTCCTGCAGAAACTGCTGGAGGACTATGGTAGTGATGACACCAGGAATGTGAAAGAAACCACTGAGTACTTAAAAACATCATGGATCAACCTCAAACAAAGGTAACATGAAGGGCCTGGCAGGTAAATGCCATGTAGGGGCAAGAATTTGATCGCTTTGGCTTTCTCATGGAAACATGCCAAATATGAGACAACCAGAAATACATATTTTTGTTACTTTTTAAAAATTTTTGTCCAGTGCTGGGTTAGTATCACACTTAGTACAGAAGGTATATTTATACATTATCTATTTGAATTTCTGCAATGGATATTTCCTTGAATGAATCTAAACCTTGCCAAACATCATTTTATATGTTCTGATTTTCTTATGCCTCCTAGCATTACCTGGAATATATCCTGTAGTACACTGGGGGTAAGGACTGGTGAGGTATTTACAGATGCATGAGGGTAATGTTATCCCTAATTATAATGAAAATAGTTTGTGGTGCCTGGGTGGTTCCGTCCATTAAGCGTCTGCCTTTGGCTCAGATCATGATCCCAGGGTCTTGGGATCCAGCCCTGCGTCAGGCTGTCTGCTCAGGGGGGATGTTTGCTTCTCCCTCTGCTGGCCTCTCCCCCAGCTTGTGTGTGCTGTCTCTCTCTCTTTCTCTGTCAGATAAATAAATAAAATATTTTGAAGAAATAAAAAAAATATATATAATTAAAGTCATGTGCTCTTTGGCCAGGTCATCCTTTGTTGAAGCGGAGAATGCGTGGCTCCAGTGCCAGACTTCGGAAATATACTATGTGTACTTAGGGCTTCATCTAATTTGTTTTCTTTCCATCACTCTGTCTAGTCAGTATATTTGGAACAGTCTAAAATAGCATATGTATTTACCAGAGAGATTTTCCTGTCACTTGAACACCTAGGGTCTGAGGAACTGTAAACAGTGGTTAGCGTCTCTTTAAAATAGCATAGTTAAATTCATCATCAGGAAAAAGTGTTTACTTCTTGCCTAGTACAGGGAATGCCTGTGTCTAATGAAATTATGGTTTCACACACATCTTTATATATTCAGATATAACCACCTGAAAGCAAATTTGTATCAAAACGCATTTATTTTGGAGTGAATAAAATGGATAATACTAAAACACTTTATGACGCATATTACTGGTAATAAAGTATGGCCAAGCATTTAATAACCGCTTGACATGGAGGTGTTTTATACATTTTTAGAATGTCATTTTTAGTTAGAATCTATAAAGTAGATTTTAGATTTTTGGGAAACCCGAAGACAAGAATTACGAGGCAGTATATGAGTGTGAATATATATATGTTGCTACATATACCTAGGATTCTGGAGGAAATAAGAATAGGGTAGCACATACAACACTAAGGAGTAGTTAAAGCAGAAGACAGCTATTATCCTGCTCTTTCTAGCTTTTTAGTACAGCTGTTTCGATCTGTTACAACAGCTTCCTTGGATACAGTAAGGATCCCAAAACTAAGGCAGGGAAGAGAGTGAATTAAAAACTGCTTTAAAGTATAAACTTCCTGTTATAGGATAGGTAAATCCTAGGGATATAATAATACAGCGTGGTGACCACAGTTAGCAAGCCTGTATTGTGTAATTGAATGTTACCAGGCAGATCTTAAAAGTTCTCATCACAAGAGAAAAAAATGTGTAACCATGTGTGGTGATAGATGTTAACCAAACTTACTGTGTTAATCATTTTGCAGTATATACTTACATCCAATCATTATGTTCTGCACCTAAAACTAATACATTATATGTCAATTACATGTCAATTAAGACAGCTTTAACACTAAGATAGTCCTTAAGCCTACTTTATCTGAATGTTTAAAAAAAAAAATCCACATGTAAGAATTATGACTTTGTTGTAAACGATACCAGAAAAACTGATCACTTAGGAATGTGAATGTGAAGCCTGCTTTATTTAGCACCTCAAATTCTTCTTCTTTTTTTTTTCTTTTTCTTTTACTTTGTAAATATTTTAAGACAGCCTACAGCAGTAGTTAGATTAGATGGAAGAGGCAATTAAAAATGAATTATATTCCAAGGTGATCTTTCATTTATCAGAGTTAAGACAAGCACAGTGTTGCAGGTTTATGATAGTAACAAGTCATTGTGCTTATTCTAGTTTCTTACTGCATTTTCAGGGGAAATACATCAACATTAAAACTTAGATATGATTTAGGTATATTGCTATCTATAAAGCAAGGAAAATACAACAAAACTGTAGCTCACAGGATCCTTTTCATGAGTGACAGCTGGGGGTTCTATGTATTACAAGGATTTTCTCTTTAAACACAGTGATATTTACAATTTTTACACTGTTTTAATTGGGGACTGTTCTAGAATATACAAATCTTTCCTTGCCTTAAACAAAACACATGAACTTATAAGCAACATTAAAAAAAAATTCTTGGCATTACTGTTGTAAAGATAGAGTCAACGAACTTTAAGAGCTTTAAGAGCTATCCATAGTCTTACACTGTATTTAAGCCGGTGTTTCTCAACATTTTTGCATTATCAGCCCCAAAGAGCCTTGTTAGATCCCCATTCCCATGAAATTTTCATACCATGAGTATACTGTGTGTCTGTTTCTCTACTTTATAGTTGTGCTTCCTACATAAAAAGGGTAGATTTTTCCACTCCCCTCCCCAACCCTGCCCCATTGAAGAACCACTTCTCACCTCCATTGAGAGTGTGTGGTTTAATGTAAGGCTCTGATGTTCAGAGACTGTGAATGCCATGTTCAAAGTCACATAGTGTGGCCAAGATGATATTTCTCTGTGCTAAGTTATGATAATGCTCTTCCTGCTCTGAATTCTGAAGAATTGGTAGTAAATTTATTCAGGCTGCCATGCTTTGTGAGATTTTCTGCTTTATTTTTAGTGTATGAATTTTATTGGGTATCTTCCCATTGTCAGGCTCTGTGCTAATCCCTTTATTTAATCCTCAAACCATAAGAGACAGGCAGCATGTTCATCAATGCTGTGTCAGTGAATCAGCTGAAGCAGAGGAAAGTTGAGGAGTGCCCGAGATCACACAGCTCAAAAGAGCAGAGCTGAGACTGATATCCATACCTTTTTAACTGTGCTGCCAGGCTCTTACATCCTTTAAAAATAATTTGTTTTCTTCCTTTGTTATCAGAATGTCAGTGATGGCTGGTGACTGCTCTGCGTACCTGCCTCTTGGATCTGTCTGTGATTCCACTTACTGTTTCTTATCTGTGTCGAGTTAAGAAATCAGATCTGATTAAAGATTATATGGGGGCCTCTACTATGAATAATGCAGCACTCTTCAGTATATGTCCGTTGTGCCTTCTATAGTGGTCACAAAGAGGCCGTCTATGAGGGCTCTCTTAATCTTCCAGCCGTATTCGGTATATGTGTCATTGGCAGCCAAATGGGGGGGGTCGGTAAAGGATTATTATACTTGCTCATGGAATAAAGTCATCGCGGCATAATGTGTGAAGTTTAATATCAGCTTTCAAAGGAAATGTTTTGTATGAATTGCAATTGGCCTAAGTAATTTGGCCATTCACAGCTACAGGGCCTCATTCTCTTATCTCCGATGCCAAAATCCAATAGCTCTGATAACAGAAAGCTTTGAATTGACATGAGGCTGTTTATTATAGTCTTTATTTATCCTGCTTAGTATAAATAGCCTTGTTCCTTAATGTGTTTGCTGCCTCAGACCCTACTATGTGTAATATGTCATACAGATACATTCATAAGAATAATTTTTTATTGTGCAGAAAATTCTTAATTCTGAAACACAGCTGGCTACCAGCATGTTGAATTCTGCAAACAAAAGGCCCATCTCTAACATTTTTAACTAACTGATGTACATTGACCCCTGCTCTTTCCATCTGTGCAACGTTTTCCCCCTTGTATCTCTTAATGCCAGGTAACACATTTTTTAGTGTAAACTGAGATGTATTGAAAGTTGAAAAGTGTTTGTAGTAACTTTTGAAGTGTGAATGCCTGATTTGGGTCTGAAGTGTTGATCAGCCCCAGAGTACCTATGTATATGTATATGTTAGTGTACACGTATACACAACCTAGTTAACTATGTTGAGATATTGTAAAGGAAATGAGACAATGTAATTTTGTGCTATAAGGAATATCTTATACATCACTAATCACTACGTGGTGGGGAAGACGAACGATTCTCTGCAATGAGTCTGCTCTCTTTATGATGCAGGGATATGCTGTGCGTAAGGCTGGATGTGGGGCTGAGGCCGGTTTGAATAGGATCACAGGTAACATCAGAATCCTGGTAGACGGGGCACAGAGCTTCCTAGGGGAACTTGAATTTTGCTGGGCAGTGATGACTGCCTGTTTGTGGTTTATAATAATAAATGTGTAGCGATGCTCATCGACTCAGAGGCAAGTAGAAAGAATGCAGATGGAAGATCCGGGGCAGGGGAGAGAAAGGGGTTGTAAAGGAGTGGACCCAGAGATGGCTCCTAGTCCATGATCGGGTCTCAGATGTCCCTTCCGCTGGGTGCTGCAGTCCCTCACTGTGGCTTGGCAGGCGGATCTTGAGTTGACTTACAGACACTACTTCACTTTTGAGGTAGCGAGCAACTGTTAGAACCATCACGCAGTGACCATGGGCCTGGAGGTCAGTATATGAATGTAATGGATAAATATTTGGTGCTGTGAAAGAGTAGGATTTTGCCTGGAAGATGGGAGGACAATGGCCGGAAAATAGCAGTGAAAAAGCAAAGAAGAGGACCCTTATTCCAATGACTACCTGGGGCTTATAGGATCTGTGAGGAAAAAGAAAAAAGCATTCTTGAAAGTTTTCAAGGGGAACTGATGGTCCTAAGGAAACCAATTTCACTTAAGATAAGGTGAAGGAGTTGATCTGTGGTCTGCTGATCATAGAATAGAATTCTGGACATAACAGAAGAAGGGTTTGGGGGGTGAAGTGGAGCAGATTGGGGAAGGTGCGGAGTTGTATTGGTTACAGCCCTATATCGGGTGGCCAGGAAACACTGGATATTTGGTAGTGATTTAACTAAAAGGGAAATAGGATGTGGTGATGTATATTCTGTCATGGAAATAGCTCTGTGGTCTTACATATTTGCTTGCTGACAGCAGCAGTTCTAGGGAGAGCTGCTCCTTTGGGTTATACAAGGTCAGGGGCAGGCGTCATGGAGTGGGTATGGGGCCGGTGGGGGCTTCTTTCTTGAGCTTCCCAATTGGTGTGGCAATGGCAGCCTAGAACAGTCTCCTTAAATTCCCTGGAGTGAATATTTAAGTGCTTGATCACGATGACCCAATCTCTGGGTCCCCCAAAAGACCACAGATTGTGGGGTGTATTTGCAGGTACTAATTCTTCATCAAATCAACTGCATTTCCCCAAAGTGTGCTTTAATACATTTTTTAGCTGAATGTTATTTTATTTACCGACAAATTACCTTGTGAAAACATCCATTGAAAAGCTTAAAGAATTATTTCATTGTGAGTGTTCTACATGCCACTCAAACTTCTGATGCCAGTATTCTCCTCTCAAAAGAGATAAATATATTTAAATCTCATGTAACTGTAAAGATCACCTTTTAAGTATACCAAAATTTAGCAACATGTATCTGTGGGTTTCTGAAGGTATTCTTTTCCACTAAAATAGAAAAAAAAAAAAGAGGGGTGCCTTGGTGGCTCAGTTGGTTAAGCGTATGCCTTCAGCTTAGGTCATGATCTCAGGGTCCTGGGATCGAGTCCCACATTGGGCTCCCTGCTCATCAGAGATTCTACTTCTCCATTTCCACCTCTTGTGTTCTCTCACACTCTCTTTTTCTCTTTCTCAAATAAATAAATAAAATCTAAAAAAAAAAAAAAGATACCTGGTTGCATTTACTCTGTTGACCAATTATAATAAGCACATGTGCACTGGATTAATAATATATCTTGTTGCTTAAAATATCAAGTATTATATAACATCTTTAAAATACCATTAAAAAGGTCACTTAGGTGTGGGTGGCCACATTTTGTTGTGCTACAAGATAACTATAAGCTATTTTGTAGAATATCAGCTGCTTTTACAGCAGAAATCTCTTAAAAAGCTGAGAGTTTATGTTTAAAAAATCCCAGTTCCCTTTAAGATAAACTATTATAAATCTGTCACCCATGGATTCCTCAAATCTTTCATGAGAAGCTATTTACATTTTCAGTGTGCACCCATTTCTTGTCCCAAAGAATTCTATAGTCCGTTACTTTTGTTTCTTCAAGAAAAATTCTTGTTTCTGCTAAAGTTACCCTTCTAAACTTCAAATATTGTTATCTTTTTGGCTTTCTGCCTATCCTTATTCTTTATGATTTATAGGTTAAAAAAGATTTTAAAAGAAATCTCTGCCTTTGTCTAGTAGCCACAATTCCCTAAACTTGATATCCCTCTCCCCGCCTCCCCTAACAGCGCTCCTACTCCTGTTTTCTCCTATGATATTTCTCAGAACAGAAGTCCTCTGGCTTTTCTAATCTTGAGATGTAGCAACCTGAACTGCCAGATAGAAAGTCTTCCCCGAGAATCGTAGACCAATGGGAGTTCAGTGCCAGAGTGATCTTGGGAACTGGCACACGAGTACTTCCCACCCTTCTTGCTGCCTGCCCTGCCCTCATCTCTCCCCATCAGTAACATCTTATTGACATGCAGTGATTCTTTTTTTTTTTTAAAACATTTTATTTATTTATTTATTTGATAGAGAGATCACAAGTGGGCAGAGAGGGGGAAGCAGGCTCCCCGCTGAGCAGAGAGCCCGATGAGGGGCTCGATCCCAGGACCCTGAGATCATGACCTGAGCTGAAGGCAGAGGCTTAACCCACTGAGCCACCCAGGCACCCCAACATGCAGTGATTCTTGATGACAGTGAGAGATTCTTGATGACAGAGATTCTTGATTTGAAGTGAGGGATAGAGGTGGGAGTGGAGAGTGGAGCAGGTTTTGTAATCTTGGTGATGGATTATGTGGTTTTAAAAGGACCCCTGGAGACTCTGAAATGGATCCTTTACTCCTCTAGTCCAAGCAACTTAGTTTAAGGATGAAAAAAAAAAAATGGGAGATTTGAAGTGATTTATCCCAAGCCATAGAACCAGTAAATGGCAGGGGTGGTAGAATTAGGTCATTTTCTTCTGAGAGCAATGTGCACATGGCTTAAAGGTAATTTATTAGCCTGTGCGGTAAAGTATGCATACTCATTCCTGAACCTCTCATTTTGCAATTATTTTTGGCCTTATGATTGTATAATAAATCATGGGAAATTCCTTGAAAATGGATAAAAGAGTCTTGTAGTGTCCAGTATACCATACTCTAGCAATGGATCTAGTTTTAAGAGGACTAGCATGTGTGGTATGTTACCTTTGAGCTATATTCTATTTGAAATTCTGTATGAAATTATAGTTAAGAAATCAGACTATAAATGAATGTACATGATGATTATAAGGTTTTAAAATGTATATTATAATAATATGAAGACAGTTTGGACTGGTATAAATAGAGTTTAGTTTCTGATATGTTCGTTATTTTTAATAATTGATTACATTCATGATTTAAAAAAATCTGACACCCAGATATATGTGAACTTGAAAAAATTCTCCAGGACCTTTATTACTAAACTGCACATTTGCATGATGTAGGCAAAATTAATTTCCCAGTATTTCACTCAATTCATGTAGAAGATTAGGGAAGATATCACTTGTTGAGTATTTATGATATCTTGAAACATTTATGTATGTATAGCTCACTTTGTTCTTAAAATATTGCAGGAAGGATTTTTTTTTTTTATTAGTTTATTCAGTACATACTTGAGTTGCTACTGTGTGTAGGCCCTAGGGGTACCAGGTGCACTGATGATTCAGAAACTTCAAACAGACAACCAGATAGTCCCTTTCGCTCATGATTGGAGATGGGCTGCAGTGGCAGAATGTTTTCCAAAGGTGGGGAGACTATCTTGGTTCATCTGAGTGGGCTTGGTTGTTCCATGCCTCTTTAAAAGTGAAGGCAGAAGGAGTCAGGAGCCAAGGAATATGGGTGACCTCCGGCCAGACGCTGGAAATGACAAGGAGAAAGAACTCTCTAGAGCCTCCAGAAAGGAACACAGCCCTGCTGACAACTTGATTTCAGTCCAGTGAGCGCTGTTTCAGAAACTAACTGACAGAACTGTGAAATGATAAACTCACGTTGCTCTAAGCCATGAGGTGGTGATTTGTGACAGTAGCCTGACACGTGAATAGGGTAAGGGACATCATGCCATGTGTGGGCTGAGGTGCCATAGAAGGTGTCTGCACCACGTTCTGGAAGGAAGGTGAAAATTAATTAGGTCGGAAGGGGAAGGTTCTTGGGAATGGGGAGAGGGGAGGATGGATATTTAAGGTAAAAGAAGTAAAAAGTAGGAAAAAAAATAAAACAAGATGAAATCAGAGATGGAGACAAACCATAAGAGACTCTTAATCCTAGGAAACAAACTGAGGGTTGCTAGAGGGCTGGGGGGTGGAGGGACAGGGTAACTGCGTAATGACATTAAGGAGGGCATGGGATGTAATGAGCACTGGGTATTATATGAGACTGATGAGTCACTGACCTCTACCTCTGAAACTGATAATTCCTTGTAAGTTCATTAATTGAATTTAAATTAAAAATAAAAATTAAAAAAGTAAAGCTCTGGACTGAGGATAAATAATTGCTTCATTTTTATAAGTAAATAACCCCATAGGATTCTCAGACATTACATCCTTTTGCTTCTAGTCTGGGCATTCTTAAGGTTTAATAGAGCTAATCTATAATGATCTGCTTTTACTTTAGCTGTTTGCCACATAACCTATTTTATACATATGAATAGTCTTAAAAATAAATGGTACAGATTGTGTAAAAGTAAAGTGTTTGACTATACCAGATTTCATAGTCATTAATTTTAAGTGAGTGTTAAGAGTTGCCTATTAATTGTTGATTAATTGCATGTGTATACTCATTTAATTTTTTGCTTTTAGTTACCTTTTTGGCACAACCTTTTTGTTTATTCTTAATACTCTTTTTTTCAGTTGATGTTTAAAAATTGAAAACACCGGGGCGCCTGGGTGGCTCAGTGGGTTAAGCCTCTGCCTTCGGCTCAGGTCATGATCCCAGGGTCCTGGGATCAAGCTCTGCATTGGGCTCTCTGCTTGGCGGGGAGCCTGCTTCCCCTCTCTCTCTGCCTGCCTCTCTGCCTACTTGTGATCTCTCTCTGTCAAATAAATAAATTTTAAAAAAATCTTAAAAGAAAAAATTGAAAACATGGGTGGGGTTAGGTGGAAGATAAAACACCAGCCCCCACCACTAACCACCCAAATTCTAGTCGGTAACTTCTAGATTTTAGAAAGTAAAGAAATACTTATATATGATTAAAAAAATTAGAAGTACTCAAAGGTTTATTACAGAATATACTGGTTCTCTCACTACTCACCACAGTCTCCATCCCTAGGGGCAACTACTTTTTCTTCTTTTGGCTTCTCCTTATGTCATTTATACATTTCCATATTCTACATAAAATGAGAATACTGTTATCTTCTAAAACATCAGTATTAGACATTGTCTATGGATATCCTGTTCTGGTAAACATACAGCTTTCTCATGCTACCATTTTCTTTCCTTCCTCATCATTGAATTTTTTTTCACTTTTTTTAAACGTTTTTTTGTTATGGTAAAATACACATAACAAAAAATTTACCATCTTCACTATTTTTAAGTATACAATTCACTGGTATTAAATATTCATGTTGTTGTGCTATCATCACCACCATCCATCCCTGTAATGCTTTTCATCTTGCAGAATGAAAACTTTGTGCTCATTAGATGATAACTCCCTATTCTTTCTTTTCCCCACCCCTGGCAACCACCATTCTACTCTCTGTCTTTATGAATTTGACTACTTTAAGTACCTCATGTAAGTGGAATCATACAGTATTTGTATCTTTGTAACTAGCTTGTTTCACTTGGTATAATGTGCTCAAGGTTCATCCATGTTGCAGCAGATGTCAGAATTTCTTTCCTTTTTAAGTCTGAATAATACTCCACTGTATGTATGTATTACATTTCTAATCCATACATCTGTTGATGCACACTTGGTTTGCTTCCACATTTTACCTATTGTGAATAATGCTGCTCTGAACGTGGGTACACAAATACCATTTCAAGACCCCGTTTTCAGGTTTTTTTTGGATGTGTGCTCAAAAGTGGAATGGTAGATCCTATGTTAATTCTATTTTTAATATTTTGAGGAATCACTAGACTGTTTTCTACAGTGGCTATACCATCTTATTGCTGAATTTTTAGATAAACAGGAATTCAGTATTGACGTTGTTATGTGTGTCTAAACATCATTACCAGCCAAGCACTGAAGTTTACTATAATTTTGCTTCCTCTCTGTTTTTTCACCTGAAGTTAGCAATTGCCTTGCTTTTATGTGCTTAGGTTTCTTTGCACCTGTTACTAATTCTCACATTTGCCAAAGGTCTGATGGTATAATTTACCACAAAGCAATCACAGTAAGCAGTCTATCACTTCTAATATTTTTTCTTAGACACAGTTCTTCTGTAGACATACTTTACAGGCCTGCTGCAGAGCCATAATCTTAAGGATATTCTGTGCTTTTCTCCTGTGCTTTTTCTCCTTTTAGAATCCCTGTTTCCTGGATTTCATGTGTGTGTGTTTGTTTTTATTTGTTTTTCTTTTCTCTTTTGGGTTATTTCCTTGTTTTTTTCAGAGTGTATCCTTCATTAGTTTTGTGAAGTTAAAATAAGAAAACGTAGCAGTTGAATGGTGATGACAGCCCTCATCTGGTTCAATTCATCACTGTCTCTTCTGAGATCTCTTTTCACCATTAGCATGGGACCTGTTTGCTTCTCCCTCTCTTGGATCTCTTGTTTTTATGCTTCTCCTTTTTTTTGTTCCTTGATTTACAAACTGATTTTTGTGGAGGTCATCTCTTAGTAGCTTCTTGAAAACTGGTATTTGGGAGGTAAGTTTAAAGACATTTTAAATAGATTGTAGTTATTCTGTAAATACTTATTATAAAACTGTAATAAGGACTCTGAAATATGGAGATATGTAAGACTGCTTCTGCCATAGTGAGTTTGTGGAACAGAAGAACAGAAAACAAACCCATATAATACCGTCAAAATAAAATTTAAGCATGTAACAATCCAAGGGCTATTCTAGGGAATATGTGATTAATTTCTATATAAAGAGGAGTAATGACCTTTTATGAACTCAGAGAAAGGAAATCTAATTGGGCTGGGATGTTCTAAAGAAGGTAGACCTTAACTCTAAGGATCTGTAGGATTTTGGTAAGTGGAGGTGGTCAGAAGGGCATTTTTTTTTTTTTTAAGATTTTATTTATTTATTTGACACATAGAGAGATCACAAATAGGCAGATAGAGAGAGAGAGAGGGAAGCAGGCTCCTTGCTGAGGAGAGAGCCTGATGCGGGGCTCGATCCCAGGACCCTGAGATCATGACCTGAGCCAAAGGCAGAGGCTTAACCCAATGAGCCACCCAGATGCCCCAGAAGGGCATTTTTATGCGTTCATGAAGTTTTTGGGTGGGTTCAGCCTTAAGAATATCCCGGAGAAAAAGGAACATATCATGATGACCTGAACAGAGTATCGGACAGAACTGGGGGATAGGCTAGAAAAGAGAACTAGTGATAGATTATGGAAGACGTTGAGATTCAGGAAAAGCAATTTGGGTTTATTCCGTAGTCAGCCAAATACTATTGGAGGTTTTTTAGTAGCTAAAGGCTCAGGTGAAGTTGGTGGCTTATGAATAGAAACAGATAGCTTTCGTGTCTGGCTTTTTTTCACTTAGCAGAACGCATTTGAGATTCCTTCTGTGTTGTTGCATCTGTCAGCAGTTGACTGCTGAGTAACACTCCATCGTAGACAGCACATACCTCAGCTGGTCTGTTTACTGCTTGATGACATCTGGGTTATTACCTGTTTGGAGCCATTATGAATAAAGATTTTCATATGGATTTTTTGTGAGTGTATGTTTTCATTTCTTTTGAGTAAATGCTGAGGAGTAGGATTGCTGGATTGTTCTTGAGTACATGGTTAACTTTATAAAAAAGATCTTCCAAACTGGTTCTTAATGGCGGTACCGTTTTACACTCCCTCTTGCAAATGTATGAGAGTGGCAATTACTCTGTATTCTCAACAGCACTTGGTATAGTCATTTTCTTAAAGCCATTCTAATATGGAGTGATGTCTCATTGTGGTTTGAATGTACATTTCTCTGATGATTAATGATGCGGAGTATCTTTTCATGTGCTTATTTGCCATCCATGTATCTTCTATGATGATCTGTGTTTAAATATTTTACCTACTTAAAGATTGTGTTTGTTGTTGTATGTAGAAGATATGTGTTCGTTATAAATTCAAAGAATACAGAAAAAGTACAATTGGAAAGTAAACCACCTTAACTCCCAGTACCTAGAAATAACTTTTAATATTAACATTCCAGACATTTGTCCTTTTATCTATATATATATACACAGATAGTCCTGTATATAAGACAGGTGGATGGATGTGTGATGTACAGATAGATGAATGGGTGAAATAGAAAATATATATAAGTATATATAAATGAGATCATATTACACATGCTGACTTTTCATTGTGATATAGTTCATATACCATGAAATTAACCCTTTTAAGTGTACAACTCAGAGGTTTTTAGTATATTCACCATGTAGTGCAATCATCACAATACTCTTAATTTCAGAACATTGTATCGTCCCCAAAAGAAACCAATTACCCAATTATCAGTCAGTCCCCATTGCCTTCCACTCCAGTCCTAGGTAACAACTAATCTCTTTTCTCTCTGTGTAGATTGGACACTTCATATAAATATGAATGGATTCACACAATATGTGGCCTTTTGTGTCTTGTTTCTCTCACTTAGCATGTTTTCAAGGTTCATAAATGTTGTAACAAGTATTAGTACTTTATTCCTTTTTATGGTTGAGTAATTCATGTATGGGTATACTATATTTTATCTATCCATTTCTTTATCAGTGGACATTTGGGTTGATTGTATTATTAGGCTATAATAAATAATGATGCTATCTGAAAACTTGTATACAAGTTTTTGTGTAGATACATGTTTTCAATTCCCTTGGGTTTAAACACCTTAGGGTGAATTGTTAGTCTCCATTTTTAATTTTTGTTGTTATTGTTGTTGTTTTGAGAGAAGGAGAGAGAGAGAGTGACATAGGAAGGGATAGAGGGGGAGAGAGAGAATCTTGACTAGGCTCCATGCCCAGTGCAGAGCCCTATATGGGACTCAGTCTCATGACACTGAGATCATGACCTGAGCCAATACCAAGTCAGATGCCTAACTGACCTAGTCACCCAGGTGTACCGAAAATTGTTTGTTTTCTTCTTTTGAAGCTTTGAGGTCTATAAAGTTTTAAAATTTGAAATTTACATGTATGTGTATCTCTTAAATCATGCAACTCCATATTTCTGTGTATTAATTTTGATGTAGAGTTAATGAAGATTTTATAAAAGCTTGATCATCCAGTGTTTTTCAGATATATTAAACCAGCTTAAAGAACCAATTTGTATTGATCTGAGTTGTTTTAAAATACATAAAGTAAGCCCTTTAAATTATTTTCATTTTATCTTAAGTATTTCTTCTGATTTTACTGCTTCCTAGAATTCATTTACTTATTCATTGCATGAATATTTAGTGATATTTCCTCTGAGTGTGAGGCACTATATGAAGATATTGAAATAAAACATTGGGGGATAACTTAATATACAATTAGGCATTGTAAAAATGGAGTCATAATTATTTTATGATTTGGATGTGATTTTGTTAATATTTATATGTCTCTTTTCACCTTTCACATTAAGGATTATTCAAGACACATACACAAATCAATGTCCCAGTTACATTAGGTCCTTAAATTGATAAAGGCTCCTTGGAGGCTGTCTGTTTGTTTGTTGGTGTGCGTGATGTGGACTGTCCCATGGTAAGTAATAGAGACGTGCCTGTCATGTTGTTCCTTGCAGCATTGCTGACAGACAGAGTGCCTTGGAAGCGGAGTTGAGGACAGTGAAGGCCTCTCGCCAGGATCTGGAGAACTTCCTAAAGTGGATACAAGAAGCGGAAACCACAGTTAACGTGCTTGCGGACGCCTCTCAGCGGGAGAATGCTCTTCAGGACACTGTGTTGGCCAGGGAGCTCACACAGCAGCTGCAGGCAAGTGTGCGGGGCCCCGCACCCAGCATTTTTACTTCCACTGAAGTAAAAATCTTCTGATGCTCTTCTGATGCAGCGACTTGCAAATTGATTACTGTTCAAGGTTGAGGTTGTTACCTCATTTGGTTATGAGATCCATGCTCCCCTGTGAAGCACTGGTTTATGGAAATAAGATCTCTAAAATATTTTACTTAGTAAGAGTGGAAAAACACCTTGTTTTATGGAAATAATAATTGTTTATTTAGACTTGCAGGCTCATAGCTGTTCTGTTTTTGTCATTTTAAGCACTGTGACACAGCCTTATTGAATCCTAAATTATAAGGGCATTTCCTCTTAATATGAGTTGTTCCTTTCTCCATTTATTATAACATACTTAGTATAAAAGCTGCAAAGGCTCTGTGGCTTAATTTACAACTAAAAACATTGGGCTTGGAGGTATTACTTTTATGTCTTTAGCTCGATAGCTGTGATTGTACATGCAGTCTGAGATTCAGATTTTTCTGCTCTGCGAAATGTACTAACACAAAACCTTTCCTCTACAAAAATGTATGAGGAATCGCACGTAGCATGACTGTCCTCTTGCCCTGCCCCCAAGGACAACTGCTTTAGTGCCCTTGAAGTTACCATCTTTGTGCAGAATGACCTAGTCTTGCCAGTCACAGACCTTATCCTTTAGAACTTGGTTTTAAAACTGATTTTAATAGCACAGTTCCCTTGTCTACCACAGTTTCATGTCTACTTACTTCTATCAGCCATGTCATTCACACATCATTTTGACTGTTATTATTTCTGAAATGCCTTTGAGCTCATGACCCAATGTCATGTCTTCTCCTGTCCCAGACAATCACATGACTCCTCAAGGGCAGAGATTACGTTACTCTGCACTTTGCCTATGCGATGCTGTGTGTGCACATTCTGGGTAGATACTGACTGTTGCCCATGGACCCTAACTTTGCCATTATGAAATTCAGTGTGATGACCTTTTTGAGTCCTTTCTTGGAATTCTCTTCTCTCGAAACTCAGAGTGTTCACAAGTATGTAGATCTGGATAGAGGGTGTAGTAGCTTTCTTAGAACTATTCCTATTCTTATGAATTATTTTTAAGTTTAAAACTGTTTTCACTAAAAAGTACCAAAAAAAATTTTTTTTAAACGACCTTTCGAGAAGAGATTTATTTGTAACGTGTTCCCAAGTATCCGGGCTATTTAGGGTGTTTTATGGTGGAGTCCTCGAGATTAATTTAGTGAAAATCTGTGTTTACTTACATTACTTCTTACTTCTTATTCATTGCATAATATATTTGTGACTTGGTAATGAGGGTGACCCAGCAAATATGGAGGTTAAATATGTGCTTTTGTCTCATCATCTAGAATCTCGGGAGGACACTCTCCATGTTATCTGAAGAAATATTTAGCTATCATCTCATTTTCAGGGGGTTAGAGAGGGCTCTAAATGTGGGCCAATGCTAGAATGTATTATTTTTTATGATTTAAACAACTGGAAGCCTGACCTATAAATCTCACAGATGCTTAACTTTACATAATGGTGTTAAACTCAGAAGATACCCAGGCTGTGCATTTGAGGAGGCAACAGTTTTTAGACAATGAGCGAAGGAGGTGTGGAATGAACCTGGATGTGAGCATCAGCAAAATGCAGACTTGTTTTAGGGTTTAATAATGTCTTCTGGCACATTTTATCTTGGCATATATCCTTGCCATAGCCAAAATTCTTCGCAATGTTTAGTGAGTAGCAAAACTGTAGAAATAAATGTAAATGAAGATGTTTAAAATCTTTCTAAATAAAAATAACTAGCACAAGATTCCTTGTCTTATGGCAACCAGCACCACAAAGAAAGGTTACTGACTAAAATAATAAAGCACGTTATGACATGCATGGTAAATGCCTCTCAAAAATAGTCGCTGAAATTTAATGTTGTGGCTCATAAGAAGTATTAAAGAAGGCATTTATTAAGAGCCTATTTCAGTTTGTTTGTCTAAAGATAAACACATGCGTTTGCTTTTGTTTAGGATATTTCCCGTTATAGTAATTTGCATGATTTTTCACTGCCTTGCTCCTTTTAAAAAAGGATCTTAATTTTAAAACACTCTCCTCATCTTATTAAAAAATCCTATGGCTTAATGTTTGGCACCTTATAGGCAGATGCAGTTAGAGACGTGTTAGTACCTTTTGCTGCATATTTCTGAGACAAGAGAATTTAAGTTATCCCATGACTTTTTGTATTAATGACGCCTCCATTTGTGTGAATGAACAGATAGTTAAAATGAATGGCATGTCTGGGAATGGAAAGATGTCTGTTGAAGAAAATGAATGTACAAACAAGAGTGTCTGAAATTATAAAATCTTCTGGTGACGTGGTGGTGGGAGTGCGGGGGAGGGGCACAGTTTGTGGGTGCACCAAAAAAGACGGAATGAGGACCTCAGCCTGCATGTGCTCTGTGTACAAGGGGCGTCTGTGGAACTGCTCATGTGACACACTCACTGGTGGTACTTGCTTGCTTTGTATCTTATGACAGCTGGAGGCAGAGCCCTAGGAACATTTCATGAAGAGGAAGAAGTCTATTCTGTATTCAGTTTAAGGTGAATATGAGTAAGTTTTTGCTAAAGGGTAGTTTGGAAGCACCGTGGAAGATGAAGATTAGTTTCTGGGAGTATGCTAGGATACATGCCATTTCCGTGAAGGATGGAGGATGATTTGGATTTATGTATTTGTTTTACTGCCTGACTGCAAGGCATTTGGGCTTTCCTCCTCAGCAGAGTTGGCAAGAGAAAACCCAGTCCTTTGGAAAGAGAAGCTCTGGAATTTCTGAGTGGTCCAGATCATAGAGGGTCTCGTTTGACTTGCTAAGTATTTTGCATTTTAACCTGGTAGCAACAGGGAGAAGTCATTAAAGAAGAATGAGCAAGGGAGTGATACAGCGGGATTTGTGTTTCATTAGGAATCCAGCTGATGTGTGAGGAATGGATTTGAGCTGGGCAAAACTTTGAATAGGTTGTGTAGACTGCTAAGATGGTCTGGCAGCCATTTGGTGAGAGGGGATAATGACCCAAAATGAGTCAGTCACAGGGGGGAATAGACCTACCAATTTGATAGCATGGGTAGACAAGGGGAGGGTAGAGACTAAGAAGATTGCCTCGCGGGATTAGAGGCTGAGATTGGGCATATAGGGAAGGAACAACTCAGGGAGGTGGTGCCGGTTAGTGTGGAGTGTGTAGGAATGATTGATTTCATTTTGATTATGTTGAAATAAGGCATTTGGGTAACATCCAGGAGAGGCTTACTGCGTCCTTGTCACTGTGGATCTGTTGATCTGTTGTTAGGTAAGGGAATTTGGTGTGCAGAAACTTTATTTTTTTTTTTTAAAGGAAAGCCTATTATTGTTTTCCCTCTAAGTTTGTCTGTTGGTTCAGATGCATTTATTCTGAATTTCCTTGTCTACTTTCTAGGATATTGTTATCATTTTAATTATACTGCAAAATAGAAGCTTTAGAGTTTAGCAGGAACCAGCGAATTGAGATGATCTGATTCTTTCCTGGACAAAAGCCTGCTGCCCGGCTGCCCTCCTGGGGTGGTTTTATCATGGGTGGCTGTTTTTGCTCTCACACAGGATGTGTTTGCGGGTTGTTGTATTTTCATCTCCTGGCTTCTCTTTCAGCCTGACTTTCCTCCTCCCAGTCCATAGGTATGGGTTTTGATTGTCAGATTGTTGCTGCTCGTGTACCCACCTCCAGAGCCAGCAGGGTGCTTGGCGGGTAATACCTCTATTGTGTAAGCTTCCCCTGCTGGTTCAGGGACAGGAATTATAGCTTCATATATTTTTTTTGATAGCAGCTTTATTGACCTATAATTCACATTCCACACAAGCCACCACTTAAAGTATACAATTTAGTTGTTTTCTCGCATGTGTATTCACAGAATTGTGCAACAATCACCACAATCAAATAGAACACTTTCATCCTCCCACCAAAGTAACCACATATGGCTTTGCCGTTAATACTCCCCCTTTACCAGCTCCCCAAACCCCTACACCGAAATAATCACAAATCTACTGTTTGTGTCTATATTTTTGCCTATTAACTTAATGTTTTTAATTATATCATTGACTGCCTCTTCCGATTTTGGCTTTGTATAGATATTTTGAGCTTCTCCAGAGGGAGGCAGTGTAGGTTCTCATTATAGGCTTGCAGGGAAAAAAAACAGAAGCAGAAGCAGCAAAATACACAAAAATCCTGCTTGATAAACACAACTGTATGAGACTTGGTATAGGACTTTCTGTCAAGAAACATGACTTCATGTTCAACATGAAGGACTGAGAAGGCAGACGAAGTAAAAGAAGAGAAACAAATACTTCCAGGACTGCATTTCTTTTTAAAGAATCCTGACAATAGTAGAGAAATAGCAGCCTTACCTGGGCTATTAGTTTGAGCAGGACACGGATAATGAGAAACACCTGGTTTCTATTTCTGGCTGTGCCCTTTGACCCAGTCCTTTAATCATTCTGGGTTATTTTGCTCATTTCCTAAGCATACTTTACTCCAGCTGATACTTGTAATAGTATCCAAGCCACAGTAGAAGACACATCTCACATATGCACATACAAATAAAACCCCCAAAATCTGTCCCTGGTTTTTATATCATATAATCTTGTTTTATGTTTCTTACTTATAAAATTAAGACAGCATTATAGCAAATAAGATGAGATCATGAAGATGCTGTCTAAGGGGAAGTGTGGCCATTGGAATGTTAGTAGTCAGTTACAGACTTTTTTTTTTCTTTTTTGTATTTTATTAAGTTCACTGTTTCAAAAGAGAAGTCCTAACCGAACCTTAAAAATTTGATTTCTCTTGACTCTTCTTTGAGGCAGGCATCTGCGAGCCCATGGACGACCCTGTTTTTAGGGTGTCCTAGGTAGAGCCACACACCCCCTGCAGGAATCCCTTGTTCGGTTACGTTGTAGATGATCTTGTTCTGAGACCTGTCTGCAGGTGATTTATTAGCACTTAATGGAGGGGCTGATATCATTAAAGTCAGGTACCCTTCTGCTTTTCTCAAGATTTATAACAATGTGTGTTCACTCAGCCCACGGAGCCCAGCCAGAGCTGCCTTTCGTCGGGTGGTGAACGCATCTCTGTTTAAAGGGAGTGAAGGAATACCACTCGGTCAGATCTCTTGATATAAACTAGCCTTGAGGCATGTACCGTGGTGATGGGTTGAATCAAGGTTCCCAGGGGATGTCTGCTATGTATCTGCAGCTTTAATGTTTCACTTAATATCCTTTTTGGCTACGGAGCGCGTACTCCTCTCCAGCAGCAGGCAGCGTTTGGCTCAACAACTTGCTCATTGTCTGCCCATGCCGTGCTGAGCGAGTGCGGGCTGTGAGCATCTGCCGGGTGGTGGTGGGGGGGGGGCTTTCTTCGTGGCGTTTGTCTGTGTTTTTTTAAATTGAGAAGTTGAAGGAAAACCAGCCTTCTTTTGCCTAGCACCTCAACCCCTGTATCTTTCAAATGCGTTCCTGGAAACGAGCATGCTCAGAGAACTGGCAAATCATTGTCCAGTGACCGGGAGGAAATGATCATTGCTCTTCATTTATAATGCAAATTCTGAGGTGTCTCCAGAAGTGTGGTAAACTTAAAATGATGGCTGTGGTGAGAACGTCTCTGCAGAAAGTTGTGGTTTTGTTACATCGTTTACAAAGGATGGCAGTTTCTTCTCCTCGGTATCAGAAGCTCTGTAAGGTAACTGAGTGATTGAAATGAGGATCTTGGGTGTCTGACAATTCTCCTGTTTCTCAGGCTCTAAAAACTAAGCTTTCAGCGTGCTTACCAAAGAAAGATTCCTTTTCGTAGTGACTGATTATAAAAGCTGTTAAAATGAATTGCTTCATTGGATTTTGTTTGGGCATCTGAAACAAGAATTGTTTTAGTGCATCGTTTATTTTGCATTTGACAGAATCTTCTGAGAAGGGCTAATAAACTATTTGGAGAAAATATGGCAAAACTACATTCATTAAGACCTATTATCTCTGTGATACTTTGTAGTGCCTCCATATTAAATGGTATATTAATCTTGTGTAAACTTCAGTAAATTGAAAAGAAGAGTTTAAAATAATTCAGTAGATTACTGAATAACTGTCTGTCCCTTTCTAGCTAGTTGTTTTTCCATTAAAAAATTAAAGCACATTTTAGAAACCACTAGACGGAATCTCATTATAAAATATACCCTATATTCTTGACTCTTCGTATATTATAGCTGAACCTGAAGAACTTAATTTTACTTGAACAGGTGGATTAAGTACACTTTCAAGAGGCAACTTGTTTGACACTTGCAAATTTCAAGTACTACGTCATCCTAAACATAAACCATTGAACGGGCTCCTGTGTTTTAAAGAAAAGTTGGCTGTTGTATTTTTTATTCTAGTTTGATTTATACCACATTCCTACTGTCTCATTACTTTGTCAAAAATTGGAGCAATTTGATAGAAAAGGAAGAAGGAATTGTAACAGGAATGTGAAAGCAATTTATACAGCACCGCAGTACCACATTCTGCCTTTATCATGCTCTTAATACCATATTCTCAAGAATGTATCTCGTTGCCCTGTTAGCTGCCCAAACTCATTCGTATTTGGAACGATTGTCTCTAGGACAATGGGACTTTCCCAATGATGTAAAATATGACCTGTCTAAGCATCTAAACTGCATGTTATGTGGCAGTGCATTAGAAGGGGAAAGCAGTCTTCTGTTAACTTTATCATATATTTTTATTTTGTACAGCTCAGTCAATTAACTGTATTTCTGTCTAGAAACTTTTTTTGGGGAAAAGTTTTAGGAGATAGATTGTTAGCGGAGCATTCTTTACAGAAATACTTTTAAGGGTTTCATTTGCATGAGAAATTACTTGAATCTTCATACAACTTAATAATTAATTTAGTTGTAAAAATCCATGAATTAATTATTTCAGTGTGTCGTGTCTTGGTTCACTTCAGAGAATACGTTTATTCTGATATAAACATTCTATGTATTTCAGGAACAGGCAGCTTTGATAACAGTATAAAAGCTCATTCACTAATCCATGATATTTTACCTCTTTAACTACAAGTGTGAATATATAAAGCATTTTTTTTTATTAGCTGGGTTATTTTTTTGATCCATTTATATGCATACTTTCACAAAATCACATCTTTTTCTCAAGTCACATGACCAAAGTATTGTTAGTCTGAGGTAAGAAATGGTAGAAGTTCAGATATTAGAGAAAGTTACTTAGTTTCATAATTCTACCCCAAATAAGCACAAGTTTAACTACGAAGTCATTGGGTAAATTAATTGCTATCAGAAGCCCTCTTTGGATAGATTTCTTGAGACTTATATTTTCCTAAAGAAACCATTAAAATTTAAATGTTTAGAATAAATGTACTTTTGCTTTAAAAAATTAAAACTTGTGTTGTTTGCAGTTGAAATGTTATCTTCCACATTTCTTTGCTCGGATGCAAAATTAACAACTGCCCAGGTAGTTAAACGGGAAATATGCAATTCCAGGACTTGCCAGCAGGTGTCAATATAAGGCAGTGATATATGAGATTTTGGCTGAGGAACTAGGAGTCTACAATAGGAGGTGGCAAAATTACTATGAAATAAATCAGCTAGTAACAGATATTATTTATTTGCTTGGTTATATTTTGAAAATTTATCGTAGTTACTGAGCTGTGTTAGCTTATATGGTAAAAATTAAAAGTTTTAGTTGCAGAACTAAATATTAACCATTGGTATCCCAAATATTGACATAGGTAGGTATCTATCTATAGCAAGAGAAAATACATAATTGTATTATAATTATCAATAGTCTTTGTATGCTATTTAAACGTTTAAACAAGTTTGATGTTTACTTACTTTAAGATACCATAAATTCTTTTCCCCTTAAATTGTGGATGTTATAATGAGTGTCTCTCCCTAGACCTCCTACATTCTCTAAATTTAGTTTCTTAGAAAGGAAATGCTATAAGTTTCAGTGTTTTTTCATAAAAATATAGAGGTCTCTTGTAAATGCATTTACAGATCAAAGTGAATGGGAAAAAATGTTGCATAATCAAAGGGAGATGTGACTATTTTAAATTCATATTGAGATTTTGAAATCCGGCGTCTGTTAATATTCTTACCCTCCTTTCTTCTTTAGGATCTCTCTTTTTACATCTTATGTGGAAATTAAGTCTTTTATCAGACTTTCCTCTGTGATACCTTGTCTTTGCTTATTTTCATACTTCTCTGGAGTGTCAGAAAACAGTTCACGTATTACACATTTGGAAATTTATGTTCAATATTCTCATTTTGTGTGTTTCCTCTGTTTTGAAGTGGGGGGAATAGGTAGAACTTGGCATTCATGGCTCTCAGAGTTAAAATATGCTTTTCTTCCTCTTCACCTATTTACCCATTTACTTGTATTTTTCCCTTTAATAATATTTCTTCTGTATTCTACATCTCCTATAATTTGGGTAGGAAACTGAAATGGAAGCGCCGCTTACTTAGAGATATAATTAGCAACAGTGAAATTGCCCTGATGACCTGAAATCACCTCATGCTGGATGCTAATTTTTCCAGATTTGGTTTTGATTGCTTAGTTCCTTTAAAATATTAATGATTAGAAAAAAAACAATTTTTCTTCTCATAGAGAGCACAGCAAAAACAACAACGTGATTAAAAAATAAAATTGATTTTGTTTTCATTGTTATCTGATTATTTGAGGATATTTTATCATTAAATTTTTATATAAAGCTGAATTTATGTTGAGTTGGAAAAGAATTTCATAAGTCCTGTTTTCTTCTTTGGTGTCCATTTTCATAAAATACTTATTAATTGAAGACATGGTAAAAGCATTTTTCTTTGTAAAGCAGATTGGGATATGAACCATTATAGCAAAATAAGAAAAATGCAGTTAGTGTTATAAATTGGAATCCTCAAGACTTAATAAACATTTTAACATTTTTGATTTAAGTAATAGAAATTCTATTTGCCTATATACATATGTAAATCACTTTAGCTTATGTGGCTTTAATCATCTGCGAACTTTTTTGATCCTGTAGTCCTATCATCAATAATGTTGTAAATATTCACACGCACACACATATACACATAAACATATAGTCATTTTAAAATTATACACATATGCTGTGGGCAAATCACATATTAAATATTAGTAGAGCATAGTTTTACTCTTCTTAGACCTCAGTTGGTTTTCTTCTTCTCTCTGTGTCATACACACGGCATTTTGGTGACCACTGATTTAGTGAAATTGTGGCTTTCCTGATGGTGCTGATCTTGAAGTATCCCTGAAAAACCATGTCTTCTGTGGTATCAGAGCAGCTATCGATGAGTACTCTTGAAGAATAGAGACCAGAAGATCTTGAGATCTTGCCCCGCAAACTTGGATTGACTAGTGATGTCTACGGAAGTCTTGCTCTGTGTGTGTGTGTGTGTGTGTGTGTGTGTTTACGTGTGGACAACATGGAGCTATGTGGAAGGATGTATGGCCACAGAGGTACATAGTGTCTGAACAGAGTTTCAGATTCATTGACAAAATAAATCCACACACTATTTTTCATCTACATGTGTGGGTTCCCTTTATTTAGAGGTAGTTATGATTGAGTATGTGTTTTTAAGAAGGTGTGGAATGGAATGATATATTTTCAACCCCACATAGTTAAGCTTTGTTTTTTTGTTTGTTTTTAAAGATTTTATTTATGTATTTCACAGAGAGAGAGACACACACACAGCAAGAGAAGGAACACAAGCAGGTGGAGTGGGAGAGGGAGAAGCAGGCTTCCTGGGGCAGGACCCAAGGATCATGACCTGAGCTGAAGGCAGACGCTTAATGACTGAGCCACCCAGGTGCCCCTAAACTTTGTTTTTTATTTCCATACATTTCCCTACCTTTATTCCCCAACATTTCCCTACCTTTTCCGCCCCCATGGAAAACTACTACCCATGGGTAATCAAATCTTCATGTGTTTTAGGGTGACGGTGCTTTACTTAGTTGTGATCTGAATGTCAAATTGTAAGTCTTGTCAGGTCAGCTCTCAGTCTCCATAATCAAATCGTACACATGACCATTTGACCCATAGAAGGCTGGAGTCATGGTCTCTGCCTGGAGGTAGAACTCCTGTTGATCATATGAGCATTGGCTCTTCTTGGTTTTACGAGAAATTTTCAGTTTGGTTACCTCAGAAAATTTGTGAAGGGTGAGGCATAATGGAGGAAAATGCCATACATGGAAGGATTTGCATACCTTTAACCAGTCACCATTGATGCATTAGGCACATTGCCTCACAACTCTATGGACCCTGGGCAGACTACTTCTCTTCCTCTCCATTTCTTTCTGCGCCCTTTCAGGGGGCTGAGATGATAGTGAAGTGGGTCATTGGAGACAGCAATGGTATTTCTACATGTCATCAGATATTTTCTTGTGGCTTCCAAGGATTTCAGATGATTCTCTGATCTCTGTGTTGCCAAAGCTCCCCAAGTCAAGATGTATATATGTATACATATATACATATATACATTTATATACAAGATGTATATAAATATGTGCCATCCACAATCATTTTAGAATCTGGTTATCTAACTAACATTTTTAAATCAGGAAACTCTTGCTATCAATGACTTTTGGCTAGGTGTAGTATAATTAGATATGCTTTGACAGTTAACTAAAAGTAATTAAAACCCTTCTACAAGATTGCATTTTAAATAGTTCCTTGATAGTCAAGATACCATTATTTGCATAAGTCTAGATTTGTGATCTACAAATCAGGGAGAAGTCAGTTGGACAGAATTGCAGTAGCATTATGGATACGGATAAAAATTCTCCTTTGTTTTTAGAGTAGCATTTGATAATTGTGACTAAAATGTTGATGATCCGTGTTTACCTAGGGGTAAAGTTTATTAAATTTCAAGGGGAAATTTCCAAGCTGAATGTACTGCTGGATTTTAAATGTACAGACATGATCCACTCCCTCTTACTAGGAACTGTGAGCACTGCCAGCTTCTCTTGATATATTTGGTCATTTATTTTTAGCTCTCTAAAATAAGCAATTAGTAGAACTCTTACCATAGAGATAAAAGAATATAGAAAATTTCAAGCTGTGGTAGGTTTCTCAGTTTCACAAAGTTTATTCATTTCTGGGCAAGGTAAATGAGTCCAAATAATTGAAATTGGAAAGCATAAAGTGCATGAGACAGTTTCTTTTCATTTTTCTTCTAGTTTGTTAAGTTATGTGGAATTGTGGAAGATTAATTTATAACAAAGCTCACTTATAAAAGCAGACAGAGCCTTTTAATGCTTAATAAATAACAGACTGATATGAGAGTATGGCTTGATAAAGCTTAAGCAAGAATTTTGGAAAAATGTCAAATGGAAGACGGTGTTGTACTGTTTTCACAATAGACTATTTTACTTTAGCTTTAAGAAAATTGAAAGAAAAATGGTCAAATACAGCAATAAAGTAACTGTAGGTTTTCATGAGTAAAAAGTCTTGTTACTGCTGATGTAACTTTCTTTCATTTTTAGAGTGTTTTAGAGTTTACAGTGTTTTAACATATTTCATCATTAATACATATGGTGTTAATTAGTAATTATATTATTACTGATCCTTAAGAGATAGGTAGGAAAGAGATCATCATTTTTCCCATTAACAAATGGAGAAACGGGATTGGTACATTGACAGGTTAGGGAGCATGTCGATAATTGCTTGGCTGGGGTCCCTGGGTGGCTCATTCGGTTAAGTGTCTGACTTGGGCTCGGGTCACGATCTCAGGATCCTAGGATCCATCCCATGTTGGGCTCCACGCCCATGTTGGGAGAGTCTGTTTCTCCCTCTCTCTCTGCCCCTCCCCCTGCTCATGCTCCCTCTCTCTCTCTCTCAAATAAAAAAAAAAAAATGCAAACATAATTGCTTAGCTAATATGTGGCACAATCTGAACTAAATGTAGGTTGTTTGAATCTTGTGTCTCCTTACACTCAATTTCAGATAGTTTTAGGGATATCTGGACTAAGTTTCAGATTTTTAGGGATGCTGGACTAAAATGAGCCATGCACCATAGAAAGCGAAATCACATTAATTAGGTAGTAGATATAGTTTTATTCTACATTCTCTTGCTGTACATCTCATTTTCTAAAGAAATTTAGCCTCCAGTATCCTTTAAGACATGAGGAGATGTTGGAAATTCTCTGATTCAACTATTTCATTTTACAGATGAGGAGGCAGATCATCTATAAGGGATATTTTATTGCTGCTAGTTTTGTAGGATGGAAATGTACTTGTTTTCTCCTAGAAGTTTAAGCCTAATGGAATATGTTCTTTTCAAAAGTACTTTGGTATTTGAATTGTAAGAGAACAAAGATTTCGTTCTAGTTTAAACTTATATAGTGGGAACTCTTTTAATAGGCTTATTTTGCAGTTTTATAAAAAAGATGGATTGGTTCATTTTAATGCAAATTAATATAGTTAGTTCTGGGTTTTGATTCATAATTTAGTTTGGTTTGAGTCTCAATACACAAGTATTGAATTATGTATTCACGGAAACTAATTCTCTAGCCTCAAATATAGTTTCTTTTATCATTATATTTAAAAGTACATAATAGCTCCTTAAAAATATAAGCTGAAAATAGTCAACTAATTTTCTAGACTGGGTCCTTTCTAATAGGAAATTTGTGGGGTTTTTTTTGTCATTGTTTTTTGTTTGTTTTTGTTTTTGCAATTCAACTCAAAATCATGTATTAAATGGCTATCATATGCTGAAGTACATGTTAAGCAGCATAAGCATGAAGTACAGTATTGCATTTTCGATGTACAATAAAGAAGTTCAAGTAACTTGTTCTGAAGACTCAGCTTGAGGTAGTGCAAAGAAAAGTTTCCCTTGACCACTGAGCTTATGACAGAAACTCTTGTAGGATGAGTATCCCTCAATTTGGGGGGGGGGGGCTCCTCTAGATTATTGATTAGGCTCCCAGATGGCACTTGAAAATCTAGATGACCCACAGTGAAACTGATGGAATCTTAATTCACATCAAACATCACATTTGGAAGAAGTCCCGTTCCATTGCCAGCAACTGAACAGGGCAAAGAAGTAATCTTTACTATGACTGACACTGGAGGAAAAACAAGTATGTTTGCTTAGAAGAGAATGGGAAGAAATTGCTGAGCCTCTTAACGTATCCTATCATGTTTAAGAATTATGGGTTTTGATGTCATCAGTTTTGAGTCTCAGTTCACTCTCAAAACATGGGAATTATTGTTGGTATGGGTATACTATTAATTATAGCCTTTTACGGAAAGCTCTTGACATTTGATTCAAAAATGATATAGAACGAGTTTAGTTTTACCTTTTTTCAGGGCATACTTTGCAAGAGTTTAAAGACATGAAGGGAGAGAAAACTTTTTGCTTGAAAACAGTATCTGACACTGTATGTATTCCAGGTTCAGCATTTTAAAAGGCCAAGGTGTGTGTGCACCTACCCAGTGTGAGCGGCCAGGGGGCCGGAATCCCTTAAGCCCGCATGGTTGCAATATGGACATAAGGGAAAATTGTCTGTGATTAGGGCTTGGTTTTTTTGTTTCTGTTTTTTTTTTTTTTTTTTTAAATAAACTTTCTTACTAACTTTATATATCATGAATGTTTTTCCATGTCATTAAACATTTCTTACGTTGTGATTTTTTTCATAGTGTTAAATATAATTGTATTGAATGACTGTAGGATAATTTACTGAAGCCATCAACTCTGGTTAGATAACTAGGTTATTACCAGTGTTCTCATGATAAATAATTCCATGATGGATGTTGTTATACATCATTGAGTACATCCTGATTATTTCCAGGATATGTTTTAGAATAGAATAACTGGACCAAATTAACATTTGATGGCTTCAGTTTATATATTGCCGAATTTCCCTCTTGCGAGGTGTTACCCATTTTTATGTCCATTGGCAGCTTGAGTGCCTAATTTCCTGCGCCCTCCCAGAAAACAGGCGATATCAGTTAGAAAGTATTTTATGAAATCGTTAGATGGAAAACATAACCATGTTGTAGAATGTAAGCTTAAATCTAGCGAGGTTAACTGATTTACCCAAGGGTGGGACCAACTAATCCATTCCAGGAGTGTCTGAGTTCCAGATACTGGGCTGAGAACCCAAACACTGTGATGTCTAAAACAGGATGGGACAAAGACCGTGTAGTAAAGCTAACAGTTTTTGAACACAGAAGGAAAAAAGTAAAAACTCTGATTTGAAAATGTCAGGGAAGTATTTAGAGAAAATGTAGTATCTCATAGGGCTCTCGAGGAGTAGGTTGAGTTTAATAGAGTAGAGAATTCTGAGAATAGACATGTGAATGAGCAAACACACAAGGCACAAAAGTGTGTCATCGTAGTTAGAAAACATGGGATACTTGTTTATCAGAAATGGCTATGAAACTCACTCATTAACATTCTCATCTCCATAAAAAAATTTTCTTTTGGTGGCCAGCTATGTATGCCAGATTGACTTTTGATTGTTTCCAAAACTGAGTCCAGTTTTAAAGGAAAAATATTTGTGAGTATTGGCGCTATTCAGACATGAAGGGCATTTCCAAAAGGGAACTATAAAATGAAAAATTGCACAATATCATGTCTTTGAAATAAGAACACAGCTCTTCCAAATGTCTCCTTTAAATGGAACAACCTTCCTTTGGACATGAGTCATTTTGGTATGAGAGTGACAAAAACAGTTATACTTTTAATTGTAACTCAGTTGATGAGAGAATGATAATCAAGCAAAATTAAAAGATAATTGATAGTGGAAGTGAGTCTATCCACTGTTAATTATAGATTTATGGAAGCTTAAAGTTAATGAAAATTGAAACTGTTTGACCAGTTTCCTCATTATTATATATGAGGAAACAAAGCCTTAACATTTATATGGAGCTTTGCCCTTAATGTGCTTTGCTGTATTATTTTATGCAGCCCAAGATCACACAGCCAAGTGATTCTTGGCTATATATTTAAGTTTCCAGGAGATTACTCTAGTGTCCATTACATTTTATGTGTGCTTATTTAAATAGAATGTGTATTTAATTTTGCCTAATATTATAATTTGATGTTTATTTCCATGTTTCTCCTTCTGAACCATCAGTTTCTTGAATTTGGGGTCATATCTATTTTAGAAGTATTTGCAAATGTTGAATAAATAACCCAAATTTCTTTTTTCCTGAGATTTACAATGTTGTTATAATATAGTAGAGATGCTGTATTTGGACTCCATATTATTATTTTTAAAGAGTTTTACTGAAATATAATTCATGTACAGTACAATTCACCCTTTTGAAGTGTACAGTTCAGTGTGTTTTTTTTTAAGCATGTTCATAAGTTGTGCAACTATTACCACAATTAAAATTTTAGAACATATCCCCTCCCGAAAGGATCCATGGGCAGTTGCTTCCCATTTTTCTCCACTCTACTCTCCTAGCCCTAGGCAACCACTGATCCATTTTCTTTTTTTTTTTTCTTTTCCTTGTTTTTAACATGAGATTGAGAATAAGAGTTTGAAACCGTAAGTATTAGGTAAAAGCACTGGAAAAATAATACAATTTGCCGTGATACATTTACTACTTCATCTTACAGAATTTGATAATTTTGGAGTTTTAATTATCAATAAAAGGATAGCTTTTGTTAAATGGTTTGTAAACCTTTAGCACCATAAAATATGTATTTATTTTTCATATTAATTATTTACAGTACTGTAAAAATGAAGTGTATTGGGAAAATGTTGAATTTGAAATCCAAAGCCCTAGGTTGAATGACCCTGCTTGCTGTTTGATCTTTTGTAATATTCAAGTAATGTATCAGTCCTCAGTTTCTTCATATAGACAGTGGGAATAATACACATTCTGGTTACTTTAGAAAGATGTTATAGGAATGCTAAGTTAAAGTTTGTGAATTTGCTACAAGGGTTAGCCTATTAGTAAAATTAAAATACTAAATTTTCTGTAATTTCTTTTTCTTTAAACCAACCAATCAACCATCAAAAACAATGGTGATATTTACTCAAGTGTGCTTTTACCTTGGCCCCCTGATGAAGTAATTTTTGAAACAGTGAAAGAACGTACTAAGAGCTTCCACTTGTCTCAACTCAGGTGGCAGAATGTTGACTCCCAGCCACCCAAGTCTTTGCAGTGCAGGGTCTTTTCATTTTTCTCCTTTCCTACGGCATCAAACCAGCTTCCACATTAAGGTGTATTCTCTGCCAGAAAAATCATACTATTTCCAAACAACTTAGATTCACACTGAGGCTACATGAAAGGGACCATGTCTTCAAAGAAGGACCAATGGCCCCCAAAGCAGCAGTAGCTAGTCAAAAGTAAGATTCTGAAATTTTTATGCAATCCCAAATCAGGGCAGTCATAATTTTTATAACCTATACATTATTTGTCTCAGAGGCTGGTGGGCACATATAAAACTTGGGAAGGCTTAAGAAAGGTCTTTTTTTGAATTTCAATAATAATGGAATATTCTGGTAATTCTCAGATGATTTTGCATAACCTGTATTTTGAGAGTGAGCTTTTGATAAGTACTGAATAACCTGGATTAATGACTATAATGACTGAGTGCTGTTTTGCATTAATTCTTGAAGCAAATCCTAGATTGCTTCATTACATAGCCTGTCATTATGGAAGATCCTTACATAGTGTGGTGGTAAAGAAGGGGAAACATTTGCTCTTTTTGAAGTAATTGTGTCTAATGGAAGTCTAATGACCTATTATGCTTATTTCTAAAAGCTGAGCAGCAAAGCTTGAGAGAAGCTGGTGAAAGACTCAAGAAATGATGATGTAAACCAAAATCTAGGAAGTCTCGTGTGGTTGAGAATCAGTACTTTATGACAATTAAATAATTCAATAATTTACTTGTGCCAGATGTCATCCTTACTTGAAAAGCTGAAGTGATTACTCCAAATGTGCCCATACCACAGAGAACTGGGGTAGAGGGCTGCTTCTGGCTAGGTGTCTTGTACCTTTTCTGTGTCTTACAGTGTCTCTGAATTTAATATGTTGATTGAACAAGATGGAGAGCATAGTGTTCTGGCGGGTACTGAAATAATAGAACTTCATAACCACTGATGACTTTGGATATTTTCAAGCTTATTTTCTTCATGTTTTAAAGATGAGAAGACAGAGGCTTAGAGTGGTTCGTTGATCTGTCTTAGGACCTATTAATGGTGAGTGGCAATGGTTGAATTGCTTTGACAAGGATATATTCTATTTTTGGGGATTTCATGGGACTGTATGATTAAAAATGTATTTTATAGGTTTCTGAGATAGGTTATTGACACCAACTGAATCACATAGTTGGTATAAATGATTTACTTGGAGATGGGTCCTGAAAATAAGTGAATAAAACATACCTTTTTAGATGTAACCTCCTCCAGTTGTTAAAGTTGGTTGTCGGTACAGCAGTGCTTACTTTGCTGTCTTTCAACTATTCTGGATCCTTGAATATTTTCATGATAAGTGCCTCAAAAGTAGCAGCAACTTGACAGTGGTAAAGGTTGGAGAGATTACTTGGAGCTCTGCAAACTTAACTTGGAGCTCTGCAAACTTAACTATGGAGACTCATGAAAAAATTTCAGTTGCCTTCTATGTATATTCCTCCCATTTTCAAAACTTAGGACTAGGACCAATACAACAAAATAGTTTAAAAGTGTCTTGACTTCCTGATACTGTTTACCGAGTCTGTAGGTTTTCATTCTTTTAGCTCATTTAAAGTGGAACAAGTCATTTTAAAATTCTCATTTTTCCTTTACAAAACCTGGACTTGCCTACTACAAGGACACGAATTCCCAAAGCATGAAATGTGTAGTGTTGACACTGTCGTTTAGCATCGTTTAATCATTCTTGTGGAGATTAGAAAGAAAATTGTCTTTGTGAAAGCACTCAGTGTTTGAAATTTAATCTAATAGGGAAGTTTGGTTCGTACCCCTACTCAACATGACTTTCCAAGTCCTGTTTGGAGCTGATAACTTTTGTGCCGTCAGGCTGAGTGGTGCTTGACAGAACGTCTTCATCTTTCTTGTTTGTCCAGATTGGTGGAAATTCATCAAGACACAATCCCTAAACTCCTTAAACCCTGGGACTGTCCTTACTTCTGTTTTGGAGGGAGTAGAGAATTGGAGGGACACATCGACTGTGCCAAAGAAACAATCTACTCATAATACATTACTAGAAAGGCCATTCATCGTATCATCTTTTTGTTTTGCTTTTCTCATTTCTTCTGAGTCACTATGTAAAGCTGCTGCTTTATAGTAATTTGACTTAATCGCACATGGTATGGCTCTTTCAGGACTCATGCTGTTATTTTTAAGCTTTCTGTTTCTTATACCTTTCTGTCTCAAGACATACATATATATATACAGAACACTTTCACATGGCCAAATTAACTAAAATTTCTCATCTGGTGAAAGAATGAAAGAAACTATACTATTTGGAACCTGGAGTTGTTCCTTATTTGCTGAAAATTGTATGGAATACATTTTATGCTCTTTTCCAAGAATAAATTGGAATGGCATATTTGGATTGAATTGGAATGAGACCATAAATAACTGAAGGAGTGGCTGGGAGATTTCAAAATGTATTTATTTATTTATAATGTAATTTGTGCTCCTGATTAATTGCTCTTGATTAATCTCCTTGCTCTTTAAATTAAATCAAAATTAGCAAATATTTATTGCAGTCTCAGAGAAACCTCATTTAAGGATTAAAGCACCATGGAGAGCAGTAGAATGTTTCCTTTAATAAAAGCCAGAATGGGAAGATGAGGAGCACTTCTCCCCATTTCTTGATTATATCCATGTTAAGGACAAGTGCATGCTCAGGAAATGGGGTGATTGATTGATAGGCTGGAAGGAATTGAGGAAAGGGATTCATTTAAATAGTTCTCCATGATATCATTTTACATTGAAGAAAATCTTTTGGGAAGATAAACAAGGAATTAAGTTACTTGTGAAGCAGCGCGAGGCAGCAGAGGGTGCCCTGCAGAGGGACTGAGAGATCGACTTTCTGGACATGCTTTCTACTGTATTGAATGAAATGGGTAGGTCTCTGACCTTTGCCAAGCTTTGCAGTTTTACCTTAAAGTTGGTATAAAAAAATGTTTTTTACAAAAATCTATGAATTAATACTGGGAAGGAAATATAACGACAAGTCTTCCATATGCATGTGTAGTAACTCACTTTTAATTTTGTTTGGCAAATTAAAGCAGATTTCATTAGTTTTAAAAATAGCATTTACATTTTTACTCCCGGATGTATTAAAAAGGAAGTGTTCCTTTTGTAAAATGCAGAAGAGGAAGAAGAAAACAAAACTTAACCATTAATTCTGCAACTCAGAAGGGAATATTATTAACGTCTTTTCCTATTTTATGTCACTCTTCCTTTCTTTGTGTAGAGATATTGGTGTGAAGCATATTCATACAAATTTGGAATCATGTTTCATATAATACTTTTTGCCTTTAAGGGTATTGGTGTTTTACTCCTCATAACAGTATTCTATACACATTTTTATATTTCTTTATTTTAAAAAACATTTTTTTTTTTTTTAATGGCAGTGTTAGGTATCCCATTGTATTTTGTGAACTGGACAAATAACTTTTTTCTAATTTTGACCTAATGCTGCAAAGGATTCTTTTTGTCTAAATCTCTGACTGTAATTGATTGTTATTTTTTGTTAGGATGAGTTCCTGTAAGTGGCTTTGCTGGATCAAAGGTTATACACTGCCAGGTGGCTTTCCAAAAAGGCTGTTCCCAAGTATACTTTAATAGTGTGTGAGAATATTGGTCCTACCATACCCTTATTAGTCTTGAATTTTATAATTTTAAATTTTTTGTCAATTTGATGGTTTTATACTGCATCACTGAATACTTGTAAGAATTTTTTTCTTACTGGCCCTTTGTGACAAAATTTTGATTTCCTTTGAACTAGTATACCTCTGATGTTTAAACACCTGATCAACATCTATTTGATGTTAGGGAATTCAAATTACTTGGGAAGCAATTCTGTCACTGAAGTTATGAAGTACTTTCCAAAGTACTGGAGAGCACAACTACAAATCTGAGTCCCTGCCACAAAAAATTTTAACATCATATGAGAAAAAAAATCGAACATAACAATGATTTATAAAAAATGCCAATTCACAGATTTGTTAGTTCACAGAATGATAACAGAAGTCACATGGATAGTCTCAGCATTATTTGAGTAATTGATATTTTCTGGAGAATTCACTTTTACATTTTCAATTAATTCTGAAAAGGTCTAGTCCACTCATGACATAGCAATAGTATCTCAGTATTCATATTCTCATTAAAATTTAAATATGTAAAATACGTTTGAATTAAATGATTTCAGAATATGAATTCCATCTATCTCTGCAAAAAACCAGAATCACTCAAGTATGCAAGTATTTTTTTCTGAGCCTGGCCTCTTGTAATGTTTATGGAAGGACCCACTCATCATAGTCAGCCTTGCCTCCTCTCAGCTCCTTTGCTGTTAAGCAAAATTCTACCACCATGAAAAAGGTTTTTTCCAAGTTCCCAGAGAACACAAGATTTCACTTTGACATTGGCTTGACATTACCTTTTGGTTCTCAGAACTGACTGTATTGCCTTTATACCAACTAAGGACTTACTCAAGCCATCATTTATTTCTGACAGTTATATTCAAATCAGCAAAGTATAAACTTTGTAACAAAAATGGATTTTCCATGCATCAAGATTCTATAGCACATCTGTCAAAGAAGTTTGCCGTACGTGGAAAATCACAGCCTTGGTATCCAACAGTGGCACATAGTACATAATCAGAAATATTTGATGAAGTGAGTTAGGATAGAATACCCATTTGCTAGGCAGGGCATTGATAATAGAACTTCCCTTGCAGCTTCATTATTAAACTGTAGTATGTTCCATTCTTCTTTTATTACCACCAAACAACTTTTGTCTTATCATCAGTTTGGCAAGAGATAACCTGTCAATTACTTGTAGAAAATTACTTAGAAATGAATTAATATTCTATTTATCGTATCTCCTTTACTTTAAAAGGCTACAGTCCCATGTTTCTTGTACCTAACCTCTGAATTCTTTCACTGTAGTGTGGGCACCAGTTTTTGCCTTCCATCTTTTATATCTAATTCCTAAACTTTGTACTAAGAGTGAAGTAAGAAATCTTCATTTTCAGATTTCATTAAAATAGATGGTTTAAGATAAGTTTCCTGATATTGAGGATATCTAGACGTTAAGCAGAAGAAATCAGTTTGATGTTTCAGACAGTTTTTTATTTTCATTTTGGATCTCCCTTTTTTCTTCTTTGTAAATGTTTGCCTTTGTGAGTTGCTAAAAAATAATTTTCAAGTTATATTCCTGTTTTAGTAGTATTTAAGTTCACACTGCAATGTTTCTTTCTTGGAAAGCTAAAATGGAATATATTTTGAGACTTTTTTTTCATGTCTTAACATTGTCATTGAGGGTATTTGATTGTTTGAGCCTAATAGAAATAAATTCTGATTGTACCTTCTCAACCTGAAATGTGGCAATGGTCAGAGACCATAAATGAACTTAGTTTCATTCAGTATTATTTATAAAACAGTGTTCAACATTGGGAAATAAAATAACTGATCTCTTTGCTATTTTAGTGTGATGACATCATCCTACACAGAACACACTTCAAATCATATGCCATTTGTACATGCACAGATGTAATTGCTAATACAAACCAAAAAAGAGGGAGAGACAGAGCAAGAGTGAGCTAGATGGTGTCTAGGGCATATAATAATTAGCATTTTTAGTAACAACATCTGTTGCTGGCAATATTGCTGGCAGTATTGTAGGAGAAAGCAGTCATTAAAATTAGCTAATGCTCAGTTTAAGTACCACACAATGTACTGACATTTTCAATATTTTTATTAGTTTTGGATTTCCTCATTCCAATAAATTTGTGTTTTTGAGTTTGTTTGAATGCCTTGTATTATATTAAAAATGTTCTTCAGATTCCTCCAAATCGATCAGAGGCTAAAGCTTGTATTTTTAGTGGGTCAAAGTAGCATCGTTTCAAATTGTTACAGACATTTATTGGAGGATGTCTCGCAAGGACTGGGATGCCCATGAACTTAAATAAATGTAACTTAGAAGGTCAGAGAAAAGTTGGGAGAATTATTGGCAAGATTTAGACAGGCTAAGGACTGACAACAAGGTCACTGAGGTTGACCTTATTCAAGGTTGGGACTTTCCTAGTTTTAACTCTGGAGTGCTCTCCTCCTGAGATACCTCAGAGTTCCAGACACTCCAGATGGCTGGTAACTTCACTGTGCAAGGCACCTTGGAATCCCACCTTGGAATGGTTCTCTGATTTTGATCCTGCTTGATTTAGGTCCTCTCTCGGAGTTAGACACTGTCTTCCAACCTGCAACACACATTTTCCTCAAGTCTTATTATCTTACCATTCTTGAGGTTTCATTCTGGAATTCTTTTTTGAGGTTTAAGTGTCAATATGAACTTTTAAAATTTAGTGAAGCTTAAGTCATTTGGATTATTTTGACAGGCAACCCATTGACTCCCGACCTGTGATTCCTCACTTGTACAGGGGTGTGTTGCTGCCTTCAAGTCATGGACAAACCCCTCTGAGGAGGAGGAAAATGGTGACTTTGATCTTTTTTATCGTCTTCATTGTCCGCCTGTTTGCTAGTTTGGGAGTATGTCAAAGTGAAAAAGGAGAAGTAGTCTGTTTTCTCTTCAAAGATAGAACCCGCTTGTGAATCAACATTTGAATCATATACTAAGATACAGAACAATTTTGGAATCTGTATAATTGTTTATGAAAATAAACATGGAGTCAGAAATTACGTTTCTGGAAATACTTTGATGAGCTAAAATATTTCCCACTTTTGTTAATCCAAACTGGGTATCTTTCAAACCTTGAATGGGAGATATTAAAATGGGTACTGAGAAAGTGGTTTCTGTAGGCCAGTTAGTTTGGAAAATTCTGCAAATTATGCCCTCCTTTGGTGGCCCCGTGACGCATGTTATATATTCAAGGCTATGAAAACTCTTGCAGAAAGAATTATACTGAACTTGCTCATCTCAGTGTTTTTCAAACATTTTTTTTTTCCCCTGAGCCAGTTTTTGTTACAGAAACCAGTTTAAGAAATGCCGATCCAGTCATCCCAGAGTTTAACTTACTATCTATTTATGTTTGCCGAGAAAGTTGCAGAAAGGGCCTCAAGGTAAAGGCTAGTCATCTCACTTGTAACAGGCTTTTTGGCTCTTTGTGATTCTGACAATGTCTTTGTGGCAGAACTGACTTCAAGGTTTTATTAGTATCCTTAAAGATGGACACAGATAATGTCAGAATTCACAAAAAATGGCTGTATAAACCACAATGAATTTATTCATTTGTATTGGAGGATGTCTTTCCCAAAGACTGGGATGCCCATGAACTTAAATAAATGTAACTTAGAAGGTCAGAGATAAGTTGGGAGAATTATTGGCAAGATTTAGACAGGCTAAGGACTGACAACAAGGTGGGGATTTATTCAAGGTGGGGACTTTCCTAGTTTTAACTCTGGAGTGCCCTCCTCCTGAGATACCGAAGAGTTCCAGACACTCCAGATGGCTGGTAACTTCACTGTCCAAAGCACACCTGCAATGACTTCTTGTGTTCCTCACATTTCTCTTTTCTCTCCCCTCACAATTTGTGATGGTTAATGTTATGTGTCAATTTGGCCAGGCCACAATACACAACATTATTCTAGATGCTTCTGTGAAGTTATTATTATTTTTTTAAGATAAGATGAACATTTAAATTAGTAGACTTTTTTTTCCTTCCAAATTTTTATTTTAATTCTAGTTAGTTAACATACAGTGTAATATTGGTTTCAGGAGTAGGATTTAATGATTCATCACTTACACATAATGCCCAGTTTTCATTATAACAAGTGCCCTCCTTCATACCAAAATAAATAAAAAGCATCTAAATCAGCAAGGAAGAAGTCAAACTTTCACTATTTGCAGATGACGTGATAATCAGTAGACTTAGGAAAGCAGATTATTCTCCATAATGTCGGTGGGCCTCATCCAATCAGTTGAAGGCCTTAAGAGAGAAAGACTGACCTTCCTAGACAGAATTCTGCCAGCAGATTGCCTTCAGACTTGAAATGCAACTCTTCCCTGCATCTCCAGCCTGTCAGTCTACGCTACAGATTATGGACTTGCCAAGTCTCTACGGTCATATGAGTTAGTTACTTAAAATAAATCTCTCTCTCCTCCTTTCCTTCCCCCTCTGTCTCTCTCTTCTCTTCTTTCTCTCTCTTTCTCTCCACACACACATACACACACACACACACACATTCAAACACACACATTTTGGTGGTTTTGTTTTTCTGGAGAACCTGATTAATACTGATGTCAAGGACTGGTTACTAGATTTTGTTCTCCTCTGTCTTTTTCTGTGTTGGCCACCATTTTTTTTCTTAGACCTTTGATTTTTTTTAGACACATTAGTAAATTTGATTAAACTATTCTCACTTCCACTAAACCCAAGGGACAGGAATTCATTTTCTTCTTATTATGATTCAAATATAATTAATTTTATTTTTGAGGGTAATTTTCCTGGGAGGTATCTCTTTTGTCACTGCTATGAACCAGTTTTCTAATACTGAAAGTCCACAACAGTGCAACTAAGCAGATTTAGCCTACGGAGAAGAATTCGTGATACTTAATTGTTATCAGTCATGACACCCAATAACATTATAGACTCTAGTTTTGGGAGACATCTCACAAGGTCAAAGTCTTACAAAGAGGACAGTAAATATTAAAATTCTGTTTTGCTTTCTTAATGTTCAGGGAGAATGATTCTGTGGCTCTTTTTGGTAGCCCCTTCAGATGTTTAATCATTTTTACTCTCAAACTTTTTTTTTTTTTGTCAGAATCCAGGCGATCTGGTAATTAAATTCATTATTTTTATTTCTTATTTAAGATCTCTCTTTTTTGTAAGTGGTAAGTCCAAATACCCAACACATTACCGTTCTGGAAGACATGAAACTTAAAAGGGCCACCATGTTGCATGCCAAAGCCAGCACTCAAAGTCAGCATGGTCTGTCTGCTTTGGATTCTAAATCTTGCTCCGTGCCAGTAAGATTGAATTGAGCAAAGGTTTGTTAAGTAAATTCTGCACTCTTTTAAGAAAATAAAGTGTGGAATCACAGGCTAGAGGAAACTCACTCATTTTTTGCTGATTTCAATTGAAGGGGAACAGAACACAGTGTAATAAAGAATTTTTGAGAAAACACTTAACTTTTTCTGTTTTGGCTTTATTGAGGGAGCATGAAGCTAGTGTGGCCCTCCTCACTGGAGTCTTGTCCTTTTCCTCTTCCCTCACCCGTCCTAGAAGATGAACATCATTGTATTTTCAAAAGTCAAATTTTGGATTTCCTTCTCCTCTGGGGAAGATAGACAGGCAGACAGGCAAATGGACAGGTAGACACACACACGTGCCAACATTTTTGAGGGAGAGAGAAGAGTTTGATAATTATTTTGCTACTGGAGCAGCTTTAGTAATGACTCTTGGGAGTAATGACTCTTGTATTTTATAATGACACAGCAGGGCAGTTGCACTGGATTATTTGCAAGGAATGAGAAAAACACAGTTTTGAAAAGTGAGTATTAGTAAACAGCCCTAATCTGCGAGGGTGTCTCAGCACTGGTCCCTACCAGGGATGCAGATGCTTCCTTTTCATTCACTTATTTATTCATCCATTTCCAGATTCATCCACAGATGTCAGTTGGAGTATCTGCTGTGGGGCAGGCACCATTCTAGAGCTGAGGATACAGCATTGGGCAAATCCAGCTGGAAGGCCTGCCTTCTTGTTGTTCATACCCTAGCTAGGGAGTTGGGACGAGGGCTGTGATGGAGAGAGAGCCCCTTTCTTGAGCCCTCGGAAGACAGACTCTTCATAAGTGCAGGTTCATGAGGAGTCAGTTCTGGTTACCCTCAGTTGTGTTTGGAAGAATAACAACAGCTGCTGGGGGGAGAGATCTTTCCCTTGCATCAGAGCAAGAGCCACATCGGTTTCCCATGTACTGTGAATATTGATATTGGCCAGCTCTTTTATAAAGGATGTAGGTTTGCAGAGAATTTTCACCAAAGTATCATTTAAACTTTAAAAAACAAAACAAGGGGCACCTGGGTGTCTCAGTGGGTTAAGCCGCTGCCTTCAGCTCAGGTCATGATCTCAGGGTCCTGGGATCGAGCCCTGAGTTGGGCTCTCTGCTCAGCAAGGGAGCCTGTTCCCCCCACCCCCCTGCTCTGCCTGCCTCTCTGTCTACTTGTGATCTCTGTCAAATATATAAATAAAATCTTTAAAAAAAATAAAAAAACAAAAAAACAACTTGTGAGAGCTCATTTAAAGCTGTAAGTGTAGTCATAAAATAATTGTCCAGAGATGGCCCTTTCATTGTCTAAATGGTACCAAGAGTGACTTTCATCTGATTCATATACTGTCCTTTTCCCTGGTAGACCGTAAATGGATTAAAGTTCTCTATGGGAAGCACTAAATTTAATTAAAAAAAAATGATGGAGTAACTATTAATGGCATTTGATAAGGTTTGATGAACAGATGAGGAAAACCACATGCAGTTGTTTTCTGCAGTTAAATCCATAAGCGTTTTTTTTTATTTTAATCATTTTTTAAAAATTTATTTTCAGCATAACAGTATTCATTGTTTTTGTACCACACCCAGTGCTCCATGTAATCCGTGCCCTCTCTAATACCCACCATTTGGTTCCCCCAACCTCCCACCCCCCACCTCTTCAAACCCTTCAGATTGTTTTTCAGAGTCCATAGTCTCTCATGGTTCACCTCCCCTTCCAATTTCCCCCAACTCCCTTCTCCTAACTCCCCGTGTCCTCCATGCTATTTGTTATGCTCCACAAATAAGTGAAACCATATGATAATTGACTCTCTCTGCTTGACTTATTTCACTCAGCATAATCTCTTCCAGTCCCATCCATGTTGCTACAAAAGTTGGGTATTCATCCTTTCTGATGGAGGCATAATACTCCATAGTGGTTTTTTTTCATCCAGATGTTGTAAAGTCTTGATTTGATGGTGTGCTTGAGCTCGTGGGTTACTTATGAGCTTGGGGTTCTAGAGGGAGTATTAGAGGTAGAAACCTGAGAAACTTGTGAAAAAGTGTGATGAGATTTAATCATATTTTGTAAAGTAAAATATATATATACATACCATTAAAATATACATGTAAATATGCACACAAATGTATTTTTTAAAACACTGTTTTCTTTATTCTGACTATTGCTACTAAAAGTACTTGTCAGATTGTGTGGCATTAATTTCTCCCTCTCTCCCCCAATCTGATTGCAAGTAGGAGGAATGGATTCTCTTGTCTTTTTCTATTTTTCTGCATTTTCAATAATGTCTTAGCACTAGAAGTACTCTCAGTAATGTGCTTGCTCATTATTATTGTTTTTTTTTTAAATCAAATTAAATTTAATTAATTAATTTTTTAAAAGATTTTATTTATTTATTTGACAGGCAGATCACAAGTAGGCAGAGCAGCAGGCAGAGAGAGAGGGGGAAGCAGGCTCCCTGCTGAGCAGAGAGCCCGATGTGGGGCTTGATCCCAGGACCCTGGGATCATGACCTGAGCCGAAGGCAGAGGCTTAACCCACTGAGCCACCCAGGCGCCCCTTTAATTTTATTTTTAAGAAATCTCCACACCCAACATGGGGCTCAAACTCAACAACCCCAAGATCAAGAGTTGCATGCTCCACTGACTGAACCAGCCAGGCACCCTGCCCATTATTAATTTTTAAATGACGTGTAATGTATTTGTTTTTACTATTCTATAAAGTAATCCCCCCTTATCTGTGGTTTTGCTTTCTGGGGGTTCACTTACCTGCTGTCAACTGAGACTGGAGATCAGAAGATCAGTAGTAGCCTAATGCTACGTCACAAGGCCTGCGTCCTTCACCTCACTTCTTGTCAACCATAGCATTTTGTCATCTCTTGTCATCACAAGAAGAGTGAGTACAGTACAGTAAGATATTTTGAGAGAGAGACCACATTCACATAAATTTGATTATAGTATATTATTATAATTCTATTTTATTACTAGGTATTGCTGTTCATCTCTTATTGTACCTAATTTATAAACTCAATTTCTTTTTTTTTAATTAATTTTTTTATTTGACAGACAGAGATCACAAGCAGGCAGAGAGGCAGGCAGAGAGAGGGGAGGAAGCAGGCTCCCCACGGAGCAGACAGCCCAATGTGGGGCTCGATTCCAGGACCCTGGGATCATGACCTGAGCCGAAGGCAGAGGCTTTAACCCACTGAGCCACCCAGGTGTCCCTTTAAATTTAATTTCATCATAGGTATGTATGTATAAGAAAAAACAGTGTATGTGTGGAGTTTGGTATTATCCATGATTTCAGGCATCCACTGGGGGTCTTGGAACGTATTCCCCACAGACAAGGGGGGACTACTGTCGTGTATGACAAAATACCAGTATATAATTTTTTCTCCTGCTTCCAAAACATGCTGTTTTCAAATGTGTTGAATTGAGATTCTTGGTGGTAAACAAGAGCATAAATTCAAATGTTATCTTAAAACAGAATAGTAAAGCTGGAGAAAAGATCTAACAGATTTTAGGAAGAGCAAACAAAGGCAAAAATGAGTGAAAATGTACAGAAGTTTCACAGGATGCTCCCTGGAGAGGGACTGCGGAGAGGGCTCCCAGTAAGTTTTGAATCTAACCATAAAGTCAAATATGTCGTTTTAGTCTTCACTTGTCTTTGAAAATAAGTAGAAATTCTAAATAATTATATTATTTTCTCATATGGAATATGGATTACATGCCAGTCCCATATGCCTCATGCCAAATAAATGAATGAATGAAGTAACAAGCGAATGGATAATAGAAGCCCAGCTGTCAGCTTCCTTTGGTCTGTGGTGCCTCCCTCCCCAGCAGATCAGTCAGGATTAATCCTACCAATTAACTCGTAAGTGAAGTAGTTGAAAGTGCTTCTGTACAGCAGTGGAACCATGAGAAAGGATAAATTTTTTTTCACTACTTTGGGCTATGGAATCTGCATAAGGTTAGAAAAAGAAACTTTTCCCAAGTTGTTCCCCTCCCAGGGAAGTTACTGATAATTACAGGAGTTTAGAAGCAATTTGGCCATTAAACAAATAGAACTTCTGGCTTTCAATATATGAATCTTTAAGAAATCCTGAACATTCTAAAAGCATTTGAAATTCCAAGCACTTTATTTCCTTTTAGCAAAGGCTTTGCCTTGGGTGGTATAAAGAACAGACCCTTCTTTCCTGGTGTTTATGTAGAAGGGTGTAAAATATTTGATAGAGAAGATACAGAAAAAAAATCATACTAAGTTGTTACAAAATATTGTTACGAATCAACTGTGTTTTAGTTTGTGAAGACTTGTAATTGCTAAGAAATAAGTGGTGGATGGATCGTCCCAAACTGGAAGATCTGTAGTTTCAGTGAGGCGTCAGAATATATATTTTGCAAAATTGTGCACTTCTCAGTGGGGTACTCCCAGGAGTCCTTTTCTTTACTGTTTGGCTGTAAAATATATTAACTCAGTTTTTCAAATGTACGGAGCTAATCTTTTAATTCAGAGCCTTGATAAGTATTGTTCCCTCTGACTGAGTAGAATGTTCCCATTAGGAGTCACATGTCTCATTCCTTTAGTTGCCGCCTCAAATACTACTTCTGAGTAGCTCACCCTGACTGCTTCCCCTGTAGACACCTAGCCTCGGAGTGTCTTTGTGCTCATCCTATGCCCATTCCCACCCTGTCATCGTCATCTTGTTTCGTTTCCTTGAATTCTGTTGACTCAAACTAAAACCCCCTGAGTAGTTCTTGATGGCTCATTTTTTCCACCTACGTTATGCTCCATCCCTGTTCACACCATGTCAGCCGGTACATTGGTCTCTGACCCCAAAGTGCATTTCTCCGTGAGACCATTTCTCCTGATCTTTGTTGTTAATCAGTCAATACTATACCATTTTAACTGGACAAATGTAGTACCCACTGAGTGTTCTTTTTTTTTAAAGATTTTATCTCTTTATTTGAAAGAGAGAGAGATAACGAGAGAGCAAGAGAGAGAGCACAAGAGGGGGAACAGCAGGTAGACACAGAGGGAGAAGCAGACTCCCTGCTGACCAGGGAGCCTGATGTAGGGCTCGATCCCAGGACCCTGGGATCATGACCTGAGCTGAAGGCAGCCACTCAACCAACTGAGCCACCCAGGTGCCCCCCATTGAGTGTTCTTATTGTTTGATAATTATATTCCTTAGAGTCTACTCAACAGCCCCAGTGATCTTTTAGAGACATAATTAAGTCATGTCTGTTCTCTGCTGAGAATACGCTAAGGGTTTCCAATCACACTTAGAAGGAAATTCAGACCCTTTAAGCTTCCGTACCAGGCTCTGCATGATTGGCTTCCATATGTCTATCCCACCTTATTATTTTTTTAAAAAATCTTTCTTGTTCCCTTGGCCCACTATATTTGAGCCACACTGACCCCTCTCCTTTTTCTTGTATGTGTTAAACTCATTTCTATCACAGAACCTCTTTTCCACTGTCCCCTTATCCGAAACAATTTTTACTGATCCCATGTGGTAATTCCTTATTAGTAGTTGTGTGGGGCCCTAAGGATATATGCCATTTTATCCTGTGTTTAATTCAGTTAGCTTGAATTAGATCAGTAGAGGGCCGTATAGCACATAATGCTGAAATCTTGAACGACTTGAGAAGTTATTGACTCTGAACTATCTCTTAAATAACTCTCACAGTTAACTATAATTAGCATTGTTATTTAAGAACTACTTAATAAAGCAGTGTTTAGGGCTAGAATTTGAAGACAATTGGATATCTTCAAATAAAAAAAATGAGTCACCCAGATGAGAGAAATAACTATTGGACTTTTTTTTTTTTTTTTTTTTTGACTAAGCCACAAGCCGTAGTAATTTGCAGCAGCAAGCATTGTAATACTAATCACAATTGTGAATTACTTATGTTTGTTTCTTATTTAATCATGGCTCAGTGGTTGCTCTGGAAGTTTGTATTTTCTCTGACAAGTTTTTCTTTGATAGCCTTTTACTTTAAGTTTTTTTTTTTAGATTTTAAAAATTGAGGTGACGTTTACCTTACATAAAATTTACCAAATTGAGCGTCTCTGGTATATGTTAAATTTTGATTCTCATCTATACTATTACAGTTATTTAATATCCCTTAAAAAGACCCAGAATGTCTCATCCGGTGTTTGAAAAGAATTTTTTCATCTCCCCAAATCATATGCCCACTGGCTCATTGGACAGGCTCTCTGCAGTCGACACCAGGTCTGCTCTTGTAAACTGCAAGCCTGCATTTCATGCGCCAGATTCTGCTGTAGGCGCAGGTGGGCGTCGGCTCAGCCAACCTGCCATGGCCCTCTACCACCTGGTGAAGAAATCTGTTAGGAACATGAGAAGACTCTTTGTGGCTTTTATTGACTATTCTTTTGCCTTAAATCTGCAGACAGTAATCCACTATCGAATAAAGTGCCATGAATTCAATTCAGACCCTGCATTATTGATTTTCAGGCAGAACTGGTGCCATAATACTGTTGTACTGTTGGTTACATTCAGGATCAATAGGAATGTCTCTTGAGAAATCACAGGGTAATTTTCATTGGAATTAGACAGGATGTGCTTTGTCTTCCATCTGTCTGCAAGTTTTAAGTTCCTAATGATTTAATTCCACTTCTGGATGAATTAGATCCACTATGTCCCTATTTTGGCAAATAGAAAGAGAAACATTCTCTAGTGTGGAGATGACATGGTTAGTAACACACACTAAGGATATTTAAAATGCCCCACTGGCCCAGGTCTTCACTACGACCGTCAGTTAATTAAAAACCATCATTGTGATTTCACTTGATATTCCTTGTATTAAAACTAGTATAACTGGAAGTCTAAAAAAGCAAGTCATCTCCATTTGGTACCCAGGTTTGCATTTGAGACCTAATTCATCTTACGAGCATTGGGAAGGTACGTATTTCGAAGCTGGACCCACTGAGTTTATGTTTATTAAGGCTGAGGTGGTCAGTATTGGGTTATATTTGCTTTGAACATCTTTCGGTCTAAAGTCACGTGGCCATGCGTTGTGGATGAACTGTAGGAATTCGATCACCTTTCAGTTTGTGTGAGAGGGAACTCCGCTGCCATACCTCTCGGGCCATTTTAGGAGAGTTGAGTTGGACTTCCCTTTAGGAATTCATTCTTTTTATTCAGCTCCTCATACATGGCCACCAGCCCTGCTTTACACGGTCAGGTTGTTGAAGCATAATCACTTTGTATTTCATAAGCTACTCAGAGTTACTGTTCTGCTGTAGAGTGTACTTGTAGGGGAGCCTAATCTCAAATTTATTGCTACCCACTCATTACCATTCAGATCTTGCTTAAGAATTTAGGGAGAATCGTTTGACCTAAGTGGTCCAGCCTTTCCTCCAGATGACCAAAATCTATCCCTGGATTTAGCGGACCTTTGGGTAGTCCCATACTTTGACTAAGAAGTGTTGCTTCTCTAAATGCTTGCTTTGATTAAATTGCACCAGGGTTTTTTAAAAAGAATACATGAGAGGTAATACATTTGCATTGTAATTCATAATATGTATCTTTTTTACAAACTAAATTAAAAGGTATAGCGACCATTCAGAGACACCATCTGTCACCATTTGAAAGTTATAATTAGGATAATAATTTTTAATGTCATTGTCAGATGTTGGAAAAGAAAAGCATTAGGACATCAATTGGAGGCTCTCCCCCTTCTCTGTAAGGCCAGTAGTTCAAAATTTGGAAATGCATTTGGCTGAAATTTTTCTTTCAATTTTTAATTATATTTATTTTTTAATTGTTGATACTGCTGGCATAACGTCGTCTTGCTTATAATATTCCTTACCAAATATTTCTTCAATTGTATGAATATTCTGCGACAGCCAGTCTTCAATTTGAAATTGAATTTATACTTTTGTGTTTTAATTAGGTAAAGTACAAAACACAGAAATTAGCAGCTACACCTGAGTTACAGACTAAAAAACTTTAGAGTTGATTTCAAAATCCATTATGCTTCAAATAATTTTACTAGTCAGTAGTTAACCATGAAATTAAAAGAAATAAATGCCATTTCAATTTTCTTTATTTGTTCAGTTATTCATTCTTTTGACAAATATTTATTTTTGTGCCTGTTATGTACCTGGTACTATGAAAACCTTTGCTCAGTTCTTTTCCTCTGTTATAATTATTTAATATTTGAATATTAAAATATTTTATGTTTGTGTGCTGCATTAGTTAGAACTAAGTGTGATGCTGTATCACCAAACACAGAAATCATAACAGCCCCAAGAATGTCAGGATGCACCAAATTATGTTTGATTTATACTCAGAGATTTAATATGATATATTTAGGTGCAATATTTAATAAGGCATGTGTTCCATCAGAATTTATATTCTTTCAAGAAGAATCATTTTTGAGTTGAAAATTAAATTGGCAATGCACAACTCTTCATAAAATTAAACTATTTCATCTTTGAAAATTGAACTATGTGATTTTGACACTTAGCAAATAGTCCATTATATTAGATATAATTTCTTTGTGATCTTAGGAAGTTTAAAATCATAAATGACTCTCAAGGTCTTAGTAACATATTAGAAATTTGTATCTATAGGATTAAATAAGCACAAAAAATTCCTATCAACTTGGTCACCATATACATTTTATTTTTGTGCCAATAGACTTGTCAGCTTTCAGGTCATTATTATTATTTTTTTTAATCAATAAGTAGAAGTATAACCATAATTTCTTATTCCTTACTAAAGTACAACTGCTTTTTAAGCCATTAGGATTAGTAGGCATTTAAACAGTGTTTTCTACTTTAAATGATGCAATTATCATTTGAGAACACTGCCTCTCAATTTGATCAGTTTAGAAATGCAACCCATTATAGGATGAAGAAGAATAACTACTTAATGAGGCAGAATACAGCTTTACAGGCTCTTAAACCAGAAAATGGGTGAGGTCCAGTTTACCTTTAAATCTTTTGGTCTCTGTGTAGAAAAAAGTGTTAATGTGCCTCATAAAATCTCTCAGGAAGTATGCAATGGTGAATACATTTCTTGTTCTACATGATTTCTTTCTGAAGAGTTCCTTTAATCTATGTGAAGTCACCCTGAGATTTGGTTGAGTTTGTCAAAATGTACCCAAAATGCTAAGTATCTCACCTTTACTACTCGCTGCATAGAATCTGGAGAAGACAAAGTTAGATTGACTCTAAAGGGAAGAAGAGAACGTAGGACATGATTTCTTGAGATCTCTCCCAATCCTGAGAATGTGATTTTGTGAATTAAATTAATGTATATATTACCGTTGGGTTAGAAATAAGAAAGCATTTGAAAACCCTGTGGCCAATTAAAATACTAGACCACCCGGAAAGACCATTCAGTGTCCTAAAACAAAGGTCTTTAAACCTGGGCTAGTTTGCCACGTCTTGTTTTTAAGTGCGGACTTCCCTTGAGCCAGAGCTCTATGCCAGATATCCTGCGTGCCTGTGTGAATGCATCTGTCTTCCTTTCTTTCTCTCTGTCTCTTTTAAGAACGCAAAAGGAGTGTAGTATATTGAATTCCTCTTGTATCATTGGTTTACGTTAGTCTCCTGTTTATATTGAGCCTGTCTTATTTTGGGTTAGCTTGTGAATTTAATGAGATCATAACACATTGTGATGGCCATGATTGCAGAATGGAAAATGTCACTACTACGTGCCAGTTCATTTAAATCATTTTTAAGTACCCACCTGTGCTCTGAACTCTCCATTTGAATTTTATTGGCTAATATGTTTTTGCTCCAATTTCGGTTCCTTTCACTCTCATACTTTGGTAAGTTAAGCTGGGAGCATGTGCTGTTGCCCTTTCGGCTTCTGTTCTTGTTCTAATAAAGGCCCCCTCTGCTTGATGGGTAGACATATAGGCCTTTTTTATTTTAAAAATCAATTTGAAAAAGCATAGTTTCAAAAGGGCAAGGAGAACCGTTAACGCTTTAAGACATATTATTTGGGAAATGTTCAATTTCTGCTGTCGTGGGCTGAAATGGAGTGAATGAGAAATTGCATCTAAAACAAATTTTTTTTTTTTTTTGAACTATGTTTTTCCATCTTTTGTGCAGGCCTGTTTCTGTATTTCATGGAAGTCTGCCTTCTCTGATAGAGTCTTGGTGAGCTGGGGACAGGACAGCTTTGGGGATTAACCTTTCTGCCTCAGACTGACTACCTTTTTTCCTTTTAATCCTGCAGCTCTGTTGGTGACATTACCATGAGAATGAGAAGGGAATTAGGGATTAGTGTAGAGAAGGGTGGCAGTTTTGAGATCTGAAAGGAAACGCGGGAAGATGGAGTGGGAGAGGTGTGGAAAAATCGAACTGGAGGCAGGAGATGTACTTGAGGTCTGGGTTCCCCTTTTTTGTCCAGAATGTACTAAGGTTGGGCGGACGTGAGGATATGCATGTACAGCGAGAGCAGCCCTGATGCTGGGTAATTAGGATTGAAGCTTCAGTACTTGGGGCCGAGCATGATCTAGGGGCCTCCTGAGGTTGAACTGGGTTACCTTGGGCAAGTTAGTTAACCTCTTTGTGCCTTAGTTTCTTCATCCATAAAATGGGGAGACTGACAATCATGCTTACTTCTTAGGGTTGTTGTGAGGATTAACTGAGCAACTATAGGTAAAGCACTTAGAAAATGCTTATTTATTTGTAATATTCATTTTTAATAATGATTTGGAGTGAGAATAGCAATGTGGATGAGTTAAAAAACATGAATTGTTAATCATTTTAGAGAAAACTAGTTATTTCATTGCTAATGTGAGCAGACCATAGTGGATCTCCAAAGAAACCATGAACTTTTCTGATTTTGTGCCTCTCCTTTTGCCTAGAAGGTCTTCCTCCTAGAAATGTTTGCTGAATCCTTCAGGGCTTATATCAAATGCCATCTTCTCAATGGATTCTCTCTGATGCCTCCTGGTTTGGTCTCTACTGGAGGTTCCCATGGCGCTTAGAGAATATCTTTAATGACACTGATCTCGTTAAAAGTACATCATCTTTTCAACATGGGGGGTTCTCTTCTTGCTGACAAACACAGACTCTGATAATTTTAATGATCCACATGTGTAGTGTATGTGAGACAGGTAGAGGTTGTTGACATTTGATTAGGAAAGGTACAGGATTCTTCTAGTGTTCAGGTAGGATTCCCTTAATGCCTGAATCACTGCCGTGCCCTTCACCCTGTGTATGAGATCCTGTTTTGAAAATGTGATAAACACCTGCTTCAGGTCCTAGGAAATGCTCAAAGGAACTGGCAAGCTGAGCTGGATGGTTATGGAAGAGAAATGCTTATTTTTTTCATCCTTCCTCCTCCTCCTCCTCGTGCTCTTCTTTCTCTCCCCCCCTCCTTTTTTTAGGGTTTAGTTAGTTTACCTAAAGCTCCAGTTTAATTTTGCTCATCCATTTAGAAACTTACTTAATCTTGGTATAAATAGATTTTCATGCTATTGGAAGTATTTCATGCTTATGGAAGTATTTTATCACATTTTCATGAAATTTTAAGTAATAACCAGTTGACTATTTTCTGTTACAAACCACTTATGTGTACTTGCAATAATTCCTTTCCAATCTGTTATTGAATCAGTATTTTATCTTACAGCAGATGGTGTCCTATAATTAAGAAAAAAAATGGTGTTATTATGACACTGAATTTAAGAATAATAGCCATATACAAATCTGTGCGATTGGCTGATAAGAAATATATACTGGTTTATTATTCTTAAATGGCTTAATTATATATGTTTTGTTATATTATCTTTACAAGCATATTAGAAATCATCTGTATTATAATGTTGTATCATCTAATCCAAGGGGAAATAATGTGTGGACATTTATAGGCTTTTGTTTATAAATGGATCATTTAGATATGTTTCCTCTCAGAGGAAATTTAGCTCTAGAAAACAGGAAAGAATTGTAGAAACTCCCATGTGCTTTGGAAAGTGACTTGCTCTCATGTTGGACCAGTGATTTTTGCAGATTATATCCATTTCACTCTGAGTCACCTTTACTTAAAAATTAGGTAAAACTGGGTGTCTGGGTGGCTCAGTTGGTTAAGCTACTGCCTTCAGCTCAGGTCATGATCACGGAGTTCTGGTATCAAGTCCCGCATTGGGCTCCCGGCTCCATGGGGAGTCTGCTTCTACCTCTGACCTGCTCCCCTCTCATGCTCTCTCTCACCTTCTCTCTCTCAAGTAAATAAATAAAATCTTTTTAAAAAATTAGGTAAAACTAATTAACATGAGGAGAGTATCAGCAACTCCATAGATAGTAGTATATAACAGGGGTGCTGGTAATTGTCCTTTGTTTGGAACGCCAAATAGGAGAGATACTCGAAAGAAATACCAAGGTGGTGCTTTCAGTTAACCAGGTTTCTTCCAGAAAATTATAAAAGAATCTTCCATATAAACTTATTTTCTTGCTGGCTATATTTTACCACCTCAAATAGTGGCTGTCTTGAATAGAGAACTGGACACACAGGTGTAGGTCTTAATTTTTCAACTTTCCTGGCTGTGTGGGTTGGGTCAAGCAGTTTATGCTCTCTGAAACTCAGTTTCTTCATCTACAGGATGAGAAAATTTTAAATAATTGGCACTATGTTTTAGCAATATGAAAAATATCTATAGAAATATTAGTAACATTTGTAAAGTTTGAGCCTATAAAGTCAAATATTTTTTCAAGAATTTATTATTGAAGCAGTGTCAATTATTTCAATAATTGAAGGAACTCAAATATGAAATGCACCTTTGAAAATCTCTACAGTGTTGAATTTGTAAGTGACATTGATAGTAAGGTTTAGTGTGGAAGGCTATTTTGCATATAGCATTAAGTGATTCTAATTATCTATGACTGTTTAATTCATAGATGGAGATAGATCCCCTTTAGGACACAGGGGAAGGTTTCTTTTAATTTCATTATGGCACATAGAATTTAGTGAAGAAAAGGGAGCACCCCCTTTGAGGTAGATTACTAGTAAGTCAGCTGTTTGAAATTCTTGGTGTCAAAGGTCCTGGGGCCCTGCCAGCTATAGAAACAGGAAATGTAAGTGCTTCAGTGTTCCCAACTCTTTCTTTGTTTTGACAGTGTTTGGCAGATTTTAAGGTGTTTTGAGAAAATAGAATCTATTCCCTTATTCAACAACAGATTAGGTGGCACACATTTGGGGGCAATTATCCTGCATTGGTAGGGGAAACAAAGAAGTAAAGATGAAAGATATACGATGCCTTTAAAAAAAAAACACTGGAATTTTGGAGTGCAGTAAAACTATATCACTGAGGAAATAAAAGAAAACAAGTAGAATGAAAGTTATTATTGAAAGAGAAGTGCAGAGTCTTAGAGTAATTCAGACCAAGGAGACATTACTTTCAGTTGCAAAAATCAGCAAACTAGTGAATGTTTCAGAAGATGAGAATGGTGGGAAGAAGGAAAGGGCATTGGGGGAAGGGGGGATAGTTTGAGTAGTGGCTTAGGAATGGGATGAAGCCAGTGTTGCCGGGGAGTACCTATTAAAAAGGGGCATGGTGGGGAAAATTAGAATAGAAACAGCATAGCAGAAAAATAAGAGAGAGGTAGAATCAAGTCAGATTACAGATTTCTTGTCAAAGAATTTGACCTTGATTATTTCCAAATTTGAAGAAGTTACTAAAGTTTCTTGAGCAAGGGAATACATCACTGTGCCTTAGAAAGATGAATCTGGCCACAGTGTATAACACAGTCTGAAAGGTAATAGGCAGAAACAAGGGGGAGAACCAGTATGATACCATCATTAGAAATTCAAACAAGAGTCCATAAACAGCTAAAGAATGGAAGTGTCAATGAAAATCAACAGGCAGTAGTTGATTTGGGTGGTTAGAATTAGTAGAAAATAGTCACTGGTACTGGGTTACCAGGGCTGTATGAGAGGGATATGGAAGAGGGCAGGGACAGCTGGGCGGACCATTACTGGAAGTGGGGAGGTGAGGTGAAGGTTGATTGGGGCTGGGCAGAGAGGGTAGCAGGAAGGAATGAGGATTCATGTTCTGAATTCGCTGAGATTTTGACATACACGTCAGCTGTCCAGCCGGAGATGTCCCCCAGGCAGCTGGCGATGTGGAATAAGCTAGTAGAGGAAGTCAGACCTTCAGGAATAAATAGCCCTGGGAACTTAGATACAGAGTCGGTTCTTCATGAGGCAGTGAGTGTAGAAATGTTTTTGGCTGTGAAAGTAAACCAAATACCATGAGTAGGTTGAGGGAGTGAGGGGGCTGAGGGATTTCTTTTTAGGAAAGTAAGATAGCCAAACGTGTTCTCACCCTGAGGGAAAAGCGCCAGGACAGAGGACAAGAAGAAAGACACGAAAGATGAAAATAATGCTTCTGAAATTCCATTTTAGTCACCATGGTGTTGGCTAAAATTGAAATTAAGACACTCAGGTGGCTACCAAAAGCGAATTACTGGATGGGTGATAAAGGCCGAATGAAAGTATCAGGATTTGTACCATCAGACCATATACAAGGAAGAATTGATGAGATGCTCCTGGGAGGCAACCAATGGGTGTAACTGAGCTTGAGCAAATAAGCAAACTGAGTTGTAAATACAGAGCAGGCGCCGTAAACTTTCCTCATTCTGGGTCAACAACGAGTTCATTAAACTGGATAGATTTCTTCCAAAAACTTCTCTTCTACGTTCATCAGATATTTCTGATACCCATACAGGATACTTGGCTTATGAGAAGCTATGTAATTATACAGTTCTAGTTATGTTTTCGTGGTTTATACGTTCCATGGAGAAATTGGATGGGATTATTTTGTTGGTGAGGTGTGCCTAGGTCTTATCCCCTTTGTTAGTTTTCAGAATTGAAAACTTGAACTTGGTTAAGAAAGCATTTTGTTTATTTTTGGCTTGTAACTAATACCTGATGTAAAGTCGCTACCATGAAATTCCCTTGGATATTTCAAGGGAGGTGGTTGAAAAGCTTGAGGATTCAGGTAGAGAAATTGGTATGCTTTGTTCAGTGAACAGCTGCCAACTTTATGAGGAAGTGCAGTCATAAAGTGTTTATAAATTGATTTCATCTAAATATGTTCCCTGGTGCCCCTTAATCTTCTGTTACTTGTTAGAATCAACCCTATGCAGCATGAACAAAGCCTACATGCACAGCCCAACTAAGGTCCTTTCTGCTCCCTCTGGATCACCTGGATATAGTTCATCTCCATTCCATGCGTGCATATATGACAAAGTGATTGAGCAGCATTGACTCGGGTGCATCATGATTTTGAAACCATAAACAAAATTGGAGATTTTGTAGCGCCAAGTCCTAAAACTGAAATGGGGAAAAAAAAAAAAAAAGTCCATTTCTGGCTGAAAAACTTTCTGTTGACACTGGGCCGAGTAAACAGTGTTCTTCTCAGACAGTATTTCTGTAGCTGTATCACGGATATTACCGCCTAACAGTGGCCAGGAAATAGGTCATTTTCAGTGCCTCAGGCTTAAAAGAAAAACAACTTCAGACTTCGAACAACTTACAGGCTTCGAACATTACTCTTTAAAATATATGTTAAGTGTTGGGTGTTTATTTGAAGAATTAATTTACATTTTTTAATTAATTTTACATTTTTACATTTTCAAACTCATCTCCCTGTGATCGCTCATCTTTTCAATTTGTGTTCTGTGGTACTACGAAAGTCATATCACTACATACAATAAATTTCACCTTGCTTATTACGGCATCAGTAATAAACGCCCATTTTTCTTAGCGTAGCTTTCATAAACATCTGCAGATTTCCTGTCCACGAGGTACCTCTCCGACATCCTCTTAAGTCTGGATTGTCCTTTCAACTAAGGACCAGGCTCTGGAAGCGTCCGGCACTAGCAGTCCCCACCTCAGATATGTCATCTGCTCCCTTCCTTACTCTTTACATTTCTTCTCCACCTCAGGAACAAACTTAAGGACTATATTTTATGAGGTTTGGTTTCCATTAGTTCAAAATAATTTCTCTTGGAAAATTGGTAGTTTTGGCAACCGTGGGCTTGTACATGGCAGCAGCCACCTTCCAGGGAGCAGATGTGCCCCGACACTGCTGCTCCCCAAGATCCTGGCCAGCTGTCGTGTTGTTCCCAACAGTGAGGTTGTCTCCTGTGTACCGTCAAGTCTGTGCTGTTGTTTTTCTTCCACCTGGATCACTTCGCGCATTTGGTACCTGCATGTCAATTTGCAGCCTCTGGTCTGTTGCTTATGTCTGAGTAGATCATGAAGGAACAAGAGCTGATTGACACAAATGAAACATTTTACCAGTATCAGTGGCATGCGGTGGGGGAAGAGGTGGGGTGGGGTAGGCTGGGGTGGGGTTGATGTTGGCTTGTTGCCAGGAGAAGGGCTGTTGGGCGCAGAGGTGTTTTGTTTAAGAGTATTGTGTCTGAGTAGTGTCATTCTCTCTATGGAGACCAGAGATTTGTCCAGAGTAAAAGCTGGTACAATAATTCATCTGTTTACTCTCTGTTTCTTCACATGGCTTCAAATAAAAGCCATATTTTGAATAATATTGTTAACCTTTATCTTTCTGTCCTTGGATTCGCAGCTGTATTTGGTTAGTTGGACTGTAAACATGACCTTTTTATTGTTGTAAAATACATATCCTATAAAACGTACTGTTTTAACCATTATTAAGTGGGCAGTTCAGTGGCATGAGATACATTCACAGTTGTGCAACTATCAACACTAGTGATTTCCAGAATTTTTGTATCCTCTCAAACTGAAACTTTTAACCATTAATCAATAATTCTTCATTTCTACCCCCACCTCAGCCCCTGGTAACCAACATTCTACTTTTGTCTCTATGAAACTGACTGATCTAGGCATCTCATATGAGTGGAATTAGACAATGTTTGTCCTGGCTTATCTCACTTAGCATAATATTTTCAGGGTTCATCCATGTTATAGCACGTATCAGAATTTCATTCCTTTTTTTTAACATCAAATATGGAGTATATTAATATTTATTTTACATGTAGCCACTAAAGGAATAAGCCTATTTTGAACCATTGTAGGTTTTATATATATATATACATATATATAGTTATATATAAATATGTATTATATTGTAAAACTTGTAAAATTATATGCTTATATAACTTTTTAAAATAATTTATTTATTTGAGAGAGAGAGCATGAGAGATGGGAAGGGTCAGAGGGAGAGGGAGAGAGGGACATGGGACTCAACCCTGGGATCATGACCTGAGCCAAAGGCAGACTCTTAACTGACTGAGCCACCCAGATACCCTGCTTATATAATTTTAATAACAAGTATGATATAAATTAATTGCTTTTGGTACCATACTGGCTGATTTTTTTTCTCTTTTTTAAAATTGCTCATAGTACACATAACATACAATTTACCATCTTAACCATTTTTAAATATATGGTTCAATGATATTAAATACATTTATACTGTTGTGCAAGTATCACCCCCATCTGTCTCCAGACTTCTTTTCATTTTGCACAACTGAAACTATGTACCTATTAAATAATTGCCCTCCACTCTCTCTTTCCTCCAGACCCTGGCAATCACCATTCTGCTCTTTGTCTCTATGATTTTGAGTACTCTAGGTACCACATATAAGTGGAATCATACAGTGTTTGTACTTTTGTGACTGGCTCATTTTGCTTAGGGTGTGCTCAAGTTTCATCCACATTGGGATGCCTGGGTGACTGAGTTGGTTAAGTGTCTGCCTTCAGCTCAGGTCATGATCCCAAGGTCCTGGGATTAAGTCCCATATCGGGCTTCTTGTTCAGCAGGGAGCCTTTTCTCCCTCTGCCTCCCGCTACCCCTGCTTGTGTGCTGTCTCTCCCTCTTTTTCTCTCTCTGACAAATAAATAGATAAATAAAATCTTAAAAAATAAAAAAAGACTCATCCATGTTATTCCATGTATCAGAATTTCCTTCCTTTTTAAGGATAAATAATAATTCCATTGTATGTAGGTAATACATTTTACTTATTTATCTGTTGATGGATACTTGGCTTGTTTCTACCTTTTGGCTATTGTGAATAAGGCTCTATGAACTTGGATGTACAAGAAGTCCTTGCTTTCGATTCTTTGGGGTATTTATATGTACATGACTTTTTAATCAGTTATGTTATTCATCTTCCAAAGCTTTTGTCCCAGTATGTATTTCTGGTGAAATCCGTATGCATATAGCATTCTTTCATTATTTTTACTATTGGGAGGAGGTTGATAGCTCTTGTCTTTGAAATGTGCACAGAACTCCAGTGCTAGAAGCTTCCATCTGAAATCATTGGTTCCTTTCGCATAAGAATTCCACCAGAGCTCTGATCTTTAAAGCTGTGCTGGGCTGTGTAAATCATGTTTCTTTAGAACTTCCAACATTTTTAGCTTTTCTTTGAGTTTTTCTCTGGTAGATATGCTTTAGGTAAAGCTCTTTTATTTATGCATTGCTATTTGAACTGCATTTTCTAAATCGAGTCATCTAAATAGAGGACATAGAAATGTTCATTTGGCTTTGTTTTGGTTGGTATATTGAAACGGAGGATTCTTAGTCCATAATGAATCTGAGTTTCTACGCTGTGTGCTCTGAGGTGTTATAGATTGGCTAATTCACAACCTTCACCTCTTTGGGACACACCAGCTGTCGTTGTAGAGGAGCACAGCCTGCCTGGGAGATGGGAGTCTCTGGGAGCAGGACTGGTTCAACTAATCAGGACGCTAAGCTGGTCGTACGTTCTACCTGTAATACATCATGAATCTCTGGACTATATAAATAAGGCTCTCTACCTGTTAAATTTGATGTGATTACCATTACCACGTATATGGCAAACTGGTTATTGCATTTGTAGCTCTCTTTTTGAAGCTTTCTTTTGCTTTTTTTTACTTTCTTTTTTCTTATTTATTTATTGATGGTTAGTTTGCCAACATATAGTCCATCATTTGTTTTTGATGTAGTGTTCAACGATTCATTAGTTGCAGGTAACACCCAGTGCTCATCACAACACTAAAGTTTTCTTTTATTCTGGGCGTGAGTACTAGCAGCACTTACTTCTATTTTGGGAGATCTTTCCCTTTAACTATGAGATGCCTGTCTTCATTGCTTATCTTTAATTTTAATGTGGCATCTGGGCAAAGTTTTACATATTTATTTATTTCCCTGACTTATTTTTCAAAAGGTGTTACATCTGTTTAGTTAGAAAACACATGGAAAGGATGCACAGTGAAACATTTTCTCCCATGAGACAGCCACTGATGCTAGATTTTGTGTGTTCTAGAGATACTTGCTGTATTGCTTTTTTTGTCAAGTACAGCATATGTACAGAATAGTGTGAAAGGATATATGGAAAGTATGAAGAATCATAATAAAAACAAGCACTCAGGAGAAAGTTACTGCTGGTCCTTGGAAGCTGTCCATGTGTGTCTCCCTTGTGGACCTCTGTTCTCTTAGTTGAGAAGTAACCACTATTCTGACTGCTGTGAGAACCATTCTCTGTATCCAGCAAGGATGCAGGGACACTGAATTAAAACTGTCCTTGTTACAGACAGTATCAAAATATAGAGACATGGTCTTTTTAGCACTGATGAATTGTTCATTGTATTTTTTAACCACATTGCAGATGCTTTTTTCCATGTGATCACAGAGTCTGAGCTGAGATTTTGCTTCTCCCTTAGCTAGGACATGATTTGGATATTTGAAAGACATTTCCACTTATAAGAGCCATTTAAAATTTAATACATTCATGTTATTTTAGGCATGTGGCACACCTGCTAAGGCAGAATGGTGATTCGGATAATGGAAGACAATTAAAAAATTTTAGAGCATTCAGAAATGGTGTTCTGATTGGAAAGAGCTGCATTTATATATTTTGGGGAGGATTAACATTCCAAAGGAGAGCTCAGCCTTGTTAATTTTCATGATTCGCGGGGTGCTTGATACATGGCAGGTTATTACTAAATGTTTATTGAATAGGACCGAATTAAACTCTGTCATATGCATAGTTAAGTCATTCTGCACACCATTCATATTTCGTGCTCTGGGTGGGAGCTTGGAGATTGGCTAGAGATCAGTGCTTATCAACCTGACTATATGTCCTGTGCCCCAGTTGTCACCCCTCTTTGTCCTTCACTCACAGTAAGTGTCCTAAGAAGACTTCAGGTTTCTTTTGGTCTGTGTGAGGCAAGAAAGAAGAAAAGAAGATTTATTTATTATCATTTGGTTATTTTGGTTTTGGTTTCTCTCTCTTCGTTTGCGTTCATGTAGCTGTATTAACAGTGATGTCGCCTGACCATGGTGGGAATGAGGCAGGGGCTGTCAGATGAGCTGTGGAGTGGAGACTCTTCTTGGACCTTGTCTGTTGCTGAACCTCATAACTAGCATGGCCTCCTGAGGGGGATGGAGCCTCCATTTTTGAGACTGCTTTACTAGAAGCAAAAACGTGTGTGTGTGTGTGTGTGTGTGTGTGTGTGTGTGTGTGTTTGTAACTATTGTTTTTAAGATGTCCTGGGACATTTCTTAAGGAGTAAAGATGTTCCTGAGTAACATCCTATCTGGAATTCACTCATTTCACCTGGCAAACCCCAGCTCTGCAGATGCTTGGATGTTGTACCATAAACTTGTATTCCAAATGTTGGAGCAAAGAAAGGAAGCTTGTGAAGAAATTTCATTTTACAGAACTTGTAAAATATTCATGGTTCGTCATTCCTTAAATTCCAAAAACAGTTGGGTAGTTTGTGGGGATGAATAATTAAGGAAAAAAAGATTTTGTGATGGAAAGGAGGAGCAGGCAGAACGGAGAGGTTGGGGTTGGCGTATGTATTGGAAAATCATGGTAATTTAGCAGGTAATCAAAGACATTGAGAGCATGCTTGCCATGATTTCAAAGGAGTGTAGACTATTTTCTTTCATTTCCTCTACTGTGGGTCTGTTCTCTTCCAGTTTCCCCCTCCCACTTATTGTTTGTGAGGGCTTTGGGCTCTGTCTTCTTTCCTTGTATTAAAAAACCCCAAAAAACAAAAAGCAAACCTTTGTTTTGTTCTATTTTAAATGATATTCCAGTTGGCATTGAGGAGATAACAATGACTTCTGTTTCACTGTGGCATACTACTGCTCTGAAAAGAAAGGAAAAAAAAAAAAAAGAATTTAGAAGAAATAGAAGCTAAATTTTCCATGGTAAAGTAATCCTGAACTTTTCTAAGTAATCCTAGAGGATTGACATTCAGATGTTAAGGAAAAAGTCAGACTCTTAGGCTTCTGAGGGACTTGAAGAGGCCCCAGGGTACATCAAAATGTAACAAAATTTATTAGAACATGCATCTCCATAAGCTATCTGAGTTCCCTGGGGATCCTCCAGGCTTTCAGAGTATCTTGAGAGACAGGGTTGTAGTGAAGAAACAATTTTCTCCTAACCCAGTCCTGTTTGAAAACAGCTTAAATCTTAGCTGCTCTGAAGAATATAAAAATGAGTAAATTTGTTATTTGTTTGTTTGTTATTCATAGTGCGTATTTTATATGACGATTTTATCCAATAGTTAAATCTTTTCTAAGTATACTGAAACTGAAAAAGAAATCAAGATTTGAGGGACATCTGTGGCTGTAGTTACAGATTCTCAGAAAAAAGACAGCTCCCCAAATATAAGATCTAGGAAGTAATAGACCCTCGCAGGCAGACTAAACTAGTTTTTATCTTAACTGCCTTTTCCCTTGGAAATTCCAGAAATACAAGGAGTGAGATAATGGCAGACATGGCTCCCATGTCCTCAGACCTTTACACGGTCTTTCTTTACAGCAGAGATAGGCAGTTCTATAAAATGTTGTTTTCAGTATTGAACCACAGAAACCCACTTCTCTTATGGTGGCAAATATTTAGTCTTGCATTTTTATTTTCACTCTTCCAGGACAAATACCAGTGATTAATTTTCACAAGTGTTTGAGGTGTTCTCTAAGAATACGCGTTGTTTTATATTCTAAACATTCACCTTTTTAATGTTCTTAAGCAATTAATACATTTTATAACTTAGTACTTTGTCAGTACTTCATTGTCTCTTTACAGTGAGGCATTTAACAGAATAAATTGGAAGTGTATATTTATTAGAATTCCTTTACCTCTCAGTCAGTGTATTTCTTAAGGAGTAAAGAAACTTGAGACATAACCTGCTGTTTCTTCATTTTGGTCACAAAAATATTTTTTCCTCAGAAGTGTAGCATTGAATTTTCTATTGTTTTGTAATGAGGACATTATCGCAGAGAACACACAATTTCTTTCAGGTAGTCACCAGAGTAATCATCAAAAGGAAAAGCAGTATCATTTAACGTGCTGTACTACATAAATATTGTTTTGAGTTTTGTTTGAGGAATTGACTGGATATTTTCAGTGATCTGTTAGGATAGTTTTCTTTCTTCCTCTTCCCTTCAGTAGGATACAGTCTTTCAAAATGATTTTATTTAATTCATTGAGAGAAATGACAAACTTTTTTTTTTTTTTTTTGTGGTTTCTTAGAAAAGATTTCATCAAAACCTGACTCTCATAATCTCAAGGGCTGTCAGTGTAGTCTCTACTGATAGGTAGAAGGTTCTGGGGTGAGATGAGCTATGATAGGCATTCTCTCTACCCCTCGGTGGGCTCAGCCTGGCAGCTAGATCAGGTTGCCCAAGGGACTTCCCACTGCCCAGCCAGGCAAACTGTTGCAGTGTCCAGGCTGGTGGGTGGAGCACAAGGAAGACAAATACCAGCGTGAGATTTGTTGATGTGTAGTTTTTCTGACAGTTGAGAACTCAGGAACTCAGAGCCCATAAATAGGGTAAATAGGTGAGTGAACTGGGGTTTAGGAAAACCTCTAACAGCTAGGATACCAAGAAGTCTCTTGGATTGTGGAATTTGGGCATTGAAGCGCTGTTATTAGTTGGGAGCACATCACATGACTGTCACTTTGGAACTGGCCTTTGGGGGACTCTCTTGGTCATCCTTAGTTAGGGTTACCATGTGGGTGACTATTGGAAGACTTTACACTAATTCCCCCATAGATGCATGGCTGAGATGGTTTGGATTCTCTCTGCCCCTGGAAGTGTTCGCTCAGAAATAGGGTTTGTGAAGTTGAGATCCACAAAGACAGTTGGAGAAAGGTCTTGACTCATGAATATGTTATTTATTTTCAGTTTTTAGTTTTAAAATTATTCTTAAAAATTCTCCTATTGAGGTATCATTGACATATAACATTATATTAGTTTCAGGTGTACAACGTAGCAATGAGATATTTGTATATCACTCTACATAGTTACAGATTTTTCCTGTGATGAGAACTTTTAAGATTGATTCTCTTAGCAAATTTCAAATATGCAATACAGTATTATTAACCCTAGTTCTCCTGCTATACATTGCCATGACTTACTTACTTTATAACTGGAAGTTTGTATGTTTTGACTCCCTTCACCTATCTCACCCACCTCTAACCTCCTGACTCTGGAGACCACCAATCTGTTCTCTCTATCTATGAGCTCAGTTTTTGGTTTGTTTTTTGGACTTTGAAGGTTTTGTTTGGTTTTGTTTTGTTTTTTTAGATCCTACATGTAAATAAGATACAGTTTTTGTCTTTCCCTGTCTGACTTATTTCACATGATAACCTCAAAGTCCATCTGTGTTGTAAATGGCAAGATGTCATTCTTTACACCTGCATAGTATTGCATTGTGTATATATACACCATGTTTTCTTTTTTTAAATTTTTATCTTAAGATCTGTTTTTTAAGAATTTTATTTATTTGTTTATAGAGCACACATGCAAAAGTGGGAGGGGGCAAAGGGAGAGGAGAGAGAATTTCAAGCAGGCTTGGTGCTAAGCATGGAGCTTGATGCAGGGCTTGGTTTCAGGACCATGAGATCATGACCTGAGCCAAAATCAAGAGTCGGGCGCTTAACCGATTGAACCATCCAGGTGCCCCTACCATGTTTTCTTTATTCATTTATCCATCGATGGCACTTAGGCTATCTCCTTTTTTTTTTTTTTTTTTAAAGGCTATTTCCATTTTTGGGTATCATGACTAATGCTGCAATGAACATATGTATCTTTTTGATTTCGTATTTTCATTTTCTTTGGATAAATAGCCAGGCATGGAATTGATAGATTACATGGTATTTCTATTTTTAATTTTTTTGAGGAACTTTCTTACTGTTTTCCACAGTGGCTGTGCCAATTTACTTTTGCACTAACAAAACACAAAGGTGCATAGAGGTTACCTTTTCTCTGTATCCTCCTTAATACTTATTTCTTTTCTTTTCGATAATAGCCATTCTAGTAAGTATGAGTTGATGTTTCGCTGTGGTTTTGCTTTGCATTTCCCTGATGATTCATGATGTTGGCCATCTCTAGATCTTTGGAGAAATATCTACTCAGATCCTCTGCCCTGTTTATAAAAATGATTGTTTATTTTTTTCCCTATTGAGTTGTATGAGTTCTTTATATATTTTGAATGGTAACCTTATATTAGATTAATGACTTGCAAATGTTTTCTCCTATTTGGTAGGTTGCCTTTCATTTCATTGATAGTGTGCCATGCAAGAGCTTTTTAGTTTGATACAGTTTCATTTGTTTTTTGTGCTCTTGTTGCCTTTGCTTGGGATAACAAATCCAAAAAAATCACTGCCAAGACCAATGTCAAGGAGATTACTGCCTGTTTCTTCTAGGAATTTTGTGGTTTCAGGTCTTACATTCAAGTCTTTAATCTGTTCTGAGTTAATTTTTGTGTATGGTGGTCCTCTTTCATTCTTTTGCAAGTGCCTGTCCAATTTTCCCCACACTATTGAAGAGACTGTTCTTTTGCCATTGTATATTCCTAGTGTCTGTCATAAATTAATTGACCATGTACGTATGGGTTTATTTCTGGGCTCTCTTTTCTGCTGCATTGATCTATGTGATTTTTTTTTTTTTAATGCCAATAACATACTATTTTGATTACTTAACTTTGTAGTGCAGTTTGAAATCAGGGAGCATGATGACTCCAGTTTTGTTCTTTCCCAAAAGTGCTTTCATGATTTGGGATCCTCTCTAATTCCATACAAATTTTAGAATTGTTTGTGAAAGATTCTGTGAAAAATGCCATCAGAATTTTGATAAAATTTGCATTGAGTCCTTAAATTGCTTTGGGTAGTATTGTTTTTTCGTTTTTGAAAAGCTTCATTGAGATGTAATTCACAGACCCTGTAATTTAGCCTTCAAAATTACACAATTTAGTAATATTAAGTATATTCATACATTTGTATAACCATTCCCACAATCTATTTTTAGAACATTTTTATCACTCCCAAAAGAAACCTCTTACCCCCCTCGACAGGAAATCCTAATCCCCACATTTCCTCAGACCTCATCAACCTCAAGTCTGCTTTCTGTTTCAGTAGATTTGCTATTCTGGATATTTCGTATAAATGGAATCATATAATTTGCAGTCCTTTACAACTGGCTTTTTTCACTTAGTGTCTTTTTTTTTTTTTAAGATTTGGCTGTGTTATATCTTGTATTATATCTCTTTTTATTGCTGAATAATATTCTATTGTATGGATATACCATGTTTTATTTATCCATTCATCAGTTGATGGACATTTGGATCATTCCCACTTTTAGGCTATTATGAGTAATGCTGCTATGAACATTTGTGCCCAAGTTTTTGTGTAGAAATATGTTTTCATTGCTCTTGAATGTTCTACCTAGGAATAGAATTGCTGGGCCTGTTAATGTGTTTTAGACTTTGTGTGTGTGTTTGGGAACTGTGTAAAATGGTTTATGAATATAATCAGTAGTGTAAAACCTCTAGTTATTTGTGTTTCCTTTAAAAAGCTTTTTGTACATATTTTATATAATATACTTATTATATGTTGGTGCAATAATGTTTCTAAGACCTCTCAGTATTATTATCAGCCAGCCCATTTTACCTACTCAAATTATTAAAATATTTAGCCCTAGTTCTCAATTTTTTGGCTTAACCTTTTAGACAGTTATTGTTACTTTTTTTTTTATAGGAATGGGATGACTTTTGATACCATATATAGGTGTTTGCTTTTAATTTGTGTATAAATTTTAGGTATCTTAAAAATAATAGTATATGTATGATAGTATTTTTTTTTTAACTGGTTATAAATCAATGCTTCTCTTCCATTGCGATGCAAACTCTCATGATTTGATTTGTAAATTTATTATGTTTATAATGAGATTAATAATTTTTAACTGGATTCTCCAAGAAAATCTTCCTTTAATGATGACGATAATAAAGAAGATAGACTTCAGCGGCAGAAATATCCTTTTCCCATATTTCCAGACATTTTCATGGTCATCTTTATAGTTTACTCCAGGACCATAATTTGAGATTATAGTGGTTTGTAGTATAGAATTTTATGTATTTGGATTTTCATTTGCTTCTTGGGAGTCGTTTTGCAAATAACCCATCCTTGTTCCTTCTTCTTTATTCATTCTCTCTCTCTCATACACACACACACACACACACACACACACACACACACATATACACACACACACACTCCCTTTTATTCTATCTCTCACTGGTTTTGTGAAAGAACACAATTGGATTTCTACTTTGAGCTCTCTTTAAATTTGATTCCAAACCATAATAGGCCAACTCTGAGTTTTTGGATGGTGACTGTTTTTGTGATGGTATGGTTGAAATCATGTTTCTTTATTTTGATTGTATTATCATGTTCAGAATCTAAGACAGTTTTTGTCCCTTAGGTTTTACTGTTGTCCACTACCTTCTTTACTGTTTTGCATTTATTTATATTAGATGTTTTAAAATTATAAAATACTGCATGTTTCTTGTGAGAAAAACATGAGTATAGTAGTATATAGATATATAAAGTGAACTATCTCCCAAACTGATTCTTTACCTTCTGAGTACCATAACTTGGACCAACCAGTATCCTATAGAGCCTTCCTGAAAATTTTCATATATATACAAGCACTTATATTCACATGTATTTTTTCTAAAAGAAATGGTGTTACTCTATATATTACGTTATGTTTCCACATCCTGCTCTCCCCTCCCAGCCCCTATAATTGACATTGGATAAAAATGTAACTAATTTCTGCTTTTCTATTTGCTTTGGCAGCCAGAGAGCTCTGAACTCATTTACAATTGCCAGGACCGTGGTGCTCAAATACTTACCTACTAAAGCCCCAGTTTTCTGTTTGAATTTGCTTCTTCTCTTTAAAAAAATTTTTTTCTTGTTTTATTAGGCCTTCTTTATGTCAGCCATTTAAACAATTTTGGTGAATAGGAGAATTGAATAATTATGATTAATAGGAGAGATATATTTGACCTTTTACTCCAGATGTTGTTATAGGCTACTCTGTATAATTTTAGTACTTTGGAAGGTGTAATTATCAAGGTGATATTTAAGAAATTGCTTTTTCAACATAATAGTTGGTACTGAAATACTCCCAAGTGTTACTGGGAGTAACAAGTTCACAAACTCAGGATAGCTTTTTATCTTAGGAGAACACTATGAAAAAAAAAAAAAACAAAAACAAACCAACAAACCACTAATGATTTTCCATTTGCAACATTTGAACAATTTTGAAGTACAGGGTAATTTTTTTTAAAGGCAGTGAGCATTTCGTCCTTAAGATAAGCTCTTATGGGTCTGTCATCATCCTTGTTGATGTAATTACACTGTTTTTATTCTTTGGCACTGTATTTAAATAGAAAATATATTTCATGGTTTTTGTTGTTGGTGGTGGTCTCTCAGTCTGCAGTGTTTTCTTTTGCATGTAGTAAATATTGATTTTATTACCCTTGGGACTGCTTATCTCTAAACACTAGGTGCTTCCCTTAAACATGGATTCACAGATGGTAAATCACTAGAATTTTTGTTCAACAGTGAAACAAGTCACTTAGCACAGGCCTATCACTGTTTAGCATTGTTTGTAGAATTTCTTAGTAAGTATCCATTTGTTTAGCAAGGAGATTAGGTCTAGGACATATCTGCTTGGAAAATTAGGTTAAAATTGATTTTCAGTTCATCAGCGTAATTAATTAGTGCTCTTGATTACCAGTGGTATTTAAAAAGTAACTTTGGAAGATGTGTGCGTTGTTAGTTTTCTTTACTTTTCTTTTCCTTCCTTCCTTCCTTCCTTCCTTCCTTCCTTCCTTCCTTCCTTTCTTTCTTTCTTTCTTTCTTTTGGATGATAGAATGCTCATGCATTAAACTATGGCTCTTGATTGTGATCCTTTCAGAGCGCAGTGAGGTGAATTGGCTAATCTGTCATTATCAAGTAATTTTGGTGCTAGGATTCCAGTATTTAACTAAAAGAGCTAGAATTAGAATTGCTGTTCTTAGATTCTTGCAGTTGTTAGTGGTTAACTCAGCCCACTTTATTTTTTAGTGTTTTCTCAGTGGGTCAGGATAAGCTTTCTACACCATTCATTAAGTCATCATTTGTTTCACAAACTTGTTGAAACGGTTTATACTCAAAATGTCTTGACATCAGTCACTTCCCATTTGCCCTTAATATAATGCAGTCTAGCTTTTGCTTCAGTCACAAGTTGCAATTGCCAAGATCATTGATGACTTTACTGCTTTATCTCTTCCTAGGTTTCTCCTGATTTTATCTTTTCTTTTTTAAAAATTAAAAAAAAAACATTTATTTATGTAGTTTAGAGAGAGAGAGAGAGAGAGACAGAGACAGAGACAGCACAAGTGGGAAGGGCAGAGGAAGAGGGAGAGAGAATCCTAAGCAGATTCTGTGCTGAGCATGGAGCCTGATGCAGGGATTAATCTCAGGACTCCCAAGATCACGACCTGAGCCAAAATCAAGTCAGAAGTTTAACCAGCTGTACCACCTGGGCACCCCCTGATGTTATCTTTCTGTGCCATTTTACATTGACAGTACTCTCCTTCATGTGTTCTCATCCTTTGGTGTATCATGTACTCTTTAAAAAAAAAATTGTTTACTAGAGGGAGAGTGAACACAGAGGGAGAGGGAAAAGCAAACCCCCCACTGATCACGGAGCCTGACTCAGGTCTGATTCCAGGACCCTGAGATCATGACATGAGCCAAAGGCAGACACTTAACTAACTGAGCCACCCTGCACCCTACATGTACTCTTAATTTTATTGCCGCAGTTGGCTATTCCTTCCTTTTATTCTTTGTTGGCTTTCTTTCCTTTGTTCAATACTTAAGTAGTTTTCCAGAGTCCTGTCCTCAAACCTCTTTTGTTTTCATTTGATGCTTTTTTCCCTGGCTTCTGTAACTTCAGTATTTGGTTGTAACTGTCAAGTCAAGTTGGTGATTTCAGAGACCCATTAAAATTCAGATCCATTTCTCTTACTGTAGTACCTTGTTTGGTTAATCTTGCCTAGTACCCAAGCCAGAAATTTAGGTACCATTCTTAAATACCTGCCATCACTCCCCATTTCCAGTCAATCAAATACTAAGTCCTATTGATTCTTATTTTTTATTATCTTACTGCTTTTACTGTCAGTATTTCTTGAATCATGAAGCCATGTAAATAGGCATTATATTAGGATTGTTTGCAAGATGCTGCTATAGGAGCTTCTGTGTGGAAGGGGAGAGGGATACTTAATCAGTTTTTGAGATGTCAGAGCAGGCTTTTCAGAGGTGATCATCTGCAAAGAGTTCCAAAGGGCCATAGAGTTCCAGAGGGCCATAGACATTATCAGCAGGAGGAGAGAGCGGCTATTTTCAGGAAAGGCTCTAGCATGTGTCAGAGACCATGCAGGGAACATTAAGATAAAACTATACAATCTAGCACCATAAAGAAATTGGGGAAAATGGCTTGGCGGAAGAAAGTATTTTAGGGTAAAAAAGCCAAACAAAATAAAACAGAGAAAACTGAGGGAGTCATGATAATTACATTTAAGTAGGGGAAGGATTGTCTTTTAAAACTGTGAATTTTTTTCCTATGATATAAGCAGAAGAGGGAAAAATAAGACATATAGAAGCCCCTTTTTTCTGATGCATTGAAAAACAGTTCTCCATTGTGTCAGCATTCACATAGAAATCGGAAAATACTTATCGATTATATTATAGATGGAATCATATTGATTATTATAATGATCATAATAATATAGTAATACTGAATCATTAGATTAACTGAAATATTGTACATAGGTGACTCTAGAGGTCCTTTAAAGTCTATCCCAAACATGGTATATTGAGATTATCTTTTAGCATAGTACTAAAGAAACTCAGGAAGTTTATGGTTTATTAAGCATGAAAATATTTGCAAGAATATACTACTGAATAGACAAAATTTAAACTCTCTTTTGTATCTGTTTTCACAGCAGGTATCATAAGTAAAATTTAGAAATTCTTTCTCTACTAAGATTATTAGCTTATAATTTCTTGAGAAATTGCCAGAAAAAAAAATGTCTTATTTAGTTTTTTTTTTATATTCCTTAAAGGGCATCTTGCAACATACAAATTTGAGTCAGGGAGATATATAATCATGAGTACAGTTTATATTTATTTGTTCAAAGCTCTGGTCTCATGAAAATTGCTATATAAATACATATTTTTAACAACTGTTGTTATTAGGGGTTTGTATGAAAGTCTGCCAACGTGGTCCCAATATTTATATCATAGATCAAAATGTTTTGAAAAGAGTTGCTTCTCAACTGTGATCTTTGTTGTTTTGAAATTCAGAATGTACTGGAGTTACTGTCATTTAATGCAGTTGAAATCGTTTTTATTGCCAGGTTTTTTTCCTCTTTATTTAAAGACTGGAAGTTCTTGGACAAAGATATCTATTTCAGACAATAAGTAAATAAAATGAAATAGGAGGACTTTTTTTCTGGAACTGAGGAAGAAATAAAAGCACTGCTCTTAAATATCAGTATTTTAGTGATCCTAACCCACTGTCACCAATGATAGTAACCCATTGAAATTATTCCTTGGTCCTAAGATAATTACAGATTCTGGATATCATGCTTATATTAAGTGATCTAACAAAATGCTAATTTTAGAGTGTTTGTCTTGTGCTTTTAATCAGTTCAATGAGCACAACTCAGTTATTAAGGAAAAAACACTGAAGATTTGAATAATATTTCCATGAATAAGGTAATTAATTTGTGATTGGTTGATTTTATGCTTTAGGTTCACAGAAATCTTATTGCTCAGGAATCTTGACACAGGCAATGCAGGTGTTTACATGAATATAAAATTAGCAACTATATTTAGCTCTAATTAAAATCTAGTATGGTATGTAAAACCTGTTTGTCTTTGACTGGAACTTATTCCAAGTTAATGAGACCTCAAACAAGGCACAGAGTGTAGTCCTTTTCTGAAAAGACAATGATGTTTTCTTAATTACTATGTGTGGGTTAGCCAGTTTTGACTCAGTTAAAAACTTACTAAAATGTGGTCTGAACTTTTTCATATTATGGCTGATTTTTCTTTAAATTTATACTACTTGTACAAATACCCTGCAGTATGAGCCGGGAAATTTTACAGATGTGGATTTAATCTGTGGTGCTGTCCATGTAGCTTGTATATTTTGTATAAAAGCTTCCTTCTCTTTTTTAGTTGCCCTAGTCATATTGAGATCTTCCTTCCAGTCATTTCTCTGTAACTTCCTGCTAATCTGACATCCTTTTCACAGTTACACATTTCTTTTCTGGGGGTTCTTTTGCTTTTCTAACCCTAATCCCAAGAGGCAGAATTTGTTTAACTTGAGGGACTGGAGAGCAATGTTTCTTAGTTTCTGAGTTTTCTGTTTGCTTTCTTCCCTTTCAGACAAGCTGCCCTGCTTATGGTTCAATTCCAAGTGTTTCGTGCACTTGTGACAGAAGGTCAGTTTAGAGAGAAAATGTCACACATCTATCCACCTCCTCCATCTTCTCAGAGAACTCTACAACTTCCTTTTCTCTTCTTAACGGGAAATGCTTTTTTTGTTTCAGAAAAAATAAAACCAACAAACACAATGATACACTCTGCCGAGCCCAGGAAGAAAGAGATGTTTTTTCAATAGGGCACTTGTTTAATTCTGATTATTAGAGTTAGGGGAATAAATATTGGTATGATTTTATCATATAGGTTTCCCTGAATAGAGTATACTTATGTAGATTATGTACAATATATTAGGGGATATGCTTCTTAAACAGATGTTCTATAACCAGGAAAATTTTGACCCTGAGCCCAATTTAATACTTTTTGTTTGTTTGTTTTTTGCTCCTTCTGGGTTTACATAGACAAACTGAATTTTCCCAGTGGAGTCTGTCAGAACCCACAGCACTCTGTTTCATGCCCCCTATCATTCAACATAATGATAGAGCTTTAGGGAAAATATTAGTAGATTGTTCTGGAAAATTTATCGATGCCTGGAGCAGAAGTATGAGACAAAGTTAAAGGTCCGGTGTCCTCAAGGGCTCTTGTCTCCATCAGAGAGTGATGGGGTCTGGAGCATAAAGCACATGAGTGATCACCAGTTAGAGTGATCAGAGTTAGAGTGGGTTTCATGGAAGAAGCAGAGATAAGGATTTATTTATTTATTTATTTATTTCAATCAATTAATTAAATTTTTTAGAGAGAAGGATTTAAAGGTGCAAGTATGAATTTTGATTTATCAGAGGGGATTCAAAGATAATGTATTTTAAGGGAACTACAAATACCGAAAGTCTAGGTTAAAGTTTAAAATATTGCATGTTGGTGAGATAGGAAAGGAGTTTAACTTCGCTTAGTGAGAGAGTAGGTTGGATTGGATAGTTTTTATGGAAATAAGCAAGTTTTTGCTTATTTTGTAAGTAATTGGGTTTTGTTAAAATTTTGTGTTGATTTTGCTGAAGTGGTTGTGTGTCTGGATCAAAAATGCTATTGTATATGTTTCTAGACACATGTACTCATGCTTTCTAAAATTATGTTTTGCATGTATAGTTGAGTCCGTGGTATGTATGGCTTACTGTATTTGTCATTTCATTAATTATTTTCATCATCTTCCTAAAAAGAGCAAGATCACTGGGGTAGTTTTCTTCATAATACTGTGTCACGTGTTACTTTATACTTACATTGGCAAAGGAGGGATACATGTAAATAGGAGCATGGCTGCACGGTTGCTAAAAGAAATCAATCCATGCACAGGAAAAGCAAAGCCTTATGGAACTATGCACAAAACTCTAAAGTTTTTAAGTAAGTATTCCTAATCTTCCTCCTTGTCAAATGACAAAACTAAAATAGTTTAGTAAGGAGTTCGATGTCCTTTATTCAGGGGAACGCAATCCATGGGCTGGGGGAGTACAATGCCTCCCACGGATAGAGCACTGTTTGGGGGGAATTTGGGGAAGAGAGAGTTTTATAGAGCGTTAGGAAAAGCAAGGTGGAAATAGGATATGTTTGGCTGGGAGGTGGGGAGATTTCCTCATGATGCTAGAAGGTCTTATTTCCTAGGGTAAGGCGAGCTGGCTAAAGCTGAGTTGGAGGACAGTGATTGGTGTGTATACTAGGTGTCCTTGACAGGGGGCCGTTTCCATTAAGCAGGCTGATTTCGGCTTCGATTTGTGATGTGGTCTGGGCCACAGGGCAGCTTCCATTTGGTGGGTCCCAATTCATGCAAATCACCTTTATCATCCTTTTATGCCATTTTATTTATTTCTTAATTTTTTCTTTTATGCCATTTTAAATGAACTCTAAAATTAGTACTGAAACACTTTGACTGGTTGAAATGGCTGATATTTTAAGTCACTTTGGGTCCAAAGAGCCAACATAGAGAGTTTCATAGAGGTACAATCATTTTCTAATGGAATTAGGCTTTAGGCATAAAATAACAGGGTATTCAAAATTAATGATCTCTCATCTCAGTGAGGGAGCATTTAAGAAAATATTTTATAACACATGATATTAGTTTTACAAACTGTTAATATCCTAATAATAATCCAAGGAGTTTTAGAAATGAAGAGAAAATTATGAGAGCTAAGTCTATGTTTAATTACAAATTTGGCTACATAGTAGTCATACATTTATTTTTAGAGGCCTAATTCATATTTTTTCCCCAGCAGGTTTTTTTTAGTTTTATTTTTTCCACAGTGCTTTATTTAAAAAAAAAAAAACACAACGATGATTTCATAACTCTTAGTTTATCAGAGAAACTAACTTTATTTTAATTTCAGTATATAGTGCTAGTGAATTTAAATCTTGTTGGCATAGAATTAGCTAAAGGCCTGGAATTTTTTTTTTAAAAGATTTTATTTACTATTTGACAGAGAGAGAGCATAGGTAGGTAGAGTGGCAGGTAGAGGGAGAGGGAGAAACAGGCTGTCCACTGATGAGGAAGCCCGATATGGGACTCGATCCCAGGACGCTGGGATCATGACCTGAGCTGAAGGCAGCCACTTAACTGAGTCACCCAGGCGCCCCAACGCCTGGAAATTTGCTCATGCCAGTTATTGACGTCTTCTCATGTAATTTTTTTTTTCCTGAGGATACTGTAGTTTAAAGAATTATATATGTCTGTCCTAATTACTATGCATAATTTTTTAATGTAATAAAATTATAGTCTTCCTTTTTAAAAATAGTCATAGAACTTAGATCCTGTGTAGTTATAAAGCATTTTGTTTTGAAAATGTATTTAAATGTAATGGCTTCAGAGACAACTTCTGTATTCCTCCTTGCGCTTTGCTCCTAGTTCAACATGGAAAGAAGGGAGGAAACCCAAGAATTTAAAAAATGATGGAAACGTGATCCACATAGTACAGTGGAGCTTGCAGTATGAAAGGTAGCTGATACAAGTCACCAGGGTAATTCAGGCTTAGCTCTTTGATTAGCAACAGGAAATAGAATCTTCAGGGTTAGAGGAAAAGTGTAAGAATCTGAAAAATAAAATAAAATAAAATAAAATAAAATAATAAAATAAAATAAAATAAAATAAAATGAGTCAGAGAAAGCAGCCTTCACGTTGGTTATCAAGAAATCTGGGCAGAACGGAGGGGCTGGGGCGGTTTAACAGCAGCAGGAAAAAAGCTGTGGGAGACTTGCAGACAGCTGTGTTGGTGATAGAGTGCTTAGAGCTACTCAGAGCCTGGCTCTGACTGGCAGAAAGTGCAAGATGTCCCAGGTGGCACTGACTCCTAGTGAAGGGATGGCTGGGGAGAGGAAGCACATCTTTAAAAAAATTTATGTCAAAATGGTGTTCAGTGGTCCATCGCATTGCATCAACACACCTCTATTGAAAACTTATTATTTAGCATGCACCGTGGTGGCACATTTCTCTTACTCTTTGAACTCGAAAACCTTTTCTTGTTGATCTTAGCTATGGGTCACTGAGCAGGTTCTGTTTTACCTGATTAAATAAATGGTAACAAGACTTAGGTTGACTTCTTCTGTTTTCCCGCACTTGCTTAATCGTTCGCTTCGTCAGACTTGTACCCCTTCCACAAGATTAAGGGAATTAGTGGTTACAGTGTCATCTAACTCTATTCGGTTTGAAAAGTTATTGAGGCATACATTTCCCTGCCTTTTTAACCTTTGTTTATTTGTTAGAAACATTATCCCTTAGGTGGATGATGAATCAATATTTCTTTTGCCTGAAGTCCAGTAAAATCAAAGCCTTGTTTAATTTAAAATGTTATAAATCATATTCATGTTAATGTTCTTTCCTTAACATTTAATTGGAGATTTTTTTCTCAATTAGCTCACCAAAATGTTACAAGGTTCCTCTGTGGCTGTCTGCTATTTGAACAGAGAGGCAACTAATTAGAATAATAGAACAGTGTGATTGTCATTCCTGCATTTTTTATGGTTTGTCTTTAAAAAGGGATTTTTTTTTTAAGGAAGTTGTACCAAAAATATATTAGTAAATATTAGACCCATACTCTTCCTTAAGGCACTTTTTCACCTCATTATCCAGACACTCCTTTATTCTCTATCATAATACCAATCAAGAAATGGAATGTTTTCCCAAGTTAAGAAAACCTCTCATGGATAAAAATTCAAACTGCTAAAGCAAATATATCAGGGGATGGCTTTTAATTTGACAAAAAATCTGCTTGACAAAAGAATTTCCTGAAGATTAATATAAGGGTCCTTAGAGTGCTGAGCATGGAATCAAAGAAGGTTCTAAATTTTAAACGAGTTTTACGGGCACACCTGTTCCTAATATTCCTATGTAAATGGTAACTATTTACATGGTGTGTCCCAAGGTGGTGGGTAAATGAAAACTGGCTTGTGAATTACTCATGTTTGGAAATGTTGGAGAAAGATCAGGATGGCTAGATCTACTCTTTGTCCAGCCAACCTCTCATCCTCCTTCCATCCCAGGACCAGAGGAGAGGATGGGAAAGGAAGCAAAAATCTCATTCTAAGAAGCTCACTCCATAGAAAAAAGGAAATACTATGGGATTTTTTTCTCTCTACTATTAGAATTTTTCTCTCTCCTATTCTAGTTCTTGATACCTTTAGAATTGATCAAATCATCAATTATTTGTCACTCAAGCAAACTGGCATGTTTAATTGGATCCTTGAAGTCCATAGGTTTCATAGCATTCATTTCTGTGAATTGTGACTACTCACCCTTGTTCTTCATGAAATCAGGGAGTGGTTTTCCAGGCATTTCACGGAGAGCAGAATGTGAGCTCCTTCAAAATAATTATTTTTATGGCATCTAGTACGTGAGCCATATAATAGATGCCCAAATAAAAGATGGCGTATATTGCAATTGTTAGACTTTCTGAGGGACTTTATTGTTTAAATATCTGTTAAGAATGTAATCTTATTTATGGTAATATTATTACTACTGGTTCCACGATCTTTAATAAGCGCTTACCATATGACAGAGACTATGCTAATTATTTTACTTCTGGTATTTCACTTAGTCCCAACACAAATCTATGCAATACAAGGTATTATTAAAATGCTCACTTTATATGTAAATAAGTGGATTAAAGACCGATTAGACTCTTGCCCAGGGTTAATGGGTTGACTCAAAACTTCCCACATTATCATTGACTCATCTTTTCTGTCACTGGCTCTTCCACTGTCCCCTCAGTAATAGAATATTTAAAAACCCCAGTCTTTGATTCATTCCTGTTATAGTGAAGATACTCCCGTCGTTCACTATTTTTTAGTTATAGTACATTTGTGAGCAGCACAAGCTGATGATCTGTTCCTCATTTGGGTGAAAAATTAACCAAGACCAGAAGGGAGAGACCTCAGGGGAAATAGATACAATTTTGAGATAAACACTGTTTTGTTTCATTGTTAAAATTTAACTCTTAATACCTTTGCAATATTTATTCAACTGTCAGTGAAAAGATAAATCTTCTACCTCATTTCACAAGAGGGCAGCACTTTCTTTTAAAATTTAAAGTATGACTCTTAAAAAAGTACAGTCAAGTTAACTTGTCAAGAAGTTAAGCTTGAGTGGTTTACAGGAGAGGGACTGGAACCTCTCTTTGAAGAAATATATGAGTAAGAACAGTACGAAAATCTTTATAAAGTAACTTGGGATCCTTTCAGCAAATGGAAATATTAAAATAACCCCTGAAATTTTTTTATCTGAAAGTTGAATGAGATTAACTACTTTGGTAACTTTGTGAATATATGTGTCTGCCAAGATCATGGTTTTCTCTTCAATTGTAAAATGACATTAAGGATGTAAAATTTTAATAAATTCTAATTGTTTTTATTCCTGTTAATTAACAACTGTTAAGCAGTGATTGTATGTTTAGCATTCTATTGGTTATTTGGGGGACAAATAAATTCAACTTTTTTCCCCCTTTCTCTGAAAGAACTTACTCCCTATTGGGGTTGGAGGGAGGATAAATTGACAAAACAACCTGTAAACAAAGCAAGGCAGGCTGTAAGAAATATAGAGGATACCAGTGCAGCATGATAGAGAGGAGTGCTATTAATAAGAAGTTGTTGAATTAAAGCTTTAGCACAAGGCTTTGAGCAGAGCAGGGAAACTGAATTGGACCTTGTTGACTAGATGAAATTTCCACGGATAGAAAAAAGGGAGGCTGTTGTTGAAGAGAAGAGAATCCTGTCAATGGAGAAAAAGTAGAGCGTATCTTGGAGAAAGTTAGAAAGGCATATCCTTGAGAATATCGTTAAGAAATCATGCCTGGCATGCATCGTGAGGTCACTAGCCTTATGTGTCAACATTAAAATTAAAATTAACGAAAATTAAACAATTACAATTTAGTTCCTCAGGGATGCCTGAATGGCTCAGTCTTTTTAAGTGTCTACCTTCCTCTTGGGTCAGGGTCCTGGGACCGAGCCCCACACTGGGCTCCCTGCTCAGCGGTGAGCCTGCTTCTTCTCCCTCTACTTCTCCCCACTGCTTGTGCTCTCTCTCTCTGTCAAATAAACAAAATCTTTTTTAAAAAATGTAGTTCTTCAATCACTCTAGCTACAATTCAAATATTCAATAGCCATCCTACTCTTTTGGGCATCAAAGAGAACATTTTCATCATCACAGAAAGTTCTACTAGATGGTGCTCTATTATAGTTTAGATATTTTTGCATTGGGATATGGAGAACATTGAAGAAGGGTAAAGACCTGATATGGTAGTATCAAAAACTTTTGGGTTTTAAGCGGGGAATGAGCTTTTTATTTATTATTGTGGCATGCTTCCTATGGACCAAACACAATTTGCCAGATATAAGGATATTATATACATGTTCTAAAAAAGTCATAGTTAATTTGCATTTGAAATCAGCTATTATTGTACTAGGTTTATAGATGAAACAATAGAGGGGGAGATAAAATACGTGGGTTTTTGATTAGTTTTTGGAGAGAATTTAGTTTAGTTTGTCATGCTAATTGGAAACAGAAGAGAATTGGAGGAGAGAGAGTTTCAAGAAGTGTGGCTTCAATCAATTCTGTTAGGAGGGGAGTGACAGAACTGTAGCAAGAGGGTACCAAACAATATGAAGACATTTTGATATTTAAAGAGTTGCTCACTGAAGTATATTGGTTATTCCAAGTTGTGTTAAGTCTTAACATTTTATGAGCTTAATATACAGGTATATTCATATTCAGTGACTATTTTTTGGTTATCTACTATGTGTCAGGGACTGTTGTAATCTCTGGGGGTGCATCAGTGAACAAAATGGGAGGGGTATTGTTATTTCAGGAACCACTTCGCTAACGTGATGGATATTTTATTACTTAATATTGCTTTTTAATAATTTGTGATCAGTGATGAACATTTTTATAATATGTGTATTTGTTTTTAAAATTGTGCTGCTAATAATAGCCAGTGTTAACACTTTACAAGTTATGAACATTTTGGTGAACATATATAGGAATATTAAGAGAACATATACATGCTTCTCAAAATAATTTATTGTAATAATATAGTTATCAGAGTTTTTATTAATTTAGGGGCAATATATGAAAACACTCCTGGTAATGCATAGAATTGTATTAAAGTCTCATTTGTGATATAATTAAAATTATCCACTGTCAATGAATTTTTGTTGAAACTAATGACCAATCAACTATATGGTGCTGGTGAATGTCTTTCTTGATGAGAGTATTTGAGTGTTTGCTGAAGTGTGAGAGGTTCATTTTACAAAGAAAAATTAAAGTCTAGATAAGGGTTTGAGTGTCTTTTTCTGGCGTCAGGCAGCTGGATAAGTGTTATTACAGATCAAATCACAACCCAGGTCTCTTAACTGTGAGTATTGTTGTTTCTTATTTATGCCATGAAAGATATAATATATTAGGGCTGGGAGGTAATAATATAAATAAGTTAGTTCATATGTAACATTATTGCTTTCTCACATTATTAAGATGGTTCTACATTGCTTTTCAGACTCTTCTAGTAGTAGTAGGATCTGGTTCATAATTTCTAATGAGAAAGTTATGTTCTAATGATATAAGTTCTTGTCATTCTGAGCCATAATCATTTCTATAAGAATATGTAGTATTGACTGAAAGGTAGTTAAGAGGCATTTAAAAAAAATATGCTATAGCTAATCAGAGCAACCAATGGCTCTGGGAGTGGGAATAAAGATGGGTGGGATGAGTCAAAGAATATAGAAATTCCTCAATATCTTGTAGCAACATTTAGATTGCATTTAAATTTTCTAAATTTGTTTCATATTTTCCAGTGTTGTGCTGTCTTTGTAGCATCCTTAATAACATGCATCATGTTTTGATCTACTAATTAATCGCAGGCTTTTAGCTTATGAGTGTGTAGTTGGTTTTTGCACATTGCCAACAGTCATTCTAGTGATCGATAAGTCTACTCATCAAGATGTGTTACAAGTGTGGTAAAAGAGGAATTATAATTGAAAAATGAAATCAGTTTTATTATGTGGCTTTCATCAGTTACAAAGGTATTTCTGAAGTGATATTTTTCAAATATTTGTACAGTAGCAACATCACTTGAATATTTGTTCAGCTTCCCAAGCTTACAATTTTGTTGCCCATATCTGTCCTAGAAGCATAAATACTAGTTCAGTATTGTGCTTTTAAGTCTCTATTACATCGTATTCATCCCATATTTTTATATTAAAACACCTGCCAGATCAAATTCTGGATTTGTCTAAATTCAATTAATTAACATAGTGTGTTACTAGTTTCAGAGGTAGTTTTCAGTGATTCATCAGCTGCATGTAACACCCAGTGCTCATTACATCACGTGCAAGTGCTGGATTTAAACTGTGCTTCAAATTCCTGGGTTTGGCAAAGTTAAAGTAGAACTAGAGATTATAAACCTCTCTCTGTTACTAGAAATGGTCCTAAAGAAATGTGCCTGAACTCAGTGTCTGACATCTCCCTTTGTTAGAGCAGCCTTCACAACAGGTGAATCATACTTCTCCGGACATGAAAAGCAGGGCTGCCTTCCTACTGTTTTCTCTTTAGCTACTATAACTTAGATCCATGAACGAAATTGCTAATTGTATTGCGCCATCTCTGCAGTCAGTATACCCCGACACTCAGCCAGCCCCCTAGGGTGGATTACATAGCTCAGATTAAAAGAAGAAATGATGCTTCAAAAATTGCCTTCAAAATAAATGAAACAAGATGGGATCGGGAGGGAGACAAACCAGAAATGACTGTTAATCTCACAAAACAAACTGAGGGTTGCTGGGAGGAGGGGGTTCTGGAGAGGGGGGTGGGTTTATGGACATTGGGGAGGATATGGGCTATGGTGAGTGCTGTGAAGTGGGTAAACCTGGCGATTCACAGACCTGTACCCCTGGGGATAAAAATACATTATATGTTTATTAAAAAAAAAAATGCCTTCAACAAGCCAGGCTAGATATTCTTTTGTGGGTATATGTCAGTTGATTTTTATAAACATACCCCAAAATTATATACCATAGAATATCAAGTGTTAGATAACAGAGAGAGGTACCAGTTTCCTTGGAAAGAGAATAGTTTGAATTGTATACTGCCTTTTTTAGATACAAAGTTATTATTTAAGTAAGCCGGAGTCACTAGTTATTGAGTAACTTACAAGAACAAAAAGGCTTTGTCTCCGTTTTAAAAAAGTTTACCATTGACAAGCCTACTGCTGTGGAAGGCTTATTTCTATTGAGAGCTGATTTGGTAGAATGTCAGACCATCTGGCACCTCAAAACTTCTGAAACTTTCCGAAGCAAAAATGATTGTCTGTGGTGGCATTTTCAAATCTAATTATGCCGCCATTAAAAAAAAAATAGATATTTACCCAGGAAGATAAAAATGTATTTTAGCTGGGAATTTCCCATCTATTTATTGACTTAATTTTGTATGGAAAAAAGTATCATGTGCTTGTGATGAAATTTTCATGTACTATAAAATACTGAACATGTCCTGTTCAAAACACTTAGATCTCTAGTCCCCCTCTCAGAGGTGACTATCATTGCTGTCTTCTTCACACATCTTTCCAGAGATGCCATCTGTGTTTCATATGATCTACCTTTGCATAACTGTGTCGCGCCTCCCCATCCCCTGTTTTGGCTATATATACATATCCTATATACTGACATATTATTTGAGATTATTTCTTATGAGCACATAGAAACCACCTGCCTCTTTTCCGTCGTGGCACAGCGTTCCATTGTGGGAAATCTGCCATAATTTATTTACATAGTTGTCTACTGATGGACATTTAGATTGTCTTTACCTTTTTTGCCCTATCAGATAGGACTTACTGAGCATCCTTGTACCTGTGTCTGTATACATGTTTACAAATTAGATTCCTAGGGATAGAATTTCTGGCTCACAGTTTATATAATTTTAATGTTTGATGAATATTGCTAAATTATCCCCCAGCCCCCATTTGGCAGATTTTAAAAAGTCAATTCTGTTGCTTCTAATAATCTCCAGGAAATGTAATGGCTCAACTTAGTTCTATCAAACATAGGAATTCTTCATTCTGTGATTAGCCTATTGATTTCATTATGAACATAATACATTGCCTGGGCTCACTTTCTATCCAGTACTTTATTGAAAACTTTCGGAGAATAAACAAAGACATAAATGTAGAACTCATCGCTCAGAGTAAACATATGAAGGAAGTGAGATAAAAGTACAGAAAGTCAATATAACTAAGGATACTCAGGAAAAAAAAGATGATAGACTGTCTTTTGGAGGAGCCATATTTGTAAATCTGAATGGTTCAAGTGATAAATGTATGGGCAGGTTATTGGTGAAACTAGTGAAGGTGAGTCATGATGAGGGAGTCCAAGAAAGTTTGTGGTGTGATTTGGCAGAGAATTCCAAGATGGACGCTAAACAGGGAGATGGCAGGATCGTGGAGCAGTGTTAAAGCAGGAACTATGCTCTGAATGAACTGGCCTTCAGGCATCAGAAAAGCCCCTCTCCTTAGGATGACACACAGAATCATAGCTGGTGTCACTGGGTCAGTTTGAGCTTCCTCTGGGTTCACTTAACGCCCAGTTCCTTCAGTACATATCCACATTACAGGGGTAATGTCCTCCTGGGGATAGTATCAGTTTTTTACTTGTGAGTAAAAACAGCACTTACGATTTTGATTCATCTTGACATGTTCACTATTACTAAAATTTGTATTTTAATTTTGGCTCTAATTTTCTGAATCTGGATAGCTGAAGAAAATTAGAAAAGCCTTTACAAAACCATTAGAAAACCTGTAAGAACTTTCTCCAAAGCCCTTTTTGATTTAGTTGCATATCCCACAGGCTTCTGCTGTCAATAGACATCTGGAATTACGAGGCTTGGCTGCCTGGGATGGTTTTACTCTTGTCTGATGCTGCATATTTTTTAGGAAGGATATGGTTTTGAAACATTAACTTGTCTTGGCATTATTTTTAGTCACCTAATAAGGAGCTCTCTGAATCATTAAATATTTAGAAGTTTGCTGAAGGATGACCCCTGCACCTGGTTGGCTAATTCAGAAGCAGATCAGCTGGCATTTCTCTTTCTCAACCTTACCTCACCTGTCCACTACCCTTAAAAAGAAAAAGCTCTTTGTGCCTTTTAAAATGTCTTGTAGAATCTTCTGGCTGTGGGTTATGGAAATTAAAAAAAAGGATCGAATCTTTTTTCCTGTGAAGTATAATTTTTATTTCCCAACGGCCACCTGTAAAATTATCAGAATAGATGACATTATTGAAGAGATGAACATTAAAAATAATTCTTTGTGTACAAAGCATATCGCCTGAACTTTCTGGGATAAAAGGAGAGTTCTGCCTTTCATCAGGGGGCTCAGGCCTCCATTTTAGGTTGAACCTTCTGCCCTTTAGGGCTGTATATTACTTTAAATGGCTACCAGCTGACAGACTTGGTTGAGGGCTGATGTTAGCTAGAGAGCTGTAATGCATTGAGTAGATGCGTCTTAGTAGAACTACAGCAGCAGCAGACAAGGAATTGCAATCTCAGACCATGATTCGGGTCTTGCAGCTATTTTATTTCTGAATTATAAACCCTGAGTTAGAAGAGTTAGGAAAAAGGAAAATTGTGTATGTTCTTTTCAAAGGCATTATAATCCGGATCTTTCCTTAAGTCCAAATGAATTTATAACAAGGACATTTTTCTCCCCATGCCTGGAGCTCTTGATTTTGAATGAAGCCATGATGTGCTGATTCATTTGTAATCACCTATTGACCTCCATACGCTTCACTTTAGAGGTTCCCAAGAAGCTTTTTTCCCCCTTTTCTTTTTATTCTTTATGTTGACCAATGTAAAGAGAAATCCATTAGGTTTTGGATAGAAAAGATACTTTATATATCTTTACAGTTTTTAAAACTCTGAACTCTATGTTTAGACTACTCTACGGGTAAGACATAAATTGCCTTTCAGCAAAGCATTCACACTGCTCTGTTTGCTTTTATTTGACTGATCCCTAGAGAATGTCTTGTTGCCTTGATGAAATTGCAAAATAAGTAAGTCATCTTTTAATAAATTAAGTGAAATACAGTTTTTAGACATAAAAAGTTCTTAATTAGCTTCACCTTTGAAAATTTTTGCCAGAACCATATATATATATGTATATATACATACATATACACACACACATACATATATACATATATACATACATATGTATACATACATACATATATTTAGCTCTTTTTATTTTGGCAATGGAATGTGGTTTTATTAAGTAATTTAGATTTAGATTTTACTGATCCCATTGTGGAGTTTTCCTGTATAACATGTGCTTCCTCGTGGAATTGCATGTCCGTGTTTGGGACATGGCTTATTTAGCTGGAGAAGCCTGGCTCAGTGTTGATCTGCTGTGGGGATTGGCAGTATTGTGTTTTTTTCCACCTCTTGAGGACTAGTGCACAATTTACTTGCACACTAGTTTAGACTGGCCAAATGTCACTATTTCAAATTTCATCATCCAATTTACTAAGTCTCTCTAGTGATAGACTGCTTTCACTGGAAGCCTCTATTTTTTTGTGTTGATGATTGCAGGATTATAGGAGATAATGTATCAAAGAGGTACTTGCTAAAAATAGAAATGGCTGTGGAGATTGGAGATGTAAGGTGTGTTAGCAAGATGGTATTTTGTATACAGAGTTTAAACTGAGAAAGTGTTTTTATTTACAGATACCAAACAAATAACAGTAAAATGTGCTTACAGTTATACAAGCAATTAACTTTTATATTTTACAAGTCTCACGTCTCATGTGTCACTCAGTTATCAAAGAGCGTAGCACTTCTGACTAATATATTAAAGTTTAGCTATTTGAATTTTATAGAATATTTTTGAATTTTTTACAAAAACAGTTTGTCTTTAAAACTTTACATTTTTAATGCCAATTACATGTCAATAAAATAATATTTTAGTTGCTTTTCAGTATTTTAGTGAGACTATAGTTATGCTGTTATTAAAATTGGCTGAGAATTAACTTTTTTTTCCTTTTGAATGGTTCCATATGGATCCACTGAATATTTTTTTCCCCTTTTCCTCCCAAAGAGGGGGTCATCATAGCCAAGTTTATCAGTAGCTTAGTTTTTGATATTTTATAACTGTAATTCAGGAGCTTTATTTATGTATTGGAGCAGAGGATGTCTGTTCTGAGAATGGTGTCAGGCATTTGCAGGGTCAGAGAAGCTAGCGCTTGGTATAGACTGACTTCTGGACACTCCACTTTAGAATTAATTCCAGGTGGAAACATACTCTTCCCCTCTTTCTTTATCCTCTCTTTGTCTTCTCCAGGACACAGGTACTTGTCATGCTTTGGGGAAGATTCCCTAATATGCAGGGTGATGCTTCTTTTCCCTGATAAAATTAGCCTTGTCTAAAGAGAGAGGATATTTGGTGTTCTAATAACCTAATCATTCTTGCTTTGGTATAAATAAGGACACTTTAAATATAAGACTCACTTCAGAGAAAGACTCTGGTATTCTCTGTTGTTCCACAGAGTTTTTATTTAATTCAATCTTCTGATACGTGCACGGGGGGAGGGAGGAATTGCATGTTTGCACGTGTCTCTGATCACAATCATCCAGCACCCTGGGTGGTAGTTGGAAGTTTGCCCAGCTGAGGAAGATTGTTCTTTTTCTGCTCTCTCCTTTATTTATTTATTTTTTGTGGTGGTGGTTCTGCTGGTGATGGTGGTGCTGGTCGTTCCTTTTGTCTTGTATTTATGTAGAAAGTTTATTTGTTGCTGCTGAAAGCTCTCAGCATGTGGCCCCAGAGCCCTCACAGATCTGGGTCAGCCTGGTCAGTTTCTGTGTAAGTTTTCTGCTCCATTTCTGATGATTGGTCTTCATGCTGATGTCAATGCTTTTTTGATACAGACCACACAGATTAATTTTATGTATCATACTTGTTTCTGAGATTAATAGTGCGTGTGTCTAAATCTGAATTGGGCAGTTTGAGGTGAAATACATTCTGCTAGAAATCTCATAACGCCATGTCTCCCTAGAGACATGTTGGTTTTATGAATAAATGATGAAAATATTTTAAAAGCTTGTTAAATTTTGTATAGATTCGCATATGTAAAACACATTCTATGGAAATACTGACATGAAAATGAGCTGGGAATGAAAGGGAAAGAAAAGTTGTTTGCAAAGCCAAAAAATAATAACCATATTGTATATTGTTCTCGATAGGTTTTTTTTTTTCTTTTCTGTTGTTAATCGAATCTCTTTCTCCCTATGATCTAGTGCTGATATTTAAGTAATTCAAATAGCCTTTTAGGAGATACATATTCTAATTTCAGGCCTTTTTGGTTTTTTTCCTTTGCTCTATGCCCTGATGCAAAAAGTAAACTTAGTTATAGTAAGATTAACATCATTCCCTGTGTGATCATGTCACCTTTAAGAACATTATATATATTTATGATGAATTTCTGCACACCATGAGAGAAATATATTTCATATGGACATATCTGTCAGACTTTTATTGGTATACTAAATAGCTATGTAAGGCAAAAAGCATAGCCACATTTTTGCCTTGGAATGATGTCCTTAGTGTCAGTGCCGAGAAGATATCATTTGGATTGAACTTTTTCCTTTAAAGAAATTACACTTAAAATTTTACAGAAGTGTTTTTGTGAGTGGCAGTAAAAATTTAACATCAAAATTTAACATTGGAAGTAATTGGTTATTACTCACATTTTGGGTATTTTCACTTAGATTTTATTTCGGAAATAAGCAAATTCTCCACGTGAAAACAGTCTGAGTGCCTTTTAGTAGTATCAGTGAGATAAACTTTCCTTCCAAGTATTTTCCCCATCCCTTCCCTGTTCAAAACTTTTTAGAAATAGTACAGCTGACCACACATATTGTATTTGGTGTTTCACGTTGTTTTGTACACCCACCCCCTTTTATTTTCATGGGTGGGCTCCAGAGTGGAATATAGATCCCATGATCTGTTGAGGGACTGAGACAATTGGAGAGATACCACAGGGCAATTTGGGGGAAGGGAGGCCTCCAGGAAGTGGGAGTGAGCTTTGCTTCAAACTGTGTGAAGGGCGGTGGAATGGAGGATGCTGATTAAAATAATAAACAAGTGTTGGAAGGAGAAGTGGATTACCACACTACTGTCAGATACGTGAGGGGACCCGCGAAGCCGCCTCCCACTGCCCTCCCCTTCAGCAAACTCCGCAGAGGGGGACTGGTAGATCTGTTGCGGGAACTTCTCTCCGGACAGACAGAACAACTTTTCAAACAACTTAGTTCTCTTGCACTGACAGCATCCCTTAGGCACAGCCTGACCTAGGGAAATGGACTAAAACTAGCTTGGTGGTTGCCATAGCAACGCAGGCTGCAGTGTCTGGGAGAGTACAAGCCGGTGTGGCCTCTTGTCCCGTGTTTGGGTGTTTCTTCAGACAAGAGTACACTCCTTGCTGTTCGAACTCTACATAAGTCATGCTCTTTGAAAACTGGCTCTTTACCCAGGACTTTTTTTTTTTCCTTTTTCTTTCTGAAACCAGTCTGAATGGAGGAAGTTGGTAATACTTGGCTTTTTTTTTTTTTCTTTTGCCTTCTCTCATGCAAGTTTCCAGGATATAGCTTCTTTTTGCTGTGTGTAATTGAGACCAAACTCTAAGCCTGGGGCCCAGGAGAGAACAGTTGTGGGCTGCAGGTCATTAGTGAGGTGAGCAGAAGGGAATCCTGGGCTTCCCAGAGAAAAAGGAGACCATGCCAGCCTCGTGGAACAGAGCTACCAGAAATTATAGAAGCAGGTCTATTCCTTGCGAACTCCGAAGTCCATGAAAAGACGGACCCACGGTGGGGTGGCTAAAATGTCCCAGCACAAGCTCCTGCTGCTCATGGACCATAGCTCAAAGGCAAGGCTTGTAAAGGATTTTACAAAGGATTTTAAAGTATAGCCAGAAAAGATACGGATTTTAGAAGTTAAAAGCTGTTGTCGGAAGGAAGTTCGCCGGAAAGATGTAGGCTTCAAGGGCTACTGGACGATGATTGGTTTGAACTTCAGCTTACGGGAATTGCTGACAAAATTTGAAAAGGTATGCAGAACGTGGACCTCATGAATGTACCTTTTTTTCTTCCTTGTCTGTTTTTTTATAACATGCATTTTCATGGTAGTCTAGTGACTGTTTGGTTATTTAATTTATAAGTCATATTTGATTTGATATCCTCTTTTACATTTTTTTTTTTTAAACTAAAGAGCAAATTAGCAATTCTTTCTTTTGGTCAGGAGGGCTTCTCATGATGCCTGTCAGTTTTAGAATTCCACATCAGAAGAGATCCTTTGTACTCAAGTCAACTGGTAATTTAATTGAAAGTTATTTTGGAAAGAAAAAAAAACCAGCAACAACACTGGGTTTTCATGCCAAAGTCTGACTTCATCAGGCATGGGTTCTGTTTTCCAGACCCCTCAGGTTCCTCTCCCTGCAGTTGGTGGAGCACTGCCTTTCCCAGCCTGCTTTCTGAAGATTCAGTGCTGAGCTAGGAGATGATACCTCCCTGTGACAAGGGCACATCCGTTCTTAAACGTTTTCTTTTTTATTTCTGAGTGTCTGTTTTATACGTGGAGTGCTTGCATGCACTGTGAAGCTTTAACGCTTGGATCATTAATTTTGCACTTAGTTCTTTTTTTCCGTAGGAAAGTTCTTGGCACACTCTAGGATTGAGCCCAGCCTGCCAAAGCTACCTTACATTTATAGTTAAACAAAACAGAAAACCTCAACGTGCTGCTCATGGGCTCCTGCCCTTCCTTAGCCTGTGGATGCCAAGCACTTATCTTCTTTCAACTTCCAATATGGAAAGAAAAAGAAAGAAGTGAAATGATTTCACTATGTGCATAAATCAATTATTTATCAGTTGTTAAAGATGTGCTCAGTGGCTTTCACTGTGAATACCCCATGGTTCGTTACAAGTACAAATATAAGCGAGACTATACTGAGTCATTAAAGAATAATGGACTTTTTTTTTTTTTTAACGAAACTGCAATTGCCAGAGGAAAAAAGCGTAAAACCATGTCATTTGAAAAATTTAGAAGCTTTTCCAAAACAATCACAGTCATTGCTTCCCTCCTGGTGATAGAAACAGTGTAGTGGGAAGAGTATGGAGAAAGAGGAATGTGGCTTCTCCTGGCTGGAAGCACCCCCATCTCTCCTGCACCCCAACTGTAGTAGTAAGGATTGCAACACAGGGCGCACTTTGACCTCTCGCTTTAATATGTTGTTAAGCACCTAAATTCCTGAGAATAGGGATGGTTTCCCCTTGCTCACCATTTATAAGGGTCAGAGGAGGGAGAGAATAACTTTTTTTATGGCAGCTGGGAACAGCAGGTGACAAACTTTATGACCATAAAGAGGTCTGCTAGCTTGGTTTGTATAGATTTGTCTGTTTCTTCCTAAAAAGATATAGGGCATATGTTACTTGAATAATTCATTACTTAGACCCCCTGAGAGGCAGTAATTGTAGGCAATAGCTGGACTTTTGTATTGTAATTGCGGCTATTAGTCTTAAAAGCCTAGGTCAGATACCCGAGGTTAGTAACCTGCCTCAGTCTTCTGGCCGTTTTATTGGCAAAGCTACATGTTCTGGACATACTAGTATATTTCCTCTCTAACTCCCAAATCTTACTATCTGCCTATTTCTTATTCTTATTTTAGTAGTTGAGTTGACAGTAAAAGAAGTCTGCTGGCTTATTCCTATCAAAAGCTTGATTTGGGATTTTTTTTTTTTTTTTTGAGACAAAGGCAAATTCAAAGAAACAATCCTGCTGCCATTCACAACCCGAAGTTCTCCATGTATGTTTACTTTTGTGTTAGACGCCTTTATAAAAATCTGTGTAAGAGTTCATCTCTTCGCCATATTTCATTTATAGAAAGTTGTCATACATGAATATATTTTTCTTCAAGCCAAGTATTTAAAAAATCCTTTGTGTATTTTCACAAAAGCGGTCTCATATAGCCTTTGCTGCACTGATTCATTGCCAGGAAAACTGGTGTTATGGAAAGGTACCTCTACTTCACACCTCTCAAATACAGCTGCCTCCCTTCCCCCAGCTCTGAAAGCAATAATGCCATTTTTAGGGAAGGACCAAAGCCTACTGCTGTAATGCAAAAGCCACATGATACCTTCAGAAGCTGAAGAACAGTCCTTCCATAGATCTTTTACTCTCAATTCCTTTAGACCTGTTTTTTTTTCCTCTGTATTAGTGATCTGCTTTTATTATTATTATTATTATTGTTATTATTATTAATATGTTATGTTAGTACCATACAGTACATCATTAGTTTTTGATGTAGTGTTCCATGATTCATTGTTTGTGAGAAAATATGGACCATAGTGATTTAGCACTTCTATGTCAGTGTTTGAAATTCTGCAGTCTGAGGTTTAGGATATCATAGCCAGAATGTCATTTTACTATGCTCCTGAAGCCATTGCAGGCTTTAAGAACACGAGGGTCTGAAGTTGGGATGTGATGGGTCTTCCAATGATGGTTAATCTGAAAAACTGTAGACTGCTCAGTAATTGAAATTTCCAAATGACTGCAGATCTTCACAGTAACTTCAAGACAGCATGTTGTGAGAGCAATTGAAAGGGGGAATTATGATTGACATTTTTGAATTTTAGAGAAATCCAGTGGTCTTGTGATTTATGTTGGGTATCCATTCATACATGAATATTTGGCACATGATTGCAATCTGTATTTTGGTTACCTAATCTCAAAATGGATGATGCCAGGATTGTTCTCCAGCATAGGTGGGGTGGACAGATTACTCTTGGTACTCATTCCTAATCTCTTAGAACCAGAAAAAGCAATGCTGAGCTTCCCTGGGAATCCAGAAGGCAGGAGGCATTCTCTACTTTTCCCTCAAAGTGACACCTCACTAGGGATCAGAAAATCCCAGCTGACAGAAACCATGGGTACCCCAGAGGGGATCTAAAGGGGAGTTTGAGACTGCAACTTCTTACCAAGGGAGGATGACCTTGTGGCAAGATATGCTTGCCAGCAAGCAGGCCCTTTTCATCTAGCCAAGTGAGGAGGGGGAAAGGCTGTGACCACATGCACAGCGATTACTCAGGCCAAACTCACAGCTGACTGGGCACAGAAAGCTGGTCCACGAGAGCACCCCTCTGAAGTCCTGCCTGTGGGTTGGTTTTAGTGCCCCCTCTCCTGATTTTAGTGAATGAATTTTCTCCTTGAAAGTACTTCACAAAGGAAGTATCTGATGGTTTCAGTGCCCAATTCTACTGTCATACTTGAGCCCTTTGCATTGTGTACTCTCTTCTATTTACTTAATAGTCACAGAGGATAGAGTAATGGACAGTTGTAGCTCAGTGACATTTTGAGTGACTGTTGTCTTTTATTAATTTATGCGGCTCTATTGCCAGGTGATTAATGATAATGACAGTTTTCTAATGGGGTGTGTGTGTGTGTGCGCGCGCACGCACTCGTGCGCACGCAGATGTCTTTGAATAGTTACTACTGTCTTGGTTAATCCTTTGGGGAAATCGACTTCCCATAGTGACAGAGAGAAGGCACTCAATGATAAATTTCCTTTATAGCATTTACCTCCTTTAGGATGAGTGCTTTTAAAAATTCTAGGTTAAAGCTGTATTTTCCTGCTCAATTTGCAATGTTTAATTTTAAAACAAATGTGTACATTAAGACACAGTAAACTTCCCATTTCAAGGTCTACTCATTTGTTCAACAGTTAGCAAATATTTATGAAGTGCATAGTATGTACAGGCCCTGGGGTGAGTGCAGGGATGGAGAGGGGGCATAGGGTAGACTTTCCCTCATTGAGCTTATGGCCTAATGGGAGGATACAGACCTTAAACAAGGAACATGTTTTACTACAAGTGTGTGATTCAGCAAATGTAGAGGTAGTTATAAGAGTAACAGGTAGCCCTAATTTAGTCAGGTGCAGAGAAGTCTTTCCTGCAGGAATGACATTTAAACTGGGACTTAAAAAATGGGTTTGAGGTTAATGTAGAGGAATGTGGATGAGGGAGGAAATTGAGAGTTTTCTGGGCAATAGGACAGATCAGGAGGGGAGGAATTGGGTACTCTAGGATTATAGTTTTAAACGTTTAACATGCCATGATTTTAGGGTTTTTAAACCTGTTTGCTTTTGATGATGCTGTCCGATTTGGGGAATGAAGGCGGGGCAGTATTTTGGCTACATGAAACATTTAGTAACTGCCCCTAAGAAGCTTGTGTTCATGTCAGTCAAACCTGGGGACTCCAGGAGGGAGGCCACTGTATTCTAATTCACTAGGATATTAATATGTTTCAGTAACAACTGGTGTAGATTCAAGGATTTGGAACAGTTTTTGGTTATGAAAGATATTTTGATTAATAGCAGTGTTTGCTGTGTTGGAATTTAAACTGTAGTTTATTTATTGATTCTTTATCATTGCAAGTTGCTTGTTCAAATTATCTTGGAAGGGCAGTTAATTGTGAGCTTGTTCAACTTAGTGATTTAACTTTTTTTCTACTCTGTTGTCTAACATATTTATAATCCTAGATAATGGGAAAAGAACATTACTAGTACTGATTTCTTACTTTATAAATGCTGTTATAGACCAGGTAATACTACTTTCTGTTGTCTGTCTAAATGTGTTTCCATAATTTTTAATAGAGTGATTAAAATCTATGAGATTAGTTGTCAAATGAAAATGTAGTTTATAAATAATTAATTGAATTATTTATTAAAATTAATCATAATAATTAGTCAAATAATTAATTACAATTCCTCACTATCCCAGAAGCTTCACAAAAGCTTCAGAGCATATTTACATATCACATGATGACCTTTGATGATGTTATTTGGTTGTTGTATTATTTTTAGGTAATATCTGACTTGTTTAAACAAAGTTATGATTCCTCACTTTCAAAACCCAATCTCTGGCAACAACCCACTGAGCTCCTATTAATCAACCCCAAACTGTCTCTGAATTCCAGTCTTGTTTTTGAAAGGAACAGTGGGCTTCTTTTCCCCTAATGGTTAACTTTGTTGATTTAGCCCAAGCCTTGGAATATGGTAGGGAAGTCGTAGCTGACCTCACTTCTTCACCTTCAGGAATATAATCCAAATAATGAATATAATCCAAAGAAACATTTTGGCTCACATGGTTATAGCCACTACTTGATTATAGAACATTATAAAGAAGTAAAATGTGTGTGACATACATTGTAAAGTGTTGGCATGTAATAATCTCTGTGGGTTAGATAGTTAGATAAATATCCAGATAAGGGCAAAATTGGTATGAAAATGTCAGTTATCAGATAAATAAATAAATATTTTCCATTATTTATGAGGTTAATTTTGACCTGGCTAGTGGATGTCGTAGGCAAGGGAATCTCTGTCCGCTTCATAGCCGTCTTCTGGAAGACTGTGCTGACAGTGTACATCTTATGATTTTCCTCTTATCCTAACCACTGGCTTCTGCTAACCTTCTACATTCTGCTTATATTGTTAGAAGGTATGTTTTAACAGAAACCTTAGATATCCCTTTGTCTTATTTTTAAATGTTAGTTCAACTGCTTGAATGCTTTGTGTTGGCCTCTCGGTGCACATGACCGGCTCATGCTAAATGCTTGGGAGAGCATTACTTTGTGCTTCTGCATGGATTACATGCCCATAACTAATTATCAATAATGATTTTGTGCTGCTTAATGTTCAGAATGGTTTGCGGGTGACAGAGGTAAGCATTAGTAGGGCAAGACCCTCAGCTTTGCAGTGAGAGTAAACCCTCCTTCATGGAATTTCAATTTATTTTAGCATTTGGTATTCCATCAGGGTCATGATCTAACTGCCTCCCATGCTGGCATCTTGATTTTAAAACCAGCGCATCATTGTACAGTCATCTACGAAGGATCGTAATTCATTAACTGCACGTCATTCTAAATTTCCAGTGAAAGATAAGGCAGAGCTTTGTAGTGTAAGAATCTAAATAATTTTAGGTTCCCATATTAAATTTTTTAGATGAAGAGATTGAGCACTCCCATCCAATTGTGTAATTGTGTAATTGTCTGTTTTTCCTTGGCATTATGGTGGCTAATATGCCAATCAAGATGAACTAGATACTTTCATTCATGCATTTTATACATTTTATCTATTGACCTATCCCTGTTTTGCGGTAGGCTCCTTCTGTGTAGCAGAGACTGTGAAGAATACAGAAGAAATATTAAGATGATTTTTTTGACTTTGGGAGCTTTTAATATATCTGGCCAAGTAAATATGCTAGCAAATGTTACATAAAATGGAATAATGTATGCTGATTTCTTTGATCACTTTCTGGTTGTTAGTTTTTTTTTTTTTTTTTTTTTTTTCTCCTGCTTTTTGTGGAGGCTCATGTGTGGAAGGGTTCTTCACATACCGAAAGTTGCATTCCAATATGAATATATGATGATTGGTAATCCTCTTAATCAACCTCTGATAGAAGTACCTACAATCATTGACTGACCAGTGATGGAGCTCTGTTCTACTCCATTTGTCTTTGTGGCTGGGTTGAAAAGGCATCACTTGATTGGATATCAGGAGCCCAGTCTGCTTTATGTTCTTAGTACACAGATTTCCTGATGTTGTAGAATACTTTTGTGAAACTTAAAAACTATTTATGGATGTTAGTACACTTCTATCTTCCTACTTCTCTTGACTATGAAAGGAAGCAAATATGCCGGGCTACTATCAGAAGTAGTGGTTTGAAGTTTCCTTGTGATTTTTGGTGTGGTTCATTCATAATAATGTTTAAGAAACTATACAGGAAATTTGAGTCCAGATTTATGTTGGCAATAGAGAGCAAAGAGTTGCCTTTCCTTGCTCACTGTGTCATTGAGCTGCTGCCTTTTTTCTTTTTTTGAAGATTTTATTTATTTATTTATTTAGTTAGTTCAGTTAGCCAACATATAGTAATACATCATTAGTTTTTGATGTTGTGTTCTGCAATTCATTAGTTGCACATAACACCCAGTGCTCATGACGTCATGCATCCTCCTTAATACTGTTACCCCATCCTCCCATCCTCTTCCCTTCTGCAACCCTCAGTTTGTTTCCAGGGTCTAGAGTCTCATGGTGTGTCTCCCTCTCTGATTTCTTCCCATTCAGTTTTCCCTGCCTTTCCCTGTGATCCTCTACGCTATTCCTTATGTTCCATATATGAGTGAAACTGTACGATAGTTGTCTTTCTCAGCTTGACTTCTTTCACTCAGCATAATCCCCTCCATATCCATCCATGTAGATGCAAATCGTAGGTATTCTTCCTTTCTGATGGCTGAGTAATACTCTATTGTATATATCAACCACATCTTCTTTATCCATTCTTCTGTTGAAGAGTATCTTGGCTCCTTCCACAGTTTGCTGTTGTGGACATTGCTGCTATGAACATTGGGGCGCATGTGCCCGTTCTTTTCACTACCTCTGTATCTTTGGAGTAAATGACCTAGTAGTGCAATTGCTGGGTCGTAGGGCAGCTCTATTTTTAACATCTTGAGGAATCTCCATATTGTTTTCCAGAGTGGCTGTACCAGCTTGCATTTATTTATTTGAGAGCACATGCCATGAGAGAAGAGAGAGAGAGAGAGAGAAAGAAATAAAGAGAGCTCAAGCAAATTGTGGGGGACGGGCAGAGGGAGAAGCAGACTCCCCACTGAGCAAAGAGCCTCATTCTGGACTCCATCCTAGGACCCTGGGATCATGATCTGATCCCATGTCTGCATAACTGACTGAGCCATCCAGGTGACCCTGTTGAGCTTCTTGAGAAAGAGAGCTATCATGCATATGTGAAGCATGAGCTTAAAACTGTTGATCTTAAAATCTATCTCTTTAGGTATCTTAAAATGCATTTCAGGACACAAAAATACAACTGTTACATCCTGAAGAATGAGGACTAGGTTTAGGAGATGTCACCAAAGAACCTTTCAACAGAACTTTCCTTGTCTTTTTCTTTTTCACCAAGAATTTCTATTTAAAGTATCCCAAACTGAAATTATGTTGAGATTGCCATTTTATGCACATAATGTTGTCCAGCCTGAGCACCTTCAATCAGGATCTGGCTCTGTCCCCTACTCCTCTGTTGGTGTCTGCTCCCCTGTCTGTGGAATCGAGGTGCTAGTGAAATGCACAAGAATCAACAAGCTCAGAGTTTTTGTTTGGTGGCGAACACCAGTTCTGGGTGTACTTAGATCCCACTTTGTAGGTAGACCTGATTTGGCTTTGTCATTAGGGTCAGATAACCCCAGAGACCAATAGGCTTGCAAATTTGGAACATAAATTTTGCAGAAGTTGTCTGTCAATCTCTGTGTTCATCGTCCCCCTCCTCAGATCTGACCCTATTCATGTCATGTTAGACATCACAAATCTCAGAAATGAGAATACAGCTCTTCTGCCCTTTAACCTAATGGAAGTGACACCTTCCTGCCATGCTTCTTGGATAGTGAGGTGCAAAAGGCCTTTCTTTCCATGTATCCAGTTGGTTAGTCTAGGTCTGTAGATACAAGAAGAACAGTCTTTTAGATCCTAGCCTCTAAGCATTGGTTCCTGATAGATTGCTAATCCAGAATGATTTCTAAATTAATGGAAGCGTTCCAAATATTCAAAGAATTTCTATTTAATTCTTCATTGTGCTCCTTTGGAATTGGAAAAGTTTAAGGCAAGTGAGGCTTATAAAGGAAAACTGAAGTTGAGAAAGGTAATATAATTATGGTCCTTAAGAGTTTATTTTCCTTTTACTAATTCAGATTCATTACCTGAAATAATTTTTTAATTTCTGTCATAAGTTGGCTTAATATCCATTAAAGCTAATGCCATAGAGATTCACTGCACACCTTCATGGCCCCCTTGGGTGTTTGCTATTCTCTTTGTAAGTTCACACTCATTTATTGGATGGTAGTGACTGTCGCACTAGAGGTAGCTAAAACTAACTTGCTTTCATTTTATTCAGGAAGAAAAGATGATTGCCATATTAAGACAGATAATTGTGTTAACAACCTTTAATGAACCTTTAATGAAGACAGATAATTGTGTTAACAACCTTTAATACTAAAAAATTGATAAAGACCCTCTGTATTTTAAATTTTAAATTTATTATGTTTATTTAGTTATAAAAAGAAACCCTATTTTTGTAGAATCTTGGAAACTCAAAGTATATAGAAGAAAACCAAAATCCCCTTCTTGTACAAAGGTTATACTATTTTGATATTTCTTATACTTTTTTGATATACGTATATATAGTGATATACAAAAACATATGCTAATTTAAAACACCTACCCTAAAAATTAAATTAACATCATAATATAGTTTTGTATCCTTCATTTTTAAACTTAATATTATATAACATTAATGTATTATGAGTTTCCACTGTTTTACTTTAAAAACAATTAATGTAATAAATGTATATACATAAATCTTTTCAGGATAGGTAATTTCAACAATTTTAAGGCTTTTGATACAAATTGCCAAAATGCTTCTTCAAAGTCTGAACCAGATTTTATTTTTAATTTTACTAATTCTTATTTTGCTTTCTACTCAAATTTCCTTCAGAAAAAAATTTTCTATTTAACAGGAGAAATATTATTTTGTCAATTGTTTTTATTTCCTAAGGAAGATAGACATTTTTATGAAAATGTTCTTTTAAAATTCTAGGAATAAATTTTATTCAATTGGAAGGACAAACTATTAAGTTTATACACTGTAAAAAGAAAAAAAAGGAAAATTATGTAATATCTTTATAAAACAGTTTGAGGGCAGTTTTGCCCAGGAACAAAGAGGAGAATGAATCTGGGTATTAGGCAGTATCCAGTGATTTGGCAACAATAATTATATACAATTTCAAAAATTTCTCATTAATCTGAAATACTCCCATTTAACCAACTGATACAGGAAATTTTAATACATTCTGTTTTTAAGAACCGAGGAAGCAATATATTAAAGATATGAAGGCTATTATTTTCAACATCAGAATTGTGGAAACACTTGAATTTGTTATCATTTAAGGCGAATTTTACTATTTTGTTTAAAAAAAAAAATCCTCATCTGTGGACTATAAAAGAAAAAAAAAGTGAAGTCCTATATAGCAACGCCAAGGTAGTGTTGACATTAATACCTAACATTTGCACTCTTTCTGCTCTTTTCTCTTTAGGACATCCAGGCCGAAATTGATGCACATAACGACATATTTAAAAGCATTGATGGAAACAGGCAGAAGATGGTAAAAGCTTTGGGAAATTCTGAAGAGGCTACTATGCTTCAGCATCGCCTAGATGATATGAACCAAAGATGGAATGACTTAAAAGCCAAATCTGCCAGCATCAGGTCAGGATAGTCAATATCAAAATAAAAATGATGGGGGAGAGAGATTTCTATGACTTTTGCATATCAGAAGGAGCACGGGAAGCCTTACCATCATGATGATTTCTCTGAAGTGGTTTAAGATTTAAATGCAGGGACGCCTCGCTGTCTCAGGCAATAGAACATGTGGCTCTTGATCTTGGGGTTGTAAGTTTGAGCCCCACATTGGGTGTGCATATTACTTAAAAATAAAATCTTAAAAAAATTTTATATGTAAAACGCTTTTTTTTTTAAGTTATAGCTTTTATATCCAGGGCCCACCAGGACCCAACTGTTCTTGACTAGTCCCAAATTTGCAACATCATATTTTAAGTTGAATACTAAGAAGAATAATGTTACCAATACCTGCTAGTTATTGAGTGTTTTCCTTGACCAAGTACTGTGTTAGCCTCTTTATAAGCATTACTCAGTTCTCGACATATCCCAGTAGGTGAATAGTAGCGTCCTTCCTTACATGAGGAGACAGAGGCTAAATGAGAATAAGGAATTTGCCAAGTTTTTCAGCTAACAAGTGCCAAGCCGAGATTTGAACCTAGATCTTTCTGACTCTTGGCAGTGAACGTTTTGCTTCATCATGCTATTTGTATGTCCAATTGGAAAATGTATTTATAGAAATTAAATACTGCTCATGGACACTGAAATGGGAAACTGATGATTCATGTCTGCTTTTGGAAAGAGTAAAATTAAATCAGGATGAATTTGAGGACCAGAATGTTGACTAGGAAAGGACCCTGAAAAAGTATCGAGGGTGACAATGATTAATGCTATTGGGAGTCTAGAATTACATTTAATAGATGGTGAACAGTACCCAAGTGGATATGACTTTACAGGAAACTACTAAGCAAAGATCCAAAAGAAGAATGTCAGTAGAGAAACCTAGATCTTGGGGTGCCTAGGGGGCTCAGTCAGTTGAGCGTCTGACTCTTGATTTCAGGTCAGTTCGTGATCTCAGGGTCGTGAGATCGAACCCCACATTGGGCTCCATGCTCAGCTCAGAGTCTGCTTGTCCCTCTCCCTCCTCCTACTTGCTCTTTTTCTCTCTCAAATAATTAAATAAAATCTTAAAAAAAAAGGAAAAAGGAAAGACCTAGATCTTGTATCTGGGTCAGTCTCTTAAGGTTTGGAAACTGTATGATGCATTGAAAAGTGTATAACCTTAAACAAAATGATCTTAAGTTTGATTCTTAGACTTTGATGTTTACTTACTGAAATTAGACAAGTCACTTGGTCTCTCTTAGCTTTAGTTTTCTCATTCACACAATCAAAATATAAATATTTAATCCACCTGATTGCTGGGAAGATTGAATGGGATAATCTGGCAGTTCTTTAACCTATGTAAAGGCTGTCTAACATAGCACCTCGTTTATTTTTTCTTATATAAAGGGGCTCAGTGGATCTGCTTTATCTGGCTTCTGGATTTCATGGAGCCAGTTCCTAGAACGTAGAAATCTTTAGTGATTATTTGTTGTGAATAAATGTTAAAAATTTTTTTCTATCTAAAGAAAGGTGATTATTCTTCTGAGTCTCATAGAAGGAAATTCACACTTCTTTTTACCCTTAAGGAAGGGGGTAATTGAGCATGACCACGGCAGTCTCCATCTAAAGATCCTCTTGGAGACCAGCCAACTATGTTTTTTCAATAAGAGAGGACAGACTTGGGAGTATTATACAATGAGAGAATATACTTAGGCTTATTTAAGATTGAATTTTCAACTGGCCAAATCCCTTTGGGTTGCAACTTTCTGTTCCCCATAAATAAAAATAAGTAAAATGATTAAAAATGTTAATTCAGTGAAAAACATTCACTGAGGTTCTAGCAAAACCAGCATCTAGTCTAACGAGTGAAAACCACAGTGCTGGTCCTGGTAAAGATTGTGTACATGGTGCTGGCATTTGGAGAGTTTGGAAGATGAGTTCTTTTTTTTTTTTTTTTTTAAGATTTTATTTATTTATTTGACAAACAGAGATCGCAAGTAGGCAGAGAGGCAGGCAGAGAGAGAGGAGGAAGTAGGCTCCCTGCTGAGCAGAGAGCCCGATGCGGAACTCGTTCCCAGGACCCTGGGATCATGACCTGAGCCAAAGGCAGAGGCTTTAACCCACTGAGCCACCCAGGTGCCCCAAGGAAGATGAGTTCTTTAGGAAGGAGAGTGTATTGAAGGCCCACATCATAAAGAGATCATTCCAGATAGAAAGCTACAGACAGAAAAAATCTATGGTCTTCCACAGATGCTATTCCTAAGCCTATCAAGTCATGTTGTTTTTCTAACCTGAAAAGAAAGAGCTCCTAAAGTACTGTTGCAATATTATCTAATAAATAAATTAATGTTATTTTTAGAAGATGAGAGAGTAAACTTTTGCCAGTGGACTTCTGCATCTAGATAACACATTCCAGTGACGTGTGTTATTTTAATTTTTTTAATTAAAAAAAATTTTTTTTAATTTAAATTCTAGTTGACATGCAATTCAATATTGGTTCAGGAGTCGAGTTCAGTGGTTTGGCATTTACATGTAATACCCAGTGCTCATCATCACAAGTGCCCTCCTTAATACCCATCGCCCATCTAGTCCATCCCCAACCTCCCTGCCTCCATCAACCCCCAGTTTGTTCTCTATAGTTAAGAGTGGTTTCCCTCTCTCTCTCTTCCCCTGCTCCCAAATGCTCATCCTTTAGTAAAGTGTATTATTAATATGATAATAAGTTAAAAGAATGTTTAGCCTCATTACCCACCTCTGGAGATTAGGGCATTTATTCAAGCAGTTAATAAGAAAAAACTTCTCTGTTTAAGGCCCTGCAAATAATAAATAAGATATGGTTCCTGTCCTAGCAGGCTCACAGTTCTAAACCAGGTTAAGGCGGGTTCATTGAAGACTGTAGTTACTTTCTCTTCAGATGATCACCAAAGGCTTCATCGAAGAGTCAGTTACTAAGCTGAGCCTCAAAAAGGTATATAGTTTCTCTCTGACAGATTGCATCAGCCCCGGAGAAAGACATGTTGGCAGGAGGCTTGACATAACAGTGTTTTCATGGAACAGTGAAGAAGTTCAGCATGGCTGAGAATTTGCTGTTGGTGTGGAGGGGAAAGATTGTGGCCAGAAAAAAAAAAAGGTGGAGAGGTGAGGCACACTCGTGGAACGGCTGTGTGCACCATGCTCATTCTTCTGGTAATAGAATTTGAAAACTTTTAGGTGACATAGTTAGATGTGAGCTTTGGAACGATCCCTCTCACATGGCCATGGAGGATGCTTTCTTAGATAATACAGTTCTGAGGACAAGGAGAGTGACTAACAGACCTCTTCAGTATCCAGGAAAGGGAGGAGACCCTGAATAGGTACTTGGTTCATGTTGTTGAGGCACTAGTGAGACATCCAGAAACAAATCACCAGTAGCCAGTGGATAGACCTCTCTTCAAAAGAGAACAGTCAGCCAAATAAAAAAAATGGTGAGATGGGGAGTACCCAGATAGAGGTGGCAGGCAAGGCATTGTAAGTAGGCCAGAGGGTGAAAAATTAGAAGAGGGCACTGCAAAAAAATCACAAGGAAGCCTAATATATAAGGAATAGGTGAAGGAAAGGAAAGCCAGCAAAGGAACCTGAGAAGTGGGTGGCCCTGAGGAGAGGAGATCCAGGAGTGTTGTCAAGAGCCAAGGGAGGAGGGGTTTCCAAGGGAGGGGCGTGCCTAGTGGCTGAGGGAGTGGAGTAAGATCAGGGCTACCCAGGCCAGACGCAATGAGAAGGGCTTTGGTAACTTTTGCTGGGATAGTGCTTTGGTTGAGGTGAAAATCTGATCTCAGAGGACCAAAGAGTCAGAATGGGAAGTGGGGCGGTGGAAACAGAACTAAGCTACACAGTCTCATTTTCTCAAGTCACTCTGCTATGAAGGGGAGAGAGAGAGAGAGAGAACACATTGCTGTAACTATGTTACTAGATGTAACAGCATTGTAAATGTGTGAGAACTGGAGACCTAGATCTGTACCTCTATTGATTTATCTGTGCTTTCATATAGATCAGATCTGCCTCACTGAAGAAGTAAATGATTCAGTCTTCATTTTTAACTTGGGCAAAACAAATTCTAATAGCATTCATTATCACTTTGGTATTTATAAAAGATACATATTTCTTTATACATATATAATATGTAAATTTATAACTGTGTGGTGATGGGTGTTAACTAGACATATTGTGGTAATCATTTATCAATATATATCTATATTGAATCATTGTGTTGTATACCTGAAGGTAATAGAATGTTATATGTTAATGATATCTTAATTAAAAGAAAGAGAAAACAGTTTCTTAAAAAAGATAACACAGTTTATTATACTCAGTAATAGACCCTTGTATAGGAAGCCCAACCTCAAACAGAAGTGGTCCAGGGTAGTGTTTAGTAGTGTTAACCCTTGGAGCTACACCACCTCGGTTCCAACACTGGCTTCGCCTCTTAGCAGTTGTGCCACCATGGACAGGTTACTTAGCCAATATGTGTGTCCTCGTATTGTCAAATAGAGAATAAGAGTAACTTCTTTTAGGCTCATCCTCAATATTTCATTTAATTAGCCTGTATAAAGTGCCTAAGACAGTGGCAAACTGTAAGCGCTCAATAATTGCTAACTATTATAATATTTTTATGGATTACCATTCTGTTTGGCATTAATCCGTTCAAAAGACATAGAAATTCTCCCTACCCATTAATGTTAGGAATTTCTGAGAAGGTCCCCAACAAATGGTGTCCATCTATCCTGGCTGGATTCTGAACAAATATGAATAAAAGTATGTCCAAGAGAGAACAACAGTATCATGTTAATTATTGGCAGAGGCCAGGCTGGAGGAGGTGGCTTAGGGAGAGGATCCCGTGGGCCCAGTTAGCTGAACCCCAGAATGAGGTGGTGTTACCGGCAGTCACAGAGAAGGTGGTCCCCCAGCTGAGGAACCCTACAAGGAAGAATGAGGAGGAACTCAGTGTTTGCAGGCCTGTTTCAAAAGTCAAGGGCGAGCTGAGCAAAGCATCTCGTTATTCCCTAAATTGATGAATCAGATTCCTCACTTCACCTCTTCAGGGACTGAGAGAGGGGATGGTTGCAGAAGAGGTCAGGAGTGTGCTCAGTGAGAAAGTCCCTCCCCAGGGGTTTGGGTGGGAAAGTGGAGAGAAATATGGAGAGTCAGCCTATCTCCCAGCCCCCTGCCTCCCTCAGTCCTTGCTGAAAACGATGCCTGGTGAGCACGCTGTCACTTTCCATCCCTTTACTCGTTCCTCCCATTCCTTTAAAGCAGTCTGTCCCTACACTGGCTTCTCTTGTGTCCGAATTCAGTTCTATCTTTAATATTTCTGTACACGGTTCCACTACTTTTCTGTTTCCTTGAATGTTGGCTTTCCCCTTAGTGACCCTCTTCACTTACAGCTCTCTTTGATAGCCTGTAAGTTTTCCATTTTCCTCAGCTGGCAGCTGGCGGGAATATTTTGGATATTTAATAGCTGCTGCTGGTACCAACTGACTGGAACACCAGCCATCCACTTCTGCCATGGAGCTGCAGACCAGTGGCCACATGGCCACATGGGGATAAGGAAGACGTTGACAGCCGCCTTGCCGTATTTTAGGCATTGCCATTCCATCTCAATAGCTTCTCCCTGGAAGTGGATACTTGCATTACTCTACCCTCTACCATCTTCCTCCTGCTTCCTCCTGCTCTGTAAGACACTCTTCTGCTTTACTCATTGATTGGAGCATCTGACTTCCCATTTATTCTTCATCTCTTCCTCAGCTCTCATCCTTGGTGTCAATATTCTTATTGATAATTTTTTGTATTTTGACTTCCATGTTTCTTTTTACTTTGTCTCTAAGAGCCTTTCTCCCTCTTCTATTTCTAAGTCCCACAGACCTGGCCATACCTGGGACTCAGTTAACATCCTGAGATGATCAGGCTCCAGGAGACCAAGGGCAGAGTGTTCTCCAGAGCACACATGTTATTTTCCTACATTCCACTCCGCACGTGCATCTGAATACCACTGGTTTTGCCATGTTAGTTCGAGAGGAGCCCTCTGTTGCATCCAATCAGAATTACTTGCAACATCATTGGTCAATCAGTTCTCCTTCACATTAAAGTGATGGCCCTAATGAAGAGGGTACCTTTCATTAGCTTATTATATACTGGGATCATCTTTATCTTATTACATAACTTTGCATTTTCATCTTGTATAGATGAGTCCTCTACTATATTTCAGGTGGATTGATTAGTGCTCATTTCGGTAGCATGTATGCCAACTAGATTGTCTAAAATGCATGTCCTTTAATATTTCCAGCTGTGCAACTCTTAGCTTTTAATTTTTTCCCTTCTTCCAAATGTGCCTCCTTTTCTCCTAATCTTTGGTTGCGTAAACCCTTCATCTTTTCAGACTCCATCCTCCACTTCTACTCCATTTGGATTCCATCATAAGCCATTCCAGTACTGTAAATTTCCTCTCTCCCTGGAATTTCTTGTTTCCTCCTTTTAAAGCCCTCAGAGGGATAAGCAGATTCCTTACTAAGCAAGGAGTCCAACACAGGGCTTGATCCCGGGAGCCCAGGATCATGACTGGAGCTGAAGGCAGACATTTAACTGACTGAGCCACCCAGGCACCCCTCCCTCCCCCATTCTTTTTTAAAGACTTTATTTATTTACTTGACAGAGATCACAAGTAGGCAGAGAGGCAGGCAGAGAGAGGGGGGGAAGCAGGCTTCCCGCTGAGCAGAGAGCCCGATGCGGGACTCGATCCCAGGACCCTGAGATCACAACCTGAACCAAAGGCAGAGGCGTAACCCACTGGGCCCCAGGTGCCCCTCTCTCCTCCATTCTTGATTCTCATCTTCCTAGTGTTATATAAGAAAGTGAAAAATGATGACAGTTCTATAATTTGACCCTTTCTACTTAAAATTGGTATTATGATTCTGAATGATTTTTCTCTCATATTTACCACCATCTCTATTTTGTAAAGACTTTGCTTCCTCGTTAACACCCCAAAACTCTCTCTTTGCTGTGTCTTTCCTTCATTCTTTTCTGAGAATGAGGCCATTTGATATATGCTCCTTCTGTACATTCTATATTTCAAATGGTGCCTTAATTGTGCTAAAGTCAATGTTGTCATGGCATTGCTCTAATTTATCATCATTTTTAGAGAATGTCTGCCAAAGATTATAATAACAGCTAATATTTATTGAATATCCATGTGCCAGACCTACAGTAAGTGCTTTACAGGTATTACCTTTTTTGACTATGGTGTGGTCATTGGAATTATGTAATAACCTAAGACTGAACACCTTGGGTTAATATCTTAAATATTATTTCACGGTCTTTTTGGATAACTTTGATAAGACTTTTAAATACTGAAGTCCAGTGTGTGAAATATTCTTTGCAATCTAAAAACAATATATACAAATATATATTTCACTTATATTGACAGAAGAGAAAATAGCTAATAATTTGAACTGTCATCTAGAAAATGGGCTCTTAGAAAATTTGACAATACTTTTTACTCCCTGAAAAAAATATGAATTGGAAATAAATTCAGTAATGTGAATGACATGGCCCAAGTTTTTTTGTTAGATTTATTTAATTTAAGATTATGTTAATTAAAATCTACTTATCAGCTTAATGATGTTTAATAGAGATTCTTATTAACATATGGTTTCAAAGGCCAGTGAACTTGTAAAATCTAATGAAAACAGAGTTCAAAGATAAAATTCTATCTTTCCTTTCTTTTATGAGCCTCTTAAAAATTCAGGGCACCCTTTTAAGAGCCCTTAGAGCAGATTAACTTTTAACATCATGACTACATCTAATGTTATCACATTCTACAATGTCACTGACACCACTTTTAGCCTTAACCAGTTGATTTTTCTAACCGTATTGTAAAACTACTAACATTTCCTTTTCTCAAGTTGAATAGAGGAAGATACGGCCCCTCTCTTCTTTTCCTTTCCCCACTCTGGTTCAGCAGTTTCTGATGGCACTTTCTGAGAAGGTAGAAATGTTCTGTCTCTGTGCTGTTTGGTGTGGTAGCCACGAGCCACAGGTGGTATACAGAGGGCTTGAAATGTGGCTAGTGCAACTGATGGCATGAATTTCAAAATCTATTTCATTAACTTGAGTTTCAATGGAAATATCTATATGTCAGTGTTGGCAACCATATTGGAAGCACGGCTTTGGTGTTCTTTTCAGCACACGCTGAATTCCTCTTTCTCCTAGTCATCTTTATTCCCTTTCTGGGAGCAAAAATAACTCCTTTTACTATAACTGGTTATTCTTATACTAATAAAGGTATTTGCTTTCATTATAACTTGATTTATAATCTATGGGCTTTACCATAAACTAAAAATAAATTTCATTTGTCATAAAGATGCCACATTGGACATTTAATTCTGTGCATTCCTTATGCGCCGGGGATAGCATGCATTTGTTCCCTTAATTTGGGTCATTGTATTCTTTGATGGACCTACTTTGCAATTGGATCTTCACTTGTCTATAAATATGTGTGGGCCATTTCTGTCTCCCATTTTAAATGCTGCCCCTAATGAAAGGAGTGGAGTGGAAGAGTTTAGACTTCAATTTGGATCCCAGATTCTTTCCTTAAGCCATTTTTTTTTCTTCTCCGAGCTGTGGTTCCCTCAGAGAACTGTTGTTAGCTTTCTTATATCAGAGCATATTTGGTGAACTTGCCTTTCTCCCACCTTGGTCCCAGGGCTTTTTAGTTTGGAAACCATGTAGTGCCTGATAATCAGTGTAAGTGCTCCGTAGATGTTTGTTTAGGGTGAGTAAGTGGAAAGCTGTATTTTATTTTTATATGTGCTCCTGCTGGCTCACTCACACTGTTTGCTCTCTTTTTCCTAGCTGTATATTGGGAGAATAAATAAAAACTTCTTTGAAGAAACATTGAAAAGTAGAGGCTTTAGTGATTTAGGGGAGGGGCAGAAAGAGGTGGAAAGAGAGAATCTCAAGCAGACTCTGTGCCTAGCTTGATATGGGGCTCAATCTCATGACCCTGAGATCATGACCTGAGCTGAAATCAAAAGTGGGACACAATCTGCTGAGCCACGAGGGTGCCCCAAGACTTTTGTGATTTCAAATAGATATTAATTTACAGTTTCCTCCATGTTGTATTTGAATGGTAGGGTACCATTTTTTATGGGTCCCTACCTTCTATGAAGTTCTTACATAGTTTTAAAAGAGTGGGTCACTTAAAAATATGTAGAGACTTGTAAAATAAATGATTCAGTATAATGAGAGCTAACTTATATAAAGCACTTTCTGTAGTAGAGATCATCCTAGGTTGATACATCCAGTGAAAGTATTTCTACTTTTGCACTTTCGAAAGCCCATGTTCTGTATCTGAAGAATAAACCGAAACAGTGAGAATTAGGATAAAATAATTCGGTTATCCAGAATGTGAGTGCTTGTAGATACGAGTTAAAGAAATGTTCTGAGGTTTTGAAAATATGATTGATGACTGACTGGTCGTCTTTAGTTGTGAGGAAGGGGAAGCTTTAAAATGTTCAGAGTAAAATTGAGAAAGTGCAAGTACACCAAAAACAAGTTTAAGGTTTCTACTTACAAAGCATTCGACCCAGTGCCCAAGAAAAGGCTTTCATCTTGAAAGATGAAAAAATTAAATTGAAACTAGAACACTGAAGACTACTATGGAAGCATGCATTTATTTGGGCATATGGTAGTAATCCACTGAACACATAGTTATAATCTACTGGAGAATAACCAGAGCAGATTTTCCAGGCAAAGATTCTGCCAGATCAGCTTGCTTTTTAGGATGGAAAAAGGAAGATGCAGAGAAGTACGTACACCAGTGTTACCTCATTTATTTCAAAGTCACTTCAGTATCTCTCTATAAAAAGCATTGCCTTCGTCTTTATGAAGAGTCCTGCAGGTGCTGAATGTGATAGATTTCAGTGATCAGTTTCATTATTTTATGCAGTCAAAAGAGTTAATTACATTGGGAGGAAAAACATTTGCATGCTCTTCAAAACGATGAGTATCTGTAACCAGATTTCAAAGGAATGTAACATCTGATTTAGTTATTGATTAAAGAGTTAAGCTACAGACATTGAAGAAGCAGGATCAAATAATCTAAAATAAAGGTCAGGGTATGTGCTTAAGTGTTTTGCACACAGAGACACTCAAGCACATCTTGATTAACTAAAGGCCACTGAAGTCTAGCTGTCATTTTTTTTTTTTCATTTAAAAATACTAGAAAGGAATTGCAACACCTTCGTCAAATGTATTTATGACAAAATGATTTGTAACTGGCAGAGTTTTCAGTTAATATAATTGAAATTATTTAGTTCTGCTCTGTGACAAGTAAAATTACTGTTTATCATGGATAGGTAATTACATATTTGGCTTAAAATTAATCAATATGAACACAGAAAAGCTGGCACTCATGCAGAATCAGGATCTAATTAAAGCAAAATTTTGTAAAGTGAGGTCAGTCGTACCACCTGTAGAATGAATAGAAAAGATTATAAATGCAAGAGAATAGAACAAACTTTTTAATCATAACAATTCTCAAAGAATTATAAAATGCCTCAGACTTCTTTCTGTATCTACAAATAATTTTTTTGTTATTTCATATCTAACTTTTTTGAATAAGATATATAATTTTAGGGTTTGAATAGTTTGTTTTATATTAGCCAGCTGACAACCAAACTATAAATATATTGCAAAATAACTGGCCTTTTGTATGTGACCGCAGGTTGGTTCATGGTATTTCAGGGATATGCAGAACTCCATCTTTTTTTTAGTCAAGAACATTGGCTGATAGACCATGGTCACTATTTTATGAACTAGAGATGAGCTAGAGATCAGATTGTTCTTCTGAAAACATTATGAACTTTTAAACAAAGACAGGATATCGTTGAATGTCTGTTGCTGGAATACCACCTAATGTGATCAATGGGAAAATACTTGTTTGGATTAACTATAGCAGAACTCTAAGCTTTAGGAACAGAGGCTCAAGTCAATCAGATGTCCAAAAAGGAAATTACTGATAAGACTGAGGGACAGTAGTGGCTGTCCCTGGTTGACTGGTCTCCTATTACTCAGGGAAGGAGCAGTTTTGTGGAAGGGGTGATCATGATGCCAATGTCAAGGTGATATCTAACTGAGAGGATGTGAAGCCTGGTCTACAGAGATTTCTTGCACCTGAAGTTGCCCCAAATGAGTCTTTTTTTTTTTTTTTAAGATTTTATTTATTTACTTGACAGACAGAGATCACAAGTAGGTAAAGAGGCAGGCAGAGAGAGAGGAGAGAGGAGGAGGCAGGCTCCCTGCTGAGCAGAGCCCGACGCGGGGCTCGATCCCAGGACCCTGGGATCATGACCCGAGCCGAAGGGAGAGGCTTTAATCCACTGAGCCACCCAGGCGCCTCCCCCAAATAAGTCCTCTTTGGCCATCATGTCTTTAGTCTTTGGAAGCTGGTGTGTAACAAGGCTTAGGTCTATTTCCATCAGCCCTGCACTGCTCAGTCTGAAAGGTCAAGGTAATTCCATGTCACACAGTAGAGTACGTAAATCCACTTTCACGTCTGCCCCCGAGGGGCGTGCAAGGTTGAGTAAATGCTGACTTCTAGAGTCCCTGGACTTCTTTCTGACTGATCCCCCTTTTCAGATTCAGCCCATGACGTGTGGGCTGGCTGAGTGGGCTTTCTTCAGGACCCCAAATTTGTGCTTTTATTTGCATTTCTGTTCTTAAGGGCTTTTACTCTTATCGGAATCTTAAATCGCATAAAAATATATTTCTGAAACATGGTTTCCTGCATAGAATGTTCATAATTTAAGAATCTGAAGGTACTTTTCTGTACTAAAACCAGAAATTCTTATTGAACCACTTTTAGACCAGAGTATGAAGTACTGTAATTGATTACTTTGCCCAGTTGTTTTCTATTCACAGTAGACATTTGTCACAGGACACCAGTCAGTCTTAAGCCAAATAGCATTCTATCCAAGCAATGGCTAATTGTTTCCCAACTTTTTGAGGTAAATATTAGTGACATTCTTTCAGTAAATTATTGAGTTTTAAGGGAAATTAAGACAGTAATTTCCTTTCCTAAAAAATATTAATTCGCTCTTTTAGAACTAAAATTAACACGGGCCTGTTGTACATAGTCAATTAGTACATAAATATATAAAAATTAAGTGTTTACTGTGTTTTCAGTAGTAACCCCATCTAATATGTATTATTCCAAACATGTTATATGCATATAGTTTCTTTCTGTTCTTCTCTCAGTCCCTGTCTTCATATATGTGGATAAAAGAAGAAGAAAATTGTATCTGTGTGTGCATATAAGCTATACATAAGCTACTGAAACTTGCTTTTATAATTTTACATTATATCATGGACATTCGTCTTGAAAGACTCATGTTTATGCCTTTGTGGAATGTAGTTATCTGTTTTAAATTTTGATAGATATTATTAACATATCTGTATATCTCATCTTCTTCAAAATAACTGTTTCTTATGGGATTTTTTTTTTTTTTTTAAACAAAGAGTCAGCCTCTTTCTGGGATTTGAACATTAGTTAGTCATACAAGGTTATCAGTCTAAGGGAAGATATATAATATTTGAACTCAATTCAGACTTCTGAATGTGGTCCATCCTGTCTCTCAACAGGGCCCATTTGGAGGCCAGTGCGGAGAAGTGGAACAGGTTGCTGACGTCTTTAGAAGAACTTATCAAATGGCTGAATATTAAAGATGAAGAGCTCCAAAAGCAAATGCCCATTGGAGGGGATGTCCCAGCCTTACAGCTCCAGTATGATCACTGTAAAGTAAGTTGACCGCATACGGTGGGGATCTTTTTTAAATTTTTAAATTTTTATTTATTTTCAATTAGCCAACATATAATACATCATTAGTTTTTGATGTAGTGTTCCACGATTCATCAGTTGCATATAACACCCGGTGCTTATCACAACACATGCCCTCCTTAATACCATCCCCTGTTGACCCCATCTCTCCACCGTCCACTCCCATCTATAAGCCTTGGTTTGTTTGACTCGTTTTGATTTTGGCAAAGTAAATACTTAAAATTCTAGATAAATACCTGAGTTGAAGAAATCAACACAGGATTTCACCCTTACCTCCCATTTCTTTTATTTATTTATTTATTTATTTATTTATTTATAGATTTAATTTATTCGGGGGAGAGAGTGTGAGCAGGGGGAAGGGCCATGGGAGAGGGATAGAATCCTCAAGGAGACTCCATGGTGAGTGCGGAGCCTGATGCAGGGCACAGTCCCAGGACCCCGAGATCATGACCTGAGCTGGAACCAAGAGTTGGACGCTTAACTGACTGAGCCACCCAACCGCCCTCCCACCCCCCCATTTCTAATTGTCAGTATTTAGACACTTAAGTTGCATGTATTACTTCCATTTTTTTCAAATTAATTTATCTCTTCATATTCAATTAAGTTTTTTCAAACATTAAAGATCTCTAAAGCATCCTATTGTTTTTAGAGTATCCTAACACTTATCTAACTTTCTAATGGATTTTTAAATACTAACCTATTCTTTTGGGGGCATTTTTTTACTACAAGTGAGTCTCAAATTCAGAAGGCATAGAGTTTATATAAAGAATTTCAGATTATCTTGTTTATAAAAATGGAAGTGAAAAAATAAGGACCTGTAGGTGTAAGAATATGGAATAAAGTCTTAGAGCAAATGAGGACCAACATATTTACGTCATTTTATATGTTTTATTTTTCTGAACTTAGACCTTTTTTTGAGTTACATTTTTATTCTGCTCAAATTTCTGTCTCTGTACAAATTTATACTTTTACTCTGAGAAACAGATATGCTGAAATGTTATCAATGAACACGTTAATGTTAGAAGTTTGTATTATTTAAATTCTCTGCCCTACAAACTTTCTATTTTTTTTTAATATTCTTTCATTCCCATTTTCTCATGTACTGTACATTGGCTTGTTCTGCTATGTATATATTTTTTACTCTTCACATGCAATGCAAGTTCTCCTTCTAAATGTGTACATTTTAATGTGACCTTAGAATTATATTCCCATTGGAAAAGCCACAACAGTAACGCTTGCATCTTCTAAAGGAAGAAAGGAAGATATCATCTAGGTAATAAATTTGGTTCAAAATGATAAGACCTTGAAATTTGTTTTACTTTGGGCCCTTGTGACTAGGTTGTTCAAATTACCATTTGCGTAAATTTTCCCTTTCTACTTGAAAAGAGACTGTGATAGAGAAATAGTTCTAAGATAAGAAAAAAGAAGATAGTGGTGGAATATAACATGCAAATAATCATAACAACAACAACAAACAATGATAGAAGATTTTAAATCATTGGTTTAGGAAAATCATGTTTCTCCTTTTTTCAGCTTTCCTTTCCTTTAATTATTCATATGTGTTTTTTGTGGATTTAGATGATGAAATAGAATAATACAAAGCTCTTCCAATGGAAGTTCTCTGTTAAGGAATAAAATTTGCTTGTGACCATGTTCTGCTAGTTTTGATTAAAACCTAATTTTTCAGGCATGAAATGATTTTCCTCTTCTGACCTTAGCAAGTAAAGTGCACATCAGTATTTCCATTAAGTGCTGGCTGTGTTCTTTCTAAGACCTCCTCTGAGCAAGGTCAGCCTGATTTAGGCTGTTTCACTTAGAGTCTTAGAGTGCAGTTGCTCTGCACCAGCCCTTTAGGCCCAGGCATTTAGATAATAAAGATAATACTGATAGTGATGCTGATGATCTCATTGGTTCATCCATTCAGCAAGTATTTATTGAGTGTGTAATACACGCCAGGCACTATTCTAAGCATTGATGAGTCGACAACAAAGATAATCTTCTTGCCTGAATCCGTGTAGTAAGAGACAGACACCAGACAAGCATAAAATATATAATATGTCCCATGGTAATAAATGCTATGAAAAAGGTAAAGCAAGGTCAAGGAAAGAGAGAGAGCGAGAGAGAGAGAGAGAGAAGGGAGAGTATAAACAGCAGAGGCACTGTTTTATGTGGAGAAGGTCAGGAAAATGCCATAAAGGAGGTGGTTTTTGAGAGTAGAACCGATGCAAATGTGAGGCAGGAAGTAATGCTGCTCCCTCGGGAAGACAGTGTAGAGGAAAGGGGTAGATACACCAGGCCATAGAGGCTGCAGTGTTCTGGTCATATCTGAGGAATAGCATGGATACCAGCATTGTTGAAACACTTAAGTCAAATAGAGAGGTAGGAACTGAGGTTGGTCTGGAGGCAGGGGGAAGGGGTTGAAATCACACAGGTACTTGAAAGCCCTTTGGAAGGGCTTGGCTTTCACTCCAAGGGAGATGGGAAACCATGGAAGGTTTTGATAATGATAATGCTGTGATTGATTTATATTACACAGATGAGATTATGAAGAATAAAAAATAGAGGGGTTCAGGAATGTATTTCAGTAATCCAAGAGGGGGGATGGTGATGACTTAAACAAAGGTATAAAGGGAGAGGTAGAAAGTAACTGTTTTCTGAATATATTTGGGAAGAAGTAACAGGATGTGTTCACGGGTTGGAAATGTGGACTACCTGAGAAAGAGAAAGACTTATAGTGGCAGGAATCAGAGGTTTTTGGACAAAGCAAATGGGACAGTGCCTGGAGGGAGAATGTGGGTCAAGTAGTCAAGGAATGACTTTATAAGAATGAGGACAAATTCTACATGTTTCTATGTTGATGGGAATGATCTTGTAACGTGGGAAAAGTTAATGATGCAGGAGGGAGATTACCAGGTAGGGGATGGGATAGGATCCAGGGTACAAGTACAGCATTGATCTCGGGTAGGAGGCAGAGAGATCATCTGGTCTAACAGAGGTAGGTTTGTAGGTTTGTGCATGGGAACGTTCAGATGTCCTCTTTTGATTGCCTCCGTTTTCTCAGTGAAATAAGGAGCTAGGTCATCAACTGAATACGAGAAGAAGGAAGATGATATGGAGGTTTGGGAAATGAGGAGGCAGAAAATATAGTCTAGAAGTGGCTGAGTTAAACTAGGAACAGAATGTACAAGAACATGGGGCAGTGCTCATGAATTTAAAATGAGAACAGCCAATGTGAATGCTTTTCTTTGTCCATGTTGAGTTGCCTCACTGAAGATAAGGAGTGAATTGGAAAGTTGAATTGAACTAAGCATATGGGATGGGGGAAGAGAGGGGCAAGCGGGTTACAGAAATATAAGGGAGCTATGGTAGTGATGGCACATGGAATCGGGGCTGGGGAAAGGGAGATCTGAGGATATCAGAGGTGAGGGACAGTAAAGTGATGTTAGAACTCAGTGAGTGGGACATAGCAGGGGGACTGATACATCATTCAAATTGGGGACCTGGGGAGGGGCACAAACCGTAACGAAGATGGTTGTAGTCAGAGAAGGGGTGCTAGAGGGGGCATTTATTGTTAATGACAGTCTCCAGTGTCTTTTTGTGGGAGTGAGTTGCACAGGTAGGGTGGAGAACAGGGTCCTTTGGGAGGAGTAGATAAGGAGCTGAGAGGTGGAGTTAGCTGCAGATCATCTGCAGGACAGTAAAATCACCAGGACCAAGAGAGAGAGCCTGATATCAAAATGATAATTATGAGAAGGAAGGGTGATGGTGGGATAGGTTGGGATTGGTGTAGTTTGGAAAAATGGTGTTTTCTTTTCACATTCCTTTTATCTTTTGAGTCTTACACCTTTAGTTGGGGATGAGGGAGAGGAGTAGTGTAAATTGGATATAGTTTAGCACTGCTTTCTAAATTTCTAGTGCCTGCTATTAGATTTTTCTTGGGTTACTATTGTGTGTTTATCACAGCTGCCATCACTTAGCACATTGTTACTTAACCCAGACTATTGCTGATGGATGTTCTTGATCAGTAAGTAGGACTTATCAGGAGTTTCCATTTAATGGTCTCTACTTCTTTGAGTTTATATTAGAAAGTTTATATGAATAGCACTGGTTGAGTTTCTGAGTGTGGGGCCAAGGGGCTTCTCCCCTCATTGTTATACCTTCACTGGAAATAATCCTTTGTGGAATTTCATGTTGACTGTAGGTTCTGGAACATGATACTTTATTGTGATCTGTCATGGTCTGCCTTACAATTTATCAATGATCTAAAACTACAGGCTTTCTTACTGTCATCTATTATTAATGTTTTGACACAAGCTACATTTTTAGCTCTGAGAACTGAGCAGCCTCTCATGCCAGAAGTAATTTATGGAAGAGATTTCCAAGTAAAGTTGGTGGAGGTGTGTTCGTTTGTGAGGACCTCCATAACAAAACACTGTAGACTGAGTGATGGAAAAGAAATTCATCTTCTCACAATTCTGGAGGCTGGAAGTCTGAGATCAAGGTGTCTACAGGGTTTATTTTTTTCTGAGGCCTCTCTCCTTGTCTTGTGGATGGTCATCTTTTCTCTGTGTCTTCAGCTGGCCTTCCCTCTTTAAGTGTCTGTCTTCTAAAACTGCTCAAAATGCCCTCTTTTTTATAAGAACACCAGTCATATTGGATTAGGGCCGACCCTAATGACCTCATTTAATTTAACTCTTTCTTTAAAGACCTTATTTCCAAATGCAGTCACATTCTGCCAAAAGTAACCTTTCCCAACTGTCACGTATAATGTTTCTAATCACTATACATTATTATAGAGAGGGCAAATCACTATGCATTAGTACTATTAGGGCGTTTGTTTGTTTGTTTGTTTGTTTATTTATTTATTTATTTAAGACTTTATTTATTTGACAGAGACAGAGAGATATCACAAGTAGGCAGAGAGGCAGGTGGCGGTGGGGGGTGAGGTGGGTGGGGACCAGGCTCCCTGCTGTGCAGAGAGTCTGATGCTGGGCTCCATCCCAGGACCCTGAGATCATGACCTGAGACAAAGGCAGAGGCTTAACCCACTGAGCCACCCAGGCATATTAGGGCAGTATTTAAAGGCACAACATCTACCTGTGGTTATTTACCTTTCTTACCAAACTTTGCCAGCCATAATCATTGAATAAGTCTAACCTCAGCCTTGCCAGTGTTCTAACTTAAATTCTGTAAATTATCTGTAATCTTTTCTTACATTTAAAATCCCTTTGGGTGTACATGTGGTTACTCTATTTCAGGACAGCTTTTTCTTTCCATGTCCTTGGAGAATGTCTTTCACCCCCGCCTTCAGATTTTTTTATGAAGAAAAAAAAAACCACTTTTATTTAGAATTAGAATTATCAATGATTAGAACTGGAAGAGGCCCAAGAAATAGTTCTGTCCTATCCTCTTATTGATAGTGGAAGAAAATGAGAGCCATGGTGTATTTTGATGAAATCTGAGTTTTCTTCTCTCCTTTCCTTTCTCACTTCCAAAAATCCTTATCATTTGCCCACGTGTCTGGTGGTTTCTAGGACAGCAGAGAGACACAGATACACAGAATAGACACAGTTCCTGTCTGCATGGCATTTAGTCAGGTGAGGGCCTGTGCCTGCCCTTCTCAAACTTACAGTCCCTGTTTCTTCCCTGTGTTACTGGAAATCATTTCCAACAGGAGTTGTGGCTGACCTGTGCACTGCACATTGCTGTCCCAGATCTTTGGTTGTCTGCCCAAATATCCATTTCTCTAACCCCCAACTTCAGTCCCTTGGTGCTAACTCGAGCCTGCTATCAGTTCTTATATGCTTTCCTTACTGATCTTTTCTATTTAAGAGATTCTATAACTCTTTTGAATTATAACATGATGATGTAGCTTTAAACAGAACAAAATAATCTTTTTTTTTTTTTAAAGATTTTATTTATGTATTTGACAGACAGAGATCACAAGTAGGCAGAGAGGCAGGCAGAGAGAGAGGAAGAAGCAGGCTCCCCGCTGAGCAGAGAGCCCGATGTGGGGCTTGATCCCAGGACCCTGGGATCATGACCTGAGCCGAAGGCAGAGGCTTTAACCCACTGAGCCACCCAGGCGCCCCCAGAACAAAATAATCTTTAAACTATTTTTTACTGGTACATTAGCATTAAATTTAGGTGACTTTTAGGTTTTTTCTGTTATTATAAACTATTTTTTTCTAACTTCTTGCTGTTTTTGGTCTTTAATTGTCATAATAAAGTTTAAAAGATCTCTTTAATTTTAAAGAACTCTTGCTTTATAGGTTTAAAGTACATAGTTAGAATCAACCAAAATCAACCCTTAAATGGCTTGATACTAATATATTAGGCAGGGTTTTTTTTTTGATTCTTAAAATTTCCCCATAGAAAGAGTGGGACCTTGTATTTTATTTCTGACTTACATATCTCTTCTTACAGATAGCTGTCTGGATTACTTTATTTTGAACAATGCAGTACTGTGTCAGACTAATGGGACCTAATATCTTCATTCTAAATTAGAGTATCTAGCGATTCCCAGATGGATTTTTTTTTTAAAGGAGACAAAGTAATTTAACAGTGATTTGTTTACTATTTTGGGAGATATGATCTCATAAATGCAAGTCTTGAATGTCATTGTACACAAGTCTTTTCAAGAGCAGCTTAAAAAGCAATACGACGTGACTTTCTGTTGTGGTCACACATGCACATTCACAAGATGCATTAGAAACCACCCATGCTGACGTCCCTCAAATGAGCACTCAAGTTTTACATTAAAGTTTCCAGTGGCTTTACATACAAAGGGAAGAACAAAGCTAGGTCTCCACAAGTGGGTGTGGGCTTACTGTGTGCTAGAAAACCACTACGTGACTTAAAAGCTGCTTCCAGGGATGTCAAACTCTGATGTCAAAGACTTACGTGAAGCATTTGAATAAGATAATTCCAAGTAGACATCTGACTACTTTAAATGTCAGCACTTTACCCTCAGCACTTTATGAAGTAGAGTGAAAATCTTTTTCGGCTCTTCCCCTCTGGAGAGTGGTGTATTAGGCTCTATTTGGAGGCACCTTCTGTTGAGACTTTCTATACAAAGTTAGTGAACTAGCTCCTGGGCTTAGGTAGACGTGGTTTTGGTGCTCCCCTCCCCCACTTGCTAGCTCTGTGACGCTCTGGAGCAGATTGTCCCATCTCTTCAGTTCTGTTTCTGAGCATCAGCTTAGATAAACCACTTAGCCGAGTACATTTAGTAAATGCTTCAGTAAACAATGGCTGGTTGGAGTCCTTTAAACCGGGACCTATATTTTCTAGTGTATTTTCTTTCACTTGTTCTGTGTCCAAATTTTTTTTTTAAAGGTTTTATTTATTTATTTATTTGACAAAGGGAGACACAGCAAGAGAGGGAACACAAGAGGAGTGTGAGAGGGAGAAGCAGGCTTCTAGCCAAGCAGGGAGCCCGATGTGGGGCTTGATCCCAGGCCCTGGGATCATGACCTGAACTGAAGGCAGATGCTTAACAGCTGAGGCAACCAGATTCCCCTCAAATTTTTAATTTTTCCTCAGATTCATGATGTTTGGGCGATTGCAAGTTCTGACGTCATAACTTACGCTTACTATTTTTGCCTGTTGATGGCTTCCGAGATAATTTAGACAACTCAGGAAATGGGATGAAGTCATTGAAACAACATGTTTGAGAATTTATGTGGGATAAGATATGAGTCTAGAAACTGCAAGATGATTAATTTCTTGTTCTTAATGAAAGAAAACAGTTTATCATGGAAAGGCCAAGCTCGTGAGACCCATGCTGTATGCCCTGCTTTAGTTAACTTACCAAAGGTTTATAGGCAAATGATAAATGTTTAACCATGAATCTAATTACCTTTAAATGCAATGTCTGAATGTTCCCATAATCTGTAAGTAAAGATACAGAATTAATATATATGATCTTACATTTGCATTTGCATGACCTTATCCTGGGTCCAGTCTGTTGAAAAAAATGTTAAATGTGCAAAGGGCAATAAGGCTCAGCCTCTGCACTCCAGTGACACATTCTAATAATTTCTCTTCATAGCAGCTCTGTGCTTGTGGCTGTATCCAGATGGAATATTACATATTTAAATGTCTAGAGAATGGCTCTGAGACTTTTAGTTAGAATGGTTGTGTAAGGTCACGCTTCAGATCACCTTGTCTGCTTAAACATCTAGGAATCATAGGTAATAGGTAACAATCCCCCCCAACCCCTGGAAACCAAACATGGCAAAGTTGGGCTCCAGAACACGGCAGACATTCCATAGACCAGAAACAAAGCAGAAAAGCAAAGTGGTGAGTAGGGTTGATGGTGCTGGGGAAGAGTCCCAGTCCTGGATACAGAGCAAGCAGAAAGCCCCATAGCAGTCTCTGCTTAAAATTTCTCTCTTACACATTGAAACGAGTGACTCACAGATTGTTATTTTTTTCTTGTGTAAAAAAAGTGTCCCAGGAATGGATACTATAAAACATCAATGTATTTTGGACCCTTAATTAAATGTTTATACTTTGGATAAGTAGGATATTTTAACCAGTGACTCAGAACATTGATAGCAACAACAATAATGAATACTTTGTTCAATGTCTTAACAGCACACGCACCTAGGAAGACTCATTAAATAATAATAAAAATTAATAATATGTCAAAGGGCTCCGACAGTAAAGCGTTTGGCCCTGGGGGTTGGCACACAGTAAGGAGTGGTGCTTATATCCTTCCGTAACTGCTGAGAGTCTATCTTGATAGTTTTCGTCATTTTTGTTTTGTTTAAAACTGTCTAGGCTATATGAGTTCTTTTAATTAAATAAAGGTATATTGATACCTATTATTTACCATCTAATAATACTGCCTTGCAGAAGTAGTCCCCCATCACTATCTAGGATTAACTTGTAAAAATAGACAGAGTCACCATCCAATCTTTACAAGTATCAGTTTGTAAACAACACAATCATACTATTTTTTTCTCACATGGGTACATATTTAATGTCCTCAAATATCAAAATAAATTACTACTTTAAAACATACAGATTTTGGGGGTACTTGGGTGGCTCAGTCATTAAGCGTCTGCCTTTGGCTCAGGTCATGATCCCAGAGTCCAGGAATCGAGCCCTACATCCTGCTCCCTGCGCCATAGGAAGCCTGCTCTCCCTTGCCCTGCTTGTGTTCCCTCTCTCCCTGTCTCTCTCTCTGTCAAAAATAAATAAAATTTTTTTAAGATTTTTAAATTTATTTGACAGAGAGAGATCACAAGTAGGCAGAGAGGCAGGCAGAGAGAGAGAGGGGGAAGCAGGCTCCCCGCTGAGCAGAGAGCCTGATGTGGGGCTCAGTCCCAGGACCCTGAGATCATGACCTGAGCCGAAGGCAGCGGCTTTAACCCACTGAGCTTCCCAGGTGCCCCGAAAAAATAAATAAAATCTTAAAAATAAAATAAAATAAAAGATACATAGATTTAAAAAAAACACATAGTATTTTTAATGATTTTTAGAATAAATGGATATAGTTGAATTTTCCAATTTAATGACCTAAATTTTTCATATGATTTTTTAAGTTTTATAGAAAGTGAGGTCACTTGTATGCAGCTACGCTTTCTAGAATGTGAGATTATCATTCAGTCAACACGTCCTTAGAACATACCTACAACGCACATCGCATTCATTTGTGATGTTAAGGATTCATTTCAAATTACAAGCTCTAGCCTGGATTAAATCACAGATGCAGTGTTAGTTATTCACTCTGCGTTTCATTTTCTACACAGTGTAAATTGTCAGTTACATGGGGCCAGTTGTCAGAGCTGTGGTACCCTTTCTCCGATAGAATGCGTGTTTGATTTTAGGGAAGAAAATCACCAAAAATAATTGAAACGTCTGATTCTGGTATAATTTTTTGTAGGTTTAGGTCCATGCCCTCAGGGCTCCTCTGTCCTTTACTTAACTCAATTTAATTCCTCTATTCAAACCTCATTATATAAGAGTCAGGACATTTGGGTCTGAAACTGACTTGCAGAAATACATTTGCAAACTTGCTTACTAAAGTAACAAAATGGAATATTGTCTTTAAATCAGCAACATGCCACCATGAAATTGAGGCTGGTGTTGTGTGTGGGATTGTTCTCCCTACTAAAGTAATCAGAGACTCTACCTGCAAATCTGTAACTTCGAGGTCTTGCCGTATGTATGGGAGACTGACCTTTTTCTAAACTTGATTAAATTAATTTCTAGGCTCCCCCTCCAGGCTTTGACACCTCTTTGACTTCCTTATTAAATGCAGAGCCTACTAAGGACTGTGAGTAAAGCTGTCACTTGCATTCCTTCCCGAAGCAGGAGTTCTAGAAGTGAGGCTACACCTACGGGCCACACTCCATTTAGTTGTCTGCAGCTGACTTACTTCCTAGCCTGACAGGTGTCATTGGGACTTTACCCCAAAGGGCCGTGGAATATCCAAGTTTAGAGGGAAGGGCAAGGCAGCCTTACAGCTGGCAGTGTCTGGTGGTGAAATTGAGAGTGGACCACAAATGTAGCAGGAAGGAGTGGTTTGGGAGACCAAGCGGTTACAGTCCATCCCCTGAATATAACAGCCCATATCCAATGAATTGCCTTTAGGCATAATTAGCCCAGTTTCATTTTTCTGCCAGTTTATGTATTCATTCAACAAACTTCTGTGTTGCTACTGGTATTTGCCACATACTCTGCTAGGCACCGGGCATCTTTCACTTCGGAAGACTAATTTTGCTGTCAGGGATTTCACCATCTGGCCACAGAGACAGGCTTGAAAAAAGTAACTACATTGGATACCAAAAGCTTGATATTGTGAGCATGAGCCCACGGCCAGGGAAGCCCAGATGAATCAGGATTCTCTGTACTTGGGAAGACTGGGTAAGTCTTCACAGAGCAAGTAGCCTTTGAGCTAAAAAGAGATCTCGGAATAAGAGTTCACTAAAGACTATTATCAGAGCTCCTGGAAGGAAAATCCTCCAAATTAGTCACGGCATGACTTGGAGTATGCACTAGAGCAAGAGGTGTTGCTTACCTTCCTTTTCAATTTTACTTGAAAGAGGAAAAAAAATACAAGTTCAGCGCCTGATACGGTGCCTGGTGACAGTAGATATTAAATATACTTGCCAAATGAAGGAATACATTTATGTGTGCATGTGTTTTGAAATGTGTCGGGAAGAATACTCTTTTATTACTGTGTGAAGCTGGAGGACTCCTATCTTAGTTTTAACATTCATACTTAGTATTCTGATTCAGGCATCATTTTTTATGTCAATGGGGTGGAACCAAAATGAATTTATATATTAAATGTTCATTTAGGGATGTTAACCAAAACTTTTAAAGCTCTATGAAGGAGATTTTTTTTTTTATTTTGTTTGCATACTAATGAAAAGTAAGCCTGTTTTCTTTCCTTTTTCTCATGTAGTTTTATTAGCGCTATCAAATTTAATGACTCTTCTGCCCTTTTTTGCTGTCATACTATAATGACTTCAGATCCATATATGCTGATTTAGCTTTGAAAGCAAGTTGGGAAAAAAAGTAAATTACATTCTAACAGACTCTCCTTATGTTTGTATCATTTATTTTTTCTGCTTGTATTCTCCAATAAGTAGTTAAGTGTTTCTTTGAAACCAGAAGCTAAGAAAGCCTGCTATCCCAGCAATACTTCTATTTGTTACAGTGGAGATGCCTTGCATCTAGGGCCCACTTCCTGGGTGTGTGTCCCAGGCTTTATGGGATTACCTAAAGCTCCACTCTTAGAAGGGCACTGGACTTGGTTAATGTTCTGCTGCTGCCATCTTGAAATTCTTAGTAACATTTGAACAAGGGGCTCTGCGAATTCTATGGGTAGACATGCTGGCATTAAGAAAACATTAATGTTTATATTTTGACATATGTAAAACAACACTTTTATTATAATGAAAGCCTCTTAAAACTTACTGCAAGCATTCTCTTTGTCACATAAGCCATCCTGAGCCTCCACTCTCACTGTAACTACTTCTGTCTCTGTGTGCTAGTGTCAGCTGCGATGTGACTAGGGATCTATTTTCAGTCCTTCTTTTCCTGTCAACTCACTAACTGTTGCTCTATTCAGTCTCTTTACTTGACTTCTAGGACTGTGCTAGTTTTCTTCCTACCATCCTGGTAGTTCCTTCTCAACTTCTTCTGCTGGGCCTTCCTTCTTTCCTTAGCCTCCTAAACTTGGGATGCACCAGGGGCCAGGCTGTGCAATTCTCAATGCCCATTCCTTGCTGAACTCCTTCTCTGGTGTTATGTGCCTTCTATATGCCAGTCACTATTGAATTTATATTTCTTTACATGTCATCTCCAACTTAGTAAGTCCAAACTGAATTCCTGAACTTGCTGCTCAAAATCATTCTCCCTGATCTTCCCCCATTTCAGTGGAAAGAATTCTATTGTAGCTTAGATAAAAAATTAAATAATCACCTTCAATCTAATCTTTCTCTTATATTCCCTCCATTAGAAAATCTTGTTGGTTCCATGTTCTGGTTACCATCTATTAGGAGCTATAATTATCAGTCTCTGTTACTCTTTTTTATAGATTTTATTTATTAATTTGACAGAGACACAGCGAGAGAGGGAACACAAGCAGGGGGAGTGGGAGAAGGAGAAGCAGGCCTCCCACTGAGTGGGGAGCCTGATGTGGGGCTCCATCCCAGGACCCCAGGATCATGACCTGAGCTGAAGGCAGACGCTTAACAACTGAGCCACCCAGGTGCCCCTGTGTTATTGTTAATACAGTGGCCAGAGTGTTCCTATTCCAATGAATCAGAACTCTGTACTGGTTTCCTATTTAATTCAGAATAAAAGCCACTGTCCTCAGAATGGTCCACAAGACCCTACATGGTGTGACCTACCTCCCAGTCACACCTTGCTCACCTCATTCTTACTATTTTCTCTCGTGAAGTCTGGTTTCAGCCACACTGGCCCCGAGCTGTGTCTTTACCATGTTGTCTTCTGTACTTAGAATGCTCTTTCCCATCTATCCACATGATTAACTCCTCTGTTCTCAAATGTTTCTCCTGTGGCACCTCCCCAGTGAAGTCTACACCAGTCAAAACTCCCTTCCCAGTGCCCCTAATCTCTGTTACCCTGTTCTACTTTTTTCTTTTTCTGTAACATCCATCATCCTCTAATATAATTACTTATTTATTTTCTGTTGTCTCTTTATCTGCACCTGACACATTAGATAATCAATATTCGTTGAATGTTAAATGAATGATATATACCCAAAGATAACATGTCCTTTGATATGATTGTTCCTTTTTTTCTCTTTCTTTAGCTCTCTGTAACCCTTTTTTATTCACTCATGTTCAAAAGAATATCCCCTTTTGAAGATATTTCTACTTTGAATAGCTGAATCTTTAATAAAGATTAGCTGACAGAAATGTAAGTAGCACTATTTCCTCAAGAGCTAGAAATAATTTCAATTATATGACATACTTGAAGTTGTAAGAAAATTGATCAACACCATTATACTCTGCGTTTTAGTATGATAGCCTGTTAAGAGGTTACCTTCTTTCTGTTTTAATATTACCTAAATTATTCAGATCAGGAGTTGGGAAGGTTTTTGTTAAGAGGGAAAGAATTGCCATATCTCTAATTGTTGAGATAGCTTTTAAAATGTAGCTTATTTTACCCTCAGGTACTGACTGTTGCTGGGTTCTCTCTTGTGTAGAGATTTGACACCTTAAAAGCAGGATGGGTTAAGACTCCTCACAGACACAGGCAGTACCTTAAACACAGGGATTGCCTCATTCAGTAACTCTGTTGTTATGTGTTATATGTTTAGAATAAATCTAGCTTCAGAGAGGTCGTGTGGGAAACATAATGAGCAAGTTTCATGGTTGTTGAAGATATAAAAACTATGCTCCTAAAATATGTTTGTAATTACTAATAATGCCATTCATTAAAAGTAGTAATTTGTGCTTGCTTCGGCAATACCTCTACTAAAATTGGAATGATACACAGAAGGTTGGCTAGGCCTCTGTGCAAGGAGGATATGTAGATTCATGAAATGTTCCAGATTCTTTCAAAAAATTAAAAATAGAGCTACCATATGATCCAGTAATTCTACTTTTGGGTAATTATCTGAAGACATTGAAAACATCAGTTTGAAGACGTATATGTATGCCTGTGTTCATGCACAATAACCAAGATATGGAATCAACCTAAGTGTCCATTAGTAATGAAGATGTGGTATATATACAATGGGATGTCACTCACCCAATCAAAAGTGAATTAAATCTTCCTATTTGTGACAACATGAATGGACCTAGAGGGTATTATGCTAAACAAAATAAGTTAGACAGAAAAAGACAAATACTGTATGATCTCATGTGTGGAGTCTAAAAACAGAACGAATGAATTAACAAAACAGAAACAGACTTTAGGTACAGTAAACTCTTGGATACCAGAGGGGGAGGGGTTGGTGGGTGGGTGAAATAACAAGAAGGCAACTAAGAGGTATGAACTCAGAGTTACAAAATGAATAAGTCATGAGTATATAATGTACGGCATAAGGGATATAGTCAGTAATACAGTAATATCTTTGTGTGATGATGAAATGGTAACTAGACTTAATGTGGGGATCATTTTGTAATGTATAAAAATATCAAATCACTAAGATATATACCTGATACTAATGGGATGGTGTATGTCTATTATACTTCAATAAAAAATGAAAAATAAACGTAATAATTTGTTCAATGATAAATGAGCTAGATTCCTTTTAGTATTCCTTTCTTAAGAGTATAATTTTAAATTATGAAACTAATATCATTACAGGTTTTATAAAATAAAGAACAAAAAATTGGCCTTAAGTTTACCAGTATAGCACAGTCATTTTCATTTTGCATGAATATTTTCTTTTTGCATATTTATCTTTCACACAGTTTTAATAGGGGACATAGTTTTTATTCTGTCTTTTTTGCTTAAGTATACATCATGTCTGTTTCTTCATGTTGCTATGTAGTCATTATCATAGTAATTTTTCAAGGTTACATAATGGTCCCTAGTGTGGCCATACCATAGTGAGCCTAAATATTTTCCAGGTGTTAGAAATTTAAATTGCTTTCAAATTTTTTAAATCATAAATAACTTTATAATGAAAACTTCTGTGTTTGTAGCTTTTTCTGGATCATTTTCCTAGGATATATTCTCAAAGGTGAAATTTCTGTTTCACACAATATGAACATAGTAATGAGTCTTGATGTATTGCCAACCGACTTTCCCAAGTGATTGAACCAATTTTCCGCCTCTAGCAATGTATGAAAGTGAAGTTTCACTATGCCCTTGCCTGTGATTTCTCATTTTTCCCCCCCTTTCCTAGAACCTCGTATTGTTAGCATTAAAATGCTGGTATCCCATAACAGGGTGGAAATTCAGAAAGCAGTTTTGGGATGTCAGATGTCTGATTCTGTTTTTCTCTCAAAGAGAAAGGAGAGAATTGGTTGAATGTGTTTGATTTAGTTGTACATCGAAGGATTGGGAAAAAGATAATACATTGTTGGGCTGATCAGTAGAGGAAATTTGGTATTTATATCAAATTAGTGTATGTGACATAATCTGGCTATCCATTTTTGCCATCACAGAGCTTCACTTTGCTGTTTTAGTCTGAGATAAATTGATTCACAGGAAGACATTATATTTATATGTTTGTTTTCTAAAATCTAAAGTGACACAAGAAACTTGCAACCTAGTTTTATACTTTCCAAACAATTTCACTTAATTTTAGAGGATCACATGATTCCATTTTTCTTAGAATTAAATAATTTATCTTGCTAATGGAGGGTTGGATACCGTAACTGGTCATCCAAAGCTGGTAAAGCAGCTAGTACTTTCCTCCACAAGTGATGGAGAATAGAGGCTGTGGGAAGAAGACTGCTGAGAAAGCACACAGATATTGTGTCAAGAAATAACTTTTTCAGGGCACTTGAGTGGCTTAGTTGGTTAGGCATCTGCCTTTGGCTCGAGTTATGATCCCACAGTCCTGGGATCGAGCCCCACTTTGGGCTCCCTGCTTGGCGGGGTGTCTGCTTGCTTCTCCCTCTGCCTGGTGCTCTCCCTGCTTGTGCTCTCTCTCTCTCACTCTCGTTCTGTCTCAAATGAATAAATAAAATCTCTAAAAAAAAAAAAAAAAAAAAAAGAAACAACTTTTTCTATGAAGGGCTAAAGGAGATGACCCGTACCCTCTTCTGCTGCTCGGGTTTATTCCACTTATTCCACGTTGCTTTCTTTGCAGACAAGCTTTGTATGGCTACTCCCATTTCTTGGGAGTTCTCCTTCCTTGATTCTGGATTACACAGGAAATGAGAAAGGAACACTTGACATATGCTAGGAGCAGAAATAAAGACTTTGAGACTATTAGGGTATTTAGTAGTTGAAGTTGGAGAGCAAGGAAGATCCAGATTTTTTTTTTTTTAAGATTTTATTTATTTATTTGACAGAGATCACAAGTAGGCAGAGAGGCAGGCAGAGAGAGAGGGGGAAGGAGGCTCCCTGCCAAGCAGAGAGCCCAATGTGGGGCTCGATCCCAGGACCCTGGGATCATGACCTGAGCCAAAGGCAGAGGCTTTAACCCACTGAGCCACCCAGGCGCCCTGGAAGATCCAGATGTTGGTAGGAAGTTTAGAATTTGTTCCAAGTGCGACAAAGCTATTAGAGGGTTTTAAGCAAGAGAGCCAAAGCATCTGCTTTATCTGTAATTTTAATATTATAGTCTAGAAAACTTTAGGAAAAGTGCATCTCAGTGAACTTTGGCACTTGGTATCCAGACAATTTGGATGATGGGTTTAACGAAAGGGAAGGAGACGTGTGTTCCTTAATGCAGAGGGGATGACACCCACGTGTGTGCCTCTCTTCTCCCCTTGTCTCCCCTTGGTCAGGGCAGTGTGTCAGGTTGCCAGTTTAGGACAGAAGGGGATTTTAGGGATTCCTCTCCTCCCTCCAGGTTTTCTCAGACCTTGTTTTCACATCAAGTGATTTGCAAGGTCCTGCCCATGCCAGTGCTCCAGGAGTAAATGATATTACTGCTCTTTGCTTGGCGGCAACTCAGACACTCCAGTGAACCAAGGCCAAGTTCATGATGAAAATGAATAGCGGATTGATGGGAGAGACTTGCAGACATAAGCCTTCCGAGTCACTTCCTTATGCAGACAGCCCCTGACTTCACGGTGGTAGACTTACAGCGTTTCAACCTTATGATGGGACAAAAGTCCTAAGAATTCAGTAGGAACTGTACTTCAGATTTTGAACTTGGGTCATTTCCAGGGCTAGCATTAAGCAGGATGTCCCCTCTTGTGATGCTGGGCAGGGGCAGCCACAGTTCCCAGACCCACACAGTCACAAGGGTCAACGACCGATCCAACTGACAACCGTTCTCTCTCCAAGCAGCCGTCCTGCTTTTCACTTTCAGTACAGCGTTTAATAAATGACACGCGCTCTCCAGCTTTATTCTAAAGTAGGCTTTGTGTTAGGTGATTTTGCTCAGTTGTCGGCTAATGTAAGCGTTCTGAGTGCCTTTCAGGTAGGCTAAACTAACCTATGATGTTTGGTAGGTTCGGTGTAGTCAGTACATTTTTGACTTTCGGTATTTTCAGCGTTCAGTGGGGTAACCTCATCGTAAGTGAAGGAAGATCTGTACCTTCTTATCCCTTAATTCCCCGTCCTTCCCAATTATAGCAGGTGCCGAGGAGTGTTCCTAGACATTGCAAGAGCATATTGAGAATCTCTTCTTAAGGCCTTTAAAATTGAATAAGGAGCAATGAACTCTGACACTCTTGAGTGCCTGACACTCACACCAGTAAGCTGCTGAACAGTACCCTGGGTCTGAAAGGGGGCAGTGAAGTGACAGGAAAGGTGAGCTCTGCTAGGTGGCATCTGGGGTTTGCAGAAATTCTGTTGAGAATGAAAACACTGAGATTTTTCTGGTTAAGCTCTGCTATTGGAATCAGGTCTTCACTAATCTGACATTCTAGGCTTCCTTTAGTTTAAATGAGATGCAGAAGCTGCTTAAGGAGGAAAACAATGAGAGACTAGATTACTTCACCTCTTTATTCTCTTTCCTTGAGTTGCTTTTCCCTTAATTACCTTTAATCTAATTCTACTTTCTTTCTCAACACACAGTTGCTTGTGCCCCTTCTGCCTCCCTCCATCTTCTTGATATTTCCTCATGTCCTGTTTGTTCTTCTCTCAAAGATTTGTGGCACTTAACACATTGTGACCAACATTCTCTTCTCTTTAGACTAAGTTTCCTGAGGATTGGGATCGTGGCTTACTAATTACCATTTCCTCTTATGCTTGGCATATTTCCTTTAGATTATATGAATTTAACATGTTTTAAATTTTTTTATTTTGGTGGAAATCTTTGTTGGAAATTTCTGTCATATACTCTTATGCCACTTTAGGATGAGAGAGACATTGAACATTTTCTTATGGCCATGGGACAATCATTGTGGTCTCCAGTTACTATTCTTGACTTCTGCGATATCTGAAACCATATTTCCTTATGTTAAAAACTTCAGAGCATGCAACTTTTCAAATAGAGTTTCAATTTTAGTTTTTGAAGTTATTTTGTATCTTCTTCCTTGTTACAACTGATCTGGTCTACTGCTTATAGGGTGAAGTTTGATTTCACAGGCGCTGGCTTGGCAGGGGGATTGAGGTCTTCGAACTATCTGTTAGAATGGAAAGGCCTTGAGTCAGTAAGGGAGCTAGATGTCTACTGTATAAAGAAGTATGTGGTTACTAACCAACAAGACTTATCCTTTTAACTTTCATGATTCAAAACATTTTTATAGAAGCAGCCACCATCATTCTTTGTTTCTTTGTTTCTTTGTTTCCCCAGCTCTGACAGTGCCAGCCTGCCAAGCCAGGCAGCACTCCCCTCAGGACCTTTGCACTTGCTGTTCCCTCTTCCCGATTGCTCTTTTGCCAGATATTCTTAGGGTTGGCTCCCTCACTTCCTTCAGCTGTTTCTTCAAATATCACTGTCTTTGAGATGCCTTCCATGATGACTTATATAAAATATTACCAATCCCCATGCTTCCCCCTGCCCTCCCTTTATCCTGTGTGGTAGATTGTTATAATAATGAATCATGATTCTCTGCCCCTATGCAGAGGATTCTTCTGCCCCTACGCTGAGGATCACTGCTGTTCCCCTCTCCAAGAAATCCATTGCACTTGCCCATTCTCTGGATTCTACACTGGGCCTCATGACTTGCTTTAAACAGAATGTGGCAGAAGCGCAGATTCTAGAGCTGTACTGTTTGATGTGGTAACTCTTAGCTAGCTCTATGTAACCACTTTAATTAAAATTAAATTAATTACAATTAGATAAAATTTAAAATCTAGTTCTTCAGTTCAGTTAGTCATATCTCAGGTACCAAATGTTGCATGCCATCAGTGGTTACCATATAAGACAGCATGGTTTTAGAGCATTTTTATCAGTGCAGGAAGTTTGATTGGACATTGGGCTCTTCTAGAGTCTATGTCTTAAGAGATCTTGCAGCTTTCACTCTACTCTTTGGGAACACTACCGGGCTTCAAAGAAGCCCAGTCCAGCCAACAGGGCATTTAGAGACCATATCGAGGGAAATTGTGGTATTTCAGCCAGTGGTGCACAATATTTTCTGGATACATGAATGAACCCATTTTAGACTTGCAATCTCAGTTAAATGATAGCTGACTATAACTGCAGGAGTAGTCTCTGGTGGCGCCAGCAGAGGAGCTGGGCAATTTGCTAATCCAAAGAATCTTTAATAAGTTATTATTGTTTTATGCTGATACATTTCAGGCGGATTTGATACACTGTAATAATAACAGATTCCCCCTTCAGTCTAATGACTCCAATAGCTTTGAAACTATGCTCTATATAGTTACCTCATGGATTAGGATGTGGGAAAAAAAAGAGAAAGATGGAGTGAGCCCATACCACACATTTCAGTGAAATCTTTATTTGTTTATTTAGGGAGGAAAAAAAAAGATTTTTTGCTATTAATTCAACAGTAATCAACAATAAATTAAAATGCTTAGTATTGACAAGCTGATAATTAGTTAATAGGAAGGAGTGCCTGGCTGGCTCAATGGGTAGAGCATGGGACTCTTGATCACATGTTGTAAATTTAAGCCCCATGTTGGGTGTAAAGATTACTTACAAATAAAATCTTTTTAAAAATACCTTTGATAATTAGATTATTGGAGACAACTACTTTTGCCTTAAAAAATTATTTACTTAAGGATTTGCAAAGTATATAGTTCAAGTAATCCAGAGCTAACTAGAATCCAGTAATTTAGGATATCCAATTTAGGGTAATCACATGTGGGAGACTTTGTTCTATTTTGCTCCTCCCTATTTTGGAATCCTACCTAGTATTTAATCTGAAAGTATTCCTTCATTTATTCCTTATTCCCTAAGCATTTGTTGTGTACTTTCTATATATGTCTAGGCAAGCACTGAAGAGGATTTCAAATGAATAGATGTGAGCCTTATCCTAGAAGAACTGCAATATAATGGTGGGGACAGATGCATGGTCACAATACATCAGGATGAGCTATGCTAGAGAAATAGGAAGTGCTCTGGAAACTCTGAGGGGGAACATACTGAACATATGCAATGAGCTACTCCTTTGTGGATGGGTGGACGGATGGGCATAGAGGTTAGACATAAACAGATTACCTTGGGAACTTTTTTGGGAGAAGGAACAGAATTATTATTTTATTTTAATAGCAACTTTATTGAGATCCTACCCACGTAGCATAAAATATCAAAAAACAGTTTAGTAGCTGTTGGTATAATCACAGAATTGTTCAGCCATCATCACTATCTAGATTTAGAACATTATCCCAAAAAGAAATCCCACACCCACGAGCCATCACTCCCCCATTCTTCCACCAACCATCCATCCCTAAGCAACCACTGTTCTACCATGTGTTTCTATAAGCTTATCTCTTTCAGAATAATGGGCTTCTATGTCTGGCATCTTTCATTTACATAACATTTGCAAAGTTCCTCCATGTTGGAGCATGGATCAGTATTTCATTCATTTTTATTGCTGAATAAGACTTTCATTATATGGGTATACAGCATTTTTTTTTTTTTAATCTCTTCACCAGTTGATGTTTGGGTTGTCCACATTTTGGCGATAGTGAATAATATTGGTATGAACATTCATATACAAGTTTTTATGTAGACATTACTTTCAGTTCTCTTGGGTAAGTTACCCAGAAGTGGAATTGCTGGGTTACGTGGTAACCCTGTGTTTAACATTTTAAGAAACTGTTGGATTGTTTTTCAAAGCGGCTGTACCATTTTATCATTCCACCTGCAGTATATAGGGGTTCCAACTTCTTCACATCATTGCCAATACTTGTTATTGCCTGAGAACAGAATTGTTTTGAATGAAAATATAAAGCAATTAAAATAGAAAAATTCCCATTAGATTATGTTATACTCACTAAGGCAGCCCATATATAAGTCATATGATATTGGAACCTGAAGCTGAATGCCTTTTGTAGCTCTGTATACAAAACAACTCTGTTAGGGTCTAATTATCTTATCATTAATGTTCACCAGGTGGTTAGGAAATGCTGGCTTTCTTTTATGTCTAATTGAGAGGTAAATGGTGGTGAAATGATTATTTGTATAATACTGTTGAAAGTTAAACCCATTTCTGACATACAATTAAATGTAATTGAAATAGGACAAATTGAATAATAAAATTAAATTTACAAAATATTGTATGAAATGTATGTTCTTCTGTAGGATATTTAGGTGGTGAGCCAGCATTAGGGCTCGAGCCCCACATTTTTACTTAGTTGGCGTGGTTCCCACGTGCCCACACTTGCCTCTTCTACTTCCCTCCCTTGGCATATCAAAGGAGTTCACGAGACATTTCCCTGCCAACGCCCTTTGCAGAGAGATTGTTTTAAAAAGTGCTGAAGTTTCATGTGGTTAGGAAGGAAAATAGATTCTCCAGTCCTGGGGGGCATTCTCACACTCAGATTTGTTTTTCATGAATCTGAGAGACCTGACAATGATACTGTAAAAAAATGGGAATGTAGATTGGACAGTCATAGCACCCTGCTATTTGTCCTGCTCTCCCGTAGCTTCCCAGTGCCCATGACTGGTTGTCTCACATGCTCAGTTAGGATTTCATACAGTGGTTTTTGTGACCTGATATCTGCTCAGCTCTTTGGCACTAAATGCTTAAGTTCCCTCAGTGCACACACCACCACACTCCCTTGTTCTTCTGCTAGTGTTTAGTTTCCTCTTTTGGAAGTACTCTTCTCTCTCTACAAGACTCTGTTTAGACACCACCTCCACGAAGAAGCATTTCTGAGCCCCCTAGTTCTACCAGGTCCCAAAGCACTGATGTTGGGTGCCTCGTTTACCACAGTGAAAAATAAAAAGCAAGCAAACAAACAAAAACAGAAAATGTCCTCAGTCTTGTAGAGCTTTTCTTTTATCTGAGAGAAACAAGTGAAAAACAATAACCATAATAACTAAATGCCTACTTTGCTTAGTAGAAAGTGATGGGAAATGTAGCGGATGGGAGAGGTGGAATTCTACATTAAATAGCATGGGTGGGTGGGCTTCACTGAGAATGCCTCTTGGGAGAAGAATACACCATGCGGATATCTGAGGAAAAAGCCTTTCAGGCAGAGTAAACAGCAGCCAGTGAAATCTCTTGTCACGAGAGCATCTGTGTTAAATTGGAGAAATTCCAGCCGTCAAGGAAGTTGACTGGCTAGTGTTCCCAAGTAGCCTTTCTGTAGACAAATATATATTTCCATGTGGGTGTTTGAAATTCTAAAAATAGTTTTAACATAAATCTCTCCGATGTGATTTCCACTCCCTGGACCCCTAGCCAGTGCTCATTTTGTGGACTAATAATAATCCAAAACTCCCCTTTGGGCACTACTGTACACCTAAATCATACGGATCCTATTATCTTCTTTCTCCGCCAGGAGATCAGGATTCATGCTTCGTGAAATACATGCTCCGTAATCACCGTGTGTTTCAGGAGGACCGGCACTGCTTCTGTGCTCCCTTCTCTGAGTCACATTCCTTTATGCTCTGTCTTCTCTCAGTTTTTAATCCCCTTCCCATTATCACCCAGTCAGTGTTTCCTGGTTTCCCTTTTGTGCCAAATCTGGAAACACTGCCTGGGAATCCTCATCGTATTTGATCAACCAGAAGGCGGAGTTATTCTTCTGGTTCCTTCACTTTCCTTTTAGCAACGTGCATTAAATAGGTTCATGTCTGGGACTTCCCTTTCAGAAAGAAGAACTCTGGCACAGCCCTGGCGCATTATTTTAAGAATCTTTACCTCTCCCACATTTACTGGTTAGATTTGGGTTTGGGAGGGAATAAATACTCTGGATCACTAAAGTTTTTATAAATCTCCTGGGTTACCCACTGTTTTTTACTGTTGGCTTTTAAGCAACATGCTTTTTCATATCATTATTTTATATTTTATATTTCCAGGTGCTTTGGGAAGTAGATACCTTAGGAGTATTTTCATCAATCTGGAGCTTTCTGCTTTAACAACACAATAATCTAAATTTTAAAGGATAGGCTCAGGACCTGGGCATGTTTGTATATATTTCTGGATTAATATGTATTTTCCCTGTTTCTCTACTGTCTCTTCTGTTTCCACATATCAGAGACTTTAAATGTCAGAAGATCGTCTTACTTGTCTTGAATGTCACACCTGGGGACTTCTTCACAAGCCACATTTCTCAGTAGAGATGGTGAGGGTTTTGTCACATAGTCATTTGATGCTCACGAAGGTGCTAACTGATGTGGGGATATGCTGATTTGTGCTTGCCACACAGTCTGGTTTTATAGATGCTATAAAGGTATCTATGGATTTTAGAGAATGTGCTTTTTTGCCGTTCTTCACTTTATTAATTTAAATTTTTTGTCAAGATAATAATTGTAAATAGTTTAAAAGTCAAATAATATTCACAGTTCTTACTGGAAAAACCAACGTTCTGTCATTCATCTCTCCTCCCCCTCCCCCACCAGTAATGTTCTCTTTTAAATTCATTACTTGTGAGGCGCTTGGGGAGCGAAGTAGGTTGAGCATCACACTCTTGATTTTGGCTCAGGTCATGATCTCAGGGTCAGGGGACTGAGATCCTCTCTGCCAGGGATTCTCTCTCTCCCTCTCCCTCTGCTCCTTTCCCCACCCCACTCCCAACTCACACTCTCTCTCTCTCTCTCTCTAAAATAAGTAAAATCTTTACCAAAAAAAAAAAAAATCATTATGGGTGTTTTTCTTGTGTTTAGCTCTGGTTTTCACATCAGATGATTATTCTGGTTTTCTAGATTATTTTTTTATTTACTGTGGAAGATGAGGATTTAGCCTGCGAATACCCTGTCATCCCAATATAGTTACAAAAAAACCTATTTAAAAAATCATTGTGTTCAGAAGCAAAAACTGTATTGATTCTAAAAATGTACTAGAATATGATATTTTAGAAAACAAAAACTGGAGTTTTCATAATGCATTATAAGGGAACTGCACTAAAAGCAAAATATTAGAGCCAGGAGGTGTTTATGTGTGTAATTTTAAGAGGATAACAATAATACCAGCATTCAAATAGCACATGAGAAAATTTTCATTTCCTCTTACCTTGCAGTAGCCAGTGAGTAAGCTTTGTTTTTAAACCCTAGTCAGTTGGAGTCTTAATCACCAAACATTTAATGGGAACAGAGGTGAAAGTTTAACCCTACTTAAAAGAATGAAAGTACTAAAGGCAGACTGTTGTTCTGAGAACCATAAATTTGCATGGAAAACCTCACAAGGGAAAAATCGTAATTGCCTCAGCATGCTAGATGGGACGTATTTGAAGATAATTGGAGACTGTCTTTTATGTGTTCTCTTTGGTTTAGTTTTGATTTCATGTACTTTAATTTGTTTCCATCTCTTAGTTTTTTTCCTTAATATATTCTAAAGAATGTAAAACACTTCTGAGGATCTCATTACTACTTGTGAAATTGCCTGCTCTTGTACTATTGGATGTAATTTTTTTTGCCAGTCTTCTAAGAAAAAGGTATCTTTGAACAGGCTATCCTATTTTAGCAGTCTGACAGGAGTGATCACCCTAAAAGCGCATTTGGTGTAAGCTCAAATATACTATAACAATTTCCCTTAGGTGAATATTGTAAAGATTTTTGTTTTGCGTCCTTAAGTCCTGTCGTCTTTTTGCTTTTATTCATGTTTCGTCATTCATATGCGTAAAATTTATATTTTCACTTCAGACTTTGCTTAAATATTCGTCATTCCCTTGACAAGTATGGTCAGAAGTCTAATTGACATGTTTCATTAGTTGGTGAACACAGTAGGTTACAAATTCAACTTTTGCTTCTCTTTGCAAAGGCCCTGAGACGAGAGTTAAAGGAGAAAGAGTATTCTGTTCTGAATGCTATCGACCAAGCTCGGGTTTTCCTGGCTGATCAGCCAATTGAGGCCCCCGAAGAACCCAGAAGAAACCTACAGTCAAAACCAGGTGAGATCGGTTTCTCTCCTACGTCATAAAAACCCATGTGAGGGGAACAAAATCCTGAAATCAAGTAGGAAGTTTCCTTACAGTATTTCAGGATCCGATACTAAAATGTTTTCTTCTAAGTGTTAGCTTAATCAAATATGTCATTATTAACAAATATCTAGATTTTTACATTCAAATGAGATGACTGTATACATCAATATCCTTATTTTATAAGGAAATTAACTGCAGACAAATAGATTTAGTAAAAGGCATACTGTAACTAAAGGTAATTTCTCTGAGAAAGAAAAATGCGTATTTCTTATATTCAAACAAATTACATGATAAATGATTGCAACTAGAGGAATGGCATTTAAAATACAATATATATAAATACATAAATAAGCAAAGATTTTTTAAAACTTCTGTGTTTTCAGATTACTTTTTAAAATAAGGCGTAAAGTAAAACACCTTTCTTTTAAAAGCAGACAACAGACTTTATTTAATTTAAAATTAACCTATTCATGTACTGTTTATATACTTTGGCTGAAAATTGAAACAGAAACTACCTTCTCAGCAAATAGCTGTAAACCACACAATAAACTTAAGAGATGAATCGGGGGCCAACATAGATCTTTGTTACGATTTTTCACTGTTGGCAATAAAAGCATTCTGATGCATTTTTTAAAACAAACATGCCATTCAAAATATTTTTTCATCTTTCACTTCACATAGTGAAGGCAGACCTAAAAGACTGCCTCATGCTGTGTACAGCAGCATAATTCATGAGCATTTATTACTTGTTAGGAAAGTACAGTTGGAAAATGCTTTCTTTGACTGTAGCCGAAACCAGGGCAGACGTTTGGACAAGTAGCCATTTTCCTCGTCAGCCTTTGTCAGATCAGCCCTACTTCAACCTGAATAAATTTCCCATCAAGATCATGAAAGACTTAACCCTCTAAGCCTAGCTATGTGTGTCTTTGTACACACACACAAACACACACACACACACACACACACAGCATACCTATCTATCTCTTCTAACTTTTCATTTTCTGCGGGCAGCATCATTGTCTTTCCACTCAGTACTGGTGACTCAAGTCATTGCTGGGTCTCCACCTTTCAACAAACCCCACAGTGTGCAAATCCCTCCTAATTGACATTTCTGGCTTTGAAGAAGTACTCCTTCTGAGGATTCTGTTATGTATGTACTGTACACACACACATACATGCACACAGCCTACACATGCACACGCTAAGTGAATGCGTGGGTGAGCTGAGCACCTGTGTGGATGCTTGGGCAGCGGGTGGGTTCAGGGAAGAGGGAAGACCACTGGGATGGGATTATCACAGCAGCAGGGAGGAGCAAAGCCCCTGGCAGAGCACAGTGTGCTTAGGCAGGAGGCAGGAATGAGGGGTTTGTAGGGGCTGTCTGGTTTAGAGTGCAGAGGACCTGGAAAGTCAGAACATTTCAACTCAATATAACAAGAAAGAAGGCACTATTACAATTGTTGTTGTTAAACTTGGAAGAAAAATAAGTTCACTCATCTCAACTTTTAGCCAATTTAAAGTCCACCTTAAATCTGCATTTCTTGTCTCCTTGCTTCCCCAGTACTTTCCAGAGCATAGAGGCAACATTTTTATGTTAAGCTACTTCATCGTGGTAAAAAAGTGTTATTATATCACTAAAGCTTCACTTTGCTCTAAATTTTCCTTCTCGGTGGGTAGTCAGTTTAAGGGGCTTGGTAATAATCGCTTTTTTGCATTTTTATTTGGCTATTAGATTTGGTATATTTCTAAGCCGCTTTCAGATACTATATTGGGGGTCAAGAAAAAGTCATCAGTTTAACTTTATGATTTTCTTGGTTTTGGGGTTTTTTTTTTTATGATTAGTAATTTTTATACTTTCCTCCTATACTGATACTGCTTTCTGCAATGCTGGCTGATTTTACCTGCTGTTAAAAGTAAATGAAAGAAAATTATCCATAATAGCTTTTATACCTTTGTTGTTTACCATGATTTTTGTAGAGCTGCTATCAGAAATAGAGAGCATTTGAAGATTAGTTGTACATGGAGTACTCACTGTGGAGGGGAATAGATCAGGGAGAAATGATATAATGATTTTTTAAAAAAGATTTTATTTATTTGAGAGAGAGAGAGAGAGAGAGTGTGAGAAGGGAGAGGGTCAGAGGGAGAAGCAGACCCCCTGAGGACCTGGGACCCCAATGCAGGACTTGACCCCAGGACTCCAGGATCATGACCTGAGTTGAAGGCAGCTGCTTAATGACTGAGCCACCCAGGCACCCCTGATAAAATGATTTCTTATTGCATTTAATAAGCAGTGCCATGCATAGTGGCACAGCAAAATGGATCCATCTCTCTACTTTTAAGTAACTATTTCAGAAAGTACTTCTCTATGTGACTTTTCTAAATGCCTTTTTTTCTTCATCTCTTTTTTTCATTTTTTTTCCATTATTAATTATCTTGTGTGTGTGTGTGTGTGTGTGTGTGGCAACCTGTGGTGTTTTACTTTATTGTTGAGTATTATAGGTATGAATTGCTCTCAGGAATCTATTAACTGACAAATCCTATGAAAAAGAAAAATTAATTATTTCAACGAAATGATAAGTAGCTGATAATCTCATCAGATATGCTCTGCTAGATATTTCCCCTTTCCCCCAGTTTTATTGAGATATAATTGACAGAAAACACTGTAGAAGTTTAAGGTATACAACATAACAATTTGATGTGTGTATAGATTGTAAACCGATTACCATGATAAGTCTAGTTAATATCCATCACCACACACAGTTACAAGTTATATTTCCTTGTGATGGGTACTTTTAAGATCTAATCCCTTGCCACCTTTCATGTATATATATTTTAAATACTCAGTAATCACTACTAACATTACTGCCTTACTTTAAGCCCTTGTCATTTTTTGTTAGGACTAGTGTTAATTCTTTCTTAATTGGTATCTCTGCATCAAATAAGACCCTACAGTGATAAATCTGAAACTCAGAACTGGCATTTACTTCCCAGGCTTAAAAACCACCAGTAGCCCCTGGAAGGGCATCTGAGCTCCTTCCCCTGAAGCCCAAAGCTACACAGGGACTTGGCCCCAGTTTTCCTGGGTGGCAGGAAAACTGCCGCCTCTCCTGGTTTCTCTTGCCTGTGGGTCTGTATTACCGCAGGAATTTCTGACTCCTTCCTTGTTTGCCCACCCAGCCCCTGCTCATCCTGTCGCAGTCAGCGATGGCGCTCTGTCTCCCCAGCTGCCTTCCTCTCTCTGCTCTTCTCCGTGCTTCCCCATCATTTCCCTGACTGTGTTACTGTGTCTAGAGCTCAGCTCTTCCTTTCCTAGTGATCTTTCTCCCTTATGGAGAAGCTGAAAAAGTGTGTAAAATTAACTGAGCAGCCAAAATAAATATTATATAGCAAATACAGTGAAGATCCTACTCGGACTCATGGAAAAGCAGCTCTCTCCGAGGTATTAACTCTTACTTTAGACACTGTTGTAACTAGTTTAACTTGTGAATGGTGGGTATGTGGCAAAATGGAAATGACAGGACAGGGAGAAGGGTGACAGTGAGCGATGCCTGCTGGCAGTCTGACAGCAAGGAGGAGAAAGAAATTCTAGAACGGATATATGAGGCTTCGAAAATAAAACAAAACAAAGTAATCTTTGGGGCTTTTTACAATAAAAGGAAATTGAAGCTGTGAATTATGGTTTGTTTATTTTTGAAGACGGAATATGAATCAGTTCAGAGTAGGCATAGGAATTTATACTACATTTTACTATATTTCCTTTTAAAATGGCAACCATAAAAATCTAGAGCTAAATAGGTGAAGTGTGGCTGTCTGGAACGCTAGCTCCTCAGAATAACTCATTCTACCTATAAGTGGTTCTTAAGTAAATATAATTTTTAATTGAACTGAAATCATCTGAATAATCATAGGTATTTTACAGAGTTCACAGCTTTGTCAGTAGCGCCCGTATCTGGTTGGAGCCACATGGAACTGTTTAATTTGTTTTAATCTGTATCATGTCACTATATTAATTTTCTTTTTAACACAGTTGAATTGTTTTTCATTTGATTTTAATCACCTGGTATATATCTGTGAAGAGGTAGAATGATAGAAGAGTAAATTTTTCATCATTCTTTTGATTGTTCTTTGCATGTCTAAAACCACTCTCATATTCTCCTAACTACCCCCAATGAGTCAGGTAGATAAAACAGTATGCCTTTTTCTTTCCCTCCCTCGCTTCTTTCCTTCCTCCCTTCTCTCCTTCCTTCCCTCCCCACTTCCTTTTCAATAAAAATGCAAACGCCAAGAAAATAATGTGATGCTGAACAAGGTCACAAGCTAATGTAGCATAGATCCAGGAACAGAGCTCAAAACTTCTATGTTGGTGACCTTCTTTATCCGAAGTGTTTTGGCTGGCTTTCACCACATCTCTTATCTCCTCTCTCTCTCTCTCTGCTTATTAGCCACTGTCTTGGCTCCTTCTCCACGTGCAGTGTCTAGAGCCTCTTAACCCTGCACAGCTGTTTCTGGCTTCTCCTTTATTCTCCCAGCCTCCCCTTACCCATTACTGTTCTCAGTCCCAGCTTTCAGTTCCTTTTGAAAACCGCGTGGCTGCCCAGGGAAGGTGGACGTACAGGCCATCTGGGGACTCAGTCACAGTCAGCCTTAGCCCACTCTGGCCCCCAAACCTCTTGAGATAATCAGAGAGTACACATGCCTTCTCACCTATTTGTCACCTACAGTTCAGGTTAAAGGTCGGATTTGTGGAGATGTCCCTCTCTCCACACCGCATTGGGATGCCGGCACACGTGCGCACATGTGCGTGTATATTTTATGATTTGAGGTTATGGTATCAGCTGCTAAATAAAACTTATAGAGGATAGTTCACCTCTGAAAGTGTTTACAAAGTTGTGCAATTTATTGTATATTTAGATCTAGGAAAGCTCTTTTCCTCTTCTCAGCTTTTCATTTTTAAGATAAAGAAGATTGCATTATTGTCTTCATCAATTTCCTCATGAGTCTTCTTTAAAAACCATGCCAGTTAAGGCATTACTATTGCTACAACTAGTATTTTATTCTAGACTGTCTGAACATTATTTCTTTTTTGGTCTGGTATACTTGGTTAGTTGATTTTGTTTCTTTTCATTATAGTCCTGGAAAAAAGACATCTCTTGGTTTATTGTAGTCTTTTTCTGCTTTGTGTGTGTGTGTGTGTGTGTGTGTGTGTATACTTTGTATAATTAGGTATGACTGTACTTGTGATTAATGGTTATCGTTTTTTCAGATGCTAAAGTATTAAGGGTTAACATTTTTCCTCTTTGGTCATTGACAGCTGGCTGTTTACATTTACTAGTAGTTAATATGTTAACTCAGGGTGTAGTGTTTTCTTTGAATTATGTAATGTTTCATAGTATTTTAGATAGCCAATTATTAGGAGTACTTTTCTCCTATGTGAAATTTGTATATGATGTAACAAAGAAGTAATAAGTGACATTTTTTAGTCCACTAGGTCAGTCCATTTTATGCCAATGTTAGCAAACTTATGCAAATAAAATTTCATGATCATTAAATGAGTGCAATGTGAAACTGTCATACAGTTTAGTAGAAGTTACTTTTATACTGATTCTTAGTATAACTTAGGTTTACAAAAAAAGATGGCAGTAACTATTTCCTTGCAACTCATAAAATGAGACCAAATTACACATTATAGCATAAGTAATTAGGCTCGTAAAACTGATGGGTGTTTTTTCCCAGGGCATTTTTGCTTTCCTAATACCAGCTTTATTAATTAGAACCCTAGTCATAGTAAATGGCAGATACCCAACTTCCATAAGTGTAGACACAAGGGGAAATCTATTAGCCTCCATAGCTAAATTACAGGAAGGGCAAGGTCACAGCCGGCCACAGGGACTAGAATGCCACTCAGAAGCTTGTTCTTTCTGTCCTCCTTTCTCTTTTTACAAGTTTTGATTTTCTTAGCTGTCCTCTAACCATCTCCCTTATGACCTCCTACCAGGGAGGGACAGCCTTTGTTAGCTCCAGCACATCACCGGAGAGGGCTCTGATGGGCTCGGCTTGAGTACCATGGAGCTCAGGGTCTACTGGGATTTGTGTGCCCATGCTGTAAACAGGCGCTTCCAGTGGGCCAGGTGTCTCACATGCCTTGTCTCCTTTAATCCCTGTAACAACTCCCTGAGATGTGAATACTGTTACCACCCATTTGACAGATGAGGAAACAAAGGCTTTGTGGGGTGTGGAAGCACACTGTAACTCAGGACAGAGCTGGGGCACCATGTTGGCTTAGTCGCTAAACTTGGCGCTCTTCACCACCATGGTATACCCTCTTCGTTTTACCCCAGTAATCCTAAGTGCTTCCAGCTATTAAGTCAAAGTAATTTTCTATATTCTGCTACTTTAAAAGAAATTTCATACAGTAATCAAATATATTTTGTAACCGTTTACTTTTCCCTTTACTATTGCTTATTCTGTACTGAAATATCAGGCTGCTTAATCAGATGGCATCCCAATTCACTGATTTCCCTAGCATCAAGGGAGGAGGTGGTTAGGCAATATTAGACTTTTTAATTTTCATATAAAAACTTGAAGGATAAATAATAGCTTTCAGGCCTTATAGACGAAGACAATAATTTAATTAGCTTCTCAAGTCCAAATTAGATTAGTAATGTGGTAATGCATGAAAAAGCACAGAAAAATATAATGTTGCTTTCTTTTTCAGTGTTCCTTAACTACAGAGCAGCAATGTGATCCTTCCCCAATTAAAGTTCTATAATGTATATATGGATGTAATGAATCTAGTCTTCAGCTTTCCTAAACTATGTGAGTTGGCTGACTAAGCCCACTGATTGGGTAAAAATTTCAAAAACTTTTTTGCATGATAATGAATGCCATAGTAATGAAATCCAAATTAAATAAACAAATCAACATTCTTGATGAAGAATTATATGATAACAAAGGTTAGTTTGATGGGCACAGCATTTTAAATTAATTGTTCACCATCTGCTATGTTCTCTAATCACTACTGCAACCATCCATAAATTACATTTGCCTCATAAAAAAGAGGGCAGTATTTTACAAGTATGTATTTTATTGCAATTGACATTTGGGTTGTTACCTTTTTTAATTTAAAGTATAGGAGGATACTAAACTCTTTTAATGGAGTAGTATACTTATCTTGTTTTTGTTGTTCCTCTTGAAGGCTGGAATATTCAAGAGTGAGTTAAAGGGTTTGCCATTTTTCAAAAAGTTTAATGCAAACAAAGGCATAAAATTGTCTCTTCAGTTAAACTTCTTACTTATTATGGCAGTACATAAATGTAAGACGGGCCTAACTTCTTTTGTAAGAATGGCTAAGTATTCTAGGTACTGAGAATATGATAGTGAACAAAAGATATCCTTCCCCTCCTGGAGTTTACATTCCCAGTTTCCCTTCTTTCTTCTCAGTACCATCCCCCAGCCCCCAGGGACTTGTCTACTACTGTCCAGCACTCATCAATGACTTGAAAAAAATTATAAAGCAGTCATTAGTATGAGGAAATTCAGGGAATATTCAGTTACAGAAAATTGAAAGCTGGATGATCTCAGGTTGCTTAGCCAGGTCTGTTCCAGGGTGTCTCTGATGTTCCTGCTCCTTTCCTTGGAGGTTAATTTTCTTAATGATCTGTCTGTCCTCCTTCCTCAATTCAATGCTGGGTTTATTTACATTGGCTTACTTTACAGGAAGAATAAAACTTAAAAGTGTCCAGACTTGGGTTCTATCTCCATTAACTTCTGATCAGATGTACCATTCATCTCTTTCCACGGTGTGCTCTGACTTTCTGGTTTCCTCTCTGTTTTCCTTCCCTCATTAAGACCTTGTATGTGGGTTTTTGTGGAAGATACTCCCTAAAGGTCTTTATCTTGGAGTTCCTGCTTTTCTCTAAATGTATCTATTCACCCGTCCTTTTTTTTCTTAAGGATTTGAGAAGTCTCTTGGCAACGTGGATGGATTCATATCATCTTTATGATGTTCCTACTAAAAGATTTAGGTAACACATTAGCAGGTTAATCTAGTCTGGGTCACCTCTTAATATTGTCACTCTTATAATGTATTAGATGAACATAATTAGAAATATTACAGTAATCAGCTGATGGCCCTTGATGGTGTACTTGTAATCTATTTCATAATGATTGTTATCATCACACAAAATAGGAAATGGGCGGAGTCCTCTTAAACACTGATCATCAGAGGGATTAAGTTAATCTTAATCATGTAATCAGAAAACGTGGAGAGAATATATTTCCCGTTATTTTAATCAGAAGCATCTTTTGGTTATGAAGGTAAGAGAGAAATGGAGGGCAGGTAAAGAGAGAGATAGTAAGAGCCTATGGGGATGCTGTTTTGTGTGTGTGTGTGTTTTGTTCCTGTGAATTCTTGTTGGTTAATATATTGGTTTGCTTACATAAAAATCCCTAGAGATGTCTAGTGATACAGGGATGCTGTTTTGTGTGTGTGTGTGTGTGTGTGTTTTGTTCCTGCGAATTCTTGTTGGCTAATATATTGGTTTGCTTATGTAAAAATCCCTAGAGATGTCTAAACCTCCCAGACTTAGTAATAAAATCATAAAAGGAATCATAAAAGAAATGAACCATTTTTTGAGGTGCTCTTATGTGCCAGGCATGTGCCAGTAGCTTTACAGTTATTAACTGAAGTTCAAAGAGATAAGGAATATATTTATTATTATGTAACTCGTTAGTGTTAGAACTGGCATATGATCTCTTAGTCTTTCCTTACACTAGATTGTCCAGGAGTAAAAATGCTACTCTGGAAGGTTTGTTTTGTTTTTGTTTTGTTTCTATATTTGCTTGCCTTAATATTTCCTGTTCATCGCTTGGTGAAATACAAGATTATAGATACGTGTAAAAAAAAAAAAAGCAAACAGTAAAAGTAAGATATTTGGAATTACCAAATTAAAAAAAGCCTTCGTAAGGTTTGTCCTTCTCTTTGACAGTAAAGACCTTTTTATAATCACTTTATATGGGTATAGGAAGGAGGAAGGAAAAATAAGTGGAATATAAAGTTTAGTATTCTCAGTAAAGAGTTAAGCTAAAGTTCCATTGAGCCCAACTCGGTTCACTAATTATATATTGAGGACATACTGGTCTCTAGCCTGGGTATTGCTGAAACCAAGATGGAAAGAAAGAAAACTTGAATGATGTATGGGTTAGAACCTATTCACAATGGAGATTATATATGTCAATTTCATATGGAGAAAGAAGATACAATAAATATGGAAGATCATTATTTAAAGCAACTGGGGTGATTCTAATAAAGTTCTGTATTATTTCATAGGAGAAACATATACTTTCTTTATTGTAAAATGTTTTTTTATAAGCACACATAAGGAGATTGTTTTCCTTTCTACTGTTAAGATTTCTTTGAGATGTATGGTGACTTTGGCTTTCTTATAGAATTGAATTTTAAAGTTAAAAGGACCCATTGGAATAAAAATTATTTCCCAGCATGAGAAAATAGGGTTCCCACTTGATAAAAGTGAGTTGAGCAGGTCATTTACCTCTCCTAGGAGCCAAGGGCATGATGGGGTCAGGGCTGGCCCCAACCCTAGTCTGTGCTCTTTGTCCTGCTTTGTTCCACCTGCATTTCAGGGAACCATGGCACAGCCTTTCTGAGCTATGGTGTAGAAGATAGTGAGGTATAAATGCCACCAATTAATTTGCATAGTTGAAGAATAAAGATAATTGGACAAGAGAGAAAAATTCAGGATTGATCATTGCTTTCTACTCTCTTTTGTCTTTTTCTTCTCTCTTCTTTCTAAAAGGTAGTTATTAATTCTTCCTAAAAGATAGTTATCTATTGTAACACAATAAAGAAATCACTATTTCAATTACATAAATATGGAATTAATATAACAATATTTATAATAAAATTAATCTATTATATATTATGTATAAATACATACTATGAATGTAGAAAGTAAATATAATTGCACCCTCAACGTTTGGTCAGTTAAATAGGAAGGCCTAAAGAGAAGGGAGAACCAGAATGCTGCCTCTCAAAAAAATCCACAGAGAAGGACACACACACACACACACACACACACACACACACACGTGCACACGCACAAACACAAACACATACTACTGGGAATAGGAAGTGACAGAAAAAGCTACTCTGGTCTGAAAATTGTCAGTAAATTTATTTGGTTTTATCCTGCTGTTTCCTCCTTCTCTCAGATTAGCCTCTATTACTGCCTTTTCAAATGCAAATTAGATTACCCTCTTATCTCTGAGCTTCATTTGCTCACTGGGCCTTCAGTATTTAGTGGCCCTGCCATTGCGTGAAAATGGCATAACAACTCATCGGAGTGGAAATACTCCAGCTTCAGCAGCAGAGACCAGAGAAATCAATTTGTAAGCCAAGAAGCTGGCAGTGCTCTGTCCTGACAACACGTAACAGTCATCTGGGGAGCTTTTAAAATATATCCACGCTGCCCTTCACCAGTGACCAACTAAATTTGAATCTCTTGGTATTTTGGGGGTAGGGCCTCTGGGGATCAGTATTTAAAAACCAACAGGCAAACAGACTCTCAGAGGGGTTTCTAGTACGTCCCCCAAATTCTGAACCACTGGCCCCAAAAGATTCTCCACTCCTGCCTGAGGGTCTTAAAATTTGTGGCAAAAAAAATATCTCTTCAGAAATTTTGAAAGGAACTTTCTTCTTTGATTTTTGAATAACTAGAGGATTTTGAAAATGCAATTATATCCCTTTATTGTTTTCTTCTTTTAGGCCTTTTTTTTTTTTTTGCTGTTTTTTAATTTGTTTTTCTATTCTCTTGCCCCACATTGTCATAACATGGTATTTTATATTTTGCTGTTTATTACCTGTATCACAGACATTCTGGAAAGTTTTTGTTTGGTTTTGCTCTTCTCTCTGTTTCTGGTTTAAAGTACGCATTAAACTGAGATTGGTACTGTAATAGGAGGTACTTTTCTTCGGACTCCATGATCAGTTAATCTGTATCCTTTCTGGCATACAGATGGGAATTGAACATAGAGCTTTTCTTTTCTTCTGAGGAGCTGCTTGAGTAGGGATTATATAATAAATACCACAAAAGGACTGCTCCATCAAAAGATTCTACATTTAGTGAAGACAAAAATGTCCCAGCCATTACAGGTGTTTTGTCACAGGACAAAGACCCCGTGTGTCTCCCTGCCAGGTTATTCAGTGACTGACTCAGAAGCAGTTTTTACTTTATCCAGGTGAAAAAAATCATCATAATTAAGTTGTCTGTTCAGAAATTAGTACTGTATCTTTTTCTTTTACAAAAGCCAGGGAAACACGAGTGCTTAAAATAGATCTTTGAAAAAGACCACGTGACTTATTAACAAACACAGGTGCTACTATCATAAAAATTAGCACTCCTTTTCTCATGGGGCTATTAAGGATGATTTTTTTTTTCCACCTCACATAAATGACATTTGTTTTGTATATTTTATATTATTTATATGGAAGCATTTATATAGATGAGGCATATAAAAATAAAGCATTTTATGTTTATGTGAAATACATTTCATGTAAATGTTCTATATTTCTCATTTTCTAGGTAAGGATTTAAATAAGGCCTGCCTAAAGACGTACCTTTCCTCCAGTACTGTTGTAAGGGACTGTATCCCAGCTCAAGCATTCCTAGAGGCTGGGCGTTTACTTAACTTGTTTTCCTAATTTCTCCCTTACTGGTGGGTTCTCTCTATCTGCCTATCATGACACAGCATCTCTCTCTCCTCAGTTCAGTTACCAAGGACTCTGTGTACCCTTTAATACTTGAGCAGTGCGACCTGGAGTTCTGTGGCTGCTAAACTCTTCATGGTCCATTTGGTTCCTAGAGATTTATTACAGTTGTTTTCAAGTCTAAACATTGATTTCTAGAATTTTCTGGAAATGTGTTCTGTCCCCTTCAGCTTGACTTTTAAATAATACTAAAGAAAGACAGGAGGATGAATTTATGTTGAAGATGAAAGTTACTGTTCAGGAGAGCTCACTTTAGTCCATTTGACCATGAAGTTCATCTTACCAGGAAGTTCAGTAAACTTCAGTTCATTTTTACCAACAATTTGAAATATTTTAAAGTGAAGTTGCTTATGTGATTGATACTAAAAGATGGGATATTATCACAAAGAAGAATAAGTATATCTGTCTTAAATTCTCTACAGCTTACGTTGATTATGTGTTTCTGCCTGGCCTCTGTTTTCAGTGGACAAGTGGGACAACCATCAAAGCAGCGAGATAGGAAAGGGGGCACCCTTGGGTATTGAGGGAACTGAGACCCAGGAGTGTTTAGCTGGAGAGCTCTCCAACCGGCTGTGAGGGTGTCTGCTCTGTGTTCATCGAATATCTCTGTCCTGGTCCTGTCAGCTTCTCATCACTGTTTCTGAGATCTCTGTGTTTTTGGGTTTGAACTTGACTTCCATTTCTTTCTGTATCGTTTCCTTGTCTTCTGGAATCTTACTCTTCCTTCCTGTCCCTGCAGGGCCTTGCATGATACCTACCCTTTCCTGTCTGAAAGTCTAACTTATTTTATTTCAGATATCCTAGAAACCATTTTGCTGTATGAAATATTTGGGATGATCCTTGAAATTTTTCTATCTTCCCATTGAAATGTTTGTGGACGTGCTACACGTCTGGGCTACAGAAAGTGCCCTCTATTAAAGATGAACTGCCAGACACACTCAGCAATGATGAAGTATCTAAGATAATTTGTCTTCAGTTACTGTTTTAAGAAACATGATCAAGTAATCTTATTTTCTCAGTCTTTCCTCATAACTGAAAACCATTTCTCTCCTAATTATACTTCCCATTTTTTTTAAAGATTTTATTTATTTATTTGACAGAGATCACAATTAGGCAGAGAGGCAGGCAGAGAGAGAGAGAGGAGGAAGCAGGCTCCCTGCTGAGCAGAGAGCCTGATATGGGGCTCCATCCCAGGACTCTGGGATCATGACCTGAGCTGAAGGCAGAGGCTTTAACCCACTCAGCCACCCAGGCACCCCATACTTCCCATTTTGACTGAGGACAACAAAGGACTGTCTTTGGATTTTATAGAAGTGAATTTATGTTAAAGAAAAATATTTTTTGAGGGATTGTGTTACATTTCAAGGCTTATAAGTATATTGAAATTCAAAAGTCACTAAAACAATGGGGCCACTTATTACTCTGAGTAGCTATTTTCTTCTTTGGGAAGTAGCAGGGAATTAATTGGTGATGGGAGTATAGAGAAATGTTTTATTCCCCTGGCTCATATAAACTGTGTCTCCATGAACCTGGTAGCAAACCCTTACAAAAGGTGGTGTTCTCACTTGGTTATTGATCAGACTTCCAAATATTCTTCTTCTTTTTTTTTTTTTTTTTAACTGCAGAATTGACTCCTGAGGAGAAAGCCCAAAAGATCGCCAAGGCCATGCGCAAACAGTCCTCTGAAGTCAAAGAGAAGTGGGAAAGTCTAAACACGGTCACCAGCAATTGGCAAAAGCAAGTGGACAAAGCACTGGAGAAGCTCAGAGACCTGCAGGGCGCCATGGATGACCTGGACGTTGACATGAAGGAGGTGGAGGCCGTGCGCAATGGATGGAAACCCGTGGGAGACTTACTCATCGACTCCCTGCAGGACCACATCGAAAAAACCATGGTCAGCTTCACTGCCTCAGATAAAGGATTTTAAGAAATGTTTTATTGTTGAATCTAACACAAAGAAAGTCACATGTAAAAACCATTATAAGGCATTTTACGAAGCCAACCCTGTCACAACTCCATCAAAATCAGGATAGAGAGATTTTTTTTTTCCAGTCACGACAGATGTTTTCCATATGACCCTCACTATCAGAACCCCTTCCCCACCAAAATAACAATGAACGAGACTTTCACAGTAATTTACGTTCCTTTTTCTTTTTAAAATTTATTTATTTATTTTTTAAAAGATTTTATTTATTTATTTGACAGAGAGCAAGACAGTGAAAGAGGGAACACAAGCAGGGGGAACAGCAGGCAGAAGGAGAAGCAGGCTTTCCACTGAGCAGGGAGCCCAATCCCGGACTTGACCTGAGCCAAAGGCAGACGCTTAACAACTGAGCCACCCCGCCGCCCCAGCTTTTATTTATTTATTTTATCCTTTTTTTCACCCAACTCTGTGTCCCTAAACACTTCACTACTTTAAAAAAAAGTAATGCAAAGTCCTGTTTAATCTCTAGATTTCCCCTCTATCCCTTTTATGTTTTGTTTACAATGTTTAAGAAACTGAATTGTGTGTTTTATAGTATTTCTTTCAGCCTGGGTTTTGTAGTATGGCATCCACGTCATGAAGTTGGGCAGGTTCCTCTCTACTCTGTATTTCCTGTAAACTGGTAGTTGGATTTAGGGACTTAATCAAAAACATACTGTTTTGCTGAGGACTCTCATGTTCAATTTTTCTCTCACTGTCTGAGTAGATTATGGAAGGATTAGCTTAGCTATAAATTTTGTTTGTGGTCAGGAATGACCCAAAGTTAAGGCTGATAGATCTGTGATCTTGAGCTCCTTTGGCTCCCACATTCTAGAACATATCCAGAAAAAAAATTAATAGAATTTAGGCAGTAAGAGACACAGTAGTCAGGTTTGTGGTAGCATAGCAACCTCTATATTAGGTAGTCATGAGTCAAATCAAAGAATAAACTAAAGAAACATCAGAAGGTGTTAGACTGACAATATCAATATCATAAATGTGATTTTTACTGCAAAAGACCTATCTTTTGTGCACGGACATTGGATAACATTTTCCCTTTGTTTATGCGTGTGGTTAAAAAGGAAGGAGAAAGGGTCTAGGAAATGAAATGAACATGCAGGCAAATTATATAAGCAAATATATGTGTGTGTAGATATGGGAATAATAATGGCTAACATTTATTGAGGCATACTGTGTGCCAAGAACTGTTCATAGCCAGTTTACATGGATACCTCTTTTAATCCTCACACCAACCCAACAAGACAGGTATATTACACCCATTTCACAAATGGTAAAAATGCAGATATTGCTCAAGCCCACACAGCTGTTAAGTGGTAGAGTTTTCATGATTTCTTCCTTGCTCTTCTCTTTCATTGTAGGGACCTCACTCATACTAATGTAATTAGGTGCAACTTGTATCACCTATTGGAATTCAAAACTTTGAAAGTTACATGTTAAATTTTAAACTTAAAAAAAGTTTCACTACTAAAAGAGTGTTAGTATCTGCCACCTTTCGTTATAAATTTACATGAATGTGCAGAACTCTACGAATTAAGTAGGCTCCTTCCTACAGCTCGGGTGTCCTGAAAACCATTTCCATGGGCGAATCTGAGTTTCAAATAATGAACTGAAAATAAAGCCTTTTAGTAGAGGTTCTCTGGAAGTTACACACTTCTTGCAATTTAAAAGATGGTCTTTAAATGCTGGAAATCTTCAATTCAATGGTCTATGAATAGTATATTTTTTTGGACTACAAAAATGCCTCTTGGTTAGAGCAAGAATTTACCCACTTCAATTTGAAAGTATCAATTTTTAATGCAGGATGGTTAGTGTTGAAGGAAAAATGAAAAGTTGTATCTGGGCTTGTTAAAGACCTAAAAGTTTGGGAGTTGTTATTCCCATCTGATTAAAGAAATTACCCGTCTCTCTATCCAAATCCTTTGTTCAAATCTCTACAGTGGAAAGCCAGGAAAAACACAATAAATATTTAAAAGGAAGGAATAAACTGTGGATTAAAATATTTTCACATCTTATTAAGAAAAGGGAAAATAAAAACCCATGTCTCATTAAACCAAATAAAATGGATTCAAAGTCTGGGATTTTGCACATATACTCCAAAGTATACGTCAAATCCCACTGAAGCTATTGGCAAATAAAAATAAGTACCGATTATTGCTAAATATTATTAAATATGTCAAAGCAACTGGAAAACAAAATCTTTGAGGGACAATCAAATAAGTTTAATGCCCTAAAATTATCCTTAATCATTCTTCTTTGCAGAATACACACCTTCTGACAGGAGAAGCCTTTTCCAGCCCCAACATCTGCTGGCAGCCTGCCAGTCAGCACCTTTAATGCTAGCAGATGTTCCTGTTTTTATAGCAAAGAAGACCACATAGACTTTTATTCTCCTATAGGAAAGTGCAGCCAAACATGATAAATTGGCTCTTTATACTAGAACACATAGCGGATTGGAAACCATTTTAAACTTGCTTTACTTCAAGCCCCTTAATTTGGAAGCTCATAAAAAGCAAAAGATAAACTTTCCCATTAGAGAGATTCCTCACTGCCATAACACCCACAAAAGCAAAGCCCAACGACATTGTCGGTCAGAGGTCTTTTTTTAATATTTTCACCTGTAGCTTATAAGAGAAAAACATTATTTTTACAGAGGAAAATTGGGAACTCCTTGATGTTCTATAAGATCTTAAAAATATGTCTTGAAGTTATAACCTGATTTTGAAATAAACCTGTTATTATTTAAAATGATAGAAACCTAAGAGTACTGTCTAGCCTTCCATTTTTTCATCTTTGATACCTACAAAATACAAAGACATTGATTTTAAAAGCTGATTGAAATTCTTGAGTCCTCTCAAGTCGTCTAGGAGAGAATATTAATGTATAATGTTAAATTACAACTGAGTTGTCTTTATTCTTAAATGGAATCTGAAGGAACGCGGGTCTCTTCCTAGTCCAGACTGAAAAATTTACTTTCCCCACCCTAATCCCACTTCTGTCTGTCCCATGCTTCCCTGTCAGTGGTTCATTCTTCAGACCTAGAATGCCTGTTATCATATAACTGCTTTTCTCATTGAACCGTGGGTCAGTCTGTGCACATATTCTGTCATCGGTGAAAGACCAGCATCTACAGCCATGAAGAAAAATGATCACAACTCAAAGTCTTTTCTTTCCATTTTCCAGCAACTCAGATGCCTTTGTGAGCTTCCCTTCTTCTGCCTGATTTTGAAATGTTGGTGCCGTCAGGGTTCTTACAATGTTTCTTACTTTACACGCATTGACTTCCATGTTCACTGTTTTAAATGTCATTTATACACGGCTCCCTCCTTTGTGTGGACCTTTTTATGCTGACTCTGGGTTCTAGATCTGTTCTTGTGACTTTCCTTCTTGAGTTTCTTCTTGTGGCTTTTGAGCATATTCCAGAATTTTGAAAAACACTAAAATATATTCTCTGATTTACCTAAAATTAATTTCCTTTTTGAAGTAAAGTCATATTTGTAATACTATTTTGATTTTTATCAACCATAATGATTATTTTTAACCTCTACATTATCTAAGGGAGCGTTACATAGGGTAACAGGTTTGGAAGAGAGAAGTAAGAAAGGAAGTGGTTGAAGAGGGTTTTTTTAAATAAACATAATGAGGAAGCCAAGTTAATACTGTGGTATTCCAATGAAAATTCATGGTCATCAAAGCACTCTGATATGTAATATTTCATCAACTAAACTTGGTATGGGGAAAGGCAGAACAAGGGTTTGTAGACATATTCCTGTCTCTTAAGGGGTGGGATGGTAGAAACGCTATAATTTGAGGGCTGCTGCTAACTGTGTTCACAACACCTAATACATATCATTTCAGTTTGGCACATGATTAACTCTGATTTTGTGACATACTAAAGAAAAAACAATATACTGTTCTCCTTTAGTATTTCAGTTCTGTTCCCAATTGTATATTGGATTAACTTGCCTCAGGTTAACATTTTCATGGGCCTTCGTCCGTAGAAGTGAGTTCTCCCCTCTTGTATGGCAAAGTTTGTGCTGAATACTGGAGAGTGTCTCTTCTCAAGAAGCTTCTATTCTTCTTAAAGGACATCAAGAATATGGATATACTAAAAGCTCTGATAAGGAATGATATTTAAAATACATAACAACTGGCCTGTATGGCACCAAACAATCAGAATGGTCTTCACTATGAAGCCCCATTTGTGTGGCTGCATGTGTGCTGGCAGGAAGTCCTGACTGGATTCTAGAAGGCAGAGAGAATGCTGGGAGCAGGTAGTGGGGCCTCCAGCTGAGAATGCTGAGGGAAGGGCCTTAGGGAAATGTTCCTTGAAATAGGATGCATAGGGACCTGAGTTGACTCTTAAAGCATCAGTGGGATCTAGGCAAAGACTCTGTTGGAAAAGGGGAACGTGAACATAGAGTCAGGGGGAATTATGCGGCAAAGAGAGAAAGCTTAGTGTTTTCATTATTCTGTTTGCTCTTACAGGACATGTTACTTGTCCCTGGCCCCAAATATCTTTTGTTTTTCTCTTTCCCTCTTCACAGACATCCTCCATCACCACCTGTACCATCTCTCATTTGTCACTAAGCCTCATTTACATTTTTTCTTATAGACACTACTCTTCCTGCCCGCCCCCCCCACCATGTGATGATAATGACTTTGAAAGGATCAAAACTTACCTCATGAGTAATAGTCATAGATTTTGTGGTTAGGAAAGTTGTTCTTACTGGCCACTTAATTTTATTTATTTTTAAAGATTTTATTTATTTATTTGACAGAGAGAGTGCACAAGTAGGCAGAGCAGCAGGCAGAGGGGGAGGGAGAAGCAGACTCCCCATTGAGCTTGGAGCCCTCTGTGGGGCTTGATCTCAGGACCTTGGCATCTCAGGACCTTGGCATCGTGACCTGAGCAAAAGGCAGATTGACTGAGCAACCCAGGCACCCTGGCCACTTAACTTATTTTTTTAAGATTTTATTTATTTATTTGACAGAGGGAGAGAGATCACAAGTAGGCACAGCAGCTGGCAGAGAGAGGGGGGAAGCAGGCTCCCTGCCAAGTAGAAAGCCTGATGAGGGTCTTGTTCCCAGGACCCTGTGATCATGACTTGAGCCAAAGACAGAGGCTTAACCCACTGAGCCACCCAGGTGCCCCTGGCCACTTAATTTTAAATAGTAACGTGTTCAAATCAAATTGTTGCCTCTGATGAAAAAATAGTAAGATAACCAAGGAAAGAAAGAAGGAAAATATGAAAGAAAATGAAAAATAGAAACAAGACTACAAATTAGTCAAGTGGATAATAATGGCAAACGTTTTCCAGATGAAATTACATAAGATGATAGATTTGCAGGAAATACATCATCATCTCAATGAGTTTGCCTTACGATTTTTCTCTCTGTGCTGCTGTTTAGATTCTCCAGGTTACAAAGGCTGAGTCTGTGGCTGTTGGTCCCCGTGGCTACAGACGTGAGCTGGGCTGCCGTTGAGTACACAGCTGTTGTCAGTGGCCTCTTAGCTGGTCTTGCCATTTTCTTTGAAGAACGGTTCAAAATCCTACCTTCTGTTACATTCTTTTCCAAGGTCATCATTTCTGTTTTTATTCTTCCAGGCATTTAGAGAAGAAATTGCACCAATCAACCTAAAAGTTAAAACAGTGAATGATTTGTCCAGTCAGCTGTCTCCACTTGACCTGCATCCATCTCTGAAGATGTCTCGCCAGCTAGATGACCTTAATATGCGATGGAAACTTCTGCAGGTGTCGCCACTTTATCCCTCTTCATGATCCAGCCTTGCCCAGTCGGTCCTTAAACCCTGCCTGATCATTCCCCGCACACCATCGCTTTCTCCTTCTTTGCTAGTTGTAGTTGATAATGGATTTGTAGCATGTAATACCAGCAGGTGTCTGTCGTTCCATATCTTGAACCCAGAGGCCTCATTTGTTTATGAATAGAGGTTTTAATGTGATTTTATGAGGTACCGTTCATATGATATTTGTAGAAAACTGCAGAAGGTCAGATAAATCATAGTAATGGAGACCTAGGACAGGTCACAGAAACATTTTCCCATAATGGCTCATGAAGGAGTCATTTTTCTTACTTTAATCATGTATTTTTTTTTCATTTTGCAAAGTTAAGTGATCTCCATCCTTCTTCCACTGTGTGCTACTCAAGTATGTTGTTCATTCTTTCCAGCTGGCACATTTACACTATTGTGGTGTTCTTACCTTTACCTCTTATGTCTAAGTTGTTGTAGTGACTGTGGATATTACTTGCTCATTCCAGATTTAACAGAGCCGAGCCCAGAAGAACTCTGTTGAGTACTACTAGGTATCCGCACGTACAAGTCACCACACATGCCCATGAGTAGCTTAGTCTTGGCAGAACTTTGTCATGTTCAATGGCCAGTTCCTTGGAGTCGTAATAATTATTTTTTCCCTGAAAACTAGCAGGATAATTTAAGTGGAATATTGAAAAAATAATTGTGCATTTTTCTCTCTCTTTGGGGCCTGAAATGTAGTCTTTAATGAGATAGATGTGCAGCTAGAGGTGATACACAAAAGCATTTTATTTTAAAGCTATAATATTTTATAGCATATTAGGTTACCTGAATTAACTCAAACGTTGAATACCCAGTGCTTCATATGTTCTTCATGAATATGAAGATTTAAGAAATGAGTGTATAGCATCAAACCGTCTTTTCTATGTTTGAAAAGACTGTTAATAATCTGGGATTAGTAGAGTAGGAGATGGTAAAGTCAGACGTGCTTTTCTGGTGAGTGGAACAGGAAGTGTTTGACTTTCTCTTTTTTCCTTCTGCTCCATTTCCCTAATTCATTACCTTCATGTGGGTTTTTCTGTGGTCCATCCTGATCCCCTTCTGCTTGTGTTACCACTATCTCCAAAGATTAGAAGTCAGGGAGTGCACTGTGCTTGAAAGAGGATATGCATTCTCTTATCCTTATCTCTGAGTGTTGTAACTGCTGGAGCGCAGATGTTAGTTGCTGGTTGAATGAGAAGGGAAGGCATCTTCTGCTGACAGCAGTGTCACTCGTTCAGGACCATCGTCTCTTCTCCTGTACTAGACGGTGGCAATTAAGTGCTTTTTGGCTTTAATGAACAAAGCACTTGCTAATGCAATTTAAATAGCTAACCAGGAAAAATTAGAGCTGCCCAGGGAGCCAGAGATAGACACGTTTCATTTAAAGGCAGCTGAAAATAGGATGGACAATCTCTCCAGAATAGCGGACTCGCACGCAGAGACTGGGGCCAGGAAAAAGAAAATGGAAGTGTCAGTAGGCCGTGTGTGGTGGTTACTGAGTTGCATTTAGCCTCGCAGTGGACCCGCTGTGCATGTTCATAATGTAGAGAGCTAACGGTGGAAGTTCGGAGGACAGATTCAGAGAGTATACTAATTGGCTGCTATACCCTTGGATACCCCCAAGTTTAGATGATTGAACACAAATGTGGAAGCAGATAAGAGATTCCATACTCCTAGATCTTCGTACTGTCCATCCATCTTTATCTATCCATCTATTGTCTAATTCGATCTCTCTGTCATCTACCTGTCTTTCTGTCTGTGCCTCTGGCTGTCATCATCTATCTGTGTTTTTCCCCAGCATTATTTTAGACTTCTTTTTCATTTGCTTCCTGTGGCGCTTTTGACCACTTTCCTTATAGAGGAGAGATGAGTAGCCACTGGCCACAAGGCCACAGCTTGACTTTAGATGCTTTCGAGCTTTCCTGCTTTCAAGGCAGCATAGAATAACAGGAAAGCAAGAGCTCCTGGGACGAGATTAGCTGCATGTGGATACTAGTACTGTCGGGTACTGACTTTCTGTCCTTGGACACCTCTTTGTGCCCCAATTTCTTCATCTGTAAAGTGGGGATAATAATAAATAACACTTACCCAACAGGGTCATTGTAATGGTTAAAAGAGTTAATTTGTATGAACTGCTTAGAAGAGTGCCTGGTGCTCTTTGTAGTCAGTTGGTACCGGAAGAGCGTATTTTAATCCTAGTACTTTGGTCCCAGAGATAGAGAAGGAGTCTGCACAAGCAGTCATATCTCGGGCAGTAGCCTCCTTTAGTAAACAGGGTTACTGGAGCGGGGGTGTGTGTGGGGGATGGAGTAACTGGGCAATGGGCACTAAGGAGGGCATGTGATAGGATGAACACCTGTGTTACATGCAACTGATGAATTCTTGAACTCTATATCTGAAACTAACGATGTGGGCTCTATGTTGAATAATTGAATTTAAATAGAAAAATACTTAAATCAAGTATATTATTAAAGTCATTGTTTTCAAATCAAATTATTTCTTGCATGTGTGTATGCAGGTTTCTGTAGATGATCGCCTTAAACAGCTTCAGGAAGCCCATAGAGACTTTGGACCATCCTCCCAGCATTTTCTTTCTAGTAAGTACTAGTAAGCTTGACTATTCTCATTAACTGAGTGAGTGAGCATGTTCTTTCAGTTCCCTTCCAGGAGCCATATTCTTTGCTACAAATACATTTACTCACGTTCGATAAATGTACAGAAAGTAATATTAAGATTCATTACCATATTGTTTATTGGTTATTAGTTATAATAATCTGGCCACCATTGATAAGTCCCCAAAGTGGAGCAAAACTGAATTTGTCTTTAGCTGTGGTTTTTCACTGAACCATCAGCTATAGTAACTAATATAGTATCATATCGTCATTAGCGTATCATAAAGGCTATGAACTTTTTCACAATAAAGAAATCATTTTTACATTTTCAGATTTCTAATTAGTGTTTCTTCTTAAAAAGTGTTTATCAATTTAAAATGTACCTGTATCTTTAGCAATAAAAAAATAACTCCCCACAAATCTGAGATTTTTGTTTATTAGGTTCACTGTAATCATACTTCGCTTTTCTTTCGGTCAAGTATTGCAGATGTAGCCAAACCACGTATGTAGATTTGTAGGTAATATTCTCCAACTGAAACATTTAATTTTATGGACTGTTCATGAGATCTTATATAAGTGCTTTGAGCTTCTATTTTCTTTATCATTCACTGCTGGAGAAACTAAAGAATGTAGGATTCAGAGTCATCCAAATTAAGATTAAATTATTAATTCTGCCTTTTGCCAGATCTGTAGATTCCTGAGAGTTAATTTCTTTATCTTAAAATTCTATAATAATACTTATTTTTTCTGATCGCCTTGAAAATTGAGTGAGGAAGCAGAGTGAGTTTCATAGCACCCATCACAGTTCTTGACACTGATGCTTTCACTATTAATTTCTTTCCTTTTATTTTTCCTGGCAACATATGCCAGAAAACAGCTTGTTTAATTCAACATAAATGAAGTTTAAAACTTAAGGCACAACTTATATCCCAATTATGAGAACTTCTTTGTATCTATAATGATAGAGAAAACTGAAGTAATACCATCTCTTCCAACCAAATTGATTACATTCATATTTTCCCTTAATCTTTTGTCATGGTTGATAATCTGCTTTACCTCAATTCAAGGTTGGCTTTTCTATTATCACAGTTTAGAGAATCTGAATTAGTCATTTCCTGCCCCTCCTGTCCTCGAGTCCTCCTGCTCCCCCTTTCCTCTCCCCCTCTCCACGCCCCCATGCACATTTTCTCTTTCACACACAAGAGCTCTTAGATAGCCTATCTTTGAGTGATTGTAGTCCTTCCTGGATTATACTGGGTGCAAGGGTGCATTTCTAAAGTTGGGATGCCATCAGTGTTGATAAAGTAAAGAAGTGTGCAGTCTCATTAGGTATGAACTACTTCAGATTTCTTAAACTTAATTTAAGCTGTGTGCTAAGGCCAAATTAAAGCAGAATTTAACAAGAACTTGTGACTCTATTTACAGTTCTAAGGATTAGTTATCTATTAGTGATGAAATCCTACACTTTGACCCAGCAACCATTTGTATAATAAAAATCCAACTCATGTTCTTTAGGAAAGGAGACATGGTAAGATTCACATGTACTTTGTGAAACCAAAGCATGTGGCCTTTTATTGTCTGGCCCTGATAGTCCAAGGAGGTCAGAGTTTTTCAAATCAAAACAATTGTTAACGTGAATGAAGACATGTAAACCAAATCCCAATTAATAAATTGAATAATTGTTATCTCTTGCTGCTTGGAATCATTGGCTTTATAATATTTCTTGGACATCAGCCAGGTTATAAAAGAAGTCTGTTTAGCTAGAACACAAAATAAAAACTGACCTATGGGGCTGGTGCCAACACTGAAATGAGGTTGGCTCCAATGAGAAATTTATTATACCTACTTCCACATTTTCATCACCCTTTTATATTTTCACGGACATAGTTGGAGAAGGGAGTGCTCCCATGCTATAAAGAGAAGAAGAATTGTTGAACAGGAGAATTGCTGAACTAGGGGTCAGAAATCTTGAGATCATGTCTGAGCTCGGCCATTTCTTTATGGAGCAAATTCTTTCACTTCTGAGTATCTCGTTCCTTATGTATCAGATAGAGCTCTAATGAGGGCTTGTTGACTTCCTTATCAACAGATGTATTTGAAAAGGCTTTGAGAGTTTAGAATGCTATATTTTTGTAAGATATTAATGTGACCTGAAATTCAGAAAAAAAAAAAGCATTGATAACAACTGGCTCTGAGAGCCTAGTGATAATTGCAAAGATTTGTTTGAATTGCTTGTTTATTAGTTTATTTGGCAAAATTCCTTAGTAGCTCTAACTTTACATGTTTAACTCTTCTTAAATCAGTCTTAAAATAATTTTATGGGAATAATATAGTTTTATAAATAAGGAAGAACTGGGATTATAAGAAATAAGTACCCGAAACAAAATATAAAATCTCAATCATAGTGATATCTAATGTGAAAGTAAGAAACTGTATTTTCTGTGCATTTCAGATGAACTAAGTTTTTGGCATTCTTCTATCCAGATAATTACCTTTGTTGTTTTCTTTTTTGTCGTTGGTGTTTTTAACAACCCTTTGCCTGTGTTTGTCTTAATCTTTCCTTTTTAAAATTCATACAAATGAGTTTGTTTAAATGCCATCTGTCCTAGATAGTTATTCTTGTGAAACAAAGTAAAGCATGTTATTAATGATCTGGAAAATTCAGTCTTGGGGAATCTAGTTTATAATCTGGATATACCAGGTAAAATTAATTTTGGCTTTAGCTTAATCAAAAAATATATACAGAGTCCATTTTTCGGATAGCACTAAGTTTTAAATTGTGGTGATCATAAACAATAAAACTTGATTTTGAGAAGTATTTTTAGCAATAGGTTCAATTAGTTAGGTTGGCATTTGAAATTGGAACCTGCGTTGTTTCTTTCCTTGCTTCAAATGAATCTTTAAAAAGTTACTCTTTGTTTAGCCTCACAGATTTCATAATTATAGGAATCCAGCTCAAAAACCAGAACAGTTCGCATTGAATTGGCTATAAAATGTGTTCAGTTGTTTTGCATTATGGCGTAAGTCTTTTGGGTGAGCAGTGTTTCCAATAACCTCCCTTTGTTTCTTCAGCTTCAGTCCAGCTGCCATGGCAGAGATCCATTTCACATAATAAAGTGCCCTATTACATCAAGTAAGTTGATTTTAATTCTCCTTTATGATACCAAAATTACAAAGTTATGTTGATAGGTTAAGAGGCTTTCCACTGTAACTTTGGAAAATAGAATTCAATCCTGCTGTCTGAAGGAAACTATATATATATAATATTTAAAAGAAGTTAGTTTAAAAATCAGAGTATTATTTGTAGTTTATTAGGTTAAGGCCATAGGTGTGTTTAGCATATATTATTTTTAAACTGATACTAAAATATTTGGGGAAACTGACAAAATTTCTAAATATGTCAAACTCTTGGGGCACCCGGCTGGCTCAGTCTGTAGAGCTTGAGACTCGACCTTGGGATTGTGAGTTCGAGCCCCACCTTGGGTGTAGAGATTACTTAAGAATAAAATCTTAGTAAATAAATATGTCAAACTCTGGACATGATGCTGTTTCTCACACTGTACTGATTCTAAACCATTTTTATTTCTCCCAGAAAATCCATTTAAAAAGTGCTGTACTCTTCTCATTTTAATCCACTAAAAACAAGCAGTGTTTTTATCATTAAAAAGTTCAGTATTTTCAGGGGTTTTTGGCTTATGGATATTATCTGCAGTATAGTTTAGATTTATCATTCTTCCTTTTTTTATTGTCAGTTTGAGAGTTTCTCCTTTTTACATACAAGTTTCTCCTTATTATATAACATTTTATACATTTTGTATCATTTACACAAGGTCTGAGTAGGATTTGATCCTTGGCTTAGGCTAGGTATTGTCCTAGGACAGAATGATACAATCCCTTGAGGTGTAAATTAGCAAAGATGTTGGTTTACAGTGTGTTAAACTGATGAAAGTCCTAGCTGACTCTGTTTTATGTGTATGGTGAACAGCATCATAATTACAGGAAAGTAATCACTATTATTAGGAGTCAACTCTGTCTCAGATTAGCCAGCTGACCTCAGGCAAGTTGGGTAAACATCTCTGGGCCAGTTTTCCTTTGTATCTTTCCTAAATGGCATATGGATCTCCAAAATCCTTGCTGACACCAATAATCTACTCTTCCAATATCCCTCTTCCTGAAAAATTTGTATATGAAGCCAGTGTTTGTGAAATAGTATTTCCTTATGAAGGTTCTATTGTAGTCTGAGATGCATCCTCTGGGTAAAGAAAAATCACCATACCATATATGAAATATAATAATAGTATATGTTATATTGCCTTAATGGAATTCACTACTTTCACTGTAGAGTCTATAGTGTACTGGTTTGTGATAAACTTAAAGATAAGGTAGCAAAGCAATTGGCTGGTGTCAGATTTGTGCAATCATGAATAGAAAAGTCAGAGGCTGGGTAAATTGACATGTCTCTATTGAGAATGTAATCATCTGAATCAAATTTAAACCATTTTTAAGATTTTTTACATTTTTATTGTTATAATAATTAATAATAATAATAGCAGCAGGTGAAGAAGGGGGCATGAGTCAGGGAATGCTCACAGCCTCTAGAAACTAGAAAAGGCAAGCCAATGGGATTCTCTTTTAGAATCTCCAAGGAGGACCACAGACCTGCAAACCTCAATTTTAGCTTAAGGAGACATTTATTTTGGAGTCATTTTTTATAGCAGCAGTAGAAAGCTAACACATATATTACACAAAATGAAGAAGTCCATGAAATTATTTGAAATTAAATTGTTTTACTCAACTGACAAAGAATCCTGACATGATTTTTTTTTTTAAAGTGTTGATCAGATCCAGCAAAGCAGATTTTTGTCTTTACTGGATAAAGAAAATATTAATTCTCTTGTTTGATTATGTTATATGCTGGCTATTTATTTGACTTGTCATTTTAAGAATCCATCTTGAATTTTAGCACTGCTATTGAAAAGGAATTTCTGTATGTCCAAGTTGATTATATATGGCTAAAAATGACATTAAGTCAGAGTTTCACTGATTCAGAATTTTTATAATTTTGGTTGGCTCTCACAGGATTATAGTCTTGTTCACACTATGAGTTCTGATGGGGTAGACTGTATAGCAAAAGCTTGTTCCTCTGACATCTCATTAGCCGGAGCTCCGTGACCATAACCAGCACTTTAAAATATGTATAATACAATGATGGCCAATATGTGTAATGTGACTTGTAGGATTGTAGCATCCTAAAATATCTTCAACATCATTAGTGAAAGATTGAATTTTCTTGACTCCATATAATTTTACTGTTAAGTGTCTTTTGGGACTTTGAAATATGTAGAGATCTCCCCAGGTATATAGGTTGAATTCTCTTATTTTTAGAAAACTTTCAGCCAGATGTTTTCATTACCTGCTCTGTTGTGTAACTTAACAGTTTCTTTCTTCATAATAAAGTATATCAATCTCTGGAGGTAGGGTTGATATGAGCCAGTATTTCCAGATGAAGAATTGTTATGAAAACAAAATTTAATTCCCAAGTAAATTAATAAGCAAGTAAATAATGAGTGAAAGGGCTTTTAATATACACTTCCTTTTGCATGGCTGCACAAGTAAGTAGAGGAAGAATGTTAAAAACAAATTTAGCATGATTGTCATGCAGCTAGAGTCTCCTGGAGCATATTAGGATGTATTAATTTAGCCAAAAAGAAAATAAGAGTCAGGTAAAAATGTGGAAGTATACGATTTTGTATTCTTTATGGAAGTATACGATTTTTTATACTTCAATGGCAGAATATAGTGAGAAAGTTGAAAGGAGAATGGGAAGAACAAATTGTTTTTCTTTCGTATTTTTGTTTTATCGATTAGCTAAAACCTACTTTGATGGCTCTCCAATGCATTTCTTTCTCTCTAGGTGTGTTTTCCTTAATATTTTGTGTGTACTGCAGTGGTTCCAGACTCATTTGTTTCTAAAAAATGGTAGAATATAGATTTGAACTGTAAGGGTCCGTATGGTATAAATCCCTCTAAAGTTGAAACTCATATCTTTAAAATATATTTGCTGCATCTAAGGTAGGCTTTCCAAATCTGATCTAGTTATTTTTTCTTTTCTAGTATAATCCAGTGACAGCTCATTGTTCTATCAGTTTACAGAAACCTGCAATGACTCCTGCTGCCTTTACAATATACAAAAATCTACCATCAAAGCCAGATTTCTTTCTCTGTGGATTTTTAGTTATGTGTTTGTGTTTTGCACACGTTTTTCATTTCCTCAGCTAAAAGTTAATATCCAGGGTGTTTCAGGCATAAAAGGAACAACGAGTAAAAGCTTTGGGTTGAACTTTCCTAACATGTCACGTTAATCATATAAAGCTCATTGCTTCTCATTTTGATCTGGAAATAATACTAATAAATAGTCATAGCGGGTGATAATAAAGATCACTGAAACGAATTATATTTTTTGAATATTCATTTGCCAGCCACTGTGCTAATCCTGTAATTATCTCTTAATTCTCACTGGACTGTTGGAACTGTCATTACCCCATTTACGGGCAAGGCTTAGATAACAAGTACGCACATAGCTTGCTCCAATCATACAACCAGTACAAGGAAGAGCTAGTGCTCAAACCCAGGAACTGACTCCAGCTCTTGCCTCTTGACCGTTGCGCCTCCAGCTCTCTGCACTGAGCAAAGAGAACAGCAATTTAAGTCACATGGAAAATCTGGGTAGTATGGGGACTTATATTAAAGAAGGCGTGGTCAGGTGGAGGAAATTTGAGCAAACATCCTTTTTGTTCATGCTACGGATTGGCTGCCATTTATGATACACCTACTAAGGGCCAGCAGTTAAGGGCAGAGCTCATTTTCGTAGGTCATTTCTGTAAGGGTAATGCATGCTTTAATATGGTTAAGGAAATGTCACACTGCGTGGTGCAGTAATGGAGAAAGGTACTTTTCTATAGGTAGAAAAATGTAGTTGTCCACAGTCCTGCCAGTCGGATCTTGACAGGAATTCAGAGGTAGGGGAGCAAACTGTGTGGCCCTCCACTACCTTTCCTCAGTTCCACGGTCAGAGATTTCTGTCAGGTGGATTTCCATCCATGATTAGGATGCTCAACAGAGCGGGCTCATAAGTCCCGTAGGGCTTTTTGCGTAGATGGCTCTGTACATATCCAGTCTGTTAGTAAGTAGTACTCTTTCACAGAATTTAGTAAGGTGAAGTTAGGAAATCTGGTTTTCTCTTCTCCCTCTATGATGTCATCCCTGAAGCCAGAGTGCATGACTTTTCAGGAAGCCTTAGCGGAAATGCTGCTGCTGCTCTCATGACGGGTTGTCCCCTCACATCCTAACAGTTTTTCCACTTGAATCTGAGGTGCAAACCTAAATTCTTTATAGAATCCTAAGTGTGCTAACACACATGCAGCTTTCATGTGAACATTTTAGTAATCTCTTCTTACTAGATAATACATATCACATTCTCTGAAACTGACGTTTCTCAGTATTACAGCGTATTAATCAAAATAAACTATCATTACCTACAGATACCACTTCCATGGATTCTCTCCCTTATTCTCACTCCCCTTGATGAACAGGCCTAAATCAAATTTTTCCTCAAGTTATTACATCTCCTTTATATTTTCCTTTTCTGTTCTCATGTCCATTAGGGATAATTCCCCTTTCTTGACTTCCAAGGCCTTTGTCTGCTGCCCTTATCCATCAATTGCTGGGAAAAAAACAAAACACAAAGTTTATAGTTGTAAATAAAATCTTGGAGAGCAAGTAGCTGTTTTTTATAGCAGTCATGTAGTTTATTTGCGTAAACTCTGTTTCCTTGTCTCATTATATATGTACAGTCTAAAGGAGAGAATTAATGCTTATTTCTTCAGAGGAATCGTGGACCCAATCAGTGATGTAGGTGAAATATTTCTCCCTTAAATAAGAGCGGAGAGGAGTGACCGCAAAGGGTTTTCCAAATATTTAACCTAACAAGAAAGTCAAAGCTAACAGAGGTGTGTGTATAACAAAACAAAGAAGAAATTAACATAAGGAATTTTATGTTTAAAGATTGGAGGAAACTCATCCCAAAACAAAATAAATCCATAACAAATCTGTAACTAATAATGAAAGGCAAACACAGCTCTCTCTGAAAGGCCTCATACAGTTGTCTTCATCTCTGTCTCCCTCCTTAATCAAGATGAGAGATGGCATTCTCCTGGTGCCAGATTTTTAGTGAAGTCTTGGGACACGCTTTGAGTCTCTCTGCCGGAGTAGAGCTTGTGTTTTCATTTTAATGATAAAGAAATAAATGAAACAAAGCTTAAGAGAATGTACTGGAGAGTCTGTTTTTCCAAGAAACAGTCTGTGACTTTACCTATGTTGAAAATAAATATTTAAAATCATTGGGCCAACTCTGCTGATGGGGAGGGAAAAACGAAGTTGTTTTATGAAAGAACATAAGCATCTTGGGATCCCTATACCTCCTGGGCTTGGAGACAGCTTCAGACAAGTGAGCACACCTTGGCTGTTGAGAAAGATAACAGCAGGCCCTGTGCCCTGCAGCAGCCTTGAATTGGCAAACTGTAACCAGCCGGACAACTTCCAGTGTATCTACCAGTGCCCTGACTTACTGAGATAATTCAGGTGGAACTGACATGGTCCGGGAAAGACATTCACTCGTGCAGGACTGAAAAAGATGTTATTTTCCTGCCATTCATCTATATATGGCTGGGGCCAGTGTTATTTTTACCAGGAGGTGGAATTTGGGCTTGGCATTTTACAGGTTACTCAGTTCTACTGTATTATAGGGGCACTGTCAGCCTTACTGTACCATCTGACTTTAAGGGTCAAATTTGTAATTAATAAAGGTCTACTGTAAAGTACAGAAAAGTCACTATGGGGCCACTAAGGAGGAAAAAGAGATATTTATATTTTGATTTGTAAAGATTAAATTTTTTAATTAGTCATTGAAACTAGGAAAAGTGCAAAAGCAATAATGATCAAATAAATAGTGAAAGAAATAGAGTGTCTTTTTCTATATGGATTGTAAAGTGTACAATGTAAAGTTCAATACAACCATATAGAAAAAATTGATTTCTCCTTTAAAGATTGCATATAAAAGATAGAGTAGTTAAAAACAAAAACAAAAAACCTAAATCTAGGGGCGCCTGGGTGACTCAGTTGGTTAAGGTTCTGCCTTCGGCTCAGGTCGTGATCTCAGGGTCCTGGGACTGAGTCCTGCATCGGGCTCCCTGCTCAGCTGCGAGACTGCTTCTCTCTCCACCCCACTTTCTCTGCCTGTGTTCCCTCTCTTGCTTGCTCGCGCTCTCTGTCAAATAAATGGATAAAGTATTTTTTTTTTAATCTAAATAATGTAAATTCAGCTTTAAAAAACAAACTAGAAGGATATAAGGATAAACTCAACTCTGGTGGGCAATAATCCTGGAGCTGACACCCCAGGCAGGGGGGTCTAGAACACTCCCCAGAGCCACCTCAACAGCAGGTGACCTGCAGGAATGTTGATTAATGTGCATTACTGGTCTGCCCCTCCCTAGTGTGACAACTTAGAGGGAAAAGGGGTTGAGTTTGGGGCAGAGGGGAAGCTCCTTCTGAGTTCTGGGCCCAAGCAGAGATACTCCCAAAGTAGGGCTCCCCTGGGTTTACTGAGTATATGCACGTTCATTCTTCCAGACAACCTTCCAGTGCCCTCAAAACTAGTATCACCCGAAGCTCCCTGCACACCAGGCACACCCAGGCACATCCATTTTGGTCACAAATCATATTACTTTATTTGAAAACAAATACAAGCAAACCTCATCATATTGTTTTGTAATAAATTGTTCTATAATTTACATTCATAAATGTATTGTAAAATACATTTGTATTTAGGGTTTTGGTAGTATTTTTGGTAGCCTTTGTCTCTATATAGCCATTTACATGCTTATGTCTTTTAACCTACTCTTGAGTATGAAATTATTTTAGGTGCATCTTATACTTGAATCCAATAGAGTTGGAGTTATCCACTGGGGACAATTTCATCATCCTGCGTTGTGTCTTCATTATCATGACAAGCTAGTGACATTTTCTTTTCTTTCTTTTTTTTCTTTTTTTAACTAGGCTCCATTCCCAATATGGGGCTTGAACTCATGACCATGAGATCAGGAGTTAAATGTTCCACTGACTGAGCTAGCCAGACACCTCAAATCAGTGACATTTGTTAAGGAAGAGTCTATGCTTTTTCAGTATCTTTTACCAAGTAGGATCCTGTATCTTATATGGAATTTAAACAGAAAAGTTTTTTTTCTGAAATGTTGGCATTCAAATTTTCTTAAGTTTTCCCTTAGATTTATTCTTATATTTCAAAAACTGTAACCTTGCCTTTCCTGCCTTTAAAAGCCTAGAAGATGGCAGAAAGTGTTTGCGAGGGTTCAAGAAGTTCTGTGTAACCTGAACACACATGTTCCATCCCCTGGAGGAAACCGCTTCCTCATCTTCTGTCCAGTCTGTCTTCCACCTGCACCGTCATGCACACACACCACACCAGACACACACACACACACACACACACACACACACACACACACACACACAGAGTAAGACTCTGCATACCAGCAGGAGTACTCCATATTCTGGTCTCGAGTAAAATAAAAATTGGGGGGATTATAAATTCCAAGATGAGAATGTCACCTTTTAGATCCTTAGGAAGATACTACTCAGATAAATAACATTGCCTCTGATTGCCAGAATTTGCTTTCACTCTTTACACTTTAATCACCTGAATGCTAATTGATTATTTGGGAGTTACTGCTTGATTCCTATGTTCTTTTTTTTTTTTTTTTTAAAGATTTTATTTATTTATTTGGCAGAGACACAGCAAGAGAGGGAATACAAGCAGGGGGAGTGGAAGAGGGAGAAGCAGGCTTCCTGTTACAGAGGGAGCCCCATGCAGGGCTGGATCTCGGGACCCTGGGATCAAGACCTGAGCCAAAGGCAGATGCTTAAGAACTGAGCCATCCAGACACCTCTGATTCCTATATTCCTGTATAAACTTTCATAAACGTATTTAAAGAAGGTATTAGCAGAGCCTGCAAAGGCCTGTGTCTCATCATTCTGGAGATACTCTCTTTTATATATAGCACTTCTTATCTTCTACTGTACTTTGTGACTTAAGGAGTTGATTTTCTGTCACTTATTTCTCCCCACCCTGAGGAGCAGTCTGGGGCACTGAAGACAGAAAAGCAGCCACTGCATCAGACAAACACAGTTCACTTATAATTTCGATAGGGCCCGTGTGTAGAGGAGTGAAGTTGGAAACAAAATTGATGTGAGTTCAGTAATGAATGGGACATGAGATTGTGCACTCCTCAATTGAGAATTTTGTCTGTGAAGAAGAAAAAAAGGTAACAGAGAGCAGGAAATGTAGATTCAAGGTAGGGATGTTGGTGTATAAGGATGGCAGATCCTTCAACATTTGTATTTTGAGAAGGTTCTTATTGAGAAGGGAGTTAATAATGCAGCACAAGAGATTTTAAAGAAAGCTTGGGAAGAATTGGCCTTTGATGGGTGGAGGAATTCCTCAGGAACGAGGAGAGAAGAAGACAATCTGGCAGATGGAAGGTAGTTTATTGATTTGGTGGTTGAAAGATGAAGGAATTCTAATATGGTGGTTTCTAGTTTTCTTTTCAATGAAGTGTGAGATCAAGTGAAATGATATAAGGCAGGGAGGGAAAATTACTTAGGTTTGGGAGAGAGATGGCAGTAGTAAATTGTCTTGGGGTCTGGGAAGTGAGTTTATTAGGGGATGTTGTGTGGTTGCCAGCAGTTGGACATTTGAGGTTTGAAGTTAAATATTTAAAGTAAAATTAGTCTGTCTATTGAGTGATTTTCTCCAGCTGTATTCATGCACAGCTGCTCAGGTCCAGAGAGGCAAGTAATTGAGCTGATCCATGCTTGGGCTTTGCTAGGAGTGAGAGAGAGAAGCAAGGCAGATGAGATCGTTTGTAATGATTATAATGATGGACCATGGACTCAGATTTAGACAGATTAATCAGAAAGATGTTAAAATCTCAGTCATACAAGTAGACTTCCATATTAAGAACACAGGCTTAAAATTCAAATTCCATTTCTACTACTTACTGAGACCTTGAGCAAGTTATCTAAGTACCCTCCCGGCCCTAATGCCTTCATCCGTAAAACTGGGATACTGTTGGTACCCAACTCATTGAGTTTTTATGCAGGTTGAGTTTACACAAGTAAAGTGTTTGGAAGAACCCCTGGCATAGACCAGACAGTCAAATAATAGGCTATTACTGTAATTAATCTTGTGTATCCTGACCTACTGTGTCATCTTTCGCTATGCACAACGAAGAAGAAATATTTCTCTTCCTGTGAGCATCTTATCCCTGAACAATATGGGTCATTCTTTCTCTCTCACTTGTATTTTTAATTAACTCACTCACTTTTAATTTTTTTCTCTTATATGCCCTTAGAACTGCAATTGAAACGAAACAACACATGCAAAACTAAAAATCCAGTTTCAAGCACAAAATTGAGTAGATAAGTAACAAGTAAATGTGTTTGACCAAGTGTCAGTTTGGGGGTAAGCAGGGTGCCTTCTTGCCATCTTTTAAGGTTGTATGGAAGAAAATGAGGCCACTCTAATGAGGACAAATGGGATTAAAAGGTTTCTTCCCCAGGGCAGTCTATTGCCCAGAAATCAGTTTCTTATCAATCTATCAAAATCACATGTACTTTGCTGTCAGTTCATTGTCTCATATATTGGACCACGTTGTTTTACACATTTTTGTGTTCTAGCCATTGGTGTACAAGCTTATTTGTGTCTTCCTTTCTGGGCTTTTCAGAATACATTACAAATAATAATAGGTAGAAGCATGTATCGCTTATTAACCGTACTGGTTCAGCATTTCATCAAAGTCCATATAATACAGGGAGCACATGTTATCTCAGCTGGACACTTAACGGGGTTCTCTTTTAATAAGTATATGGGATAGCAAATAGGAACCAGAACTGTCCAAGGCATTAAAGGATGTTTAAAAAAAAAAAAAAAACAGTTAACAGAGATCTCATGCACAGCACAGTGATTACCCACAACAGTACTATGTTTCAGACTTCAAAGTTGCTAGAACACTGGATTCTAAATATTTTTTTCCACAAAACAGAAATGATAATTATGTGATGGGATAGAGGGGTTAGCTAACACAACCATGGTGATCCTACTGGATTGTATAAATGTGTCAAACCAACATGTTATACATCTTAAACTTACACTGTGTTACACCTCAATAAAAAATTAAAAAATTAAGGCGCCTGGGTGGCTCAGTGGGTTAAGCCTCTCCCTTCGGCTCAGGTCATGATCCCAGGGTCCTGGGATCGAGCCCCGCATTGGGCTCTCTGCTCAGCAGGGAGCCTGCTTCCTCCTCTCTCTCTGCCTGCCTCTCTGCCTACTTGTGATTTCTCTCTGTCAAATAAATAAATAAAATCTTAAAAAATAATTAAAAAGTTAGAAATTCAAATAAGTGAATAAAAATTAGGGGAAATCTTGAGTCTCATGGCATATAGAAAGAGCACGCATCAAAGATTTCATTTAACTCACTAATCACGGAATGGGTAAGAAGTTATAAGAGGCTCCCAGGAGAATGCGAAGAACTGCATCTTTAGAGTCAAATAAGAGTTGCTAAAACGGAGTCTGCCCCTGGGTGCAAAGCTGGTTGACTGGTCTGCATCCACAGGACAGTCATCAGCTGCATCCCAGTGGACACAATTTGCATTTCGATGGAGAAAGAACATTTGCGTTGCTATTGTTTTTTTTCAGTTTCCAGAGTTTAAAATAGCTCAGAGAGCCAGTAACCTTTTGGCCTGCAAGAGAGGCTGCCTCTGTTTTCCCCTTCCCCTTCACAAGCACACCACACCTAGCACAGCTCAGCACCCTACTTCCGCATATCACACGCTCTCCCTATCGCTTGCTTCATAGGATTTTGCATTTCCTGTTGAGTGCTGCTTTGTTAAATTTTTTTTATAGTTTATCAAGCTGCACAGTATGAGGTTCTGTCCTCTTTCAGATATGAGGTTGGCCAGAAGCTGAGCTGTTGTTATTTGTGGGTTGGGGGTGGGAGGTTCGGAGAATGCTGCTTTCAGTTCTGTGTTGGTTGCCCACTCTGGGAGGACTTGCAAGCATTTGGGCTGGATGACCCGAGCCATGTGCAGCTGTTCAAATACTTAGAGCCTTCTTCGGGTTGATTGTGGATTTTGCTTTAAAACCCACGCCCCTCTAAAAAGAGAGACAGAGAGAGAGAGGAGAGAGAGAAGAGAAGAAAAGAAAATCCAACAGCCAACTGCATCTATTACTTTTTTTTTTTTTTTTTTAACTGTTGTTTGGTAAGCTGCACTGACACTTCTGTAACCAGAGGCTGTGTTTATTTTCAGCGCTGGCAGTTCTGCCTAATGAATCAACTGGTATTGAATTCACAAAGGGAGATGCCTTTTCCCTCCCTCCATCTGTTTGCCAAATGTGTGTGTTCCCTCAGCTCCTCGTAGTGGTTTCACTCCAAAGAGCCATTAGCAAGCGGGTCTTCTCATTGAATTCTCAGCCGCTGCCATGCTGCCTAGTGGCATTTTCCCCTCGTGGTTCCACAGCAGTTGCTTGCCAAAGCTCCACACTTGTGATTCTAGAGAGAGAAAGAGTACTTACATTTGTTGTTTAGGTATAAAAGTTTGGCTCTGCGTTCCTCAAAGCTTTGGTTTGGTTTTCAAGCTTTGAGTTGGTCCTTCACGATGGGATGTCTGTCTCTGGACAGTAGTGTCGCCATGGGGATTCAGATGGCTCCAAAGCGACAGGGGTTGTGGGAATACTGGTCGGCTGTCTCACACTGCGAGCTCCTGATGGATTTGTTTTGAACTACACTCTATTTCCAGCAAATCCTTCTGTAATTCTTATTGATGGTAGGCAGGAAGTTGTTTTATGAACAAAATCTGGAGGGTCTTTATAGTTTGGGTTTTGTTTTTGTTCAGTTTTGTTTTGTTTTTCACTTCATGCCTTAGAAGCTTTTTAGGTCAGTTACTTCCCACATGTGAACGGGCATATCAGTCCCATGGGATTTTGTTCACCTGAAAATTCCGGTTTAATAGAACCGATAGAGGTTGGAGAGTCTGCATTTCTGTTAAGCTCTGGGTCACATTATGAAAAGGAAGAATTTTAGGTCGGACAGCCTCAGGACTTTCTCTGTGGTCTTTGTAGCAACTTGGAGGGGAAAATGGTAGAATGGTTTGGTTGGTGTTCCGCAGCAGAATGGAAAGTGGAAACATTTTGCCTCTGCATTGGCGTCAAAAACCAGGTGTGGGAGCTAGACAACTTTCCAGCTCCTCCTGGAATAGACCTTCACTTTTTAGGCATGTTAATTTGTGTGAGATTTTTGGAATTTCCAGGACATTTTGCATACCCAATTTCGTAACTAATCTTTAAATTTTTTTCAAAACAAATTATGAGTTCTTGGGGCGTTCTGTTATAAATGCGTATGTAACAGTGATTATGTCCTATTCCAAGTGACATGTCCCAATTTTTGATATATTACCTAGATTAAAAAAATTATCTCTCTTAAATTTGATTGCATGAATATTTTAATACCACTTTCTTGTGTACTGTGCCATTTCACTTAGCTTACTAAACAGTTTTGTAAGAACTGAGTGTTATCCCAGAAGTCTTTCGAGGACTATTAAACGTTATTACTCTATTCTGACCTAGAAAAGGGACAGGAAACTATTTTGAAACATAAGGACACCAACCCATTGAAGTTAGGAGCTGTTTACCCCCCCACACACGCACACACAGAACCTAATTTAAGCGCTAAGTGGATTTGTTCTACCTGCATCTTACTCCCGAAAGACTTTTAATTCTATGACTTAGTTTTGGAATTTACAGAAAATGAGAAAAATCTAAAACTCGCTTCTTAAGTGAAGAATAAGCATCATAAGAAAAACTGTTCAATGTCTATCAAAAAGTACTGGCTAACTGTCAGGGAGGCTGATTGCTGAGAGAAGCACGGAGTCACATAGGCAAGAGGGAGTCATGCAGAAAGGGAATAGAGAGCATCCAGATACACAGGAAGAGAGGGTTGGGGAGGAAAAACAACTTTTCCTGCACCCTCTTAAGTTTAGTTTCTAGGGGTCTGTGAACTATGCTGACAAAAGACAGATTAGCAAGAGAGGAACGTTTGTTTCTGCATGCATTCAGTGAGTAACTCAAAAGGATGGTTAGAATGGGGGGCATATGTACCCAGCGTAGCAGGGGAAAGAAGTTGGGGAGAAAAGGATCATTTGTGAAGACCCAATAGGTTTCTTTAGGAAAGATAAATGGCTTCTTTAGGAGAATAAACATGAGATAAGAAAGTTTGTGATAATGTTTGTTTATGCAGGTGCAAGTGCTTTTTCTGCCTTCTTCATAGCCACGAAATCCCCCAGAGAAAGGATTTATGGTAGCCTTGTTTCCCAGAAGTTGCTGCATTTAGTCAGATAAAGGAAACTCCGAAAAGACTTCTTTCTACATCTGTTCAATCTTAGATGTCTTAAACTTAGATGTTTTTAAGACATCTAAAGATCATCTAATTGATCTTTTATATCAATTCTGGGCTCTGAGTGAGCCCCCACAGGGGAGAAGGGCTAATTTACACCAATGAAGGAGAGACTGGAGGTTAAAAAGAAGAGGGAGCCTCACTTGATTGTGGGGTGAAGATGTTATTCAGAGTTAAACTCTTTATTTCTCAGTTCTTTGGAAATTTCATTAGGACTTCTAAAGTTTAGCAACTCTTTACAGCACTTCTGCTCTCAGAGGATTTATTCTGAATGGGGATCTATATCTGCCTAACACAAGTAGAATTATTCTGGAAACTACATTGATCTGGCTGCATCAAGCCTGATGCCCCAGGGTCACACTTCTTATCTGGGTTTTAATGTGTAGTTGTAAATCTTTTAGAGAGAGATAAAACAAAATTTTTTACCTCTATTTGCACAATATAATTGCTCAAATAAAAATTTATTATTTTTGTTTCAAATGTTAAGTAATAACTGGACATCAGGTTTCAGAATGATGCATTCTATGTGATCTATATTATTTTGTATGTTCTTAATTTAAATATACTACCTTTTTTGCCCCCCCACCCCCCAGCCATCAAACACAGACAACCTGTTGGGATCATCCTAAAATGACTGAACTCTTTCAGTCCCTTGGTGAGTGCTATTTTATTTAATTAGCCTAAACAAATGATAATTGTATATTCTTTTTTTTTTTTTTTTTAAAGATTTTATTTATTTGTCAGAGAGAGGGATAGAGCACAAGCAAGGAAGAGTGGCAGGCAGAGGCAGAGGGAGATACCGGCTTCTCACTGAGCAGGGAGCCCGATCCGGGACTCTATCCCAGGACCCTGAGATCATGACCTAAGCTGAAGTCAGACGCTTAACCGACTGAGCCACTCAGGTGCCCTGATAATTGTATATTCTTAACTATAAACTAAGCACCAGTTTTCCCTACATGGCATGGTATGTTTAAAAGATTGTGTCACTGACATAGAAAAGCAGTTGAAGGGGCACCTGGGTGGCTCAGTGGGTTAAGCCTCTGCCTTCAGCTCAGGTCATGGTCTCAGGGTCCTGGGATCAAGCCCCGCATCGGGCTCTCTGCTCAGCGGGGATCCTGTTTCCTCCTCTCTCTCTCTCTGCCTGCCTCTCTGCCTACTTGTGATCTCTCTCTCTCTGTCAAATAAATAAACAAAATCTTAAAAAAAAAAAAAAAGAAAAGCAGTTGAATTTCTGAGGGCAATGCAGGGAACAGTTTCTTCCATTCTTCTTGAGAGAGCGTGTGGTTTGAAATCACAAGAAGTTGATTTTAAAAGGAGGAATGCAGGTTCTCCCTATGGAGTCATCTTAAACTTCAGCTTTACCTGAAGACAAAAACAATGACAGCGAAGCAACCTCTAATTCATCGCTTTAAATTTCCTGTTACCTCACATTTTATTCAATTAATCTTAATAAATTGAATTGCCTAGTTTCTTTTTGCCAAAGTCGTGATGAAAAGCTAAAATCATTTTAATAGAAAAATGTAAGAAAACAGAGAGGAGGCTAGAGAGAATTCTGATCTGGTAGATTTCTGGTAGACTATGACTTTGAACTGTTGACCTAGCCTGCTTCCTTTAGGTTGGTCCAGCGGTTTTGACAGTTTTTTCTTTGGGTAGATAAGGCACTGTTGGAGGGGAGAGCAGCCCCTGAAGGCTCTCACACCCACTCCCACTCCAGCAGAAAGGGAGCACTCCGCTTGATCTCTTTAAAGGTCAGGCATCTATCTCTTCAGCTTTCATTTGAATGGGTGAGGGTAGGCTACAAAGGGTGAACAAGTGAGAGAAAAGCCAGGGGTTTCTTTCATTTGTAAGGTGAGGGTACAAACTTGGATGATTTCTGAGTTTGCTTCCAGTTCAAAGAGTCTCTAATACAGACACTCTGTCTTTAGGACACAGAGAAAGATATTACAATGTCTTTCTTTGAACTTGATACCAAATCTTTTTTGGTATCAAAACACTTTTGATACCAAAGTGTTTTTTTTTAAACTGAAATATAATTGGCATATAAGATTATATTAGTTATTATAGGCATATAATATAATGGTTCAATATTTGACTGTATTATGAAACTGTCCATCTTAAGTCTACTTAACATCTATCACCTCACATCCTTAACAACATTTTTATTCTTGTGGTACTTTTAAGATCTACTCCTTTAGCAACTTTCAATATGCAATACAGTATTATTAACTACATTTAACCCCCTTGTTTCTAAAGATCTGAATATAGATTTTGGGATAACTTTAACCATATCTGTAAAAGAGCGAAAGAAGCAAATAGATCGGGATGGAAGAAATAAGACTAGCTTTTATGAGTAATGAGAAGGACAGCCTCATTGACAGAAAACTAATTGTCCTTGGGGGAAGATTCCCTGGGAGGAGAGTCCCTCCCAGCAGCGGAGAGGGAGGGACCCTGTGCCTGCAAAGTGATGGATTTATTAAACCTTCAGAAGTTAACAGGCCATGTTTCCTTTTCCTCATTTCCCTCCTTTTCCTATTGGATAAGGCCCTCTTGAAAGCTGTGAACCACCACTTTGGAATGTATCTCACTATGGTGCTAATGAACATTTCATTATTCTCTTAAATAAATGCTGTGGATTTTGAGAGAAGACTTTTTAGTAAGAACAGGCATAATGCTTTTCCATCATCTGAAGTAAACAAACATGTTCTTGCCATTAAATAGAAGTTAAATAATAAGCATGCTTTTGAATGTGTTCCCTTTTCCATTTCAGCTGACCTGAATAATGTACGTTTCTCTGCCTACCGCACAGCCATCAAAATCCGAAGACTACAAAAAGCACTGTGTTGTGAGTTATTCTACCAAAGTTAATCAATCTGTTCTTTGGATTGCTTCTTTTTTTTTCTTTTTTGAGGCAGAGGTAAATAAAGAGGGTGATGTGTTTGTAGTGTTAATCTCATTTTCAGTGTATCTCACTCAAGGAATTGGCCATGTTTCTATAAATGCTCTATTATTTGCCCCATCAGCATGCATGCAGTAGTAAAACAAATGAACATATGCCATTCTCAGTTGGAGAATAAAATTAGCCAAAATACAGGAGTAACATAAAAAGCTTTTTCAAAAATTATGCTGGCACCCAATTTAAAGGGATTAAATCAGGAAATCAAAGTAGTAGATCATTTTCTTCATCGTACTTTGTATTCACTTGGAAGTTTAGGATTCCAAACAGTTTGATTCAATGCAATCACGTAATAAAGCAATACTAAAAGAATAATATTCCTGATTCAAATTTGAACTGCCTTCTAGAAAATTAGATAAAAGGCTCTGTATTTATTTAAATATGTCTTGAGATGTTTGGTCTTTTTTTTTTCTTTTTTTTTTTAGATTTTATTTTTTTATTTGAGAGAGAAAGTGAGAGAGAGCATGAGAGGGGAGAAGGTCAGAGGGAGAAGCAGACTCCCTAGGGACTCGATCCCAGGACTTCAGGATCACGACCCGAGCCGAAGGCAGTGGCTTAACCAACCCAGCCACCTGGGCGCCTGAAATGTTTGGTCTTATCAACATGATTTTTCCTGCAGAGAGTTTGCTCAGAGTCATGTTCTGTGATAACCATTTTACCAAAGAGGTGTTCCTTCCCCGGCACACAAGCCCAAACAACCTAACTTGAATTAGAAGTGGGAATACTTGTAATAATAAAGCATAAATGGAATCTCTCTGAATTCTCTTTGTGGTCATAGTTTTAATGATTGAGTCTATTCAAAGAACATGTAGGCCTTGTCAGATCGTTAATATGGAAACTGACATCCGCCCATCTCTTTTTATGGCCTGGTAATCTGAATAATTCCAAGTATTCTTGTTGCTACCTTTTGTTAACAACTGTTATATATCTAGGCAGTTCAGTGAAGGTTTGAATATTACTCTTTGAAAAATGATCTATTAAGGTTAAAAATCTCTTAAAAGTCAGTAGAAATTTGAATTACATTTTGAGCTGGTTACGTTAGAAGAGAACTGTAGAACCATTCAGAAAAAAACCCACAACCATGGAAGCTTTAAGATAAGAAGAACTTAAGTTATGTGTGGAAGAGAAGTCTTCAGGGCTAAAAAAAAAACCAAAAACACCTGAAGATTTACAGATGAAAGAAAAAAAATGAAATGCTTTTGATGCCACAACCCACAGAGCGCCCCAGTGCAGAATTACCAGTACAGACAAGTAAAGCCAACACAGCCTGGCCAGTGATGTGTATGTTGAGCCGGAAGGGAATGGGAAGTGAATGGGGAGCACACAAAAGGGATGTTCAGTAGCTCAGTGAGTCCGGGGTGACAGCAGTTTTGAAAGAGGCTCAGCTGTGTGTCCTGTATCCAGCTGACGGATCTGGAAGGTCTTCTCAGGGTTGATGAGCTATAAAATGAGGACAAATGACTCAGCCACAAAATCGCCATGGACCAAAGACTGCTTTTTTGTCACAATGAACGTGGTCCAAGTTCTCAGTAGTACTTGTGGTTGGATAAACATATGAATACATTTGGTGTTTTCCTCTGCTGGTTCTTCAGAATTCTCAAGAAAAAAACTCCCTCCTTCAGCTCATTCCTTCAAACCTGAGAGGAGCAGAGGAGGAATGCCTCCCCCTTCCAAGCTACATGTGGAAATGCATACTAAGGAAAGCCCTGGGTTGCTTTGGATTGTAAATGTTTGGAGCCACCTGGCTTCACTTTCCCCACTGCCCTGCCCCTACTGCTCATCAGCCCGGGCCTCTGCACCACTTGTCAACTGACCTGCTCATGATTAAACTGTCCCTCCTCCTCCTGTCTTTTCTGTTTACTTGAAATGCCCTGACCCTTCCTCTGCAAAGGTCTATAACCCTTTCCTCCTCCCAGACACTGTTAAAAATTTACTTCTTTTGGAAACATTTACAAGCTAAAACCACCTGCCTCCAGTTTTTCCAGAACTTTATGATTGCCTGTAATGACCGTTTCTCACCTACGCACCATATGCTTGCCTTTGTGTAATAGATAATGTCAGGAGCTCCCGCCTCCACTGTGAACGGCTCAGGTCAGGGGTCGTCTCATTGTGTGTAACCCCCTCCCCACCCCCAGCATAAGGTCTTAAGCAGAGGGTGTGCTGTCCCTGCTTTGTGACTGTTCATTCATTTATTGGGCTCCACGATTGTGCAGGAGATAAGACCATGTAAAGAGACTTAGTTCCCACACTCGGTGGAACCTACGTTCGGAGATAGCATGTTACACATGGACACGTGCTTTCAGCAGATTCCTCTTGCTCTCAGAATGGAATGGTCTTTGCCATGAAGAACAAGGCAAGCTTCCTTGAGTAGGAAGCACTTAAGCCAGGCGTTAAAAGTCACACAGGATTTAGGCACATGGCTCTTAACCAGGGGTGAGGAGAAAGGGACTTCTGTACCTGAGTATCAAAGGTGTGGATGGAATTCAGGGAACATAATGGAGTCTGATTGGAGTAGGTTATGAGCTATTTGTCCAGTATTCAGAAAAGTCCTTAAAATCAGTTTAGATCCACTTGGAAGGTCATTTTTTTTTTTCATGAAACCTTTTCTCATTCTTTTCATTTTTGTTGTTGTTATTCCTCAGGCTCTCAAAATATTGCATTTAAGTTTGTGCTTGTTTTTTATGGAGTGGGGTGCTATAGCACCACTTTCTGTTTTGTGGGAGTTAGGAGATAGTCCCCAATGCAAATGTATGCTTTAAGGATTTTATTTATTTATTTGACAGGCATAGTTCACAAGCAGGGAGAGAGGCAGGCAGAGAGAGGGGGAAGCAGGCTCCCTGCTGAGCAGAGAGCACGATGCAATGCGGGACTCAATCCCAGGACCCTGGGATCATGACCTGAGCTGAAGGCAAAGGCTTTAACCCACTGAGCCACCCAGGCGCTCCCAAATGTATGCTTTAGATGATCTCTAAGGCAGAAGGAAGGACCCAGTGAACAGGGACAAGTACATGGTTCACGTAAAAGATCATGGGGGCTAAGCTGACGGGTGGTGTTCACAGGGGAGAAGAGGGTATGGATTTGTAAGGAGGAGGAAGAACTGATGACTGGGGGTGTGGGGTATTTGCTAGTGGACAACTGACAGAAAGTGGAAGGAGGACAGTGTTAGCACATTTCAGGATTTGCAGACTCCTGGTCCATAGAAGGTGATAAGACCATGACTGGATTGCAACATAAGAAGACCTTTATTTGGAATATATTAAGGTGAAGGTCCCTGAAACAGAATTGGAGAGTTCTATTTGGGAACAGAACAGCAGGGATGTGGGTCAGGTGTCAGGCAGAAGACGGGCATGAGAAAACAGAATTGGGAGCCATCCAGAGAGAAGGGAGGCCTGAAGTATTGACAGTGAGGGGATCAGGTTCACAGAGGGAAGGGGCATAGATGCAAGACCTTGAGCTTATTTCTGAGGTGTCGGGAGAAGAGGAGGTAGGAGAGGTGTTCAGAAGGAATGGTCAAACAGTTCAAGAACCTAGGAGTTACAGAAGCCCAAGGTCAGGTGCTAAACTGTGGTTTTGCAGAACGGGAGAATAATGACCCACTTCCATTCGATCCCCTGTGCCTCATATGTGGGATTGAAGAAAAAGCCTGAACGTTGGTTAGAAAATGATTCTGCTGTTTGTTTCATTTGCCACATGACTGAGCTGTCATTTGTCTCCCTTTGAAAAGAGAAAATCATAATTTTCTGTGATTTAAATGTAGTCAGTTTTTTAAAGGAACCTAAATGTGACACTTTGCAGGAAAGGCGAAGTGTCAAAGTAAATCACTAAAAATTAAAGACATGAGTGTCTGTGGGATGTGACAAATTACTGTCACAGCCACACAGTGTATCACAGAGGAGGCTGTTCTAGAAGAAATGCAAGGGCAGCGTGATCCAGGAAATGGTCTTTTTGGAATTTGGTCTGTTGTCACTTTCTGCCATGTGTGGATACAATAGCAGCTCTGAGTTGCTGGCGTAATTAGTGTTGGAATTCAGAAAACTTAGAGCATTTTGGCAGTATTTGAATATGTTTCTTTGTGTCTGTGTGGAATTATAGTTCTGTTGCCACCATCATGAAGCACTTCTCTTTGTCAAGCACCGTGAGGGAGGAGTTTGAATTTTCCTCCTGCCCTCTGGAAGTTTATAATTGAAAACAGCGTACAGTGCCAAGAAGTAGGGTACAAATGATATTGAAGATTCCAGATGGTTCTTAATTTTTTTTTTTCTGATACTGTCTCTCACTCCTGTGAAGCTTACACGAGTTATTTTTGCAATTAGCTCAAATTTTACCAATGATGACTTTGACATCAGAAGGAAAGGGATTGACTTGTTATCCAGACTTGTGTTTTCTATTTGTCTCTTTCTCTTTTTTAAATAAAGTCTTCTGTGTTGAGTTGTTCTGGAAATAATTTTATTCTGTATAATTTTAAAGCAGTTCTTTTCTATTATAAGTAACTTGAAAAAAATAAATCATCCTATGGTATTTAAGCAGCAAGAGTGGACACATTTCATGAATGTCTTTAAAAAATTCAAAACTAGTGCTTATTCAGTGGTTAAAAATAGATAAATACAAAGGAAGCTATTCATTCATTTTATTTAACTGTCAAAATATGTCATTATATTTTTTGAGGAGATAGTTTTACATGAGACAAGGAGGAAATAGTTGGTTATATTAAAATAAAAAGTTCCCCTGAGCTTATTTCTTTTAATGTTAAAAAGTTAAATATGGTGGGGCATCTGGGTGGCTCAGTCGGTTGAGTGTCTGACTCTTGATTTTGGCTCAGGTCATGATCTCAGGGTTCTGGGATCCAGCCCCAAGTGTGTGATCAGTGGGGGTTCTCGAAGAGGATTCTCTCTCTTCCTCTGCCTCTCCCCTGCTTGTGCTCTCCCTCTCTCTCTCTAAAATAAAAAATAACTACATCTCTTTTTTAAAAGTTAAATAGGGAGATAAGGAAAGCATTTTATGAAGCAGGAATTTCAGTGAGCAGACCTTAAATTCATACAGGTTCTATAATTTTCCAAACCCCTATCTTTTAGATAAGGGTTTATAAGAGTCATTTCTATACTCAATAAATGTATAGACACATGGTAATTTGATAATCTACTGGTGCCCTGTTTTCAATTAGCTAATGAATGACTCAAAGTTGATTAAAAAGAAAGTTTATGTGAGGGTTTTTTTTTTGTTGTTGTTGTTGTTGTTTTGTCTCAACTCTTCCTCCTGGCCCTTAAGGATCTCCCCTAGGGCAACGTATGCCTGTCCCTGAGAACCAAGTGTCTGCCTCACCGTAACCAGTGCCACCCCTGTGTAAGCCAAGGACCATCCGTACTGCCCTTGTCATATTTGAGAACCCTGTAGACTTCTTGAATTCTTGTCTTTTTCCAAGCAGTTCTATCTTCCTAGAATTTTTTTCCTAGCTTTACATGGTCTCTTGTGTCTTCTAGTCTTTAAGGCCCATTTCAAATCCTACCTGCCTAGGAAACCCTTTCTAAACTCCTTCTACTCCCCTGTGGTTATAGCTCTTATAGAAATCTATTTATTCTTATTGCATTTTCACTCCTTTTGGTAAAGTTATCAGTATGCTCACCCTCCTTCTCTGACTGGCCGTCTTTGAGATCAGGGGTCCCAGCTTATCCTTCTGTGCCCACCCTGCTCTAGCATCTAGCATAGGGCCAGTCGCACTGTAGACGTTCTGACCATGAAGCATAAAAGTGGGAGCAGATACATGAAGGCCCGTGCATGTGGGCCTGTACTGTGGACCTCTGCAAATCCCACGTAGCTAAAATGGCCTCTGTGCCAAAGCATCATGGGAAGCAAACCATGTTAGGGCCAGATTGGGAGGGCATTCTAGATCGGGTTTGTTCAGCAGGCAGTAGAGAACTACTTTTTCTTTGACAGAACCCATTTTTTCAACTGCACATTTTCAGTGAATTTTGTATGTCCTGATGTACATGTTGAGAAACAGAATGATTGGTTTGGCTGTGGTGTAAAGGGAGACTGGGAGGAGGTGAGCAGGCTGTTCTCAGAAGTTAGAAGAGCGGTGCCATATTTTAGATGTTCTACTATGTGGACTAGGTTTATTTATGCCTTCCTATATTTAAAAGTAGAAAGAGACTGAAGAGAGGAACGCCTGAAAAGGAAAGTAGGAAGAACTGATAGTCCAAAGAGCAAAAAAATGGGATCAGATTGGAAAGTAACAGAGTTTAGATTCAAAAGCACAAAAATAAAGAGATTATGGATAAGAGTTTAGACATGTAAGAATGGAAATGCTATTTATTTCTTTAAACATTGAAATTGGCTGGAAAGGATAGATTCTTAAGCTGGAGAATCAAGCCAAATACTTTTAAGATGAGAAATGTTTTTGTTTCAGCGTCGTTATGTAATCTAATGATTATGTGTATTCCTTTCTCTCACCTGATTAGTGGATCTCTTAGAACTGAACACAACAAATGAAGTTTTCAAGCAGCATAAACTGAACCAAAATGATCAGCTGCTTAGCGTTCCAGATGTCATCAACTGTCTGACGACAACCTACGACGGCCTTGAACAAATGCACAAGGATCTGGTCAACGTTCCGCTCTGTGTGGATATGTGTCTCAACTGGTTGCTCAATGTATATGACACGTAAGTTTGCCTTGTTTCTCCTTAAAATGTAGTCATTGAATGAAATGTATTGGTAAGGCCAAATGTCTAAATTTTGAAATGAGTTTTTTAAGAAGTGCTTTCAAAGTACTTTTCCTCATGGACAAATATCTCATAACCTACTCCATTCAAACACCGTTACGTTCCCTGAATTCCGTCCACACCTTTGATGCTTATATACAGAAGTCCCTTTTTCCTCACCCCTGGTTAATTGCTGAAAGGAAGGACTGTCCAAAATTTGAACTCTCTACCAACAATATAACAAAAAAGAATATCTACCTATTATTTCAAGATAATGCTTCAGTTTATAAATGCTGTCGGATTTATAGTGTCACATTGGCTAGGGGAAGCCCAATATAAAGAAGTCCTATTTCCTCCTTTCTTCTTTTGAAAGGCAAAGTCTTATTTTTGTTGTTAGGAGTTAACAATCATTGACTGGCTCGTAATAATCCACACTGCAATTTTTGTATGACAACTTAAGAGCAATTTGAAAGGCAATTAAAGGGATTTAATTTGTCGTTCGGTATTAGCTTTATTATAATGGTGGTATTGTGTATATGTGCTGTTTTAAATAATTTATGCTATAGGACACTATCATATCTGTAATTTAATTAGATGCTCACTGTAGCGTGAAGAGCTCTCTCAACTTCCAGCATAACTCATTCGCCATTAATTTGGCTGTTTTGAATATGACAGTGCATTTGTGAAATAATCAATTCTAGAAAGACCTGCTGTGGGCTGACATTTCCAAAACATTAGGAATTATTCATTCTTCTGGTAGGGGGTTAAAGTATGCAAAGATGAAAGAAGAAAATGAGAACTGTTGATTTTTCTCTCAGAACCTTAAACTTATTTTCCGTTAATTAGCTGAATGAAAATTTGTATTTGTCATTGCTTTATTTGATTTAGAGAGGAAGAAGATAGATGATAGTTTATAAATGTACATGTGTTTAGCTAGTGGATTGATTTCGCATAAGAAGTAAATGGTGACAACAATAGCTTTAGGGGTGCTTTAATTAAAATTTTGTTTTTTTGATTAGAAAAATTTGTTATCTTTCAATAGTCACAAATATCACAACAAAACTTTTTTTTAAAATAATTAAATAGCCATTTTATGCTTGAGGACTATTAAGAAACTCACTAAAAAACAAGTGGCACAAACATCAGTAATAATAATGACTGTGGGATTTACAATATCCTTATGTAGCATCTTTTAATAAATTTCATTTTGTTCTTTTTTAAGGTAAAAGGGTAAAATATGACTGTTAGCATTAATTCACTATTCACTATTTAGTTGATCTTCAATTTTTTTAAACCCGCAAAAGAGACATTTTCCATATAGTAAATTCACCAAAATATCTGGTCAGTTGGGTATTTTAACTTCAAAGCCTATAACTTAATTTGAGGACCCAAAAAGAATGCTGAATTCCTAGAATACTTAGCTGAGAACTTTGATAAACACCACAGGGGTATGGTAGAGACACATATTTTGAGTAATAATTTCAGGAAGAACTGGAGAGGGGTTAAATCATCCTCCTCTCGTTCTAATACACTACATTAGTTTGCTAGGGCTGCCATACCAGAGTACCACAAACTAGGTAGTTTAAAAAACAGAAATTTATTTTCTTACAGTTCTGGACACTAGAAGTCTCAGATCAACATGTCAACAGGGTTGGTTTCTTCTGAGGCCTCGCTCCTTGGCTTATAGGTGGCTGTCTTCTCCTGTGTCTTCACATGGTCTTTCTTCTGTGTGTGTTTGTGTCCTAATCTTATAAAAACATCAGTCCTATTGGATTGGGACCCACCCTATGCCCTCGTTTTATGTTAATTACCTCTCTAAAGACCCAATCTTCAAACACAGTCACATTCTGAAGTACTAAGTGGTTAAAACTTTAACACATGAATTTTAGGAAGATCTAACTCATAACATGTAACACCTACATCTGCTGTTTTCACTGGACAGCCGAAGGGAATAGTGCCACTTCGTTGTGAAGGAAGCAGAATGTGAAATGTTGTGATTCATATTCTAGGGAATCAAATGTTGGCATATTTCCACTTTCCATCATCAAATGTGAACACATGGGAAATGCTACACTAAGGTACTGTTTCTTATTTAGAAAAAGAGTTTCTTGAAATTTTCCATTTTAAAGGAATAAAAGCTTTCAGGATTTATTTCCCTTCCATGCCAAAGAAATACAGTGAAGACCATGCTGGGCCAGAATGGTGTAAACATTCAGTCTAGTTTTCTATCTTAGAGAGGAATTTCATGAATTAACCTAAAAAAACACAATTAATCATACAATGGCAGTCTCAGGTGGCCAGAGTTCATTGCCCAAATTTCTCTAACAACTGTAATTTATCCACTAATGTAAACAAGAGTTATTAACTCTTTTTAAGTTTTTAGTTTTCTTTAAGAATCTGATGGAACTATAAGCTACATGATCCAATGCACTAGAACATTTTTGGACCCTAAGAAGTCTCTGAACCTTGGAAATGAGAACCATGATCTAACGTTTCCATTCATTCAGCTATTTTGATATTTGCTCATTAACCATATATTTCTGACTGCCTTACTTTATGTAATATGATATAGCCAAAGCGGGTGTTTTCAGCTCTTGAAGTATATTCAAGCAGCTCTTGAATTAATGAGTGATTCACACATGTGAGATCATAGAATTCTAGAAGGAAAAGGACTTTGAGGACCTTCCATTGTCCATTCTTCCCTCTTCATTTTACTCTGGCCTCTTTGTTTTACTGATCAATTAATTGACCCAGGGAGATAAAAGAATTTATCCATAGCCACCTATTGCATATTAGTGGTAGATAGGGAATTAATACCCAGGTTTTTTGATAATCACTTGTTTATTTCTACTATATTGCCATATCTAAGAAAAAGAGTACTTTATAAGTTATATTAAATTTACTATTTGTTTTTCAAGTTTTAACATGTATCCAACTCTTAATATTTTGGGTTTTTGCCAAAAAAAATCTATTTTCTTCTGTTATGAATGATGAGAATCCAAATGTTTGGTTCTGGTTGCTTTGTACCTTGGCAGCCGCTCAACTTTTGGCATCTCAATTTCTCATCTGAAAAATTGAGATAAAAATATCTGCTCTGCTTACCATACATAAGATATTTGTGAAGGGCAAATGAGCTAATATATGTAGAAAGAACTTTCTAAACTGTAAAGATAAAATTTATTCCATTTATGAGTTCACAGCCTTACTCAGTCTTCATCTTTCCAGGTTAAAAAGTCTTAACTCCACGATCTTCCTTCTAAATTTAATAGAAATAAAAAATGTTTAAATCATGATTTAAAGCAATAGTCTGGGACACTTGATTTAAATATTTTTGTCCCTCCAGAAAATATTAACCTCATTTGCTGCAGTGTTAAGTCATTTTTCCACTGTGCCAAGATGGATATAATTTTATAAGATACATATCTTTCCAGTTAAACTAATATCAGGAGTTACTTATGAAGACTACCAGGGAACCAAATACTTAAATATTGGGTTATGTCACTCACTAATAAATTTCTTTACCTCCCTCTTCTTTTTCAAATCTAGATATCTTATTTAACATTAAAGTCCTATCATCCGGGCCCAGATGATATAACTTGGACAACTTTATCAACTGTTTAGCCTTGATGCAAGCCTTTCCTGCACCTGAATGCATCGTGTCTTTGGTGTTCCCACTCCTGCTTCTGTCCCCTTGCCTAGGCTTTTCCTGTGATAATCTACATTCTCCTAGGGACAGTCCAGCCTGTCATACCTTCAGTGTCTGATTTGAGTCTTATCTTCTCTATCAAATGTTATGAGACTAATAACTACTCAGACTAATTGTCAGTCTTAAATAACAAGTCAGCCACAACTTTCTTGTACTTATTTCCATGCACAAAGGTTGCTCTCCTATTTTCTTGTGTATTTCCCACTGTTTTCTTGTCTCTCTTCTCTAGCTGTATGTGACCTTATCATGGGTGGGAATTATGTCTTAAACTTTTCTGCTGGGCCTCATGGTACACAGAACAACACTGAGATCACAGGAAATCTTCATAACTATTAAATGGTGTGTTGAATGGATGACTGACATTTTCAGTAGCCTTCCTGATGACGTTCCTTTCTTGTGTCATCACTGTAGTCTGGAGGTCATTCTCTAATACACAGCATTTTGATCTTTATTCTCTTAAGGGATTCCTTTGTCCTTGGCCACATTCATGTCCTGGTGTACTCACCAGCCTTTTTCCTCTGCAGATCTATTGTCTGATTATCCAGAGAATAAAATTTCCAAATTTTTGGAGGGAAGAAAACAGATGTAGTGTATTTTGGAGTGTTAATTAGGAAACACCTAAAAAAAATGTGAACTAGAAACACAATTTATAACATGGCTTGGTATAAGGTTAATTTAGAAGTATTTCTATAATGGCAAGAAACTGGAATGAGTACGTTAACTTAGATTTCTGCTTATAATGGTTATATCTGTTTGAAAATTTAAGTATTAGTTATTCCATAGGTCACTTCTGAATGTTGTACACATGCCTATGAAAGGTTTTTAGTAAGTTTATTGTATATGATTTAATATAGGTTATAATAAACTCTAGACTATTGAGGGACTGTTTTGAAAATACATTTCACTGATCTCTCAGCATGTTTTTCTTTTTTGCTTATACTTTATATGTCATGGTATATACACAGAAACTTACCTGAGTATTTATAATTTGAGAATAGAAGGTATCAATTAGTATTCATGTAGGAATATCAATAAGAACAAGATTTAAACACAGTTTGACAATAAGACCACCTAAAATTAAAATTAAATGATATTTATCTGTTTTTTAGATAGCATGAACTACTAAATTGTATATAATGATAAAGTTACATAGACATTTAGTTAATAGGTATTGAGTATACCGTACTTGTGTATTAAAAACATAGCTTGAGAAAAATTAATGTTAAAAACCAAAACTGAAAGCAAATCCTGAATATGAAATAATAAAGATGATAAAGACTTTTTTTCTGGATTGTGTGTTATTCCATAGCAAGGATCATGTTACCCATTTTTGTCATTTCTGCATTTCCCATTCTTCAGCCCCAGGCTCTATTACATTGGTACATTTGGTAGGCAACTCAGAAACTCTTTGATAAATGACAAGAATAAAGACAGCTCTATGCTTTTAAAGTTAAAAATTTTCTTCTAGTCAACTTACAGTTTCTTATTGGCATAGTACAAAGCTATTTCCTAGTGTTGACTAATTAATACATTTTGTATTTAATTATAATTTGAGACTTCTCCAAATAGGGATGTCATACCTGTCTTTTTAGGATCATCGACCATTATAATTACAGTAATAATTTAAAAAAACTGAATTGACAGAAACCAAAATCAATGAAGACAACAGGTTTTTAAATATCTAGCAAGTTATTACCCCTTGGTATACTTGATTTTCTAGTTTTTGTACATTTGATTTTATTATACATTTCTTGCTATATTAAGCAACATACATATTATACCTTAGCTATACATTTTAAATCTTGCATTGTAATCATTAACAGATTTTAATTCATACTATTTCTAAAAATATCTTTTTAGCTTTGTAATTATCATTTTACTTTCACTTTTACTTGTTCTTCCTAGTTCCTGTGTTCCATGTAAGTGACTTTGGGCTATATACTCTGGGTCAAGCATGCTGTTAAACCATGTCATGAAATTATGGTATGAGTTTAAAATTAATTTTTAAAAGGGAATAGAAAAGTTGCCTCTTTAAGATGCAATCATTTTCTAATAGTTTACCTGAAGAAAATAGGTATTCAGAGATCATTAGTGTCCTGTATACAGCTTTAAGTGCATCTAACACATTGGGATTCTTATAATTACAGGGGTCGAACTGGAAAAATAAGAGTGCAGAGTCTGAAGATTGGATTGATGTCTCTCTCCAAAGGTCTCTTAGAAGAAAAATACAGATGTATGTAAGACCTTTCCTGTGCAGTAGTGTTTTTAGTAATAATAATAACAATTGATTGGAGGCTTCCTTTATATGATTTGCTTGTAATAACAGTTTCCATTCTTTTTGCCCCTTACTACACACGTCCCAGGCTAGACAAAGGGTGTCAGTGAGAAGTGACACGGATTTGTGTGAAATGAGGTGAGGTGCTTGTTGGAGTTTGAACCAACTGCACTTGTATCTCATTCGAGCCTTAGAAGAATCACCTCAGAATGTAGGCATTGTGACTTCTGTTTTCCAGCTGAAAAAAAATGAATTCTGAGATGGATTAAAAATCTAGTCAGTGGCTGCAGACACAATAAATTATGAGGGTAGACTTAGATCATGGATTGTTCTGAATGTAAAGCCAAAGTTTCTGTCTCTCTGTACTTCCAGTGCTTGAAAAAAAAATTAAGATGGACTAGAACCTTCATACTATTCTTTATGCTGGAACCTTGTGTACTTCTAAAAACAAAAACGAAAACAAAAACAACCCCCCCCCCAAAAAAAAAAAAAAACTAGATGGGACTAGAACTCTAACAGACATTGGCAAATAATTATATTTTGTCAAGTGAGAAAATTTAAAAATTTGTTTTTATTCACCAAATAAATCCGTGGTATCCTTTTAGCTGTCAGTTAATGAGGAGCAGGCGTGTTGGCACTTTGAAAGGGATGGGCTTGGGAGCCAAGGATACCTGTCTTCAAGTCTCAGCTTTGCCACTTAGTGGCTGAGGGACTGACTTTGTGCTGGTTACCTGATCCCACAGAAGACCGCCAGCTAAGAGGTGATGTGACTCCCATTTCACATTTCAGAAAGCTGAAATGAAATGGATTTCCTTCAACTGAAGAATGACACTAACAGTCCTTGCTTTGAAAGCAAATAGAGATAATAAGGGAAAAGTACCTAAAAATCACAGCTCTTCAATCAATGGTAACACTTGCTGGTGTGGCTCCAAACTCTTAACTACTGGAAAGTTTTTCTGATTTAATTTTGTCCATAAAGTGTGGGTGACTTCATCTGCCATGCATATCCCTGATGATTCTTCACTGAATCTATTCATACATTCTGGAGGGATATTTCATGAAAGTTGAGGTAACCCAAAATAAGACGATGTTTGATCACAGGTCCTATAAACTAGGTTAAGTTTTGCATCTTCTGTGAACATACACATGTTTTTTCAAAACCTTTTGTTTTCTGGGATGTCTGTGAGGTGATTTGCCTGTGAATTTCAGGTCTAGATAGTGATGGCTTATTTTTCTTAAATGGTTTGACAAGGATGTCAGTGCAAAGAAATATGGGATTTGTGTGAAAAAAAAAAGCTGATTGTGGTAAGATCAGGAGGTGAGGTACCTTGAGGGAGTCAGAACCTAGTAAATCACGCAGGAAAAAAAAAAAAAAAAAGCTTTGTAGAAGGCTTTCGTTTGGTGGTCCTTTATTTATCCAAAACTTTAATCATCTTCAGCATTGTAATTGTTGAAAGATAATCCTTTCCAAAGCTAAAAAGTTTATTTTTTATAGTGTGTCGGGGAGGAAAATGTTAATGAAAACATCGCTGTAGCACTATAAGAAAAGGACTTTTTAAAAAATTATTTATAGTTTGGGGTTTTTGTGTGCTCCTGGAAGAATTAAGGGTTCCTTAAAAGTAACAGTTATATCACGGTGCTCATCTTATTCTGAAACAAATGTGAATTCAATCTCATGGTTTATCATGAATCTTAAAATGTAAGCATGATCTGCTTTCCTAGGTCAATGATTCCTCCTCCCTTTCTTTACAAGCCGATTATCAGAGAGTAACCTGAGAACAAAAGAAAGAGTTACAACACAGTGACTGTAGATAAAGGGCAAAAACTAGATTCTACACAATACATTATATAAAGATTTCTTTTATCTGTACACATACCTTCAAACCTTTTTCTGAAATGTATAATCTTTCAGATGAGGAACATTATTTCAGCGTACTGATACACACCCATCATACAGTGGAAATTCTTTCTACAAATGTCATCAAATTTAGTCCTCTGTATTGTTTCACATTAAACTTTTAGGTGGTGGCAAAGAAAGTTGAGGCCCTGCAATAAAAATTTCTGGTATTTACCTTAATCCATGAAGTATGCCATTTTAGTACTTAGTTAAATAAGACATCTCTTGGGTTAAAATCTTTAAATCTTTCCTGCGAATGTTGCGACTCTGGAAATGTTCTGGGGTTTGGTTTTATTTCTTATTGTGAGGTCCTTAGCAACTCTGATTTTAGTTTTGATTTCCCCAGTGATATCAGAACACTTCCTCATTATTATTTCCTTTGTTAGATTAATACTGAAGACAATTTGCACTCCAAACTCAGTGTCAGAAGTGCCATTCTGGGTCAGCTGGTACCATCTGCACATTGATTTTGCAATGGCTAATGTCCATGTCTTCACCCTGGGGACATCTCCCTCACTCTTCGTGCCTTCTTGAGAATATCCCTCCATTAGGTTCTAACAACCCCTGGACCTTCTTGCCTATAGCCGAGTGGCTTTCTTCCTCATTGACAAAGATCCTTTAGAATGGCCGTTTGTCTTTCTTCTGTGCCAATTTGTTAGAACTTGAGTTTTAGATTGTGACCTGTCCCTACCTCCTGATAGACCTTTTTGTTTCTATTATATGAAAATATGAACTTTTGTCAGAATCCGGAAGTATGTCAAAGTGTTAAGGAATGTTTTCTTTTGTGTTTTGCGTGTAGTTTTACCTTAACTGTGGATTAGTAGTATAGTTGGCTTCCTCAAAAGAGGAAAGTTTGGCATGATTGATGTCACTGAAATGTGTACTTTTCTGTGTAAAGCATTATTACCTAAGAGGTTACTTCCTAGGAATGGGTTTAGAATGAGCATCCTAAGAGTCCTGGATAAATATTCTGCGGCTTCGATAGTGTTATTTTTAACAAAGGGAAGAGGGGTAAGGACATGAGCAAAATGAGTGAAGGGGAGAGGGGAAATGCAGGTTTCTGGTTATGGAATGAATAAATCAGTAATACAAGGTACAGCAGAGCTTATGTAGTCAGTCGTATTGTAACAGCATTGTATGGTGACAGATGGCTAACTATACTTGTGGTGAGCATAGCACAATGTATAGAAATGTTGAGTCACTATGCTGTACACCTGCAACTAATGTAACATTGTGTCACCTGTATTCACATTTTTTAAAAGGGAAGAAAAAAAAGAAAAAGAAACAAATGGAACTCTAACCAAATCTAAGTGAACAAATGATCATGAAAATTAAATTTATCTAACTTGGATTTGCTTCTTCTATGTATGCTTATAGTTAAAGTTACATTTCGTTATAATTACTATGTCACTATCACTGAGCTTGGTTCAGTTGTTTGAAAATTCACTCTTGGCACTATTAGATGTAGCATTATTTTCCTTAAAAATAAACCAAAATGAGGGGTGCCTGGGTGGCTCAGTGGGTTAAGCCTCTGCCTTTGGCTCGGGTCGTGATCCTGGGGTCCTGGGATTGAGCCCCGCATTGGGCTATCTGCTCAGCGGGGAGCCTGCTTCCCTCTCTCTCTCTCTGCCTGCCTCTCTGCCCACTTGCGATCTTTCTCTGTCAAATAAATAAATAAAATCTTAAAAAAAAAAACAAAATTATAAACTTTGATCTGATATCCATTTACCAGATATTGTTTGAAAATGGTTTTCAAGATCAAATAAATATTTACTCCCCTTTGTTCTGTTCTTATAAAGCTTCACATGAAAAGCATTGAAAATTTGTGTGATTTTTTAATTTATTAGAACTTAGAAATTCCTTTCCAAAAAGTATTCATTTCTATAAGAAACTGGATCATTTTGACATGAAATTTCTCCCTAGATAACTAATGTGATTCATGTCCACATGATTTTTTTTTTGTCTACATCATTCACCTGACAAAACCAAGGGTGTGGTTTACATAAAAGCATTGTCTCAGCAGATGGAAATTAACCTTGTGGTTCTCCTCCTTGTAGATCTCTTTAAGGAAGTGGCAGGGCCCACAGAAATGTGTGACCAGAGGCAGCTTGGCCTGTTACTTCATGATGCCATCCAGATTCCCCGGCAGCTGGGGGAAGTAGCAGCATTCGGGGGTAGTAATATCGAACCCAGTGTTCGCAGCTGCTTCCAACAGGTAAACGCGAAGGATCGCTGACTCGTAGAACATCATGTCAGGAGTGGTGTGGAGGATGTTCCGAGAATTGGAATGGGGAACCAAATGGTAGGAGACTTTGGGTACCATTCCAATACATTTTTGTTTTATTTCTTCAAGCACATTTGGTTCAAGGAACAGCAGCCTCCTCAAGGAGACTTAACTACTTGTCAGTGGATAAAACCCCACATCTTATTTATTTTTTTTATTCTGTTATGTTAGCCACCATACAGTACATCATTAGTTTTTGATGTAATGTTCCATGATTCATTGTTTGTGTATAACACCCAGTGCTCCATGCAACACGTACCCTCCTTAATGCCCATCACCGGGCTCCCCCCATCCCCTTGCCCCCCTCCCCTCCAAAACCCTCAGTTTGTTTCCAGAGTCCACAGTCTCTCATGAAAACCCCACATCTCTGAAATGCGCTTTTTCATTCCTGTGGTTTGGCCACCTTTGCTGTTTGCTTTCCAGCTGCAGTTTGCCTTCCTTCATTCCTGCCCCAGCCCCTTTGGGCATGTGCCCTCTGTTTAGAATAGTCTTTCCTACCCTTTACCTACAAGCTCTATTCTCATTGCTGATCCTTATTCTTTCTTTTGATCTTTGCTTAAATCTCACATTCTCTGAAAATCCTTCTCTGAGCTCTTCAGGTGAGGTTGTGTGCTCCCACTGTCTGTCTTCTCCTGAAGCTCCTCTGTCTTCCTGTGATGCTCACGAAAGTGTAACTACATATGGAGTCACCTAATCAATTTATTAGTGTTGTTTCTTCTGTACAAACCCCAAAATTCTTTTTAATGCTTGCTGTATATAAAAACGTTCCAGAAAAGTTACTGCTGGCGTTACACGTTATGCATAAAGGAAAGGGCTACAGATATTTTGCCAGAGCATTTTCAGTGATTTATTATTGCTGAGGAAAAAAAAAAAATGCTCATGCCATCTCTTTAAGGAGAATTGATGTTATGAGTTATTACATTTTGTAATGGCCCTTTTACGTGTTTTAGAAATACAAAAAAAGTACCAAATGAGCATTCTAAATATGATTCTCCCATGTACTGGCTCATAGGGTGACCTTGACAAAAGTGGGAGAAGGATGTTGTTACAAATTTAACTTTGTACATGTGAAAATTAGTCAGTATTAGGTTCTAAAGAGAGACTAAGACATTTAATGCAATTAATCACAATAAATTTGGAAATGTTGCCAAGTATACTCACAGTAATTTATTCCCAGTGTGATGTTGTAACAGGTGGAGCAGGACACAGAAGTAACAGTTTTTATTTAGCAACTATCATGACCTTCAAGTTTGGGAAGTTACCAGTGAGTCTTTACTTTCTCAAATTTATACTGTCTTAGGTGAATGAGTTTTATAGGCTTAAAATATTTATGTGAGAATAGTACCTAGAATCATACGGTTTGGGTTTTATGTTTTTGTTTTTTTTTTTAATCTGAGTCTGTTAAGGTATTGGAATTTTTTTCTTCTTCCTATAGGATAATTTCTGCTTTTTCTAATTTTAAATTCTAAAATTTTCTCGCCATGAAGAACCTTAAATATTTTGTGATTTTTAACTCACCTGGAAAGAGTTCTAGAACTTTCACTTTGTAGAGATTTTCAGAAGGTTATAAAGCAACACCTGCTGCAATTTAAATGAAGAGCTTTTCTTCACTTTGAATACATGTGTTTCTTTACCAGAATAACAATAAGCCAGAGATAAGTGTGAAGGAGTTTATAGACTGGATGCGTCTGGAACCACAGTCCATGGTTTGGCTGCCTGTTTTACATCGAGTGGCAGCGGCCGAGACTGCAAAGCACCAGGCTAAATGTAACATCTGTAAGGAATGTCCCATTGTTGGGTTCAGGTGAGATGATCTGTTGCCAGTGGTGGCAGGAGACTGTTTTCTGTTCTGTTGTTGCAATTTCAACGTATATCCATCATCCCTTCCCCCTGATTTTCACTGGGGGTTTGTGTCCCCCATAAATGGGATGCTTAACATACTCCATCTGTCTGAAAATGACATTCCTTCTTATAGCTACTCCATGAAGCTTATTTTATTCTACTATTGTTATTTATACCACTCTGCTCCAGAAGCAGAGATTTTTCTGAATTTCTATTTACATAGATCCCAGAAATGTTCATGCATGATAATTGACTCATTATACATATATGGCCCTGATGGAATTGGGTGATGTTGCAAGGCCTCTGGGGTCAAACTTAGTAAACAGAAAGAGACATTTAATTAGTGAGAAGTAACCTGATCACTTTGTGCTACTTCTGCCCACGATTGTTGTTAAGTTGATTAACCCTGCTGTTCCCCTCACTAGAGGAAGCTTTATATCAAGGAATTTTGAAATTCATTTCTTATTGGTGGTATAATTGCTTCTTAAAAATTTGATGTGTCAAGCTAATAAACACGACTCTCCTTCTTGGCCATTTGCATTCCCTTTCACACATTACAGAAAATCTTTTTATGTGGATATTTGTCTTCTCACAATATTGTAATCGATGGGAACATGCTTTAGAGACTTGAACTCCAATTTTTTTTTTTCCACTTGGGAGGTGGATTCATTAATTTCCCTTGTGAAATCCAAGATTCTCTTGGCCTTCATTTGGAGCTAAGATACTAAGAAAATTCCACATTTTGTGGCCAAGTCTACCTTTTATTTCCATCATGATTTGGATGAATGGCATTCCTTACCACAAATGAATGATTTGGACTAAATAATAGGCATGCAAGCTAATCAATTTTCTTTTTTTCTCTCTAGGTATAGAAGCCTAAAGCATTTTAACTATGATGTCTGCCAGAGTTGCTTTTTTTCGGGTCGAACAGCAAAAGGTCACAAATTACATTACCCAATGGTGGAATATTGTATACCTGTGAGTAGTGGGCCACTTCTTGTTTGTTTGCTTGCTTGTTTTTATTTGTTTGTTTGGGAGGAAGGGAACAGAGGGAGAAGGAGAATTTTAAGCGGGCTCCATGCCCAGTGGGGAGCCTGACTCTGGGCTCTATCTCATGACCCTGAGAACATGACCTGAGCCAAAATCAAGAGTTGTTTGCTTAACCAACTGAGCCACCAAGGCACCCTTCTTGTTTGTTTTTTAAATGGCATATAGTTTTTGAATTAACAGAAGTCAAAAAATTATTTTTATTATTTTATTTATTATTTATTATTTTTATTATTTTACTACTTTTTATGGAAAAATCACTTTTAGATGGCTTAACTGAATTTTTTGGTGTGTTTTTGTTTTCTTTTAAACAAATACATCTATGTTGAATTCATTAACATTATACTTTTTTCAGAAAAATTTATGGATTACATTTTGTTTACTTCTGTGTTTTGATTTTAAACTTAACTTTCTTAGTAGCAAACTCTCTACAAAAGCTCATACTGGCCTGCTTTGAAAATGATACTATGTGTAAGAAATCATATCTCTTTTAGACACATTTAAAATATATTTTCATAATTAAATATATTTAAATTAGCAAAAAAGAAAACAGAGAAAGTAAAAAATTCATAAATCTAGCTTCTGAATCCAATTAAAATAAATCAAATCTCTGATTTTGTTCAGATTAGATTTATTCTTATATTTATGTTATTTTGATCCTGCTCTAATCACTGAACATGTGGTATAGTAAATGCTCTCCCCATTGTCACACCTTGTAATTTTCCTAGTTACAGAATATTTAATTGAGTGAATTAAATTTATCTTGCCACTCCCTCAAATTTATCTGAATACTTATATTTATTTTAAATTTTCTGGTATTATAAGACAAACCATAAGTGACTCTTAATCTCATAAAACAAACTGAGGGTTGATGGGGGGAGGGGGGTTGGGGGTGTGGCGTTATGGACATTGGGGAGGGTATGTGCTATGAAGTGTGTAAACCTGGCGATTCACAGGCCTGTACCCCTGGGGATAAAAATATATGTTTATAAAAAATAAAATTTAAAAAAAATTTTCTGGTATTATAAACAATACTCATTTTTGTGAAAATAGGTCTTTCTCCATACTGCATAAATTACATTTCCATAGACTAAAACACTGGAAGTAAATGACCTTGGTCAATGAATCTGAGTATTTTTATGGCCCAAATTCTTCAGGTCAACTTATTTCCAAAAGATGTTTATACCACTTTACATTATTACCACATTTGATTAATATCCCCATTTTATTATAGCTTCACTGCATTGGATACTCATTCTTATTGTTCCTTTGATTTAAAGCTATTTTTTCTGAAGTTATCTTCATTTGCTGTCTAGAGCTACTTTTAGCTCCTTCCAAATAGTGAACCAAAATTTATTCATAGAGCTGTACATTTTCTTTAGGTTTAGGCAATTGAGTTACTTTTTGGATTATAAATTGACAGAAAAACAGCAATTTTTATAAGACACATACATATAAATCTCACAGTCTTGGGTGTCTTAACTAAATAGGTACCCCATATATTGAAAGAGGAAATCTCTAGAAAATGCTGAGGAATTATGATAGATGAATGCCTGTAGTGCATAATAACTTTAATGAGGAAAAGATCCTCCGAGAAAATTTATGAAGCACCATTTATTACTCTGATTAACATATTTATTCACTCAACAAATATATATTGAGCACTTACCTTGTGTTAGACACTGTTCTCAGCTCTAATTCATCAGTGTACTACCAGGATAGACAAGATTACTGTCTCTCCTGCTACTTTCCATTTAGGAGGAGGGAATGTGTGACAAGGAACAAGGAAACAAATAAATGAGATCATTACAGATTATAGTAGGTGCCTTTTAGAAATAAGTGGGTAATAAGATAGAAGATTAGAGGAAGAACTGTAGATAAAGAAATCAGGGAAAAGTCGGCCAAAGAAGTTAACATTTGAGTTGAGATTGAAGGATGAGAAAGAAGCAGGTGTGTGAAGAACTAGTAGAAACATATTTCAGAGAAGGAAGAGTAGACACAGACGTCTGGAGATGGGGAAGAGGTTGGTGTGGTTGGAGCACATAAAAAAATGAAGCCTGTTCCACAAGGAGAGGGCAGTAAGTAGCACCAGCTCTGTCATTTGAAGTACCCAGAGTATCATGAAGAGGTGGGACTCCTTGTTCGAAATGTCTTATAACTTCTAAGATGACAACAGCAGTGCATTAAGCCAAACTTAGGGAGCTTGCGAGTGTGGGATCCCTGCAGCTGCGCAGGTCTCACATCCATGCAGATGGGAAAGAAAGAGGTGGGAATGGTAGGGGAACAGAAAGAAATGGGTGAATTTCTCTATCCACAAAAGGGAGACTGGTAGGAGATGAGGAAAGAGAAAGGCGGTATCAGATTGTGCAGAACGCTGCTGGCCATTATAAGAAACTGGGGAGAAGTATAGTGTTAATATTTGCATGAGTAGAAGTAGGCATTTAGGAAACTGATTCTAAAAATGTCACAAAATGGGAAAAATGTCAAACTAAATATAGTTTAAAGATTTCATACATGAATGAAAATGATGACATGTTTAAAGATGTATAAAATTACTATTTGTCTTGGTCTTAAATACAATTCCTAATGATTTTGCAAAATACCCCACAATTTGAAATCCGCATCTCTTCAACAGTAGTCATTGGCCATTTGGGAATGCTTGCAAGTCACTGATACACCTATGCATTTCACTGATGCATAAAAACTTTCATTTTAAAATGACATCTGCAGGTTACCCAAAGCTCTTCTTGTTATGTAGATTTTTGTGAACTCATTGTTGTCATGCCCGAGATCATGGATTCTCCTATATTGGAAGGGATGGCTTCCTTTTCATAGGTGTGCTTTGGGGGGGTCCATTGCCCCTTTCTGGAATTTATATAGTGATCTTAATTAACAACCTCCTCATAAACCATCTTAGGACAGGTTATTTTCTGCATTTGACCCCACAGCTTTTGAAAAAGTAACAAGAAATATATGTAAATTAAATTTTTGAACGGTATACTCTTGAATTGAACAGTAATGAATTAATACATTAATGGTTGTCCAATTTTCTTTCTTTTCATCTGCATTTTTTGGATCTTTGCCCTCCTCTTTTAAGTAAGCCTTTCTTACACTTCTTCTGTCTTTTACCCAACATTCCGTAAACTCATTTGATGTCTGCCTTGGAAAAGGAACTCGAACGTGAGTTTTTCAGTGCAATGATAATAAGCACCACTTGCATTTAAATGGATCAGACTGTTCCGTGCAGATCTTGATGTTGGCATTTCTCATAGAGCATCTCCAGTGGGGCTGGTGCTCTAGTTACATTCCTGACTTCATTTCTTTCCCCTTCAAGTTCCTTCTTCCTGAATCTCAATGTTTCTATTGTTAAAGGTTTTCTGAAGTCTTATTTTAAACCCTCAAAGCTCCAGAAATATTTCTTCAAACATATCAGCTGGCTGTGACAATGTTTGTCTTCAGATGTAAGTGGACTAATGGTGTGTGAATTCTCTATCGTAATTTATAAAGACATTTTATGAAATTGACAGTAAAACACTCATACACAGAAGTGAAGTAGAATTCTTCTTCTCTCGAAAATGACTTTTTTAAACTCATATTTTCTTCCACCATTCTATAACCCAACTTTGTACATTTAAGGAGTTTAAGGACAATGATTAGGCTCAGTAAGAGTTCATCTAAAACAACAGCATGACACAGATTACGTTATATCTCTGTCTCTACTCTCTCTCTCCATCCCTCCAAGTCCCATTCCTTCACAAAACCAGCTCAGTGTATGTGTGTGTAAAATTTACAGTGTGTATAAAATTTCCCCAACGTCCTCCAGCTTCCCCTCCCAGAATGCCTCATCCTGTGGGCTCTATCAGTAGCCTCTGTTTCACCAATTAGTACTCGACTCTGTGTAATATCTTCTGTTGTTTTCCATGTGTTTTCCCCCTCCACTCTCTTTTTCACTCCTTTTTTCTTACTATGCTTAGTTAAAGCTGGCTCATAAAAGCTAAATGAGTTCATATCTGACATTATAAATACTAATTATAGAATATTAAAGCTGGAAAGATCTAAGAAATCATCTAATTCATTCTCATTTTAAAGAGGAAACTAAATCTTAGAAAAAGGTTATTTGTTCAAAGTTGGTGGCCTGGATTTAGTGATTCTACTCCCTTAGGGAATTATACATAATTTGGCACATTAACAAACTGTATCCTGTATGCTTGCTGGAGTGTTATGTTTGTTGGGTATCCAATTATATAGGCATTTTGCTGGGGACTAGAGTTACAGTGAAAATATAATGAAGGAAAGCAAAGGCCTCTATGTAGAGAAATTTAAGACTATGTATTTTTTTTAAATGACTAAGTTTATGGATCAAGATAATAGTCAACAACAAATCAGACAACAACAAATCTTATTACCTGTACCCTGCATGTATGAATTCAGTTTATTATTTATTTTAAAAATACTGACATTTTAAATTAAAGATGTGAAGATTTTCATTTTCATTTTTCTGGAATAAAAGTTTGTGATCATTTAATTTCACAATGAAAATGACCCTAATTTTATCTTTTTGAAACAGTGTCTATATTCTCTGCTGCAAATAACCAAAATTTAATTCACATTAGACACATTTTTGGATGTTAAGCTATATAAAAAAGATAGTCCCTTTAAGAAAAAAAAGCTCCTTTTTTTAATGTTCAATTAGTCAACATATCTCATCAGTTTCAGATGTAGCATTCAGTAATTCATCATTTGTGTAAAAGATAGCCCTTTAAACTCAAGAGAAAGGATGGTGAGTTTCATATATAATTTATAAGAGTTTATGCCATTGTTGCTAGTGAGAGAGAGCTAGATAGGGTTAAATATTAGGGAGAATGGAAAATGTTTGGAATTGCTACTGGGGGCAAGCGTGAGTCGACAAGAGATGAATAAATTGATTGCTACATTGCAACAGGAGTGCAGCTGAGGTTAATTGGCAAGGATCTGCACTGACTGCATTATTACTCAGTCACTGTGGAATTAAGAGACGGTAGATAAAGTTGAAGGCCACAGGAATGAATGATACAAAGGTGTTAATGATACTGGGGCTGCTTTGGGCTGTCCCCATACTGAAAAAAATCCCTAAAGGGGTTGAAGGGCTAGTGATTAAGATCATGGGGGTAAGAAAAGGCTTGTTCATATTAAAGAAGTAAGGGCAAGGCTCAGGACTTCTTTTCCAGGTTAGAAATTTGGAACCAAATAATGTTTTGAGTGTTGATGAGGTCCGAGGTTTGGACATACCCCATTATGTAGCTAATGTGGAACATAAAAGGTTTGGTTTTTTTGTTTTTGTTTTTGTTTTAATTTTATTGTATTTTTTCAGTGTTCCAACTATGAAAGGTTTTGAAGTGAGGTGGCACTTAGAAGACCATCAGTATGTCTCTAGAAGGTGACAGGTGGTAGCTGTTTCTGGCAATGTATGGTCAAAGGGGAATGGATGGGCACATTAGTTTTAGTTGCTGAGAAGGCTGAGGCTAAGAGCAAAAAGCTGTAAACCTCCTTTATTGTTGGCCTTTGTCGGGGAGAGATTATACAGCCCATCATGGAGAAGATGGTAGGGGAGATGTGTTATCCCAGGAGCATCAGGATTCGCTGAAGGAGAAGGGTTCAAGTTGCAGATATGAACAGATGTAGTAGAGTGTGTTTATGCGTCAAAGAACCCAGAGTCCACCAAGTTGGGGGAAGGAAGGTAACTAAGCAGAGGCTGCGTGCACCTGGTCAGGGACAGTGGTCCGGGACAGAAAAGGAGAAATGGGGATGAGAATAGGTCACATGCTTGTTCACAAATACAGGCAGAAGGAACCAAAGTATGACCCAGAATAAGAAGGTGGTTTGAGAGATGTGTTAGCTCAGGGAGAAGAGATGGGATGTTTGCAAAATGTTATTGCTAGAAAAGTCAGCAATGTCAGCTATTCCCAGCATTCAAATTGGTGGAGTAGAATCATAACCAAATTCTCTGCTTATGTGCAAGGTTTGGATAGGACTAGTTTGTACTGATAGTTTCATTGAGATTTTGGTAAGAAGCGTGGAGGACCAGAAAAACATACCTATATGGAAAACAGCTTATTACTTTAACCACACTTAAAACACATTTGTATCGCATTTTTTAAGCAAGTGCATGTTACTTTTAAAGCAATAGATTCAAGCATATTCCTGCCAATATTGATGAAATATACGGGGAAATAAACCAAAGCTTCGTATTTTCAGTGTTTCTAGAAACTGTATAAAAATCAATTTTCTACTAAGAAAAAAAAACAGAAAAAAGTTTTCTTTTGAAAGTTAAACGTGAAATCATATCCTTTCTTTGCAAATTATATGTTGTTAGCAAGAAACGAACAAGGACAGAGGGAAAAACTAGAATTGGTTGCTCTGTCCACCTACCTCCACCCTGCCACCATCAATGTATCTGTAAGACTATGAAAATCAAATAGCAGAAAATGCTGGTTCATTCTTTGGAAAGCTTTCCGTCGCGCTAGTGTCGTTTGTTTTTTGGCAGTCTTGCTTCATCAGATGAGACTGGGGACGTTTGCCAGCAGGCTCAATGTGCAGCATCATCGCTCCTTCTCCGACCTCAGCATCCTGAAGTGGCTTTTCAGTTCTTGCTCCCCTTATCCTGTCTTCTCAGTAAATGGAGTGCATTTAGAGTGTGTCATTAGCTCTTAAGTTGAGGTTTGGACAACATCCATTTTCCTTTGCAAAGCCTTATTACCCTACTTACTCTTGACCCCTTGGTGATTCTGTTGATGCCTATTTTTTAGTTTCATATTTTTCCATTAGAACTTGAAAGGCTCCAAGCTTGTCTTCCTGATTTCCTCCTCTTCATGGAGTTCAGTGTAATCTGAATTTCAGCTCTCTGAGATCAGTGAAACTGAAATCAACCCTGAGAAGTTGTTTTTGCAATTTAAAAAATGTCGGAATGTCTTTTAGGATAAGTCCTGTGATAATGATGGACTCCTTAGAAGTATGCGTATACCATTTGGGATTATTGACTTCTATGTTTAAGAAATAAATCTTGCTAATGATGATGATGCTGTTCAACAGTGATTTTTGCACTTGTGCATAATCCAAAGGGTAGTGTTTAATTATTCTACTCATGTGCCAAATGGCTGTGTTGTTAGTTATATAAGCTTGGCTTTTCCTCTTTGTACTTCCTTATTTTACTGTGTCCAAAAGTTACTCATTTTTGTAGTTAATCATTAAAGCTCTAATGACAGGAATATTTGTTAAAGAATTAGATAATATTACCATCCCTAGTTATGAGCTGGCCAAGGAATTTGGGGGGGATTTTAGATTAATATGGTTTTGCTTATTTACTTGTAGTTGCTTGGTGTTTTGCTTAAACTGCTAAGTATTTAGAAGTTGGATATTTTGGCCTCTAACTTATTTGACATCATTGTTCATAGCCCTTTTTATATTTTGCTTTGTGGATCTTTCTTGTTAATGGGAGGAGTTTTTTGAGCTGAAGTAGTAAAGCAATTTATTCAAGGATCTACTTGACTATAATACTATGAGGATTAGCATTTCTAAATTCTAGATTCTTTTGTACCTTTGCCTTGTTACTCCTTGTAATTCACATTCATGAGAAGGAAAAGACTCCCAGTCATATATCCATGTTTTTGAAGTTCAATAGTAAATAGGTATCAGCATTCATAATAAGAATATATAGCTTAAAACATGAACAGGGATACGTAGAATAATACATCTAGATTTATATGTAGATATACAAACACAAGTAAAGGATAGATTAAATTGGTTCTGTGTGATTTCTCTGTTTGTCCTCAGTCAAGGAATAAAATGAAGGAAATTTTAAAATACTCCCAACTTCGGTTGGCAAAATAGAACTCAATTGGAAAATCATCTGACACCAGCTTACATGGGAGTTTTTAAGGTTTTGGTAGAGAGTTGCATTCATAGAGTTACCCCAGGGTAGCTTTTGTAATTTAGAAACATGTTTTCATATTTCATGCATTTATTTGTATAAGTTGGTGGGGTGCAAGTTGAGAACTATTCACTGTTATTATCCAAATAAGTTTTCATCATCTCTGTTCTGCTTAATAGAAGCATACTAGAGGGAAGTATAATTTTGAATATGCACATGCCCTCTTGTCTGTGTAGGTTTAGTTTTAAAATGTGTTTCACAGTGACTCACCTTCATTAGCTTTCCAAAAATGACAATTTGAAAGACAGTCCTTGTTTGGACATGTTAGTTCTTATGTGCTTGTTAAAAATCAAGCCAGAAGGATTTGGGGGAGATGGTGGCCAAGTTTTTCAATATCTTTGGTCTTTGTCATTTTCTTCCCATTTCTAAATTAGTTACATAAAAAGAGAGTAACTAGACAAAAACAAACAAAACCCCCAAAACTCTCCAGGCAACATTTACAATAAAACTAGACAATAAGATATCCCCCAAAATAAATCTGGGTGCCTACAAGCCACCACCAGCCATTAAAACCTGCGTGAAGATATCTTTTTCTGTAAAATGAAGGAAGAGGAAGCAAGGTGCCTGAGAAATGGAGAACCCCTAAACAGACAACAGGTATTCAGTGGAGAACTCAAAGGGCTGGTTTGGAAACAGAGCTATGAACCTGGGAGGAGCCCAGAGGGTTGGTCTGAAGGGGTTGTGGTGCTCTTGGCTTCTGGAGTCCGTAGACCTGACTTCTAGGGCTTCCTTCCAGGAAAAGAGCCGCAGGCTGTATAAACTGCTAGGAATGACACCGACATAGCAGCTCAAAGCAACAGAGCTGAAAAAGAGAAATGGTCTAGTCCAAAATAGGACAAGGGAAAGGACCAGAAAATCCCCAAACTCAAGTGCCCTATTCTTTAACACCCCAGAAGAAGGAGCCCTGTGAAGTTAGAGAAACCATGGGGTGGCTCAGTCGTTAAGCTTAAGCGTCTGCCTTTGGCTCAGGTCATGATCCCAGGTTCTTAGGATTAAGCCCTGCATAGGGCTCCTGGCTTAGCAGGAATCCTCTGTTTCTCCCTCTCCCACTCTGCCTGCCCCTGCTTCTGTTCTCTCTCTCACTGTGTCTCTATCAAAAAAATAAAATCTTTTTTAAAAAAAGCTAGAGAAGCTTTCCTGAACCTGCATGAAGCTTCCCTGAATTAGGAAAATAAGTTTCACGACAATGACAAAATTGAGGAGCAGAAAGTATCAAGATCAAATCTCATATAAAGCAATTATAAGCAAAAGATGTAGGAACCACATAATATAAGTATAGTAAAGTTTACCAAAAATATGTGCTCCTTGAACATGTCAAAACTGTAACCTACTATTTTAAAATAAGCTTAAGTAAATGAACCAACCCATGAAAGAAAACATATATCAGAACTGGAAAATCTTGGAGAGGGTGAGGTGACAGAACTCAGGAAAGAAATAGAAATAAAAGAAAAAACTCATTTCAAAATTAAGACTAATTTTAGTCTTAGTAAACAGAACAGGTAAGTATCTTGACAGAAATAGAAGGTGAATAGGGGACAAATTTTAAAAGTCAAAATGAAATGAAGACAGCAATTTAAAAATCTAAGAGAAAATATCAAATATTGAAGATGTGGGGGAAATTACAAGTATGAATAATAGGAATGCAGAATAGGAAACCCAGAGTAAGAACAAGGCCTAAAAATGAAAAATCAAGGAAAACCTTCCTCTCCACCAAAAAAGAAAAGGTGGAACTATTTACTGAGAGTATATCACATGCCTGAGAACATTGACTCAGAATGTCCAATACTATAATATGCTCTGATAAAATTACTGGACTTTAAAGTCAAAGAAAAAAATCTTCCAGTCTTTTAAACAGAAGGAACAACATGACTTAAAAAGGAAAGAAAATTAAATAATCAACAGCAAAGCTTTTTTGTTTGTTTGTTTCATTTCACGTTTTTAAAAAATTCTTTTTATTTGGGGGGTTATTAGAGGGTATATTTAAAATTTTTTTTCAGTGTTTCAAGATTCATTGTTTATGCACCACACCCAGTGCTCCACGCAATATGTGCTCTCCTTAATACACACCACCAGGATCACCCAATCCCCGACCCCTCTGCCCTCCAAAACCCTCAGTTTGTTTCTCAGAGTCCACAGTCTCTCATGGTTCGTCTCTCCCTCTGATTTCCCCCAACTCACTTCTCCTCTCCATCGTCCAGTGTCCTCCGTGTTATTCCTTATGCTCCAAAAGAAAATGGAAGGACATTTTTAAGAAACTGAAAGGAAGAGAACATGTGAGCCAAGGATTTTTATATTGAGAAAAACCAGCCTTCTACTATTGAGTAAGGACTCAGGAAAATTATTACTAACAAACAAGAATGTTGGTCCTGTGAGCACTTCTTGAAGATTTACTTAGAGACCAGGCTTCAGACAAACAAAATAACTGGAGAAATAACATCCTAAGGACAGATGGAAACCATTAATTATATTGTTACCTGTAGAACTTAAACTTAGTGGGGTTAACTGGAAGAGGCTCCTACTGGCCAAAGATAGGACAATTTGATCTTCAATAACGATAATAGTTGCAATAGACCAAAAACCCATCAAATATGGCAAAAATCTACAAGTTCATAATGATTCATGGAAATAATAATAATAATAAAAAAAGGTCATCTTTGGAGGATGATAGGAAACCAATATGTTGCTTCAGAAATCGGTCAATAAAAGGGAAAAATCAAACATGTAATCCTGCCTTTCCTGAATGAACTGTATTACTGAGTGGCTGAAGAGTAGACACGGGGACATGCCTTCATATAATATTTCAACTAATAAATGAAAATGGATGATAGAATTAGAAGGCCGCCATTTTGAAACCCCCATTGGGTGGCTATAGGCATTTAGCATGACATCTGTGAGGATCACAGAAGAGTGATAACCAGACATCATGTGCCTACCAAACACTACTGATAGTCTTGCCAGATCACACTTGAAGCTGATGCATTCTCTCCATCCAGCTGCTGGTTTGCAGGATATCCAAGGGACTGAGGAACGTGCTGAACCACACCAAAAATATACAGTCAGCAAAGTTCAGCTACATCACATTGCCTGTGTTTTCCAACATAAACTGTAAGGAAATGGCTATGGAGGAGAAATTTGTAGATATTAAAAGTGAATTAAAATATATCAGATTTTTTGAAATGAGCAACTACAGTATCTAGGGATAGACTTTGGGGTAAAAAAAAAGCATTTTTTACACACAAGGTAGTTGTTGCTTATAAAAATGAGGATAATGGTTATTATGGAAAGAGAGGGGTGAAATGAGGCATGTGGAAGGGGCTTCTGGAATGTCTCGCAAAGTTCAGTTTCCTGATTGGATGGTATTTGCCTTATATATTCATCAAGCATTTGTTGTATATAGTTTTATATATCTGTGTTTTGTTTTACAATAAAACGAATTAGAAAATAAATCAGTCCAGTCACAAACATTTTAAGGGTGGGAATGCCTAGGTGGCCAAAAAGCAGGTGATTTTAATATTGCTCTTTTTTTCTTTCGTGGGTAATTTTTTTTCTAATTCTACTTACACAAAACAGGTCTTAGACCTGCAATTTAAAAGTCATAAGTTGACATTTCAATATGAATTTGGTTTTAAAAAATCAGCCACAGGGTAGCTTAATGTAGTAATAGGTATTTTAGTCGATGACTATAAAGCTCTCAGCTCTTACAAAACTTAGAACTGTTGTTTTTCTAGGAGAAGGGATATAGTGCTGGTAGAGTGAAAAGACCCAGGTTTACAAGAGCAGCTTTCTCCTTACTGACTTGTAGGTCTGAAAGCTTTGGTGGCAGCTTTCGGAGGGGTCAAAAAAGTAATGCTAATCTTACCACCCTTGATGGTAAAATGAGAATGAAGGAAAGCTATTTATAAGGTACAGAGTTCTATGCCATTATATTCCCCTTGTCTCATATAATGAGCTCTTCAAAATCTTTTGTTCTCCTTCTTTCTTTCTTACAGCAATAAACGAAAACCTTAGTCTTTCAAGAAAGACATGGATAACTTAAAATGTCGGATAATTTGTGTAGTAATGAGTGTTTCTTTCAATTTCATCCTCAGATCATAATATCAGTAGTTATTTGCTTAAAAAAGAAAAAGAACAAAGTATTATACCTAGCTTGAAGATAGAGCTGCATTTGATTATATTCATTATGCTAGGTGGGTGGTCTTTGCTTTTTACCAAACTGTTGCTCTAGTGCTTTGAAAGAGAGAGATATTAGATACTGTCATTAGATAGCAAATTAGACCAAATATGTAAAAATGTCTTTTACCTTTTTTTTTTGGGTCAGAAAATAGGTGTGATTCATTTTCTTGGCTCTCTTTCAACTAAAGAATTACATTTTGCTAACTGGAATGTAACACCTAGTTTTTGTGGGATGAATTACTTTCTATTTTTTTTTTTAATGTTACATAAAGCTTATGGCATTAGTGAATTCAGTGCCTTTAGATTGTAAGTTTTGCTAGAACTTTTTATTCCCCTTGATATGAAAATTCATGAGGAAATAAAAATAATGCAATTTCTGCGTGAGAATGCACTTTTTTTTTTCAATACTAAATTTGAACGTTATCACAATTAACTTCAGCCCCTGCTATAACTTTTTGGGAGGCAGGTTGGTGCTCTTTATTTGTTTTTTGTATTTTTGTTTTATGGGAGATGGGGTTTTTTGGTTGTTGGTTGGTTGGTTGGTTTTCCTTTGTTCTTCCACGTCTTCAGTGTCTTTACCTAAAGAACGTTTGATGCAGAATTGGACGTGTACTTTCAATGATGTGCATTTTTTTTCCCCCCTGAGCAGAAGTTCATGTTGAAACCTAAATAGAGATAAGCTAGAAGAACATTATGCTAAGTGAAAGAAGCCAGTCCCAAAAGACCACATATTGTCTGATTCCACTGATAAGAAATGTCCAGAATGGGCAAATCTGTAGAAACAGAAAGATTAGTGTTGCCAGGAGCTGAGGGGTGGCGACAGGGTTAGGACAGGGTGGGAGTGATTGCAAATGGGTACAGGGTTTTTTTTTTGAGCTGATGGTTGCAGAACCCTGGGAATATGTAAACAGTACCTGTGGAGGCAGGCTGGTTAAGTATCCTGCTACCTTACCCTCCTGGCCTTTCCCCGACCCACCCCACCCAGGACCACCTGATGGAAAGCCTGGATATGGCTTGAAAACCACTGAGCTCAATGGTAGAATGTTTTTATTGCCAGAGGAAGGTGGGCCAAGTAATGGAGGCCAGTACTTCCGTATCTCATTGTATATTAACAAGGTTTAAGAGCAGACAGAAAAACAAATTGAGTCATAAATGCTTTTCTTTGTATTGGGGTCTTCTTTTTGTATTCCTATCATGGAAAGCTTCTTCCCTTCTTTTCCTCTTTATCAAATCATGCAGGGAGAACGCATCTATCGACGTAATGATCTGCAGTTGTGGTACCCATCGCTAGAGGTCCAAATGTCCTTTATAAGGTGAAAGGTCCTTTTGGCTTTAGCCTCAGTCCCAGACATTCCTTCTTAAAAATTTCCTTCTTTATTCCCAAGTGTTATTCTACTTCTTTCTCCTGTTCCATCTGGTTAGGTCTTAGTACCCCCCAAACCATTGTCTATCTTAGCAACACTTTTCCTCTGCAGAGTGCCTTAGATTATTTTTCTTTTCATGAATAGCTTATTTTCTGTCCTTCTTCTTTACCTTTGGAAGGATCTGTACCTAAACAGCTACAGACATTATATAGTTTGTTCTGTGTTATTCTGGAAAAGACTGGATACTGTGGGTCTGATGGCAAGGCCTAGTGACAACGTGGCTGGTGGTCCTTGCTATACTTTTTTTTTTTTTTTAAGTAAAATGAAAATTGTTGAACTTACATTATAAATAACTTGGGCTTATTCCTCTCTGCTCTGCAAGCCTAGAGAATGAAAAGTTCTCTTAATTTTCTACTAGAAGCAGACACATTTAGGTAGAAAGAGAGCAGATGGAAAGCTACAAAACCACATAAGGGCTGACTCAGAATTTAGTTGTTTTAAAAAATAGTTATATTTTTTAAGCTTCTGTTTGCAAAACAAGTTTGTATGAGTCCTGGGCATGCTTGTCATAGAGACGGACTGGGGGGAGGGGTGCAAGGAGAAGGGGGGCCAGGCAGCAAGTAAGCAGTGTATTTAGTACTGGGTTTGTTATTACAGAAGAGTTCTCTGGTTTGGTTTTGTTAAGTGATAGGAGTGAGGTCTGTCCAGGCTTAGGGTGAATAGCCAACTAGGAGTCAGAAAAACAAGACTTTAATTTAGCTCCCTGCAGGTAACATAAATATCTTAAATGCCTCTTCACAAGGACAGAAGTTGGTGTCTGTATTACATACTGTAAATAAAAACTAGAGTTGGTGATGGAGAGTAAGACGCTGAGGCTTTGGGAACAATGCATGGGATGGGAAGAGGGGCTGGGGTGGGGATGGATTTCAGCTCGCTTCAGCCCAAATGATTATTAGCTAATCATCTTGAAATGGTTAAGGAAAGAGTAACATTTTATATTGCGTCATGAATTTAGTCCATGTCCAATAATATGTTTGTATGGTTGGGAAAGACAGACTGACAGTATTCCTGATAATATTGTGGCCGTATTCCTTCTCTCTTATTTATTGCTTTCTCCTTTTCCAGACTTCAACATATGCTGGCTTGTGGGAAGTCAGTAGGAGCTAAATAGCTCAGCCTCATTTATTCACCGTGGTTAAAACCGTATTATATCCAAAATCCTTCATCATCACTAAACACACTTAAGAGCAAGTCACAACTCTTTTATTAGTAGGAATCAACCAATAACATTGCCAAAACTGATTTTACTTTTTGGCCCAATTTTTTAAATATTGGAGAAACGAGCTAGTTATAAAAAAAATATGAACCGATTGCTGGATATATTTAATGATGAGTCCTGGTTGTCTCGTGATTTTGTGACATGCGTTGTTGTTCTAGAAATACATAAAGCTACTGAAACTGTTATCATTTATATCTGTTTGAATTTTGTTATAGCTAGTATCTCCTTCCATTTTAATGAAGGAAGTATAATTTTTTCAACTTTCTAGACAACATCTGGGGAAGACGTACGAGACTTCACAAAGGTGCTGAAGAACAAGTTCAGATCAAAGAAATACTTTGCCAAACATCCTCGGCTTGGCTACCTGCCTGTCCAGACAGTTCTCGAAGGTGACAACTTAGAGACGTAAGTTTAATTTTAATATTAAAACTTTTATGTACTCTTTTCTCTGATGTCTCATGTTAGTGATACAAGAGAAATTATCTGATACCAAAAAGAATTTGTGTTTTGGTAAAATGTTTCATTTTTTAAAATTTTTACTCTACTTTTTAATTTAAATTCAATTAGCCAAGGTCTAGGACATCACTAGGTTTTGATATAATTTTCAATGATTTATCAGGTCAGTATAACAGCAGGTGCTCATTAGCTTACGTTCAAAGTGTTTCATTTTAAAAAGAGGTAAATTAATACCCACTACCAGGCTCATAGTCCACAGTCTCTCATGCTTTGTCTCCCCCACTGATTCACCCCACTTCACTTTTCCTTTCCTTCTCCTAATGTCCCCATGTTATTCCTTATGCTCCACAAGTAAGTGAAACCATGTAATAATTGATTTTTTTTTTTGCACTGGGTATGGTGCATAAACAATGAATCTTGGAACACTGAAAAAATTAAAAAAAAAATTAAAAAACAGAGAGGTATATTGACCTTGGAATCAATAGGAATTGATTGGAATTGATGTGAAGACTGGAACGAGTCTTCACATGAATTTTTGCTGTTTGCTTTTGACAATGCCACTGCTAAAATTTTAGATTTAATTTTGCATGTGTTCCTCCACTTTAAAAATATGTATTATTATGTGTTCAACCTTTGCCTTGGTCATTTCTTTTCCTCTTAAAAATACTTGAAGCGAATTGTGTTATGTACTGTTTCATGATTTTATTCATTTTCCATTTTTCCTCCTATGGGGATATTTTGCTATTTCACATAGTATGTTTTACACTTATTTTACATATTTTTTGGTAAATTTATTAATAATATTGGATCTCTTGCTTCATATATATCTTCCCTAAAATCTCATCAAATTGTTGTATTTCTAATTTCTTTTCTCTTGAGCATGAAGGCAGCAAAATGAGATAGCTATGTAGGTATATAAATAGACAAAATTTCTTAAAAGTATGTACTTTGAGTTTATAAGCATAAATGAAACAAAGTCTCAATGTAGCAAAATTACTATGGCATTGTAAAGAAAAGAAAAATAACAATTTATAACCAGAAGTGAAAAGAAAAACAATTTTTAAAGCAAGCCAGAAGAAATGCAAGAAGTAATTTTAAATTATGAAACAATGATATATCAGGATAAAAATAGATCTGGTTTTAAATCTTTGAATCACTTTAAAAAAAATCTCAGCATAAATACACCTGCTGAGGTAATTTTCTTGTGCTTGAATCTTGGGAAAAATTAATGTTTATTGCTAATCATTAGCAAAGCACCTAGTCATAAAAATAGTGATGTTCTAGTTACAGAAAGCTGCCCTCTCATATGACTCTAGAAAAGAAGCTCAGAGGTGTGAAGTGTGAAGTTTTCTACATTCTCCTGTAAAGAAAATTGTAGTGAGAAGTGCAAAAAGTGTGTTGAGTGCAATTTTTGTGAAATCATTCTTTCTTTCACCTTCAAAACTCTTAATTCATTTTATGGTGTGTATGAGAGATACACAGAGAGCAGTCATACTCCAGTATTATGACAGTCCATGACTCAAAGATGTCAAAGTGGAGGGATACACTACTTAGCCTGGGTGGGTTTGTTTTTTCCATATAAAGCTTTGTAGACCATTGGCTTTGCTGAGTTTGCGTACAAATACAGGTTGTTGTTTTTTGTTGATTTGTGGAGCTTCTAAGAAGTGGAAGAGAGACCATAACCAAAGCACATAGATATTTGATCCCTCTATACATAATGTCATGGGTGTGCGACTATATTATGTTGATAGATCCCAAAATACCACACATTTAAAGCATCCAGAAAAATCCTAACTTTTTGATAACTTTGCTTGATATCAAACTGCGTACAATTAAAATATTATGCCTCCCTGTTATTTTTTCCACAGTACATTTTAGAACAAATTTTATTGGAGCAATTTCAGTTTAAAGAGACCTATTCATATACTTAAAATCCATAAGGAAAAGTAGATTGTTGGTTCTCTCTTTGTTTTGTGGGTATATTTTTGTCTCTTTCTGCAAAAGGTTATATGATTTTACATTCTTATTTGTTTTACCATCTAATATATAGTTTAACTGTGCTGAACATCCCATGATAAAAGCACAGTTTTACTTCCCTTGGTATCAGATCTAATTAACCTTTGGAGTAGCTGCCCAAAGCATAGAATTATCACATAAGTGCTTTTATTTCAGGACAATTTGATAGGCTTGAACTAGTGATGCACCTTTCAGTCTTAGGATAAACCATTGCCATTTGTGTCCCATTTCAAATATCTACATCCTTCATATGAGTCATGCATCTAGATCTATCTTTTATACTCCTTTTAAGTATTTTTGATAATTTGCCTTTTCATGTCAAAATAACTATTGACATCAATCATTCTATTCTGAGTGACTTAAAGTCACTTAGACAAAAAAGAGCAGAAAAGCATACTAAATAAAAATTTTGTGCTGTGATTTTTGGCTGTAATTCTAAAAATGCTTCATTTCACCTATCATCAATTTACCAGCATTTTCAGGGAAAGGAAAATAAGAGAAAGAAAGGAAGGAGTATAAGATTAAATCGGATGACACAAGATGCTTTTTGAAAAAGATTTATGAGATACTGGATAGAGTGGGCATGTTTTCTTCTTTTTTTAATTCTAGAACACATTCTTGAAGTTGGTATAGTTCATTTTTCTGCTGAGCCCTTTCTAGTATAGGGCCACTTAATCTTCTGGTGTAACAATTTATGTGAGCGGGTAGTAAAGTTTTATTTTGTTTATTCTCCTGTTTATGGGAGAACATTGGAGAAAAACCAGTCAAATGGTAAATGTATTGAAGTTATTTATGAAGCTGATTAGAATTTTCTTTTGCGTCTTTCTCTTTCATCCCTGCAAAATGTAATGTCTTACCCCATCCAGTAATTATACATGCATACATAGAGGGGATTTAGGAGAAAAAGGAGTTATTTCTAAAAGGAGGCAAGCAAACCCATACTTAGATTTTATTCAATTAATTTGGTAACTGTGTGCAAGAGTTTTCAAAAAAATAAATCGAAATAAAGGAGTATAACTTGATTGAAGAATTGCCATTGAAAATAAACCAAAGAAACAAGCTAAGATAGTGGCAAAAGTCATTTGAGAATTGTGAGAGATTACTATTGGATACAAGGTAGGTTGGTTTTCTTAGAAGTTAAAGAAGTAGAACAGACACTTCTGCCTGGTATTGGTTAAAGTGGAACAGATGAGTTTCATGGTCCTTTTCCAGTTCTTACTGGAGCAAGAACCAGCTCATGGACTGGGAGGAAGTGAGGAAGTAAGTCTCAGCTGAACTGAGACCTGGAAGAGTCATAGGGCCAGAAGTGCATGGTTTGGTGTGGGAGGAGGGGAGGGGGAGTTTCTAGGCAAGGGAAGTGTTTTCAAAAGCCCAGAGACAAGATCATTTGGGGAACTGGAGTAGGACGCTGGGAATAGTGGCATGAAATGAGAGTGGACAGAGAAGCAGGACCCACATAATGAAGGGCCTTGTAAGTGGTGCCAAGGTGTTTGGATTTTATCCTGAAAACAGTCAGGAGCCATTGAAGGTCTCTATGTGAGAGCACACCGGGACCACACCTACCCTGTGGCAAACAGATTGAAGAAGGCAAAACACTGGAAGCCTAAGGCAGTGAAAGAATCATTAAATTTTCAAGGAAAGTCTGGATTATATTTCATATAATATAAGTTTATTTAGTAGAGTAATTCATTGCATATTAGTGTGTAATTAACCCAAACACCCCATTCAGCCCCTGCTCTGGAAAGCAGGGATAGGCTACATTATTAACTGTGTCTTATTTTGAACCCCCTTTAACTATAGACTCTAACTATACAGTAGGGATATTGCCTTGTTTTTATCTCCCAGAATTAAATGAGAAAATTTATCACTTAACCTTTTTTTTTTTTTTCTATAACTCAAAATCCTTTGAGGTCAGTGAGGCCTAAAGTTTGATTTTTTTTCATCTTTATTTCTTTTCTTAGAATTCTCTGTTCTCAATATGTAAAACACTTTCGAGAACTTCTTCGGTTCAGCTTTCTACCTCGGCCGCTCTTAGTACAATGAATCACTTTTGTGCTAACTGAATTAACTTCACAAGAACGAGTCATGCAGTTTCACAAAGCTTTTCCAAGTTCAATTAAGATAAAAAATACATATTTTTCTTGTGTGTTTAAAGTTTGCCGCAGATGTGGTAGTACACTTAAATTTTAGAAATGCTTTCTCTGAGTAACTATTATTTTTTGGAAAGCTTATAGCACATCATTCACTTGGCATTCAACAACCATATCTCAGAGATAAGGAAAAGTAATGATGAAAAAATTATTGAATGGTACTGTGTTGTTTCATTGTTATAACTAGCTTATATGTGCATAATTAAGTCTATTTACAAATAGACTGGCTCAATGCCTATTTTTGAAAGTAGGTCCTTATAGTCGTAGTTTTTCAGCCCAATAAGAGGCCCTCCATCTCCTTTTAATCTTTGCTGTTCAGATATTAACTTGCGCTGCCCAGTAGGAGCTAATGAGATCATTAACTTTTTCATAAGTTTCTATGTATACTAGAAATAGCAGAATCAATTCAATCCAGAATAATTTAAACTTTCCTTCTTCTTTGTTTCCATCAACTTGAGCTTATGCAGGAGACTTTAATTATTTAATTAAATAAAGAACTAATTTTCTTTAGACTTTTAAATTCCCACATTCATCACACCTCCCCTTACTCTCTTCAAAACAACAACAACAAAACAAAAACCAAAAAACCTAGGGTTTTTCATTCTGTTCAGTCGTTTTTGAAAGGTATTTCACAGAGATAGAGGGATTTCTAGGCAGTTTTTGAGGTTGGAGTGTCCCCAGGGCTGGGAGTGGTACTGAAGGATCCAGGTCCAGATAGAGACAGAACACATTTCCCGATCATTTTCACGGATTGAACTTCCAGAAACAATTTTGTTTGAAGAAAGGGTATCATCATCTCATTGCTTTCACCTTTATGGATAATGTAAAATTTGGGGTGGGTGTAGGGGAGAGGATCTAGGTGTAACATCTTCTTTCAGTGCCTCTGGGAGGTTGAAGTACTTTGTGCCCAGTTGGATTTGAATGTTTACATTTAAAACTGAACAAAGAATCAGAAAAATCTCATTTTATTGCAACTCTGCCATCAATATATAATGTAGTCTTTGGAGTTTCTGACCAAGTTTCTTCTCCAGGAAAAAGCATCGTCTCTCAGTATGTCATGGAGCATTATCTTTTCAGTTATTCCATGTTTTTGAGCTATCGCAGAGCATTTTGTTTCTTTTTTTTTTTTCTTTTCCAATGAGGCTATTTAAAGATGCGCTTCCTGTCCTATAACACATACGCTGTTATATCTGTGAAAAGCCCCCGAGGAACTTGAAGGTGCAGTGTTTTGTCTAAGATAAACAGGGACTTCTGCTACTTTTGATTTCCCCAGGGTCCACCTCAGGGCAACCAAACGTGAGAGTGGAAGACAGTTGAGAATGTCTTCTCCTCCAGCTTCCCACTGCTTTTGTCTGCAATGTCTCTCAAGTGCTAGTTCTGTGACTTCTGTTTCCCTCTCCCCCTCTACAGTCCTGTCACACTGATCAGCATGTGGCCGGAGCACTATGAGTGAGTATTCACAGCTCTGTCCCCGGAGCCACTACTGGTACTCTGATCGGTGTCATTAGCATGGGGTTGATTACAAAACTCTTGCACTGAAAGAATGGTCTGCCTCCTGGGTAACAATCCTCATGGTTTGTTTGCATGGCAAATTCACTGTTTAACTAAGCTAACAGTTCTAATAGTAACGTCTATCAGTATTTAGGCATAAAACCATTTCTTTGCTTTTTCTTTGATAGCCCCTCACAGTCTCCTCAGCTGTTTCATGATGACACCCATTCCAGAATTGAACAGTATGCCACACGGTAAGAAGCCTTGATAGGAGCCCTCCCTTGTGCTGCCCCCCAGAATGTATCTATTTCTGTATGAATCCTCTGTCATTGGTGTGCCTTGATTTAAGAGATGTTTTGCAAGAGTCGTGGCTCCATTATATTTGGAATCTGGGTTCTCATCTTTCCATGTTGTGATTCATGCTTTACCAAACACCTGCTGTACAGTCAGGGAAGAGTGAATCTCTGTGGCGTGTGATTATGGAGCTCATGAGAATCCAAATGCTAGACAAGAAGGATTTTGATACTGTAACTTATTTCAGTGAATGAGCATAGGAACTGAAAGTATTCTTAGGAGATTGTGCACATATGAATTACAATATATAATTAAATGTATGTTAATGCATTATAATAGAGGTTTATTTTAGAGTCCCTGAATAATATAGAGTATAGGGTAGTCTTGCTGGCATGCACAAACTTTCAGAAAAGAAGTGCATAGGAAGTGTCTCTTGGGCTAGCAACTAGCTCTTCCTAAAATGGTTAGTTCAAGCATCGTATAAATAGTAATACTTGAACTGTGTCTTGGCCAGATAGAATTTCTGGGAAAAAAGTAGGCTTATACTAATGGAAAAGTATACTTAAAAGCACTGAGCTGGGAACGAACATGGCTTGTTTAAAGGAGTAAGGCGTGAGGAATGAAGGAATAGAAGCTGAGATCTGGTTTGAAGCCCCACTTGCTAAGGAGTTGGGTTATATCTTAGGTAAAGGGGGTCTTGGTGAGTCCTTAGACATGAGAGGAGCATAATCAGATTTGTGAGAATGGAGACCCATTGTAGGGCCTGGGAGATAAGTTAGGAGCCTTGGTGAATTAAGGGTCTATATAGCATGGTAAAAGATGAAGGCCTACAAAGCCTGAAGGCAGTGGTGATTGAGAGGTAGCTCAACATTCGATGTTGTTTTAAATTCCAATCTTATTAGGAGATCTGGGCCTTTTCTTACTTTGTCAGGATTATGACGGTTTGAGAATGACAGAGAAAGTACCTCAGTTGACCATGCCATCTGGGGCCATGTGATGGAACCTCTTTATTTTCATTTTTCAGGCTGGCCCAGATGGAAAGGACTAATGGATCTTTCCTCACTGATAGCAGCTCTACCACAGGAAGTGTGTAAGTAGATCATGAAATTAGCACTGCTGGGGAAGGCCAGGTCTTGTCATGGCTGTTGGAAATAATCTTCATTGATTATGGCTCTGAATTTTATCCCAATCAAAATTGATAAGTGTGGTTACAGAAATGTCTAGATAGATTTTACGCTTTCAAGCCATGATAATATAAATTGGATATGTTTATTTAGTTTCATATAAGTTAATGAAAAAGTCCTGTATTGTCAACTAATTTCCCTCAGAAAGATCAGACTGTTCTATTTATAAATATGTGTATAGATATTCATTCCATTTGTCAGATATTTCTTTTTGATTCGACAAATGTATTTCCACAGAACACATGCCCTTCTATAAAATCCTCTTCCGTCTGTTGGCTCACTTTATCTCCATAATCCCTGCCATTTAACAACTATGACCCACACAAGCTTGGACCTATAACTCCCCACTCTTTGCTGAAAAGTGTTATTTCCTCTGCCAATATTTTATTGTATTAGCAATCAGGAAAAGTCTCATTGACTTTACAAAGATAATTAAAAACTTTCTAGGCAAATATTTTATCTCTGATGGTCTTACTTATTATGTGTCTTACTTATTATGTGTCATCTTGCTTTGGAACTTCTTCCCCTGCCCCCCTTTAGAATTTTTGATTTTGCATGATGTCTAAAAGGTTTCAGTAATGTCAAGTTTACTTGTTAGGTAAGTTCACTGTTGTTTGCATCTGGTGGGAAGCTGTAAGGCGGCCAGGAAAGTTACAGAACATAGTACTCATGTATTTTATACTAAAAAAAAAAATCACGGAGAGAGCCAAGTACCTTACCCACTCTAATATAGAATAAGTCCCTATCAATGTTTTATATCCTTTTTTTTTAAGATTATTTATATATTATTTGACACAGAGAGAGAGATCACAAGTAGGCAGAGACAGGCGGGGGCGGGGGGAAGCAGGTTCCCTGCTGAGCAGAGAACCCGATGTGGGGCTCGATCCCAGGGCCCTGAGATCATGACCTGATCCAAAGGCAGAGGCTTAACCCACTGAGCCACCCAGGCACCTCTCTATCGATGTTTTAAAAACTGTTTTACTATCATTAAGCTTATAAATAAAAATGTCAGGAGGATTTTCAATTTTAAATTTCAAACATTATCCTGTTAATACTTTACAGGAATACAGTAGTGATTTATACATTATTATTCATGTACTATGAATATGAAACAATTCCCAAACCAAGATAATAGCATATTTATAATGTTTGTTTCTATTTAGCTACTAGTATATATTTTATATAAAGTAGTTAGATACCTTGAGTAGCCTCTAAATGATTTCCACAAGGTTGATAATAGTCAAAGAATTAGATGGAACACAAAATAATCATTAAAACCAAAATAATTAAAATCAAATTTAAATCCTTTAAAAGGTGTTGGTCGTGTCCTGTGAACAGAGTGAAGTTAATGCTCAAATTTAGCACATCCTCTCTTCAAGTTAGAATAAACACTATTTTAAAATTTAATACTGTTGTCTGAGAAAAAGAAAAAATAACCAGATGACTAACAGCTGAATACATTTTAATATACTATCATATAGCTACATTAACTCATTCATCTTGTCCAACAAATACTTCTTATGTATCTACCGTCTGTGGTGTGTTAGAGCCAGTGTAAGAGCCCGCTGTACATTTTCAAGAAGTTTGTTTAAGCTGTTTGTTAAACAGAACCATTATGGAAATTAATTCGTATATACTTACAATAAACTAAATTAGATTCAAATGAAAACAAAAGTCATACTCAAACACCATCATGCCCTCGTTACTCTACTTCGTTTTACTATTATCTGTGTTCTTGGAGTAATCTATTGTATTTGTCAGATGGTGTACAACTGTGTATCTTTTCCAAACTCTGCATTTCAGTAAAGTCATTAGCTTGATATTGGCCTTGATGAAAGTATTTAAACCCTAGAAATGGCAAAAGCTACAATTCAGGACCATTTTATTCCTTTGTTTTTTTGGAAAATTCCTTAAATGTTTATCAGTGTGCCACTGGCACATACCCAGTGGCGTCAAAGTCCACAGAAGTAACTACTATATCCATGAATTTTACTGGCTCAAGGAAAGAACCACTGATAAATGTTTGTAGAGGAAGAACATTGGGTGGGCATTTTTTTTTTTAAGATATATTTATTTGAGGAGGAGAGAGAGAGAGAGAGAGTGTGTGTGTGTGTGTGTGTGTGTGTGTAAATAGGGGGAAAAGGAAAGGGGGAGAGAGAATCTCAAGCAGACTCCCCACTAAACACAGAGCCCAATGTTCATGACCCTAAGATCCTGACCTGAGCTGAAACCAAGAGTCCCATGCTCAAATGACTAAACCACCCAGGCACCCCTGGAGGGCATTTTTTTTTTTTAAAGATTTTATTTATTTATTTGTCAGAGAGAGAGAGAGAGAGAGAGAGCACAGGCAGACAGAGTGGCAGAGGGAGAAGCAGGCTCCCTGCGGAGAAAGGAGCCCGATGTGGGACTTGATCCCAGGACGCTGGGATCATGACCTGAGCCGAAGGCAGCCGCTTAACCAACTGAGCCACCCAGGCGTCCCCCTGGAGGGCATTTTTGAGAGACAGATCAAGACCCCCAAAGAACTTCACATCCTAATTCCTGAAAGCTATTCATGAGTCTCTTTATATGGCAAAAGGGACTTCGCACATGTGATTAAGTTAAAGATCTTGAGTTGGGGAGCTTATCCTAGGTTATTTAAGTGTACCCCATGTCATCCCATGAGTCCTTATAAGAGCGGGGGAGAGTCAGTTAGAGAAAGATACAGCCAGAGAAGCAGAGGTCAGCTACAGAGAGATGTGCAGACGCCACGCTGCCGCTTTACAAATAGAGGGATGCAGGTGACCTCTGATACTGGAAAAGGCAAGGAAAGAAATTCTCCCTTAAATGTAATATTCAATTAAATTAATAGCATAAGAATGTATCTGTCAGCCACTAACTTTAGAAACCGTTTCCAGTCACTGGTGCGTTCATATTTTCTCAGGGACTCTGTTAATAAACCTTATTTTGATAAAGCCAATCCTGGAAGTCCTTTGCTCTGTCACAGTTTGAATTACTGAGTATTTTGGGGTTCTTTTCCCATCACCGTGGCAGTGATTCTCCCATTCCAGTGAGATTGCGAATGGGGACTCTGAGTCCTTGAAGCCCTGCTCTGGATGGGGAACCCACGGGTTAGACTTGGAGTGGTCACCTTTGCTCACTTCACTGTATAACACTTACTCATGTGAGCATTTCCATTTTAGCCGGTACCGTTGACTTGACACTGTGAATAGGATTCCACATACTGCAATAAATACCTTTCCTCCCAGTGGATAAAGTCTTACCAGAAGGGTGCTTCTTACCTCCTTCAGGCTGATGGGACTCCACAGGGTTTGTGATGGAAAGGTTAGGAACCAAGCCCCACTGTTTATTCCTCCGGCTGTCCTTATTTGTTTCCGCATCTAATAAATTAGCATCTTGGATCAGGAAGGACGCAGGAAGAAATCTTCACTGCTTTGAACAGGATGCTGTGCTCTTCCTTCTTTGCTTTCAGCTTTCTTGCTTCCTGCAGGACCTTACTGTAGTAGCAATAAGTACATAACATACTCCAACCCTGGCCTTTCCCTGGAAATTTCCTAAAGCTCCAGCACTGACAGGGTCTTGACACAATCCCGAGACAATAGAGGACAGTTTCCAGTCACTAGGGTCATCCGTTTCGGAGCGAGGGTTGGTGGCTTCTCAAGGAAGCGTTGGCTCTTCTGCTTCACTCATAGGTCCATCTTGAGGTACCAGCATCAGAAGATTAGCAATTTGTATTGTTGTTGGGAAAAATTGAAAGCTAACTCAGAGTGCCTTAAGCCAAAAAAAAGTAATAGCAAACTTCTACATTACATTTTGGAATTTTTCTCACTCCTGAATTCTCAACCTTTCCTTCAGGTCCTTTGAGCAGAGGTTTTGTTATTCCAGTAGGTCATAAAAATGTCATTAGGTCTCTTGAATAACAACAGGGATGATACAAAAACAACCACCAACTCTCCCTCTGTGAATATTCTGTTGCTCTAAGCTCTTCATCTGTCCTTGCTTCTTTAATCCTCTAAGACCCCTTGAGATGCTACTCTTGTTTCTGTGACCACCATCTTACAGATGAGTACACGGAGACACTGAGAGGGTAAGGAGCTCGCTCAGGGTCTCACTTGTCAGTAAGTCGTGGGATTCAGACCCAGGCAGCCACAGGCACTCCTGACCACCGCTGACCACCTCACTGTTACGCCTCCCCTATGTGGGAAGGGAAGGCTTCCCAGATGGGAGCCCCTCAGTGGGGGTGGGGATGGGGGAGGTCAGAACATCTGCAGTCCTCCTGGAGGTCATCACTTTCCTTGTCCCAATCCTGCCCATTCTCCATCCACACCTCGGCTTCACAGTTCAGACCTAATTAGAAGATATTTTAGTTCCGTACCTCCAAGACTGATCTAAATGTGGTTTGGGATGATCTCAACTGTAGGTGACAAAAGAAATCCTAATACTTTCAGGTGTGAATTTTGAAATTTGAACTTGTGATTTTAAATTATCCAAGGTCTTTGTAGTCATTATTATCTTCAAAAGCAGCCATCCTGCCCTGCAGTTTGGGCCTTTCCCTGTCCCTCAGATTGGTCTATGGAACCAAGTCCCTGGCTCCCGACAGCATTCATCCTGTGAAGCTGGTGAATTCGTTGTTGCATTTCCATGCCTCACGGGCAGCTGCCTCCCCAACCCAGACATGAATCAGTCCCAAGGCTCTTCCCCCACATAGACCCAATTCCCGGTGCTCCCTTTCCTCCTAAAAGTCTGCCTTTGGACAAATTAAAAAGCCAATAATTTTTTTTTTTTAAAAGCCAATAATTTTGAGGATAATAATTTTCTTTGAAGGAGGAATTGCACACCCATGACTCAAACCAAAACAGGACCCAGGATAGTCGTGGGGAATCTCGGGAACCCAAGGGCAGATCCTTAGACCATTGCCATTAGGGTTTCTCCCTCCATCTGCTACCTGCCCTTGAGTGACACTGTCTTATGTGCAAAGATCAAACTGGGCTCTGATTTGCAGTGGCATTGCTGTTTGCACCTCTGAAGCCTAGAACAGAATAATCCTTGAGAGGAGGGAAATTATTGTTATTTTTGTTTATGTCTTGCCTACTTTCAAAAGGTCATTGAATGACTCACAGTCCTTTTGTCATCTGATACATACTAATTTTGTAATCTAGATGGTGTTTACCATGTGTGACTTAAATATATAATTATATTTCAGTGGTGCAGACTTATATTTTTGCAACCTTTTCTATTTTAGCACTATTGACATGTAAGGGCCCTCATCTGGTACCTCATGTACTATCTGTCTTTCAAGGGTATGCTCTTGGTTTTTACTATGTATAATTAAGAACTTGAATGTATTTACTTTTATATTTAACTCTTAGGACTAATAATCTGTGAGAAATACTTAAGGCTGAAATTATATGTTATACATAAATGATTTTTTTTTTAAGAAATTGCCTTAAATCCCTTTTGGATACCTCAATGAAAGGATATAATGATAGTGGTGATGATGGTGATTACAGTAATAATTTAAACTCTATCAACTCCCTAGAAGAAATGGAGCTATGTCAATGTTTATAACAAAATTTATCTCAGATCTAAGTTTGACTTGTTCGTGTATAAATTTGTTTCACAGACACTAGTCCCCAAATCTTGAAAACAGAACACTAGTAGGTGCTAATACTGAGCACAGAGTATAGCCCCTGAGTCAGATACTTGCTGGGACAAATATTCTAAGGGACTCAGGGGTCTGATGGTGCCTGTGACAGGGCAGGAGCTCTGGGCTAGGATCCATGATCAAGTCATAGGGACACCCCCCACCAGCCCACCCAAGATAGCTACAGGCTTTGAGTTTTCTTTTGACTCTTCCTGTTCTTATTTTATCCTTTTTAAACTTTTACTTTTAGTCCTTCATTTCCTTTTAGGTAAATTGTTCATAGGATTCATATGGTGGCTTTTTTAACCAAAGTGAAAATCAGTTTACTTCTTATTTATTGAAATACCTGAGGGTTAACATCTACTTTTGTTCTATTTTACATTATCCTTGCTTATTCTTTCGTTCGTTCTTCTGCTTCAGGGACAGAATGCCTTGCTGGACATTTGCATGGTCCGGCTGGTCACAGGAATGGCTGGGTTAGGGCTCTAGACCTTGCTCCTTAGCCTTTAGACATCAGATATTCTAGATAGCGGGAAGCTAAACCTTTTGCTTCTCTTGCAAGAGCTACTGTTTTGTTTTGACTTCTGATTGATTGCTTGAGACGCTTCATCCTTAAAATAGAGAAATTTCATGGGGTTTTTTTCCTTTTGTTATTAATTATTTAATTTTTTTGGATACTCAGCCTTTTTTAGTTTCTATACATTTTTTTCAGCTTGAGGAATAGTTACAAAATACTGCATTATACCCTTACTTTGCTATTCCTTTATTTTATGCCCACTGTATCTTTATGCCTTGTATTTTTCCTCTTCATATTTTAGATCTCTATTTTTTATCCTCTCTTGCTATTACTTCTGTCTCTACTTGAACTGGATAAAGTGCCCGCAAACACTGGCTGTGATAAGGATCACCGACCTAGCGTCTTGCCATCCTTAGCAGCTAATTGGTGTCCCCACGTGCTGATGCGTTAGCCTGATCACCAGCCTCTGTCCTTCATAATGGTTAGGGTTAGTGGGGCACCGGGGTGGCTGTCATTAAGCATCACTCTTGATTTCAGCTCAGGTCTTGATCTCAGGGTCGTGAGTTCAAACTCTATGCTGGGCTCCACACTGGGCATGGAATGAATGAATGAATGAATGAATGAATGAACGAACGAATGAGGGAGTGTGTGAATGAATGAATTAGGTTTAGGGCATTGGCCATATATTTCCCATCAGGAAAATGCCCACCCCTCACACATACCCTTTCTGTCTGACTTAGCGACACAGGCAGCCCAGGGTCTTTTAAATGCTGCTACTCTGCCCTGGTCTTCTACCTATTCCCTCCTCATATCCTCATCCTTCCACAGTTAGGAATAAGCATGCAGTTCTTCTAGAGGCTCCTTTATTTATTTTTCAGTGACACTGCATTTTCTCCAGAAAGGTCATCAAAGGGTGATTTATAGCTTATTTCAGTCTTTATCCCATCCATGTTCCTTATTTCCGGTTTCTTACTGGGTGGTGATGGTTCTACCCCTTCCCTGTTGAATTTGATAGAGGGATGTTATATTGTGCTCCTAACCAACGTGCATGACCTTTATTTTTGTTAAATGTATGTCCAAACATACTCCATGTATAAACTTAGAGAGAGGGAGAGGTTACCAATAAAGGAACAAAACAAATCAATCAGTAGTTCATCTGAACCTTTGCTTTGGCAGAGTTCAAGTCCCCTTCTCATCGCAGTAAACTGTGATCACACAGGGTTGCATTTTCAGGTTGGACTCAGAGGAATCAAAGATCCTACGTCGAGAACTGGGTGTTTCCTGGTAGCTGCCAGGCACCAGTCTGAGGTCCCAGAGGGCCTCCACCGCTCCCCAGACTCTCTGGGACTGCAGTCGAGTGTGTTCTGACCCCAGCGCCACAGACGAGGGCTCTAAGGGACATTTGCAGGCACATCACTGTCAGACGGGCTGGTGCAGTCATGACAGAGCTCTATTTTATACCCTCAGCGCTACTTATGTGTTGTTTTCCTGAAGCCCTATCCTATACATCCATAGATTCCGGGATTTGCTTACCAGACACAGTGAAAACAGCGCAGGTCCAATCTGCTGAAGTACTCACTCCATAGCTAGAGACTCCAACTGGCAGGAGCCAGGGAGTCTGTCCTTTGCGTGATTCCAGGGAGCTCTGACTGGATCTCCCCATAAAGGAAGAGAAGGGCTCCCAGGCCCTTCCTTCTCAAGAATGTACCAGTTTTGTCTATCTCGTTATGCTTCTGTCTCTGGCAACCGTTAGATTCTACCACGTGATTCATGTGTCTAATTCATTAGACAAGTAGTTAGAAAAGTAGGAGAGTCTAGGTTTAAGGACCTGTAGTTTCTTGTTTTAATGCAGAATGATTGATCCTAGTGAAGATATGCTGATAATATCAAGTAAAATATCTGTGGATATTTTATAAATATCTACAGTTAAAATTTTTGCTATGTTATTTAAATGAAAGGGTAGGAGGATTATATTCTACCATTCTGTGGGTTACAAAGCATTGCAAGATGGCTTTCAGCCAAACGCTAAAGCCAGTGAAATCAATTTAGGCCTTAGTCCATGTGGGCTGCCATAATGCAATACTATAGGCTGGGCAGCTTAGAAATGACATTTATTTATCACAGTTTGGGAGTCTGGGAAGTTCAAGATCAAGATCCTAGCAGATTTGGAATCTGGCTAGAGCCCTCTTGCTGGTTCATAGATGGCTCTCTTCTCACTGTGTCCTCATGTGACAGAGATGGGAAGCCAGCTCTCTGGACTCTGTTCTAAGGTCACCCATCCTGTCCATGAAGCTCCACCCCTATGACCTAATCACCTCCCAAAGGCCCCGCCTCCTAGTGCCATTCACACTGGGAGTTAGGCTTCCATCTATGAGTTTTGGGGGTCTACAAACAGTCTAGAGCAGTTTTTTTTTTAATTAAATATTTTAATCTACTCATTTAGTATTCAGTTGCTGATTTTGCCTAAAGTATCTTTTCTATTAACTACATAAGTGGTGGACCTTCTTTGGTACCTCTGCTGAATAGAATCTCTTCTGAGGTTTTGTGATATATACAGGTTAGTCTAAGGCAAAACATAAAGTTGTTGGTATGTGTAGTACACATACCTTTTAGATAAATATCTTTCTAGCACTTCATGTTTTTATTTTTACCTTTTTAAAAGATTTTATTTATTTGACAGGGAGAGAGAGTGTACAAGCAGGGGGAGCAACAGGCAGAGGGAGAGGGAGAAGCAGACTCCCCACTGAGCAGGGAGCCCAACGCGGGACTCGATCTGGGCCAGGACCCTGGAATCATGACCTGAGCGGAAGGCAGATTTTTACTGACTGAGCCGCCCAGGCATCCCCTTCCTAGAGTTTTAAAGGGATGTTAGAGGGACATGGAGCCCAGCTGCCATCCCTATCATCATTGTTTCTACTTCCCTTACAACCAGAGACATCCACCTCCAGATGTGTGCCACAGCCTGTGTCCATTTTGTCTCCCTAGGGAGGATGAGCATGCCCTCATCCAACAGTACTGTCAGACGCTCGGAGGGGAGTCCCCGGTCAGCCAGCCCCAGAGTCCTGCTCAGATCTTGAAGTCGGTAGAACGGGAAGAACGTGGAGAATTGGAACGGATCATTGCCGACTTGGAGGAAGAACAAAGGTGCGTCTGACCTGGGAGAGGAAGCTCTGTCCCCCTGGGCAAACTCCTAAAAGGAAAGTCTTGAATCATACTTACAATATGATCCCTACCCATTTTCCTTTCAGAAGTGTGTTTTAAGAAACCCATGTGGAGTCCAAGTTTTAGGGTAGGCTAACAAGCTAGGGCACTGGCTAAAGATCACACACAGGTGGGTTCCCAGAGGGGTGACGTCTGTTAGAACACCTGCTTAAAGCTAGAGTGTTGTTCCTGCTTACTTATTTCACTATTCATGGATGTTTTTACCTAAGAAGAAAGAAGGAGCTGGAGTTAAATCTGGAGCTCGTGGGCAGTTTCAGAGAGAAGATGATGCACGCGGTGGTGATTCCAGTTTTTGCTTTTCTGCACTAGAAACTTGCAGGTGGAGTATGAGCAGCTGAAGGAGCAGCACCTGAGAAGGGGACTCCCCGTCGGGTCACCTCCGGACACTGTCGTGTCTCCTCACCATGCATCTGAGGACTCAGAACTCATAGCAGAAGCAAAACTCCTCCGGCAGCACAAAGGTCGGCTGGAGGCTAGGATGCAGATTTTAGAAGATCACAATAAGCAGCTTGAATCTCAACTCCACCGCCTTCGTCAGCTGCTGGAGCAGGTAGAGTGTGTGGGACTCGGGGCTGTGCCCACGCCCCCTCCCCCTCCCAGCCTGTCAGTCTCCGGTGGGGGTGGGGTGGTCCTAGTGTCAGCAGAGAGGCTCACTTGAGGTCTTTCACCTCCACGCTTAATTCCACTCTTCGAATGGAAGCATCCCATCCGCCACTACTCCAGAAGTGTGTTTGCCCCACTTAAGATGGAATTTCCCATTCTTCTACCACACGGAAATCTGTCTCAGCTCTGAATCCCTTAAGGGAAGAGACCCTGTAACATACATCTGTGTAAATTACATGTGGGGATGCTGTAAGGGGAAGGAAGCCATTGGAGCTCTTTATGCTAAAGCCTTTTTTCCAGGGAACTATTTTCATGAAATTCAGTAGCAGGTGCTTATTAATGTGCAGCTATCATTTCCTAACTTCAGGCCATGGTTTATGGCAATTGTTTGCACACTTTCTTGACAATAAGAAATACAACTTACATTATGATGAATGCATACCTGTATGATGAATACAGCATAATAATTGCCGTTATAAAAAAATTCCCTTATTTTCTAATTTTTACCTTCCTTCCCCCCTTCCTCCTTCCCTTCCTTCCTTTTTTCCTTCCTCTCTTCCTCTCTTCTTTCCTGTGTTTCTCTGTACCTCCTCCCATTTTTCATCTCTTTCTCTTTTCTTTCTTTGTGCTGGTTGGCACCTACCAAATTAATTTTATAGCTCATCAGTGGATATTAGCCCACAGTTTTGAAAAATACTCTTCTTTGGATATATAAGAAACATCAGATGCCGTTTTTGCCTTCTTGGTGTTTGCAGTCTTATTAGGGACCAAAGCAAGATTGTACAATATTACAACAAGATAATATCGCACATAAAGACACAACACTATAGAGGATTAAGTACTTGATTACATCTAGCAGTTAAAGAATAGAAGTCACGTCACAGAATTAGTCAGGAAGATGTCTGGGTAGCAGGTGCATATTGGGTAGAATCCCCACAGATGGGGCTAGACTTTCTCTTTCTTGAAGAATCCTTGACATCAACATTCATGTCATCTTTCTCTGGCCTATGTAGTGTGGGGTCCCAGGCAGTGACTAGGCAGTGCTTTTCTCCAGAAAGGATTTCTCCAACCAAAGCCAGAAGCAACTTTTCCTCCAGTGATCTTCTCAAATGTCAGAAAACCATCTTGTCACAGTTGCTGTCAGTATCTTTTAACTTGTCAGAATCATCCCAAACAATGTGATTTCTGCATTACCTACACAGCAGGCCAGAGATCTCACCTTTAAACCATATACTTTTCTGTGTGTCTTTTGCTATTTCAGGATTTGCATCAGACTATTTTAGGGAAGGCTCACTTTGGGTCTCCAAATTGTGCATCGTTAGAAAACAGTAGTTTCCCTAGAGTGCCCCAAAGCTGGGCTTTCCCTAAGCCTTCTGGAATGTTTGAGTCTTCTCCGGTGCCACATTATAAGCACTATGAATTTGAAGTTTCTCTGTGGTGCCTGTGTGAGGGATGAATTTTCTCTTAAAATCTCTGATTTAAAATATGAAGTGTTATTATTAACCTAGTGCAACGATAGAATCTTTGCAGAGGGAAGCTGTGCTCGAAACCTTTATTTGCCATAGCCCGTTGGAGAGCTAACGGCTCTTCTGTTTCCATTACTCCCCTCCCCTCCCCCGACTCTCTCCATCCCATTAGACAGAGCTGCCAAATGGCTCATGTGTCTTCAGAATTGCACAGTAATGCTTTTAGAGATAGCCGATATCTAAATGGCTCTGTATATCCCAGACTGTGGACCTCTTATCTCTTCTTAATGATTTAGTATGAATGCCAGAAGTAGATGGAAAATTCACCTGACAGTAAAAACTGGCAAAACCACCAGACTTCAACTAATACAAATTTAATGGAAAAATCGGCATCAAAAACATTGTAATTTCTGCGTTCCCTGTAAAATGGATGACACTTTCTAATTTGAGCACATACTTGTCAATATATCCAGGACCATTTCAAAGCTTTGTGCGGAGTGGGTTTACAACGTGTTTACTATGTGTCAGATTCTGTTCTAATAATCTCAGTGGAAATCCTAACTGATCACCCTCCTCACAAATCCCTTTGACACCAGCATTCTTTTTACCATCCCCAGTTTATAAATAAAGAATTCAAGGCCTCGAAGGTTATAAAATTTGCTTAGAATTAGGTAGGTTCTGAGTGGCAGAGTTTCAAGCATGGGAATCCAAAGTTGTGTCCTTACGTCTCCAGTGTGGCCTTAAATATTGATTTAAGTAAAGAAGTGAGCTGATTTTGAAATTGGATGAATTTACTGTATGAGAAACGGTGCTCCTTTTTTAAAGATGAATGAAACCTTTTCTAAATTCATTTGGCTGAGCATCATGGAGAGAAAAATGGAGGGATGAAGCTGACATTGATAAATATATCTCACGTTATAACCAGCTGAGCTCTTCTAGGAGCCCCAGTCGAAGGGGACAGACCACTCAGCACTCAGGGGAAGTAGTGGTGAGCCCACCAAACTGATGAAAACAGGTATTCTAAATGTCTGTGGCTGAAGAACTTGACATGATTTAATCATCCATGGAAGTCAGAAACAGAGATGTTTTCCTTAGCAATTGTTTGAGTCCTTCCTCTGCTGTAACCTCTGAATGTGATTGCAGCCTGAATCTGATCCCCGAATCAACGGCGTCTCCCCCTGGGCTTCGCCTCAGCAGGCTGCCCTGAGCTACTCGCTGGATCCCGACCCTGGCCCTCAGTTCCACCAAGCAGGTTGGTGTCTCTGAGACTTGGCTAACTCCCCTGCTCTGCTCTGAGCGTCGCTGCTTGCTTGTCTTTCGTTTTATTTATTTTTTTATTTCTCTAAAATATTTTATTTATTTATTTATTTGACAGAGAGAGAGAAAGAGGGAGCACAAGCAGGGGGAGTGGCAGGCAGTGGCAGAGGGAACAGCAGGCTCCCCACTGAGTAGAGAACCCAATATGGGGCTCCATCCTGGGACCCTGAGATCATGACCTGAGCCAAAGGCAGATGCCACTGAGCCACCCAGATGCCCCTCTCTTTCATTTTAAATAGTGTTCTTACTCACCAGTGTCTTAGAGCATAAAGGAGTTTCGTATTCCCTTTGTGCTCAGCTGCATATAAAGACTTTTTAACAACATGAAGAAAGTAAACATCTTAGAATAATCATTTATAATGTATTTGCTTCTATAATGTGTAGTAGTGGATTGAATTTCAACAAAAGATGAAAAAAAAGTGCTCTTTCCTTTTGGTAAGAGCAACAATTTACTTTTAGCTTTGCCTTCAGAATGATTCTTTTTTTTTTTTTTAATATATTTTCCATCTCCAAAATTTATATTTGTACATATTCAGGATATCATCCTAAAGTATATTATACCAAGAAGGGTTTTCTCTGCCCAGGTTTGGGAACTGAATGCTCTGCTTTTTCCATGCTAGTCCTTATAGACATTGCCAGCTCCCCTGCCCCCATTATTGCTAAGGTCTCACCCATCCTGTCTTTAGTCACAAAGGGGCATGTTGCTGCTGCTAGAAGGACTCTGTCAGCCGGCATTCAGGAATGACATTTTGTTATTGATGAAATTTAAGTTCTAAAGTTTTACTGAGGACCACATATTTTAATCAAATTAATTTGTATTTAAGATATCTTTTGCTATATTAGTCAGAGGAAAACCTAAAATATTAATGTTATTTTAATTGTTTTAAATAAGTGACTTATTTTGCTATTTATTGGTTGTAGAATAAAAGACATCAAAGTAACAAGTATCTTCTAAAACACCTCTACATTTGTGTCAGTGTAAGCCAGCCCATGCCAGAGTCTCCAAGAATAAAGAAGGAAGGAAAAAGAAACTGACAGAATTTTTTATATGGAAAAACAGAGTGTAAAATAATGGCATTCTGTCTAATATATTAAAATAATATAACCACATTACTTTTCACTCATAAATGTGCCCTGGCACATGGAAGCTTCCAACAGAAACATCTAATACATCTTATTGATATGAAATTATATTACCAAAAATTAATACAAAAATGGTTTATTGCCTAAAATTGTTGATTTAAGGAGAATGATTTTCACTTTGCTATATAGATAGAGGCCAGGATTCGTGTTTTCTGCCCATGTTGGGTTTTGGTGGAAGGCGGATATTGGATATTGTTCTTTTTCTCTGCTGTCGCAGCGGCGGAGGACCTGCTGGCTCCCCCACAGGACACTGGCACGGACCTCACCGAGTTTATGGAGCAGATCAACAGTACTTTTCCATCTTGCTGCCGTGAGTATGAAGGACCCCAACACCATCAGGACGCTGTTCCCATCCATGTCTTTTTCCTGCTTGGGGCCCTCTGTCTTCTTTGGTAGGATAGCAAAAACCAATAGGAGAAACAGGACTGAATATTATTTAGAAAGAAATCAAGCATTCTACATGTCAACAAAGGAAATGAAGCGCAGGCTGGATACTGTCATGTCCCCGGGCTGCGGTGAAGGACCCTGCGCTCGGAGCGCTTTCATTGTGCCTGACGGATAATATCGCGAAGGCAAACAAGACAAACCCCTTTGTGAGAAGTTTCCTGTCTAGTGCAAACTCTCGTAACAAACATGTTATTTCGTCAAAAAAGAGCTTTTAGCGGCACACCAAACAAGGCATGAAAATAACCTTTTCTGATGTAATTCTCTTTTCTTCTTTAAAAAAGATTTTATTTTTAATTCATCTCTACACCCAATGTGGGGTCTAAACCCACAACCCTGAGGTCAAGAGTCCTGTGTTCCCCCGACTAAGCCAGCCAGGCACCTGCACTCTCTTCGCTTCAGACATTATTCTCTGATGTCATCAGATTCAGTTCCGGAAGGGGATTATTTTCAGATTTTTTTTCTCTCTTTTATTTTCTTTCTCTGGTTTCTTTCCTCATGGAATAAAATAGTCAGTGCATAAAGGCCAAATAATTGAAGACATCGCAGATTATAACCCTGTGACTTTTCCATTTGAACAACCAAGAGCTAGAAAATAATCAAATGAAAGCAGCCCAAATCCCAGAGGAAATTACATAATGTTCTTATTTATTGATTTTTTTACCAAACTTTTTTACTTCAACCTCTTGCCACCTCCCCGTGAGCTTTCCCAAGAATCACTTGTGCTCTTTCCAATAGAGGCCACTTACTTGCATGTGTGCATACTGCTCGATGCTGCAGTTTATTTTAAATAATCTCTTAAAGAAATAGGAATGTTTTATTTATGATTTTTAGGGTGATTTCCTCTCAAATTTACTTTTATACCTAGGCAGCCACTAAGTTAAGATTTTGGCATGTAGATACACTACCATATGTATTATATGATATGTATATTTGTGTGTGTGTGTGTTTGTATAGTAGTATATCTATAAAAGAGCTTCTTACATCACCCTTTTTCATCCTGTCCTCAGAAGATACCATCTTAAGTGATGAAAAAAGGCATTACTAGGAAGGTAGTTAAATAAGATACATTGACTTCATTAAAAAAATATGCTTCAGCTTATACAATTCTACAGTTTATAAAAATGCCATCATTAGCAGAAAGCAGAAATAGCTATTTGAAATATAGTCTTCCCTGAATTTTCAGAAGTATTTGCCTAAAGCACATCGTGCAGTTTCCATAAACATGTAAATACATTTATATTTGGAATGTGTCATTTTCCATTTACTGTCTGTGACTATACTTCTCAAAGTTTCATGAACTGTATTTACTATATGTCAGTCCCCACACTCACTCCCCAAAAAACATGTGCCCACACATGCACACACACACACTTTTTTGGCCCTCTAGACTCTCGCAGAGGCTTAAGAGGGCCATTTGAAGCCCGTATGCCATCAGATTGTTGCTTCTATTCTAGAATAAGAGCCACAGTAGATGAGCGCATTATGTCATTCATATTAAGGTTGGATTTTCTAGAGATTTTAATTCAGGGTTGTAGGTTACTTAATGGCTAGACAAGAACTCATCATAGTCACTGTAAAACCTAGAATTTAAAGATTAAATTTCTAAGTGAAACTACTTTTTAGTTCAGCTTAAATCCAAATACATTAATAATTAGTGAAGAACAAATTCTATCAACCAAAGCCTGTTTAGAAATTTGCATTTAAATGTTATGATGGACACGTTCAATCTGAAAGTCAGTTGTCAGAGAGTTAGGGTGGGAAGTATGTTGAATTAAATGCTCTACAGTGACTATGGATGTATAGTTTCCATATTCACATTTTTATATTAAAAATGCATAATGTGTCATTTTTTAAAGTTTGCCATAAAGCAATGACTCTTAAACCTTTTCCGTAGTATATTCTTATATCTAGATAGTATAAAAGACTAATCTGTCTTATTTTGGAAGAGAATGTAATTAAATGTAAATGATAATCATAAGAATAAGACAAAAATAAAGGAAAAAAGAGATAAATATGTTCATCTCACTTTATGGCTTCCCTTAAAGGTACATATAAAATTCCTATTGGTTGGAATCTCATTAATGATTAATAGATATCATTGGTTCCTGAGACAAACGTATCCCTTCAGTGGGACCTACACGACAGGTTAAACTCCTACTTTGCCTGCTGCCCTTGCCACCCGTGCCCTAAGATTCCTTCATGGGACAGTGGCTCCATGTTCTCCTAGTCTTACATTCGTACATCCACAGATTTTTCACATTAGTTATAATTTTCATTGCACAAGCATTACTAGTCCTATGTTATTCTGAAGAGTTCAAGTATATCCCATGTAAGAAATGATGAATGGTGTCTTTATAATCCTCTGAATTTCATGCCTTACTATTTTTGGTTTCTGAGGTTCTGTTATTTGGCTTTAGTCTGCTCTTGTTCATATTTATATTCTGTGTTTTGCTTTGGTAATATAAAAATCTCCATGATAAGAACGGCTTTCCCTAGAAATAAGGGATGAATTTACTTATTTATAAAACTGATACATATTTTAATTGCATCTAAAGTTATTATTAAACCTTTTAAAAATTGATGCAAAGTAGAAATAGTACCTGACTTAGACTTTGTGCCCAATACATGTTTCTGAATTGAATGAATGAATGAATGATTGCCTTTTTCTAACCAGGAAGGTTTAATTGGTAAAGTTTACCCTAGATACTACATAGACGTTTTATAGGATTCATTTCCTTTGTTGCCCCTTTTAAGTTGCTCAGCTAGCAAATCTTTTAATAAACCTTTGCATTCCCAAAGCTTCCTGACCACCTTTGGAGGATTTTTCTAAGCAAATCAGATTGGCACTCTCCCAATGCCAAACCCATCCCTTGAGCCCCTGTTACTAATGAGAACTTTAAAACTGCTTGTCACCAGTGTACAGTGAATTGATCTGCATGTTAATCTTGACTTTTGATCCTTTGTGGATTAAAAATTAGCATGGTCACAAGTGAATTTACACTCCTGGCAATCCTGGAATTAAAGCTGTATTCATAAATCCTAATTGCATGAATTGCCTACTTAAACATGGCATTTTTCCCCTTCTGGGTCTGTATACTGTAGCGCGTAACACTTTAGAATTTGTGTCTCAAGTTAATATCCCGGTTGCTCCTGATCGCATCCTTGAATTATTGCCTTTTAAAGTCTTCTTTTAATTATTTACATTACGTTTCAGAGCAGAAAGGAAGGCATTTTCATCTTTTCTTGACAAGGCGTTAATGAAAGGAATTTCATTGTGGTGCCCATTAACTAATGTACATACTAAAATTTTCACTGGCTGCTCTAACATTTCTTTTTATGTAAATTCTTCTCAGTTTTTTCATTTATGTCATCCAGATATATAAGATACTAGGACTGAATATTTTTGGCTGACAGACCATTAAATGCTTTTAAAATTATTTTTTATCTATGGACATATTTTCACTGTGAATTGCCCATATGTATTAAACTTGAGTGACGTTCATCACAAACTCAAAACCTACTAAAATGCAAGGATTTCCTGGCTTATTTTAGAAATAGATGTGTGCGGTTTGCTCAGGAGAATACTCAAAGCCTTTTATTTGGTATAAAGTTATAGGGTGAGGGGTGCCTGGGTGGCTCATTTGGTTAAGCGTCCAACTCATGATCTCAGCTTGGATCCTGATCTCAGGGTTGTGAGTTCAAGGCACACCCAGTGTAAAGCCTACTTAAAATAAAATAAAATAAATAGTTATAGGGTTCATGATGCTGATTTGGAGCAAGAGGATTTGATTTCTGGTTGGGGTTGGCTGCTATGCAGAAGAGAAGTGTGGGTGTCTGTGTTGTACTTAATTCTAATGCAGTGGAGTGCTCCCTCAGTGTGGCTGAGTGGGAAGGACATCCACTCTCTTGTTTTCCTGCTGTAACTTACGTATCTGGTAGGACTAGGCTGGATTTTAGCCGCATTCTTCCCTCAGGTATGGAGGGGGCTCACACTTTCCCTCCAGGCATCATAAAGTTGCCCTTCTTTGTTTACTCTGTTTTTCTCACAAAGTACCCACTGTGTGGTCATGGATTTTCCCTCTCTCTCTCTTCCTTTTTTTTTTTTTCCCCTCAGCACAAAAAAATGAGAGATGGAAGGAATGCAACATGGTAGATGATTAGGGATGTTTCTTATTTGACCCAGAACAGATGTTACCCTCCTGGAGGGGGCAGAACACCCCCCCTCAACCCAGCTTCCTCTGCCCACCCTCACAGTGCCCACGGGCCAACTGCATTTGCTGTGTTTTCTAGAACCAGGAAGGAATGGAGTGGCCCAGATGCAAAGGCAAATCTATCACCATAGTTCACCTTCTCCAACTGGGCCCTCCAAGCACAGTGATTAGCCTTAGGGCCCACAAGACTACCGAGGGCGAGTCCAGCACTCTGTTTGAGCAAACACATTGCCACCAGTTTTCTAGGCCTTTGGGGCCAAGGTGAGCCAAGGGTGGCAGAACCTGAAGACACGTGCCCTTCATTTCCCTCATCACCTGTTGGTCAGGATTTATGCTGTTCAACAAAATATGTAGAACTTGCTCTGTTCAGAGATGTAAACCAAATGCATGACCTGATTTCAGTAGGAAATTTTGAGATTTTTATTTTCAAAACTAATTAGCCACTGATGCCTTGGTGTGTACTTATTTGAGAGAGCCAGCACATGTTTTGCATATTTTGGTAGAACTTTAATATCTTAAAGGACATGGGTTGTGAGAAACTAGGGAAAAGAAACTAGTCTTTGTTAAAACACGTAGCCAAAAAAAAAAAAAAAAAAAAAAAAGGAAAAGAAATGAAAAACCAAAACCTGTTTCTTATTTTCTTATGGACCCAGCATGCTTCCGCTGCGCTACTCTGCTTTCTTATTTTCTTATTAGCACCCATTTAACAGCTGGGAGCTGGGAACACTCTCCAGTTTTGCATGCCTCTGGGCGGGGAACCAGCAAGGCCACCAGAGCTCCTTCAACTGATTTCTTTTGTTTTCTCTTTCAGCCAATCTCCCCAGCAGGCCACAGGTAAGAGTTAATGGGCTTGATTGGCTTGGGGCTTGTTGATTGTAACAAGTAAGTTGATTACTGGAGTAAACAGATGAGCTGCTCTTGATTTTAGTGCTAGACTTTGTTCCCCATGTAAATTAGTAATCTTGCTTGACATTTCAGTGTTGGTTAATTCTGTCAGTCTGGGGAGGGGAAACCCCTCTCAGGCTAGTTTTTCCAGATGCCCCAAAATACCAAGTGCCTGATCCTTTGTGTTCTAACAGCTTTTTACTGGCCTCATATGCATTGTGCAAAATAACCCTGGATAGATCTGGCTGACCAGTGCCCTCCCAGATTTGCAGTATCACAGAACATGGACTTAAAAATCATGACTTCAGTGGTACACAAAATGATTTTGGTACTTTGAGGGGGCGGATGTTTTGTTTTTTCCTTTAAGTTTGCTGAGAAGGAGAGGGGAGGAATTTACTGAGAAAGGTCAGCAGCTCTACCTTGATACCTGGCGGTATCAAGGCTCTTAGTGCTCAGGAGCCACAAGACCAGGAGCCACAAGACCACAGCACATCTTTGGAGAACATTTTCTTTCCTGAGCTTGTTTATGAATCTTGAACCTCCTGATTGTGTCATTGTCTTAATGGCAAGAGGGGCTGGGGTCTTCACGGGAATCACAGACAGGTGGTCTATAGAACCTGGAGGGAAGAAAAGGAAATCTCATGTCAGTTAGTAGATGTGAGGTATGAGCTCAGGAGATGTGAGGGGAGAGCTCGGAGAGGAAGATTATTCTGATTGCTTGTGTCATCTCAGTGAATCAGAAGCCAGGGCTTCAGCAGGGCTGAGGATGGGAGGGAAGTGTCCAAGGTGTGAGGATATCCTAGAGGATGTTGCCCTGGCTGCTTGGAGATCAAGAGATCATGGACAGGGAAGTAGTGTGAGTGCAAGGCAGTGTTCAGCATGACTTCTGGTGCCTGCCTGTGAACTTAATGTGAGGCCGTCTGCAAGGCTGTGTGTTGTCTACTGGGCCACATTCAAGTTCATAAGCACAGGTACCAGAGGTGGCTGAGTGTTGCATTTTACCAGAGTTGAAGTCATGGTTTGGCCCAGAGAGTGCAACAATTCAAGGGAAGAGGCAGAGACATGCTGATAATGATTGAACCAGACATCTAAACTTGTAGGAAAAGAAGTGAAGACATGTTAGGTGCAGGAGACAGAAAAAAAGGTGGGAGGAACAATGAATTGTGGTAGCAAAGGGTGGATGGCATTGGGGTCCTAATGGAAGTAGGTGAGAAAGTAGGGGTAGTTGTCAGAGGGCAGGATGATTGAAATTGAAGTGTTGGAGGGGTTGAGGTATTGGTGATGGTGATGGTATTTGGAAGTTTGCATGGCTGACAAGGCTGGAGGACAGGTTCACTGGAGGAGAGGAGCTCGAGGAACTGAGAGGCCAGAGTTTGGGAAGAACATCTGTGTGGGTATTGAAATCATGGAGATTTAAACATAGTTTTAGCTTGATAGTGGTGAACCATTCTTCAAAAAAGTAAGGGAACATGATCCAAGGGCTCAGAAGATGACTGTCGTGGGTAGTAGAGTCTGATGGTGTGAGATTCGAAGTTGGGTGGGGAGAGAGAGGAAAAGGCCTGAAGAAACGTAATGTGGACCTAGAAAGCAGTTATCCAATACATGAAGAATACAGGAGATTAAAAATGGTCATATGTGAGGAGGTTTTGGAGGAAGCCATGTCTTCAAGGAAGATCTGGGTATTGATGAGAGCAACCAACTGGAGGACACATTCAGAGAAGAATCAAAGGATGTGAATTTTAACGATAATGGATCCAGCTGTTTGACATTCCCTTTAAAAGATTGATGCCACTCCCCTGAGCATGGCCCAGATTTATATCTTCTCAGGGCTACATACATTGGCCCAGGTCCATTAACTGGAGCCACCACTCACCCTGAGACTATAAGTCCTGTCTTTCATTCCTCTTGTCTGGACCCCAGCATGGATCGGGGATCAGTTAGAATTGTAAAGGGTATCCCCTTAGCCATAGACCTCCCACAGTCCCCCAGGGAGAGACTGGATCCTTGAACCAGCCTCATTCACTCACCCTTGGTACCTCCAGCAAGAAAAAGCCAAGTCCTCTCGATTTTAACCTGGTTTCCAGCCTGGGCATGAGACAAGTCTTCCAAAACATCCTCTCTGTTGGCTGCAATGATAAAAAGCAGACTAGATGCCTTCTGCATGGAAGAGAAAGACCTCATCCCAGGGAGCGAAAGTCACAGGGGAATAGAGGGTTCCGTTCAAACATAGCAGAATGGGATTTGACTTGTTCTGAAAGAAGCACTTTGATTTCTCAGAAGAGATGTGACAGGTCCCTCCTACTGTAATGTCTGTGTAAATGTTGCTCTGACAGCACTGTCTCCCTTCCTGCAGGCAATGTGAAATATCCATCTAGCCAACCGACATTTCCTGACTGCCGGTGTTGCCCTTTTCAGCAAATGCCAATTCCAAGTTCCATTGAATCAGAACTCCATGGCTCCTTGACACATGCTGTTGAGCGCTGACTGTGTGTTCTACTGAAGGAGTAAAACACTGACTATCCAAAGAGAAAAGGATATTTTGTTTTTATAATAATCATATATTATTGTTTATTGTTTTCTTCTTCCCTTTCTATGCAACTGTAAATTAATGAACAGAGTGGTATTTGGAAATGGTAATACATTTGTCACTGATTTGTATACTGTATACAGCATTGGGAAAATGGGTGGGGGCTTTCTAATATGATACCTTCTTTTTAATAACCATGACAAAAATTGCTTAAGAATGAGAAAACAATGTTACATTTTTACATTCCTTCATATTAACCTTGTACAATAACTTCATTTATTTTTTCCACTCCTTTACCATTACGTTTTGGTTATTTATAATTTATCAGCCACATGACCAAATGGATTTCTTTGTGTCTGTTTCCATGATTTGGCCAAATTACTAAATTCATGTATTTCAATCAAATATTTATGTGTATGATTTAGGCCACATCTTTGTGTATGCCGCTGAACTTTATTTAGACATCATATACTTCACTTCTTTAGTGACCACTTGGATAACCACAGTAAAAGCCCTGTGGGGACTCCCTGGCATTCCCATTGGGATTTGTTTCCTGCATTTTATTTCCCTGCCCTATGTAAGTAGGTCTTGATTTCTTAATTTATTTCATGTCCCAGTCTATATGATAGAGGAGACTCAAGGCAGAATTCTAATAATCTCAAAGATCATTTCACCAAAGGTTACCCATTTACATAATCATTTTCATTTTGACATAGAAACAAAACATGGGATAACTTTTTTTTCATTGCGAAGTCTTGATTTTCATCATTAAATACACAGCAGACCTTTCCTTCATTGTGCTACCAGGACACATCTTTGTCTTCAATTCCCTTTGAAGAGAACTTTATTTTTGTTTACATATACTCAAGTCATTTGTAATTCTTGAAATTCCCAGTCATTTCTTTCTGACAGCAGACACAAATTTAATGCATATCTCATTTTACCTTTCGGGTGAATGATTACTTTTTTTAATTACTTTTCATTTGATCAATTTATTTGGAAGGGATGTTTATCAAAAACCTATGTCACTGCTTCCACAGAGGAATGAAATTAATACTTAGATGGTGGTACCCCGGCCTGTACCTTGGATTACATTCACTTAGGTGTTTCATTCAACTTCTGATTTAACTTTTAATTGATTCAGTTGAAACATGTTATGTAATCACTAAATGTAGAGAAACCAAAACAAACAAACAAACAAGCAGTGAAAATAATGTGTTTTGATTCAGCATACATACATTTAAAACATCAGGACATTTTAACTTTGGGTTCTCTTGACCTGGGATTTGGCCAGAAGGAGGCTTAAAGTTATAAATTGCTATTCTTTTAGAATAGGTTGGGTGGGTTGGGGGGCAAGGGTGTCTATTTGCAGCCTAGATATTTTGAGAAGAAAATTGTTTTATATAAGAGGAAAGCCATGACCACCTTTCTACCTCAGATCCATCTTCATCCATCGTGTTGGAAATAGCTTTATGCTGCTGCAGTCCGCAAAATCTAGAGCTTTTCTCAGACCACATCAAACCCAAGAAAAGCACCTATTTAAAGAAAAAAAAATTTCCCTGAACTCTGAACTACAAGTTGTAGATTTGGTGTCTTCCTTGTTCTTACTTTGAAAAAATACATATTCATTTTTTTCTGCTCGTAATGGTGTGTAACATGTCTTCTCTCTGCTATTAAAGAAAAGCTACAGAAAACACTACATTGTAACCTAAGTAATAATAAAAAAATATATATCACAATAACAACAAGGGGAAATAAGTATGTAGTTCTTTTGAAATATGTGGTAAAGAACTAATCATAGACTATCATCTAATCTGGTTACATGTTGTATTTTTCATCCTGAATAAAAGTAATTTTAACACAAGATGACTTTGATATTCTTCAGCTGTGTTCATTGATAGAATCTAAGCTCTCAGTGTACATTTATGAAAATAAAATATAAAAAGAGCCTGTATACTGATAACTCTGCATTTTTTCCTCTATTTTTTCATACCCACTAATACATCATTCCTCTTGTTCTCATTGTCTTGTTCTTTCTCTGTGTCTCTTTCTTCTCTCTTATTTATATAATTCTCAATTTCTTTTACAAATAGAAAGCTCATCAATAGGGAGAAATAATTTTGGATGTTAAGAACATGTACGTTAAGCCCTATTGAGCTTCTGTTTTAGTAACTTAGGTACTGTTGGTATTTACTTGATTACTCTTCCAAATTCACTTTTAGCCTCACGCCCTTAAATAATGTGTTTTTACATGTGCCCTGAATTTTAACCATTCTTATAGTGGGTTTAATCCCTTCCTGAAGCCATCCCATGGGAAATAGTGCTGAGAATTGTATTACTTGATTCTAAAACTAAAAGCTTTCTATGAAATAGAAAAATCCCCAAACATGTAATTTGGTAAAATAAAATGGATATATTCTAATGAACACATATTTCAAACATCTTGTCTGCCACAAAGTAATATTCACATTAAATATTCCTAAGAAAACAATTGCTGAGTTCCAGTGACCTATTGAGTGGGTAGTTGAAAACAGAAATGAGAACAGAAGAAAACATTTTGTTTTTACACTAAGCCTTCAGCTTGTTACTTCTATCATTGAGATTAAGCGAATATTGTTTTTAAGGGTGTATTTATTTGAGAGAAAGAAAGCACATGAGTGGTACGGGGCGGCGGGAAGAAGCAGAGGGAGAAGTAGAGAGAATCTCAAGCTGACTCCCCCTTGCGTGGGGATCCTGAAGCAGAGCTTGATCCCAGTACCCTGAGATCACGACCTGAGCTGAAATCAAGAATCAGACGCCCAGCTGACTGGGCCACCCAGGCACCCCTATGTGTACATTTTTAAACAATGTCAGTTGGTCTTGGATTTCTCCCTACCTACCCACTCCCCCATTCAGCTATTTTAGTCAACCAACTTACTCAGAGCCCTTTCTGAATTCATTAGTTGAAAATTTTAATGTAAATACAGTAAAACACCACTGACACCACACCACCCAGCACTATAGGTAGGATCTAAAAACTTCATTGCCATACAAAATCAGCTAGTGTTCTGGTGAAGTTAATTAAGCAATTGGAGTGAGCCCTGATGGAGGCCAAGAGCCAATCACATTCGTGCTATGTCCACTTCCTGGGGTAGGAGTTTTCTGTTGGCATGATAATGGGTATGGCAACCATAAAACCTCAATGAGAAGAATGTCTTTAGTTCATGGGATGTGAGGAGGCAGGACTCCTCTGCTCACACCTGGACTTGCCCAGATGTCTTGGGTTGACTGGCTGTTGAGGGGCATGGGGTGGCCAGACTGGATGGTAGCAGCAAACTGGCTGGGTTCTTGCACTCACTAGGGAGTTAACTGGGTATGTTCTACACTGACCCACGCTGGGGGAGCAAATGTAGGGCTTTGCTGAGAACTGGCACACCACCACTTGTACCAAATCCTGTTTGTCAAAGCAAATGGCAAGGCTAGGTATGGGTACTCAATACTACCTTTTTTATGAGAGCAGCTGCGAAGTTGCTGAGGGTGTGGCTACAGAGAGGGACCACCAGATTTCCTGGTATGAACTTCGAGGAGGTAAAGCAGGACACTTAGGCCAAAATACCAACATGTCCATTTCCTTGGGCATTATGTCCACTCTCTCATTGGAATGGAATGTAAAATGTGTGGACATTTTACAAGGCAGTTTTTGAAAACAAAGATCAAGATCAGCCCTTCCTCCCTAGGCTACCAATTCAATTTCAGAGACACAAGTAGAAAAACTTGGCATGTTCTCTACCCAAAACTCTGGGGTGGGAGACCTCAGAACTGATACTAAAATTAGAAAAATAAAAAACATAAAACAGAAAAAAAGCTAGATGAAAAATGGAATAGAAGAGGTATTATTTTAAACTTCTTTGGTTTGTTCAAACTGAAGTGCTAATGTTTAGTTGGAAGGACACACAATACATGAGGTTCTTAGCTTTGACCAAATGAGTACATCCCTGTGATATTGTATTCCTGCCAAGCATTTGTTTAGAAACATGCAATTTATTTACCCTTTCTATAAAGTTAACCAACCTGGCACTAATCTCTCATTTTGAAGGCATTCCAATTTGTGGCATAGTTTCATATTTTTGAATATTTGCATTGTATGCTCCGCTCAGTCTTTTATGGACAGCTTATTTTTTTGGTACTCTTTTGAGTTTTGTATGTGGGTAATTACAAAAAATTAATTGACAGTTTGCCCTCAGCCTAGCTATGTCCTCTTCCAGAAAGCACAAACTTTGAATCTGTAATTAAATGAGATGAGTTCCCAGGCTGCCATGGGATGTAATTACAATTAGTTCCTGATATTACTTCTTTTAGCCCACTTTTCAAATGTATTGTAATACTGATTTTAAGTTTTTACTTCAAATCAATTTTTTGAATTTACATAAAATGACATTCTAAAACTGGTGGAACGAATTGAGTTGTTCTAGTGTAAATCTGACGCAAGCGAGCCTATCAAAATCTAGAACAGTCTGATTATTATTCCCTGCGAATCTCATGAGCCATGTTTACTGCTTGGCAAATTGTGGACAGCCACACATAGCAGCGGGGATGTGTATGGGTACGCTTTCGAAAGTTCATCCTGACCCCATCCTCCTGTGTCCTGCTCTCCTCTCCGCACTTCCACGCCCACCAAGCAGGTTTATCTTGTCAGTGATGCTGAAAATAAGGTGTTGCTTCGTGTAAAACAGAAAACAGCCTGGCTGGCTCAGTGAGTTAAAGCCTCTGCCTTCAGCTCAGGTCATGATCTCAGGGTCGTGGGATCGAGCCCCACATCAGGATCTCTGATCAGCAGGGAGCTTGCTTCCCCCCAGCCCCCCGCCCACCTGCCTGACTCTCTGCCTACTTGTGATCTCTGCCTGCCAAATAAACAAATAAATAAAACAAACAAAAAAACCAGAAAGCAGCCTGGATACTATCTTCCCAAAATGTCAATGTTGAGTTAATAAAATGAAGAAGGTAAAGAGGAATCTTAGGATAAGACATGGATCAAAATTCTGCCTTGGCTTGCGATTTAGTGGCTCTAACTGCATTGAACACAAAATCTCCACGTGCCTGGGACATGTGAGGAGGGGCCACTCAAGTTGGCAAAGACCGAATGAGGGACTAAATCCAGGCCTCAGGGAGTTCCTAATCTGGAGGTAGCCCCATAATAAGCAAGTAGTTACAAAAATAGTAATGGGAGCTGGAAGGAGGATTCATAGGTCCCTACGAGAACATGTAGGGCACTCTGGACCCCACAGGATGTGTATCTGAATATAGAGACAGCTCAAGGGAAAACATGTGAAATTCACCGCCACCTACAGAGAAGCACATCTCAGTAACTTCACTGGGATGTTTCAATGTACTTAGTAGCGATGTTAGAGTTCTAAGAAGACATCGCAGTGATCACTAAAAATGCACTGGATGTAGCAGCATTTCCCCAGGAAAAGGATTCCCTGGTTAAATAATTTGGGAAGCACTGCATGCTCTAACGCCTCTTAAAGCTTCACAATGCACACGAACATGTTAAAAACTTTTATAAATCCTAAAGCAGAGAATCCCGCCTATCTGTGCGTCGCTCTGCATTTCTAAAGCATTTCACAACAGAACCCTTTCTGCTCACCTATTCACATCCGGAAGTACACACTTAGATGCTGAATTAATGTTCTAAGTTTTAATCTTGCAACTACATATGGGTGGTGATCCCATGAAATTGAGAGAAGTGTTAAGTGAATAGTAAAACAATTAGTATTAATCCAAGAAAGTAACCTCCTGTTGAACCGATGTATTCTTATCATTGCAGGGATATACTCAGGCATGGGTAAGAATCAAGAAAGTTTCTCCTCAGCTTAGCTCTATCCTGGGCTCAGAAAACTTATTTCTAGAGGAAAATGATTTCTATTTCTAAAATCCATGTCTTCCTAGATAAACCATGCACATACTAAACCAGGCATGAATTACAAAAAGAACAGCATCTAGGCATGGCTGGTTTATCCAAATATTGCTTCCTGAGACCCCATTTTTTGTTTATTTATTTCCTTAACTAATAATGGAATTTCTGTGGCACCTGGGTACCTCAGTTAAGCGTCTGTCTTTGGCTCAGGTCATGATTCCAGGGTCCTGGGATGGAGCCCCACCTCTGGCACCCAGTTCAGCGGGGGAGTCGACTTCTACCTCTCCCCCTGACCCTCCCCCTGCTCATGCTCTCCTGCACACACACACACTCTCTCTCAAATGAATAAGTAAAAATCACTTAAAAAATAATGGGAATTTCTGATTTCTGCTAAAACTGACCAAAATGTTATCCAATCACAATGTGGTTGTCATGTAATAAGTTATAATAAGTTAACTTAACTTATAACTTAACTAATAAGTTATAAATATCATTTATTTTCTCTCCTCCAATAGCCTCTTTCTTTTGAGGTCTGGATCTTTTGCGCAGGTAAAAACTCTCATTCTCCCCCACCCAGACCAATTTGTAAGGTTTTGTGTGTATACACACACACACGCACACACACACACCCATATATATACACAAACAAAATAATGCTCTAGTTTGTCACAACCTATTTGAATTATTTTCCAACTCTATTTCTTTAGGATATGGAGCAAACAGTGCTCTAAATTGTCACAATCAGTTTGAATGATTCTTTTTTTAATAACCATTTCTTAAAGATCTTATTTATTTAGTTAGTTAGAGAGAGAGAGAGCAAGAGCGCAAGCAGGCAAAGTGGCAGGCAGAGGCAGAGAGAAGCAGGCTCTCCGTTGAGCAAGGAGCCTGATAAGGGACTTGATCCAGGACCCTGGGACATGACCCGAGCTGAAGGCAGTGCCTTAACTAACTGAGCCATCTAGGCATCCCGAATTATTCTTTTTTAAAAAAAGATTTAATTCCTTTATTTGAGAGAGAGAGAAAGTGAGAGTGAGCACAAGCAAGGTGGGGGAGGGGCAAAGGGAGAGGGAGAGCACGTTCCTCAGCGAGCAGGGAGCCTGATGCAGGGCTCCATCCCAGGACCCTGGGAGCATGACCTAAGCTGAAGGCACACGTTTAACCTACTGAGCCACCCAGGTGTCCCTATTTTATTTACTTATTTATTTATTTTTATTTATTTTTTTTATAAAGATTTTATTTATTCGACAGAGAGACAGTGAGAGAGGGAACACAAGCACAGGGAATGGGAGAGGGAGAAGCAGGCTCCCCACTGAGCAGAGAGAGCCTGATGTAGGGTTCAATCCCAGGACCCTGGGATCATGACCTGAGCCGAAGGCAGATGATTAACCAACTGAGCCACGCAGCACCCCCCGTTTGAATTATTCTTTAAATCTATCCATTTAGTGTATTAAATAAACACATACTGGTTATTAATTTCATTTCCTATATTTTACAGATAATAAGAAGAGGAGTCCTATTAGAAATGTGCACTGTGAATGTGAACAGATCCTTTTGAGATTAGGCATCAAGCATCAGTGGTCCTGGGTTTTATCTCCCAGGGATAAATTATTTAAATGGAGTTTCTAAATCAGAACAGTTCAGAGTCAAACCCATGAACAGAGGACTAGAGTATATGCCGCTGCAACTGGCCTAGCCTCAAAGACTAATGAGTTAACTAAGTCACTCTTAATCAGTATCTGAAAGGATAAAGCAGAGCTGCGTGATAGAGCATTAAACTGTGGTCCTTGAACCACCTTCAGAATCACCAGGAGTCTGATTATGCCCTTCCCAGACCTGCTGAATGAAGCTTTCCAGACCAATGTTAGGATCTGTTATAGCGGCCTGCTGGTTCCCCAAATAACCTGTTGATAAGACCAAGTTGAAGGTTTTTTGTTTGTTTGTCTTGGTAAAAGTAGTAAGAGAGAATACTACTTGGCAGAATGTTCTTAGTGTCTCCGAGGGGGAAAGGGCTTAGTTAAGATTGCAGAACTGGGATAATATAATAATTTAGGATGGGTAGGTAGAGCAAGGTGAACGTTCTGAGGCGTTTCAAAGAATACAGTTGTTTGGTGCTGTCTGTGGAAGAACTGAATACTTTGATGTTCACATAACAGGGTTTTTCAGGAAGTTTCTGGAAAAAACAATGAAGTCATAATAAAATCATAATGATGAAGACAGAGGAACACTGAAACCATGTTAGCAAAGACAATGGAATTCTAAACTCATGACGTTATATACAAAGTTGAGTGGGCATAGATATTCTTTATTCTTTTTTTTTTTTTAAGATTTTTATTTATTTATTTGACAGAGAGAGAGAGAGAGAGATCACAGGTAGGCAGAGAGAGAGGGGAAGCAGGATCCCAACTTGATCCCAGGACCCTGAGATCACGACCTGAGCCGAAGGCAGAGGCTTAACACACTGAGCCACCCAGGCGCCCCGATATTCTTTATTCTTGGCTCTCAGGTTCTTCAGCCTGAGCTGAAAGATAGATCATTGATATCTGGAACATGATTAAGCCACAGCTTTGCCACAATTTGAAATATCAAAATCAAAATCAAGTGTCATGTTTCCAAGATGGTCCTTTCAACCCCCACTGAGTGTGCGTTTTCCTGTTCTTTTTGCCGAATGACCATTCATTAGATCATTAGATGGGACCACAGCTACACACAGGACGCAAAACTCTGGAGATCACAGACCTGAACATTGCAACTAGACAAATAGCACGACCAGGCTTATAACCAGAGTTTTCATTCGCTTTTCAGCCAGGAATCATGAGTACCCAAACTAAACTCAGAGAATAGATGCTATCACCCATCTGCTGAGTCTGCAGAAATAGGAATTACTAGCAAAAATCTTTAGATTTTTAATTTCTTTGCATTCCTGGTTTCTGTTAATAGTATTTTAGATACCAAAAAGGTCTACAGAGCTGTAATCACAACATTCTTTCTCTAAAATAGCACCTGTTCCCTTTAGAGGTCGAGATTACATGGCAGCTCTATTCTGAACTATCTGTTATTTTCCCTGTTTCAGTCTTAAAATCTATCCCATCAACAAGCAAAACTAAGTCTTGACTTTCTAAAGTAGTTGCTAGCATATCTATGCAAGGACCCACAGGGTTCGAAAACAGATGTTTGAAAGTCATAAGTGCCTTCTTCTTAAAGATAATGGGAGGAGAGGAGCAGGATTCAAAGTATTATAATGATATATAGCCATATGTGAGCCAGAGGAGAATGGGATTCTGTAGGAGGTAAGCCTACTTGCAGAGAAATGTTTATTTTCCATAAGCAGCAAAGAATTTGCCCCAAGAGGGACTCTAGTTTAAAGTATATGCTGAAAAAGGAGTTGACAGAACCTCCACTAGTTTAGGGGCTGTGGCTAGTGCCCTTAGCAAGGCGAGTAGATTTTGTCACCAAGTCAAGAGAGAAACTGTAGTACACGGTTGGGCCCTGATGATTCACAAAAAGCTGAGTCAGAACACCTAGGCCTTGTTTAAATATCTCATATTATATATAATTAGACAAACATGTGATAATTAGGCCCAGAGTGAGAGGTTTTTGAAGAGTTAATTGTAACTCAAGAAAGAAATGTTTGTGCTTAGATTCCCAAAGGGGCTGGTTACTGAGGATTTGGTTGAGTCATACAATGATGTAGAGATTCAGAACAGCTAGGAACTGCAGTAGTCAGTGAGACTCTAGAATCCTCTTCATCATCTCTCAGTTCCTGCCCTGGGAAAATTCAGCAAGGCCAAACCTGTTAAGAGAAAGAAATGTACCTCCTTGGGATAAATCTTGTTCTAGATGATGAACTTGACTTTGACAAAATTGTTAGGTTCTCTTTGAAAATCTGATGGTGCTTCTGAGCTGAAACAGTAAGTAGAGGGATGGCATCAATCTTAGAGTTCACCCCATCTCAAGAAACAAAAAATTGTCATTCACATATTGGATAAAATTCAAATCATGAGGAAATTTCCTGAAGTTGGTGGTTGAAGGACTTGTGAAGAGTAGGAGGGAACTTTCATAGTCCTTTAGGCCAGAGCAGTCAGATGTACTGTGGATTCTTCTAGAAGGCAAACAATTATTGATTAGTTTGACCCAAAGAGACACCAAAACAAGCAGAACACAAATATACTAGTGTACAATGGAAGTCTCAGGAGCCACCTAAAAGAAAATAGTATTTGGGTTTGTTAACTACAGGGAAGCAGAGAATAACTATCCTTATGGCCCGGACAAATATATATTCCATTCCCCTGGGTTATTAATAGTGATGATAGCAGTGTTAAAGGGAACGCTGCAAGGTATTATCAGACCTTTATTAGACTTTGGCTTTGGTTGTAGTCCATCTTTGAGTTTGGTTAAGAAGCTATCATGTGAGTTTGGGTTGACATTTAGACAGGGCGGTCTTAACTCTAATAGGCCCAGCCTCAAGAACGCTCTCTAAGGAAGCAGACTATTTACCCGCAAAAAGTCTGGTGTTTCCTTCAGATTTGCAATGTGGACTTGATTTACATACACAGACATTGGTAAGTCACTGTCCAAATTAACTATGCTGTTAGATGAATAGGGGGCCCACAGGTATTTCAAGAAAAGAACTATTAGCATATTTAGTCTGGCAGTTCAATTTGCACAGTAAACTACTCTTCATGAAGTTAGCAGGTGTGCGTGTTCATTAAGAAGGAAAATGTGTTCCTTGGTTAGAGACCCCAGGGCATCAGCTATGGACTGGGACACACGGAGTGTCTGAGGATTATGAGAGACACCCACCACCTGAGTGTTCTAATAGTTCTGTGTTCTGTTTTAATATAGTCTAATAGTTCGCTCCAAAGGCGAGGTTGTATAACTGATAGGATTTCAGCTGCCTATTGCAGCACCTGTATCAATAAAAAATTTGCAGGTTTTCCCTTTATTATTGAAAGAAATTTCTCCTGGTAAGTCTGAAGCTAACACAGCTCCCCCTCAGAGCACCTTTACTGATTATGCACTACATTTTGTTCCTGTAGATTCTTGGCTAACACAAGATAATTCTTTTTCCAATGCAATTTTGTTTACAGTGATATTTTGTTTACACTTTTTGTCTTCATGAAAGGTGGGCTTTTCCCACATAGACTGATTGGGGTGGGATCGTCTAGCTAATTTTTTGTTTTTGTTTCCTGTAAACCCACATATTGGTCCCGAGTCTTATTCTGGTTTTGTTCTAAGCTTTTGTCAAAATATTCAGCAAAGTACTGAAAGCCTGGTAATGGAATTATTAACCATTCTAGTTTTTGCTCTCATACTAAATTCCCTCTTTCTAGCTTAAGACTATTAACAAAAAGTGAGAAGAAAGCTGGGATCACATCTGCCTCAAGATCTACTTCTAAATTTTGTCTAAAAGTAGCAAACAGCCTGTTCTCCAAGTACCAGATGAATTCATCCTTGCTTTGCCTATGAACCTGTATCCTTGCCAATCTATTCTCATCAGGAAATCTTTGGGGATAGCCACCAAAAGACTGTCATCTGGCATGTCCATCTTTTCTAAACCTCTCGATCCCACATATTTAGGGCTCTTTTCAGGTGTTCCTAAGATCTTCCCAACTTGCCCTATTTTCCTAATTTTTTGCATCCAAGTTTCCACCAATTCATTAACTAATTGGTATAAATCTAGAAGCTTTGGATTATTGGTTTCTAAAGCTCCCCTGCATTCTTCTGCAAATTTCCTTCTATCTTATAGAGGTTTGGAAATTATTTGAGAATGGCTCTCAGCCCAGAGTGAGACCTGGGCTTAAAATCAAGTGTAAGAGGTTTTTCCTGCTCTGAGTGTGCTTTAATTTTAAGAGTTAATTGAACTTTGGGGGTTTCCAACCAGCCAGGCAGCAAGGGGAGAGTGCCAGAGAGAGAGAGAGAGATCTGATGGAAGAGAGTGAAGGTGTGTCATATGGTGGAAATGGAAGAACAAGATAAAGGTGATGATGTTCATCTTGTGATCTGAGGAAATCCAAAAAGGAGATAACTTTACATTTTTCAAATTCTCTTTTGCTTTGGTTGAAAATTTTCTTAAGGAAACAATTTTGGATCTGAATTTCTTTTAGACATTTCCTTATACCAAACTTGCAGATGGTGGATGTTTGCACTGTTGTTCCCTTTTTGTTTCTAAAGTGTCTCTCCAAAGAACAATGTTGATTCTACTGAAATTCCCCCAAAGTGACTACTGTAACTCTAAATTATCCTTGGTGAATTATGTCATTTTGGAAGTAAAGCTCATGACTTGGAGTTGGAGTGTAAAAATGTGAGGACTGGACACCCAGGCAGATAGATGGTGTGCAGATAAATGTGTGGAGGGTGACACACCCGTGGGAGTCTGGGAATAGTCAGCCAAAAGGGTGTTTGGGTACCTCATGGCTCAAACCCCTCAGCCTGATGGCCAGGCCATCTCTGAGTAATCACAGAAGACAGAAACCTTGAAGAGATCTTTCCCAGAACTGGACTCCCATGGAAAAAGCAAATCAAGACTGAGGAAAGTTCTCCTGAGTTTGGGAAGTGACCAGGACAGTTTGTGCAAAGGGTAAGTACTAATAAGAAAACTTTCAAACTTCACAGTTTCAAGGGCCAGTTTGATGAAGGAATTTATTGGGACTTCTTTGCTATAAACTTTCTCTTTTAAATGTCCACTCAAGATGACAAAAATAGAAAAAAGGAATTGTACTAAAACAGTTTGCACCAAGAATAAAACATTTTTTTTTTTTTTCAAAGCTAAACAGATAAGAAAGCATTCCTAAACTGAGTTTCTTTCTCCTGGAAGTTAAACTGGCACTTTGGAAACTCACCGCCGGAGATTTTGATTGGGTAAGTTTGGAGGTGGGGTGAGGTAGGGTTAAGACTGTATTTCTAACAAGTTCTCCTACAGGAAGTCAAGGACACTCAGAGGAGCAATGTTCTAGTTAAGAGCCTTGGGCTGCAACAGTGAGGAAGTCTAAGAGAATGTTGATGGGAACTCCAAGATTGTCAAATTCTGGCTCCCTAAAACAAACAAACAAATAAACCACTAACATAACCTATTGTTAATACAAGGCTGAGCTTATTTTTATTTGTTTTGAGAGTACTGCTTGACAAAGTCCTAGACAATAATGTATATGAAGTTCTGGAGTCTGGTGGATCTTTTCAGTGCAGGTGTTTGAGTAGGCCTGAATAAATATCATGATATAATAGTTTAGGATTTGTGGATGCAAAACAAAGATTTTAAGTCAAGGGTTTTAAAGATCTGTGAGGAGTCAACAGATGTCTGATGCTATCTAGTAAAGAGTTGAATGCTTTGATGTTCATTTAAATGGTGTTTTGGGAAGCTCCTGGAGTAAGCAAATGGGGTTGTTTGCAACATTTATGTTCCTGGGCAAGAGATTCTTGGAATAGTAAAACCCTATTGACAAAGAACTATAGTGGCACAATGAAGTTATATTAGTGAGGATAGCCTAATAGCAGAATTACATAAGCAGTAAGCTGTGCATATATAGGTCTTGGAGATAAATTTTTACACTTAATTTCAGTTATACCCCAAATTGACTGCATATGCAGCTGTCATATTATTGATAAAAATAGACCACAAGCTTAGCAATATTGATAGTAAAATCAACCAGTGAAGTATAATTAATAGAGTTGAAATAATACATCTTTGCTATCCCTTCATCTTCTACATCATAAAAATATTTATTCAAAGTTACATTGTGATTTTTATATTTTGAACTTGAGGGGCCTCATGATAAGGGTTAAGAAGAAGAGGAAGGAATTTATTTTGCAGGGGTGGGGCATGAGGTAGGGAACAAAGAGGATTATCTGAGTTCACCAATTCAAACTAAAAACACAATGCATGTGTTTGACTTACTTTTTGGATACAAAGAATTTGGTTGAAGGGGTTAGGAACAGTGGCTTAATATATTTAAGAGAAATCCAGTAATCTTTAATCAAATGAGAAAATGGTTGTCAAATTTATGAGGGAAAAAAGAGCTATTTTTGATAAAGTAGAATCTTTGGACCAATATTAGATGATCCCTCTAAGCAACATAATCAGTATATTTAGAGTTACTTTCTTTCAGATGGCGCTACTCCAAGTGTTGTCCCTGGACTGTCAGCATCAGCATTACCAGGGAACTTGTTAGAACCACAAATTCTTGGGCCCACCTCAGACCTACTGACTTAAAACTCTGGCATTGGGTCTTGCAATCTTGCTGGTTCTGATATAGGTTCAAGAGAATCCCTGGTATATGGACAGAATCAAGTTGCACTGAAACAGATCACTGTGTTTCTTCCAAATGTTTTGGGCCCCAAAGATTATAGGCACTGAAGAAACCAATCAGAAAGTCAACTGAGGCTGGGAGAGTTTCTGTTATAGTAATAAATTACAAATATTTTTGGAGCTCTCTGAGATCCCACAGAGGTGGAAAACAATTGTTATAATGTTTTTAAGATGGTAAAATTATGACTCTCATAAAATGAAAGACATAAAATGAACACATTTCAAAATTTTTATATAGCTCATTGAATTGGAAGAAGTAGAAGTTGAACCCATGCAATGGAATATTTCAGACTGAAGCAAATACAAGTTTAAGACTCTGGATTTGTAATTGAGGTGTATGAGTCCACAAATTTTTGAAGGAGGAAGTGGATATGCAATGCATATAAGGAACTTACAGATCAAGAAAAGATATGAAAATTGATGTGGAGATCATTAGAAACTTTAAGAGTACCTTTTAGTAGAGGGTATATGCAGATTACAGAGAACTAATTGAAGAAGGGGGCCATGGGAAATGATCTGTATTAACTCATTTAACAAATGTAAATGTAAAAGGGAAGGGAAATGTAATACAAACCATGGAGTAAAAATGGAGTCACAGGAAGTTCCTTTACAATGGGGTGTCCAATTCAGAGGGCTCTGGTCTGCAAGGACAAAATGCCAAGAAGAAGAAGAAGCTAAACCCAGAACAAGAGAGACTGCATGTGGAATCTTAATATTCTCTTTCAAACAATCTCCACAATATCCATGAAGAGTCTGGAATTTAAGAAAGTTCTTTATCTGCTTACTTTGCAGTTAACAAAGAGGGAAGTTCTCTGAAATTTCACTTGTGGGACCCAGATCTTCTTTCTGATAGAGAGTTGACCTATATTCATTCTATTAGTAACTGTCTAACTCTGACTCTCAGTCTCTCTTTCACTCTCTCTCTCTCTCCCTCTCTTTTTCTCTCTCTCTCACACAATACACACACACTCAAAGGCAAAGGAGAGTTTAATTCTTTCATGGACAAATAAATTCCACATAGAAGTTACAATGCTCATTCACTGTAATCATCCCAAGGTGACCCCCATTTACCATTAAATCTTGTGGCAAATAGTAAGGAAAGATGATTTCTAATGCTGAGAAAGTAATTTTCTTTTAAAAATAGAAGTTTTCCTACTGCCAACAGAGAGCGTTCTGTGATCCTTTGAATGGGGGTCTTTCCTACTTAGTCAGCTTTAAAAGTTAATAAGTTCCTAATCAGTACAGGACTTCTATATTTGATCATTTCTTTGTCACTCTTTTCTCTGTGATTAATAAGAACTAGGTATTTTCTCCAGGGAACCATGGGATAATTCCTTTGGCAACATAATTTCTGAAAAAGTTAATAAAGAACATATGCTGTTACTATAGAATTCTGGCAAATACCTTTAATTATGGTAGCTATGTAGTAAGCAAAGAACTTCTCTGCTTTATGCTTTTATATGTAACTTCCCTAATGTAAAACAGGTCACTAAATCTGGTCACTTTTTAATTGTCTGTGGGCCTTAGAAAGATACAATCACCTCTAAGTATCTCACTCTATCCTTCCCTGACACTTCACTCAAAATTAAAAGAGCAAACCCTGCCTTTATTGTCAGACACTCATGCTAGAGTCCTGACACACATGGCTCTTAATCTCATAAAACCTTGAAGGGGGATGTAGTTTGGTCCCAGCTTACAAATGAGAGAGCCTGTTCCTCACAGGTGCTTCTCCCACCAGGCAACAGGAGAGCCTGGGCCTTGAGCTTAGACATGCCTTGCTCCAAAGTTGTGCTCTTACCTCAGAAATCAGCCTCTCAAAAGAGCAAGGTTGCCACAGATAATTCTACATCAATTAGGCTAAAACTCCAAGGGGCAAGGACACCATGATGTAAGGTTTGGGGTGACAACCACTTTAACAGAACTCCACATTTTTCTTCATGTTCATTACAAGGTAGATGATGGCTCACATAAGTCAGTTGGGTGTTTTGAGTTCTTTCCCCAACTCCCTTACACTGGAGACATTTTGGACACAGAACCCCTTCTTTCCTTTGTTTGACAGGTGTGGAAGTTTGAGTTAATTATAGCCTCTAGTTCATGCCACACTATTGCCTGACTTGGGGTCAGATCCCTCTCCTGTTTCTATATGTCTGATTTTTCCCTTTTATCACCATAATTCACTCCCTCTCTCCTCCCCTTACCACCAAGGCAAACATTTTAATGTGTCTGATGCTATCTTCTTATTTTCTATGTTCTTGAAAATGCTTGTGGTTTCTCTGCAAGTGTGTGGATGTTGGGCCTCATAGTGAGGCACAAATCTTGCCCTGAGAACATCATATAGCCAAGAATATGGACCCCATCCCAGTTCCCCCTCTGACCAGCCAAACCCATATCAAAGACTAGCTATCCTCTGTGAGCCTATCCCTCCATCTTGAAGTAAGGATAAGGCTACCTGTCTTGCCTCTTTCTCATGGTTGTAAGAACCAAATGAGGTAATGATTCTAAAGACATTTTTAAGTTATAAAACATGTTAAAGCTATAAAGCACTTAAAGCTGTAAAACTCATATACATGGCTTTATCTCAGAAATCATCTGTGCTATGAAAGGTGGTACCTGTTTTGACAGGGCCGCTTTTTGAAGATGTCCCATTTAGAACTTTGATTTCTGAAATGTGTTCCCCCCAAATACGTTACATTGAAGACCTAACTCTCAATGTGACTGTATTTAGAGATGGGGCCTATAAGGAAGTACTAAAGGTTAAACCAGGTCATAAGGGTGAGGCCTTAATCTGATAGTACTGGTGCCTTTATAAGAGGAAGAGATACCAAAGATGTCTCTCTCCCCATGCATACACAAAGAAGCCATGTGAAGACAGAGTGGATAGGCAGCCATCTACAAGCTAAGAAAGAGAGGTTTTACCAGAAACCAACCCTGATGGCACTGTGATCTCAGACTTCTGAGCTCCAGAACTGCATAAAAAGTAATTTCTGTGGTTTAAGTCACTCTGTCTGTGGTATTTTTCCATGCCAATCTGAGCAGATGTATGCAGAGGCTCTTCTCAGCAATGTGTGGTTTGGATGCGAAGAGAGCACATTTAAAGGTATATTTCCTAACCCTTGGATGTGTCTCAGACCCTGACATGACAATGACAACATATTCTCTCAATATGAAGTTAATTTGCATTTTACTTAACATAATATGTGATAGATTGTACTTTTTTGGGGGGGGATCTGAATATAGTATAATTTGTTGATGTTACATGATGAGGTAGGGCTCCTCAACCCCTCCCCTTGTTCAGGGATTCTGGGATGGAAACTGTGGAGGTTGGGAGATTCTTGGGGGTGATGAGTTGGGGCAAGGACTCAGGGCAAGAGAGAGGGCCTCTCTCTTCCTTTTGCTCTCACTGGGGCTGGTGGTCCAAGGGGATCTTACTGCTTGGAGGCCACGAGGACCATAAGGTCTACCACCTACCTGCTAAAGCCAAGTTCATTGTCATACCAGGAAATGAACTTGACAAAGAAGTCACTGAGAGATGACCATCACAAGATGACACTTTTTAAAAAAAGATTTTATTTATTTATTTGACAGACAGAGATCACAAGTAAGCAGAGAGGCAGGCAGAGAGAGAGGGGAAAGCAGGCTCCTCGCTGAGCAGAGAGCCGGATGTGGGGCTTGATCCTAGGACCCTGGGATCATGACCTGAGCCAATGGCAGAGGCTTTAACCCACTGAGCCACCCAGGTGCCCCACAAGATGACACTTTTGAAGGGAGCCCCCAAATCAGCCAGCTCTGCTTCAAGTGACAGCTGAGTGGTGAAGCACCCATCATTCTTTCATTAACTAACTTCTTCCCTTCCCCCACACTGCCCTGTATTTTTTAAATCTCTTCTTCAGCAATAGGAAATACAAATGGCATTTCTGGGATGGTCAAGATAATAGATAAACATCTGACACCAGAATTCCCCTTTAGAAGAGAGCTATTTCTGTGTTTGGAAACATTCCCTGGCAAAGTTTGGGGATAACTAGTGACATTTCATGGTCTACTGGAAGACATACAACTGTTCTGTAGAAGACAAAAGGAGAAATACATTTGTTATTCTGGAAAAGGGGTTAGGAGGGAGGAGACAGAAGAATGCCATCGGGGCTTAAAGAGAGGATTTGCTGAAAATTGCCTGTTGTGGGATAATAAGACCCTTCCCTGAGTCCTTATGCCTCCAATACGTTAACATCCTCATGCATGGTGTGATGTGAATGCATCTATCATGGACTCAAGTGAAGGTAAGGTTTTTGCCTTGGCAGTGACATAGATAACTCACCTGGATACAAGGTAGAGACAGAAGGCACCTAAACATCAAGAATTGGGAGCAATCTTGCATGGGCTCTAGGTTCTGACAGGCCTTAAAATTAAGTATGTGAATTAAGTTGACCTACAAAGACCAAGGTAAACATCCAAACCACGTGAATTGAAAGAAAGAGCCAAGTTGCCCCAAATTTCTTAAACGTCTGAGTGGAATTTGGAGGAACGTGCCTACCAAAATATCTTCACTGCAACCTAACCTTCTCCTCTCATGCGCAGCTTCATGCTTCCTCCTGGAAGCTTCCCCAGGAAGCTTGAGACTGGAGAAGGAGAGTGAAGAACTAGTGTCAAGTCAGGTTGAAGGGCTGACCATCAGTTGGCTGGTCAAAGTACTTTGGAAGCTCTGACTGGCTTTTGGGGCTAGTGCATCTGCCATTCTGCCCCATGGCTATAGCCAGCATGGAGTACCATAACCTTTTTGGACACAGGGGCAGCAAGAGCAGGCTGGCCATAAGTGTGAGCTGGAAACAACACATCATTTTCCTGGATATTTCTACCCTCCTTCATTTCTTTATGAGCAACAATTTTCTGAGGCTTGTGCTCCATGTCTTCCTCTGTAGAGCATCTAAAATGGTTGCATCATTTTAAATTTTGGGAAAAATAGAAATAAAAAGGCCCAAGGTATATAGGATTGTCAGCTTTGCCCTGAGCCACCAACCAGGAGAAGATGTACCTCTCTGACTCCTGACAGGTAAGGGGACAATTTCATTTGTGGTGCCTTCTCTTGGTGGATGGTGCTAACCAGCTTTTAGTCCCTAAACTAAGGAGAGGGGGGCAAATGGTGTCTCTGTTCAGATGCCTCTGCTTGGCCTCTGAGGTCCTCTCTGCAAGCAAATGAGTGGTTCTGACCTCTTTCTAACAGTAATTACAACCCCTATTAATTTTCCATAAAAAGGTAGATGTGAAAAAAAAGTGAAAACTTGATGGAACAAGACATGAGGTTGAATAAGAATATCACTTCCCCTCCCCTGCTCCACATTTTTATTCACTGTAATGAACACATTCCCTTGGAGGCACAGACCCAAGGCTCGTTGTGACAGAAACGGATATCAAGCAATTCAGGTTCATTGCCATAGAAGTGTTATGATTCAGTTTCAGTAGACAAGAGGTACTCAGGGAGTCTTCTTGTCTTGTACGCTCTCATACATTCTCATCTCCACTCTTTACTAAATAGTTTTAATCAGAAATTAGAATTTTACATTACAGGGATAAAGATGTTCTTTCTCTGCTTCTAGGGCCATTCCCTGGAACAATCTTATCACGGTGTTCACTCACAGCAAGATGGAGTGGTTGCAGGAGAGAGAATGCTTCCCTGGAGGAGAATTGACACATTTGGGCTTTATCTTTCCTGCCAGTGAAGACACTGGGGACACAGGTAGAAACCCCTGGATAGATTAATTTGAAGCTAGCCAGGAAGAGACTGGCTCCTTTCTAAGGATATTGTGGGTTATTTGGAAAGCCCACTTTCATGGTAAATGTGTCCCCAGGCTCTCAAACATCTCATGATGGCAAAACAAAACAAAACAAAACAAAAAAAACAACAGAGTGGGGCTAAAACTGGAGGCTGTTTGTGACTCACAGGTTCAGTGTTTTAAGTGGGGTAAGGGAGGGCACCAAAGCGTTGGGTGAGGTGGACTTGGAGAAAAAGAAGACAGGGACAGGAGGAAGGCCATCAATGGCCTGCCTGCTCTTGGGCCCTGCTCGCTGAAGCTTTGGAATGCATCTTTTCTTCCCTACCACCTGAGATGGGTAGGACAGAGAATTCCCAGCCGTGTCAAAGCCCAATTGTTCCAGGAGATAAACAGTTCACAAGGGGAAAAATACAGCATCGCAAATACAATATGGATGAAACAACATTAAGTGTTCAGAAATTGGAAAATAAGTGATAAAACACAGCTCTCTTCCTATACTGCTTTTATATGTGACTAATTACCATTTTACCTGGATACAGATGACATGAGACAGCACCAGGAGTCTCATTGTGAGATTGATGGTGACAGTTTTTGGAAATGTTCATTCTGGTTGGCCAACAGCAAATACCCATTGTGTTCCTAAAACTCATGGAGTTCAAGGTGAGCCTGGTGTGCTCAGAGGAATCCTTAGTAGAAATCCCAGCTTGTTAGCTGACACAGAAGACAGAAATTTTCAAACGAAGAGACATCTGGTTGAATGTTGCTCATCTGCTTTGATAAATATTCACAGAAAGAGCACTGCCCAGCGTGTGGAGCTAATACATGCTTGACTCAAACTGTGGGAGACCTCAGAGTCTGACATCTTTAATGAAGTTCAGCATCCTGGCCAAAGAATTAGCCCATGGATTTGCAACAGGGATGGAAATCCAGCCTGCCTGTCAGTGGGTATGGTTAAAAATCATGAGCTTAAAATAGCCCATGTGGTTCTGAGCCAAGGGGCGAATCCACTTTGGAAGAATCAGGGAGGCTGAACACGTAGAGAACAGTGTAGATATAACAGTGGAGTTCTTGGAGCTGAATCTGGGCTCTCACATATTAGATGTACATGAATTTACTAAATGTTGCAGGAAACGACCCCAGGAAGGATTTTTTTTTTTTTTTTCCCAGTGGTGTAACAAATCCTTTCTTTCTCTGTCATGGTCTGAATTGTGTCCCCTAAAATTCGCATGTTGAAACTTGAATCCCCAAGACCTCAGAGTCTGGGACTGTATTTGGAGACTGGACTTTTAAAGAAGTGAGCAAGTTAAAATGATGTTGTTAGGTTAGGTCCTAATTCAATGTGATTGGTATCCTTATGGGAAGAGGAAATGCAGGCACATAAAGAGACACTGGGGATGTGCACACAGAGAGAAGACCAGGTGAGGGCAGAGGGAGAAGGCAGCCATCTACAAACCAAGGATCGAGGCCTCAGAAGAACCCAACCTGCAGACATCTTGATCTTGGACTTCCAGCCTCCAGAACTGTAAGAAAGTAAATTTGGGATGTTTAAACCATCCAGTGTGTGCTGTTTCCTTATGGCAGTACTAGCGAACCAAGACATTCTCTTTATTGGGACCTTTGCTTCCTTCCCCTTCTTTGTTCTGGTTTTGGCTCTTCCATATAAAACTCAATTTAAAGAAAAACATTGCAAATTCTTTTGCACAAAGAGGCTGGGAAATGTCCCCTATCTTGGGGTTGTCACACTGATTGAATTTGACATAATCCCTACCAGGAGTCCTAGGATGGAAGATCTAAGTGGATAACCGGGCACCAGAGGGGAATATGGGTAGACAGGGGTCCTCTCTGAGTGGTCCCTGGACATCAACCCTCTGACTCTGCTCCTTGCCCTGGAACCTCATGCCAAAGGTCAAGATATGGACAAGAAACTGACTTTTGTTTCCTGCTGCAATGGGAACCAGGCCTGGCTATGAAGTATCAGGCTCCCTGTTTAAAATCTTCCCTTATCATAGGAAAACTTCAGTGCCTCTCCAAATTGCTCCATCATCTTCATTGTAAGCAATCTTCCACTGAAAAGAAGGAGAAATTCAAAACTCCAAGTACAGGTTCCACATGGTAATAGGAACTCATCTCAAACATGTTTAAATGTAGAAGACTTCTTACCTTGAATAATGGCAAGGCCAGGAGTTGGATTGACTTTAGGTTGGTTTAATGGCTCAGCTCTGTCACCAAGGACCCGGCTTGTCCTCTCTCTCTGCTTTCCTCCATGTCCACTTCCTTCTCAGACATGCCAGCAACCAGAAGCAAAGGAGAGTACGCCTTCCTCTTACTTTTTCTTGGGGACAAGAACACTCCTCAGGAACCTCCTGGAGGATTTCTCTCCATAGCTTGGGTTTTTGCAAATAGGGAAAGCTGCAGGTAGGAATAGATGTCCAGTAGTGACCCTAAATTGCATTTGAAGTGACTATCAGATTGGAGAGGCAAGCTCTTAATTCATTTTACCCTTATTACTGTGCTACTCTTTTGCCTTTGCTTATCTTTGTATCTTTCTTTTTTTTTTTTTTTTTTTTTTATGTCTTTCACTGTTCACACACTGGCCATTCACTCTTACTGCCTGGTATGAATTCATTCCAGAGATGTCTCTGTAGTCTACCTGGAAGCACCTTTGTTCTTGACCCTTATACTGCACCTGCCTAGCCTATGACCAGGTTGACCTGAAGTTGGGGTCTGGTCCCATCAACGATTGCCTTTTCCCCTTCATCACGGAACTGGGGACAGCAGGAAAGTTGGCATATTGAATGTGGTTATCAACCTTTCTCTTAAAAATTCCAAGAGAAATATGTATTTAAATTTTCTTAACTACGGTAACAAAAAAAGAGAAAGTATGTTACGGTCCAAATCAAAATTAAATAAAAGCCTAATGTCATTATCTTCTTAAGTAATATGGCATATTTTCTTCAGTGTATAAGAAGGGAGAAACAGAAAAGTTCAGGGACTATAATTATTTATTTTACTTGTTAGACCTTAATTAGAGTTTTGGGTACTGCAAAATTAAGACAGATTGGGGTAAGTAAATATATTAAACAAGTCCCCAAGTCCTTTATTTTCCCTGTTATCTAAGTGCTCTTCTTTCAAATACCATCATAGAGTATAGAATAAGGGAATAATTATGTAGGAATTAAAAAAAAAAAGTCCTGATTCACATGTTGATCCTGTAAAATACTCAGACACCATGCAGGTGGGCTTACATTCTGTCCAGAGCCAAGACTATAAGATGTAACTTTCCTCTCTTTCTCTCTCTCCTACCCTCCTTCCTTGAAACATCCAAAGAGAAAAGAGGATCTAAGAACATAACTCCATCATTTTTTACATCTGTCATTTCTAAGATATTTGCTAAGGGTCTGCTACTGTGCCGAGCTACCAAAATATCTATCCACTTTGGCAAGATCTCATAACTGAACAGAATAAATACAAGATGAAGGAAATGCCTGCAGAGGAATCTGCATGGATGAGAATGGGGCAAAAGGAGAAAAATGGTCTCTGGGAACTCAGGAGCAGGTGTCGGGGAGGTAGCAGGTGGAAATTTTCAAAGGGGGGAAATTTTATTAAACTCAGCACATTTTATTGTTTTATGACTTTCTCTGATTGTTTCATGTCTCTTCTCTCCTGGCAGGCTTATTAACAGAGACAGGCCTTACACACAAATACTGTGTAATAGTAATACTCTGAGAACATTACAGGAAATCAAGGGATCCTTGTCAAGTTTGCCAATCATGGAATGGCTGTGAATTGCCATAATACAAATTAGAAGGATGATTGCTATAATAAACAGTTCAATCATGATTATTAACGGTGATTGTTGCAGCAAAAGACCAACGTTTAATTTGATGTTAAGGGATCAGTCCAAAAAGGATTGTGATGAAGTTTGGATAGGACTGAAGATAAGTGGCTAAAAGAGAGTTAAAGATGTGGGTCCATGTAGATGAACTCAAATGGACAAAGTTAATAGAAATTTAAGATAAAGTGAAACACAATGGGAAAATGACAGTCATATCATGATGTCTCCGGAGTCAAAGCAGAAATGAAACAGGACCAATAAAGTGAGACCTGGTATGGTCTGATAAGCGTACTCTGTTGAGACCACTTATTCTAGGGAGAATCTGAAGCAAAAGAGATTAGAAATAAGAGACACCATGATAACACATGAAAATAATGTACAACTGTGCCTTCTGTATAGGGAGAACTTAGTAAATGTCAATATTATCAATATTGCACAAAATTATATCTCAGTAATTGCTAAATTTTCAGACTTCAAATTTTTCTTGAACATATACCCATGTGCTTAGGTAGCTATTTCTTTTTTTAAAATTTAATTTAATTTTTTCAATGTTCCAAGATTCATTGTTTATGCACCACACCCAGTGCTCCTTAATACCCGCCACTAGGCTCACCCAATCCCCACCCCTCCAAAACCCTCAGTTTGTTTCTCAGAGTCCACAGTCTGTCATGGTTTGTCTCCCCCTCCAATTTGCCCCAATTCACTTTTCCTTTCTTTCTCTTAATGTCCTCCCTGTTATTCCTTATGTTCCATAAGTAAGTGAAACCAGATGATAATTGATTCTCTCTGCTTGAGTTATTTCACTCAGCATAATCTCCTCCAGTACTGTCCATGCTGATACAAAAGCTGGGTATTCACCCTTTCTGATGGAGGCATAATACTCTATTGTATATATGGACCATTAGGTAGCTATTTCTTTTCCTGTTTGCTACTGCACAATCCATGTAATACTGGAATAGACAGCTGTGTGACTTTCTTCTATACCTGCAAACATGCTTGTCACAGCAGCTGTAGATGTCCAAAGAAGACTTGATTAGTAAAAGGCTTTCTTTTTTCTGTGTTAACACTGTGAAAAGCTTATAACATACTAATTTCAAATTTTAAGCAGGTAGAGAAAAACCACACCTGACTGAAATAGTAAAGTCATCTTGCCATTTTTTAGTAATGTTCACTTTGCTCTGTTGACCATCAAGTGCTTTCTTGTCCCTGCTTGCTCACTAGCAGCAGTGGCTGGGCAATAGCTTAGTGTAGTGGATGTTTTACTCTTTAACACTTTCATGCTCAACTATGAATACATTACATATGTAGAAAAACTGGCATGAAGTTGGGTTCGCATTAAAAAAACCAAGAAAATGAAATTTCCTCAGGGCGTCACATCAAAATGGAGTCAAGTTGCCATCTGCTTCTCCCTGATTATGGCTGGCCACTCTGAATGAATTATGGTACCTATTAACTACCTGTGCTTCTTTCTTGATTTTCCGATATAAAAATGAAAGAAATTTATTTTGAAATTAGAATGCCGTATTTTTTCATAAATTTTTCCTTTTCCTTTTTCTTTCCCATTTCCCATATAAATAGTATTATCTTAAGAAAATTCCAAAGAGACTTATAAAGCATTTTTAAAAGCTGAGAGTAATACATTTTAATTGGAGGTTCAAATCTTAGCTAACCAAGTAATCTTTATCTTGGCATCCACTTTAAGATTAAGCAAAGAGTGACATATAGTTTCCTTTGAAGTCCTGCACTGAAATAAATAGTGAAGAATTTTAAGCCCAGACAAAATGAAAAGAATGGAAAAGAAGCTAACAGTTGATAAAAATTTAAATATGTTTATGGTGTCTTAGTCAGAGTGCTTCAGAGAAACAGAACCCATAGGATATATATGTACATATTAAAATATTTATTTTAAGGAATTGGCTCATGTAATTGTGGGGTCTGACAAGTTTGGAATCTGTAGGGAAAACCAGAAGGCTGGAAATTAGGCAGGAGCTGATGCCGTTGTTTTGAAGCAGAATTTCTTCTTTGGGAAACCTCAGTTTTTCTTTTCTCTTTTCTTTTTTTCCTCAGTTTTTCTTTTAAGTTTTTCAACTGGTTGGGTGAAGTCTATCCACATTCTAGAGAGTAATCTTACCTATTTGAAGTCAACTGATTGTAGGTGTTAGCCACACCTACAAAATACCTTCTCAGTATCACTGAGATCAGTGTTTGATTAAATAACTGGATATATTAAACTAGCCAAGTTGACCAATAAAGCTAACCACATATGGGGACTGAGGAAACAGGGAGAAGAGCTTTGTAGATAGAAATGACTATAGACTGGAGGAGCTGATCATTGTCCCTTTACTTCACACACACACACACACACACACACACGCACACTCTTATTCCTAAGCACAAAACACTTAGAAAACAGATCCTAAATGATCTCCAATGATCCCCACCTTCATATCTTTGTACGATCCCTTCCCCCACAGTGTGGCAGGACCTATATCCTGTATTTAACTAGTTGACTATTACAAAGTTTGTGGGTTGTCACTGCTTTGATTGTGTTATATCATATAAGTTTCTGTTTCTTAAGGCTCATGCTAGAGCTTCTTCTTGAGGGTTTGATAAAGTAAGCAACCATGTTGAGGAAGCCCACATAGAAAGAAATTAGTTAGAGGTAACCTCTCGTTGAAGGGGACCTCTAAATTAATTCTTCTAACAACCTAAGTGTTCTGGGAAGCAAATTTTTCCCCAGTTGAACCACAAGATAAGAATTGTTTTTATTCATAGATGGCATGACATTTTATAAGGAAGATATTAATTCTCCAAATAAGCTGCAAGAAATAATGAGTTGAGTAAGGTTATAGGATATAAGATCAATTTACAAAAATCAACTGTATTTCTAAACAAATAACAAAAATTAAAAATTGAAATTTAAAAAACAACACCATTCAACATTTCACAACAAATATAAAATGCTTAGGGATCAAATTAATAGAGGTTGTGCAAGATCTGTGCATGGAAAACTATAGAACTTCACTGAGAGAAATTAAAGAAGTTCTAAACAGATTAAGAGATACACCATGATTATGAATCAGAAGATGCATTTTTTTTCAGATGTGCATTGTCCTTAAATTAATCTGTATTTTCAGAATAACTTTAATCAAGATCAGTACAGATTTTCTGTAGAATTGATAAGCTCATCTTAAAATTAATGTGAAAATCAATGCAAGATATCTAGAATAGTCAAAGTAACTTTGAAAAGGAAAATAGTTAAAGGACTTATTTTTAACTCCAAATCTTCTGAATTTATAATAATGAAGATAGTGTGATATTGCATAATGAAAGATCAACAGATCGAGGAACTGGATAGAGTCCAGAAATAGAGTCATACATATGCGGTCAATTGAAAATTCAATAGGCTTTTCAACAGCTCGTATGGGACAATTGGATATGTATATTGAAAAAAAAAATGAACCCCAAGCTATATTAAAAAAAAAGAACACATAATGAAATACAGCTGTGAATGTAAAACCTCTAGAAGAAAGTTTACAGGAAATATTTGTGACAGTGAGTTAGTATATTTTTAGACATGACACCAATAATACAATCCATAAAAGAAAATATTAATAATTTAAACTTTATCAAGATTGGGACTTTCTGCTCTTATAAACTTACTGTTAATAGGATAAAAAGACTAGCCACAGAATGGAACAAACTATTTGCAAAACACATATGTGATAAATGACTTGTATGTAAACTATATAGAGAACCCCAAGAATGTAGTAGTAAGAAAAAGTAAACTAAACAAAATTCAATAAAGGTAGGCAAAAGATTTGAAACAGCACTTCACCAAAAAAACACACAGAAATAAAAAAAGGTGTACATATAGGGAACAAGTCCATGAGAAGATACTCAATACCATTAATCATTAGGACAATGCAAATTGAAACCACAATGAGATATCATTACAAAGTTATCAAATGACTAAAGAGCGACTATACCAAGTGTCCCTACAGATATGGAGCAGCTGAAACTATTATACACTGTTGGGAATATAAAATGATACAACCATTTAAAAAAAAACAGCTTGGCAGGTTTTTTTTTTTTTAGCATATTAAATATACACTTACCATATCACCCAGCCATTTCAATCCTAATATTTATCCAAGAGAAATGAAAGCATATATAGCCACACAAAAAACTGTACAATAATTTTAGCAGCTTTATTTGTAATAGCCCCATATAAGTTTCCTAGGTCTACCATAACAAATTACTACAAACTTCCTGGTTTAAACAACAGAAATGCATTGTCTCATGGTTCTGGAGCCCAGACATCTGAAATCAAGGTGTCAGCAGGGCCATACTCCCTCACAAGGCCCTAGGGGAGGAGGTTTTCTTGCCTCTTCCAGGTTCTGGTGACTCCTGGAATTCTTTGGCTTGTGTCTGCTTAACTTGGTTCTCTGCTTCTGTCTTCACATGGTTTCTTCCCTGTACTTTCATATGTTTCAAATCTCCTCTCCTCTCCTCTCCTCTCCCCTCCCCTCCCCTCCCCTCCCCTCGCCTTCTCTTCTCTTCTCTTCTCTTCTCTTCTCTTCTCTTCTCTTTCTCTTTCTCTTTCTCTTTCTCTTTCTCTTTCTCCTCTCCTCTCCTCTCCTCTCCTCTCCTCTCCTCTCCTCTCCTCTTCTCTTCTCTTCTCTTCTATTCTCTCTTTCCCTTCCCTTCCCTTCCCTTCCCTTCCCTTCCCTTCCCTTCCCTTCCCCTCCCCTCCCCTCCCCTCCCTTCCCTCCCTTCCCTTCCCTTCCCTTCCCTTCCCTTCCCTTCCCTTCCCTTCCCTTCCCTTCCTTTCCCTTCCCTTCCCTTCTCTCTTCTCAGGACACCAGTCATTGGATTTAGGATTCACCCTCAGTCAAGGATTATATCCCCAAATCCTTAGCTTAATTCCATCTACAAAGACCTTATTTCCAAATAAGATCACATTCACATGTACTCGGGATGAGCACCTGGGCATATCCTTTTGGGTGACACAATTTACCTCACTATAGACCTAAACTAGAAACAACCCAAACTTCCAACAATACAGAATGCATAAACAAGTTGCAGGACATTTTTACAATGGGATACCACTTCATAATAAAAGGGAATAAACTATTGATACATACCATAATGTGGATGAATTTCAAAAATCATTATGCGAATGAAAGAATTCAGACAAAAGAGGAGGCATACTGTATGATTCAACTTTTTAAAAATTTAGAAATTGGAAACTAATTTATAGTAACAGAAAGCTGATTATTTGTTGCCTATGGAGAGGGACAAGTGGAGTGGAAAAGGAGGAGGCAGGGGTTACAAAGGGACATGAGGAAAACTTTGTGAAGGAAAGGTTATGTTCATTATCTTGATTGTAGTGATGATTTTGAAGCATATGTTTGTGCCAAAACTTATCAAATTAGGTGGGTGGTTAATATTTGATCTGCCTCTGAATGCTTCATTTGCTTGAGTTCCCCTTTTCCCACTCCATGTGATTCTGATAAGCCTGACAAAGGAGTGCCCAACTCCTTAACTAGGTAAAGCAAAACAGACACCTTTGTGGAGACTGATTTCAGTGTTGGAACAAAGAGACTCCGTGTTTGGACCATGAGTGCCTAGAGCAGCTGCAACTTGGAAGGTCACCTCTGCTACATGGGGAGAGGAGTCTTGGTTTAAACTAACCTGCAAAAGAAAGCAGGGAAAGGGAAAATAAACTCTGATAAAATTGTCCGAATCCCTAGATCCAATCATTACTAAAGCCAGTAATAATCTTGGTTCCCCAAATAAGTGAGCCAAATGATGCTCTTTCAGACTTAAGATAGTCTTAGTTTCTATTACCACAACTGAAAAGATAACTCACAAATTCTGAATCCAGGTTTGTGTCACTCCAGAGCCTAAGCTCAAAACAATGGTGCTACTCTACCTCGCTGAGTATCTTAGTGTGCAAGAATCAATCCAGTGGAAATGTTGCCTTGGAAGGTAATACAAAATTAAACGAAGTACAATCTAGATATACTGGGAATGACAGTAGTATTTTCTCTATAATATAGGAAGATAGAGAGACACCAAATGATTTAGAAATAATTCAGAAATCAGCCAGAAGAATGGAGTTGTATTGTCTCTTGAAGACAATAGAAGAGCATAGGGCAGAATTGTTCAGAATGGGTATTGTCAGGCTAACCTAATTTCTTTCTCAGAATAAAATGTCTGCCAGGTAGATGAATGGTGAGTTTTGCTCTAACAGAACATTAGGCTTCAGACAGCCCAGACTCAGTGTTTGACCTTGAGAAAGCTGCATTTTCCCTTGGGCCCTCAATTTCCTCATCTGTAAGATGAGGTCATCTCAACCTTTGTATTATACAATTCCATAATTTATTTTATTTTTTAAATAAGGAGGGAGATATTTGGCTGATGGATTGGAGGGGTGGGTTCTAGAAAGCCTTCTTTGGAGAGACCTTGTCAAGGCCCCTGAGGGCTAAATTTTCCTCTGGAGCAGTGTCCTTCAGGCTCAGCACTATTAGTATTTTGGCTGGACAATCCTTTGCTGTGGGGCTGTCCTGAGTATTGTAGGATGTTTAGTCCCTACCAATTTGATCCTACTAGCAACCCATTCCCCTGAGCTGTGACAACCAAAAATTTCTCCAGACATAAACAAATATCCCTTGGGGTCAAAATCACGTCCAGTTGAGAACCTTTTGAGGTTTTGAGAACCTTTTGAATAGATTGCTCAATCTGGGGCTGCTTTCAGGAAGGTAATGAGGCAGGTGGTACCAGCACCTTGGTAAACAGGATCTGAATGGATGTTGAGGACTTAGAGTGGACAGAGCCAAAGAGGCTGGTGCTCAGCCAGGTCCAGTAGAAACAGGCTTACTTCCGTAGAATGGGAAAATGGGCTGGGGGTGAGAGTACAGGTAAGAGCATTTGGATTTCAGGGAGAAAAGATGCAATAGCATAAGACCAACAGCAAAAGAGTCAGTTGTGACTTGGGGTGTGGAAGAAGTAATTTTCAATGGAAGTCTGGAAGAAAAGCATTCTCCTTCAAACTAGCTGTACTTGGTCACGAGCCTGTGCTGCATAGGCCTCTGCCTAGATAACTGGGGCAGGTGATTAAAGAATCATCATGGAATAGTTGTGAGGACGGGCTGGTAAGCCTGCAGAAGGGTGGCTCCCATTGGCTATATGGACAGGTGGCGAAGTCCGGCCTGGGGAAGCCAGGGTCCACCTGCTGTGTGGGTTTCTGATATACTTCCTCTCTACTCCACTGCCCCAGGGGGAAAGTATTCTTTTCCTTTCATTTCTTCTTCTTACTTACTTTGTAAGTTCTCTTTGATCTACTAAAACTTTGTTCCTTTCTCCTGATCATTTGCTCACCTTGAAGAGCAGACTTACTGCTGTCATTGAGTCTATAGACTCAATGTTTAACTTGCTCCACCTCTCTGTTTAGAGTCCTGCCTTTTGCTTGTTGAATGTCACGGGCAATTTAGTTAAAGGATACTAGGAAGGTTGAGTAGGAACTATATCTTTGATTGAATTCATGTGAAGATTACAAAAGAAGCAAACAGTTGCTGAACCTGCTCCCTCTCTCCCTCACTTTCTCCCTCTCTCTCTCTTTTTGTTTTGAATCTTTGGTTCAATAAAGAGAATCAATAAAGGGTGGGAAAGATAAGTAAGGACCAAATATAAAATATGTCAAGACTGTGGGAAATTAAGACACATAGGGTAGTTTGTCTCCGAGGGACAAAGGCTGTGGTAAATCAACAAGAAACAGCACAGGATCAGGAATTACAGTTGTGGCTGTTGGTGTTGGGAGGTAGAAAGCTTTTTCTTTCTAATCTCCTCCCCATCCTTCTCCTTCCCAGTATGGCCTCTGCGTGCATGAAGAGGCTTCCAGTGACTTCCTGGCAGCAGAGGGAAGGGGTTCTTATATTTTACTTCTCTGGTCTCCAAAGCACTGTGTGTTGCCCATAGTCACTCCTGCCATTCATAGTCTGAAGTTGGAGGCTGCTGTAAGTCATGGTTGCATCTTCCTTGGCTTGACCGGGGCTCTTGGTTTAATGGTTCTTCCCTCAGCTCCTGCTGAGACTATAGGCTTCTGAGCCTCTGTCATATCTTCTGTTGGCTCCCTTGTTCCAACCAAGACAGGTCTATGGCAAGCCTGTTCACGGTCAATTAAGGGTGGCAAGATGAATAAGTTCTGAGGATCGAATACAGGATAGTGATTATAGTTAATAAGACTGTATTGTATATTCAAATTTTCTAAGGGTATATCTTAAGTGTTCTCAACCTCCCCAAAAGAGGGGGCAGATGTATTCATTTCCTAAAGGATATGCATATCAAATCAGTACATGTGGTATACTTTAAATATATGCAATTTAATCTGTCAGTTATAATCTCAGTAAAGGTGGGGGTAGGGAGGATTTCTGCTACCTGTCCATAAAGTGATGGCAGCCTCCAGATGATCTGTCCAGAATCTAAATGTGAACCAATGTAAAGTCACATGGGCCAACATCATTCCCTTCAGTTTATCTGTACCAACTTTTACTCTCTTGGCCAAACCTGGAGCAGGGCCATAGGTTCTGTTTCACCACTGTCCCTGTGTTATCCTGCAGGGTGCCAATGTTGAGATTCTCCCCCGTCTCGCTGTAATCCTCTCCATGTTCCTTCTTGCCCAGCAGCTATCCTGGTGGGTGAGAAGAGAAGAGAGATGAGCTGGCTTACCAATAAGGGGAATATAATGCCTGTGAAAGGCACAGTGAGAGATAGGATGTTCTTGAATCTGAGGACTGGCCCACTGGAGAAAGAATAAAAGGAAAGGGATTATGCTACTCAGATGAGTTGGCTATTACAGTATTGTTGAAGATTGTAACTTTTCTCCCTTTCTGGAAGTTTTTAAAATTGGATGTCTCAGATCTATTCAACCTCTCCCCCTTCCTCCCAGACAAGGAAAAATGCTCCTAATTTGTCTCAAGGACCCCATGACTATTAGATGCATTGACTGTTTCTCAAATTATAAATGACTGAATACCTTGCAGCTAACCCAGAGCTTGGCACATGGTTGGCTCTTTACAAACATCTGTTGAAGGGAAGAATGAAAGAAGAAATGATAGATAAATGGTGTTCTACAGAGCTAGACTACAGCTTATTTTGTTTGAAGACCGAGGAACAGAGAAGATCCCCCTCCAAGGTCGCGAGTGAGTCTGTGTCTGTGTACACATTCCCATGGCTAGACAGCAAGATATTAAAATCTGTCAACGTTTTCATGCTGTCCACCTAGCCGGCTGCTCTGCTCGCCACTGACATCTGTAAACAGGTCATTTGTATTCTTCTGTCACCTGCATTCCTCTGAAGGAACATCCCTCAGGTTCACAGAAATTAGTTATTCCTCAGGCTGGACAGAAGATGGATAGGTGGCTTGTTCACGAAACATACTTGGTTTGGAAAATGCCAGATGCTGTCAGTGTTCTGCCTATGCTGTTGGTGCACATGATTAGAGAGCCTCGGGCACACTCAGAGCAGGAGCACAAGAAGCAGACGTTTCTCCCCTAAGGGAGCTGTCTCAAATGACCCAGGACTGCCCTCACACAGGACCATCTGGGACGTCCTTTCCTTTCCCCACCTTACTCCAAGAGAACCTTGACAGAGTTGGAACCTTGGAGCAAGGAGGCTGCCAGCCTCTTATCTCCACTGCTCCCGATGGGGACTTTTTCTGCCTAATGTTTCCATTTACTCTTCCTGTCCTCTTTTAAAAGTCTGGCATTCAAAGAAAAAATAATTCTGTTCTAGGTTGTGTTGCAAGGGAGCAACAAGAAATCTACCCACATTTGAATGCCAAAATCTACTTTATTCCTCTGTTTCAATAAAAGCAGGACATTTGTTGATACGTGTTCTTCTGACACCTCCCTCTTCTTTCTTGATTTATCCCACAAAACTCTCTGTGTTCACCCTTCCATCACTTAAGATGGAAAAGACACTCACACTCCTACTGCCACCCAGCATCTGTCTTTGAACCACTGAGCAAACATCGTCATCGCATTGGGGCATCCTGGGACATAGAAGATTGTCTCAGGGAATGTGGTTACCTCCTAAATTGTAGAGTCCTAGAAAATCATGAGTATTTTATGGAAAAATGTTTGGATTTCATTCTCCATTCTTATCTCTTGTGCCTTAGACAACTCCCCAGAAGACAAACTTCAGCATACTATTTTTAACACTCTAAAGAGTATGACATTTTATGTGTCTTGTAGTGTATTATTGATAGGAACATTAGTGAGTGTTCTTGTTATTGTTTGTTGATACAGAATCCACAATGCCAATGAAAAAGGGGCTCCTCTGGGTGCCTTACTTTTCTTAGGAATACATAGTTCCCATTGTTTAAACATGTAGCTCCTGCTCTTGAACGTGGGCTGAATGATGGATTAGCTTGCTCTGGCACTCGTAAGGAACTGCCACACCTTGGGGGGCTTAAACAACATAAATCTATTTCTCACAGTCTGGAGGCTGGGAAATCTAAGACAAGCTGTCAGCAGGTTTGGTTCTTCTGAGGCCCCTCTGCTTAGCTTGCAGACAGCTGCCTTCTCCTGGTGTCCTTACATGGCCTTTCCTTCATCTGTGAGAATCCTCGTTTCTTGGTGTGCCCGAATTTCCTCTTCGTAAAAGGACACCAGTCAGATTGGATTAGGACCCACTCTAATGGCCTCATTTTCATTTAATTACCTCTTTAGAGGACTGATATTCAAAAACATTCATATTTTCAGGTACTAGGGGGTTAGGGTATCAACATACAGATTTGTGGTGTTTGTGTGTGTGTATGTATATTTTTATTCAGCCCATAAAAAACACCTAAGGTTTTTTTTCCCTGAATATTCTTTTGTGACAGGCACTGTGATAGGCACTTATACTCTTGTTTGAGCCTCACCATGATCCTGAGTGGTAGTATTAGCTGTCCACTAGGTCAGATCCTGTAAGCCAGCCCAACACATCAATAGATTACCCATGTCTATGGATATTTCTGTCTATGGAAATTTCCTGGCCATCAACCTCTGTTGTGAGCTATACTTCTTACTTCATCCCTCTAGAACTGCAGCTTCATCTTTCATCCACAATCACAGGCTCAACACATCCAAGCCTCGTACAAGCTGTGTGATCAGGAGCCTGCAGGCTTCAGCTCCTTCTCTACTAAGCCCAGCCCAGTAAGAGTTGCTTTGCAGATGAGAAAATGAAATTAAAGAGATCCAGTGACTTCCCCAAGGTCCAGTGTGTAACAGAGCCATGATTTTGACCTCTGGGTCAAGCCCATCCCTGCCTTCTTCACCCATGTAGTCCTCAACCAATGATTTGAATTGGTTGGAACGAGTCACACCTCTCCTTAGAATCCTCAGGACTCTAATCATGTCTTTAAAACATATATTCTAAATAAGTAGCTTTATCATCCCTACATCTATTAAATCAACTAATTTCTCAATTGGAAGTAGGATAATTTCTTCTCTCTCTGGTGACAAAAACTCCTCACCTCCTTTAAGAAAAATAGGGGAGGAATTTATTTTCATCCTGATACAGTTATAATTCTGTTTGCCAGTGGGGTGCTCTAAGCAACATGGGGCTCAGTCATTGACATTTCCAAGACTAGGTGAAGGTCAGTGCATGTTGTCCTCAGTATCTCTCATTTCCACATGTGACTCAGAGGCTTTTCTCCCTGAATTGCCATAGCCCTCATTTTTTATTTATAATGCTCAAGAAAGATGTTCTGAATGTGTCTGAGTAAAAGCAAGATTTAGGGCCTTGTGCATGCTTGTTCACAGCCCATACTGATTCTCTGAGGTTGGCTTTTTTTTTTTTTTTTTAAATGATGAATTAGAAATTTCTCTTGGATCTCCGTTTGAGGGGATTTCTTGAAAGCCCTTCCTAATTGATGAGGTAGTTGGGAATCAGGTGATGTAAGGCTTTATGACAAGGAAAACCTCCCTCCTTCTTGCTCCTGTTTGTTTGCCAGGAAGAAAATGTGCCCTGGGTTCCCTGAAATAACAAAGACATCATGGAAAAAATATTCTGCCCCTGCAGTTTTATTAAGTATTCACTCAGTCTTGGAAGCTTGCAGATATTTTGTTAAATTTATCCCCAACTGTTTCATGTTACTGATGCTTTTTTGAAATGAACTTTGGTATTCTTAAAACTTTCACTTCCCAATTGTTTTTTGATAGTATTTAGAAATACAAAATTTATCCTGTATGCTAGGGCCTTGTTAAATTCACTTATTTGTTCTTTTGTACTTGCAGTTTCTTTATGATTTTTTTACTCATATGAGTATGTATCTGTAAAAGAGAAGTTTTATTTCTTTCTTTCCAATCTATATGCTTTTTATTTCTTTTTCTTACCTTATTACTCTGACTAGGCCTTAAGAACTATGTTGAATTAGAGGGGCCCCTGGGTGGCTCAGTGGGTTAAGCCTCTGCCTTCAGCTCGGGTCATGATCTCAGAGTCCTGGGATTGAGCTCTGCATCAGGCTTTCTGCTCAGTGGGGAGCCTGCTTCCACCTCTCTCTGCCTGCCTGTGATCTCTCTCTTTCTCTGTGTGTCAAATAAATAAATAAAATCTATTAAAAAAAAAGAACTATGTTGAATTAGAAATGATGGAAGTAGAAGCCTCGCTTCATCTTTGACTGTATATGAAAAAAGTTCAGTTTTTTTTGGTTATAAAGTCAACTGCATGGTCCTATGTGCGAGTGCACACATGTGCACACACCCACACCCACACCCAGTATCAGGTTGTAACAGTTTCCTATTACTAGTTTCCTGAGAGTTTTTATAATATGAATTATCTTAGTTTTTATTTGATAAATTTTTTTCTTCTTTTTCCAGTTGGGGAAAATCAAATTTGCCTATTCTACTGAGATAAGTTCACATAAAATAAAATTAACCATATTAGAGTGTACAATTCAGTAGCATTTAGCATATTCACAGTTATCCAACCATCACTTCTACTGAGTTTCAAAATATTTTCACTGTCCCAAGGAGGCCCTCTACCCATTAAGCAATGTTTCCATCCTCTCTTATACCCAGCCCCTGGCAACACTAAAAATATGGACTTACGTATTCTGGATATTTTATATAAATACAATATGTACCCTTAAATGTCTGACTTTCACTTTGTATAATGTTTCTGAGGCTGATCCATATTGTGGAATATCACAGTACTATATTCTTTTTTATAGCTGAATTGTATCCCATTTTATGGAAACTCCATTATCTGTTTATTCATTCATCCATTCATTGATGGGCATTCAGGTTGTTTCCATCTCTTGGCTATAATAAACAATCTGCTATGAACATTCATGTTATTTGTTGGAGTCCCTGTTTTCAATTCTTTTGAGTATATACCAAGGATTCAGTTATTGGGTCATATGATACTACAATGTTTAACTTTTTGATGAACCACCAAACTGTTTCCCACAGTGGCTGCACCATTTTATATTTCCACTAGGAATGTTACAAGGGTTCCAGTTTTTCTCTCTCATTGCCAACACTTATTTTTCTTTTTAAAAAAATTATTATAGCTGTCATAGTGGGTGTGAGGTGGTATCTCATTGTGTGTGTGTGTGTGTGTTTAAGATTTTATTTACTTATTTATTTGAGAGAGAGTGAAAAAGTATTGAGGGAGGTTAAAGTGGGGGAGAAGAAGATTCCCTGCTGCACAAGGAGCCTGTCTCAGGGCTCAATCCCAAGACTGGGAGATCATGACCTCAGCTGAAGGCAGATGCTTAACCGACTGAGCCACCCAGGTTCCCCTCATTGTTTTTATTTGCATTTCCCTAATGATTAAAAAGGCCATTGACATTTTCATAAGGGTTGCATTGAATCTGTAGATTACTTTGGGAAGTATTGCAATCTTAATATTTAAGTTTTTTAATACAGGAAGACAATATGTCTTCCCATTTATTCATGTATTCCTTAATTTCTTTCAACAGTGTTTGTAGTTTTGTAGAACTTCCAGTACAATGTTGAAAAGAAGTGGTGAGCAGGTGCATCTTTGTCTCATTTCTGATCTTGGGAGGCAAGATTTCAGTCTTTAACCATTTAGTGTGATGTTAGCTATCAGTTTTCACAGATGTTCTTTATCATTTGAGAAAATTCTCTTCTATTCTCTGTTTAGTGTTTTAATCAATGCTTTTTGGGCATCAAACTCAGTTGATGAGTTTTTCCCCTTCATTCTATTAATATAGTGTATTACGTTTAATGATTTTTTTTTTAAAAGATTTTATTTATTTATTTGACAGACAGAGATCACAAGTAGACAGAGAGGCAGGCAGAGAGAGAGAGGGAAGCAGGCTCCCTGCTGAGCAGAGAGCCCGATGCGGGACTCGATCCCAGGACCCTGAGATCATGACCTGAGCCGAAGGCAGCGGCTTAACCCACTGAGCCACCCAGGTGCCCCGTTTAATGATTTTTATATGTTAAATTACTCTTGCATTCCTCAGGTAAATCCCACATGATTCATATTCACTTTTTTTTTTAAGATTTTTATTTATTTGACAGAGAGAGAGAGAGAGAGAGAGAGAGATCACAAGAAGGCAGAGAGACAGGCAGAGAGAGAGGAGAAGCAGGCTCCCCACCAAGCAGACAGACCGATGCGGGACTTGATCCCAGGACCCTGAGATCATGACCCGAGCTGAAGGCAGAGGCTTAACCCACTGAGCCACCCAGGTGCCCTCACATTCACTTTTGAAGAGTATTTTTGCTGGATATAAAATTCTAGATTGGCGGTGTTTTTTTTTTTTTTTTTTTTTCAGAAATTGTAAAATATACCATTATTTTCTAGCCTGCCTTTTTTTCTCTCTCTGACATAAAATCTTTATTCATTCTTTCTCCTATGGCTGCTTTACAATGTCTCTTTATCATTATCTTTTAGTGGGGTTGTTAGGATGTGCCTTGATATGGTTTGTCTTTGTTTCTTCTGCTTTTTGTTTGTTAATTTTCTTGGAATGTCATATTTTTAATTTCCATTACATTTGGGAATTTTTTTGTCCATTGTTTAATTAAATGGTTTTCTGTGCCCATTCCTTCCCTCTGGAGCTTCAGTTACAGTCTGTCAGACTAGAATATTTTTTCAGAGTTCAATAAAGAACAGGTCTTTCAAAATTATTTTAAGTCTTTTTTCCTCTCTGTGTTTCAGTTTGCAGAGTATCTAGTGCTGTTTTCAAGTCATTGAGTTTTTTTTTCCCCTAAAATACGGATTCTTCTCAAAGCAGCAAGACTACTATGTTATTCCTTGTTTTCCCTTTCCTGAACTTCATAGAGAAAGTGCTTCCAAGCAAAAATCCAGAGCAATTATAATATTTACCTTGTTTAATTCCCTTTTTCAGGGGTCATGGTTCTATGCTGTTTATTGTCTAGTGACTGAAGGTAACTATTTCATATACTTTTTCCAGTTTTTAAGGTTTTTTGAGGGGCAGGAAGACTTTTGGTATTGATTTCTCCATTTTATTCAGAGGCAGAATTTTCTTATTACTTTTCTTCATTTATTGCCCAAATTATAGTTTGACTTCAACTTTTTAACTTATTACCTTAATATACATGTCTCCAAATGGCTACTTGCATCTGAAATTGATTAATAAATCAGAAGATCTGTCACCATGACTCCAGATATTTAAAGCAGAAAGTGGATGTTGTTTCAACTAAACAACTGTATTGAACAAACTAAAAAATCCAATGATCTGTGTGAGGGTCTAAGTCTTGAAATGGTAGGATAGGATGAAGTTCTCTTACTCTTAGATTAGTTCTCTTGACAACACATTTGACTTACATCCCACCTGTCTGCAAGGAGCCTGTGTTGGCCCTAAAGTATTCTAAGAAATACCACCATCCCCAACAGGAAACATCAACGGTGTTCATCATATTGCTTCTAGTCATATTTCACATATCTATCCTTGGAGCACCATATACAACTCGATTTAGTACATCAAGTGAAGAATAAAAAAACTACAGTTTCAAAGGGATTGGAAAGACATTTCAGCAAAAATTTATTAGCACATCCACCATGTATCGTATGCTTAGGGTGTGCCAGGTCCCTCGTACATAATACTGCTTAGTCCTTATAACCATGCTAAAAGGAAGAGAGTCTAATTAACATTTCACAGAGTTAGGAACCAATATACAGTGAGACTGTCCCAGGCTGTGTGACAGACAGAGGTAGAATTTAAATTTCTCTCTGAGGTACTCAGAAGCCTTGTCCTTTTTACTAAGTCGTATTGACACCAGCAAATTATGGAAAAGCAGAAAAACCAGAGGCTCTTATTTATCTCTTATTTTGCATTCTGTGGTGGGATGATCATCATGCTTCTCTCAGCAACAATTCTCTAATGGACAGATACCACTACTTGGTTCTATTGCTAAAGCGCTGATGGGATTCTCATATACAGGGATTCTCACACTTAGCACCATTTCCTTTATGCCTCCAGAGACTTCATCCTGTTCAGATCCCAAATATTCCTCTAAGGCCTCTATTCTCTTTAACAATGATAACATGACTTACAGAAAAAAAAAATCCACAAAGATTCATTATAGTTAAACACTAGAGATTCTAGGTCCAGCATGGATAGTCTATGTGTTAGTCACATGGCTAGATTCAAATTTTAAAATACTGAGGTCAATAACTTTACTCACTGAAATTATAGTTAACATCCCAAATGTGCCTTTTGTTAACATAAAAATTAAATAAACTTCTATATAAGCCTACATTCATGTAGCTATTCTAAGGGCTAATAAGGTCTTGTTATTTCCATTTGCCTATTACATGAACTATGATGTGAAAAAGTAAGGTATAGTTTGAAAATATTTTCAATAGTCTTGGATTGAAAGAAAGCATTCCAGGTACAGGAAACAAATTTTGTCTGCCTGAAAATCCCTTGCAGGATGAGATTTGGAGCCCTTATTCAAAAAAATGTAGTTTTCCTCCTATTTTTCCAATCGACAGTAATATTAGCTTCTAGCTTTTGTCAATGGTTCATTTCCAGTTATCTTGCAAGTATGCCTGAAAGCAAAGAGATACTATTTTCCTTCCTATAAAAAAGGCACACTGAATTTTTTCTAGCAGCATCTGAATAGTAAGGTTGTTTCACTGTCATAATTTATCAGTGATTTTCTGGGGCTAACAGTTGTGTTTTGGCCAGAAACAGTGAACTAAATTTTAAAATTACAAACAGTAATACTTATTTTTTAAAAAAGATTTATTTATTTGAGAGAGAGAGAGTGAGAGAGAGAGTGGGTGCCTGGGGAGGGGGCGTAGGGGCAGAAAGAGAGAGAAAGAGAGAATCTCAAGCAGACTCCCTTCTGAGCTTGGAGCTCAACTTGGGGTTAAATCCCAGAACCCTGAGATCACGATCTGAGCCGAAATCAAGAGTCAGCTGCTTAACTGACTGAGCCACTCTAAACACTAATACTTCTACCAAATTTAAAGATGAATTATGAACACACAAGTAATAATGTTTCCTTTGCAATTTCTTTTATAATTTCTTATATAGGTTATAACGTATATTTAAGAAAATGCAAGTTAAAAAGTTCAAACTATTTCATTCCATAAAATGTTCAAAATGTTCACACTGTCAACGAACATTCCATAAAATGTTCACATTGTCAGACTCACTGTAGGAGATTCTCATGAAGGTTTATTGAGTATATATATATATATATATATATATATATATATAAATACACACACACACATATATATATACACATACATATTTTTAAGAAATTTAAAAAATGGAATGGTAAAAACAATACATGTACCCATATTCCTGCCATGTTGAATTAATAATGGTTAGCATATGCTTATATTTCTTTCCTTAAAAAAAAACAAAACAGCAAAAGAGCATTGCAGATAGAGTTAAGCCCTTTTTAATGGCCCTTCTCCATTTTCACCCCTCCCCTAATATACCACACAACCAACTGCTGCTATTATATCTATCCAAATGCAATATATATTTGTGCACATTTGTTTTAATTTGTATAAATGCCATAATATGGTATGTATTATGATATTTATTCTCATATTTTTGCTCAACATGGTGTTCTGAGATTTGTTTATGTAGATATGTTATGCATCCATTTTGTCCTATTTAATGTCTCTAGAGTACTCCATTATATAGAGTTCCAATGCCATTTATTTATCCATTCCCATATTGGTGTTCACCATTATAAAAACTATTAATCCTGTTAGTTTATGTAGTTAATCCTTATGTAGATTTATTCACATTTGCCTTGAGATTTTGCTCATAGTTTCTTTACTAGTTTGTAATAAAATAGAAAATGAACCTAATCTGTGACCAACAATCCTACATAATCTGAAGAAATTCTTTGTACACAAGGAAAGCTACAGGGTGTGTGGCTTAGAATAGGTTGTATTAGGCTTGCTCCTGGGTCTACTTTCTTTTTTTCCCTGGAGTATTAAAGTAAATTCATTTAGAGCATGTCTATCTGAATGGCTTTTTGTTCACCCTCATTCTTTGCTGGTCTATGTAAGATCTTAAACACTCAGTTGTTTTCTCTCAATGATCTGAAGATATTATTCAATTCTTTTCTGCTTTCAGTTATAGACATTGATATATCTATATGTAGTCTAATTCATTCGTTGTTAACAAATAATATTTTCTTTTTTTAAAAAAAAGTTTTTGATATTCCAAATATTCATTCTGCTATTTGTAGCTTTCTTTTTATTTATCCTGACTTGGATTAACAAATCCAAATTTTCTTTATTCTGATTATTCATATCTTTTATCAATTCTGGAAAATTCTCAGCTCTTCCCAATCTCTCTAATCTCCCCTTTTGAAACAATGTTTAAATGGAAGAAATGTATGTTGAATCTTCTTGTTCTGTCTTTTCTGTCACATTCCGTCTGCATATTTTCTAAGTGTTTGATTCTTTTGATGAATTCGGGTTAATTTCTTGAGCTCATCCTTCCATCTTATTAATGATCTCTTTAGCAGTGCTTAATTACTATTTAGTTTATCAACTGAGATTTTAAATTATAAGAACATTTAAATTCCTCTGTAAGTATTTAATCATTTTAATTTTTGTATATTTGACAATTCTATTATCTCAGGTTTTAAGGTCATTAAGTTTGTTTTTGATTGTGCCTGCTGGCTTCTGCCTGTGAAGAATTCCTTCCTTGTGTGTGAACTCATGTTTGATGGGGCATGATTTGTGGGGCCCTGTGTATCTTGAAGAATGTAATTTCTTCCAGAGAATTTGACCTTCCCTGGATAGAGACGATCACCATCTTGGGACAGTTTTCATGTTGATTTCTCACCCTATTTCTCTAAGGGTTCTTAGATAACACAGATGGTGTAAATTCAAATTCCAAATTTGTGTGAACACAGGCCTGACCTTTCTCTTTTTTCACCTAGATGCTGACTCTAGACAGATAAGAGATACTGTGATCTCCCTGGGCTGATGGATGGTGTCTTCCTAATCCACCCTTTCTGGAGGGTAGAGCCCATCAACACTCCTGGCTTTACAAGGTCATTAATTATAACCCCTCGCCTCATCCAAACCCAGGCCTCAAATCTTTTCCCTGTGTGACTGGTAGAGCCCAAACCCCTTAATAACTGGGAAAGGTACCTCCACTTTATATAGCCACAGCCTTGGCTTCTGCTTGCTCCTTGTTTATAAGTCTCCTCCCCGTTTTAGCCCTTGGAAATTTATAGTTCAAGAGATATTTGTTATATTTTCTAGAATTTCTAGTTTTTTTTTTTTTTTTTTTTTTTTTTTTTTTTTAAAGAAGAGAGTATTTCCGGATACTGGTAGCACACTGCATTGTCAGAAACTGATGTGTCTATTGGGTTTTCTAGGTAGATAATCATATTTTCTGTATCAGATAACAGTTTTATTTCTTTCTTTCAAGAATATGTGTGTTTGTTTGTTTTGTTTTTTGTTTTTTGTTTGTTTGTTTGTTTTGGTCTCATAGTTTAATTTTCCAGGACTTTCGGTCTTAAACTTAATGGGAATTTCACCATTCAGAATGATGATGGCTGTAGATTTTTGGTAGATTTATTTAATCAAGTGAAGAAAGTTCTAATACCAATTTCTTAAGAGTTTAAAAAAAATCATTAGTGGATATGTTAAATCATTTTTTCCATTAATATCTGGATTTTGAGAATCACACTGATAGCTTTACTAAAGTTGGACTATATTTTTATTTCTGGGGTGAATCCAAATGATTATGATTTGATTTTTACCCTAACTTTTTATTTTGGAAAATTTTAAACCCATAGGAAAATTTAAAAAGATATTTCAGTGAGCAACCATGTATCTTTCATCCATATTTGTTAACTTTTGGCCATATATGATATGTCTGTCTCTCTTTGGTTGCAAACATACACACAGACACACACACATGACAAGAAGCAGAATATGTCATCTCAAAATATGCTACATTGGCATAAGGTTTATTTTGAACTGAAGGTAATTGAGAAGAAGCAGACACAAGAAAATCTCTCTGCTCTCCCTCTGTTTGCCTAAAGCAGGACATAAATTTATAAAGGTGTCTCTTCTCCCCTATCAGGAAGGACAGAGGTTAATCACTGGAGACAACTCTAAGCCCTTATCAGCCCACACACAGCACCAGAGAAATCTACATAAACCTTGTTAAAACTATCCCTTCTCTACTGCTAATTTTTCCATATATTTGCCTTCCCACAGTTTGCCCTGCTAGAAGCTCAAAGTGCTTTTTCTTGCCACTTCTTTAAAAACCTATTGTTCTTTTGTTAAAATGCTATCTAAACCCAAGTTCAAACCACACCCTTTGGGTTATTCATTGCTGAGTGCTCCAATACCTATGTACAGTGCACATGTTAATAAACTTCTGTTTGCTTTTCTCTTGTTAATCTGTCTTTTGCTGGTCTAATTTACAGGGCCCTTGCCAGAGAACACAAGATAGGGAGAGGAAAAAGATTTTTTTTTCCTTCTGCAAACACACATAGTATATTTCAAGGAACTATTTTAAAGTAGATTCTAAATACCTTTGCATGTATTTCTTAAGAGAAAGAACATTCTCTGACATAACACAAAACTATCTTCATACTCAAGAAATGCCATAATGCTCAATAAAGCCTCATTAATAAAGGACATGAAAGGCATACCCTAATTTACTTTTCAAGATTCACATATGAATATGGATGAAGCACTGTTGCTAGGGTAAGCTAACTGGCTACAGAACAGGATAAAATGCAAAACCAAAAAACTTTGTTTTGATGGACTGGCAGGACACTTCAGTGAGAACAAAGTGCAGATATTGCCTTAGCTTGGGAAAGATGTAGGTCACTGCTGACTTTAAGAAGGGCGGCTCTAGGAGAGTGGTGAATGTGAAAGCCTTTAGTGGAGTGGATGGAAGAGAAAAAATGATGGAAGGAGTTGGAAACAGTGAAGCCAGAAATCCTTTGGAGAAATTTCACCATGAAGAGAAGCAGGGAGAGAAATAGAGGCTAAGGGGGATGTCAAGTCAAGTGTGCTTATATGTCAGTTGGAATAAAATCCATCAGGGAAGAATACATTAACAATAAGGGGAAAGTTTGTTAATTGGACAAGTGGCAACCTTGAGAAGGAGACTGTGAGAGGCAAGTGGAGGGATAGTGCCAGCTGGAGGAGGGCTCTTTCTCTTGTAATAGTGAAGCAATCAAAGAATGAATCAAGCACTGGGAGTTTTGTGAAGGAATGGACTTGAGCTAGGTCGGAGTTGGCAAAGTTTCTCTGTAAGGGCAAGAGAGTAAATACTGGAGACCGCCAAGCGGTCTGTTGCCACTACTCTGCTCTGCTGCTGCCCTCATGGAATCAATCACAGACACTAGTAAGCAAATGAACCTGGCTGCGTTCCAAGAAAAGGACTTTATGAAATTTGGCTTTTCATGTGTCATGAAATAATTTTCCTTTCCCTTTTTTCCCCAGTCATTTTATAATGTAAAACACATTTTTAGTTCCTAGGTTGTGGAGAAAGGAAGCTGGGGACCAGACCTGAGCTGCGGGCTAGTTTGCCCACGTCTGTTCTGCGCTGACCGCGACTCTTCTTCTATTAGGTGTGAACTTGGGCTGTCATCATCTGAGAGCATGGAGAACACGGGGATGGGATGATACATTTTGAACGGTGTTAAAGAAAACCAGAGCCACACAGGGGTTTCAAGTGGTAAAAACAGATTTTAATCAGGAGCTATTACAGTAAGGGAAAAGAGATTTCTGTATAGAGCTGGACTCAAGTTCAAATTGACAAGATCAAATGGGAGTGATAAGCCATGAAGCCGGCTTGGGGTGAGGGTGGGTGGGTCGGGGCGGGTGGGTAGAAACTATTGAGGAGACACCAAGGGTGGGGGTGGGGGGCGTTCCCACTGATTCCACCGAACGGGATTCTTTCTGAAGGCAGGCTACTGGGATCATGTATCACTGGGAAGATGATGGAAGATGAGGAATTCGATCAGATATTGAGGGAGCTCCAATATCAAAGATGAGAGATTCTCACTAAGCTGACTTAGCAAGGTGCTTGCTAAAAGCGGGCCAAGCAGGCCTCTTTGAGAAAAGGGGTAGGAGGAGCCTGACTAAACATAGGTCAGAAGAGGGACTTTGTCAGGAGAAGGAGAAGATGTAACATAATCATTTTGAAGTGAGCAGGATAAATTTTGTTAAAGGTATATAGTAGCACTATTTTGCCAAATGCATTGTCCAGTTGAGATATGTGCTAGGAAAAAAAGAAAGAAAGAAAGAAAAAGAAAATGGAGGTGAGTTCATTGGAACCAGCTGTGTGAATTTCTCCAGGCTCATCCAAGCTGACCGGGTGCAGGTGAGGAGTAAGCAGTTACGCAGATGCCCCCAGAACTGGGTGTTGCTGATGGAGGTTCAGAAGGAGAGGGGAGCAAAGATATTAGCAGTGTGGGCTCCACACTGAACCCCAAATAGCTTCCGGGAGACGTGAGGACATTAGTGCTGTATAATTGAGTGAGATTGTGGCATTACTGGAGGTCTCAGCAAGGTCAGCACATTTCGGGAGTGGAGTTACCAGCGTACCCTGAAATACAAAGTCGAGAGTCAAAAAGGAAGAAGTTAGGAGATGATACAGTAGAAAGGGTGCAGTCTTTTGTTGATGAGATGTGGCCATGAGTTGCATGGCCGAGGTGGGGCTGAGAGAAGAATTGGAGCTAACAACATCAAGAGCCTAAGAAGTATGGACCGTGTTTGTGCAAATCACAACAAGCTGTGCCAGCAGCAACAGTGGACAGTGAGGCCAGCATGCAGGTCCCCAAAGTCACCGGTGAGTAAGGGGGAAGGAGTAAGGGGCCATATTTGAAGGAAATAGAAGGGGCCAGGAGTTAGAAGTTGGCCTTTATGCAATTTAAGGGAGCAGGTGGTATATTTTATTTTGTTTCCTTTGTTTCACAGAAGAAGAAAGGAATTCTGGCCGAGCAACATGTAGGCTGGTATTTATTGTTCTCGGATGAATGCTTCCATGAATTAAATATTGTAACTGAAATGCTTCTCTATGGGTCCAGTTTAGAACTTTTATACTGTCTTCTTATTGATTGTTTCTTTAGGGTCACTATTCTTTTTAATTGTGTCATACAAAGGAGTGTCCTTGTTAGGCATCCAAATAGCTCCCCAACAGTACTTAAGAGCTCCATGTTCTTCATAATATTCAAACCTAAAATTCAAAATGTGGCACCTAAAGCACAGTTTAGGTACATATCTGCATATTATTGGTAAAATGTGTGAATTTACCTTTGATCTGCTTCACAAGAATCAATAAGTCATTGAAAATGCAAAACACAGAAGTGGGAGGAAATAATTTTCTCTCTGGGCTGAAACCACATTGCTTCTTCTAGCAGATTAAAAATTTCCTTAAAGAAGTTCTGTGTATCACAGTCCCAAATCACAGGGCAAAGCTGGGCTGTTAAGTTTGGAAGGAGCTGGAGTTTCCTAGCACCTGTAAGGGGGGGGCACTAAACACAGGCCAGTTAATATTGGCCCTACCCAGGGAGATAACTGGTCAGTTGTCAAAGAGTTTATTATCTATCTGATAAAAGCTTGAGAGCAAATCATTAACACAAGGATTGGATTTTTTATGATCAAGAAAAAGAAGATTGTTTATGGAAAAAAATGGAAAACAGATGAAATAAACATTTTTAAAAGAAATGATAAATTAGCATAATTGACTTAAAAGAAACAGAAAACCTGCATAGACTAATAACCACCAGAGAAATCAAATTCAAATAAAAATTATTCCTTTACCTATTCACCCACCCAATACATATACCAGGCCAAGTGTAGAGGCAAATTTTTGCAAATTCTCAATGAGTAGTTAAACCGTATCTTTTAAAAAATGTACCTAAAAATATAAAAAATTTAAAGCTATCTGAGTCATTTTTATTACCTTGATACAAAAACTGGAAAAAAAAACAGTGCAAGAACATAAAATTGTAGGCCAGGAAATTGAATCTAACAGTGTATTACAAATAATCACCATTGGTCCATTGCAGAATGAAATGGTAGTTCAACATTAGAATATCTGTCAATATAAGGCTCCACCTTACCTGGAGATTAGTAAAGAACCACTTGCAGAAAAAAAAGCACTTGATAGAGTTCAGTATCAACTAATGATAAATCTGGTGGCAATAAAAACTCTTAGCAAGCCAAAAGCAAAAAGGAATTGCCTTAGCCTGGTAAAGGATATAAAATATCAAAAGTAAATATGATGTTTAATGGTCAACTATTAGAATGTACTTCCATTAAATTCAGGAGTAAGACACCATGCCTGCTATACCTATTCTTGTTTACCCTGCAAGTGTAGGTCCTGGTCCTTTTAACAAGAAAGAGAAATGAAAGGAAAGATATGATGATCAGAAAGCCAACGGTAAAACTGAAACTGTCATTTCTTGAAAATCTTAGTATCTCTTTAGGAACAAATTTAGAGAATAAGTGGGCAAACTCTTTGGGCTGAAAAAGAGCTCAACCATATACAAAGCTCAGTAATGTTTCCTTACACCATCCGTAACAAATGAAAGAATGTCATAAAAAAAGTAAAACCAGTTTTAAAAGTTAAAAAATATGGATGTCCTTTTCAAGAGCTAGTCCAAAGTATGGCTTGACTGAGGGTTTAAAAACATGGACGCCACTTCGCACGGCACATGGAAGGAGAAGAGAGCTGAGTCAAGCCCTGTAATGTTTACAATGACGTTGTCTCCTATTAGTCTGTGCTCTAGACTCCTGCTTCTAGTCGTGTTAATTCCAATAATTCTCACCAATGGATGGTTGCCCTTTGTAATCATCTCTGCTTGTTACTCTGCCAAAGACTGAGCTCCTGGAAGGTCTTTGTCTCCTTCAGCTCATTATCATTAGTGCCTGACAGTATTTGGCCCATAGAGGAGGGCACAGCATAGCTTTCTTTAACTAGCATGTGGAAGAGAAGATATTTTGGGTGTACATACTTTTATATGTTTTCTATATACTTGGGCACCTGATGCAATAGATTGGAAGTGTTTTTGTGTGGTGCCGCACACATGCAGAGGGTTGATATTTTAACTGGCATATCACATAATGATACCGTATCTTAAAATTAGATCTCTTATAGTGCTTGGTCAAAAGAGACTGGTCTGCAGAAACTTGTGTCAAGGACACTGAATTTGTGTTAGTAATAAAATGCCCTTTTCCCAGAGAAAGGCTGAGTAGGGCGGTACTTCAAAATAAGGTCAAACCCAGAGGTTGCTGAAAATACACCCTTTCAAAGATTCTGTAAAGGCCCCTAACAGTTGATTGTGAATTACATACTTAGGCATTCATTTGGAGCCTTTCCCACTCAGGCTTTTGTTTTGAAAACAAACCAAACCAGGATTGAGTTTCCTATTCCTGCTTTCTCTATTAAACAATCTCTTTTAGTGGCTTCTGATAGAAGATTACCTTTTACAAACTGTCTCAATCTCAGGAAGGGAAGGAAGGGGGTTTCCTTGCACGCCTGCCTTGTCTTATCCAGGCAGCATCTGTGGCTTTGCTGATATCCTTAGTGCATTGTTTGTGTTCTTTGTGATTCCATTTCTCTCCTAACAGAATAACAATACCTTATATTTTTGCATTGTTTTGTAGTTTATAATTTTCTGGTTTTATTTCCCAAATGGGTGTGGTGCATAAACAATGCATCTTGGAAAAAAAAATTCCTATCTTCAAATAAAATCTTACATAGAAGCTTAAAACAAATAAACACATTAAATGGCCATGCTCTGGTTGGCATCGGTATGTGGCAGAAGGTGGGAAGAAAGGTGTGCCTCAGAGTCCAAGGGCTCCTAATGCTTGGGGATCAAACTTCAAAGCCACTGGACATGATTATTACCTCAGTCCTTCAAACCAGATTGGGCGGGTGTTTTTCATTAGAATTTTCCAGGTAACTGAATTTAAACAAACTCTCAAGCTCTTGCATCTAGTAAATAACAGAGCCAAGGCTCCGGCCAGTATCTTTTCAAAGGAGCCTGGTACCCTTTTCACAAACGTGATGGGTAATTACAACCTCAGCAAAAATGAATCTTACATGTGAAATGAGTAACCCTACATAGATTTTAGTTAAATTTACCATACATGTAAATATTTTTCTTCAACTGAAAGTAGATCCAACTGACTAAATAATGATACATCTTTTCAATGGACAGTTTTGCAGTCATTAAAAAGAATGAGGCACTCTATATGTACTGATACAAAATGATGTCATTGTTAAATGGAAACAAGATAGTACAGTGACTTATATATAGTTTATAGTGTCCTATTATTCATGTAAAAATGTATACGTGTATACTTGTATACAGGTATATATATGTATATGTCTAGAGTATACTGAAAGAATATACCAGAAATTATTGACACTAGTCCTTCCTGGAGAGGGGCAGGATGACTAGGGATTAGGGGTGGGAGGGAGAATAAATTTTGGCTTTATATCATGGCATATTTGAAACTCTTATCACCTGTATTTGATCACAATTAGAAAGTAATTATTTCATTTAAAAACTTGGTCTATGACAATACATTTTTATTAAGGGCTACTTTTTGACTCTCAACCATATCAGGTTCCCATGATATGTTCTCATGTCCCCCTATACCACGTCTTTAAATTATTCATCAATTAGTCATTATTCAGCTATTTTATGGTTAATTGATTAATATCAATCTCTCTCACAAGACTATTAGCTCCAGAAGGTCAGGATCCTAGTTTTGTTCTTTAATTTATTCATTTGTTTATTTATTTATTTGACAGAGGTCACAAGTAGGCAGAGAGGTAGGCAGAGAGAGAGGAGGAAGCAGGCTCCCGGCTGAGCAGAGAGCTCCCCCATGTGCAGCTCGATCCCAGGACCCTGGGATCATGACCTGAGCCAAAGGCAGAGGCTTTAACCCACTGAGCCACCCAGGCGCCCCTATTTTTGTTCTTATCAGGAAAAAATTGCCTAAGATTTGAAAATGAGTAAAAGAGGTTACTGGATGTCCTTTTCTTTTCTAGTTGACCCTCCAAAACATGATCTGACTCTCTAAGGGTCTGCATCTTTGATTAGTTTTCTAACAAGCCTTTTTAGAGCTCTGTATGCATAAAAGTTACAGAAAACTGATAGCTATGCAAATCATTCTTGTGCATAGGAATGCAAAAAAATGTGTGATAGCTTATGCCTTATTGAACAGGTACTACCCCAAGTATTACATTTTATTGTCTTGTAAGATATTGACCGGTTATACATCCATTAGTTAATTAATTACAGAATACTTGATTATATAAATATGTTACATATATTATATATTATACATACACACATATATTCTTCTTTGTACCAGTTTTTAACATTTTAGCCTTTTTTTACTAAGTCAGAAACTCTGAAGGATCTGAGATGTTCTCTTACTTACAGAAATAGCAGACACTGAACAGGATGTCACACCTTTGTTATTCATAGCAATAACAAGGTGATTCTGGGTCCTCATGCCCAACACCTTAGTGGGTAGTGTGATGAGAGCGGAGGGTTCACTGGCTTACACAGGAGGTTATACTACAGAATAGAAACTCCAAAATTATTATTATCAGAGCTTATATAGGAGCTGGAGTACCTACGTCTGTTCCTCCTGGAGTAAGAGAGAGAGATTATTTTTTACTCAGAATGTAAGCATATCCTTTTCTGGAGGGAGGGAAGATCTCTACCCTGGAAAGCACATTTGGTGCCGGGAGAGCTAAGAATGATTTTTTATTCATCTGGATGGAAGCAGATAACTCTATTGCAAAGAAGGCAAGCAACTTCATGTGGAGTATCCTTAAACTGTGACAACTATGTATAGAAGAATGAAACTCGACCATTCTCTTACACCATACACAAAGATAAACTCGAAATGGATGAAAGACCTCAACATAAGACAGGAGTCTATCAAAATCCTAGAGGAGAACATAGACAGTAACCTCTCTGATATCAGCCACAGCAACATCTTTCAAGACAGGTCTCCAAAGGCAAAGGAAACAAAAGTGAAAATGAACTTTTGGGATTTCATCAAGATCAAAAGCTTCTGCATAGCAAAGGAAATTCTCCAGAGAAGACATACAAATGGCTAACAGACACATGAAAAAAAATGTTCATCATTAGCCATCAGGGAGATTCAAATCAAAACCACATTGAGATACCATCTTATACCAGTTAGAACGGCCAAAATCAACAAGACAATAAACAACAAGTGTTGGAGAGGATGTGGAGAAAGGGGAACCCTCTTATACTGTTGGTGGGAATGCAAGTTGGTGCAGCCACTTTGGAAAACAGTGTGGAGATTCCTTAAGAAATTAAAAATGGAGCTACCCTATGACCCTGCAATTGCACTACTGGGTATTTATCCCAAAGATATAGATGTAGGGAAAAGAAGGGCCATCTGTACCCCCAATGTTCGTAGCAGCAATGGCCATAATTGCCAGTCTGTGGAAAGAACCAAGATGCCCTTCAACAGAAGAATGGATAAAGAAGATGTGATCCATATATACAATGGAGTATTATGCCTCCATCAGAAAGGATGAATACCCAACTTTTGTATCAACATGAATGGGACTGGAAGAGATTATGCTGAGTGAAATAAGTCAAGCAGAGAGAGTCAATTATCATAGGGCCTCACTTACTTGTGGAGCATAAGGAATAACACGGAGGACACTGGGAGAAGGAGAGGAGAAGTGCGTAGGGTAAAATCAGAGGGGGAGACAAACCATGAGAGACTATAGACTCTGAGAAACAAATTGACGGTTTTGGAAGAGATGGAGGTGGTGGGTTGGGTGAGCCTGGTGGTGGGTATTAAGGAGGGCACATATTGCATAGAGCACTGGGTATGGTGCATAAACAATGAATCTTGGAAGACTGAAAACAATTTTTTAAAAAAGTGAATTTTTAGGAGACAATATTAAAAAAAAGAAATGTGACAGGTAAATGTTGCTGGCAGAAAAAAGGAGATATTCCCTATCATTGTAGCATGGCAATCTCAGTGCTCAGAAGGCCCACACTATTCAGGAACATGGAGTAATATAGGACAGATTGTTTGTCAATAGTTAACCTCATTAATAAGTTGAATAAAATCTTTGACATGTGTTCACTTTATAATTAGACAAAAGTCAGAATTTTAGTTCTGGAAATTATTCTTGAGAAATCCCAGCGTCTTTCATTCTATCCAAAAATAAAAGAGGTTCAATAAATACATATTAATAAATAAATAATAGATAGCTAGAAATTATACAAATTTAGTTTGTCCTATTTTCCAAAAATGATTATAGAACTTTAATGGTTTAGGCAACGTTGTAGAAAATGCCTATCCTCCCTTCCCTTTTCTATTTTTTTCTTTTTTTTTTGACTGGTAAAGCTTGTGAAGTAAGCGTTATTAATTGAGTTGACTCTATTCTAAAAACAAGTTTATCTCACTTTGCACATTACGTACTGCATTCCTTCTTTTCAAGAGATTAGCCCTTAGCTGTACATATCTTGTACCAGGTAACAGTGAGAAGGGCTTGGTGATCATGTGTGATGCTTTGAGAAGGGGAGAGTCTAAAGAGGCAAGTTCCAAATTCCCTTAATTACGGTTTATATTGATTAGGACTCTTTTGCTTGCAAATAACAGAAAATCAATTCAAACTACTCAAAGCAAAAAAGGAAATTTATTGGAGGGATAATGGACTATGTCATTGAATTTGAGGGCAATGAAGCATCTGAATCTTAGGAATAAAACTAAAGATTGCAGTGCTGCAGGGAACTCTGAGAGCCCCTTTTCCATCTCTTATTTCTGCCTCTCTTTCTTTGGACAGCTGTTTCATTACTCTCTCATACCACTTTATTATTAGCTGCATGGCCTGGTAGAAAATGGCTGGTGCCTCCTGCTTCTAAGTAACACATACTTACTGTAGACTGGTGACTCACTAGGAGACAGATCTCTTGCTCGCTCTGCCTAAGGAATTGCTTTCCACTTCCCAGGGAAAAGACTGACTGCCCAGTTGGGTCAGTCACCCAATCAATGAGACCAGAGGGTGTAGAGGTGGGATGACACACTGTACAAATGTGTTAGCTTCTGGGATGAACTTGTGGATAGCAGGGAAGAAGGTAATTTCTAGAAAGGTAGAGTTAGAAAGCTCAATAAGTGCTCACTAGAGTGACTTTTCCAAAACAATTTGTGAAAAAGGAGAATAGCAAGCCAGCAAACTGGGAAGGCATAAGAGAGGGCAAAGTCACAGTGTGGTAATTAAGAAAAAGAACGGAGAGTGTAAAGTTGTGGGAATACAGAATAAATGAGACTCAGAGGGAGAATGGAGAATCCAGTAAGGTAATAATGGTGCTTGCATTTTCCTAGAGGTGTTTGGAAATCTAATGAACAAAGTTGTGAAGGCATTTTGTCATCTCTCGTGTACCATTTAATAGTATTTTCTGCAGTGGTAGAAATGTTCTTCACTTGCACCACCCAGTTTAGCCATCCATTAGCCACTTGGGGCTGTTGAATTCTTGGAATGTAGCTAATGTGACTGAGCAACTGAATTTCACATTTTATTTAATTTTAATTAAATTTAAATAGCCACATGTGGCTACTATATTGGATAGAGCAGCCTCAAATAGAGGAACTGATTCTACAGACAACGGTCTTACTACAAATAAAAATAGAACTTTTACCCACAAGGCAACTTTTACCCCCAGCCAATCACCAAGGAAACCAACCCCCTTATCTACAATAACCAGCCCAGAAGGCCAGCTGGCTATATGTGGCATGTAGGAAGCTGGGCCATTATATGTAATAACAATCAGAAAGCCAATCAATCACCACTCTAATATTCAGCCTCAAAAGTTCAGGACTTGATTAATAACAAATAGTTTCACTAAGTTTTTCCCCTGCTTTCAACTTGGGACTAACCAGAAAAACCCAAATATGTACCCTTAAATAATCATGTAGGACACTCTACTTCCATTTAGCCACCTACAGCTTCCTCATGCCAACAGCTTCCAGTCAGGGAACACCTGAAGCCATTCCTTTTTTCCACGAAGAAGCTTTCTCACTCCACTGTCTGCCTTTATGTTTCTGCCAAAATGCATGTGATAGTGGTTGACTTCCTTGTTATAAGAAATCTGAATAAATAGTCTTCACATGTTCTCATTAGTGTGGTCTTTGTTTATTTCCACATAACATTGATTTGATGTGTTTTTATGCTTCCACGGGAAAGGTGGAGAGTTAGAGATGACCATGCCTTTATTAGGTTTGGCATGTGGTCCTTAGGGTTATACTCTCATGGTATCCTAATGCAAAACCACTGTTTCATAGAATTTATATTTTTAAAAAAATGGTAAGAGCCCCAATCATCCTTAATATGGGGACATGCATTCAATTATCTGTCTATATTTATTATATATGTCTATTCATAAGTGTATAGCTTAGGTCGGCCAGAGTTAGCACACAAAAATAGAGGATTCCTGGGGTGCTTGGGTGGCTCAGTCAGTTAATTGTACAACTCCTGATTTTGGCCCCGGTCATGATTCATGATCTCAGGGCTGTGAGATCAAGCCCTGGGTCAGGCTACATGATGGGTCTAGAGCCTGCTTAAGATTCTCTCTCTCTCCCTCTTCCTCTCCTTCTCTTTCTCTTTCTTTCCCTCTCTAAAAAATAAAAACATTAAAAAAAGATTCCCAATTAAATCTGAATTTCAGATAAACAACAAATTAATTTTTCATACAAGTATATTGCACACAGTATTTGTCCTATTCTAAAACAATGATTCATTGTTTACTTGAAATTAAAAATTAAGTTGCATCCTATATTTTGTCTCAAAGCCTTAGTATACATGGTCTTCTCAATGTGTAAGTGTCTCTTATACAGACTCTTGTTGGTCAGGCTTGATACAGGGCAGAAATTTCAGGATGAAGGGTAGGCAGAACCAGAACTGTTTCCAGTTATCCACCTTTGTCATGTACTCCTTGGGTGAAAGGATCGAGAGTCAGAAGATGGTAAGACTGGAGAACAGAGCAGATGGCTGGGAAGATTTGCATTTGCTCAGATGGGGCAAGGGTACCAGAGTGGATAGAATCCCTAAGAGAGCAGCCCTGTGTCACCCATGGCATCTGTGCTTAGTGGTTCAATGTTGTGCAGGGTTCCAAGGGAGATTCTATAGCCTCTGTAATCCTTCCAGGGACCCAGAAATACTATTCATCTCATTGAATTTAGATATGTTTCTGTATCTGCCTTTTCTTCTGATTTTGGCTCAGCAAACCTACAGAGCTCACTCATTCTTAACAATTTTAATGAGAATTTACTGTGTGCCAGACATTGTTCTAGTTGCTAGAAATTTTGCTGAGAATAAGAAAAGATCCTTGCCATTATGGATCTTACATTCTACTCCTGGAGAAAGATAAATGAGCAACAAATAAATGACTATTATGTACTTTTAGTAATAAATGATATGAATAAAAATTACAGAGGGTAAGTAGAAAGAAAGTGGGCAGAATCAAGAGCCAATTCCTCCCCCAAATCATCAAAATAGTCTGCTGATAAAGCAAAGCTAAGGAATCTCGGGATTGAAAGGGAGAACACTACCCTGACAATGTCAGAAATGCATCCAATGTGGAGGAAGGAGGTGGGATCATGAGAGGTTTTGGGGGTCTGGATTAAGGCAGGTTTTTCAATGTCAGGCCTGGTTGGAATTGGCAGGCATAGAGAAACTTGGATTTGGAAGACAGCTTTGAAGAGGAAACTGTGTTTGATGAGCCCAGCTGAGGAATCTCTTGCCCTGAGAAGGAATTTACTTGAATGAATTTTAGTGTTGCTTGGATAAATGGACATTGGGAATTTCCTAGAATAAGCAATAACATTATCTACAAATTAATTTTTCTGGGCAAGAGTTTCCTAAGATGGTGAAGTCCTGTTCCTGTGAATAGTGAGCTGTGTGGCTGAGGTAATTAGAGGATGAGACACTATTTCAGGTAAGGGAAGGCCTTTCTAGTTGATGGCATCTGGGCATTCCAGGCAGGAGAAAGATAAAGAGCCAACCCTCTGGAATGGGAATGATTTTGAGTGTTCAACAGACAGCAAGAGAACCAGGGTGGCTGGGGAGCCTAGTGAGCAAGGGAGAAATTACTTTGGAGATATGGTCAGAATCCAGCTTGTTCAGGACCTTCTCAATCCCAGGAAAGGGACTGGATTGAATTAAAGTGATATGGAAAGTAATTAATGGCTTTAATTAAGAGGAGTGATCTGATTTACAGGGTTAAAGAACTCCTTGGGCAGGGAGACCAGTTTTGCAGTTGTCTGGGTAAAATATCAGGTGGCTTCGTCTTTGGTTGTAGCTCTGGAGGTGAGGAGAAGTCACTGATGTAGAGACATATTTCAGGGTAGATGGGTTAGATGTGTGATGTGAGGAAAAGAGGAACCAAGCATAACTCCTAGTATTTTGGTCTGAACAACTAGGTGAAAGGTTATGCTATGTGTTATAGACTGAACTGTGTTCTCCTCAAGTTTAGATGTGGAATTACTGATTCCTGATGTGGCTATCTTTGGAGATAGTACCTTTTGGGTGCAACTGAGGCTAAAAGAGTCCATGAATGTAAGCCCCTAATCTGATGGGACTAGTGTTCACTGGAGATCTCTTTCTCTTTGTGCTGAAATGGAGAATGGGCCAGGTGAGGACATGGCAAAAAGGTAGCCATCTGTAAGCCAAAAAGAGACCTCTCATCAGGACCAACCCTGATGGCATTTTCTTCTTAGCTTCTGGCCCCCAGAACTGTGAGATTACAAATTTCTGCTCTTTAAAACATCCAGGTGTGGTATTCTGTTATGGAAGCCCTAGCAGGCTAATAAACTATGTCACAGTATATTGAACACTATGGAGGGAATAGATTTGTTGGGAAGGAAGGGTGGGCTGAAAATCAAGAGTTCTTGTGGAGATGTGGTAGATTACATGAGTCCTAAAATCAAGGTAAACAATTTTGAGATATAGTAGTGGGAGTCCATTGTGTGGTTCAGAGACTTTGATTTGTCTTTTCTTCCTTAAACATCTGACTCCCCATCACAATCAGCTTGCTGTCCTGCCTTCTCCAGTACTTTTTGCTTTTATGCCATTTGTCATCTTCTTATTGAAAACTACTTTGTAAAAAGGATTGGCTATGGTGGGGTATAAAAATCTCTGGACTGGGTGTTAAATATGCTGTGTTCAGGTGCCATTTTTAACCCTTATCATTTTTAGCCAAGAAGTCCTGGGCAACGAATGTACTTACCTCACTAGGCATTAAGCTCCTTTCCAGAATAAGGATATTTTCCTTACAGGGTTACTGCAAAATAACAACCATGTGAGAGAAAAATGAATGTGAAAGCATTTTACAAAGTGAAAATTTCAATAAAAATGCACGGGTTCATTAGTATTCAATTACATATTGGTGTGGTGAGTTAGTTTCCTCGGGGTGATTGCACATAAACTGTAGATTACAAATATTTGACCCATGAAAAGTATGTCTGGAATTAATGGTGCAAGAGAACTTCTGTCCACTCTCCTTCCCTAAATCTCTCCATATAAATAAGTGACTAAAATCTATTTACAACTGAAACCAGTTTGACCCTCAATTTTCTTTGGAATGGATCTATTTTTGTACACAAACTAGACTGCCTTGTTCTAGAAGATATAATAAAGACTATAATGTGGAATTATAGAATCATAGAAAGTTAAAGTGAAATGATCCTTAGATATATTTCCAAAGATTGCAAAATTGCAACTTAAATCATTGCTCCCTATCCGTTGACCAAGGAAAAATTGGAGTACACTTTTCCACTAAACCCTTACATGGCTTCAAATCCTCTTCTTTGTAGTACTAATAAAGCCACTGCTGTTCAGTTTTAGTGGGCAAACTTCATTTCCCATCTGTGATTTTAGTTAAGCTCCTCATTATTCAGAGGGAAAAACTGAGACCCTGAAAGTTAGTCTAACAGTGCTTAATGTTTTCAGTGGGTGCTGAAACTGTCCAAGCACATAGTTGATTCTAGTACTATTCCTATGTAAAATAAATGTGCTTGTTATGAATGTGCATGCCCTCTTCCCAATATCTCCCCACAACCTACATCCAGATCATAGAGATGATTGTTCATTTAAAGTGTTCCTTTTGGGGGTACCTGAGTGGCTCAGTGGGTTAAAGTATTCCTTTTGGATTGAAGATTATCCCTAAAGAAGCTAGAGATGGCATTCATTCAACAAATCTTTGTTGACCAACATTGGCAGCATTGAAGCACTGTTTTCTGAGAGATATGACTCTTATCTTTTGTCTAATTAATTACTAAATGAGTAAAATAGTAAAGATAGGGATTATTAGATTCTTATAATCTATTGTTTATTTACTATATTACAACCAAGCTCTTCCATTCTTTTTTTTAAATTTTTTTTTCAGCGTAACAGTATTCATAGTTTTTGCACCACACCCAGTGCTCCATGCAATCCATGCCCTCTCTAATACCCACCACCTGGTTGCCCCAACCTCCCACCCACCGCCCCTTCAAAACCTTCAGATTGTTTTTCAGAGTCCATAGTCTCTCATGGTTCACCACCCCTTCCAATTTCCCTCAACTCCCTTCTCCTCTCTAACTCTCCTTGTCCTCCATGCTATTTGTTATGCTCCAAAAATAAGTGAAACCATATGATACTTGACTCTCTCTGCTTGACTTATTTCACTCAGCATAATCTCTTCCAGTCCCGTCCATGTTGCTACAAAAGTTGGGTATTCATCCTTTCTGATGGAGGCATAATACTCCATAGTGTATATGGACCACATCTTCCTTATCCATTCGTCCATTGAAGGGCATGTTGGCTCTTTCCTCAGTTTGGCGACCGTGGCCATTGCTTCTCTAAACATTGGGGTACAGATGGCCCTTCTTTTCACTACATCTGTATCTTTGGGGTAAATACCCAGTAGTGCAAGCTCTTCCATTCTTAAATCTCTTTTAACTTCTGAAAAAAGCAGTCAGAGAGGTTTTTCTCCTTTGATCTCCTTAAGGACAGTGTTACATTAAGGGAAGCTATCATTTATTCCTCAGGCTGCCAAAATACGACTCTAATAACACTGTGATCTCTCTAAACATATCCTTCCTGCAGTATCTTCCTTTGACAAACATAACTACTTAAGTATCCACAGGGGCCTCTTAATGAAACTTTCTGTGTTTGTGGTCACTTCTGTTTCATTTAATAGCTATCTGCATGAGCAGTACATGAAAATAGTTGCTTCCTTCCACAAGAAAGGGAGAATGCGGATTCATTTCCAAGAATGGATGAAACTGAATGTACCTAAATTAGAAGATTTACTTTCCTTTTGGGCTCAGCAAACCCCAAATATACAAGTCCCCATGTTATAGTATATTTTGTCACTTAATCTTACCTATGAATTTGCACACCTTTCATCAGATTACTCTTATAACAAGATGTCAAATGGGACTCTTCCTATCTCACTATTAATTGAGGCCAAAGACAATAAGTCCTAGTTGCCTTCTTCAAACGTGAATTGTAAGTCAAACTACCATGGTTGAATTCACTCTTAAACCAGACTGAAGTTCTAAAACTTGTTCAGTTATTGAGCATAAAGAGAGTTGGAGAGGATTTCTTTGGAGAAATCCATCCCATTGAGTCCACCCTACTGAAAGAGAGAAGCATGTGTGTACAAGGAGCAGTGCTTCCTAATCCCAAGTCTAGTGAGAAGAACTCCAATGAGATTGCATTGAGAGCTTGGTATGGGATCTCTGCAAGTCCAGGACACAGATACATGAGGCGTGGTTCATGTTTGAGAAAGCTAGGGGGGCACAGAAGTTGTCTGTGTCTGGAAAAGCACTGCCTGCCTTCCACCTGCAGATCAGAGGGCATGAATCCTAGGGACCAAACATGGCCTACACAGGTAATGTCAGCCTGAGGTAATTTTAAAAAAGGTTTTGAAAGGACTTCCAATTATAGTAGTATGAAGAAGCAGGTGAATCCTCTCAGACAAAATTCTGAACAAACAAACAAAGAAATTTTATTTTGATGTGATGGACAAAATTCTAAACAAACAAAATTCAGGACTCTGGACCACAGAACCCAACTTGTGTAGACTACAATTTGAGAAGCATATATATGTATGTATTCTCAAAAACTCTGGATAAGAATAGCAGAAATCTATGGCCTTTTTGCTAAGACTACTTTCATTCTCTCTCCTACCACAGCACAGTTGGCAAGAAATGTAGTTTTTACCAGTTAGGAGCTGGTCAAAAAAACCTAGCAGCTTTATTGTCAGATGGGACATGATCAATTTGGGGAGGGTGGCAAAAATCAATGGCCAAGTCAGGTAAAATTGAAACATTTGGTAACAAATAAATAGAGAAAAACTATACATTTATTTGCCCAAGTTTGTGATCCTGGTTAGAGTGAGCAGTGGACTAGCTGAGGAAGTCTGGGAAAAGAGAGATTTATTGAAGGACTGAAAATCTCTCCACACACCTTTTGTTTACTAGGAAACTATTTATCCCCGGTTTATTGCAGTAGAATATATAAATCAAGAGACCTGAGAACTTGCTGCAACTTGGAATGTACTTGCCAATCCATATTCAGATCAATAGGCAGAAGGCCTCAATGCAAATTATTGGGTGATCACCTAGCTATGCAGCCACAAGGATGACCCATAAGGATCCAGCTAAACTATAGCAATAAGAATGAGAAAACTGAACCAAATTATCAATAGGTGTACATTGTGGGCAGACAAGCATTGTAGTTTCTATCCAGGCAAATGAAAGTAAATCTCATAAAAACGAAACAGAATCCGTTGTTGCTATAATAGATTATCTAAACTGTCTTGTTTCTAACCAAAAATTATAAGGCATGCACAGAATTAGAAAAATGTGACCCATACGCGAGGAAAAAAAAAAAACAACAAAAAAATAGAAACCAACACTTAGTAGGCCCAAATGTGGGCTTTAGTAGACAAAGATTTCAAAGCAACTATTATAAATATGCTCAGAGAACTAGAGAAAAATACTATGATGAAGACGTGCCAAAAAACCTAGCAATTTGAGAATAGCAACACTTAAAAAGAACGAAAAAAATTCTAGAATTAAGAATTCTAAAAATGGAAATGAGGAATTTACAAAGTGGGCTCAAGAGCAGATTTGAAATGGCAAAAGAAGTAATTTTAAACTTGACATTGGATAAATCTGGAGAACAGAGAGACAAAAGATGGAAGAAAAAAGAGTCTCAGAGTCTGGTGGGATAATGAAGTGTACCAATATACTTGTGATAGGACTCCCAGAAGAAAAGGAAAGAGAAAACAGTATTTGAAGAAATAATGATTGAAAACTTTCCTAATTTGATGAAAACAGTAATTTACAAATCCAAAGAGCTCAACAGACATCAAGTAAGATAATCACAAAAGATCGACTTCTAGACCATCATGGTACAACTGGTGGATGACAAAAACAAAGAGAAAATACTGAAAGCAGCAAGAAAAAAGTGACTCATTACATATGGGGATATATCAGTACAATGAATGTTTGACTTCTCATCCAAAACAGTGGAGTCCAGAAGGCAGGATAATGGTATACACGAAATGTTGAAAGAGAAAAATAACTATCCATTATGAATTTTTTATCTAATGAAACTCTCTTTCAGAAGTGAAAGGAAACTATTCCCAGATAAAAACTCAGGAAATTTGTTGTTAACAGCAGTTGTTGTCATCATACTAGCAAAACTAACAGAACTCCTTTAGGCTGAAAGGAAATGACATCAGACAGTGACTTGAATTCACAGGAGGAAATGAAATAAATATATGAGTATATATAAGACTGTGTATATTTTTATGTATATATGTTTATATGTATATATATGTATGTATGTGTATATATATGCATATATATGTGTGTATGTGTATATATATTCCTGAGAATATATATACAAAAATACATGAATGTATATTTTATACTCATGAGAATATATATAAACATATATATGAAACAATATATATTCTCCTCTCTTTTACAGAGATGTTGGCCTGCCAGTCAGGGGCCAAGCAGGGAAAAGGCAGGACAGAACCTCAGGGTGGAATCACGAGTAGCTAGTTGAGGACAGGACTCTGCGCATGATGATAACTATAGTCAGAGGGACCCAGAAGGAGGATCTGTGAAGAAGGCACAAAAGTGCCCTTGAGAAAAGAATAAACTTTAAATACTTGCCAGGTTTAGAGAGCATGAAGCCAACTTTAAACAGGAATAGTGAAATTAGAAATTTCCAATCCCCTGTACTCCTCCTTCCACCTGACTCTGCTTTCATTATGGCAACGGTTGAAAAACCAGCTAGTCAGTGGGGAGAAAGAGAGAAGAAGCCAACAACATCCCTTCCCAAGGGGTAGGCAGCTCACCTATAGCTAGCTCTGACTCAAGATGAGGAGGGAGACAAATCTCATCTCTTATTGGGGATTGATGTAGAACTGGACAGTTTTGATGACGGGCTTGTCTGTGAATGAAGGAATCTGTAGAACTGTTAGCTACCTGAGAAAGGTCAGGGGAGTTGGGAGTCTGCTCATCCAGGAGCCGAGGACATTCCATGCCTTACTCTTACCTCACAGGTTAGAGTAAGTGGGAGCCAAAAGTAATGTTCCTTTTATAAATTCATCCCATCCTTCCTGTGTGTCACATATATATGGTATCCTTGCTTGTTCTTTATCATCCTTGAGATTTCTAGATCCTCAATTGGCTTTTTTTCTCCCTATTTATCTCCCTATTCATTCTTCTCATGATTCTTATCTATTCAAAGCCGTTCTCAGAATTTGTTACTTCAACCAAACTCTTCCCTACGTGTTTAATGATTGCGTCTGTTTTTCCATCACACAAATCTTGAATCAGTCTAACCTTTAGAGAAAATTCCACACCTGAGTTCTTGGCCCCAGGATTACTTAGTGGTCTCCAGTCTCAGATGGGCCATTTACACAACTCAAGACTTTTGTCTGCCTCTGGTCAGTCTCCTTTCCCATTCACCTTGCAGTTATCACAGATTTTAACCACACTGTTCAAGTTCCTTACTCTACAGGGGCGCTTTTTTCTTTTAGCTAGTGAAACTGCTATCTACCTTCCAAAGATAATTGAAGCTGAAGTGGGATAAAAAGAGGAAAAACTTTATGCTCACTCACATCTTAGCTCTTGCCCTCTAGCCTTAGGGAGAGAAGCTTCTATTTACAGCTGCTCCTGAGCTCATTCATCCTCTGCCATTTCTTCTATATTTATCCCCTCTTCTGTATTTTAAAACTTACCCTCTTCACTGGTTTCTCAGCATCTTATGAACATGCTAAAGGTGTTCGCACTTTAACCTCTCTGTCAGACCTTTGTATTCCATCACATAAAGCCCTGTATCAGGGCTTTTTACAACCAAGCATATTGAAAAGTGGTCTCTATTTTCCATCCACACTTTTTTTTTTTTTAGAACCCTTAACTCTGCTTCTAGAAATAGATGTTTACACCTTGTATTTAAGAACTAAAATACCATTTTCTCATTATTCCTGTGAGATTTGATACTGTTGATGACCTCTCCTCCTGTAGACCCTCTCCTCCTTTGAGGACCTTATGGGAACCCACCATCCCCTAGTTATCTTTCTTCCTCCCTGGTTTCATTCCCTTAGCCCAATCCTTTATTTCTGAGAGTTCTGTTCTCAGACTTCTGTTATTTTACTCTATATGTTCTCCCTAAATGATAGCATCTGATCTCAAAGTTTTAACTGTGGGCTTATATAATAATTTGAGTCCCTGGACCAGAGCACTGTGTATTCAAGAGCTTGCACTTCTTTGCTTACATTTCCACCCCCCAAGCACAACAATGTGTCTAACAGTTACCTTGTCTCATCTTAGCACATGTACCTTGCCTATCTAGGTGAATGGCACCACCTATTATTTTACTATCCAAACCATTCACCCGAGATGAATTCTTACCTTGGTAATTTACTTCTTTTCTGTCTGTTCATATTCAATTGATTCTCAAATCATGTAGATTTTACCACATTGGCATTTAGCCTCTAGTTCCTATGCTTTTCCCTACTTGCCCCTTACCCTTCCAGTATTAGAATTTCTTCTTCTTTAGTAGAACTGTTTTCTCTCTTCTTTCTGTTTTCATTCTCTTCTGTAAAGATACTATTGTGTCACTTGGGATTCGCTTGGCTTCTCTGTGAAGTTCTGGGAGGGAGAACACTTTTCTGTAAAGATACTGTTGTGTCACTTGGGATTCAGTTGGTTTCTCTGTGAGGTTCTGAGGGAGAACATCATCTGGTACATTATTGTATACACAACACAGAGCATACTGCTTAGCTATGGTAGGCACTTGTCAAAATTTCTTCAATGTAATTGAATAGTGGCAAAAAGTTGCTCTGTGTCTAGATGGCACACTTCTTCCTTTTACCAGTTATATTCTTTCAGTCTCTGTGTGGGGGTCAGTACTGACAGCCCATACTTAACTAGGTCTAATTCCATCACTTGTAGCCAGGCTGCAGGTGAACTCCTAGATCTTTCTTTGGATCACTGTAAGGAGACCCTTCAGCGGGCACTCAGGCAGTCAGGTCAGTTGGAAAATGTCACATTCTATTATTGTTTCTCCTATTTATTTAACCTTTTTTAAAAATAAATAATCCAGGACTTTGGAATGCATGCTCTACAATTCCAGTCAGTATTTTAATGTTTGGCACAGTGTAGGTCATTTAAGCTTCTTAAACTAACTTGAAAAACATAACCTAGTGTTGTGTCTTCTTTTTTTCCAGAGAAACAGAGGCATGTGAGGTTCAATGACTTGCCAAAGGAGGTTTCTAAGTTTTTGGTGAATTAGAAAGAAATTCTTATTTCTCTTATATCCAGGACTGATCCCTTCCCATGTCCTTTTTTTTTTTTTAAGATTTTATTTGTTTGACAGGGAGAGAGAGAGAACACAAGCAGGGAGAATGGGAGAGGGAGAAGCAGGTTTCCTGCTGAACAGGGAGCCCAATGTGAGATTCAATCCCAGGACCCTGGGATCATGACCTGAGCTGAAGGGAGATGCTTAACAACTGAGCCACCCAGGCACCCCTCCCATGTCCTTTTTAAGTAAACCAGAAAATGAAATTGAAGTGTTATAGAAATATTCTTCTCAAATTGCTAGCTTTTTAGACTTTTTTTTTTTTTTACTTCATTTACTCTCTTATTACCCAGTCCATCAGACAATATTGGCTGACCACCCTTTGCATTAAATATGGTGCTATAGTTAACTTACAACCACTCAGAGCTAATCTTAAATCTCACTCTGCCACCTAGAAGCTGTGGGACCAGTTCCCACAGCTTCTTGGACCAGTTGGTAAGCCCCCTTAAACCCCATTTTCTCAGCAAATAGAATGGGTTTGGAGGAATTATAAAAAGCATGATTGACTCTGATCCTAAAGATTTGTTCATTAACTGGATTCCTATGTATAGTAATCCAGAGAATAACAATGTCACAGCATAAAGAAGTTGTTGCTGGCCTGCAGTTCCATGTGAGGAGGTGAGGGTGCCGAGAAGGAAGCTGGTCACAGTGGTGGGCAAGGCCTCATGGAAGGGTCAACCTGAACCCAAAAGATGTGAAGTTGTGGATAGGAACCATCGATTGCTTTTTGTATACTTGAAGTGTCTTGTCTCATTGATAGTAGAAGAAATTGCCCTCTTTGAATCTCTTCCCTCCTCACTTGTTTTCCTCTATTGCCTCTCTCTGTGGTGGCTATCCTCCTTTGACCCAGGTCTTTTATATGGTGCTTATTTTTCACAAACTGTTAGCCTGTCATGCAGGCTTATTTTCTACCTGATCTTTCTTTAGAACTTGGAAAGCTCATTGGTCTGGTTGATAAAGCCATGGCTCAAAGCTCCAGAATTCTAGAGATCTAATTCTGAGACAGAAAATCCATGGTGAACTCAGGGAAAGAAGACGTTTGTTATCACTGCATTTTGTTTTACTGACTTTGTAGATTTGACATAAGTATAACCTAAAGAATGGATGTCAGATACTCTGCTTAAGTATTGATAATTCAAGATAGTTTATGTATTGAGTACATATTAATGAAACAATCTTTTGAAGGTAAATTCCCTTCCATTGATTTACTTCTTTTTTGTTTGTCCCACCATACCTTTGAAAACTGTCAGGAGACACACATTCTATAGCTACAACACAAATTATGATGAAGGAAAACTGCTTAGCAAAACATCTGAGCTTCCCTTGCATGCTATCTTCTGTACCTGACCTTGACATCTACCCCAGATATCAAGGAGGCAAGTCATACTCCATTTGTGAAACAAATGTTTTCCTTTATTTGAGGTAAAGTCAGGATATACCAAAGCCCTGGGCTCTTTCTTCTTAGTAGCAGGGAAAACCAGGCAAGTGGAAAGGGTGGCCCAAGCACTAATCTGTCAGTGAAGGCAGAAGTGGGTTAAGAAAAAATATCACCTTAAATATTAAATATTTTAAGGTGATATTAAATATTTAAATATTAAAATAATAAATATTAAAAATATTCTTAAATATTTAAGAAAAAATATCAGTTTATGACCCTCTTCCTTACGTTGTAGAGCTGCCTGTTGGAAGGCATGGGTTTCTGAGCAAGCAAAGAAAGGTTCTTTTTAACTACTACTGTCTTCTAGTGTTAGAAATAAGTAGACTAGAATCTTGAGATAATCCTTGGGAGAAAGTAGAGTAATGAAATTATCAATCTTGATGCCAAGTAATTGCTTTGTCTTCTGGATTATGGCTATGAAAACATTGTGAGACCCTAGTTGGTGATGATTTTTGGGGATGTCTCTTCAGCTGCCTAAAAACTCCTCATAGATTTGATTCATTGACCTTAGAGTTAGATATGGGTTTTTTTTTTTTTTTTTAAACATTTTTGGAGATTGTTTTGTAAAAAGCTTTAATGATGGCCAATTATAACATGATAATCTTAGGTAAATGGTTTGGAACAATGTACCATAGAATTCAGGAATTTAGAAATAAGCAGAAGTCATGAAATTTAGGGAAAGAATGGTGAAGGGATGATTTACTTAGAAGCAAATAGTGCAAAATGGGACAAAAATCTTCTAAAACTCAAGGATAAGGTGACCTGATAGGGCCAAGGACAAGCAAAAAAGGAAATATTGATTAAAGTAGTTACTGGTGAGCTTTGGGACATTCTTTAAATTCATCCACTTCTATGATTCAATGCCATTGCAGATACAAAGGACACAGTGATATGTCTGTGAATCATTCATGAAGTGACGTTAAAATGTTCTCTTTAATTAGTGATGACAACCAGCTGGCCAGTTTAAGGGCCTCAGTGGACTGGATTAGATTAAGTCCGCCAGGGAGAGTGTTCCGTGACTCAGCACATGGAAGTAAGTCCTCCCATCTCATCAGAGCTTCAGTGAGTGTAAACTCTATGCCTGAGCTGGCTGGGAAAAAACAAAACAACAACAACAACAACAAAAAACAAAAAAATGGCCTTTTGACTTTAAGAAGAGGCTTTTTAAAAGTGGGCATAATTGGAGCAATGTATTTTCTAGGAGAATGAGACAGAAAGGAAATTGACTCCATGGAAAGCAAAGGCCTTTTTATATTAAAAAGAAAGAAATGAAAAACAGTGTGCCTGACTCTCCCAGGGAGTCAGAGAATGTACTTTTCTAGGCAGTAGAATAGGTACTATGTTTTTCCAAATCCTGTATTTTTTTCCTGGAATGCCAGCCCCCACACAGAGGACCTCTAGGCCCAAATTGATGGTACCTGCATTGTGCCAGTTAAAAATGGCATGGCCTCTTCAGAAGACAATTTAGCAGTCTCTTACAAAGCTAAACATAGTCTTAGCATACGATCCAGTGTTTACAATCCTAAGTATCCACCCAAATGGACTAATAATTCACATCCACACAAACCTGCACATGAATATTTATAGCGGCTTTATTCATAATGGCCAAAGTTAGAGGCAACCAAGGTATTCTTCAATAGGTGAATGGATATTTGGATACGTTCACACAATGGGATATTATGCAGCAATCAAAATAGAGCCTTCAAGCTATGAAAAGAAATGGAAGATACTAAGGTCCATATTGCTAAGTGAAAGAAACCTGTCTCAAAAAGTTACATACTGTAAGATTCGATCGATATGATGTTCTGGAAAAAGACAAAACTGTAGAGGTAGTAAAAAGATCAGTGGTTGCCAGAATTCAAGGAGGGGGGTGCTGTGAATAAGTGGAGCACAAGGGATTTTTATAGCAGTAAATCTATTCTCTATGATGCTGTAATAGCATTTGCCAAAACTCATAGGACTATACAACACAGGATGTGGATCTTAATGCAATTGATGGACTTTACTTAATAGTAATATAGGAATATTGGTTCATCCATAGTAACTGATGCAAGATGTTAATAATAGAGAAAACTTGGTTGGGGGGGCAGGAGACCTAAGGCGACTCTGTATATTTTGCCCAAGTTTTCTATAAACCTTTAATTACTCTAAGAAAATGAAGTTTATTAAAAAAAACTTTGGTAATGTATTGGATTCAGGAGTAGAGATGAGAGAGGACACTGGGGGTCCATGGAAGGAAGAGAATATCACCTCCTTCCACAAACAGTATTTTAGAGTCCAGCATAATCCAAAACACACTTTCTAATTAATGTTAGGACAAACACCAGGCTCCGAGGCTGGAAGAAATCAGAGCTCCCAGATTGGGATATGAACCAAAGATCAGTTGCATTTCTTGGCCCAAATATTGAAGCAGAGGAATACAGTCTCTTTGATGATGTATTAGTGCCTGATTTTTGACAAAAAAATTATTTACAAGATGGGCTATGACCTGAGTTATAGAACAGACCAATAAAACTTCCAAAGAGGAATTTTATTATATCCACAGTGCTGGTCAATGTCAGTGAAGGGCAAGTAAGATTTCTGTTCTACTGAGAAACAGCTGTGCCCGGCTATGACTCTGTGTGCCATCAGAGCATCACACGTTTTGAAGTTGTTTTCCTAAGAGTGAGCATGAGTTGCCCTGTGATAAGCACCCACATTTGCCCAATCTATCCTTGCAGGCTGGCACGGAGCCTGAATTTTATGCCCAGACAGGAGAGTTGTTTGTTCTTTCTAAGCATTAAGGACAAACCTCGGAACACAGAACAATCTTTTAAAATATTAAAATCTGGTCATTTAATTCTCCTGCTTAAAACCTTCAAAGTTTCCCAGGGCTCTTAAAGTAATGTTCAACATTTTAAAAGAGCCTCTAAGGTCATACAGCATCTGCCTTGTATCTACAAACTTTGTTTTTCACCACCATGCTTTGTTCACAGAGTGCAAGGCACGGTGACCTTCTCAATGTTTCTTGAATTGTACAACCTGCTCATCCTCTTTCTATATAGTTCTAAGACCGATTTCCTCTCTTTTTTCAGGTCTTAGATTAAATGTTACTTTAAGAGGAAATTCCTTGCCTGACATCTCCAAAAGTAGGGGGCCTGGGATTTTATTATTGTACCTTGTACATTTTTATAACCATCATCATGGTTGTAATTATTCAGCTTTTTTCTTCTTTATTGGACTGCAGACTCCATGAGGTTACAAGTTGTCTCTGTCCCAGACACTGCTCTAACTTCTGTTGCTTGCTTAGCGTCTGGCACAAATTAGGTGGCTAAGAAATACTTTCTGATGACTGAATGATTTGTAACCATGTGTTTAGTCATTTTAGGCTCATGCTGAGATTGTTATATAATGAAACTGCATTGCTGGAAGATTCTTCAAGGCCAAATATTTTAAGCTTAACAAAGGGGATTTTTTTTTTTTTAATGTAAAAAGGCAATAGCAGAACTCTAGCAGAAATAAAATTGCAAGAAAAATTCAGTCCTCATGCTTCAGAGAGTAAACCAATCACCATTTCAGGGTAAGCTGAAAGATGTTTTCCTCTTGCCTCATCCATCAAAGTATTATAGTTGGCAGACTTCTTTATGAATTTACTTTTCCTCCCTGAATGATCTTGAATGTGGCCTGGTTCTTCCCCTAGTGACACTACAAAGGCAGAGCATCAGAATATTCCAAAAACAGGGCTATGTCCACAACTTTGTGCAAAAGGTGACTATCAAAAGGGTACAACTTTCTCAAAGTAGGTTTGGCCTACTACTCCTGAAAGCTGAAGGATGCTTGTGGCAAGGTTCATTTAGGTTCATATCTAGTGCTATGGTGGCTAAGCCCTTTAGAGTTCTGAGGAGAAGAGCTTCTGTTTTTAAATTCAATAAAGGCGGTACTGTTCCAACTTCTGAAGAAGATCTCAGAGATGTTCTATTATCTCACAGCTCAGAGATTCAAGGCTCCTCTTTGTGAAGAGGGAAAGAACTTTCTTACTATTGTAGAATTCAGGATCTTTTTTTTTTTTTTAAGATTTAATTTACTCATTTGAGAGAGAAAGAGAACATGAGCAGGAGGAGGGGGCAGAAGGAGAGGGAGAAGCAATTTTCCCACCAAGCAGGTGCCAGACAGAGTCTTAATCCGAGGACTCAGAGATCATGACCTTATCACGACCTGAGCTGAAGGCAGACCCTTAAGCATCTGAGCCACCCAGGTGCCCCAAATTCAGGATATTGAGAATATTTGTGATTAGCTCTTCTGAGACTTAAGTGTGAATGAAGAGACTTGATGTAGATTATGGTATTTGATGTGCTTATAAATATATAATATATTAGTGTTTATTAATCTATTAATACTAGGTAGAAATCTTTCTAATATGCACATGTATGTTCTCCTTATTTAGTAAATTCAATACCATGAAAAGAATTCATTTTTTCTTGAACATTTCCCACCTCTCCATGCTCTGAATATTAGCTTATATTTTTTAGAATTATGATTGCAAATACAGAAACTGTGAAAGATTGGGATAAATGTTTACAACCCAAAGACATAATCTGAAAACTTTATTTCTTGGAATTTAAGTTTCTATTATGACTTTATTTTCTCTTAACTTGTTCCTTCCCACTAAAAATAAATGCCAAGAAAATTCTAACTAAGTCATCTAATTTGAGGACTTCCATTTTGGGGAATACTTGTCATAAATTTAAGAGATGTAATAATTAATAAATCTTTAACTACATCTCCTACAGTATTCTGCAGAGATGACATTTGTTTGGTCTAAACTAAGGGGAGGAAAACCTTCAACCCAAATTAATCCAATTTTTTGATGTCTAGGAATCAAGCATTTTTACAGAGTTTGAGAGGCAAGTTATAAATAGATTTGTGTGTGTCTGTGTGTGATTCCTTCATCCAAACAACTCCCTATGGAGGAATAACTTTTATTAATGCTTTATTTTGCTTTACTTTGATTGCCTACACCAATGTAGGAATTATACTTCTAGAAAGATAAAACTGTCCTATTATAACCAATAACTAGAACACTGCAAGTAGAAAGCACATTACATGAATAAAGGTGGAAAAAGAGAAGGACAACTAGGATGGTTTTCCCTATTTCCTAACTGGGAAAGAAAGATTGGCTTGTAGGTGACATGTGCAAAAATGATGACCTATGCAAAATACTAGCATTCCATAAATAAGGGAGCTAACATTGTGGGCCTACTATGTGCCTGATATTACATTCCCTTGTGTTTCATTCAGTCTTTATAGTAGACTTGTGAGGTAAAAACTATTATCTACCTTTTATAGAAGTTAAAATTATTGTCATAGTGTATGTGATCAGTAGGGAACATGTCTCTTTGACTCCAAATTTAGTGGTTTTCTTATTCTACTAATCATATGTTATATAAATATGATGAGATTTTTGAGCATATTCAAGAGTGAAACAACTAAGGGAAATGTCTCTCTAGATCTTGGTTTCCAGTGAAGGAAAATATAATCCCTTCCTGAGAACTGATAATCACAAGCCTGCCCAGAGCTGGGTTTAAAGACCTCAAAACAAAAATTTTATTTAAAATGGTCTCAAATATAACCCTTAGGCTAAGTAAGTAACAAAGTAAGTAAGTAAATAAATAAATAAAAGTAAAAATAAAAATCACAAAATATACAAGAAAACAAGGGATCATGAGTGAGAACAAAAACAACCAGAATCAGATCTGCAAAACTTCAGGTATTGAAATTGTCAGACTAAGAATATAAAATAATTATATTTAGTATGATTTGAGATTCAAAAGATATTCATCAAAATCTGTCCAAAGATCAAGACACTATAAAAATGGCCAAAAAGTTCTGTCAAAGAAACAAGGGGAATTTCTAGGAACCAAACCATTATAATTAACATTTAAGAACTGCAAGATCTAAAAAGAGGCTTAGAAAGAGCTAGAGAAAGAATCAAGAAAATTAAATATAGTCCTGAAGAAGTTTTCTGTAATTCAACCTGAAAAGAAAAAAAAAAAAAAAAAAGTAGTTAATCAATTTGGAACATAGAGTGATACTTCTAATATATATCTAGTACCAGAAGGAGATAATGAAGAAAAATGAGGAAAAAAGAAATATTTGAAGAGATGGTAGATGAGAATTTAAAAAGTTGTTAAAAAGACCTCAAGTCTTAAGTCCTTAATTACCAGCAAGACAAAGAGCCACATCATAGTGGAGAATGAGATGACAAAGAATAGATCTGAAATGTGTGGAAAGAAAAGATTGGTCATGTCAACAGAAAAACAGTTGGAGAGAGAATTAGGGCTCAATGACAATAAAAAAAAGAAAAATGACTGTCATATTATCTTTAATATGCAAAGAAAAAATCCCCCAAAACCTGAACTTAGAATTCTAAGAATTGGAAGTCTAAACTGAAAGAAACTACTTTTCAATAAAAAGAGCTCAATACATTTTCAATCAAATTAAAAATTGAGTTTATCAAACTTGACACTTGTGGAGAGAAATTCTAAAGAATGTGCTTTAGGTAGAAAGAACATAATCCCAGATGGAAGTTCTGAAATCTGGACATGAATGACAAGGAGGAAAAGTAGTAAATATGGGGTGAATCTAATGAACTCTAACTTTATAAAATAATAACCTCCAAATTGTGGTGTTGTAAAACAAGATGAAACCAAAATATTAGACATAATTAAAATATAAATTAGGAGGGGATGACTAGAGTTACATCATTCAAAGAGCCTGTATTCTTTAGGAAATGTGAAAAGCTTGACCTTAAATGTAGTAAGAATGCATGTTACAAAACTTAGAGAGTATATAATTTGCAAACAAATAGAGAACACAAAGAAGAGTGAGAAAATGAAAACAGTGATTACTTTAAAAGTAATTTATAATTTATATACATTTATAAAGTAACTTATAAAGTAAATTTATAAAATAATTTATAATTAATCACTCAGTCATAAGGCTAGAGCAATGGTTTTCAATCAGGGGTGATTTTGGCAACGTCTAGAGATGGTTTTAACTGTCACATGTCAGGGATGGTGACACGATTGTATCTAGTGAGCAGAGGCCAGGGTTGCCAGAGGATAGGTCCCTATAACAAGGAGTTATCCAGCCCCAAATATCAATAGTGCTGAGGTTCAGAAATTCCAGAGTAGAGAACAATTAGAAGAAAAAGAATTAAAGATGTCTATATCAGTCATGGTGGATTTGTTCTGGTGTCAGACAACTCCAGAATCCCAGTGGCTTAAAACAAAAACATGTATTTGTCACTCATGCCTATTGCCAGACACCTGGGGCTCTGCTCCATGTCTCCTGCCTTCAAAGCCCAGGATGATCAACAGCCATTCCCTTGAACTGGGCTAATCATAATAATAGCAGGAAGGTCTAATGGCAGGAATTTTATACTACTTCTTAAAAGTGAAACACTTTGTTCCCATCTACAGATCATTTGTTGGAACTTGGCCTATCACTCAACAAACCACAAAGGGTCTAAAAAGTGCAGTCCTAATCTGTGCCCCAAAGGGAGGAGAATGGAAGCATTTGGAAAACCAGAAGAATGACTACCACCTCAGGCAAATGTGGCCCAAAGAAGGCTACCATGGTCAGATTAGCATCAAATAAAACAACTTTGAGACAAAAGCATTCCTAGAGATAAAGAGTCCCTTCACAATTGTAAAATAATTCAATTTGCTCCAGGCCATAAAAATTCTAAATTCTTACTCACCCAATAACACAGCCTCAAGAGAAACAGAGCAAAATTTGACAGTCAAGAAGAAGAAGGAGGAGGAGGGGGAGGAGGAAGAAAGGAAGTGAGGGAGGAGGGAGGAAAAGGAGGAGGAAGAAGACGAGGAAGGAGAAGAAGAAGAGGAGGAGGAATCCATCAACAGAACTTCTGAGAAGGGGTTTCCCTAGTGACAACAACATTTTCAGATTCTGCAGCAAAAATAGTTCAGGCACCACCCTACACAGGTTTTGCTCTAGACCTATTTAGGGACCACTGGTCATTCAAATATGAATGACCTTTCTCTTCTCAGGAGACATCACTATCTCTTATAATTGAAAGTTGAAGCATAAGATCATTTTACTCGTCTTCTCAAAACACTCCAGTGACTTCCTGGAGTCACTCAGAGTAAAAGGAAATATCTTTACAATGACCTCTAGGCCCCTTCACAGTCAGACTTTCCTTCCACTTGCATTTCTGATCTAATACTCTGTTCCTAGCTCACATTGCTCTAATCATACTGGTCCCTGCTGTTCCTTGAAAACACTGCTTACCCACTGTTATGGACTGAATTATGCCCCCCCCCCCCCCGCAGATCTTTTCCTAAATTATTATGTTGAAATCCTAACCTCCAGCACCTAAGAATGTGACTGTATAAGGAGACGGAAACTTTGAAGAGTTGATTGATTTAAACTGAGACCATTAGAGTAGGCCACAATTCTGTTGGACTGGTATCTTTGTAAGACAAGAATATTAGGATATAGAGAGACACCAGGGGCAGACATACACAGAGGGACAGCCACATGAAGAAGGAGTAAGAAAATGTCAATATGCATGCCAAAGGGAGAGACTGCAGAAGAAACCAACCATGTATGTATCTTGATCTTGGCCATCTAGGCTCCAGAATGGTGAGAAGGAAAGTTTCTTCTGTTTAACCAACCAGACTGTGATATTTTTTTTAATGGCAGCCCTAACAAGTAAATATACATAATCATATGAGCAACTATATGTCAGCAAATTTGACAATCTGGAAGAAATGGATGCATTCCTAGAGACATATAAACCACCAAAACTGAACCAGGAAGAAATAGAAAACCTGAACAGACCCATAACCGGTAAGGAGATTGAAGCAGTCATCAAAAATCTCCCAACAAACAAGAGTCCAGGGCCAGATGGCTTCCCAGGGGAATTCTACCAAACATTTAAAGAAGAATTAATTCCTAGTCTCCTGAAACTGATCCAGAAAATAGAAATGGAAGGAAAACTTCCAAATTCATTTTATGAGGCCAGCATTACCTTGATCCCAAAACCAGACAAAGACCCCATCAAAAAACTGAATTACAGACCAATATCCTTGATGAACACAGACACGAAAATTCTCACCAAAATACTAGCCAGTAGGATCCAACAGTACATTAAAAGGATTATTCACCAATACCAAATGGGATTTATTCCGGGGCTGCAAGGATGGTTCAACATCTGCAAATCAATCAATGTGATACAATACATTAATAAAAGAAAGAACAAGAACCATATGATACTCTCAATAGATGCTGAAAAAACATTTGACAAAGTACAGCACCCATTCTTGATCAAAACTCTTCAAAGTGTAGGGATAGAGGGTACATACCTCAATATCATCAAAGCCATCTATGAAAACCCACAGCATATATCATTCTCAATGGAGAAAAACTGAGAGCTTTTACGCTAAGGTTAGGAACACAGCAGGGATGTCCATTATCACCACTGCTATTCAACATAGGACTAGAAGTCCTAACCTCAGTAATCAGACAACAAAAAGAAATGAAAGGCATCCAAGTTGGCAAAGAAGAAGTCAAACTATCGCTCTTTGCAGATGATATGATACTATATGTAGAAAACCCAAAAGACTCCACTCCAAATCTGCTAGAACTTGTACAGGAATTCAGTAAAGTGTCAGGATATAAAATCAATGCACATAAATCATTTGAATTTCTATACAACAACAATAAGACAAGAAGAAAGAGAAATTAAGGAGTCAATCCCATTTATAATGGACCCAAAACCATACTAGGAATAAACCTAACCAAAGAGGCAAAGTATCTGTACTCAGAAACCTAACCAAAGAGGCAAAGTATCTGTACTCAGAAAACTATAAAGTACTCATGAAAGAAATTGAGGAAGACACAAAGAGATGGAAAAACATTCCATGCTCATGGATTGGAAGAACAAATATTGTGAAAACTTCTATGCTACCTAAAGCAATCTACACGTTTAATGTAATCTCTATCAAAATCCCATCCATTTTTTTCAAAGAAATGGAACAAATAATCTTAAAATTTATATGGAACTAGAAAAGACCTTGAATAGACCTTGAAATATTGAAAAAGAAAGCCAAAGTTGGTGGCATCACAATTCCAGACTTCAAGCTCTATTACAAAGCTGTCATGATCAAGACAGTATGGTACTTGCACAAAAACAGGCACATAGATTAGTAGAACAGAATAGAGAGCCCAGAAGTAGACTCTCAACTCCATGGTCAACTACTCTTCGACAAAGCAGGAAAGAATGTCCAATAGAAAAAAGACAGTCTCTTCAACAAATGGTATTGGGAAAATTGGACAGCCACATGCAAAAAGATGAAACTAGACCATTTCCTTACACCACACACAAAAATAGACTCAAAATGAATGAAGAACCTCAATGTGAAAAAGGAATGTATCAAAATCCTTGAGGAGAACACAGGAAGCAACCTCTTTGACCTCAGCCACAGCAACTTCTTCCTGGAAACATCGCCAAAGGCAAGGCAAACAAGGGAGAACATGAACTATTGGGACTTCATCAAGATCAAAAGCTTTTGCACAGCATAGGAAACAGTCAACAAAACCAGAAGACAACTGACAGAATGGGAGAAGATATTTGCAAACGACATATCAGATAAAGGGCTAATATCCAAAAGCTATAAAGAGCTTTTCAAACTCAACCCCCAAAGAACAAATAATCCAATCAAGAAATGGGCAGAGGACATGGACAGACATTTCTGCAAAGAAGACATCCAGTGGCCAACAGACACATGAGAAAGTGCTCCATCTCACTCGGCATTGGGGAAATACAAATCAAAACCACAATGAGATACCACCTCACCCCAGTGAGAATGGCTAAAATTAATAAGTCAGGAAACGACAGATGCTGGTGAGAATGCAGAGAAAGGGAAACCCTCCAATATTGTTGGTGGGAATGCAAGCTGGTGCAGCCACTCTGGAAAACAGCATGGAGGTTCCTCAAAAAGTTGGAAATAGAGCTACCCTACGACCCAACAATCACACTACTGGGTATTTACCCTAAAGATACAAATGTAGTGATAAACACCTGAATGTTTATAGCAGCAATGTCCACAATAGCCAAACTATGGAAGGAACCTAATTGTCCATCAACAGATGAATGGATAAAGATTTGGTTTATATATACAATGGAATACTATGCAGTCATTAAAATAAATGAAATCTTGCCATTTGCAATGACGTGGATGGAACTAGAGGGTATTATGCTGAGTGAAATAAGTCAGAGAAAAACAATTATCATATGATCTCCCTGATATAAAGAATTTGAGAGGCAACATGGGGGGTTTGGGGGATGGGGAAGGAAAAAATGAAACAAGATAGAATCGGGAGGGAGATAAACCATAAGAGACTCTTAATCTCACAAAACAAACTGAGGGTTGCTGGGGGCGGGGTAGGAAGAAGGTGGTTGGGTTGTGGACATTGGCAAGGGTATGTGCTATGGTGAGTGCTTTGAAGTGTGTAAACCTGGTGATTCACAGACCTGTACCCCTGGGGCTAATAATACATTGTATGTTAATAAAAAAATTAAAAAATTAAAAAAAAATACATAATCACCCCAGGGCCTTTGAATGTATTATCTTTGCCCAGAATACTCTTTCCCCAAATACACACAGGTTTCATTTTCTTACTAACTTCAGGTATGTCTTTAGACAAATATCTGCTCAACAATATTTGGTACCCCACATAGAAGGAAACCTGCTCCTCCCGACACTTGCTATATCCCTTCCCTGCTTTATTCTTTGCACAGCACTTCTCACCACTCAGCTCTCAAATATCTTAACCTTTTAATTGTTCTCTGTCGTATTACTAGAATTCAAGCTTCACAGAGTAAGATCATTGCCCATTTCATTTCTTTTTGTTCTCAGAACCAAAAGAGTGCTTATCACAAGGTAGGCATGCAATGAGCATTTATCAAATACATTTTAACAAATTACTCTCATTACTCTCAGTAATCCAAATATTAAGAGTTTAAATTACTCATTTTTAAAGGAGAGGGCAGGCATCCCCTACAGAGAAAAGTAAGCTCATTGGCAAGGAGACCCAAGACCTGCCAAGGCAGGTGAACTCACAGCAAGGTGAGCGCAGGGCTCATCATCATTTCACCCAGTAATTTCACCCAGAAAGCAAAGCAAACATGCCATTGGCAGAACTTCTCTGGGGTTTCAACATTCAGTCAATAATTCCAAAAGGTAGGAAAAAAAAATGGTTTCCTTTTATCCAAGGTAGCATTAGCAGATATAAAATTTTCTCTTTATTTTTTATAAGGATTTTATTAAAATTTTCTCTTTAATGGGCAGTTTCTTCTACTTCCTTTTTTTTTTTTTTTTTTTTTAGAAAGTTGAACTTCAGAGAATAGATATTTAGTAATAGGCTGCACCATTGGGTGCCTGGGTGGCTCAGTGGGTTAAAGTCTCTACCTTCGGCTCAGGTCATGATGGGTCCTGGGATTGGGCCCTGCAAGGGCTCTCTGCTCAGTGGGGAGCCTGCTTCCCTTCCCCTCTCTCTGCCTGTCTCTCTGCCTGCTTGTGATCTCTGTCTGTCAAATAAATAAATAAGATCTTAAAAAAAAAAAAAAGGCTGCATCATAAAGGAGAATAGTACTCTGCCTCTCTGTGTATGTGTGAATAGTGAACTCACTCAAATTTTAAGGTACTGAAATGTTTTGGGGCACCTGACTGGCTCAATCGGTGGAGCATGTGACTCTTGATCTCAAAGTTGTGAGTTTGAGCCCCACGTTAGGTGTAGAGATTACATAAAATAAAACCTTTAAAAAAAAAAGTTGTATTGAGATGTTTTAATGTGAATAAAGCAGGCTTTTGGGCTTTTTGTTCTCTTGGCTCTCCTAATTTTTTAATTGCACTCTATAATAATAAATGGATTTGCCATCCTAGGAGAGTGTCCATTGATTTAAGTTTAAAGGTATACTTCCTTTCATTTTGCACGCATGCATGATATAGGAACTCAGTTGTGCATAAAACGCATTACTTTCAAAAAATAAACAAAAAAAAATATTTTCAGATGATTTGGCTTTTGTTAGTAAGGTGAAATGTGGCCAGGAATGGTTTGAAAATCTATCATCTCATGGGCATTGAGAGTAGTTACAGATCTTAACTTTGGAGTTGATCAGAGTTGGTTTGAATCCCGTGTGACCACTTCCAAATTACTGTGGTCAAAACATGTAATTCTTTTCTGTATTTGTGGAATTCATAATTCAGAAATGTATAAATGAGGATCATAATACTTACCTCATCTCATTCATGTAAAGTTAGGTGAGATAATGCACATAAAGTATTTAGACACCTAGTACATGTGTAATAAATGTTAGCTATCATTAATGTCATTATCTTATGCCTTGACTTTTATGCTTGTTCCCTCTGTGTTTCTCTAAGTTTTCACACTGGCGAGAAGGTTTCTTTAAAAATATAACAACACACAATCCATAATCTTAAAATGCACTCCGTTGTGGAACGGTCTGCATTATGAAAAGTCAAGTCTCATGAATCAGGCCACCTTTCCCCTTCCTCATGAGATCTCCACAATCAGACAGTAGGGGAATTAAACTGGGAATGTGAAGAATCCTTATTACTGTAGAGACAAAGCAAGTTTCTCTCCAGCAGCTTTGAACACAACAGAATGCAAACAAGGGATTACCAAATAAACCTATTGTTTTCTAAAATGTGTCTATTTGTCCTTTTATTTCAAGGCCAGAGAAATAAATTAGGGACAAAACAGTTCTTTGGTAACTTATTTGCCTTAATTTTACAGTTGTAGGCTCAGGAGTCATGGGCAGGGCATTTCTTCTCTTCGACATAGAAAAGAGGTCCCCTGCCTGTGAAGTCATGCTTTAAAGGGTCCTGCTTTGGCCTCACCATCAAATGAGGAGTTCAGGACCAAGTGTTTGCTCCCTTTGTAGACTACATATGAAATCCTTAGGACCCCCAAATTCCCTGCTCCAAACCCCCAAGTCTGTCTTCCTTAAGCAGGCTATTAACAATGTGCACATGCCTGTGTCCCAGGCATGGCCAAGGAGCAATGGTTGGGGAAGTGGGGAGATGGAATGAAGGATATAAATGAAGCTGCATGTGTGGATTGGGTGCCTACATGTCTATACAAGGACTCTCATCATGCAGGACAGAGCCCGGGATGAGAAATGAAGAAACAGACTGTAGCATAAAGGGCCGGGTGCAGGGAGGCTGTCATATTCTAGAACTCTAAGAAATGCAAGAATTTTAATTTAAAATCTAGCTTCCCACTTCTTTGAAAGTAAGTTATTAAACATATTTCATTTAGCTCTTTTTTCCCTTGGTTTATATCACTTTTGTTCTGCGATATTATGTTGTTATGTGACATGGAACTCCATTTACATTCTTGCTCTGGATCCCACAAATGTCAGATGTAGGCTGAATCAAAGGACATATTACAGAGAGCCATAGATTATAGAATGTCAGAGCTGGCAATTGTCAAGATCAATATAGTGCAATCGTTTTATTTTACTAGAAGCAAAATTAGATTGTGTAGGGATTGACAAAAATTTATAGCTTTATAGATTCTTTGATGAAAGATGACACAGGTGGCATGATTCATTAGATATGATGATTAAGAATGGTTTCAACCATGTTAATTACTGTGTTCGAACTATCAGAAGATATTTGTATTTTATGGTGTGTCTTTGACACTGAAAAAAGTGTTTGGGGTGCCTGGGTGACTCAGTTGGCTAAGAATCTGACTCTTGGTTTTAGCTCAGGTCATGATTTCAGGGTCGTGAGTTTAAGGCCTGTGTAGAGCTCCATGCTGGGCGTGGAACCTGCTTAAGATTCTCCCTCTCCCTCTTTCTCTGTCCCTGCCTTCCCCTCCTGTGTTTTCTCTCTATATTAAAAAAAAAAAAAAAAAAAAAAAAAGTTTGGTTAACTTCTCCTGATGGGTGGTGGTTGAATGTGTAGTGGTGAATTAGAGTTCAAGCCTCATACCTCTTCAGGTAACCCCTACTTACCTCTAGAAAGTTCTAGTCTGAGTTCTTAAATGAGAAACAGACCCAAGTAGATCCTTATATCTAGGTAACCCCACTCTCTTCCACCTGATGTGCTCATCCTGGCCATTATTGAACATACCAGGAGCAGATGCCCAACTTAAGGGAGCTCCCTTGACTTGCCAAATACCTACTAAATGACTGGTAGGATTATTTTGTCCAACAAGGGTATTAGTAACTAGTTAGACTCTCTTTTAAGAAATTTGAGTATAAAATAGAGAGAAAAACTGAGAGTAGGTATGGGAGCAGAAGTTAAGAGCCACACAGATAGAAAGCAGCATGGGGACATCATGTGTAAGCAGAAGCTTAAAGGGTAGAAGAAATGATGTCAAGGAAAGGTCCACAGACATGGAATCAAGGAGAAAAGCTGAGACACATTAGTGGTGAAGACTGGGTGAAAACAGATTTGTGGCTCAGGGGGCACTCGGTCAGGGGTGCAAGCAAAACCTCTTGGTCATTGGCAGCACTCAAATTCTCAATGACTTACCAGTTCAAGATATTCCAAACTTCTTGAGGCCTGTCTGACTGAAATGGATTCCACCTCCCCCCAAGAATTCTTACCATTTTACTTCTCCTGGAACCTAGGAACTTAACACTGATCATGAATAACATTTATTGATCCCTCACTTTTCACCAGAATTGTTTTAAGAGTTTTTCAAGGATTTTCCCTTTAACCTCAGAACAATTACTTGAAGTAAGTACTTTCATTAGCCCCCTTTAAAAATAAGAAAACCAAAGCAAGATTTAACCAAGAAAGGTTAAATCAGTTGCCCAAGGTCACATAATGTTCATATAGGGAATAGAACTTGGAAGTCAAAGGTAGGTAGTATGATTTAGAGACCAAGCTCAAAGCAACCATACAATACGACCTCTGTATGTTTGAGATTTGTTTTCTGTCTTTCCTGTGTTTATTATTTTACTGCTCACCCCTGGCATGCCATATTCTTGGATAGGTTTATGTTCCTTGCAACCCAGAGTTCCTAAGTAATCCAATTCTCAGCAACAACAGACCTGCCGTTTCAGTCACTAGACAATTAGTTTTAGCTTTCTTTTCATGGGCATATAGTCAGGTTGTTGTTGTTGTTGTTTTGTTTTGTTTTGTTTTGTTTTCCTGATTGTGCTGTGCACACAGCAGGCCAGCTCCTTGGAATATAATGTTCTATCTGACCTGCTCCTAGGAAGAGTGATCCTCTAAAACAGCACATCCTGTCCTAAACTCAGCTAAATTATAGTCTGTCTTGTCCCCTAGACAGAGAAATCCTGAGAGCACTAATTGTTCTTTTTTCTTTTATTTTTTGTCTCTTATAGGCCTCACAATATCTGGGACAATGATTCTCCAAAACAGGTCAGTAAATGAACATAATGCCTTCCTATTTATATTCTGGACTTCAGATGTTCATTCACACTCTGTTCTAACCTACCTTGGGAACAAGCCAATTTAGTCAATAGAGAATATATACCTAATCCAAGGTGGCTTTCAACTCAGAATGGTAATATGTAGGCCTTTAAGAAAATTACTTTGGTATTAGAGACAGAAGGCCAGACCAAAAATTTTGTATTAGAATAGATATAACTGAGTTAATAGTACATAATTAGAAAAATAAGACCTTATTTGTATAACACTTTAAAGAGTGAAGAGCATATACATTTAAATGGTCTCATTTCATGCTCACAGTGTACATTTGAAGATTTATTATTGTGGTCTTGAAGTCTGCACCTGTGCTAAACCATGTGGGCAGCCATATGGGTCAGTGGGATCTTCTCTGCTGCTAAAGTTCTGTGAGACTCTTTGCTCTGGGATCCTGTGTGGCACTGCCTAAGAAGCCCCAGGATTGGGCTGGGATGTGGTAAGGATGGAAGAGTCCATCTTCAGCTCTGTCTGTGATCAATCCTCTGGGAATGAGGGGGCAGGTGATGGTTTGTCCCTTGGGTGTTACCAATCTGCCAGTCTCCTCCAACCCATATAGACCTAACTGTGAGTGAGATTGAAGTATTTTTCTAAAAGACCAAATTTCAGAGGAAATGGTATCTCTCTCTCTAAGGAGTGTGAACCATAGAAAACCTTTCTCTCGTGATCTCATTAATCTCTGCCCTTCTCCTTTCTATGCTGCCTTTCCCTCAGAAATTTTCACTTTTTCAATGTAAGAGACAAAACTTTACATCTTGGATCATTTTAAATCAATCCCTTTTTTCCCCTCCAATCCCTTTTTTTCTGGTCCTCCATAACTTTCCTTGATAATCCCCATTGTTTTCCATGGGGAGATGCTTCCACCACCATTTCTATCTTCTTAAACCTTAGTCCAACTATTAATTCAAAAGGTTGTTGTTTGCTCAGTCATTCATTATTCAGAAAGGAGATTATGGACCATAGTCCTGCAAGTAATGATGGTCAGAGGATATCTAAATCCACTGTAGTTTCCTCACCAGAGATAGCCAGGCCAATCTCCTCACAAGTGTACCTGGGATGCTGGTTCACACTGCTATAGCCAAAACTTTCTCTGCAATAATATACTCAGATTTCATTTGCAAGAAGAGCAGTCATCCTACCCCCTTGAGAAGAATAAACTCGGGCATTGTTGTGAGGGCCTTAGAGTCTTTTCTGGGCTTGGATCTGGTTACCAGTACATCTACTAGGTACAAATGTGTTTCTTTTTGCTGTCAAAGAAGAATAAACCACTTCTGATTACATTTTAAAAATTTCAAATGCTTTCTTCCTTCACACCAAACCTAGTTCCCCTTTCCCAAGGGAGTGGGGTTAATTGATTCTAGCACAGTGTAAGAAAATGGAACCTTAGAGAAATTAAGTGAATTACCAAGCAATGGCAGATGCACGCCCTGCAATGTCTCACTCATAAATATTAATTGTATACTTTGCAAGAAATTTACTGGCAGCTCTGAGGAAACTTCTGATGGTAAATTATTGAATCTATTTGTTGATCTCATTTTCCATATTCCCTTCATTTCCTTTCCAGCTCCCTCTTTTTTAAAAAGAAACAGTGTTAAATATATTCAAAAGTTCTTGATTTAGAATGATCCAAGATGTAAAGTTTTGTCTCTTACATTGAGAAAGTGAAAATTTCTGAAGACAAGAAGGAAAAGGTTAAATATTCTTTATGTCATAACTTCTTTATAGATCCCCCAGAGTTAATGCTCATAGCATCTATATTCTCTTTGATTATCCCCTCCCCCAACCCTGTGCCTTACACAGAATAGGAACTCAAGAGAGTCTCTTAGAATTCCGTGTATGATTTTATTGAGAATGTTTAAGTAAAATCATCCCAGAAGTCTGATTCTTGCCAATAATATTCATGCCAGGTCAATTCTCCATCAACAAATTCTGTTCTGCTGTTGAGATTTTTTAAAAATCAAATTATGTGAAAGTTAATGTCTTTACCAAAATGGAAGGATCTGAAAAATGTTTTTTTCCCTTTATTTTTGAGGAATACCATTTCTGGCAGAAAAGTAATTCTGACTTACAGTTTTCTAAGCAGTGACTTGCTTAGGGAGATGTGTACTTCTCCTCCTTCCTCACTCAGCTTTTCTGGTCAAGCCTAAAGACTGAAGAGTTTAAAAAAACAAACAACCATCTCTTCCTCATTTTGCCTCCCTCTAAACATTGCATTTTACCATTGCGCAGTCTTCTCTCCCTACCATATTTTGCGCTCGCTCTCTCTCTCTCCCTCTTTCTCTTTCTGTCTCTCCCATATTTAATACACACCTGCAGAAAGTGGAATTTCCTTTGGCAAATGCTTATTATATATGTTTCAACAACTGCTCGATGTTCCAGGAATTGGTCTTTTCACTTCTGTCAGCAGCCTAAGCATCCCTGGGACATATTTCCAGATTTTCAAGGAAAGAAACCCCATCTTCAAGTTAAGGGTAATGAGCCACCTTTTATTTTGGATTGGTGGTTAAGCCATAGGGTGGGAATGACCCACGATCTTTCCAGTAGCCATGAAAGAATGTGACGAACATTCAAATACATTATTTTCAAGTCAGGGAATTGTAGACGAAGGTGTGCCACGCAGCGGGAATACAGACTCTGAGTAAACACCTGAATAGGATGGACGGTGGAAGGAAGATAAACCTACTAAGACCTTAACAGAATGAGGTCTGATTACCACTGCAATAGTCAAGGGAGCTTTTTGCTCCTTATCCTTCTGCACTTCTGCCACTATTCCCTTCCCCACAGATACCAGGGACAGCACAGTGAGCTGGAGGGGCGGCAAATGGAGAAGCTGAGCAAACAACAGCCAGTTAGAGCCTCTTCCTGCCCATCTGTTGGTTTTTGAGCCTGAGTTAAGATCATGTCAGAGGATCCAGAAAAACTTTATATCAGTCGAGAGACTGAAACTTGATATAAGAAAGGACTAGCTTTTCTTTTATATCTAAAGATGATATGTTTATTGTTTCCTGAAAACCATCAGAGATGTTATGAATTCTGTCCAAGAAATTGCCCAGAGAAATGAAGAAAAGGCATACATGAGAGAATAAGGATTCCTTTTTTTCCCTCTTCATATACAACTGTGCCCAACTTATTCAACAAATTACTTATTGTTCCATGAATAAATTTTTGGCAAAAATTTATATCGATTTATATCGTATCACCAGATCCCATTTAGCTTACAAACCTTAAATAAACAAAAGAAATTCTGAATGACTTGGGTGAGAAGGAATTGTTTCTGATTTAAATAATGAAGATTTAAATATCCCCTAAGAGCTTTTCTAGCATTTGCTCAAGATGCTTATGAGTTCCTTTTGTTTAGTCAGTACTTCAAATAAAAATGCTCTCTAACACTGGAAATATAGCTTGGAGCAATTCAGATAATGGCTCCATAGCCTTGGTCCTCACTAGAATCTTACTTTACATAACACAACACATTGTTGGGAATTATAAAGAAGTTCATTATCTTCCTTTGAATAGGAATGCAGGAGAACTATTTATTTCAAGTATTATCTTAGATAATGTGTAATGTTCTCTTAAGCTAGCTAACTTTGGCCTGGCCATGTGCCCAAGTATAGTTAATCCACATGGGCTTAAAGGAAATTTTATTGTGCTGAGTTGAATCATTTCTTGAGGATGGATATTCCATTTCTTCCAGTTATATAATAATTTTGATATTTACTCTTTGGGGACTGTTCTGAGATAGTCTAAGCTGTTAACCTATAGTGTGCCAAAATATAGACTAGGCCCCTGTGTAGTAAATTAAACCCCCAAGCAATGAAATGTTAGGGCTTCCCCAAAGCAATGGAAATGTCTTGAAACAGAGGATGTACACACATAGAGAATGTCAGACCCACGCCATGGGATTGCCAAGAATTAGATGCATTTTTCTCTCCAGAAGAGATTAGACTGGTAATCTCCAAATACAGGGAGAAATGTGAATGCAAAGGGTAATTGGTTTCTTCTTTCTTCTCATATCCCATATGGCTAAAGAATATCCAAAAAATTAAGTAGAAAATATAACATCTAAGATTTAGATTAGACAAAACAAGAAAAACTTTAAATAAAGATTGCTAAGAGAGAATGTGGAATCCCTTGAACTAGTTCTATAGCAAAGGAAATACCCTGGTTTTGATGTTGAGATATTTGTCACTGAAGGCAAGTGACTGAGCCCTAGGGGTTCATCCAATGCCCTGAGCTGCATTCCCCACGTTCCTATAGTTCACAAACATTTCAGTTTGGAGTGAAGAAAGGTCTGTGAAATGCTGGCATCCTCCCATGTTGCCTTCCACTTGTGGGTTTCTGGAGTATCAAACAAAGATTTCACTTTAATTTAAACTGGAACCTAGGCCTAAATTTTTTCAAACTGAACTGCTTTTCCTAAAAAAATTCATAACTTTGACATTCAAAAATAAAATCAAGAGTCTAATTTATAACCAACGGCTTAAAAATCATCAAACATTTACTCATTTCCATATGGGAGCAAGGCGCCTATTTGCAAAAAGCTTGGGAAAAGACATACACTTGCTGAGATTCTCCTGGAACTCACACCTTTGGAAGTTGCAAATGCCCATGTCATTTAATAGGGTAGTCCTATTAATTTGTGTGGTTGGTGGGTAAAAATCTAACACCTTGTCACTCAAGCACTCATAATGAAATCTAAACTGTGCTTCCAGTTGTGGGGTTCAAAGAAATCACTCATGACAAGCTTATTATCTTGAGAAATACAAAGCAGAAAAATGCAAGTTTCTACCATTGTTGTTCAGGCATACTCCTTAGGATAAATAATGATGACAGATTTAATGAATCTGTGAAAGAAAGTTATAGTTTCAATATTAGCCTACACATTTATATAATCTATTGGCATAAAATTGTAATAAACATATTCATGTGAAAACATCATTTATTTTGAAAGTTCCTCATTATAATCTTCTTAGACTTATCCAACCATTTAATGCATTATTTAATACCTATTAAACAGAAAAATCACACACCTTAAAAGACAAATTATAGAATTACTTTTCTCCAAAACATTTTCTGTAATCAAAGGCAAAGTTTCTCTTTCTTTGAATCTCCATTTCTTCCCACCAATTCATGCTACCAACAATTTTCTTCTTATATTTTTATTGTTACTTTGAAAGAATTTATAGGCTATAACTATGTTCTTCTGAGTCTTCTCTTTTCAACTATGTAAGTTTAGCTTTCCTAGACTCTTAATATGTCATCCTGTCTAATGGCTGAGGCATTCTAGGTTGCCCTCCTTTGCATCTCCATGGGGTTGTTATTATACATGTTGGCCAAGTTGTTGGGAGGTGAGGTGCACATGATGTCCTTTGTGCAATCAGTCCCAACCCATGTCTCCTCATAACTGGGGCTCCAATCAGACACCATGTCAGATTAGATGGAACCTACTAGGCTCTGTAGTGGGGCAAAGGCAGAAAGAGCCTCTTCTATCACTGGGTTTGGCTTGATGAAGCAGTGGCCTGTTAAGGAAGAGGAGATCCAAAGTCTTCTCTCCCATGGCATCCTGCAGGGAACCTTCTCCTAATGGTCACCAACAACCAAGTAGAAAGGCAGGTGCTGAGGAGATGGTTCTTTCCAGAGTTTTAGTTTGATCCTAAATCCAGGGCTTCTTCCTTAGGAAAATCAAGGGCTCTGGTCTATTTATTATCACAGCAGCCTCACTATATCATAGTCATGCTGTGAATGAGGCAAAGATGTCATCACAAATGTTCGAAAAGGTAAAGACGAATACCTTAGGAATTCTGGAATCTCCTATATGTGACATTTAAAAATAGATCCAAATTCTCTAAGCTGTCTGGACTCTTTATAAAGAAGTGGTAGAAATAGTTACAGCATAGTGGTATGCTAGTATGTGTTTAATAACAGACTCTCAGAAAAAAAAAACTATGCATTTATATATGTACCTAAGTGTTATCATAAATTTTACTGATACAAAGGATGTATAGCACATAATTGACAAATAATAATAAAATGTACAATGCCCTTTATTGTAAATTCCACATAGCTGATTGATTCTCACAGATTGATGTGGTTGAATTTTGCTAAACTCTATTCATAAGTGGCCAGCCCATGGTTGTAAGAGATGAATGAGTATAGTTCTAAAATGAGTTATGGTTAATATTTTTATTTACATTAATGACTGAGACTAAAGTGAAAGTGAAAGTGAAAAATGATGTGTCAGAATTTCATAGTGTATCAATAATGTCAGCAACTTTTTGGTGCAAATCTGGGAGAATAATCCTCAATTTTTTGTGCTGCTCACATTGTGATGGTGATAGACACAAGTTTAATCTACATTATTAACATTTTCTCCATTACTTCTCATGACTAAACAATCAAAAAAGGAACAAATCAGGCTGTGATTGGTAGCCACCATGATCAATTTAAAGCTACCAACATATTACTGATTGCAGAGCTGAAGAGATGCACAGCAGCACATCGTCATATATTCTTCCTACCACAAAAATAGAATATGTGGTAATAACCTCAAAGGCATAAATAATAGAAAAAAGTAGTATAATACTTAGGATGTGATGAGTTTGGGGTATTTGTTATGTTTCTTTTTAGTATGATTCATTTAATATGTAAGTTTCATGTTGTAATTTTTAATAATGGCTTTGTGTAACAACTGGCTCACAAAATTCCTGAAAAATTTCTAGTCAGCTCTTGTAAGCCAGCTCAAGTGGGCTCCAGAATATCACGGACCACACCTTAGAAGTATTAAAACATTATAACGATGGGAAACTAGAGCTGTAATGGATCTTAACCATTGTTCCTGGTAAGTGTGGACTCTTGATGTGTCATGGTTTGTAGAGGGGATTCTATCAGCACAGTAAATTCTGGTCTGGTTCCCAGATTCCTGGTGTTATGAATCACTGTGAAAGCATCTCTAGTACAAGTTGGCCCTTTTCATGGGGAAGCTTGGCAGGGGAGTGGCAGCTTTTGATAAAGGCCAGGCCGATTTCTGTGTCTGTTTGCCATACTCCATGTTTTGTACATGTGTGTGGGAAAAGATGCAGCACAGAAAAAGGCACACATTGGGAAGTCGTATCCTACCACCCAGTACTCTAAAGCCTAAGGCCATCTGGAGCTTTAGGAATGTCTGGGCTCCTCTAGGATAAAGATGTTCTCTATATATTCAGAGGCAATCACAGAGAGTAAGCATGGAAATGGTAAAGATTTGAGAGAGAAATGAAGTTTCAATATTGTGATTATGCAGAATGGAAGAGAGAAAAGTTAAAATCATCAACTCCAGCTGGGACTAGAATCATAATAACTCAGAACAGTTAACATTTACTGTTTCACTGCATATTTATAATATGCTAAGTACTTTACGTGCATAATTTCACTTAAACTTCACAACTACCATTATAAAATAGGTATTATTTTTCTTGCCATTTTTCACATAGGGAAATTGGTTGAGGTAGTTGCACAAAATAATACAGATATAAATGGGTGGAGCTGGAATTGATAGAAATCACAAATCTTTGAATGATGAATATATGCAGTTGTATGATTTTCTCCATCAGCTGTCCATATATTGGGACCAAGAAGAATAGGGTTGAGTTTTACTGGTTAGATTTGATAGAAAAACAAGGGAGGGGTGGGAAGAGAGTTGTTTCTTGGTCCTCTGGAATTCTCATCTATGACCAGGATGAAAAGGGGAATAAACTTCCCAATTTCTACCACCTTTAAAACCCAGGGTCAAATTCTACCAAGAATAAAAAAGTGTTATGAGTAACCAAAAGACTGTCAAATTCCAGGGTCCTGACACCAGGAATGAAGACTGTAATAATAATTCCCTCACCTTAAGCTTCTGGAATCACTTAACTATTTGTCTTCATAGAATGTAATCTTTATCCCAAAACTAGCCTGAGAGAAACAGAGGCAAATGACTTCTGGTTGTCAGACTGACAGCAGGCTTTAATTAAAAAGTGGTGGTGATACCTATCCCTGGATATGGAGTAATGTCTCAGCAGGCTAGTCTACAAATGGCCTGAAGCTCTACTGGTAGTAGGAATAAACAAGACAAAGTGGGAAAATGGTCTGTTTTACAATGGCCCTATGATGTGTCCTGCATGGGTCTGCTCTGTCCTGAGTTGGTGGTTTGGGTTCAGTATGGTCTTGACTCCTTGTGCTATCAGTCCTACTTATCACCTTTAAGGTGGCAAAACTATTGGCAACAATTTTGTTTCTGTTACACAAGCCATCTCTCAACTTATTTAATGTTTAAAGATAAAGCTTATTATAGCTGTTACCATGGTGGTTTTAAAAGCTAGACCCAAATGTAAGTCTGAGGACGAGGATGCAGAAAAAAAGAAATACTTTCTAATATCATCCGTGGCAGTTTTAAAATATGACCTTAAAATGCCAAGGTAGGGGTCTATGTCTTTTCTCTACAGATATAACTACAATTATAGGCTAGGTGGTAATCTCTGAGTCCAGGTCAGAAAGGGCTGTGCAACTCCTACCTGGTCTTCTTGGGATTCTCCAGGACACTCCCTCTCAGAACCCAGTCTCCATGCTGTGAGAAGCTCAAGCCTCATGGAGAATGACAGGGAGATATTCTGTTCATCAGTTCTAGTGGAACCAATGCATCTCAGCTTGCCAGAAAAATGAGTGAAGAAGCATCTTATAAATAGGTCCTCTCCTTCCAGATATGCCTTGTTCCAGCTACATAAGTCTTTCTGGCTAAGTCCCCAGACATTGAAGGGTAGAGAAGAGCTGTCTCAACTGTGCCCTTTCCTAATTCTTGACCTACAGAATCTGGCATGTGTAAAACAATGCTCACACTGTTGTGTGCTTTCAGAGGCAAAAGTTGCCTGGGTTCTTGTCTCCTGGAATAGTGGAGGTTCTGTGAGTCTGATTCACCTTAACAACTGCCAAGAAAACTGGCAGTGGCCTAACATTTCAAGTTAAAGTTGACAGAAGAAAGACAACCTAGGAATAAGGACAGTTACTATAATCCATATAATAATGATACTAGCATCTATTTTCACTGCAGTGCTGATCTGGGGCTATTTCTGTATATTCTTATTCTTTTGCACTTCAGTCTTTCAATGTTTTGTGTACATAGTCTTTGGGGATGATTTCTATATCTTCTTATCCTATTTAACTTGAATCTTTGCATATTTTGGGTGCGCAGTGGCAGCAGGCATTCAGAGCAGTATTATGTGCCCAATGACAACGTGAAGCACAGGCAATGATCATATTGTGGCCCAAATCAAATATGGAGTCAAATGGTTCACATCTTGGATTGTTCCTGAGAGGCCACCAGGAATGAAATTGGTGAGATGCTTCCTCTAGTTCCTAGAACAATCAGACCCAGGCAAGCTGTGGTTGAAAATTTTTCTGGGGGTAGAGGATTTCTATTTCCATAGTCCCAAGATGATATAACAAAAGGGAGCTCCATATTGAAAAAAATGAAAAAAATTCAAAGGATGCCCAGTTTCTGCAATTGTATCAATATCAAAATTATCTTTTTAGATATAGCTCCTGGTTGATATTTTACAGAATGGCTTATGGGTTAAATTTCACTTTTCTAAGAGCAGAAAAACTGAGAAAATTGGCACTGAGTTGGGTATTGTTATATGCAAATTGGATTAATCTTTGGGTTAATAGATCTGCTTGTTCAATCCAACAATTGGCTATTTCCTTCAATCTTTGGTAGTTTATTGCCTAAGAATCATTCAGCAGTATTTATTGAATGAAATAGTTGCTTTTATGTAACATTGTTATGATCTAGTGTAGATATATTATTAATATTAAAAGTAAATAAATATTAAATAGTATACAAATTAAACATTTGCATTATCTGCAACCAAAAACATTTCTAGGAATTATAGTTGATTTGCCATCCAAAGTTCTTCCTACAATTATAGAAATCAGTTTCTGGGCAGTATATTAACTTAAAGAAAAGGAAATCCTGCATATTCTGGAACCCTTATTAATTGTAACTTTCTTCTAAAAACAAAGGTGGACTGGTGAAGTAGACATGAATCTTGGTTTTCCCACTGTTTAGAGCTCTAGAGGCTGAGTAAGGGAGAAGATGTGCCCATCCCACCCCCTTATAAGGGATCACCATATACCCTAGTTTGCTCTAGAAGCAGTCCAACTTTATATCTGCTCTCCTGATACAATTATTATTAGAACCCCTTTTCACTCTCAGAAGTGTTCTGGTTTGGATGATAAATTATATGGTCACTCTATTCACAAGTCTAGGACAAAAGTTCAAGCTCCCTACCTATACATATATACATGGTCCAGATTCCCTCTATGCATGTGAATCACTGGCCATAGCACAGAATCCTGTGTCCAATTTCTTCCATCATGTGTAAAAATGGAATCCATTAAATCTATATTCCCCTTGGTTTTTCACTATAAAACCAAATTACCTGCAATCAAAGCTCAGTTTGTTTCATTTGTATGAACCAAACACCTGCAACTTTTATGAAACATCATTTGGGATTAGTTTAAATTTTGCAAACATTAGTAATTGTTAAAGGCTTAATTTAAACACAGTACTTACTCTAAGGTGGGCTAAGTGCTGTTTTCCAGAAGAATTCCTTGGTTTTAAATAGATCGAAAAGCCAGATACAGTGTAGAGGAAAGAATATCAGACTTGCGGGTCTGGAGCTCTGTGCTTAAATCCATACTTTGCCCTCTATGTGGAGTGGGACAATACATGACAGTTTTCCCAAGATTGTCCCAATTTACACCTGCTATTCAGTGTAGCTATTAAGAATACTCCTTTTCATTCTCAAATGTGTCCTGGTTTGGAAAGCAAAGGATATGGACCCCCTACTTAGAAGTCATATAAGATCGGGCAAAAAAATTAACACTTTTGTGTCTCCATCTCTTATTTGCCTAAAAATTTCCATTCCAGAACATTATTTTGAGAAGTGAATAAGAGTGTGCAAACATGAAAAAGCATTTAACAACCCAATATACTAAGCAAGTGTAACATAACTATTTTTCATGCTTCTGCCTGGGGTCAGCAAGACCCCCCGTGGTTGAGCCCGGTTCTTGCTCAGTGCAGTTGCTGCCTTTTCTCTCAGGGGGCCCAGCCAGCTCAGTGAGAGAGTCAGTTCCCCTTTTGTTTCACCTTGTCTGAGCTCTCCACTACATCCTGTGTACACCACACTCACTCCTGTTTCCTAATCCTTCTACATATTCTCCCCATTTTCTGGAATATCTTCTCTTTGTCACTCTCACTGTTCACCTTCTTAGCTAACGTCCCAACTCAAATCACATCACTTGAAAGAAGAATTCTGTTAGTATCTGTAGGGGCTTGGGGGTGCTGTCTAAGATTCTGACCACTTAAGTTTAGGTACAAAACCAATAAGTAGGAAATGAAGTATAGTTTTATCAATTAGGGAAAGCAATGATACTACAATGCAGAGCTCTGACCAATGGCTGGATTAGTTCCAGGCTGGGGTGGGGAATTCTATTTCCTTTTTCTTCACATGCTTAGGTGTGCTGAGGTGGAAAGAGAGAAAGGAAAAGGGAGAAAGGAAAGAAGAGAGAGAGGGGCCGGCCTAAGGATCTAAAAGCCCACTGATTAGAAGACCTCAAGTCTTCTCACACTTGAAATCATGAAAGAATGACAAATTCTTTCATTCCAAACTAATTTCTCTCTTCTTTAACACCATTTTTACTGGTGGCAACACTGCATAGTTTAATGAATTGCTCTCTGATCGTTTCTTGGCAGTCATTTTTTAAACAGTAATGATATTATCAGTTCTTGGATATCACTGGTTGGTTCTTCACTTCTTCAGTATCTTTGAGATACTGAAGATCTTTGAGATACAGTATGTTTGAGATACTGATCTTTGAGATACTGAAGATCTTTGAGATTTGAGAGAATCTAAGATAAACTAGGCTCCTACTAGATAATTGTTATTGGTCAAATGATTGAGTTGCAGGCTTAAATAGCCAAAGTTTTGGGGGAGAAACTTGACCTTTTTTAATTTGATAAGATCACATGGTAGGACTATCTCCTATCGCTGAAAATATTCCTATCACTATATTGCTATTAAAAACACCCCAGTCCTACAAAGAGGGAGAGGTGCAGAGATCATATCAGCAAATACTTTCCCAACTCCTTCATGCTCCTAAAAATGTAAGAACAGAGGAAGTATGGAGAACAACCCAGAAAGCCTATGAAAAGACCAACTGCTGGTCAACAAACTCATCTCCTCTTCCTCCTGTACCTGTAGCTACATTTTATTTCCCAGCCTTCCTTGCAGGTAGGCGTGTCCATGTGATTAGGTTTGGGCCAGTGGAGTTCTGGCAGATGTGTTGTAGGCCACTTTCTGGCCCACACATGGTCTCCCATACTAAACTCCTATACTCTTGCCCTCCTGCCTGGCCAGAACAGAAAAGGCCCACAGGGAAACACTAAGAGTCCTGGACTAGAGAGCTTTCATTGGGAATTGGTACCTAAATTAGTGCTTGCCGGAGAGCTACCCAAAATGGAACACTGGCATCGGATTTAAAGAGGAGTAAACTTGTATTATCTTGAGTTGTTGAAATTTTAGTTTTACCTGTTATTATTGTTAGTTAGTATTATTGTGCTAGTGCCTTCTTGATGTAATCAGAATAATCAAGGATTTCTTTCCCTCACAAATTATGTTGCTAATGACAGTTACTTTAAGAATCTATTGGCTATAAAACATGCCTTGATTTCAGAGAGGTTAAAAGGTGAGAAAAAAAGTGTATCTTAAATTGATGAAATAGGATAATTCAATGTTCCTGCATGGGATTTTTCATGACCTTTACGTGAGTCCCATAGCAGGCGCCTTGAAGAATGGAAAAACTACTCTCTCTGATGATCAAAATGTAGGCTCTTAGAGGACTTAAGTTAATCTGGTTGATTCTCTCTCATGTCCCACACCCAGAACATCACTGGGTATATTCTGGGAGTTCAGTAAAATTGGTCAAATGAGGGACTAACGTTCACATTTTAGAAACCAAATGGTCATTTATTAATTTGTGATAAGAAATCTAACTTGCTCATGTTGCTGCAGCGTTCAGGTCTGTGTGAGGAGGAATTCTCCATCTGCAGGTAAACCTCATGGGAAAGTGAACAACAGTGAGGAGCTTGGATTCAAAACCCAGAGATACCGGGTGTTTTACAGTCTCATGGTGTGACGCAGGCTAGCAGGGCTTCTGAATCATGCAGGAGGAGACTATGCGGAGGCAGAAACCTTACCTTTTTATGTGGACTCCCGAAGAGCTGCCTTGAGACTGCAAAGCTGAGTTTCTGTATTTATGTGAATTGTAGTCTTCAGTGTTAAAAAATCTATAAAGCCGTTTCCCCTATTTGGTTCTAAATAATTTCGAGTGGATGCTTTTTTTCTAATGACTGTGTTTAGGTCTCTGTGAGGATGTCTCTGTCCCTGAAAGAGGAAAACATACCATGTAAGAGCTTGTCCTATTCAGACGTGCCTTGAGTTGGCTCTTTCTGGCAGGGCAGTAAGCAGGGACTGTGTCTTGCCGATTGCTGTATCCCCAGTGCTCAGTAAAGAACCTGGCACAGAGCTGGTGCTCAATGCGTATTTTATGAATAAGTTCTAACTACTGGTTAGAATAGCTGAAAGGGTGACTCAAAGCTGAAAACCGTATCAACTCCTATCTGGAATTGGAAAATAATATTAGCCCCATTTTTTAGAGTTTATTTTTTTAATGAGCCAAGCACTTTACATATATCAGCTTGTCTAATATAAAAGGAAAACACTAGCATTATTTCCAAAATAGGAAGAATTTGAGACTCAGAAGGACAAGCCATTTGCATAAAGTCACAGAGTGACAGAGCTCAGGTGTGAGCTGAGGTGTGATCTCGAATTAAGCCATTCTTGCCCACTATGCCTGAGAAATGATGTCCTTTGAGGAAGGGGATAGCATCATTGCTCTGAAAGGACACAGCTCCAACTGTGTACACTCCTACCTGCTTGATGGAGGTGCCTAACCTCCAACTGGCAAGTCTACCCAGAAGTGAATAAGGCTATTTTTTTTTTTTTTTTTTTGAGAAAAATGGTTCTCATTTGAGCCATACCCTTTCAGGTACAGCCTGAGGCGATTGTGGTCCCAGGTGAGAGTGAGCACAGCGTGATTGACCACATGCTCTCTATTACTTTAGCTGCTAAGGATCTGCAGTGAATTCCAGATGCCAGTTTCTACAGCATAGTATTATAGGCTGAGGGACCAAAACATTTGCAAAGACATAGAGTTCTTGGAGATGCTAAAGTTAGGTCTCCCTGGGAAATGAAAATGTTGCAATGTCATCATCCTTTAAGTTATAACAAAACATTCCTAGCTTTCCTTTTAATCTGAATGAAAAATCAATACAATTTTACCCTGTGGCAGACTAGAACTGAGACTTCTCTTTCAAAATAAATATCTCTGACATCTTGTTTTATGCACAGTTTATTGTTATTCAGACAGTTACAATTTGTTTTTCCTCCAGGAAGTAATGGTGGCAGTGTACATGTGACCCCCTTTCTTCCTTCCCTGAGTCCTCGCTATTCTTATGCTTATTCATAGCATCATACTGACCACAGATTGAAAAGATTTTACATGTGCTGGGATAGTTCAAGATAGTTCGTGTTTCACAATGGTCAGCAAACATATCTCCTCTATTTTATTCAGTGCTAGGAACTCAGCTCAGTGAGCTCATTCTCAGGGAACTGATTATTTGCTGGGCATCAGTTTCTATAATAGTAGTTTATCATGGTCTTTGCAGAAGTCATGAATGCAGTGCTCTCTGTTCTGTGAGTCCTGGTAGAAAACCAGGGAAATTTTGTAAACGTGGCAATTCTATCTAGAAATTTTCATGTAGGCACAAGACCAGTTAGGGTCTCTGATTACTGTGCATGCAGCAGGGGCCCCTGAACACACCCCAAGTGTGAGGGAGAGTTCTCTTCTTTTTCAATGAAATGCTTCTACCCTAGTTTTTGCCCTGAACAATGAAGAATGTAAGATATTCTATGGCATTTAAAGTCAGTCACTTTCTACACTGTTTCTGAAAAGGAGAATATGAATAAATATCTTTAGATGACATGGGCTATCTTTGAAATTATTGTCAATGGAAGTAATGCCCTTACTATTTTCTTTAGCTAGTGTCATACCTCTCTCTATAATGACACAGGTTTGTTACTAACCTATCTGATTATTGCAGTGGCATTCAGAAATAGTATCTCACATGAAATATTGAGGTAATAATGGGCATGGACTTGCAACCACGATCTCAACCTGAACTTGCAAGCTGTGTTATATTTCCTTATTATCAAATACAGTCATCCTGAGCCTCCGTTTTGCCAGTTTGGTGAGAAGCTGGCATTGTTCGTTTCTAGGAACTTCCCAGTTTATTCTAGAACAACAGTGGCAATCAGAATGACAAGAATAACAACAACAAACCTTAAATTCAAGGTGGTTCCTCTAGTTTCTGTAAGAATGCAACACCCCAAGCCTTTAAGGGCATTAAAAGTCAATGTGTACGTGGCTTTCATACCTCATTTTGACAAGGGAAGTTTTTGATGCCAAGAAGTCAGCATCATCATACATCCCTATTGGTCCTTCTCCTTGAAGTGCTCAAAGAAGAAGCTCATGCTTCTTTTTACTTTCAGACCCTGATGGTTTTATATTGACAAGAGGTAGGTTTACTATAAAGCTAATAAAAACTGGCTTCAAGGGCCCCTTTCAAAGACCTTGGAGGGTCCCTGACAATGTGTTCATATGATTATATATTTTATAAAATTTTCGTATGCAAAATATTTTAATCATCATCCATGAAGACCACTGTCTCCACTCTGATTTCTTCTCATGTTAGGTGTCTTTGGTACTTACTGGCATTTTGGAAGTCACAACACATGGAGTCAAGGAAATGTTTGATTTATTTACATCATGCTCATTGCCTTACATATATGATTGTGTTATTGCTAGCTGTAGGTATAGCGTAGGAATGGCTTCCAGGGATCCTCTTATGTATGACTCTTTCAGCATTGTAAAACAATGGTGTGGGACCAGAGGTTGGTCATGATATTTAAAGATATCCTAAGTCATTGGAAATATGTAGGTAGAGGAAAAACAAAGTTTGAAGGATTCATAGGCAGAAGCTAGTCTATAGTGAATTCCCTCAGTCATCAGGTGTTTAATGTTGAAGGAATTCTTGCTGATGCCTAATGAAGATGTTCTCCAAAAAGAAATACTTGTTGATGCATTATATAATTGTAAGTGTAACATATATTTTTTAAATGAAAATCATGAAGATCATTATCAGAATTTTTGCATTTGTAGAGCAGAATACTACAGCAAAATTTTAAATACTAAGCCCTTCTCTGTGTGAAATCACATGTTTTAAGCATTCCAACATATTAGTTCACATCTTGTTAGAGCTGAGGCATATTATTGTGAAGTAACCTGGAGGTTCCAAATGAGTTGGCTTATTATAATTACCAATTTACCACCAACACAGCAAAAATCCTTAAGAAAGAAGTGATCTAGTGACAGAACTCCTACATGGATCCATTGATATGTTACTAATACTAATTATATGTTACTATATTAATGTTATATTATTCAACATATTAGTTTTATCAGGGTACTTAATGTTTTAATCTGTGTATTTGCACATATAATAGAAATATACCCCGCTATAATGTGGTAGCAGACTAAAAATAAGTTTTTTAAAATGCCTTAATTTCAGATTAAGATAATGTCATAAATCGTTATCTAGAATTATTAATCATATATAAATTCATATACTATGGAAAGAGAGTATTCTAGCGGAAGCCAAAAACATAACAGAGACAATTCAGGCAAAAGATAGTTTGGTACAGGGGTGCCTGGGTGGCACAGTCTGTTAGGCATTCAACTCCTGGTTTTGGATCATGTCATGTTCTCAGGGTCACGAGATCAAGCCTCATGTGGGGCTTTGCACTTAGTATGGAGTCTGATGAAGTTTTTTTTCTCTCTCTGACCTTCCCCGCCTCACTTGAGTACATTCACTCTCTATGAAATAAATAAAAAAGTCTTTCTAAAAAAGACAATTTGGTACTAAAAGACAAAATTTGGCATATCAAACCTCTCTTACTGCAACCAAAACTAAAAATTTGTATGTCATCAGAGCACACAGGGATTTCAACAACCTTACTGAGAAAATTCATTGACTTTGATAAATTCCATGATTGTCCTTGTAAATTGAATTTAGCACTGTTTAATAAAAACAAAAAAGCATTTTTTCCCCCCAAAGCACCATGCTGGTTATATTTACAGGGAATTGAACAGAACGTACAACAGAGAGTAGAAAATATTTCAAGTACATATGAACAACAACAGGAGCAAAAATAAAAAGAACAATGTTCAAACTGCTGTAAGATTGCAGGTAGTGAGTACAAGATAAGATGTTGTATATATTGTATAATTTATAAAGTATTTCAGTAAGTCAGACATGACTTACTGAAGGTCAGGAGGACTCTCCAGACAAGAAGGTACTTGAATGACACATCAATCAAATACAAATGTGTGAGATGAACACCTTGAAGATCAGAGAAGAAAGAACAGTCAGTTTTATTGGTAATGTTTTTTTATTATTTTTAAACATTTGAAAGAGTAGTTATGCCCATTACATTTTTAAGTGAATGGGATTTGCCCTTCAGAGGATACAATGAAAAATGGTGTTCTTTAAATAATGATAATTACTGAAAGCATGGGAATTTTTGAACAAATCACTGTATTTACTGACTTCTGTACGATTACACAGAAAAATGTCAAAATGAAAAAGCAAAAGTGACGCAATTATCGCAAATCATTTATCAGAATTAAATCATGGGAAAATGTGTAAAAATAAAATATCTAAGTAAACAAGATATCAAGGATTACTACTTTATTGTTGATTCTACACTAAATGTGACGGGTTGTTGGCCCTCGTTGTATGCTACTGTTCTCCATGAAACCTTAAGAGTAACTTTTAATTCTTTTGCCAGCCAAAAATTCTGTGAGAGGAAGTGATAAGCAGAGATAATGAATATGCCCTCAGATTGCTTGATAATCCAATTAGTGAAGGGGAGTGACTCATACAGATAGACTGGAAAATATTTAAATTTCTTGCTGTTTTGACATAAAATACTGACTTCAATGACTATATTGTAAATGCATAATACAACCTTATAGTGAAGACATTGATATGACAAATGGATCATTGGGCATCATCATTGAAAGAGTATTTAAAATTGGTCACCACAAAAAGGAAAAAAAAACCCAAAGAAACAAAGCAAAAAGAACCTTGAAATGACCTGAAATTTTCCAGCTCATATATAAACTATAGTCTTGATGGAGGTTTCCTAAATTTGACAACTCTAAGGATGTACATAATATTACCAAAAGGAGTTGTAGAGCTGAAAGAAACTTTTCCTAAACTTAAATAAAGATCATAATATTGTAAAATTCAGTGTACTGTGCTAGAAGAAATACTGAATTATCTACATTTTTATACAAAACACACAAATGTCATATAAAAAAATCATTGAAGAGGATGCAGCTGAAAAGTGTAAGCAAAAGCAGAATCACATAGGTGCGTGGGATAGTTCTTTTAAGAGAAGTAGTTTTACAAATAAAGCTATTATATTTATGAATTTGTAATATTTTCTGTTTTTAAATGCTTTGAAAATTTGTGATATGTTATGATCTCTCCTCCTAAATTTACTTGAAATCTAATTCTATATTCATAATTTTTTATTTTTTCAAAGTTTTTTTTTTTTTTTTTTTTGAGAGAGGGAAAGAGAGAGAAGGAACTAGTGGCGGGGGCAGAGGGAGAAGAGAGAGAGAAAAATCCTCAAGCAGATCCCCACTGAGCATGAAGCCTCATTGGGGCTTGATCTCAGGACCATGAGACCATGATCTGAGCTGAAACCACAGGTCAGACACTCAGCCTACTGAGCTACCCAGATGTCCCCAAAGTTTTTTTTTTTTAAAGGGCATCTTCTCAGTCATATAAGCTTCACACCCATGAAACCCTTGGTCTGTCCCTCTCATTTTAGGTTCCATTCCAGTGTGAAGGTTTCTTCTTTCCCTCCTCTTTGGACCACTCTCCCTTCTTGCCTGGAACCAGTTGTGTTTTACACTTTAGTTGGGAAGATCAGAAGGTGACTTAGGCTTTAGGAATCACCTATTTCCCCCCAGCAGATCAGAAGCCCAGCAGAGAGAGGCAATGTCAAGGAGGGTGAGGGAAACGGAGGCCAAACCAAAACTCTACCCTTGGGTAGCATTCTGCTGTGTTCAAATTGCTTATAAGTGTGCCTGTCCCTTGCTATGGCATCCCCCCATCTCCTGTTCATTCTCCACAGCAAAAGCAAAAAATCAAAGCAATAAATTAAGGCCTTACTTGATCATATGACTCTCACTGACTAATTTATTGGGTACCTGCTCTGCCTGAACAATTCTGTGCTGTCTACTGTTGTTGTTTTTAAAGATTTGGGGCTTTAAAGAAGGACCATGTACGGAGGTTGGAGGCCCGGTGGTCCGGTGGCCATTCGGCGGCCCAGAAGAGCTTTGTCATTTTCTAATCGATATGCTGGACTTTAGGATAAGCTTTTCTGAAAGAACATGTCTGTGTTTAAAAGGATTTTGAATATCATTCGTGCAATGATATCATTGCAACGAATATCATTCATATGCAATTTTAAACTCACAATTTGTAAAGCTCCTCGAGATCCAGCCCACGCTCATTGACTGCTTGTCCATGATACGCATTCTCTATGTCGACCACAGAGAACCACTTCTCTTTTCTCAAACATGTGAAGTGCTCATGACCTCCACACCTCACCCACACTGTTCCCAACTGTATTCAAGAGCCCCTTCCTTCCCTGTCCCTTACACAAACTTCTTTTCTTCTCTCTTCCAGCTTAAAAGCCACATCTGCTCAGTGGTGGCTCTCTTGACCTTGTTCTTATTTGCTCTTGCCCTCTGCCAAACCCAGGCAATGATTTATTTATTGATTCAGTTTCAGCACGGGACTTTGACATTGCCTTGTAATTATTTGTCCTGTTTGCTCATTATGAGTTTTCCTACAGCATTTATCTTGTTAATCTTGTATGCTTGAGACCTAACTCAGGACCTGGTAACATACATAACAGGTGCTTGGAAAAAAAAAAATTACTCAATGAACGAAGAAGAGTTTTTAAAAATAAGATAAGCTAAACTGTCAAGACAAAGGAATACTTTCCTAACAAACCATTTCTTGAGCTACAGACCTCTAGTTTGTGTTTGTATGAAACAAACGAAATGACAGATATGTCTTGCCTTCATTCTACTCTGTAATCCCTCTTCCCTTCCCTGTTTCACACAGCCTTAGGCTCTCCGCATGATGTTTCCTTCTGGTCAGTTTGAGGAATTGTATAAATCAATGGTTTCTTTCCTATCAGTTGCTTCCTCCCTTTGAAACGGGAGGGTGCAGAGCATGTGTTTGTCCATTTCTTTTAACTACTTTTTTTCCAATGCTTATTCTGCTGGGGGATATCTAACGTCCCTGTTTTTCAGGCCTCTAAGGAAGAGCCTTTTCTTCTTTTGTTGCGTTTCTGAGACAATAACCTCAAACCACTGCCTGGTGTAGGAATCATGTGAATATTACATTTTTATCAAGAAAATAGAAGGTTACTTGAAAAATACATGAAGACAACAAATATTTATTGAGCACAGGCTGGGCTATGTAATGGGGTCACAGAGGTGACCAGGACAGACAGAGTCCCTAACATCATGGAGCTTGTCTAGGGTAAAAGAAATACTCAGAACAAGTAACTAAATGAATTCCTAGTGATTATGATTGAGATGAGGGCATGAATGCCCAGCCCAGAAGGGCCTGGTCAGGGGGGATGGGCCTCTAGTTTGACATCTGAAGATGAGCAACTCTGTAATATGGGGAAGATGGGTTGAGGAGGGGAGCTTTAAGGATAGAAGCAGCAACATATCCAGAGAGCCTGAGCTCAGAGGAGTCTGCAAAGATTCTGGGAAAGAGAAAAAATCTGTGAAAAGGGGGCAGAGAGGGCTAGAGAGAGTGATTGGAGATGAAGTTCATTAACAGTGAAATAATAAAGCAGTGTGGTCAGCCTTGAAGTTCTGATGCCATCCAGAGGTTCCATTTCAGACTGACTTTCTTATCTCGGCTTTATTGCTTTTTCTGCTGCTTAATTATGAACAAAACACGATATTTTCTCCTTTTCTCATCCCAAATGTAGTGCATTTTCGCCAAATTATGGGTAATTTCGGCATCTGTGGACATGTGTGGAACTCCCAACTCCTTTTATGTGTTTGCTTCTAGGAAACAAAGCCTCCTGAAATTCAAACAGCCCACTTCCTGTGTTCCTCTGGAGCCCCCCATTTCTGAGTTGGGAAGTGGCTGCCTTGCTACACAGGTGTCTTGTCTGTGATGACTGCTGAGGAATGAACATTAAACTCATTCTGAATAGCAAATGATAAAGCTGTTCTATCTGCGAGGAAAATTGTAGTTTTCATAATTTTATTGCTGAAGAAATAGTTGTCATGGCAATAATTTACATAACTTTGAACAGTCATTGGTTAAGTACTGTTAATGGTGTGCTTTCAGTGTACCAAGAAAGTACCGTATAATGAGGATTTTGCTTAGGCCTTTGTCAGAGTTGGTATATTTCCTGGTTTTGCTGACATAATTGATCAAATTTTTAGAGCCTCAGGTGATTTCTATACATGTTTATTTTAATCCCTCAAGATGTTCCATTATGTCAGGAATTGTCCCTTTGCTTCTTTGTGCTTTAACCTCATGCTCAATTCATTTGGTTCAGTTGTGCGGGTTTACAGAATGCGTTTGTGAGATCCGAATCTTAGCAACTCTAAAATAATTTAATTGAATTCAAAAAATATTTCCAAGTGCCTACTGTGAGCAGGGCATAATGCTAGGCTCTGCAGAGGATAGAATGGATTCTGAGAGATGTGTCTAAAAAATGCAGAAGGAAATTTGGAAATAAAATAAATTGTTCCTTGATGTTATGATTAACGTTAGAACATTATGAAATAAATATGAACATTACTTGATGTTATGATTATATAGCATGGCATTGCTCTGGGTTAGAAATTGCACCTCATGCCACTGAAACAGAGGTTGGTGTGTGAGCCCTGGAAGTCACAGTTGAATTTTCTGTACCCCTTTAGGGTTTATTTTCTCATGGTTTTTGTAAAAGGGAGGCAGCATAATGAAGTCATTAAGAGTGGAATCTGGGACTCCTTCATTTAAGCACATTTCTTATCTTCTCCACTGAGTCAGTTTCCTCTCTGTGAAATGGGGTCATAAAACTATTTTCTTTAGAGATTCATTCTGAGGAGTTAATGAGTTAGTGTGCACAAAGTACGTAGAGGAGTGAGAGCATATGCTGGGCAATTAATGATAAAAATGACAACATGATTATGATGGTGGTGACGATGATGAGTGAAGGATTGTGATCCATTTACGTACATGTGGCACATCTTGGTTTCCCGATTTAGTCCAACTTTGGGTCTTTCTAATTGGTGAATTGTCCTGCTCAAAAAGAAGTACACATCCATCCATCCGGTAATCATTGATTCAATAGACATAAATTGGGAGTCACTAGTTAGATGCTGGAGGTGTAGTGATGAATAGACGTAGTTAGGGTAGGGGGAACAATCATTGGTTGTAGCCAGTTTGGATTTTGTGGAGCAATAACATTGCGAATACAAATTTGGAGATTGGCACCGCGTTGCCAACGTTTTACTTTGCCGAGTCAGGATGCTTAAAAGAGGCCATTGCATTTTGTATCACCACATTTTAACCCCACAGCAGTAGGAAGAACATAACATTACAATAGATGAATCTATAAAATTAAATAAATTTAGCACTGAGGAGAAAGAGCTGACTGTTGACCTGGCCCCAAATGGGTGCTCAATAATTATTTGTCAAGCGAATGTGCCATTTCCTTATTTTCCTCAGGCCTATGCAGACCAGTGAATTCTTTGTTTGCAGATCAGTATTTTGGAATATGGGAGAAAGTGGTCTTTTGTTCATGCATTCAGATTAGACTCTGAAGACACCTTTTACTTCATACAACTCCAAGAAGAAAACTAGATGCAGAGATGTAAGGTTATTCATTTAACAGAAGGTAGTCAATGATGTTTAAATAAAAGGGGTTATCAAGGGGAAGGCTTGGAGTGCTCTTTGATTAATTATGGGAATGGATTTTAGTTCATAAATCAAAAACCTGTATGAGCTTTTTGTGAACTTTATATGCTTTGTGGTTGAAGGTTATATTCCTGAGAGTTTAATCAGAAACTTCATGGTTAACAGTTAAATATCTTAGGGACACAGTTTTGCCATTCAGTAGAGATAACGAGACAGGACCAACAGACATATAACTCGAGAGACCTTTTATTCACTGGGATCATCTTTTATCAATGCCCTTTGTTCACTGTGATCCTGTTTTTGAGGAATGTTACTATTTTCTCGTCTTCTATCCTTTATCTTTCCAGCACACAACTATAATAGACTTGTGTCAGCAGGATGTTTCTTTCTAAGGCTTATCAGATACCTCCAGCTGCAACATTTTCTCTTAATTTTCACCAAGGCAGAACAATTTTTTTTTCTTAATAGTTTTATATGCACAGGAACCACTGATCCAGGATTAGCTATAATCCAACTGATTTCACAAGATTGAAAGTAACAACATTTCTTTTCATAAAGATATACTATATGTATCTAATGGAAAGGTGACTTTGTGCTTTTTAAAGCTTTTTAAAGTGCCACAAATTGAAGGACAGCAAATTTGTGTGGGAACAGCTCATTGAAAGGGTGTACCTCTCTGCCTTGTGATTGTCCCTGTAAACTTAGATTCTCTGGGGCTGCAAGAGGCAGACTGATGAGTGGGTTTTTTTCTAAATATGTCAAATTGCAGACTGCAGGAATAAAGAGTCACATTTCCTGAAAATCAGAGGGTCTTCTGAAGGCCTGTCTCAAGTGGGCTCTGATAGACAGACGTGGGATGACCACACTGCCAGAAGTCCACCTTAGATTCCTTGGGATTTAGAAATTAAATTATCTCCAGGAAATGGCATTATGATCATTTAGATTTTCTATTTTGATTTTTTCCACTTTCTGTAATGCAAATAAGTTATTTTTATAATCTCTGAAAAAGAGCCTTATGCTTTTTCAAATAAAAGATCAAGTACTAGATGTCGAACACCTAAAGTTCTTGAAAAGTAGTTCACATTTTTTTCAAAACCTATTTACTCTTATTCTAATGTGTTTGGTTATTTGTGTTATTAACTTGTATCAGCAGAAGATAAAGGACTTGCAGTTGCAAAAGAAAAAGTCACCAATTATAATTTCAGAAAAAAATAGATGCTGTCAGGCAGGAAAAGTGGAAAAATATTCTAAATCTAGACATAAAAGAACTTTTTTCAAACATAAAAAAAAGTTCCAATCCATTCCAGTATGGGGGTGTAAACTTTGTGTTCCTTGATTCTTTCTCCCAACAAAAGTAACGTTATATTTTATGCCTTTTAGTTAAGAATACAGTGATATATGTGTTGTACACAATTTTTTTCTTTTAAGCATGTTAAAAATAAATTTATTATATAGGTCTTTATGTGAGTCTTACCTACCTTATTTGAGCCTCCGTTTCTTCATATCTAAAATAAGGCATATTAGTCAGTTCTTCAGAGATATAGAACCAATGGGATATATAAAAATGATTTTCATAGTATTTATATTATTGTTAGTGATTGGTTTATGATAGTGATAAATGATGGTTTGTTTGTATCCTATGTATTGTACATAATGATGCTTATCATAAGGGGTTGGCTCACAGGAGTATGGAGGCTGAGAAACCTTACGATCTGCAACTGACAAGGTAAAGTCCCAGGAAGCCAATGGTGTAGTTAGAAGGCCTGAGAGACAGAGTCAATGTTATAGATTCCAGCCCAAATCTCAAGGGCTGAGAACCAGAAGCACCAAGGGCAAGAGAAGATTGGTGTCCCAGCTCAAGTAATCAGGTAGAGAGCAAATTCAACCTTCCTCTGCCTTTTTGTTCTATTCAGGATCTCAGTAGATTGGATGATGTCCACCCTCGCTGGGGAGGATCTTCTACTTTAAAAAGCTAATGTCTTCCAGAAACACTCTCATGACACTCCCCAAGTAATGTTTAATCAGAAATCAGAGCATGTCATGGCTCAGTCATGTTGATGTATATTATTAACCACCATGTTAATATATGACGCCAACTAAATCTGCCAGTCAGGGTCCAGCTAGAATATAGAAACTACACAGGAATTATTAAAGAAGTTCAGTATAAAGAATTGTAAACCATAACAGAGGATTACTGTAATGAGGGATTGGCTAGTAAGAGTAAGAAAACTTTAAAGAGTATAAAAATAGTGAGAGTAAGGACCTTACCCCTCAAGCTGAAATAGAACTTCCAGGGAAAGGATTCTTTAGAACTGAGATCCAGACCCCATTGGAGAGGGCATAACCCGGGATCAGTGAATGGCCCAGAGAACACTGGTGCCATGCTTGCACCTCTTGCTGGAACTCCACTGAGGTGCCAGTGGAATTTTTTGTGAAGCTGCCTTGGGGAATGGGTAGGGAGGGATGTGTCAGGAGAAGTTTCGAGGTAAGCATCCAGAACACAAGAGTCTCTCTAAACTTGTTCTGTAGTTAATACTCTATCTTCTGTGAGGTATCCTTGTCTCCAACAGCACTCTGGTATGAAATAACTCCAGTCTCTGGGAAGAGTGTAATATATTTTGAGTCCTTGAAAAAAAATTGGTTTTGAGTCAGAAGTAAGGAGAAAGTGAGGAAAGTAATATACATACAATGAAAATGTTGAGATCTTCCTCCATGAGTATTTAAGGCTCATTTTCAGCAATATGCTGAGAATATAAATTAGCTTGGTGGTTTCTCAGCTACATCCCAAAGGAAATATTAATTTGATTCCTTTAGGTTGCAAGAAACATAAAAAAAATCATTTCTAGCTTAAAAAAAGAATTCATTGGAAAGATATTAGGGAAGCTCAGAAAATTAAAGGAAGAGAATGGCCTTTGGTTTTTGGAAGGGAAGGTCATAGAACAGCACTGGAATCTAGATACAGAAATTAATACCCTTTCTATCTTTATCTGTTATCATGACCTCAACTCAGCTCCAGTGAATGTCCACCCCCAGGCCTCACCATTAGGTATGGAAGATAGCCTCTGACCGATCCAGCTTGGGCAAGATTGAACCCTTGCCTGAATCCTTCAGTGATAACCCAGAGCATGGGTCACAGGGTGTGGTCATGACCAACAGATGTCTGAACTGGGTATCAGGGTCGGAATAAGAAATACTGGCATCCTGTTTAGTTAGGCAGCCAATGGAGAGAAAGCTGCATGAAGGAGAAATTTTACTTGTAGCCTGTTCTTGCTAATAAAAATGTGAGGAGCTATCTGGAAGCAGCCAGCTGTTCCTCATTTGGGAATGTTCAATTTGTGACTGGTAGGACTTCCATTTCCAACAGATTCAGCCTGACAATAATGAACATCTCCCTGATAACTCTTGTCACTCCTTTCCAAGGAGCTGAAAATGGTAATTAATGCAAAAGTTGTGTTTGTTAGTTTGTGAAATTGAGTGTGTACAGTCCTTTGATACTGTGTCTTCTTGATAGGGAAAGTTTGGGAGGGGGCGGGAAGCATACTGCACATTAAAGATTCAATTTATTTTACAAGATATTACAACAAAGTCAACCTCATGTATATGAAAATCTTGGGCTTTTGTTTGCTTTGCCAAAGTAGAGACAACAGAGTGAGGAGCAGGTGTTCTTCCCATTCTCCTTCTTCCAGGGTCTCAACCCACTCCTGTACTTTGTTTACCTCTTTAATAAGGCCACCACAGGGTTGGGATGACATTCTGTTTTGCTCAAGGACACAGCTCAGAGTTCTGTCTCAAAAATGCCTCTTACTCTTGAGTTCTTAGTAGGATGCCAGCATAAGCCATTTTAACTGATTAATTCCCAAAGCCCTCAAGGAGGCCTTGAGGCATGGAAGGTAGAAAGACCACTTTTGCAGCAGAAGGAAGTAAGAAGCTGTGTTTAACTAATTAGGATTCTGGGATTGGTAGCCTCATAGCTGGAAGCCTTGAGTATGTTCTGTGTTTTGTTATTTTAAGTTGTTAGTTTCAGTTGTGGCCAAATCTGGACTGGGTGGGGTTTTATGATCAAATATTAGTTATGATGGAAGTAAAAGAAATACTGAAGGGAGTCTCCAAGGAATTTCACACACACACACACACACACACACACACACACAAACACGAGGAGGAGGCAATGTGACCACAAAGACAGAGACTGGAGCGATGAAGCCACAAGCCAAGGAATGCTGTCAGAAGCTGGGAGATGAGTATAGGCAAGAGTTGGAAACTTTGAACAAAAATAACAGGAAAGATGCTCAAAATTTGGGAACTTCCTGGATTGGAAAATCTAGTGCTTCAGGACTCTAAACACTGAGTAATGAGAAGAAAAAGAAGTTTGAACAAAGATTCAGTATTTTTAAATTTAATTTAATTTTATTTTTTTAGTAAAGCCGAAAACTTATTCTTGCAACAAGGAACTTATTGAAAACATTTCCTTCCCACCAAAATCTATTTTTTTAGATGACTTCAAAGAAGCTATCATCAAGCTGAATGAGAGACTTAGTGGCAAGAAGGCCATGAAATTAAACAGTTTTAGATAATATATCACAGGTTCTTAGCCCATGGACTGAATAGAAACAAGTAGAGCCAAAGGCCAGTGAGTTGTTGAGGGAAATATAGTGTCAAAGTCATCACAATCTTGGACTAAAAGAGCCTGTGATTGGGGCGCCTGGGTGGCTCAGTAGTTAAGCGTCTGCCTTAGGCTCAGGTCATGATCCCAGGGTCCTGGGATCGAGCCCCACATCGGGCTTCCTGCTCAGCAGGAAGCCTGCTTCTCCCTCTACCACTCCACCCACTTGTGTTCCCTCTCTTGCTGTGTCTCTCTCTGTCAAATAAATAAAAAAAAAAATCTTAAAAAAAAAAAAAAGCCTGTGACTATAAATCAGCCTGAAGACTACTAATTTACACCAATAGGATATGGGCTACAGAAACTGCGTAGCCCCCATAGAAGGAGCACTTCCCAATGTCCTGTCCAAAAGTGAGCATAGAGTATAATAGAAAGAAACTCCCAGAGAACAGAACCAGGGGCCACAGAGAGCTATGGGCAAGAAAGTTTCTCAGAAAAAGCAGAAGCAGAGTCAAAGTGTAGAAATTTGCCTATTGCTAAGGCATAAGCTCTTTATTATTTCTTCCTGGAAGGATTCTTTTTTGCTATGGTTTCTCCCATTCTTCTCTTCACACAAGGAAATTTTTAAAAAATATTTTATTTATTTGTCAGAGAGAGAGAGAGATAGAGCACAAGCAGGCAGAGTGACAGGCAGAGACAGAGAGAGAAGCAGGCTCCCCGCTGAGCAAGAAGCCTGATGCAGGACTCCATCTCAGGACCCTGGGATCATGACCTGAGCCTAAGGCAGCAGCTTAACTGACTGAGCCCCCCAGGCATCCCTACACAAGAAAAATTTAACTGAACTATGGGTCACTGGTGCACAAGGAGACACACTTCTCCCTGCCACCAGGGGACCCTGGACTCTGTCCCAGACACAGTGCCGGGATGGGACTTTGGGTTAACTAACTTGGGGAGGCAGTGCGTGTTTTGTTGTTGGGGAGAGGGTGTACCAAATGGTCAGACTGTGCAGCGGTGCCTTACTGGACATAGACACCTATGCTTCACCTTCTATCATACTGCTGAGAAATGGTGTCTTGTTGAGGGTCACAATTACCAGCCTTGCTTGCCTCAGGGTGAGGTCATATGATCAGTACTTACTGTGAGTACGGTGAGTACACTCACTGTGAAAGAAAACTTTTGTATCCTTTCTGGTTTAAGAAGTGGGCATGCCTTCTCTTCTCTCTCCTTCCCCTTCTGCCTAGATGCAGTGAACTCTGAGACCTTATGGAATGGCAGAGCGATGGGGTGGCGGGGGTGAGGATCTCTGAAGACGAGGTGAAAACATTCACCAGCTAGAAACACATGCATTGTGTTGTTACATGAGAGAGAAGAAACAACCTCTGTGTTAAGTTGTAAAATTTATTTATTATACCATTTTGTGTCATGCTAAGCCACATCTCATACACATATATACCATGCACACAGAGACATACACATGCTAATTCTACTCACAGCCACACAGACACAAGAAATCATGCTCACTTTCTTATACTTCATTGGGAGCATGTCTGACTGCAATGCTTGGGCTAGTCAGTACAAGTACCAGAAGGTCCCCAGATCCATGACCTCTTGGGACAATTGAGGACATATTTACACTTAAAGACACCAATTCTTGATTAGCAAAGACTACCATTGCAGTTAGGAATTTATCCAAAATCCTTTGCTCCTTTGAGTTTTATCTCTCTTAAAAGGGCAAGAAGACTGTTGCTAAACATGGAGATGGATACGTGAAGTGCTGGGGAATCGAAGCTGCGAGAACTGGAATGGACTTATGGATAATTACATAGGTGGAGAAGTGAGGCAGTTTTCAGGAGATGACTTGCAGGCGGTAGAACGAGGTTTAGGGGCAATATCTGCTAACCCTTTTTTCAGTGGTCTTTCTACCTGATTGGTTTTCTTTCCAATTCATAACCCACTTAAATCACACACTAGGTTCAAATCAGTAGCTCTAATAAAAGGCTTATTCCTAGAGGAAATTAAAACTATTGACAACAATAGAGTTTAAGATGACTTGTAAGCTCCAATCATCTCGCTCTAATGTAGCTTCATGAATGATTAAATAGAAGGTGGTAATGGCCAAGAATCAGCACTGACTTTTCACTCATTATGGGATTTACTGTTTTCTAAAAAAAAGTATTTTCCAATCTGAAACCTTAATATTTTATTTTTTAACCTCATTATTTTTCTAAATTTCAAGAAAGTATTTAAGTATATCTTCTGTTCCTTGCTTCTTAAATTCTGAGTGGATAGTCTTATATTAACAAGGGTTCTGGGGACCATCAACATGAGCTGTTTTAAATTGCAACTTTCGTCCAGACCTGCCTGTATTGATTGCTGCCCTTTCTTATCTAACTTCAGAAGACTGGAACTTCCACTTCCTGCCTAACATTGTAACTTTCACCCAACTCCTGTCATTCTGTCTAGTGCTTCCTGAAGTTTGCACCACCAACTACTAATTCTCTGCATCATATGTTTAAAGTCTCATCATAGCCTTCATGCTCTATCTCTTTAAAAACAACCCCCATATTAAATCTTTCAACCTTGAACCTCTTTGGGAAAATACTTTATCCCCTTCCTTCTCTTGGCTATCTACTATCAAAGTTCTTGAGTTTTCCATAATCACTCTCTTTACCTCCTATCTCCTTTACTCCATGTGTCACTGCAGTGTGGATGTTCCTCCAAAAGTCACCAATAATTTCCTAATTACAAAGCATTGGAATTATTTTGCTCCTACCTCCTTTGACTTCCTTGTAGTACTCAATGTTGGTTATCACTCCCTTTTTTCCTTGACACTTTTGGTTCTCCTTCTACTCTCTAACTGTACCTTCTCCATTTCCTTTAACAAAACATCTTGTTTCCCTTAGTGCTAAATCAGAGATTCAAATAACATCTTGTTATTGAGATTATTGTGTGAGTGAACTGACATAATTTATATAACAGTTATGGCAACCACTTAGAGATAGAGTAAGTGCTTGGAAAAAAAATGTAGTCACTATTAATGAGTTCAATTTTAGATTGGTTGATTTGAAATGGTTGTGATAGCTAGAAGTAGACAGCTGGAAATAACGATCTGGATTTCAAGAGTGAGATCTGGAGTTGTGGATCTGGATCCATCAGTGCACCCATGACACCTGGAGATATGGGAATCCATGAACTCACCCAGGGAGTGCATGCATATCCATCAGGATAAGCTACGGTTAGGCGGAGGTAGCATCCCTAAGAGTTAGTAACTTTCAGAAACAAAAGATTAGTTCTCACTCATGTTATGTGTCTATTATGGGTCTGCAGGTGTTCTGCTCATTGCTGTCATTCAAGGACTCAGACTGCCTGTGGGCAAGAGGTAAAGAGCTCTAGAGGGTCTGACATAAGCAAGGAAGTGCTTTGGCCTCCAAGTGATCCAAATTTCTTTTGCTCACAGTTTACTGGGCAAAACTTATGAGGTGTACTCATCCATTAACACGGGCAGGACGTGCAAGTCTGTCAAAGACTGGGGAGATAGAGAGCTAGAAATACTCAGTGATGTTGAAAATGAAAAGCAAAGAGAATTCTTAGGAAAATGTGCTATATTACCTTTCATTACCTTCTACATTTTCCTTCCTGTACCTACATTGTTTGTCAAATCTCCTTTTTCCAGATACTCAAGCCTGATACTTCTTTAAAAAATATATATTTATTTATTTATTTTTGAGAGGGAAGGGAGAGAGAGAGAGAGAAAGCAGGGGGAAGGGGCAAAGGGAAAAGGTGAGAGAGACTCTCCAGTAGACTCCCCGCTGAGCATGGAGCCTGACTCCAGGCTCCATCCCTGGACTCTGAGATCATGACCTGAGCTGAAATCAGGAGCCAGAAGCTTAACTAACTGAGCCACCCAGGAACCCCTCAAGCCTGATACTTCTACATATCTATAACTCTTTAATCTTACTCACTCTTTCCCTCTAATTTGAATATAAAATTCTATGAATTTAATTAACAACATATTTGCCGAATCCATTCCCTCCTTTCTATCAGCTCTGGGACTCTCATTAGAGGCTCCAAACAGCCTTCAGTCAGAATGACCTTCTAAAGCACAAATTTTGTCATCCCACATGTTTTTAAAAATAGATTTTTAAAAATAAAATAATTATCAGGCTAGGATAAAGATGGAGTGATGGTGTTATGTACTAGAGTTTACATTTATTAAAATATAGAAAGGGAGTAGGAAAAATATAGAAAACAGAAAAAGTATAAAGGAACAAATGTGCTTGTCTCCTTGTGGCATTTGATATGATCAGCTGCTTTTTTTTTGAAACTACTGTGTGGTTCTAGCACTCGCTCTCATTTTCTTCTCATGGCTTCTCTGCCCTTTACCAGCTCTTTCTTCCTTTGCAGGATGCTTAAATACTGGTAATCTTTGGGGCCCTATTTTGGTTCAAGTCTCTTCTTCTCTTACTCTGTATCTTCTCTCTAGTGATCTTGCCCATATCTTACCATCAGTCCCCCCACCATACCCAGGACCAAACTTTGTCTTAATGTTCTCTTAGAAGGTAAAGCATAATGTGTCCAAAAGTTAGCTTGTTTCTCCCCCCACCAGTTTTCCTCTGCCTAATTCTTTACAAGTTGCACGAGCCCAGCATGTGAGAACCGTCCTGTTTCCCGTCTTCTCCACTCTCTCTACACCACTGGAATAAGCACTTTTGTTTCTAGGCTAACTCCTTAGAGGCTTCTTGCCCTCTTTTCCATCCACATGGCCACTGCATTGATTCAGGCACTCATCATTTCTTGCCTGGGGAACTGCAACAGAGAATCTTTGTGCATCTCCTCCACCCCTCTTGCCTTTTGCCCAGCCCTCAACTCACTGATATATCTTGCCTCTACTGCAGAAGTAGATGGATTCTTCTAAACCCCAAAGCAGATCTCGATACTCCTCTTTTATTTCTTCAACATCTCTCTGTTGACTTCAGGATAAAATCTGAGGTCCTTAGCATGGCATAGAAGGTTTCCGTGACCAGGTTCTCTCTTGCTTCTCAGTTTTGCTTGCAGTCTTACCTCTCCATATTCCTCAGGAACACCTTACTATTCAGATATGTCAGTGTTTGGTATATTAAGGCACACACTGTTTACTTCTGTGTAAAGATCGTACACAGTCTCTTGTGCCTGGCACGCTCTTCTCTTACCTTTCCTCTCTCCACACACCTGTTTCCTTATGAGGTCAAGTATAGTCTACTCATCATTTAAGATGCCACTCTGGAGTGCATTATATCCAAAAGTTTTCCTACCACTCTTGAAACCTCCCTCTCTGTTTTAGGTCCATTCTCTGGTTTCCATAACTTTCTGTATTCACCTTTATTTTTATTTTTATTTTTTTAAGCTTTTTTTATTTATTTGATGGACAGAGATCACAACTAGGCAGAGAGGCAGGCAGAGAGAGAGGGGGAAGTGGGCTCCCCACCAAGCAGAGAGCCTGATGCAGGGCTCAATCCTGGGACCCCAATATCATGACCTGAGCCGAAGGCAGAGGCTTTAAACCACTGAGCCACCCAGGCACCCCTGTATTCACCTTTAAATTGGCAATTGGCTATTAAACTGTGAGGGAATTTTTTACTAACCATTTTGTATTCTCCTTGAAGAAAATACTTTTTTTGTGCATCCTTAGCACCTACAATAGTACCTGGCACAAATACAGTATTAAGAAATACTATGAAATAAATGACCATGTTCAGTGCTCCCATGGTACTTTGTCCAACAGTTTTCTCACTGCCTTGTAATTATTTTATTCGTATGTCTTTCTCTACTTGATTATGACATATCCCCAATATTTATGCAATTCTAGACACAAAGCAAATAGTATAGAAATGTTACCTGATGTCCAATTCGAAATTCTTTTATATTTCAAAATACTGTTCAATATAAGGATTTATTTTTGAGTTTAATATAAAGCAGGGTATATGAACTGTAATTATTCTAGTGGTGACTGTAAGATACAGAAATGGGGAAAACCTGATGCTAATTTCATTTAGACTTTTTTCCTCTTCTATAGTTATTCTATTTCTCTTAGTTTTTCAAGGTCATTCCCAACAAAAATAAGATGTTTACCAATTTTTTCCTAAGGGAACTGGAAGGATTAAGAGGAAAGTAAAAACAGAAAGAAAAAAAAAAGAGCAAAGAATAAAGGAAGGGAAGGTAGGGAAAGGAAAAAGAAAAACAGGAAAGTTTACTTATCCAGAGTTCTGATATTTATTTAAAAATAAGGTAAAAATTTAAAAAGTATCAATTAATCAACTTCCATTTCATGAAACAGATTTTAAGTTACCTTTACATATATTTAAAACCACCTATAAATATTTATACATTGTTTAAAGATTTTGTTTTAGAGAGAAAGCAAGAGAAAGGGCGCACGTGAGCAGAGGATGAGCAGAGGGAGAGGGAGAAAGAAAATCTTACTGAGACTCTCCACTGAGCACAGAGTCTGACTTGCGGCTCCATCCCAAAACCCTGAGATTGTGACCTGAGCCAAAACAAGAACCAGATGCTTAACTGACTGAGCCATTCAGGGGTCCCTAAATATTTATACATTTTTAAAGAATTAATTAACAAGTGCACTGATCTAACACCCTGTTTAACTTGTAGATTTAACATTTAGTAGAAGAATATGTTTTATTCCCTCTGATATTTTGTTTAATATCACCTTTTGTTATATACTGCAGTGAGAAGACACTGTAATAATGCTGGTGTAGAAGAAACATTGGCATTTCAGCACATCTTAAATGCATTTAGGCAATATTTGAGAATAACAAATAATTTCTGATGTGTTTTTCCTTATCTGCCCTATTTTTGTATTTTAACAAACTCTTTAAATTTACTGATAAAACTATCCCATCAGTTTTGAATTTTTTTCTTGGGGGAAATGATTAAGGAAAAAAGAATCTCTGTTCGGGGAAAAGTTTTCAGTAACTTGAGTTAATCAAAGTACAAATAAAAGAGGATTAAATTCAGTGAGGCAGCTACACTTCTAAATATGTTTTCCATCTCTTCAATCAAGACAAGGGGCTTGTTTTTAAGAGGCTCATAATCTAATTAGGGAGACAGAGCATATACATAAAAACATGAATATCACTATGGGGAATCCAAATGAGTAGTCCAGACAGTAAATGTTTCTAATTTCAGAATCCGGAGGAGTGCCTGAAAGCTGGGGTGGCTGGACTTGAATTGATCTTCACAGAAATGAGGGGATCTTCAACAAGGGGTGGGAGGAAGTGGGGACTGTACTGCATACAGAGCTTATTTTGGGGGTAATGGAAATGTTCTAAAATCAACTGTGCCGACAGTTTCACATCCCTGTGAAAATACAAAAAAATCATTGAATTCTACATATCTAATTAGTGAATTGTATAAAATCAAGGTATGTTTCAATAAAGCTGCTATGTTTTAAAAAAATCAGCTATAGTCTTGGTACCAGTTGCAGAAATGGGGCCTTCAGGAGCTGTGATTATTATCTCCTCTGACCCTTTCCTTTTCTCACTCTCTCTCTCTCTTTTTTTTTTTTTTTTTTTTTTTGGTGAAGGATGGCCAGTGGTGCTTAACTTCATAATCTAGTTCATAAGTCACTAGACAGACTAATGAGAAGTGATATCCAAAATAGATGTGGATGATGGCGTATTACCTGGGGTTTCTGATTAATTGAGACGATATAATGATGGATGCCCTTGTGTCTCCTTTCTCTGAGTAGAGCATGATAACGACTGTCTATGAAAAATATTTGCAGCATGTTAGGTAAAAGCTTGATAGTGCTATATGAGAGGAGAATATGATGGAAGTCCAGAATGGATACAGAATGATCTGTCTTTGGACTGTTTTGCTCTCAGATCCATTCTTCTCTCTTTTCCGACTGGGCTCTGTATAACCCACCCTGTGGCTGTGGGTGACTTCTGTTGGAGGTCATTTACCAGGTTATAATGGCTACTGATTTCTGGATTAGTTTGACTAGTAGGAGGCACTAGCTGGTTGGAGGACAAGAAGTGAGAATCAAGGGTATTTTTCTCTCTGTCTTGCTGCCTTGAATAGCATCTCTGGCAATAGCTGCATCTTTCCTGTTGCTATAGCTTGTGCCTTGGCAGCAGCTTTGGTCCAGTGACCTTAAATCTTGAGCTTTCTATCAAAACCTCCTCTCTTTATTCTTCTAGCTGAGATTAGCTAGTGTTAATCTACGTGTTTCCTCACTATCCTTTGTTTGGCTTCTCAGCTCTCCCATCACCTGTGTCACTAATTTCTGCCCCCTAAGTTCCCTTTGTTTAAAGCATTTTGAGTGGTTTCTGGTTTTCTGCTTGGAAACTTAAACAGTATGAACTTAATAAATGTTTGTTGAATGAATACACTTAATAAGTGGAGAACTGGAAAAATTCTGGGACTGCTACAAAGGATTGTAAGAGGTGGGGACATTGGGTAGAGATAATGAGTTTGATTTTAGACACTTAGAATTTGGAAAATAAGGTGTAATGAATCATTGGCTAAAGTAGGGAAGGGCATTGGGACTAAGAACCCAAAACTTGATATCTGTTTCCACAGAAATAAGTCCTGAAGTAAAAACAATAACAATAGAAAAAATGAACAAGGGGGAATGTGTAAAAGATGAAGAACAATAAAAAATCTTGGAGAAAAAATTGGGGACCCACAGAGATAGACTATGAGGGATCCAATAAAGGATGAAAAAGTTTAGTCATTAAGGTGGAAAAAGGATCTTCTTAGCATTGAAGGCAATGTCATGGAAACCAGGTAAAATAGAGAAGGCTATGTAGTAGAGGGTAGTCATGGAAAAGAAAGACTGAAAAAGATTACTGAGTTTGGTGATTGGGAGGTTCTGAAAGTGCAGTTTTATTAGTAGTGTGATAACTGATTACCCATTGCCAAACAAGTAAGTAGGTGAAGGTTAAAAGTATACAGAGATAATGTGATTATAGAAATTCAAATGAAAAACAAAGCTTGGGTAACAACTAGAATGGTAAGAGGCAGCTTGTTTTTTTTGTTTTGTTTTGTTTTAAAATCTAAAAACATTTGTAGATGAAGGGAAAAATACCAATGGTTATTACATGAATGAAAATGAAGAAACCACAGAGGATAAATGATGGAATAAAATGTTGGGGAAAAGAGCAAAAATATCACTCAGGACACAGGGGAATGAACATACTGGGGAAAATGTGAACTGCTTATTTTGAAATAGAAAGTCACAAGTGCTTACAGGCAGAGGAGAGATTGGGGAAGATAAGGAGCTTGTGATAGAGAGCCTGGTGAGAGTGGGGGTCCCAGATAGTGAGGAACAGTTTGGAGAGAGTGCTTGAGGGCAGAGAGCAAGAAATCCCGAGTGTTGTCAGCAGAGAAAGTGGTTGGTGGGCCACGTTAAGGAAATGACGTTTGGCAAAGGTAGGTTGGAGAAGTAGGATGTGGTGTTGTGGGAGAGTCAATAGCACTTGGTAGCCACGTGAATGAGACAGCCCAGAAAGTGCTAGGTGGAGGCTGCTCCAACTTTATTGTTACTGATTAAAAAACATTTCTGTGGGGATGGTAGGTAAAAGATAATGAGCTTGATGGATGGCATCTTAAGTTTGAATTGAAAATATCTTACATGCAGTTAGAGATTTTGGACTAAATCTCAGAGAAGCAGATGTGAATTTGAAGTCAATGGAACAGAGTTGCTAGAGAAGCCAAAAAAGTGAGTAAGAGCTCTTAGGTACACAGTGTAAAACGAGATAGTTAGAATGCCAAGGACTGAATGCATCACCACATCTGAGGATAAGAGAGGAAATGGAACCAAGAAGAATATGCAGATATGAAAAATTAAGAACTTTCTCAAGTGGAAAGTAGCAGTGCTTCTAAGTTAAATTCCCCTAGCTCAAATGTTTCACAAGTAGAGCTACTGGTTTTGTCCATATCATGCACATTTGCATCCCTAATAGACATCTTGCTGAGCACTTGAAATGGCCTTAATGTTTTTCCGCATTTACGAAGATGAGCCCATTCACAGAGAAGCATACTAAGTGAAAGAGAAATTTCTGCAAATAGGCACATTCATGGGCTACAAAGCCCACTGAAAATTCCTGGAGATGTATATGTAAAAGCTGAATCGATGTATGTGGATGGTTAAGAGAACATGGAGTTGTCATGGTCAAGCTATTGAGTTCTTTCTGTAAAATTAGAAAGATGACTTTTCTGTTCCAAGTCCTTTGAAATAGATTACTGCACTGCCATGTTCTTTCAGGAACTTACTGTGGCCAAAGACTACACTAAGGTGATTTTGTCTATCGTAAGACATTGGACACATCGATAGGCCACAATGTTATTTTATTCATCTGGGGTAAACTGTTTAAAACACAAAAAAGCTCTAGTTCCTCAGAGTTGATATACTTTTGAAGCTGGAGGTGGCATCCCGGTAATAGTCATCTCCTATCCCCAGTGGAGTCAAGCCAAATTGTTTAGACCAGGGGCCGAGGCAGGGGCACAGAGGCAGAAATAGGGGTTATATCAGTACCTGGTAAAACACAACCAACTTAAATTTACTTTAGGATAGTTTCTTGTAGTTGTTAAAAGGAACTTCTACATTAAAAATAAATCAAACTTTCTGCTTTGATGCAAAATTTCTGATCCAAAGATCTAGAAGCCTCTAAATATTTCTGTGCCAGTCATCTAGCAATTCCTTTAAACTTACAGATTGTGTCCTGGTTTCAAAATGAAATCTTACCCACATAAGATGATTCTATTTCATAGCGTTCAGATCTGCCCTCTCCTCTCCATTTGACTGTCGTGCACAGCTCAAACAAACATCTCTGGCTTGCTTATGACACTTACTTCTTAACCCTCTCCTTACTTTTTATCTCATTCATGAGAACTTGTTTTCTCATTTTGCGATCAGCATAGACTTTTTAGAACGCAAATTGTTAATGTTATTCATTTATTCATGAAGATCGGTTGAATACCAACTATTCGTCAGACACTATCTTTGATGCCAGAAATAGAATAGTGATGAATAAGAGTCCAATACAATCAAGTATTCACACTGAAGGACACATGAATATATAACAAAAGAAACTGACCTACATAGCAATGTCAGGAAAGTGGAGTCTGATCATGGGGGAGGGGTGAGAAGCAGGGAGAGGAAAAAGGAGGTTGGTTGATCCAGATGGAAGGAAGAGTATGTGTAGCAGGGGTGGGGGTGGGAGGATGTGGTATGTTTGAATTGCTGAGAGAAGCCCAGAGAGCAGAATGATAGGAGTTGGGAAAGGTAGCAAAGGCCAAATATGCAGCTTATTATGGGCCCTTTTGGGGTCTTCGGTTTTTATCACAAAAGCATTGCAAAGTAATAGCTTTTAAACATGGTCAAGGTGGGATTAGGTTTACATTTTAAACATATCTGGCTTTAATGTGACTATCCGATTGGAGGAAAATCAGTGCTTTTGGGAAGTCTGGACTGTTCTTTCCCACCATAGGCCAGATGAGAGCTAATGGCAATTCAGACCAAGGTGGTGACAGTGGAAGAGGAGAAAACTGATGGATCAGAGAGATATTTTTGTAGTGATGTGGGGGCAAGATGAATATGGGGATGAAAGCAATTTAACATCAAGGATGCCACTTATGTTTCTGGCTTATGAAGCACCACAGATGATGGCGACATTCACTGGGATATAGAACACCAGATGAAAGCTAGTTTTGGAGGAAAACTAGATGTATTGAGTTTCAATACATTGAGTTTAAAGTGACTTTGAGATTTCTAAGTTTAAGTGTTTAATAGCCTCCATTACCCGAAGAGTTAAATTAAATCTCTTTAAAATGGATATTTCAAATCTTTATAACCTTATCCCAGACCCATCTTCTGTCACACTCATTTATGCTCTGTATTTCAACCATTTTGAACTAGCAGAAAGATCCTGAATGACCAAAGTGTTTCACAGCTTGATAGCTTTGCAGATACTGTTATTTTTGTTGGACAGATTTTTTTCTCTACTCCCTTCTAGAATATGAAGTTAACATTCCTTCTTCAAGACTCAGCTTAAATTCATTTTCTATGGAAGATTTCTTTTTTTTTGAGTTTGTTCCTAACCATATGTGTGTATATGTATGTGTCTGTCTATATGTACACACACATATTATGTATATTTATGTATGTGTACGTATATAATTTTTATGATTATCCATTTATTAATCTCAACCACTAGATTATGAACTCTGATGTCAGGAATGATATTTTGCTCATTTCTACAAACACATTTCTGCAAAATGCAGCAGTCAACAAATGCATTCAATGAAGAAATCAATGAAAAAATGAATTCTGAATTCTTATCCTTCCTTCCATGAAAATATTTTTGAGAATAGATTATTTTTGGTTAATATAACCAGAGACCACTGATAAGACTGAAAAAAACCAGAGCTCTGTCTTTCTTCTTTTTTTTTCTTTTCGTTGAGCAATTATTGAATGAGGAGGACTTAGTGGCTCATCAGCAAAGAGACACATTGGAAACTAAAGTAAATGCAAGATGTTGGTCATCAAATGCCTGTTTCATGAAGGTGCAATACAAGGGTTGGATCACAATGACATATTGCCCACCCTTGAGGATATTGGTCTGATGTAGGAAATTGGACAAGATGTCTGACCTTGGGCCTGGCTGTGAGGAGAGATGGACCAGGAGCTCCTTGAGCAACTTTGGAGGTGGTTGTGTTGAGCACCATGGATGGCAAAGAATAAGGCTGCAAAGCAAGAATTTCTGCTGAAACTTTGAAAGGTCTAAATGATAAATTTGGTACATCTATATAGGATTTTAAACACCAGGGCAGAGTCTAGATTTGAGCTGATAAGGAAGACCTCTTACGGTTTTGAGCAGGAGACATATTGAGGACATATATTTTGATACCACACAATCACTTAAGTAACTGCTGATGCACTATAATTATTATGATAATTTATATTAAAAAGCTTGCAGGTGATGCAGCTAAATAGTGACAAAGCCAGGACTTGAACCCACAGAACTCCTTGCCTTGTGAGAGATTTCTATTAATAATATTGAACCAAAGAATACATCAATCTCTCTTTCCTTGCCTGATCAAAAGTAAAACTCCAGTTAAAAGCCATGTCTTTCCTAAGATTCACAGAATATCATTTTAACATGACCATAAACTAGAAGTTAAAACCAGTATGAAAAATCGGAATTTTTTTTTTTAAGATTTTATTTATTCATTTATTGGAGAGAGAGAGAGAGCACAAGCAAGCAGAGAGAGAGAGGAGGAAGCAGGCTCTCCGCTGAGCAGAGAGCCCGATGCGGGGCTCGATCCCAGGACCCTGAGATCACGACCCGAGCCGAAGACAGAGGCTTTAACCCACTGAGTCACCCAGACACCCCTGAAAAATCGGAATTTTTAAAATGTTTTCTCCCCCCCATTATAGAAATGATATAAGTCCACTAGGAAAATCTAGGAAGAGTACAAAAAATATAGAATGTAAATATACTCTCACCACCAAAAAGAAAGCCACTTTTCATGTTTTACTTATAAATCTTTCCTGTCCTTTTCCTGTGTTATCACCTGCATTCCGCCAGCTTTCTTAATGAGGGAAAGCATCTAGATGTGCAAAAGGCCATTATTCCAAGCCACCTTCCAGTGGGTGATCAGAGTGATTGTGTATTCAAAAATACATGAAAGTTTTCTAGTTCTCTGCAGGGCCTGCACCTCCTGCTTCCTCTCCAGAAAAGGTTAGAGGAAGACAGAGACCCAGGCTCACCTTGGGCAGACTGACTCTCCTCTCTCTCTCTCTCTCTCCCTTTGAAGAAATAAATGAATGTGGTAGCTTTAAGAGTCAGGTTGGGGGGGGGTCCCCAAAGGCCTGAGCTTTGTGCTCAACACGGTTTTTAGACAGGCAGCCTTGCTACAGGGGGTACTATTCACCTACTGGGAGTTATTAGCTCAACTGCCGGAATGGATGAATCATACTCTGAATCAGATTTATTTTCTTCTAGATACCTCCCTAAAGAAGTATGTGGAGAGAACAGATGATTGTTAAGCAAGTACACAGGCATTTCTAGCTTCCCAGGACATGAATGAATTTGAAATTCCACATCTGAGTTTTAACACCATGCATCTTATAAGATTAAGGGAAAAAAAGGATAACAAAAGTATGTACAGATGACACATTTGTCCAGCCAAGTGGGATATACAATACAGTCTGAGGGGTTATAAAATATCTACATACACAACACATACATAATTTATGCATAAATATGTACGCATATCCACATGTAGGCACACACTAACAACAGCAAAAAAGTAAGTTCCAAACCTATGGTATTTGTCAGTTATTTCTGTTTATTTTATGGCAACTTTGAAAACCCCAAATACATTCACTTTACCCTTGTTTGCTTCTACAAAATGACCATATTTCTAATCAGTTGGTATAGTTTAATTCCAATATGGCAGAGTGGTTTGATAATTATTAGACATCTTTCCCTCTAAGTGTTCACTCATTTTCTTATTACTCACTAGATTACTTGGCTGAGGAGAAATGTCACGTAAATTGGCTGTGAATTTCTCAGCTTTATTTTTAAGGCCAATGAACGCTGTCAATGTTTCTCTCACCTTGTCGGTGTCTGTGTCTCATCCTGCCATCTGCTCATGCCCAGGTATAGCAGTTTGCATATACTTTATTCATGGCCCCAAATCCCTGTTTGTTCTCCTACCCTATGAATTACAGTGAATTGTGTGTGGGAATCTGGAAGGAAGGCAACATGACACATCTCCTCAGCCTCTCCTGTTCAGAGCCCAGTTGGTGCCATCTTTAAATACATTGCTTGTATGTCTCATTCTCCCAAAGCCCTCATTCAGGATGCTGTTGAAGATTTGGAAGGGGCGCATTGTATTATAAAACATCATTCTAGGGAAATGTCAGTCTGTTCAAAGTAGTCAAAAAGACCTGCTCAGGTTTCTTTTATCCAGAGGATCTGAGAGGGCTGCTCACTGTAAAGTGTGGGTCAAGCAAATGAGTCTTCCAAAAAATGTCTTGTTTGACAGTGGTGCTGCATAGTCTGACCATGGCTCAGAAGCATGTATTCTGGCAGGGAGACATGGAATAAGAAAGAGACCATAGTCTGTTTGTAATTTTCTTAGCTTAAATTATCTGCTATCACTATTAAGTTTCCTCCTTTATTTTTCTTTCTTGTCTTTGTCTTAGTTTCCTTAGAAATAGTAATTTAAAAATCAGCCAGAGTTATGTTATTTTTATGATCATCCATCCTTTCATTCTGAAATAGAGGTGACTTTGATTCAAATCATTGGTCCTTCTTTGAAAAGTTGTATATTCTTACTTATAGAGAACCCAGCTTATAACATGAATGCAACTATAATCCTATACTACAGATTGTTGATGTGCATTAATCACCTTAAATCCTTTTCTAAGTAAAGAATAGAATATACCCATGGGCTTTATCAACTCAGGTTTTTAAGAATATTACTAGATATTGAATAATTTAATAATCAAGTTTTAGCTATTTGAGCTCTGTGTCCCAATTCAAGGACACACAAAATTTATATCATTAAAAACAAAGTAAAGCAAATACTCTGGATACAAAGATTACATCAGCCAAATGGAAGATATTTATAGATTTGTAGTATTCTTTATTTGGAGTGTTTTTCCTAGACTTCCTCTTGAGGACAAAGACTTTTATTCATAAAAGTAAATTATTTTAATTATCTCACAAAAGATGATTTTTGAGCATCTATTATACAGTAGGATGGTGAATAAGACTGTCATGGTCTCTACCCTCTTTTAACATAGAGTCTATCAAAGGTAGATGGATATGGGACAAGTAATACTTTTGATGACTAATTTGCCAAGAAGCATAAGATAATGTAGGAAACATATTGAAAATAATATCCTACTTTTTACTTCTGAGTTTGTAGAATGACAAGAAGACAATTTCTTGAATTTGGAAGTTTCCTCCATTGATGGAAGTCTCTTGCAACAGAGAGAAATATAATTTTATAATTTTAATGTAGAAAATAGAAAGGACACCCTACTCAGGCTCATCGGGCTTTGTTTTGCTCTAAGTCTTTGCTCCTAGCTTTCTCATGTTTGGCTCCATTGCTTTCTTTAAGGATAGTCCCCATTCCAGCCTTTCTCTGAGGTATTTCTTTTCTGTATCCTGCTTATTTTCATTATAGCACTTAATACTATTAGTAACCACTTGATATCTTTTATTGTCTGTTCTTTATTCCCAAATGACAGGACCTATATCTTTTTTACTTACCTATATATTACCCAGCAACTATTATTATGTCAATATGTAGTTTGTTCTGAATAAAAATTTGATGAATGGGGGCGCCTGGGTGGCTCAGTGGGTTAAAGTCTCTGCCTTCAGCTCAGGTCATGATCCTGGGGTCCTTGGATGGAGCCCCACATCAGGCTTTCTGCTCAGCAGGGAGCCTGCTTCCTTTCCTCTCTCTCTGCCTGCCTCTCTGCCTCCTTGGGATCTCTGTCTGTCAAATAAATAAATAAAATCTTTTAAAAAATTTGGTGAATGAATAGATACACAAAACTCTGAAGACAATGATACAAAGTTGTGTTTCTGGTAGTTCTATAGAATATAAATAATACTCTTATCCTCTTGATTAATGTTTATTAAATTATGATCAATGAAGTTTCAAGAGATTTTATGAGTTGTCTTTTAAAGGGTGCCATGGTTGCATAAGTTTGGTAATCATTGACTTAAATAAATTTATTTGATTCCTCAGTGCTGGATTTCTAAGAAAAAATATATATATAACACATAATTTCTAGTAATGTGAACACACACACACACACACACACCCTCCATGGGTATAGTTTGGAAAATGTTTGCTTACTTTGTTAGCAGGTGGGACACGTTAAGTGACAGATAACCAAATTTTGCAGTCCCGTTCAACGGTTTACAAAAGTTAGCATAGCTGGGTCTGATTCAAGGATAGTCTCAGGAAAGCACTGGGACATGAACTGATCAAATGGTTGTTCCTCCAGCTTTTTGGACTTCTGTGTAAAGAGACTTCCTCGTCAGAGCAAAGAACTCCGCACTCTGTGAAGTAATCGAAAAATGATCAATCAACTTCCTGCCCAGCTTCTTCTTGCGGAGCTATTGTCTGTGTTCTTCAAGGTTCATCCTGCTGAGATTTTCTGTCCTGGAAAATCCTTATATCACACTTGTTACTTTTTTCTTAAAAGTGGCTTGCTGGTCTTACCCCTGTCCTCCAGGAATCCTATATCAATACATTGCATGGCAAGAAATGTTTAAGATCAAGAGAAGCTGATGTCAATCATCTGGACAATTCATGCTTAGAGTCCTTGTCCCTCTCTAGTGGGTGTTCTTACTTTCCAGACCAAAATATAAGATCCTCTGAAGGGACAGGGAGACAGAACTCTGGAGAAGGTCCATCTGACCTTCCCCTTCCGCAGATGGTCCAATGGGCAACTTATAAAGAAGAGGGAAGGAGAACTGCTTTGCGTCTTTGCCTCAGTGTCTTTGCCTTTGTATCTTTGCCTCACCATTCAGTAATTCTCCCCTTTCCTGGTGACATTGTTCTCCTGGGCTAACCTTAGAGGTCCTACATCTTCCCTGAACTATGTTCATTTGGAACAGGGAAGTCATTGAGTGGCAGGGAGCCTTCCAGACACTAGCCACTTCCATTTATCCTCTGCCATGCTATTCTCTTCTGCCAGGGCCTGAGGATGGATAATATCCTTACCCACCTTTCTAATGTAGCCTGAATTCATGTGTTACTTGTAACTAAAATTTAACTTGACAATAGCAGTGTGTTCAAAATTTGCTCCTATCTTGATTCTAGCCTATGCAGTTGTAGTCCAACCCTGGCCTGTGGAAATGAATTTGTCTAGCATGGTGAGAAGCATCACCTCTCCCAAGAGGGTTACATTATGGGTCACTGCTTCCCCCTTTCTTGGAAGTGTCCCTTACCTGCTAGGAATTGCTAGTGATGCAATCTACCTTGAAGACATTAACATTCTCCCGAGAGGAGCCATTTTTGCTCAGAGTGGCCAATACTTGAGCCTTAAACCAGAGATCATTGCATCATTCTGACTTGGAGTAAACTCTTTTTTTCTTTATCTTTAAATTGAATACAAAATTATTGGAGGCATGAATAATAGTGTCTGTAAAGTGTTTTAGCACCATAGAGAGTTGGGATATTTTCTTCTTACAACAAAGTTATTGTATGAATGTAATAAAATATGTAATGTGCCTTGCACATTGCCTGGAACATATTAGATACTCAGTCAAACTTAATTCTTTTTTTTTCCTCTCATGAATCTAATACATAGAAAATGAAAATGCATCTTGATGCTTGCTTTTGGTATCCAGTTTTTCTCTACCAGAACCCTAATGCTCCTAGGTCAGAATTCTAGCTGTTATTAGGTATAAATTAAATTCTTCTGCCGGTAATGCTGATGACAGGGAGGAAGTTGAGGGCATCTCTTCTGAACCATATTTTTAAACCAGTGAACAAAACTGAAAGAGTCAACTGCACAGACTGGGTATTCATATCTCTGTGTCTCATTGACATGCCGCTGAGTTAATACCTTCAACATTCCCAGCCCTTCTGTCTTGGTGGCCCATAATCTCTTCTTTCTGCAAGGGAGGCGAATAGTATTTTTGATCCTGATTACCTGGATTAATATTGAAAATCGTGTTCAGGCTGGTGTCCTAGAGAAATTGGAAAAGTTCCCTTTCTATTTGAAGTGACTTAAACTGTGAGGCTGGAACAAAGGACTCATCTCTTTGATAATCATCTCACCTTCTTGTCATTCGGAGTCCAATTAAATAAATGACTCCCTGATCTTTTGTCAATTGTCAGCAGATCTGGCTTTCACTTTTAATCAGCCTGCACATCATGTGGATTTTAAATTCTCTTTTCGCCCTTGCCTTTGTCCATGAATATGATGAGAGCAGGAGTCGAAGCAAGTTGTTTTAAGAATAAGATAAATACGCAGATTTCTCTAAGCATTCTTCATATTCCTTCTAAGCTACCTTTTCTCTTTCCTCAGCAAAAATAATTAGGTGGCTGGTTTCACTTACCAGGATCACCAAATGACTTCTGAATGTTACAGGAGACCTTGATTCAGAAAGATGATTTTAAAGACTGTTCCCCACCCCCCCTCATTTTCACTGCTATTTCTATCTTTAAAGCACAGAGTTTCCATTCAAACGACAAAAACATGCTCTTTAATTGAAAATTGGTTAGGGGAAAAATGGGTCCTTGAAAACAGGAATGTATTGTCTCTCTTTAAAAGATTTCAGAGTCTGTCCTCCTCATCAGTGGCTATGGTCCCATAATGAGTGTTTCTGTTTTCCCCAGATGGGTGAGAGCTGATCCTTTTTCTCAAGAAAAGGTCCTTGACTCAAGGAGGAATGCAAAACGAGGGGGCACTGGAAGAGTAGACAGAAATGGAACAAGAGAAGAAATAAAGGGACAGTAGCATCACACACACCAATCAGCAGTGTTAATATACACTTGGGTAGAAAGAAACTTGGCTTCACTCATACCCTGCAAGGTAGGCAGCAGAGCCATTGGGAGACGAGTCTCTGGAAGTTGCAGTCCTTTCTGGCAGCAGTACAGGGGTCTAGCCTGGCACCTGGGATCAGTTTACGTATCATCTTTTCTTTACCTTCAACTCAGATGCAAATGTAAGATTTCGATTAATGTGAATCAGGACCCAAAGCAAAATGACAAAGGAGAGTTAAAAATAGCTTATAAGCCTTTTATTTTTAGCAGTATGATCTACCAGTATTCCACTACCTCCCACCCCCAGTATTGCTAGGCAAAATTTAACAAGACACTGGGATTGCATGGCTGAGTTTGAAAGCTAGAAAATGAAAATCCCTTAAGAGGAAGGTGAAAATCAAAGCACTGAGCTGTCTCAGGGGCATTTACTGGATTTTGTGGCCAGATTTTAATTGCCCTTTCTGGTGGGAGACAAAGAGTTGCACTCCATAGATGGGAAATCAATGAATTTGCCATGTACAACCAGTATCCTCACATTGGGTGAAAGGAAGAGTTAAGAAAAAGATATATATACTTACCAGCAAAGGTAGACTGGGAGAAAAACTACCTATGTTGGCTTTAGTGGTGGTGGAATAAAATAGAGTCCTCTCTAAGAGTTCGTAAGCCTAGGCCTGGCCTCGTTTCATTCAGTGTTTTGAAGAGATAGTGTTTACCTGTTGAGGACACTGGAGGTGATCATGCATATTCGCATAGTCTCCAGTGAACACTGAACTGAAGCAAATGCAAATCCTCTCAGTAGGGTTATGCTCTTTACACAGGCTACAAGCAGGTGTCATTGGAAGTGACAAAAAGGAAATTTAGGTCCCCCAGGAACTTCAAATGGAACATCAAGATCCATCTTACTTTCTTTAAAGGTGTAATACAAATAGTTCTAAAAAGAAAAGATGAAATAAATCTATGATCAATTAATAAGATATTAGAACAAAGCAGGCAGGTTTAGAAAAGAACCAAAATACAGTTTCCGAAAATGAAAAATATAATTGTAATGAATCGTTTCATAGATAAGTTAAAGAGCAGATTAGACAGAATAAAGAGAAAAGTTATGAACTAAAAGCTAGACATAATGAGATTCAATAGAATACAGCAAAAAGAGGTAAAAATAGAAACCTGAAAGGGACATTAAAAGATGGAGAAGTGGATGAGAAGCTTTCACATATATTTAACCAGTACCCAGGAAGACAAAATAGAAAAAATGAGAGGCAACATTCAAAGAGGCAATGTGTGAGAATTTCCAGAATTGAAAAGAGTTATGAATCTACAAAATACAGTTGACCCTTGAACAATGATTGGTTGGGGTGCTGACACCCTATGTAGTTGAAATTCACATATGATCCTTGACACTCTAAAAACTTTACTACCAATAGTCTACTGTTGCCTGGAAGACTTATCAATAATATAAACACTGAATTGACACAAATTTCGAATGTTATATTTATTTCTCACTGTATTCTTGTAAAGAAATGAAAATGTTGCTAAAAAATCAGAAAGAAGAGAAAATACATTTATAGTACTGTGTTGTACTGATCGAAAAGAAAAATTCACATGAAAGTTGACCTGCACAGTTCAAACTCATGTTATTCAAGGATCAGCTATAAAAATAGTCCTAAGCAAGATGCATTCCTTTTAAAGAAATCCCCACATAAATACATTGTAATGAAACTGTAAAACACCAAAGGCCTTAAAAGCTGCCAGAAAGAAAAGGCAGATTACTTGCAGGGAAGCCAGTCTTTGACTGACAGTGGCTTTCTCTACAATGGTAAGAGAGAAAAGAGGGAAAAATGCTTGGAACATAAAAATAGAATAGAGAGCTCAAGTAAACTGTTTGGAATCAATCTAAATAAGCCAGTATTTACAACAAAATTAGTAGAATAAAACTATCACAAAAATTTTCTTCACTGAGGAATTCTACGTTACTTTTCCCCAACTAAACAGCAAGAATGAGTCTTTTGCTATCAATGAGGCTATTCATTCATTAAATATGGATAAATTCTCTTCTCTATTTCCAGCATCTACTAGGCATGTAATGCCTACTATGTTCCAGGCACTACTTACTTTATGTGCTGGAAATAACAGAGTGAATGAATGTGGCAAAATCTCTATTGTCATGGATCCTACATTCTTTTAAAAAGGTATTCACTAACTGGCTATAAATGTGCAAGGTATTTCTTAAAAGCCATCTGCATGTTTAAAAAAAAAAAAAAGAGACAAATATTTTGAGCCAAGGATATTTTCTTAATTTTCCTGTAAGAAAATTAAAATTAAAACTTTCTCATTTTTATTTAAGTTCCTGTAAAAAAAAAATAACAAAACTCAGTAACCAAGATGATGAACTGTACTTTCACAACCAGATCATAGTTCATAGCATTTTTGCTTCTAAATTAATGATATCTGAAAGTTTTCTGCCCAAACATCCTACTGAGAGTTGAGGAAACATTACACAATTAAATTTAATTCAATAATTAAGTCCATTAGGTAATCATATCTTACCAGGTAAAGAAATGATCAGGAAATTAAGAATTTGAAACTTGAGAGTTTAGTTCCAGTTGACTAGAAAAGTGTCCAAAAGCTCCTCAGAAGTAGGAACTGTGTCTGTTCTGTTGATGCTCTATGCTTACCATGTAGCATACATAGTTCCTGGCATGAAATAAGTACTCAATAAATATTGATTGAATACCGTGGTGTGAATGACCATTGCAAGTCAACTAAAGTAAATGACACCATGCAAAGCCAGTCAGAAAAATGGAAATAAAAATGAATTCCATTTTCCTGTCTACATTCTAGAGAACTGGAGAAAATAAACTAGGACATAGGAAAATACTTATGACCCTTTAAATGAAACCCTATATGAATTGAACTGTGATGGTATTATAGTCTCAAATTTTATGATCTGAATTTGTTCTTCACCCAATTGTATTAAATAGCAGCATAAGTAGAGAAACCCAGTCTTACCATACTTGTCAGCTAGAATCACTCATTGGCAAATCTTCTGTGTGTTTGGGATTAAATGGATAATGCAGTGTGTATAATGTAAAAGAAAATTAAATACAATGGCTGTCTACCTCTGATAAAAAATATCCTTAACATTTGCTGATCTCTTCATTTTTTGGGTAAGAGGATGAGCTCCGGATTAGCATAAAATGAAGTAAATTGAAGACAAATTTGTGCCAGAAAATTCAGTCTGCATTTTTCAGCCAGGGATGAATGGATGAGTATTGTAATCCTACTTGAAATCTAATTAATCTCAAAAAGAAAGCCCTCAGGGGCCAAAGAGCACCTCTTTAACTTTCTATGCATAGTACCTGGTGTGGTAGGCAACAAGTACAGGTGTGATCCATTCCCTGTGTTGCAGTGGTGGCAGTGAACAAAAAGCCCATCCAAAGATATGAAACAGCCACACCTCAACATTGACTTTGAAGTGGCAAATATTGCTACAGGGCAGAAGTTCATCATTTCAAAACCTTAAGGTGAAGAAGGTTCTTAATAAATACTAAGGATCATTAGCAATTGGCTGCAGCATAAATATATTGGAAAGGGACATCTGTAGACCATCAAATGATTTGGGTTAAAAAAAAATAGATGCTGGTGATAATTTGAATGTGTGAAATCATTCCCACATGCCTAGACTGCAGCAAAAGGAGGAGGAAATGGGTGACAAAAATAATCTCAATGCAGGATGTTAAGACAATTAGATCACCCAATACAGAACAAACACTAAAAGTGGCCCTTTGTGCAATTTACCCAGAGCCTAACAAGTACGGGAAAGGATACATAGATAAGCAAGCTCTCAATTACTAATTTTTTAAAAAGTGAGTTTATTATAAAGATATTGGAGAGACAGGAAATTGGAATAAACACTAGGGAGTTACTTGTTTGGTGGTTGGTATCTGAACTGGCCTGGGATCCTCTTGGTGCCATTTCTCTATTGGAGAATCATCATTGACAAACACTGAGAAATAATATCTTAACTTTCCCTCAAGCCCCAGAACAACCATATGTACTGGTTTTTAATTCACTGTTATGAAGATAGGGATTTTGCCTTTCCCCAAATAAATATAGCAAACAGAATCTACATACTTTTCACAACCTCTCCTCACTGTCCTATTGTAATGACTGAAGACACATTAAGATTTTAATTACTAGCAATCTGGCTAGCCCTTCATAACAAAGCCTACTCGCTAATTGAGATGAAATGTGTTTTGTCATCAACAAATTGAAACAATATTGTCTCTGCATGCCTCAATATTTGTTTCTCTCTTTTCATAGCTTCTTAAGAAAACATCATTAGTTTAGTACCATTTGGTCATCATACCCTCTTTGAGTTTCCTAGCAATTCCAAAGGTATCAGATATTCTGACACAATGCACAAATATGTTAAGCTCCATTCATTAATTTTGGAAACTAAATGGTTATGCTTATTAATTTGACCTTTCACCACTCTCTAAGCTTTTAAAATGGAACTGAAAAATGGCATTACATGAATCCACGTTGGGAAAATGTGGATAATGTCAGTGTTCTTTTTTGTGGGGAGAGGGATTCTTCAAGGGCAAACCAAATTGTTTCTGTTCTATATGCATAGGTTGGAGAGAAGCATCTTATCAAAAAGACAGGAAATAAAAGAGCAGGGTAACTATTATAGAACTTCAATTTAGAATTTCTGAATTCTTTGTGCTCAGCCTATTGCTCATGGTGGTGCATTTGAAAGTCACAAAAATCAATTTGAGAGGGTGTTAGAAGACACACAGCATGAAGACCCAATCTGCTGCTTTAATGCCTAAACCCTCCAGGCTGGCAAGGTGGTTCATCAAAATCCATTTTTTGGATTTACATGTATTTCAGGTTGGAGCGCTTTCTTTAAAAAACAGGGATATGACTGGATAATTGACCTCAGTGTCATGTCTTGACCACAGTCTTTTCTCTTCAAATCAATGAATCTAGTACAAAAACAGCAGAGGAATGTCCTAGGTTTTATCTTAGGACTCACGTATGCTGACTCAGCATGAAAGAGGAACGTGCCAAGAAACATGAGAAAAAAGCCAGTGGTGAAAAAGTTTCAGATGAATTGTGAACTCTTTCTTACTCTCCTTCCATAATCTTTCGTGGCAAAATCGATAGCATTGAAAATCAGGCATTTTCATTTCTGGCACTTCCTGGCATTTCTGGCAAAAAAAGAGTTCACTGGCCTTACCTGGGGAAAGAATTATGCCGACAAGCAGTAGCACCAGTGACCTGAACAATTTCATCTTCCACGCTATCTGTCATCTTGTGTCCCCACCGATTTTCTTTGTCATCTTGCACCTTAAAGAAATGAGACTGCCATCTTCTGGTGGCCTTCAGTGTAATTAGTGTAATTCAGTATAATTGTCACTAATATTGTCATTTTCTTTTCTCACCAGATAACTGTGTCACTGTTTGTATCATTAAAATATGCTTGTCTTGGGTTTCAGGAATAAAAATTTGGATTTGGTCCACAAAATGGAGAACCAACTGTGTACCAATAGTTTTGCCTTTTTTTTTTTTTCTTTTTCCTTTTAATGTTCCTAAGAACCCATCTGTGCTATAGGTATTGCAGTGGAATAAAAAAATTACCTGATGATTCATTTGTAGAATCAGCACATCAAGCAAATACTGCATGTAGTCACAACTATATAAGGAAAATCATTTGAATTGCTCACAAAGTGCAATAAACATGATTTCGTGTATACAATCATACCCAGTATTATGTATGTCACCAGTACACAATGTATGCAGTATGATTATATATAATAGAGAGCGCAGATATAAATTATAACTTTATGGCATTTTTTAATTACGTAAAAGAGAGCCATATGGTTGAATATCCAAAGTTAAATGTGATATAATCTCTTTACTTTCAAATGAGATAATTAAAACCCAGATAATATATGCTCCAAGTCATATATTCTAAGAAGCAAAATTCAACTGTATACTAATAATTTCTGAATTCAAACCTGGGAGCAATACCTCTCTAGTTATAAGACGTTAGGCCCTACAGAAATACCAAATGTACAGTATTGTACAGTGTACAATACTTTCCAATAAGATAAAATTTATCTGACTCCTGTTTTTCAGCACTGATATTTGTTGACTAGATTAGTGATTCAAAAATATTTCTTCCTTGTATTCGTTCTCTCTCCTGACCTTGTCTATTTGAAGAGACACCGTATCTCAGTTCATTTCTTTTCTCTTTTGTGCAGAGAGAATTTAAAGAATTTAAAGAGTTTAATTTAAAGAATTTGAAGAACATATAACATAATTTCTGTTGGGAAAAAACTTCTCTAGTTCTCACACCGATTATCCACATTTATATATTGTCTTGTTCCAGAAAGGATTTTAGTTGTCCAGTATACAACATGAAGACATGTCTACTGCTTAAGAAAAAGCCGTGAAAGCAGACATTAACAGTATGCAATGAATTTAATTTAACATAGTCTATAGCTATGGACCAAAGAACGCTAGTAACACACCTGTGTCGAGATTAAGTTTATTAGTGTTATTATTGATACATAACAAAATAACTGTAGAGTGTTTCCCAAAAAAGTGAGTTAGGGAAAGCTACTTGCAGGCTGGAGTTGATTACAGGCTAATGGTCAGAATTTGTTAATGAGGGAGTTTTTCAAACTTTCAGAAGTTTTATGAATCCAGGCAAAGTTACATCAGTTCACCTGTGGCTTATCTTGGGACATATGGGTCTCACTAAGGTGGGAAATTGAGTTTAGAACATTTGCTTACATGTCATGATTTGATATAGTTTAATCTGTTTTGTAAGTGAGAGGATAATTTTGCAAGTTATTTTTTCTATTTTAGTTTTCAATATCAAAATAATTTCATTGTTGGCAGCTTTGCTTTTGTAGAGATAAAATTTACATTTTCTCTCTCTTACCCTCTAATAGCTGTTTTTTCCATTCATTCTTCAAATATTTATAAATGATCAGACATGTGGTGAACATTGTGCTTATGTTACATGGAGCTTATCATAGCTACACAATGATTGAGTTATATGATTAGAACACCTTTATTTTTATTATTGTTTTTTAAGTTTTTATTTTTAAGTAATCTCCACACCCAACATGGGGCTTAAATTCACAATGCTGAGATCAAAAGTCATATGCTCTACCAACTGAGCTAGCCAGGCACCCCATGAATAGAGAAACTTTAATTTGACTTTTCCCAGTCTGCATTTTTAATAAAGATTTTAATTTTTTTGAGGAAAGATTCTAATTTTTAACTGAATTACTCTCTGCAATGGACTGAATATATGTCCCCTCCAAAATTCAGATGCAGAAATCTCAGCCTTCAGTGTGATGCTGTTAGGAGGTGGGGCTTTTGGAAAGTTATTAGAACATGAGGGTGGAGCCCTCATTAGTGGAACTAGTACCTTTATAAAAGGGACCCCAGAGAACCCTTTTAATTTCTTTCCACCTTGGGAGAATGCAACATGAAGAAGGAAATCTGCAATCTGAAAGAAGACTCTTACCAGAACTGGGCCATGATGGCAGCCCAATCTTGGACTTATAGCCTCCAGAGCTGTAAGAAATAAATTTCTGTTTTCCATATGCCATCCAGTCTACAGTACTTTGGTTATTGCAGCCCAAGCCAAGACCACTCCTAACTCATGTGGGAAAATGTTTGATTTTTACCTATAAGACAGAGAATGTTTACTTACTCCTAACAATACAGTTATTGTTTTGTAAATGAGCACATGGCTGTCTTAAATTACAACTTGATTTCTCTAATTTTATAATTAAGTAAAGCCACTAAATGAAGCTTTGGTAATGGCGTGTAAGTTAGAATAGTGTTTCCATTCCAGAAAGTGTGTTCAACTCAAAGCGAAGGTGTATGCCCTCTTTAAAAATTTTCCCCTTCTGATGGCTGAAATGATGTAGATGTAATGGCTGAAGGTTGACCAGCCATCTTGCACCATGAGATGAGATCTTTACAATGATAATGACAAAGGCCAAAAGAGAAGAAATCAGAGTCCCTAAGGATGATTGAATTCCATGAACCACCAGCCTCCAGAGTTCATTTACTTGAGCAAGAAATAAATATTCATCTTCTTTCTATTCCATTTCTACTTTAAGGCTTCTGTCACTACTGAAATTTATTCTGCTCAAGAGGAAAATAAGCAAGGATTGAAATTATTGCATATGACAAGCACCCCTCCCCCCAAGGTGGACAATGGTTGTAATACTGAATATTTTAAACTTTAGAAATTTCAATCATGAGACTGTGCAAGGCTTCTTATGTGGTACTTCTTACATTTCAGGAAATTTTGCAGATGTGAGATTGTTTGATCCCTAGGCAAACTTGTAAAGAAAACAGGAAAGGTATTATTGACCATTTTAGTGTTAAGGGAACTGTGATTCAAAGGAATTATCACATGCCTAAGCTTACCAAGTAGAGTAGTGACACATCCAGGGTTAAATTCCAGGCCATCCCTGGTCTAGGGACTTTACTACCACAGTTCTTAAGTGGCAACTCATGCTTTTCACGCACTCAAGAGCATGAAAGATTGATTAGAACTCCATGTTTTTGAGGGAGCAATTTAAGTTTCAATCTCAATCCCAACTGAAATGTTTTTGGAGACTTCTAAATGGAAAGGGTCATATCTGGGAGCCCTGTATCCTAACTCCGACTCTGTTCTAACTTGACTTCTTGTCTGTTAAATAAAAGGGCTAGAAAAAAATTATCTCAAAGGAATTCATTCTCTTTAGGCTTTCATTCAACAGTGATACATTTTGACTGGTAACAAAAGTCTAACTAACATACATCTGATTGGTAGCAAGAGTCTAATAGACATTCACTTGTGTGGTTCCTATTTTTGGAGAAATTATAAAGAATCCAGAGAATGTTTATTGGTTTAAAAAAGAAAATTTCCACTAAGTATTTGGGGCCACTCTGCTGTGGGAATCTTTAACTGAGAATAAATATCACCAAAGCTTTGTATGAATTGGGAATAACTTCAATTTTTATTGGTTTCCATGGCAGTAGTGTTGTCATACTTAACAATTAAAAATACAGGAAGGCCATTTATTTCTGAATTTCAAGTAAGCAATGAATAATAATTTTAGTATCAGTATGCCTCTTATGGTATTTGGGGAATACTAAGAATTATTTGTTGTTTATCTGGAAGTCTAACTTAAATTTATCTTATATTTTATCTGAGAATCCCATGTGGCAGATACTGGACACTGGCTTATTCACTATCCAATTCAATCCCTTTTCAGTGCTTTGCTCTACCATGGAAGCTGTAAAGCATTGTGCATGTGATTTAGGTACCATCAGTCTGATGACCTTATCCCCAGAACTGGCTTACACAGTAAGAGAAAGAAGGCATGAAGCTCCATCTCACTAGAACAGATCATACAAAGGCAACGTTCTCTTGGAACTAACAGATGTGAGCAGAGCTTTCCAGATTTGCAAGCTGCTTGCTGTTCGTGGCAGGAGAGGCAGCCCTTTGGGGAGCCCAGTTCTGTGGTATGGCCTTGAGAATTATCCCTGGAAACTCAGACTAGTCTATTTCTCTAACCATTGCCTTGATCCTATAATAAACACCATTCTGCTTCATTTGGTTGGAATGGTTTCTCTTCTTTGTAACTGGACCATGACTGATAAGTTCCTAAATTATTTTAAGTGGTAAAGGGAAGGGGAGGGGAATGAAAGGTTCTCCTCCATTTTAAACTTATAAACTTATAAACAACATTTATTAAAGGAAAAAAAAGCCTTCATCTCACCCTCCTAAAAAAATCCTATATTTCAGTTCATAAAAAAACCATTTTGTGTTTCTTCCAGTTCTAGTTCATATGCAGACCTTGTTTCTCACATTGCAATCACAATGCAGATATAACTTTACATTCTATTTTTCTGCCTTAACATTATGCCATAAATACTTTCTGTGTTGTTACATAATTTACATAATTATTTTAATGGCTATATAACAGTTCCAGTTGATGTATCATAGTTAATTTAAATATTCTTTTATTTTTGGATGTAAAGGGTTTTTTTGACATTATAAATAATTCTTAATTAATAAGAGGGTTTTTTCCCCTTCTTCTGAATTGTTTCCTTAAGATATATTCCCAGCAGTGGAATAACTGGGTCAAAAGGCTATGAACATTCTGTATCTCTTAAAATGTTTTCCCAAATTGCTTTCCACAAGGGATGTGACCATTTTAACTAGGTGGCAAATTTTATTGATGACTGAATTAAGGAAAGTCAGTGAAAGCTAAACACCATTCAGAATGTTTGTGGCCCAGCTATACACAACCTACACACGGAAAGGGAAAATGCATGGAACATGTGGCCAGAGTGTATGAAACCAGCAAAAAACACATGAGAAAGTTTTGTTTTAAATAAACTACTGTAGTCCCTGATTCTTTAAATGAAGTATGTCTTACTTACTTTAAAATTTAAAAAAAAATGCCTTTTCTTGAAGACCCAGAAGTAGCTTCTCCAGCTTCTATTTTGTGTTCTCATTTTCACAAACTGCCTCTTACTCAGTTGGAGCAAACTGTCAAGACTCTGTTTCTTTTATTAATGGACATTAACCCCAAGTGTTTATTATTTGGTTTTAGATTTGGTTTAGAAATATTGCTATTGAATCCACTTGAATGTATAGGTGGCTTCTTGTGAGGGAAAGAGGGCAGGAGCCTTACTGACTTATTTTAAACCAGATTGTTCTCTAAATTTTCTTCCAAAGATTTTCAAATGTGGAAGTTTTTTTTTTTTTTTTTTTTCCAGTCACTAAATTTAATCTAGACTCGTGAATGTCATATCTTCCTATTTTCCCACCAAAATGACCCCTGGTATGGCTTTTCAGGTATTCAACGCTAATGAACTGAAGGTTGTTTCTGGGAGAAGATGTTTCATGTGGAAGATATTGGGTGGTTCCCATTGAAAGATAGTAATTTTGGCCTCATTTAGAGCCATTAAAATAGAAAATGTTTTCAAGTGTCAGATCTCCTTTAGACATGTTGCTATCTTGGTGGAAAGTTTAGACAAAATTGACTACTTAATAATCATGATGGTAGCCAACTAACTTTTCTAAGAGATGACCAACTTTTGTCATGGGGTTCTGACTGCTCAAGGCAGGGATTCAGCAATCTTTTCTCCAACAGCTCAGGTAGGAAATGTTCTAGCTTTGTAGGCAATGATTTTCTGTCCCAACTCTTTAATTCTAACCTTCTAGTGTGAAAGCAGCTATAGAGAATATGTAAATGAATGCATGATTGTTCCAATAAATGTGTACTTACAAAATCAAGCTGCAGGCCTGTTTGGCCAGCTGACCATAGTCTGCTGACCTCTGACTTCAGGAATCTGCTTTGAGATGTCCTGCAGTCATAATCCAACTTCGTTTCAGAAATCTCTTAACACTAATAGGATTTTCAACTTTACAATAAAAGAAAGAATTTAATAAGAAAAAGAGAACTTGGCTTAAAATAAACTCAGATAATGTCTTAAAAAGAAACAGAGGTTATATATTTACGAGATAGTCCAGAAGCTATAAGAAAGGATAACTAGGAATTAACTCGAGAGAGTTATCCAGAATTGGAAAAGGTTTTAGAAAATGGATTACCTCAGAAAGTTCCAACCAAAAACTTAGGACAGGGGTTGAAGTAGTTGGCCAGCCTCAGGAAAAATACCACTGTCCAGGCCCTCCCTCATATTGTTATAATATTCCCTCTTTCAGAGTCTGAGTCCATTTAAGTACAGGGTTATTGACCCTTGGACAATGCTTTTCACTGTCTAGAGTTGACCAACATCCTTGGAGCTCATGAGACAGACTGCTAACTATACACTGTACACTGTACACTGCTCCTACTCCAATGTGGAACCCCTGGGGGCCTGTGTTAAAGGTTGAGTTTCTGGAGTGAAGAGGAATGGAGGAGTTAGGAATCATCACTGCCATCAGTGGGAGAGTCACAGCAATAGCTAGAAGTGCTACATAGGCCATTAATATGTTACTGATATACGTGAACGCTAATTTTTCACTATTTTACTTCAAGTTTAGTCAATGGGCTCTCTTTAGTGATATGTGCTTATTATTTATTCTGAGTTGGGACCTGCTCAGCTATCTTGCTTGTAGTAAATATAATGCACATACTAAGAGCTGACTGCTGAGTTTATGTGGCGGTCCATGTGGTACTGAACATAATTCTTCCAGCAACTACTCTTTTAACTGGGGAATATGATTATTCACATGTAACAAGCGAGGAAACAGAGCCACCAAGGGTTTAGAGAGCTGCCCTGAGTTACACCTGAATGTGGGCCATCATACACTCAATTATCTGGACTGTAATGCCCTTAAATATGACACTATACAGCCTCCTTTTGGTTAGATAGTAAACAGGACCCTTTTATTCTTTTCCCCCCTATTACTTCAAGTAACCAAGTAGGCAAAAGTGAAAAAGAGAACCCTTCCTTTTATTTCAGAGTGGTCTAGTACATTTTAAAAGCAGCCCATGAGAAACCCAAGAAATGAGACTTTTCTGCACATATAGAAATGCTAATTTGGCTGTATTTCTACTGCTTGTTCACTGAAGAAGGTACAATAACTTTACAGGTGAAAACAAGTGTCCCTCCAGAGGTATAAAATAAGATGGATCCCACAGAGGACAAGGATCCTCCTTGTCTTTCTTGCAGGAGCAATAGTGTACATATTTCTTCTCAAGCTGAGCAGAGTCCGTTGACTTCCTTCCTACTATCAGACTTTCTGATACTGTTTTTCTTCTACTCCTTAATGTTGTCTTGGTTCTTCACCCCTTAAGACAGATTCCCTTGCTGTTTCTGGTTCCTCTATGTCTTCATCACCATTAGGTTAACTTTTCTTTAAAGTTGGAGGGACATCTCTCCAAATTTCAGAAGTTGACATGAGCATGGGATAAATGGGGGATAACAGTGAAGAGGCAAGGCTGTCCTCTTCCTCTCTGTTCTGTGGAAAATCACCTTTCCCTTAGTCCTGGTTCCCAGGCTCTGGAATTCCATGAGTGACCAAAATATTGAAGACATTCAGATACCATGACAGCTTGGCCAAGTTTTAAATTTTATCCAGAAATGATACTAAAGAAACCAAAAGCAAATAATTACCACCATAACCTCTATCATTCTGTAATAGAAAGAACATTTTTAGGAGCAGAGTGGGCTGTAATCTGAGAAAAAAAGAATGGTGCTTTAAAGTGAATTCATTTTGTTTAATAAAAAAAAAAAAAACCTCACTACATTGTCCTAATATTTTTCACTTTGCCTCTGACAGCTTATGACTTAATTTTGAGCTGGCCCAGGTCCAAAGGCTGGTGTTTGGGAAGAGCTGGTATAATGGAAAGAATCTTGTTTGGGAGTCAGACAGATCTGGCTTCAAATCCTGGCTTCTACACTTGACCTTGAGCAATTCTAATGGTAAGTCCGAGGCTCTCCTTATGAAGCGGTTTAGGAGACCTCCAGGATAGAGTGCTTATAAAATACCCATGAGCACCCGGTGAGCACCTGGTAAGAGCCTGTTCCTGATTCTTGTCTGCTCTGTCTTCCTTTCCTCCATTATGTATCATAACCATTGAATAACAAGAAACAAATAACCCTACCATGAAGCTGTTGTTAATGGTTTTGTTAATGGTGGTGTTTTTATTGATATAAGCATATCAGTTATTTGAAGTGTTGCCTTTCTATAAATTCACAAGCACGAATTAGTAAAAATGATTTGGGTGATTCCTAAATTATACCTTTTGGAACAGTTAGCAAATAAACCCAAAGTAAATCAAACAAACACAAATATGTGGGGAAATGTGACTCATTTCTCAGAACTTAGGCTAGCACACCTCTGTTAATGTGAAGGCTACATGAGTGTATCATTTGACAAGGGCTTTCACACCTTAACCAAACTTTAGTCAAGCTCTCATGAGCCCCTTTCTTGACTAGGTCTTGTCCTTGGACTGCCAATCCAGTTCAACAAGAGTCTGCCAAGTCAGTTTAGCAGGATTCCCTCCACCCTTGATACCAAACCAAATTCCTCTTAATCATTTTCTACTCGCGCCCTTACCCAGCCCGTTGGCCATAACTCCCCATCTGCCCCAGGTTGCATTCAGAGTTGTATTTAATGTCTCTCCCCTGTTGCAATAGTCTTGAACCCTACTGTGGTAATCTTGAATAAAGCCTTCCTTGCCTATTTAACTCCATCCAGTGCAATTTTTCTTTGACACATTGCAAACCCACACCATGTTGGAAAGAGATCTACACAGGAGGGTGTGGAATCCACCTGAGGAATTCATCTCAGAAATAGTCAGCTCCAGGCTTTATAAATTAAAAAAAATTTAAATTTCAGGGGTTAAAACAAGATAGAATTGTTCTAATTTGATTATTTTGGAGATAATAGAAGTCAATCTTCATCCCCAGGGGATAAACTACTAATTTGGGAAGGTATTGGGCGAAAGAAGCATCATTTCCTTTTTCATTTGTGAAATGGTTGTTAAATGTTTTCCATTACCATAATTTTTCTAGTGTTTGGAAGACTAGCAAGGAAGGCTTCACCGATGACAGGCTTGTTACAGGTAAAGGTGCCAGAGGTTTTTTGTTTTGTTTTGTTTTGTTTTTTTCCCACAAGTGTCAGCACTGATGCTGCTATTAGTAATTACCTCCCCACCAACACTTTTCCTTCCTGCTGCTTCATATCAGCTTCTTAATTATGAAAGAGAAAGGAATCCTGAGGGAAGGGGGAGGAAAAGGAGTTCAGAAAGTTTACTTTTCTCTATAGAGCTGCTCAAGAAACCAGATGATTTGTACTATACCATTTTATCCTGAAGTTCTTTTTTTTCTGCAGTGGTTTATAAGTCATTTCATTAAACGGCCCCCCACTGAGAGCTCACCACTCCCACCCTCTTGTGTCATTCTCTGGCCTATATTGCTAACCTGACACGGTTGTGCAGACATGAGAGCATTTTGAGCATGTGGCAATCAGCTCATTGGAGCATGCTCATGTGAGCAAGGGCTTTCTGGGCGCTCATTACACAGCTTACTGCCTCTGACTTCGGCCTCTCTGTCCTGCTTACAGTGTCATCTTTCTAGTGGTAGTGGATAAGAAGGACCTGGAAGAAGACTCCTCCAATAATGCTTGCAACTTTTAGGTAACACCAAAGTCTGAGAACTAGCAGGTTGAGGTAAATCAGAGGCATGAAGCATGGAAATATTTCAATGGCATTTCAGAGACTTGTGGTGGGCTCATTTCTGCATTGGGTAGCATGGTGCCTGCATTTGAGGAAACTGAACTCAGATGAACAAGCGAGCCTGAACTTGCAGTTGTGAGGTCTGAACAATAAGCTTCTTTCTTGGCCCCATCTTCTCTTAACGTCAAGGGCTGAATCTGCATTTTTTTTTGAGAGAGAGAAAGAGGCAGTGGGGTATTGTGTGTGTGTGTGTGTGTGTGTGTGTGTGTGTGTGTGTGTGTTGCAGTAGGGAAGAGGAAGAGAATGCCAAGCAGGCTCCATGCCCAGTGTGGAGCCCCATGCAGGGTCAATCTCATGACCCTGAGATACTGACCTGACCCAAATTAAGAGTCAGATGCCTAACTGACTGAGCCACTCAGGTGCCCCTGCATTTTTATTATACGACAAAATCCAGCCAATTGATGTCTATATAAATGCCTTGATATTTACCAAAACACATCATTACTGTCAATGGAAGGGCTGATTCTTAATGCCAGTGGAGGGAGGGGGATGTCTTAAGAATATGGTTTGAATGGGATTCTAGTGTTGGTTCTGTGCCTATGGGTGACAATGGCCATGTACTGAAACAGTTGTGTTTGTGTAGTAGGTTGCTAAGGCTGCCACAACAAAGTACCACAAACTGAGTGGCTTTAAACAACACGGCTCTTATTCTTATTCTTTTTTTTTCTATTTCTTATTCTTATTCTTTTATTCTTATTCTTTCATTATTGTTCATTCAATTCTTATATTCTTATTTTATTCTTATTCTTATTCTCTCACACTTCTGGAGAGTACAAGTCCAAAATCGAGGTGTTGGCAGAAGCACACTCTCTCCTGGCTTCTAGAGTTTGTCAGCCTTCTTGGCCTTCCTTGGCTTGTAGCTGCTTAACTCCCATGCGTGTTTCCATCCTCAGGTAGTCATACAGAAGTCTTCTCTCTGTGTGTCTGTGTTTTTATAAGGTGCTTGCATCTCTGCACATGACTGTCTCTGAATCTCTTCTCTTCTTCTTATAAGGACAATAGTTATATTGGATTAAGGGCCTACATCACTCCAGTATGATCTCACCTAAACTTATAAGTTACTTCCTGAAAGACCCTATTTCCAAATAATGTCATACTCATAAATACTAGGGGTTAGGACCTCAACAGATCTTCTGGGGGGATATAATTCAATCCACAACAGGAAGTGTACCACCTTCTTTTTAAACACTATTTCATATATGGATATGCATGGTTTATATAATTATTCTAGTATGTTCAGATAGTCTCTAAATTTTCACTAGTACAAATAAAGCTTTAATTTTATCTTTCATCCCCTTGTTTAATATTTGTTCATTTGTTGTTTGTTCATCTCTCCCATTAGAATCTAAGTCCCCCTGATGTTAAAGACGATATTTATCTTTTTTATCATAGTCGTCCTAGTGCAGAGCACAATGAGAAGCACATGGCCAATGATTGAAAATATCCTTGTCCACTCATATGAGTACTGTTAGTAGGAAAAATTAAATTTTAAAAGCTACTGCCAAGTTATTCTCAAAATCAGCTGTACCATTTACATTCCCACTGATCTTACCCATTTCCACACATATTTATCTACACTATTTATTATCAATAAAGTTTCCCCCAACCTAATGGGTGAAAACTAGTTATTCATTATCGTAATATGATTTTATTTTATATCTATCTTATGAAGCTACTAGATTCTAAGCTTCTTTTTTTTTTTTAAAAGATTTTATTTATTTGAGAGAGAGCAAGGGAGAGAGAGAGAGAAAGGGAGGGAGAGAATGAGGAGGGGGAGGGGCAAAGGGAAAGGGAGAAGCAGACTCCCTGCTGAGCAGGAAGCCCAATATGGGGCCCAATCCCAGGACCCTAAAATCATAACCTGAGCTGAAGGCAGATGCTTAACTGATGAGCCACCTATGTCCCCTGATTCTAACCTTCTTACAACAAGGATCTGGTCATAGGTATCTTCATATTTTTTGCAATCTCGATTTAGAGCATAGTAAATACACAATAAATAGCTATTGAGTTGACTGCTATCCATTTTTAAATTTTTATTTAATTGTCTTCTCAGGCCTATATCAGTTTCTAAGAGCTGCTGTAATAAATTACCACAAACTGGGTGCCTTAAAACAACAGATATTTATATTCTCATAGCTCTGGGGACTACGTGTCTGAAATCAAGAAGTTGGCAGGGCCATGGTCTCAGAGGGCTCCAGAGGAGAGCTCTTCCTTTTACCTTCCTAGTTTCTGGTGTTTGTTGATAATCCTTATTATTTCTTGGCTTATGTCACAACAATCCCTGCCTTTGTCTGTACATGGCCTTCTTCTCATGTGCCAAATTTCCTCTTCTGAAAAGAATTCCAGTCATTGGATTAAGGCCCACCCTTATCCAGTATGACATGTTAACTTGATTACATATGCAAATTACCTATTTCCAACTAAGGACATATTAAAAAATCCTGGGTGATATGAATTTTGAGGGTTACCATTTAACCAAGAATAAAGAATCCTTTACCTAAGAAGGGTAACATACTATGCCACTGCAAAATATGCTACTTTGTTATGAGAATTATTTTGAGCTGAATGCAATTGAGAAGAAATATATGTAAAGAAAGCTCCCTGCTTCTCCACCCTCCACTTGCCTAAATAAATTTTGCAGAAATTAAATGTGTCTCTCTTCTTCCCTGTACCAGGAAAGGCAAATGTTAATTACTGGAAACAGTTTTAAACCCTATCAGGTTGGAAACAGCAGAAAACTATATAACAAACTTTACTAACTAGTCTTCATCTATCATTGGTTTCCTCCCATATATTTACTTCCCCATAGTTTGCTATCATTACAAGCCAAAAAACTTTCCTTTGTCCTATCCTTTCTCCACAGATTTCTTCTTTCTTGATGTTGTCTGTAAGCTGGAGTTTTAAGCCATCACTTTGAGTTACTCAGTTTTCCTTGGGTGTCTCCCATGTGTACATGAGGTATACATGTCAATAAACTTGTTTGTTTTTCTCTTATTAATCTCTTTTATTACAGGAGCCTCCCACAAGAACTTAGGAGGTAGAGAGAAAATTTTTTTCCTCTCCTACTCCATATGTCTTTTAAGACTTTTGTAGTTATCTTTATAGCTCCAGCACCTTGAGATAGCTCTTGGCTATGCCAGGTATGAAAATATTTTTGGTTTTCCTTTAGCTCTAAATGAGACCTAAAATCTCTTTTTGCCCTTGGTCATTACTTGTTTTGAAGTTCTCCCCAGTTTCTTAGTCTTTTGCCCAGGAGACATAAATGCCTTTTTGCTCCACACAGCTCAGCTAAAAACAGGCGACAGATTGCAACAATCCGGAGAGCCTGTCATGCTAGTGTGAATCCCTCAAGACTGTCCTTTTTCAATTAGTATGAATAATTTTCCTCCTGTGACTACTTCCTCTTTCTCAGATCCTTGCCCTTTGAAGCCTGGAACTGGTATAAATGCTAATTTGAAATTAACATACAATTTATTTCTTTGCTAACCTCTCTTGGCTAACTTCCAACTTCTTAACTTGGCCTCTTACAAATACCTTAGTCATTTATTTCATTCCTTTTTAAAGAGCTCATAACTGTTTTTCTTCAGGTAATGTTGAAACCTTTTAAAATTCTGTGTCTCTTGTGTGTGTGTTGGAGGCTGTACATGTGTGTAGGTATATGTGCAAAGCTTAGGAATTGGACTAATATCTTGTAACATTCTGTCCACCTCCAGTACCTACAAAAGCAATACAAAGTTTCATCTGGAAGTAAACGATCACTTTTCTCTATCACTAAATTTTACAAGTTTCTGACAGTGCTCACTCTTTAGGGGTAAATAGTTGAAAAGACACTTGAGCAGGTGGTCCCAGAAGACACCACCTTCAAGACCATCCCTTTTGCTTTGGAGGGTAATATTTTTGGCCATTATGATTCTTTTCATTTTCACTTGTGCTAAGTAGCTTTGCTCTAATCAACTTTTTTTATGGACTGCTGCACACCATATTGATATTTTCTTTTTTTTTTAAGATTTTATTTATTTATTTGACAGAGAGAGATCACAAGTAGGCAGAGAGGCAGACAGAGAGAAAGAGGGAGAAGCAGGCTCCCTGCTGAGCAGAGAGCCTGATGCGGGGCTTGATCCCAGGACCCTGACATCATGACTTGAGCTGAAGGCAGAGGCCTAACCCACTGAGCCACCCAGGCATCCCCATATTGATATTTTCTGCTGCTGTTCCTATGTGAGCCACAGCTAAGCAATGCCACTGGAAGACATGCTACCTAAGACCTTGTAGAGATACTTCACTGCATTTCTTCTTATATGGACATGTCTCTTAGCTAACCATACCTTGTCAGGGTTCACTGCTGTTTGGGCCTTTTATTTCCCTCTCTCAATCCCTTTCTTCTTCTCAAGTATTTATTGAGCTTCTATTCTCCACAAGGATTGGGGCTCGAACCCAGTAAGAAAAATTAAAACAAGACATGGGATTTTTCCCTGAAAGACTACATATACAAACAGGCAGTGGAAAGACCATATATAATAATAGATTCTGACCTACAACCTCTATAGCAACTGGCCTGGAAAGTCAAACCACTGCCTCTTCAGCAATCAGCCAAGAATAGTCAGGACTTACTCTATGAATGACTACTTTTTCCCTACTTTTTTATCCTTGCTTCTAATAGGACCAACAAGAGAAAAACAGTTATATTCCCCAAACCAATCACATAAGACACGTTGCATTTAGTTAGCTTATCTCCTGCTTTCCCATGTCAACAAACTTTCAATCAGAGCACACTTGGAACTTTCCTTGTCTGCATTATAAAAATTTCCACTCTCTTCTTGTCTTTGAGTCTCTGCCAAGCAGTAGTGATGATGACTGACTCCTTTGTTATAGTAAGTTCTGAATAAGCAGTGTTTGTTCTCATTTGGTTGGCCTTTGTTTATATCCACAGTTTTCCTAGAGGACCCACTAAGATCCACTTTGCACTGCCCATCAGTTGTTGAACCACCTGTGATCTTATGGAGGCCCCTATGCTTTGTTTCTTGAGGCTTACTAAATGTATGCCACTGTGGTTAAGTCTGCATAGGTTTGAACTTGGGTCTTTTTATATTGAGTTCCTTGGCAATTTATTCCCACGTTGGTGCCTGGGTTTTGTTATTAGTTCCCACTATTTTGGCATCCTTGATGGAATCAGACCATTCCTTTTTACACCGTTTTGTTCTCTTTTGTGTTTCCATTTTGTGTTCTGTGTCTAAAAGTATTGTTTGTAATCAGAACAAGAATCACTAAATAGAATGTAGACATAGACCCTACAAGCCTATTGCTCAAAAGCCAGCTTCACTGACAGGTGAGTTTTTACAATGGCAGCATCCATTTGGGAAAACACTGTTGTGTGTCAACAATAAAACCAGAAAGGGTTCTCCTTCAATCTTTAGTTTTTGATGTGAGTGCTTGACTTGAGAGTTTGAGAGTTTTCTCAAGGGGGTGTAGACTGTCAGGTCTGTGTTTAGAAACAGCCAACCATTAGTTGAGGCTCAAGGTATGAAGTGCACATTCATAATTTTTAAGCCATGATTGCTAGCTCTCATGAGCTTATTTAATGTCCCATGTCTAAATGATCTCTTTTTCTTAGAAAAATTTCTCCTTTTTATGTATATTCTCTTAATTCTTACACTTATCTCTCTAATGACATAACTGCACTGAGGATAATCTGGCCTTCAGTTGCCACCTGGGAACATTTCACTGGAACACAATTGTTCATTTGAGAAATGCCTTAGAAAGAAAGGGAGTAGAATTGCTCATGCCAGTGGACAGCAGTGTTTGGTGACAGAGGCATCCAAACAAAATTCTTATCAAAAATTTCTTAACAGCAAGGTTCTTTGGCCAACACTAATGACCAATTTGACAAACTTGTAATGAAAGGTTAGAGTCATTTCCCAAGTAAATTCTCCCCATCCTTGTCCTCCAATTGCCTCTCTATATCCAACTTTTACCTTTCTGACTTCTCCTTCTGTGCCTCTCTTGACTCTTCCCTTCTCTTCCTCTTGTCCCAGCTCACCAACCTTTTCTCACTGATTCTCTTAAGAATCCAAATGCCAGTTTTCTATAAATATCTGTCCCTCTCTGAGTCAGGTACATAGGCCACTGAAGAATTTAAACCTTGAGATCAAACGAAATCAAGAGTTGTAACTGAGGATTTCCTTAAACCCAGACAAGACCAACAAATATTCATAGAAGAATTTAAAATTCTTTGGGGGCATAAGACCCAGGACTACTTGATCTATGTTAAGTTGTACACATGTGGTTAGAAACTCAGATGCTAAATTCTGGATGGCAAAAGTTGTTTGGACTAATGTAAAGGGAACTATAGGATCTTTCTTCCACAGTAAATTTGAGAATAACCTCCCCCATCCCCATAGTACAAAGTTACCTTAAAGCCAAAATATCTCCAGTAAGAATCAGTTGAAGATGTGTTGCACAACAATGTGAATGCAGTTAACGCTACTGAACTGTACATTAAAAACAAAATGGTCAAGATGGTTAAGTTTCTTCTTAAGATTGATTTATTTTGGAAAGAGAGAGAGAGTGCAAGCAGGGGGAGGACAGAGGGAGAGAGAGAGAGAGAGAGAGAATCTCAAGCAGACTCCTCTTAGTGAGGATCCTGACACAGGGCTGGATTTCATGACCCTGAGATCATGACCTGCTTAACTGACCATGCTTAACTGACTGAACCAGCCAGGTACCCCAAGTGGTTAAATTTTATGTTATATGGTGGTTTTTTTTTTACCACAATTAAAAAATTGTTTTTTAACTTGAAAATTTGATTAAAGTATAATTTAATCATACAAACAGAAGAGAGATGAAATCAGGGAAGATTTTTGGAAAGATTAGATAATACCTTCTAAAGATATTTGAAAATTTAAAAATCGGGCAGTTTTTTCATCTCATTTTGACAGTGGAGTTCAACATGAAATTGGAGATCTAATTCAAAAACAGAAATTGGAATAGGAAATAGTCCCTTTACACAAATTATACCTGAAAACATTTTCAAAGGGCTTTAGAACAAAATGAGATAAAACTCCAAATAATCTTTTTTTTAAATTTAATTTTATTTTTTTTCAGTATTCCAAAATTCATTGTTTATATACCATACCCAGTGTCCCAAGCAATATGTGCCCTCCATAATACCTACCACAAGGCTCACCCCCTGCCCCCCAAACCCTCAGTTTGTTTCTCAGAGTCCACAGTATCTCATGGTTTGTCTCCCTCCAATTTCCCTTAACTCACTTCTCCTCTCCATCTCCCAATGTCTTATGTGTTATTCTTATGCTTCACAAAAGTGAAATCATATGATAATTGACTCTCTCTGCTTGACTTATTTCACTCAGCATAATCTCCAGTCCCATCCATGTTGACACAAAAGTTAGGTATTCATCCTTTCTGATAGAGGCATAATACTCCATTGTATATATGGACCACATCTTCTTTATCCATTCATCCATTGAAGGGCATCTTGGCTCTTTCCACAGATTGGTGACTGTGGCCATTGCTGCTATGAACATTGGGGTACAGATGGCCCTTCTTTTCCCTACATCTGTATCTTTGGGCTAAATACCCAGTAGCGCAATTGCAGGGTCATAGGGTAGCTCTATTTTTAATTTCTTAAGGAATCTCCACACTGTTTTCCAAAGTAACTGCACCAACTTGCATTCCTACCAACAGTGTAAGAGGGTTCCCCTTTCTCCACATCCTCTCCAACGCTTGTTGCTTCCTGTTTTGTTGATTTTGGCCATTCCAACTGGTGTGAGATGGTGTATCAATGTGGTTTTGATTTGAATCTCCCTGATGGCTAGTGATGATGAACATTTTTTTCATGTGTCTTAGCCATTTGTACGTCTTCATTGCAGAAGTGTCTGTTCATGTCTTCTGCCCATTTTTTGACATGATTATCTGTTTTGTGTTGAGTTTGAAGAGTTCTTTATAGATCTTGGAAATCAGAACTTTGTAGTGTCATTTGCAAATATCTTCTCCCATTCTGTGGCTTGCCTCTTTGTTTTGTTGACTGTTTCTTTGCTGTGCAGAAGCGTTTGATCTTGAAATCCCAAAAGTTCATTTTCACTTTTGTTTCCTTTGCCTTTGGAGACATATCTTGAATGAAGTTGCTGTGGCCAATGTCTAAGAGGTTACTGCCTATGTTCTCCTGTAGGACTGTGATGGATTCTTGCCTCATGTTGAGGTCTTTTATCCATTTTGAGTTTATCTTTGTGTATGGTGTAAGAGAATGGTTGAGTTTCATTCTCCTACACATAGCTGTCCAATTTTCCCAGCACCATTTACTGAAGAGACTGTCTTTTTTCCACTGTATTATTTTTTCCTGCTTTGTTGAAGATTAGTTGACTATGAAGTCCACTGGCATTTTTCAAAGAGCTGGAGCAAACAATCCTAAAATTTGTATGGAATCAGAAGAGCCCCCGAATTGCCAAGGAAATGTTGAAAAAGAAACACAAAACTGGGGGCATCACCTTGCCTGATTTCAAGCCTTACTACAAAGCTGTGATCCCCAAGACAACATAATACTGGCACAAAACAGACACACAGACCAGTGGAACAGAGCAGAGAGCCCAGATATGGACCCTCAACTTTATGCTGTGCAGAAGGTTTTGATCTTGAAGTAACCTTAAGGGCCTATTGATCAAATAGGTGGTCCACTTCCCAACACACTGACAAAGATACTTATAGATATATGTAAACAAAAATGACACTGGAAAAGAAGGCAGTTCCATTTTACAAAATGAAAACAAAAACAAAAACAAAACAAGGTAAAGAAAAATCCTTTAATTTAGATGATTGAGGGATACTTCAATGAAGGAAAAAGAGTGAATATCCTACCTTACCTATAAACACTCAAGGTAGAGTAAATATAAATATGCATGGCCAACCTCATCAGTCACTGGTAGATATAAATATTTCTCTTTCTACATTAAACTCTGCCATGTTTGCTCAACCTCCTTCTAAGAGTAAATATATCACTCAGATGGTAGGTATTTCATTATAGTCACAGATGTTCCCTATCTCCCAGTCTTTATCTGTAACCTTGCTGAACCCTTTCTACTGAAAAACCTTCCTCCCTGACCTGTGATAGCACTCTGGCAAACTTTTTTTTTTTTTTTAAGATTTATTTATTTATTTTAGAGAGATAGAAAGAGCTAGAGCAGGACCAAGGGGGTAGGGCAGAAGGAGAGGGAGAGAATCCTCAAGCAGACTCCCAGATGACCACAGAACCCAACTCAGGGCTTAATCTCAAGACCTTGAGATCATGACCTGAGCCCAAACCAAGAGTTGGACACAGCCAACTGAGCCACCCAAATGGCCCAACCCTGCAAACTTAATAGGGAGAGACTTACTTAGCAAATGAGATTGTAATATTAAATGCACAGCAAAGGGATTATTTCTTGAAGTTTCAGAGAATGCCTCTAATCAAGTCATGTTTTTTCTGGATATTCTTTTGCCTTCTCTATTATATTTGATACATAGTCCAGATAAATACCTTCACATCAGATTGACTCTATGAACTAAAATCTCAGCTGACATATGTAAAAAATAAAAGGAGCAGAACCTACTACATCTATCAGATCCTCAGTTATCTGAACATCCCTAATATGTCTTAAAGCCAGAAACAAAAGAAGGGATCAAATTTGTGCATGAAAGCTTAACATCTCCAGAATTTCTCATACTGCATACCAGTCTATATACATATTATATACATCCTGTCCTGCCAATAAAACAAAACAAAACAAAACAAATAGATGAGGTTATCAATTTGGTCAGAACTCAAGGCTCTCAATAATATTTTCATCTTTATTTCCTGATTGTACCTAAAGTGAATGCCATCCTGTCATCAATTCTACTTAAAGCTACTGGTTTTACTATACTGGAGATTTGCTCAACCTTCTTCAGCGTGCATTTACACTAGAATTGTTGGTGCTGTTTTTGCCTTTACCGAAAGAGGACAACTTGGTCAGTTATATCCCATGGTTTTTCCTAAAATTAACACTTAAATTTCCCTTGTGATTCAGTTCTGATAAAATATGTGGATGATCTCCTACTTAGTTCTCTGGAACAAGGAAAGCTGTAAAAAAGATTCAATTTACTTTCTCTCAGCCTTAGCAGATAAAGCACATAAAATTTCAAGATAAATTACAATTTTTCTAAAGTACACTTCATTATTTAAAGTATGATCTATGTAATGAGAGAAAAAGCACTCTCTTTACAGACTAAAGACAAACTAAACTTATCTAAGGTGCTTCAAAAAATAACTATTGAGAGAAATTTCTACATTTTGCTGGATATTGTAGGTAATGGGTGCTAAATTTCACCGAAATTGCAATATCTCTTTAGGAATTGACTAAGTCTGACATAAGAGACTCTTCAGGGGACTCAAATATGGGCCTTCTGCAACCTGAAGAGGGCTTTTTAACAGCTGTACTTAGGCATCACTAACTGCAAAAATCCCTTTTGTCTATTTGTGCATGAGCAATCTTGACAAGCTTTTGGAGTTGTTACTCAACTTCATGACAATCACCAAAACCCATTGCTTATCATAACCTCACTCTTGACATGGTAGCTGCTGCTATAAAACTTGTCAGTGCTCTTGCTGGCTGGGTTCCCTGCTTGACCTCATGGTTCCTCATGCAGTACAGATATCAGTGCTGGCTGAGAACATGCAGCACTTTTCAGCCAGCCAATTAACCTCTTATGAAATTCTTTTGCTCTCTCCCTCTCATATTACTATTCTCCATTGTTAACACCCTGAATCCCATCACTTTCTCATTCCTACAGGAAGAAGGGGAGACTCATGATTGTCTTACCTCAGTTAGCAAGCTCTCTGTACCCTGATCAGATTTATGGAAACTCCCATTGAGAACTCTGACCTAATGATTGATGAATCATACCTCAAAACTGAAACTGAAAATTATCAAAGAGAATAACATATGCTATCCCTATCCCTAATTTAAGTTCTCCTTTAAACTAGTCCTCTACCACAGGTGTATATTGGCCTCTATCATGAGTAAAATCAGCCAAGATGAAGAACTTATGCCACTTACGAGACCTTGTCAACGAACCAAAGACCAGAGAGTAAACATATGCAGAGGTGGTAGGCTGTTAGAGTAGTGCATGAATTTGGGATGCTTTGAAAACAAAAGGAGTCTCTCACTTTGGCAAGAACTCCCATAAAAAATGAAAGAAGCTGAGGAAATTTTAGATGCACTACTACTTCCCAGAGAGGTGGCTATTATAAGGGATGAAGCCTATGCAAAAAGACATAATATGGAAGAAAAAAGAAATGCTCTAGCATATCATTGTGTCAAGCAAGCAGCCACAACCAAGGTCATGATCCTAACTAATTCCTGAAGGGATTAATCTCTGGAGGGATTCAAAGAAGCCATTCTAAAATATTAACACGTGACCTCTATTTTATAAGGGAAAAATGAGAAAAAATCTGGTTGTCTTCTTCATTCAGATAGTCTTTGGTGCTCCAAAAATGGTCTGAAACCGTTCATCATGGTACAAACTGATTACTCTCCCAAATCAACACTGGTGGGGAAATTTAAAAAAGATTGACAAGGTAATTTTTGGGTCCTGCATCACTTGCAACAACATAATTTTGGAAAAATTATAAAAGTAAGACAAGACCAGAAACCAAAGCCTCATGGTCCATTTGAACACCCTCAAGCACATTTTATCCAGCTTCCACCTCCATGGGATTTGAATTTGTTTTAGTTGTTGCATATCTGTTTTCAGGATGGGTTGAAGCATTTTCTTGCTGTAAAATGACAACCTGTTACATGTTAACTTTTATGTCAGCAACAAAGGTACACACTATATGGAAACAATTTAAAAGAACTCTGTAAAGTGTTTCCCCTTTCCCAAAAGTTATACTGTACTTACCACCTTTAATCTTCTGGAAAGGTTGAAAAAACAAAGGCTTTAAGTTAAAATTAGAAGAATCTTCAGAAACCTCTGAGCTCCCTTGGCCAAAGGTATTCTCACTAGTTCTTCATGATCCACTCCCTCAGGGACACATTGATAACTGGAAGACTCATGCATTTAGTGACTCCATCTTCAAATCGAAATTCCTCCTTGCTGCACGCAGATAAGACAAAATACTGCAAGGGACTCATGTGCTATACACATTCCCTTTTGCCAGCATATTCCCAGGTAGCCTCTTTACGGTCTTCAACCAGGGGATTTCATATATTAGAAGGCACATCAAAGGAAACCTGCCCTTGAACCTCCCTGAAAGTAACCTTATCAGGAAGTGTTAACAACGAGTACAGCAGTGAAACTCCAGGTTGTCAATCTTTGGGCTCACATTTTGCAAAGAGTGATTCAGAATTCCACACAATTGGAAAAATAAAAAGGGTAGGACAAGAATAGAGGATCTTGAAGTCAGAATTCTCAGAAATTCTCTATAACAGCTTATCTTCAGAAGCAGAATCTAGCCCAAAAAAGTTTGGAACAAGCAGATGACCTCAGATAGTGGTGCCCAAGACATTGGATCAAAACACTTGTCTGATTCTCAATTTTTTTTTAAATAACATATAATGTATTATTAGCTGCAGGGGTACAGGTCTGTGAATCACCAGGTTTACAAACCTCACAGCACTCACCATAGCACATACCTTCTCCAATGTCCATAACCCAACCACCCTCTCCCTAGCCCCCCTCCCCCAGCAATCCTCAGTTTGTTTTATGAGATCTCACTTTGTTTTTGATGTGCTTGTATATATTCAGTCTTCCTCTACTTTTCTAAAAGTCACTGGTTTTTGACTACCTGTGACCCTTTTTTTTCCTTCCTTCCTAATAATAGTTGTTACAGTATACTCTAATGCCATTTTTGAATTATCCCAAATGCTATCCACTCTCCTCAATCTTACTGACTATTACATATGACATCTATCACCAGAGCTCTGTGATCAAAACCTCTGGGTGATTCTGGTCTCATCAAATGAGACCATGGGGAATTACAGTTGGTCACATTTCCATTTGCACCTACATGAATAGATGATCTTTTAAAAAAAAATCAACCTCTGACATTGCTAGCCTTCTCTTCCAGAAAAAGACTGAATTATTATAATTTCTTGATCAGATCCTAGGTAGTTCTAAATTTTAATTCAGTAACCTTTGAGGGGCAATGGGCCAAAAACTTGTCATCTGAAAAAGACTAATAGAGATTCAAATGTATAACCCAGTTGATGTAATGCCTTGGTTCCAACTTTGTGTCATAAATGACTCCTTTTTCCCTGGATCTCCATGTGTCCCTACAGAATACAACTTCTTTGTGGCCAAGGCACTAATCCTGTTTGTATCACACCAACACCCCATTTACCTTAGGAATAGTACTCTGAGAACTCTCTATATACAGATAACTTAATTATATAAGTCATTAAGGCTGAAGACAAGTCTTTTAATTATAATTTTATAAAAATAAAATTCTGTTTCATTAATGATTTTATAAATTAGATGTGGATTCCTAAATGAGGGCACCCATAATTATTCACTCTACCTGGAAGAATTACTGACTGTTTATACAAACAGAGCAGTATTCACAATGATGGAAATCAGACAAACAGAAAAGACTGCAAGAAACCTATTTTATGAGAATTTATTAACAACACAAATTCTGCCTTAGATGGAAAACAGGTCAGTTTCAAATAGTTGGTATGAGTAGTGATGGACCCTTGTATTGCTGTTTGTGGTTGGCTAGTTCTTGAGACATCTGTGACATTGCTTATAATTTTTTGCTGTACTTGGGTCAGTGAAATGGGTAGAAGGAAGGTGCAACAGGGGCGCCTGGGTAGCTTAGTCAGTTAAGCATCCAACTCTTGATTTTGGTTTAGGTCATGATCTCAGGATTGTGAGACTGAGCCCTGAGTCAGGCTCTGCACTCAGCAGGGAGTCTGCTGGAGATTCTCTCTCTCTCTCTCTCTCTCTCCCTCCTTCTCTTCCTCTGTCCCTCCCCCAACTTACATGCTTGCTTGCTGACTCTCTCTAAAATCAATCAATCAATCATTCAATCAATATATCCAAAAAGAAAAGGAAGGTAGAACAGAATTAAGAAAAATTCTTAAGGAAAAATCTACTGTTTCTCCAGGACTGATATTTATAGAATATAGGATTTATTCCTTTGACCTCAGTGAGGCAACTGGAATTCCTGGTTCTGAATCAGCTTTCAGAGATAATTTGTTATTCTCATTTTTTGATAGTGGTTATGATACTGGTTTGTTGTATTTTATCCTCCTAATTATTTCTTCACATCCAACTCAGATGATTGTTAAGATGTTATAACAACAAAAAGGTCAAGAAGATTTTGTGATACTGTTGATTATGGAGACAATAAACAATCCATATGCAGAGAACATCTTGACCTCTACCTTCTACTGACTTGGTCAACTTTCTGCAAGAGAGATGATGCCAAATCAAGAGACTCAGAGATTGATATAAAAACTGACAATGATAAGTCTACATATGATGATGGAATTTTGACCACAATCTCTACAGCAATTTGTCTAGAATGGCCAAAACATGGTAAATGACTTACCAATTTTCCTATTTTTTCTCCCTCTGCTTCCAACTCAATACAAACCAAAAAGCCAAATATACTCCATAAACCAATCACATAAGATGGGCCACTTCTATTTAGCTCACCTCTTCCTTCCTTATGCTAAACTTTAATCAGAGCATATCTGAAGCTTTCCATTTTTTTAACATCATAAAGCTTTCCCACCTCCCTTGACTGCATTTGAGTTTCTACCAAATACAAGTGATGGTTGATGACTCCTTTGTTATAGCAAGCTCTAAGTAAATAATATTTACTTGTTTTCATTCATTTGTCTTTATTTCCATAGCTCCTCAAGGAGCTCACAACCTAAAGGGAAGAGATAGTGTTAAATGTGTAATTATCATAAACTAACCAAAAACAAAGAAATAGAATTATAAACCAAAAAGTAGAGAGGAGGCAGTAAAAAGAAAGTAATATTTCCTTTTCTGATTGGCTTATTTTATGGTATCACTCTTCTTCACTTTTGGTAAAGAATGATAGAGTAGCCTGAGGACTCTGGTGAATACCTCAGGAAACTTAGGTAGTAGGTGAGAAAGCCAACAACTGTAGATGACATCCACTCATCATTAGTTAGAGTTGCTGTACCACAGTGAGCCTACATCTAGAAAGCAGTAAAGGACACTACAACCACCAAGATGTCTATGGTAACATGATACTGAAATAACTTATGAGATAGTCCTTGACAGGGTGTAGCTGAGTGACTGGAGGCTGAGCTGAAGGAGGAGGTGTACAGTTAGGATATTGTAGTTATGATCCTACTTAAGAGAATCATTGATGGGTCTGCAGTGAAAGGGGAATCTTCTGAGAGAGAGAGTTTTCTACACATTTTTCCTAGGTCCAGTCCACTGGTGAATATATGATCTTCCTACAATAGGAAGGTTTTTGTGATGGTTGGATGGTGTGAAAAAAAATTCTGAGTACCTCAGAAGAGAATGACAGATTTTGGCTTGTCATTCCTCCTGGAAATTGAAGCTTTCTGGAATAAGCCCATCCATCAGTTCATGCAAAGCAAATGGCCTTTTCTTGCCATATGGGCCTCATGATAGTTATTGCTCCTCCTCTCTAGGTGCCAAGAACAAACTGAGTGTAAAAACTGGAAGTCCAAAAATTTCAATGTCTGGGGAGTTTTACCAAATGTTTTGGCTGCCATACAAAAAAAGGTCTGATGGCCTGATAATCATTTTGGGGGCAACAGGGGAGGCACAAGGATCCCAGGTAATAGAATTTTACTAGTAAAATATTACTAGTAGTAAAATTTTAACACCATCATCACCAAAATTAGCATAGGGTTTGTTTTTACAAAGATGTTTGATAATTTCAAGAGAAATGGCCTAATGCATCTATTTTCACCTTTTGAATATGTCTTCCACTGGGCCTGGGCAGTCAGTTCTTGAGCTGTACACACTCTAGTAGGGACAAAGTTGGCTCAATAATGCCATGCTTGCTACTGAAGCTGCTTGCTCTCTCATGGTTAACTAATCCCCTTTTATATGGCATATTACTTTTCTTTAGCTATAATTGTATTTTCATTGTGATCATAGTTAAAATTTGTGGGCCTAGGTACAAGTCTTTACTTCGAAGATGAATTTGCTTAATTCTTTTCTAATCCTTTAAGCATTGATTTTTTTTCTAGCTCTCAGAGAAGATATTTATTTTATTTCAGAGTTTGAAGAGATGCCTCCCTGTAGCTCAGGAGAACTGTCAAGAATTCTTACTTTAAAAATAATCCCTTTTCTTATTCACTGATTGACCTGTTTCTTGAGTGTCAATTCTTATAATTATTCCTTAGTGTAAAAGATCAGAGCTGTAATGAAAATCTTAAAAACTTCACTCACGTATTACAAAGGGTAAGTTTGATGTTATACTCTCATTATTGAATCTCTCATCTTATTTACCATATTAAAAATCCTCAGTGGGAAAGTGGAAAGCACTCTTGACTTCAAATCATATCATTTGTTTTTTTTTAATCATTTGATAATTATACTAATATCAAGTTTTTGATATTTGTGGAAACATCCACATCAAGTGGGTAATAGTTTTGCTAATAAAGGAATTAGTTTAAATTCTCTGAGCCTCAGATTTTTAAAAAATCTATAAATTAAAGATAATAATATATAACCTGACAACCTCAGAGATGTTATGAGGAAAAATATATTTTTTTCAAAATATTTCATGAATAGTAAAGTGTCTCAAAGTCATGTAATTTTATAAAAAAGTAGTAATAATAATCATAACAACTCTTAGAATATTTAATTATTGTGTAGGGCACATGTTTTATGGTTCTGCCCAGAATCCTTCCCCAGGCTAGGACAGTTATTTCCAGCTTTTGGAAAGGCTGACAGAAGATGACCCTCAGCTGTCAGACTTCTTTGGGTATTGTCTCAGTTGAAATCACACCTTACTGAAGGTCGTGCCTCTTTCCAGGGGCAGCCCACATCCAATGACTAATTAATACAGTGACATAAATAGTTGACCAGGTTGTCTCAACCTGGAACTACTCTAAAGGGCCATCCAAACTGTAGATCTCCCCTTGAGGTCAACTAATGCTTTACAGAGGTTCACAGCAACCTCTCCTTGGGCCAGTCCTATTTCCTTCTGTTCCCTTGAACAGGTGCTAAAACCATGACTCTTCTGTAATAAACAACCTGCATTCTAATCTTCATGTCAAAATCTGGTTTCCAGACATATCAAAGTGTCATTTTGGGTGCCAGATCCAAGACAGCAGAGCTAAGATGAAGTTTTGAAGCTAGATCACTTACCACCCAGTTGGAATGTGGAACTGTTGGTGAATGGAATACAGGTAGACCTTGGCACTAGCAGGGCAATTATTTAAATGTTTATTGGTGGAGACCTGGGATGACATGCCTATGAAAGGGAATTGTGCCATTAGTTGGTGTCATGTATCAAGCATTTGAGAAAGAGTAACTGTAAGGACAGTACATTTGGGTAGCTATTGATAAGATTGCACTCTGAAGAAAGATAATGGAAAGCTGAGAATGATTAACTGGCAATAAAAGCTAAGTGTGGAAAACAAGGGGACTCCTCCAGTAATGTGTAAAGAGACTCTCATTTCTTTCATTGGAAATGCAGAGAAAGCAGAAGGCTGACTCCAGAATGAAGTCAGCCTCCAGAAGGCTGACTCTGAATGAAAGGCTGGTCTGCCACACCAAGGTAAAAAACCCCTTGCTATACCCAGCCCCCTTCCTGCCCAAAGACCATATTGGATTCTTGGCTTATGAGGTAAGAACTATTGTAGTAGGAATAGCCAAGTGAAAGACCCTAAAACTTTCCCCTATCTTCCATATTTTATTATTAAACTAATAAATATGATCAAAAAATATCTTGGGTAAATGGCAGAAATTAACACATTCCTAAAGCCCTGAAGAATTAAGTTGTGTTGAACCTACTATATCTCCATTTAGTTTATCTATCTGGACCTTGCAAATACTAGATGAGTCCTGAAGGATGACGATGGATCACTTAAACTCAACCAAGTAATAAATCAGTTGCAGCCACTATGCTTGAAGTGGCATCGTTACCAAAATGTATTAATCAAGCTTCAAGTAAATAGTATTTGACCATTGATCAGATGTATTATTTTTCATTTCTATCCAAAAAGAGGAACTGAAAATATATTCATTTGACTGGATGGTAGTGTTTATCATTTTGTTCCAAATTTCTGTCAACTCTCCCTTCAGCTATCATAATAAAGACTAGGTGAACATCTTATAGAACATTATGTTGGCCAAATGTATTGATAATATCATGCTAAACAGAATGAATAAACAAGAAATAGCTCATGGGTTGGAGAAATTGGTAAAAACTCATGTACTCTAGAGAATGGAGAATAAAACCAACAAACATTCAGGGACTCTCTGCATCTTCTACAACATACACCTCCTCCAAATTAAATGACAGATTATTTATTTTGCAATTTCTGTCATAAAGAAGAAAACCCAACATCTCTGTAAATCTTTTCAAGTTGTCATTATAGCATTTCCCACATCTAGAAACACAGCTATGACTTATATACTGGGTGATGCAAAAGGCTGTCAAATTTGAGGTAGGGCCAGGGCAAGAAAGGGTCCCAAAGAAAATCCAGTCTTCAGTATGAATGCTTTGTCACTTGAACTATATGACCTGCCAGGCTCTGTGGTATGAAGTATCAGAAGAACTTTTTCCAAGAACTATTCCACGTGGAGTTTATGATAAGTCCCAGAACAGTACAGGTTCACAGGACTTTGGGATAAAAATACGCCATTTGAAGAAGAGAATTATGCATCTTTTGCAAAAGAGATCCTGGGGTATCACCAAGTTCTAGCAGAGACAGAGTATCTGACTACGAGTCACAACTACTAATTTGGACAGAACAGTCCGTGATAAGCTGGATTTCATCAGAACCCACCGTGTCATAAGGTAGAGCACATCTAACAACTAACATAGATGACAGAATGGAAAATGTTCATCCGGATCAATCATAAACAGGTTTAAGGACACAAGAAATCTGGATGAGCATGTCGGCCAGATACCCACTTTGTCCACCCATATTGACCCAGCAGCTCTCATTCAGTCTGCATCTATGGCGCCATGGGCCATTCTTTATACCAGTGGACAGAGGAGGAAAAAGTCCAAGTATGGTTTGTAGGAGGTTCCATTGAAAATACATACACTGTAGTACCAAACAGTATCAAGCATACTATTCAGACATATTTTTTGAAAGAGAGTGGTGAGAAAAAGTCCTTTCGATGGTTAGAGTTTCAGGCAGTATATCTAGTCTCCTACTTCATGGCTTAATGTATGAAACATACACAAATGGATGAACAGTGGTGAATGACTGGGTTGTCTTGCCTAGGCCCTGGAAGGCAAAATATTAGAAACCTAGGGACAAGGAAATCTGGAGAGGGGCACATGAATGGACATATGGTATGAACACAAAGTATGAATATATTTGTATTGCATATTAATACCCACCCGAGTGTGTATCTACTATGGAAGAGGCACTGGACAACCAAATAGATTGTTGAAATCAGCCAACTTTTGTCCTCGTTCATTCCATTGCTACACATAGATATGTGAAATGAGTAGCCATGATTGCAGGGAGGTAAGTTCTATACAGGCCTAACAGCACTTCAGAAGTGCTGACAACTGCCAGTAGCAGAGTCTAAAGCTGAGCTACAAATACAGCACCATCATTTGGGAAGACCAGTAAGCTGCTTGGTGGCAGTCTGACTGCACTGGAACCCTTCTAACATGGAGAGAGCTGTGATTCATTTTTATAGGAATAGACACATATTTCAGATAGGGGTGGTTTACCTTTCTGCCTACAGGGATTTTGCCAGCACCACTATTAGGGGGCTTATAGAATGATTCCCAAGCAAGGAATCCTTTGTATCAGACCAACAGACACACTTTATAGCAAAGGCGGTACAGGTAGGTGCCTGTGACCACAGAGTTCATTGTTCATAATGCATACTGTGTTACCCAGGATTTGCCAGCCTGGTAAAATAGAGGGCCCAGCTGAAGACATAGTTAAAAAATAATACAAGGATGGAGTTTCATCCTCTAGGACAAAATACCTTGAATCAAAGACATTTTGATGGTGCTATGTCCCTAATAGGTAAAATATATAGTTCAGGGACCAAGTATGGAGGAAACAGGAGTGACCCCACTAGCCATCACTCCCATTGATCCATTTGGGAAATTTGTACTTCTTATCCTGTCAGTTTAGAGATTCCTGTTCTCAAAGGGGAAATATTTCCATCAAAGGACACAGCAAAAGTCCCACTGAACAATAAACTAAAGCTGTCACCTCAGCATTTGGAGCTCCTTATGTCAAAGAATAGTAGGTAAAAAGATGAATTTTCATTTTGATGGAAATAGTGGTGCTGATCAGGAGGAGGAGGTAGTGCTGCTGTTACACATGGATACATGAAGGACTACACCTTGCACCTGAGTGATTCACTTGGGTACTTCTTGGTACTCTTTTTGCCCTACATTGACTCTAAGTAGAAAAGTACAGTAACCACGATTAGACAAGGGCATAGTGATAAGATCTCAGGAATAAAGGTCTGAGTCATATCATCAAGCAAATTATGGAGATCAGAGGGAGTGCTAGTTGAGGCTGAGAGGAATCAAGTCTAGGTAGTAGAGAAGGGAGAAAAAGACCACCTATCACAGCACTGAGACCACCTCTAGCAGAGGAATCTCTGGTTCTTCTCACTAGCCTTCCTCTTCCAAGCTTCACTGGAAAGAGAGATCTGCCAGAATCCTGAAGGAGTTGTCCCCAGAACCTATAGGAAGAAATGGATTCAAATGGTGCAAGAGTAGGCTGTAGTGAATGGTGTGTAGTGAATGGGATATACTATCCCACTGCCTTTCATGAATGAAGAATTTAGTGTCCAGCTGCTGGCCCTGTAAGCCCTGTTTGAGAGTCGTTTCAGCTGAGGGAAATTGGCTCACCCAAGGTCATACCTCTCTCTTTCTGGTGGCAGCCTATATTCAGTGACTAATGACATGGGGGCATATGGTCTTGGATCTTGCCCCACTTGGATCAACTCTGGACTGTCGCCATAAGCTGACTGAGGCTGCTGGTAGCCTTGCATCAGGTTTCGTTTCTCTCTCTCTGCACAATCTGCTTTGGTGTTGCTCCCACTATTTTTCGGCAAGACTGGCCTAATCTAACATTTTTGCAGGGGTGGCAACCCACACTGCTGAGAAAAGAAAATCTAGACTGAGGGTGGGGGCTTGAAATTACTGGGGCCGTACTTTTTTCTCTTGTAAAGGTAAAGTTTGGACCTTGAAAAAGTGGGACAATTAAGCTCTATGGAGCCAAGAGGGTAGGTCGTGTAGAGTATGTGTTTGGTTGGAATTGGGGGGTAACATTAGTGGAGAAAGGAGAGAAAAATTCATCATACATGAGGAGAGACTGAGAGAGACAGAGAAAGAGAGAGTGTTGGAGAGAGTCCCTGACCTGCCTACTTTCCATTTTCTGGCTCTAGTTAATTAAAGCTCCGTGTACCTCCCTGACATTCTTCTGAAACAGAGACCTACTTCTCCTGAATCTCCGTTATATACAAACAAGCAAACTGCTCTGTTAGCTAGAGGTGATTGCTCTCTTTGCAACCAAGAGTCTTCACTAGAACAATTATATAGTATCTTTGGCTTTTTTAAAATATAAGAATCTGAACAAATGTTTTAGGTGCACAAAATGGAAATGAATTGAAATTTGTATTAGTCAGACAGTGATCCTTCGAGAATACTCCAACACTGTATGAGCTCTTGGCATTCAAGTGAAGTAGAACTAGGACAGAATTATCACTCACATTATTTTTCTTGCATTCAAATGTCTTTGGAGCAAGGAGAATTCCATGAGAATGGAAAAGCTGCTTCATTTTTCCCACTGGGACATTTTACAAAGAGGCAGGTTTGGGAGTGAGGGCCAGAGAGAACAAGAGGAAATCATACTAACATTATTTAATAAGCGTAAATTTATAATTAGAATTCTGATGAGTTTGTCACTTCCAATTTCAAAAATTAATCATCAGAGAGAAAAGTATTAGTGAGATTTGAGGAATGATATTGTACCATTATCAGAATAAATATGGGAAGTTATTGGAGATGTGCCACCAGGCAAGAGTCTGTTTTTCTGCACGGGGTGCAGTAGTGTTGTGCCTGAATTCAGGATGCCTGTGAACGGCGCAGCAGGTAGCCATGACAAGAAGAAGAGGGTTTATTGACAGACCAATGTTTTTTACAGTGAGGGCCCTGGACCAGCAGCAGTACCATCCCCTGGGGACATGTTGGAATGTGTTCAAAATGCTCACCACCCCATCCCTAACTTGGGAGATGCCCTAAACCCTAACCTCCTGAAAATGGCATCCTGTGAACCCCGTTGACTTTGGATATCAGCTGCAAGGTTATTTGGTTTTCTTTTCTCAGTTCTCAAAGAGAACTACTCTTTGCCTCAGCTGTGGGTAGTTTATAGTTTATGGGGTCAGCTGAGGTTTACACTGCTCAGATGATAAAGTGATGGGAAACCAGGAAAGGAGAAGTGGAGCAGGGAACATGAGCTAGAATTGTACTTAACACTCTTTCTTCTGGTTTATCTTTGCACCCCTTTGAAACATAGGACATTTTACTTAGTGATAATGGTAAAAGATCTTTCTGGGACAAATACTTTAATTACATAATCATATCTTTTTAACTAAGTTTATTTTCTAAACACTTTCCTTTTAGAAATTAACTGGAATATACATCCAGTATATGGTGTATATGGAGTCCATATATGGAGTCTATATATATCTTTCTGACTTACTGGGTTGTCTGAATCCATATTCTGCCACTCTGTAGACCAGCTATATTCAATCTGGGTCAAAACCAAAAATCACCAGACTGAACCTAACCTCCAAAAGGTAGTAGCAGGGCACAGAAAGTGTGTATTTCTTTCCCCATCTTCTTAAAGTCTTCAAGCATATTGTTGAGTTTTCTGAAAATTCCTCTATACAGAACAATGTCTACTTATTTCTCATTTATTAGATGGTCTACAGTTGTGTGAGAAAACTTGGTGTTAAAATGCTAGCATCTATTATTATGAAGTAAGGGGTGAAACCATTAGTTTTCATTGAGTCTCAAAGTACTGTAACACTAATAGTAGGATAGCATTGTCAATGAATCACCAAATTTATTGAAATCTGAGCAAAAAACCTAAGAAACTACAGCCTCATAATCCCAGAGTTACTTAGCATTACCTGAGAAAGGAAAAAATGGCGAATGGATTACAATTAAATATGCACTTTACATGGTTTCCTACTGTCTTTTTATTTTTCCTCTTAGGTTGTGTTTATTATACCAAGTGAGTGAGGAAGTGTAAGATTGATTGTAATCTAAATTTAATTTCTCAATTTCTAAAAGTTGCTTAGAATTTGGGTCTCTGGGAGGATACATGGAACTTGCCACCAAGAGTACAACCTGGTTCAACTGGGGAAATGAGTAAGAAATGAAGTTCAAAGTCTCTGTCATCATCATGATCAGTGTATTTCATCTAGTTCCATCCTGTTCAGGTGTCCATGCAGAAAGCAGCAAATTCCTACCTGGTCCTTGCAACTTTTCATGGTGGTCCAACACGGTGTGATCCCCTGCTTTCTCTGCACACTTGCATGTACCACTTACTTGACAATGATCAGCTACCACCCAACATATCTTAACTATTTTGTTCTGACAGCTGGCTTGCAAGGCCCCAGAGCCCAGGGACACTCTAACCTACAGATGTTGGAACCATGGATTCTTGTATAAGATGTCGGAGAAAATCTAGATTTGCTTCCTACTCACTTGGGTCAATAAATATTTATTATTTTTAATGTGCCATGCTAATAGCTCTCCTCAAAGATTTTCTCATAGTAAGAACAACAAAATGTTTCCTCAAGAATCTCAGAAGTCATGCAATTCAGCAATATTCTAGAGAATGTTGTTCTCTAAGGCATGCTTGAAAAGAAAGCTGTAAAAGGAGAAAAGAGTATTACAAAATTAAGCAGAAGTAAATCGTGCCACATCAGAAAAGACGGCATACATAAGTAAAGAAAGCCAGATGGTTTTCTTCATTAGAAGATATGGAATCTGAAACTAACATGCAGAAGGAATTTTGGTTGTCAGCTCTTCTTCAATTCTAAACTTCACCTTCAAGTACGAGTTAAATTGATTCTTCCAAAAAATTCTTCTAAGTGCTTTATAATGATTTTGAGTTTGTTTTGGGAGATTAAGCTGGTATTTTCCTTATATATACCATATTATTCCTGGTTTTGGAATCAGTCCATGCACTCTCTTTTTAAACAATGTTTCTTTTAGCTTATGTAAATCTAGATATTACATCTTGCTTTACATTTTTCTTTCTGCATTTTTCTGGGGTCCAAAGGGTCAGAGTTCCATGTTTCTCTATATCTGATATTTTTCTGGGCTCACTACCTATTCTTTCTTTTCCTATTTATTGTGTGTACTCTTGTTCTTGATGTCTTAAGACACTGTTATTGACTTTATTGCTTAGTGTCAATAAAATGCATAATTATAATTAAAACCCTGTCATGGAGATTGGTCACCATGTTTTTATTATAAAGTAAGATTTGGTGCTAAAGTAAAACAGTTCTATCAAGACCTTATCTACATTGGTTATGTAATAACACAGATTTGTAATGTATAAAATATGGCAAATATTTGTAACTCTTGAGAATTCCAGTGATGTCAAGCATATAGGAACTGTCCATAACTTGGAAATAGACTTTATCAAAATATATTTTCTAGTATCTGTGATGTGCCTCTTTTGCAGTCCCATCACTCTATTTATTATGATACTATATCTAATACTTAAATCTGATATCCCTCTATTCCCTAGGAGAATGTCACCTCCTCATCTCAAAGACACATTTGTACCAAGGTAAGTAACTGAGGCTTTTTAAATGAGACAGAGCTAGTAATTACTCAGGTGTCCATTGCAGAAACCTTAAATTTGTATCTCCAGAAGCAACGTCGTTGCATAGGTGTCAGCTATTAAATGTCCATGAGCCCCTAGGGAACCAGTGGATGGGCTTCAGAGAGCCTAGAAACCCTCTGAAGTATTGGGTATTTGTGCATTTATTCATTTTTTCTATATACATTGAGCATTCTATCAAATTCATAACAAGTTTAATAATCATGATCTTAAAGGGAGCCAGCATAGGACAACTGCATGGAGACTTCAGTGGAAGAAACTGTGTTTAATTCATTGATGTGAATGTTAGATAATAGTGACCCCCAGGAAGGTGGGTGATAGTGACATTTACCTTCCAGACCATCCCATACTTTATCATTTCCCATTGAAACTTACCAGCATCCAGACGTAGCATTCTTTCTTTCAGTTCATTTGTTCATTCATTCATTCATTCATTCACTCATTCATCATTCATTCTATATGGAAAAGATTGTGATTTATTGCAAAACATAATTATACAACAAATTTCAAAGAAGGTCAAATAATTTTCAAAACCAAAATTTAAAATTTAATGACTTAGGCCAAAGATTCAATTATGTTCTGGAGATCTCAGAAGTATTAGGGGTGGAAGAATGGTTTCCTTCTTTATTTCTTTTCTTTTCTTCCTTTTTGTGATGTTTCCCCTTTTCTGATTTATTTTTTCTCTTTTTTCTTTTCTTTCTTCTGATATTTTTGTTTATTTTGTTTTGAAGTGTCCTCTTCAGTGGAACTGGATGAATGAGAACTTTTCCTTTTTTTTTTTTTAATTGACTCATCAATCTCTAGAACCTCAGTCAATAGCGGCATAGAAGGTAAGAAAACAAACAAATGAACAAACAACACTACCACCCCATCCAAGCCATACAAGTCAGTTCAGAAAGAATCCACTGCTCTTAGAAAAGGCTTCTGGAGAAGACTGTTGGCAGTTTTGTTATCCCTGGTGTCAAGAAGTTCATTGGAAAATCCCCTACATCTGTTCAAGATGCTTTGGAAAATTAAAGAATCTAATCTCCAGGCAGAGGGATGCAGTGGAAGTTATTTTGGGGTATTAATTGATTTTACATTTGATAGGAAATAAAGGTTCAGTGAAACCCTCCTGGCTGTCTTTTGGTGCTCTGAGTTTTCCAGTTCAGTGAAATAAGTAAGAGTTGGAGCACTATCTTACCTAGAGAAGGGCAAAAATATATTTTTTATAGGCTTTGGAACACTGGGATTTTTTTAAAATTTTTAATTTTTTTATAAACATATCATGTATTATTAGCCCTAGGGGTACAGGTCTGTGGGATTTTTAATGCTGAAGTACTCTGATATGGTCTGTGCTATTTTCTTCTCCCAACCCCATCCTCCAATCACTTCTTCTTTGTGCCTATATAAAATGAGAGAGCTGCTAAAAAGAATCCTGAATTTACCCAATAAAATTAAAAGACAGTTATTCAAACAAAGAAGCTATCCTGTTCAAACTCCTATCACATGTAAATTTATTCAAAAAACCTCTTAAGACATGGTTTGCTTAAACACTACCAAATAGACTGAAATGTAGGTTCTGCATGAGGGCTTTTGAGGCTTGGAGGATGATGATGCTTCAGGATCTCTGTGCAGGGGAATAGTGAAGAGTCTTAGGGATCTCTGAGCAGGGAAATAGTGATGGAAAACCACCCAAGCTGGGTAGATGAATATAGATTGGCACACTTGTTTTTGGCCAATGTCCTCCAGATGTCCACAAAGCAAAGAGCTACCTCCTTGTGCATCTTCCTCTACTGAATTCACACTAGTCTTCAAAGGCGTTTTGAATTGCCCTTTCACTGATTCCTTCATAAGTGTCCGGAACCAGAGTAGAGAGTATTTGGAATTAAGTGCTGGTATAACACAGGGGCTTCTTTGGTAAGCCTTCCTTCAGAAAATAACTCAGATAAATACTCCTTCCTTCCATAATGCTAGGCTCCTTTCTGACAATCTGAATCCTATTCTAACCCTTCCCATGCAACATTCTTTAACTGTCTGCTACTCAGTATTTCCACACTCTCTCTCTGGACACACCAAACTGATCAGAGACCTTATGTAGTCTCATGTGCCTTTTCAGTCCAGTCATTTGGTATCTTGGCTGGATGTCAGTGATCTTCATATGCTCGAACAAGTCCTGTCTTCTCATGGTTGAAGAGGGCATTCTCATCCCAGGTAAGATGGGGTGGAAATGAGGGGAGGTTCTCCAACTCTTGTTCTACCTCTGTCCAATAACACACCTGTGGTCCTATTTTCTTCTGAAGTTTTTGACACAAACAGTATGATGATCATGAGAATTAAATTTTTTTCTTTCAGTAATCAACCAAGTCTTATTTACATAAAAACTGTGTATTCCTCCTTTTATCAAATGTTAGTCACATATCTTATGAAATAAAAAACTCAGCCCTTTTAGTTTACAAAAGTACATGATTCTCCTTTTTTTAGGCATCCCTCCACCTTACCTCTCAATGAAGTCATGTATTAATTGACAATGCTTCTACAGTTCAGATAAATGACAGCTTCTTCTCAAATTTCTTTCTAATCCTCAGTCTTTTCCCTTTTATCCAGAGAAAGGAGTTTGGTGTTTCCTATCAAATTAGAAATTATGAGACACAGATTCTTTAGATATGATGGCCAAGGATTATGTCAAAGACTTAACGTATTGAGATTTTAAATATCTTTGCCTTTGAAACCTTAGTCTTCAGTTTCCACTTAACTTTTCTAAGGTGGATTTATGATTCAAAAATTGAAAATTAGAACCAAGTCTTGAATTATATTCAGAGCTTGAAGGTAATCTGTCATGATAGTTAGTGTGATCCAACCATTAGCCAGACCTGTCCTCATGGTGCATATTCCCTCATGGCAGAATTTAATCAACTTCACTGGATCTACACAATACCTAGTAATATATTTATATGAACAGGTGAGTGCTCCTAGACCCTTTTTAAATTGATAAGAAACTCACCTTATTTTACAGTCTCCAGAGGTATATGTAATGATGATGATTTACAAAGTTAGAGGAAAAGACTGACTAATACGAAATAATCGGTCCTAAATCCACAGAGTTCTTGGGGAAGGTGGGCAAAGGGTCTGGCTATGTAGTCAGTAAATAAAAGAAATACAGCACTGAGTATGTATGTTATAAAATAGATGATCTTTGTCACTGTATATAAAGTCTACAGAACCTTTGCTTAATTTGGTTTCATTTTTGATGAAGGTTTTAAAATGCACATTTAGGGGCCTGGGTGGCTCAGTTAGTTAAAGACTCTGCTTTCAACTCAGGTCATAATCTCAGGGTCCTGGGATCAAGCCCCCATCAGGCTTTCTGCTCCGCGGGGAGCCTGCTTTCTCCCCGTACTCTGCCTGTCTCTCTGCCTACTTGTGATCTCTGTCTGTCAAATAAATAAATAAAAATCTTAAAAAAAATACAAACAGCACATTTAAAATGCACATTTAAACAAAAAACAATGCAGGTAATTTTACATTTTTTTCCAGTTTTCTCAACCTGCTATGCACAATGACTATGTATGATTATTGTGTTGTGAATGAGTCACTGTTTCAAAGTAAAAGCATTTCTGATATTAAAACTTCATTCTTGTTTCCTAAGAAATCTAATCAAAGTGATAGTAACATATTCTCACTAAGGATAGTCTATGAAATGATGGAGTACCTTATTCACAGGTCACAATAAAATAATCAGAAGACTATTACACTTCATAGGATCCTATGCCCAATGACAATACCCATGACAATGGCAGCCATAAGCACTGGGGAAGGAAGGTGTATGAATCATTGAACAGACACTATTGTCATTAATAATAAACACTGGGAATAAGTTGTTAAGGTTTTCATCATGACTGCTACTGTTCAGACTGTAGATTTATTTTCAAAGTTTGAATTGATGACCGCATAAAATTAGGAACAGCACCCACAGAAATAGCAAAATGTAAGTTAATATATTATAGAGGCCTTGAAAATCAGTCCTTACTAATTATTGCAATGCATAGATACTTACATTTTGTGGTTAACTGCTGAAACAATTAGGTATTATTTTCCAAACAGTGATATGGTGCTATTAGGTTTCCTGTACAATCCCCTTAGGGCTGCTTTTAGTCAGGAGTGGGAGGTAGATAGAGGGGTCGGATGCCTTTCTTCTCTTATTTCCTACCTAAATCCTAAACTACCTTTGAGGCATGTTTAATGACTTTCTTTTCCAGGATGCTTTCTTTGGCTCCTAGACCCTCTGCTCTCAATTCCCCAAATTGTTTAGTATTTGGAACGTGCCTTTTGGCACTTAGCCACATACAGCCTAACACTGATGGACTTCTCCATAAAGATTATAAGTTTATTGAGGTCAGAGGCTGTTCATTATGTTAGTTTTTATTTTTTAGGGCACATGGCATTGTGTACATGACAGACACTCAATGAAAATTTGCTGAATTATATGCAAGTAATATTATCATAGCATTTTTGACCTTATGAGACATTCAGAAATCATTTCATTCAAGTCCCAGTTTTGTAGATGAGGAAAATGAAGCCAACAGAAGTTAAGTTCTTGGTCAAGGTCATATGACTAATGTATAATTTAAAAATAATCAAGCACTTTATTTGCTTAGGATGTAGATATCTCATTCATATTCTTACTTACCCTGTTTGTTTTCCTACAGACTTCGCTTTTCACTGACAATTCAAAATTACACCTCTTCCACTGTACTGCTGAGGTAAATGAGAATTTGACATATTTGTAGTTCTCTTTACAGGTCTGATGCTGTGATTAATATGCACAAACACATTTGCTAATGCTTGTAAACTTTTAACTTGATAGTTTTAGGTTTCATCATTAAATTTCTATCGTCATTAAATTTCTATCCTTTCATCTTTTGTGAGAATAGATGATTTAGGAATTGTTATTTTTGTCTAAGTATCAGAGAAGGTCTCTTCTTGCCAGGCCCAACATTAATTGAGTCTTTTTGTAGAGCAACTAAACAGAGTTATTGCATCCCTCTGGTCATATAGAGCTCTGTTTCTGCCCCAGTTTTGTTATTTTCCACAATCAGACCTATATTGTGGTTTGATGAATATATGTTTATCTCCCATACTATTCTGGACTTGCTTGAGGTTGAGAGAATCATCTAGTAACCACCCTGACTTCTCTATATCACTAGTCCTGTGCTTTGAGTACAGCAAGAACTTAAAAAATGCTGAAAAATGGTTTTCCAGTCTAATATGATTTAATGATGATTACAAGAATCTGTTCTGGAGAAATCAGACTTCTTGCATGAAAATGCTGTCCAAATCATATTGCTTATTATCTTAAAAGAACAATTATAATACATTACTTGTCAACACAAACCAACTAACCTATTTCCTAAAATGCGATTAAAACCCAATAAAGTATCTAGTTAGAAGTAACTACCAGGTTAGGAAATAAAAAGCTTAACCACTTTGTATTCTAATAGTGATGCATTAGGACAGATGAACTTGTGAAACTTGAATTGAACTTGTGGAATCACTACATTGTACACCTGAAACTAGCATTGTGTGTCTACTATCTCAAAACAACAACAACAACAATAGCAAAATCTTGACCATCTCTCTCTTATCACTGAACCACTTAGTAAGGCTGTTCAGAATGTTCTGTGTACAGTAACATGTACAGTTTTAACTCCATATCATAAATATCATACTTGTAATAAAGTATAGAAATGGATACAGGGCAATAAATATAGTTGTTAGAGAAAAAAGCAAATACAAGTTTACAATAAAAATTTCATTTCTTGTAATGAACTTGTTATTTGCAGCTTGAAGAAAGTTGAGAATGGAACTGGAAAGAAAACCTTTGTTTATTAAAGGTTATAGAAGGAAGTGGTGTGAAGCATTGGTATGACCAGTTGACAAAGGGCAATTTTAGGTAAATATCAGACTCAGAGGCACTGGTAAAGAGGCACCATCTTTCTGAGGCTTCTCTAAAGACTCCTGAACAGGAGCCTGAGATGAATATTCAGGGAGCTTGCAGAAATTTTAAGATGCAAAGAAAACAAAACAAAACAAAACAAAAACAACCGAAAACCAAAAAACAAAGCAAAAAAACCCACACCACTTTAAAACAAGCAGCCAGCTTTGCTTATTTAAAAGAAGAAAAGTTTTTAACCAGGATTCTTGTCTTATCACCACTACCTCCCAGCATGTTTGCCATCCCATCTGTATGGGATCCCATCCTTGTGCCACAGTCCTCTCTTCGGATCCACTCTCTCAGCATCAGCAACAGCAGGGACACTCCCATGCCCTTTAAATTCCACGTGATGCTGTTTTCTGAATGTAATTTAAGACTTTTATCTGCACATCCTGTTGTTACTAATGTTGCACTGAGTTTTAATGATCTAAGGATAATTTTTTTCCTTTATCAGTAATAGGAAAGCATTGTATTTAAAGAGATATGTGTTTATGAAGTTTGTATGTTAAAATCTAAGAAATGACTGAAACAGGATATAGTCTGTGGAATATATGTGATACTGTCTCAGTTTGCTTTGTTCCTCTTCATGGGGCATATCATTCTTCCAAGGGAGTAAAATTCTCACATCATTAACAATATTTATTGGGTGCCTAAAGTGTTTATAGCATTGTCAAGAGCATTGTGGAGGAAACGCTGACAGTTCAGATAAGTATCCTGAGATACGGTCTGTTCAGATTCAGCTGCACAAAATGGTGGGAAGGGATTATATCCACAAACAAGATGCAGGAGTCCGGTGGAGTGGGGTTCTGTGTGACAGAGGGAATAGTAGCATCTGGAAAGAGTTGGTGGCATCTTCAGGGTAAAGGTAGAAATTGAGCATGAACAAGTCAGCATGCTTACTTAAAAGTAAATTTATTCTTTATAATGACAGGTATTCCCATGTGGGTAGAGGAGAGGTGATTCTATTTGAGAGACGGATGTTCAGTAGTAGAGTATGGACTTGCATTGAAGTGGTTCTTTTAGAACTATAGCGTATTAGGGATAATGCCTTGAGGCTTTGATGCAGAGAAAATTCAAAGGCCATGTTGTTATGAAGCTTTCTGTCTTCAGTTCCTTGAAAGAGGGGAAATAGGAAATGGTGCCAGAAACACATCATAATTAAACTAGAGGAGCACTAACTTGGGGACTTAAATTCTTGCAAGGAACTCTGCCTTAAGGTAGCATGGACTGCATAAGTAAGGTTGTTAGGGTATAGGAGATAAACAAAACTATAGTTAACACATATTGAGTGAATATCTGTTGTTTGCTGCCTAGCATCCACTGCCCTCTCCAAAATTTCTTTTGGTCACCACCCCTTATTCTCAGCCATCCAGGCTGTGTGGTTTTGACCTCACTGGTTTCTCCAGACTGTCTTGAATCTATCAGTGTGTCTCTTTTCTTCAACTGATTGACTGATTCAAGGATAGTCATATTATACCAGTGGACAGAATTCAATGTGAGATGTTGACTGGGGAAGGCACTAAGGAGAAATGTCTACAAGAAAAAAAGAGGCTTTTTCTCTTTCTCTCTTCTTTGGACAACATAAGGAAGTAAGGTCCAGAACTGACATTGTGACTTTTGACCTTTTTTGTTGTTGTTTGTTTGTGTTTATTCTGTTTTGATTTGCTTTTGGCTTTGCTTCCACAAGAAGAAAAGTTGGAGCTCTTGGAGAATGGAATGGATGCCTCTGGGTGGGTCAGTGGTGGACTGGGGTAAAACAAACACTGGCAGAGTATATAGATGGAGAAACCAGACCTTTGGTGACAGTGTCAAGGCTACTAGATCAAGCTGAACTCTAAAGCTGACCTCTATAGGGATGAAGACTATTCCTGATATAGTCATATTATAGCTCTTTTAGGTATTGTTTTGTCATGATTCTATGTATGTGTATGTACACATGTGTATTGAATGTGGGAGTGGGCACAGCAAAGGCCAACCAATTGGTAACAATACAGTTGTAAAAATGAGCATGGAATGGCTCAGAATAGAGTGAGGCCAAGTCATCTTATAACAATGAAACGACCTGCTGTCAGTCTCAGTATGCCTAAAATTATTCTGGAAAATGCTAGTGAAGTAACTGAAAGATTCTAAATTAATGATAGTTCAAAACCACCTGAGTCAAGAGAAATGCACAAAGGTCAGTACTTCTCTATACGAGCAACAACTGGTAAGCAAACATAATGGAAAAAAAAATTCCATTTTCAATAGCACCCCATACCCATTAACTAATTATGAACTAATATAAAAAGGTCCTATATGAAGAAAATTACAAAAGCTTAAGAAAGACATAAAAGAATATTGGGGTACCTTTTAGCGTGATGGAAGGAGTCATAATTGTAAAGGTATAAATTCTTCTTAAATTAATATTGTAACACTATATATTTGAATGACTTTTTAAAATTTAAATGATTTTAAAGTTTTTAGGAAGAAATTATTTGTGAGAATAGATGGTTTAGGAATTGTTATTTTTGTCTAAGTATCAGAGAAGGTCTCTTCTTGCCAGACCCAACATTAATTGAGTTTTTTTTAGAGCAATAAGTGAAACTGTCAAGAAATTTGAGATAGACATCAATTTGAAGGGTTTTTCAATAAAACTATTTTATTTTCTCCCCAGTATAATATTAAGTTAAAATAAAGCATCACCTGAATTGAAGGTAACCTTTTCTAGCAACCCTATTAAATGTTCTAGAGGAATTGGGGATTTATTCCCCCATCTTATGTGGGACTGTGGTTACAGCATCCCCTCCAGAGGGACCTACCCACCTCTTTAAAGACCAAACAGCCATTTAGTGATATCATCAATTACAAATTTTTTTTCTCTTTTGATGCACTGGAGAAACATTTCCTCAGTCTTTCAAACAAAAATATGAAGCTCCACAGACTCAATTTTTATGATAAGATATAGCCTGAGAACAGATTCCTCTCTCCCTCTCCTTCTCTTATTAAGATGTGTATAAGTCATCTCATGAGAAGAGAATGACAGCCTAAGCCTGGCTACACTCTGCTCCCTGAGTGACAAAGGGTCATAGCAAAGAAAGTACTTTCACATTCATGTTCACATTTCATATTCATTCAGTAGATGTTTACAGCATTGGTTATCAAAGAAGTGCAAGTTAAATCAAGGAGATAACTGGTTTTGGTCAATCATTTTTATAAAGATAGGATAATAAAGCTGCTGATGGGTAGTAAAAGAAGCACAGCTATGTACTGGCAGTAAGTATGCATACTGGGGCAACTTTTCTGGTGAACAATCCAGCAATGCACATTAAGACATTTTAAAATGTTCATCATGTCTCACCCAGTAATTTCCCTTCTTCTTTTTAAAAAAGATTTTATTTATTCATTTGAAAGAGAGTGCACATCCTTGAGAGAGAACACATACAGTGGGGAGGGACAGAGGGAGAGAGAGAAGACTCCCTGATGAGCAGGGAGCACAACTCTGGACATGAGGCTCCATCCCAGGACCCATGAGATCGTGACCTGAGCTGAAGGCAGATATCTAACCAACTGAGCAACCCAGGTACTCCAGTGATTCCATTTCTAATATTGTCTCCCATGGGGTAAGATATGCACCTAAAGATTGACAAGTGCTTATTTTCCTCATTTTAAAGTAGGAAAATCTGGAAAAAGAGACATTAAACATTAAACAAGAAATAAATGAAGAAAGAGCCCTGAAGAAATGACATGCAACCCTTAAAAATTAAAACATGTTTTTCCTGCACATCATTTATAATTTTTAAATTGAGCTATAATACATATGAAGTGCACCAATCTTAAATCCAAAATTCAGTAACTTTTATATACACCCATAATCGGCACCCTGATTGAGAGCACACTTGTGGTATATGTCAGAGGACTCCTCTGATTGCCTCCTACTCAGTATCACCCCCCAAAGGTAGCCGCCATTTTTCCCATTGATTACAATTTTCCTGTTCTCTAACTTATATAAACAGAATTGCACATTATACACTTTTTTGTGCCTGTTTTCTATGATGCTGAATGTAATTATAGTTCATTCATCTTCATTGATGCATACTGTTTCATTTTATGAATATATCAAAATTTGATAATCCATCCTATTGAGGGATATTTGAGTTGTTTCCAGTTTGGAGTTATTGTGAATGAAGTTTCATCTTTTTTTCCCCAAATCATATTTTTGAACATTAAAAATGCTAAAATAAAGTGCTAATTTAAAAAACCTGGAAATACACATCTGATGAAGTATTAGTTTGAGAAATTCAGCTATGCAGAAAGAGATTGGAAAGAAGTGCAGGAAATATCTGACTGTGGTTATATTCCAATGGTAGTACTACAGATAGGATCGTGCATGAAAAGGATACTAAAATGAGGCTCTATTTCAGTTTTGAAAAAAGGACCCCAAGGTATGAGTGCAGGTGGATTTAGGCTGTTGATATCCTGCATTTTATTAAGATATTGAAGAAGAAGTGCCTTAGAAAATAAGCAAGAGAATTTGATCGGGGAGAGGAATCTCCATCTGCAACAGAGGAATGATTTTCTCCAAATTTTAGGATAGAAGATTAATAAAGAACACTTGAAAGTCCTCATGCATGTCACAGTTGCCCAATGTCAGACAGAAGTAGTAGGAATTGAAAGCTGTGGCCCAAAATGACAGAGTAGGTTTGGCGTGGGGATAAGGATGCACTGAGGATTGGGTCCATGAATACCAATAGTGGGGCAAGGATGCTTCTGTGTCTTGCTTAGTGGGCTACGCTGAGGACATTCGTGGTCACCTATATCCTCTGCTAGAAGAGTGTTTGGAGAACCTTGTTAGAGGAGGAGATTGATGGACTCTCAAGGGGTATGGGAGGAAAATTAGTGGCCTGTACAAGGGAAACATCATTGCCTGTATTCTAAAAAGCACAGCCTCGGGTTGGTATTAAGGAGGGCACATATTGCATGGAGCACTGGGTGGGTGTGGTTTATAAACAGTGAATCTTGGAACACTGAAAAAAAATTAAATTAAATTTAAAAAAAAGTACAGTCTAATGATTCTAATGAGGTCTCCAAAGAACCCGTGATGGGTACCACTGAGAGAAAAGGTCAGCTTTCCTTACCTACCAGACCTGGAAGAAACCATTACCAACTGCACTGGGATCACTCAGGACAGGCTTTTCTAGATTCTTCTCCCAACTTCTGCTTCTCTGATTTTAGAGGCACTAGACAACTTAGATAGCCGGTGAAGGGAGGGAATGTGAGGGCTGGAAGCAAAAGAAAGAAGTCAACCATCTTCTCCCATCACAACTATAGGCAGAGGAGGGGAGTTTATATATTTAAAAAGTTTAGGATTTTTAATATTATACAGAACTATGCACTTAAATTACTGCAGTGAGGTAATTATTGTAAATAACAGTGACAAGTACTCATTTTTATTATTTAAGAATGATAATAAATATCATAAAACCTGCCTTAAATTTCACCAGAGGACTGAAAAGGAAGCAAACACAGAGATTAATCTAAATAGCAGTAAGGAGAAAAAGTTTTATTAAGACTGTACAGTGGAAAAAAGACAGTCTCTTCAATAAATGGTGCTGGGGAAACTGGACAGCTATATGTAGAAGAATGAAACTCGACCATTCTCTTACACCGTCCACAAAAATAAACTCAAAATGGATAAAAGACCTCAACGTGAGACAGGAATCCATCAGAATCCTAGAGGAGAACATAGGCAGTAACCTCTTCGATATCAGCCACAGCAACTTCTTTCAAGATATGTCTCCAAAGGCAAAGGAAACAAAAGTGAAAATAAACTTTTGGGACTTCATCAAAATCAAAACTTCTGCACAGCAAAGGAAACAGTCAAGAAAACAAAGAGGCAACCCATGGAATGGGAGAAGATATTTGCAAATGACAGTACAGACAAAAGGTAGATATCCAGGATCTATAAAGAACTCCTCAAACTCAACACACACAAAACAGATAATCATATCAAAAAATGGGCAGAAGATATGAACAGACACTTCTCCAATAAAGACATACAAATGGCTATCAGACACATGAAAAAATGTTCATCATCACTAGCCAACAGGGAGATTCAAATTAAAACCACATTGAGATACCAACTTACACCACTTAGAATGGCCAAAACTAGCAAGACAGGAAACAACATGTGTTGGAGGGGATGTGGAGAAAGGGGAACCCTCTTACACTGTTGGTGGGAATGCAAGTTGGTACAGCCACTTTGGAAAACAGTGTGGAGATTCCTCAAGAAATTAAAAATAGAGCTTCCCTATGACCCTGCAATTGCACTACTGGGTATTTACCCCAAAGATACAGATGTAGTGAAAAGAAGGGCCATCTGTACCTCAATGTTTATAGCAGCAATGGCCACGGTCACCAAACCATGAAAAGAACCAAGATGCCCTTCAATGGACGAATGGATAAGGAAGATGTGGTCCATATACACGATGGAGTATTATGCCTCCATCAGAAAGGATGAATACCCAACTTTTGTAGCAACATGGACGGGACTGGAAGAGATTATGCTGAGTGAAATAAGTCAAGCAGAGAGAGTCAATTATCATATGGTTTCACTTATTTGTGGAGCATAACAAATAGCATGGAGGACAAGAGGAGTTAGAGAAGAGAAGGGAGTTGAGGGAAATTGGAAGGGGAGGTGAATCATGAAAGACTATGGACTCTGAAAAACAATCTGAGGGTTTTGAAGGGGCAGGGGATGGCAGGTTGGGGGAACCAGGTGGTGGGTATTAGAGAGGGCATGGATTGCATGGAGCACTAGGTGTGGTGCAAAAACAATGAATACTGTTATGCTGAAAATAAATTAAAAAAATTTTTTAAAAAAGACTGTACTTTTGAGATTCCTGTTGCTACTTATGTATGTTTTCCAAATTTTATGCGATAGCATTTGTTAATTTTTAAATAAAAATGAGTTAAAAATAATTCTTAGCAAAAGAGAATGAAATACATAGCATGGACAAATAGAAACAAAGAGTCAGAGGGTTAACCAAACAGTGGCAATGTCCTCGATCAGTAGCATTTGTCATGTCTTATGGCTACCTAACTTCCAATGTTTGAGAAACTTCTTATATTATGAGTCCCATCTTCCCACAGTATAAACAGGGAATTCACTTTTCCAGCCTTTCTTATAGTTAGGGTACAGTCAGAGGACCTCAGCTTCACCAATCAAATGCATCCTCATGAAACCTTGCATTAGAAGAATGTAACTTGAGGAAACAAGCACTGTGAGTAGATCCCAACTTTTCTGGCATAAAAGCCAATGGAGTTGTTTTGTTTTCTCTGGCATCAGTAGGTGAGTCTCTTGTGCTCAGCATCAACAGTGTAGACAGCAATTTCTGTGCCCAGCAGGGGCAGAAACAAGACATCATCCTTTCCCATGGTGTGACTGGTATTGGCTTTGGCATGTAGTCTCCAAGCTTCTGGCCTTTTGAAGATTCAATAAACTAACTGATGCCCTTTAATAAATAGTTCTACTACTTATGCTAGTAAGAGTAAATTGTTTTATTTTCATCTAGAGGAAGAGATGCCTTGGACAAAGTATTCTTCACTCTCATCCCCATGGAAATGTGTGCATTGAATTACCAAGGCCTGATGCCATTGAAACACAACTCCCTTGCTCATTGGACAGTTTCGTGATTATCATTTGTGTCTACTGGGAGAAAATGCACTGAAAATACTGATGTGTTCTAGGCATTAAGACAGTCATGTTTCTCATTTTTAATTCACAAATTATAATTCTGGTTTGTGCACAAGTCTTTTGTAAGCTTGCTTTATTATGAATTTGTCCTAAGAGATGGATTTAGTCTCTATATGCTGACAAAATCAAATCGCTAAATTTAAAAGCTAGGATTACAAACTGGGTCTTGTTATATTTTTTCTTTAAATTAGTTGACCTCTTATAAAGACACAGCCATGTCCATTTCTTCGTGACACTTTGATATTGCCATGAGATGTTCTTTTCAATATTTACAGTTATTTATATAAGCTCAAGAAGAATTACTTGTGTGACCCTTTTGGTCCTGTTGAATATATCAATAAAATATGCTTTTTAAAAGGATAGAGCAGTTCACCTTTAACAGAATTTTCTACATAATGCTTTAAAGTTTCAGTTTGATCCAAGTAGCTGCTCCCTCTTCATGAGCCCATCTAACCTAAATGAAAAAAAAAAAAAAAAGAATAAGACTCTTATTGGAGTTAAATTCAAGTATATAGCTTTACATGTAAAGTGGGGAAGAGGAGCAATGAAAATAACAAGTCAATTTGGATACGGAATCAATAATCTCTCCAGAAAATAAGATAGATCTTCATTTTGCAGAATTCTTTTTATAGGTATGATTCCCTTTTAATATTTAAACAATCTTATCAAGTGTTATGGGACTCTTTGTACCTGAGCTACAACCTTTCATTTGGTCAAGATATCACAATTTCTTCCATATTTTTTCAAGTAATGGAATCAACATAAAATATTGACTCAGTGACCAAGTAAATAAGGGGCTTGTTGAGAGATAGTGATTCAGATTTGATGATTGTGATTTAGTCTCAGAAAGTTCTTCTGTGAGAAGCATAAAGTAAAAGTGTGCAAGGATACTTCAGAAAATGAACAGTACACTTGAAAATGGGTTTAGAAGGAGTAGAGATTGCCTGACCTAAATAAAGCACAGAAGTCATGTAGGAAGCATTAAAAGTGACTTTAGCTATCAGAAAGTAGATGGTCCTTTTATGCAAAGTTGTCCTATAGAAATCATTAAAATCGGGACACTTCAGTCAATTGGTCTTAACATAAATTTGATAGAGCAAAATCAGTTGATGGAATAATTTTGGGACAGATGAATAGACAGATATTTTTTGAACATATCAGAGAAACAGTGGAATAACTGAAAGTCTTTCATTCCTGGGGAGAGTGAAGAATATAGCAGTCACATTTGGAAAACAGTTCGGCAGCATCTACTTTAACAGATGCCTAATCTCTGACCCAGCAATTCTACTCCTAGATATATATCCAAGAGAATAAATACATGAACCGACAAAAATACAAGTGCAGAAATGTTCATAGCAGCTTTACTCATAATACCGCAACTGACAATGATAACCAAAATATCTATTAATAAGAATGGATAAATAAATTACAGAATTCATAAAACAGAACATTACATAGGGAGAAAAAAACAAGAAGAAGAAACTCCAGATACACATGATAGCATAGATTAATTTCATAAATATAAGAGTGAAAGAAGCCAGAAACAAAGGAGTACAAATTGTGTGATTATATTTTTATGAAGATCAAAACAAACAAAAAGAATCTATGTATTTAGAAGTCAGATAGTGACCACCTCTGAGTGAGGTATTGACTGGGAAGGGGCACATGGCAAACTTCTGGGGTTCTGGGAATGTTCTCAGTCTTGACAAGATGGTGATTGCAAAGGTGTATATACATAGAGCTGTTCAGTTGCAGTAAGTGTGATTTAGAGTATGTTATACCTCAATAAAGTAATTTTTAAAAACATAATAAAGTCCATATTCAGAGGAGAAAATCATACTTGGTTACATCTTTTTTTTTTTTCCTCATTTCTCAACCACTTTCAGCTTAGTGAACAAATAATTGTATTGTCAAACATTATTAAATAGAGCCAAAGGTTAATTGGTTCTCTACAGCTCAGCTGCTGAATTGTTGCTAGTCTTAGTTGGGAAGATCTTTTGCAACCACTATATTTTCCATTCCTTAAATCTAGTATCATCAAAAGCCTTTCATATTATGTTATCCACCTCTTCCTGAGTGGCATTTATCATAGCCAAAAACAACAGAAACCCTTTTCTGAAAGAGACGTTTTTCTCATTAGTTTGACTACCTATCATCATGACTTTATCAAAGCATCACTCAGGTGAAAATCAGTGGCTTGTCCATTCAACCATATTTTTATCTCTACACCGGACTGTTGTGCATTGAACTGGCATAACTTAAAACTTTTTCCAGTTACAATAAAAAGCCAAGCTATATATTTGATCTAGAAAAAAATCAAAACAAAATCCAAACAAATAAAAACAAAGGGGAAAAAAAGGATTTTAAGCCAAATAAAAGAAACAGTAGTATGTAGCACCTGGAAAACTAAAGGACGGGAATAAAGTTTTGCTAAAAACTAGGGATCAAATAAAATCCTACAAAATAGATGTTAATCTCTCTATCCCATACCTTTTTTTTTCCCCCTCCACCTTGTTCCCAAGTGCTGGGAACCAGATTTATGACTTTCAGCCTTGCCTGACCAACCAAGGAGAAAAGACCAATATATGTCACTTAGGTAGACACTTCCCTCTCCAAATCCTGATTCTTCATAATTACCTTGCAGAGAAGCAGTTATGAAACTTGCAGTGTCCCATTCTCAAAGATGAATGAACAACCCAGTATACTAGAGATTTCAGGAAAGATTCCAACATGAAAGAAACTAAAATAAAAAGAAGTTAAAAAAAAAAGAAAGAAAGAAACAGGAAACTAATGTTATTTAAAAAATAACATTAAAAAATTAAGAATATTATAAATAATATTCTTCAGAGAAGATGTTTTCATTAGTTGGGAAGAGGATACTGTCAAAAAGTAATGGAGATAAGAAAGAGATCTTAGAGGGGTGCCTGGGTTTGGCACCCTTCTAAGGGTGGCTCAGTGGGTTAAGCCTCTGCCTTCAGCTCAGGTCATGATCTCAGGGTCCTGGGATCGAGCCCCACATTGGGCTTTCTGCTTGGCAGGGAGCCTGCTTCCCCAATCTCTCTGACTGCTTCTCTGCTTACTTGTGATCTCTGTCTATCCAATAAATAAATAAAATCTTAAAAAAAAGAGAGATCTTAGAAAATAAAAAAAAAATACTATGGTAGAAATTTCAAAGAGATCTATAGAAGAGTGGAATGTAAAAGTTGGTCAATTCTTCCAGCAAGTAGGGCTAAAATATGAAGAGATGGAAAGTAGGAGAAAGAACAAGTTAGTGGAGCATTCAAGAATGCATAATATCTGATTAGTAGAAATTTTAAAAATAGATAAGTGGTGGTGGTGGTGGTTGAGGATGGTTGTCAAAGAGAATACAGAAATTATTCCACATTTAAAAGGCCCACTATATGTCCAGCACAACAAATAAGAAAGGTCTTCTATCAATTTCTGAACAGCTGAGAAGAGGGGAATAATAGGTTTCACAGAAAGGATTGTGAATCAGATTGACACTGAACTTTTCAATAATATATTGGAAGCTAAAAGATAATGGAACAATGACATTAAGAACATCAAGAGAACATTCTTTCTGACTTGGAATTTCATATCCAGATAACCATGTCTAAATGTATAAAAAACTCTTTTTCATATGGTCAAGATCTCAAAAACGTTTTTCTCTCACAGAGTCTTTTTGGTCAAGCTAATGAAATAATTACTCGATAAATAAATCAACAAAGTAGACATGCCATCCATAAAACAGGATTCAACAAAGGAGAGAGGACACTGGCTGATGATTAATGGAAGTCCCTCTGTAGACAACAGAATACCAAGGAGAGAGAAATTGGCACACATTGGATCAGAAGGAGCAAAGCTCTAGGAATAATCTCAGAAAGGGAAACAATGGATTTATTATATTCCTTGATGTGAATGACTGCACTGAATGGTGATATTCCCAGTTCTGTTGAAAATTTGGGAAGGCATTAGTGATGGGAAACTGAAGTTAAGAAAAAAGAGAAAGAGAGAGAAAGTATAATCATTAGCCTAATTAATTTCTAGAAGATTAAATTATGTAAAAGAAAAGACATTATCATTGTTTACTGTGTGGCTCAGCATGGAAATCACTGACATGGTAATAATATGCAACAATGCAAACACCGAATATCGAGAAGACAGAGGATTTAAGTGCAGATAGGAATGAGTGCTATGGCAAATTGTATTCTTCCAAAATTGCCCTATCAATGCTTCCCATCCAAATGCTCTGCTGCTATGTAATCTTGCCAATCTTCCATCCAGAGATGGAGTCTAATCCCCCTTCTGACCTTATGACCCAGTTGTTACAAACAGATTGCAATTGAGGGACGCTAGATGATTCCAGAAACTAGGTCAGAAAAAGACATATAACTTACATCCAGTTTTCTTGGTAGTCCTGCTTTCCGGGTCTTCACCTGCTATGTAAGAAGTACACTGATGCAGAGACTGCAATGCTGGAGAAATCATATAGAGAGATAGAGACCGTGTAGAGGCCCCCAAGACTTAGTTTCAGCAGACTCCAGCCACGTAAGCCATTGCAGCAAAAATCAGATATATAAATACCAAAGATGACTCCTTCAGGATGACTCCAACTTCAGGTCCCATCTGACTGCAGCTATATGGAAGACCCTGAAACAGCTGGATGAGCCCACCTGAGCCTTGCAGAACCAAACACCTGATTGGTATTTAAGCTTTTGTGTCTGGGGTAGATTTTTATAAAGAAATATGTGAGACAAACAAGTGTTAAATCCTTATTTTCCATAGTTAGAAGTCAAAGAAGATGAGCATAAAGTAAAGAAACCAAGAAACAGAAGTATAAACATCTAGTTTAGAAACATGGTTGTAAATATAAAAAGAAACAACCCAAAGAGATAAAAGTAGTTGCTTCTAGAGAATAGAATATGAAGGCTAGGAACAGGCGAGACAGGGAACCACTGTTCTTAGCTGTAAGTCTTACGACATTCCATTTTTTTTAAAGATTTTATTTATTTATTTATTTATTTGAGACAGAGAGAGCTTGAGAGAAAGAGAATGAGCGAGGGGAGGGGCAGAAGCAGAGGGAGAAGCAGGCTCCTGCTGAACAAGGAGCTCCATGTGGGGTTCAATCCCTGGACTCTTGGATCATGACCTGAGCAGAAGGCAGACGCTTAAATGACTGAGTTGCCGAGGCACCCTATAATATTTCACTATGAAAGCTAAATGCATGTAATTGCTTAACAAAAATAAAAATTAAATTAAAACTCGGCAAGAAAAAAAGGGGATATCTGCCCTGCCCAGCAAGCAAGCCATGAGAAGAAGATTTGCTGGAGGACATGAGCATGAACACACTTTGAAAACTCCCAACGCTATTCATATGCTTCATTTTACCTAGTATTCTTTTCTAATTTTCCATTCTTCCTTCAAACTTATTATTCAACAAAAGTTTGAGAAGAATTCAGTTTAATTTATGATGAAAATATGGGCTCTATTACCAATTTTGTACTAAATGTACAAGCTTTTAACCAACTTAAGCCTCAGTTTCCTTATTAATAAGGGCGTACGTGGTAGGCATATATATGACATTGAAGATGTCATTTCCAAAACGTTATAAAATTTAGGATCACTTGAGCTCTACCCTAAAGCTCATCATTACTAGTTTCTCAGGTGTTCAGTTTTAAACTGTCTAGGAGAAGGAGTTGTCATTTCTTGTTCTCAGGAGCCATTTATACCTTTTAAATCATTGAGCACCCCAGATAGTTTTGTTTATGTGAATGAAAGATTTTGGTATGCACCTTGGTAGAAATTAAAGACAAAACTTAAAATCAACTTATTTGAAAATAACAATAAACCTATTATGTGTTAACTTATTTTCTTATGAAAAATCAACTTTCCTAAATAAAACAATGAACAGAGTGGCACTGGCTTACATTTTTGCAAATTACTTTAATGCCTGGGTTAATGGATGAGAGTTATATTATCATATCTGCCTTTGCATTCAATCACTTAGTATCACTCATTAGGTAACCTCTAAGAAAGCACTGTACGCTTGCCTACAGAATGAGAGTGAAAAGGGCAATTAATATTTTGATATTATTATAAAAATAGTTTAACCTCACACATCCCATGGAAAGGTTTTGAGGACCTCTGGTGTAAGACATTAAAATGCACTGACTTTGAAGAACGTCAAAGATGTAACCTCTGAAAAGTCAATCAGTCTTCGGAAAGTTAGCAGATATTAGATTAGAGATGAGCTATTTTTCGTTGTTTAAAAAACGTCGTTATAAACAGGGATATGAATGGACTCAGAGAAGCAGCATAATGCAATGGTTAGTGCTGTCTCTGGAATCAGACTGCACAGGTTCAAATTCTGGCAATGCTATTTATCAGCTGTGACAAGTCAGGCAAATTACTGAGTCTGTCTGTGCCTCCGGGGTTATTATCACTAAGTCAATATCGCTATACACTTAGAATATTGCCTTGCACATTAATTGGCACTAACATGCTGGTGAAATTTCTATTATTTCTTCTATTTAGCTTCTTCCAGGGGAGAAAGGTTAAATTCAGTTCATTATGTGAATGTTGACCAAGAAGCAGAGGGTCTGTGTCTGTCCAGGCTTTACCATTCATGGGTCATGTGACTGTAGGCAATTCTTCTACAACCTGACCCCTAGTTCTCTGATCATGCATCCTTTGCAAGACTGTTGTGAGTCTCAGCTGATAAAATATTTGTGAAAACACTAGGAAAAAGTTCAGTGTTGCTCTGCTCTGTGTTTATGAAGGGGTTTTCTGATTCATATTCTCACCTGTGAGATGATCTGCCTTAAGTAACTATTGCAATTTTTGATAATTGCAAGTATCTGCTGTCCTTCTGGATTTCCTTTGCCTTTGGGTATCAGCAATGCAACTACTGAAACATTCCCCTCTCTGCCTCTTGGCATTTTGGTTTCTGTTTTCTGTAGGGTTCCTTTCCAGAGTAACCTCATTAGGTGCTTTGAGATACATGATTTAGTTTTCACATCATGTAATGTTTGCTGAGTTTATCAATTCCCTGGGGCCTCCGTGGGACAGTAGGGGGGAGAGAGACAAAACCCTCTTAGAAATACCATTATTATTGTAATTATTCACTGTGGGCAGAGATGGTTTTATTTTAGATTCAAAGCATTGCTGGGAGGAGAGGAGAGGAAGGAGAGCCTAGCCGGTGAAGTTGTGTGGCCAGTGAGCCCTCGGGCTCTGACAGCAGGCCAACTAGAAGGATGAGAAGCCACACAATGTCTGGTCCAATTCCGTCAAGCTTAGATCTAAGGGAGATGAAGTAAGTCCAGCAAGTCAATCTCCTTGAGTCAACATCAGGCTCTCAAGCAGGGCTAGTGATTGATCAGTCCACTTGAGCGGAAGCTAGGAGCTTAGGTTCTTAATTTCATGATTCTGTAACCTATAAAATACAGTCAAAAACTTTTTGCAGGATAAGGTCTTTGCAGTATTCAGAATCTGCTCTGCTGCTCTTCTGCATCTTTGTCTTTGCATGGGCTAGTGCTTGTGTGATACATCTGTTTTGAGGCTTGGTAAACTTTTATTTTTCCTTCAAGATTCAGGTTAATCGCTAATTCCTCTGGAACTTTCTAAGAAAGCTTAGGCAGTTCCTTTTGGTCTGCTTCCATCTAGCTCTAATTTATAGTATCTAGACTTACTTAAAGCCTCTAGGGCATTTATTCATACATATTGGCTCGACACATCTATTTCTACACTGGACATTGAGTTTTTTTGTACGTAAGAGGTCTTACCCAGGTACACACTTTTCTGCAGCCTTAGGATCTTTCACAGCTCTTACTGGAATATCAACAGACATGAGAAATGCCAGGATTGCTACACATTTGAAGTTCTAATGTAGGGCAAAATGCTGACCACCTGTGGGAAACTTTCTTCCTTGGATGCTGGACATCATGCTCTTGAAGCTGATAGTGAGGAGACAGGCAGAGTGAGTGGTGCTGATGAGGGGACTGTGTAGATTGTTATGCCCGAATAATGGGTCCATGATTAAAGGAGCAAGACTGATACAAAGCCAAGGTCAAGCAAAGCTTTATTTCACGCCAAGCATCAAGAATCAAACTGGCCGGCCAGGGCCGCACCTCTTACAGAGAGAGGGCGACCCTGCTCTCCTTTACGGACTGGCTTTTAAGGGCAAAGGCCATGAGGTTGGAACTGCACAGTGTTACTAGGTTGGTTAAGATTGGTGCCCAAAAGGCTCCCAAAGGGCGGGGCCCATACTCCTTGGTAGCTAGGGAGACAGTATGCAACCCCCCACTGATCGGATGTCTCCACCTGGCCTGACCCATCCTTGAATCTGCGCGTTGTTACCTGAGGCTGGTTTCTGGGACTTGTTTTTTAAGCAGGTCCCCTGGGGGAAGGGGAGCAGAGAGAGTTTAAAGGTTAAACAACAATGTTACTGTTTAACCTCAGTGGAAGCCTCTGACTAAAATATAAAAATATGAAATAGGCCCTTACATAGATGACAGTAAAATTCAACTTCTTACAAGACTTGGTTGTATGTAGGTGAGAGCAGGAGCTAGTAAGATGGGAGCATGGCTAGCCAGAGAACACTGCAATTCAAGGTTTCATCCATCCAGCATGGCCTAGATGATAGAAACATGTAGATTTCAGTCTGAATTCAAGAGATAAGACGGTGCAGCAGATAGCATTTGGGCTTTGGGCATTGTGCAGACCTGGGTTCACGTCTTGTTCCCACCACGAAATGGAAACTTGATTTTGAATGAATAATAGAATACCAATCTCCATTTTCTGGTTTAGTTCTGTCCAAAAACAGGACTACATATTCTTAAAGCACTGAGTAGTTTTATAAATTAAAGCTGATTAATTTTCAAGTGTTGGGTTTTCAAATTTCACCTCAAGCCCTTACTGAAGTTGTAGGGTATTCTCAGTATTGTTTTTGTTTTTGTTTTTGTTTTTTCTCTTAAAATGGACATAAAAATAGTCCTAGGAGTGTCTTAAGCATTAAATGAGAGAATACATGTAAAATGCTTTCATAATACCTGACATAAGAGTTTAATAAATGTAAGCCAGTATTTTTATTAGATAGTATATGAAGCATCCAGATGATAACAAGCGCTCCTCACATGTTAGCCTCCTTCTCTTTCAATAAGAGGGAGTGGGACAATTACACTGGCTTGGTCTTATTCCATTGGCCATTTATTTTTATAAAGGTCAGATGAAAGAGTTGTATGAGAATGTGAGCTTCTTCCTTCTTTCCTCCCTCCACTTTCCTTCTTTCCGCCCCTACTCCTTTCTTCCTTCCTTCTTTCCTTCCACCTTAGAGTATTTGAAATTACATAGGCCAGGTTCTTGTTTTCTTGGAACATGTGTTGGGCTTCACACAACGCAGATATCAGGTGCTTGTAGTGTTAAATTTTCTGTGCAACCTGGGGATAAAGAAACAAAGGCTAACGGCCATTTCCTTTATGTTAGGTGACCATGCATTTCTTCCCCGAAAACATATGAAAGTCCTGCTCCGAAGAGGTTCAGCTTCAGAAACTCTTGTTCCTGCCGACCTGTGACTCTGAGGATAAATCACAAACTCACCTCCACACTGCTGTCTGGGAGACACACATTGGAGCTAAGAAAAGACATCTTGACTAAAAATAGAATTATAAGTATTTAATCTATACTGAAGAAGTATAGGCAGGAATGGTAGGGCTCTGGAGGAGAAAGGGAAGGGGTGGCGACAATATCACCAGCTCGGCTGGAGTTTCCACCCCATTTCCAAGGGGCACTGAAATGGAGGATCCCGAGCCATGGCTGGGAGAGCCTCCTGTGGTGTTTGGGGCTCAGGTGGATTCTCAGCCTTATCACAATCTAAATGAACTCTTTTCCCCTCCAGCCTATGGGAACAGAAAAGACTCTCTTCTAGAGTGAAGGCGGGTGGCCTGATTCTGGGGTTTAGCAAGTGCAGTGCAGCAGCTTCAGCTTCCGTGGGTTTGATCCAGGCGAGACAGAAGGATCTCAAAGCTGCCTGTCAGCTGCTCAGTAGCTTATGAGAACTGAGTGTGGGTAGCGCTGTGTTCTTTCGGACAAAAATTTTTATAACCCCCCCCAGAAAAGCCTACCTTCAGTTCTTGATTATGCTATCATTTCATGTGTTTACTCCTAGTTCCTGAAAACATTGACAAGAGAGATTTGCCCAAATGTAAACTATAATAGCTATAGTAAGATCACTATGCAGAAATAATTTATATTTTAATTTTATTGATTTATTTATTTATTTTGAGAGAGAGAGAGAGCTTGTGCACATGCAAACAGCAGAGAGGGACAGGGGGAGAGAGAGACAGGGGGCTTGATCTCATGACCCAGAGGTCATGCCCTGAGCTGAAATCAAAAGTCAGACACTTAACTGACTGAGTCACTGACAGAAGCAATTTATATTTTAGGTAGGTATCTTAGTCCATTCGAACTGCTATATAGCAAAAATACTGTAGCCTGGTGGGCTTAAATAACAAACATTTATTTCTCACAGTTCTGGAGGCAGGCAAGTCCAAGATCAATGCATCAGCAGATTTGAACTCTGCCCTTAAAAGAATTTTAGTCTTTGGGGAGCCTAGGTGACTCAGTCAGTTAAGCGTCTTTGGCTCAGGTCATGATCCCAGGCTCCTGGGATCAAACCTCACATCAGGCTCCCTGCTCAGCGAGAAGCACGCCTCTCCCTCTTCCTCTACCTGCCGCTCCCCTTGCTTGTGTTCTGTCTGTCAAATAAATAAATAAAATCTTTTAAAAGGCGGGGAATTTCAGCCCCTTAAAGAGCACCAATTCCATTCCTGAGGCCTCCATCCTCATGACATGATCACCTCCCAAAGGCCTCGCCTCCTAATGCCTTCGTATGGGGGGAGGGTGCTGGGATTTCAACATGAATAGGGGACCAGACCTAAACATTCAGTTCATAACGGATAGCTTTATCCAAATGATCACAAATGGGGCAATTATAAATGTTAGGATAAACATGCTGATAAACAAGATTGATGGCACTGGCCTTTACTCAGATGGAAAGAGTTGTGTGATTTTCCTGACTCATGAAGCCTGCCTGCCATCCAAGGCATGGATGTTGTTATCTGTTGATTGTACTGATCACAGCAGGTATAGAGCTCCGTGTTGGGACAGAGTCATAGGTCTTTATGCAGATAAATATGCACTTCTGCTAAGAGGATTTGCTGCTCATACTTCAGGGATTAAATACTTACAACTAGAGAAAACAGAATAACATACCATGTTGGCTCATCCAAGGGACAGGAGCTCTTTGGTGAGACCTCTTTTATGTGCAGAATGAATTTAAATAAACTTCAGAATAAATCTCCTTACCTAAGATCTTTTTGAAATCATGGATTTTAAGATGTAGAATTTATTTTAACAATTATATATTTAACATGGGTTTTAGAATCAGTTCTTATTTTTTTTTTAAGATTTTATTTATTTATTTGACACAGAGAGAGAGACAGCAAGAGAGGGAACACAAGCACAGGGAGTGGGAGAGGGAAAAGCAGGCTGAGCAAGGAGCCTGATGCAGGGTTCAATCCCAGGACCCTGGGATCCTAACCTGAACCAAAAGCAGATGCTTAATGGCTGAGCCACCCAGGCACCCCTAGAATCAGTTCTACTACTGTACTTGTGTGCAGTTTTTCACCTCTCTACATTTAACTTTCTCAGTATGGCGATGGGGTGGAATCAGGATTATACTGGATAATATGGTTGGGAGGAGAAGGAGGGAGAGAGGAAGAGATAAGGAGGAGGGAAAGGAGAGCAAACTATATTTTAAAGAATTGTTCACTGTATTTGATTGTAGAGGCTGACAAATCCAAAATCTATTGAATAGCCTGGCAGGACAGAGACCAGGGAAGAGTTGATATTTTAGCTTGAGTCTGAAGGCAGTCTGAAGGCAAAATGCCTTCCTTCCCAGAGAATCTCTGTCTTTGCCAGTAGGCTTTCAACTGATTGCATGAGGTTCACCAACATTATAGAGGATAATCTGCTTTACTCATAGTCAACCAAACTAAATATTGATTATCTATAAAAAAGTCTTTAAAATAAAAAAATAAAAATAAATTTAAAAAATCTTTACAGCAACATCTGGACTGGCATTTGAACAAACAATCGACAATCCAAGTGAATACATACAATTAACCTTCATGGTACCCTTATATGTCAGCCTTTGGGGGTTGAGAAAGTTGGAGAGAGGATCCGAGGGGAGAGGGACAGAAAGACAGACTGTTTGGCAACCCATGTGTATAGTAATGCCTACCAGGCTTCCTGAGAGTAGGAGGTAGAAGCATTTTGCACATTGCTGAGTTCCTAGTGCCTAGCACAATACCTGGCGCATACTGCAGTAGTTTCCCCAAGAGTGTTGACTGAATTCACTTGAATGTTATGAAAGCAAGTTTGAAGAAATGAGTGTTTAGTGAAGTGGCCCTAGAAAGTAGCAATATCTCAAGAGCTGTTTTGCAAGAAAAAGGTAAATACCACTGCAGTTTTCTATCACCTTTTGAGTACAGAACAAAGCACCACATCAAATCAATCAGATGGAATGATTTCTTCTAAGGTTCAAGACCAGATCACACTTCCAAGCTTCACTCTCTGCCTTATTAATAGAATAAATTTAGTCACTGAACTGGATGATCACCTGTGCTGGCAAAGATTTTAAATCGCTCCCTTTTTAACCGTGCAATTATATAAAGGATTGGTTATACTACTGGGCTATGATGGAAGTCATTTATCAGGTAAATAATCTCAGAAACAATCTAGCCTTAATGGCCCACACCTGCAAGGAATGTGACACCAGATTTACTCCCAACAAAGAAATGGGCTGGGAATCAGAATGCATCTTACGTGTTTCAGGACAGTGAAGACAGAATGCAAATGAATAAAGTTGGAAAGACCTGTAAGGAAAGTGCACCCTGGCTTATACAACACATTATTTTGGAAGTCACTGAAATGGTTGCTCAAAATCTATTGAAATATTACCATTTGAGAAATCAGTTTTTGGCCAGTTCATTTTCATCTTCTGAAAACCAGGAACAAGGCATCTATAAAGGGAGAATGGAATGATGAAGGTCATGGAGATGCAGAATGGCACCTCCAAGGCCATTGTGTCATCAAGGAGTGTAGCAGCTATTGATCAAAATGCCAGTTTGGCTTTGTGTATCAGTTGGTTCTGATGAGAATCTTTCTCTTCTTCCTGTTGCTTTCCTGGTTTGCTCTCTTAATGAGCAGATCTTTGAAATGGAAAATTAGTCATTGAGCATCAGAGAACAAAATTAAAGGAAATATGAAAATACGTCATACAGGCATGTTAGGTACAGTGGTGCTGCTTCTTGTGATGTTATAAAAAGAAATTGTCTTACAGGGACAGCTTGAGGCAAAAGTTGTTTCTGTTTCACCTTGAGGCTGAAAGTCGTCACTGCAACATATGCTTTCTGCACCTGTTTCTGCCCCTTGTCTAAAGTCCTTACCATTCCCCCAGCGCACGTGCACACGTGCACATGCACACAGGCGCACACACACATCTCCTGCAGCTATCCCAGGTCTTATTCTTACAGAGTCTGATTTAGCTATTCCTCAACTAAGTTGGAGCCACTGATTTCACTGTGTCCCCAGACCATAACACACCTCCTGGAATACTGAAGGTGCCCAATAAATCTTGTAGGAGTGAATGAAGCTTCAGTAAGACATTAGATGAAAGTGGCTCAGCCACTTCAAGGTTTGGGAGTGTTTACAATTTAATAAGAGATTCTTAAAGCTAGAACATCTAATGACAGAATTTTTGGCAATGTGATAGCGGCCACAGACATGAGAAGCTAGTCTTGCCTAGCAGTGATGATGTCATGCCCTTTTCTGATTGTTTGTAAGCAGAGGTGATTCTTGGCATTTCTCAGAGTTTGGGTTCTGTCTCCATCAAGAGCATTGAGTCACAGAAGGCTGCCAGAGTTGACAGCTATCTCTCTTCTTCTCCCGTGTAAATGGGGTGCCTCTTTTTCCAGTCCTCCGAGGGAAGCATGGGCTAAGATGGTCCAGTCATAATTTGTCCCGATGCAGATAGCGCCCACCCTGTATGTCCAGCTGCCTCTCTTTTCCAGAGTAATCTGTTCTATCAAGTTAATTCAAATTCCATGATGTCAGACTATGTCTTTGCTTTCCACCAGAACATAGTAAAATATTGTACAAATAAAAGTTGTTAAATAAATACATTTTTTGCTTCATGGATTTCAACCTACTGGTAAGAACTATAAACCCTTGAACTTCTGGTTTCCCTAAGGAAGTTACTTTTGAATTTTCCAATATCTTCTTTTTTTCTGGTTTAATATTACATATGTAAATTTCTGCTCTGAATACTCTCTAGTGAATTTTCCTTCCAAAGGTCAGTTTTGCCCAACCCATGGCTAAAAATAGGTTCCAGCATGCTGAAATACTGAGCATCCTTCCAGCTCGAGACTATTCACAGAGGGCTTTGAGTAGCTCAGAGCTCTGGCCTGGCTGCCTCTGGCAAGAGCAACATCTCTGTTCAACCTAACTTACTGTTCAAATGTTATCATTTTCCTTGTACACCATGATGTGGGGATAAAGAGTTGAAAGCATTGTTCTGCAGAGGCCAGCAAACATTTTCTGTAAAGGGCCAGCTGGTAAATAATTGGGCTTTGGGGGCCATATGGTCTCTGTCTCAACAAAGCTCTATCATGTAGCATGAGAGCAGTCAGACAATACTGAACAAATTGGTGCGACTGTGTTCCAGCTAAACTGTTTAAAAGATAGGTGGCAGGATTGTGATTTGGCCTGGGGGCCATGTTTGCCCACCTCTAGCGCTTGGGATGAACTTTACTCTCCTTGCTGCAGGTGATCTCCTGTTGTCCTGGCCCTGACAACCTTTTCAGCTCCACCTCTTCCACTGGCTCAAATGTCCCACATCCTGGGAAGCAGTCCCCCTTGTCTCCAAGCAGAGTTATGTGGCCTGTGTCAACTCCCAAAGCCATATATTCACACACATTCCCACTTTGATGTAATAATATGTTGTAAGGTCAGTCTTCTCCATCAGAGTATAAAATCTTTTATGGTAAAGACTGTGTCACAGTTATATCTGTACCCATTAGACAGAGCAAATTGTTTGTCACATAGTTGGTTCTCTGTACTTCTTGCATGAGAAAGGGAAGAAGAAAGGAAGGAAGGATGGGAGGAAGATTCTCTCTGGTTGAACATTTTTATATATAAAGTTTCATTGCCTCTAGAAGGGGTCAGGGTAAATGTTGGTGATAAAGAAAGATGAGTGAGGGCAGGAAAGAGAAGGGGTAGATAGTAGGTTTAAGGAGGAAGTGGGGCTAACGGAATAGGAAGTTGTCTGAATTCTACAAAGTTCATTGGCTGCCATTGAACCTGCATTATGTCTGAATTACTTGGTATTATCCCCAGATAAACCAGCATCATAAAAATATATGCCTTAAGCAGTGAGATAAAAGGTTACTGTGGCAAAAAGCAATTCAGCAATGCATTTGCAGTACCTCTGGGGCTAGAATTTATGACAAGGAAATGAACGAGAAGTAAATGAATCAGAAACCATAATAAGGAACAATGGCAAGCTACAATATAGTTCATAATATACTTCAATTATAAAGTATATCTAGAAACTTTATGAATTAATTTCTTTTTCTTCCTCTTTCTTATGAATTGTCTCCAGGTTTCTACTGTGATATAAATACTCATATTATGGTATCAGTGTAATTTCATTTCATCCCAGCCAAGACCTGGAGCAGAAATTTCCCCAGTCTAAAATAAATAAATAGTGCAAAGTTTCATGAACTAGATTGAAGTGTATCTCTCTGACTCGTGTTTCTCTAGCTGTAAGGGCTTAACCCCTAAATATTTTAGTGATGGGTAATATATAGTGAAATGTAAGAAATAAAATTCAGAAAATGTGACAATTAAAATAATATTCCTATATTCATGCTGTAATTTGTAAGTTATAAATGACTTCTATATATATCTTTAACTTGTCCTTAAGATCTGAATGTTATGGGATTCCTGGGTGGCTCAGTTGATTAATCATCTGCTTTCAGTTCAGGTCATGATCACAGGGTCCTGGGATTGAGTCCCACATCAAGCTCCTTGCTCAGCAGGGAACCTGCTACTCCCTCTCAGTCTGCTGTTCCCCTTGCTTTCTCTCTCTCTCTCTCTCTCTCTCTAACAAATAAATAAATAAAATCTTAAAAAATAAAGATCTGAATTTTACAGGAATCTAGACTATAAGTACTAAGCTTTCAATCTTTCAGTTTTTCAATATTGCCTTATATGACCTACTTCGAAGCATTGAAGAGACAGGCAAAGCCTAAGTTTGGTATTTCCCACCCAAACACCAGTTCCTGCCAGCATGCAAAACTGTCATGTGCCTGGCAAACATAAGTTTATTTTTTCTACTGATTTTTTTAGTTTATACCAAATGTTCTATTCATAGCACTATGACCTAATTAAAAAAACAAGTTGTAATAGGTAAAAAATTTTGCCTGATAGCAAATTACTTTTGAAACTTATTTCCCAGGCTAGTATCACTGAACTTTTTCAATTCTTATGAAGTGGTCAAACCTTTACCATCCAGAAGGTAAAATCAATGAGTTAGAAGAGGCCAATTATTCAAATAAAGAGGACATCATAAAGATAAAATATGTGTGGCCATTCTTGCACAGAAGTTACAATGTATTGAGATATAGCTGTTCAGTTGAGGTCCATAGGGATAAGGCAATTATTCCCCTTTGTGGAGTGTTTATGGCCTCCTTTAAGGGAATGGTCATTCCTGACGTCCATTACCAGGGAAGGAGGAAGTATTTAATGAAAATATGAAGACTATGAAGGTAGGTCTTAGGTAGAGACCTACCTTCTTTGTCTCTTATCTTTGTCTCTTTCAGTCTTGTTCTCTTTGTTCTAAACAGAAGAGTATAAATGTCTAGCTCTCTGTTCTCATGAGACCTAGAGGATGTGATGGTATCTCCTATGTGGAGATGGACCCGAAGAAGGATGAGTAGTTACTGAGAGCCCCAGAGAGCAACTGGTATCTGTTAAGTAGAAGTATCTATGGCCATATTTCTCTAGAAATTAAAAAAAATTTTTTTTTCTTTTTTCATGGCTGAGACAGGGAAAGTCTTACCCAAATGTTTCAGCCTTGCATAAGCTATCCCACCAGGTGCACAAGTTCACCTCTGGCGCTTCTGCTAGTTACTTGAAGAAGTGGCAAGTTTCTCTGAGACCAGAGCAGAAGCACCAGAAGGAAATAGGGAGAGCTTTCTAAGAGGCTTAGGGTACAGTTGGGACTCCATAGTTCAGTGGCCACCATCCATGGGAAGATCTTCAGGTTCTAATCTAGGTTCGTTATAAAAAGGATCATGGGTGCTTAGACCAGCTAGGGATCTTCCAAAATCATATAGTCCATTCCCCAGAGTCTAGATAGAACTGAAGCAAATGCAGTGCCAAACCTACAATGCAGTGAAACAACATACTGGCTTATAACACTGCTTCGAATCATTTCAACTTATGGTAATAATGCTCTGATAACATTAAGCATGTAATTTGAAAACACAAAAGATAATAGTTTAAATTATACTTTTAATGAGATTAGTTTCTCAGCTTTTAATGAGATTAGTTTTTCCTTCTTAGCTTCACTTGATTCTTCTGTTTATTGCTCCTCACAACCTATCAGCAGACAACACTTTTTTTAAGTCCTAAATATAAACCAGGGTGATGGAAATAAGCTGAATTAGTACACAAAAACTTTCCCTAGTTGTCCTAAACCAGTTAACCTAAGACATTTTGATCATTGCCAAAAGGAGAAAATATTTTTGGCTTTAATTCATGCTTAACTATACCTTGTCATACCCACAATAAAACTTTCTCTCTCATGTTTCTCAAAAATTGGGAGACTAGTTAAATTATTCATCACAAGGCAGACAACATGTTAAGCTCAGCTTTGCTAAATTTTTTTTTTTTCCCTGCTTTCAGTTTTGCCCCTAGGACACGTCGGATTTATGCAGAGGCAACATTCTGGGTCATTTGAGTAATAAATCTTGCCCAAGTTCTCTGAGGAAGCATATTTCACTGGCCAAGTGAAACGCTCTTTTTATTTAACCAGCAACATAAAGGAAGCAAATGTTTTCAGCATCAGCATTTCCCTTGGCCTAATATATGTTTTAACGTTCTATAAGCTTAAATGATTTTAATGGTCTTATGTTCAGAAAACAAACACATAAACAAGATGTAGAGGATTTTTTCCTTCAGTATTTTCCTTTCTAATGCCTATTTGGGGAGAAAAAAACTCCAATTTCTATATCTTGAAGAAAATATTCAAATCCCTGAAGTTATCCCTGGAGCACATCAAGGGATATGTATTATTAATTATTAGGATCTAATAGCTAACATTTACTTAACGTTTACTATGTGACACAATTTTTTGAAAATGTTTTGAATGTTTAAAAATGTCCTGAATCCTCGTAACAAAGACTCTGTAGTCTAGATGCTTTTATTGTATCAGTCTTCGTTTTATAGCTAAAGACATGGAGGTGCAAAGAAGTTATTACATAACTTACTTGAGGGGTACCTGCGTCGCTCAGTTGGTTGAGTGACAGACTCTTGGTTTCTGCTCAGGTCCTGATCTCAGGGTCATGAGATCGAGTCCCCCCAGCCCCCTGCCCCCATTGGGCTCCACTTTCAGTGGGGTGTCTGCTTGAGATTCTCTTTTTCCTGCCTCTTCCCCTGCATGCACTCTCTCTGCCCCTGATTGTGTTCCCTCTCTCACTGTTTCTCTCTCTGTCAAATAAATAAATAAAATCTTTAAAAAATAAAAAAATAAAACAAATCTTTAAAAAACATAACTTCCTCAAGGTAACCACCATTAAGCAGCAGACAGAGGGTTCAATTTGATCTTCCTCCAGAACCTGTGCTCTTAGCCATCAGGCTACATCGCACCCTATGGTCTATTGTCAGCCTCATGCCAGATGCCTGACATGCAGTATTGCTAATACCTGCCACAGTGGGAAAGTAAATATTTTTACCTCCCATTTTTTAGATGAGACACAAGAGGCTCACCACACCCGAAGAACTCGCCATGGCTCCCATGGTTCACGAGCAGCAGCTCTGGGATGTGAACTGTGATCTTCTGCTGTTACAAGCTTCATTCTTTCCATGACCACAAATCTTTGCTCAGTTGAGTTGCAATGAAAATGTTTAAAGTTTTCACTGTGCACTCTAAGATCTACTTTGGGAGAAGAATAACCTAAGAGCTTATTCTAGAGCTTCCAAAGAAATTTTCCAAGGGAATTTACATATTCACAGAGGAAATTACATTAAACTGGAGACTAGGTCCCCAGGATGCTGGTGACTGGGGCTTATAATTCAGAGGCAAGCTGTGAGTTGGGGATCAGGCTAGCTTGGTTTTCTAAGGAGGTCTGGGAATTTAAAAGTGGGTGGTGAAGTGTTAGGGGAAAAAAGAAAGATGAGGCAACACAAAAGACACTTGTATATAGTATCTAGAATCCAGATGTGGGGTCTTTGGTAACCTAAAAATGTTTTTATAAAATCAGCTGAAAATGGGCCAAAGCCACAAATACAATTAGATAAAATGTTTCCAAGTAGATTCAACCATTTTGGGGTTAAGCTTTAGGACGCTGAGTTATAAAACCTACTAGTATATCTCAATATATTCATTTACAGCTGCCATTCAAATAAAGTGCAACTTCAAAATAAAAAAATACTCTGGAATAATCTTTTCTTTTCTAGAACACCAAAAAAAGAACTTTTAAACTACTTTAGGGAACACAGTGACTGTACGAGTGAAAACCAAGGGTTGTTTTAAAAAACAGACAGTTACTCTATTCAGGGGTTCATTACTTATTCAGTTATTTTAAAAGTTTCCATCTATAAACTGTTTCAAGGAACAAATATGAAAGACTAAAAATACAATTAGTTAAGATATTTAAAAGACCTCATAGGAATGCTAAGAACAGCAGGATAAAACCACAATTAGTTAACTGACATTATGAAAAATAGCTGAAACCTCCTGTCCCAGCAGGGACCTCGGTTTATGATGACAGTATCCTCAAGGATGGCAGAGAGGGGGCGTGGCTGAAATTGACATGGCAGGATGGTGACAAGCCACCTTAGTAGAAGCAACCTCTGTATTTTCAACATTGACTCACTTCTGGTTCTCAAAAGTGGCAGAGATTCTCAAAAGTGGCAGAGATTCTCCAAAGTGGGGCCAGACTTCGGCAAATGGTAGATTAGGTGATCTTAATTTCTCTACCATCTCCTTTTTTTCATTTTTCTTCCTCTCTCTCTAGGCAGATTCTCCCAGACTTTCCTTTTCCTTATAGAGTGAGATATCTGAAAGGCCCTTCACTCTGAGTCCATGGGGATTTAAGGGCCATTCACCCCTGGAACATGTTTAAAAGCAGTATTAGAGGTGGACGTGGGTGTGATGAGGAGTGGAGATGTCCTCACACAAGGTCTGTTGCAGTATTTTTTGTGTAGCCGGTCATTATCCATGAGGGCAAATGTATTGTTTTGTGATGCTTTTACTTTAATTATACATTGTGTGTGTGTGCGTGTGTGTGTGTGTGTGTGTGTGTACACGCGCGTGCACACGCATGGGAGCTCAGAGGCAACGAGAACTACATTTCAAACCATAAGTCATGGTAAGGAACATTTGTACTCCAGGGGCAGTGTGGTTAATAATCTAGATTCATGAGCCAGCATATAATAGTTCAAACCCCAGCTATGCCTCCAAGTAGTTTTGTGACTTTGGGCAAGTTTTTAACCCACATGTGACTTAATTTCTTGATAGTGAATAGGTATAATAACAGCGCCTTTCTCACAGGGTTGTTGTGACCATTAAAATAAGTTAACAAAAGCAAAATGATGTGGAAAGCAAAGGCAGAAGAAAAATTATTAAATTTCCTTACTACCTACAACCTGTTGACAAGTCCTTGAAATAGGCAGAGTGACATTCCTCTGGGGACTCAACTGCCTTGAAGTTAATACTTTGCTAAGTGCAAAAGACAATCCTAGTCTGACCCTCACTCCCCCACCCAGGACCCTGTAAGTCTACTTTAACATATAATAATTCCTTTAGGAATTTCCTTTATCTCTAAGCCCCTCAAGATACATGTTGGCAATCATTCCCCAAGCATATGGCCTACTGATATACGTCTGAAGGGTCTCATCACTAAGGTTTTATTGGACAGCAATATATGACCTTTTCCCAACAATAGCTAGCCCCCTCAACGTCCTGGAAGCCTTGCTTTCAAATTCCTTAGAGACTTATGCTCTCCTTAACACCCTTCCAAGTGGAAAGAGTATAATGGGTTACTCCTTATGACCCCGGTGTTGCTCTTTCTGCCTAAGGATGCTATCTCCGTGCTTTAATAAAACCACCATTTTGCACCCAAGATGTCTCAAGAATTCTTCCTTGGCCATTGGCTTCAAGCTCTTTCTTACATCACAAAGCACTTTAAAAGTGCCCAGCATAAAATAAATGCTCAATCAGTTATATTGGCTATATATCAGTTCTATATCAATTATATTGACTGTTGTTATTCCAGTTATTTACTGTCACTTGGGTTGGCTGGTTGTCTTGCTGTCACTGTCCTTGTTGGAGAAACTGAGAAAGAGCATCACTCCTGATGTCCACAAAGTGACTGAGTTTTCCAGGGCCCCTCCCAAGGATGGCTGGGCAATAGCTGATGGTGTCTGATTGTACCTGCTTGTTTTCCTAAGCCAGTTACCTTCAGTTTGAGTTGTCTCTGGAGTGAGGACAGGGATTTGCTCACCCATGCATACATATGCATTGTGTTCAGTCTTCTTAGATGCCCAGAGCTCTTCTCAATGTTGATGATACAACAGTGAGCAAAATGACTGAGGTTCTTGCACTTAAAATTTTCAGTGGGAGAAAGACAATAAACAAGTCTATGTTTAAAATAATAGGTGGTGGTAGGTGCTGTAAAACAATGAGGCAGGGTAAAGAAGATAGATAGAAGTTGAAATGGTGGTGGGAGATATTGGAATTATGCTGTTTTAGTTGGGATGGGCAAGGAAGGCCTCTCTGATAAGATGATATTTAAGCAGAGACCTAAGTGAAAAGTGGAGTGGGGAGGGGAATGTATGCATCTAACTGGGACAAGAGCTTACCTGGCAGAGGTAGCTTAAGCTCTGATATGGGATGGTATTTGGTGTGTGAGAAATATCAATGAGGCTAGTATGGATAAAGTGCAGTGGGTATGGGAGAGAGAGTAATGGAGACAAGGTCAGAAGGATCAGAAGAAGTGAAATTATGGAGAACCTTAGAGGTCATGATAAGGACTTTGTATTTTATTCTGTGTGAGGTGAAAAGTCATTGGTGCATTTTGATTGGAGAAGTGACTATTTAAAAAAGATCACTCTAGTCATTGTGAGAAGAGTACAGTGGAGCATGGGTGGAAGCAGGGAGATTAGTTAGGTGGCAAAAATCCAGGGAATAATAGTTATTAGAAATGTGAGGTAGTTCTCAAAGTAGGGGAAAGTGGTGGGATCCTGGACATCCACTGAAGAAAGAGCTAATGAAATTTGCTGATGGATTGCATCTGGATTGTGAGCAAAAGAGAGGGGTCAGTTAACTCTCCCATTCTTAAGTATTGCAAACTTAAATGTTGTTGCACCAGCCAGGCTTCTTGGTTGCAAGTGACAGAAACCTAATTCAAACTAGCATTTTTTTTTTTTTTAAGTGTGAAACTAAACTGAAAAAAGCAGGAGTAATTCTGCTCTCAGGAAGCTCTTTTTCTCAGTCTGTCCCATACACTCTCTCTGCAGTCGGCTTCTTTCTCTCAGAATGTCTTCATGCAGTGGAGACGTTGCTATGGACATTTATAAGCCAAGATCCCTAACCACTTCTACTTGGAGAGGAAAGAATTCACTTGATCCTGGTTTTGTCAAGAGCATTCTTGAAGGAAAGTCTTTCTGTTACCACAAAAGTATTGATCCAAATATCCAGGTGAGTTTCTGCCCACCACCCTTAATCGAGAACTATCTGCAGTGCGCCAAAGTAGGTCACCTCTCCCCAGTGACCTCTCCAAATAAGAACATAGATCAATTCAGAAGCAATAGACCTTCTGCCTGACACTGTGAATTTGGGAAGAATTTCAACTATTTGTATAGACCAAGAATCAAAATGGTGGGTCCAGTAGGCACCAACACTGTGGAAGATATGGTAGGGAATGAGTAAGACCTGACCACTTGTAACAACCCCACTGGGATTGGTCGGGCTTTTTTTTTGTTTTGTTTTCAAAAACCTTTCTCAGTTTAGTTGATCCCCACAATAGTCCCTGAAAACGGGTAAGACTGGAAAGGAGCCACCACCCTCTCTCCACTCTTCTTCTCTCTCCTCCCCTTCTCCAACCATTTAGAGTGAAGGAGATTCAGTGTTTAAGCCATCAGTCATGGATAAAAGCTCTTAGAAAGCAGCTTCAGGTATGGATTCCTCAATCTTCTCAGTGCTGCTCCCAACTGTATATAAAACCATATTCAACCAACCACTGATATGTTCCCTAAAAGAAAATGCTGATGACTCTGTGGTTTTTCTAAAGAGACTTCCCAGATTATGCAGGTGCTACTTGACAATAAAACAAAAGAAACCTAAAACATCAAATGAAGAAAAATAAATCAGATAACTCTCGGGCTGAAAAATACAAGTTGCTACACAGAAATATTATGGGAGGCTATTGTGAAATATTTTGGACCAAAGCATCAGTCCATATCTGATGAAAAAGCAACCTACCCAAGGAGTAAAAGACTGTAAAACAAACAAACAAACAAACAACAAACAAACCAACCCAGAACAAACTTGAATGGGAATGTAGAGGAAGGGTATTTGGTCATTCTCTGATCTGGGTAGCCTCTGCACTACCCATTTAGAGCTTAGTGCACATGGCATCTTCTTCAGAAGTCAAGGGCAGTGATCTGACCAGGTGAGACAAGTTAGTCATGCAAACCAAATTTTTCATGTTGAGAGTTTGTGAAAATTCTTACTCAATTTGGCTCCAGGCAGTGTCTGGACTGACAGCAATGATAGACACACCTTTCTAAGCTTTGTTTTTTAGATGTCTAGACACAATATATGTATTTTTTATATACCATGTGCTATTAATCTCCATTACAAATGGCTGTACAGTCCACAGATTCTTATAATGAAGCCCCCATATTTGGTGATGTGAATGATTTTTCTTAAGACATTGTATTACATATCAGTTCAGCATTTATTTCCTTATTCACTCACACATTCACTCCCATCTTCTCACCTTCCATAATTTCTATAAACATCTCCTGAGGGCCTATTCTGTACAAGGCCTCAGGCTAACAGGACAGGGTCCTGTGAATGGGGTATGAACATCTCCAAAGGGGTGAATTCTGTGGTCAAGGCTATAGATGTGGTAAGTCACCAAAATCAAGCCTTTGTCTTGAGCTTTAATTTTAAACAAAATAGAGACTATTTTGTTAAGGAAGTCAGCCTCTCAGCCCACCCCTGGCGTCTTGCCTTTTTTAGTAGTTCTCATTTCCTCTCCAATAATGAGGACAATTAACTTAGGGTAGAGATTTATCCAGGACAAGCAATTCTAAATAGACTTTGGTCTATATATTCTTTCATTAGATGCTGACAAAATCTGCCATTCAGAAGTAGATGGCTTCTAATGCATGTTTTAGAATTTCAGATTTATTTCTATGAATGAGGTGGTAATTGTTCTTGAGGATTCACTTTGGAAAAGCAAATAATGACTTCACTTTTATCTTGCCTTTTGTGCTTCCCCAAGACATTCAGACTAATTTCCTAATCTCATTGCTTATCCTTAATAAATCAAAAATAGTATCTATGATTTGGAAGCTCATTAAAAAAAGAAGGGACATAGGGAGATAGGGAGTGTTTTGATCTTAGACATTATGACTGAAAAAGTAGGGAAAAAAATTTAAATGATGATATTCTATGGCTTTCTCTTAATTAGTGCCCATGACCTGACTTACACCTTACACTCTTAATAAGAGTGTATTCTGTTATTCTGACATCCATGTTGACTTTGTTATTCTGACATCCACATATTTTCTTTGGCTTATTTGAATTAGCTCTGAGCCCCCAAAACATTATGCTTTATTCTTCCCACAGTAGTGTTGCCAAATGGGTAAGAGATCAGATGGCATCTTTGGTCATTATTCTATCTACCTAGATCCAAATAATGAGCACTTAGATCTTACCTAGATAATTTCAGGAGGTTTAGAACAAATCCACAAACTTCATATTTATGATACAAGATTATTTCCTTTGTCTTAAAAAGAAGTAAATTGCCTTGAAATGCTCTCATTATTTTAACCCAGAAAGGATACACATTGCTGACCACTTCATCAAAATAATGGTTGTCATTAGGATTATTGCTTATTCCACATTTGGAGCATGAATAGGAACTGCAAAGTAACAGAACATTTTTTATTGCGGTGATTGTTTCATGTTATGACTCTAGCCCCATTTGCGCATGCTGCAATCATACCATGAGACAGGACAGAATTTGTCTTTCTGATGTATTGGCTTCCTTGACATGTTTAATTAATCTATCAATTGTGACCTTATTAGATACACACAGAGCTTTTACTGCACACTCAGTTCCACTTACAACTCTGCTATTGCTCCTCTTCCTCCAATAACAATTCATTTTGACCTCCTGTATAAATGCTGTTGTGTAGCCCTGTGCCAACTGTTAACTCAAAAGAAAAGGATGTCTCTTGAAAAACCCTGGAATCTAAAAAAAAAAAAAAAAAAGAACTGAAAGTTAGAACTAGAGTAGAGGAGAATCCATGTTCCAAGTCAGGCAAGTGAAATGCCTCCTGAACAGGTTCTGAACAGAACCAAATTCAAATTTAGGGCCTAGATAGGACTGCCTAACTTTTTATATAAGGTGGAAGTTTGGGAACCAGAGACTTGCATTATTTTGTCTTTTTTTTTTTTTTAAAGCTTGTGTGTGTGTGTGTGTGTGTGTTAAGAGAGAAAGAAGAGGGTGGGAAAAGGGGGAGGGACAGATGGAGAGAGAGAACCCTAAGCAGGTTACACAACCAGCGTGGAGCCCATTGTGGAGCTCCATCTCACAACTTTGAGTTCATGACCTGAGCTGCAATCAAGAGTGGGATGCTTAACCGATTGAACCACCCAGGTGCACTTGTTTTATCTTTAACAACTTGAGTGAGGTCTGAGCTACTTGGGCAGTGGACCCTCCTCTAACAGAATGATTGACATTTCTTTTTTCAAATGGACGCACTAACATGTATGGATTGCTTTGAAGGACACTGGGAAAAATCCTTTTTTTTTTTTTTTTTTCCTCAGAGTTATAGGACTTCGAAATACACTTCAAGATTCATACCAAAGTCACAGTATCTAAACCCCATGTGGAATATCTGTCAGCAGTTGGCAATGACATATATTATGATGCCAGGCATAGCTGTATTCCCCTTGGTAATTCTCTACTGTCATCTGTAAACATGTCAGTCTTCCAAGGTTACATGGCACTGTTTTTCTGAGAAGCAATGAGAGACATGTGTTGGAGATTCCTTTGGATCTGGTGTGTATATATTTTCTTTTGTGTCATGTGAGGTGACAAATCCCCAAAAGACTTTAAAACAGAGGTGTAACTAAAAGAAATGTTTATTTTGAACTATATGGTTATAATGTGTACTTCAGGTAGATTCATGTGTGACATGTATAGTGTTTTTCTGGGGCAAATATTTAACATAAATTTTTCTTGTATACAGAAAATCAGATGAAATGATTTGGGCTGCAGTAAAGCCTGCGATAAAACTTAGTAAAAAAAGAGAAATATAATCATATGTGAATATCTAAATAAATTTGCTGATGACAAATTTAGCTTCTCAGTGAAAAAAATTAGGGTTTTTTGTCTTTGCTCTTTTACTCTTTTCCCAAATATTGGAACTATCTTTCTTTCAATATCTATTTTTAAAAGATTTTCCTCTGATGGTCTATTTTGAAAACTGTCAAACCTACAGAAAATTTGCAAGAATAGTACAATCAACACCCATATGTCATTTACTCTGATTCACTAATTGTTACCATTTTGTCACATTCATTTTCTCTCTCACTCTCTGATTATTTGATGATCCATTTTAATGTCAGTTGCAGATAATCATGAACTTTCAGTCCTCTATATTTCAACAAGTATCCTCTAAGAAGGAGGGCTTCCTCCTGTAAAACTATACAATAGGGGCACCTGGGTGGCTCAGTGGGTTAAGCATCTGCCTTTGGCTCAGGTCATGATCCCCAGCCCATGGCAGAGAGCCAGCTTCTGCCCCTCCCCCTGCTTGTGCTCCCTCTCTGTCAAATAAATAAATAGGGATGCCTGGGTAGCTCAGTCGGTTAAGCAGGTGTCTTCAGCTCAGGTCATGATTCCAGGGTCTGGGATTGAGCCCTGCATTGGGCTCCCTGCTCAGCAGAGAACCTGCTTCTCTCTCTCCCTCTTCCTGCCTCTCTGCCTTCTTGTGATCTCTCTCTATCTCTCTGTCAAAATAAATAAATAAAATCTTAAAATAAATAAAATCTTAAAAAAAAAACTACACAGACAAAAACAAAACAAAACAAGGCTACACAACAGTTATCAACTTGGTAAAGTTAATATTGGTATTATATTATTATACATTGGTAGCCCATATTAATATTTCTACATTCATCTCAATAATGTCCTTTACCCATTTTTTAAATCCAAGACTCAATTAGAGATCATACGTTGCACTTAATTGTCATATTCAATATACCATTTAGAGCCAGAAGAAAACCATACTCTGAAACACTTCTATCCAATAGGACTTCTTCTTCTTCTTCTTCTTTTTTTTTTCTTAAATCTAAAAGGAACCACCATTTTTCAAATCAAGAAAGGTTGCTGGGTTTTCTTGCTCATCATATGTGCACAGCCTGATGCTGTGCTGTTTGCTCTGTCTAGACTTTTCTGATAGTTCTCCATATCAAATTAATTGATGTGGACATTTTAAAAAATTCATATTTTGAATTTTATTCTCATGGGACTATTTCTTCTGAGATAAAAAGGTTAATACCTAAATATAGGCTAGTGGTTGGCAAACCTGTTCTGCAGAGAACCAGATAGTAATTATTTTAGGCTTTGTGGGTTTATTTATTTATTTATTTTAAAGACTTTATTTATTTATTTGACAGAGGGAAAGATCACAAGTAGGCAGAGAGGCAGGCAGAGAGAGGAGGAAGCAGGCTCCCTGCTGAGCAGGAAGCCCAATGCAGGGGCTTAATCCCAGGATCCTGGAATCCTGACCTGAGCCAAAGGCAAAGGCTTTAACCCACTGAGCCACCCAGGTGCCCTGCTTTGTGGGTTTAAAATGGTCTCTTTCTCAACTATTCAATGCTGCCACTGTACCTTGGAAGTATCACAGATGATATGTAAACAAATAGGCATGGTTGTTTTCAATAAAACTTTATTTACAAAAACTGACACTGGCCAAGGTTTTTTCCTTAGGCAGTATTTTGCTGACCCTTCACCTAGGGTAACATGATAATAGGTGATAATAGTTAAGGAAATAGTATTCTGGGGTAACTTAATTTTATGTTAGCTGCAGCATTCTGGAAACAGTCTTTTTATAGGTGAAAAAAAATTTCTTCTGGTATTTGGAGAATATGAAGCCTGATCTCAAGAGACCCACAAACACCATTTTAAGAAGTTAGTATGTATTACTCCATGAAAGCATTTTTTACTATGGATTATCCTTGCAAAAAAGAACTGAGTCTTTACAATGACAGAGTGTTCAAAGATTTTTATGTAAATAAAAGAACAAACAAAATTAGAATATTCTACTGGAAACTTCAGACACACAGTTTTTTAAGTTTTTAACTTTCAACTAGTTAACATACAGTGTAATATTAGTTTCAGATGCACAATATAGTGATTCAACACTTTCATACATCACCCACTGCTCATCACAAGTGTGCTCCTTAACTCCCATTACCTATTTCACCCCAACCCCCATTCCTCTCCTGTCTGGTAACCAGCAGTTTGTTCTCTACAGTTAAGAGTCCTCAGACCCACATTTTGTAACTATCTTGACCTCCTGGTATGAATTTTTAGGGACTGTAACTGGTTTTTGGGAAATAAGCTTTACTGAGGTGAGAGGGGTGGTTAGTGACACTCTCATGCCCTCAAAACACAGCCAGTATACTCTGTCTACTCTGGGTGGCCTGCCTAGCTACTCTCTCTCCACTTGTTCAAATACACATTGACATAAACTATGCAAATCCTGAACTGCCAGGTGATCAGGCCTAGAGCCTTCTGGTGCTTTCAGAAACTGAATGACAAATTGCTTCCCTCATCCTTCTGTTCCCAACTTCTTGAGTTTGGCTGTGTATACTACTAAATTGAAAAACAATATGAAATCACTCTTGAAAATCATTTTTTAAAAGTGAAATTTCAGGGATGCTTGGGTTGCTCAGTCAGTTAAGTGTCTGACTCTTGATGGCATATCATGTCTTGATCTCAGGATTGTGAGTTCAAGCCCCGAGTTCTGTTCCACACTGGGCATAGAGCCCACATTAAAAAAAAAAAAGTTGAAATTTAACATTTGTGTAGAAAAACATGAACAATCTTAAGTTCACTATATCAGTGAATTTTTATTAAATAAATACAATAAAACAAAAAATAAAAAAGCAATAAATAAAAGCATCACAGGCTGCTACTAGCCTCGCTCATCATCCCTCCAAGTAATCCCCTCCCCAGCAAAGGAAACAACTGCTGTTGACTTTTATCCCATGCATTAGTTTTGCCTGTTTGGGAATGTTATAATAAGAATTATATACTGCATACTTTTTGGTGTCTTATTTTGCTTGATGTTATGCTGGTAAGATTTAAGCATTTCTTGTATGTCAGTAATTTATTCATTATCATTGCTGTAGAATATTCCATTATATAAACATTTCACACTTTATCTATTTTGTTTTGATGGAAACAAAACTGTTTCTAGATGTTGGTCAATACAACTAATGCTGCTATGAACCTGCTCGCTCATGTCTCTTTGGTCTTTTGGAGCTCATAGTACAAGGAGTAGAGTTGCTGAGTCATAGATTATATATATAAATGCAGCTTTAATAGATAGTGACAGTTTCCCAAAATAATTACACCAATACTCATCCCTACCAGCTGTGTGAGAAATCTAACAGGTCTTTTGAAATTAAATTATCTATTTATTCTTACTGATCTGTAGGAGTTCTTTTATATTTCAGATAAAAAGCTTTTTTAGTGTGTATATATTACAAATACCTTCTCCCATTCTATGACTTGCCATTTCATTCTCTTAATTATGTCTTTTTAAAAATTTGTACATTTTATTTATTTTTTAATTTAAATTCAATTAATCAACATATAATGTATTACTAGTTTCAGAAGTACAGGTCAGTGATTCATCAGTCTTACATAATACCCAGTGCTCATTACATCAAGTGCCCTCCTTAACGTCGATCACCCAGTTACCCCATCCTCCCATCCTCTCTCCTCCAGCAACCCTCAGCTTGTTCTCTATGATTAAGAGTCTTTTATTGTTTGTCTCCCTCTCCTGATTTCATCTTGTTTTATTTTTTCCTCTCTTCCCCATGATCCTCTGTTTTGTTTCTTAAATTCCACATATGAATGAGATCATATGATAATTGCCTTTCCCTGATTGACTTATTTCGCTTAGCATAATACCCTCTAGTTCCATCCACATCCTTGCAAATGGAAACTTTTCTTTCTCTTTTATTCTTCTTCTTCTTCTTCTTCTTTTTTTTTTTTTGGATGAGTGAGTAGTATTCTTCTCTATCCATTCACCTGTTGAGGGACATCTCAGCTTTTTCTATAGTTTGCCAATTGTGGACATTGCTGCTATAAGCATTGGGGTGCAGGTGCCCCTTTGGATCACTGCATTTGTGTACTGCAATTGTTGGGCCATAGTGTAGCTCTATTTTCAACTTTTTGAGGAACCTCTATACTGTTTTCCAGAGTGGCTATACCAGCTTGCATTCCCACTAACAGTATAAGAGGGTTTCCCTTTCTTTGCATCCTCGCCAACATCTGTCATTTCCTGATTTCTTAATTTTAGTCATTCTGACTTGTGTGAGATGGTATTTCACTGTGGTTTTGATTTGTATTTCCCTGATGCTGAGTGATGTTGAGCATTTTTTCATGTCTGTTGGCCTTTTGTATGTCTTCTTTGGAGAAAGAATGTCTGTTCATGTCTTCTGCCCATATCTTGACCATTTGTTGTTGTTTTTTGGGTGTTGAGTTTGATAAGTTCTTTATAGATTTTGGGTACTCGTCCTTTATCTGATTAGACATTTGCAAATATCTTCTTCCATTCTGCCAGTTGTCCTTTGGTTTTGTTGACTTGTTTCCTTTGCTGTGCAGAAGTTTTAACTTGATGAAGTCCCAATAGTTCATTTTTGTTCTTCCTTTCATTGTCTTTGGCAATGTTTCTAGGAGAAAGTTACTGTGGCTGAGGTCAAAGAGGTTGCTGCCTATATTTTCCTCTAGGATTTTGATGGATTCCTTTTTCACATTTTGATCTTTCATCCATTTTGAATCTATTTTTGTGTCTGGTATAAGGAAATAGTCAAATTTCATTCTTGTGCTTATGGCTGTCCAATTTTCCTAATACCATTTGTTGAGAAGACTGTATTTTTTCCATTGAACATTCTTTCCTGCTTTGTCAAAGATTAGTTAACCATAGAGTTGAGAGTCCCTTTCTGGGATCTCTATTCTGTTCCATTGATCTATGTGTCTGTTTTTGTGCCTATACCATACTGTCTTGATGATTACAGCTTTTTAATAGCTCTGAAGTCTGGATTGTGATGCCACTAGCTTTGGTTTTCTTTTTCAGCATTCCTTTGGTTATCTGGGGTCTATTCTGGTTCCATACCAATTTTTGGATTATTTGATCCAGCTCTGTAAAAAAGTTGATGTTATTTTGATAGGGATTACATAGAATGTATAGATTGTTCTAGGTAGCATAGACATTTTAACAATATTTGTTCTTCCAATTCATGAGCATGGAATGTCTTTTCATTTCTTTGTGTCTGCTCAATTTCTTTCATGAGGGTTCTATAGTTCAGAGTACAGATCTTTTACCTCTTTGGTTAGGTTAATACATAGGTATGTTGCGGTTTTTGATGCAATTGTAAATGGGATTAACTTTTTAATATCTCTTTCTTCTGATCATTCTTACTGTATAGAAATGCAACTGATTTCTGTGCCACTTTGATTTTATATCCTGCCACTTTGCTGAATTCCTCTATGAGTTCTAGCAATCTGGTGGAGTCTTTTGGGTTTCCCACAGAGTATCATGTCATCTGCAAAGAATGAGAGTTTGAATTCTTCTTTGCCAATTCAGATGACTTTTATTTCTTTTTGTTGTCTGATTGCTGAGGCTAGGACTTCTAGTACTATATTGAACAGTAGTGGTTATAGTGGACATCCTTGCTATGTTCCTGACCTTAGAGGAAAAGCTCTCAGTTTTTCCCCACTGAGAATGATTTTGATGTGGGCTTTTCAAATATGGTTTTTATGATATTGAGGTATCTCTGTCCCTACACTTGAAGAGTTTTAATCAAGAAAGGATGCTGTACTTTGTCAAATGCTTTTTCTGCATCTATTGAAAAGATCATATGGTTCTTGTACTTTCTTTTATTTATATAGTGTATCACATTGATTGATTTGCAGATGTTGAACCACCTTGCAACCCAGAATAAATCCCCCTTGGTTGTGGTGAATCTTTTTAACGTACTGTTGGATCCTATTGACTAGTACTTTGGTGAGAAATTTTGCATCCCTGTTCATCAGGGATATTGGTCTGTAATTCTTTTTGGTGGGGTCTTTGTCTTGTTATGGGATCAAGGTAATGTTGGCCTCATAGAAAGAGTTTGGAAGTTTTCCTTCCATTTCTATTTTTTAAAACAGCTTCAGAAGAATAGGTATTAATTCTTCTTTAAAAGTTTGGTAGAATTCCCCTGGGAAGCCATCCACCTCTGGACTCTTGTTTGTTGGGAGATTTCTTATTAATACTTCAATTTCTTTGCTGGTTATGGGTCTGTTCAGGTTTTCTATTTCTTCCTAGTTCAATTTTGGTAGTTAATAGTTCTGAATGCATCCCTTTCTTCCAGATTGCCTAATTTGGCATATAGTTGATCATAATGTATTCTTTTTAAATATTTTATTTATTTGTCAGATGGAGAGTGAGAGTGAGTGAGAACAAGCAAGGGAGTGGCAGGCAGTGGGAGAAGCAGGCTCCCTGCTAAGCAGGGAGCCTGATGTGGGACTTGATCCCAGGACCCCAGGATCATGACCTGAGCTGAAGGCAGACGCTTAACCAACTGAGCCACCCAGGCATCCCTATCATAATGTGTTCTTAAGATTGTTTGTATTTCTTTGCTGTTGGTTGTGATCACTCCTCTTTCAATTTTGGGTCCTTTCTCTTTTGGATAAGTCTGGCCAGGTTTTATCAATCTTGTTAATTCTTTCAACAGCTTCTGCTTTCATTGATTTGTTCTGCTGCTCTTTTGGTTTCTCTTCCATTGATTTCTGCTCTAATCCTTATTAATTCTTTTCTCCTTCTAGGTTTAGGCTTTATTTGCTGTTCTTTCTCCAACTCCTTCAGGTGTAAGGTTAGTTTATGTATTTGAGACCTTTCTTATTTCTTGAGAAAGGCTTGTATTGCTATATATTTCCCTCTTAGGACCACCTTTGCTGCATCCAAAATGTTTTGAAATGTTGTGTTTTCATTTTCATTTGTTTCTGCGATTTTTAAAAAAAGTTCTTCTTTAATTTTCTGGTTGATCCATTTGTTCTTTAATAGGATATTCTTTAGCTGTTATGTATTTGAGTTCTTTCCAAATTTCCTCTTGTGGTTGACTTCCAGTTTCAAAGCATTGTAGTCCAAAAATATGCAGGGAATGTAACCAGTCTTTTGATACTGGTTGAGACCTGATTTGTGACCTGGTATGTGATCTATTCTGGAGAATGTTCCGTGTGCACTTGAGAAGAATGTGTATTCTGTTCCTTTAGGATGGAATACTCTGTATATATCTGTGAAGTTCATCTGGCCCAGTGTGTCATTCAAAGCCCTTGTTTCCTTGTTGATCTTCTGCTTAAATGATCTGTACATGGCAGTGAGTGGGGTGTTAATGTCCCCTACTATTATCGTATTATTACTGATGTGTTTCCTTAATTTTATTATTAATTGGTTTATATAATTGGCTATTCCCATGTTAGGGGCATAAATATTTATAATTATTAGATTTTCTAGTTGGATAGACCCTTTAATTATGATATAGTGTCCTTCCTCATCCCTTATTACAGTCTTTGATTAAAATCTAATTTGTTTGATATAAGGATTGCCACCCCAGCTTTCTTTTGCTGTCCATTATCATGATAAATTGTTTTCTGCCCCTTCAACTTAAGTCTGGAGGTGTCCTTGGGTTTAAAATGAGTTTCTTATGGACAGAATATTAATGGGTCTTGCTTTTTTTATCCAATCTGATACCCTGTGTCTTTTGATTTGTACATTTAGCCCATTTACATTCACAGTAAATATTGAAAGATATGAATTTAGTGCCATTGTATTCTCTGTAAAGTCACTATTTCTCTATATTGTCTCTGTTGCTCTCGGGCTGTCTTTTCTTGAAGGATACCTTTTAATATTTCCTGTAGGGCTGGTTTAGGGATCACAAAAAATTCTTTTACTTTCAGTTTGTACTGGAAGCTTTTTATTTCTCCTTCTATTTTGAATTACATCCTAGCTGAATATTTTTCTCATTTAACACCCTGAATATATCATGCCAGTCCTTTCTGGCCTGTTAGGTCTCTGTGGATAGGTTGCCAGCTTATGTTTCTACCTCTGTAGGTTATAAACTTCTTGTTCTGAGCTTCTTTCAGGATTTTCTTTTGTGTCTGAGATTTGCAAGTTCCACTATTATATGTCTGAGTGTTGACCTACTTTTACTGATTTTGAGGGGGCTTTGATGTGCCTCCTGGACTTGAATGCCTGTTTCTGTCCCCAGGTTATGGAAATCCTCCACTATAATTTGCTCCAGTATACCTTCTGCTCCCCATCTTCTCTCTCGCTCTTTCCTCTTCTTCAGGGATCCCAGTTATTCTAATATTGTTTTGCTTTATGGTATCACTTATCTCTCGAATTCTCCCCCCCATGATCCAGTAGTTGTTTATCACTCTTTTTTCTCAGCTTCTTTATTCTCCATCATTTTGTCTTCTATATCACTAATTCTCTCTTCTGCATCATTTATCTAGTTGTTAGTGCCTCCATTTTTTAAAATTGCATCCATGAATAACCTTTTTTATGTTGACTTGATTAGATTTTGGTTCTTTTGTTTCTCCCAAAAGGGATTCTCTAGTGTCTTCTATGCTTTTTTTCAATACCAGCTAGTATCTTTATAATCATTTTCTGAACTCTAGTTCTGACATCTTACTTATATCCATACTGATTAGATCAGTACTGCCTCTTGTTCTCTTTTTGGAGGCCAATTTTTCTCTTGTCATTCTTGCAAAAAGTGGTCACTTTTCTATTTGTTGAGTTGCAGCTATTCTTTTCAGATCTCTGGTTGAGTTCACAGGTGTTCAGAATGATTTGATAGCTAGCTAGCTGAATTCCTGGGACCAGACAAAACTGAGGTCTCCTATTCCTCCGCCATCTTGGACTCTTTCAAATTATGTTTTTTGATGAACAGATGAACTTGATTTCAATAACATTAAATTTATCAATACCTTCTTTAGAGTTAGTGCTTATGCTCTAAGAAAACTTGGCTTATCTCAAAATAAAGAAGATATTCTTGTGGCTTTTTTCTAGACAATTTTCTAGATATTTTATTGTTTTACCTTTCACATTTTATTCTTTTCAAGGACCAACTCTGGATTTGGTTAGTTTTTTCCATTATATACTTGTTTTTCTTTCAGTTAATTCTATTTTTATATGTATCATTTTCTTCTACTCTGTTCATATTTAATTTGCCATTCTTTTTGTAATTGCTTAAGGTAGACATTTACATAATTTTCAGATTTTCCTCTTTTCTAATATATGCATTTAAGTGTACAATTTTTCTTCTAAGTGTAGCTTTAGTTGCATCATATAAATGATGTTGTCATATTTTTTATTATTATTCAGTTATATTGCCTAATATCCATTCTTGCCCTTTGTAGCTCAAAATTAGGCAAATACCTTGAGGGAAATGTGATACAGATGTTGAGGTTATCTTTTTTTGAGGATCATGATGTCTCAAGTGATAAATGCCCTTGTAACCTCTTAACTTATGACTTCCAAAAGCTTAATAGTGCCCAAACCGCCAGTTTCTGCTCAGTCTGATTGCTGCACTAATCATGAACCAGCGTATACCTAGAAAGGGAAAATGGTGGAGAATAACAGGTAACTCAGTGTGACTTCTTTCTTTCCAGGAACTTACACCCTCATATCCTGACTGCCTTCATTACTGTCTCTCTCTCTCTTTTTTTTTTTTTTCTCCAAACAGCTATTTCTTAAAAGTTTTATTCAGTCTTTATACATCTCCTCAGTGGGAAGCTGGCCTGAATCAGATATTCTGTCATAGCAGAAACACAAATTGCCTCAGCAAATAAGTTTGAAGCTGGGGAAAACCTCAGAGATTAAGGTTTCTTGACTGATCAAATGTCATTACCTAGGTTTCATTACCTAGTGGCAGTACTAGAATTTGTAATTCTTGATTCCTTATAAAGCACAAAGAGCATGGGGATGTGGCTCAGGGGTCACAGACAAGGCACACACAGCAGCTGGACTTCTCATTCCTCTCCACAGCCTCCGATTTAGGAACAATGACTTTCTAATCCTGTAAGAGGTCCTAAATGCCCCCAACTATGTGAATTATAATTTTGAATACAAGAAAAAAATGGACCCTTCAACTGTGTTCCCAGACCATGAACCTCTATTGGCAGTTGATATTGTATGACATATGGTTCTTGCATTTACCATATACAAAGACTAAGACTGTGGGTACAAAGATGAAAATCACAAGTTTTTCCTCACTGAGAAAGAGAGAGACAAACAAACAATAAGAAAATGGTTTTCATATGGGGGTGCCTGAGTGGCTCAATTGGTTAAATGTTGGGTCATGATCTCAGGATCCTCAGATTAAGTCCTGAGTTGGGCTCCTCAGGGGGAGTCTGCTTCTCCCTCTCTGTCTGCCCCTCCCCACATCTGTGCTGCCTTCCCACAATAAATAACATACAAAAAAAGAAAGAAAAGAAAAGAAAATGATTTTCATGTGGTTTAGACGAAGTGCAATGGAAACACTGCTGAGGAGCAAAGAATTGCCTGGGGAGTTAGGAAAGCCTTCATGAAGGAATGTCCAAATAACTTTCTAGGCCCAAAATGGAGATGCTCCTGCCTCAGATGCCACATGAGCAAACAGAAACTCAGATAACTCTGGTGTCCCTGAAGATATCTGTTCTGCTTGGCCAGAAACACAGTATGCTATTCAGCCAGTCCCCAAATGCCAAACCAACTCTGGCTCCATACTCACTTCCTGTTACTTATTCATTTTCTATTTTTCTCTTCTTTGTTCTTTAGCCCATAAAAGCTTCTTGCCTCCCACTCCATTTTGCAGTTATCTGGACCCATGGGAATGGAGATTGTCCACTTCCTGAAATGTTAAATAAAGTTTCTTTTTATCACCTAATTGTCTTTTCAAATTATTTTTTAACATATCCTAACATATATACTCACATGTATGTTTATATACAAAGCCTGTCCCCATGTGCAAATAAACAGACCAACACACAGACCAACTATTGTGGATCCAAATTTGTGCACATTCATATTCCAAATTATTCTCTTCTATGTAACCCAGGCTGGCAATCTGCTTTTGACCTCTTGGTTTATCCCCTGCCTCAGCTCTGCATGCACCCCTCAGATCTGCTGCTAGATGCTGACTACATATCCCAGCTCCCTCACCAGGCCTGAGTCACAATTTATCTCCACATAAACACCCTCAAGTCTGAAGAAGCACCAGGAACCACCCAGGAGTGTCCATGTGGTTCTGGGTTTGCCTTGAAAATTTTGGAAGTAAGTTAAGCACATGTTGAGTCTTCTGGTGAATCTTTTTTTTTTTTTTTTTAATATTTTATTTATTTATTTGCCAGAGAGAGAGAGAGAGATCACAAGTAGTCAGAGAGGCAGACAGAGAGAAAGGGGGGAAGCAGGCTCCCCGATGAGCAGAGAGCCCTATGTGGGGCTCAATCCCAGGACCCTGAGATCATGACCTGAGCCGAAGGCAGAGGCTTAACCCACTGAGCCACCCAGGCGCCCCTCTTCTGGTGAATCTTAATCCTGAAATTTTAATAACAACATGAACTTCCCAATCCCTCCATTTCTTTTTTTCCTCTGAGCCATATAATTTTTTTTTTTTTTTTGGTATTCCCAGGAAAAAACAGTGGGCAGCCAGTGAATAAAAAACTCTACCCAAGTTCTATAAAAGAGGAAAAATCCCAAGAATAGCATTGAACAGAAATATAGAGACAATCTACAGAAAGAAAGACTTCAAAGGTAACACGATGTCAATAAAAACGTATCTATCAATAATCACTCTCAATGTGAATGGCCTAAAAGCGCCCATCAAATGGCACAGGGTTGCAGATTGGATAAAACGACAGTACCCATCCATATGTTGTCTACAAGAGACCCATTTTGAACCTAAAGATACACCCAGACTGAAAGTGAAGGGATGGAGAAGCATCTTTCATGCCATGGGCCTTAACAGAAGGCTGGGGTAGTGATTCTCATATCAGATAAATTAGATTTTAAACTAAAGACTGTAGTCAGAGATACAGAAGGACACTACATCATTCTTAAAGGGACTATCCACCAAGATGATCTAACAATTGTAAATATCTATGCCCCCAATATGGGAGCAGCCAATTATATAAGAAAACTGTTAATCAAGATAAAGAGTCATATTGATATGAATATAGTAATAGTAGGAGATCTTAACACACCTCTCTCAGAAATAGACAGATCATCGAAGCAGAAAATCAATAAAGAAACAAGAGCATTGAATGACACATTGGACCAGATGGACTTCATAGATATATACAGAACATTCCACCCTAAAACAACAGAATACTCATTCTTCTCAAGTGCACATGGAACCTTCTCAAGAATAGACCACATACTGGGTCACAAATCAGGACTCAACCAATACCAAAAGACTGAGATTATTCCCTGCATATTCTCAGATCACAATGCTTTGAAACTGGAGCTCAATCACAATGAAAAGTTCTGAAGGAACTCAAACAACTGGAAGCTAAAGACCACCTTGCTTAAGAATGCTTGGATCAACCAGGAGATCAAAGAAGAACTGAAACAATTCATGGAAACCAATGAGAATGAAGACACTTCAGTCCAAAACCTATAAAATACAGCAAAGGTGGCGCTAAGGGGGAAATACATAGCCACCCAAGCCTCCCTCAAAAAAATTGAAAAATCCAGAACACACCAGCTGTCTCTACACCTTAAAGAACTGGAGAATCAACAACAAATCAAACCAACTCCACACGTAAGAAGGGAAATAATCAAGATTAGAGCTGAGATCAATGAAGTAGAAACCAGAGATACAGTAGAACGTACCAATGAAACTAGAAGCTGGTTTTTTGAAAGAATCGATAAGATCGATGAACCATTGGCCACACTAAAAGAAAAGAAAGAAAGCCCAAATTATAAAATTATGAATGAAAAGGGAGAGATCACAACTAACACCAAGGAAGTAAAAACAATTATCAGAAGTTATTATCAACAGTTATATGCCAATAAGCTAAGCAACCTAGATGAAATGGATGCATTCCTGGAAAACTATAAACTCCCAAAATTGAACCAGGAAGAAATTGACAACCTGAATAGACCAATATCTAGTAATGAGATTGAAGCAGTGATCAAAAACCTCCCAAAAAACAAGATCCCAGGACCTGATGGATTCCCTGGGGAATTCTACCAAACTTTCAAAGAAGAAATAACACCTATTCTCCTGAAGCTGTTTCAAAAAATTGAAGCAGAAGGAAAACTTCCAGACTCTTTCTATGAAGCCAGCATTACCCTGATCCCCAAACCAGGCAAAGACCCTACCAAAAAGGAGAATTTCAAACCAATATCACTGATGAATATGGATGCTAAGATTCTCAACAAGATCCTCGCAAACAGGATCCAACAGCACATTAAAAAGATTATCCACCATGACCAGGTGGGATTCATTCCTGGGCTACAAGGATGGTTCAACATTCGCAAATCAATCAATGTGATAGAACAAATCAATAAGAGAAGATAGAAGAACCACATGGTCCTCTCCATTGATGCAGAAAAAGCATTTGACAAAATCCAGCATCCGTTCCTGATTAAAACGCTTCAAAGTATAGGGATAGAGGGAACGTTCCTGAACTTCATAAAATCTATCTATGAAAGACCCACAGCAAATATCATCCTCAATGGGAAAAAGCTTGCAGCCTTCCTGTTGAGATCAGGAACACGACAAGGATGCCCACTCTCACCACTCTTGTTCAACATAGTATTAGAAGTCCTAGAAACAGCAATCAGACAACAAAGAGAAATCAAAGGTATCCAAATTAGCAATGAAGAAGTCAAACTCTCTCTCTTCGCAGATGACGTGATACTTTATATGGAAAACCCAAAAGACTCCACCCCCAAACTACTAGAACTCATACAGCAATTCAGTAACGTGGCAGGATACAAAGTCAATGTACAGAAATCAGTGGCTTTTTTTATACACTAACAATGAAAATACAGAAAGGGAAATTAGAGAATCGATTCCATTTACTATAGCACCAAGAACCATAAGATACCTGGGAATAAACCTAACCAAAGAGGTAAAGGATCTGTACTCGAGGAACTACAGAACACTCATGAAAGAAATTGAAGAAGACACAAAAAGATGGAAGACCATTCCATGCTCTTGGATCGGAAGAATAAACATTGTTAAAATGTCTATACTGCCTAGAGCAATCTATACTTTTAATGCCATTCCGATCAAAATTCCACCAGTATTTTTCAAAGAGCTGGAGCAAATAATCCAGAAATTTGTATGGAACCAGAAGAGACCGTGAATCGCTAAGGAGATGTTGAAAAACAAAAATAAAACTGGGGGCATCACATTACCTGATTTCAAGCTTTACTACAAAGCTGTGATCACCAAGACAACATGGTACTGGCATAAAAACAGACACATAGACCAGTAGAACAGAGTAGAGAGCCCAGATATGGATCCTCAACTCTACGGTCAAATAATCTTCGACAAAACAGGAAAAAATATACAGTGGAAAAAAGACAGTCTCTTCAATAAATGGTGCTGGGAAAACTGGACAGCTATATGTAGAAAAATGAAACTCGACCATTCTCTTACACCATACACAAAGATAAACTCAAAATGGATAAAAGACCTCAATGTGAGACAGGAATCCATCAGAATCCTAGAGGAGAACATAGGCAGTAACTTCTTCGATATCAGCCACAGCAACTTCTTTCAAGATATGTCTCAAAAGGCAAAGGAAACAAAAGCGAAAATGAACTTTTGGGACTTCATCAAAATCAAAAGCTTCTGCACAGCAAAGGAAACAGTCAAGAAAACAAAGAGGCAACCCACGGAATGGGAGAAGATATTTGCAAATGCCAGTACAGACAAAAGGTAGATATCCAGGATCTATAAAGAACTCCTCAAACTCAACACACACAAAACAGATAATCATATCAAAAAATGGGCAGAAGATATGAACAGACACTTCTCCAATGAAGACATACAAATGGCTATCAGACACATGAAAAAATGTTCATCATCACTAGCCATCAGGGAGATTCAAATTAAAACCACATTGAGATATCACCTTATACCAGTTAGAATGGCCAAAATTAGCAAGACAGGAAACAACATGTGTTGGAGGGGATGTGGAGAAAGGGGAACCCTCTTACCCTGTTGGTGGGAATGCAAGTTGGTACAGCCACTTTGGAAAACAGTGTGGAGATTCCTCAAGAAATTAAAAATAGAGCTTCCCTATGACCCTGCCATTGCACTACTGGGTATTTACCCCAAAGATACAGATGTAGTGAAAAGAAGGGCCATCTGTACCCCAATGTTTATAGCAGCAATGGCCACAGTCGCCAAACTGTGGAAAGCACCAAATGCCCTTCAACAGACGAATAGATAAGGAAGATGTGGTCCATATACGCTATGGAGTATTATGCCTCCATCAGAAAGGATGAATACCCAACTTTTGTAGCAACATGGACAGGACTGGAAGAGATTATGCTGAGTGAAATAAGTCAAGCAGAGAGAGTCAAGTATCATTTGGTTTCACGTATTTGTGGAGCATAACAAATAGTATGGAGGACAAGGGGAGTTAGAGAGAAGGGAGTTGGTGGAAATTGGAAGGGGAGGTGAACCATGAGAGACTATGGACTCTGAAAAACAATCTGAGGGGTTTGAAGCAGTGGGGGATGGGAGGTTGGGGGAACCAGGTGGTGGGTATTAGAGATGGCACGGATTGCATGGAGCACTGGGTGTGGTGCAAAAACAAGGAATACTGTTATGCTGAAAAAAAAATAATCTGCAAAGAAAAAAATATTATAAAATGAATAATCCATTTGGGGGTCAATTCCATGTGCTTGATAATAGCATGCCATTTATCAGTGGGTAATTCTTTACCTTCTGTGTTTTTTCTTCTGAATAAATTGCAAGTCATAAAAAAAATCAGAAAACAAAAACAAAAACAAAAACAAAACTCTACCCCATCTGTTATGAAGAGATAATTGAAGTACAGAGGATGTCTACCTGCCTCTTCTATACCCAGCCCCCACCCAGCTCCTTCCACCCCACCAGTAGCAGAGCCAAGGGATTTTCTTTCCCCGATGTACAATTACAACAGCAAATGCCATGTGAACTGAACACTGGAAGAGCCTTCAGTGTACTATTTATTACGGGCTGCATCACTGGGTTTCCATTTCTGTCTGCTATGATACTTCTTGGAAATACAATGGAAATTAGAATAAAAATATTAAAAGTGTATATAGGGGTGCCTGGGCGACTCAGTTGGTTAAACTTCTACCTTAGGCTCAGGTCATGATCCCAGGGTCTTGGGATTGAGCCCCATGTTGGGATCTCTGCTTAGGGTGGATTCTGCTTCTCCCTCTCCCTCTGCTGCTCCCCCTGGTTCTGCTCTCTTTCTCTGTCAAATAAATAAATAAACTCTAAAAAAAAAGGTAGTATAAACGTTTTTTCTCTTAGGGTGTATTAATGTCATACTTATGCCAAGAAACTATTAAGAACTGGAAATACAAATATGAGTAAGAAAAATCATTGCATTCAAAGAAACTTGATAAATATACAGATAATAAAAATAAATATGATAAGAATTATGGGATTATGGAGAACAGTATAATTAATTTGGGTATTTTGAACAAAATATAAAAATTGTTCAGTAGGGACGCCTGGGTGGCTCAGTGGGTTAAGCCACTGCCTTCAGCTCAGGTCATGATCCCAGGGTCCTTGGTCTCCTTGCTCTTGGGCTCCTTGCTCTTCAGGGAGCCTGCCTCTCTCTCTGCCTCTGCCTGCCTCTCTGCCTGCTTGTGTGCTTTTTCTCTCTTTCTGACAAATAAACAAATAAATAAAATCTTAAAAAAAAAAAAAAAGAATTGTTCAGTATTTGAATTGTGCCTTGAAGGTAAGATAGAAATTGTATAAAACTTCATACATGTAACTAATTTGTAAAAAGAGATCTGCCTGACTTTATTTCCTTAAACGCCCTACATTTGTTTATATATTTAAGGAGCAAAAACCTTAAGACAGAAGTACTCCTGAGAATGGACTGACAAGGAGATTTTAAGGATGAAAGTAAATTCAAGTAAACAGCTAAAGCATCAAGATTAACATTTGTTATATTGAAAAGGTTTGTCTACTGCCCTTCATGGCAAGATAAGAAATATTGACCAGAGGAATGTATTGCATAGGACTCTGGCCAAGGAGTTAGGTGGTATTCTATTCTCAGCTCTACAGCAAATGTGCTTCCCGACCTTGAATAAATATCTTAACTTCCTTTTGTTTTCAGAATCTCTCTATTCCATTGACATTTGGATTATTATGTTCCTCATAGGTAACCATCGCCATGGGCCTATTTCCGACATGCTCTCATTTCCCAGTGACAATGGAAAATACACAAATGTTTTTGCTCAGATTTGCCAAACAAGAGGCTGTAAGTCCAAGTCTTTAAAATGAAAACAGTTCCACTAATCAAGATAACTAGTGCAATCACAATTGATTCTTAAACTCCATGATGAATCCTGTGGAGAGAGTCACATGTTGGGGTGATGAATGTGGATGTTCCTGGTTTTAAACAGACAGTTTCAAAGTGAACAAAATGTTAAGGAAAAGGAAAAAAGATGGATACATATTGACTAGAGCAACAAAGGCAGGTGTATATGAAAACCAAATAGAATATATAAGGGCCAGCTCAGTTTACACAGGAACCAAATGGAACAGAGGAAAATATGAATCTGGCCACACTAAGTGTCCTGGAGCTAAAATGACCCATTGGAGTTGTTCCAAACTGAACCATCATGTCCTTGACATACAGACACCCTTAGAGTATGAAGGTAAATTACAACAGGCTCTATTGTCTCAGTGCGAATATTTTTATGGTAAATACTCTTCTGATGGTTTCCTCACCATGCACCTTCCTGTGTCACTCATTGGCTCTCAACATGTGACCACTCCACCCTGTTCCCAAGGTTTATCTAGTTAGAGTAAAACGTTAATAGTTAGAGAAATAAGTAGAATAGTAAGCCCAGTTTCTTATGAGTCTAGAGAGCTTTTGGGCTACACAAATGAAGTTTCTGTGCCTACATTTAGAGAACTACCCCAGCACCATGTTGAAAAGGCCACTATGGCCCTCACTTGATCCATGCAGCCTTCTTCACTCTGACCTAGCCTGTAATTGGCAAGGCAGAAAACAATCTAAATTCTTTCTTTAGCCATAACTGTATTTAGGATCTATAGCCGTATGTCCACATCTGTACAGCTCTATAACTAGCTCTGGAACTATTTACTCTATCTGCCTTGCTACCTACCTATCATCTTCCCTAAAACACATACATTAAAATTGAGGGAAATCTTAGGTGTACATTCAAGACTGCAAGTTATCTCGGAGAACATCTGCTTTCTTTAGAAAAGGCTCAGAATCACCCATAGTCCAAAGAGTGTGGAGAGACTATTCACTTCTTAGTGTTGGAGAAGCTGGGAGAAGGGTGAAATAATCCAAATGGAATGCCTCTAAGATATCATTAAGAGTTTCTTTAGTCATATGTAGTCCACGAAGGACAGAGTGGTGGTAGAGGTCGTTCTTCCTCTCCCACTGGAAGCCTTTGGGAATGAGGCAGGGATCAAGAATGTTCATGAAAGGACCCTGCAACTAACCCCATTGTGGGTGGTGTGGTGTGTAAGCTACAGTCATCCAGCACGATGCAAGAAGGCAGACTGGATGGTGTCCCTGTGAGAAGCAGAGCCTGAGCTCTGGGGAACAGGAAGGACAGCTGGCAGGAGGATGCTTGGCCACAATGACAGGGAATTCCAGAACACCAAGGACTCACTGTTTTGTAGGTGGACACTTCCAGGGACTAGATATGTGGATTTGCTCACTTTGCACTCCTTTTCAACTGCTGTGATTTGCTTTGGCAGGTTGGAGAAAAGGGCCTGAAAGCAGAACAGGAATATTTCCCTTGAATATTTGATCTCCTTAAATATAAAATTGTTTCTATATTGCTTGATTCAGTCTATTTTAAGGAACAGCAAATGTATTGAATAGAGTTACTGCCTCTTTATTTGAAAACAATGTAATCATTACTGAGTGTATAACAGGACTCCCGGTGCTGCCAAGGTGCAGAGGGCTTTGTAGAGCTCTACCTCACTACTGAAAAGTAGCATTCATGGACAAAAGCACTAGCACAACACCCTGAGGAGAATATGTAGTAACGATGGATCCCCCACATTTTACAGGTGAGGAGATAAGGCTTTGAGAGGTTAAGTGGCCTGTTCTGGGTCTCACTTTAGAGAAAAGACAAATTCTGTTGTTTGATTCCAAACCTCAGGCTCTGAACCACTGTGCTCAAAAACTGTTCAATCAATGTAGCACAAAGGAAACGTGCTTCTAATGTTGCTACTATAGAAATGCAGGGGTCCTGTGAGGCAGGAATAGCCACACAGTCTGGTCTTCAGCATCTTACCTTGTTCCCATTTCCATGGGGCCAACTGTTAAAGACAGAACAGAGGAATGAATCCTATTAGAAAGGTGCCAATAAAACTGTGTCTATCTTCTATTAGTGCTTCTAATAGATGAACTATGCAAAGAGCATCATTAATTGAAAACAATCCTCTCTATCTATGTGGCTGTTTGCAATTTATAAAATGTTTTCATAGACATTATCTCTTCTTTCATTTGATTATGTTTCAATCTTAGGGAATTTATTGGTTCAGACCTATCTGCATGACTTCAGATATTGAGTAAAATGTTTAAGTGGGGGGAGAAGAGCTGTGAAAATGGGTCATTCAGCCATGGCCAGGTGCTTAGTATCCTGGAGACACAGCATCCATATGATTGATTGATTTTTCTTATTCCGTCAGGATGTTTTGTTATAAGCTTCAAACTAACCGTTAAAAAAAGAAAGGAAAAACTTGAAAATATATTCAGAATTTTTTATCTGGCTTGTTTCCCAGATATTTCAAGTATATTTTATTTACTAGCATCAGAAGTTAAAGTAGGCCATTGTGTAGTGGATTTCATTCAATCACTTCTTTTTTCTCATCTACACCTACCTGCCTTTTGAAAAATTCATTTATCCATCTCTCAAGATTCACACCAAAACAAATAAACACACCCCAGCATCAAAATATATAAAATAATGTTTGGGTTAATGACATTCCCTATGATTTATTAACAAATACTCAAACAGAAATAATAAGCTTTAAATCATTAAAACGTAGGTATCTAATTGACATCCTAATTGATCAGAACAAAATTAATTTTATAATTATGTCATGAGTGTATATATCTTGTATTTAGTTATCAGAATTTCAAACCTAAGTAGTTGGAAATTATATGAAGAACATAGAGTCTCCTCTAATTTCAACCAGAGAACTCTACATTCCTTTGTTCCCACCAATTGTGTCTTCTCAAAAATAAGTTGTTTCTCTTGTATCTTAGAAGGCCATTCACAAAAGTCAAAGAGCCCTCATTTGCCATGCATCAAAGCACACTTGGAATTAAGTGTTAGAAAAACATGCACATTTGCTAAAATGTTCTGCTTTCTTTGTTATTGTCCTTACTTTGTGGTTAACATGAAGGTTATGACACCCTACATGTATCTTTTTTTTCTTCTAATTCCCAAGAGAATTAAAGCTAGGTATTGTCTTTTTTCCAACAATTGCTGTCCTTGATACTGACCTTAAACTAAGTTCTTTAACTATCTTTTACTCTTCTTTGCTTAGTGTGTATTCTTCATGTTATAAAAGCATGTGGTTAGAAAATTTCTAACAGATTCTAGTATCTTATGAACAAATCCTTGTCCCAATTAATTCCTGATACATATAAAGACCCTAAATTCACACAGCAATTGCAAAATCCTTGATGAATCATCTTTCCATTTTTTGAATGGAGGATCTATTCATCCTGGGTGTTGCCCTTATAGGTGTGGTCATGGCTACCATGATGGCCCCTAGTAGAGTCACTGGGAGTTGATCACACTGTGCTTCCTCCACAGCTATCCTCACAGAGCTCTTGGAGACAAGGCCCCTATCTCAACACAAGAGTGGCAACTGATGCTCTGGCAGTAAGATCCTGCTTTAAGATACACTCGTATCAGAAAGATGACCAAAATGTTCATTATTCAGCTACTTCTATGTATCCTAAAGTTTACCTCAAGGTGTGCCAACTGTTGACCTACACCATATCACCTTTGGAGCTGCAGTGCTCTTCTGGGTTGCAGGTGAGTTCAGCAATTCACTGTATCTGAATTGCAACCCCAGAGCTAGTGTCCTTTCTTCCCAGGTATGGTGAAGTCGAGAACTCTATTCCCAAATATCTCCCACTGTCATTGTTTGGAGGTTGATGTGAGGTCTTATTTGCCCCCCAGTTTCGACAGATCAGGCACTAGAAAGCCATTGATATAATTACCTAAGACTTGCAGAGATCAGTAGCAGTACAAAGCGTATCTCAGTTTAAGCTGAAAGCTAAACGATCTCTTAAGGACACACACCTAACAAATCCTGTACTCTGCATTCCCAAGAACACTGGGGAGGAGACACCTCTTAAATTTAATCCATCCAGAAGGAGAGAGCGAGGTTTGATTTAGGTTGCAAGGCCCTGTCCTTGTAGTTGATAATTCCTATTTTCTGAAGACCTGATCAGCTATTCTAGCAAATAAGTAAAAGGGCTTTCCTGAAGGATGAAAATTCCTAGTCTGGGAAACAGGAAGCCAGATTTCTATTTCAGTTTTATTTTTCCTCTACAGATACTGCATAATCACAATTAGTCAAACTGTAGCTTCGAGTTATTATAATATTGAAGATCAAGACTTTTGCTTGTCTGCAAGAAAATTACATTTTGAGTGGAAAAACAAGAAAATATATAATAGAAGGCAGAAATATACAATAGAAGGCAGAATTGTATACCAACACAAGAGATCTTGGAAATAACTCACAAGCAAATAATTATTCTATGGAGATGCTTGGAAGATGTCAGAGAGTTTTTTTTTTTTTCTTTTTATTGAAAGTTAAGAGCTCTTTTCTTAAAGATTACAAAGCAAACACTATGCCAACAACTCAAAAATTCAGAAGTCTGAATTGACATAATGTCATTGCCAAGGGAAGGGATTTCCTAATTTTAAAGAAATTCACTGCAAGCCTGAGTTTACTAGTTATTTCACTAGCCAATTAAAGAAAACTAGCAATTAGAAAGTGATTATAAAATCAATGTAAGATCATAAGATAGGGAACAGAAGGGAAAAATGGGAAGATTTTCACATTTACATGACTACTCATAAAGAACGTGCTACAATCAGTGGAACATTAAATATATTTTTTTCTTTTGCTTATTACAGAAGCTTGGTTTTAAAAAACCTGCCACTTTGTTTTATTTTTTATAGATTTTCACATGCTAGTATTAAATGAATCCATGTCTTTTTAATTGTTTATAGACTTTGTCATTTCAATCTCATTAATTCTATGTTATAGCTGTAACCGTTTTTGTAATACCAAATATATACCCAGAAATGAATACACAAAAGAGAGCAAAAATGAAGAGATTTGGAGGTTGTTGTCAATCTCATCTCTGATGCAGGTGAATTTTTTTTTCTGACTTTTTTCCAGAGTATCCCTAATTGTTTTCACCCTGTATAATCTTGCCTTTAGTGACTTTTGTATAACCCCCTATCTATTGCTAAATTAGGAGGGAAATGATAAGTAGTGGAGAAGATAACCTGGGTTCACACTCAAGCTCTGGCACTGAGAGTCCGTTTAGATAAATCTTGTAGTGCTCAGAGGCCCAGCATCCTTGCCCGTAAGACTGGTTAATAATGTCTGGTTGGTACGATGTTGTGGAACTGAGTTGATATTCTTGATGCATCTAGTTTAGTGGCTCACACAGCTGGCACACAGTAAATGGGAGATTGCTCAGGGCAAGTGGAAACAGATTGTTTCCCCCAATTTACCTTTTTTTCTCTTTCTAACTAGCCTCTTGTTGGTCGGATCTCTCTTCCTTTTTCAGTGAATGCTCTTCATTAGGGAGGGCACACGTACATTTCACATTAGTGAAAATGTTCTAGCTATTATACTACCCAGAGTTGTCAGCAAAACCTTTTTCAAATTCTTCATCTCCAGATTTCTCTATCCCTCTACCCACCTTCTTCATTTGTTCAAATAACAAACATCTATTCTTAGGTGGCTTACCCAATAGTAAATTGCTTCAGCATAGTCCATATGAGTGCATGAAAATGTTTTTCTTAAGGCCTTAACGGTTTAAAAAAATAGCTATTATTATCCACAATAATTCCTTAATCATGTTAGAGTCTTTTAATAGTAAGGCAATACATGTCAAATACTCAGGAGACCATGACGCAAGATAGAAACGGGTAAATTTGTTTAAGGTCCCTTCTCAGAGTCTCTACCTTTACTCTGCCATAGTAGTTATTACTCTGTAACTTTTTTTTTTTTTGGCTTATAACTCCTCCAATAGATTGTGAGCTTTTCTTAGTCACAATCTTTGCATTTAAAGAAACCAGCACACAGTCTAGTTCATGAGAGTCATTCAATACAGATTTGCTGAATGAATAGAATGGTTTGCCAATATTTTAATATTTCTTTACTAATTTTACCAAGAAAAATTTTTATGATAAATGGAATATAATTTTAGAACAAATAAAATAACTTCTGCCTCTCATCAGATTTTTAAATATCTGAGATTTGGAATGTTTGGCTGTTTAAATGAAACTGATGAATCCCACTCATATAAAAAGGTGAAATAAAGCATTCATTCTAGGCCTAAAATGATTCTGATAAATAAAGTAAAGAAGTGGTCATCTGGCAATGCTCAGCCTGAAAGCTCATTTATTGTCATTTTGGTTAAGTTCAAGCCCTAGGACCAAAGACTCCCCATATTCCTTCTGCAGAGGTCCTTGCTTATGGAAAAGAACATGTTTTTGAGCCACTCTGTGATGCCAGGGAGTGAAGACAAGGGAGCTAGTAGTGCCCAACTGAACTTGTCCAGAGAACTCAGGTAGAAAATTAGATTAGAGAATCCCTAGTGCCCTGAAGTAAATTAGGGAGAGTTAGGAAACCTAACTCCTTGGGAAGGAAGTAGAGCCTCTGCCTTCTCACCTAGATCCATGACCTTCAACAGATAGAATTTCTGTCTAGGAAATCAAATTTTGACAGAACGCATCAAATTTTGTAACATCAGAGCCAATTAGCTGGTTACAGTGTCCACTGACAAATAAATTAACTAACAGGCTGCTGTTCTGCTCCCTTCTCTACTTATGCTATGTAACATACTAAAGTGCATATAAATAAAACTTATTTTAGGTAAGTTGAAGTACTGTACAAAGATGCTATTTCTGTAATAGCTGGCAGATGGCCAATTGTGACTATGCTTTACAAATTTGTTTCCTTGCCTTCAATTCATTTTGTTCAATGACAATTCCTGATGAACCAGTTTCATAATCATTTCCTGACAGTGGGGGGAATCGATCTGTAATAAAAACATTTTTTTCTTCTGATTTTATTTATTGCAAATACAATATTGTTGCAACAGAAAAAATGTTATCCAAGTTACACTGGTGGTAATTCTGTATTTGGGTTTTTAAAAGTCATGATGTGCATTTTGTGGGTGACTTGAAGATCAACTGCTGAGAGGTAGAGGGGAAGTTATTAGTCATTTCAGTGGAAGAAGGAGTGAGTTGAGAAATGTCTCAGAAGACATACCTTCTTTCTCTTGCTTTGTGGAAAAATTTACATTAAAATTATTGGAAAGAAAGGTTATCAAATACAAAACTGAACTTTTAAATGTTCAGGTAGAGATGAAGTAACGTGATTTTTATGAATGTTTATGCGAGGAAAGTCAGTGTATTCTACCCATAAACATTTATTAATCATCTGCTGTGTGCTAAGCATTTTAGTTCCTGTGAACACAAAACCCTGAGGGAAGTATGTAAACAAATATTGACAGTGAACTACAATATTGGCAATGAAAGAGGTTCGTCCAAGATGCAATAAAATCACAGAAAATTAACACTTAAGTTCGCCCAAAATAATCACAAAAGATGTCACTGGAGTTTGCAACTCAGTGTTTCTTTTTTCCTTTGACATCCTAACGAAAACTTAAACTGAACTAAGCTCATATTTTTTCCATCACCACCAAAATCAGCTCCCCCCTCCCACCCACCCCACTCCACCTTCCCTACACGCAACATCTGGACCAGTTCTGTGCAAGGCACTTGGTTAAATATCTCCCGTTTTTTTTTTCCTTTCCCTTCTTTTCTTTTCTTTTTTTTCCCCCCTCTTCTCTTCTCTTCTTTTCTTTTCTCTCCTTTGCCTTTTCTTTCCCTTGGGTTCACCAATCCTTAACTGCCGGGTGACAAGTTACCTAACTCTTTGATTCACTTTTGAGTCTAAAGGGAAAGGCCACAGAGGTCACTAAGCCTGCTTTTGGTGAAGGCCATAATCCAGAGACAGTCAATCAGTCCTTCCAGTTCATCTGTGGCCGAGTCAGACCCTAGCCATTTGAAATCAACCTGTTTTATCCATTCATTCGACAGATATTTATTGAGCTCTGCAAGTGCTACATTCTATTCTAGGAGCTGAGGATAAAGTGGTAAATGTGACAGAAAGTTTCCAGCCTCTTAGGAAATTGAGGTGGGAAGAGGTGAATTTATGTGCTGAATCAAATGGAAATTTACTGGCAGAATCAGGCTTAGCCCTTCAGATCTCTTAACTCCCAGAAGTCATGGAGGTATTTTTCTAGGGTTTTGCTACTTGAACGTGCAGGATTCTGAAAGGGTGTGAGTGTGTGTGTGTAAGACAGAGAGAGAGAGGGAGAGGGAGGGTGGGGAGGAATACAAGTATACGCAGTATATGTCATGCTTATTGGATTCTGCTATTCCTCACTTAGCCCATTGCTTACCATGATCTTATATAGGACATAGTCCCTGTCCTCAATAATTTTATTCTCAAGTAGATTAGTTTTAGGTAGTGCCTTAAGCCTAGTATGTCCTTGGTAAATATTTACAGAATGAGTGAATGAACATATGACAAGTAAAATGGCTGGTGGACAATTTACTAAGACCATGTTAATCATGCAGAAACATACAGTAAAATAAATGATTCACAAATGGAAAAAAAAAAAAACAAACCTCTGAACGACGATGCTACGAGAAAGCGAACCCTCTAATTTAAAAATGTTCTATTTCCAAAACAGGTTCCAGTCTAATTTTTTCACCCAGGGTCAATTACTGAATTGGTTTGGCCTACATTGACATTGTTTCCAGGCCCATTTTCAAATTTAGTTAGGATTTCTGAAAGTCTGCCAGTGGTCCTTATACAGAGCAAATGCACTCTCACTCCAAATGCCTGGACTGTCACACACCAGGTGACACAATCACTCCAGCTACTTACCAGTCAGTGTGATTTTCTCTCTGCCATTAGGGCTGATGGGGAAAGGGGCTGAAATGGCTAGGACACATACATGTGCTTAGCCCAAGTTTGCACCTATTTTTCCTTCTCAACCTGCTTCCCGGAACTTCTCTGTTATTAATAATTACCCATTATTATAACTTGAGAGATTTCATGTGTGTAAAAGAACTAATTCCCTTTGTTGAAATGAGCACATTTTTTTTTTTGAAGTTCTAATATCCCCTCGATGACATTTTTCCTCCCTTTGCCATAGTTCTGTGGCTAAATTATTTCTGTGGTTGTCTTTCATTTCTCTGGGGCCTGCTTTCCTGGGAAGGAGGCAAGCATTAGCTCTGACATCCACAGAGTATATTCAAGCCACAGTGAAAATTCTATCTAATTTACTCTCTGAAATGTGGAAAACAATATTGGGGAAGAAGCTAGAAATCAAACAGTAATAAGGTTTGAGGAACAATTCTGCCATGGCTGTCAGAATGTTGATTAAAGATAGTCTCTCTTCATTTGATCAGCCATTTCAAAGCTGGAAGAATGAGAAAGACAAGGGGAACGGTACTTTGCTTCCCAATGACTGAAAGGAAACTCCAGGAAAGAGACAGATTGAGGTTCCAGAGCTGAAGGTGTAAGGACCTGTGTCACCTGTGATCAATCTCATGCTTGAGTCTGAGGGACTGGCGTCCTCTTGAAGATATGAGCCTGGGCCCCCACCATCCCACATGCTCCCAGGGAGCAGCACATTAACCTAACACCCAGTGGGCTCCCTGGAGGTAGAGGAGGGATGCTCTTGAGATAATTTCCTATGAAGGAGAGCACCTGGAGTAGGGTGTGATGCACATTAATTCTTTTAGTAAGACAGCTTTACACTAGAGAATCTTTATGAATCTGAAAAATGTCTATTTGTGCAGACGTCAGTAGTAACTTTATATCATTTTATTTATTTGGCATGTTTTATTTTGTATGTGTTTATTTTCTATATTTTATACTCATACATTGTATATTGAAACATAAGAAATACTTTGTGGAGGGTAGGTTATGTTACACTGGATTTTCCAGAGGCAGAGCCAGAAACAAGGATTTGGGTACAGACATCTCTTTGCCAGGGGAGCCTAGGAAGTGGTGACAAAAGCATGGGGAAGAAAGCAGGCATGGGAAGGAAGCCAATACACATACCATGTGTGATGTGCAGAGACTGTATGGGCACCTAGGGCTCTGTTCCTCAGGAAGCCTCTAAGCTATTTTGTAAAAACCATGGTTCAGAGTTCTCCTTCCCAAAAGATGAGGAAGCTGGGGTGTCCATCCACCAACATCTGCTCCATCACTTGTTGAGGTCTACTGCCAAAGAAGCATTATTAAAACCAGGAACATCAGGCCTGAGTCTTAAAAAACTGAACACACTCCTGTAGCCAGACAAAACCCTTGAGGAGAAAGGTAGAAGTTGGCAGCAAGAAGTTGTGTGTGTACTTGGGAGCAGTGAGTACTGGGGAGAGAAGGGCAGTGCATCCACAGCACCTGTTACAATGTGCTGATCACCTCCTGTGAGGGGAGACTCATTTTCAGAAGGACAATAACTGTACAGCATAGGACAAAAAGGATGAGAATTTGGCCAAAGGATTCTGGGAACTGGGAAACTGCTTCTCCTCTTGTCCTCTGTCTACCCCAGGGATTTTTAAAAGCATTTCCAAAAAGAAAGGAAAGCCTTTGAAAATTGCATGTAAATAAGAGAAACAAAAGCATTCTCCTCATATTTTCTGCAGACAACATCCAGTTCTGCTGCTTTCTGCAACCAATTTTTACCCCAGCTCATAAAAAAAAAGTATTGTTTTCTTTCCTTTTAGTTTATGAAGTGTTCTCACACTTATTAACTCCTTTGATCTTGAGGATGCATACAGTCTGTTCTCATCTACATTTTCATAAGAAGCAGTCAAAAGTACATAGTTATTAAATGAATTGCTTACTAGAGCCAGGGATAGAATGTGCATCTCAATTCATATTTATTGAGCATCTATATTCTAGAAGCCATGCTCAGTTTTAGGGATATGGAGATTAATGAGACAGTCCTCATCCTTGACATAGTCAACCAGCTCTCCTCTTACTGCTTCTATTAGATTATTTATCTAACTCACCTTTTATTGTCTGACCCATCTTCTCATGACCTTGCCACTACCTACCCACTAGCCTCTTTTTCCAATCTTGCACTTTAAGTTCAGTAAAGGGGAAAGAAAAAAAACATAAATTCCCCAAAACACATCACAATCAGGCTTTTGTCTTTTACACATGCTGTTGCTTCTTACTGGAAATCCCTTGTCTTGTTTGTCTACCTTGAAACCTCATTTCAATCTTGTCTCCTGTGGAAGTAACTTTCTAGTCCCAAGATGGAGCCACTCTTGCCCTGGTGCCATGTCAGCAAACTGAAATTTAAGTAATTTTGGGGTCCCTGTAGCTGCTCTGCTTGGCCAGAAACACACTGTGTCCACTCAGCCAATCCTCAAACACCATGCCACCTCGGGGCTCTATACTTGCTTTCTTGTTCTTTATTCATTTTCTGTTTTTCTCTTCCTTGTTCCTTATTCTTTATCCCAAGAAATCTTCCTGCCTCCCACCCCATTCTGTGACTCTCTGGAACTTTGGGACTGGAGGCTGCCTGCTTTATGAAGTGTTAATAAAGTTAATTTGTGTCACCTAAATTCTCTTTTTAAATAATTTTTAACAGACATTAACTAACACAAAAGACTGGAAAATTGCACTCTGAAAAGCATGGTGTTTTATGTTTTGGGTTTTTTTTTTTGGGTACATTTATGTTTAGATCCTTTTATTTTTAAATTAAAATTCCTATGGGAGGAATTTTATCTCAAGTGTGCTAAGGGAAACAAGAATATAGACTATTGATACGTTGACTTGCAAACCGTTTTATCAATTGATCGATGGATCATTTTATATATTGTTCAGTTCCACAACTTTAAAAGGGAACTCAGCAAAGTCTGGTTGAAAATGGAAATAATCACTATTGAGCTACTGGGCTATGGGATTGCAGAGGACCACGTGTGTTCCCAGAGTGAGATTTCATTCCAAGTTGGCCAGCCTTCAGATCTGCCAACTTCCACTGAATATAGGCAGATGTCCTTGTAAGGATGATATGTCAACTTCATCAGTCTACACCTGGTGTGAATTGATAAAAGATCTTTGAAAAATTTCCAGGATACAATTTTGGAGTACTTGACCCCATCAACCTATTCTTCACTAGTTTGTTTTTCCCAATAACAGGCTGAATGAGTCTAGTTACCTTGCATTGAATCACTGGTATAGCACAGAGAGCCACATTCTGTGGCCCCCTCTTTCCTCTTGTTCTCACTCACAGGAACCTCTCTTAGGTTGGCCCCCTCAAGTTTACTCTTCTGTGGACATTTATTTATACTTTTATACTTTTCAATTTTCTGATTTAAGAAAGAGAAGGGGAATTAATTAGAAGCAGAATTTTAAGGGGGGATGATGGGCTCTCCTGAGGCCCACTTTGATGGTGGAAGGTCAAATATCAGTGAGAGACCCCTTTTGGTGGGATCTTTTCTCCCATCCAGAGATTTATTACCTGCAGCTTTTCTCTACTCTTTTTATTTTCTACTCTAACTTTAAAAAGTCTTTTTCCTTGTTTACTTTGAAACAAGACGCTTTTACCTCACAGAATTCCATTTATTATAATTCAGTTATTTTATTCTTTATTTTTGTAAAGATTGGTTTATTTATGTGTTAGAGATCACATGCATGAGCTGGGAGAGGGGCAGGCAGGGAGAGAGAGACTTATCAAGCAGACACCCAACCTGTGGCTCCATCTCACCACCCTGAGATCATGACCTGAGCTAAAATCAAGACTCAGCTGCCTAGCAGACTGAGCTACCCAGGTGCCCCAGGAAACATTTTAGATAAAAACTGTTCCCTTGACCTTTATGTTTTCATTAATTTCCAGCTGTTGGCCATAGCTTGTGTGAAAATTATTGTTAGAGTCATTATTTTTCCTCTTGTTTTCTCGGAGAACACATCAACATTGCAAGGAGAGCATAGAACAGGAACACAAACTCCAGATGAAAACTGGAACTATGAAATAAGTCAAAGGGCTACCAAAACAAGTGGAAATTGAACAGAGGAATTATGCGGAGTGAAACATGACTCCAATCTCAGGAAGCCCTGGGTCCTTATACCTCCTTGAGGGGAAGAACGCATCCTGGTCCCCAGACAGTAGGAACAGGTAGGAACTCCCCAACTGACAAAATATGTTTGTTAGAAGCTGAAGTTCTGTCACAGGCGGAAAGGGAGAGACTTTACATTAGCCCTCAAAGTTGACTTTGAAAAATGTTCCAGTAACCTTGCCATTTGGTGTAGGCCCCACTCCTAGGTAAATTTCCTGCTGCTCACCACCCTCTCCTCCCCTCAATTAATCACACAGTTCTTATTATTTCTTTTTCTTGTCTTTCCCTGCACCTCTTGTTCCACAACATTTCATTTCCTTCCAGAAGGCTGCCCATTGGTTTTGATGTTACCTGTTGTTAATTTAACTTAATCTAAGTAGACTTTTAATTTTTGCTTAACTACAGCAGTTTCTGACATTGTTAAAAATGATTAAAGAAGACAATTTAGGTGATACAAACTTTATTTAACACTTCATGAAGCAGGCAGTCTCCACTCCCAAAGGTGCAGAGAGCCACAAAATGGGGTAGGAGGCAGGAAGATTTCTTGGGATAAAGAATAAGGAATAAGGAAGAGAAAAACAGAAAATGAATAAAGAACAAGAAAGCAAGTATAGAGCCCAAAGGTGGTGTGTTGTTTGAGGATTAACTGACTGGACACAGTGTGTTTCTGGTCAAGCAGAGCAGCTACAGGGACCCCAAGATTACTTAAATTTCAGTTTGCTGACATGGCACCAGGGCAAGAGTGGCTCCATGTTGGGACTAGAAAGTTATTTCATCACCTTTAAAAATTAATCTTATATTTCAACCAAAAGTTGGCCAACTTTTTAAGACAAGTCACCAAAACCAATTTGCTGAGAGATCAGTTTGTTGAATAACAGTTCTTTGAATAAACAAAAATACAAAATGAAAGGTTTATTTTTTTAAGCAATTTCTACATCCAACATAGGGCTTGAACTCACAACCCTGAGATCAAGTGTCACATGTTCCACTTACTGTACCAGACAGGTACCCTAAGGTATATAAAATCTTTTAAAAGAAAAAAAGTTTCTTGAATGTATACAGTGATGAAAATATATTCTTTTTATGACTATTTTAATAATTGTATTCTTCTTTAATATACTCAGTGAAAATAGTACATTGAATATATTCCATTTAGCTAAATTTTAAGAAATGTTTAATTTGATTAAAGTTAGGGATAATTTAGCATTCTTATAAATATATTCTTTAAAAATAATGTAATATATAATTTTTTAAGAATTTACTTCAGCTTTATTGAAATAGAGTTGACAAAAAATTGTAAGATATTTAAAGTATATATCACAGTGATTTGACATATATTGTGCATGCATTGTAAAAGGATTTTCACCAACTATTTAGTTAACATAGTGACATATCCATCCCCTCAGGTATTTACTTTTTTTTTTTTTGGTGAGATCATTGAAGTTCTACTCTCAGTAATTTCAATCATATAACACAGTGTTAATAACTATAGTCATCATGCTATATCTAAGATCCTCAGGCCTTATTTATCTTACAGCTAAAAGTTTGTACTCTTGCACCAACCTCTCCCTATTCTCCCTCTGGCAACCACTTCGCTACTCTCTGTTTCCATGATTTTGGCTCTTTTTTTTTTCTTCCTTTCATTTACATTCCACATATAAGTGACACCATGCAGTATTTATCACACACATACACACACACACACACACACACACACAATTTCTTTATCTGTTTATCTGCGGATGGACACTTAGATTGCTCCCATGTTTTGGCTATTGTGAACAATTCGACAATGAACATGGAAGTGCAGCTCTGTCTTTGATAACTGTTTTTCATTTCCTTTGGACATATACCCAGAAATGGGATTGTTGGATCATATGGTGGTTCTAATTTTAATTTTTTTGTGGAATCTCCGAACTGTTTTCCAATGTATATTTGAATATATTAAATACATTATTCTTATGAATATATCCTGAGTTTCAGCATTTCACTTTGAAATTTTAAATTTTAACCTATTCTTTTTTGCCAATCCCTTTGAAGTCACTTCCTGTCTTATAAACATTTTGACGTTTTTAGGTTTAGGATTTTCTGTGTGAATAATGACTAAAGTTACCACATTAACAAAAGATAGCCCTTTTAACTATGTAGAAAGTTTATAACAATTAGCGTGGAATTAGACCTGGAATATTTATAACAGTTTTCATGGATTTTGGTGTTTTTGCTCTATACTGAGGTATAACAAGGACACAGCAAAATGCATGAATGCTAAGGATATACAGTTCTGTGAATTTTAATATATGCATATGCCTCTGTAACCAGGTCAAGATATAGAACATATCTAGCATGCAGAAATCTCTCTCCCTGCAACCCTCTCCCAGTTCATGACTCTCCATATCTATTTTGACCTCTATTGCCATAGATTAATTTTTTTTTATATAGGTTTTAAAATAATGTGCAAAAACCAACCACTTGCTTCCCACAACCCTCAGAGACCCTGCCAATCCAGCTGTTATTAAGTATTAGAGGCATTATAAACAATTTTTTTAGAGATTTTTATTTATTTATTTGACAGACAGAGATCACAAGTAGGCAGAGAGGCAGGCAGAGAGAGAGGAAGGGAAACAGACTCCCTGCTGAGCGGGACTGGATCCCAGCACCCTGAGATCATGACCTGAGCCGAAGACACCCCATAAATAATTTTTTTTTAAATCTGCTTTTGGTCAATATGTAAATGTAGAAAGTCAATCATTTGATGAATTCATCTTTCAATGTGTCATCTCTCAGTGAGTTAGTTACTGGCTGCAGATTCCAGGTGAAGGCAGTCCACTGTCGCCTCTCCTTTTAACAGCCAAGCTATGATACTGATTAAAGGCCAGCTTTGGAACTGGAAGGAAGGAATGGGTGAAATGCACAGGCTTGGAGAACTGCATGTCACCAAGTCCTTAGCTAAGCCTCTTCATCCACCCCAAGACAATGAGGGCAGAAACATACTCAGGGGGCTCATGGAAAGAGGAAACTGCTGACTCTTGACCTATGAATTACTTGGCCTGCTGTGACAGGCTGGTGTAAACTGTTGTCCCAACACAGTAAAGTAAGGGTGGCCTTGAGTAACTCCAGCTAAAAAGTCATGGTCATGGCTTGACATCAGATCCCAGTTGTCACAATGATCCTGATTATGGTTTCAAACTCTGTAGACTTGACGAGACTTGATCATAGATCTTGTTTTGTGTATCAGTGGGGGAATCCATGGAGAAGAGAAACCAAGGTCAACCCAGAGTTTTCACACTTGATCAGCTAGGTTCAAAGTAATGTCATCTGCTAATTGGGAAAAGTAAAGATTTGTGGGAAAAGTAAGGACCTCAATTTTCATGAGGTTACGTTTGATTTTCTTACAAGATGGGCAAATAGAAGTGGCAGGTAGGCAGTTGGTTTTACAAACCTGGAAGTGAGAGGAGAGAAATAAATTTAGGGATCTTTAGCATATAGACGGTATTGAAAGTCACAGGAAAAGGAGTGTTTTAGAACTGTGAGTCAAAATTCATTATTGTTTTACATTAATTTAGTGAGTCATGACAGACATTTTTTTGCAAAATGAAATAGAATAGGCTATGGTGTAGTGAAAGAGAAAATATTGGAAAGAATCAGATTCCTAAACTATTGTTTTGTGAAATTGTTAATTTCAATATATGTATCATATAAAACATGTAACACATACATATACATACATGTCATTAAGGAGAGAGTGAAGAGGACCCAAAACTAAGTTATTAGTGACAGCAGCACTTAAAAGTCTTGCAAATGACAAACTGGGAAATAATACTGAGATGGAATAGATGGTGTTTTTATAAGGAAAACTGGAAATAAAGGGATCATAGAATTCAAGAAACAATGTTTCAAGCTGTAGAGAAGGAGCAGCTGTATCAAGTACTACCAGGAGTTGGGAGAAATGAGGGCAGAACTCCTTCCATAAGATTTGTTTCCTGGAGAGTGTTGGTGATATTGGCAAAAGTCTTTGAGCAGATAGTGGGAAAGAAGCCAGATGGGTGTGAGTTGATGGGAGATTTTTGGAGGTGAAAAAGTGCAGAGAGAATGTATATGTAATTCTTTAGCAGGTTTGACTGTGCAGGGACTGAAACTGAAGGAGGCAAAATGTTGGGAGATAGTTTCATTTTAAATAAAATAATAATGGGGGCACCTGGGTGGCTCAGTGGGTTAAAGCCTCTGCCTTCGGCTCAGGTCATGATCCCAGGTCCTGGGATCGAGCTTGGAATCAGGCTTTCTGCTCAGCAGGGAGCCTGCTTCCCCCTACCCCCTGCCTGCCTCTCTGCCTACTTGTGATTGCTGTCAAATAAATGAATAAAAATAAAATCTTATATAAAATAATAATGTAAATAAAATGAGAGAATGTAGAATATACTTGCATCTCTGGTAGCCTTGTTGTTGGTTTCTTGGCATAGTCCAAAGAGGGCAGCATAGATGGACTAAGACAGGCTACCAGAAGCACAGTGTTGAGAAGGTCTAGGAGGGTGTGTTCAGTGATATATTGCTATCCCTAACTTAGATGGAGATGTTGGAAGACAGGTACGTGAAAAATGATTTTAAAGGAAGATTACAGTGTTTGGTGGTTAGTGGTTTTGGTTTGTTTTTTTTTTTTTGGTGGTTAGATTTTTAAGAAAAGATTTTATTTTTATTTTATTCACTTTATTTTAGAGAGAGAGCAAACATATGCATGTGAGGAGGGGAAGGATGGGGTAGGGAGGAAGAATGAATCTTAAGCAGACTTTTTGCTGAGTGTGAAACCTAACATGGGGTCCATCTCACGACTCTGAGATCATGACCTGGACTGAAATCAAGAGTCAGACACTTAACCAACTGAGCCACCCAGGTACCCCTCAGTGGTTAGATTTTGCTCAGTTGAGTTAAAAAACCCAGAATGATCTCATTCCTTGAGCAAAAATATGTTGAATAACTATGAAATAAAACAGAAGATGGTATTATACTATCAAAGAATTTATAATAAAGATAGGGAAGTAAGGCATATACCCGAAACTAAATAGTAGTATGTAATTACATTTCTAAATAGTAGAGAAAGTAAATGCTACAAAATAGGGTAATTAAAATGTGCTGCAGGAGTTGAGAAAAGTCTCAAAGAGCAGCATTTTTTGAACTGTGAATCTTAACCCATTAAGGCATTGTATTCACTTGGCTAGGGCTGCCATAACAAAGAACAGTAGGTGGGTAGCTGAAACAACAGATATTTATTTTCTCACAGTTCTGGAGGTTAGAAGTCCAAGATCAAGGTGTTAGCAGGTTGCGTTCTTCTGAAGCCTCTCTCTTTGGCTTATAGGCAGTCATCTTCCTTCGGTATCATCACATGATACCTTCTATGTGTGTCTGTGTTCTAATGTCCTCTTCTTATAGGGACAGCAGCCATATTGGATTAGAGTACACACCAATGACCTGATTTAACCATAGTTAGCTTATTAAAAACAGTCACATTTTGCGGTACTAAGGGTTAGGACTTCAAATGCGAATTTTGGGTGGGCACAATTCATCACATGACAGGCATCATTATGAAATCAATTTAGTGATTTAAGACTGGAATTATAAAAGAAATAAAATAGGATAAAGTACATTAGAACAGAAAATATCAATGTGTATCATATAGAATCATGTTAAGTAATTTCTTTTTATAGGTTATACTAAAAACAGTAGTTTGAAAGTCACTATCTTTGAGGACTCTGGAATATAATAATATGTGAAAAATGGAAGGACAGAGGGAAGAATATAGATTAACAGAATAAACAAGTGATAAGAGGATATCAAACATGACATTTTCTTGGAAGACTAATAAGACTTATTTCTTGAAAGTGAACTCTCAAGCCAAGCCATAATTAGACCTTAAGGTTGGATTATTCTATAGTCCTGATGCGCAAGCTGAGAACATGGATTTTCATCCTATTGGCGAAAGATGATTTTAAGGAGTAATGAATTTGATAATATATAGATAGTCTGGCAGCTGAATTGTAAAGGGGAAAGACTAGAAGCAAGAAGATTGTTTGGAGACTGTTGAGTTTCTCTGGCATAGATTGAAGAGGTCTTAGACTAGCTGGTGACAACAGAAATAGAAAAAGAGAGATTGCTACCAGTTTTACATCAGAAAAAAAAAATTGGTAGGACTTGTTAACTGAATAAATATAGGAGACAGAAGAAAACTTGGGGGAAGACAAACCATGAGAGACTGTGGACTCTGAGAGACAAACTGAGGGTTTGGAGGGGTGCGGGGGAAGTGAGCCTGGTGATGGGTATTATGGATGGCATGTACTGCATGGAGCACTGGGTGTGGTGCATAAACAATGAATTTTGGAACACTGAAAAAAAATAAAATTAAGTTAAATTAAAAAAAAAAGAAGACAACTTGTATAGGTGGGAGGGGTTCTGGTTTGGGGGAAGTAAATAGAACTGTGTTGTTCAATACAGTAACCAGTAGCCACATAGTGATATTTTAACTAAAATTAATTAAAATTAAATTAAAAATTTAGTTGTTCAATAACACTAGGCACATTTCAGGTGCTCAACAGTCGTGATGTGGTTTATAATTATAGTATTGGATATTGCAGGCATGAAACATCTATTATCCAACAAGTTTTACTGAACAGTGCTGTGAAGAGAGCTTCCACGTGGAGAACTTTCCTTTGAGATGCTAACTAGGTATCCAAGCTTTTCATGCTCAGAGGCATTTTCAGCTATAAGTTTGATAAAATTATTTTATGGTCATTAGAAAAGTCCATCTGGGGGCATCTGGGTGGCTCAGTGGGTTGAGCCGCTGCCTTCGGCTCAGGTCATGATCCCGGTGTCCTGGGATCAAGTCCCGCATCAGGCTCTCTGCTCAGCGGGAAGCCTTCCCATCTCCCTCTCTCTCTACCTGCCTCTCTGCCTACTTGTGATCTCTGTCTGTCAAATAAATAAATTAAAAAAAAAAAAAAAAGAATGTCCACTCTTAAAAATGTCCACACTTAAAAAAAAAAAGAAAAGAAAAAGAAAAGCCCATCTGTTCTCAAATCATTTACTCATTGGCTTATTATATTCCTACCATTATTGCTACCATTATGCTTGGGCTTAAGCCCTATATGGATCTAATTAAATCTCAACACTCTAAAAGAGGCATGAGTAATCCATCAAATAGGTGCTTTAAAAATTATTACTTTTTCAATATGTAAGAGGTAAGGAAAGAATGCAGTCCTTTTTAGAGTTAGAACCAACTCTTAAGCATCTGTCAGAAGTCAAACAAGTTAATAAAACATGAAACATAGTTTAAAAAATTATTTTCAAGTTAATTAGTTCTTCTACGGAAAGAGAATGAAGCCCAGAAAGTCAACACCTTGGAAGGAAAACAAGTGTTTTCAGGCCTGATGATGTGGTCAAGAGCAGGTTTAGAATAGAGGGAAATGTTTGCATACATTTTCTAATTTCATCCTGTGAGATAAATATTATTTTTTCTATTTTATAGCAGGAAGGAAGGGTGTATGGAGAAGTTCACTAACTTGCTCAAGGTCATTTAGCTAGTCAGGTCCTAGTATTTGTACTGGTAAGTCTAGACAGGCACTCAGGTATTTGGTCAATTCTAATGTTCTCACAGGATTTAGTCACCTCTGCATGGGAACACAAGCATCTCTGCTTGCTTGCTGGTTGAGTGATGGGCTGGGCTAAGTAATTTAATTTTTATTGAGAAATTAGTATGGCCTAAGGGTATCCCCTTTAACCTGACTTGAAGGTAATGGCACCCAAAAGTTTGGGGTATGATCATTCTTGGGAAAACTGATAACATTCAAACATTTCAGTCTGTTATATCAACTTAGTTCTGTATAATATCCACCATAATACAGCTATCTGATTGAGTTCATTATTATCACCTACCAAACTGTATTTTATCAGTAGATTTTTCTCCACCTTTATTGGCTGACCAAACACCCCAGACTTAATCCACTAAACACAACCCCAAATATAGACAAAGCATATCACTGGGCACTCAGGCTCCTTTATAGCATATAAAAATATTACCATACTGTACAGTATCACAAGGGATGTGAGCAAAGTGGGAACTAATGAAGCTGACCTGTGTGCCAACTTTTTCTAAATTTTTGGTGGGGGGGGGTGTTCAGGCAGCATGATTTAGGATTCTTAATGAGTTAGATTGCTGCCAGAAAAATATTTGGTTTTATTTTATAGGGGTATACACTTGAGCTCATTTGTAGATGATGTCATCCCATATGAGATTTCTCTAATTATTAATACATATGTTCTCCTCACTTGCAGGCATTAATGGTGTGGTAGTAAAAATCCTGCCAACATTTCATTGAGGCCATGAGTAACTTGCTTTTCCAGATGTATTATACATGACAATATGTTGGGAATTAATTTTTCTTGTAGATTTCAGTAATAAGAAGGCTGGATTTTATTCCTGGAAGGTAGGGTAAAAAACATTGTATAACTAGAATGTGTTGGGGGAAATGTGGCCTGCCTCTGAAAAAAAATTAAATGAAGCAAGGAGAGGAAAACAATTTAAAATTCTTTCCACAGTCCCTGCAAGTGCAGAACAGTATTAATAGGTCGCTAACTTTTGCATAACAAAAGGGAGACTATAAATTTGTATGGATAATCACTTAATGTTATATATTTTTAATATTTTATATTAAATGTTATTATATTATGTACAGTGTGTCATTAATATTTCATATTTTATATGGAAAGTATTAATATATAACATTTCCATATATTTTATATACATGGTATAGTCCTCATATCATGTTGTCCTTCTGTATCTTCACATAGATAGTTTTTACATAGGAGTCTTTACATAGACTCTTAGGAATGAGATTGCTAGGTCAGTGGGAAACTAATATGCATGTAATTCAGTTATATTTTGTTAAATTTTTCTCCATACGAGTTATATAATTTTGCATTCCCACCAACAATGCATTACAGTACTTATTTTCAGTTTTATCAAAAGAAACTATGGATTTTACCAATCTCATAGGTGTAATGTGGTTTCTTAGTTAAAATTTGTATCTCTATTATTGTGAGTGCAGCTGGTCATTGTTCACTGTGTTTAAAGGTCCGTTGAATTAATTTTTCTATGGCCTGCCTGTTCATATTATTTCTAATTATCTTGTGTTGCTCTATTTTTTTAAAATTTTCAACTTTTAGAAATCCTTCATGTATTGAGGATATTGGCTCTTTTCTGTAAGTTGCCAAACGTGTTATATATAATATGTTACTTGTCTTTAGACTTTGCTTATGGTGTTTCTTGTCATTCAAAAGTTTTCATGGTTATATTGTCAGATTTATTAATATTTCAGGTTGCTCCTGGATTTTGAATTACCTGTGTCTCTTAGCAGTATTCATTTCACTTTTTATTTTGGATCTCTGATTCCTTTCACTTTGGCATTATGAATTCAAAATCAATATATCAAAAAAAAAATAACTTCTCTTCTTCCCCTCCTCTCTAGACTCACTTTCTTCTCTTGATTTCCTTATTTCCCCTATTAACTCCCCTTAATCTCCTTGTCATCTGAGCCTCAAAATCTGTGAGTCATTTTTTACTACTTACCTACCTTTCTTACCTCTAAATAGATTTCTTAAAATTCTGTTTGTGATTTTCTTACCTGGTAGGAGAGAATTTCACGGAATATTGTTAAGATTATAGAAAAAAGACATAAAATTTAGACTGACTTAGAAGTGAATATTGACTCCATTTTGGTTTAAAAGTATAATACATGAAATTTAATATTTGTTGATATTATTATATTATGTATTACTGGTCAGTAATACTTAACTGGAAGGATATATTTACTTTCTTAAGTCTGATAAATCAATTGAACCAATAATTAGTAGGCCCCCAATTCTCTGAATAGGTCTTAGAAAAAAAATTAATGAGAAATAACTTTTTTTTTGACAGCTTAGGTAAGATGACCACTCATGACCATGCCTGCTTCTGATGAATAGTTAACTCAGAGATGGGGCAACTGAGTGGCTTATCTTGTTTGGTCTAAGATCAAACATTCCTGAGAAAAATTGTCCGACAGTTACCAAATCACAGTTTAGTAGGAGTTGTCAGTATCAAATCTGTTTACAGTTACATCCAATTTGTAGAAAAACACCATGAGAGCAAAAGTCTTGGACCAAGAGTATGTGAATAAGGGCTTGATGACTGTTGTCACTTCTGTGCTTTTTTTTTTTTGCCTGTAACACCCAATAAATAGGCTCATTTTATTTTTGAAATTGTTTGATGTTTTAAGATTCTGTGTGTCAAGTCTGTGGTCATTCACATAAACTATTGCTTAATTTCTAAAAGGAATCCAGATGTCCCATGTCATTTGGTAACTGATTTTTAAGGCAAAATAAAGCTTATAGAAAGCAGATATTGGAATGTTGTTAGTGGTTTGTATAGATGACAATATTTGTGGTCAACAAGACCAGGATTTTATTTTCATGACTATTTAGCATAGTACACACAGTTCTAGGGCTACTGATGCATCTAAAAATTATGAGCAGATCTACAAGAAAGCAATAAAGAGAGTATTAATTTTTGTGTGTGTTAAAAGAGCAACAGTGTTTTTTTTTTTAATTTTAGTTTGTCATCTTTATATTTGAAAGAAAGCTTTTGATAATTGTCAACAGCTGGGCAAAGTAAGTTTAGCTTTAAAGAATGAAAAAAAGGATAGTTTTGACAAGAAACAGCAATCTTCTTAACCCATGATGTTTAGAAGTAGTCTTAGAAAATGTAAGAGCTAAAATTTTATAATTCAAACTAATCATTGATTCAGAAAAACTATGAAACTAAAAGATACCTTATTTAGGTGATTTCACAAATAATGATCAAACGTGAAATGTCCTAAGATATAAGGAGATAATATAAACCAGAGTATATAAACACACTGTTGATAGTTAGCTTTCCTCAGCATTGCCTGACTTTCCATTTCTGTCCCTTATTCTGCTCAGATAATTTTGTGCCAGTCAGTGCTGTAGCAATGCCCTACATGATTTGTGGTTGACAAACAAGTGATGTGCATGGAATCAGGTTTGGTCCAGGCCTTATACTATGATTGATGAAGAAATAGTAACACAGTTTCCCCCAATTGTCTAAACTAAATATTGCACTTCTCGATGCATTTTAGGTAAGTTGGCTATATTTTACTTTGTGTGTTATACTTTCTCAAGTGTAAATTAATACACGTTATCCAATACAAATAAAATGAGAGTAGAGACATTCATAAATTGTATTATTCCAAATTGCATAACAGAACTTGTGGAACAACTTTGTGGGCAGAAAAAAAAAACAGTCTAAAAATAAATCTAGAACTTTTTAGTTCTCTAAGGATTTTTATTTCTGTCAATATAGTAAAATAAGTAAACTGAGTGACTCTTATGACTAAACTAAGTAAAATTCTGGATAAAATATATTTTGAAAATCTTTTAAAACATTGATAATAAGGAAATGATATGCAGAGGCAAAACCAAAGTTAAACAGGAATGCTGGAGGGCAAGCAAGTACTGATGCTAGCTTTTATTCTGAAATTATCCACATTGAGACTTTGAGTTTTCCATCCAAAGACTGTACAAAGAGGGTGGATACAAGACCTCAGAACTATGTCAGGTGGAGACCCTCACAAGATTTACTAATCAATATGAAACCCTAGAGAATTACATTCTTTACAATCTTTGTATAAGGAAGAAAGCTCAGTGTAAAGAAAGAGAGGCAAGAAAACTTAACTATCTTTAACTTGATGTGAGGTAGAGGAAAAAATAATCTCATCTGAGAATTTGTAACTAAATTCAGCCTCATCAAGATGTGTGATTTTGATTTATTCTATCTGTGTAATTGGAAAAACCTTAAGAAACAAGTTTAAAGTAACCCATGTTTGGAAGTGACCCCCAGATAATGACACAAGCAAATATAAATTACCTCTGGAAAAACTTAATACCTAGTCTTCAAAGTATTCTCACAGAAAGAATTCCAAGGAAAGTATCAGTCCATAGTCAAAACTCATAGAGCACACAAGGTTTCTTGAGAATAGGTGAGAAAAGAGACACTAGAGCAGAACCACAAGGACTTCTGGTATTATCATAAATTGAATGAAAATGACTATGGAATACATCTAAATGAATTGAATTAAGCTTAAAAATTGGTGCAAACAACACTATAAAAAGCTAACAAATTGTAAGAAGACTCAAATAGAACTTCTAGAAACTAAAAATATACAAAATAAATTTAAAATCCTATGGATGCATTAAACAGATGAGACATAGCTGAAAACAAACTGAGTAAACTGGAAGATAGACCTAAATATTCCAGGATACAGATCTAAAAAGGCAAGGTAAAGGAAATTATGAAAGTAAATTATGAAGGTATAATAGTGAAATTATGCTTATGAAGGAAAGGAGTGATAGTTAAGATATATATACAAATGGGGCACCTTGGTGGCTCAGTGGGTTAAAGCCTCTGCCTTCAGCTCGGGTCATGATCCCAGGGTACTGGGATCAAGCCCCGCATCAGGCTCTCTGCTCAGTGGGGAGCCTGCTTCCCTCTCTCTCTCTGCCTGCCTCTCTGCCTACTTGTAATCACTGTCAAATAAATAAATAAATAATCTTAAAAAAAAAAGATATATATACAAACATATACTAAACACAAAAGATATATATACAAACATATTATGTATGCAATACATAATATGTTTGTATATGTTTGTATATATATTGCAAACAGGAAAAAATCCACAAGTAGACACATTATCATAAAGTAGCTGAATATAAAAGAAAAACATATCTTCAAAAAAGAGAGAGAAAAAAATAGACCACTTATAAAAGAACAGAAATTGCACTAATTTCCAACTTCTGAAAATCATTAAAGGATGCCAGAAGAAAGCAGAATAATATCTTGAAGCATGCTAAGACAAAAATCACTGCTGACTTAGTATTTATTCCCAAGAAAACTATCTTTCACTAATCAGGATAAAATAAAGACATTCAGAGCCAAACAAAGACTCATTAATTTATTATCGAAAGTTCAGGAAATTCTAAAAGGATTCCTTCAAGAAGAGGGTAAATATCTCTCTAGGTAGAGTTTAACATGAGTGTATGAAAGATGAATAAATACATTGGTCAACATACGGGTAAATCAAAACAAATATGAAATGTATATAATAGTTGTGATAATGATGATTATAATAAGGATTAATTTGTAGGCATAATAAAAGCTAGAACTAAAATATGGAACCATAATAACATTTAAGTGGAAACAACAGGGACATCAGTTAAAATATTCAAATTCCTTTAGATTATTTGTGAGATGAATATGGATATTGATAACATTTAAAGTCTTTTAAGTATACATATTAGAAGAGCCAGGGTCTAAATACAATGTGCAACCTTAACTGGATACTGAAACAAGAATAAGGAAGGGTTTTAGTAAAATAAAAGTAAAATCTGAAGTTTATTTAATAGTAATGAACCAATGTTGATTTCTTAGTTTGATAAAAGTATATGGTAATGTAAAATGTTAACTATAGGAGAAATTGGGTGAGGATTATAAGGGGATTTTCTGTAATAACTATGCAACTTCTTTGTAAATCTAAAATTATCCCTAAATAATAACTTCATTTAAAAAAATTACGTAAGGTAACTACAAAAAATAGCAAACAGTACAGCACAGTCAAACAAGTAGAGGGGAGAAATGGATTGAAAAAAACAAAAAAAAAAAAAAAACAAAAAAAACCTCAATTGATCCAGAGGAAGACCTGAAAAGAATATAACACACACACACACACACACACACACACACACATGCACATACACACATTCACACAAAGAAAAGAAAAAAATTAACCAATATCACAAGATTAAGATGTAGAAATAAAGCCAAACATAATCACAATAAATATGAATGGTCTAACCTCTCCAGTTACAATGACAAGAAATGTGAAATAGCTATAAAAAATATCCAACAACATATATTTAAAATATTTATTTAAAACACTAGAAATCAGGTAGTTTGGCAGTAAAAGTTTGAAAAAGATACTAAGCAAATACTAACCATAGTAGGGTTGTAGAGCTATCTAAATATCAGGCAAAATAGACTTCAAAGCAAATGTTCATTAAAGATAGTAATAAAAATGAAATATTCATTACAGTATATAAAAATAACATTTCTATGGAAAGGTACAAGAATCCATATTTTATGAGCCTAATCTAAAAGATAAAAAGAGGCAAGAAATTGGATTCTGCCCTAGAGCCTTCAAAAAGAGCACAGATCTCCTGTCACTTTGATTTCTGCCCCACAAGGTTCATTTCAAACTTCTGACTTCAAGAATTCTATAATAAATTCATGCTCTTTTAAGCTACTACATTTGTGTAATTTGTCTCCCCAACAAGAGGAAACTAAAAGAAAATCCTCTTAAAGGAAATACCAACAACCAAGAAATGTACAAAATGATGCTCTACCTCATTAATAAACAAAATTGAAATAAAATCACAATGCAATAACACTTTAATACCATCATATTAGACAATGAAAAGTCGATCATTCCAAGTTTATGGAGAGGATATGGAGCAGTTAGATTCTCACCCACTTCAGGCAGTGTAAATTTAGAAGAACAGACATTACCTAATAAATGTGAGTATGCACATATCCTATGATATAATTACTCTATCCCTAGGTATATACCTTCATGAAATTCTTGCATATGAACATCTGGAAACCTATACAAAATCCTCACAACAGTATGTGGAAGAGCAAATTCTTGGAAATGATTCAAATGTTCATTGACTTAAAAATGGTTAAATAGTGTTGGTTTTTCTCTCCATACAATAGAATATTATATAGCAACAAAAATAAATGAATTAAATGTATACATATTAATGCGGGGTTGAATCTCAGAAGTGTAAGGTGAGTAAATGAGGCTGGTGAGTAGATTATGTACAGTGTGATTCCATTTACATAGAATTCAAACATGAAAATAAATTACAATATTTTGTTTGGGATAGTGGAATCATGAAGAAAAATAAGGAATGATAAATAATATTTGGGAATGTGATCACTTGAAGGGGAGAGATTAAGTGGGGAGAGCCACACAGTGGTTCCAAAGATATTAGTAATATTTATCTATTAATCTTGCTGCTGAGTTCATGTGTGTTCATGAACTTAAAATACACATTTATGTTGTGTAGACTTTTATTCCTATGATGTTTCATAATATAAAAATAAAACAATTTTATTTCAATAGAGAAGAAATTAAGGAGAAATTGGCTTTAGGTTAAAACAGATTAAAATATCCATGTTCTAATAGTTTAGGTAAATATATTTAGTGGTTCTAAATATGAAAATTAGAAAGGACAAATCTTTACCAAAAAACCCTCATTCATTTTTTATTCATTTACTCATTCATTAATCCTTTCAATGAATATTTATTGATGCCTGTGTGTCATGCTATAATTATTCTAGCTAGATTATCTGATTAAAACATATATTACAGATAACCAAGATGCACGATTTTTAAAGACTGCATGAATATATTGACCGTGTTTAGCTGAAAGGTAAAATGGGTAGTGAGAGACTGTACTGGAGAGAAATTAAATGACAAAGACAGAAAATTACTGAAACAAGCTGTCTTACAATATGTAGTTATCTGGGAGAGATGTTTGTGGAGAAGTGGTAGCCTAAATTTAAGAACTCCTGGCCAACATCTTATTTTTCTTGTAATATTTTTATTGTATTTTATAATGTTTCTTATAATATTCTAGTATGATATATCATTCTATACTATTCTATATATTATTATTCATTATTATAATTATTGTATATTTATATATTATAAATAATATAATGTAAATGATATAATATAGAAAATAAAATAATAAAATAATATTATATTATATTATTCATATAATATTCTACTGTATGTTCACTTGGTAAAGCTGGTGCTTTGCGTTCTCAAGTTCAGTGGTGTGTGTGTGTGTGTGTGTGTGTGTGTGTGTGTGTAGGAAATTAACCTCAAGTCAGAAGCAGTCCTTAGGTACAGAGAAGTTTAAGGTTATGCATCTACACTTGTTTCCACAGCAACAAGACTTTTTCCTCTCTGAGTTTAGGTCCTAAATGTCAATTTGATGCTTTTACCCTAAATTTTAAAATCCTATCTTACCTAATGCTAATTCCATTTATAAGTTTTCAGAATTCTAACAGGCATAAATAACTCCAGACCTCACCATAGTGAAAGGAAGAAAAAAAAAAGATTACTTCTTCAGTCAATTTTGGAAGATGTAGCTATACACACACACACACACACACACACACACAAATATATATATATATTTGTATATAGACAGCTGACAGACATTTCTTTGGGTTTTTTTGTTTTGTTATATGTATTTTTTAAAAAATTTTAAACCTGCTTTATTTTTCCTCAGGAGAATAACAGGGCATTTGAATAAGAAATTATGGTAGAGAAGTAATGTGTCTGAAACAGTATAATAATGGAGACATTTCTTATGTGTTAGTCTTTTACCAGTTCTTAATGACAATAGGTTTGGTGGCATGCTTTCCTGAGTTAGGTAATTTCTAGTGAAATCCCAATTCTAATTCTGTGCTTTGTCAGGGACCCCTAAAAAATATAAGTGTTCAAATAGTTCCCTTTTGTTTAAAAATCAGATCTTAAGTTAATTTAAAACTATCAAATTTTGGCCCTAAACTTCAAAGATAACTATTTTTCAAAGCTAGCAGAGAGTCTGGCTGTCTTTTATACTTGATATTCAAAACTTTTGAAAGATCCTCTTCTCCACTCCACCAGATGATGGCAGGGTCTTTTATATCTCTTCTCTTGAGTTTCAGAGAGGAGCAGCTATAGTCCTAAGGAGCTGTACAGAAATCACACACCATCTTTAATTGTATAAATACCAACCTACCAAGGGTGGAGCTATGGATAGTATATGCTCTCCATAGGAATTTCTGTAAACAACTGAAAATGCTGGAAGAGTGAGGCCTGGATCCCTGCACACAGCATAGACAATGGCTCCCTTCAGAGGGATTGTCACTTCTCTCTTGTCCTTCGCATTAGTCACTGCTACTCTTCTGTTTCGCCAGTTTCATTTTTCCTCCAGGCAAACGTCCTGTAAGGCATAAGAAAAGAGGGTGGGAGACTAATTAGTGTGTCAAGAAGAACTAGATGGTATGGTGAGAAATTCAGAATCTCATTTTCCTTTTCCCCCCTTAGAATTGATTTTGCTGTCACCATTTAAAAAATAACAAATGGATGTGCTTCTATTATTTGATGGAGATAAAGTACTTTCTTCCTCTCTACGTATAATTTGTTGCAAATTCTGTTAACCAAATATATATTTCAGAACGAAAATGATTAAAAATTCTGCATAAGTCTTAAGTAGTTTAATTATTTAAGGCTATGAAATGGATTGATTTTTATTTGTTTATACATGTCATTAAGATAAATCCAGATAGAAGTAAGGTAAAAGACATATAATCAGATTAGAGTGCTTGCCAGAAAAGTAATGATTTTTTAAAAGCTATGCATTAGGGGGAAAACTTTGCAATCTGCTATTAAAAACATTCTATTTATATCATTTATTTGGTTGCAGATTGAATGCTAGGTAAGGCTTTGTTGTTATTTGTTTTTCATACACCTCTAGACTCCTGTCCTGATAGAAAGCTTTGTTTATAGTGTTGTTTGTGATTGTTGACAAAAAGTTTTCACAGATGAACTCTTATTAATGTCTTTCTTTTTTTCTTACTGAGGAACGGGACGGGCAGGCACCAGTGCTTTCTGTAATCCGCTTTTATTTAATACTAAGGAGATGGTGTGATTTGATTCTTTTTTGTTGTTGACTGATGCTCAATCCTTCCCAGTTGGGTGTTTGTGATATGGAAAAGTTAGATTCTTGCCAGGTCCTCATTAATCTGAGGTGTTAGGTATTGATTAGGTAAACGTTAACCCTACAATTGAGTTACTTTACTTTGTAAGCTTTGCTGGTTTCTGCTGTTTTCCTTTATCCTGTTTCTCAAGTGATCAATTTCTGTAACAGACTTGTTTGTTTCCAATGGGATTGTTTTCGTCTTTGGTTCAAAAAGATTAATTTGTTCCCCCCCTCCTTACTCTGAAATGGTATTTTGATACTACTTTACTTTATTATTTATATTTATTTATTTACTTCCTTAGTTTTCTAACAAAAAATTCAGTCTTCCTTTTCCCCCTTGCTTTCTTGTAGAAAGTTCTTTTAATGGTGATACCCTATGGTTGGTTAACAACAAACTTGCATGATAGGTGAATGAAGGTGTTCTATTCTTTCTGTGGAGAAGGTAGTCTCTCTACCTTCCTTCCCTCCTCCCTCCCTTTCTCTCTTTCTTTCTCTCCCTCTTGCTTTCTTTTTTTTTTTTTTTCATTATTTTTTATTTTCTTGCCTATTTCAGGAGAGCGTATTTCAGTTCTTAAAAATGGAGCCAGAGAAGGTATCAGAGGACATTGAGTTATGAATTAGGGTCTAATCTCCATTCCCATAAATGTTAAAAAGATCAAACAGAACAAAGGAAAATTAGGCAGGAGTACTTTAAGAAATGGGTATAATTTCCTCTAAGCCCCTTCAAGTTCTGGTTTTCACAATCATTTATGGAAAGCAGGACCAACACCAAATCTTGTTGTTTTCATAATTGGATTAAAAACTAATTGACTTTTATCAATTAAAAATAATTGTTTGACTTCCTCAGAGGAAAAAGTGAAGGGAAATGCTTAGGAGTTAGAATGGAAGACAATAGGAGAAGCAGTAAGTGAGGCATGAAGGCAGAGTGAGGAGGAGAATCCAGGAGGCTGACTATTGGTGGAAAAGCTAAGGGGCTGCCCTTTGGTTAAATTTCCTCTGTGCCTCACTGTGGCTGTGTGACTTTGGACACATTCCTACCCTTTCTGACTTCAGTTTCTTCATTTATAAATGGGAAGATAATAGGTATCTCCTGGGGATTTGTGAGGATTAAAGGGGATAATGTTCATCCTGGACAGTGCCTTCCTGAGCTACAGGACATATGTCTTTGGTACATTTCTATGCCCCAGAATCCAATATGGCGCTGGCACATGGTGGGTGCTCACTAAACAGCTGGTCAAAAGGGAGGAAAGGACAAGGAGCCTATAAAAGCAGTATGTTAAAGAAGTGGGTCAGGGAGATAAGCAGGGAAAAAAGGAGAAAACATGGAAAGAATTAAAAAAAGGTGAAGGGTAGAGGGCTGACCAGGACATTCAGATTAAAACTGTGAGCTCTCCATGAGCCACCTGTCCCCCTACTCATCATATCACCTGCAGAAGGAATCTTCTGTTTTTTTGAAAAGTCCATCAAGTTCTAAATCACAAACACAAGATAAAAGTATAAAGCATCAGTCAGTATACTGGGGATAGTCTTTTTTTTTTTAATGAGTTGGTAAACCAAACCCCACTTCCCCACCTTGTCAAACACCCATGGTGATTGGCTCAAATATTTCCATCCTAACCTACATGTGTAGGAAAACTGCAAGTTCAGTGTCACTATTAACCCTGATTCACATGAGGCAACCACTAAAATTGTCCTCTTTGTCATTGTTTTATTTATGTGGACTTAGCAAGCACTGAGAAGTGGTGGTGAGTTGTTTTCTATTTTCTCAGTGATTTTTATTAATCAGCATTTGATGCTGAGAATGGGTTCATGGGTTGTAGATGGTCAGTTCAGAAAGGTCATCTAATGTCAGCTCAGTCCATGGTGTATTGCAAATGAATCCTGACTACAGTGGCCTGGCATTTTGATGCTTTATTTATTATAAGTTTGGAATCGTTCTTTCATATTTCACCCTACAAAATCCATCATGACTTGATAGATTGGAGGTGGGGGGTGGAATCACTCTCCTCTGTTTACATCAAGTTCAAGAACTTGAAGTTATCAAGGAACAGAGAGAGATCACAAGTAGACAGAGAGGCAGGCAGAGAGAGAGAGAGAGAGGGAAGCAGGCTCCCCGCTGAGCAGAGAGCCCGATGCGGGACTCGATCCCAGGACCCCGAGATCATGACCCGAGCCGAAGGCAGCGGCCCAACCCACCGAGCCACCCAGGCGCCCCTTATCAAGGAATTTTTTATGTAGATCTACTTTTGATGTTTCTTAGTGCCTCAACACTCAAAATAATAAAATCCATATATGCTAATAAAAAAGAAGGCAATAATATAAGCAAGGATGGACATTTCACAAATCATCAATCCCAGAGTAGTCACCTAGTTATAATACAACTAAACAAAACAATAAAACCTGAAAATAAACTCAACCTACATTTAAAAAAACCTGATGTTTTAAACTAAATGAAAGACCTGAGTCTCTGTTGGGAAGAAGATAGTTAAAGGAGAAATAGAACCTTCACCTTCAGTCCAGAGACACTTGCCTCCTCTTTTGTGGGGCTGTCTTTCCAACAGGTCCTCAGTCATCCCTGAGCATTGGATGGTCAGGGTCTGTGACCTCTGGGCTCTGAAAAGGGATGGCTTCTACCCTGTTTCTGCATCATTCTTTTAGACAGACCCATGGGAGGTATTCTTCCATGTGAGGTTGAAACACAGGAGTGATTAAGTGATCTACTTTGCAGCTCTCCTTCCCATAACACAGATAATGTCTATGTTAGATCTATCAATTTCGTACCCTTTGTACATATTTAATTCTCAAAAGATTTTCCATGTATGAAAATGTCTTTGAATAAGTAATGAAATTTGATCTTTCAGAATGGACTTTCAACACAAGAAGATTGTTAATGAGGAAGGTGTAAGATATTAGATTCAGTTATCGATGAGTTTCAATCGAAAAACTACTATGTTCCAGCACTGTCCTGGGTATTTTCAAACAGAGTAGGGAACATGGTAGCTATAGAAGGTTGACACATAGCTCTGTATCCTGGTTATTGTCAAGGTAATGGTGCAAGTGTAAGTCCCACAGTAAATTACGTTGACATAGCACCTGGGATGGTAGGATCTTTCTTACTTGTTTTACTATCTTGTGCATTTTGTAGCCTCCTGGAAATGTCAAAGCGAGTTCCATTTTGGGGACTAATTCACTTACTCTATTAGAGTGATAAGTGGTAGGCCTTTGCTAAAGCAGAGAGAGCGCACAGAGCTACTGAAGATAAAACGTCCTTGGATTCTGTCATTACTCATACACTTGTGACACTGTGTTTCCTCTGTCTTATAAAATGGCCTTTTCTCATGCTCTTATGAGGGCTGAAAGGTCATATAGGCTTTGGTTTATTATTCAGAGCTCTCAGAGAAGGTTTAGTATTTTTTAACAGCATCCCTCCACTCCCTACTACATTAGACGCATGTCAGATTGGAAAAATCAGGCTAGGATGGGCTAAGGTGCCTCCTTTACCTGTGATAAGTCACAAACTTTTCCCTATGAAAACTATGAAAAACTTGGATGGAAAATTTACTCTGAAGGACAACATGTTCTCAAATGTTTCCCTATTTGTCTCCAAAACAATCCTGAGAGGTAAAATAAAGGAGCAAATATTGCTGTCCCTTTTATACAGATGCAGCAACTGAGGCTCAGAAAGATTAGGTATCTTGCTCAAGTTCATTTGCAGGCTTATTTGTTAGCTCAATAAATATTTGTTAGTCATAGAGTAACTGTCAGAGCTGAAAATACAATTTGATTTTTTCTTTTTTCTTTTTTTTTTACAATTTGATTTTCTAACTGTTTTCCCATTAAATTAGTTTCCGACTATCTTTTAAATAACCAGACTTAAAATTTTATTTTGTAAACACATGATTGCATAGGATCTCAAACACAAAAAATGTCTGAAATGGAAGGGAATTGTCCTTGATTCAGAACTTATCTCCCCAGACATTGACAACCTAAGCCAAGTAGGACGGGTCTTCTTCCTTTGGAAAGCCATTGCAATAAATTTTTGAAATGAGACATATCATCGGTCACATGTAGAAATTGACAATGAAATGGTAATATATAAATATTGCTGGCATGGTTACAAACAAGCTCAGAAAACATTTATTTTGTTCTTTCCATTATAGTAGGGTTGATTTCATAAATCTTGGAGAGTTTTTCTCACTCCAGCTTTGAAGATGTCATCTCATTTTTTGTGACATTTACTTGGGCTAATCTCAACATTGGTTTATCAGCAAAGCAGAACTTTCTCATGGAAGACCATCCTTGGAAAGAAGGATCTGGGTCAATGTATGGGTGGGGTGTACTATGTTCAATTAATGGAATGGCGGTGTACCAAACTGAGATCCGTCTCTTTTCATCTACTGTGCAAGGACCTGCTCGTCACATCTGTCCATTTGTTCTTACTTTTGGCAGTTAACACAAGGGACCAGCAACAAAAGAACACCAGTATGTCTTTTTGAAGAACACTCGTGTTAAGGACAGTGTTTTAAAATGTTGCTTGACTTAAGGCTTCTACCACTTAGCTTTAGAACGAACATTGTTTTAGTAACTACACTCTGCCAAACACCTTCATTGGCACTACCACCCTGTGTGGACTGAGGAAAAGCCAACAAAGAGAACTGGGCAAGAAGAAGGAGGCAAAGAAGAATTCAAATGCAAGAGAATTTAAGCTCTCAGTAAACATTTGTCATCTTTTCTGGTAAGTGGAAACTAATATTTGTATTAAATATTGAACTTAAAATACATCTTAAATAGGACATTATTCTTACAAGTTCTCATCACAGAAAAAAATTATAACTATGTCTGGTGTCAGATGTTAACTAGACTTCTTGTGGTGATGATTTTGCAATATACCCAAATATTGAATCATTATGTTGTACACCTGATACTAATACAATTACATGTAAATTATATCTCCACAAAAATTTTTAAAAGAATAATGTTACTATTCTAACATTATTCCCATTTTGCTGATATTCTCATTAGCAGGTAGATTGGAGAGGAGATTCTCCTTGTAGTTCCAAGCTACCCTTTGCTCCACTCTCCTTTGTCCCTTTAATGACAGTGAGAGCTCCCTCAGGGCAAGGACTGTGTCTTTAATAGGGTCACCTCCTCTCCCAGTGTACAGAGTCTGCACACAGTGTTAAGCCAGTAAGAACTGTCATCTGTCTGATGGGTAATACAATTTTGTGCGTTGGCACAATGGTGATTTTCCTTCTCTGAATAGTGTGGCTGAGCAATCCCATCTGCTCTCTGCATTGCTCGCTGTAATCATGGCAGTAGCCTGTGGCTAGAGGGCCAGTTTTTGTTCAGAAAGCCATCTTCCAGTCTCTCAGATACATGTGGCTTTCAACAAAATGGCTGATTTTCAAGTATTTTAGAGGAAGATGAAATTTCATATTCTAGAAAACAAGACAGCCACTGCTCTGGTAAGCAGACATGGTAATCTAGCTAAGTTTAGTCTTTATGATGAATCATCTAGAGAATATTACTTGCTCTGGGTCATTATCTGTTTTATTTTTAGAAAATCTGAATTTCAGTTCAATCCATTTGGTGGTACATAATCAGAGTAGATTTAGTCCAAAGTAGGTAATTATAGGTCAGCTGGAGGTGATTATCTCCATCGAACAGCCTGCCCGGGGTAAGAGGCTCTATGTAAGGCTTTAAAAGCAACATTTTCTTCTTCAGCAGCAATTTAGTATAAATGAGGCTCTTTAAGGGCTTTATTTGCATCATCTTAACTTGGTTTGTTGTCTTTTTGCCTGGGGCAGGGAGTGGGTCGATGGTGGCAGGGGAGGTTCTAGAAAGTTCTAAGGAAAGGTTGTTAGTACACTTTTCTTTGTATCCATTACCATGATAAAGCAAATGTAACCATCTTAAATGGTTTAAGTTTGCTGGTCTGGTCTGTGTCTTCAGTGGGAGGGAGAATGCTTGGTGTAAGTGAGAATTTCTCTCTCTCAGCAGGTCTTTTCCCTGAGCACCAGATGTTTTTCTACTGCTGAGCCATCAGCGTCTCTCTCATCTGGTTGACTTTTCATCGAACCTCTGCTTCCTCCACATCCCACCTCACTGACACGATGAAGTCCAACAGGTCCTAATAAATGTGTCCTCAACATTATGGGGTTTAGATCTTCCAATTGTCACTATCTGCTTCGGATCTTAGCAGGGGAAAGAAAATATGTCTATCATTTAGACTCTGCTGGAAGGAAGCCTAAATTCCTCCAGTTGTGGTTGGATGTTATTTCAGAAGATGTTTTTTAGAAGCCATTTTGAGGACTATGTAACCCATTGGCTTCCTTCACTCTTCCCTGGCTGCAGACAACATTTTTGGCTTCATATAATCTGAAAATGTACCTCTCACTACTCTTTCTTCTTTCACTCTTGAATCCAAATTGCAACAAGTGCTATATGTTTGTGCCACTGAAACATGATATGGCAAAAGGAGATTAATTTGTTATGTTAGAAGAATACATGCCAGCTAATGGAGTAATGATTCATTGTTTGAATAATCTTGGCATGTTTAATCTTCATGAGTCTTGTTTCTTCATTTAGGTAGAAGGATGATATGTACTCCACAGGCTTTTAGAAATCATTAGATCTGGTTTATGAAGTAATGAATATTCCAGAGTTAATAATATGGTCTAATTTTGTCATACTTATTGGTGGCAGAATTCAGTATTTTGTATTAGTATGTGTCTGGAGTTGTGAGTATTACCTGTGTGAACATTTCTAAACTAGCTGCATGACAGGTATAGATAGAAACATGCCATGTGAGCATGGAGTGGATGAACTAATAACTGAGAAAAAGAAAACTTGATTTAAACACACACACAGAGTTCTAGAATCATAAAACTGGAAAAGACTTTAAAGTTAATGTGGGGCACCTAGGTGGCTCAGTTGGTTAAGCCTCTGCCTTCAGCTCAGGTCATGATACCGTAGTCCTGGGATAGAGCCCCATCCTTCCTATCCCTCTGCCTATAGCTACCCCTGCTTGTGCACTCACTGTCTGTTTCTCTCTCACACTGTCAAATAAATAAATGAAATCTTTAAAAAAAAAAAGAGTTTAAAGTTAAAGTTGATGTGATACATTCTGACTTATGGGAAAGTAATATTCATAGATATTATGGGACCTGCTCAAAATCTCCCCAGCTATATAGTCACAGACCTGGTTTAGCCCCAAGTCTGACCTGACCTCTTGGACACCCCTTTGCCCATCCTGCCCAGACATTATAACACGTTCTGCTTAAACTCTGCATGCAAGCACAATAGGTAGATATGAAATGCTACCAAAGAAAAGAGGGATAATCTAGAACCCAACTTGGGTTCATTTTGTCACATGAACAAAATATTACAGAAGGATTATATAGTGTCCATCATTTTCCATTCTGCTCCTACCACCACCTTAACTAAAGGGGTTGGTTTAGCTTATGTTGCTTCTCTGGCCTCTTCCACTTTCTGTGATCATCTCAGATATATTTGTGTTTCTTAAGATGGCAGGGAATACTGGAATCTCTGTTTTCCATCTGGTGGGAAATACGTTGTGACATCCAGAATCAGACTTTTAATATTGTCTCTAAATACCTTAAATTCTGGTTGTTATAATACATTTATATTTGACTTGATAAACTAAGACAGACAGTTGGTAAAATGAGGGCCAGATAAACTTCTAGACTGAAGTCCAATAGTTGACATATTTAGTGGTGAGACTGGAGATCCTGCTACAACCAAATCAATTCTCTTTTAAAGATACAGAACATTTCTCAAGATTTACGCTAATCCCAATACTTATTTTAGGGGGAAAACAGCTGTTGGCCAATAACTTGACCAGAGAGCAATCTTATCAGACCTCAATTTCCTCTGTAAAGCAGGGATAATAACTATTCCCAGTGCTAAAAGGAAGATGCGATGAGGTCACAAATTTAATACATTAGCACAGTGCCTGAGCAAGTACTACCGAAAAGGCAAAACTCTTTTTGATCCCCCCCAAGTCAAACAGAATTTGAAGAAAGAAAAAAATCTCATTTTGTAATAAAGAGACAGAAGGGTGATATTTGCAGGTGGTACTGGATAGGGGACGTGAGTTTGAGCTATGTTTGCTACTTTGATTCGAGGACAGAGTTGGGCTCCAGGTAAGCTGAGGAGTCCATCTCTACCTGTGTAGGGTGTAAGCTTTAGATACCTGAGCTATTCCAAATCGGAAGCAAGCTACCTATTTTAGATCAAGTTTTATAGGTGAATATTAAGAATATTTTTGGTTCATTAATTTTTCATTTACATTAGTTTAAGTACTTCCTAAATCAATATTTAAATTCAGGGAACACTGCCTGATTCCAAATGTCCCTAACCTTAGTCCCTGGAGCAGCTATAGTTCTCATTTCTGAATTATCACTAACTGATTTCTGGAATCGTTTGGCTCAGGGTAGCACTGGCATATTAGATAATGGCACAAAGAAAAAGTATAGAAAATCTATAAAAAGACTCCATTTCACTTATTAGCTGTATGGCCTGCAGATAAGATATAATGCTATGTAAAAAACCCAACTGATGAGAATGGATGTTTAAGAAAAAAACAAGCTAGAGATGATGCAAACTTGTATTATCTATCAAATTTTAGTAAACTGCCTTTTTGTATTTTATTCATATCTGTTTTATCTAACTCATTTTAAGTTGATAGACCTCGTTACTTTAAAACAAAACAAAACGAAACAAAATAACCGGACTTTTTAATTAAAGAAGCTGAATTCGTAATTTTCTGAAAATAATTTGGAAATGGAGGTGTGTTTTATTTAAGCGAACTTTAATAAGAGTTATAGACTTAAGATACTTCCAAAGGTGACTGAATTCTTTTAAGGTTATTCTCATTTGAGAGGAAAGAAGAGGGATAATTTTGAACTAACCTGAAAAAATAAGGAAATGATTTATTTCATCCATCTCTTCCTGTCCCATGGAGCCTCTTTCTCTTGTACAAGATCTCACAATGATGAAAAATATCCATTCAGGGTTTAAACGGTTTCCCTTCAGTTTCTACTCTATTAATAAACCCTTGAATTCCATTGGCTAGCCATCTTATCCAATATTTTATTTCTATATTTAAGCTTTAAGGCATAATAAATTATCCATATATTTATTCAATAAGCATTTATCTAGTGCCTACTGTTTCCCTAGTTTATGAAAATACGACCTTGAGTGACCACCTCTGTACTCAAGGAGCTCATTAACCTTCATCATCTCACCTTGTCCAGGCCATTCCAGGGGCACTTACCCAGCAGTTTCAGAGTATTCCAGTTAGTCACAGATTTAAGCTGTTAGTTTTCTTTTGTCTTCATTACTATGACCTTTAATTCTTACTGGTGACATTTTGTTTCCTTCTTTCTACTTTTCTGACTGAAAATTAACTACTGAATCAACCAGATTTTTTTCCCACAGAGGTGAGACATCACTTTTCAAGGATATGACAGGCAGTTTTTCTCCAGAAATAAGGTTCCAGAATCTTATTTTTTTTTTCCTTTTTCTACTACTAATTCTTTGTATAACCTCATCAGTTTCTTCCACTGTAAAATTCTATCAATAAGTCTGTTAAGAGCTGTTTGGTGATTTGCCAAAATTAAGTTCATCCATAAAACTGAGCTTTTAAACAAAGTAGCACAACTAAGTTTATCATGATAGGGTGACTTTTATCTTCTTTCAAATTGCCTGATACAAAAACTCCACTTTGCAAAAATCTAATTAATAACTAATTCCTTAGTAAATAATAGGCAAAAAGATCCCAATAAGGAACCTTCTCCTTTTTACATTAGGGGATATCTTTGATTTTTACATAGGTTTCCTATAGCGAATTACCTATTCCCATTGTCATACACAGGAATATGCTCCCAGAAGGAAAGACAAAGTCTGACAGTCCCTCTCCCACCACATGATACATAATCTATTAACATTCTATTTTCCTTGTTTTGAAAATAGACAATTTAAATAGTTTACCTTTTCCCATGTACAAGCTTGTTTATGTAATTGCCCTGTCATGCCTTTTCAGTATGTTAGTCAAATGGCTAAACTATTGAAACCTGCAAATTCCTGTGAGTATGGGGCATATGTTTAAGTGGAACACACAATTTCCCCATCCTCAGGGGTCCTCACTGACTCTGACTTTGAATATTTAAACAGTCATATTGCTTATGTCATTGCTTCAGTTATTTGTTAGGCCACACTAATTACATTAGAGCCACTGGAGGCATGATTTAATCAGCTCACCCACAGCAAACTCTCTAGAAAGAATGTAACAATTTCTTCAAGAAGACTAGACTTCTAGAATTAGATCATCTAGCCCAACCTTCTACAAGAATCCCTTTTAAGGAAACTTTGAAAGATGGTCATCCAGCCACCACCTGATTATGTCAAGAATTAGGTGACTCACTACTAGTTTGTGGGGCCTTCCAGTCCAATGGTGGTTAGTACAAAGTCCTTTTACAAAAGTTCTGGTGATGTCCCTTGAAATAAACAGAGGACAAATCTTCCTTTTTCTCAGAATTGTTTCTTAAATATTTGAAGGGAAAACTGTTTTTTAGATATTTGAAGACAATGTGAGGTGGAATCAAGCTCCTGACCTATTATTGTTTCAATTTAGATTTTTCCATTATTTGAACTAGCTGTTTAGAAATGCTGACCAAGAAGTCTTCAAGACCTTGGAGGTTTCCAATCCAGTTTATAACCAGTTAAGGGCAATGTGGAAGGCAAGGCTGTGGCAGACCTGATTGGTCATTTGGAAACAGGTAGCCAGGCAAGGGTAGAAAAGTACAAAAACCTAGTAGAGGAGAAGGTCTAGGAAGCAAAGGATTTAGACAGCAGAAAGCCAGAATGTCCTGACAGTGTTTATTCCTATAGCTTCCTGAATATATGTGCTTGACCTTGATAAGTGTGGAATGAACAGATGCTGCAAGAAAGAAGTTGGTGGTAAACCATGTTAGGGAAATCCTGGATTAAATAAGATGATTATGTTTCTTTATTGCAGGACCTGTCAGTTTTCAGTATCTTTCAGTAGATTGTCATTCTCCAATAGAGGTGCAAAAAACAGTGTTTTGAAACATCATTAAGCTTGAAATCCTGGGTCTATCCTGGTCTAAACCAGCTTGGGTCTATCAGCTCATCCTCAGTTTGGATGGCCAGCTTCTCTGGGTTTAAGAGTTCTTAGTAATTTCTCAAGTAATTAAAATAATCTCAAATTGAAAGGGGACAGTAAGTCTATGTCAATCTCAGTATCAGATTTTCCTACATGGAGTCCTAGAATCTGAATGTTTAACAAATTTCCAGGTGTCTTCTATTCAGCCATTAGTCGCTGACATCAAGTCTACAAGACCCTTTGGTGGGACTTTGACTTGTCTCTAAATACAGTGAGCAATGGAGCAGGGTGAGGAGCTGGGGCTTTGTAGTAGACCCAATGTCACATTGCTTGTTACTTGCTCTGTGACCTTGGACAAAATTTTTTAAACTTCCTAAATGTTGACTTCTTCTTCTGCTTAATAAAATCTTCCTATAGTGTTTTTCTGAGGCTAAAAAAAAAAAAAAAATTAAGTAAAATATGTGATATGTTTCATGGCTCATACTTTGTTCTTACATAATACTTGGGAGCTATTTTTATGTTCATAAGTATGTTGGAATTAATTAAATAGAGCTGAAGAGGAGAAACTGTTCAACATAACTTGAAGTTTTTAGGCAAAAGCACATGGACTTCCTAAAAGCCAGGTACCTTCTTCCTCCTTTTACAAAGAACCACACTTGCTGCTCAAAATAGAGCGTGATCAAATGTTCCAGTTGACTCGAGGCTTTGTTTCCTTTTCTCTAGAGGTTAGGCTTTGACTCCAACAATGGCATAGGTTCAATACAGTTTGAGAAACTTCTGTATATTATAGGATATGTCATTTAACAAAAGCTAAAAAGTATATTTATGAATGTGTTTCAAGGATCCCACCCAGAGAGCCTCTCTGCCAGATGCTGACTAGAATTTTATGATTCTGCCAAAGTTAGTGTTCACTTGATTATTTCCATGGTACAAATGGTCAGGTGCTCACCAGCCCTTGAGGTAGTAAATCCCATTTCTGGGATGCATCAGCTGAGAGAATGTTCTCTCTTAGAGTAAGAAGCCTAGATAGCCTGAGCTCTGGACGTTTCCTTCCACCAGGGCAGAGACAACCTTATTGGTGCAGTGTTTTCTAGTTGGCATTATTTTTTTTTTTTTTTTTTTTTTTTTTTTTTTTTTTTTTTTTTTAATGAGAGCATATACTTCTAAGTTTCTGCTTTATGCACAGGTTTCTTTTCCAACTCACTTCTCCTTTCTTTCTGAGATCCAGATCTTAAATTCTGTCCTTGTCTCAGTGGTAAAGCCATTGGTCATTAAGGCCAATTTCTGGGTCTAATAACAGTCTTCTTCCTCATCCCACCTTAATCCCATCTGAGTTCAAATTCCTTTCTCCTTCATTTCTGTACCATGGAGATTTTCCTTTCCACCTGTTGATCTTTTTGCTATCTTCTGATGTCACTCAAAAGGTCTTATTCCTTTTGCACAAAATAGTCATTTGTATATTTGCAGATAGTTATGTCATTCTATTTGCTTTCCATGGATGTAACATTCACAATTGCTCAGTATAAACTGAATGTGCCTGTGCTCTTTACATGCTCTTTACGTTTTCAATTTCCCTAAAGTTGCAGGCCCAAAGTAATGCCTCAGGTGCGTTTCAACCTATGTAAATAGACTACACTATCCCCTCTTTTGCTCTAAATGTTATTCTTCTGTTAATTGGCAATCTATGCTTGGACTGTTCTACTTTGACAATTCTGGAATGTGTTGACACAGATTAAGTTTGGCCAAAGAAAGCTCTCCTATGTGCGGCTGTAAACCTGGATAGAATTGAAGTTTAATTTTGTTGACTGGCTTTAGTCAATTAAAGGAGATTGGAGATATGTGTTAATTGCAATGATTTTTGGAGGACTCAGGATCTCTATTACCTATCGGAAGTATTTTGGTTGGGCTAAGGAGAAACAAAAATTTTCACAAGTGAAATCTGTGAAATTAATTCAGACACCATAATTTACCAAGTATAAAAAGGCAACACTTTACTGAAATGTATTCAACATGTGGCAGATTTGGGCTTTTTACTTTTTAAACAAATTTTTTTAATTTAAATTCAGTTTACTTAACCTGTAGTGTATTATTAGTTTCAGGGGTAGAATTTAGTAATTCATCACCCAGTGCTCATTAAATCATATGCCCTCCTTAGCACCCATCACCCAGTTACCCACCCCACCACCTCTCCTCCAGCAACCCTCAGTTTGGCCTTTTCACTTCTATTGGCTGAATTTATAGATTTTTGTTTTCTTACAAAGGTCAGTGTTTTGTATTTTCTATTTGATTCTTTTTTATTTTTTCTTTGTCATTGGCCTTGTGACCGTATCTTTAATTTACCATATAAAATATTCAATCTATTTTTTTTCTGCCATTTTTTTCCCCTGCCAATGAAAATTTAACTCTACAAAACACTTGGAGATAAATTTGCTTTAATTCAGCGGGTTGTTTCCATTTTTTAAAAGAATAGGCGGTGCATTTACTGCCATCTGGTGGAACATTTAAGAGGAAAAAGAAATAGTAACTAGATTCGTTAAAACATTAAAAATTCCTACCCAGGTAAAATTTCTTCATTGAATCAGGTTACCTGTTTAACTGGAGCCATGTAAAACTAATTCAGGCCTGCATGAAGCCTAAATTAATTGAAAACAAAGAAAATAATTGTATTCAATGTTATCTCTTCTTCTAGCTGTTAATTTACTGTCCCAACTGTGTAACAATACTTCCGACTATAATTCCTTATTGGTTGCTTAAACATGGAGGTGAAAGTCAGAGAAACTTAAACTAAAAGATTTCTATTTTAAATTTTCTTAAGTTTTGACTCTATGTATCAGTGTTTGATTTCCTTAGTGGATTAGACTCATTGGGCTTTTTTTTTTTCTTCTCTTCTTAAAGTCTCATCTGAGTTTTACAGGTTTTTTTTTTAATATATTTATTTGACAGAGAGAGATCACAAGTATGCAGAGAGGCAAGCAGAGAGAGAGGAGGAAGCAGGCTCCCTGCTGAGCAGAGAGCCCGATGCGGGGCTCAATCCTAGGACCCCGAGATCATGACCCGAGCCGAAGGCAGAGGCTTTAACCCACTGAGCCACCCAGGCGCCCTACAGGTTCTTCTATTTAACATCCTAACAAATCAAAATCAGGTAAATTTCATGTTGGTATTTCTTCTCACTGTATTATTCCCTTTCTTCCCAAGTATTCTTTATTATTCATCTCCTTTGTTCATGAATACATAGTGAAAGTTCTAGTCCCATCTTGCTAAACATCTCAGACAAGCAACTGTACCTTTCATTCTCAGATTATGTATCTGTATAATGACAGGGATTCACTTGTTTGTATTAAATGGTCTCTTACAATTCTGAGACTCCATGAAGACATGGACAAATCATTTAAATTGGTTTGACCAGTTAGATTCAATAGAGGTGTTAGCATTTTACTCAGAGCAGTAAAAGCTGGTAGAATTGCCCAGATTTCAACACAAGGCTGAAATAGCCTTCCCTTAACTTATACCACATGGGTAACTGCTTGGTTTATTATTTAAAATGTATATAACATTTATTATTTATTTTATGTATCAACATAATGAGTCTGTGTTAGGTTTGGAGACATAGTCATAAACAAATAAGCAAGCAACATTAGGGAAGAAAGAGAGACAACTCAACAAATGGTTATAATATGCCTCAGTAGTTCATCAACTTTAATACCCACAAAAATCAACTTTAATCTCAAATTGATAAACCTGAAGTTTCCTGGGTCCTACTCCTGGAGATTCTAAGTGAATAGGTTTGGGGGTAAAAGCATAAATCTGTATAGTTCAAAAGTCCTTCAGGTGGTCCTGATCTGAGTGGTAGGACAGAGTAGAAGAGAAGTTGATATGGGGGATAGATGTTACAGGAAAGCTAAACACATAGTATAAGGGTTGGAAGGAATGTTTAACTTAATCAGAAGGATTCAGGGAGGCTTTTTAGGAGTAAAGAAAAAAAAGAATGAATCCAGGAAGAGGTTTTCAATTCCAAGCAAAGGAATGAGAATTCTAGGTAGGAGAAGTTAGCACGTTGAAGGCATAGCAAGTCTTCGTATTTCTGAAAGGTACAATTTGAGGATGAAACTGACCACATATTCAGATATAAAGCAGATGGCAAATTTCAGTGAATTAGTCTAATTTAGATAATGCTTTCTGATCACAATGCGATTCATTTAGAAACCAAGAAATTATTTTACAACTGCTTATATCTGGAAATGTAAAACCCAGATGTTTAAATAATACATAGGTCAAAGAAGAAATCATAAGAAAAATTAAAAAATGGCAAAACTGAACTTTCACAAAAATGCCACACATCAGAACTAGAAGGAAATGGCTAAAATATCATTTAGAGGAAAAATTAGAGCCTTAATATATACATTTAAAAAGTAGAAAGGTATGGTGCCTGGGTGGCTCAGTCAGTTGAGCATCCTACTCTCGGTTTGGGCTCAGGTCATGATCTCAGTGTCATGAGATCAAGCCTCACGTCAGACTCCAGGCTGTGTGAAGCCTGCCTTAAATCTCTCTCCCTCTCTTTCAGCCCCTCTCCCCACTCTTTCTCAAATAAGTAAATCTTTAAGAAAAAAGCAGAAAGCTTAAAAATTAAAGTGGAAGAAAGGAAATAATTAAAATATAAGCTACTGAAAGCAGAATCCAAATAGAACAATAAGAATATTCTGTCAATTTGCAGTGTTTTTAGAAATTAAAAAGTGTATGTAGATGTGTGTTTATTTTTGACTTATGAATTATTTAAACTTGTGAGTTATTAATTATTTGACCTTTGAATTGAATTTATAAATTGTTCAAACATGTAGGTTTTAAACCCCAGACATAGGAATAAGGTTTGTAATAGTGTTTGATTTCTACATCCAGAAAAATATTGGTTACCCATGGTAATCCACTATAATATGATTCCAGTTGTATCCAAGAATAAATATATATATTGAAATGCATTGTCATGGAATCAGTTACCAGACAAATGAACACAATGTTAAATCATAGATCTTAATGTGATGCATGAGAAAACTCTTAAGAGTTTTCCCACCTGGAGATCAGAAAGAGAATGCATTACTTTCAGGGTTATGGACAAAGATCCAATCCTATATGTATATATCATATAAATATCTTTCTTCATTGTATGTCAGTAGAATAAAGGAAAAAACTTATTTCCAAAGTAGTTGATATTCACAAATAAATGAGTGAAAGTATTATTTTTGTCATAAATCTTCAACCTCAGGTAATCAGCACAATACCATTATTTCTAATAGCAATTATAAAAACAAACAATTTCTGATAATAATGATTGAGATGGAAAGAGATTGCCCAACCAAAAGTATTTCTGAATACCTAATGTAATGCTATTGTAGTAACCCTTATCTTTCTTTAAATTCTACCTCTAATGTATGACACATGAAGAAAAATATCTGCAGCAATTTATGATTCATAAATATGTTGTCTAGGTCAGAATTATAATGAAAAAGTGTTGATAATCCTGGATACATTCATCTCCTCTTCCCTTTTTATTTATTTTTGATTTTTATTTTTTTGAAAATGCAATGTATTTGTTTTTTCTTTTAATTACTGTGTAACAAATCACTACAAACTCAATGACTTAAGACAACACACTATCTCACAGTTTCCAGTTTCTAGACAAAGAATAACTGTATCTTTTTGCCCCTTCCTTTTTACCGCCTGCTTTAGGAATCTTGCTGGCAAAGGAGATGTTGGAAATTTTGGAGGATCTTTGATAGGGCAGAAAGCCTTAAAAAGCTGGCTAAGAGTTTGCAGAAGATGACTGCAAAAAAGAATTAATGTAGTAGGTCTGATACTGCTATTCTCAGAAAGGTCTACTTGCAAGGTTGAGTCTTGACTGGTATTTGGTAACTTAGCTGGTAAATAGTTCTTTAGACTGATATAAAACTGTCTCTAAGTGAAAGCAGGGCCTCACTATACTTAAAACTATTTGTACAAATAATATGATTTATGCTGAATGCCCTTGAGTTCCATACACATTGTTGCAAATGGCAAGATTCCATTCTTTTTGATGGCTGAGTAATATTCCAACACACACGCGCGCGTGCGCGCACACACACACACACACACACACCCTACATTTTCTTTATCCATTCTTCAGGACATCTGGGCTCTTTCCACAGTTTGACAATTGTGGACATTGTGCTATAAACATTGGGTTGCCAGTGCCCCTTTGAAACAATACGTTTGTATCCTTTGGATAAATACCTAGTAGTGTAATTACTGTGTTATAGGGTAGCTCTATTTTTAACTTTCTGAGGAACCTCCATACTATTTTCCAGAGTGTCTATACCAGTTTGCATTCTCACCAACAGTGTAGGAGGGTTCTTCTTTCTCTGTATCCTCTCCAGCTTGTGTTGTTTACTGAGTTGTTTATTTTAGCCATTCTGACCAGTGTGAGGTGGTATCTCATTGTGGTTTTGATTTGGATTTCCCTGATGTTTAGTAATGTTGAGCATTTTTTCATGTGTCTATTGGCCATTTGTACGTCTTCTTAGGAGAAATGTCTGTTCGTGTCTTCTGCCCATTTCTCAACCATTTTATTTCTTGTTTTTTGGGTGTCAAGTTTGATAAGTTCTTATAGATTCCGGATACTAGCCTTTTATCTGTTAAGACATTTGCAAATTTCTTCTCCCATTACATAGGTTGCCTTTTAGTTTCCTCTGCTGATTTTTCTATGGATTCTTTCACTATAAAAAGTCACAGACACAAATAGGACTATACAGTGAGTCCTATTGGTCCTCCTAGCAAATCACCAAATCTGAGGGCAGTCTTAAAGACCCCCAACACAGTGACACACAAGAATAACTGTTCAGGAAAGATTGAACTGCCATGTAATGTTCCCTATTCATGCTGGTTGAAAGTGGAATAGTACAAAAGAAAAAGAGGCATACATTTCATCAAGTTGAGGTTCATCTGGATTAATAAACATCCTTTAAAAGTGTAAAAGTGTCTTCTAAAATTGCTAAGGGGCTATCAACTACATACTACATGAGTATTAATACCAACATCCAATACCACTGTAGCACACTAGTCATAGTCCTAAATTCTCCACATGGATTGTTATTCAATCCTTGCATTGTCTTTTGACAGCACCTATAATTATTTCTATTTTAAATATGCAGATTAAGGCTAAGATTGATGAAATAACTTGTCCCAGCCACACCTCTGTGAGTAGCAGAGTCAGAATGTCAACATAGGGAGTCTGACTCCAAAGCCCTCCTCTTAACCACTAATCTTTTTTTTTTTTTTAAGATTTTGTTTATTTATTTGAGAGAGAGAGAGAAAGAACACAAGCAGGGGGAGTGGCATGGAGAGAGGGAGAAGCAGACTCCCACTGAGCAGAGAGCCCAATGTAGGGCTAGATCCCAGGACTCTCGGATCATGACCTGTGCCAAAGGCAAATGCTTAATGGACCGAGCCACCCAGGTGTCCCTTAACCACCAATCTTTACTGACATCTTGAATTTGGACTGGATTTTTTTTCTAATTCCCACAGAAAGAAGGGTAAGATGGGTCATTTTGGAATATGGAACACTTGATTTCCTGGCATGTTTAGGTTGCAACTACACTCTATTCCATCATACTGTATTGTCAGATGTATAAAACACACACACACACATACATACACACACACACACACACACACACACACACACACACACACACATTGCACTGAAGACATAAGAGAAGGGTATTGAAATACCCTTGTATTGGCCCAGAGGCTTCAAAGGATTTGGAAATGTTAGAGAGATGAAAAAACAAATTAGGAAAGTAACAGAGGTAAACATTAACCTATATTTTTAAAATATGCTTGGGGTGCCTGGGTGGCTCAGTGGGTTAAGCCTCTGCCTTCAGCACAGGTCATGATCTCAGGGTCCTGGAATAGAGTCCTGCATCGGGCTCTCTGCTCAGCAGGGGGCCTGCTTCCCCCAGCTCTCTCTGCCTGCCTCTCTGCCTACTTGTGATCTCTCTCTGTCAAATAAATAAATAAGATCTTTAAAAAAATTTAAAAATAAATAAATAAATAAAATATGCTTGGAACCCAGGTGTCTTACTGAAAGGAAAAGAAAGAGCTCAGAGTTTAGAAATCCAAGGAAGCTAGAGTGTGAGGCAGGTCGGCAAAGGGGTCTTTTCAAGTGCTTGGTAGAATTCTGACCTAGATTTGCACATAAGAGACTATGGGAATCAAGGAGGGAAAAAATCATAGGCAGGAACAAGCAAAACAATTCCCAGGGCTCACATAAGGTAAGAGATAGTCACTATTTCCCACAGCCAGAGTGGAAAAATATCTTCATACACATGGCACTGGGTAAGTTTCTTAGAGAGTTATTGTCTCAGTAGTGGTCCAGATTAGCCCTCAAACTACCCCAAGCAGAAGAAGCATGAAGAAACCACAAGATACCTCATAATAAAATTGCTTAAGTCAGTGCTGAAGAGAAATATTAACATCAGCCAGGCAAGGAGAAAAAAACAAATAGATAGACATGTGAAGTATAGAGGAATGCCAGCAGACCTGTCATCAGAATCCACTCAAGCCAGAAGAAAATAGTGGAACGTCTTTAAAGTGCTGAAAGGGAAAAGAAAATCAACCTAGAGTTCTATATCCAGCCAACACATATTTTTAAAATAATATAAAAATAAAGACTTTTTTATACATAAAAAGGCTAAGAGAATTTATTGCTGTCAGACCTCCACTGTGCAAAGTGTTAAAGTAAATCTTTCAGGATAAAGGAAAATATCAGAAATTTTATCTACACAAAGGAATGAAAAGCATTTGAAGGAGTATACATATATTTTGAAGACATTTAGGAGATAATAGACTTTTAGAAGCAAAAATAACTATATTTTGGAGTCTATGTAGAGGTAAAATAATGTAAAGGTAAAAATCATGACAAAATGGCACATGTAAAAGTAAAATCATGACAAAATAGCACAAAAGCCAGAAGCAGAAAATGGAAATACACTGTTTTAAAGTTCTTATACTATATGTGAACTTGTATAATATTATTTGAATGTAGAAGTTAAATATGTATATTATACAGACTTTAGAGCTACCATTTTAAAAAAATAGAGGTTTAGTTAATAAGCCAACAATGGAGATGAAGTGGAATAAGCAAAAACACTCAATACCAAAGTGGCAGGAAAAGAGAAACAGAGATTAGGTAGAATGAATAGAAATGAGTAGCCAGAGGGTAACTTTAAGCCATAGCCTGTCAATTGCATTAAAAGTCAACAGTATGATTAAAAGGCAGAGATTGTCAAGTTGATACAAAAACAAGACCCAATCATATGCCATCTAAAAAATCCAGTTTAACTATAATGGAACAGGTATCTTAAGGGTAAAATGATGGAAAATTATGTACCATAAAATAGTAATCAAAAGAAAGCTAGAGTAGTGATATTCCTATGAAACAAAGTAGATTTTGAAACAAGTTCCTTTTCTTTTGAAATAAGTTCCTTTCTTACTAATAAAGTTACTAAATTATCAAGCCATTTCAATTTAAATATATACACAGAATAACTAGCTCCAAAGTGCACAAAACTAAAAGAGAACAGACAAGAAAGACAAATCCACAATTATATTTAGATATACTAACACCTTACATTCAATAATTAATGGAAGTAGAAGACAGAAAATCAGTGAGATTACAGTAGTCCTGAATGACAGATACTATCAACCTATTCAATAGAATTGACATTTATAAAACCTTCACCCAAAACAATAGAATGCACATTCTTTTCAAGTTCACAAAAAACATTCCCGAGACAGACCATTTTCTAGGACATAAAACAAGTCTCAAGAAATTTAAAATAATTGGAATTTTAAAAAGTATGTTCTTTAACCACAACAGAATTAAATAAAAACAACAACAACAAAAACCAACATCAGAAAACCAATATCAAAAACTAACATCAAAACATCAGAATACCTAGAAAATCCCCAGATATTAAATAACACATTCCTAAATAAAACATGAATCAAAGAAAAAGCTTACATAGAAGAAATAGAACATATGTTGAACTAAGTGAAAATTAAAACACCCCATCATGAAAGTTATGAGATGCAGCTAAAATAGTGGTTAAATGAAAATTCATAGCAATAAATTCTTACATTGTAAGATTTCAGAATCATTGATACAAATTTCTACCTTCAGAAACTATAAAAAGAAGGGAAAATTAATCCCAAAGTAAACAAAAAGGAGGAAGTAAAAAATGAGAAGTATTTAATGAAAAAGAAAATTAAAAACAATATAAAATATCAAGGAAATAAAAAGCTAGTTGTTCGAAAGATCAATAAAATTGAAAAATCTATAGTCAGACTGTGGAAGAAAAAGAGAAGATATAGGTTATCAATAACGGGATTAAGGGAAAAGATATCACTTGCAACATTTAATACAAACATTAAAAGGATAACAGAATAAAATGAGCAACTTTATGGCAATACATTTTAACTTACATGAAATAGACAAATTCCCTGTAAGGCGCACAAAGGTTACTAGTGAATTTTAACAAACATTAAAAGGTGAAATAATATAAATTCTATACCATACTATACTATTCTATTCTGTACTAACTCTTCTTGAAAATAGAAGACTCTTCCCAAATCCCTCTATGAGGCTAGCATTATCTATTAACCAACACCAAAGAGAACACAAGGCAAAAGAACTACTTATCATCATTTCTCATAAACATAGATGCAAAAAAATTCTTTACAAATGTTAGCAAGCCAAATTCAGCAATATATAAAAAGAGGATTGATCATCACCAACTGGGATTTAGCCCAATAACACAAGATAGGTTCAACGTTTGAAAATCAATTGTAATTCATCATGTTAACAGACTAAAAAATGGAAAACATGGGCATCTCAATAGATGCAGAAAAATCCTTTGACAAAATTCAACACCCATTCAGAAAAACTCTCTTAGCACATCTAGGAAAAGAATGAAGTTTCTTTAACCTGACAAAAGTCATCTAACAAAAAACCTAAAGTTAACATCATACTTCTTGGTGAAAATTTGAATGTTTCCCCCCATAAGTTAGGGAATGAGGACAAAATGTCCCCTCTTAAAATTTCTATTCAACATTGTATTATAAGTCCTAGTCAGTGTGATTAAAGAAGAAAAGGTGGGGGGACCTTACAGCTTGTAAAGAAAGAATTAATGCTTTTATTTACAAGCAATATGGTCAGTTATAACGAAAATTCTGTATCTACAAAATATTACAAAAAGAGATCTAATTGATTTCTAACAAAGGTGGCAATTGATTTTCAACAAAATTGACAAGGCAATTCAAAGGGGGAAAATACATTTTCAACAAATCATGTGGAAATAATCAGAAAGCTTCATATATGAAATAAAAGTAAGAGAAAGAGAGAGAGAGAGATTAAACTTTGGTTCTTAACTCATACCATCTATAGAAATTAACACAAGGGGCACCTGGGAGGCTCAGTCTGTTAAGCATCTGCCTTCAGCTCAGGTCATGATCCCAGGACTCTGGGATCAAGCCCTACATCAAGCTCCCTGCTAGGTGGGGAGCCTGCTTCTCCCTCTCCTTCTGCCTGCTGTTCCCCCTGCTTGTGCTCTCACTCTCTCTATAAAATAAATGAATAAAATTAAAAAAAAAAGAAAAAAATTAACACAAAATTGATCATAGATCTAAGTTAGAGAGCTAAACCTATAGCACAATTAGAAGAAAACATAGGGGAAAATCTTCATGACCTTTGGTTGGGCAAAGAATGATCACTCTTTATGCTGCTGATAAAACGTCTGTTTCATCATGAAATGACTCCACAAAGATGAAGCAATGTTACTTTTCAACTTTACTCTTCAAAGGATGACTAAGATTATCATTCAGGAGAAAAAGAAGTAATTTCAATGCCCATAACAGAGAACTCAGTTTATTGTGATTTATCCAGTTAGAGGTCTTTAAGTTGTTTTTTGTTTTCTTTGGTCTCCTAAAATAGGAAGCACATGAAGTAGGAAGTTCAAGGTAAATTAATTCCATGATGCCACTAGAGACCCTAGAATTTTCTATCTTTTCCCTCAGCCTCCATTTAGATTCTTCACGCATGTCTTCTCAGGGTAAAAAATGGCGGCTACGTCTCTTGTATTACATCAGTGTTTCACGCAGGAAGAATAATAAGAGCAAGGAGCCAAAGGTGTTTACCTGCTTTTAAAGAGCTTTCTGAGAAGCCACACTTGGTAAATTTTGTTTGCATTTCATAAGCTGGAAGAGGGTGGCTGGCCATATCTACCTGCAAGGAAGGCTGAGAACTAACTTCCTTCCTTCCTTCCTTTTTTAATCAGGAGATTTAGGATCACAGCAACAATTGAGATTCTGATGGTAAGGAATAAAGGGAAATCAATATCTAATGGTAAGAAAGTGTCAGCTACAGGCTCTCTTCCGTGCAGTCAGTGAAGGGCTTATGTTCACTGGCTGTCTCATACTGAAGATATTATATCTGCATACAGAATTGTAACCTAATTAGATTTTGGATCTTTATAGACCTAGAGAATAATCCAACCATATCTACAGTAACCTCTCCTTTTCTTTGGTGTAAATTTTGATGAAAAAGTGAAATAATGATGATCTGAGGTGTGGAACGACTGAGATTCCTAACTATCAAACATAAATATTGTATTTTGGGATGCCTGGGTGCCACAGTCAATTAAATGTCTGACTCTTGGTTTTGGCTCAGGTCTTGATCTCAGGGCTGTGAGATCAAGCCCTGCATAGGGCTCCACACTCAGTGTGGAGTCTGCTTTATGCTGTGTCTTTTTCTCTCTTTGCCCCTCCCCCACTCTCAGATAAATAAATGAATCTTTTTAAAAAATATTGTATTTCTTCAGATTCTTCTAATCTTGACTTAAAAACATTAAAGAAAAGGATTTTCTTTTTTTCTAAGAACTCATGAATTAGGTTACCCTACCTAAGCATTTTAAGTATATGTCTGAATTGTGCCTACTTGAAATGCTAATTCGTCAAAAAACTGCACAAAACACCACTTATTTAATACTACTTTTTATTTTTTAACAAATATATGGGTGCTTGACAAATGGCATCCTGGGATGTTCATCAGGGAGGAATTTTCATCTAACATGATTGCTTACTTTGTCTCAAAAAATAATTAATTTGTCAGTTAATGAATTGTGAAATAATTCATTTACTTTAAGAAGAATTATAACCTTTTTCAAAAGCAACTGTGAATTTTGAGAAAAAACAGACACATTCAGAAACAATGAGGAATACAGAAGCACTGCTGCAAATGAAGTAATGATAAAAGAAGGACCTAGAAAAATCTGAATTTTGTTCTTTATTCCTCTACTCTAATTTTCTAAGACTTGCAGAAATTTACTTTGACTCTACATAATGTCAAAAACATCCAAATGCAAAATGAAAGAGGTTTTGATAACTTTTAGACATAGCTTTCATCTATTTGCACTTCAATTTTCTTGACACTGAGAAAAGCAATGTCTGTTCCTTACCCACTGTGAAGAGATTTTCTTTCAAAGTTTGAATTCTTTAGCCAAATTGATTCCATCGTGCGAACAATACACAATTTCACCATGAAGAAAAGGATTTTATTGCCATCATTTTGGACCCTTCTTCTTCTGTTCAAACACAAAGCAAGTTCCTAACTGAAACAAGCTTGGAGCAGTTGTAATTAATAGAAGCTTAACTTGAAATTGATGAAAAGAAAGGTAAAGGGAAATAAAATTACTACTTTTTGAATATGCTAAGAATCAGAAAACCTGATCTAATTCTGTCATTAACTAGGTTTGAGAGGTTGGACTAACACAGATCCACGTCTTGGCTTCACATTTCTGTTACTACATGAAGATATAATGCAACCAATATCTACATTTACAAATGTAGGATCCGTTCAGGGACGCCTGGGTGGTTCAGTTGGTTGGGCGGCTGCCTTCGGCTCTGGTCATGATCCCGGGCGTCCTGGGATCGAGTCCCACATCGGGTTCCTTGCTGGGCGGGGAGCCTGCTTCTCCCTCTGCCTCTGCCTGCCACTCTGTCTGCCTGTGTTCACTCTCTCTCTCTCTCTGACAAATAAATAAATAAAATCTTTAAAAAGAAAAATGTAGGATACGTTCATTTTCCAGTTACTGTTTTATCAAAGAGAATGTGAATATGATACTGAGCCACAAAGAAATAACTTTCTTTCTGGTTTGTTATACTTATAAAAATGATTCAGATTCTTCAGGGACAATCTCACTGGGTCTCTCAAAACAAGGCATCACTTGGGTTTGCACACAACCATAGCTGAGCTGTTCAGCTTGAACTGTTGAGCTGAGCATTGACTGACACATCACACCTAAGTCCCAGAAAAACTAAAAGAACTCTTATGAAGCGTATGTATGGACCAGGCTGGAATAATTGACCAACTAGAGCCAATAGTTTGCCAGTTCACTGGACAATAATTATAGTTGGCATTTTCTTAGCATAGACTTTTTTTTTTTTTTTTCTAGGCATTGGGATTTTAATATAGTATCTCAGGTCTACAGAACAAAAAAAACTCAACCAGGGGCATTAGTAGTCCTATTAGAGGAAACCAATTCTCCTAGAGGTTTGGTAATTGCCCAATGGCCAAATACTCATGAAATCCCAAAGATGAGATTCAAACCCAGTCCAGTTGACTGCAGAGACCATGCATTCTCTGCCTTTCGCCCATTTAAGGCTCAGTCATTTCCTAAATTTTGAGGGGTTTTAGGTTCCTTAAAGGTCATTTCCAGGCATCACTGTCTTTTGCCAAATTAGAATCGCCTGGCATTTCCTAAGTGGTAGGAAACTTGTGGAGAGTCCCTGGGAAGTATAATAAAATACACAAGAGTAGAAAGTTGTCTAGAAAAACCACAGAGCTCCCTTAAATGAGAATACTAAGCAAAGGATTATGGATACGCTAACACTTGAGTTGGGCTTGAAGGAAAAGGAAGGTTGACAGACGGGGTAAGTAGAGGCAGATGGGAACATTGGATATGTTGCAGGAGACATGGAGACGTTCCTTCCCACAGAGGCAGAGAGGGAGTTGTAGTTGAGTTGGGCAATAATATTCAAGGAAAGGAAGGTAAGGCAAGACTTAATGTGTGCCAGTCATATCCCAAGCCTTCTGCTAGATTTTTCATAGTCAACATTTCAAGGCCCTCCCAGTAGGGATGGAGGGTGTCAAGACAGAGTGTGTGTTTGAATTATTTGACAATGACAGTCCAGTGAAGTCTTTTGAACAGAATGTAACCAGATTAGTGCCAGGATTTTAGAGAGATTATTATTTTGTCAGTCTTCTACCAAATATATTAATCATACGGGGGGAAAAGTTGATAGGAGAACAGTTAAAGGGAAGTGGGACACAAACCCATGGACACAGACAAATACCTGGATATACAAATGCTTTCCTCTGCCCCACCTCCCAAGCAATGATCTGCATTTTTTTTTCATTTTTTTAAGGGCTATTCATTACTTTTTAATTTATGATAATGAAGTTATGAATAACAGCTCGTATTTTCTAAGAACTTATTTATGTACTACAGTATGTTCTAAGTGCCTCATATCATTTTTTCAATGTATATAAAGGCAGACAGTTAGTCTCATTTGATAGAAATGGAAACTGAGATTTAGACCGATGAAGGCACATGCCCAAGACCACACAGCTGGTAAGTGCTGCCGCTGGCATTCATACTTAGCTGTGAATCCAGAGATTTTGTTCTTAACTACTGTGCTACCAAAGAACAGGCCAAGGAAAGAAATGTCTTGCCATTTTGAGAAAAACTTTGTTTCTTTTCAGTGAAGTTGAAAAATTGACTTTTGAGGCCTGGATAGTAAGGGAGCTAACAGAATGTTAAGAGCATTCCTGATATTAGTCAGATGGCTAGAGATAAGTCTTTGGGTAGGGAGCCAATAAAACGCGCCCACTTAGAAGGAAGGAAACTTCAAAGTTCTATTTAAAGGAGATCCAGTGAAAATCACTTTGAAAATAGGAAGTAGAGCCAAATATATCTGTGAAGCACATCAAATACCCATTGTGCTTCCAAAATCAAGATCCAGCTGAAAGAGCTGAGGGGAATTATGGAGGAGTCTCTGTGTGAGCAGGTGGGTGGTTCTGCAATGTGATAAGATAAGGGGAGAATGTGTTGGAAGGACTGACTCATTCTACTCCCTGCTGCAGCTATTCTGAGCTTAAAGATAAGGTTTAATCACTGAACTCAATTTGCTGTTAAGGTGACTTGTAGAGAGCTGAAGATAATTGCAACTGGATCTCAAGTCTCGGTTAAATAGTCTCTTAAGTGACATTATCCACAGTGTCATGGATCCTCATGGAGGCCAAAGTGTTCCCACTATAGTTTCAATACCTGTGAAGGATCTGAGGGTTGTTTCAGGTGGCTTTACGGAGTGTCAGCATTTTGGTGAATTTACCATTGGTCCAATTTCTGGATCTAGCAAGTTTATCACTAGGAGAAATTGCAATGGAATTTATTCATGCCACCCAATTGTACAGTATGCTGATTTATAAACCAGAATTCACTTATTAATTTGAAAACCTTAAATCCTTTTTGGAATGATTCAGAATATAAATAATGGGAGGCTGAGTGACAACATGGAAAGAGCAGATGGTCTAGATTTAGACAAAGCTGTTTCTGAGAACCTAGTTTAGCTAGATGACCTTGAGCCACATCTTAACAGCTCAGAGTTGCAGTTTCCTTTGGGAAATGGAGGTGAGGTTATGGAATAAGGCTAATTTGACTTTAGAATACTCAGGTCAATTGCAAGGGACATGGTGGAGAGAAGCACTGTAGGCTGCTAAAGTTAACCCCAGCAATCATGGATTGGTGATCAAGGTCCCAATCAGGGGGGTCCCAAGAGAGGCAGATGTCAGGTGTAGGTTAGACTAGGGGTATTATAAGGAGTCTCAGTCTGGTGGGTGGATTGTGGCAGTATCAGAGATCCTTTACATTTTAGAAGACACTGGACTGTAATATTCTTCACCCCAAAGTATGGAATTGTCAAGACATTAAATCAAGGCTTTGATCAAATGGCATTGAGTTCAGTGCCTGGCACAAGTGATAGACAGGTATTGAGGGGGGGCACCTGGGTGGCTCAGTGGGTTAAAGCCACTGCCTTCGGCTCGGGTCATGATCCCAGGGTGCTGGAATCGAGCCCCACATCGGGCTCTCTGCTCTGCAGAGAGCCTGCTTCCTCCTCTCTCTCACTGCCTGCCTCTCTGCCTACTTGTGATCTCTGTCAAATAAATAAATTAAAAAAAAAAAAAGACAGGTATCCAGGGAAAATTCAGATGGAATTCTGTGCACTGAGTCATATGTTATTGTTGTTATCATCATCATCATTATTGGAGGACAGTCCTGGTGCATCTGTTCTAAGCCCTAACATTCGATTCCAATTCCTTCTGTGTGATGAAAGCAAGGTTGTTATCTTCCTTGCCATCTTTATGACTAACTTTGGGCAAATGTCAAAGATCAAGTCAGGGAGGCAAAGAAGAGTAATAGAGTAAAAGATATGTGTTAGTAATGAGGCCCCTCCGGGGAGTTTTGGAAAGTACACTGAACTCCTATGGAGCCTCTCTTCCTAGTGCCAGTAAGGTATCATCTGGGGATGCTTGTATGTTGCCATCTAAGTAGTATTGGCACTGCACCCTCCCCCAATTTCTCAACCTAAGGAAGCCATACCAAGATTTCTTTGAATTTTTTGTTCTAGTTTCAAGGAGATACTTTTTTTTTTGTTTGTTTTTTCCTTCCATCCCTTTCTTTCCTTCTTCTTTTTCTTTCACTTTGGGAATTTCTATTATACACCACAATGGCCAAGATATGAAATCCAGTCCATTCTTCAAGCTTAAGATATACCTATCACCTGTCCCCCCAACCAACACACACACACACTCACACACACACGTGCACACACACACACATTCTCAAACAAAGTGATCATGCCTTGGTAGATTTCAATTGAAAACTTAAACTTGAAGAATTTTTTCTAAAACTCCCCTGAGGAGAAGGTTGATACAACGTAACAACAAAAAAAAGATAATATAAAAGTAAACACTGCTGAAGCGTGTCCCAGTAATTTGTCGTCAATGAACCAAGGCAAAAACAAACCTTTCTTGTCATCACTGTAGTTTGAATGGCATATTCACTGACCAAAAACTTTGTGGGTCTGTTTTTTCTAAAATTCCAGCACACTAAACAGAAGAAACAATTAATTGTTAGGTGGTCCATAATTCCATTGGCGGATTAACATGCTTAATCATGCATACCTTTCCCACTTGAATTCCTAAAATAGTAAAGAAATATCAGGGGTAATAAAATAGCTTCAAAATACAAAGATAATTTAAACAGTAATTTTCATATATAAAGTAGATCCCTGCCATTCGTACTAATGATGGGGCACCAGCTGTGCTGCATTATAAGCTATTCTCCAGGGGAGAAATCAGCAAAACAGAACCAGACTGCAGACTGGAGTGCGATGGGGGAAACCTGACTAAGATAGCAAAGCTGCTTGCTTCTTTCTTTCCTCTTGGGAAGGGACCAGGATATCAAATCAATGAATATGTGGCCACCTGGAAGCTCTCCCTTGGGCTTCTCAGCTCTAGGTGATAAATATTGTCCCCAACCCTTTGGGGAAGAGTTCTCAGGGACAAGTGGAGGTTGCCACGTTCTTAGTAAGGAAGCTTAGTGCTTGCTGACACCAAGAACTTTGGGAATAGTTCTGATAGAGATGGGCAGGAAGAAAAAATACCCAAAGGTCTCTGCTCCCTCAAGCCAACCAGCTGAACCTTCAGTGTTAGCCTCTAATTCTGCGGAGAGCTAGTGAACTACAGAAAACCAAGGATCTTTGTAGAAAGACTATTGAGACTGGTTCTTACAGGAAGTTGGGTAGTTGGAGAGGTGTAGCCTGAAACCCATAGAAAATTCCTTTCTGAATTTCCAGGAGCATTTCCAGATCCATGTTGCTCATTTAGAGGACCTCCTAGTATACCAGGGGCCTGCATTCCAGTGGCTCAGAGCCCGAGTGTCAGGTAATATTACAGGTATCTAGGTCCAGACTGTAGCTACCAGAGACCTACAGTTTTGATACAGCATAGGGAATGATTTGAATATATTGCACATTAAATTATATAACTCTTTAAAAAATTAAATGTTGCAAAAGTTAGGCAGGCTACAATATCATCTTTATATGGGTTTTTGTTCTTACTCCTTTTGATCCTAAAAAAGAGTAAAAAAAAATACTTTCTTTCTTTTCCCAGCATTTTTAGGTTGGATTCTTTAAGACTTGGGTGTGCAGTTTTTCAAGTAGGAAAGAATTTGTTATTGCAACTAATACATCTTGCTTTATCAACCTGGGATACCAAAGAAGATCATATTCTTTTTCATATTCAAAGTAGATGATACCAAACCCCTATCCACATGTTGCAAAGGTACCTCTTTTTTCTGTCTGGGCTCTCTCTCTTGTGATAACTGCAAAACTTCAGGGATGCTTTTTAAGCGCAAGTTAGTCCAGAGAAGCCTGGTTAGTGTTCTACTCTTCACTATATTCCTGCCCTATCTGTTCATGAAAACTCAGCCATCCTAACATCTACCTTGTCTCATGAAGGGCAATCTGCCTTGAACAGAGCAGGTGCCTCAACACTGGGCTGGTAACCCAGTAAAATGGCAATCTTAAGTGTGTTCTTGAGGTGTGTTCTCTGCTGAGGTACTTCCTACAACAGCAGTGAGGTATAACATATACTTGTACAAGTTTCCTAGGGCTGCTGTAACAAGACCACAAACCAGGTTGGTTAGAATAAGATAGATTTACAGTCTCAGAGTTGTGGTGGCTAGAAATCTGAAATCAGATTTGGCAGGGCCATGCTCTCTGAATCCTCTGGAGGATCATTCTTTGACTTTTCTGAGCCTCTGGTATTGCTGACAATCATTGGTATTCCTTGGTCGCATGGACACATCCAATCTCTGCCTTCATCATCACATGGTGTTGTCCTGTGTGTGTGTGTGTCTGTGTTCAAATTTGCCTTATCTTATAGGAACATTAGTCTTTGGATTAGGACTTACTCCAACTCAGTATGAATTCACCTCACCTTGATTGTCAGCAACTTGATTATTTAACTTTCCTCCTGATCTGCACCTAGCTCTAATGTTCTGTCCTCTGACTTTTGCCATGATTTCAGCTTCACAAAAAAGAACTTCATTGATTTGAGGTCCTCGTGTTCTAGACAGACAGTCCAAGTCAAATATAAATTTTATACACACACACACACACACACACACACACACGCACAGCATCTTCTTTCTACACCTGTTCGTGCAGCCCAATATATAATCTTCTATGGATGCTGAATTCACCTCCTAAGTTGGACACTAGCCCAGCTATATGCTTATTAGAACCAGGTCTCTATTCTAAAAGGGTTGAGAAGTTAAAATCGTACTGAAAAAGTCTTATCCCAGTTGAACTGAGGAATTAATTAATTCCCTTAATCATTTAATCTAGTAGTATCCAATATAATTTTCTGTGAAGATGGAAAAGTTTTATTTCTGTACTGGCCAATTCAATAGCCACTACTCACATATGATTACTGAGTACTTGAAATGCAGCTGATGTGGCTGAAGACCTGATTTCCAATTTTATTTAATTGTAATTAATTTTCATTTAAATTTAAATAGCAACATGTAATTAGTGGTTACTGGATTGGACCGCACAGATCTACTCCATTCCTTTAATGTAAAGGAATATATGACAGAACAACAGTTAATCCTTCAGAAGCAAATAATAAAATTGAATTCATTTGTTATGATAAGAGCTTTATAGGCTCTTAAGGGTAAAAGAGAGAAAAGGTGATGTACTGGATATGGCAGTCTAACCAAATAATTCCAGGACAAAATGAGTGAGGTGTATCATCATTAATGTGTTTTTAGAGACTGAGATCTTCATCTTTCTAAGCATACTTCAAGAGCTATGGAAAATCTGACAAAGGTGAAAATGTTTGAAACATATTCAACCACATTTTCTAGAAGCCAGATGAGACCCTGGAGAAGAAAGGACCTAGCCTTTCCTGACGAGGATCTCAGCCACTTGTAAAACTGGTTGGCTCACATTTGAAGTTACTGCACTCGTAGGAGATAGATGAAGGTATTATCCTCACATTTTCAGATTGTCTCTTTTAATTTCTCTGAGTCCAATTTAGTGTTTTCTTTGGATAAATTGCTTTATTAGTATTCATGTGCAAAATATTATTCAGACTTTAAAAATAGAAGATGTCAAAGCTGAGGTAATATATCTGATTGGGAGATTATCTTGTTCCTGAACTGGAAATCCAAAGAAAGCAAAGAAAGAGAGACAGTTAAGGTTATTGACCTAAGGAGTGTGTCCATCATAAGGCCTGAGGGAAATATCTTCTTATGCCGCACAAAGATGAGTTACTTTATGAAGAACTTTAATCGGTTTGACTCAACTTTAAGATGTTGGGGCTTCTAAGTTCCATATGTTTCCATGGTTGTCAATAAATCCTCACAGAGAAAAGTTTTAATTAAAGGTAGCTGAATCTGGAATTAGTATAATTTACCTTCTGATCACATGGGATACATCTAGAGAAGATGTAGGTATACTGAGCAAAGGAAATGGATGAATTGAGAAAGAATTTTTAAAAATATTTTTTAAAAGATTTATTTATTTATTATTTTAGAAGAGAGAGAGCGAGAGAGAGAGTGGGGGGGTGGGGAGAATCTCCCACAGACACCCTGCTGAGCACAGAGCGCACTGTGGGGCTCCATCTCACAAGCCTGAGACAGGACCTGAGCTAAAACCAAGAGTTGGATGCTTAACTGACTAAACCACCCAGGCACCTAGAGAAATAATTTAATGATATAAAGAACTCTAATAGCTAAATGCAATTGGAAATAAACGTCTATAGGCACAAAACCTTCGGTCTTTTTCTTTCTGAATTCTACTCCAAAGATGAGGTAATCACCAGCAGATATGAATTTGATGTCCATTTTTTCTTTTCTTTTTTTTTAACTTTGAATGAGAATGAACATCTTATCATAAATTTAAGTCATTTTTATTTCTTGAACAGCTAGCATCAGTTTGAAAAAATATTCTTTTTTAAAATTTTTTTTATTTTTTTAAAGATTTTATTTATTTATTTGACAGAGAGAGATCACAAGTAGGCAGAGAGGCTGGAAGAGAGAGAGGGGGAAGCAGGATCCCTGCAGAACAGAGAGCCCGATGCGGGGCTCGATCCCAGGACTCTGGCATCATGACTGGAGCTGAAGGCAGAGGCTTTAACCTACTGAGCCACCCAAGTGCCCCCGAAAAAATATTCTTATGCCTTCACATTTAATTAATTAAATTTTAAAAATTAATGGTGCTTAACATGTATTCATATCTTAGTGATATAAACTGTGTACTTGACCTCATAATTCTCTTTAGGCCTCTTCAATTTTCTCTTCTAAAAGTGCAGGGGTATATGTGTTCATGAAATGGATTATCATCAAGGTAGCTTTTGTTCAGCATATCACTATATGACTCCATTGGCAAGCTTATATAGCTGTCCCTTTGTTGTCTGTATTTTTTTTTATTGTGTTATGTTAGTCACCATAAAATACATCATTAGTTTTTGATGCAGTGTTCCAAGATTCATTGTTTAAGTACAACACCCAGTGCTCCATGCAATACATGCCCTTCTTAATGCCCACCACCAGGCTCACCCATCCTGTCCCCCTAATACCCTCAGTTTGTTTCTCAGAGTCCACAGTCTCTCATGGTTTTTCTCCCTCTCCAATTTCTCCCAATTCACTTTTCCTTTCCTTCTCCTAATGTCCTCCATGTTATTTATTATGTTCCACAAGTAAGTGAAACCATATGATAATTGACTTTCTCTGCTAGACTTATTTCACTCAGCATAATCTCCTCTAGTCCCATCCTAGATGCAAAAGTTGGGTATTCATCCTTTCTGATGGCTGAGTAATATTCCATTGTATATATGGACCACATCTTCTTTATCCATTCTATCTGTTGAAGGGCATCTAGGCTCTTCCCACAGTTTGGCTATTGTGGACATTGCTGCTATGGACATTCAGGTACATATGGCCCTGCTTTTCACTACACCTGTATCTTTGGGGTAAATACCCAGTAGTGAAATTGCTGGATCATAGGGTAGCTCTATTTTTAATTTTTTGAGGAATCTCCACACTGTTTTCAAAGTGGCTACACCAACTTCCATTCTCACCAACAGTGTAAGAGGGTTCCCCATTCTCCACATCCTCTCCAATATTTGTTGTTTACTGGCTTGTTGATTTTGGCCATTCTAACTGGTGTAAAATGATATCTCAATGTGGTTTTGATTTGAATTTCCCTGATGGCTAATGATGATGAACATTTTTTCATGTGTCTGCTAGCCATTTGTATGTCTTCATTGGAGTAGTGTCTGTTCATGTCTTCTGCCCATTTTCTGACATGATTATCTGTTTTTTGGGTGTTGAGTTTGAGAAGTTCTTTATAGATCTTGGGTATCAGCCCTTTGTCTGTAGTGTCACTTGGGAATGTCCATATATTTTTAATGGCTTTCCAGTTATTCCTTGAATTATTTTTTTATAATACTTGTATATAAAACTTGTAAATAAAATCTCCACTTTCAGTAGATGGGAATCAGCTTCTCTGAAATGTAAATTTTGGATAATTTGCTTTCTTAAAGCAAAATACTCAATCTGTGTGTCTATGTAGCTAAGGATACAAGGCCTCTCCGTCTCTCCCTTCCTCCCTCTTTCCTTCCTTCTTTCATTCTTTCTTTTTATCATATTGCTTTCTGGATGTTGGTGAAAATTATGAGGATTGACTGAGGAAATACACTATTTTAATATTTTGTCTTTCAAAATATTAGTGAAATCTTCAGTGTCTAAGCAAAGCCTGAATAGGAGTGTTGCCTGATTTCCATGGTGAGGTGTGAATCAATGTGTTATGAAACCCTCCTCTCCTCTGTTACCCATCCTTCATACTCATTTCCCAAAGAAAAGAATGCTTTTCTTTTCATTCTCAGATTCTCCTTTTATTTATCTTATTAAGCCCTTTATTTTGCATAAAGATGAGGAGATGTTTTACTGTTCATATCATTGTCACTTGCCAGGGAACTGATTTATCATATGTGACACTAGAAAAAATAAAACACTAATTTATATTCATGAAGTCCTCATTTATGCTTTCTAAACAGATATAATACAATTTGTCTAACCTCTCCAGGAGTTTCTAGAGTCCTATCATTTTATGACATTTTCTGTCCAGTATAAACAGGAGAAAAGTAGTACATGAAAGGTAAAAATATTATAAATATAATTGAATTGAATATTTTTAGACAAATGAAAAATAGAAAGAATTACTAAGTGATATTTTAGTTCATAAACTTAATTTTATAATATGTCAGAAGATGGCATAGAAAATTTGACTTGAAATTTGAGCATTATCATAACATTTCTGTCATGTACAAAGAGATATCTAAGTTGACAAACAAGCAAACAAAAACCAAAAGACACTTCCAACTACAGAAACCTTATAAGAACTTCACAAGTAAACTTATGACATGCCAAATCTTTTCTTTTTTTTTTTTAGATAGACTGTAAATTTTTATCATAAAGCATATCTCAGCCAACGAAACAAAAAATAAATAACATTTTATCATTTTTTCAATTAGTGCCATAATATTCAAGATTCCCAGGGAAGGCAGAGAGGATCGAACAGTTTTATGTTTCAGTTTAAAGATCATTTTCTTAGAACAAGTACTTCCAAGTCCCCAGTCTTGACTAGGTTCCCCTGGTGTGTACCTTTGCAGCCCTATTTCCTCCATAGAGTTTTTTACAGTTATAAAGTAGGCAGTACTTTTGCAAACATTTGTCTCATGGCTGTCATCATTAGACCAAACTCCATGATGGAAACTGCATTGATTCTGTTCCCCCGCACACCCGAGGCTGAACACAAGACCTGCTGGATATCCGTACTGTGCCTGTTCAAAAACACATGTTGAATTAATGAGTTACAATTCTCCTAATCATCTTTAATGTATTTAAAGCATTTAACCTTTTCATAAGGACAGAGGGATGGCTCCCTCTGAAGGGAATTGGCTTTTTGGAGCCAACCTACTAGGTTGGCCCAGTGTATCACAACATTGGATTCTGTCAAGGGCCTAGGGATGCATTCTTTATATTTGCAATTATATCCTGGAAATAAAACCAGCAAGTAATGTATGGCTAAAGTATTTATTTATGTGATGAGGTCACAATTAGATTTACTCTGTGACTAAGCTACTTCTTCTTCCAACAGAAGTTCAAAGCTAAGGAAAAGGGATGCCTGGGTGGCTCAGTTGGTTAAGCGGCTACCTTTGGCTCAGGTAGTGATTCCAGGGTTCTGGGATCGAGTTCTGCATTGGGTCCCTTGCTCAGCGGGGACCCTGCTTCTTTCTCTGCCTCTGCCTGCCTCGCTGCCTGCTTGTGATCTCTCTCTCTCTCTGACAAATAAGTAAATAAAATCTTCAAAGCTAAGGAAAAGAAAATGCTGTAGGGCAGGGAGATGAGAGCTTCATTGACTAGCAGCTGAGCAGGCACAGAAAGCTTCAGAGTTGGGATCCAGTACTAAACAATGTCCTGTCTCACTAGGGCAGAACCAAATAAATGGAAATAGGGTAAAAAGCTTTTGTGAAGGGTGAGCGGGAATACAGCTGGTTGGTGAAGATGCCACAAAAAGACTGATGATGAGTCTGGTCTTTGGGACTGTTGAATGTTGGCATTCTTGAAGTACCACTAAAAAGCCCTGATGATCAGAAAAATCTGAGTTCATTATTCACAAAGTCAAGGAGAAGGGAGGGTGAAATCAGGATATTTTTGAGGCTTTGGAGTCTGATTTAAGGGTTAATATTGGGTAAGAATCATGATATAATAATGAATAATGCTTCAATGACCATAGGAACACAGATATTCAAGGTATGGAAACAATTGTCTGTCAATAGATAAATGGATCAAGAATGTGGTATATTTATAGAATGGAATATTAGTCTTAATAAAGTAACGAATCCTGTTATTTGTGACAGTACAGCTGGGCTTTGAAAGTATTATGCTAAGTGAAAAAAACCTGGCAGGGTCAACTAATAAAAGGTGTAAAAGTAATTGCCATGCATTGAAGAGGGTGGTGGGAGAAATAGGGAGAGGTTGGTAAAACACTATAAACTTTTAGCTCTAGAATGAATAAGGTCTGAGGACCTAATGTAGAACATGATGGCTATAGTTAATAACACTGTATTGCATACAGAAATTAGCTGAGAGTAGAACTTAAATATTCTCACCAAAGAAAAGAAAAGGGGTAAATATGTGAAGTGGTGGATGTATTAATTAAGTAGACAGTGGAAATCCTTTAAACTGTATATGTATATCAAATCATCACATTGTCCACTTTAAGTATCTCACAATTTAATTTGTCAATTATCCATTGATAAAACTGAAAAAGAAAAACACATAAAATTGGCGGGTACAACAAGGGAAGGGTTTTATGGTGAGGCTTCCAAGAATCTCAAAGACTAAACTGTCATTTGAGGTTATCTATTAAAAAGCCAGACAATCTGGTGTTAGGTGAAATAGGAATTTTGGAGAAATTTCCAAAATGAACAGTGAAGGTATCTGCAACTTTTATCTTCACGGGCAAGAGTTTCCTGGAATAGGAAATTCCTCTGGACAAATACTGTGGAATAATTAGGTCCTGTTTAAGGTGAGCAATGATCTGCATATGTGTGGACGGTTTTAGGTCTCTGTCCTCTTCCTGTTCTATGACATTCTTCTGTTTCAGGAAAAGGAGGCCCACTGAAGGAGCACTGGGGCAGTAATAGTCACCTTACCTCAGAACTGTAAACATCAGCAGTGGGAAAGGGCTATATCTTTGAACCAATCTCCTCTATCATGAGTGAGACTTATTCCTTAATGTCTACTTCAGAGTGTCTATTATGGCTCATGAATTTGAATCTCCTCATTTCCAGATTTCTAATGAAATAAATATAAAGCAATAAACAAGTAGTAGAGCAGAAGAGAGGAGAAGGAGCAGATGCTGCATTTACTTGTTTAATTCATGTGCTTTGAGACTTCCAGAAATATTTGGTGGGGAAAATTATTTATAGTGGGAACAGATAACATAAATGTATAAGGTTAGTAATTAATCATATAAGCAGGATAATACTTCTGAAAGGTATGTGGGGAAATGCCATTAGTGGGCCAGCTATAATTTGTTTTGTCTTATTATATGCTTGGTTAAAAATGGCCATTCTTATAATCAAATGAATACTAGATGAAGTGAGTGCTGTGATTCAATTTTAAAACATGAAAAATGTTTTTAATAAAATACTTATTTAAGTTTTGGGAAAAAAATATTGCAACATGACAAAAGGCATTAAGATGCTAAGCAGAATTCTGGAAAGAAAGCCAGCATGTCAAGGACCTTCCATGGAATGGGAGGCTGGCAAATCCTCCTGACCTGAGAAGACAAGAAAAACACATTAGAATTCTTACAGTATAAGACTCTACATGGATGTAGACCAACAAGGTCTTGACCAACAACAAGCCTTGACCAACAAGGCTCAGGTGATGGCAATGACATCATCCTTATTTTAAGTAACATAAAGGAAACTGGACTGGCTTGGGTATGCACGTTGTGCCTCCCTTCTCTTGGCCTTAACAGGACCCTTCTTCTTCCCCACATGCTTCTCTCTTAGGAGATGGTGTCAAGCCCATGTGAAAACAGAAGTCACAAACCCCAGTGCCCACAGAGAACAGGAACTTAACAGAAGATGAAGTGGGCCACAGTTAGATTAAGGAGAGTGAGTGTAGGGAATGGTGGTCATTCGTGAACTAAAAGGAGCACAGCTACTCAGATCTAGTTGATTGTTACCATGTAGGAATATTTTTGCTCCATGTGCCAAATGTTTCAATGTTTCAAGAAATGCTAGCCATTCAGATTTTTGTAGTTAGTTTTCTATTTATAAAGCATATTTTAACGGCCCCCCAAATTCCACACATCTGCAGGTTGAACTTCGCGGGCCTCATCTTGTTTAAATGGCTGAATTTTGAAGACATAATAGCCAATATACAATTGACTTTGTCCCTGGCTCAGAGATAGATGTCAGAAGGCAGGCCATTGCATCCTCTCCTGCCTAAAGCAGGATCTGAATTTCTACGTTTAGGGACACATTATTCTTTTAGAACAGGGGACCTTTTGTTCCTCATTAAACATTAAAATATCTCTGGTTATTAACTTACGGAGGTGATACAATAAATCTAATCTACCAGAAGCTTCTGCTGAAACTGATGGAAAGAGAGTAAAGCTCTGGGGAAGTGGTGCCACTGTGTTTAAAAAAAAAAAAAAAAAATCAGCTCTTCAAAATGCAGAAGTCCTGGCTTCAGCCCTAGAGATTCTAGTTCTCTAGAATTGGAGGAGAGGGCAAACCACTTGCTCAGTGAGCACTCCTGGGTGATTCTCAGGTACTTTTCTGGAAATAAGCGAACAAAAACCTAGGCAGCAGTTCTGGAACTTTAGTGAGCATTGAGTTCACCTGGAGGGCTTGTCCTAGCACACACTGCTAGTCCCATGCCCAGAGCTTCTGGTTCAAGAGGTCTGGGGTGGGGCCCAGGAATTTGCATTCCTAACCTAGTTCCAGGTGATGCTGCTGCTGCTGGTCTGGGGACCCCATTGCAATGCAGGCAGGTTGTCTGGGTGAACATGGTTAAGTGTACCCAAGGGCTGCGAGTGAGGACCAAAGAGGCTGGAATAACTTCATCTGCTTCATCGTGGTGCCTTGGCTTTTGTGCTGGAGCTCGAACCTGACAGCATAGCAGACTTTGCAGCTGGTTCATTCACTCATCAAATTATTTAGTGACACTTGGCAGGTGCTAGATACCATGCTGGGCATATGCCCATAAATTATCTTATTAAATCATTAATTAATTAATCCAACACATATCTATTAAGCATCCACCATTACCCAGGCTATTGGCTAGTTGCAGATAGGAGTCAGGTCTCAGCTTTCAATGAATCAGGAACCCAGAATCTCTTGGCTTCTCACGGTCTTTCATATTCAGAAGACAGCTTGAAGAAAATACTGGTTCTTTGTGGGTAAGCAAAACAGAGCACAACAGAGCTGGTTTGTTGTGTTATCTTGTGGAAATGATGTTCTGCACAGATCCCTGAAGCTCAGAGGGGGAGGCACTTCTGTCTGAACCGAGCTGACAGCCGTGGTCCAGTAGGCCCAGCAGGGACAGTGGGCACTTTCCCATTAGAAGCAACCAGGCGTCCCACAGTCACCCTGTGCTTGGCAGCAGGACCCCAGACACAATTTTTCTAGAAATGGTGCTTTGCCAGTGAAAACGAATGTAGATGAGACAGGCTGTCAAAACCTGCCCCACTGTAGCCCTCCTATACTGCTTCCTAGAAAATGCCCAGTGTGCCCAACAGGAGGCCTGCCTTTTCTCTATCTGCAGCTCATGGATTATAGCGGGCATGGGGGTCAGAAGCACCTATATTTCTAAAGTTACAGAGGCTGCCCCATACTTTACCTGAAAACAAATTTTTTTTTATTTTTATTTTTATTTTTTTTTAAATCTGGGCCAGAGGAGAGCTGAGAATTTTCTGGTGGTTCTGCATTGCTACATTGGATTCAGACCTCTTCTACAAATATAGTACAATGTTATGAAGACAAAAAGGGACTCTTGATTCAGTCTGATCTTTTTTTTCCTTCTTGGTTTCCTGAGTCTAACCATTTTCACAAAGTCTAAAAAAAGGGAATTATTCTCCAGACACTGTATATTGACAGTTTTGCATATGTTTAAGTGGATTGGTTCCTTTGTCTTCACAATATAGATCATTTCCTTGAGATATCCTTGAGATAAATATTATACTAATTTTAAAAATCATAATTGTTTAGCTTGCAATACTTGCACTGAAAGCTCTTTGAGAACTGTAACTAGCTAATTTAGGACTATATCTCTCCAGGAGAGAGAGAGACTTGCGAGAGCCGACACCCAATGTATATTCACTGAATATATACATGATAGAATGAAAAATGAACAAGCATTAGACAATACTGAGGAAGCAGGCTCGGGGGAGTGTGGTAGTGTCTTCAAGATTTTCTTGCTACAGAAGTAGGTGGGGACCTGTCTCTTGCCTTCCAGCATGGAGTTCACCATACTACCTCTGTCAGAACCCTGCTGACTTTCACTGGTAAGTATGGATGCTGGTTCTGTTACTAAATTTGAGATTTGAAGACTCCAAGGAGAAGTGAGCTAGTTGAAATTAAAAATAATTTGTTGGGAAGGTAGTTGTTTTTCCTTCTTAGGGAGCAAATGTAAGTGGCAAATTTGATAGAAAGTAAATTTATATTGGGGCACCTGGGTGGCTCAGTCGGTTAAGTGTCTGCCTTTGGCTCAGTCATGATCTCAAGGTCCTGGGATTAAATCTCTCACTGGGCTCTCTGCTTGGGTGGTGAGCCTGCTTCTCCCACTCTCTCTCCTTCTGGACTGTCTCTCTCTCTCTCTAGCTCACTTACTTGCTCTCCCTCAAATAAATAAATCTTTTTTAAAAAGGAAAATTTAAGTTAAAATTCTAGACTCAGGTAAAGATTCCAATAAAAACTCCAAATCCCATTAAAGCAGTTTTGGGGAAACATGTACACCTTTTACTACAGATATTTTAATTGACTTGATAAATTGAGTTTACCAGTAGGTGATAAAATGTCTGTTGGGCTGGAAGGAAGAATATTTAACTTCCATATCTGCTCAGAAAACTATTTAAACTTAGAATGCTGATCTTTATGGCTGGATAATAAGGATTATTTAACACTAGTGAATATAAAAACTTAAGTAGTTCCAAGAGTTCTCTATGTTTATCTCGTACATGCTCTGTCTCAGTTAACGGACTGCTCGTGTCTCAAGCTCCTGTGGTCTTGTCTAGTTCCACCACTTATGACTCTGAGATATTTCCCAACCCCGTTTCTCCTTCATTTCCTTTGACCAGTTTAATATGCCCATCACCTCCATTCTCTTTCTGCTTCAGTGCTGTCAACCACCATTGTGAAACACAAGACAGATGACGCCATTTCCTGAAACCCTACGATAGCTGTCCACCATGCAGAGTGATGTCCTAACCCTATAGCCAAGCATTCAGAGCTCCCTACAGCTTTGCTCCAGCTACTGTTTCTAGACTCCTCTTTCACTGTGTCCCTTCACACAAACTCTGTTCCATCCATGCTCAGCTACTCACTTCCCCTCTTCAGACATTAAATGAGGAAGACCACAGAGTGCAGGTGTTTAGAGTAGGGAGGAGTTCTGGAGGCATGTTGCCTGGGTTCAAGAGCCAGCTCCACTACCAACTCGGTGGCCTGGAGTCCATTCTATCACTTCTCTATGAAACAAGTATTGAGGGAACATCTGTGGGGTTACTGAGTTCCACATGAGAGGACTCACGCAATATGCCTAGAAGAGAGCCTATCAGTCATCACTGTCATCTTTCACACAGCCACTCAGGATCCCCTGCTGGTGCTGTCAGGGTCACACTCACCCTGCAGTTAACAGTATACATACCACTTTGGAAACCAACAAGAGGAATCAATTATTTTTCTGGATTCCTGCAGGATTTTAGTTGCCTTGAGTGGTGATGAAGTGTTTTGCTTTCTTCATATTCCCTCTCCAGATGATGCGATCCTTGAGACCAGGAGCACTATGGGATCCTTTCTTTTCATTTGCTGTGCCAGCACCATGCTTAGCACCTGGAAAATGCACATTAAACATTTGGTGATTATCTGTGAGATATTCAAAGCACTTATGTTTAAATACATCCAGGATAATAACCTGATTTCAAATGCCTACTACTCATATATCCTATTTAAAAGTTAATTTCAGGGACGCCTGGGTGGCTTAGTTGGTTAAGCAGCTGCCTTCGGCTCAGGTCATGATCCCAGCGTCCTGGGATCGAGTCCCACATCGGGCTCCTTGCTCTGCAGGGAGCCTGCTTCTCCCTCTGCCTCTGCCTGCCATTCTGTCTGCCTGTGCTCGCTCTCTCTCTCTCTCTCATAAATAAATAAAATCTTAAAAAAAAATAAAAAAATAAAAATAAAAGTTAATTTCACTCATTCAGCAGATACTTATCGAATACCTACTCTTGCCAGGCACTGTTGTAGACACCAGGGATTAAAGTAGTTAAAAAATAGGTAAATTTCCTGCTCTCAAGGAGCTTCGTAAAAATAGAAGATGGATGAAAGTGGATGAAAAGAGTGAATTAAAAAGATTTAAGAAGGTGATAAATGTTATGGGTAAAAGAAAAGCAGGGATGGAAATCATTGCCTTAGGTAGAGGTTGTCCATATAGATCTCATTGAGAGGTGACATTTGAGGAAACATGAGCAGAAGTTGTAGCACCTGAGGGGAGAACTTTCCAGGCAGAGGAACAGCCAGCACTAAGAGTGTGAGGTAAAGTTTGCCTGGAAAGGTTTAGGATGAGCAATGAGACCTTTGTGGCTGGAATGGTGTGACCCCAAGGAGGGAATTGGAGGAGTGACATCAGAGGTAACAGGAGCTGGAGCTTGTAGCAGCAGTGGGATTCATGCTGTTTGACTCGCTATCCTCACACTCTCACAGGCTACCCTCACCACCAAAGAACATTTTTGGGCCCAGTTCATAGTCTTCCTCTCCTTCCCACCTTTTGAACCTTAGTTCTAGATATTTTCAACACCCATGTAGATAAATCATCCAATGATGCAGCCTACAATTCCAGGTTCTCTGACCTCAGGTGACCCTTAACCTTTTCTCCAATAAGCCACTCTCAACCTGGATCATGACATTGTTTGGAAACTGCCTCATGAGACATGCTTACTTAATAGCTTTCCAACCCCATCTTCACGGGAGCTGTTTGTGGAAACTTCCAGACCTTCAGGTGACCGATGCTGCCATCTCTCTCATTCTACCTGTCCCTCAGGAGTGTCTTTCTGGTATGTTCAGTCCAGACCCAAACGTAATCATCTGAGTTCTTTTTATGCTTCTATTATAAGTTTATTGTAGCTAAATCCTTCCGCTGCTCTGTCCTTCAAAATTCCAATCCTATGTTAAATCCTGAAAATCTAGCTTCTTCAATCTTAATGGCAGAATTCTTCAGTGTTGTTAGAAAACAGAAAAGCACACCTAACCATGCCTTGGTATCACTCCAGATTTATGGTCCCACAATGTAAGTACTATTAAACTTGCCCACTGATCTTTTATTTCTCCTTTTTTCATTCGTGTTTTCCTTCCCTTTCACTGCCATTCTAAATGTCTGAGGTTGGCCTTTAACCAAAACAGGAAAGCTACCCTGCTTGACATAATCATCTTAATTTTTAAAAAGTTAACTTATTTTCAAGTAGTTAATACATGTACAAAATCAAAATCCAAAAAGTTAAAAAAAGGTGTATCGTTAAAAGTAAAGTTTCTATAAAAGTATCCCTTTAATACCCAGTTCCCTTTCAGAAGACAATCGGGTTTTGAACTTCTTATCTATCTGTCTAGAGACACACTATAAAATACTAGTAAAAACATTTGTACGTGTGTCTATAAACTCCAGTTGTAATCGTATGAGTATATATATGTTTGTGTGTAGACACACATGTGGCAGGACATTATAGACACTACCTTGCATCTTCTCCCTTTGCACTATAATTTGGAGATTTTTCCTCATCAGGGCATGTGGATCTTCCTGTTTATTTTAATGGCTGTAAAGTATTCCTTTGTCTGCCCATATCACCCTTTATTTAATCACCATCATGCCGATGGATGTTCAGGATATTTTCACATTTTGCTGTTATAGACAGTTCTGCCAATGAGAAACTATGTGTCATTTTTCACAAGTACTAGTTGTAATAGTCATAGAATATTCCTAGAAGTGGAATTGCTGACTAAGTGCATGAACATTTTAAATTTTGAAAAACATCTTAAATGTAGATAAATGATACCCAAACACCCTCCACAAGAGTTGTACCAATTTACATGTCTGCCAGCAATTACATTTGAGCATGCCTGTTTCTCCACTCAGTGAAAATGGCATTTTGCTAGAGTTTTAATTTGCATTTCTCTGATTGTGAGTAAGGTTGACCAACTTTTCATATGTTTATGAGGCATTTGTATTTCTTTTTCTGGGAGCAATCTGTTCATATTGGAGTCTATTTTGGACTCTGCTTAATTGTCAGGTTTTTAGAGTTACACTTTTCTAGTTAATATTTCTTCCTATTATATTCCCGGATTGAACAATGTTATATATAGCCTTTGTCATCCTACTGCTTGTCTACTGAACAGCTCCCCCTGAATATTTTCCCTAAACTTCTCCTTAGTGAAGATTTGTGTATCGCAGTTGTGAGCTGGGGGACGGAAGTGGGGCAATAGTATCATCCCAGGACAGTTGGGCAGCCTTAATTGGATCCTCAATTCTGCAGTCTGTGAAAGTCCAAAAATATCCCCCATGCCCCAGTTTCTCATGATATTCAGGAGCAGGGGAAACCCTATACTCTCAGGATCTCATACAGAGATGCCTTCTGTATCTCTGTGTGATATCTGTATTTCTACTCTTCACTTTATCCCCATTCTCTCCATAAAGATGATGAAATCACTCACACCCTTTACTGTCTCTCTCAAGCAATTCCACGGCAGGATTTCTTGTATTTGGCTGAATTTATCAATGGTGTGTATTCATGAGAAAGGTCACTCTTCCTTTTTCTTTATATCCACCTTTCCTGTTTCATCTCCTTTTCCTCAGTGAACTCCTTCCCCACTATCTTCTCAAGAATTAAATACATTCCTTTCTTTTATAAGTGTATCTATAGGTACATATGTATATATGTATGTACATGCAATCACCTTTTGGTGAACATATTTGTACATTCTGTGATCTCACCTTTTATGTAAAATCACACACTCAAGTATTTCTTTTGAACAAAGCAGTACTTCCACCAAGCAGAATTCTGCTGAAGACAGTTTCTTCATAAGTATATACCTGGAAATCTCTGTAATTCTGATATGTATCTCACCTATTAATGCTAGGCACAAGGGATGGACTTAAATGCAATGATGTTCAGTTAAATGCCACATGATGCTAAGAGTTTGTGAGACAGAATTTACAAGGATCTTCCAATGAAATGTATTTTGAGTCAAGTGCAAAGGACTCTGTATGAATTTGGACTCTTATGAAAAATAATTCTTATATGGATTTGTTGAGAATGGTCATGTATAGGAATGCATGCTCAAGTTCTGACAGTGTTAGACTCATGGCATCAATATAAAATTTGATATGGCAGAGGAACCCTTGGATTCTATTAAACTTTCTGAAAAGGTCAATGTATTTTGGAAAAGGAGTCTAGGACATCTTTGGACTGTTATTCCCTAATATGTTTATGAGCTATTTATATGATGACCTTTCTAGCTTCTTAAGAAAATTGAAGTCATTGGACATAATGTTTATTATTCAACTACTGTGTCTGTTAACAAATTTATCTACAACTATTCATTCTCCCCATATTTTCAACAGTCCTAGTAGATTAGGTGCTCCTCTTCCTTCCCAAGGTCAACCTATTCCTCTGTACCCTTAACTCTAGCCAAAGCAAACTCCTTCTGATACTTTACTACTCCAATTATCCTTCCTCATTTCCTTTCAACTGTTTTCTACACATTAAACCATAAATCTGCTCATATCTAGGTAATCTCTTCCTTACCAAAAAGAAAAGCCACAATCTTCTCTAAAACTTTTGACTTTGAGTCTTGTCTTAAAAAATTCACCCCTTTTTTCTCTACCTCTTATCAAAATTTTAGAAAGTAACTCCATCTAATGCTTTCACTTCTTTCCCTCCCATTCACTCAGCTAATAGTTGTAGCTTGACTTCTCTCCCCACCAATCTACTGATTTCATCAAGTCACCAATGATGACACAATTTCCAAATAAAACAGTGTTTTCCTAAATGTTATCTAACTGGGCCACTCATCCACCCTTGTTACTGTTGATCCTTCCCTAATTCCTGAAAGAAATCTCTTTCATCTTGCCTTCCATAGAACCATTAATTCTCTATAAACCTACTATATCAATCCTGACCTGTGTGGGTTTAGTGTGATCTTCTTTGTCCCATTCCTAGTATATTCCTGTCCCCAAGACTCCATCAATGCCCACTGCTCATATAATCCTCCTACTGCTTCTACCCTTCAAAATTCCAGTCCTGCATTTTTTTGTGTAGGCTTCTCTCTTTCCCAGCCACTCTCCCTGAGATATCTCATCAAACTTCTTGGTTTCACCTACTGCTATAATGATAAAGATGATAAAGACCCTCAAATCCCTGTCCAAATCTCTCTACCGACTCCCAAATTTTACAGAGAGTTACTCTTAACTTCTTTCTGAACCTTATCTTCATTGCAAGTCAACCTTAATATTTCACAGATCTTCCCTTTTCACTGCATCTCTGACACCACTGCCCCACCTACGGCTCTTTCTCACTTGCCTATAATATCTTAGCAGTCTCCCACAAGTCTTTCTGCCTCTCCAACCTTGGCTTTCTCAGTTGGTCAGTACATGCTAAGGCCATGTTTCTGTAATGAAGGTGTGACATTTACCATTCCTTACTCCTGCCGTCTTTCCGTCTCATGTCTTATCCCTCCTTTCCTTAAAGAATATCTCCTCTTTCATGTCATGATGCTTCTCCTCCCAGGTCTTTGTTCAGACTCTCCTTTATAAGAGGCTTTCTCATTCATCATTTCCCAGTTAACAAAACACCAGTAACTGTCCTGTGCCACTTGTTTTTTAAGATTTAGATCAGGTGTCACCATCTCCTAGATACTTTCTCAAATACATTCTTTCTGCCCAGGTCTAGTTTAGGGGATCCATTCGTAAAACCCCGAACCTACCCCTTATTATCATAACACATTTTTTTTAGGCTTGTCTGTTTACACAACTGTCTCTCCCATTAGATTGAGTACTTGAGGGCAGAAGTTTCTTTTACCTACTTTTATATTTCTAATGACTAGGTCAGAGCTTGGCACCTAGTTTGTGCTTAATAGTGTTATTGAATAAATGTATGAAGAAATAGTTTAGATTAGAACATGGACTGGATATCTGAAAGTCAAACTGACTACTGGACCAGTATAATCTTTTCACTTCTTTTAGTTGTTGTTTTTAATAATAGAATGGGGATAATGGTGGTAATTGCCTTATATCATTTTTTGTGATGATTAAATGAGATCATATTGTGTAAAACACTTGGCATACTGCCTGACATAGTAATTGCTCATTAATATTACAATGTAATATTGACAATCTGCTCTATTATTTCTAGTGATACTTTTGGGGTTAAGCATCATCAGGAAAACAATATGTGAAGTCTATTCTTTTCACTTACCACTATTATTAGCCTTAACAGTGAGGAAATTGGCATTCAGGTGGCTCATTTTCTTAATAAGTGAGCTCCAGGATCATGCTGGCTTTATTACTATTTTTTAATTACAAAGTTGTTTGCCTTATTTTCTCAATTAAAAAACAGAGAATGGAAGGAACATGAAAAAAATTTTTGTAGCCCCACCATCCATATACAATCACTGTCGATGTGTCTATTTTTCTCCTGAGAGCCCCTTATCTAGGCACACATTGTTAAGAGCTGTTAGTGACAGTGGTGCCCTCGATGTTAAATCTGCTTCCTTAATGCAAGGACCACAGGCACTGAGAAAGTGCAGATTTTAAAATCTGCAAGGAAAAAAGACACATTTATTCTGAGTCCAGAGCTGAATGACAGCCCCGAACAAAGAGCCTCATGAGGTATCAGATCACAGTGAGACCTCTCTTGGTATTAGATCCCACAGTGGACACAGAAACAAGCATTTTTGTTCACTTGTTTCAAAACACCAAGACCTAGGGCTGGTGATGTCTATAAATAACAATGGTAGCTCAACTCCTTGCCCAGGGAATAAGGATTCCAGCAACATCTAACTTCCAAAATACTTTGTTTCATTATATTGTGAATTCTCAGCATGTTACAGTTATTGTTTTATCAACAGTCATATGTTGTCACCCTCCGGGAGTGAACACCTGTCACTCTCAAATAGACTTGTCACTAATCTACCACTTATTTAGCAACAAATATTAAGCAATAGCAGTGGACGTTATTTCAGTTTATTGAGTCATGCTAAGACTAAAATTGAAAAAAAAAAAAACGTGATTCATTCATTACTTCTTTAATTAATTCAACAGTTATCTATGGCCTGACTCTTATATTCCAGGCATAGATTTTAGCTGTGGTTAAATTGCCATGAACAAAACAGGCATGTTTAAATGTCTTTGAAGTATACCACCATAGCCAGGAAACTGATAGTAAGGAAGGAAACAATCAAATAAATACAGTAATTAGGATTATGATGAGTGCACTGAAGAAGGAACACTCATCACTGAAACAAAATAATAGGGTTGAAGAGAATGGGGTGGGAAAACCAACTTCCAGTAGTTAGGGGAAGACCTCACTGAAGTGGCAATATTTCAGCTGAGACCTAATGCGATATAAGGACCAGCCAGGCAGCAAGTTGGGAGAAGAACCTTCTTGCCTGGTGGTTAGAAACAACTTGCTTGCTGGGGTGACCAAAATGAGGCCAGTGTGGCTGGAGTGTGGAGGCGAGCAAAGAGGTGAGAGGCCCAGATAAGGCTGGACACACCAGACCTGACCACACAGGACTTTATAGGCCATGTGAAAGCATTTGAGTGTAACCAGACCCTAACCTGCTGGGCTATTATGAAGCCTAATTGGCCTGGGAAAGAGAAATACCCAACTGAAGCCCACAGTAGCCTCCTGTCCCATTTATAGAGCTAGGAAAAAATAAAAAGAGAGAGAGAGAGAGAGGCATAGGCTCACTAAGAGACTGAGGCCTCATCACAGGACTGCAGAATGCTTCCCTTCCCTCCACTCATCACCATCACCTTACTAACGACCTTTTACAGCAGTTCCTTTTACCCAGTACATCATGCCTGGCTATCAAGGAAAAATTGCAATGCATACCAAAAGGCAAAAAAAATAGAGCCACAAAGAAAAATTGAAGACAGAGAGCAAGCATCAGAACTAGATGAGGCAGGGATATTGGGATTACCAGACCAGGACTTTGAAAAAAACGATGTTTAAGGTGCCAAGTGCTCTAATGGATAAAGTAGACAGCATGCAAGAATAGATGGGCAGTATAAGAACTGAAAAAAAGAAAAACATTCATTCACTTCTTATTTAATTATTTGACCAGCTGTCTATTACAAATACTAAGAAGGAACCAAAAATGAATGCTAGAAGTAAGATTTTGAGTGTCTCAAGACCTGCTACTTCCAAGCTTCGGTGTTCCCACCAGATGCTCTGCTCTAGACGATTGTTGCCATTATTAGCTGTCCAACACACCTGTGCATAAAGTTACCTTCGTGCCTTTGTGCACACTGTGTTCCTCCTGCCTGGGATGGAAATAGTATCAACTTGAATTAGAATGTCTGCTCAGAGACCTACAAGCAATAGAATCATGAGCAGGTTTTGAAACTCTGCTGCTTTTTATACCTTGTAAAATTACAGAAAGGCATACCTCAACATTTCTACTAGAGTGATAAATGAAATATTATGTATGAAATCTCCTCCATAGGGCCTGATGAAAAACATCTACTCAACAAATATTAGTTTCCCTGTATCTCTCCACCTATCGAATTTATTATCCACTCATTCAATCGCTCTTTTATATGATTTGACTCTTACCACTTATTTTCTCTTATCCAATAATTCACTGTGTGTGTGTGTATTGTGTGTGTCTTCTCCCAAACTTCATAGTCACAAGTAGCACTGGACACAGAGGTGATGCCCAGTAAGTCTGTTGTGTTCATGTAATTGCAACCTGGTGAAGCAAAGGAAATCTTGACTCATTAAAGCCATAGAGGTTGCAGGTAACAAAAAGGAGAATGAAAATGGATTTCATGACTACAGGGAAGTTAAGGAAACCTGCACAGGGAACTTTGGGTAAAAAGGAGAATGGTGTTAGAGTGGGGAGAAAGGTCCTTTATATAATAATGGACACTCTAGAGATAACTTTGGTTATGCCTATAATCCCAAACTGCAGTGAATTCACTGGTGAATTAAAACAAGATGATTATTTGCTCTCCCCATTAATTAATAAATTCAACAAACATTTATTTAGTGTTTACTGATGACAATGTTATGTCTTAGACTAGATGGTGGCATTTGCTGGAATAAGTACCTCAATTTTGGACAGTCTGAATATTATGTCTTTTGACCCAGCTATAATGGTGAGTTGAAGCATAAGTGTCTTATTTTTCTATGTCAATATTATGAGATTTAAATTAGCATAGGTCATCTAAATATATATGGGCTTTTGAGTATACATTAAATTAGCCAGTGAGATTTTCAATTGTTATACATGATGAGATATATGTTTTCTTAGATAGAAGAAAAATAGTATTTTCAAACCTTTTTCTCTGAGAATTATTTTCATATGTATATTCACTAAGAGTCTTGAAGCATGTTGATAGGGCAATGCAAACATATAATCAATAAAATATAAATAATTTGTTCCAGGTCTCTGTGTAGAAAAAGAGATCAGCAGTGTTTGTAGGCCATATTACAGTTGTTATTTCAAAATTCTATTTTTAAGATAATTTTCAAGACATGTCATCTTTCACTTTCCAAATAGTTTATCTTTATATTGAACTTTTCTTTAATTTTTTTAAGGTAAGCACTTTAAGTAATTTATACTTAAGCAGAGTAATTTATAAAGTCAAATGATCCCTTAAATATATTTTATGTTTTATGTTTATTTCTTATGTTTATAAAGGAATTGTTTAGTTCCCTTATCCCCTGGTCTCCCAAAGTGGTATTTCTTTTTTCCTTTCAATAAACAAATTTCTCAGATGTATAATAATTTGATTTAGAGATGCTGCATTAAGAAGTTTATCACTCTAACTAGAAGAAAGACCTTTATTATATTAGTTAGGGTATTTCTCCAAGGTATTTAAATGTATCTATAACCCTGTGGCTCAAGTTCTAAGAGATGCCTGTAATTAGATGTAATTACATGTCATATGAATCAAATAGCAGCATTTCAGGTTTCAATTCTGCTACAATCCACCTTGCACCTTTTCTACATTATCTTCCCACCTCCCTCTTTAGAGCCTCTCTTATGATCCCCACCAAGAAAATATCTCTAAATTATATCTTAACTCGAAAACTGTCTGGGAACCAGCTCCCCTGAGAACCTGAAATCAAGTGTGATAACAGGGGCACAACATGGTTATAATGTCTACTTTTCCCTGAGGAAACTATCTTTAATTTCTGACTTTAAATCTCTGTTTAACACCCGCCCCCCCAAAAAAAAGGGTAGCTGCGATTGACCTGGCTGTCTGGATCTGAAGGGGCATCCTCTGCTCTTGTGTTTGCTTTATAGCTCAGTATCTACCATACAAGGTTTCTGCTTTCTTTTTTCTTGCAGTTCCTTGGAGCATAATAGCCAAATGACAGTGTGATCTCTCGTGGATGTCACCGGTGCAGTTCCCGGCCTCCTTTCCCAGGATTTTCTTAAAAATAAAAGTCTTAAACTCGCTCAGGAGAACTCTGGGAGGAGTATGAGGTCCAGGCTGATGTGAAGAGGTGAACGTCTCCTGGAGATGCGTTTCCATTCTGCACTCAGGGTCCTGGGATTCTTCAGAGGCCTCTTCTAAGGGATTGGATGTAGGCAAGGTTCCTAGAAAACCTGGTCACCATTTTCCTTCTTCCTCTTCTTCTTCTTCTTCTTCTTTTTTTTTTTAACAAATTTCCTTTTTGTTTCCCAGCATGCTGCATTCTCCTTGCAGATTGTTTTAAGCTGCATAAATGAACCACTTAATATAAATAGCACTTTGTTAACCTAGTTAGTATCAAACTTACAATCCCCCCCTCCCCTAATTTGCTAAGTTTTCCTCAGCTTTACTGAGCAGACCCAATTTGCTGGTTTCCTAGTATCACACGGAAGCATGGGCAGATATGCTGTTGCCATGGAAACAAGGTAATTGCTCAGAGGATTCATCCTGCACGGGTAATATTGAACTAACTGCTGCACAGTTTCTCATTTATTACAAAACATTTGCAAGGAAAATGTGATGTGTTTCCCAATGTTAAAGTGTTTGCCTTTTTTCAAGAGGCTAAGTGAAAATTTCTTATTAGAATAAATGCTAAATGGGATGGAAACTCTTCAGTGAAAAGTGAGTTTACAATATGCGGAGGTAACTGAAGACACAAAAATCAATTGGTGGGCCTTTGGCCTCGACTGGGTGGAGGATGTGAACAGGTCTCTCTGGGTCTCAAGTGAGTTTCTGCAGTGATTGTCACCAGGCTTGTCCTGTAAGGTAATATGAGGCTGGAGTGTACGTTCTCGTGTGCAGCTGGAACATCATTTCACATTCCCTACTTTTTGACTGTGCCCGTAATGATCTGATCAACTTTTTCTGTCCTACTTTTCTTTTCCTTTGTTTGACTTCCCATAGTCTCACCCATACTAAATTCTTCTAAACCAGGAAACATTTTGGGGGACCCTGGGTGGCTCAGTTGGGTAAGCATCCAACTCTTGATTTCTGCTCAAATCATGATCTCAGGGTTGGGGAACCAAGCCCCACATAGGGCTCCTCACTCAGTGAAGAGTCTGCTTGAGATTCTCTCTTCCTCTCCCTCTGTCCCTCCACCACCCCCTCCCGCTTTCTCTCTCTCAAATTAATAAATAAATCTTTAGAAAAAAAGAAGGAAAGCATTTGTTTCTTCTCCCTTTACTTGGACATTATAGATTTTACCACAAGTTTTAATTCTATCCTTAAAACACCACCATGTATGTGATAGGATCTCAGCAAATTGTCACTGAAAAGGCCTTCAGACAGGGCGTTCATTCTTCTTTGGCTCCAGTGTTATCCATAAAACCAACAACTAGATCAGTGTTTCCCAGCTTCTTGTCCTTAGTTCACAAGAGGCTTCACAGAGAGCATGGCTTAAGGGTAAGGCTACTCTGCTTTTCTAGTTCTGGTGCAACCCTACCCCCGATCTCTAGCTTAAGAAACCTCATTATATACTTTCTCAGGGCACACCTGCTCATACAGCCCTGCCTACTCCTAGTTTGACATTGACACTTGTGGTATTCGAGCCAGAAGACCTCCAAATTCACTTTCTGTTTTGATGCTCCACAGTTCGGGGACACTGTTTTCCTTAAGGAAATCTGCTGTGACCAGGTTTGCTTATCGTATCTTTTAGGAACTCCCAAAGAGTCCATGCACACTTTTATTGTTGCCCTCACCATGTTTCACTGATGTTAGCTCTTTACCTATCTGTCTTTCCCCAGGAGACTTGAACTCCTTAAGGATGCATCTGTTACTTATTCAGAGTTGTTTGCATGTGACCTGCACAAAGGGTAACAATGGATCTTCAATAAGTATTTGCTGAACCCAACAGCTGGTTGGTTATTTGTGTTTACGTACTTATGTTGTCCAGATTGTTGCTCTATCCGTGCATTAAAAGCAGATCCCAAGTAGAGAGCTTTTGCCAACCTTTGCTAATGTGACTGTCACATCTCCTGAAATGTATTCAAGTTCAACTAGCACCAAGAAGGGTTAAGAGACTGGTGGTCGGCTAAATGAAAGAGACCAAGCTTAAGGAATACGTTTGAGGAACACTTTTGGGAATTTGTTTTGTATTCTTATCTGTATAACATCCTTCCCATATCAAGTTTGATCAGCTTGCTTAAGTGGTGTAGTATTAACATTCATGCTTTACAATGCTTAACCAATTGTTTACTCATAGTGTTGTTAGTTGGGTGGCGACTTTGTTGCTTGCTTTTAAAGGCCACAGGATGGAGACAAATCATGACACCTCCATTTCTCCCAGAAGTATTATAGAATCAGATTTCAGTTTCACAAAAATAACTAAAAACAAAATATATGCCCTTATATGAAATGTCAACCAAAATTAATAGTAATCTATTTCCCTTAGAGCGTGAACTGGGCCCAAACAATCAATTAGCAGTAAGCTTGTCAAAATGTACAGGACACAGGTTGCTAGGTGCTTTATCATAATTTTATTTGCCCAAGGCATTTGAATAAATGAGATGAAATGTTGCCTCAAGTCCCTGAATCTTTGATAGATAATTTCTGGACCTCCTGCTGAAATAGTGCTGGCTAATCTTCTGCAGTAAATTCTCTCTGTGATTGTCACAGCCTGTAGTAATAGACGACTTCTTTTCTCCCATATGTTACTACGCGTGAGTGCAGAGAGATGACACGCAGGCTGTGTGTATGTCTGTGAAAATGCAGCTGTGTGCGGGTTTTTGTTTTTGTTTTTGTTTTTGTTTTTTTTGTGAAGAGAAATAGCTTTCTCCAGAGATTCTGCTGAAAACCCCATTCCTTCTCCCAAATAGCAGGCACTTGATAAATATTCATTGAGTCACACTCCATTTTGTGTTATATATTGGTATTCCCCACATCTGTAGGATTGGAGGGCAGAGTGGAAGGGTGATTAAACTAGGAAGAAAAGTCTGGTATGATATCATACCAACACAGTCATAGGTGGATGTCCAAATTGGCGATTAGAAACACAAGGCACAAATAAGCTTTAAAGATACATTTCCTTAGCTTTATAGAAGGACACAGGCAGGTGCTTTAACAAATGCAGCATCATCTCATGGGGACCCAGCAGCTACTCAAGTACATAGGTCCTTTCTCCTGCTCCCCCACTTAGCACATGCAGCTGTTGCAGACAGGAGCCAAGTCTTCCTCACATCTTTTATGCAGTTCTAGTCACATAGGTCCAAGTCCTGCCAGCTTTCAGCTCCACAGCCCAAGTGTGCATCTACAGATGAGGCGTAAATACAACAAAGCCAGTACAATATTCCAACTTTATCTTAAAGCTGCAGTTTTCAAGGAAGCAGTGCAGTGAGAAGACATTCTGTCCTGCAGCAGCCCAAGCCTGATGAAAACCCTTGACACAGGTATTGATTTCCATATCACTTGAATTGCAAAAATAGATACAAGAAGTGATTTTTTTAAAAAGAATTCTATTTTCCTCTGACTTTCATTGTCTGGAGAGGTGCTCATGGGGGAAAAAATCACTTTAGTAGAATGAGATGAAAATTTCAACCATTAAGCAAGGGCTTAAGATGGTTGATCAATCCCACAGAAAAATAATTGTCTGTGCATGTAACTGAACAGACAATTGACTGCTTGAATTAAAGCCCATAGAGTTTCTTCTTCGCAGTGCCTTTCAACTCTTTGCTTGGTTCTGGATACTTGAATATCTCTCCCAGTCAGAGAAATCTCTCCCCTGCCTAGCAACCCACTTATACTTCTATAATCGGGATGATTACCTTTTAGTAGAAAGCTTAATTTAGGTACAATGCTAACATAGGTCAAATTATTCAAAAGGGGTACTCAGGGAAAAATCACTAAAATATTATGAATAGTGGAAACATAAAATTATAAGGATTAATTTATGTGATGTTACTAAAAATTTTTATAGTATAAAATTTATCATGATCTCCCCCAAACCCTTGGTTAAAAAATGCTGAGAAACATGGATTATCATAATTCATCTATGTCTGCTTTTCCTGTTATGCAGATTGTCATTTGTGGTTTCTCTTTATTAATGCTTAAATCGTTTACTTCCATTTTTTAAACTTTAATAATAATATTCCTATCATTTCCTTCAGTTTTCTCCATTTAGGGACTTTATATAATTCATACATAACTTGTAACAACACAGGTATCCCACATTCTCCATTTAAATAAAGTTTTGCTTTCAATGACATGATTCAGTAAATTGAGACTGACATCTTTGTTTTTTTAATAGACTGATTATTTCACTCAGCATGTTTAACCAAATTAAAAATCTTAAATTCACCAAACTTGCCATGAGGGGGAAAAGAAAAATACATCTTTGAGTTCATAGGAGGATAGAGATTAGTAAAAGAATGTTTTCAAACAGGACCATCTAATTAAATTCTTGCTAACTGCCCTCCCACAAACTAATTACTTCAATGGTCCTTCTTTCTATTGAAGAAAGATGGATTTTTCTTCCAGGTAGATCCTACCTGCTGTGCTCCAAGACAATTCAATAGCACACATGACACCACAAGATATGCTTTCTGCTTTGAAACCCTGGCAACACTATCAGAAAATCAGTCAGAAAGTTCCCAGTTAGGTCCCATATTGGTTGATCTGTAAAAGAGAGATCCAGACTAGTTCTTATACCCCCATTTTTGACAAAGGAGATGGGGGGGTGAAAAATTTATGTCTCAGAAGCCACTGACTCCAAGCATACATTGCAAATTCATAAATATTTCTCCCTTAATCTGAAAATTATAATTTAGTTCATATCTCCTGAACTGACCTTTATCACTTGATGAGCTCTGACTCAGCAAGCCCTGAAGAGGATGGATAGAATTTTAAAGTGCCAAATTTGATTGCAGCTAATTTGTTAGTACTTATGGCCTCAATCCACAAGATGAATTATGTGAGCACACAGCAGTTTCCAGGAGAACATTCATGAGAAGCTGAGATTTGGAGTAGGAAATGATAGCTTTGAAAAAAAAATCACAGATAAAATTTTAAGATAACTTTTAGTGACTCTAAAGTAATATTATGGTTATTTTGCATAATACATAAAATTTGGAAATATGCAAGCACATCCATTTAACCTACACAGTCATAAATATTTATCACCTTTTGAGATCACTTTACTATGACACACTAAGCTTCAAGACACCAATAACCACGGTCTGATACTACCTTTTAGAACAGTTAAAGAAAATAAAGCAGTTAAAGAAAACAAAATGATTTGTTTCTATCCAACATACTCTTTAATTTGGTTTGATTGTATCAAGGAAAATTGCTGTTGTTGTTGAATATGTATGGGATTTGTACATCTTTAACCAAGTTCTTAAAGTAGTAAGAGCTACCCCGAGAGGCTGAAATAATAGTAGAATATGATAATACATATATTAAGTGCAACCATTTTTAATAAAACCATTGGAAATCTCTTTCTGGTAGCACATATTTTAGGCTGCTGGGAGTTAAATGGTGTTTTTCCAGTGATGAGTAGTACATGATTCTAAAATATGACATGTAAAATGTAGGAAATTAGTGTATTCCTTGATATGGGGCATTGTTTTATAATAATATTTACAAGTCTATGGATAATTTGCTATGTCATTTCACATTTGGTCAAGGTCAAATGAAGGCAACCTTATTGATTTAGAAGTCATCATGTTCTTAGTGAAAATATAAAACTAGAGATCTGTCATGGACTTTGTCCCTGAGTCATTAGAGACTAAGACTTGTATCAAGATTATGGCATTATCCACTATAAAGTAAGGAATAAACCAAATATCAGCTTCATACTATGCAGACATGCTAAGAAGAGCTCATCTTAAAAGTACATCCTTAACAAATGCCAAAGCAGAAACAAAAATGATAATTTAAAGGGTAGAAAAATCATATTTTTCCTCAAGACCAGTATCTAACACGTTTCAATTAATCATTAAGTGAGCAGTGGATATTCATCTCCAAGACTACTTTGCATGAAGATAAATTTTATGTGTGAACAGTTTTTATTTAAGTCCACATCTGTTTTAAATTGCATGAAGAAAATGTCTACTGTTTTCCCTATTTTATTGTCCTTGGGAAAAGCACTAATACTGTCATCAATACTGCAATTGCTCTCATGATTTTATAATACACATTTTATTTTCTGGTTCTCTGTAGAGCACAGCTTTGGGAATGGCAGAAGATACAGGAAAGATCCATTTTCATCATGGGGGGACATAATTATTATATGGATTCCTCTTTGTCTTGATCTGACTACCAGTCCTGATAGTCATGTATATCCAATAACAAAACTTCATTTCAGTCTAATTTTGCAGAAAAGTTTGGAAGGATTATCACTGGATCCAGAAGAAAAGCTGTAGCTGACCAATAATGTTCCGCTGGCACTGAGCCTGACCTTGCTGAGACGGGAGGGGGGCTGGGGGTTGAGACCCAGAGCCGACCGAGCCTGCATATACCCCAGCCATGGGCAGGCCTGGTCATCCTGCACTGCTCATGGTGGGACCTTCAGTGCAACCTTCAGTCTCTCTATCCAGTGAACACTCTTCTGTCTGCTGGCTAAATGTTTACGTTGCACTGAATTCCCATAAGAGTTGTGTTTAGAATAGTATTTCATACCCGAAATACGTCTACATTTAGAAGCATTGAATTTTTGACCTGAGAGCTAAGAGAACATTTATTCCCACCCATCACTTAACAGAGGAAGACACTGAAATTCAAAAGATTAAATGACTTTTCTGGAGCCATGTAGGTTTTTGGTGATAGGGTCTGATATTCTCAGTGATGGCTCAGAGCTCTTGTATTTCCACTTTCAGATAATCTTCCTTAAATAGTTCCTAGTATAAAATCTATGGTAAAAGTCTGCATCTTTCCATCTAGGCTTTTTTTTTTTTTTTTTTTTTTTAGTTTCAGCCATGGAGAGTTTTATATTTTATTTATGTAAATTATGCAGTGAAAGTTACAATATAGAATTGAGGAAGAATTCGAATAAATGAATGCATCTAACATTTCAGAATTTGAGTATTAATCAATTATATGCAACAAAAGAAAGCACCAATTAATATTTCTGAGATGTTGTAAATTCAAAGAAAGCAGGCACCATGTCTAATGAAACCCCCCCGTTGCTGGCACATAGCAACTTATCTAGCACATGGTGGATACTCAATATATTTTTTTTAATGACTAAAGAAAACATTTTGGTGGTGAAGTGTCAGAAAGAACCTAAAGCATGTTTTCAATGTGTATTTAAAATAGTTCTCTGACATAAAATTGCAATGACAGACCCCAGGGAGTTCACATACCTGAGGGACATGTCATCAAAGAGAAGCTCAGGAAGGTGACAAAGCTGGCATATGGATCAAGGAAAGGTTTTCTCATTTAGGAAAATCAGGGGCCTTTAAGTGTACCTGCGTGACAAATGTGCTGAGAACAAAAACAAACTCAGAAGATTGGGAAAAGGAGCAGAGACACCCAAGTAGGAAGAGACAGGTTTAAAGCAAAGGATAGAGAGAACTGGAAACTTACAAAGAGGAGATAGGATGCTGATGACACTTGCCTAGATCTTAGTGAAGTCTGGAAATGACACTGTGGTCTTGTTTTGCTTCCAAAGCTGACAACTATAAGGAGCAAAATAATGGACTCTTGGGAGAGAATCAGGACCGACAGGGGTAATAAACCCTTCTTCCCAAGGGATTTTGTTGTGTTCAATTTTTATTTCAACTTCATTTCTTATTGAGCAAGTCAGCAAAATAGTTCTTCTTTCAACCGCTTTTGTAGAAATATGTATTCTACTGGAAAATGGAACTAGACCCAAAGTTACATAAAAAGTAATGTGGTCAAAAGTGAAAGAGAGGGTGGTGGGGTTATGGACATTGGGGAGGGTATGTGCTATGGTGAGTGCTGTGAAGTGTGTAAACCTGGCGATTCACAGACCTGTACCCCTGGGGATAAAAATACATTTTATGTTTATAAAAAAAATAAAAAAAATTAATAAAAAAAAGTGAAAGAAACTTTTTTAAAAAAGAGAATTCATGTTAGAAATGAGATTAAATATACATTTGAAATGGAAGCAAAGTAAAAAAAAAAAAAAATTAGAAATTAAAGCTAGGGGCACCTGGGTGGCTCAGTGGGTTAAGCCTCTGCCTTCGGCTCAGGTCATGATCTCAGAGTCCAGGGATTGAGCCCCACACCAGGTTCTCTGCTCAGCAGGGAGCCTGCTTCCCTCTCTCTGCCTACTTGTGATCTCTGTCTGTCAAATGAATAAAATCTTAAAAAAAAAAAAAGAAATTAAAGCTACATTAGGGTGTCTGGGTGGCTGAGTCAGTTAGCATCTGCCTTCAGCTTAGGTCATGATCCCAGGGTTCTGGAATGGAGCCCTACATATAGCTACCTGCTGAGTGGAAAATCTGCTTCTCCATACCCTTCTGCCTGTCATTCCCCTGGCTTGTGCTCTCTCTCTGTCAAATAAAATAAATTATATCTTTTTTAAAAAAGAAATTAAAGCTATGTCATGAAGGTAAGTTACCATATGGGATAGGGGTGTGGTGCATAACAACAAATAGAAATATGTTCGTGTTCTTAAAGCATGAAAATTGAAATAAGAAGCGTTTAGGAACTATTAGGCCCTCATTTTTGAGGAGTCTTGTGTACCTGGAGGATAAAGATTCCCAATCCTCTTATCTGCCACTAGATTTAGTGTTAATAAGGGAAAAAATTAACGAAAGCAAGTGAAAGGATTTGTGTCATAAACCCAAATGAGCGTGACATAAGATTTTAGAGGTTTGGGAGGAATTATGTCTTGGGAAGCTCACCTCTGAGGCTCTGATCTCAGGTAGACCCCTCCAATGAAGACTCTTTTACGCAGTCAGTGGTTAAAGTGAGATTAAGGTTTTCTTACTTTGTGTGTGCTGCTCAAATGGCGGTGAGGGATTAGAGAAAAACCTACATTTTGCTTCAGTTTTCTTTACACAGGTTGTTGCTGAGATGCCGCATTTCCTGAAGAAACAAAGCCCAAGGGAAATACACGAACATTTCTGCAGTCTCCGAAACAAAAGTTTTCAATGTTTTTGGGTGCTGCGTGTCCAACAAGCTAAGAGGTTGAGATCTTCATGGAATGTAACCTCAGAAAGCTGTCAGGTGCTCCCAAAGTTTTTGAGACCGGCCATGAGATAAAATGCTAAAAATATGTTGGGACTAAATTAAAAGGAAGGTCAGGACACAGCCATGTCTGAATGGGAAATATAAAGCACAGTGAACACAAATTGATAATGCTGAGGAAAGAGATCATTTATTGCTCTTCCATTTTTCTTTAAGGGAACAAGCAATAAAATTGAAATGAATGAGCCAATTTTAGACCTAATTTTCATACAGCATCATTTCTCCTGAGGGTTCACCAAAGGTAGAAATCAAAGAGAAACATAAATACGGAACCAACTTATTTCATCCTCAACCTATCTCCTTGAAGAAAGACTCCATATCTTGCCTGAGGGACCCTTTTTAAAATACAAATTCTGAACTACAAATTTTGAAGCATGCATTTTATTTTTATGTGCACATGCTCTTAACTTGTATGTTAATGCAGAGCTCAATAACCATACTCACATGTGAAAACACACACACACACACACACACACACATTCATACACCAAATTTGCGTTCTACTCTTTCTCTCTGTGTCTGTTTTTTTTTCTCTGTATATCCATCATCTATCTATCTCACTTACCCATTATCTATCTACCTATATTTATTGATTGATTGATAAGTCATTTAAAATATGGTTTCGTTCTGTGCTGCATAGTTTTTTTTTTTTTCCTCCTCCCACTTGGATCTATCTTTTTCTCATTGGCATATATGTCTGCTTTAATTTTTTCTTTGGAGATAAAAATTGTTGTTTGACAGAGATTATTAATAGGTCCTATGTGATTCTCTCTTTGGAAGTTCAGACTGTCCGGAGCAATGAAAGGTCTGAAATTTCACCCTGCTTGCCAACTAAAAAGGTAGCTTGTCATAATCTTATGGATACTAGCAGAAGACATGGGACCTTGTATCAAAGACAAAGGACCTTGTTATTCATGGCACGGGAGGCTTTATAGGCTTCGTGTTCACGTTGATTTCCTTTGCCCCCTGGTCCCAATTGGGCCACACAGAGGAGCCCACATGGACGCAACACACACAGTGGTTCTGTGTCTCAGGGGATGAACGTGAGCCAAGGAAACACAGTCTTTTAAAGAAGCTGCCAACAGACAATGCTCAGTCTTTGCCCCATAGACGACATCTTTACTACCCTGGACAGCAAAAATAGTCTGTCCTCCACCCCAGACGGAGACACTCTATTTTCCAAAGTTGTTTGCTTTACAAACATCATGGAAAAGATATTCCAGAAAGAAAGACTGTCCATGACTTTCAGCAGAAATATGAGAGACCCAGAGAGAATTGTCTCCCAGTACAGAGTTGTTCTGTAAGTTCTCTGCAAATATGCTCCAATTGTTCATATTATTAACAACCCAAGAGATAAATACACATCACTTCACCTGTCAGTTTCCACAAAGTTCTCTTGTCAGATAATAACTATGTTTCTTTCTTTCCTCCCTCCCCCTCCTCCTCCCCTTCCATCTTCTTTTAAAAAATCAGTCCTGGGACAGAGGCAGCCATCTCTTGCTTCTGTGTTCTATCCTTAACACCCTGAACAGTTGTTCCAGCACGTGCCACATTTGTACAATCTATTTTCTCTTTCTTACCACCTTTCCTCTTTCTTAGTTCGATGTTACTTGGCAGAACATTCCAATTCCAGTTTTTATTTGTTGCCAATGCCTACTGCAACCGATGAGCCAAATTGTCTGTGCTTTTCAGATCTCAGGAGGTGGGGATTCTAGCAGCTTCTGGTTGCTTTATCCTTGGATTTATTTATTTATTTATTTATTTTTTACATATTGTGCAGTGTTCTCCCCTACTCTTTCAAGATTCCTCTGAGTATATACATTCATTTATCTTATGTCGCTGGCAAAGGTCATACTCATAACGCAAAAAAGTAATGCTCCAAGTACCTCTGTTAATTACCGGGTTCATATGCTGTGTTCTGCCCAGATTTCTAAATCTAAGAAGGAAGAGGGTTTTAAAATTTATTTCTTTAATTTTTATGCTACAGGAAGGTAATGCAAGTGATAATAAACATACCCTAACTTTTACATTCAAAGCAGTTTGAACCCCTTCAAAAATAAACTCCTTGGAAGTCATAGACTTCCTCTAGTTTCGCTGTTTTTGTTCGAAATATTTCCAGAATTGTCTTTGGAATTGAATACACATTTTATGGACTATCTTCTGCAATAACCAATCTTTAACCTTTAATACTGAATTTCATTTTTGGTGATAGCTAAAAGCTACTTAGAGCCCAATAAAAAAAGTAGATAGGCAAATTGGGTTAAAAAAAATCTGAATGTGTGCAAGGAAACAGATATCCTTATGTGGTCAACAAATTGGCCTTGAACACAATTCTAGCAAAGGAGTTCCAAATGGTCCAGGTTTCTGGCACTTTGGAAGAAAATAACCATAGTTCTTCTTTCCGAAAAGATCGAGAGCTTCTTCACTAGAAGTGTAAATGATAAAGAATTGTTCAACTGTATTCTTTTCTTTTTGTACTATTTCTCTAACAGGAAATATGTCTAAGCTTAAGAGATTATATCAAAGTGGAGTGATTTTTTGTCAGTGAGTATCATCTGGATATTGCCAGAGCCAATGAAATCACTTGCAGAGTTGCCTACATTACTGATAAAATGGCTGTTAACTTACCTGACTTTTATATATTTCCCATCCTTCTTCGCTTTGTCCTGTTTTTGAAAGACAGTGTGTTGTTCAATCAGAAATAATAAACGTTTAGGAGTAAATCTTATCATTCACATGACATTGAGTTAAATTTAAGCAAGTCACTTAACCATTCAGCCAAAATTTACTCAAATACAAAAATGAAATAGTAATACTTGATTTACAGGACAGGTTTTAGATTAATGAGATAGCATATATGAAGGTGAATGGCACAATTGAACGCAAATCGATGTTCTAGAATTCTCTTCCTACCCTCCTTGGTCACCATTGAACATTTTACATATCAATTCAATATTTCCTCTAGAATTCAGAAATAGGTTGAAACCTCTAAGTTCATGATGGCTGAGCTGCCAGGTTCAAATTTATTCTCAAAATGCCTATCTTGGGGCAAAAAGACGAGACAGGGAAGAGCCTATTCCTGCTAGCACCTTCTCTGTGAAGAATATGGTTGGGTGATTATAACGTGATGGGAATAAAAACTAACCTCCCAAACTACTGTGCTGGGCTTCAATCCTCTGATGTTGGGCACAGGATTTAAAAAGAGTTTCCCCCACCATGTAACCACCTCAGAGGAGGACCCATCAGGAAAAAAGAAGGTCCCTCTTCAGTGGGGCGATGGGAAGTCATGAGAGCAGTAGAGCAGGAAAATAAAGGAATTCTTCTACCTATGCACTTTTTTGCTTCTCCCCTGGGTTGCACACAGGGACACAACACTTCAGGGGAGTGGGGCTCCTTAGCTCAGTAAGAGTTGGGGCGTCTGGTGGGTTTGCAGCTGAAGACAGTGAATGAAGCACTGGGGAAAAGAAGGTTTTGAAGTTTTGAAGATCCTTCTTTCAGACTGATGAAAATATTCAAAGATTTTGTGGAGCATGAGTATTGCATAAATGTGACCCTTTGGCTTGGGTTTTACCTGAGTCTGATCTTCCAGGAATCTAAGGGAGATCACTGGAAAGATCTGGGGCCAGCAGAGGTGAGGAAAGTAACATCCAAAATTCCCACATATGGTCTGTCCTTGGTGATTCTTAGCTTCTACTTTCAAACTTCTAGAGTCCTTTCAGCCTTTGGGGGGGTTGGGCAGCGGGAGTTGGAAGGGTGTAGTTAAATGCTAGTTTAAATATATGTACATCATTGAATCTTGAAGGTGTGGGGAAGGAAATGATAAACGGGGTACTGTTTCGGTTTGTCCTGGCACCATTGTTCTGTCCATGCTTCCGTACCCTGAGATTGTCAGGAACACGGCTCCAGTGCCCCAGGATGAACCGTGCAGCTCTCAGCAAGAGGGAAAAGAATGCGTGCAAAATTGGAATTGGGGGGAAAGAAAAGTTGGGGTTCAAGGAGGGGCCATGGCAACCAGTATCTAATTCCTGCTATAAAAGTTGTCTTTTTCAATAAACCTAGAATCCTTGGGCATTCCATGTTTTCAAAAAAGTCACGAATGCAATCTCTGCTCTTTAAAATCATAAATACCACTTTTCACCAGCAGAAGTGAGTACGTGTCTGAGAAAAAGAATCCTAATCTTTTCTACTGATGAGGTTCCTGGTAACTGATGAACAGTCAAAACAAAAACATAAAACTGCAAATCAGTTAAAAAAATAAAAGAGGGGTGCCTGGATGGCTCAGTCGTTAAGCATCTGCCTTCAGCACAGGTCATGATCGCAGGGTCCTGGGATCGAGCCCCACATCCAGTTCCCTGCTCAGCAGGAAGCCTTCTCCTACCTCTCCCACTCTGCCTGCTTTTGTTCCCCCTCTCTCTGTCTCTGTTTCTGTCAAATAAATTAATAAAATCTTAAAAAAAAGAGAGAGAGAGATCTTCATTCATTAAGAAAAAAAAAAAGAAAGAAAGAAAAAAAAAGTCAGGTGGATGCCACAGGGAACTTACCTCTTAAAAAGATTTAAGGTAACAAACAAAAAGGAGAAATTAGCAGGAGACCCTAAAGTGAATATGAAAAATTAGACTCTAATTATCATTATCTTATACTTAAAATTATAATACAGGTAGACCTTCCAAGAGAAAAATGTGTGCTTGTTCCTTTGCCTGCAGTCCCTGGACTGTAATGAGAAAACTCCCCCAACTGGTTAATACATGTAGACCTCTGTCTGCAGGGCAGAGAAATGTGATTCCTAGCTAGGACTGCAGGGACAGATCGAGTTCTTGAGCCCTGTGATTTCCCATTCATGACCTCTTGGTGGTCTCTTGGTCTGGCTTTGTGACCAGACCATTAGCATTGCACATGCTGGTTGTGTGAAGGCTGCTGGTTTATACTGTCTGTGTTTGTAATGAAGGATCACCCCGTTGGGAGCGCTGGGAAGAATTCTTAATATTTTATTCCTGCAGCCCCCGTGGGCTGTAAATCATATTCACAAGTCTTGGCTTTCTCTGTCTGTGGCCTGCCTGGCTGATGGTGTGCAGGACAGGGGACAAGTAACTGTTCTGCATGCAATTTCTGAAACTCAGCACATTTTAGGAGCTTTCTTCCACCTTTACCATTTTTTTTCACGGTAGCATTTTAAGGTGACTAGAATGCCAGTGAATAGCTCTCGAAGTGCATTGCTGAACAATGTGGAAAATCAATAGCCCGTTTCAGGGACTGTTTAATTGCACAGGACTTTCTTGACGGCTCCTCATAGTTCCTGTACAGATTTTTTTATTTTCCATAAAGCCCAGCAAAACCAATAATACTTTGGTGAATTTTAAAGTTTTTATCTATGAAATTCCAGTGGCTGTCCAAACTTCCAAAAATGTTTGAGATTCTTTCTGAATTGGAGATTCAATTTTTTTCTACTACTGATTGCAGCCTCCATTCAGAGACATAGGTCACGTGTGATGTACCCAGCCACTCAGGTGCACAGGCAAGACCTTAAGGGTCTTAGCTCCCCATAGCCCCATTACAAACCAGTGCATGAACTCTGGATCCCTATCAGTCATTTATCTGCCCTGGGTTCTCCATACATACAAGGAGGGAGAGAGAAACAGAGAGAGAGAGAGAGGGGGAGAGAGAGGGAGAACAGGACAGAAAGAGGGAAAGAGAGAAAGAAACTGAGATTTATTTTAAGGAATTGGCTCACATGATACTGGAGGCTGACAAGTCCAAAATCCACAGAGTAAATCAGCAGGCTGGAAACCCAGGCAGGATTTCTCTAATAGTCTCAAGGCAGAATTCCTCTTTCTCTGAGAAACCTCACATATTTGCTCTTGAGGCCTTCAGCTGCATGAGGCTCGCCCACATTGTAAAGGTTAATCACTTTACTTAGAGTCAAGTGATTACAGATTTTAACCACATTCACAAATCCCTCAGCCCAGCCACAGTGACATATAGAATTAACCACCATAACATGCGAACTACCCCAAGGCCCTTCACTCATCTTTACCTTTGCTGTTACTATTTGTATTTAAGCTGCCGGCTTCCCTCACCTGGACAAATGCAATGGCCTTCTAACTTCTCTATATGGGCAGTTTACAAGCTTACACTATAGCACCAAGCAAACCCCAGTCACAGGAGCTTCCGTTGGTAAGGGTTTGTTTCTGGCTCACAATGCATATTGGCTGTGGCTCTGCTCCATGTATCTTCTTGACTCAAGGATCTAGGCTGAAGGAAAAACTCCTATTTGGGACACACTGCTCTCGTGGCCAAGAGAAAAGAATAATGGAAAAACTGCAAAATGGCTCTTAGAACTTCCATTCCATTGTGGCATTGATTATTCTGTGCATACTTTATTGGTCAAAGAAAGTGATAAGGTCAAGATTCCAAGGGGAAAGAAGATATATTCTTTTACAGAGAGAACTGAAAAATATTTAGAAACAAAACCATATTTGCCACTATCTTCCTTCAATCTACTACTATTCCCCACACTGTAATCAGTGGTGTCTTTAAAATAAAATTGGATTGTGTCAGTCCTCTGCTTAAGAAAATGGTCACTGCTCTGTTGTCAGGGTTCTTCAGGGACACAGAACTAATAGGATGTGTGTGTGTGTGTGTGTGTGTGTGTGTGTGTAAAAGAGATTTATTATAAGAAATTGGCTCATATGATTATGGAGGCTGGCAAGTCCCAGGATCTGCAGGGTGAGTCAGCAAGTTGGAGACTTGGTAGAACTGCAGGTGTAGCACCTATCCAAATGCCAGTGGACTTGAAACCTGAGAAGAACCAATGTTTCTGTTTAAGACTGAAGGCAGGAAAAAAACCAATGTCTCAGTTTGAAGGCAGTCAAGCAGGAAGAATGATCTCTGACTTTGGGGTCTATGCAGGTCTTCAACTGATTGGAAAAGACCCACCCACATTAAGGAGGGCAATCTGCTTACTTACAGTACTGATTTAAATGTCAATCTCATCCAAAACACCCTCACAGAAACACTCAGAATAATGTTTAACCAAACATCTGGGCGCTCAACGAACCACTCAAGTTGGCACATAGAATTGGCCATCATAAATGAATTCTTAGATTGCCAGCATGGTTAAAATGAAATCCAAACTCAGGGCACCTGGGGGGCTCAGTCAGGTAAGTGGTTGACACTTGATTTCAGCTCAGGTCATGACCTTGGGGTCCTGGGATTGAGCTCCACATCAGGCTCTGCACTCAGTGGGGAGTCTGCTTAAGGATTCTTTCTCTCCCTCTCCCTCTGCCCCTCTCCCTGCTCAAAAACATCCTCTCTCTCTCTCTCTCTCTCTCTCTCTGTATCTCAAATAAATAGATAAATCTTTACAAAGAATGAAATCCAAACTTCATTGCATGACCTCTAAGGTCCCACATGTCCTGATCCTTTTCATTCTCCAGCCTCATATTAGGCCAAATTTCCACTTGTTCATTCTATTCTAATCACAGTACCATCTGCCCATTGCTGAAACATTCCAATGTCTTTGCTGCAGTATTATTTTTGTATCTGCAGATCTCTCAAACCAGGGTCACTCTTCTCCCAGCACCCATACATATCACATGGCACTACTGGATATTTCCCACTTTTCTGGTCTTGGTTTAAATGCCTCTGTCCTGGAGATGCCTCCCTTGATAATTCCACTTAAGGTATACTTCTAACCTAGTATTTCTATTAAAGCATCTTGTTTATTTATTTATTTATTTTTAGCTTTTTAAAGTAGGCTCCATACCCAGTGTGGGGCTTGAGCTCATGACTCCGATCAAGAGTTACATGTTCTACTGACTGAGCCAGTCAGGTGCCCCAGCACCTGTTTATTTTTTCATTGTCATTTTTCTTTACCTAAAATTATTTTAATTTTTGTATCTCTCTTTTACTGGATTTCAGTGTCATGAGGATTATTATCATATCTGTTTTCCTCATGATTGCACACCCAACCATAACAGTTCATGCTGCATTGTAGGCATTCCATAAATATATAATAAATAAATGAATAACTGGATGGGCCATGGGAATGCAGAAATGACTAAGGCTAATTTATTTGTCCTAAGTATGATTTTAACTCAGTCAAAATGGAAGACAATTTTAAATAGAAAATAATTAAATACCTTTAAAATTCTCCATAAAGACACTTTTTGAAAATACTGAGTTAGTGCCCGGGGTTTTTGAGTTTCGCTTGATTATTCCCTCTTTCAGTGATACTTCAGAGAGTTCAGATGACAATCTTGTGATAACCCCAAAGTTTCTTTAATTCTGACTAATGATTTTACGAAACTAATAAAAAGACTGACTTCACTTTGGTAGATGGTTTCTGGATTTCATATTTAATTATTTATTTTGTATTTTACTGGGTTGGGTTAGAAATATCTCAAAACTCATGGACTATTCTGAGTTACATTCATCCAACAGACCATTGTCAAACACAAATATTGGTTTCCAAGCCCTAGTTTCCATTGTCAAAATTACAATGACAAATAATATCTCCCTTCCAAAGTGCACACACGGATCTCAGCCCACTGAAAATTTCAGTGACCCATATCTGTTCTCAGAGTCTGTGAGGTAAGATGGGGAATCTTGGCAGGTCAGCTAAGAGTGAAGGAAACCTTGCCTATGAAGACTGGGAGGTTCCAGTCACAGGACAGACAGAAATCGAAGATATTGGGTCACATAGTTTTAGGACCAAGACTTTAGAAACCTGGAGAACTAGTGAGAGCAAAATAGTACAGACAGTTGAAAGGAATTAGGTTAGAGTTTGAAATATGAGAACAGGGACTAAGGATAAGGGAGGAAAGGCCAGAAATAATGAAGTTAAGAGAGTTGAGGTTCAGGGCATAGCAGAATCTACAGGTCTAGTTTTATAGTGAATGAGACTTAAGTCTTATCTGATTAGAATGAGCTAGTCCGACCTAAATAACACCAGCGTTGGGAATGGGGCTTCTGTGCAAGGAAACAGGAAGGTTATAGAATTGTGCAGTAGATCTTAGACTTTATTATGTCCTCTGTGAATTAAAATAAGAGGTCACTATTTAGGAGATAATGCCTTCACTTTATAGCACTGATATAATACCCTTTTATCCAAACGATACTTATCTACATAGGTTGTACCTCTTGCAGCCATTTAATAGATGTGAAAGTTGAGGGTAAAAATGGTTTAAATCACTGAATTCACCCAGGAAGTTGGAGTGGGAGCATTACATAGACCTTTTGATGTCCAGCCCAGAATTTTACCATTTCTAGTAGAGACCTACAATCACTAAATATTAAAAGTGTGTAATACATTCTCACCAGCTTTACTCGCCTAGAAGGGTTGGGCATCTGCTGCACCCTCAGGGAGTTTGGTCAGGAAAGGCCAGACATGATTCTGGACTGGACAATACCCACAAAATGTTTTCCTAAATAAAATGCAATTGGGTACCTTCCCTCTTATCTTGTGAATCTGAGCTTTCCTAGTTATTCAAATTTCATTTTCATTCCCACCTGTGACTTGATTCTCCTTCCCTTTTAAGATAGATTTTGTAATGGTCTTCACGTGGCATGATGTTTCTCCTTATGCACAGATGGAGTAGGTAGCTGCCAACCAACTACAATTTGAAAAACGGGATGACCTGATTCTCCTACTCCTGTCATTTCCACTACCAGCCTGGATGCCAAGGTAAGATACTGCTGAGACCTTTGTGAAGCTATGATTACCCCCTGAAAAGGAAATGCAAGAAATGCAATGAACCATCATTAGTCATTAAGGCAATCTCAAAATCGCTTCAGCAACTAAAGGAAATCACAATAATGGCTTTCTGTGCACACACACGTTTTATATACTAAAAGTAAGCATTTCCTTCTTTAAGAATAGTTATGAAAGAGGAAATTTCTTTGGGAAAAAGAAGAGTCTATTCTAAAAACTTTTTATTGTGAATCTCAACTTTGACAAGAATTAGAAATCGAATAATTTGGGAAGATTTTAAAATCTTTGTTCCTTGTCTGTACCCAAATAATGTGTCTGAATCCCTATAAGTGGAATGGTAGCTCCAGTAACTTTTATAAAGCTCCTCAAGTAATTCCATTGTGCAGCCATGGTCAAAAACCACTGCTCTAGATGTCTTCCAGAATAAATAAAATAATGCTCTTAAGCATTTTTTAAGAAAAAGTTTTTCCTCAAATGGAATTTAAAGATTGTGTTATTTAAAACATGGAGTTAAGTTACTCATTGGTCCAAAATTCACGGGGCTCGGGAGAAGGAGGCAATGCCATTTGTATGGGGCCGCAATGGTTTTCTTTAACAAACTTGCTGAACTGTGAGAAGAGAAAGGAGACCCAAAGAAGAATAATTAATTGTAGTAGTGTTGATAAGAAGTGGATTTGAGCCATAAGATCTTGTACTGAATATTATATTGTACTGAATAATATTTCTTCATATAAATAAGAAGGAAAACTGATAAGGGCATGTCAAGTTTTATATTATAGTTCTTTCTGATTTTTTGTTTTTGTTTTTGTTTTGTTTTGTTTTTTTTACTAAGTTACAATATAACTTACTGGAAAATCTCTTATTTTTAGTGTCCAGTTCTGCAGGTTTCAACAAACTACACAGTATGCAATGACCTTCTAGAACAATTTTCTTATCCCCCCACCAAGTGACCCCCTGCCTATTTGTAGCCAACCCTTCCCCCACCGTAGATTCTGGCAATCAGTGATCTAGTTTCTATTCTTTTCATTCTTCCTTCCCTGAATGTGGTATAAATGGAGTCATGCAGGTTCATTGTATTCTTAATAGGAATATGCTGATAGGAAGTAATCAATGTGAGTATGTTGTGCAATAAGCTCTGAAGTGATCGAGTATCCCTGTCTGAAAGAGGAACCGAGGGGGCTCCCCTACCTTGAAGCACTTGGCGCCATCTGTACACATGGGAACTAGGAGGATCTGAACTGCTCAGGAGGGTAGAATTTACTCATTTAAACCAAACTGGGTGATCAAAATGCTGAAATTAACTTAAAGAAACAGTCACATAATGAAACCCAGAAAATAAAACACAAGACACAGATGGGGTGTATATATATATATATATATTTTTTTTTTAAGATTTTATTTATTTATTTGACAGGCAGAGATCACAAGTAGACAGAGAGGCAGGCAGAGAGAGATGGGGGGAAGCAGGCTTCTGCTGAGCAGAGAGCCCGATGCGGGGCTCTATCCCAGGACCCTGAGATCATGACCTGAGCCGAAGACAGAGGCTTTAACACACTGAGCCATCCAGGCGCCCCAGAAGGGGTATATTTTTTAATTAATAAAACAATAAATGATTATGATTATTTTAGGAAAGCAAGAGTAGTAGAAAAGTCAGGAACAAAGGTAAGCAAATTGAAGGAAAAACCTACAACCAGCTTCAGAAGAATCATGGTATTTTTCTAGACTTTAAAAATATTTCACACAGAGTTATCACACACATTCTTCTAAATACATACAGAAATACATTTTTTTCTTACAAAACTGGGATGTTTTACATGCTGTTTTATAAAAGATCATTATCTCAAACTTTTTTTTTTTTTTACTGAATTATGAATAGTTTCTTTGTGCTAGCAGCACGGGGTAGGGGTTAAAAGCAGAGTCATCCAGAACATGGACTCATGAATCAGACAGACCTAGCTATTTTCTCCACTCCTCCACTTACTAGATATATGACCTTGGGCAAAATACTGAACTTCTCCAAGCTCCATTTTTCTCATTTTCAAAAGAGAGGCAATTATATCCAATTTGTATATTTGATGTGAGAGTTAAAATAAAATGAGATAATGCATGAATAGCACTTAGTAGTATAATGCCTGGAAAATAATAATGGTTCAGTTATTCTACCAAGTTAATGAACAAGATAAACTCAGGATGTAATTAAAATAAATGTTTTGTTTTTGCCTCCCATTGCCACTTCATAAAATGTATTCATCCCCAGTCTCAAGCTGAAATTGTCACAGTCCTCCTGGTTTTTCTGTTCATTTATAGGTAACTGAGTCCTAGGTCACTGCAAGGAGCAATATATTCTCATTCAGAAATTGGGTTGTGGGGCACCTGGGTGGCTCAGTGGGTTAAGCGTCCAACTCCTGATTTCAGCTCAGGTCATGATCTCAGGGTTGTGGGATCAAGCCTCAAGTTGGGCTCCATGCTCAGCGCAGAGTCTGCTTGAGATTCTCTCTCTCCCTCTCCCTCTGCCCCTCCTCCCATTCATTCTTTCTCTCTCTCTCTCTCTCTCAAATAAGTAAATAAACCTTAAAAAAATAAGAGAGAGAAATTAGGTTGCTACTCTCAGATAATAACCATAATTCTTGGCTTCGGGTTCTTCCCAGCGTTTGCTGCTGAAAGGCAGCAATGGAAGATGTAGTTATGATAATGCCTCTTCCTATTTTTCTACTTTGCTCTTGGTCTCCTTGCCCTGACCTGCCATGCACTTTGTGACACTTGGCATTGAGGAGACAGTAAGTACGTAAGACAAGTACTGCTTGAACTTGTTCCAGACAGACTTGGGTTCTTGGGGCCAGTAGACGGCTGATTCTCTTGGGGGCATTTTGTTGGGCTCTTAGAACACCCTCTGGATTGTCTGTCCTGCAGCTCTCTCAAACAGGGGAATGCTTTCTGGTGCATACTCTTCAGCTCTGGGAGTCTGCCCTTTACTTCCAGATTCTGGCGGCTTTTATTCCTCTGCCCCTTTTGCAGTCATTTGGAATAGACCGGTAATAGCTCCCCTTTGACATCTGAAAGCCTTTCTCTCCTTCTGGTACACATCCCTTGCCCCAGTACACTGGCCTTGCAGGACCAAAGGTGTTAGGAATGAAGAAATGAAGTCAGTGTTTTAACAACAATGAGAAAATTAATTTCAATGTATTATCTTCATGGACCAAACTGGGAATGATCAGTGATTTACAACAAAGGGTCATCTGATTCCAAAGATCTTTCCATCATATTTTTCTTATAAATGCATAGTCAGTAATCAGTAATTTGCTGAATCTGTATCTACAGCCAGGTAGAGAAGTGACTATCAGGAGCCCTCACAAAATAAGGAGGACCTCTAAAATTAAGTAGCAAGTGATTTTTCTCAAATATTTGAGAGAAACATTTGCTGTTCTGCCAAACTATAACCGAAGCAATTTCTTTCGAACATTAACTCAGATGATCCATGATAATTCTTCCCTATTCTTTTTTCCTCTCAAACACTGTGCACTCATTAGCTATCACAGAGTAAATACTCTCACTAAATGAAACACCAATATTATACCCCAGCCACCTGACTTCTGATAATAAAGGACCACCTAACTTGAGAACAGTCCAGCTAAATAAAATACAGGCTGTACTAATGCCACAGCTTTGGCTCTGATTTAATTTTTTATTGCCCAGTCAATGTACCGTGTTAGCCACTGCTCATTTTAGTTTAGCATTTTAATTCCATGCCTATCTCCACTCCTGACTTGACATTTGACTAAAATAGTTGGATAGTTGGGGAATGGTTTTGTTTTTCCTTTTCCTCACTTAAACATTCTCACTAGGGAAAGTGTCTGAGGGCAATTTTTTAAAGTGGGTGCAGACTTTCATTTATCTTCAAGTTCCATTATTCTGCCCACACAGAGCCTGGCTCCCATCCTGTGTCCCAGTGCCTCTGGCTGGTAACAGTCTAACAACCTGGCTGCAAAGTTGCCCAAGGCAGGTAACATTCTGACCCAGGAGCAGCAAATAGAGGTCAAAAGAAACATGGTATATTCAACATTCTTTTGACATGCTGGAAGCTTTATTTCATGACCCTAGATAATAAACATTCAAAAGCTACGTGTCCTCAGGCAAGTAGAATTCTAAATGACTAGTTTTATTGATAAGCCTGGCCCAGTAAAATTCAATTATTCTTTCTCATCTATCCTTTCAAAGGGTTAACCTTCAAAGATGGGGAAGGTATGTGCTATGGTGAGTGCTGTGAAGTGTGTAAACCTGGCGATTCACAGACCTGTACCCCTGAGGCAAATAATACATTATATGTTAATAAAAAAAATAAGAGAAAATATTTAAAAGAAAAAAAAAAGGTGGGTGCAGCTGGTAAAAATTTTACTGAATGTTTCAGCAAAAACTTTTTAAGTGCTTTTCAGGTCTATTTAATTAAATATAATGAGCATATAAAAAATACCTTTTCTAAATGTAATGTTTTGTTCTATTTTTAAACTCATTAGGATTCTTGTGGTTGCAAGCAATAGAAACACAACTAGAACTGGTTGAAACAAAAAGAGAAAGGATACCAGAAGGGTATCCCAAAGCATCTATGGATACCAAAATGTATTATGGAACCAAAAGGCATAAAGTCCTGTGGGCTCCAGAAATAGGCTACAAGATTGGGGTTTTTATGAAAAGCTTGGGATACTCCTTTGTGTCTTGTATCTGGCTTTTCCCCATGGAGGTACATTTTTCTTTCCTTGTGCTGCCCCCAGGTCCACACAGCAAAACATAACTTTCAAATAGTGTTCACATTTTATATGTTGTAACTGAAGCATCCAGGGACACTCCCTGTCCCCAAGTTCCCAAGGCAGGGATCATCTGGTTAAGTTTAAGTCATGTATTCTCAGGGCGCCTGGGTGGCTCAGTGGGTTAAAGCCTCTTCCTTCGGCTCAGGTCATGGTCCCAGGATCCTGGGATCGAGCCCTGCATCAGGGTCTTTGCTCGGCAGGGAGCCTGCTTCCCTTCCTCTCTCTCTGCCTGCCTCTCTGCCTACTTGTGATCTCTCTCTGTCAAATAAATAAATTAATAAAATCTTTAAAAAAAAAAAAAAGTCATGTATTCTCCCAGGAATAAACTGTGGCTGGGCTTACTGGGTCATGCTGCAAAATAATCACTTTAGTTTCAGATCAATGGATTGGGATGTTCTGGTCAGTTTCCAAAAATTTTGAGGTATTTTCCTTAAAAAAATTTGTGGGTTGTGTGGGTACTGGGAAAACCCAAATGTTGGCGCTTTGTAGCTTGAACTTTTCACATAGTGAATACTAAGTTGTTAAAATTTGAAGCAGAATTATGAAGACAATTGAATGAATTGATGGCAGAATTAAATACATATAACATTGTCACCAAATTAAAATGCTACTTGTGTCTATTTTGGAAACAGTGAACATAACAAAGTTATATAACAAGAGTTAAATGTTAACTCTGGAAATTTTTTTCCCTCAGTTGAAATCTGACTCCACTATTAAGTAGCAGTGGGACTGTTATGGGTCCAAATTTCCTCACCCGTGCAATGGGGATATTAGCATTATCCATTTTGATGGATTTTTATGAGATTAAAGTGAATTAATATACATGTAAAGTGCTTTTAACAGTGCCTGGCCCATAGGAACACTCAAAAATGTTAATTTCTCCTGCTTTTTTCTTTCTGATGTTTAACACGAGAAATCAGTTCCACTTTTTCCTCACCTCACTAAGTAACTGTGGAATAATACAAGACACAATTTTTGCTGCATCTGTGTAGACTCTGCTCTTTATGTGGCTAATAAAGGCATTAGTTGCTTTTAGTGAGATGTTAGATCACTCAAAGTCATTAAACTCTTTAATAAAACAAACAGCAAAGAATTGGGCAATATCCAATAGTCAGATGGGGTCTTGAATTCTATCTTAACTTTATGACTTCAAATGAATCTATATGACTTTGGGGATTTCTCTTTCACCCATCATCTAAGAAGACAGAGGCAGGTAAAAAATATTGCATTTCAAAATTAGTCATTTTATGCACACATAAAATCAAGAGGCCTGTAGGTTAGAAATAATAATGTGCCATTGTTTTCAGCTTCATAAATATGCATATCTTCACATAAGTCTTCAAGTTTTCATAGGCTCATGAATAAATCCTGGGACATGAATTTGGCACATATTTTTTATTTAGTGTTTATGTGTTTGTCCATCTGTTATCTAATCACTGGATCATATCAGAGCATCCACGCTATTTCTACTCCCAAAACTATTTTCACAAAACAATGGATCCATTTTCAGATGCTGTATTTGATGATGGAAGGGCACTGTGAGGTAAGTTACATACAAAAAGCAAATTTCACAGCTTATTCTTCTACCACTTTCTCTTACACACACACACACACACACACACACACACACACACACACATACACATACAGCCCATGCTGCTTTGGCTATTACTTGAAATTGAAGCCAGCAGCCACATAGCAGGTTGAAATTGTTATTAGGTTTAGTTGTGTCTACAAAACTTGGGGAGTTACACAACAGTGCTGAACTCATTTTGACAACTCCAGGAGTCATATTTTTTAAAAGAATATTAACAAGAGAGACTTTGACCAGAGAGGGACAAATGTGCGGTTAAGGGGTCTGGAAATTGTATATTTGAGAAATAATGGAAAGAACCAGAAGTGCCTTAGGCTCTTGTCGCTCAGCGTAGCTTAGCTGTAAAACCTCCACATGGCTTTAAAAATGGGGCCAGTCACAACATTTATGCACAAATATGCTTTAAAACTTAGTTTTATTAAAAAGTATATAATTGTTTAGGCTCTTAAAAATATATATAAAAATTAAGCAGACTTTTTTTTTTTTAAACAAGGCATCACGCTGGGTACTGGGTGTTGTGGGTGAGTTGACAGACTTGACTTTGGACATGAAGCATTGGAAAGGTCATCAGCATAGTCATATACTATAGGCAGGCAGGTGGTTATTTTGGCTTGAGTCTGGATAGAAAAAATCAGGGCTAAATGTGAATGAATGTGGATGTCATTTAGGTAGAAATTATGATTAATGTAATAGCCACAGTGAGACGAGAAAGGACCTAGGAACAGAAATTGGGGTATTGAGGTGCCTATATTCTAACAGCATGTCTGGCTCACCCTCCCTTACTGTCTTAACTTAGCTGCAACTTTCTGACTAGTCATTTTCAGTTGAGGGCAAAAGTAGTCATGGCATCTTTCTTCCACGAATGTGTGTATATAAATGTGTATATTTGTGTGTCTGTGTACGTACAAGAAGATATGGAAACAATAATTTGTCAAAGAAATAGAAGTTACAATAAGAACTAGAAGAGTAAAGTGTAATCATTGACACCAAAGGTGGAGAAAATTTCAGAGTGATCAACAATGACAAATAGTGTGGAAAGGGGAAGATAAGAATGTAAAAAAAAAGGCAATAGATCTGGATAATTAGTTTATTGAAGTCATTCTAAAAAGCAAGATATAGTGGAGTATTAGGTGAAGATCTTATTTTTGAAAGCAATGGAAAGTAAGCTGAAGTGGGGGTAAAGGATGTTGTAAGTGAAGTAATTCACCACAGTCTATTATTTTTAGGAGTTCTCTGTTAAAGGGAAGACATTAGACAGTAGCTATGTAAAGGGAGGACAAGGGAAGGATTTGTTTTCGGATCAGGAATATAAAGATGTGTTTGTAGTTGGACAGAATCAGAAGAAGGAAAGGGAAGAGTTGAAGATGAAGAACAGGGATATTGATGGACGAAGAGAATGGACAGACAAAAGGCATCAAGATAACAAGTGGAGTAATTAGTTTACAAAAAGACAAAGTAATTCTCCGTCTGAGACAGGACTAAAGGGGGAAAGGACAGGTCCCGATCCAGAGAAAATCCGAGGTGAAGGGGAAGATAACATAGAGGCTGTCCCCATGAGTCTCATGGACATGCACCCAGTATTTGGTTATCTTTAGCCCAGGCAGAAGAAACTATTGGCTCATAACACTGTGGGTTTATTGTGAATTATAATAAAGTCAAGTCAGCACCAAGCATTACATGAGGCAATAGTTCCACTCTACAGTGAGACCTGATAACCAAGTCCAGATCTGAAGCTTGCAGGTATGATGGGACTACCATTGGAGCAAGCTTCCTGTACCTGCACCTGCATTCCTAGGCCCATTTTTCCATTCCTGGCTGCTCTCTCTTGACTTTCCATGAGCAGTCTTGACCATGGACTTCTATGGTTGCTCTTTTAAAAGGCAATAATGCTTGAACACTTTTTAGAAGCTGTTGGGATGGGTGAGTGTCCAACCTGAGAAGACACCTGGAGCTGCAAAACAAACATTAAATACAACTAGAACAAGCTGAGTTTGAAATTTGTTCATACTTGAAAGACAAGGTGGAAGAAAATTGAGTTAGTATGGACTATTTGGTAAATTTTGGGAAATTACGAATTAATGAGAAGTAGATGTTTGTATCAGAAGTCAGAAAAGATTGTCAACCAGATTATGAGAGGCCCATGAAAATCAATCAATTCTTAGATTTGCTTTTTGATTTTTATCTTTTTACATTATGCAACAACAGTCATTCAGATAGCTTAAATTTCATTCTGGGATTAAGTCAGACCCTCTGCAATCTACATCTTATTTAGCAGAATTACTTTTACTGGATTAAGCTTTGGTAGTTTGCATTGAGACACCATGGAGAGATTGTATGAAAAATTCTCTTTTTATCTCCTGTAAGAGTATTGCTGAAAGTGTTACTCATCATGGCTAGCAGTGTCTCCTTTATGTGGGCCTAAGGAAGAATTTTTCTTTGGCCTTAGGGCTTAAATTGAATTTTTTTTTTTTTTCTGAGCAACTAGAACATTTTGATTCTATGGGCATTGGGGATATTATAATCTGTTTTGATTCTTTGCTTTTTCTTTGGCTGTGTATCAACTGAGAATGCTTTTAGCCACATTGACTTACAATAACTTAAATAGGTTTTTTTTCCCCCCCTACCTTTTTACATAGCAAGATGTCTGAAGATGAGTGATGGGATGGGTTCAGTATCTCATCTAGGAACCAGTATCACTGAATTTCCTTCAGACACAGGATGGATGTTGCAGCTCTAGCTAGAGTTCTCAAACTTTGGTGTGCATTGAAATCACATAACAGATAAAGCAGAGATGCAGGCTTTTTGACGAATAGGGTCTGGGCCCATGGTCACCAAGTTCTTCAGATGACTCTAATATTGACCAAAGCTTGAGAATTCTAGTGCCTGCCACCCCAGACAAGAGGTGAGACATAAGGCACAAGACTTTCCATTCATCAGGCTCCATCTTCTTAGCTAGATAGAGGAAAAAAAAAAGTTTTCAGAGGCAACCCAGATGACTTCCTCTCTCTCTCTCTCTCTTTTTTTTTAAAGATTCTTAAAGATCTTTTTTAAAAAAAGATTTTTTTAAAGATTTGAAAGAGGGAGGTGGGGTGGGGAGCATAAGCAAGGGGAGCAGCAGGCAGAGAGAGAAGCAAATTCTCTGCTGAGTAGGGAGCCCCATGCAGGGCTCAGTCCCAGGACCCTGGAATCATGATCCGAGCCAAAGGCAGACACTTGATGTAGCCACCCAGGCACTCCAGATGACTTCCTCTTATTCCTCCTCTAAGGAAACTTGGGGAGGACCCAACTTTCCAAAACTCAAAGACCTCTGTCTTTGTCCTAAACCAAACTTTGGTGTTAAGGATGAAGCAGATTGTTGGATGGGGCCAAAAGACAGTGGTTTGGGGTCAAAATTGCCTTTGGTTATTACATACAAATTTACTTTATATTTCCTTATGTAGTAACTTTATTCTGAATTAATTTTGCTTTTTCTATGTTTCTCTGACTTCTATTAAAATTAGTTATCTTGTCAAATTTATATTATCTACCTTAAATTGTTATTAAAATATGTGGGTATATGGTTACTGTGATGAAAGGCTTATACCCTGTGTTCAAGGATGGCCACTTTCCTCATTATCGACAAAAGAATCTAGAGGTGGTGAAGTTCTGCTCCATGAGCTGCCTTGGGGCCATAATAAGGAGAATGCTGGGATGCTCCATTTTCCACTTGCTTATGCTCTGTGTATGAAGCAGGCTGACTGGGTGATTTCTCAGAATCAAAGTAAAGCTGAGACTCTACCTTGATGGAGCATAACTTGGGGATGGCCTTTCCTAGCAATTCTCTTTTAGTCCAAGTATGAATCCTGGTCACTTCTTGATATTCTGTGTCTCCAGCTCATTAAATCACAACTGTCATTGTGCATAAGGCTCACCTGAAAAAATCTCATGCCCCATCCCATCCTGATTGGAGGTGGGACCCATGTTTTTCCCTGAAAGCTCCCCAGGTGATTCTCATGTGCAGTCAGGATTGCAGAACCACCACTCTGTCTGACCAGCTCGGATGTAACTCCATCTTCTGTGTTCTGCCTTTGGCTTGGCTCATCTGGTTCAATTTCTGATTTCAATTTCTGTTTGCAGGTTTCATTCCAAGGATCTCAGTCCTTCTGTTCCAATATGGCAAACTGGCTTTGTTTATGACTGTTCCCTGAGTTCTGGATTGATTTCCTTAATCCTAGACTGCATAATTTAATTAACCTGCTCTTGCATTTCAGTGGCAAGAGCTGAGTCCCTTTCTCTGATTCTTAGCTTAAGGCCAGCTTATCCCACTGATGACCACAAAGTGTGGGAAATCCTGAGGCTGACAAAGTGAACATGGGGAGGCAACAATCAACCCTGCACAGCATCATTGAGGAGCTCTCTCTTCATGAAGCTTTCTTTTCTTAGTTCTATCCAATTTCACCTTCACGTCTGCTACAGTCTCCTCTGGTCTCACAGTTTCTAATTCAACTCCTGTCCCCAAGCAACTTCTTGAGATTGATGGTTTGGGAGCTGAAGGTTTTATCTTATTTTCTCAGCCCAGAAATCCCCACAGCTTTGCTCTCCCCCTATAGATAGCCGATAGTTCATCTTCATACCATTCCTTTTGCTAATTTAATCTTTACACCCTCCTCCAGATTCCTGTTTTCTTGAGTTTCAAACCTTTCTCATCAACTTCCTTCATATTCTCAGCCCTCCAGCTATACTCTGTATACCAAGTTTCCTGAAAACACCAAAATGCCTCAAACATAAGGAATAAAATAAGTGGCTAAATATCATTTTGTATTTGGGCAGCCTGGGCCTAAATCCTAAATCCATGACTTCCAAGTTTGTTCTTTCCCTGACAGAATGGGGTAATAATAGTAGCTAATTTATAAGATTGTTGGTGGAAATAAATAAGATAATGCATATAAATCTCAAAGCATTCCTTGGCATATAGTAATTGCTCAAAAAGTGTTAAGTGTTTCCCACAGATTTAGAACTTGGCTAAAATTTACTTATTTATTGGGAATCAACACCAATGAACGGAAGCTGGGGACAGGGCTTGACAGAGGAAGAAGTTCAACTTCTGGCAATGCTGAATATTCAAGGGAATATTGCCTGACAGACTTGTTTTGTTGACCCCCAATTGTCACTCACCAGTTGTAGACTGCCTCAGAAAAGCTTATGGACTTGAGTGAGGTCACTCTCCACAGCTGGAAGCGACCGTGAAGACACTGAAGCCTGGCAGTGTTTACCGAGGACACTAGACCACACTCGAGGGCTGTGAGGCCAGTGCTCTCATGGAGGCATGTAGGTCTGGGCAGCGCCTCTCCTCTCTGTACCTACTACAGTTTTCCTTCTACCTCTCTTGTAGATGAAGAATGCATAGGCCCTACATGCACCCAGCCAAGGTGAAGTTGTTATTCTTCCCATTGCCTATACTGTTTTCTCTGAGACTCTTTTGTCAACAAATCTGTGGACCAAAGTCACTTGAGAAGCCCGCAGACACCCAAAATTTCAGGGATCCTACGACTAAAGTCTAGGTTTTTACTATCACAAATAAGAAGAGAAAAAATGGAAGTAAAAAGAGTAGGAAAGGGGTAAATCTAACAATGTATTAATCCTTTGCCTGAGGTGGTACCTGGAGATTCTACTAACACTAATCTGCATGGAACTCCCAGGAATCCACTTTTTAAAATCATTCAGCCTACCACCTCATAATTTCTAGGACTAGTTTCAATAGCCTTTAAGAAATTTTAGAAGAGAAACCTAATCCTTGATTTGCTGCTTGTTTTCCAAAGGAACTGAAATTCAAACCTGATTCACTTAAAATGGTTGCTCTAGTCCTAATAAATGTTTAAATTTCTCAGATGTTGTGGTCTTTGTCTTTATCCTTCATTCTCAGCTCAGCAAGGCACTGGATTAATTTCTGAAGAAAAACTAAAAAGGATTTTCAATAGGCTTGGATAAATGTGTTCTGAATCCCTTCGGATGGCATGGTCGTAAATACACAGCATAACCAGACCTTTATGGAACCTTGTGGACAGGGGACAGGAGACCCCTGAACTTTGAACCATCTCCAGAAGAAGATTGCCCCTGCAGTTCTCCTTGATAGCTCCTTTGTGTGTTCTTGAATCATTCTAGTCAAGCGGGAAATGTAGCATTGTGGAGGCGTTCTGTCTACAAAAATATGAAACACAGAATTAGATTCTTATCATCTATGCAAAGGTAGTGTAGCTAAGCAGTGAAGAGCACATGTTTTGGAATAATAAAAAACTAGGTTTGAATGTTGCCATTGAAAGAACAGCTGTGGGACTTCCGGCAAAATGCTTTGATTCCCTAAGCTTTAGTTTTCTTATCCCCACCCCCCAAAAATTGGGACAACAATCCCTAACTATGTGGTGTCGATGTTTATTGTAATACTTAGCACATTAAATATTCAACAAATAGTAAATACCATCAACATCATCCTCATCATTGTCTCTTTTTTCTTTCATTCTGGCAATGTTCAAGAGAAGAATCATCTTTCCTTAAATGCATTTCATGATTTGAACTTTATTGAGTTTAGTTCTTTTTCCTTTTCATTTTTCCTTTGTAAAGGTCACATGTTGATCATTCCTGGTATCATTTCTTGTACTCTTGGTTTTGATTGATAGGGAGTTGTGTAAAGTAAGTGGTTTATGGGTTTGGGGCAAAGGTTTGGGTTGTGCTCATTCTCAGTGACTTCCAAATGATGACATCACTGTCAAGGATTAATCTGGTAACACATTGAACCAAATTATGTTTCCTGGGAATAGCTTTAGCTTCTGCACAGTTGGCAAGGTGTTCTTCAGGTTCCCAGTGGACATCATGTGAGGCCCTTGAGCATAAAGAACATCCACCTGCCTTAGAAGATATTAACTCTGCCTTGAATGGAAAAAGAACTCTGTAGGCTTTATGCTAAGAAAATGTACTTTTTTCTTGTGCTGTGGAAGACTTTTCTAGCTTAAAGTTGAGTTGAGACCAAAATTAATTCCTCTTACCGCCTCTCCTAGCTTCTTACCTGTATTTTTATAATTCTTCAAATTTCCTCTCTTTGGCAATTGTTCTTCCTTTCTGTACTCTTGGGTTAAAGCAGGAAACACATATTAATGACTGTGGAGTTAAGACTTGTGACACATGTGGTGGCTAAAAATGGGTCAGAAAAACGTGTCAGGTGTAGACATCAGCTGTCCTATGGTCTGAGAGGTTCAGTCATTCCACCACAAAGCCCTCTTTACTGAGTGGACTGATACCTCTGTATTCACTGACCCTCTTCCTCTTTGCTTCTCTGTGAATCTTATCCCAGTCCAGAATTGCTTTAATATGACACATTTTAGAATCAGACTTCCTGGGTTCAAATTCCAGTTTTGCTTCTTAACTAGGTTTTAGCCTCTTATGGTTTAGTTTACTCGTCTCCAAAATGGGGGCAATGATACTACCTCTCTTGGGGTGTTCTTAAAAGAGTCAGGTGAGATAATACATGTAATAGACTTAGGATAGTACCTGGCGCAGTAACAATTGGCTGCTGCAGCCCTCTGAGTTCACAACAGGTGTTCTAGCCATATTCCACTGGGATCTGTTTGTTGTTGTTATTTTGTGGGGGAGGGTTCCTAGCTTATAGAGCAACCATCCTCTGGTGCAGGCAGTGAGAGCTTTAACCAAAAGAAAGAGAAATCATCTGTGAAGCATTTTAAAGAATATACAAATTAATGTCTTCCATAAAGTTTAGAGGGTGGATAACTATAAGCCTGGTTTTAACCACCTGTCTTAATCCAACTTGCTATAACAAAATACCATACACTAGGTGGCTTATAACCAACAGAAATTTATTTCTCACTGTTACGGATATGGGAAGTCTGAGATCAGGTGCCAGCATGGCTGGATTCTGGTAAAAACCTTCCACATTGCGGAGGCCTGATTTAACATTTCATCCTCACATGGCAGGGAACAGGGAGAGACAAGCAAGTTCTCTTGGGACTCTCATAAGAGTACTAATCCCATTCATGAGGGCTCCCTCCTTATGACCTCACTAATCATAATTACCTTTCAAAGGCCCTACCCTCCAATACCATCACATGGGTGGGGGTTAGGGTTTCAACATACGAATGAGGATGCACAAATATTCAGTCCATAGCACCATCCTCCCAAGCCCCATGACTTTGTCACATGATGCAGATCTCACATTCCTTCCCTCATCTTTTCTATCAGTAGACCTCAGTGCAATAATAGCTCAAGACACCAAGCCCTCAGTAGAAGGCATTACAAAGTTATTTGTTGAAAAGAAATAATAAAATGTGCAAGTTTGCTTTTCAGTGGCTCCATATGGAACAATTTCTGAGGTCATTATGGGCTTGCTACACTAGCAAATGAACAACCCAGGGATTCTAGAAAAATACTCCAAAGCTGGCCTTATTTGGCATAAATTTTTCTAAGAGTTAAAGATGCTTTGGGCAAAATAAATATATGACCACAAATCAATAGAACGGGAAAGCACTAATACTACAAATGCATAACTAGACACTCTGACCAGTTAGCCAGTTGTCACACATTATCTATATTCAAACAATGTGAAAGGGAATGAGTCAAAATGTCTATAAATGTAAAATACACGTTTTACTACAGCCGCCAAGATATTTAGGAGTAAAGGAACTATAAGACAGATTAAGTACAGTGTGTCACATTTGATGGGTGTTTGAAGATTGATACCTTGTTGCAGTTTTAAGCATTCCAGTCCAGTATAAGGTCAATGCTGTCATGTTTACCTGTCATGGCAGCACCAGAAACCACATCCTTATCTCTGGTATTGATCAGACTCCCTTCAAACCTCCCTTTTCAAACCTCAAATGATTAAAATGCTCCCTTACTCCTCAATTCAAAACACTCTAAACCTGTCTCTTGGATGTCTGCAAAGAGACACATGAAAATGCAAGATAAAATATAATCCCCCCAACACACAGAACACAAAATGACCGCTATGGTTGGAGGCATGCATAATTTACATGTTACTGAAGAGTGTGAGGTATACATCTGCATGAAGTAAACAAATCCGTTAGCAATGCAGTGTAAGTTTCCGGGACAAAAGAGAAAGGATTCCGTTTTAATTACGTCTGAAAATAGTATGGAATAATAGTGATATATACCATGGAGCTTATAATAATAATTGATTTCTCACAATAAATGGTGATGAATTTACAATGATTTCATAACCTGGTATTTTGATTCTGGCATTTGAGAGAGAAAGAAGTCTATATGTCACTTTTAGTGAATAAACAAATGGTCTTGAAATGCATTACTCTGTGAGTTATAGGAACAAAAACCCAAAGCATCTTTAGTGGAATAAGCTTGAACAACAAAATGTGCAATATCTATAAACATAAATGCAATGCCTGAAGGCATGAATATTTTCTCCCTCATTTATTTTTGCTTTTCTAGATAATAATCCATCTCTGATTTTATATCACTCCAGCTAATTATTAACTTATTTCTGGGTTATGTAACCTGTAAAATGACAGCACAGAGCTGCTAACACTACCTCAGGAAGACATGATAATGATTTCTCTCAGGTGTCTGAAGGAAAAAACAAGCATATGGTCAGGAGGAAGTAGATCTGATAAGCATTAAATGGCAGTGTTGCTTTTAGGAAGAAATAACATGAATAATGTATCAAAAACAACAGTGAATATATTTAACTGTGTGCGGTGAAGGTGAATGCCCAGTCCATGTGTTCCCTTCACAGCAATGTGTGTTGGATCACTAGCCTTTCCAAGAGTATTTTAAGATAGATAGGCGATTTTTTTTTCTGGCAGGATAACCCAGAAATATTTGAAAGGTATGTTGCCTGAATTCATGAGACTTTAAGTGGGAAATCTCTTTGATAAAGGATTATGTCATAAAGAAGGCATATTGTATTCCTAAAGACTACCTGCTCCACGATGGATTTGAACCGTGCTGTGAAATGGCTTCCCCTGTGCTCTATAATTCCCCTGTTTCCTCTAGTAACCTGCTTCCAGGCCTCCATAGGGGTCTGTTTGTTTAAGAAACAACAGTAATAGTAAGGATTGCAAAGTAGACTCCAGGGACACCTGGGCCTTTGCTATCTTCTCATTCTAAATCTAAATATATGTTCTTTGGTACCGCTGTTATTTGTTAACAGTTAAATTGCGTCCCCCAAAATGATATGTTAAAATCCTAACCCGAGGTCCCTGTGACTGTGACCTTATTTGGAAATAGTCTTGGCAGATATAATCGAGTTAAGATAAGGTCCTTGGGGTGGGCCCTAATCCAACATGACCGGCTTCCTTATAAGAAGGGGGAAAGGGACGCAGCCTCAGGTATACAGAATGAACACCGTGTGATGGTGGCCAGAGACTGGAGTGAATCCCCACAAGTGAAGGAATGCCAAAAATTGCCAGGAACACCAGAAGCTAAGAGCAAAGCTTAGAAAGATTCTCCCACAATGTCTTCAGAGAGAGAATGACCCTGATTTCAGATGTCTTGGCTCCAGAACTGAGGGAGAATAAATGTCTATTGTTTAAAGTCACCCAGTTTGTTGTATTTTGTGACAGCAATCCTAGGAAACCAATACTTGATCTCAACTTAGATCTCGGGAGGGAGAATCAGTGAGTAAGCAAGCATACAGGGCAAACTAGTAATACATGACATGGGCATGCACCAAGGGTGCAACTGTTTTCTGCGTATCCGTTAACGAAAAGGCATGTTACTGTGTGGGCTGGTCAGGTTCATCCTGGTTTGTCCAAGCAATCCCATTGCGGCTTACTTTCTGAGCATAATAACTAGGATTCTGATGGATTCTTGTCTCACGTTGAGTTCTTTTATCCATTTTGAGTTTATCTTTGTGTATGGTGTAAGAGAATGGTCGAGTTTCATTCTTCTACATATAACTGTCCAGTTTTCCCAGCACCATTTATTGAAGAGACTGTCTTTTTTCCACTGTATATTTTTTCCTGTTTTGTTGAAGATTATTTGACCATAGAGTTGAGGGTCCATATCTGGGCTCTCTACTGTGTTCTACTGGTCTATGTGTCTGTTTTTATGCTAGTACCATGCTGTCTTGGTGATCACAGCTTTGTAGTAAAGCTTGAAATCAGGTAACGTGATGACCCCAGTTTTATTTTTCTTTTTCAACATTTGCTTAGCGATTCGGGGTCTCTTCTGATTCCATACAAATTTTGGGATTATTTGCTCCAGCTCGTTGAAAAATACAGGTGGAAATTTGATCGGAATGGCATTCAAAGTATAGATTGCTCTAGGTAGTATAGACATTTTAACAATGTTTATTCTTCCAATCCAAGAGCATGGAATGGTCTTCCATCTTTTTATGTTTCTTCAATTTCTTTCATGAGTGTTCTGTAGTTCTTCGAGTACAGTTCCTTTACCTCTTTGTTTAGGTTTATTCTCAGGTATCTTATGGTTCTTGGTGCTATAGTAAATGGAATCGATTCTCTAATTTCCCTTTCTGTATTTTCATTGTTAGTGTATAAGAAAGCCACTGATTTCTGTACATTGACTTTGTATCCTGCCACGTTGCTGAATTGCTGTATGAGTTCTAGTAGTTTGGGGGTGGAGTCTTTTGGATTTTCCATATAAAGAATCATGTCATCTGCGAAGAGAGAGAGTTTGACTTCTTCATTGCCAATTTGGATCTGAGCATAATAACTAATAGGCTCCTTTTCTCTTTCAAAATATCCCAGTTTGGATGTTAAATTATGGTTACTCTACCTATGTGTACCCTATTAAGCATTTAGCAAAAAACAAAATTTTACCACCTGTGTTTAGCATTTTTTTAATTTAAATTTCATAAGTTAATATTGTTTTCAGAAGTAGAATTCAGTGAGTCATCACTTACATACAACACCCAGTGCTCATCACAAGTGCCCTCTTTAATGCCCATTCCCCAATTAGCCCATTTCCCCATCCACCTCCCTCCATCAACTCTGTTTGCTCTCTATTCTTAAGAGTCACTTATGCCTTTTTTTTCTCTCTCCTTTAGTATTTTTGATTTGAAAAAAAAAAAAAAATTTCTAGTGTCACAGTCAGAATTCCTCCAACAATGTAATAAATCAAAGTTTCAAGACTCCCGGAGTTTGGTTAGTTTAGATGTAATTTACTCTGGGACTCACAAATTTACATCTCTTTCCTGGGTCACTCTCCTTAGGAAATAACGTTCTAACTTGCTTAAACCAGTTACAATAAACACCACCAGTCACCAGTCATACCCCGTGGGATTAGGGAGGGAGGAGGAGAGGAAAAAAAATGGCAATTCAGGTGAAAAGCAGCAGGAAAAGTATTGTGAGTGCTACAGTCCATTCCACTGTTGCAAGGAGATAGAAGCCAGCACTGTCGATTCAGGAAAAGAGTTAGAGATATGGCTTTTATTTTTTTCTTCGTCACAAATCCTTCCTGACTTTGAGTAAATCTTTGTTTTTCAATTTGGCAGGTGAGGGTTATAATAACTGGTTTTTAATTTTGTTGACATTTGTTGGTTAATTAGGGAATGCTGGCAAAATTCCTGAACAATTTGAAGAACACTTTGTATGTTCTCTGCCTTGATGATGAACCTATATAGAATTTACTGTGCAGGGTTAAAAGAAAAATGAATTCCTATTTCTTGTCAGTTGTATGTTTGTTATATTACTAAATCATATTACTGGTGAAGTGATTAGCATATGAAGAATGACTTTCCCATGTCTCCAAATCTTTGTTCACTCTTTCCAAATCTATGTTCTACTATGTTCAATTCAAAATAAAGCAGTTGACTAGTTTTTAGCCTGATTCCAAATTTAAGATGGGGTTCACTGTTTTTTTCTACACTTATGACTCAATCTAGCACCTTGTAAAGACAGTAGAGGATGTTGCTGAATTCAGAATGCAGTTTGGAAGTTGCTGATATTGGGGCAGTGTGATGTTTCCCAAGATATTTGTAATTGTAGGTATGGGAAAGGTGATCTAGTATAATTAATACCCTACATTTCTTCCTCTCTGAGTTCATACAATGCCCTATGAACAGTAATACCATGCAATGACACCATTTTATTATGATTTTGTTTATAGCTTTGTTTCTTTGCTAGAAAGTGATTTCTTGAAGTTTGGAGTAAATATTACTCATATTTTTATCTCCAGTATTTCCCAAATACCAGAAAATAGGTGGCACTTAATGCACCTTTCTAGAATAAGTGAGTGGTAACCTTTTAAAGAACAAAAGTTGGCTGGTAATTCCATCAGTGGACAGGTGTCAGGGCTTTGCAATGTGTTGACTTGGCTAGGGGGAACTGTTTACAAAATTCCTTTTTTCTGAGAATTTTCTTTTAAGACGATCCATGAGATATTTTCTTGCATAAGATTTGGAAGGTGGAAGTGAAGCAGCAATTGCCTTGTTTTTTAGCGCTCAAAGGTTGAAACAAGGTCATCAGATGTTTGTGTAGCTCACATTGTTGACTATTTGCTGACTCGCTTCCTCAGCATGGGATAGCAGCTGGACCTGAACGTGCTTCACCTGTCCCCACATCCTTCTGGAGTTTCATTAACCCATATGTCACATGTGTGTTCAGCTGCATGAAGAAGGGTGCCAGTGGGTCTTGTGTAATACTCCCATCTTCAAGCTTGGAAGCATTGAGATTTGAGAACTGGATTCAGTTTGTCCCTGTGAGGTCAAGCTTGCCCCTGCTTCCCCTTATTCCCCACCCATCTTGCCTTCAGACAGCCTGTTTGTTGACTTAGAGCTACAGGATCAGATGCAAAGTCTACAGGCTTACCAAGTCTGCTTCACTCTCTCAACTGTGTAAGGTCAAATCCTTGTAGGAAATATACTTACACACATGCATGTGCCCATGCACATCCCATACCTACGTAAATATGTAGGCATGTATGTATATAGTGGTAGCACTTCTCTGATTCATACAGCTAGTCTGGGAGATGTTAGAGGTAAATTACCTAAGAGCGCTGATCTTTCTGTGTGTGTGTGTGTGTGTGTGTGTGTGTGCGCATGCGTGTGCGTGTGCACGCATGTGCACCGAGAACCATGAAAATAACTGACACAAAGGCACTATTGATTAGTATAATGCTAGCTATTGAAATCAAAAGATCTTTAAAACAAACTTAGCAATTTAACACAATAGGTATTTTTTTTTTCTTGCTTTTTAAATTCTAGTATTTGTATTCTTGCTTGGTAGGGAGAGAACACATACTTTTTTTTTTTTTAAGATTTTTTATTTATTTATTTGACAGAGAGAGAGATAGGAAGAGCAAGAACACAAACAGGGGGAGTGGGAGAGGAAGAAGCAGGCTTCCCTCAGAGCAGGGAGCCGAATTCAGGCTCCATCCCAGAACCCTGGGATCATGACCTGAGCCAACGACAGCCTATTAATGACTGAGCCACCCAGACACCCCTACCTTCTTTTTTTTGAACCTGTTTAGAAACACTCCCTGAAGATATTAAAGAAGTAGCTTCTCAAGTTTCCCTGGGAAACAACATCAGCCAACGCATGGTGGGAGAGGGTGGAATATGTGCATGTACTTTACAGCCACATCAGGTTAGAAGTGACACCATTCTGCTTATGTTCCATTGGTAAGAACCAGTCCCATGGCAATACACGGAAGAAAACATAGGTGTTGAGGACAGAATCACAGATGGAATAGCCCATTCCCAGCCACAACAGCTTTGTGGAAGGGGAGCACAAGTAGTTGGGGAACAGCTATCATTGTCACAAAGAATCATATGTGAAAAATGTCTGTTAAATCAGAAAAATTAGCCATCTCTATTTGATACTGAATTTCAGCCTGGTTCCCAGCTTGGGAAAAAAAAAAACCAAAAAACAGAATGAGAACAAGCCTGTAGGGAGTCATCAAGGAGGATCTGGCCAACTTCAGGATGGCTTGTTCGATTGTATCCTGAGGCAAATGGAAGGCAGCACAGCTTGCAGCTGCTTTAGGAGATCTGGCCCTTGGAGTTCAAGCTAACCTGAAAGATCCATTTGAAAATTCTACACTAACTGCCAAATCCATTAATGTCGAAGTTCCTTCTGAATGTGTCTTGAAGGCAGCTTGCCAACTTCTGCATGCAACAGCTCTACCACAGTTTGATCTCTTTGCTCCTTGATGTTGGCTAACTGCAGGTACAGATCTCACTGGCCTGGAGGGAAGCACTTATGTACCAGCATTTGGTGCACCTTTTGGAAGATGTTGGCTTGGCTAAGTTTCCAGGCCTTTCTCCTGCTTCCCCTCCAGACATGGCAATCTTTGTGCCAAAGTCAAAGTAAACTTCTACTTGAAATCCAATACTCTGTTCTTTAAATACGTTTTATATTAAATATTTTCAGTTTACTATACAAATAATTGATCCTATATTTGCAATTTAGAAATAAATCAACATTTAATCAGAACTCACATATGTTTATGTTTTTCCTCCATTTACTCATTTGTAAGTAAAATTATTTTTCATTGCATTTTTTTCCCTGATCTGATTTTCTATTTTGGCATTTTCCCCTTATGTTTGTTTCATGGACTGAGACTTTGTGATCTAATACAAATCATGAAACTATCAGAAAAACAAGATTTAGTAAGGACTGTGTGTAATTCAACAAGCTGTACATCTGTTGAAAATCACTTTTTGCTAAAAGCAGCACATCTGATAACTTTTGACTTACTCTTTTGACAGTTTGCTCTCTCATAAGAAAGGGTAAACAACTAGAAAGACTATTTTGTACTTAATTCTAATCCATCAGAATGTCTTTTTGGTACTTTGGTAAGGAAAGACTCAAAAGAAAGTACTTGCCATCGGAGCACTTTTATATCCAAGAAAGGGAATGCTGAGCCTAGACAGACATGCAAACTAAAGTATAAACAGCAGGTTTTTACAAGTTCAGGAAAAAATAATCCAGTGACCAATTCTGGGGAAGAAATTAGCTCAAGACTGATGAAAATCTTTCAAAAAGAGAAGTTTGCAATCTAGGCACAAAAAAATCCAAGGAAGAAAAAGACAGACAACCATTTATAGTGGTTCCAATTTTTTTTTATGCTTTTAAAGAACACTTACAATAATGGAGAAAAAGTTATATAACCATTAATAATTATCGAAGAGCATCATGAAAGCTATACAAACGGCATTCGAAAAAGCTGAACAGGGGGAGGAGTCAAGATGGCGGAGAAGTAGCAGGCTGAGACTACTTCAGGTAGCGGGAGATCAGATAGCTTATCTAAAGATTGCAAACACCTACAAATCCAACGAGAGATCGAAGAGAAGAAGAACAGCAATTCTGGAAACAGAAAATCAACCACTTTCTGAAAGGTAGGACTGGCGGAGAAGTGAATCCAAAGCGACGGGAAGATAGACCGCGGGGGGAGGGGCCGGCTCCCTGCAAGCGGCGGAGCAACGGAGCACAAAATCAGGACTCTTAAAAGTCTGTTCCACTGAGGGACATCGCTCCACAGGCTTAACTGGGGTGAAGCCCACGCGGGGTCAGCGTGGTCTCAGGTCCCGCAGGGTTACAGAAGGATTGGGGGTGTCTGAGTGTCGCAGAGCTTACAGGTATTAGAACGGGGAAGCCGGCTACAGAGACAGAGCCGAGGAGTGAGCTCTAAACTCGGGTTACCTTGAACCGGTCACAGGCTCGGTGAGCTCGGAGGGCGGCCGGAGGCCAGGGTGACGGGAGTAATTGGGCGCTGTTCTCTGAGGGCGCACTGAGGAGTGGGGCCCCGGGCTCTTGGCTCCTCCGGGCCAGAGACTGGGAGGCCGCCATCTTCATTCCCGTCCTCCGGAACTCTACGGAAAGCGCTCAGGGAACAAAAGCTCCCGAAAGCAAACCCGAGCAGATTACTCAGCCCGGCCCCTGGTAAGGGCGGTGCAACTCCGCCTGGGGCAAAGACACTTGAGAATCACTACAACAGGCCACTCCCCCAGAAGATCAACAAGAAATCCAGCCATGACCAAGTTCACCTACCAAGGAGTGCAGTTTCAATACCAAGGAGAGCAGCAGAATCCCAGAGGAGGAGAAAGCAAAGCACGGAACTCATGGCTTTCTCCCCATGATTCTTTAGCCTTGCAGTTAATTAAATTTTTTTTCTTTTTCAATTTTTTTTTCTCTTCTTCTGCTAAATTTTTTTAAACTTTTACCCTTTTCTTTTTTAACATTTTTTAACTAGTTTAATATATATATATATATTTTTTCCTTTTTATATTTTTTCTTTATTTGTTTTCTTCTTTTAATTGTTTATTTTATTTTTTTTCTTTCTGAACCTCTTTTTATCCCCTTTCTCCCCCCTCACGATTTGGGAACTCTTCTGATTTGGTTAAAGCATATTTTCCTGAGGTTGTTGCCACCCTTTTAGTATTTTACTTGCTCCTTCATATACTCTTATCTGGACAAAATGACACGGTGAAATAATTCACCACAAAAAAAAGAACAAGAGGCAGTACCAAAGGCTAGGGACCTAATCAATACAGACATTGGTAATATGTCAGATCTACAGTTCAGAATGACGATTCTCAGGGTTCTAGCTGGGCTCGAAAAAGGCCTGGAAGATATTAGAGAAGCCCTCTCAGGAGATACAAAAGCCCTTTCTGGAGAAATAAAAGAACTAAAATCTAACCAAGTTGAAATCAAAAAAGCTATTAATGAGGTGCAATAAAAAATGGAGGCTCTCACTGCTAGGATAAATGAGGCAGAAGAGAGAATTAGCGATATAGAAGACCAAATGACAGAGAATAAAGAAGCTGAGCAAAAGAGGGACAAACAGCTACTGGACCACGAGGGGAGAATTCGAGAGATAAGTGACACCATAAGATGAAACAACATTAGAATAATTGGGATTCCAGAAGAAGAAGAAAGAGAGAGGGGAGCAGAAGGTATATTGGAGAGAATTATTGGAGAGAATTTCCCCAATATGGCAAAGGGAACAAGCATCAAAATCCAGGAGGTTCAGAGAACCCCCCTCAAAATCAATAAGAATACGTCCACACCCCGCCACCTAATAGTAAAATTTACAAGTCTTAGTGACAAAGAGAAAATCCTGAAAGCAGCCCGGGAAAAGAAGTCTGTAACATACAATGGTAAAAACATTATATTGGCAGCAGACTTATCCACAGAGACCTGGCAGGCCAGAAAGAGCTGGCATGATATATTCAGAGTACTAAACGAGAAAAACATGCAGCCAAGAATACTATATACAGCTAGGCTATCACTGAAAATAGAAGGAGAGATAAAAAGCTTCCAGGACAAACAAAAACTGAAAGAATTCGCAAACACCAAACCAGCTCTACAGGAAATATTGAAAGGGGTCCTCTAAGCAAAGAGAGACCCTAAAAGTAGGAGATCAGAAAGGAACAGAAACAATATAAAATAACAGTCACCTTACAGGCAATACAATGGCACTAAATTCATATCTCTCAATAGTTACCCTGAATGTTAATGGGCTAAATGCCCCAATCAAAAGACACAGGGTATCAGAATGGATAAAAAAACAAAACCCATCTATATGCTGCCTATAAGAAACTCATTTTAAACCCGAAGACACCTCCAGATTTAAAGTGAGGGGGTGGAAAACAATTTACCATGCTAATGGACATCAGAAGAAAGCAGGAGTGGCAATCCTTATATCAGATCAATTAGATTTTAAGCCAAAGACTATAATAAGAGATGAGGAAGGACACTATATCATACTCAAAGGATCTGTCCAACAAGAAGATCTAACAATTTTAAATATCTATGCCCCTAAAGTGGGAGCAGCCAACTATATAAACCAATTAATAACAAAATCAAAGAAACACATCAACAATAATACAATAATAGTAGGGGACTTTAACACTCCCCTCACTGAAATGGACAGATCATCCAAGCAAAAGATCAACAAGGAAATAAAGGCCTTAAATGACACACTGGACCAGATGGACATCACAGATATATTCAGAACATTTCATCCCAAAGCAACAGAATACACATTCTTCTCTAGTGCACATGGAACATTCTCCAGAATAGATCACATCCTCGGTCCTAAATCAGGTCTCAACCGGTATCAAAAGATTGGGATCATTCCCTGCATATTTTCAGACCACAATGCTCTGAAGCTAGAACTCAATCACAAGAGGAAATTTGGAAAGAACCCAAATACATGGAGACTAAACAGCATCCTTCTAAAGAATGAATGGGTCAACCAGGAAATTAAAGAAGAATTGAAAAAATTCATGGAAACAAATGATAATGAAAACACAACGGTTCAAAATCTGTGGGACACAACAAAGGCAGTCCTGAGAGGAAAATATATAGCGGTACAAGCCTTCCTCAAGAAACAAGAAAGGTTTCAGGTACACAACCTAACCCTACACCTAAAGGAGCTGGAGAAAGAACAAGAAAGAAAGCCTAAACCCAGCAGGAGAAGAGAAATCATAAAGATCAGAGCAGAAATCAATGAAATAGAAACCAAAAAAACAATAGAACAAATCAACGAAACTAGGAGCTGGTTCTTTGAAAGAATTAATAAGATTGATAAAACCCTGGCCAGACTTATCAAAAAGAAAAGAGAAAGGACCCAAATAAATAAAATCATGAATGAAAGAGGAGAGATCACAACGAACACCAAAGAAATACAGACAATTATAAGAACATACTATGAGCAACTCTACGCAAACAAATTTGACAATCTGGAAGAAATGGATGCATTCCTAGAGACATATAAACTACCACAACTGAACCAGGAAGAAATAGAAAGCCTGAACAGACCCATAACCAGTAAGGAGATTGAAACAGTCATCAATAATCTCCAAACAAACAAAAGCCCAGGGCCAGACGGCTTCCCAGGGGAATTCTACCAAACATTTAAAGAAGAATTAATTCCTATTCTCCTGAAACTGTTCCAAAAAATAGAAATGGAAGGAAAACTTCCAAACTCATTTTATGAGGCCAGCATCACCTTGATTCCAAAACCGGACAAGAATCCCATCAAAAAAGAGAACTACAGACCAATATCCTTGATGAACACAGATGCAAAAATTCTCACCAAAATACTAGCCAATAGGATTCAACAGTACATTAAAAGGATTATTCACCACGACCAAGTGGGATTTATTCCAGGGCTGCAAGGTTGGTTCAACATCCGCAAATCAATCCATGTGATACAACACATTAATAAAAGAAAGAACAAGAACCATATGATACTCTCAATAGATGCTGAAAAAGCATTTGACAAAGTACAGCATCCCTTCCTGATCAAAACTCTTCAAAGTGTAGGGATAGAGGGCACATACCTCAATATTATCAAAGCCATCTATGAAAAACCCACCGCAAATATCATTCTCAATGGAGAAAAACTGAAAGCTTTTCTGCTAAGGTCAGGAACACAGCAGGGATGTCCATTATCACCACTGCTATTCAACATAGTACTAGAAGTCCTAGCCTCAGCAATCAGACAACAAAAGACAGCAAAATTAAAGGCATCCAAATCGGCAAAGAAGAAGTCAAACTATCACTCTTTGCAGATGATATGATACTATATGTGGAAAACCCAAAAGACTCCACTCCAAAACTGCTAGAACTTGTACAGGAATTCAGTAAAGTGTCAGGATATAAAATCAATGCACAGAAATCAGTTGCATTTCTCTACACCAACAATAAGACAGAAGAAAGAGAAATTAAGGAGTCAATCCCATTTACAATTGCCCCCAAATCTATAAGATACCTAGGAATAAACCTAACCAAAGAGGCTAAGAATCTATACTCAGAAAACTATAAAGTACTCATGAAAGAAATTGAGGAAGACACAAAGAAATGGAAAAATGTTCCATGCTCCTGGATTGGAAGAATAAATATTGTGAAAATGTCTATGCTACCTAAAGCAATCTACACATTTAATGCAATTCCTATCAAAGTACCACCCATTTTTTTCAAAGAAATGGAACAGTCCTAAAATTTATATGGAACCAGAAAAGACCTCGAATAGCCAAAGGAATATTGAAAAAGAAAGCTAAAGTTGGTGGCATCACAATCCCGGACTTCAAGCTCTATTACAAAGCTGTCATCATCAAGACAGCATGGTACTGGCACAAAAACAGACACATAGATCAATTGAACAGAATAGAGAGCCCAGAAATAGACCCTCAACTCTATGGTCAACTAATCTTCGACAAAGCAGGAAAGAATGTCCAATGGAAAAAAGACAGCCTCTTCAATAAGTGGTGTTGGGAAAATTGGACAGCCACATGCAGAAAAATGAAATTGGATCATTTCCTTACACCACACACGAAAATAGACTCAAAGTGGATGAAGGACCTCAATGTGAGAAAGGAATCCATCAAAATCCTTGAGGAGAACACAGGCAGCAACCTCTTCGACCTCAGCCGCAGCAACATCTTCCTAGGAACATCGCCAAAGGCAAGGGAAGCAAGGGCAAAAATGAACTATTGGGATTTTATCAAGATCAAAAGCTTTTGCACAGCAAAGGAAACAGTTAACAAAACCAAAAGACAACTGGCAGAATGGGAGAAGATATTTGCAAACGACATATCAGATAAAGGGCTAGTGTCCAAAATCTATAAAGAACTTAGCAAACTCAACACCCAAAGAATAGTCCAATCAAGAAATGGGCAGAGGACATGAATAGACATTCTGCAAAGAAGACATCCAGATGGCCAACAGACACATGAAAACGTGCTCCATGTCACTCGGCATCAGGGAAATACAAATCAAAACCACAATGAGATATCACCTCACACCAGTCAGAATGGCTAAAATTAACAAGTCAGGAAATGACAGATGCTGGCGAGGATGTGGAGAAAGGGGAACCCTCCTACACTGTTGGTGGGAATGCAAGCTGGTGCAAACACTCTGGAAAACAGCATGGAGGTTCCTCAAAATGTTGAAAATAGAACTACCCTATGACCCAGCAATTGCACTACTGGGTATTTACCCTAAGGATACAAACGTAGTGATCCGAAGGGGCACGTGCACCCGAATGTTTATAGCAGCAATGTCTACAATAGCCAAACTATGGAAAGAACCTAGATGTCCATCAACAGACGAATGGATAAAGAAGATGTGGTATATATACACAATGGAATACTATGCAGCCATCAAAAAAAATGAAATCTTGCCATTTGCGATGACATGGATGGAACTAGAGGGTATCATGCTAAGTGAAAAAGTCAATCAGAGAAAGACAATTATCATATGATCTCCCTCATATGAGGGAGAGGAGATGCAACATGGGGGGTTAATGGGGTAGGAGAAGAGTAAATGAAACAAGATGGGATCGGGAGGGAGATAAACCATAAGTGACTCTTAATCTCACAAAACAAACTGAGGGTTGATGGGAGGAGGGGGGTTGGGAGAGGGGGGGTGGGGTTATGGACATTGGGGAGGGTATGTGCTATGGTGAGTGCTGTGAAATGTGTAAACCTGGCGATTCACAGACCTGTACCCCTGGGGATAAAAATATATTATATGTTAAAAAAAAATAAAATTTATTTAAAAAAAAAAAAAAGAAAAAGCTGAACACACAGAATCAAAAGAACCTTCTGAAAATACGGTAAATCTACTACATAAAAAGCATTGCCTATTAGATACAAAGGGATTCAAGACTGAGTTAGTCATGCTCTTAACTCTCAATGAATTTTCAATCAGTTGCTAAGGGAATTAAATGTGTGTCTAAATCTCTTTTAAGAGAAAAAAAAATCAAAAGTAGAAGAGCTCATGGCTCTATCAAGGTTTTATCAGGGATTTACTGAAAATATAAAACAGAAATTATAACTTATCACTTCTTAGTTTAGTTCATTTTTCTACTATAAAGAATGATTTAAATTAACATGATATAATTTCAAAGTAAAATTCTGCATTTAAGTTAAATAAATTCTACTAGTAAAAGCCCTGCTTAATAGCTACTCATATGAAAAATATCTAGGAGTTTTCAACTATAAAGTCAATGTAGGTAGACAGAATGGCAAGGCTTTCAAAGTAATATAAATGCAGACTTTACCAAAAAAATGCTAATCACTGGAAATGAAGCTCACATTATAATTTGAAGTGGTCACATATAAAATCTCAGATTTATAAAATATTTTAGAATTGCTTGTTTTGGGTGGTATATCTTGTTACAGAATAACCTTAAAATAAAAAAGAAATAACAAACAATACAGCATGTATGTGTATTTATGCTCATACATACGCTCGAACGCATTAGAAGTTTCTCTAGGTAGCCATGATTTGAGGTACCAAGATCCAAGAAACAAGGAAAATGTATTGATATAGGTCTGTATTTCTGTAGAAATTTGTCTCTTGTGGTATTTCAGCAAAAGTTTAAGAAGCTGCGAATCAGTGACAGATAAGGAATTGGGATCCTGAGTTAAGCTTTCAACAGTCTCACCAGGACTCCAAAGCAGAGCTGCCATAACAGTCAAGGTTTTTAGAAAAATGAAGACATTGGAAAAAGGGGAAAACATATTGCAGTGATCCCAATAGTCTGCACTGCTTTTCCCCTTGAGTTATCTGCCAACTCATCAACAGTACAGATCCAAATGGCTACAAAGCAGAGCAGGAAGATTTGACCAAGAGGCTGGGAAACTCAGCCGAGTTTTCAATAGTTTCACAAAGGTGGGAACACTACACTTGGAATCAAAGCCTTGAAGCAGAAGAGATGCCTCTGGACTTCCAGTAAGAACCTTACAAGATCAGCACTCTAATATTAAGATTAATAAAGAAGTTAACCAGTGGGGGGCACCTGGATGGCTAAGTGGGTTGAGCCTCTGACTTCAGCTCAGGTCATGATCTCAGGGTCTTAGGACCGAGTCCCACATCGGGCTCTCTGCTTGGTGGGGAGCCTGCTTTCTCCTCTCTCTCTCTGCCTGCCTATCTACCTACTTGTGATCTCTCTCTGTCAAATAAATAAATAAAATCTTAAAAAAAAAAAAAAAAAGAAGAAGAAGAAGAAGAAGTTAACCGGTGGACAGAAAAGAGCTTATCTGTAAACTAGCTCTGCCCCAGTTTGGATTAAGATGGCATGTCCTATTCTGAAGGTCTGCAAGAAAACAAAAGTTAATTCCATCTGGGGAAAAAAAAAATAACATTAGCAAGAACCTCAAATTCTTCCTACAATAGTTCATACCCAATTATTGGCCTATTAGGTAGAGAAGAAGATGGTAACAAGTGACTGAAAACCAAGAGGAAAAAAAGATAATAAAAATAGAACCATGGGAATTTAGATACTGGAGTTAATAGAATTGGACTTTGACATAACTATGATTAATATGCCAAAGGAAAGAGATGAGAAGATATATAACCCTTCCAGAGAATTGGAATCCCTAAAAACATCATATGTGAAATATACAAGCAAAAAATAGAATAGTCAAAGTTAAGAACATAATAGATGGGTTTAAATGTAGATAAGACAAATAAAAGATTAGTGAGTTAGAAAACAAGTCAATAAAACATATTAAGACTGAAGACAGAATAAAAAGGAAAAATATGTAAAGGAATGTAAGAACCATATGGAACACCAATTAAGATCCAAGAAGTGACATTATACTTATTTCCCAGAAGTGGTGCGACAAGTATAATCCAAAGAGCAAGATAGTAGGCTTGAATTTAAAAATATTAGTACTTACATTGCATGTAATTGCTAGACTGGATAAAAATAACAAAACCTAGTATATGTTTTTTATAAGAAACATACCTAAATACAAAGAAACAGATAAAATTCATAGAAAAGATGCAGACTGTGCAAACCTAAGCAAAACACAGACACACACACACACAAGGTAATGTCGCACTCTGAGTCAAAGTAGATTTTAAGGCAAGATATATTATTAGTGATAAGAACAGATGTTTCATTATAATGTAATTGTCAACCTACCAGGAAGTTGTATTGATTCTAAATTTGGTGCAAGTAATAACCTAGCCTCAAAATATGTAAAGCAAAAATAGATGTAATTAGCAAGAAAAATGTACCAGTTAACCATCATAGTAAGTATTTTTTATGCATTTCTCTCAGTAACTGATAGAACAAGCAAACAGAATCATTAAATATTTAAAATACTTGAAAAATATGGTGAGTAGAGGGATGGGCTTAGTGGGTGATGGTCACTAGGGAGACATTAAATATAGGTAATGAATCACTGAATTCTACTCCTGAAACCAATACTGCATTATATGTTAACTGACTTAAATTTAAATAAAACCTTGGAAGAATAAATAAATTTATTTATGTTTTTATTTATTTATTTGAAAAGTGCAACTAATGAACTTGACCTAATGGACATATATAAACACTGCATACAACAACTTCAGAATACATATTCTTTACAAGCGCATGTGGAAAATTTACAAAATTAACTTTTCATACAGTCAGTTTCAACAAATTTCGAAAGACTGAAATCATTCAACATATGTTTTCTGGCAACAGTGCAATTAAGCTGAGTGAATGAACAGAAAAGGGAGAAGTTCCTAAATGCTTAAATGCTTGTTCTCCAGGGCCATTCTTCAGTTCAATGATTCATGGTGACGAGTCCCAGGATTCAGTATACAGTCATACTGACAGCTATGATGTATTACATGAAAGGACACAGAGCAAAATCAGCAAAGGGAAAAGTACAAGGGGTGAAAAATAGGGGAAATCAGGTGCAAGTTTCCAGAATCCTCTCCCAGTGGAGTCACACAGGATGCCATTAAATTCTTCAACTACAAGTTGTGGAAATATGTGTGAACTGCTGCTAACCACAGATTCATAGAGACGTCAAGCCCAGGATTTTTGCTGGGGGCTGGTAATGAAGGTAGCCTCTGCCTGCTGTGTACCAAAATTCCAGACTCCCAGAAGGAAAGCAGGTGTTCAGCATAAACTATGTTGTTTGTATAGTTTAGGCATAGTAAACCACTCCTATCAGTTGTAGGGGGATGATGAGAACTCTCCCCAAATACAAGTTCCCAGACATCAGCCAATAACCAATGTTTTAAGCAGGACTTTCAATAGATAGCTTTGGTGTGTTAACTCATTTTTGCACATAATGGATCAAAGAAGACTTTACAATGAGAATTAGAACATATGTTCAATTAAATGATGATGAAAAGATGATGCGTCAACTTCCATGATGCCACTAAACCCACACTTAGAGAGAAATTTCTCTCTTTAAATGCATGTGTTGGAAAAAAAGAAAGGTTGAAAATCAGTGCCCTAAGTATTCATAAAAATAAATCAGAAAAATAACAACAAATTAAACTCAAAATAATAAAAATTTAAAAAAAGAACCTCATGTAAGAGAGAAAATCAATATAGCCAAAAATTACTTCTTTAAAAGATGTACTAAAAATGAAACACTCATGGGAAGATTAATGAAGAGAAAAAGAACAATGGGAATTGCATACACCAGAGATGAAATAGGAAACATTACAGATATTTTATCCATTACAAGAATAAGAAAAATATAAACAACTTATGCTAATCAATTTAAAAATTTAAAAGAAATTTTAAAATTCCTTGAAAAATACAGCTTATTAATATTGATGCAAAGAATATAAAATCTTACTACTTAGATATATAATAAGAATAAATAGGTAATTAAAAACCATTCAATAAATGAAAGTTCCAGGCTCAGCAGGCATTAGCAATGAATTCTAAAAACTTTTCATTAAGAAATAATTCTAAATACACATGAATTTGTCTAAAGAATAAAAAAAGGAAGAAATATTTCCCAGCTCTATTTATGAGTACAGCATAATCTTGATATCAAAACTTACAAAGACATTGCAAGAAAGGAAAATTATAAATGCAAAAATCCTAATCCAAATATTAGCAAATCAAATTTAGGAATATGTAAAAAAGGGAACATATAAAAAGTTGGATTTATTCCCAGAATGCAAGTTTGGCTTAACTTTCAGAAATCACTTGACATAATTGAGCACAGTTATGAAATAAAGAAGGGAACCAGAAGATCAGCTCATTATACGTGAAAAAGTATTTCATAATATTTCAACACCTTTTCATTACACACTGTTGTATAACCAATGTAATCGCAGGAGGGTATTGAATTTGTCTAAATGGAGAAGTGTTATTTAAGAGGTGATATCATAGGAAGTATTTTCTTGTGAAATTATCCATAGCAAAATAGTTGAGACATGTTCTTTCTATCCCTTTCTTTCCTTTCCTTCCTTTCCCTCCTTTCCTCCCTGCCTCCCTTCCTTCCTTTCCTTCTTTCTTTTCTCCCTTCCTTCCTTCCTCTCTCTTCCTTCCTCCCTATCTCCCTCCCTCCGTTTCTTTCTTTCTTTCTTTCTTTCTTTCTTTCTTTCTTTCTTTCTTTCTTCTTTCTTTCTTTCTTTCTTTCTTCTTTCTTTCTTCTTTTCCTTTCTTCCTCTTCTCTTCTCTTCCTCTCTCTCGCTCTCTCTCTCTCTTCCTTCCTTCCTTCCTTCCTTCCTCCCTTCCTTCCTTTCTTTCTTTTCCTTTCCTTTTTTAATTTGGTCATAGGAGCAGAAAATTGATTGGCCAAGAGATTCAGGGCTTCTCTTGTCTTCCCACCAACCAAGCAACCTCATATTTGCCCTTACAGCAGCGTTCTTTGTGGGAAGAAATTTCCTCCACAAAACTATACCTGTCTAGCACTTGTGTAACTTGAGAGAGGAATGAAGCAACAGGTTCATGAATACATTGGTACTTGTTAGCTTATCTGAGTAGCTAAGTCCTTAGGAACAAACAGGGCTTGAAAGAATGGCCCATAGGACAAGAACCTATTACAGCAGAGTGAGAAGAGATTCAGGAAGGTCCAGATTCTAGAGACTGAGCCTCTTCGGGGGATGTCAAACTCATCTGGGGTACCAGGATAGGGTGCCCAGGCACAGGGCAAGGAAGTTATTTGAATAGGAAGGGAAGAAGAGTGGGACAAGTAGTGAAGCCAAACCTAAAAGGAAAAAAATTGGAATCTGCACTAGGAAGAGACCTTAGAGAACATCTTTGAATGTGGGGAAACCAGGACTTTAGGGATGACTGGCCTCCTGAAGGTCACAGGGCTAGTCAGTAGCAGGAGGAAAATAAAGCCCTGGTGATTCGACTTCTAGAAGAATACTCTTCCCATCACATGAAAACAAAAATATTTCAGCTCTCTATATCCGGGTTTTTTTATACTTATTTAACAGCAGACCATTTAGCCTGTAGAAGCTGATAAGAATACAATTCTACTTTAAATAAAAAACGAGGCACTGGAAATAGTGTGTAAGTAGGTTTTTTTAATTGAAATACATTTGATATATCACACTGTGTAAATTCAAGGTGTACAACATATTGATGTGATACATTTATGTAATTGGCATCGTAGGGATAATTAGCACCTCTATCATGTCACCTAATTATCATTTCTTTTTAGGGGTTGGAATAATTAAGATCTAGTCTCTTAGGAAGTTTGGTGATTATAATATAACATTGTTGTCTCTTTCAATATACTGTGAAATTCCATTAGATCTGCAGAACTTACTTAACTTACTTAACTTGTTGCAAGTTTGTACCTTTAAACGGCATCTCCTCTTTCTCCCTACCTTCCAGCTCCTATAACTACCATTTTCCTCTCCGTTTCTATGAATTTGGCTTCTTTAGATTCTACATATAAGTGAAACCATGCAATATTTGTCTTTTTCTGTCTGATTTATCTCACTCAGCGTGTCCTCAAGATCCATTTATGTTGTCGCAAATGACAGGGCATCCTTCTTTCTCATGGCTGAGTAATATTCCGTTGAATATATGCACCATATCTTTATCAATTCACCCATCAATACGTACTTAGGTTGTTTCCATATCTTGGCTATTGTGAGTAATGATGCAGCAAATAGGGGAGTGCAGATATCTTTTGGATATCCTATTTTCATTTCTTTTGGGTATATACCCAGAAGTGAAATTGGGCTTCCTTTTGTTAACAAATGCAAAACCCAGCAGTCTATGAAGACAGATGAAAGAAGTGACAATTGAGCAAACATTCTACAACTTGTCTTTATATTCACTCTTAGATTCTATGTTCCTTGAAGAAAAATGTTTTGACCAATTTATCTTTATTTCCACTTCATTGTGTTACGAGGGTTGTATGCTTATAGTAGTCCAATAATAAATTCTTATTAAATGAATAAAGGAAAAGTTCTGCTTTTAAAAACACTGTCAGATTTCAGTTTCTATACCTATCTAATAACAGAAGAGTTAAAAATCCAGGCCAGACAATCAATTTTGTTATTCTCTCCTATCATTCCTGTAGAAGAGACTCTTATGTCACCCAATAGCCCTTGTCAGCTATATTTCTGGGCCCCCTTTGTAATTGCTGAGGCTTCATGACTGGTTTCTGGCCAATGGGAAATGTGTCAAGCAATTCCAGTGCTTAAAAGTATTTCCCAGTTCCTCCACCCTATCTGCTATGCCCTGGTAACCTTGAGGTCACATGTTCAAGGCTGCATAGCCTCATGATGAAGTGAGCCATCATGCTTGCATTGTCTTTGACTGAGGAAAAAAAAAAAATCTTTATTACACTAAGTCTCTGCAATTTGAGTTCACCTCTTACATAGCTATTTATAATTACTTTATATGTGTTCCTTCTCCCACCATATATTATAAAACAATGTGTTTTGAAAACTGAAAGTCTTCTGTGCTGACTGGTCTTAAAACTATATTTTGTGTGTGATGTGTCCAAACCATACTATCTTGGAGTTTTCTTGTAGAAGGGCACAAGCATCAGACTTACTTATATAGTAAGAGGCTGCTTAATTATTTTCAACAGCTTTACCTGATGCCATTGGAAATACCTCTCTTTAAAAGTGCATGTGGTATAATCTCATTCTCGAGATTTTTTTTACTGATTTAAATTAGTAAATAATAAAAATTAATTATTGGTCTTACGTTCTGAATTGACATAGAAATACCTTCATGTTGCCTCAAATTTTGAATAGTTACAACAAACATCAATTGAACACTTATCATATATACTAAAAGCTGTATTAGGTATTGTCAAGAGAGTTGAAGGGAATTTAAGGCCCTTACCTTGCTCTTAAGGAATCTACCAGCTTGCCAGACCAATGAGACATGCCCATATGAAACAGTGGATCTATAACATTTATTCACATTTAACTAGGGAGTGAACCTTTTACAAAGTATCCAATTGCTTTTGCTATGTTTTGATTGGATCATAATGTATTTAGCCTGTAGTTTGACATCAACATATAATCTCAGCAGCAGACTAGGAATCTAACTCTGAACTTAAAGAAGTCAGAATAAAGTTGCAAAAGGAACTGAAGAAGCTAGTGTCTTGTCAGGTACATACGATATTGAGATAATACCATTGGTCCAAGCAACTGAAGGAAAATTTTGTATTTCCCTTATGCATAGAAACCTCCCCCCATTCAGATAATTCAAAACTTAAAGAATTTTTAGGAAACAAGAATCTTAAGTTAGATTTAGAGTGAGAAAGAAGCCATTGAGGAACTTCACCTCCAGACTTTATAAAAGATTGCTAATTTCTCAGGAACTGTGTAGTTAAATATTTTAATTAATCAGAGAACATTACAGCATATACACTGTAAGTAGTATATTGAAGAAAAAGATTGAAACTGGAAGCCAAAATTATTGAAGGTGGGAAATTTTCATCAGAGAGTTGAAGACTGTAAAAAAATAATCAAACAAAAATTATATAACTGAGAAATATAGTAACAGAAAAAAGCATTAAAAGAAACTAAAAGAAGGGACACATCAAGCTCAAAGGACCAATAATAAGTTTTATCTGACTTTTGGATAGGTATTATAGTAACAGGAGGTAACAGAATGACATCTTTAAATGCTGAAAGAAAAAAACTTTCAACCTAGAATTTTATGACAAGTGAAAAATCTTATTTATTTGTTCATTCATTCATTCATTCATTTTTTAATGAGGTATAGTTGACATATAATATTACATTTCAGATGTACCACATAATGATTGGACAACTACATATATCGCAAAACACTCACCACCTTAAACATAATTATCATCTGTCACCACGATTTATTACTACAATGTAATGCTATTACAATATTATTGACTATATTCTCATGCTGTACTTTTCATCCCCCTAACGTACTTACTTCACAACTTGAAGTTTGTACCTTTTCACCCCCTGTTTCGCCTCTCTCTCCACTCCCCTCCTCTCTGGTAACTGCTAGTTTATTCTCTATATTTATGAATCTCTTTCTTTTTTGTTGTTGTTTATTTGTTTGTTTCGTTTTTTAGATTCGAGATATAAGTAAAATAATATGGTGTTTATCTTTCTTTGTCTAACGTATTTCATTTAGCATAATACCTCTAGGTCCATCCATGTTGTTGAGAAAGGCAAGATTTCATTCTTTTATATAGCTGAACAATATTCCATTGCATATGTATACCACACCTTCTTTATCCATTCATTTATATTGATAGACACTCGGGTTGTTTAATAATTTGACTATTGTAAAAAATGCTGCTACAAACACAGGGGTGCATCTACCTTTCTGAATTAGTGTTTTAGGTTCAGCAGGCAAATACCCAGAAGTGAAATTGCTAGATCATATGGTAGTTTCATTTTTAATTTTTTGAAGAATCCCCATACTCTTTTCCATAGTGGCTTCACCAATTTGCTTTCCACCCAACAGAGCATAAGAGTTTCCCTTTCTGCACAACCTTGCCAATACTTGTCAGTTCTTGCTTTTTTAATACTAGTCATGCTGATGGGTCTGAAGTGATATTCTCATTGTGGTTTTGATTTGCATTTTCCCTCATGATGAGTGATGTTGAGCATCTTTTAATGTGCCTCTTGGCCATCTGTATACCTTATTTGGAAAAATGTCTTATTCAGGACCTCTGCCTAGAGAAATTTCCTTTAAAAATTACAATAAAAGAAATACCTTTCAGCAGACAAAAGACCTGTACTACAAGAAATACTAAAGGACTTTTTTCAGGCTGAAGGGAAAGGGATCCTGGATTGACACAAAAGACTACAAGAAGAATGAAGAGCAACAGAATGGTTAAAAATTTGGGTAATTAAGAATGGTAAATTTAAAACAACATTGACAACAATGTCTTGTGGAGTTTTCAATCTATATAAAAGCAAAATACATTACAGCAATAGTACAAAGTCGGGAGTTGGGAAAGAGGAATTAAACTGTTGGGAGATTCTCGGCATGTCTGCAAGGGTGGTAAAGTGTTAATACCAAGTAGATTGTGGGAAGGTGAGGATGCATGTTTTGATCTCTAGAGTAGCCACTAATAAAAATACACAAGAATGTAAACCTAGGGGTGCCAGGGTGGCTCAGTGGGTTAAGCCTCTGCCTTAGGGTCAGGTCATGATCTCAGAGTCCTGGGATCGAGCCCCATATCCGGCTCTCTGCTCAGCAGTGAGCCTGCTTCCTCCTCTCTCTCTCTCTTCCCCTCTTCCCCCTTGTGATCTCTGTCTGTCAAATAAATAAATAAAGTCGTTTAAAAAAATACACAAGAATGTAAACCTAAAAGATAAAATAAAGTATAAAATGGAATAATAAAGGCTACCAAAAGAAGGCAGAAAGAGGAACAAAGGAGCATTAAACACGTAAGACAAAAAGGTGAGACAAAGAGAAAACAGTAACATAGTCCATTTGTCGAAACTCAGAATATCGGTAATTAAATTGCATGTAAATGAATTAAGAGGTGGGAGCATTGCAGGTGCTTGGAGGGGACTCAGAGGTCTCTTTGAACTAACTCTTTACAATTAGTAAGGTTGTAATAGTCTAGCTCTGCCAGTTTGTACCAGCTACATATGATCCCTGCCTAGATTGGGACCAGGCAAATGAAAAATGCAAAGGTCATTGTTGTTCATTACCTTTCAGATTCTCTGTGCACCCTTCTCAAATCATCCCGTTCTTTCCTCTCTTCTTGGTAATAATCATTCTATCTTTGTGTTTACCACTTCCTTGCTTTGCTTTATAGACTTACCAAATATGCACCAATGTTTTCCTAATGTAGTGTTCAGTCATTTCTGTCTTTAAACTTCATATAAATGGAATTATACTGTCTATATTAACCTTCAACTTTGCTTTTTTGTTCAAAGTTATGTTCTTGATATTTATCTGTTCTTGCAGGCAGCTGAAATGTAGTTATTTCCCCTGATATATAGTAATCTCTCATATGATGATTCCATTTTTTCCCTTCTACTGTAAATAGACATTTATGTACATCAAAGTTTTTCTCTAAGGTATATATCCAGGAGTGGAATAGAGTTATATTCACTGCACAAAATCAACTTTACCAGATAATGCTAAATTGTTTTCTGATGTCATTATATATGACCAGCAGTGCAGAAGTTTACTAGCTCTTCCAGATCCTTGACAACACAGTTTTTGTGAATGTGCTAGAAAGAAAATGAACTCCAGTGAATCTGCACACATTTCCTTGCTCACTTGTGAGACTGAGCATGTTTTCATGTGTGTATCTCTGTACTACAGAGACTTCCTCAATGAAATGCTTCTTTCAAGCCTTTTGTCAATATTTTCATGTCATTTTCTTATTGATCTGTGAGAGTTCTTTTCTTAAACTTACTTTTGATGATATATTTTTTATTATTTTAATTTTTTTATTAACATATAATGTATTATTAGCCCCAAGGGTATAGGTCTGTGAATCACCAGATTTACACACTTCACAGCACATACCCTCACCATAGCACATACCCTCCCCCATGTCCATAACCCCACCACCCTCACCCTACCCCCCTCCCCCAGCAAACCTGTTTGTTTTGTGAGATTAAGAGTCTCTTATGGTTTGTCTCCCTCCCAATCCCATCTTGTTTCATTTATTCTTCTCCTATCCCCCAAACTCCCCACATTGCATCTCCACTTCCTCATATGAGGGAGATCATATGATAGTTATCTTTCTCTGACTGACTTATTTCGCTGAGCTTAATACCCTCTAGTTCCATCCACGTTGTCGCAAATGGCAAGATTTCATTTCTTTTGATGGCTGCATAGTATTCCATTGTATATATATACCACCTCTTCTTTATCCAGTCATCTGTTGATGGACATCTAGATTCTTTCCATAGTTTGGCTATTGTGGACATTACTGTTATAAACATTCGGGTGCATGTGCCCCTTTGGATCACTACATTTGTATCTTTAGGGTAAATACCCAGTAGTGCAATTGCTGAATCATAAGGTAGCTCTATTTTCAACTTTTTGAGGAATCTCCATGCTGTTTTCCAGAGTGGTTGCACCAGTTTGCATTCCCACCAACAGTATAGGAGTGTTCCCCTTTCTCTGCATCCTCGCCAGCATCTGTTGTTTCCTGACTAATTTTAGCCATTCTGACTGGTGTGAGGTGGTACTCATTGTGGTTTTGATTTGTATTTCCCTGATGCCGAGTGATGTGGAGCACTTTTTCATGTGTCTGTTGGCCACCTGGATGTCTTCTTTGCAGAAATGTCTGTTCATGTCTTCTGCCCATTTCTTGATTGAATTATTTGTTCTTTGGGTGTTGAGTTTGATAAGTTCTTTATAGATTTTGGATACTAGCCATTTATCTGATATGTTGTTGGTGATATATTAATGCTGTTTAAATTCTATGTTTTGAAAAAATATATATATTCTACCTGTTTTTTATATATTGAAATTCAAATTTTTAGAAAAAGTTATATTACAACTACCAAACTTTCCCAATTCCTATTTTTTTATTACTTATTTTATTTTTAGAATCTTTATTTAATTTATTTATTTTTTTTTTTAATTATTTAATTTATTTAAACTAAAAAAAAAAAAAAAAAAGCCAGGAACTTCTTCCCCATCCCCACCTCTGGCAACCACCAATCTGTTCTCTGTATCTGTGAGCTTGTGTTTTTGTTTGTTAGTTTGTTTAGACCCCACATATAAGAAAGATACAATATTCTCTTTCTCTTTCTGACTTATTTCACTTATCCTGATACCCTCAAGGTCCATCCTTGCTGTCACTATAGCAAGATTTCTTTCTTTTTTACGGTTGAATAATACTCCACTTCACAATTTCTTTATTCATTCATCCATTGATGGAAGTTTAGGTTATTTCTGTATCTTGGCTATTGTAAATAATGCTGCAATGAACATGGGGGTGCATGTATCTTCCGACTAACACTAACTCAAGTGTTTATATTTACTTCAGATAAATACCCAAAAGTGGAACTGCTGGATCATATAGTAATTCTATTTTTTTATTTTTTGAGAAACCTCCATACTGTTTTCCATAGTGGCTGTACCAGTTTACATTCCCTCCAACAAGTGTACAAGGGTTCCCTTTCTCCGCATCCATTATTTCTAATATTTTATGTGTACAGTTTTTTATTTTTTGTGTTAGCATATCATCTATAAATAATAAAACTTTTGTTCTTCTTCATTAACCTGACAGCTTTTGTTTTTCACGTCCTGTTGTGCTTACTAGCACATTCAGCATAATGAATAGTAGTGAGAAAAAACACAACTGTCTTGTTCCAGATCTCAAAGACAATGCTTTTCCCCACTTCAAAAAAATATGATGTTTGCTATAGGATTTTTCTAGCTCTTTAATGTGTTAAGAAAATTTCCTTTTGTTCTCACTTTACTACAAGTTTTTAATGAAAATCAATAGTGAATTTTACTGAAAACAATTATATCTCTTTAGAAGATTATACCTTTTCTCATTTAGCACTTTGCTAACTCTGTTAATTAATTTTTAATAATATGTCACCTTTGACATTCTAGGGTAAAACCAACATTTTAAAAAACAACCAGCTTGATTCATTCTGCCATGAATTTGTGTTTCTGTCTCTAAAATGTGAGGTGTGTAGTCAGAATTTTAAGGGAAGGGAATACCCAGCAGCCCCGTTCATAATAGTTCCAGACTATGAGCAATCCAAACACCCACGAAGAGCAGATGGATAAACAAATAGTGATCTTTTCACAAAACAGAATTCTATATAGCTGTGAAAATGAATAACTACAACTATGTGGACCAATGTCAAAGTAATGTTAAATAAAGAAGACAGATGCAAAAAGTATGCATTCTATGTAATCCCATTAATGTGAAGTGTAAAATTGGAGAAAACTAACCTATGCCCAGAACTGGATATGCCTCAGGTGGAGCTTGGAATTGTGAGTGGAAAGGAATGTGCTTAGGTTTCCAGGTTGTTGAGAATATGATGATGTTTGGTCTGGTTGGTGGTTACACAGTTTTGTTCAATTTACAGAAATTCATTGAGGTGTACATTTTTCTCATGTGCATTATACCTCAACAAGTTTTTTTTAAATGACAGAAGCAGCACAGACCAGGAAGCAAAAGACCAATTTTCATCCAAATTTTGCCCCTCTAGAGTGGTATCATCTTGTTCAATTAACTTGACCTTTCTAGGTTTTGTTTTATTCATCCGTAAAATAGGGAAATAATAATATCTGCTATATGATGTCAATGAATAATTAAAGCCCATCTGCTCCCCGAGATTTCCCCCTTGAGAGTTAAATTATAATTCAGCATGTAATGAATCAGGAAGAAATATGCAAGTCCATCTTGAGAAGCTAGAATGAATCCTTTCTGTGGAAAAAAATCAACAGAAATTTGGCTGAAGGTATACATGTAGTGAGAGAAGAATAAGCCCAGGAGAGCGGATGTTTGGTCAGCTACAAAAGCAAGAACTGAAGAGTCACAGGACTAAGATGTGGCCCCAATGAAGTGTCAGTCATCTTGGAAATGCACACATCAGGTGACACATACCTTGTGATCAAAGAAGTGAAGCTGCCATACCCTTAGAAACTAGTAAAATGACAATATAGTTTCAGACTTCAGAATCTTGTGACATTTGCTCAAAAGATTAAGCATCTTCAAACTGAATACATTCATTCATTCATTATTTATCAAACATGTATTGACATCCTCTTTGCAGGGAGATATAGATAACTAGACAGGACCAGTCCTGACTTCAAGAAGTCAATAGTCTGATAAGGGAGACAGACATGGGTATTAACAACAAAGAGTTAAAGGCTTGGACAGAGGTAAATACAGAATCTTATGGGACCATTTAGAAAGAATGCCTAATCCATGTTTTTGAATTTGAGAAAGCTTTCTTGAGGGGGGATATTAGGATCCTGACAGTCCTTGTAACTGAATTTTGGAACTTTCAAGACTAAGAGCTAAGCCTTGGACCATGGCGAATTTACTGTAGTAAAAGTCACTTTGTGAGATTTCTTGGCTGCCAGCCATACAGCCTGTCTTGGTTGTGACACAACACTTGCCTGGTGACAGCATGGTGGGGGAGGGGTGAAAATTTGATGCCAGACTCAGGGAGAGGAGGCAAGGCAAAAACTAATAATCTCTTGGGTTCCTCTGATGGTGGCTTCTGTTGTGCCATAATTTGTGTTCATGGAGTTACTTATGAGGATTAAATGAAGTATGCATCAAGTTCCTTAGGAATCCTAAAGACTGGTTCACTTATTAATTGTTATAATTTTCTCAGGAAAGTTGGTCTTTGTGTGTTAAGACTAAAATATTCAGAATTTGCTTATTCTGATTAACCAAAATATCAAATTCAGCAAGCATTTCCTGAGAACCTCAGAGTGTCTGACCCACTAGCCAGTGGGACACAGAAAAGAGAAAGGTTCTGCCCCAAAGGGGTTCAAATACGGGTGTGAATAGAAGATGTATACAAATGCTCTATAAAGTTGCTGTAGCCCAGATGGACCGAGAAGGTTTTGGTGCCCCCTACCAACCACATCATCTCCATCAGCATCTTTAAATCACCCAAATGAGCATCCAGTCTACAGAATCAATGTGTTTGCTTAAGTAACGATGACTTAAGGGCAATAACCCCAATCCCAAATATCCATATCCACCAAATACCTTCCCAAACGACACCCCCCCCTTTACAGGCTGAGGCAATGATATAGTTGAGGGAGGAAAAAGAGTCTGAGGAACAATTCCTGCAGAAATTATCTCTAAGCTTGAATTTGAAGGACGAAGAATGAAATGCTGACTAGGTAGGAAGGACCTATGCAGGTATTAGGGGACCTGTGGGGCTAGGAGAGGGTCATCGTCTGGAGAGACAGAAATCAAAACCCAGAGGGCACTGTTTACAATGCCAACAAGCTTGGATGTCCTCTGTAGACAGGAAGAGAACATCTAAGAGTTTTGACTACCTAAAATCTAAGGAAGAACATTTCAGGGGCCCCATGGAGATTGTACTGGAAGAAAGAGAGTGGAGGAAGGGGGAGGAAACAAGGCCAGCGAGAAGAGACATGCTCAATTTGCTCACATCATGTTCTTTAGTTCTCTGATTCACGCTCACCTTAAATGCTTCTAAGCATTTTTAGCATATGATGCAGAATCTCCTCACACTGGTTATTTTCGTGCTGTTCTACCTTGCAATAATAGTTGTTGGTGGGATTTCGTTTTAAAGCTATTTTGCAGAAATAAAAGTTTTCATAGTCATTGCCAATTTGGCAAAAGCAAATTTTGAGACCATTCTGCAGGATTTGTTTTTTAGTCACGGTGGTTATTTCATGACAGGAAGTAGATCTTGTGCTTTTTTTTATAATGCATCATAAAAATAACCACTCATTTAATAAGATAATGCAAAAAGAACCCTGGATGCTTGGGTGGTTTATGAATGTGGCAGGATTCTTTCCAAATCAGCAACTCTGAGCAGAAGACAAACATCAGTGTTTAAACAAAGAACTTTGAATAAGGAATTAATGGGGTGGAGAATTGCTACTTTTAAGCAGAAAGAATCTCATAACCACCCCCACAATCAAACAATTTATATTCAAAATGATTTTTTCTGATTGAAATGAGACATTTTTGCATATAACTAGATTTTCTCTCTCTCTCTACCCCTCCTAACTCCTCTGTCTCTCTCTCTCTCCCCACCCCCCCCTCTCTCTCTCTCTCTCTCACACACACACACACACACACACACAGAGAGAGAGAGAGAGAGAGAGAGAGGAACCTCATAGAAGCCAGTTTCCAGACAATGAAGATGTAGTGTGTTTTCTGGAATCACCAACCACAGGTAAACCCACCCCGAGCAATTTCTTATATTTACCATTCATCTCTCAAGCCTTGGGCCCAGACACAAAGCAATACTGCCTCTTTAGGCAGTTTCCTTCCTTTAGAACCTTAAAGAATGATGTCAACAACTATGGTTCTTTCTGAGCTCTAACATTAAACATTTCATCAGTGATTGCTTTTAGTAAATGTGTGTACAGTGAGGTCTTTTGGTCCCTAATTGTCTGTAATTATGGTTCTTTCACATTTTCTAAGAATTCAGAAGAAAAAGTGAAGAGACAACAGTAGTTTAAACGGAGACTCTATATAAATCAAATAAAAAGAAAGAAAGTAAAATGGTAAAGCTTCTTATAAACAGGTACATGATGGCTCTGGGTTCCTTACAGAAGCTTCAAGAAGAAAAACAAAAGAAATTAGCAGTATCTAAGTTACTGTTTAAATAATTAATTATTGTTAAAATACTTAAATATTCAATCCCACTTGGATCTGAATCCATCAATATTACCTTTTCTTTCTACTTCAAAGCAAAAATATATGCTATGAGGTTTATTGGAATAATGTACATACCGTCACGTTCTTCCCCAAAGTTTATCTTTTACTTCTAAACAACTTAATGATAGCGTTCTCAAAACATAAAATTTCTTGTCATCTGTTTTAGTACTCAATTTGTTCTATTCAGTAATGCTTATTTTATCCTTCACATTAAAGAGTATCTGCTCAACAGCATTTGATGTGGAAATTTAAGATAATTATTAAATTATTTTAATAACCTAATTATCAGCTATCTAATAATGGTCATGTTTCAGAAGAGTATTTTTATAGCAAAGGTGTTACTGCCCCTCAAATTGCCTCCACCATTTTCTTGTCCTTTGCTCTTTACCCACGCTCACAAGTTTATTTATTTAAAGTTAATATTATCACATGCAAGTGTAACACCAGTGCATGGGCTCACCCAGACTGCAGACTGTGAAACTCCAGATTGAGCTCACTTACACTGCAATGGGACCAGTGCCCCTGAAATTCTCAATAAGATGGTATAGCGGAAGAATTGCTGGTACCTACACAGCACCCTATTGAAACTCAGTCTATGTATGCATGAGAGATCAGTCACAGAAGTGTGTGTGCCCCTGAACAGGAGGCAGGAGCAGAGATTGAGGAGTTTGATCTTGAACAGCCCAGCATGAGCCCATAATCTTAAATAACAGTATATTTATCTCAATTTCAGATTGTTGTTAAGGATAACTGTAGACATTTTTTCCTTCCATTTGACTATGTTCTATGACTCAGTTTGGAAAACCTTATTTGTGAAACCAGTGTGCAATGTAATGGCCAAGGGTCTGCTTAAATTAAAATGATGCTCATTAATTATTGAACAGATACTAACGGGATTCTCTTGAGAAAGAAGTACTTTGTATGGAAGTTTCAAATAGCAAGTTTATTGTTCATGGTAGGGCAGAGTTGCAGAGTATGGGGAAGGGGCATCGAACCTGAGATAGAGCCCCTTAAGACAAGAATAACCTTGGAGGCATTTATCATCTTTCAGGGCTAGTCCTCAACTTTACAGTCCCAGAAGCTTAATTTTGGTGAGTTTCTCTATCTTTCAGGGATATATTCACATCAGCAGGTATTATTTAAGAATATATGTGTATATAAATATAATAGAATGCACATAATGGAATATATGATATATATTATAGAAATATATAATTATGTAACTCCCTCTACATCTATCTATATATTTCTATCATGTATATACATGTATTTCTATCATACATAATAGAATTTATTGATGGACAATATATTATATATTATATAATACTTTATTATGTAGTATGTGTTATATAAAGCTATCCTTGTTGCCTAGAAACATCTATGTGTTACACACACACACATGCACACACACTCACACACACACCCAGAATGCCTATTTACAATGAGAAATATGATTAACTGTCACGTAGACTTGCGTGCTCATATTGACGGAGCCATTCACTCTTGTCCTATATGCAGACTACATCAAGTTGGCTTTATCTAAAAGCTGCTTGCTGTACCTGGGCTCAGAACAGGAGGGTTAATACACAGCTTCAAAGGAAACAGCATATCTCTGCAATAAATGCAATTTTCAGGTGACCTCCGAGCTTGGCTGTCTGGGTACACTCCCCGCTGGGCAGTGATTTAACTACCACTGTGATCCAGAATTTTGCTTCTCATCCTCTGGAAATTTGTGTGATCACACAGCACAACACAATGGACAGGGCTTCTATTTCCTGAGCTACAGTCAGGAAAAACTGTTACTCTGTGTTCTTGAGGTACAGGGTCAGCCATGGAAGGAGGTTTTCTAGTTGTCCTCAGAGTTCCTGCCACACCTTTCTGAGATACTCCTTACACATTGTGGGTCATTTTTGTAGACTATGTTCCTGCTCCCTTGGCTACAGCTGATTAGGAGAAGCCTGAGTGACCCAGAAGCAGAGATTTCAGTGTGGCCAGAGGTCTGGAAGGCAGCTTGCTATGAGACTCCTGTCCAGCAGGATGCTGTGCACCAGTGACTTGGCCAAACTTTTTAAATCCTCTCGTTTGAGGAGTGATGTGTCCAAGGGAGAGGCATGCAAAGGAAACTGGCAGTTGGGTTAGTGGAAGCAAAAAATACTTTTTTAAATAAAAGGCAGTAGAAGGAATCAAGAAGGGCAGTAAGCCATGAGGCAGTGAAGCTTTACATAAGGAAAAACCACCACATAAGGAGAGAACAGAGTCATCAGTTGTAGAAAAAGAGCAGAAACATGGAACTGGGGACTTATCACAATGGGCAAGTGTTAAAGTGGAGCAGGGGAGGGCGGTTCTGAAGAGAGAGAGTCTATTGGCTCCTTTGACTCCTAAGCATACTTTCAGGCTCTACGGCCTATAGTTATGAGGCTCTCCAGAAGGTTTGCTGTATCCTTCACTTCCCTGTGACTTTTTATAATAGTGATCCATTATTTGAGGCAACCTGAGTGGGTCTTTGCTCCTTGCTATCTTGAAAGAGTCTGATTCATAATTCTGATATTACTGCCTCATCACATCTTTTGAAATTTTATAGTCATCTATTTTATCCCTTAGAATTTGCTCCCATGGGTAATTGATACCAAACGTGTGTTTTACTTGTCAAACTGTCAGGGGCAAATTTATTTCCAGATTCTCAGAGGACACCTAAAAGCTACCATGGTGTCCTGGCTCATATAAAGCCTCACCGGTCAAGAAGCTGTGTGGCTTCCCTTACAAACTCCTCATTCTGCTTAAAAGCTGAACTGCCAAATCGCAGAGCATTTCTACCATCGCCTTAATTAGTAGGCCTGCAATCTTGTTCTTTAAAGTACAGTGGTAAGGCAGTTTTCTATTAATCAAGACCATAACTTTAAGAAGTGACCTGCACTTGGATTATTATAACCTTGCTCTAATCATTAGTCATTTGCAGGCAAATTGAGCAGAGACTGATTTTGGCTGCTGTCTTCCAACCGAGATGTAACAGTTGTTTATCCTTTAAGTTTAAGACTTCATTGCCAGATCATTCATGCATGCAATTTTATAGCAACAAAATAGCCTTCAAATACCATAGAACTCTTAACCATACCAGTGGCATGAGAAGGTACCTGTAGCTTTCCTTTCCACCAAAGCTAATGCCCAAATCCTAAAGAGGAAAAACAAAATGGATCACAATGGGGAAGGTGGAAGAACCAGGAACATTCTCTAATCAGATGTATGAGAAAATGTCATGATGTTTGTTAACCCAATTTTCTATTACAACAGAAAATAGAACAAAGCAAGATTACAGCTGTATCTCCTTACCATATTTGCCACTAGCCCACACTCCCTCCCTTTTCTATGTTGTACTGGCCATCAGACCACGTGTTGCCTAGCCCTTTACATGCTGGGCTTAGTAGAGTTCCAAGATGAAGTCAGGATCTGACATGTGAGGGTTGCAAAGACACTGGGAAAGCAGCAATTAGTCCAAGGAAGAAAAACAAAAAGGCATGGGAGGGTTTGGGTAGAATCTGGGCAGAAGAGCATTTGATGGCAATAGCTCATGTTGGGTCCCCCAAAATTGGGTACCCCAATAATGGGTCCGTGATTAAAGGAATGAGACTGATACAAAGCGAAAGCTTTATTTCGCGCCAAGCACCAAGAATCAGACCGACCGTCAAACAGACTGGTCAGGGCCGCCCCTTACAGAGAGGACGACCCGTCCCTGCTTTCCAGACTAACTTTTATAGAGCAAAGGCCATGTGCTTGGGCCTGGCCACACATAGGTGGCCAATGAGATTGCAACACACAGAGAAAGCTGCACAGTCATGCTAGGTGACCAATTGAATTATAATTTACCCTAGTAGACATTTGAATCAGCCTATCACCTTGTTCTGAATTGGCGCCCCAAAAGGTGCCCAAAGGGCGGGGCCCATACTCTTTGGTAGCTAGGAGACAGTATGCACCCCCACTGATTGAATACCTCCCCCTGGCCTGACCCACCCTTGTACTTGGACTGGTTTTTAAGTAATTTCCCCTGGGTAGGGGGGCAGAGTTAATTTAAGTTTTACAACAAAATGGCAGTTCAACGGGGGTGGGGCCGCTCTGGTTGAGTAGGCCCTGACACTCAAAGCTGCAGAATTTCTTACCCCAAGTTGCCTTTCTGGCCACAACTCTGGAACATTCTTGTCTGAGTAAGTTAGCCAATTCCTCCACTGGCTGTGGAGCTCTCCCAGGCTGCCTGGCTCTGTCCAGGTGAAGGTTCCCTGGACCTCCTTTTGCATCCGGGGAAGGAGCACTGATACACATTGTCTGATGTATGGCTTGGTGTTAGCAGCTGTCCTTGCAGAAAGGGAAGAGGTGTTCATTTGTCATCGTTCATCCTAATTCACTGAAGTTTAGGGGAGATGGGGTAGTTCACTGGGGATGTCTTATGAAATGGAACACAGTCCTGTATAAGCAGACAAAAAGACTTAAATTCATTAATCCATAAGTGATTCAATAAATTAGTGATTTCTTTGAGCAAGAAATGTGGTGAATTTAGAAATACAGAAAAACTGCAATAAGGTTTAAAAGCATGTGTATAATAAAGATGTGGTTACCTTCCTGTTGTAAGTAGCATTTCCAAACGAAAACAGTATCTAGCTAGGATGATTTGACTTCCATGTGTAGGGGAGATAGCCAAGAATAAAATCAGAGCATTGAAAGACATCCAAAGTGTGTCATTTCTTAGCTGTCTTTGTTTTTCTTGCTCTCATAGATAATAATAAAAAGTTTAAGAAAGGATTCCTTATTGTAGTGTGTTTCACAGTAGTCTCTATCCTATAGGGAATTCTGCTTCTGCTTAGGTATCTGAATGACAGATATCAACATTTATTGTGCCAAATTTTTTTCCCTGGAGCTTTAAATTAAATTTCTATGCTGCTCTCTCTTCATATGCCAAACCTCTCTTACTAGAAGATAAGAGTCCTTGCTGGTGATTATTTCCCATCACTACCATCGTCATAGAAACAAATGATAATGCCGGAAACCCAAGGACTCTAACAAACTCCTGAACAGATCTTAGCAGAGAGGACCAGTGTCACTAGATCTCATTTAAGCCCAAGGTCCCCTGTGTGTGTGTAGTTCCAAGTTAGGAGCTATGTGAGCAACAGACTGTGAAAACTGAAAATATGTGAACAAGATTTCACATTGAGGTGAAAGAATATTTGTAACAAAGACAATGTGATACTTCTTAATGATCTGCATAAGAATTGTAGAGTGTTGTATTTTACATAGAAATGGTAAGCCTGTCCCATCAATGAAAATGTAAATCTTACATGAATAGCCTAACTGAGCACTTTGGAGACTAAACTGGGGAAAAGAAAAGCAGTCAGCGTGGGAAAGAGATGGACTGTAGGGTCAGTGGCTTTGGGAAAAGGGTCTAAGGTGAGCTCACCTCACTGCAGGAGGGAATCCTCCAGCAGAGCCTTGGGGCATGGAGGTGCTGGTTAAATTAGTTCTCTGTCCAGAGTGACTGCCCAGTGTTGATATCTGACATTTGGTGATGAACAAAACTGGTCATTGAGATCTCCCAGGACACTAACACTATTGGTACCCATATTGTATTCTTTAGGAAGAAAAGAAAACAGAAGATAGATACATCATTTGATGACTCATTAGTGGCTTAGGTTGTAGGCTATGCCTCTCCATGACAAATGAATCAGTAGAAGTCTATCAATGGGAGGGTTTTAATCCTCATAAGCTGCTTCATGTGTCTGTAGGATGGTGATATTGGGGGCCATCCAAGGCAGCAAGACACCACCATGTCTGTTTTTAGCTCCAAGTCATAATATTTGTCATTCTGTTACAGCTGTGACCCACACATTCCTGTCAGAAACCAAAATGCATGGAATTTATGCAAGTTCTCAGAGGCATTTCTTACAATTCCCTGCTTCTCTCCCACCTACTTTCTTCAAAATCCCAGTTCATTTTGTACCAATCTCTTTTAAACAACCTCAGCTCCCCTCTGGCCTTTCCGGTTGAACTTGTTACCACTCCACCCTGTCTTCCTGATTTAGCATCACCAAGCCCCAGTCACCCTGTGGGAAGAGTCTTTCTTGGAGGAAGAAGGCCTTAGTTCTCAGGGGAGCAAGAAAGAGAGGGGAAGAGAAAGATAATTTTGGAAACATACTGCAGAAAAAATGAGTTCATGTGCTCATATGCCCTCATGTATTTAAACTCCAAAAGGTACAAAAATGAACACTATGGAAAATCTCCTCATGTCTCTGTCCCCCTGCCCTATCCCCAGCCACTCTCTTGTTGTGTGGATGTAGCCAACGCTATGATTTTCCACTGTCCCCTTTCAGAGCTATGTCACACAGATAGAGATAAATATATGTTCTCTCCTCCACTCTTTTTATCCAAATGGTAGCATTCTACAGATCCTGTTCTGCACCTTACTCTTTCTCCCTCCATTTACCTTGGAGATGATCTCCTACCTGCACCACAAAAGAGTTCTCATTTGAGGGAGAGGACAAGATTCAAAGGTATGTATTGTGTAAGAGAAGCACAGTAAATGACAATTGTCCTTCTCTTACCTGAGTTTGGAGTTCCTATTTTTTGAGAAAATAAGACAAAGCACAAAGCAGATGGAGAGCAAAATACGTTTATTACAGATAAACTGATATTAGAGAATGCAGCTCAGAGACACAACAGTTTCCTGATATGGAAATCCCGTGTTAGACTTACTATCCGGTCAGAGGCAGCTCAGAGAACCACGGGCCTTCCACCACAGCTCCCTCCATGACTCCCTCCCTGAAATGTTCCTGACCTGGTGAGGCAGATCTGAATGTGGAATAGGCAGATCCCAAAAGGAAAGGGCTAAGTTTCACTGACCCAGTCTCTCATTCAGACTCCCTCTCCAGACAACTCACTTCAGTAGTGATGCAAAAAGAAATTAGAATGTTTAGGAAAAACTCTTTTTGATGGAAACAAACAAACAAAAAAACTGTGGCAGGAACATCCTCCCACAAACTAGACATTAGGCACGAACAGTAATTGATTTGACCAGTCCTCTACTGAGAAACGCCAAAGATGCTTCCAAAGTTTTCTTATTAACTAAATGTAATGAATATGAATCTTCAATCTTCTGCCCTTGGGGAAAAAAAATGTAATGAATATGAATATTTGAAAATGAATAACATTGTACATATAAAGTTTCACACATATGGGTTTATATCGGAATGATGAATTCCTAGAGAAAATGACTATGCGCATTAAAATTTTTGTGAGATATTATCAAGTTGCCCTATATGGAGAGTATACCAATCCACTCAGAAATGTGTAAGGGATTGATATAACACCCTTTTCTCCACATTTTCAGCATGATGTATGAATAAGACCTTTTAATTTTTGCCAATCTAATACACAAAACATGTTATCTTTATGATGTTATTTTTTTCTCTTATTATAAGTCAGATTAAATATATTTTCTTATATTTAAGAGGTATTTTAAATTTTTTTCATTTTAACGATCTCTTTATATCCTGTGCTCATTTTTCTATTGGATAGTTGTGGGGTTTTTTTTTTGTTTTTTTTTTAAGAGACTTCATTTTTTACAGCAGCTTGAAATTCACAGCAAAATTGCTTGGAAGGGAAAAAGTTGAGCAGAAGGCACAGAGAATTCCATCCACCCTCTACCCCCATACATACATAGCCTCCCCATTATCAGCATCCTGTCGGGGGTGTCTTGTATATTCATTTCTGGACATTCTTCATAGTTTAGAAAAATTTTGATTATAATACAAATTGCAATCTTTTCCCAGGTGTTGGCATTCTTTTGACATTGCTTATCGTGTTTTGCCATGTTTAATTTATTTTTAGTATAGTCTAATTTATCACACCTTTTATTATGTCTTCTGAGTTTTGTATTATACTTAGAAAGAACTTCCCTACTCAGATTACTAAATCTCCCCCCGCATTTCTTCAGTTACTTTTATGGTTTCATTTTTTGCTTATATTAAAATCTTTTAACAATTTAAATGCAAAAGAAAGGATCCAACTTAGTTTTGTTTTTTCTTATAGGAGCTGACTAATATCATTTTTTTTTAGTGAATCTACTTTTTCTTCACTACTTTGAAATTCTAATAATTATGAATCCCAGATTAACTGGGTGAGATAAATGGATGTGATTGAAATGTATAGATAAAAACCCCAAACCAGAAATCACCTATTTGAAAATGTTGCCCGTGATTATTCCTCTCATTAACACTTTTGAAATAAAGACATTTATCTAGATTCAAATTCTTACTCTTCCAATCACTAGTTGTGCAACCCTAGGTGAGTGAATGTTTCTGAGACTATGGCTTTGGGTTTGTTGTGATGATTATATGAGAGAATACATAAAATTCAGTAAAATATAATGTGGTTAATATTAATTTATTGCTTAATTCTTGTTAGTATGTCCTGCTTCAGCTCGTCCTTCCATTTTCTCCCCTGCAGTGGCCATCTGGTTGATGGATGACAATGCCACCATTCCTCTTTTGCTTATGAGACCCTAGAGGAGTGGCCAAAATGCTTCAGAAAATTTTTCCATGGGACTGTTGAAGCAAGATAGGTCTATTCCAGGTTTTCTTGGGGGCATATTTGTGTAATTGATGTGAATGAGCTTATATATAGCTTATAGAAACTATGTTCAGCACTGTTATTTAGGATACAAACTTAGGAATAGAGTCTTAATTTTTGTAGAAGTAAATAGAAAGATGTTCTTGGTTGCCTATGAAATATGCTGAGGTCTTCTGGAATTAGGAGTAGGATCCTGGAAGACCTACAGCAGAACAGGTAAGGTACTAGTTTTCTTCCAACCACTTCTCAAATAGGACTCGGAGTAAAGTTGATTTTTTGTCTTGTTTTCAAGAAGCTCTCCAATTCAACTACCCCAAATATATCTGTCATATCTTCAAATATATCCAGAACAATAAGCTTGCCAAGTTTCTTGGTATCAAATTCTATGAAGTAATAATGATCAGAATGTATTCTTTTGGTAATCACAAACATTCCTTGTTGCTGCTCTAGTCTTTCTTTGTACTTTGCAGAAATGAAAAACAGCTGATCATCATCTGTTGCTTCATATTCCAGAAGGCAATTATTAACTATATCTCAGCCTCTACTTACATTATGAAAACACCAGCTCCTTTAATGTTCCCCCAAATGTTCACTGAAGATTATACAGTGAGGGAAGACCAAGGGGATTACAACCAATTATGATAATAAAACAAGAGGTAAATTAATCACAGCAAAATAAAAATGAGTATTAGTGGTTGATGAATGCACTTCGTAAAGAATTCAGTGTTCAGAATTTTTAATTATTCTGAGAAACTGACTCTTAACAAAATAGAGCATTTGTAGTTAATGCCAGAAGATGTTTCATGGTAATCATGTAACACAATCCAGAGTGCTGTGGATTTCAGTCTTTGGAGATGTATATTGACAATGAGAAGCTAAATATGTGTTTTGCTATCTTGATGCTTACTATCCATTTTCCATTGAGAGTAATTCAGTGTTAATGGAAGAAAGACTCAGGTCAAATCACAAAATCACAATAGATGTAATAGATTATCCTTTTCCAGCTGCCTGGCTTTACAGATGAGGAAACTAAAACACACATGGAGGGGAATTTGCCCAAGTCAGTCCGTGCGTTGATGGCCACGTTAGGGGTAGTGGCCAGCATTGACTCAGTATTTCATATCATTTGCTTTTTAAAGCAAACACTTATTCGAATGGCAGTGGCGTTGCATGCATTTTGCACTAATTTTTTTTCCCCTCACTCTTTTACTTCAGATGAAAGTTTTAAATAGCATTTCCTGACATACAGGGTGGGCCTGCAAAGACCAAAGCACCCAGATTTTTCAGGATATTTTCATTTTCAAATTCTCTGTTTTACTCAGAATCAAAGTGAAACTTAGATACCCATGCAGATTTCCACTACCTTAATTATAACAGATAAATCATAAACATCTCTTGACTGATCTCATAGCATTGCAGATTGGATCAAGCAACCAACTTGCCCCATAGTTCATCACAGCCAGAGAAATGAGTTAGGTATGTGTCTAGTTTGTCATTCCTGTAGAAAAACAGAAGCCCCCTTTGGAAAGTGTTCTGGTAAATAATGAGCCTTGTTTTAAATGTGTACTTGGAATCTGGATCCTAGAATAAATCTTTAAACAACATCCTTCATGTCAAGTGGGCATTGACTTTTGACAATGATTCCAGACTATTGTTCCAGAAAGGAGCTGTGAGTAGAGGAGAGGTGGGGACGATTTTGCTTAGGTAATAGAGACAAACAGGGTGCTTCTCCAAGAGTTTCAGCATGCACTTCATTTTTCTGCTTGTCTGAAGACTTCAGTGTTTTCAGACATGATACATGAGTTGAAGATGTCAGAGAAAATAATATATATATATTTTTTGGCAAATCAGGCAGGAATTACCTGACGGATATGTGTCGCAGGTATTGATACTGATTAATGGTCTGTTCAGAGCAAGCCCTTTGTACGCCTATCTTTTTTTGTGACAGAAACTAAGATTTTCTTTATAGCAATCACAGAGGTCTCACTAGAAGGAATGAAGAGAAAAAGGGTCATCATTGCTCTCTCTTTCTCCATTATTGCCTGGTTAGTCTGTGAAAGGCGACACCTGATCCCCAGTGACTACAGTGATTTGGTTATAAATGGGTCTACTCTTTGGTGCTACACACAGGAATGACTCACAAGATTGTGTTTAACCCTGTCACCTGCTTCAGATGTAGGTTTGTGAAGGAGGAATAGGAGAGTCAGGAATTGGGCCTGGGGGCTTTCTCACCCCTACCTTCCCTCATTCAAATGATACTTTATTTGAGAAGTTTGCTTACTGTCAAGTCAATATAAGCTAGAAGTGTATCATAAGGCAAGGGCCACTGTAGCATTGTGAGATAGAATATAGAAAGCCATAATTTATATTTTATTATCTAGAGTTTGAGGTGAGTCCCTCATTTTGAAGAACCTGGTTCTAGGACCAGCCTGCCTTTGCCTTGGTGGTCCTATCTCTGGAGCAGGGACTCTGGGGGTCATAATTTTGCTTTCCCCAGTTACACTATAATTGCTAAAGACACAGTAGGCATATTTCTGTCTCTGGAATCCAATCAGGAAACTTAGCTCTTCACGCTCCTTCTTATCTCTCTTCTCTCTCTCTCTCCCTCACACACACAAACCCACAGAGTGAAGAAAGCAGTGTAAAATTTTACTTTTCAGACATAATATATAAAATAGCAGATAATTTGTACTACAGATTATTAGGTACTGTACCTAAAAATTCAAATTATACTTTACAAATCTTCTGCAAACATCTTTTCTGGAAAATTAGATCATAGGCAGTGAGGACGGAGATTCGCAGTCTGGTATTTTTGAGACTTGAGACAACCTCTTATGGTAAAATGCAATCTCATTGACTTTTATGTCCTTCTCTTTACCCATTTTAATGGGGGAAGAACTTCTGTGTTCAGGTAAGTAATTTTTGTGGTTGAATCACAAGGATTTTGTATAATCTGTGAGAAAAAACATTCCCACTTTTCTCCTCTTGACCCATTAACTTCACCGAAGTGTGCTTGGAGGACTTGCTTCCCTAGTGGTCTATTTATGAAATTCAAGAGGAGGGAGAGGATAAAAGAAAAGAAAATCTGGCAAGAGGGAATGGACTCAAACTTCAGCTTTGAAAATTAATGTTATATTGGTCATACTGGCTATAGGACATTTTCTTCATCACGCAACAGGAAGATCCATCTACCTCCCACTAGTCTCGGTAGTTTAAGCGGCTGATTAAAAGCCAGTGTCAGAAATTGCCCCAATCACTTCTCCAAAAAGTGGGGGGGGGGGAATATATCCTTTTGGGTACAAATGTCCCTTACTGCAGAATAGCTACAATTGGCCAGAAATATACACACATTTTGGGCAAGATGGCATTGTGTGATAAATGGAAAGGAGTTACCAGATGTTTAGCAGAGTAAAGAACAGCTGAAAAGTCTAGCTTTAAATAAGTATGCCTCGCTATGGGATGGGCCTAGGAACAGTCCAGTGGGCAGAATGACCTTCCTGTCTCAACTCCAATGTCTAAGACTCAACAGGCCTTTACAGGTGTACACTGTGGAAGGTGTTACAAGTAAATGTTCTATGGGCAAAGTGCACATGCCAGCAAATGCTGCATTATCAGACACAAGCATGCACACCTCACTGTACTGTTTGTAGCATAAATACAGCAAGATGCGTTACTCAAAGACTGTGAGTTTGAGATTTTGAAACTAAACGGTCATGCTTCTTCCTATGTCTCTTTTCTCATGGAGTTGTTGAAGCACAATTTGAAGAGTTCTCGCATCCAAGGCAATTTTCAAGTAAGGAGGCTAGACATGGGGACTGAAGCCAGGTGACCTTCCTTCTTCCCTCAGTGCCAGTCACCCACCTCTCAGAACCTCCTCTCCCCTTCTACCTTCATACTGACTCCTGGGATGCTGATAGATGCAGGTCACATCCGATTTTCAATTCTGCTTTCAATTTCAGTGAATTTATTGGCATGACAAGGTGTACAGGTATGCCTCTGTGTCTTAGAATGAGTAGTGTTTGGTATCTGATTCCCATAACTTCTCATTTCTGTGACAGAGACAAAGCTGACTGCTTCTAAGTACTTTATTTTTTTAGACAAGAAGTACAGGTCTGTGCTTCTCCCTTGCTAATCAAGATCAATTTACTAGTTTTGATAGTTGTGAGAAAATGCAATTTCTAACTTTTCTGTGTGCAGGGCCAACAAGGAGCCCTGATGGGAGAACTCACCAGAGCCATGGTGGACAGCATGAGCTTACAAAGTCAGCCTGCGTCAAGTCTAGGTTCTGTCACTTTTGAGGAGACAAGTCCTTTAACTTCTCCAAGTTTCTGATTTCTGTCTGTGTTGCTTTTATAGTTTTTGAATTTTGTAACATGAGTATACTTTACTTATGCAGAAAGAAATACAAATATTTTCTTAAATAGTTAAGTCAAGCAGGTGTGATGAACAGGACACACCAGAAGAGGAAATCCTGGAGTAATTGGATCTGAGATGGGGCAGTCCTACATGTAGAATAAGAGTGGTGGGGAATGGATGGATGGATGGATGGATTGATCGGAAAACACAGCCCAGACTTTGAGCCCTGAATAAGGGAAGGAGTGAAGTTGAGCTGAGCTGCTGTGGCAGCTGGTAGATGGCTCCTTCAAGAAGCAGCTTCTTGATGAGGCTTCTCCTTTTCAGACCCTCCCATTCTCACCCTCCCTTCTCCATTCTCTGTTCCCACTTCTCCCTTCTTGCTCCTTTTCCACTCTCATGATTTTCATGAAAAAATCCAAACCAGAACTTCTCCCCAGTTGAGCTTCTCTTTACATTCTCCATTTCGCTAGAGACTTTCATTGCATGTTATGTGATTCTAATACATTTTCAAGGCTTTCCTGCTATCATCCTGCTCTTCTGTTACCATGTGGAATACAGTAGCATGCACACAGAGTCGCCCTGTCTTGTCTCACTCCTGAATGCATGGCCATGACTTTGCAGCTCCTGAAGAGCTGCAGTCTGCTTTCCCACCCTGAGTCTGGGTGGCCTTGTGACCTGCTTTGGGCAGTAAAATGTGGCAGAAGTGACATTGTGAGCATTCCGAAGCTTCTGTTTTCACTCTCTTGGAATGTTGCTCTGAGCTCATCATGTCAAGAGCCCGGCCCAGGCATGTGGAAGAGAACCCAGTGCCCCTCCTGCACACCCCGCTAATTGCCAGAGATGTGCAAGGGGCCATCTTAGAGCACAGTCAAGCTCCTGGGTGAGTGCAATGGCATGAATGATCCTGGCCAGCCCAGCCCAAGCTGCTGAACCCAGAAGCATGAGCAAATCAACAGCACTTACTTAAAGCAGCTAAGATTTTGATGGTATGTTACACAACAACAGAAAACTGGGCAAAGATTCTGATTAAATGTGGGGTCAGACTATTCCCTCTTGTTTATTGTTAGGTATAGCTATGAATTCACACACTGGTAGGTGGTAGTCACTGTTAAGGGAGGAAATAGCAGATGAACAGGTAGAAATCTTGGGCCTGTCCCTGCTGGGACACTTCCTTTCCAGAAATAGCAGCATAATTGCTAGCAGCAGTTTTCCTGTGGAAGATTTAATTTTTAATTCACTGAGCAAAGATATATGGCAGAGGTCATAAAATTTCATTCCCATCTTTTTTTGGTGGTAAATACCAAGGCTAATATACATGATTCTCCCCAATTCTAGATATTTTTCTATGAACATTTAGGAAACACTCACCATAGACAAAGTTGTCTTGTCTGCAAAGTTTGGACATGCCATCTTGAATTAGAATTGAAGGGAGTTGAGTTGCTAGCTTTTAATTACTAGAAACAAAGGTACACGGAGGAGATGGAGACAAAGCAAGGAGTGCACTGTCCTGAGCTGGTGTCACACCGTGACCCCCAAGTCTAGAACAAACACAGCTCCCAGCAGTTATTGGAGAACAGGGCGGGAGACATAAACATCCCCAGGGTAACTAGTAATAGAAAAAGGTGAAGTCGATTGGATGAACAGTGAGAGGTGGTGGCTCCTGCCAATAGAGAGTGTATACAGTGTTTCAAGGGGACAATCACTGCTCTACTCCACTATTGGGGTTTTTTTTGGAGGGGTGGAATAAAAGCCCAGTGCTACCGGTACCTCCAATTTTTTAAGAGCTAAAAATGTGGAATTTTATGTGAAGCCCCTAGAGTTTTAAAAGCTATTTAATAATTTTAGAATAATATAAAACCCTAGGAGGGCCACACAAATCATGTCTGTAGGACACCAGTTTATAACTCTGATAAATACAGTAAAAATGATATTTACTGTATTTTATAGCCAGTAGATTCACCATGATTAACATCCAGTATACTAGCAACAGCCGTGGTGCTGAGCTCCCGCTTGACCAGGTGTCAAGGTGAGTCACTGCATCATGAGGAGTTGCAGAGGACACAGGGACAGGAACGGAGTAGCTCAGGCCATGGGGTAGCACTGAGTGGATGGCAAGGAGCATTGCCTCTTTTCCGACCAGTGTAGGATTATTTCAATGTCTTCACAAAGGGGAGTGTCTATGGCTAGGTACCAGATGGTGATCAGCTTTGTAGCAAAAAGAGCAAGTTCCCAGTGCTCAATATTTTTTTTCAGTATTTTATTTCAGTTTTACTATTGAAAGCAAAAAGATTAATGTAAAATCTAGCTGCTGATATTACAGCAGTTCTTGATTTTATTCCCAAATGGCTCCTCTAGTGCCCAGCAATTGTCTCCACGGCAACTACTTATGTTTTTATAAATCTTAGATTGTGATGAGCTGGGGAGGAAGCAAAAGTAATGGCGAAACCTTTACAAGCCATGATTTTCTTTCAAACATGAAAAAGTTTCTAATAAAAGCTCAGATCCTTTGCTTTTCAATTTATACCCATATCTCAAGTGTCTGAGTGCTGGTTATAACTTAGACAAATAAAATTTATAGCTCAATCAATCAAATATTTATTGAATATCCACTGTGCATTCAGCACTTTGCAAGCTGCTGTCAGGAATTCAAAAGAAAAACCAAGCTCTGAAAGACCATCACTGTTTCACGAGGAAGGAAAGAGGATGCCACAGCAGTAGTTGAATCAGGACACAGAGGAGAAGGATTGATCTGAGTGGAGGTGCATGTGAAGGAATGATGACAGGTGGCCAAGGAAGGGAGAGAAATTTGAATTCTGAGCTGACAAAACTTATCTTCTGCCTCTAAATACCCTGTGTTTAACTTCAACCATTGCCTCCTTTTCTGTAGACACCTCCAGGGTTACTCCCACCATGTCTCACAGTAACTGTTAGTTGATCAAGATTCCCAGATGACTCTCCATCATTTCAAGATGTATACTCTTGAACATACTACCCGACCTGGTGTGATTTCCAGCCCACTCACTTTCCCTCATCTTCACACACAGTTGGGTTGTGCCCTCTGTAGAGCACAGTAACTCAACAGCATTTGTCTCTAGCAAGCCTCTTTCTCTTTTCTGGACACTGCTTCAGGATCCAGTTGTAACTGAATTTAGTGACCCCGTGAGGGCACTGCCTCCCTTGGAGTCCCAACAAGCAAAGCCTCCCCACCGCTCAAACACACGTTCCAGGTGTTCCTGGTCTCCTTGCTCTTCTTTTCTTTTCTTTCTTTTTTTTTTTTTTTAAGGTTTTATTTATTTATTTGACAGAGATCACAAGTAGGCAGAGAGGCAGTGAGGGGGGCGGGAAGCAGGATCCTCGCTGAGCAGAGAGCCCAATGTGGGGCTCGATCCCATGACCCCTGAGATCATGACCTGAGCCAAAGGCAGAGGCTTAACCCACTGAGACACCCAGGTGCCCCGGTCTCCTTGCTTTTCATATACACTCTAAAATCTTTTCTCTCCCTTGTTTATTAGAGCAAAACAAAAGACAAAAACATGACAAAAACACCAGTCTTTTTGAAGCTCTGACTCTACCATATTGTCAGAGGAGACTTACAGACTTTACCCAGGAATATATTAAAACTGGACCCCCCCCCCCACTTGTTCTTCATGATTGGGTTGTAATTCTGGCCAAGTTCAAATTCCAGATAGAGGATTTATCTAACACAGTGACTCTATGGCTTTGTGACCTCCTCAACAGTAATGATCTTTTTCTCCATATCAGAGCCAGCCACTCCACAGATGTATTACAGATTTCATGACCCTAAATCTTGCATTTCTGAAACTCAGTTTCAGGCATCTGGCTTCTAACTTCCATCTTTCATCTTTCCAGATCCTTTTTTCAAGTATTTACATTCCAAAGAATTTTCAAACTTATTAGGATGTACAGTCCATTGATGATCAAATTTATTCTCCGTACTCTTCCTTACCTTGCCTCGCTCATAAAAGAATTTATACACTAATGTCAAAAGAAAATTCAGAGAGCTTTGCTTGATGTAAGTATTTTATTGAATGAGAAATAAATGGTTCACAAATGGGTACTTCAAATCTGAAACTGGTAGGAAGTTCACAGGCATCACATGACAGGATGACTTACTAAGTGAAAGTAAGAAAGTTGTTCAACTTTTACAACAATTGGTTGTTATCATGGGAATGTCCAGATGGCAGAAGATTGGTTAAAATGATTATCTTACACTATTTTAGGAAGATGGCTTAAGTTTTGTTTATGATTATCAGAGGTATTTCCAAGATATAATGTAAGTTTGGCCTATCTTCATGAAAGAAGATAGACTGTTTTACTTACATGGCTTAACTGGTGGTTTTGTCTGCCTGGAGATCTTTAGGCCTGGTCTCTATTTTATTTTATTTTTTTTAACTTTTTAAAATTTATTTTATTAACACTAATAATATTCAAACATAAAAGATACCTGATAATTAATGTAATGAAAACTCATTTATCCTCTCTCCTACTTAAAATACGAAACTCCTGATCTCATTCCTCCTTCAGGACCTCTGAAGTAACCATAATACAGAGTGGTTTTTTTTTTTTTTTTTTGCTTTTTGAATGTTTAATTTGCTTTTTGAATGTTTTTGAATTGTTTAAATTGCTTTTTGAAAATCATTTTCTACATATATTTCTACTTTTAATATATATATATGTTTCTGTAAAGATACATAGAATTGTTTAGCATGTTTTTAGATTTTGTAACAATCATATTATACTATATATATTTTATCAATTGCCTTCATTACTCAAAATTATTTTTGTGAAATTCACTTGTGTTGGTACATGGATTCCCAATTCCACCATTTTCATTCGTGGTACATTATCCCATAGAACATCTATGTCACAATTTATTTATTTATTCTTCTGATAATGGACATTATGTTGTCTGTTGTTACTGTGAACTTTTTCTTCTACTAAAAAGTGTTGTTTATAAGAGTTAATTTATATTACATCACACTATTTAATCTTCTGTTTAACTATTATAGAACTTCCAGAATAAACCAAGGTTTGCCATTGTCTTAATCTATTCAGGCAGAATACCATGGAGTGGGTGGTTTATAAACAAAAGATTGACTTCTTATAGTTCTAAGCAGGGCATCTGAGATGAGGATGCTGGCAGATTCAGTGTCTGATGAGATCCCACTTTCTTATTCATAGATGACCATCCTCTTTACTGTGTTCTCATATGGTGGAAGCAGCACGGGAGTGCTCTGCAGCCTCTTTTATAAGGATACTAATTTTATGCATGAAGGTTTTGCCTTCATAACCTAATCATCCCCCAGAGGCCCACCTCCCACCCTTGTCATACTGGGGTTTAGGTTTCAACAAACGAATTTTGGGAGAGGACACAAACATTCGGTGCATATAGCACAGCGGCTATATTAAATTATTTTTTCAATAAAATTTTTCAACAAATGTTTTCAATAAATGTTCAATAAATTCAATAAACCTTCAATAAAGGTTTCAACAAACGAATTTTGGGGGAGGACACAAACATTCAGTACATGTAGCATATTGAATTATTTTTCAATAAATATTTATTTATATTTAAATAAATATTTATAAATAAATAAATATATAAATAAATGTATTTTATTTACTAAGTTTTTTTTTCTCTATTCATAAGTGAGATCACCAGGGATTTTCCTTTTCTTTATGTGTACCCCTTTCCTATGTGTGCATGAGAAAGCCCGATTCTCTGTCCTCATAGAATGGGTTCCAGAATGAGTATTCTTTTTCCATTTCCTGCAAGAATTTGTACAGTTCAGAAATACCTTTATCCTGAATGATTGCTAGGTATCACCAATAAAATAATCTTAGTGTGGTGTGATTTTATGGGCAGATTTATAGTTGTTTTTTCAAAATCTTTAATGGTTACGAGGCTTCTTAGATTTTCAACTTAATTTGGAATTCACTTTTATAAGTCATATTTTCCTTAGAAAATAACTTACTTCCTCTTAGTTTCCAAAATTATTACCCTCAAGTTGTTTTACCTTTTTTTTTTTAATATTTCAAATGACTTTACCAAAGTTCTTTAACGTAGAAACTGACAATATTGTTTTGTTTAGATAGACTCAACTCTGGACTTTGACAGGTGCTATGCAAAGTTAGTTGAAAGTTTTCCTTTTGCTCTTTCAATTTGCTCATCATAAGAGACAATTTGTTCTTACTCTCTCAATGTCATTCATCCTTTCTTCCTTTCTTCTTCCCTCCCTCCCTTCCTTCCTTTTAACTGGTTTAGTAATCCAATACGGATGCCATTTATTTACTTATTCATTTATTTATTAGAATAATTGACATATAACACTATATTAATTTCAGGTATACATTATGACTCATCTATGTATTGCAAAATAATTACCATGTTAATACTAGTTAACCATCAATAGATGTAGTCATAGCATTTTTTTTTTCTGGTGATGAGAACTTTTTAGGTTCTATGCTCTTGGCAAGTTTCAAATATGCAAATGCAAAAAGAATTAGCATTCCTTATAATCTTTTTAATCTCTCCTTTATTTGTAGTTATATACCTCTTTCTGCTCCAAATATGTGTTTGTGGCTTCTCTCTTTTCTCTTCATTAACCTTCTTAAAGGTTTAGTGCTTCTTTAACCTTTCCAAAGAACATGAGTTTAGTTTTTTTGACCTCTGTAAATGTTTATTTTTAATTTCATTTGTTTCCACCTATCTTTATTGCTTTATCCATTCTACTTTCCTCATGATCATTCTCATTTTCATTTTTGTAATAGCACATTAATTTTAAAACATTCTTGTACTGACCGCTAGAGCAGTTACTCAGTTTTGCTAGATTTTATGTTTGTTACTGAAGAGTTCTAAGTATTTTTACACTTCTTTTATGATTTTTAACCCATGAATTATTTAGAAGTATGTTTCTAATTTTCAGATCCAGTTATTGTTTTAGTAATTTTGTAAAAAATGTCTGCCTTAATTGTATTGTGCTCAGAGTATGTGGATGCACTATTAATTCTACAAAATTTGTTAAATGTCTTTTATGGTATAACCTATGGTCATTTTTTCCCCTAAATGTTTCAAATGTGCCCAAAAAGAATGTGTAATCTCTAACCTGAGATGCTGTGTTCTCTGTATCTGTAGGGCAAGCTTATTAAATCTGACATAGAATTACTGACTTTTCTTCTGCTTTATCTACTCATTACAGAGAACAGCATAAAATTTCCCCTAATTATACTTTATTTGTTAATTACTTCTTATAATTCTTTATTTTTAAATTTCATTCATTTATTTGAGAGAGAGCACACACAAGTGAGTGAGAGAGAACGCAAGCAAGGGGAGGGACAGAGGGAAAGAGAGAAGCAGACTCCCTGCTGAGCTGAGCAGGGAGCCAGATACAGGGCTCCATCTCAGGACCCCGGGATCATGACCTGAGCTGAAGGCAGAGGCCTTAACCCACTGAGACACTCAGGCACCCCTCTCCTTGTAATTCTATAAACATATTTTGAAATCATGTTAATTGCTGATTACATGTTTTAGATTATTATGTTCTTCCCAACTTTACCAAGGTATTATCGACATATAACTTTTGTAAATTTGAAGTTACAGTGTAATTATTTTATACACATACACATTGCAAAATGGTTACCACAATAAGATTATTACTATACCTTCACATAATTACCCTTTCTGTGTGTGTGGTAATAATTTAAGATCTACTCTCTTAGTAACTTTCAAGTATCTAACGCAGAATTGTTAACTTCAGCCACTATGCTGTACATTACGTCTCCAGAACTTACTCGTCTCATAGCTGAGAGTTTGTACCAACATCTTTGACCACCAAGTTTGACCAACATCTCCCCATTTCCTGCATCCCCCTATCCCTAGTAAGTGCCATTCTACTCTCTATTTTTGTAAATTTGGCTTTTTAAGATTCCATATATAGGTCAAAACATATAGTATTTGTCTTTCTCTGTCTGACTTATTTCACTTAGTGTAATGCCTTCATGGTTTATCCATATTACTACAAATGGCAGGATATCCTTCTTTTTTATGGTTGAATAATATTCTATTGTACATACATACATATATATACAACATATCTTCTTTATCCATCCTTTTGGTAATGGACACTAGGGTTGATTCCATTGTGAATAATGCTGCAGTGACCATGGAAGAGCAGCTGTCTCTTTGAGATAGTGGCTTCATTTCTTATGAATTTATGCACAGAGGTGGGATTGCCAGATCATATGGTAGCTTTATTCTTAATTTTTGAGGAGCCTCCATGTCATTTTCCATAGTTTACAGTCAAATAAACAATGCACAAGGATTTTATTTTCTCTATCTCCTCAACACTTGTCTCTTGTCTTTCTGATGAGGGCCAATCTAAGTAGTGTAAGGTAATATCTCTTTGTGGCTTTGGTTAGCATTTCCCCAATGACTAGTGACATTGAACATTTTTTCATGCATCTGTTGGCAATTTGCATGTCTTCTCTGGAAAAAATGTCTATTCAAATCTTCTGTACCAGTCAGCCTGTCTAGAGATTCTGGGTGGACCATTTGATGGTATCTGCTGTCAGGCTTGTTGCTACAGTCCTATAACAGACTAGTCTGGCTCCTAGGTCAGCAGATGGGCAAACCTGGTGCTTGGTACATGAGGATCAGCATAGAGCTTGTGTTTACCGGGGCCACACAGGTGCCAAGGACCCCTGGGATGTGCCCAACATTTGTATCAATAAAAGCCAGTCAAATGCTGTGACTATTTGGGAGCCTGGTTTTGTAGGAGACAGCCTAGAGACTTGGGCTGTGGAGGCCCACCTGGTGCTAAAGTTATACTGGAGCTTGGGCTATAGGAGTGGACTGTAAGCTGGGGTTTTGGAGGCCAACCTTAAAGTTAGGTCTGTAAGGGCTGATCTAGCACTGGGGCAGGTCAGGAGTCTGGGTCCTTAAGAGCTAGTCTAGAGCCTAGGTCCACAGGGGCTGAACTGGCACTGAAGTAGGCTGGGGTCTTGGGGCTACAGGAGTCTGCCTGGTGCTGGGGGGTGGGTATCAAAACCCCAAGTCCATAGTAGTCAGCAGGTGATGGGTATGGCTGGGAGCCTGGGTTCTTGGGGCCCACCTGGAGGCTGAGTCTATGGGGGCTCATTGGAATCCTGGCATTACCCAGGGCCCCTGGAATTGGACAGCACTGGGATATGCCAACAGCCTGGGTTTGTGGGAGCCTGCTGGGAGCCTGGGCCCACAGGAGCTGCCTAATGTCCCAGTAGTTATCTTGGGCCATGGGAGCCTCTTGGTACTGAGGTGGGCCAGAGGCCTGGGCTCATGGGAGCGCTTTGGGAGCCTGATGCCATGGAAGCCACCGAGGACTTGGCCTAGTGCTGGAGTAAGCCAGCCCTGGGGCCTGTGATAAAATCAGGACCTCACTTTCCTCTCTTCCTCCTCCACAGGGATGGAGTCTCTCTTCTGCGCTGCCCAAGCTTGGAGGAGAGGGGAGGAATCTATTTTCTCTATGCTGCCCACTCCATCTTTTCTTATTTCTGTGCTTCATTCAGGTGCTGTCTTTTCTCACCTGGAATCTAGCTCTTATGAAGGTATTTTCATTGCTGTTCAAAATTATGTTTCTGGGAGGGCATGGGTGCTAGAAATTCCCATGCTGCCATTTTGCTGAGGTCACTCCCTATATCTGCATTCTTATCTCTAGGTATATATGTTCACCCTAAATAAAAAGCTGAAAGGCTGGAGAGTTTAAGAAGGGACTTCCCTCTATATGGCACTATGGAGCTTCAGATCTTTTCTTCCTGTGAGTGAGTGATGGCAAAGCTTAGAGATACATAGGGGGAGATTTGTGGGAAGGGGCTCGGGGCTTCTCTGTCCTCTCTGCAGTCCACTGTCTAAGCACCTCCACATGTCCCCAACCTGGAATCTTCTTTTATTTTCTTTATGAATTGTGTCACTTTTTATGAAACTTTCCTCCATATATCTAAGGATAAAGGCCTTTAAAAATAAGGCTATAATCTGGTATTAATATTCCTAGGTCATCTTTATTTTTGTCAATATTTTCTGGCCTATACCTTTTATACCTTTGTTTTTAACCTTTCCGCATTCTTGTATTCAGGAGGGCCTATGCTCGATAACATAAAGCCTGCCTGTCGTCTTCGTTGTTTCCCTCCCTTCCTCCCTTCTTGCCTTCTTTTCCTTTTATCACTATATTGAAATGGGACTTTACACCATTTATATTTCTTTAAATTACTGTTACATACACATTTGTGTTTTGCATTTACCTTGCCTCTTCTATGATTGTTTTTCTTCTGCTTTCTTTCAATCTTTGCCTTTTTAATTTGAAATATTATCTACACTTGTTTAGATTTTGTTTCTCTTTTTTTTAAAATTTTTTCAGCATTCCAAAATTCATTGTTTATTTATTTTACTAATAGTTATTTCTAAATTATTAATACTCAGACCTAACAAATCCTAAATACATCAACATTTTCATTCTTCTGACAAATATAACATCCATATTCTTTAAGATTGCATGTCTCAACTTACTGTTCTATTTCCTAGTATTTTAAATTCACTATTTATACCTTCCAGATTAGACATTATTATTATTGTTTACACAGCTAATGTTAGATTAGATATGCCTGTATTTCTCAATTTCTTTTCTTATCATGGATTTCTGCATCTCAGACTTCTTTCTGGAGTCATTTCCTTTTTCCTGAAATACATTCTTTAAATTTTCCTTTATTGATAATCACTTAGATGCAAACTCTGCTAGTTTTCAATTTTCTGAAAATCTCTATTTTAGTTTTATTTTGAAAAATGGTCTATTGGATGTATAGATTTCTATGTTGATAGGTATTTTGGCTCAGCTTTTAAAAATATTATCTTAGGGACACATGGGTGGCTCAGTTGGTTAAGCATCTGTCTTCAAGCTCAGTTCATGGTCTCAGGGTTCTGGGATCAAGCCCCACATTCCACAAGCCCCACATTCCACATCCCATCAGGCTCCAGCAGGGAGTCATCTTCTTCCTCTTCTCCCTGTTTCTGCTATCCCTCTTTCTCTCTCACAAACAAATAAATAAAATCTTTTAAAAATAAAATTTAAAAAACATTATCTTACTGTCTGACATCTTCATTAGAGTTAAGAAAACTATTAACCTAATTGTTATTTCTTTGTGGATAATCTTTTTTTCTGCGACTTTGGCTCTCTGATATCTAATACTATGGGTTAAGGTGGAGCTTACTTTGGATTAGTTGAATATTCGATGTCAGGAGAGAGAGGGAAAGAGATAAAAAATATCTATATAAAATCAATTCTGGAAAAATCTTAGCCACTAACTCTTCGAATATTGCCCCTCTCCATTTCTCTTAATTGTTAATCCTTTCCATTCTTTCTGGAATTCCACTGAGATACATGTTAGGCTTTCTCATTTGTAATAAATGCTACCATAATGCTTCTCAGTATTCCAAGATTATTTCCTCCCACATTGATCTGAACTTGTCCAGTGACTTCCTTTGCCTGTTGAGATATTAGCAAATGTGATGCAAGAAGACTTGATAAGTCCCTTGCCTGTGAGACCTTGGTCCCTTGGAACACTGCACCACCATGTGAAAAAGGTGATCTAGCCTTTGTGGGGATGAAGATTTTATAAGGAGGGAAGTCCAGCTATCCTAGTTTTTCCCACTGAGCCTAAGCAACCCTTGAGATAATCCCAGGTAAGTGAGTATGAGTCCAGGTAGAACTAGTAACAGAACAGCCCAACAACTCAGAGAATGAGAAAAATGCCAGTGTTGCTATAGACCACTGTCTTCAGATAGTTTGTGAAGCAGCAGTAGATAACTGATACATCATTCCATCTTCTACATCTCCTAACCTCTCTTTCAGAGTTTCCATCCTCTTGTGTCTCTGTTTCCTTAGCAGTGGTTTCTTCAGGTCTGCTTTCTAACACTTTTTTTTTTTTTCCTGCTGGATTTAACATGTTCTTTCACCATCCACAGAGTTTTAAATTTCAATGATTATATATTTAATTTCTAAATTTCTGTTGGGTGCTTTGTTCAAATCTCACTTTTTGGTTAGCAGTGGGTTTCTCGTGTATTCAATTCAACATTTTATTTCTTTATACTTTTTAATACTATTTCTTTAAAGCTAAATTATCAAAGAAATTAATATATGAAATCAGCTTTCATTATCTGAAAATCTTAGGAGTCCAACTCTGTTCATGATTTTCCCTCTGCAGCTCAGTGATGGTGGCTTGTTTCCTCTTGTGTTTATAGTCTTGCATTTAGGGTTAGAAATTCTACATTGTCTGGATTGATGGCACAGAATTATTGCCCAGAAGAGATTTTCTTAGTTCTGTTTCACCATCCTGGGTTGTTGTGAACCAGGACCATTTTTTACTAATTTCTTGGCTTGGCATTCACTGCCCTGGACAATATTATAAATTTAAAACCCAACCCTTGTAAATTGGACTGGGATTAAAATTATCCAGAAAATCTGTTTAAATCCAGATCCCAGGTCAAATTTGACAAAATTTGTTGTTATCTTTCTTTCTGGACAAGTATTGTTATAAATCACATTTCAAGGCAGGTTTAGGTATGTGTCTCAAACCAAAACCTTGCAGCCATTAAAGACCACATTTCAGACGGACAAATACTTTCAAACCAGAATAACTTCTATAATGGTTCACCCTCTGTTTCCAGCTCCCTCTTTCTTTGGAGCTCTGAGGAGTTCTACTATTTTTTTTCTTTGTAAGTTCTGCCATATAGTTGAGAGGATGTTTGCTATATTTTATCAAACATTTCAAGTTCTTTTTTTAAACTGTGAGGTTGTCAGATTATTGAGAACACCATACTGCCAGAAATAGAACTCCCATTTCCTCTTCACCAATTTTACTTGGAATTTTATGTTCCTCACTCACTAACTCCTTTTTACCAAAAGCAATGGTTGATTCTCTGTGCCATCTTAACTGACTACTTCTCTGCATTTGATGCATTGAGTGACTTATTCCTTAAAATATTTTTCTCCTTTAGATTCTGAGGCACCACATCTTCCTCTTTCATTCCCTATCCCATTCTTGTCTCAGGAACCTCCTCCTCTGTCAGACTTCCAAGGTCAGGGCCCATCCTCAGCTGTCCTCTTCCATCCTAAATGATCACACCCATCCCGTGGCTTCACAAGCATCTAGATAGTGACAACTCTTCAATTCATATCTTTAGGTCCTAAAACCTTGTCAGGTTTAGGTACAGGTATGAAGCTCAATATTCCTCTCTAATGTTATGGTAGCCTGAAAACTGTCCCCTACCCTTAAAGATGTCCATATCCTAATCCTTGAAATTGGGGGATTATTTGGAATTGGGATTATTTGGATGATTGGGACCTTATTTGGAAAGAAAAAAAAGTCTTTGCTGATGTCATTAAGGATCTTGAGATGGGGAACTTATCCTGAATTATCTGGGTGGAACTTAAATGCAGTTATATGTGTTCTTATAAGAAAGAGATAGGAACAAATTACACATAGGCAGAGGAGAAAGCACACAGAAGAAGAGAAGGCAATGTGACCATGGAACCAGGTAATGCCAGCAGCCACTAGAAGCTGGAAGTGGCAAGAAATGGGTCGGAGCCTCCGAAGGACATGTGGACCTGCTGACACCTGGAATTCAGCCACTGAAATGGATTTTGGACTTCTGGCCTCCAGAACTATGAGAGAATAAATTTCTGTTTTTTAAGCTACCATGTTTGTAGTACTTTGTTAACTGCAGCCACAAGAAACGAATACATATATCTAACAGGCAATCAATTTACAGCTCTAGGGCAGGACTCAGGATTTTCTGCCTCAACTCTGCTCTAACTTCTATTCATAATTACTACTTCCATTTTCAAGAAATGAGCTATAAATAATCCTTCATATTCCAATTTTCTCCCTCCACTCACCCAATTCAAGAGTTTATCTAGTCAACCGTACATTCAGAATATAATCTAAATGTTTTCTCATCGTTTCTACCTCCATCCTGAGCCACCATTATCTCCTCACCTACAGTGGTCTCCTATAAGATCCCATACTTCCATCGTATCACCTAACAGTCCATTTTTGCACATAGGTACAAAACTGATCTCTAAGTATGTAAATCACATCACTGTCTCCCTTAGTTAAAATATCCCCAGTGAGCCCAAGTCCTGCATAAGAGCTTATATGACCTGCTCCCCGTCCCCAACTCTTTTTCTCCTTCACTATGGCTATCCTTCCAGCACACAAAGCTTGTTCCTGTCTCAGCCTTCATACTCGCCCTTCCTTCTCCCCGGAACATTCCGCCTTGAGATTTTCATGTTAGTGTCTTCTCACTATTCAGATCAAATATCACCTCTTCAGAGTGGCAGTCACCATGTGTATCTGTCCTTATCTTTGTCTCTATTTTTATCACTTCCAAGTCTCTATCTGCCTTTTTTTCCTCCTTTCCTTCCTTCCTTCCTCCTGGCCTCCCTTCCTTTCTTCCATCCTTCCTTCCTTTCTTTCTTTTACTTTCTGCCCTCTGTCCCTTCCTTCCTATCTTTCTATCACTATATCTCCATCTGGAACTAATAGAACTTCTTATAATAATGGAAGTGTTCTGTGCTGTCTAATATAATAGCACTAGCTATGTGTGACCACAGCACCTGAAATCTTGAAATGTGTGGGACAACTGAAGAACTGATCTTTTTCACATTTACTTTTAATCTCTTTAAATTCAAATAGCTACATATAGCCAGTGGCTACCTTATTGGTCAGCATAAATCTAAAGTAAGCCCCACTCTATCTGTACCCTACCCAGTAACCATATATTTCATTGCATTATTTTCATTTTATTCAGAACACTTTTTTACTATATGAAATTGTCTTATTTATGCATTGATTTATATGGTTATATTCTATCATGCTCCAGCAGGGACCTCACTTGTCTTGTTCACAACTTTTCCCAGTGCTGAAATTAGTAGTTACAGTTAGAGTGCTGTCAGGAGGCTTCAGCAACATTAAAGTAGATGCTTGACTTGGCCACCAGTCAACACATGACCATAGATATTAATACTAGCTAACAATTAAGGAGTACTTTCCATATGCCAGATTTTGAACTAAGCTGTTAACTTAAATTGTTACCTAATACGCAGTAACTCAATGAGGAATTATTAATATCTTCACTTTACCAATGAGGAAATTAAATCTTAGAGAGGTTCAGTAATTTGGAACTCAAACCATGGTCTCCCTAAAACTTTGGTTCTTATTTATTACCACTCTACAATATTGCTTCTTTCTCTTCAGGGAACATATATAAATTGATGGAGTTTGGCTTACATAACCTTTTACTTTCCTTTACCTTTAATATTCCTTGACTCTATAACTTAGGACATAATATTTTATACAGGGATCAACAAAGTAAAGTCTGCAGGTCAAATCTAGCCTTCTACCTCTTCTGTAAATAAAGCTTTATGGGAACACAGCTATGCTCATTAGAGTCCATATAGTCAATGGCTACTTTCATGCTACGATGTCTGAGTTGAGTAGTTGTGATGGAGACCTTCTGGCTTGCAACACCTAGCATATTTGTTATCTGGCCCCTTGCAGAAAAAGTTTGCTGACCCCTGGTATAGAAGTTTATAATAGCCAATTCTCTGTGTATAAGCCATTGATTAATAATCATACTTAAATCATAATATTGTAACTTAAGGAAAACATGTTTTAAGACTATCCACTTTGTGACAAAGTGATTTTTATTTGTTTATTTTTTCCAACATCATCGAGATATAAATGACACACACTATTGTGTAAGTTTAAAGTATACAACATGTTGATTCAATATAATTACATATTGCAAAATGATTACCACAATAGCATTAGCTAACACGAGCATCACATCACGTAATTAACATTTATTTTTTATAATAAGAACATTTACGATCTACTTTCTTAGCAATTACCTTAATAATTAATTTTCCTATGTATTTTCTATAATTTTAAAGCAACACAAATTACTTACCATATTATTAAGCAACATAAATATTAAAAAATCCATTATAAGTCTACCATGAAGAAGAAATTACTATTTTATATTGGTATATTTCTTTTTAGAACTTTTATTTTTACAATTAAGATCAAACTGCTTCTGTGTGTGTTTTCCCAAGGAACAATTCTGAGGGACAGTCTCAAGATGAAAGTGGTGACTTTCTATGTAAGTAATTTAATTTCTATTTTCAAGGGATTTAGCAAACCATGACACACTTCACCTGATCCCCAGATGAACACTATGATCTGATCATTGTTTTGTCTACTCCTAAAGATTCCATTAAAAAATACATGAGAGCACAACAAGCACTAGCATCTGGAGTGCCCAGAAGTTCAAGAGAGAATAGATCCTTTGGTGTTGCTCTATTTTATTTGATCCTGAAATCACAATGACTACAAGTATCATATTTCTTTTTGTGGAGTTGGAAGCATGCAAAATAAAATGTTGCATTTTATACTTGGCAGTAATTTTTGTGAGAGAAAGTTCTTCACTAACAAATGTTATTGCTTATGATGTTCTACCAGAGAAATGTAGGTCCGCTGTTTATTTAAGACACTAGAACCTAGTGTTAAAAGTAAAAGCTGTAGTACAGATTCAAACTCTGTCTCTGCTAGTTATAAGGTGAGTGACTTCAGGAAATTTATTAACCAGTTTATATCTCAATTTCTTCATCTGTAAAATGGGCATATTATTAGAATAAATTCCTAGGGCTACTATAAAGACTCAATGAGTGAAAATATACAATGTTACTTAGAAGAGTCTCTGACAGGGGTGCCTGGATGGCTCAGTGGGTTAAGCTTCTGCCTTTGGCTTAGGTCATGAACCCCGGGTCCTAGGATCAAGCCCGACATCAGGCTCTCTGCTCAGCAAGGAGCCTGCTCCCTCTCTCTCTCTCTGCCTGCCTCTCTGCCTACTTGTCTATCAAATAAATAAAATCTAAAAAAAAAAAAAAAGAGTCTCTGACATGTAGTAAATAGACTTAGCTTAGCCATTTGTTACTTTAAATGAGAACATCACATTTGGGGGGAAAATAAAAAATAATTTCACTTAAATTAAAATGGAGTCATTTTTTCAAGATAAAAATACTCATCTAGTCTATGGCCATGCTGGCTCAATATTGTATATATATTGAACCCACTTTGAAGTAAGTTTTCAAATTCCAACACTATGTGATTGGGGAAAGCCTTGGCTACTATTTAAACTAAGGGCTTTATTTATTACTATTTATTCCAAGGACTTTCATTAAATTGGCTCTCCTTTAGGACTTTAGTTAAATTGGCTCTACTTTTTTATCCTTTCAGAATCTTCAGAAAAACATCCCTTTTTAGCAAACTAAGCCCCATTCTCTCTTCCCTTTTTATGGCTAATTTTTATTTTAACTGTGTCCTGTAGGACAGAGCCAGAGACACAGCATGATTCAGAGCCACATTTCTGTCTTGGTGACAGTGTGAACAATGTGAACTTGAACCAGCTCTTTAGTCTTTCTGAGCATCAGTTTTCTTAACTCTGAAATGAGTATACTAATAATAATTTTCTCTAACTCACAGAGATATTGTGAGGATCAAACAAGATAATGTGAAAGCTATAAATACAGTACTAAACATACATATACAGTATTATACATATATGCATATATACCATACATACATATATACATCTATATACAGCTATAAATACAGCAGTGTGTGTGTGTGTGTGTGTGTACACCAAATATAATATATATTGCTACAGTTGCTTCTTTTTTTTTTAAGATTTTATTTATTTATTTGACAGAGAGAGATCACAGGTAGGCAGAGAGGCAGGCAGAGAGAGAGGAAAGGAAGCAGGCTCCCTGCTGAGCAGAGAGCCCGATGCGGGGCTCAATTCCAGGACCCTGAGATCACAACCCGAGCCGAAGGCAGAGGCTTAACCCACTGAGTCACCCAGGTGCCCCTACAGTTGCTTCTTTTGGCCACATACATTCATAATTCTGGGAGGACCACTGGTATATTACAATAGTCTCATGAGACTACAATAACTAGTGGACAACACGTTGGTTTATTGCTCTTGTCAATCATGGTGCAATTGCCCATGATCAGCTCTTCCAAGTCTACTGGTGCCAAACTCACATTGGTGAGGGAACACACCTCAACAGAGCAGCAAAAAAGCAGTTCATCTGTGTGAACAACAGGAAAACATATATGTAGAAAAATGGATGTTTTTCTAGGAATGCTGGGGGAAAACATCTAGAAAGATGACGACAAATGAGCTTTTATCCGCAGAGCTTAAGTTGTTATTGCAATAAACCAAAACTGAATTCTCTTAAGTTATATGTCTCTTTGGTAAAAAAAAAAAAAAAAAAAGTGGTATATAACAAACTATTTTTCAAAAAATTGGCACTCCCTTGTGCTTGTACCCAAGCAACAGGCTCTGCCAGTCACTGGGTGGATTTTGTCAGTAATGCTATTAGATGGCACGAGTCTGGGAGACTAAAATTTGGTGTCTCTTGCCCAGGATAAAATTTCATCCTGAAAAATTATAGCTTCATGTGAATTTTTAAAAGCTGTTATTAGAATTTTGGATCTCTCTGAAACATTCAAAGGTTCTGCCTACTCTCATTCATTTATTGGCTACATCTACATTACAAGAATACTGGATGTAGCATTGAGACAGGTACTGAAAATGTGCAACCCTGATTTCTGTGAATTTATACTGTGGAGTGTATAGTATTTATATCCTGCTTATTCCCAAAAGGACTTTGAGTAGTACATACAATTGATACTAAAGTAAAAAAAAAAAAAAAAAAGGAGAGAGTATTAAAAATAAAAATGAAAGAGAGCCCCCTATATAAGAAAAACACATTAGTGGTTTTTACTTGTCTCCTACAATGAGCTAATCATTATTCTTTGGAACTGGATTGGAATGAATTATGTCAGCTACTAAAGACAGAGAACCACTTCATGTTATATAGTCAAATACTCCAATAAACTATTCTCCCTCAACCACTGCCATACAAATTTTTCTGGAAAGGCAAGGATTTATCTGTAACTAAACTTAGAAGGGCCATTGTAATCCTTGTTTTATTAGAGAAACACTGTTCAAATAGGGAAATACGGTATTGAAGTTTTTAAAAGGTAGAATATATATGAATTCAACTCAGTCAAGATATTTTTGTTTGTTTTTTGTAGAGACCTGAAATAATTATGGCTCACCACTTCCTGGGATAAACTCAGGCAAACTGTATATGGGGATAAACTTGGCCAAACTAATGGATAGAGGCTATATCCTTCAGACAGATTCTCTTAAGAAATGAGATTCATTCCCCCAATCACTTACCAAATATATATAGTACTTCCTCTGGTAACTTAAACCCTTCATTGGCTCCAGCATGAAATATGACTGAGAACCTACATGGGTATTTTTGAAATCACAGGCTGGGTATAGACCAAGAATCCTGCAAAAAAACATCAAATATGAAAATTTTGAACTAACAGGCAGATTAGTATTTGAGGGCAACAAAATTCTGCCACTTAAAAGATAGTTTGAAATAAAATTTATATCTGCTTTGAAGATGTCATAGCTGTAGAGTTAATCAAGTAAATAGTTTGACAAGTGTTGGAACCTACCAATTAGGGTAGATGTTAAATTATTCAGGTGGCAAGAAATCGTTTCATAGACACTTTAATGATGTGAAAAAATTGATCACATATTTTAAAGCCCCTACACAAACTACTCTTCCTGAGACTCAAGTGATGAAATCTCTGGAATTCATAACTCATAAACTGTATAATTAATAATGGTAGGTAACATTTACTGTGGATCTACTAAATGACAGAAATATTGCTAAGTGATTTACACAAGTAACATACTTTCTGTTGTTGTAGAAAATATTGGCTTTTACTTCCTCCCACCCTAGAAGTATCTACTCCAGAGATATGAATTTTCATGAACTCAGCTTACAAGAACAACTCCAATTTAGTCCTTTGTTCCCCAAATATGTACTGAGTACTTACTAGGTATATCAGGCATTGTGCTAGGTGCTAAGGATGAAAGAGTCTATGTTCTTGGGAAATAATAAGCTTAAGTAGTTTTATCTAGAATATTTGGTATACCCCACATCCACAGGGCCCTTTACATCAGAAGGGCCTGCCTGGACCAGGAGTACAAATTGTACCTGCTAGTAACATTTTAAATGTTTAAATACTATAAGTCAAGTTCACAATCTGTTAAACAAAATATGTTCTATTCTCCTACTTTAACAAATATAATTTCATAATGCTCTGGAAAGACAGGATCTTAATTAGAACTCTTGGGCTCCTTGGAATTCTGTGCTGGAACAAAGGGTGAGGAAAGAGCATGTCCTAGCACTCAATCCCTAGCTGGGTCACGTCTTTTGCATCTTTGGCTTTATCCTACATCAGGAGGTGCCCCACATTCATACAAGTGCAGACTCTGTCTACATGCCTATCAACAGTTTCCCTTGGACTATCTTAAATATAGAATTGATCACATATGTGATGTGGCTCATTCTTAGAGGAATCAAACCCTGAAAGAGTCTCACAGAGCCTGGAAGCAGGCTCAGGGCCATTGGGCAGGGAATTCTGAGACCCCAGGTACCCATGCATGATTAGAAGGAGAGAGGTTTGGGCTCCAGTTGTACATGCTACATTAGTCCCAGGAACTCCAACTCCAGGGGGTTAGGCACAGACAGAAGAAGGTCAAGAGGAGCCCTCTATAACGTGGAGGTGGGGTGGAGGCAAGGATGGGGTTCCTTGTTACTGAGGTCTAAGGGTGAGAACTGTTGCCTGTAAATAGATGCTATCCACCCCGATAATTCCCCTCACATACTATGTAGACCATCTACCTGTAGCTAACTCCCTGACTCCACTCATAATGACCTCTGGCAAGAATACAGAACAATAACTGGAACTTTCCCGAGATGTCAAAGGGCCCCACCCAACTTTTATACTTCAGTTAAGACCCTCTCTTACCTACTGTGCACCTGTAGGCATCCACTCTACATAGTCCCTCTCCAAGACCCTAACAAGGAAAGGACTAACATTCAGAGTGCTATCTTTGTTCCTTCCTAGCTGACTGTTCTGGTATCACTCAGTCTCCTCCTTTTATTTATAAATATTCTCAGCCATGAAAGGATATGTGCCTTTATATTTTCCAAGATAACTTCCTGATCTTCTAGAAGAGAATATCTTATATATTGTTCAGGAAATAATATGTTTCTTTTGATTGATTCTTAATACTTAAAAATTTTTGAGGAATAGAGTCTTCCAAATTCAAATATGGCTGCTTTCCCATTTTTCATACACTCTAATTTTTCTTTTGACATCACAAAAAGTTTTGTAAACTAAGTTGGAATAATAGCACTCCCCAAGCATGATCTAATAATCATTAAGAATAATTTTTACCTACCAATTTTTCTGTGAATAGAAATCGTACATATTGATAAAAACTAGCTTGATATGTGTTCAATAATCATCACTATTAAAAGTTGCTATTACTATCCTTCAATATTCTTTTAAATCTTCAATAAGAAATAACAGGAAACTCTAGTCACATGAAAAAAAAATCAGGTCATTGAAGTGCAGACTTTCCAACTTAAGCAGTAAAAAATCTTTTGAACTCATTTTATAATTGATGTTAATTCAAAAATAATTCCATTCTTACATTATACTTATGCTTCTTAATTCTATTGAGCATCTAGCTTTTGTCCTCGTAATGCTCCATAAATCAGTCCTTTTGGATCATGAATTAGCAAGCCTCCAAAATAAAGTGACAGATTAATTAAATTATGCAAGGAAAATGGTTTTCAGTTCTATACCCTAACAGAGAGGAAAGGGGCATGGAAAATTTATGATTACATCAAGTCTTCTCTGCATTTTCTATCATTGTCTAATAATAACTCAAGACCCAATGACAGAGCAATCATTCTAAACTGTTAAGGATGTGAATATCATCAAATTTGACCTGGTTAAGTCATATAAGCAACATCAATGAAAATGTTACTAGCAAAAACTTCCCAGTGAAAACTCTAAGGTCAGGGAATATTTTCACAAGAACTTATCTCATTAAAGATGTCATTTTCTTAATTCACTCCATGCAACACATCTTATGGAGCAAACTTGGCATGTGAGTAGCTATGTATTTGCACCCACTTGAAACACATTCTTTGGGAACAGCCTATATTTGTAAACAGTGATTTTTTTTCTTACTTTCCTTTTCTGTTATTTTGATTGTTAAGAATACTATGTTCTATGTGAGAATAATTAGGGTAATCAAATTATAGAAACAGATGTAATAAGCGTGTTACCCCCATATATTTCAGTATCCATTTCAGATTCCTCATAATACTGTCTGAAAACCAAGGCAAAATCCAGGGAGGAGGAAGGTAATTGTTGGCATATAGCAGTCATGAAAATAACCACTAGCCCATGAGCCCCAGGTCCTAAAGAAACTATGTAAAGCCTAATGAGAATCCATGTGCCTGGGGTAAATTTAATCCACTTTGTCCTTTTCTCCTCTCCCCCCACCCCACTTTTCATTAGCAAGGGTTCTACACTCATGAGATAATTATGCAATGTTAGTCACAGGAAATATGGTGAAGGAGAGCAACATTTTCTTTGGACATTTCCAAAATGTTTCCTTTCTATGATATTTTCTTCTCCCTTAAGAATGTATTTCTTGGGACACCTGGGTGGCCCAGTCAGTTAAGCCTCTGACTCTTGGTTTTAGCTCAGGTCATGATCTCAGGGTCAAGATCTCAGGGTCATGAGATCAAGCCCCACGTGGGGCCCAAGCTTAGTAAGGAGTCTGCTTTAGACTCTCCCTCTCCCTCTCCTTCTGCTCCTCCCCAAGCCCCACTCTTCTCAAATAAATAAAATTTTTTTAAAAGAAGAATATGTTTCTCTTATTCCTCCTTGCTGTAAACACACACATGATTCCAATCTCTTTTGTTATAGGACAAAACAGTTAATCTTACAGGCATATTTTGAGACTCTAAAAGTACCATGGGCAGAAAATGTTTTCCATAAAGGAGAGCATTAATACACGTAGAATTTCAGACTTTATGGATAAGCAGTTAGGACAGCATTTCTGGGGAAATAATGGCCTTCCCAGAGTTGACTGGGCAAGTTGGCAGGGAGAGAGTGGCCAGGGCTCAATAATGACATATTAGGTGCCTGGCTTGTGTCTGTCTTTTCACCATGATGTAGCCATCAACTTGCACCGCATGTGCACCCTCAATCAAAGTTTGTTATATGAATGAACGTAATGGACACATTCAGCAATATGGGAGGTCTATTTCTGAAGGTTTCTGCCTCTGGCTGTGCTCTCCTCAATCATAGATACAAAAGTGTCCCTCTCTAGGTGTTCCAGAAGTTCACTACAGAGAAGCAGCATATGACCCAGGACATAGAAAGGTTGCTGTCCCACCCACTGAATTCTGAGCTGGTACCCTATGGGCCAGTGGGATAGGCTGGAGTCATTCCAATGACTCTTTGGCTACCTAAAAATTATCTTTGTTTTCTTTCTTCTCATCTTTCTTTGTTCTGCCCCCAGAAGATGGCTCTTTGGTATTTGTAATGTTATATTTACTACGTCCTGAGAATGAAAAACACTCCACTCCCAAAGTTGAGTATAAAAAGGTCTACTTTATAAAATATTGCTCACTTTTTCCCTTTCTTATTCAGGATGTTATTCATTTTGACAAATGGCTTGAAATAAGTCATCACGTAGAAGAGATATCCCATTATAAGTACTTCATAATTGCATTCCAATGTTACTTCCAATAAACATCCAACCTGAAATGCTTACTCAAGCAATAATCTTATTTTTAAAAATGTTTACTTTTCTTTATGGTGAAATTTCTTACTGGTTGATATAGGTGAAAAATTTAATGTCTTGTTATGGTTGCACCAGTTTATAGGCATATTGCTAAAGAGAGTCTTGTTGATATGTGAACTGCCTCTAGGCTTTTCCTCAAAGTAATTAATTAATTACACCAAAATTTTGGATCTATTTACCTATTTATGGATCTAGTATTCCAAATTAATTTCCTGGGACTTTAAAAAGCTGTGCAATTGTCTTTCTCAGATAATTTTTTGTATAGTGTTGTTGTATACTATATATATCATTTTGTATAGTATCATTGACTTTGAGGAAAAGGAATAATTGTATTGTAAAATTATTTCAAATGAATAGCAAGAAGGTCTTAGAATATGGTGGGTCCTGTCTAATTCATATTTGCATCTTAGGAAAGACTGTCCAAATTCCAACACAAAGTATATGCTTAAAGTGGTATTGAACAGAACATTTGGTGAAATGGTTAAAATTTCAAAAATCTAATACTATCAAGTGTTCACAAGGATGTAGAGCAGCTGGAATTTATATATACTCTTATAGAAACGTACACTGATATAAATCACTTTGGAAAACTGTTTGGTTGAATTTTACTAAAGATAAGCATACCTATACAATGAACTAGCACGTTGACTCAGGTATATATACAACAGACATGTGTAGCTATATGCAACAAGAGTTGTGTGCAAAAATCCTAATAACAAGACTAGTCATCATCACTGCAAAATGGGAGCAACTTTGATGTTTATCCACAGTAGAATGAATAAATAAATTATTGTATGTATTCACAAAATTGATACTGTTCAGCAGTGAAAATGAAAAAAACACTTCCATACACAACAATATTAATGAATCTTTCTTTCCCTCTTCCCCCCTCCAAACTATTGGGCAAAATAAATCAGAAACAAAAGAGTTACACATTGTATGATCCCATTTATATAAAACAAGCAAAAGTAGCCTATGCTATTAGAAATCAATTGGGTGGATGGTTACCTTTGGGGAGACATAAGGAAGACTTTTGAGATGCTTTAAGTTCTATTGTTCTATTTCTTGATCTGAGTAAATGTTACATTGTTTGTTCTGCTTGTGATAATTCACCAAATTGTCTATAGGAAAAATATACCATGTTCTTCTTCACTCTTACACTACTACCCTATTCACAACATTTCTGACCCACATGACCAAGCAATTCTAATGCCAACTGGCTGGTGTTAACAGCAGACCCCATAGGTTAAAGGCTCAGCACCACAAGACTGTCCCCCACTTCAGACACCACCCACAAGTGGTGGGCCCCCAAGTTACCTATAACTTCTGTTTGACTTGACTACAAATCAGAGATTCACATGACCTACTCTTATTCAATTATTTAATTCAATCATCAAGAACTCACAGAATTAAGGTAGTAAGTTTACCTGTTTACTATGTAATAAAGAATATGAGCCAAATGAAAAGATACATAGAGTCAGGTCTGGAAGTATCCTGAATGCAGGGGCATCTATCCCTCTGGACTTGGGGTACACCACCTTCCCAGAATGGACATGTATCCACCAACCAGGAAGCTCTCCAAGTCTTATATTTTGGGGATTCTTATGGAGGCTTCAACACATAGGCATGTTGGATTATAAAATTAATCTCTAGCCCCTCTTCCCTTCCTGGAGGACAGGGGTAAGGCCAAAAGTTCCAAGCTTCTTATCGTGGCTTGATCTCTCTATAGCTCACCAGAAGTTGCCTCATTAGAACAAAGACATTCCTATCACTCGGGGAAATTCCAAGGGATTCAGGAGCTCTCATGTCTGGAACCAGAATCAAAGAAAAAGTATTAAAACATGAGATGCTCCTATTGCTTTTCTGGTGCTCTTATCAGTTAGAAAATTACATGGGTTTTAAGAGCCCTGTGCCAGGAACCAGGGGCGGAGACAAATACATATATTTTCTATCATTTCACAACCTGCAATGTGTATTTTATGAATTGTATACTTTAGCATGTGAATGTTATAATTCAGTACAAAGTTAATTTTTTAATCTTTCTTATTATTTACACCCTTTGAAATATTTAGTTATTTTAGCTAAATACGGATATTAAAAGTGTCCCCAGAAGCATTTGGCCCTAGAAGAATGAGAGGAATAATGAGTGAAGATGTAGTATGTATAAGTCAAAAAGCACAACAAATAAATTCTGTCTATATGGGAGAGTGGTTTATCCAACTACTGCTAATTTTCAAAGTTTTCAAAATGAAGTTTCACGGCTATTCAAATAGTTCCAATTATTCTAATAAGCTGCCAGACACAAGTTGACATTTGCATTCCAATGCACATTTTAAAAATTCAGTTGATGGAGTAATTTTGAATGACCCTGATCATCCTACATTGGATAAGGTCCAGATGGTCACTCATAGCTCATGAAACGTAACATGTACAGAAAATTCACTTGTCAGACTAAATGGCAAAAAGATTCATCTCAATTATAAGTCAGACTTATCTAATATTTCAAATTAAATTATTTTTTACCTTAGGGCATGTAAATTAATTTAAATTATGTTCACTAGAGATTTAATGTCCAAGACCCTATTTGAAAACATGTGGGAATAATTAACTGGGGTATCAAATATTTATTTATATTTAAATGAATGTGTTTAATTATTGACAGTATTTATAATATTTATTTTTAAATATGAATATTTGCCTTCAACTTTGTGATAAATCAGACTACTTTCTATTTCGTGGAACTGTCTGGTATTTACTCAGCTACATGCATATCTATCTTGTTCTTCTCATTTAAAGTGTATTTACCCCATTCTACATAATTTCTTGCCCTCCAGTTTAAACTCTCCATTGCAATATGTCAACATTTCAGTTGTGTGTATTCAAACCTCCCTATTTGAAGGGAATCTCTCTTGATATGCATTTGGTGGAGAGAAATGCCCTGCTTCCATTGTGATCCCAAAGAGAGTCAATGGTTTTATCCTGCACCCAGAAGCAGCTGGCCTTAGAAAAATAGAAGAAAGGATGATTGACAAGTTAGTTATGGTTACTGCCAGCTTAGAGACAATGCCATGAGAGATTGTTATGCAGAGCTGTTGGATGTAATAGATGCTCTGAACCAGCAAACAATATATAGAATAGTTAATTTCATGTCAGAATACAGGCATTTGGAAAAATAATGATCCACTCACAAAATGTCTGCTTTCCATTCCTGCAACTCTGGATTTCTGAGTTGTTGAGTTTAAAACCCAAAGAAGAATTTACTTCTCATATTGGGCACAATTGTTCCTCAGAATTTAAACAAAATAATTTTGCAGGTGGATTTCCTCAGGAAATAGATTCTAAGATGGAGATTAGCATCAGATTTTTCAGGGAGTGCTCCAGGGATCTACACCTGTGAAAGGGAAGAGCTGTGCAAGCAGGACTTGGTGAATGGTGAACTCGAGTTGTGCTGTGATCTCAAGGAAATTCAGTGGACTCTATGGGTAGCTAAGATGGATGGTCTTTTAGAATTATCCGAAATTGGCTAAGAAGACCTGGTCTTTACACCCCTGAGTCTATCAGTCAATGGATGCAAGTATCCCCAAAGGAGAGTGTGGACTTCAGTGAGATGGCTCTGTCCAACCAAGACAATTCCTAAAAGGAGATGACAGCTGAAGCTGTCTGCCAGCAGCCCTTGTAGCAGCTGGAGTAGTAGGGCCTATATAACAGAAGGGGAATCAGGGGATGGAGCTGTGCATCAGAGTCCACCACAGACAGTCTGCTTCCCAGTAGCACATGCTATTGATAAAACAGTGAAAGATAAATTTAGGGTGTTGGATAGGATATGAATTAACACTATAAATACAGCCAAGTATTGCTATTTCACCAAGAGGGAAGAAGGGTGGATTGATGGGACTGAGGAAGCTCCTGAGGTACTTCCTTCCATTACCCTGTCCAGGGGGAAATATTAATGGAAGATGACCAGTTACACAAAACCGGCAGGTCTAACAAGAATCGAGATCCCTCCAGAATAAATTTCAAGTCATCAAACCACCTAAAGGGCTCTGAGCAGTAGAGGTGCTGGCTGAAAACAAAAGCAATATAAATCTTGTGGGAGTTATAAACACAATTTACATTCATAACCCCTTCTTGAAAGCAGATTACACAGGTTAGTTACAGGGCTAAAGCCCCTCTTAAACAAAACTAAAGCTCCTATCAATATTTTCTTCCTTGCCATGTCATGTATAATTTATGTATTTTAACAACCTATATTTTTCCATCATTTTTTCCTACTATTGTGTGTCAGCAATGGAAATATTATAGCCCTGTGCTGCCTAATATGATAATCACTAGTTACATGTGGCTATTAACATTAAAATTAAATTAAATTAAAACTGAACTTGTATACCATACTAACATTTGTTCAATTGCCACATGTAACTGGTGATTACCATATTGAATGATACAGATACAGACTATTTCCATCATCACAGAAAGTTCTAGAAACCAATGGCTCTTAGAATCAGCTGGAAGGTTTGTTAAAATTCAGATTGCTAAACACTGTGGCCAAGGGTGCTAATTTAATAGATGTGGGTTATGATTCGAGAATTTGTATTTCTAATAAGTTCCCAGGTGATGATAATGCTGTTGGTCCATGGTGAATAGTGATACTGGCTCTTCCTCAGACACTGCCAAAATGGGATTGTGACAAATCTGTGTAAAATTTCCTGTGACAATAGGATAATTTAATTTAAGTGGAGGGGATAAGAGAGATTCTCATCTTGGGGTTGGGTAGTACAATTTTAGACAATACAAATATTAGTTATATTAGGCAAGAGCTTTTTATTTTGGAATAAAAGCATAAGGATAAAGGTGTACATGGAAGTTGGGCAAGCAGCCAAAAATGGTGAAGTATATTGCATATTTATCATTTTTCCTGCTCAGAACCCAATCCTCTTTCCTATTTCAGGGGAATCCCTATTGTGTGAGTCTTATTAAAATGCAGAGTCTTATCTCTCATTACGGAAGCCAAACAGAACCCTGCCCCCTGAACCCAGAAAGGGAATGATACATTGTCTCAGCAAATGAGATGCACTTGCCTGGGACTTTGAACCTTGTAGAAGTGATTCAAGAGCATAAGACAGTCACAATTTGTTTGGTGTGATGCAGTCTATGAATGGCTGTGCCAGGACTGGGTTCCATCATGGAGATAACGCCCACAGAACAGTTGTGGCAAAAAGAAGTAGTGACATGGTAGAATGTTGGCCAGATTTTTGCTGCTGCATAATTTTAGACAGCATCTTGTTTCCTGCCTGTTTGCCAAGACTATTCTCCCATTTTTTCCACCACTCTTGAGATCCCCTCTACACACACGCAAAATTCTCCATTTTTATTCAGTTAGTCTGAGTTAGATTCTGAAGTTTGCAATCAAAAGATGACTGGTTTCCTCTTCCTTGTCTAGGAAGACTTTTTCAACATGGAGCTAGCCAGTCATTCTCTTGGTTTTCACAGCTGGATGTATGGTAAAGAGCTATTTCCGAAAGAGTGTATAGAATTTTATTAAATGCCTTATACTTTTGTTGTATCCTATTCCTCCTCTTAGACCTTCAGTTTCTTACAGATCAGAACTATCATTTTCATCTTTGTATTCCCTACAATCAACTAGAAAAACATTTGAATATGAATTGTTTCCAAAGAAAGAAGGGCATCTTGCCTTTGCTGTCAACTTAAATGTCATCCTATTTGTCAGCCTTTTCCTTATCCTCTGAAGCCAGCCCAGTCCCAGTCAACTGTTTTTCAATAATCTGATTTATTTTCCTTATTACACTTATCATTTTATTAAATTATATTATTTATATATTTGTTAAATTATCTGCCTCTATCCCCCCTTGATTTTAAGCTCAATGAGAGCAACAACATTTACTGTATATCAGCCTGGACAAACACACATTAACCTCACTTAGAACAAAATTCTGTCTACACAAATTTGAGTTTGACTAAAATTACCAAATAGTGAGAGTCATAGGAAAGTTCTCTTCCTTCAAACCACAGCCACCTACAATGTCATTGACAAACATCTCCCTCTTTTCCCCTGTTTTTCTTCTCTCCCTTAAGAGGTATGACAAAGTTCCCTTTTTGTTTAATTCACAACATTTAGAAATCATCATTTGAAGGTTGAACAGACTTTAGAATCCAATTCTTTACCCTTATCCATTGAAGTGTTTTCTTCCAAAATAGCTCTTTCTGGAAGGAATCAAGTATAGTTTTCCCTAGCTGCTTGTGTTAATGTCTACAATCTTCTTCATCTAGATAGTTTCTGTTACAAATTCAAGATTAGTGGAGTCAGAGTGTGCGTGTGTATACATGTGCCTGTGGGTAAACTTCGAGGCAAAGACATTTCCAACTGCTTAGCTTTTTCCCCTGTAGACAATACAGTGCGTATGTGACTCTAATCCTGGCTACAGCACCAACCAGTAAATAAATCACCAGGACTCCTGGACTTGGGTTCTCTTGCTTATGAAACTAATGAAGTCCATCCGCCGTTTGTGCATATAAATTGGCAAATACAGAGATGGAAGGTGACAGACTGCTTTTGTTTTTATTTAATAAAAGGTGATTCACAGTTTAAAACTTTATTAGGTTTAGCCTTTGCAGACATAAGCTCTGAGATGTAGGCTTAAAGACTTGTCTTCAGATATGCTTACCTTGAGTGTCAAACTGATTGTAGTCAACAAATCTGACAGAGATGATAACAGGAGGATCAGCACCGAGTTTGAGAGAAACAGCACAAATCCTAAAAGACTGCATTTCAATTGGGCTGATAAACTGTCATCTTACAGAGCACCTGAGTGCTGCCTTCCTTTAGGCAAAGAGAATTTGAGCCTGTGAGCTTGGTGTTAATGCAGCAACCAGAGAAAGGGAAAAAACGGTAAAGGATCTATAGTAGAGTGGAATTTCAAAGCCCTGCCAGAGTAGAACAAAACCTAGTCTTGCAGAAATAGAAAAAGAGATTTAAAAGGGGTGTCTCGCACAGGGCTGACATCTGACATCACCCTGCAAGGCTTGCCCAAGCCTTGCATGGCGTCTTAGGCAGAGACCACCATCTTCTCTCACTGTTGTTCCAGTAACACACAAACTTAACTTTTGACTTTATTTGCTTTTACCATTTTCAGTACACTCCAGTCTCTTTTCCTTAACGAATACAGTCCCCCACCTCTACCACCACACCCCCAGACTCACCCAAAAAAAGCACAAACAGACCAAAGGAAACCTGCTTTATGGACTGTTGACTGAACAAAGCATACATGAGCAGCTACAGGAAGGTTGAGAAAAATACACCCAAGTTTCATAGCCATCATCTGCCATGTGGCGCTCATCCATGCTGAGCCCCAGGATGAGAGTTTTACATTTTCCCTTGTTTTGTGGAAAGTGAGCTTTCCCTCATTAACTTTATCACAATCTTCTCCTGTCTTATTTTAATTTGTTTATTTTAAACCATTTCTGTGAAGTGTATGACTGCTCTAACTATGCTAATATTCTAGTGACTGGTGGCTTGCTTACACAGATTAAATGCCAGGGACAGGAAGAAGCCCGTATGCATCTGTGAATCCAGCATCACACCTCAGGGATGTTGATGGGCTTCTGTGTGACTGAAAGAACAAATGCAAATCCTAACAAAATAACTACATTTTTATGAACAGAAAAAGTTTGAGGCAGAAATAGATACATTTGAGGGTTTAGGGCTTTAAGGAGGAGAGAGCAGAGTTACAGAAGTCACAGAAAACCTAAACCAGCTTCAGAATATCACTTATTTTGGGTTCTTTAACATTTTTCAGGATGCTAACACATCATGCCATTAAGAGGCAAACAGACCCAGAAGCTCCAGACATGACCACATAATGTATGAAAAGAGCTCACCCAAGCCCAGAGGTAAGCATGGTCCTAGGTGACCTTGTACAGTACCATTTAGAGGTTACAACAGATGAGGAGCTGGGGTTCAATCTTGCTGGAAGACAGATGTAGATGTGGAGGGATGACAAAATACTGTGGGAACCAGAGACTGCTAATGTACCCCCCTAACTATCTACACTAGATAGAGATGATAGATACATGATAGATAGGTAGATAGAGAGATAGAGAAATAGAGAAATAGAGAGATAGAGGTAGATAATAGACAGACAGACAGGCAGTCAGAGGTTTGAAGTTTATATTTAACTTGATGGTCCTAGATGGTGAGAAGCAACAATACTCCACATACTCCAGTGTCTCCAATACTCCACAGCTATCTTTGGCCAAATGCTGCTGTTTTATGAAACCCCCTCCCCTGACTTCTATTTCATTCAAGATTGTCCTTAATGTCACCATTTCTGCATTGCACCTGCACAGAAATGGGAACTGTGGTGAGGAGAATCTCTATTTTCTCAGGCCACTTATCCCATTCTATTTGTTTTTTAATCTCTAATTAACAAAGACATCCCCTTTCCAACCGAGATGCCACCAAAAACATAATCTTTTACAGGGTAAAGGACAAAATTCTGCCAGCAAGCTATACCAAGAACTGTGAAGAGGCTGAGAGTTTATCCTACTTAAAAACTTAACAAGTTGGTTTGCTTGTTTCATGAATGCTGGCAGAAGCACGAGGTTCCCGGGTTAGAGACTGGAGATGTTATTGCTCATGGCATAGCAAGCAGCAGGAGAATTGGCATATTTGCATCAGTCCTCTTTGCCCTCAAGTGCCACAGGTGCAAAGTGCGTGGGCCGAGATGACACCTGCATACTTGGTGGGTTGCCTTTATTATAATGGACAGTTAGCATGCCTGCTCTTTGCTCTGGAGGGAGTTATCTCTGTCTGCTAAGGCTCTTTGCTATAGAGACATCCTTGAAAAGATAGCTTACAGTAAAAGATACTCTGTGTCTCTATGTACAAGAAATACCTGAGACTCCATGGATAATCACCTCCCAACAGATTCCCTGCTTCTATTTCTCACTACCTTCATTATAACCCCCGGTCCCATCCTTACTGTCTGATGCATTAGGCTCTCACTGTGCCCACCTTCTCCTCCCCACTGACCACTCTGCACTGTGCCTGATTGCTTAGTTTTTGCTTCTCCAGCTGGATGATAAACTTCTCATGAGACTAGTACTCATCTTGATATCACCAGTCCAGCACAGTGTTTGACCCTTGGGGGAACTCAACAAATGTTAAAATAATGAAGGACAACATTTAGATAGTTCCTTGAGGGCAGGGGTTGCATCCTATACAACTTTGTATCACAAACTATAGCTTCTAAAAGAGCTCCTTTTGTATAGCAAGAATTATTATTGCAATAAAATTAAATAATTACTGCTTCTTGTCCCAAGCAGACTAAGTCCAGCATTCTAGACCCAGAGTCTCAAGCTGAAGAGCAAGCTGGACTTCTTAAATCATAGTTGCGTATTGCCGTAGCATCATTTTGAAAAGCAAAGTATTTTAGACATTGTTGTTTTTCTCATTTCAAAAGCAAGCATATTTCCCATACTTTATAGTTTTTACCATAGATTATTTTTCATGGTATCTCAGGTTTTGTTTTTGCTTTTATCACAAACATTCTTTATATAAAACTCACAGGGATAGTCTTCACTTCACCAACAAAATATGTTCACACATTTTTTTTTTCTTGAAACACATACTTTTATTTTCCCACTTTGGATAGAGAAATGACTGTATGAATTGTTCTAACTGCCTTTTAACTCTGCTCTAACAAAACCAGCGGTGGGGGACAGTTGGCAGGCAATGCTCCTTGGGCTCAGAGATTGGAATTTCGCAGAGAGGGTTAGGAATACAGAAAGCCTAGGACCCACCTCTGGGATGATTGCTTCTCACTCCAGCCCAGTGCTGTCAGGTCTCCTGACATTGTTTGAGTGTCTGAAATCTGGAAGCCTATGTGAAAGCTCCTAATTTCATTTGTTGACCATTTATTCAAGGAATATTTACATCCAATGCATAGACTTCTCAGACCATTCCTGTCCCCAGGCCCTCAGTTGGCTGCCTCTAAAACTGCCTGGAATGGAGAAGAGAAAGGTACCTGATGGGGGTTAAAGGCCAAACTGTGAAAGTTAAAAGAAGGATGGCACGCCTACATTGCATGAAAATGGCAGAGAAAAGCATCTTAATGGTGCATATGATACATGGAGAATATTCAACAATTAGACAGAGATTCTTCCCTAAAGAAGCTTCCAGTGGATGGGTAACCTATCATGTGAAGGCCAGGAGGCACTTTTGGTGTTTTATTTACTCAGTATTTTAAGGTCCTAGATAGAGTCTTATAAGTGTCTTTCATGGACACACCTTTGTATAAGGCTTCCTAAGTCTTTCAGAGAAAGTTTTATGAAAAGGACTTATCCTGCTTTCTGTTTCATCCTGTTACAAATAGGCAAAGCAGCAGCCAGGCAGGTACATATCTAGCCACGCACCACACACATGCCCATCCACTGGGGTCCAAACACCCCTGAGTAGAGAAAATACTGGCCTCTGGGGGCTGATGCCCTAATAGCTCAAAGATCTGAGGGAAGCTGGCCCTGCCTTGGGGCAAGTGAAGGTTGGCAGAGAAGGGACATTCAGTGATGCTTCTCAGAGTAGTGCTTCAGCGCCATGAACCAAGGTCAGGTGAAGGTCCTCCACGGGTATGTGTGTGGAGGGTGGTCAAGAAAGGAGCCTGAGAAATCAAACCAATCTCGTGCAAATTCTGTTGCATTAGGCCCAGCGACTTCATCTCTCTAAATTTTAGTTTCCTCCTCCATTCAGTAGAAATAACAATAACAGCAGGTACTGCATGAAATTCTGGATACAACATACCACTAAAACTCTTAGAATAGAATCCACGGCAGAGAAGAAATGGGGACGTGTGGACAGACAGCAGTGTTTTGTGGCCTGGAGAAGCAAGGTGGAGGTAGGGCCACGGGACAGCTGAAGCAAAGCTACGCAGCAAGCCATCTGACAGGAAACCCAGGTGGAAGCAGGATCTGGTCCAGGGGAGGATGGAGATAAGAGTAAGCACACACAGAGAGGACATGATGGCATGATGGCTCACTGCATGAGCTTGGCCATTCCCTAGACTCTGGTGGAAAAAGAAAAAATCGAATATATTTTTATTTTCACTGACCCACACTCTTGGCATGAAACTTGCTGAAATCCCCAAAAGAGCTATAGAAGAATTGCAACCTGAAATTACTATCAGGAGTTGATACAACAAGGATTGTGATAGGGATCCTTGATTTCTTAGAGGTAGGAAAGAAAACATGATCTTTAGACTACTTTTGCTTCTCAGGCTTGGTTTTATTTTAAGAGGCTTTAGAAAACAAACTCTTGGATAAAAATAAGGAGAGTCTTAGGTTCTGACTCTAGCTTTGCAACTAAATCTCTTGGATAGGACAACTGATCACTCTGTGCTTCGTGATTGCCATGTGGAAAATGGGAATTAATAAAAACTGCATCTGCTTTCACAGCGAGAATGATGTGTACGTGAAGATGGTTCATGAAGCATTAGCATCTGGAATAAAATGTGTAGTAGGAATTCTAGGTTAAAATCATTCATTAATAATATATGATTGATTTTATAGAAGATGAGCCCCCCTTATTTTGGATACAAGACAGATTATTGCCTCTATTGTCCTCAAGAAGAAAACCATAATGCATTATCTTCTGAAAATGTTTGAGAAAATTGGTAAAGGAAATTAAAGAGTGTTACTAAAATTTTTATTACTGTGGGTATTGGCCAGTCCAGAAATAAAAATCTCATTACATTAATGTTAATAGTGGGAAATGAACCATTTCACTTACATTTTCAAAAGCTAGTAATACACTATTTTCTTAAGACTCTCAAAACCATGTTTCATTGCATACTTATGGGAAGACCAGCATCAAGATTACCCATGACTGATGCTAAATAATTCACTATGAATATATATATTGCCTTCGGGAAAAGAGCATGAAATTTAGAATATATAAATATTAAACAAAAGTAAATCCTTCAGAATCTTTCTACCATTTAGGAGCAAAGCAGGAAGACTCAGAATCATCTCCAAAATAGTAATTAAAGGGAGGAAAGACTTTTAATACTTGAAACTCTGAATTTATTTTTAATGTGCACACAGAATTTCCATTTTAAAATACCAGGTGTTTTGATCACTTTAAAAATCAATTTATACCATCCCATTATTTCAACAATTGAAGTTATTTTGGACATGGAATTTATGGTAGATAATCTGGGTTGAATATTTTGAATTGAAAGCATTCTGAAGTCCTCTCCCACTAAAATAGAAAGATATATCGTATGTAATAAATTATTGTTGGATTTTGGAATTTCAGGAAATAAAAAGAAATTTCTGAAGATTTCCCATCTTTCTCTGAAAAAAAAAAAATGTTAGCAAGCTGAATCCAGAAATTGAAACAATGAACACAAAAGAGATTGGAAAGACTGAATTGTACTGAGTCAAGTGTTCAGAGCGTCACTTTGATTCAGAAACTCCAATGTATCCTAAGCAGGATGAACCAAAAATAAATCTGTGACAAGAAACATTATATTAAAACTGTAGAACACTAAAGGTGCCTGGGTGGCTCAGTCAGTTAAGTGTTTGCCCTTGGCACAGGTCATGATTTCAGGGTCCTGCCAGGTTCTCTACTCAGCAGAGAGCCTGCTTCTCCCTCTCCCTCTGCACCTCCCCCCACTCATGTTCACTCTCTCTCTGAAATAAATAAATGAAATCTTTGAAAAAATACTAGCTGGAGCAATTACAGTTAAAGGTAATGGGATCATATTTTAATTTCCTTTGATCACCTTGCTCTCAGGACCGCCTGCAGGCCCAAATCATTGATGAAGCCTTGCTACAGAACCTTCCTTGATGCTCTAGGAAGCCAAAGACAGCAGCTTCTGGCAGACTGACCAGACCATCAGCGATATTTTCTGGGTCCTCCCAAAAAACATCTGCTGTGGGGAGTCAGCCGAGATTGTACTTTCTGAATGTGAGTACCTCAGAAAATTGGTGGTGAATTCTTTGGAGGGTTACTCCTGAGAACCACACCCACTGTGGTGCTACAGACAGCTGGAATCACTGATGGAGTCTCCCCTGTATCCCTATATTTCCTTACAGTAGCCTCCTGAGATGTTCTTTCCCAGTTTTTGCAGTGGTTGTGTAAACCTCTAATCCTTGCTTTTTCTAATCAATGTGCTTAAAATGGCACTTTTCACCCCCAAAAATGATTAAAACAATCACCTACTTTAAAAAGCATTTTAAGATTGTATCAAAAAGGAAATTCAATCCTATTTTATAAGAACTACATAAGATAAAGAGATTCCATAGAATAGCAAGAAAAAAAAAAAAGAATGTTTAAGATGGAATTTCAGCCAAACAGCATTAAATTACACACCCACAAAAAGACAGATAATAATATTAGCACTACGATTCAAATAAAGACCTAATAATTTTGCATATTTATGCACCAAGTAACAAAGCAGCAAGATTCATGAATAAAAATATCAGGTGACATAAGGAAGAATTAGTAGGAACAGACTAATTGTAACAAAATTAATTACTTCTCTTGGTCCGTGATTAGGAAGTAGAAAAATAATAAGCATAAAAAGTCCAGTAACATATTTAATAAGTCATGTCAGATTGATAATTATGAATTCTACACTGAGAAAATTAAGAGTATATACATTTTCTCTTTAAGGAACCATAGAACACTCAAAAAAAAAATTAACAGCAAAATTGGTAAAATAACTATTGCCAGAAAAAGAACCTAGCACAAATAATTTTACAGAAGAATTTTATAAATACAGAAGGAGATGATATTTACAATGCTTACAATATTTTTTCTAAACATATACTCAAAGAGAAAAATTTCAAATGTTTTTGTTAAATGTGATTCTAATATTGAATTCAAAATCTAAAAAGTTTTCTATTAAAAAGAAAAACTCATCAATGTAAAATTTGTAAATAAAATATTAGCAAACATCTGGTGGGATATTAAGACATACATATCTTGGTTTATTTTTACACACAAGGATGGTTTAACATTAGTAAATCTGTTAATATAAATTCACCATATTAATGGCTCTAAAAAGTCCTATGATTATTTCCACAGATACTGAAATTGTATTTGACTAGTGTCTTCAATTTGTTACACAGATATTCAATTCAAGAATAGATGGACATTTTTCTCCATATAATAAAGTATATTTATCTGATATCAAATCTTCATCATGTTTAATTCAAAATACAAGACCCACTTAAGTTAGAAGCAAAATAAGCCTCTCTAATTTTATTACTGTTATTTGGCATTTTATGGGTAGTACTATCCAATACAATCAGACAGAAGAAATTGAATGTATAAAAATTGGAAAGGAGGAGGTAAAATTACTTTATCACATACAGATCATAACTGAAAAACTCAAGAAAACCAATTAGAAAAATTCCTGCAAATAGTAATAAAATTCAGTGAGATCTCAAAGTACACAGTAATGTATAGAAGTGTACAACAATATGTATAAGCAATACCAATTTGAAAAAAAATGGGGAAAAGACCCCATTTATAATGGCATTAAAAAAGAAAAATTCCAGGAATAAACTTTAAAACGTGTGCAATTCCCACACAAGTTAAGATTTAACAACATTCTTGAGAAACACCAATAATGTCTTGAACAAAAGGGACCACTGTGTTCTCAGCCAGCAAAACTCAGCATCAGAAGTATGTTAGTTCTTCCCAAATTATGAAGGTTATAATCTCCCAATATACAAACAAATGGTGAAATGGGCTTCATGTATACATACGTTGAGCCTACATTCATGTGGGGAAAAAAATCCATATACACATAGCCAGAAAAATTCTAAAATTATTGAAGAGAACAATAGGAACTACTATATATTAGTGCATATTAAAATGCCTCAATAATGAACAAGGTGGCCTTGCTACATGAAACAGATAAAGTCATGGTATAGAAGATAGAGTCCTGAAATAGATCTAAATATATATGGGAATGTAGTATGTGATAAAGGTGGTATTTTCAAATTGTGTGGAAATTATGGACCAGGTAACAAATGAATAGATGAAATAAACATATAGACTTCTAAACAATAACATAATAACATAAAACTACATGGGCCCACACCTCACACTACTCACTAGAAAAATTTCAAATGGATCAAAGATTTATATATTAAAAAATTAAAATCATAAAAGTACTAAAGCAAGAGAGATTCGTTTCCAAAGGATGGTTTTAGGCATCAAAAATCTATAAATTTTTTATAAAAGGCAAGCTTAACATTTTTAACCACATAAAGTAAATAATTTGTACATGGCAAAAAAAAAAAAAAGAAAAGAACTTGAAACTAAAGTCAAAATAAATGACAAACTGGAGAACCGTTTGCATGATGTAGGAATAATATAACACTTACATATTTATATAGGTCAGTAAAGGACCACCACTGCAATAGAAAAATAAGTAAAAGTTATGAACAGACAGTTCACAGATGCCCATAATTTCTCATGTGAAATGATACCCAAGGTTGGTACTTGTAAGAAAAACATTAGAAATAACCCAAATGTATACCAGTAGAACACTGTTTCAAAAGGGACATGACACGGAGAGTGAAAAACAATAAGGAAGTGTTCTATTGATCAGTAAAGAAAGCTCTCCAAGATATAGTGTTAAAAGAAAAAAAGCAAGGCAAGAACTTAGGTATGGTTTGAAGATAAAAAAAAATTAAGAACCTGTATTTAAAATTCTACATCAAATGCATAACAATAAAAGTTAAGTACCCTGTGGTGCATACATTTTACAAGAAACATATCTAAGAATAGAAAGAAACAAATATATTGATAAATAGATATCACGTGAATACTAACCAAAGAGAGCTTGGATAACAGACAAACAGACTTTAAAACAGAAAAAATACTATTAGGATACCATTAGGGATGAAGAGTATCACTGCATATAGAGAAAATATTAACTTATCTGAATATAAACGTTTTAAACCTAGGTAAACATGAATTATCTTCACAATGTAGAAAGAGAGATTTGAAAAAGTTTACCAACGTAGTGGGAGGTTTCAAAACAATCCTCTATTCCTAGTAGGTAAAATTAGTAAAGATATAAGCAATTTGGACAGCCTGATTTAATGTTACAGATAAATAGGTCAACATCTAATTGCTATTGCCTTCCTAAGTGAAATGGAAAAAATGAAGGAAAGTTCTACTAATTCTACTAAACCAGTCTCAATAATTTCAAAGAAATTTCTTTTAAAGTATTTAATATGATACAATTAAGTTAGAAGCAAAAGCAAAAAGAAATAAAATCTCCATATATATGCAAATTTAAAACAATTCCAAATAATTCATAATACAGAAAAATCTTAAAATGGGAAAGTCTTAGCATTGAATGAGCTTGTCTATTAATTTTAAATGCAAGGCAAAATTATTTCAAGTAAATAAGAACACCGGCTTCCATTTCCCTTTTCTCTCTGCCCCCATGCAGGCGGCTGAGTCCCCACACCCAGATAGCAGTAAGTGATCCAGCCAAGATATCCACCTACAAGTTGTCATTTCCCAAGACACAGAAATTGATGATGCCCAGGTGACCAACAGGGAATAATTATAAACAGAGTAAAGCAAAATAAAAAGCAGAAACCCTAGTTTTGATACCGTAGAAAGACATTTAAAATGGCAAGTATTGGGGGCACATGGGTGTTTTAGTCAGTTATGTGTCCAACTCTTGACTTAGGTCTTGATCTCATGGTGGTGAGCTGGAGCCCTGTGTTGGGCTCCACATTGGGTATGGAACCTACTTAAAAGAAGGGAAGAGAGGGGAGGGAAGTGGAGGAGAGAAGAGAGGAGGGGAGAGGAGAAGGAAGGGGAGAGGAGGAGAGGGAAGGGAAGGGGAGGGGAGGAGAGGGGAGGAGAGAAAAAACAAAGCAAAACAAAAAAAAATGGCAGGTATTTTGATATTTACAAAATATGTACATGGGACAGGATTACATGGAAAGGGGCCCAACATACAGGCACTGATGATTAATATGTAGATGGGAGTTGATATACATTGATAAAACAGGTAGGTGATTTAGAAAGACATAAAAAATTAGAGTTCAATATTTTCAGACTTTCTTACTTTGCAAAAGTGGCTTATGTGGAAAGAAGTCGAGCTGGAACCTACCTAACCAGTTTATGTTAAATCAGCCTTCCTAAGACTATCTTAATAATGAAAGCAATTTGTCCATCAAATCTTTCATGGAAAGATCAATTACTTAGGATATGCAATGAATAAGTGTTGGTACCATCTCTTAAATCAGTTTCACATTTCTAAAGAGGTGGCATTTTTGACTTCTGCTCTTCGTTAATCAGAGTCATAAAAATCAAAGCTCAGCAGGTCAAAAGTAAATTTGTATCTGGGAATTTAAAGAGGTACTCTATCTAATGAAACACAGAGTTGGCTGCCTTATAAAATTAAAATTTTGACTTGGAAAATAAATTTTAAAGGACTTATAAACTACTCTGCATTTGCGATGTATTGTATGCTGGATCTAAATAAAAGGGCAAATAAATGAATGGGTCCTAATTATCATTTTCCATTTAATTGAAAAAAAAAAAACATATTGACTTGCCTTAAAAACCCAACCACATAGTCAGTTGAACACTCTCTTGAACACAAATGGTATTTGCTATGTATCTGAACGTCTCCAAACCCTGAGGATCAACTTTAATATTTCCATTTCAGTCGGTTGGCCTGGCCACGGACGTGACTGCCCCTGACCTGTAGAAGGAGACTGACTCTACACAGTAGGTCCTCAGGGGTCTCACCCCAGGCCGGATAACATGTATCCATTCCAGATTGTGCTCATTCTGTCTTTTGAGCCCACAACAGACCTTTACCCAGAGGTCCAGTTTTTGCCCTTTGCCTGTGAGTCTCTTGGATGGCTTCCTCTGTTCCTTACCCTTGCTTTGCCTCTATATGGTGTGCTGAGTTTTCTCTCCCTCTTGCCTGGCAATCAAAACCAGACCCACTGCCCTTCCGGCCTTCCTGTACCTTGTGTCTGCCGTTAGCTCCTGGCATCAGAACGTAAGGCCCCTTGCTCAATTTGATATATTCTGAGTCCCCAAACTCCCCATTTCGGTGGGTGCGCAAAGGGACCTTACATTTTTACATTCTTCAACACACACACACACACACACACACACACACACAGAATAAAGGCATCAGTAAAAATGTGACATAACACGTTCCTGGAAACCTAGCTTCCTTTCCAATATTTACCTCCCCTCCCTCCCTGCTCACACTTGATTTCTCCCTCTCTCCTCCTTTAGGATCTTACTGTATCAATTAGCTGTTTTTTCTCTTCAATACATTTTACTACCTCTTTATTTTCTTATCACTGTTATTGCCATCAAGAGTGCCACTTTATGACCCAACCCTTAATGTCATCTTTAATTTTTCCCTCTAAGGATTTTTTATATCCACTTAATAGCCAGGACAATGCTGCCTCTATAACACCATGGAATGGAAACTACCTCTTTCCATCATCCATAGCCTGAAAATCCTTGAAGGGACCTGAAATTCAATTTACTTCCAGGGATTTCATTTTCCCCTCAAATTAACACATCTAGACAATTACTTCAGTTTATAGTTTCATATTAATGATCTATCCTAAAATAATTTAGAAAGCAGATTTGACTTCTCCATTATACTATTAGGTAACAATGGATATAGAAACTAAATCTAAAATACCACTCATGTTTTTGTTTTCTTTTCCAGTCCCACCTAAATCTTGTCATTCCTTCTCTAGCCCAACAACAGGGGATCCTGTGAGACTCCTGCTCTGAAGGACTCAGCTGACCTTAGCCAGTGCCTGCCACAGAGGAGAGACACAGCTCTCCATTCGGCTTCACTTCCAGGTAGAGGCCAGGCCTTTCTTTGCTCCTCTCTGCACAACCGAGATGCCCCAGTGACATATGGCAAGGCTTCAGTGAGAGGTCAGAGTATGGGACGCAGCGTCTTGTCACCTACAAGACAATTGTGGGACCAGCATCTACAGTCCACCAAACAAGTCTGAGAAATGGAAAACACAGTAGTGTCCAGCTCTATGGCTGCAGCAAGACAATCTCAAGATATTTCTCAAAAGACATGTTACTAGATAAACAGCAAAACAAGTCTATTGGGCCCCCTTCTTCCCTACACACACACCCTCCAACAAATTTTGTGTGTTCTGTGTAAAGCCATATAGCTAACTCTCATTTACTCCGAGAAATAGAGGTTCTGTCAGCACAGGTCAATATCCTAAAAGAGTTCTACGTTGACCTTTTGAACATTGAGAGATGATTTATCTTTTAATGTTTTCAGGGGTGCCTGGGTGGCTCAGTGGGTTAAAGCCTCTGTCTTCAGCTCAGGTCATGATCCCAGGGTCCTGGGATTGAACCCCACATTGGGCTCTCTGATCAGTGGGGAGCCTACTTCCCAGTCTCTCTCTGCCTGCCTCTCTGCCTACTTGTGATCTCTGTCTGTCAAATAAATAAATAAAATCTTTTTAAAAATAAATAAATAATGTTTTAAAAAAGTTTTCAGATTTTGCTTTTTTGAAAGATTTAAAATAAAATTTATTTTAAATTTATTTAAATATAATATATAATAAATATATACTTATATCTAATATATACAAATATAATATATATGATATATGTAAATATAATATATAAAAATATTATATATAACATAAATTTATTTAATATATTAATTTAAAATTAAAATTATTTAAATAAATAATTTTTAAAAAGATTTCAGATTTTGCTTTTCTATTGGAAAAGTTTTGGACATGTGCAAAGGAGGAGAAAGAGCATTGGCTTCATTATCGTAGCAATTAAAAAATAAACTGTCAAAGGAAAGCCTTTAAGCAGTTCCCTCTTGTGGATGCTCTTAACAGATTAAAAGGTTACATTGAAGTTCATAAAATGTGTGCCCTTAGGCCTGTCTTAAGGAAAACCCTCCAAAATCTGTCAATAATCCCACAGAAGTGTTTGTGCCCAGTTTACTGATGGATAAAGTAAACTCAAAAAATTTTTAGTCCTGGAACAGTTCAGGAAGTTGAACTAATCTCTCCCAGTGTTGCTAGAAGTTTTCCAACATTACTTAAGGAAAGCTGCCTTAAAGTGTGACCAACATGTATACCCTGAGGCTATTTCCTTTTGACAAGTCCCAGAAACTCTTATCATAATGGGGATTGAGAGCAAACACTGGAGGTCAGATGTCTGCTGCAGGGGTTCCTTAAAAGAGCTCTTTTGACCCCTTTCTAAAGAGAAAAATAAAAATCAGGAAATGCCCAGGGGCAAACACTACTTGTCAAGTCTTACTGTCACCACAGAAAGGAGTCACATGTTCATAACTTTTCCTCTATAATTGAAACCTTTGTCTCTCAACTGAAGACAAGGTATTTCAGGCTATGCTGATTGTGTCTGTGGAACAGCCTTTTTACCTTAGTGTTAACTGTCTTCCAGTTTTTATCAAGAATGTCTATTACACAGTTTCATTTGGATACTGGGCAGTGGGAAAATTAGTATTTTAATATAATTATATAGAAAGTACTTGCCATGCTGCAGCCCATTCCCACATTCTTCTGCTCTTACTTCCATTATTAATATCTAACTTCCATTATTTCATCAGTGTCTTATATATTCATTCTAGAAAACAGCAGAGTATAGAAATAAGTGAAAAAAAAAACAACAACAACAGCAACAACACCTGTGGAAACACTATTCTTGTTATCCTGGCTAATATTTTAGTGTGTGATATTTTGCTGTATATTAGTAGAAAACATTCTAATTATTTTTTATGCAAATATATGCATGTAAATTTGCATTAATTATTTTAAAATAAGACCATCCTATATATATACTTCTATATATAGCATCTGTTTTCTATAGAATGTTATAACCATATTTTCAAAGTATAATCTGATATTAAAATTCTTAATGACTATGCAGTGTTCTCAAGTTATGTTACATCATTAATCATTTAGTCTATTCTGTACTATTTAATATGTTAGTTAGATATCAGTTAAGATATTTCAGTTAAGACTGGGTATTTTTCTGGTAACAATTAACTCCTTAACTGCAGCAGCTTTAAAACAAAATTTCTTTCTTGTCATGATTCATGGCCGTGGTGGGTTCCCCAGGGGCTCTGCTGCATCTTGCCTGCATTTCAGGATCCAGGCTAATGCAACAGCTACTGTCAGTTTTCCCTTTGCCTTGAGAGAGGCAGACAGGGTTCTGTGTTAGTTTGCTTGGGTAATAAAGTTCTGTTCCTCACAAATGATTGGCTAGGATGTGTGATGTGGCCCCACCCAGCTCCAAGAAAGCAAGCAAGTATGGCATGCAATGGAAATGTTTTTACTTTGACATTTTAACTTTTTTATCTTCAGATTTTCCCATGTGGAATTTTAGGCTTTTTATTCATATGCAGTTTTACTACCAACTTTCTAGCTCAGTACGGAATATTATTACTAAGGCAAAAATGAATATAGTTAAGTTCAAATTTGTACTTTTTTCATCATTCAAATTATAAATATGTATGTATTATATACATAATTTCCTTTTTGTGATTATAAAGACAATTTGGAAAGCATACAAAATATTTTAAAAGAACAAAAATATTATCTATGATGCTATTAACCAGAAAAAAAAAATGCAATTAACATTCAGCATTTATTTTCCAGTACTTAAAGAAAACCTCTAATAATTGAGATCACATCATTGATCAAAATGTTGTATCATTCTTTTTTTTTTAACCTATAGGCATTTACTATTATAAAAATTTTTGTAGATATAACCTTAATGATAGTGTAGGACAGCAAGAATTGCTTTCCCCTCAAAAGTCCTTCTATCTGCACTAAGAATTAAAATGGAATAGATTAACAGGAGAAAATCAAATTTAACAGCGGACATTCAGAGAATCCACACAGACATGGAAATTCCAAAGACAGGCAAAAGGAGATAATATATGTCATTCTGAATAAGGAGAATGGGGCAAGGGATCTGGGACTTCAAACAGAAAAGAATGCAATTCACAGGAAGCTGAAAAAGAGTAAATGTTTGGTAAACAGATATTTGCCCTGCCACATAGATTCGTTATTCAGATTCAATTTATCTCTGATAACAACCCTTATTCTGGAAAGACCCTCAAATTTAGATTCTTCTATGTTGTTAAGGGACTGGCAAAAGCTTCTCTTGAACCCTTAGGGTCTTGATTACCTTCAGGTCAAAATAAGTCTCATGACATAATTGTCCATTCTAGAAAGCCCCTTGGCCTGTACAGTGGCAAAATATTCCATTATATTGAGGAGGGAGCAGAAGGCACAGTGAGGACAAAGCATAAGCAGATAACCTGCAACCTCCCCCCACCCCCCTTTCCTGGGTAGAATCAGAAATCTCCCAACTAAATATCAATGCCTTGCTAGAAGGGAAAAAAACCTTAAACTTGACTATGGCAAAGATTCAGATATCTGGGTTATCTCTTAGGTCTTCTTTAGCATATGAAAGTTCTTTTGAAACCTCCCTTTTTCTTATTTCCCCTAACCCCACAGTATATAATCAGCCCTTCCTCAAGACCGAGGGTGCAGCATGTCTTTCTGCCCATGGGTCCTGTCCCTGTGCTTTAATAAAACCACCATTTTACACCAAAGATGTCTCAAGAATTCTTTCTTGGTCATGGGCTCCATACCTCACCCCACCGAACCTCACTTACATTCCAAAACCCCATCAATATGACCATGCAAAATGAGTTTCCCAAATATTAAATATTTGGGGTGCTTTTAGAAATAAATCATATAACAATTTGTATTAATGTTTTATGCACAGGTTTTTAGATGTCTTTCTGATTATTTCTGTATAGAAGTCTTAAATGTGTAAAACAAAGTATACATATTCTTAAATTTTCTGGTACTTGTTTACAAATTGTTTTCTTAAAAAAAGAGATAGATGAGAGTGCTTATTTCACTCAACACAGACAACCCTTGAGTATTCTCAAAAATATGCAAATGAGATTAATAAAAATGAAATAAATGGTTTTAATTTCCTAGATTAGTCAATTGTCATATGCTTTTAAGCAATTTGTGTGTCCTCTTTTATGAATTATTGCTTATAACCTTTGCACATTAACAATGGAACAGTAAGATCCTAGTATTTTCCTGTTAGTATCATGTGACTGTTTTACATCTGAAAAATGCTAAGCAGGTGTCATAGTGGAGGCAAACATTTCCCTAGACTGTTGATTGTTTTGTTTTCTTAAAGTTTGCTTTAAAAACCCATTCAGGTCACAGCTTCCGCCCAGACAGGGATGTGGTGTCACCCCCTCCCCATCAGCAATGAGATGACACTCATAGGCCCTGTCCCCTCAGCCATGGGCTGGCTTCTGGAAAGAAGGATGGTAGGGGCTGAGCCAAGTCTCACTGAAGGCTTATGGGCCTTCTCTACTCCCCCATGCCTCTGGCCTAAGCAAGGACAAGAGGCCACCAATGGCCCACACCTTGCTTGTGGGCCTGCACTCTGGATCTGGCAGGCTTTTCTGCCCAGGCTGGCTTCCCTCTGCTGCCTGGCTCTGTGCTGCCTCTGACTCTCAGGTATTGTTTTCCTTCGGATGGATATGTCTGTTCTAGGGAGAGTGGCCAACACAGCAGAGAATGAGATCCTGTCCCAGACCACCCGAATGGGTGAGGATGGAGGTAGAGGACTCCTTAATGTGGCCCTCCCCACAAGTTCCTCCTGGGGAAGGGTATGGACAGATTTGACATGAACTTGGAGCCATGAAGGGGCAAAGAGGAAGGTGATGGTCATCTTCTGGAAGGCTAGTGTGAACACTGATCAAAGAGGACCACAGCCCAGGAGATGCAGTCTGAAGGCGAGGGATCAGAGCACTGCTGGGAGGCTACCAAGCAGAACAAGATGCTTTCTGCACCACGAACCCTGAAAGAGTCATGGGATACATGTAAAGTTCTTAAAAAAATGATGAGGACTCTGTCAAATGAATAAATAAATAAATCTTTAAAAAAAAATGATGAGGAAACACACAAGTCCTCAAGAACTTCAAAGAGGACTAGACTAGAATCAAGCAGGCAATTTTCCTCCTCTCCCAATGCAAACACCTGTCCCACTTCCCAAGGTTCCTGTGGTAGACCGCAACATGCCCCTCCTAGAATCTTTCCAGAAAAGCCCATGAAATATACCAAAAAATTATCCTTTACAAGAACAACAAAAACAACCAAAAAAAAAAAAAAAAAAAAAAAACCCTGACAATATCATATGTTGGCAAGAATATGGAAAAACTGAGACTCATTGCTGGTAGTAAGATAAAGCAATTAATTTGGAGAATCACATGGCAGGTCTTAAAAATTTAAACACACATATACCCCATGATCCAACAATTCCACTTCCAGATGCTTACCCAAGGGAAACAAAAATGATGTCCGCATAAAGACTTACACACAAATGTTCACAGCAGCTTAATTCACAATAGCCAAAAACAGTCTAAATGTCCATTAAAAGAAGATGGGATAAGCAAACCATGGTATATTTATTCAGCACAACACTACTGAAAAATGAAAAGGCTTACTGATAGAGCAGCAGTTTTGATTACCAAAACATTGATTTGACCAAAAAAGGCAGATACAAAGGATTACTTATTGGGTGATTCTTTTTAGATATATAATGTCTAAGAAAATATAAAATTTATCTATGGGGATGAAAGTCAGAATATGGCACTGTTGGGGTAAAATGACTGAAAAATGGAATGAGGTCAATTCCTGGGGTGATGACAATGTTCTTCGTTATGTTCTGGTTTGCTAATTGCACAGGCACATGCAATTGCCAAAACTCATTGACCTAGACACTTAAGATTCTGTGCATTTTACTCCATATAAAGTATATCTCAATATATATCTCAATAAAATAAATTGAGATACTAAATCCATTATTCAAAATGAAATTCTTTTGTAAACACTGAATCAAATATCTATACTTATTAGACTTCCCTCAACACTTACATGCCATTGAATCATGTTCATTAGAACTATGCTTAAATGAAAGGCACTCATCAGTTCAAAGTGTACATCATAACAGAGTACATGTATTTGGATGCAAAAAAAAAAAAAAAGTAAAAGGCATTTTCCTTCAATTGCAAAATTACCTATAAACATGCTGGCAAGTTGCTCAATTTATTGGCTTTCATTTCATCTGAAGAGACTTTATTATGTACATCATATCTATTCCGTTTTTTTTCACTTACAAAATATTTTCTCCTAGACAAGAGTGCTTTTATCAAGTTGAACGAAAATACCATGTAGATATTGTGTCAGAAAGAAACTCTCTGTCCTGCAAAACAGTCCACCAGGGTAGATTTTCTTTCTTAAAATCGTGTCATATAAAATATCGTGTGATCATATGGGGCATAATTCAGTAGCAGTTTACATCATAAAGGATAATTAACAAAATAAATCAGTGATGTCTCTTGCTTTATGCCTGCCCCAGTGGGTATACAACTTGGATTAAGAATTATTCATGTTTAAACCTAAGAGAGGATGAAAACACCAAAAATACATTTTTTAAAATCAGATTTTCTTTGATACAGTCTATGAGGTTATTTTTTTGAGATAGCAATTTACCTAAGAGGTTACTTCTTTTAACATAAATATTTGAATAGAGCTTCAATTTAGCTACCTTCTGCAAAGAGGACTAGTTTTCTTTGGCAAGGAAGAGTATCTCAGAACTCCTTTCAAAAGAAAACCATTGGGAAAAAGATGTACATGTATGAGAGGCTTTACAATTTTTGTTAAAAACAAAACTATCTCTAGACAGTCCCACTTACAAAATATTTCTATAAGTCACATTTTGATAATAATAGGGGGAAATGGAATTGGAGGTTGAAGAATGGGAAAAATGACAAAACAGAAGTGTTTTTGAATTGCTGTCTTAAAAGTGATAAAGGACTTTGAAGTAAAGCAAAACTTGGAATTTCTTTCTGATTCTCCAGTGTGGTTAAAAGCAGGAACAAATGAAGCCAGGTACAGAATGTCTTGCTTTATTCTGCTTTTATTCTAAAATCATAGGCAACAATACAGCAAGGTAACATCAGGTGCTACTTGAGAAATTGGGTTATATGTATTTACTTCTGTATGTGACAAATAAGAAGGCACAACTAAGAAATATTCTCTTAACTATCCTAAATAAAGTATATAAAGTAAATTATATCAACAAGTCTATTTTTAAAAAAATGTTTTTTAAGTACAATCTATACTCCCAACTTGGGGCTCAGACTCATGACCTCAAGATCAAGAGTTGCAGACCCTATTGGCTAAGCCAACCAGATGCCCCATTTTATGTTTTTCAAATTAATAAGTAAGACATATTTATGGTAATTAATACAACAATGCATGCATAAATAATAGCTGATACATTCCTTCTCCCTCTGAGGTAACCAAATAGAGATGAGTGTCTTAAGGTCGCATTCTGCCAGAAGCAAATCCTGAGATAATTCAGGTGGAAGTGATTCATTCAAGATTTACTCCTAGGAAAAACCAGTAAGAAAAGGGGGAAATGGATAGGAATTGGGAAGAAGCCAGGTAAGGTCTTCTGTAATTTCAGGGCAATTCCAAAACTCTACCTTCTCTCAGAAATCTTTGGAGTATAAAATTATGCCTGGAAACTAAGGCTTTATACTCAGCTCAGTACAAAAGCCCATGGGGGTATATAACTCTCAAGTATTTCCAGACTCTTAAGAATGAGTTAGCTTCAATGCCCAAAGTAGTTTTCTCAGTGTCACAGATGAGGTCTTAGCAGCAAAGCATCCCATAGCTGGGATGGGTAGGACAGAGCTAAGAAAAAAAGCATCTAGGTGGGGAATACACATTGCCTGCTTACACCTGGAATCTATTATTTTACACCTTTAGCCATGCTTATACAAATATGTATGTATATACATGTGATACAGGCACACACATGTACATGCATGTGATATGTACATGTGTGTACGTAGATGTGGTGTGTGCACATCATGTGCTTATAGATGTACATGTATGCATACATGAGATACATGTACATGTACACACACCATGCATGTGATATGTACATGTGTGTACGTAGATGTGGTGTGTGCACATCATGCGCTTATAGATGCACATGTATGCATACATGAGATACATGTACATGTACACACACCTGTAATATGCCCACATATGTAATGTATGTATGTGTATACACGCTTGTACATGTATGTGTCTATGTACATATTTTATATGTACATGTATATAAATATTTGTGTTTCTAGTATTTGTGTGTATGTATATATGTATACACACACACCTTTGTGTTTCTGTTATTAAGAAATGAAATATATTATTCACTGTCAATGTCCTTTTCTCACTAATTCATCCTGAACAGATATATTTGTCCAGTTCAATAGATGTAGCACTAATTCTTGTTTTCAATAGCTATATAACACTCCATAATTTGAATGCATTATAATGAATCCAGCTATTCCTTAACTAATGACCATTTAGTTCTGTTGTTTTTGTCACCACAGAGAATGGAGCGATTGAAAAATAAACCAAAAAAACCACCTTATTTCTGTAGGATGCCATTTCAAAAAATGAAACTGCTAAATCGAAGGTATACTTGTGTCTTTATAATTTTCACAGATATTGCCAGACTTATTTTCTTTTCCAAATAGAGAAATCTGCCGGCCTAGCAGTGAGTGAAGATGCCTGCTTCCCTACGTGGTCACCAGCAGCACGGTGTCACCCTTCAAAATTATTGCTGATACAATAGATGCGAATGGTAGTACACTGTTGCTTTGGTTTTCATTTCCTTGACTAGTAGAGATCTTGAGCATTTTTTCTCATATTTACTGGCCATTTGGACTTTTTTCTTGAATTGCCTATGCATGTACTTGTCTCATTTTTCCATTGGGATTAATTTTCTGATAAATTTGTAGGTGCTTTTTATAAATCAGGGTCATAAATTCTTCTCTTTCCTGTGTCTTATGAATATTTAATGTGGTCTATCATTAAAAAGATAAAACAAAGGATCCTAAGTTTTGTTTAGCCAAAAATATCTTTCTTTCCTTTAAGACCTCTGTGGTTTCTACTATGTCTAAAGTTATAAAAAAAATTTAAAATATGTATAATAAATAAATAATAAATATATATATTTGGTTTTGGTTTTGTCTTAAAGATTTATTTGAGAGAGCACAAACGCACATGCAAGCATGCAGGCATGAGTTGGGGGAGGGGCAGAGGGAGAGACTCTTCAAGCAGACACCCCGCTGAGTGTGGAGCACCCCCCGCAGGGGCTCAATCCCCCAACCCTGAGATCATGACGTGAGCCAAAAGCAAGAGCCAGACACTTAACTGACTGAACCATCCAGGCACCACACACACACACACACACACACACACACACACACACACACTATATATATATATTTATATTTAATATCTACAGAAGTACTTTCTTGGAAGAGGTATGAATTTTTTTTCTACTATAATAATGATAAATTATTTTAGCACCAATATTTTCAACATTTTCCATTGAAACAAAATGCAAACCTTGTAATTCATTAAAGTTTCAAGTATTCATACTGATTTCTGGGCTTACTCATTGGTTTGTGTATTCCCGTTTCAACAAAAATATAAAAATCGGTATGGTTACTGATGTGATTTGCAGTATATCATTCAAGGCAAGTATGCAATTATATTTTTAAATTGTATAATTTCCTATTTTCAACATTTTTCAATATGAAATTTAATTACTTAATGTTATTCCAAAAATGTCAATATTGATTGAACTTTTGTTAAATATATCTATTAATGTGGGAAGAATTCACATTTTTATGATACTAAGTTCTTAAAATATTTTGCAACACAATTAATTTATTACAATAAAGGTTTACAGTTTTCTTCATAGAGATCTGACACAATTCTTGAAAAATTTATTTTGAAATATTTTTTAGTCTTTGGCACAATTGTAAGGGTAATTTTTTTTCAATTTCCATTTATAACTAAATATTGGCCAAATTATTGATTTTAATAGTGAATGCTCTAGGTATAGAAGACTATCATTTGCAATTACAAATAATTTGGGGGCACTGAGCTCAAGACTCTTGGCTTCAGCTCGGGTTATGATCTTAGTTGTGAGATCGAGGCCAGCAATGGGCTTCGTGCTGAGCATTGAGTCTATTTAAGATTCTCTCTTCTCTTCTTTTGCCCTGCCCCCATGTGCTCATGCTCTCTCTTTCTCTCTAAAATAAATAAGCAAATCTTTTAAAAAAGATAATTTGACCTTTTTTCCCAATTTTTGTATGGATTTTCAAAATTTTTGTATTAATGAAAATTGTTGTTAAAATAATGCTTTACAAGGGGTATCCTTGAACTTCAATTTAAAAGCCTTCAATGTTTTAGTTATTTTGATACCTACTATTACTTTTTGCTGGTCTTTATCATCTTGAGTTTATTTTTATCCTTAGAATTTCTATTAGGAATGCTGAATTTCTGTAAACATCTTTCAGTTACTATTGATACCATCCACATATTTTTTCTCCCTTTAATATATTGATGTAATAAATTATGTTGACAGATTCTTAATGCTGAAGCATCTTTTGTATTCCTAGGAGAAGTCTTATTAACACATCGTGTATTTTTCTTTTGGTAAACTAGATTTGATTTATTAATATTCTATTTATATTTGGAAGAAACATATTTTTCTAAGGTAGATTTATAACTAGAGAAATTTTTCCATATTTTCTATGTTCTAGGATCGCTTAGTCATTCTGTCTCAAGGACTTCTTATCCAAGCATCCAATTCATCCAGATTCTTTAGTGCTGAGGAGGTACTGAGATTGGTGTTCATAATAGCCATAACACTTTTCCTCCCCCTGTCTGTCCTTGCCCATTGTCTTCCTCCTTTTAGTATTTGGGGGGGGGGTGCAGAGAGAGAGAGAGAGTCCTGAGATTATTTTCCCATATAACTGTACGAGATGTTAGGTAGTCAATAATAACTCCTTAAGCATCAAGTTCCGGAGGGAAAATTATAAAACCTTAATTTTCTTCTTTCAGTTATGTATGGCTTGCAAATATGTAAGTGCTAACAAGGGCAAGTAAAATCTATGCTAAGAACATTTCAAGAGAGAGGTGTAACACTTCTTTAGAAAGATCCCTGTTGTAGATTAGAATTCTGGGAAAGCAGTCTCTGAGATGGAAGTTAGTTCTCTGGGAGTAATTCTGAAATCAACACTTGCTGAAGAACGGAAGTAAGCAGGATTGGGCAAAGGGAAAACGTGGCTTAGGATTCCATGACAATAAGGGCATAAACTGACTTTACAGCAAGCAGTCTGTGGAGTTGTCAGTTGGGGTAAGGAGGCTAGTCTTCACACTCCCTCACTGACCAGGCATAGGAGGCAGGCTGCCTCAGAAAAAGTGGCGGAAGTCACTCTTCGACAGAAAGCAATCCCTGGGAGATGTTCTCAGCTAACAGAGTTCCCAATGTCTCTCAGTCCTGAAGAGAGATTTTGGTAGTGCTTCATAGTAACCATCATAATTAACAAGAGGCAAAAATGATAGTTCTAGCTACCACTTTTCTTCCCCCTTAATTTAGTAGAGGAAAGATCTTCACATTGGAAAGTGTCCTCGTTTGGGCTGCAATAATGAGGAACCCATAGATTGGGTGATTTATATACAACAGAAATGTATTTCTCATAGCTCTGGAGGCAGAAAGCCTGAGGTCAGAGGGCCAGCACAGTCCAGCCTCTTCTGGATTGTATATTTTCATTATATATCATCACGTGGTGGAAAGAGAGCAAAAGAACTCTCTGGCGTCCCTTTATAAAAGCACTAAACTCATTCTTGAAGGCTCCATCTACATGACCTTATCACCTCCCAGAGGCCCAAATTTCTAATACTATCATCTTGGGGGGTAAGATTGCAACATATTAATTTTGGGGTGCAAGGGGGAGGAGTGGGGTCACAAATATTCAGTCCAAAACAGAAAGTTAAGTATAAACCTCTTGAAGAAAAAGATGAAGAGATAAGAGAACAACTAGGTCTCCACAAAAACATAAATCTTATCTAGAGGAGTTAAGGGTACACGGACAGGAATCCTGAACCACTATTAATAATCTTTTCAGTATTGAGAAAAATATAATTGATATCTTATTAATAAATATTTTTAAAGTTTTTAAGTGAAACAAAAAATTAATTTAGAGTCCTACTAAATAGTAAGAGCTTTTTGTTAAAGAACTGCAGAATGGTTTTGAAAATCACTTATCCCCATTTGGAAAAAAAAAATGTAGAAATCACTAGAAACTGGTGTATGGTGTATGACTCCAAGAACAAATGATATTATGTTTTTAGGGAGTTGCTAAGGATAGAGAGGTCCTTGCCTTTGAGTGACTTCCTGTCTAATAAGATAACTAGGGTTTTTGTTTTTTTGTTTTTTGTTTTTAAATATTTTATTTATATATTGAGAGAGAGAGGAGAAAGGGAGAGTGTGCAAGTGAAGAAAGGGGCAGAGAGAGAGGCAGACAGTTCCTTGAGCAGAGAACCCAATTCCAGGCTTAATCCCCAAACTCCAGAATGATGACCTGAGCCAAAGGCAGATATTTAAATAACTGAGCCACCCAGGTACCCCAAGATGACCAGTGTTTTGACCGAATAACTCAGATTGTATATTTGGTTTGCGATCTTATAATTTAGCTCTACCTTTAAAAAAAAAAAAAGAAAAGAAAAGAAAAGTTCCTTCATAAATGAAGTTAACATTGTATTCAGGCCATTTATTCAAGTTTTGTTTTATATAAACATTCAAACAAAGTTACCAAGTGGGTGGGATTGAGTTTGTTTTTAACGTTACACTGCAAATATCACCATAGACACAGGCTGCACTTGATTTCCATGACATTGGATGCAATATTTTCCTATTTCAAAACATTTTTTCAGGTGAGAATTGAGCATAATAAAAAATTATCAAAATGATGGACTTTCTGTACTCAGACTTTCCAGTCTTATAAACCTTGATAATATTTAGAACCGTGAATAGTGTGAATTTTCCCATTTTCATCTGTGTAATAACCCATTGTTTGGTATACATGAATCTGGTTTTTTTTTCTACTTTTCATTATTCCATGTTGTACACTGGTTCTTGCCCGTTAATATTTCTCATTCAATATTTCTTTATATTCTCCTCTCAGTCTCCTTTTAGCTTGAAAACAAGGATTTAAAATTTAGTGTAAAGTTTAAACTCTTGTAAACAGAACTATACCCCTGGGAGACTTCATTTATATCTCTAATGCTTCCCAATTTCTACTATTTTATTGGTTACTAAATTAATAACCTACATTAGTACTACATTCAATAGCAGATTCTTGAAAATATAAACAGGAGTTAAGGGAAAGGTATGATCTACTGCAATCTATATTCAATTACTAAATAGCAAAAAATCCAAGGTAGTTATAATTAATATAATCATAGTGTTTAGTTCAGCATTCTGCACAGAGAACCCACTCAAAACCTATGTTGAACAAATAAATGAGTTCATTAAAGCAGTTCCTGCTATTACTTCTATTTATGAACACTATTGATTTTTAGTCTGTGCTATTTTGTAACAAAACTGTATTTAAAGCAAATAAAAAGCCTTTTGTATAATACAAAAGTATACTCTAAGTAATCCAATTTAAGTTTTCCTGTATTTAGGAAATTTAGCAATTATTTTAAATAGTTCTAAAACCTTTGAAATTGAGTTTCAGTCATGTAATAGAGACTTTGCTAGATATTCTACTGTGACTATGAGCTGTTTAAATTGTATTGTTATAAGTAGAAAAAAATGAGGTTTTGGTATTTTTTTTAAGTTCTCCACATTTAATAACCAAGTTTAGAACACTTAATAAGTCTTAAGTATAGCCATTTGTCTGACCTAAATATGTGCCCTAGCAAAAAGGAAATTAAAAGACCATATCCAGATAAAAATCTAAAAGGATGGGGGTTTGGAGAGCTTCTGGCATGGAGGTCCTCCCCTTTGCACCTGTGAAGAAACTTTAGTACAGAGGTTAGAGTAGCCTTTATATGCTTCTTATATTCCTTAGTCTACATGAAATGTGAAAAAAAAACATAATCCTAATCTGCTCTTCTGTACACTCCCCTCTTCCCTATATCTCTCTTTAAGCATACATTCAACTTCAGTTAGAGAAAGATTTGCTTTAGCAGGTGCCTGGGTGGCTCAGTGGGTTAAGCCTCTGCCTTCTGCTCAGGTCATGATCTCAGGGTCCTGGGATCAAGCCCCACATTGGGTTCCCTGCTCAGCCGGCAGCCTGCTTCCCCCTCCCCCTCTCTCTGCCTGCCTCTCTTCCTACTTGTGATCTCTGTCAAATAAAATAAAATAAAATAAAATAAAATAAAATAAAATAAAATATATCCAGATATGCTGTGTCATTGCAGGTAGGGGGATTTAGGGATAGTTAGAAAGATGAAGACTGTAATCTAGAAGTATGAGCCATGTATGGAGCAGGCAATCTTACACCAATTTTCATCATCTATCATAATTAGAGACTTTTTTCCTTGTCTTAAGTTAGGATCTTTGAAGTTCCAATACAAACCTACTTAAAGTAACCTAAATTAAAAAAAAAAAAAAAAAAGAAGAAGAAGAAGAAGAAGAAAAGGAGACTTTATTAGACTACTAAGATACTTCAGGGCATCCAGAGCCTCACAGAGGACCAAAAGCAGAAACAGAAAAGTTATCAGGTACGCAGTTGGTTTATGGGGATTCTTGGCCAAAACACAGCAGAAATACCCCTTTTTAACTAAACCACAAATGAAGTAACTGTTTCCTTTACAAAGAGTTAGTGATTTAGAACTGTAAGAAATAGACTGTTGTCCCAGGAGTTTTTCAACAGGAACAACTTCATTATCTTCTCAGAATAGTATAAAATCAACAGTATTCTCAAGAGAACATCTACTCATTGGGACAAAGACCTTTCTTCACCAAACTTTCTACCTCCTGATCTTTGGGGACAAGAGAGGTCTGTGTAATAGAAATACCATGGAACCTCCCCAGAATTTCTCAACAAAGATCAGGTTTGTGGTCCACACATGGGGGACTAAAGCCAATATTCTTCAGACTGACTTGCTTCCACCAAAAAAAACTAAGGGCAAGCTTCAGATACCACCCTTCCTTCTTCCTTAATATTCACTGTCAGTCTTGGGGCACAATTTCCTAAGCTCTTTATCCTGTTTTCGACAGATCCCAGAGGAGAGGACCCCATGGCTTAGTGTTTGGTCTTCATCTCCTTTCTGTCTACTCCCATGGTCTGAAGGCCTCATCAGGTCAGACAGTTTGTATTTGATAGAAGGTGTGAGAAGGACTTCTGCTCCCTCAGTAACAGCAAGGGTGGGAAAGGATAAACCAAAATTATATATGTACTTTCATAAGACTTTGAAAAAAATGTGGATTCAAAAATTCCAGACGTGGAGGAAGTCATCATAGGTGAGCTAAGGGTCGCAATAATTTCATTCCTGGAGACAGGTACATAGTCTGGGTAAAGCAGACAGAGGATTGAGAGAGACTATTTAGGATGACAGACACTTGAATACTGGTTTCCTTTCTGGTTGAATGGATTTGACCAGAAAGGGGAACAAGGGAACTTTCAAGGTAATAGAAATCTACTATATTTTTATTTGGTTTTTGGCTACACAGATGTGCACATTTTTTCCCACCTCATCAGACTTTGATTTTGAGATTCATGTGTTTCACAAGTAAGTTAAAAACAATAGAGGGGGTTAATTAAAACAAAGATGGCAGAGCCATTAGTGGTTATTGCAGCTTGGTGGTGAGTGCTTGGGGATTGGATATACTCTTCTTCTTTACTTGTGTCTTAAAACTTTTCGTAATAAAAAGTTTTTTTAAAAAATAAAATTATGTCACTTTGTTTAAAACCCTCCAAATGCTCCCCATCCCACTAAGAACAAAAGCCTAGTCCTTGCAACAGCTTACAAAGCTCCAGCGGGCTCCATAAGAACTGGGCCCCCTTGTAATCCTTCTTGACCTCGTTCCTTATTAATCTGTCCCTCACTCATGCCACTGTACCATTCACAACAGCCACTCCAGGCTGTTTCTTGAAGGTGCCAGTCATGTGCCCAAGTTATGCCTGTGCAGTGGTTGTTCACTCTCCCTGTTCCTGTCTTTCCCACACATAATGCTGGACAATGCCCTTATTTCCTTTAATTCCTTAAAAAAATTGCCTTTTCAATTAAGCCTACCTTAATATCTATACCTAAAAGTGCAAAATTAACCCTTCTCTGCCTTTTGACTTTTTTCTCCAAAGTGGTTATCACTTTTTAACATGCATATGCTTTCCATATTTATTATTCCTTGAATGTAAGCTCCATGGGGTAAGGTAGAATGGTGCCTAGAACAGTACCTGACACATAATTGTGTTCCATAAATATTTAGTGGGTTAATGAATACATGATTTCTCAAACTTAGTCTGTAAAGCTTCCTTCCTTGATAAGCAGTGAAGGCCCCCTACCCTCTATTTTTCAGAAGTATACAAAGAGTAATTCTGTTGTCCTTGAAATTTTGGGTCACAACCTAGGCCATCCTCCCTTTGAAATCTATTATTAACATTACTGTCAGGGATGACATCCACTTTACTTTTCTTTGTCAATTGGACATTGAGAGGAGAACTTGTAGAAATATTAGAAAATATTAAAATGCAAATATTCTCATGGCAGAACAAAACATAAAGAATTGAAAATTTGTTAATACTTTTGTTTTTCTACCTTGTGCATTCATCAGGGTTGTCCAGAGAAACCAAATCAACAGGTGTGGAGGGCAGGGCACAGGAAGGGGAGAGGGGAGAAAAAAAGAGAGCGAGAGAGAGACATAGACTGTGTTATTTCAATAAACTGGCTTTTGCAATGTGGAAGTTTGATAATCCACAATATATAGGGTAGACCAGTAGCCTGGGAACTCAGAGAAGACTTGCAGTTTGAATCCAAAAGCAACTGGTTGGTCAAATTCCTTCTTGCTCAGAGGAAATCAATTTTGTGATAGTAAGGCCTTCAAGTGATTGAATGAGGACCACTCAAATAATGAAGAAAAATCTGTTTTACTAGAAGTCCACCAATTTAAATACTATCTCATCCAAAAATCCCATGAGAGAAATATACAGAATAACATTTAACCAAGTATTCGAGCACCTTCGCCCAGTCAAGTTGACCTATAAAATTAATCTTCACACCTTGTTACAAATTATAGAAGGTGTCCTTGTGGCATAAATTTCAAAACCATATGTTGTTGGTTTTATGGCCCAACTCTCCTAATAAGGTAACCAAGAATACCTTTTTCTCAGATACACAAAAGGATTCAGTCTCTTTCCATATGTATTTCTCCCTATGTTGCTTTCTTTTTCTTCTTGCTTTCTTTTGTATGGTCTCTCTCTCTCTCTCTCTCTTTTTTATTTTTTCTTTTCTTTTTGTGAGGTTTTATGTTTGCTTTTGGGTTTTTGTTTTTGTTTTTTGGTTTTTTTGGTTTTTTTCCCTCTCTTTTACTCTCTGGTTTTTACTCTTGACTATTGCTGTCTTGGTTTTGCTCAAGTTTGTTACATTTGTACATCATCTTTTTTTTTTTTTCCTTAAGACCAGATTTCTCTGCTTGCTTCTCAATATACAAGGTGACTCTCCAGCCTCAACCTTAAATGTCCTTGCCTATAGCTAACTTTCTATATTCTTTGTATCTCAATACACAATTCCTAGGAAGCCGTCAGCTAGTTTAACTTGGTCAAGTTGTCCGGTTGTACGTGGTTAATTTTCTATTTCTCTGGGACCAAAAGGATGGATGATATATGACTTGCTATCTGCTTTTTGGGACTTTGGTAGTAGTCCAAATTTTCTAAGGAAAAAAAGTGTTTCTGCAGAAAGAACACTGTTAAACTAAGAAATCTCTAATAAAGTACTCTTGACTTGGCTAGAGGGTTTAATAATTTAACACTTAAAATAGTACTTAATACAATATTTGTAGATCTTAGATTTTTTTTTTAATTTGTCAGAGAGAGAGAGAGAGAGAGAGAGAGCACAGGCAGACAGAGTGGAAGCAGAGGCAGAGGGAGAAGCAGGCTCCCCGCCAAGCAAGGAGCCTGATGTGGGACTCGATCCCACGACGCTGGGATCATGACCTGAGCCGAAGGCAGCTGCTTAACCAACTGAGCCACCCAGGCATCCCTTAATACAATATTTGTAATAATGCACCAGTAACTTAATAGAACAAAGACATTTCTATTATCATTAAGTTTCATTAGTTTTTTTTTTGACAGCAGTAAAGCCTATGAAAATGGGTAGGAAAGAATACATGTAAGGTCCAATATGACCAAAAAATTAAGTAATAAATTAATGGGAAAATGAAAGAATGTATCATTTATGGAGCATTTATGTACATACTTTTATCCATGGGGGACAGCTCTGTGTGTTTAACATCTTGTTTTCCTGATCTGTTCAGTTGAAGTTGCCCTAGCTTTATCAAGATCTTTGATCTCTCTTTTAAGATCTGGGACCACAATGGCAAAGAGCATCCCTCCTATACCAATGTATCTTTCCAAGGAAGAATAAAAAATTGCATCTTCCTCCAAATTGCTTTGTAATTGCAGAACAGAAAGATAGTAGCTTATAAGTGGAGAAAACTGGCTAATGTTTTTTATCTAAGTGATCAACAAAAAGACACTATAATGGAGCAGATCAACATCATGTGTCTCCTGATAGACACACTGAGGACACAGTATTCCTCTGCATTATTCCTGCCCAAAAGACACAAACTGAATGTAATCAGAAGGAAACACTGGATAAATCCAAATGAAGGGGATTTTCAAAAATAACTGTCTCATCAGCCTTTGAAAGCATCAGAGGTCATGAAAGACTAAAGAAGACTGAAGAAATCTCCCAGATTAAAGGAAACCAAAGACATGATATTAGAATGCAGTGTATGATCTGGCATTTTCTTTTTCTATAAAAAGTAAAATTGGGATAATTAGTGAAACTTGAATAGATCTGCAGATTAGGAATTACTATGGAATCAGTATTAATTTCCTGATTCTGATAATTGTATTCTGGGTAAGTGAGAATGTGTTCTTATTCTTAGGAAACCCAGGATGACATATCTAAAGAGTGATGGAACATCATGTTTGCAAGTTTTTCTCAAATGGGCCAGAAAAATAGTTTACTATAGATAAAGAATATGAAAATGTGCAAATGGGTTAACACTCCAGTAGTGCAGAATTCCCAAACTTTCATAACTTTCTTTAAATCTGACACTATTACACTGAAATGTTTAACAGTCTGAAAAGTATGAAATTGTATTTTGTTATTTGATTTGTACTTTTCTGATTCCTCTTATATTTGAATACATTTTCATGTATTTGTAGACACTCAAGTATTATTTCTCCATGGATTTTCCTTATATTTTGCCCATTGTCAATGTTATTTTCTCTTCTTATTATTGCTGTATATTTCTTTTTACACTAATCTTTATTATATACATCAGATGCTTTTTAAAGTATATGCACATGCTTGTCTAAAAATTACATTTGAAGGTCAGAATAAGGGTCTGTAGGCTGAAGAAATCAGTTAAAGCTCACCATGTGCTGTAGAGGATGAAGGCTCAGAGGAAGCCTAGAATATCACCATGGTCACATAGTGCCAGTTAGACCTATTACATGTCAATAATTGCACTGCTGAATTTTTTTAATTATCATTAAAGCTTCCTATTTCCTGATTTCAAGTTATGTGGTAAAATAGACTCAATAATATTGTCAATCCTGGAAATTCGATAGAATAATTCAGTTCTGATCCTGTCTGTCGCCTCCTGCAAGGCATGTTTAAGTAAGGCTCCCAGCAGTTTGCAATTTACTTTGGGATTTGCTTTAAAATACATGTCCCTCCTTCTCACACCTCATGAAAGATTACTACAGAAAACTGGTTTAAACTTGGTGACTGGAATATTTCCGATTTCGAGGGACATAAAAAACCCAGCAGAGTTGTTTTGGAATACAAGCAGGTTGATCTTCATCTCTCCTAAGAGATGTAAATATAATTTAGAAAATTTGATGTCTACAAACTGAATGAAGATTTGCAGAGGACCGTAATGAACATCCTCAACGCTGTACTTCTAAATTAAATATGACATTAATGGGAACCATTTAATGCAGTTCAGCTCTGCTCCACTGGCCATTTTAATTGGATCACTGCTGCAGTGAATGGAAAAGCTGCTGACAGTGTTAGAAAAAGTGGGCTTGCACAAAAGCACCACCTCAGACGGTGGATCTGAATTTTCATGTATAATCAGTCAAATTCACTCATCAAAGCCCTCTTTCAGAAGTGCAATTTGATTCAGTGGTTGGACAAACAAACAATGTCTCATTGTCAATTTTATGGCCTATGTTCTAATGACAACAGTCTTTTTCCTGAACCAAGTTCCGCATCTGTTTGCCCAGTGACTTCTAGTTACATCATGTAATTACCACCCAGGCCTTTCATCCTAAGGCAAGGCTTTCTACCAGTGATCATGAGTATTGAATGAGAATGAGTTAAATAGGAAACTAAATAAAGATAAAGTTCATTCCAGAAACAGAAATGACTCCAGTAATGTTCCCTTACCATACCAGTATCTTATGCAGATCATTCTAATCTTTTTTCTTTTTTAAAAATCTTAAAATAAATTTTTTCAACTGTATTGAGATATAATTGACATTGATTATTACATTGATGTATATAATTGACATTGATTATTCCACTGATACGTTTAAGGTGTACAAAACAATGATTTGATATACATATGTATTATAAAATGATTATCACAATAAGGTTATTTAAGGGGTGCCTGGGTGGCTCAATGGGTTAAAGCCTCTGCCTTCGGCTCAGGTCATGATCCCAGGGTCCTGGGATCAAGCCCCGCATTGGGCTCTCTGCTCGGCGGGGAGCCTGCTTCCCTTCCTCTCTCTCTGCCTGCTTCTCTGCCTACTTGCGATCTCTGTCTGTCAAATAAATAAATAAAATCTTTAAAAAAAATAATAAGGTTAGTCAACACATGTGTTAGTTAACACATCCATTACCTCATATACTTAAAAATTATGTGTGTGGTGAGAACATGTATTCTAGTCTCTTAGCAACTTTCAATGTATAACACAATTTTGTTAACTATAGTCACCATGTAGAATATTAGAACTCTAGAACTTACTCATAACTGGAAGTTTATACCCTTTGACCAAGATCTCCTCCAACAAATCCACGTACTCCTAGGACTACCATTCTACTCTCTGCTTCTGAGTTGTTGTTGTTGTTGTTGTTGTTGTTGTTTAATTCCACAGATAAGTGAGATCATATGTTTTTCTTTCTCTGACTTAATTCACTTAGCATAATGCCCTCAAGTTCCATCCGTGCTGTCACAAATGGCATGGATTTCACAATGGATTTCCTTCTTTTTATGTCTGAATATACATGTCTGAATATATACTATTATATACACATACTATATTTTCTTTATGCACTTATCCATCAATGGATACTTAGGTTGTTTCTATGTCTTGACTTTTGTGAATAATGCTGCAGTGAACGTGGGGGTGCAGAAAAAGATTTTATTTATTTATTTATTTGAGATAGAGGGAGAGGGCGCAAGCAAGAGAGCAGGAGGGGAGGAGCAAAGGGAGAGAGAGAGGATCTCTGCTGAGCAGGGATCCTAACCTGGGGCTCAATCCCAGGACCCTGGGATCATGACCTGAGCCTAAGGCAGATGCTTAACCCTCCAGGTGTCTGAGCCATCATGACTGAGGCATCCAGGTGCCCCTTCAGATATCTCTTTGAGATAATGATTTCATTTCCTCCAAATAAATACCCAGAAGTGGAATTGCTGGATCATATGGTGGCTTTATTTTTAATTTTGAAGGAACCTCCACATTGTCTTCCATAGTGGCTGTACCATTTTTTATTCCCACCAACAGTGTGCTAGGGTTCCCGTTTCCCCACATCCTCACTGACATTTACTATTTCTTGTCTAATTTTGATAATAGCCATTCCAAAAGTTATGAGATGCCATTTTATTGTGATCATCGATTGGCATTTTCCACAATGATTAATGACATTGAACATCTTTTCATGTGCCCCTTGGATGTTTGTATGTCTTTTTTAGAAAAATGTTTGTACAAGCTCTCTGCCATTTCTCTTTTTTTTTCCTAGTATAATTGAGATCTAATTGACAAACACCCACATTTAAATCAGACTGTTTGCATTCTTGCTCTTAAATGTATGAATTCCTTATAATTTTTAAAATATTAATCCTTTATTAGATATATTGTTTGCAAATATTTTCTCCCATTCCATGGGTTGTCTTTTCATTCTGTTGTTTCTTTTGGTGTGTAGAAGCTTTTCAACTTAATGTAGTCCTACTTGTTTATTTCACTTTGTTGTTTGTGCTTTCAGTATCATATCGAAAAAAATAATTGTTAAAAGCCATGTCAAGGTGTTTTCTTCTAGGATTTTTATGATTTCGGGTCTTACCTTTAAGTCTTTATTCTATTTAGAGTTAATTTGAATAGTATTAGATAGAGAGCCAATTTCATAATAGCCCATTTAACCAGTGCCACATATTGAAGAGATTACCTTTTCCCCATCAAGGATTCTTGGCTCCCTTGGCAAATGTGAGTTTGACCACTGGGGTGTCTGGGTGGCTCAGTTGGTTAAGCATCTGCATTTGGCTCAGGTCAATATTAGGGTCTTGGGATCAAGTCCTGCATTAGGCTCCTTGCTCATTGGAGAGCCTTTTCCTCCCTCTGTGTGCTCGTGCTCTCTCGCTCTCTCTCTCTCTCTCTCTGACAAATAAAGTCTTTATTAAAAAATGTGAGTTGACCATATGTGTGTGATTTTGTTTCTAGGTCCTTGATTCCATTTCATTGGTTTAGGAGTCTGGTTTTATAGCAGTACCACACTGTTTTCATTACCACAGCTTTGTAGCATAGCTTAAAATAAGAAAATGTATTGTCTCTAAATTAAGAAAGAAAGCCAATTGCTTTAACTATTCAGGATCTTTTGTGGTTTCATATGAATTTTAGGACTATTTTTCCCACTCATGAAAAACAATGCCTTTGGAATTTTGATAGGGGCTGCATCCAATCTATAGATGGCTTTAGGTAGTACAAGCATCTTAACAATATTAATTTTTTCCAATCAATGAACATGGATATTTTTTCCATTTATTTGTGTCTTCTCCAATTGTTTTCATCAATGTGTTACAGTTTGCTATGTATAGATTTTGTAGCTCCTTGGTTAAATTTATTTCTGAGTGTTTTATTGTTTATGATGCTATTGTGAATGTGTTTGTTTTTCTCTTTGAAAGGTTTTGTTGTTAGTGTATAGAAATGCAACTAATTTTTGTAGGTTGATTTTGTATCCTGAAACTTTATTGAATTCATTTATGAGTCTTTCAATTTGGTGGCATCTTTAGGTTTTTCTATATGTAGGATCATGTTATCTGCAAACAGAAACAATTTTCTTTCTTCCTTTCTAATTTGGATGCTTTTTATTTCTTGCCTAATTGATCTGGTTAGGATTTTCAGCACCATGCTGAGTAGCAATGGTGAGGGCAGGCATCCTTGTCTTATTCCTGATTTTAAAAGAGAATTTTTCAATTGTCAAAAACAATTGAGGATGATATTGGCTGTGAGCTTTTCATATGAGGTTTTTGTTTGTTTGTTTTTTGTTTTTTGTTTTTATGTTGAATGATGTTCCTTCTATACCCAGTCTGTTGAGAGATTTTATCGTGAACGGGGGTTAAGTCTTGTCAAATGCTTTTTCTGAGAGTTTAGTGTGATTTTTATTCTTCAGTCTCTTAATGTGGTGTATCACACTTCTCAATTTACATAGCAACTTTGCATCCCAGAGATACATCCCACTTGGTCTTGGTGTATGATCCTTTTGATGTGTTTGTGAATTAGAGTTTTGTTGAGAAATTTTCCATCTATATTAATCAGGGTTTTGGACTGTTCTTTTCTTTTTTATTGAAATATAGTTCATACACAATGTTATATTACTTTTAGGTGTACAGCATAGTGATTTAAAACTCTATAGATTATGCTATGTTCACCACAAGTGTAGCTACCATCTCATACATTATTATGAAATCATTGATTATATTCTTTGTGCTGTAAGTTTCTCCCCCATAACTTACACATTCAGTAACTAGCAGCCTGTAGTTTTCTTGCAGTGTCCTTATCTGGCTTTGGTATCAGGGTAATGCTGGCCTCGTAAAATGAGTTTGAGAGTATTCCTTTCTCTTCAGTTTTTGGAAGAGTTTGAGAGGGATTGGCATTAATTCTTTAAATGTTTGGTAGGATAACTGGTAAAACCTTCTAGTACTGGGCTTTTCTTTGATTTGGGAGGGTTTTGATTACTGATTCAATTTCCTTAGTAATTAACAGTCTATTCAGATTTTCTGTTTTTTTTGTGATGCAGGCTTGATACGTTGTATGCTTTTAGGAGTTTATCCATTTCTTTTAGATTATCCAATTTGTTGGCCAGAGGTTTTGATATGTTGTGTTTTCATTTGCCTCAAGATAACTTTCTGATTTCCCTTTTGATTTCTTCTTCGACCCATTGGTTGTTCAAGAGTGTGTTAAGTTGTATATATTTGTAAATTTTTCAGGCTTCCATTATTGATTTCTAGTTTTGTAGCACTGTGGTCAGAAAACATACTAGATATTATTTCAAACTTCTTAAATTTGTTAAGTCTTGCTTCATAGCCCAGTGTATGATCTATCCTTGAAAATGTTCTATGTGCACTTGAGAAGTATATATATTTTGATGCCGTTGAATGGAAGGTTATGTATTTGTCTGTGGGGCCTATTTGGTCTGTAGTGTTATCCAGATCTGTTGTTGTCTTATTAATTTTCTCTCTAGAGGATCTATCCAATGTTAAAAGTCAAAAGTGTACTATTAAAATCCCCTACTATTATTGTACTGCTATCTATTTCTCCCTTCAGTTCTGTTAATCTGCCTTAGATATTTCTGTGCTGCAAGGTTGGGTGCATATATATTTATAATTGTTATACCCTGTTGATGAGTTGATGAGTTTATACTTTTATCACTATAGAATGAACTTCATTGTCCCTTGTGACCAATTCTGACCAACGGTCTATCTTACTTGGTATAAAGATAGCCACTCCTGCTCTTTTTTATTACCAGCTGCATGGAATTCTTTTTCCATCCCTTCACTTTCAACCTATGTGTGTTCTCAAAGATAAAGTGAGTATCAGGGCCCTGGGGTGGCTCAGTCCGTTAAGCATCTGACTCTTGGTTTCTGCTCGGGTCCTGATCTCAAGGTTGTGAGATTGAGCCTCATATCGGCCTCCACACTCAGGGAAGATCTGCTTGGGGTTCCTTCTTTCTGCCCCTCCCCTGCTCACACGCTCTGTCTCTTTAAAACAAACAAATAAATAAATAATCTTTTTTAAAAATCTTTTAAAAAATCTTTAAAAAAAAATAAAGTGAGTGTCCTGTAGGCTGCATATGGGTGGAGCTTTATAAATTTCCACTGGTCATATCATACTTGCCTAATTCCTTATCATCCACATGACCTTGCATTTATGTGTGTGCATTCGAAGGAGTCTTTTCTTCTTCCAGTCTCTACAGAGTGGTTTCAGTCAATAAAGACCTTCTGCTGTCTGATTCCTCAGCTGATGGGATTACCTCTGGAACTGAAGTCATACTGGGTTTGTGGTGGGTGTACGCTTTCCCTGGGCGCAGTGGGGTACATGATTGGTGAGCTTACTATCAGTGGTTTGGGTGGACATGGATCCTGTCCACTCCCTGTGTGGATAGAATTACATCCAGTACCTGGTTCAATGGAGTGGCATTGAAGTATAGGTCCACTTCAGGGTCCACAGTTGGGTTCTCAGACAGCAGGCCTATTACCAGGTACATGGCAGGTCTAGTTCCTGCCAGATTCCTGGAGAACTGTCATCTGATCACTAGATAGGGTCCATATGTGGGCAGGAATGGCCCTGGGCCATGGATGAGAGGGTCTGGAACCAACCCCCAGAGATCATTTCGGGTTCTCCACCAGAGTTTGAGTTCAGCAGACCAGGTTTTGGACATAAGAATAGGCTTGTCTCCTGCCAGGTCCCTGGGTAGTCTGGGCTGTCCCTGAGTATGACTGGAGGGTCTGGAGCAGCATAGAGCGCCCTCTCAGTGTCTCCTCAGGTGCAGACATGAGCGTGTCCCACCTGCAGGTCATTTTTTCAAAATCAGTTTTAATTTCTCCTTTCTAAATCTTAAAAATAAAGGACCAGAAATTCTTTCTTTAATACCAAAGAGTAAGAATCAGGGCTATTATTTACTTAGACTGCCTCTGAAAGAAGTTTTGGATTTAATATCAACTTACGGACTTGGGGCTATAACTGAATGAGAGAATTAGATTAGAGTCTCCAGGTCAGAAATAGTCATTCTGCAAACTGTCAAAAAGCCATTTTCTAGTATACTGCCATTTTTTTTTGTGTTAATTTTATTTTATTATAAGCTGCACGAGTGGTTATACCCAGTTTATTACTTTCCCCCAATTTAATTATTCCTTCAATATCGCTTGGAATTGACTATCATGATTATTAATTTCTTCTTAAAAACTTTTAAGAAAAATATTTAATAAACGAAGGTACTCCTATGCTCCCCCAACAAACACTCAGATCACGGTATATTATTTAAACTCTGTTTATATTTCTTCAACACCATGCAAACATGCAAATCATTTTCTTTCTTTTCAGATTACTATTATTTTTTAAAGATTGTTTTTATTTATTTGACAGGGAGAGAGAGAGAGAGAGAGAGAGAGGGAGCGCACAAGCATGGGGAGCAGCAGTCAGAGGGAAAGGGAGAGGCAGGCTTCCCCACTGAGTTGGGAGCCTGATGCGGGGCTCATGACCTGAGCTAAAGGCAGACGCGTAACTGGCTGAGCCACCCAGGAGCCCCCTTTTCAGATTATTAATGTAGGTTTCTTTACTGTTGAAATAACGTTCGTAGCCAGAAGCCAAACGCTGCTGCTGCCAAAGGCTGTCACTTTTTGCAAAACCAAAGAATATATTTTTTAATTTGATTAGTTTGAAAATGAACTGAAGTTGCTTTTCTTCATTTCTTCCACAATAGGATAGTAGACATGTCAAGGTGAACATGTAAGTTTTTAAATAATCTGGCATAATCCACCAGAAGCCTGAAATAACCTTTTTGTTTTCACACAGGAACATTTACTATAAAGCTAGATCTACGGTTCTGATGGCAGTGCTTCAAGAATAAGGGGGCTGTTCCGAAACTGCTGCCTCCATAATCATTGAATTTTCACCTTAAGGAGGTAACTATTACAAGTGAAAGTGTGAAACGAACGTGATAACCACTACACTACAGAAACTTACATGTGAACGTGGTAATAAGAATGATGTCTGATAAAATGCTCTATAAATACCTACCTATACATACCTCAGAATTGTTTTTTATAAAAAATGCAAATTATTGGACCACATTCCCAAACTTATCCCAAATTCTGGGATGTAGATTTCTTTTAACAAGCCCTCTGGTGATTCTGCTGCATGCTCAAGTTTGAAAACCAGTGGTCTAGAAGCAATCAGATGTCAAAGGAGGGAATGGAGGTTTGATTGGACGCTGCATCGGAAAGGAGCTAGGCAAGTGCTGACAAAGTGGACTCCTGCCCTGTGGCAATGCAGAGTATGCAGAGCCTGGCCATAGGCTCTGTGGCTGAAGCCAGGGCTATCTTCCACTAGCTCCTGGTTTAACCAGGAAAGCTTCTCAAATCTAGGGGACAAAAAAACTGCTATACAGGTGATGAAGAACATTTGAGATTTGTTTCTGGTGAAACTATATTCATAAACCTGGTCCTGGTACGTTGAGACAATTGACATGCACTAAAATTATTTAAAACGTTTGCTTTAATTTGGGCAATCTTAGGCACTTACAATAAATTGAGCAAAGTACCTGTCTTAGGTAAAATATGATCTCTGAGCATGCAGCTAAGAGACTCCTGTCAGAGGCTATATAATCCTGAGAGAGTCTCTAAAATCAGTCACATAATTTAGGAATATTTTATAGGCTTATCATGTCACATTGACATAATGAGAGCAAATCAAAAGAAGGCTACAGCATAAATGCATATGTATTGAAAGTTCTGCACACCTATGCAAAATATGAGAAAATTACCAGCTTTTTATAATTGTGAGGGATTATCACAATTTAAAATTATGAAAGTACCATGTGAACAAAAATAAAATGCCATTTAGCAGATTTTTTCAAGTTATGAGTCTGAATTTTCTTTTACTAATGTTAAATAAACTTTATAGTTCAAATTGGAAAATGTTTTAGAGTTAAGTTGGTTGCTAGAATATGAACCTTTATTCATATCAGACATAGCCTAATGCTATTAAAATTATTCAAAAGAAGCTGTCCTCAAGTGAAGAAGTTATAAATGGATACAGAAAGAATACTGTCAGTTTGACTGAAGCTTGATTCTAGCTGACTTTTCAGTATTTTCTAGGTAGGCCACATGTTTACCTAGCCGAATAGCTAGGAAGTTATATCTAACCAGTTTCAATGGCAATGCCATTCAATATTCCTCTTCAAACTTAAAGGACTTTTTCATCATTAATTTTAAAAACACCAGCTTCCTCACGCTCATGCTGGTTGAGGAGGTTAATCCCTTACTTCTCTTTTTAACTTAAATCCGAGACCCTGCCCGATATAAGGCTTTGTGTTTAGCTATGCCTTTGAATATACTCTGTTTTTTGTGCCTACCATGCACTGTTGGAGACTGGGGTTATTTTTCTATTATATAAATAATGCTACACTTTTTGTTGGATATTTTCCATTGCACCTCAATTAATTCTCTACTCGTCTGCACCCTGCTCAGTGGCCCAGGAACCTGGCCTGTATAAAGGGCATCACCCCCGCTTCTGGTTTTGGTGTGCAGTCAGCCAGGATGAAGGCATGGAGAGGACAGAAAAATGTGCAAGGACAGAAAATTCCAAGAACTGATTCCCTCTGTCCCTCCCTGTGAGGTTAAGTCCAGTTGGTTTCTTTACCAAAACTCATAGTTGGTTCTCCTGCAGGTTCATTATGCTCTCTGAGTTCCATTAACTGTTGTCTCTCCTTCCCTTCCATTTCCCTGAACCCTGTCAAACTCTCATCCATTACCCATTTCAGTGGGCCATCTCTTCCCTTCAGAGACCGTGACCGATGTAATTTTTGACAAACATCACTGGGCACATAACAACAAAAGAGACAATGCAATACCAAAGCACTTCCTTTTGCCATTTACCTGAGGTTTTTGTATCACAGTGACATGTCTAATTCTAGTCTTGGCAAAGCGAAATAAATACCAGAGTAGAAGTACTAAAGCATTCCTTTAAAGCACTCAATAGAGAAAGAAATAGATGCAAGCCATAATGCCTTATGTCTACAGAACACTTTGTAGCTTATTAAATGTTCTCACAAACATCATCTCACTTTTAAAAAGTCTGGGAAATGATGATAAAAGAAAGAGAAAAATTGACTTCATAACTTTGGAGCTTGGGTACAGTGTTTTATGTCTTCAGAGAACATCTTGTTCTATATCTATGTATGTAGCCATTTCCATGTATATAAAGCTCATGCATATGTAAATCCTCTTAGTAGACTTTCAGTAAATGATGGCTCCCTTCTCTAATTCCAAATGCAATATCTAATTTTGCTATAGTGTTGAATGGTATCTAAATAATAGCCCAGATTTTAAAATTTCAAACAAATGTTCTATGCTGGAGAAGCTTGCAATGCAGTTGGGTGGTAAGTAATACACTATTATTTTTCCTTTTATTATTTAAAGCATCATCTCAAAATTTTGTGGCTTAAAAATAATAATCATTTATAACATTTCTCAATTTCTGTGAGTCAGGAGTTTGTAAGTGGCTTAACTGGACAGTTTATGACTTGGACCTCTCATATGGTCATTCATCTTGCCTAAACTATGGCTGGTGGGTGCATTTCTCAGGTGGTTCTCTCATAAGGCTGGCAGTTGATACTAGTAAATCTGTTTCTATCCATGTTGGCCTCTCCACAGGGCTGCTTGATCATCCTTATGACATTTCTTCCAAGCAGTTGATCCAAGAGAGAAAGTTTGGAGTTGTAATGCCTTTTATGACCTAGTCTAGGGGTCAAACAATGTACTTCTGCCACACCCTTAGTCGCAAAGACCAGCTCTGATTCAACATAAAAGTTGAACACAAAGAACTATAGATATTAGGAACTATCTTGGATAATTATTACCACATAAACCTAGAAAATAAAACAACAATGTGACTAGCTAACCAAATGGAGGCTATTATGAGACAATGCTACAGAAGAGTCATAAGAGGGAAGATCAGTATGTTTTGGAATTATAAGAAAGGTCTAAAGGATGATGTGGTGCAGGTTTAGAATGGTAGGAGTTGTAAATATGGGGAGGAAAGGAAACATGCACAAAAAGAGCTCTTTTAGACAGTGAAACAAAGCAAGGATGACTATAATGTGTCTGAGTCTTTCTAAAAATGAATGATGGCAAATTGGAACATAAGTGAGGGGCAAACTGGGAATTGGGATTTAATCCTTGCAGGCAATAGAAAAGCATATAACTGACATAATGAAATTAACACCATAAAATTAAGCTAGTAGTAAAAGATGTATTAAAGTAGGATAATAAGGAATCCATTGGAATTATTTAAATTTGAAGGGATAAAGACCTAGACTAAGTTATTGCTGGCAATTAAAAAAGTGAAGGAGAGGAAGGTAGGGATGGCAGGGACATTTTGGAACAACAATGAACAATGGTTAGTGTTGGACAATGTCTGAGGAGAACAAATGTTGACCCCATGTCTTCAAACTCAAATAATCTAGAGAATGAGGGTGCTAATGGTGAAAACCAGAGAAGTTAGTTTAGGGGGGCTTGGGTCTGTGTTTAGACAGAATGGATCTGAGATGGAACACAAAGCAAATAAAAAGGGTATGTCTCAATGTTTCAGAAAAAAAGAATAAAAAGGGTATGTCACAACTGCATTTGCTATCATCTGTGACTCTCTCTAGAAACACTCCTAATTTTTTAGAAAGGAGCTTGTCCACAATATAGGATTCTTGTTAGGAATAGCATATTACACACAGCTCCTGCAGACCCTGACCAAGTCTCTCTAATAACCTCACAATTTAGACTCAGTAGTCAAATAAATGGCAGCCTATCTAACAAGGGGGAGAAATGTGGAATTTTTTTACAATTTTATGAACTGGTGAGGTCACAATTGTTCGCATTTCCTCTGTGAAAATATGTGCTATGACTCATCAACGTAGATACTAGTGATGGCCAATCCTGCACTCAGACCAAAGGGGTACTGCAACTTGACCAGTGTTACTTACCAGTTAATGACCAGTACTTCAGTCTCATGAGTATAAAAGATTCCCAGATCTTTCTGTGAAGAAAATATACATTTCTTAATAATTTTATTTTTGAACTGATATATGAAAAACACAAATAAAACCAGTTTTCCTTGGTACTGCTCCTGGCATCATGACTTGATTGACTTAAAGATAAAAACAATCATTATCAAAACATATTTACTAAGTATCTGATCATACAAAGAGCTGTGCCATAAATACTTGAAATGGTTCAAATGCCATTCACAGGCAAAATATGATCAGTTTTATAATATTGGTAGGGTGGTCAGGCTAATGCAGATCGTAAGAGGAAACCAATTAATTTTGGAAGGGGAAAGAGATGGGATGTGAGAGTGTTCAAAAAACATTAGAACATGTAATACTGCACATGCCAGGCATTTAGAACATTTCAGTATGAAAATTTCCATCATAAACAACAGTATAATGAAACCCCTTATACCATCACCCAGTTACAAAAATCACTGACCCACAAATGCCAAGTATTTGATTTGTTACTTTACATTAATCCTCAAAGAGAGTACAAACTTTGGCCAAGAATACACAATTAGTAGATAGTAAAGTTGGGGTTTGAATTCATATCTGTGCTACTTAAACATCCTGGCTTTCTCTGCAACAGTAGATGTAGAACAAGGAGATGATAAAACCTCCAAAAACACCTTCCCAGATATACTGTTGGTCTAATAAAAAATGTTATCCTCACCTTGGCAATGCTGGTATACATATATTATTTAGATCATACATAGAATACGTGTAATTTTGAATCAGCACAGAATTGAAAATCAAAATACACATCATAAACACGCAACCCTGACAAATATCCTTAATAGATATTTTTATGATCTGAAATGTCATTATCATCTTACAAAAGCTTGTAGAATCAAAAGCAAGGATATCAATGAGGAAAAGAAAAAAAGAAGTCATTAAGTAGAATATGCGGCATGCCAGGTCATTCTGTAAATTAAAAAACTGAATGGCTTCCTTTTCCTGAATCCCAATAACCCTTAGCACTGTTCTTGAACACTAGTTTGATGTTGACCCCTTAATTAGATTATAACCTTTGAAAGTATAGGGTATGATGGTCCGATTTCTATTTTGCCTTCCCCGCGGAACCCAGAACTGCACTCAGGACATAATCAGAACTCAGAATGTATTTGCTGAGGAATTCACCAAGTTGACTGAGGCTTAGAGTCTTGTTCCATTTCTCATCCACTCCATTGCTTGTATCAGTAGAGAGAAGGGTATAACTTCTGTCAGAATTGTCGTGTTAAATAAATGAGCATCCGGTTGTACTTGTCATAGTTATAGGATGCAGGGAAATGTGTTTTCACAATAAGCCCTGAGATCTGCCTGTGACTGTTGCTAAGGCAACAGGAGGAAGGGAAGCCATCTAGGGTCTTGCGCTGCATGACTCCCCTGGGACGGCTTTTTGATTCCACCAGTTGCTTCCACCCTCGCAGACACATAGGAGTCTGTGGTAATTTAAATATGCAGACAACTGCCAGGGTTTGCTCTTTGTGTCTTATCAATTTTCTGCTTTCCTAAGGTTGGTGAAATTGACAGTGACTGGGAAGAAGGAATAGCATTAGAACAATGCAGCACATCAGAGATGAATATTTCTCAGTTTGAAGGTCATTATGCTGGATGAGTTCAGTGCAATGATGCTGCTAAAAACAGAGAATGTCTGGAGAGAGACCTTGGAAGTCAAGGAGAAAAACTCGTGAACGCTCAGCCGCCTGGCTCTATTTCAGAACATGACTCCTAGCCGAGAGCAAAGAGCAAGCCAAATTATTTTCAAAAGCATTTATGGGGGCCATTAAAGGTTTATGTCAACTTTATATATTGAAAATTTAAATTATAATTATGCAGCTTGAAATTACCACCATTCTCTGCTTTAAAGGAAGGCAGGAGTAAAGTCTTAGGAGTTGTATTCATACAATCTTAATAGAAAATAAATTAAAGAGACCTCAAAGAAGTGGGGTCCAACATCTACACCATAATAGAATCATCTCTACAGTATCTCTATCTCCACAGTATCAGCCCCTTTAAGCACTCTGTGATACTGCAAACATTCTAGAAATATGTCCTTGTCATGATGCTGAGGAACTCCTCATGAGGTAAAACTCAGTGGTGAATTCTGATTTTGATATTTTATTAAGAAAGACAAGGACTGTGTAATATTAATCACATATATGGAATCTAAAAAAAGTCAAACTCATAAAAAGAGTAAAATAGTGGTTATCAAGGTAAGAGGTGGAGGAAGAAGGTTGATGTCATTTAAGAAGACAAACACAAGGGCGCCTGGGTGGCTCAGTGGGTTAAAGCCTCTGCCTTTGGCTCAGGTCATGATCCCAAGGTCCTGGGACTGAGTCCTGAATCTGGCTCTCTGCTCAGCAGGGAGCCTGCTTCCCTTCCTCTCTCTCTGCCTGCCTCTCTGCCTACTTGTGATCTCTGTCTGTCAAATAAATAAATAAAATCTTAAAAAAAAAAAAAAAACCCACAATATGATGTCGTTTAAGAAAACAACACAAAATGTATCAAATTAACATATTGTAACATATTGTACACCTTAAACTTATATAATGTTATATGCCAAATATACTCAATTTTTAAAAATTTCCTTTTTCATATTGAAACAAATATTGCTCCTGCAACTTCTATCTTTTGACCATAGTGACAAGGCTTTGTGGCCTATTTTTCAGATGAAAAACTTCTCACTACTGGACTGGCTCACTTATTTCTTCTCCTGGATCTGTGATGGGAAAGGGACAGGGGTGGTGGGTTGTTTAGGCAGCCCTTCATTTCCTTTCCTTATACTCCCTTCCTCTCCTACCCTTCTCTGGTACATTTTCCCTTCTCCCAGGAAGTGGATTGAGTAGGAGAGAGGACTTGAGAACCAGGAAAGGTTTACTTGATGGGTATGGCACTGACATAATGTAGGTTTGACTCTGCCTGAGTTCCATCAGCCCTCTAAGACAGTCTCTTGGGTCAAAATAACTCCACGACAACACCATTCACTGTTCCACCTTCCACACAAGCACAGCGACTCCCAAAGCTGGCCGTTCTGCTCTGCTCTCCTGGGTAGCTGGCCAGCCACAGTCTTGCCTTTTGGCTTTTAGATGCAGGACTGGTACCAGTCTCTGTACCTCACAAACCATGGTAGGAATGGGGTGGCAAAGGATGTCATGGCGCTCAATGAGCTGCTTCTGAAGAAACTTGTCCAAAACCAGTCTGGCCTCTTTGTAATGTCAAACTCCTAAATATCCCTAGATTTTCTTCTTTGCCTTTTTCCTCACCTCCCACCCCCGCTTTAGTTCCTGCATAAAGGATCTACCATCATACTCTGAAATACTAAAGGGGTACTCATACTTAGCAACTCTGTTTTTCCCCTCCTTCTTAGAGTCTTCAACCAAAACTGAGGTGGAGAGAGTCCTGCTCTCACCTCCTATTACACAAATACCACCCTTCACTCACTTGCCCTTCTCTATCTACCCTTTACTCTGCAAGTTCAATTTTGATGTCAGATTCCTCCGGATAGCACTTTCCGTGCTCTGACTACTGTCACTTCAGCCATAATCACCAAGTGCTCCCTAAATCAAATACCTGCAGAGTATTTAGCACTTTTCTAAGCTTGCAAGATCAGAGAAATAAATGTAAGGTCTGCCTTCAGGAAGTTTCACTTTTATTGGTCAGGACAGAACACACCAAAAGAAATACCAGAACATTCACTATGTTTAAATGTGCCATTTGACAATGTGCAGGTTTTCCCTTAGATGGTAAAGTTGCTTCTGTAAAGTTTAAAGAAATTCTGAAATCTCTCCTGATTTGTGAGGTCTTCCCATATTGTTCACAGAAGGACCACTTGTTTCACTCTGACAAGTTTTGACATGTTAGGTCCACAGATGTACCTGCCTTAGCCTTCTACCACAAATGTAAATTTTCCCTAAACTTATACATAAGATACATTTTAATTTAGGTTTTGCATACAGTAGTTAAATCATTTTGCTTCCTGTTCTGTGCATGATATTTAACATCTAAATTGTTGGGTAAAGATCAGGTTCTTACCATTTCTTTTCATTCTTTTCCAGCATACAGACTTATTAGACGTTCAGAGCTTTGTGATGATGATAATGATGTTAATGACAATAATGACACCTTCCATTTGTGTCGCACTTTATAAAATAGTTGTATACACTATCTTATTTGATTCCAAAAATGCACTTGTGATGATTATGGCTATTCTGTTTGTGACTGAACCTCTCAGAGCCTGTAATAGCTGCTCTGTCTCCCACAAGCTCTGTTCTTCATAGAAAGTCACACCCCCTGAGTTCTATTGCTCAGGTAGATCTCCAGCCTCCTAAGCCCATTTATTCATGTTTCCTTGATCCTTAACACAAAGCTGTTGATTTAATTCCCATTCTTGCTCTCCACTCTCTCCTTCTCAGGCCTGCGTTACTCCAGAACACAGACTTTGGTTCCACTTTGCTCTGTGCTGTATAGCCAAGTGCCGTCAGCACCCAATCCCAGCTGCAGATCTTGAAATCATAGTCTTGACCCTGATCCCTGAAGGAGGGTGGCCATCAGTGTAATTGCCAACAAACAGAATAATCCAATACCCCCAGCGTAAAGACCCTACATGAGTTGCTGTTTTCTTCCCACATGAAAACATGATTCTAGGACATGGTACAATCAGTGATGTAAGTCCATCATTCTGAAGGTCTACAGTTGTTGTTGATGTAGATTTGATGTTAACAAAAAATGAAGTCAATTGACATTTGTCATAATATTTTAAGTCATCGGGACTATGAGAGATGATGCCCAATCCCATAACTTAGAGTTTTCTCAATGCTTTTTCTCAAGAAAACTTGACACCTACTATCTAGCTTTTGTTTTTCAAAGCATTATAAAAACAGCTCCAGTTTTCATGAATTCTTCCTATTGCCCATAAGTAGAACATATTGAGCAATAGGAGTGCCAATGACTTGCAGGAATGAAATCCCAGCAGATAAATACAGAGATGGCAGAAAGCCTGAAAGATGAGGATAATGTTGGGAGATCACAGACAGTTGAGTGTTGCTGCTCCAGGAAGAGTTTGCACATGGCCTGTCTTTAGCCCAGACAAGGGTGTTTCTATTTTAGAGTAAGTTGTCGCATATTTCCTGAGGGAAAACTGTTTTGAATGCTTTTACTTACAAGTTTAGAGCATTACAGGATGTGCTTTTATTCTTGTTATTAAAATATACGTGACTTGTTACAAAATAGGCAAACCAATAACATTATGAAGGTGATTTATGTTTAAGGGTTCTAAGAAATACAAACTGATTTCTTTATTTTTTTTTTTTAATTTCCACTCTATTCCCAGATATTGGAGAAGGTAAACATGATGTCATGACCACTTGTTGACCTGAGACCTGGTTCTGGGCAATTAGAGACTCCTCACCCACTCCTCTGTCCTTGGTATGCACCCTCTGCCCTCTCTTCCCATAGCAGGAGCTGCCCAAGGACACAAACTTGAGAGAGTAAGGTGTTGTTGAGACCATCTGGACTGTGTATATCACTGAACCCAGTTAAGGCCACTTCATAAACTTTTAAGATTCTGGTGGAGGAGTGTGGAGATCTACTCATCCTGGGTTTGCCCAAGACAAGTTTCATGAGTAAGTTCCCTTGCTTATTAAACCTGCCACCTACCCATCTAGAGTGGACTGCCTTTTTCTTAGGTGGCTTTCTGTCATCTTCGCACATGAGCCACTGGGAAGCTCCTGAGGTTGCAACTAACAGTGAGTCAGCCAGGAGACCAAGGAAATGGGCCTTGGGAGAGGCATCTTCCAGGGAATCCCAATCCAGCCATTGACCTTTATGTGGGAAGGGGTGGTCCGTAAGTTAGATGCTTGTGGACCACCGCATGAGTATAGGGATGCCCTGAAAACCTTAGCCTGTCTCATGCACTTGTTTGAAGCACTGCACAGAGCACATAACAGCAGAGAAGGGACATGCATGGCTGCATAGTGGCCTGGCCTCTATATGGGCCATGCTGCTGGACACTGCTGCCCAACCAGAGGTTAATGCTTAAGTTAGAAAGTTGGAGGAAGAGCTGAGGTTAGAGAAGGATGGGTGGCTGTGCATTGCTCTGCTGGTGTTGGGCTGGCATACAGGATAGGAGAGCAGGATCATCAGTTGTAGACCTTAGCATGCTGTTCTGCAAAGAGGGCACAAGTTGCTGCAGATGAAGTTCTAAGCACTTGTGACTAAGCCTGCTTGGGTTGCAAAAAGGCAGGATCCCTGGGCAAGTGAGGAGAATGGAGAGGAAAGATGTCATGGTGACAGCAAAGTGAGTGAAATGCACTGTGTTGTGCTGTCTGACATTTAATGGAAATGAAATCAAAAGCACAGCAACAGCAATCCCAGCCAGTGTGGCAGCTCCACATTCCATTGTTCATGATAAGAGAATATATCCCTGCTAAGCTTATTGTCACAGCTGCCTAGTTCGCAAAAAGCCAGGAAGAGTGTCCAGGCATGGGGAGTGTGGCTTTGGGAGGGCCAGGGGGAGGAGGGAGGTGTTTCTCTGACCTGGTAGGAGGCAAAGGAAATGAGCAACATCACCACACACAACGCTCTCTGACAGCATCTGCATGGTGCTCAGGTGGTTCAAGGTACTTATTCCCTTATAGATTGGATCATTCTAGCTTACAGGGGGGTTTGGTCCAATGAGGGGAACCTCCCTGGACACACAGACTCCTGGAAATCTACTGAGGAGTTACAACAAATTCTTAGAGCAGTGGGAATGAGACAAGCGATCTACATCCCTGTCTCTGAAGGTCCTGATCTGGCCACATTCCCTGCAGGAATGAAAACCATTCTGCCCCAGCACCTATATGGATGCTGATATCCATGCTGAGTGCAGCCATGGGACAAGTTATTTCTGATGTTGGGCAATCCGTTGCTGATCTGGAGGAAACTGATAAATCCCTGAGAGAGGTATGGGCAGTGGGAAAGATCCAAAACGAAGAGGGAACTCAGAAAGCCAAAAGGTTTCCCAACTGGCTGTAAAAATATGTCGGTAAAGATAACCTGGAAGCAAATGTACTTTGATCTCATTGCTATGGGGACCTCACTTGACCAGATAGATCAACAACCCAACACTGTGTTGACTGGTCCATGGAAAGCCTTAAAAATATGAACAATAGTTCAGACATGCCCCATCGGCTCCTACCATCCCTGTTGCTCTGCCTGCTCCAGTAGAAAGCTCAGGGATAGTTTCTATATGGAGTGGATGCTTCCCATGCCCTGAAGGTAAGATGCAGTCAGAATTGCCTCCACGTGAAGGTCATTGGAGATGATCAGAGTCCTCATGTTGAATTCACTATTCACTGGCCCTCCCGAAACAAATTAAAAATAGCCATTCTGGTGGATACCTAAGCCAAAGGACTACATGACAAACCTCACAAGTTTTCTGGCCCCCTCAGCACCATTGATGGTTATGTGGGAAAACTATTACAGTCAGAAAGGTCCTTTTGACACAGCAAATTGGGCATTCTTCCCACCATTCCCGATAACATGAGGATTTCATTTCTCTAATACCAGAGAATATATTAGGCCTTGATAGCCTACAAGGTCAAATTCTGAAACCCTCTATTGGTGAATTCCACCTCCAAGTTAGAATAACAAAACCAGTGCTGAGGGGAAATGCCAGCTGGGAACCAATAAGCATACCATCCCTGAAAAGAACGGTACTTGCCAAACAATAAAAATTGCCCAAGAGGCACAAAGAAGATAAGAGAAACTATCCAAGAACCACATCCAGTGGGTATTTTATGCTTTGCCTATAGTACTTTCAATAGGCCATTATAGCTAATAGAAAGCCAGATGGCTCATGGCAGATTACAGTGAACTACCAAGAATTAAACAAGGTAATGCACCCATCCATGTGGCTGTGCCCAACACTGCCACCATCTAAAATACTTTGGCTATGGTCCTAAGAGTGTACCAGGCTGTGCTGTACTTACCGAATGCCTTTTTCAATATACTTCTGGCCACTAAGTCATAAGATTAGTTTGCCTTCATGGGGAGGGGCAACAATGGACTTGTCAAGGACTCCCCAAGATTACCTACATAGCCCAACTATATGTCATGGGATAGTAGCCAGAGACCTGTCCTTCTTTTTCTGGTCATCGATAAAATGGGCCCATTACATTGATTTAAGAAAAAAAAAAAAAGGTTAACTTGTATAGACTTTCCTCTGCTATCAGACATTGTAGACTTTGCTGGAACATCCGGTAAGAAATGAGAATGGACAGTGAACACACTGAAAATTCAAGTCCCAGGCCTTGGGAGTTTTGAAGAGTTGTTTGGTCAGGCAAGGTGCACATTGTCCCAAGGCTGTAATTTTTGAGGTACAAGTCTACCCAACCCCTAAATTACATGAAAGGGGTGCAAGCCTTTATAGGGATTTGGGTGTTTGAAAGATTTTTATGTCTCACTTAACACTTTGCCTCCATCCTTATACAGTCTGGTAAAGAAAGGGCATGTGTGGGACTGGGTTTCAGAGCAGCAAGCCACCTCTGCAAGGGCAGAAATACTGGTGAAACAGACTAAAACTCTGAGCATCTCCCAAGCAGGGCTACCATTGGAGTTAGATGCATTTATGATTCTGATAGATATACGTTGGTCTATGACAGAGACAACAGAAGAAGAGTATTCTCTTCTCCCAGAATTTTGGTCCCCGTTCTAGAAGGAAGCAGAAACCCAACATACCCCCACAGAGCAACAGCTCCTAACATTGTGCACAGTGCTCCTCCATGTACAGCCTCTTACGAAAGAATGGTAAACCATGGTAAGAACTTCCCTTTCTATCAAGGGGTGGATTAAAACTACATCCCATGGACCAACCTCCGCATGGTTCAAACCCCCACTTTGATTAAGTGACAAACTTACTTGCAACAGAGGAGCACCCTGTCCACCACCCCACTGTCTCTAAAACTGTGGATACTACAAAGCCCTATAGTGTATGTAGATCTTCTACACATTCTTATTCCACTTGTGGCCCCTGTGACCTGCCAGGAAGGAGCACAGGAAATTCCCACTTATGCCTGATCTACAGATTGGTCCAGCTAAGCCAATCTGTCCACATGAACTACAGTTGTTATTCAGAACCATCTGGATGGAAACAGGAACAACCCGAAACAGCCAGTGGGCTAAACTCAGAGCAGCTTGACTGGTGATCATCTGTGAGCCTTGGCTGTTAACCCTTTGCACTAACATCTGGGCTATTCTATTCTAAAGGCATTAGCCCTATGACTCAGGCAATGGGAAGTCAAAATATAGATGATCATAAATAAGCTTTTGTTGGGTCATAATATGTAAAAAAGGCATTTGGTTTCATCTACAAGAGCCTAAGGCAGTCCTCACTGTCTTCCATGTTCCCGTTCATAAGATATCAACTCTCCCTGGCAATCAGCAAGCTGATCTCTCACTGGGTATGAGCCCTAGCAACAGATCCATCATCACATACAGATTGGATAGAGAGAAAGAGTGGCCACCACAGTGCATGGATGAGATGTCATATTGCCAAGGATGCCTGATTGCTCTTAAAATACAGTGAGTTGGTTCATGCAGTAATAGCATGCCCTGTGTGTTCTAAACCATGCCCAAGGTAACTGTCAAAGGAGCTGGGGCCACCCACTAGAGTTGCCAACTGGTAATTGTCCCCCTCCCTGCAAGAAAGGATTCTAAATGTGTCTTGGCTCATGCAGACTCTGCATCTGGCCTAATCCAAGCTTCCCCCTATCGTTGTGCAAGTCAGGCTGCCACTATTAGGAGATTAAAGAAGCTGGGTACCATACATGAATAACCTTGTAGAATAAACAGTGATGGTGGTCACATTGCAAAGGTCATGATGTATAAGACTGAACAAAAGAAATGACAGTGAATGAAGGTTCCATCTCTTCTATAACCTGCAAGCAGCAGGGTTAATGGAAAAAAGAAAGGGAGAGAGACTATTAAAGCAACAGATTTTTTAAAATAAAGCAACTAGTTAAATTACTAACAGGTAAACTCACCTTGGTCAGGTGAATTAAAATACTATGGCAGGTTTTAATACATCTAAATGATCAACCAGTAGGACCTGTTGCCCCATTTGCCAGACTGGGGACCCCTACCTAGATACCCAATGCTGTAAAGGTATGGAAGTCAAGGGAAATAGCCATTGTCTCAACTCTGGCTCCCAACATGCTGTGCTGCTGATGGCACCAAACCACTTTATGCCCAGGAAAGGCATTATCTACTGGAATTTACAAGATGTCCCACTGGGATGGATGAGTTACTTTCTTCCCCTGGGTGATGGGGAACTATTTAGTCTCCTCTGGGATTCTATTGTCTTGCTACAAGTTGTAACTGTTGAAATGCACTTTAGCTGGAATAGAACACATAACATGGAAAGAAGGGAAAGGGTTTGGATCTTGGTCTGGCATGTCCCACGCCCATTCCAAGTCTTCATACCTGACAGTGCTGCTTCCTCTGCTTCCTCTGGCCAAGCCAACATGCATGGTATACAGAACCAAGTCAGATTCCTAAAGCTGCCAATTTCCCTTTCCTCAAGGCCAGGTGGACATGTTCTATTTTCCACTAATATAATTAATTTGGCTTCCATTTTTATCTCATCCATTGGTCTGAAAAACATTATACCATATATGGTATAATGTGTATATATATATATATGGCTTCTATGGTATGTATATATACATACCATAGAAGCCCTTACTAAATCTATGCAACAACCCTAAATGATTGCGGGCAAAGCCTGTCCTTATTGAACACTGAAATGTTTCTAATGAAAAATGCTATCTATTAAAATAGGATAGCCTGGGATACTATTATTGCCTTGCAAGGAGGCTCCTGTACCATTATCCCCCCCCCAAAAAAATGTTCATTCCTGAAAATTCTGCTAACGTATCATCTTTATTAAATCCCATAAAAACACAAGTGAATGCCCTGAGTGATCCAACTCCAGCCTAGGGGACACTTCATCAATCAATGGCTCCTGGTGGAAAAATTGTTATTTTGAGGATCATCTTAATCTGCTTCTCGTACGTTTGCCTATGTCGTTGCTATGGTTTCCACCTCCAATGCAGCCAGGTAGCCACCAAACAAACCACCTCCATGCTTGTAAACACCTTATGGGTGGCTCAGGGCACATGACAAAAGAGAAGGGCATAAAAGATTGCAAGCCCTGGTCATCAAGACGATGTGATGGCAAGCTGACCCTCAAACTGGACCCAGGCAATTAGAGGCTCCTCATTTCCATCCCATCCTTGGAATGTACCCTCTGCCTATCATTGCCACCGTGGAAGCTGCCCAAGGACACAGCCTTGAGAGAGTAAGTTGAGACCATCTGGATGGTATATATGATTACACCCGACTAAGACTTCTCTATAAATTTTAAGATCCTAGAAGGTGGGCATGGAGATCTACTCATTTTGTTGCCACCTAAGACAAGCCTCGTCTGTAAGTTCCCTTGCTTATTGAAATTGCCACCAGCAAATCTGGAGTGGCCCACTTCTCCCTTCAGTCTCTCTCTAACCTCCTTGAATAGGGAGGAGTTTTGGATTTCACCCAAGAAATTCCCAGGGTTGTAAAACAACACCAGAGTTAAGTGCATTTTTTTTTCAGAGAAAGGTAGAACAATAAAAACAAAAATCTATAAGAAGAGTTTCTACAGCGTGTTTAGAGGACAGGAAAATTCCCTCCTTTGAGGAATTGAGCCTCTTCCCCTAAAGGCTGAGATCACTCTCCTAGCAAAGCAGCCTGCCTGTTGGCTGAGGCAATTTTAAGACCGGGTTGGCATTTCCAACCAAGCTTAAGAAGCTCGTCGGAGGGGGTGTGCAGTCTGGAGTTTAGATAAGATTTCCCAGAGGTTTTAGTTGTTCTTCACTTATTTCAACTTGGCTTTCTCCTTAGCTGGCTCCTACGTAGCGTTTCGAGCTTGTGTTACTATCCTGGTTTTCAATAGTATCAAATCCTAGAGTCGTCTATAAAACTGCACTGCTGTGCCGCACATAGAAAAACATATTTTTGCATCTCCTGCCACGGAATAGGACTCTAAAAACTGTCGGTCTCAGAAATGCCTCAACCCTTCAGTGTTCCAAGCAGTGGGCCTGTCACTTTCCTTCCATTTTATAGCTTTTAGAAAATGGAGTACTGATTTAGTCAGGCTCTGGGGCTAAATTCTCTTCCGTCAGTGTGTTTTTCCTAGCACAGTGCATTCATAAATGCAGGTAAAAGAATAACCTCCCCAGAAGAGAACTATAAGATGGTTTTCTAGCTGAGGCGCCAGTATAATTTGACTCTAAATGCAACTCAAGGCAATCACTTATCAAGTCTCATCACTCAGTTTTATATTCACATTTCTCAGATATTTTCTTAAACCTGAGAGTGACCTTTTTTCTCAGTGTAGACTTTGCCCCTGTCCCATCACTTTGCATCCATTTTACCTCAGCCACACTCACAAATCAGCTGCACCCAGACTCCAGGTCTGAATCTTGCACATCGAAAGTCCTCCCTGTGGTCACAACCCTGGGGCCCCCCGCAGCTGCATCCCACACACCGGAACAGTGGCCCTTCGACATAACAGCTTCGGGTCACAGAGCCATCCCATGCCCTAGCCTCCTTCAGCAATGTCAGGGGCTGCCTTCCAGCCAGACCCCACAATCAAAAAGTGAGCTACATTCACACCACAATCCTTGATAGTTCTCGACTCTTGCTTAGTCCCCTGCCTCTCCATTCCAGATTCTGTTCTCTTCCTTCGGCCTCACGGGAGGAAGAGCAGAGCTAGGAGACAATTGTTTGGTCACCTGGCCTGGCCCTTGCACACTTCTGACCTTCCTCTGTGTGTTCCAGGCTTTTCAGCAACCTCGAAATCGCCTCTAATCTTCTGCACACTGGCTCCAACTCTCCTCATTTTCTCCTTGGTAAATGCCCTATGTGAGAAAACAGAAAAGAGCTGGCGTGAATTCCCGCAAGTTCTTTCCTTCCCATGCTGAATGGTTTTTGTTCAGCTTTTGTTCACTCTTATTTTATCACCTTCCATAAAACTTCTTTCCAGGAATGCCTCCTCCACTTGTGTGCTTTGTCCCATCTGTTGGAGGGAGGCTCAGGGGAAGGAAGATTCCAATGGGAGGAAGGCATGAGCTGGGGAAGAGACTCTCTGCTTGTGACCATTACAGAGGCATCCAGAAATTACACCAGGACTCACTGTCACCAAAAAGCCAGGTTTAAAGGCTTTGCTAGAATGAGATCTCTCTCAAGAAGGAGCTGGAGTGGACATGTTCTGGCTGTCCACCACCAGTTCTTCTTTCCTTGGGTAAAGGAGAACTCACCCTATTTTTTTCTTTAGGAAATCAACTCTTCTGAAGATTTGGTGGGACTCCTGATCAAGACACCCCACTCCACTCTTGCCAAAGGATGGGCAAATGACCCCAGGTTGGCTGACTCATTAGCAGAATGGAATATGAACTGGTGACCTGATTCATGCTCACAGTAAAAAGATGACTGTTTCTGGAGACAAATGCCCAGTCCGGCTCTGAGGTCTAGTTCTTCTACTTTCCTTTCAATTCCATTGAGCTATTCTATGTACTTCAAAAAAATGTCTTTCTGAATTAAATTACTCCAAATCAGTTTATATTTTTTGCAAAAAATTCTCAGTCTCATGGCACTTGAATGAATGAAGGTAATACGGTATTGAAGAAAAGCACTGGGTCAAGAGACAAAGCCGTGGCTCTCCTTCTAGATCTGCTACAGACAGCTGCAGTTTATTTGTTCCTATCTTGCTTTATCTTCAGAATGAGACTCTCACCTGGAGAGGGCATATCCAGATTTCTCAGGTGGATTTTTAAAACTATACACACTCATTCCCCATGCAAATTCTGTCAAAAGTCTCTCTCTTGTCAACACCGCTCCCATGTGCTGCCTTACCGCTGGCAATTAAAGTCCACTGAACCTCCATTCCTAACAGAAGTGTATTCTAATCCTCAGAGGTGTTGGGTGGAAAATACTCTGCTGGACTAGTATATTTCCAAAAGTCCTTCTAGGTCTGACACCCTTTGAACCAATGCAACACGTTTTTAAAAATACAACTGTTTAGACAGGTTATGAAAGAAAATTTAAAGCAAAAGCAGATGGAGGTCTAGGAATAGAAACAGGAATCAAATCTCAAAAATTGGAGGAATAGTTTTGTAAGATTTTTGATGTGAGTTGCTTTAAGTACGATGATAAAACTTGAAGCAAATGTATTCATTAGGACTCAATGAGAGTCTTCATATTTTAATTTCCCAGCGCAGAGGGCTTCAATTTTGTGAAAAGACTACTTAGCTTGAAAAAATTCCTTGGTGTTTCTTTAACACACTCTGGGTTTAGAAAATTTCTACTGCATTAAATATTAAGACCGTCAATTTGCTCATTAAAAAAACTAACATCCAGTGTCAAAAAGAAAACATTTTTGAGAAGTCTAACTGAATGCTACTATTCTAAAAGAACGTGGTACCAAAACTTTCTGAATAATTTGTTTTTCATTAATGAAACGTGTAACAAATGTGAATGATACAAAAGGAAAATAGTTCAAATAAACCAAATATACACTAATGAGCTAAAATTAAACATGAATTAAACATTGCATAGTTAAATGTTAAAGAAATATCTAAATAAAAATTTAAATATAAATTTTAACAAAAGTCATCATTTCTGTTCTGTATTGCTGGTTTCTTTCAATGGAGAAATGTTAAGAACACTGAAATCAAAATCATAGTCGCTGACTGCCACTCAGTTTTGACATGATCAACTCCTAAGAGTCCAATTAATTATTTATAATGAATATACTTTAATTAAGTCATCAGTCATTTTTCTATTCTCTTTCTCCCTTACATTCACACACATACACACCACCCCCATAGTATTCAGGCCAACAATAATTGCTCTATTTTGGCACTTAAAAGAGCATACTCTTTGATATGATATTCTCTGCCCCTAAAATTGCTTAGGATCATATGGAATAGACCCATATGCTTATGATGTTCTGCAATTTCTGCAAACTGTTCACCATATGTTCATACTGGAAATTTTAAAATTATGTTTTATCCTTGCTACATCGATAATTTCAGAGGCTGGTGCATGCATATAATTATAACTTCATCCTCTTCATTGCTTTTTGTATACCTTTTATAAGTTCTTTTTATATAACAGGTAAGAAACATTCGTTCAAAGAAACGAGGTAATTAAAAGTTAAGAGCTAATCATGAATCTAACTAGTTCCTTACCTTGGCAGTGAACATCCACTTAGGAAACTTCTAATTATTTCAACAATAATTACATTGGCAGGAGGACAATGGAATATGTAATTTATGATCATAATTACACCATTTAACTGTATCTCACCTAAGCAAATCTTTGTGAGACCTGATGCTTGGTAATACTCTGGCTTACATCAGAGTTTTATCACTCAGTTTGTTTTGCAAGTTTCATTCACTATTTCATCAATGGGGGATAAAATACAGTATATAACATGCTATAAATGGACAACGAAGTACGAAAGGAGAAACATGATACTTTTTGTGAGAACATTATATTACATAGTTTCATTCATGATGCACTCAAATTTTACATCTTGCTTTTTGCTTAGCGCTGGATAACAAAAGATTTTTCTGTACTGTTGTTTAATTTTGGGGAAGTGATGGAGGGAGTTTTTTTTACCATTGTGTTTATAAATTTGTTTAAGGACCCCAGGGGAAAAAAGCATTGCAGGACAATTTTAATTTCTATGGAAGGTTGTGGGGAAAATTAGAGAAATGTTTATTTAAAAAATTCAAAGATAACCATTTAAGAGAAGATGTAAAAATCTTTTACATCTCAGTTGGAGGTAAGAAAAAAAAGCAGAAAATATAGGAAAGGGTAAACAGAAAACTGAAAGAAGATGGTATAAAGTTCAAACGTGCTAGTGATAACAACAAATATAAGTGGATAAGGTTTTAAATGTAGATAGTATCAGATTTGGATTAAAAATAAAGAGATATGTGCTATCTGTGAGAAATATATCTGAAGTAAAAGACAGTTTTAAAACAAGATAACCCAGAAAGATACACCTGACAAATACTAACAAAATAACATTACTATCAGATAAAGGAGTAATTTAAGGAGAAAAAGTTACCAAAAGAAATAATAGGAAATGCTACACTATGATTTTTTTTTCTTTCTTTCTTTCTTTCTTTTTCTTTCTTTCTTTCTTTAAGAATTCTTTATTTATTTGAGAAAGAGACAGAGCCCATGCTTGGGCCATGCACACACATGTGTACACACATAAGGGGGTGGTGAGGGGAAGACAGAGAGGGAGAGAAAATCCCAAGCAGACTCTGCACTAAACACAGAACCCAGCTCAGGGTAGATCCCATGAAGCATGAGATCATGACCTGAGTCGTGAATACTGAGTTGAATACTTAACCAACCCAGTTGCCCCTTTTTTTACTTCTTTTTTTTTTTTTTTAAATAAACCTACACCCATCATGGGGCTCAAATTCAACCACAAGATCAAGAGTCACATGCTCTACAGACTGAGCCAGCCAGGTACCCCGACAGTATGATTTTTCTAAAAACCATACCATTGGGGCCTCTGGGTGACTCAGTCGTTAAGCATCTGCCTTCAGCTCAGGTCATGATCTCGTAATCCTGGGATTGAGTCCCACATTGAGTTTCCTGCTCGGTGGGGAGCCTATTCTCCCTGTCCCACTCCCCCTTCTTGTGTTCCCTCTCTCGCTATGAAATAAATAAATAAATTATAAAAATAAAAAGCCATATCTTCAAACTATATAAGTGAAAACCAATAGAATTATAAATGTTTAACAAATCTATAAAAGTATAGATTTAATAACATATATATATATATATTTCTGTTTAATTTACTATTTTTAACAGGTAAATTGAATCTGTACTTTTGTGGATATATATTCTATATCATCTATTATTTTTATAGTAGATAAAATATATATGTGTGTGTGTGTGTGTGCATGTGTGTGATTAGACATTAGTTTAAAATACCTGAAAATACCAGTTTTATACTTTTCATAGTTAGAATACTTTATTTTTTCTGTATTTTTTTAATAAGTCAAAGAATTTCTCCTTATAGGTGTGTCATATATTTTTGTCAATTTTTTGTGCAAAAGCTATAAAGAATTGGTTATCTTTAGGTCATTGGAAACCAGAAGTGTTACTCAAACTGTTCCATGTCACTTAAACTTGGGCCATTTTACCCTCCTCAGGAAGCTACTAGCCATCAGAAAAAGTGAGAACCTTCTGGCAGGGGTCAAAAATGGCTGCACTCCCTCAAGCACTGCCTGAGTGAGTGAACACAGCACAGGTTACACCAGCCGTGGTCTGCAGGGGCAGCTTCCATCAAGAAGCCCAAAGCAGAACCAGCCCTTTCACACCTAGGTGAATACCAACCAGCCACCAGCTGCCTTACAACTAAAACCAGCAAAAAGCCAGCACCCTATCCCACCCCTTCAGGACATAAACTTTACCTTAATTCCAAATATCATATCAGGCAGGAAGACACAGAATAGGGAAAGCCTGATGGTGACTGTAGCTTTGAATTGACTATATACTCGTCCGAGACAGCTTGTTTTAAACTAAAGGAAATTACTAAACTGGGACAGAAAGAAATAGCAGGAATTGGAAAATTTTTAATTCAAGTTATTTATACACTAATGCCTCGCAGGGTATGGTCTCTTCAGAAAAAGTAGATAAGTTATAAAAAAATAAGTAAAGCATACAGAAGTGTAGGAGTATAAATCATTACACAGTCTATATCACACCGTGAATATATAATTCGCAATAGGCATCCTGTGTTCCTAGAAGTATTATAACTATGTGTGGTCCCTCTTGGATACAGCTGTAGATACATATAGGTCTATTATGGTAGATATTATAGTAGTATATTATAGTAGATCTATTTATTTATCTAATACAGTTATATAGCTATATATGGTACAGGATAGTATGTAGACTATGTAGACAAGCTTGTATGTTTTCTCATATGTAAAATTTCAATTAAAAACTAAATTAATATATATTATATATTATATAAATTATATATTTATTATATTTATATAATATATTTATACATAAATATATTATATAAATTATAAAATATATAAATTAAATTAATAATTTAATAATTAAAGAATTAATTAGGTTTAATTAAAAATTAAAAACTAAGTCATTTTCTGAGTTTTGTAATATTTTATGGAAGTAAAATTGCAGTGAGAATAAACATTTTAAAGATTCATGATAGTTTGCCAAACTAGCTATACTTTATCTAAACCAGTTCATTCTTGTAAAACAGCCAGGTATTTGGAATGATATAGAATAGAGTAAGAGGCCATACCAGTCTAGAATGTCATTTGTCGTCATTTATACTTTCATGGTTGGGAAAGCTGGATTTCGGGGGCTTGTTTTCTTCTTCTAAGGTATTTGCTCTCTACAAAGAAAGACACCAGACACTAGCTGGAAGGTAGCACTGCATGTTTCCTTCATGTCATCTTCGGTTGGCCAGGCTCAAATATATGCCTTTCCACTTAAATAGACTGTAATTAATTTAAGTATCATTATTAAGTACTTTCCACACCAAGTTTCAAATACTATCAGCTGCATGTGGCTCATGGAGATTAATGCTTTCTCTTCAACCAAAATTTATTAACTTAGATATTTTAAATTTTGTATATAAAGACCTTTGTAGGAATTCAAATGTAAAAAATAATATTAAAATGAGCCTGGTGGTGGGTATTATGGAGAGCACATATTGCATGGAGCACTGGTTGTGATGTATAAACAACGAACACTGAAAAAATAAAATAAAGTTAAAAAGAATAACAATAATAATAATAAAATGAAAAATAATTGTGAATAAATTTTGTAAAGAATGTGGCAATATTTACTATATGCTACCTTCAGGAGCTTCCACTGAATTTTTCTACTGTTGATATTCTAGGCATCAAACAGCAATCCCTATCCTTTCAGGAAATAATCAATTCAGTATTGGTTGAAGTTCACAGAAGGGACAGAGTTGGAGCCATCATTTTTTCCTCCTTGTTTCACTTTGTTCTTTCAATTAGAATCATGGAGGTCTTCACACTGTTCCCTTTGCATGTGATCATCCATACTGTGAATCAGGCTTTGAACTTTGAATTTATTCCCGTGGGTTTACAGATAGCTCTCTCCTCTGGCAGTACAGTCTCTCAAAACCAGATTTGTACTGAAATGTCTTAATTTTCACAATTAACATTGTACAACACATTATTCTAAGTATTTGGATGGATTAATATAATTTCTAGAGATGAGACAGTAGAGAGAAGTATTAAATATGTGTAGGAAAACAATGCAAAAACAAACACAACTAGGCATTCTTGAAATCACCTAGAAAGGAAAATACACACACAGTTATACACAGATTTTTCTCTTTTGCAAGGACACTATATAAAAATTTGAACATCAATTTCTTTTACTCTGGAGTTTCTTCAGCATTAAATTGAAAAATTAGGCGAGGCCAACAATTGAAATGAAATTTATTTTTTTTAAAGATTTTATTTATTTATTTGACAGACAGAGATCACAAGTAGGTAGAGAGGCAGGCAGAGAGAGAGGGGGAAGCAGGCTTCCCGCTGAGCAGAGAGCCGGATGCAGGGCTCAATCCCAGGACCCTGGGATCATGATCTGAGCTGAAGGCAGAGGCTTTAACCCACTGAGCCATCCAGGTGCCCCAAAATGAAATTTAATTTTTTAAAATATCTTTTAAATATTTTACATGTGACATTTCAATTTTTAATGCACATTTGTATTCCCTTGCTTTCATCCATTCTCTTAATTGACTTCAAAGAGACTATATTTTATTTAATATCTGTTTACATCTTCCAAAAATCTCTGGATCATTCTGAAAATGTACTCAAAGATGACCTTACTGATCAAAAAGATTCTCTTCTTCAATTTAAGAGTGCAGATATACATTTCATTCTGAATAGTATCAAGCTTTGAAAAGAGAAGCAACATTCTCCTTTATACTTGGTGGCAATTTTTGTTTTGTATAATCATTCATGGAGTTCAAAGAAATTTTCTTCCACAGAGAACAGAAGTATTCCTGACTTAGCATTGTTTAAATGAATTTCATCCTGCTGCTTCTGGCAACCTTAGAGAGCCAGCATTATGTCCCCACGTCTCCCAGAGCTAATACAATATTGTTTCTATAAGACCAGTGAATGAGAGATAAGGTAAAGAGAATCAGGCATGTGGAGCTTGAAAGGGAAGATAGCAATGTTAAATAGGGTGGCAAATTCTGAAGAAGTCTTTTTCTAGGGACAGAGTGTAACAAGTAGAGGGAACTGCTATTGGGAAGGCCATAGGCAGGAGGGTTCAGGGTCCTCCTCTGCATATCTGAGGAGCAACAGGCTTCCTCTGCTGGAGCAAAGTAAGTCATGGGAGAGTGTAGCAGAAGAGGTTGTCTGGTTGTCTGGAGGTAATGGAGGTGAAGGAGGTAGAGTTTCAAGGCCCTTGTAAAGAATTGGCTTCTGGTCTTGTTGAATTTGAGAGCCAGTGGAGGGGTAAGCAGAGGAATGATACTTGCAAATCTGACTTTTCTATTACAGGGGCAAGGGTGAAAGAATGGAGACCAATTAGGACACAGCTGAAGTCATACAGGACAAAAAAATGGCAGATATCTTCTCAGCAGATTGTATTTTTCAATATAAAACACGCCTCTTTGTCCTCTTCAATTCAAAGCCTTTGACTTGAATTTTCATTTACCCAACTTTATTAAATGTCCACATCTACTTCCTCATGCTAACTATTTGCTGGAAATCTCTTTTTCCAATACTTTATTCTCAACTTTGAATGACATTTTGCTAAATGTGTTTCTTAATCCAGGGAAGAGATCAATCTTTAGTTTACCCAATCTAAGAGTATATCTTAATTCCATTAACATTTACTTAAATATGAATATTTAAATTATTTTTTACCATTTTATCTTGTACTTCCTGTTTATTATGTTTTCTTATTTTCTTTGGTTTTCTTCTTTTTCTCCAACTTTCTGCATTGATAGTTTTGTTTCTTTTTATTGTTTCATTCCTTCATATCCTTTGGAGGTCCAAACGTTATGCATCTTAATCCCACTGTTTCATCTGGCAGCCCTCAAAATTTAAATTTGCATTTTCTTAAAAAAACAAAAAAAATATTTTAATTAATGGTGATTTCCTTTTTCCTTTTATCTTATATCATCCTTCCTTAGTTTTCACATTATCTCTCTGTGATTTTGAGAAAGTATTCCCCCTTTTCACATGCTCACGTACTTAACCTTCACTTGTCTTCCCCACTCTGAAGGCATTTCATCCATACCCATCTCATTTTTGGTACAACAGAGCCCTTCCTTCCGGTGAAGTTGTTAATCTATTACTTTGAATAGCATTGAATATCCAGATGTATCTCTCTCTTTCAATATACAGTAGCTATTCTTCATGGTGGGAGAATCAGCCTAATTTTAGGAAAGAGAACAATTATCCACATCACACAAAATTATATAATTCTTCTTGATTATAATTTATAATGCATACACACTCTCACATACATATTTTATTATGCATCTTTGGGCTTTATTTGAGGAAAAATGGTTTTTCTTCCCTTGCTGTGGCAGACTGTTTCACATGTTTTGTTAACACAGTGAGGAAGACAAGATACTTCAGAAGACCTTAACATTCACATGCAATGCTGATACCTCATCTTCATTGCACATTAAAAGTCTCAAGAACCATTTGGAAGACTGCAGAGGCAGACACCATATTTTCTTTGCTCCAGTACTTCCTTTCATAAAACTAGAGAGTAACCCAGCTGTTAGTGTTGAAAAGTTATCCTTAGGGAAGTGCTGCTTTCAAATTGAGCAGAGTTTCCTTAAAACCACATTTCCAGATAGTACAGGAGAGTTCATAATCAAAACTGAGTTTTTCCATTAGGTTTTCCATTGAGAAGCAGTTCAATCAATAAATGATCTTTGATCACTAGATTCTCAAATTATTCTCAAATACTATCTACACAAATGTTAATTCACAGTAATTTGATAGTTTCAATAAAAAGCCAAAATTTTGTAAAGGGGAAAAAACAAAACAAAATCTCTCTTTAGCCCTAGCCTTTTTCTGTCAATATTAGCTATCTTTCTGTTTTTATTAAGCTGTTTTCATTTCCTAAAATGTTTTTCACCTTATCCATCCAATCTAGCCATTACTTATCACATTACAGCTTATTTTAGTTGTTAAGTAAAACATTTTCCATAGTCTGACATACTTTAATCTGTCCCTTAATCCACTTTTTTGACTGTCTAATCTCTTTCCCTATTGAAAGCAAAGGTCTTTTATATTATTTGATTCCATATTCCATATGCACTTACAGCAAGTCTTGGCATATATACTAGATGCTTAATGTATGTTTCTCAAAATATAGAGAATACTACAATAGTTCAAATTTAAAACTTTAATTTTATCACCGTATACTTAGGAAAAATAAAATTATGAGATAAAATATACTAGATTTTTAAACATTTGCAGAACTTAGATTTATTTATTCCCCTTAACTATCTTTAAGATGGTAAAAAATGAAAATATAAGATTTTAATATATTTTAAGGAATGATATATTCACATCATTGCAAAAAAAAATGAATGTCTTGTATAAATATTACTGATGATGTTTTGTAAAACAGGAACATATTTTTAACCCTTTTTTATAAAAGAGTTGATAGATTTGTTTTTTAAGTAAAAAGCATATATGATTGTGATATTTTAATTTGATTGAAAGTCAAATACCCTAAAAAATTGTTCTGTGTGACTAATAGAATTCTTTGACACAGGTTAAAAAGATATTTGAGGGGGGCGCCTGGGTGGCTCAGTGGGTTAGGGCCTCTGCCTTTGGCTCAGGTCATGATCTCAGGGTCCTGGGATCGAGCCCCGAATCGGGCTCTCTGCTCGGCGGGTGGCCTGCTTCCTCCTCTCCCTCTGCCTGCCTCTCTGCCTACTTGTGATCTCTCTCTCTGTCAAATACATAAATAAAATCTTAAAAAAAAAAAAAAGATATTTGAGGAAAACAAAAGAAACAAATAATCCCCAAAGGTCAAAAAAGATAATTGTATCAACATCTTTCAGTAGGGAAGCTGAAAGTTTAAAAAAAATCATAGATAGCATATAAGGCAAAACTTAGTAATAATATAAAACAGAAGATAAGTGGAATGAAATTTCTTCTTTTCCCATCTCCATCTGTCTGATATCTTAGATTAGATATTTTAAAAGCAGTGAATTTGCTTGTCTTCAATTAAAAATGAATATGAAAAATGAACTACCAAAATTACTGCCAAATTAACTGGTGCTAAGGAACTAAATCTAGGCGCAGAAAAATGCTGAAAAAAATATTTAGTTTCAACTTCAGACAGAAATTCTTTTAGTAAAATATAAAATTATCATACAAAACATGAATGCTAAAATAATGATTTATACAATCTGAGGCTTTTCCAGGTATGTTACCAGAGTTTAAACATCAGAGTTTAAAGAAAAATAGAGTTTGTGGTTTCTAGGTATGTTACCAGCGTTTAAACATCAAAGTTTAAAGAAAAATAGAGTTTGTGGTTTCCCATTGGCTCATTGTGGTGACCTAACTTCAAATTCTCCCACATATACTCCCCTCCAAAACATTTATATCAAAAACAGCAGCAAATGACATCACCCATACCCTATGACAACACGAAGGAGGTAGAGGATATTGAAAAATTTTATTTAGATGTAAGTAAACATTATCCGGGTTAAAAATCAGGGTAGAGGGTCAGATAGGGATGATGCAGAAGGGAACATAATACACTAGAATCCTAGTCGTAGTATAAGAGTGACTAAGGTTTGCCCCCAGGAGGGAAGGGTAGTATCTTGGAGAATACCATGAAAAGATCTAAAACCAAGTATATGAGAGCACTGACAATAGGGAGTAAAAAGAGAGCATCTTAAAAAGTGCACAGGACCAGCAGAGACACCCTGAGGAACGCACTGGTTCTGGGAAGAACATGACAGATTTGTCATGAAAATGCTTCCCAGAGGCTTAGTGGTGATGAGAAAGAAGGAAGCGTCTGATGATAATGCCTTTATAGATACAAAATATTATCAAAGAATCAGAAGAAGAAAGACTCTCTCCAAAATGCACCCTTTATTAAAGAATTTGTGCTTCATAGACAAAAGCGCTCTTGAATTAAGAAGATAAGTAGGGACAACTGCGTGGCTCAGTTGGCTAAGCATCTGACTATGGCTTAGACCAGGATCTCAAGATCCTGGTATAGAGCCCTACTTCAGTCTGCTTGCTCAGCAGGGAGTCTGTTTCTCCCTCCCCCTCTGCCACTCCCCCTATTATGGAAACCAAGTTTCCACAATTTCCGCCCAAACCCAGATTCCCCAGTCTAGAGAATCCCCTTTTATTTCTAATACAGGAAAACCCAATGCAGCTAATAATGAACAAATAAACAAAATTCTCAATATCTACACAAAGTAACTTCAATGTGGGGGCTTGGGGAGTAGGGAAGGAAAAAATGAAGCAAGATGGGATTGGGAGGGAGACAAACCATAAGAGACTCTTAATCTCACAAAACAAACTGAGGGCTGCTGCGGGAAGGGGGTTGGGAGAGGGTGGTTGGGTTATGGACACTGGGGAGGGTATGTGCTATGGTGAGTGCTGTGAAGTGTGTAAACCCGGCGATTCACAGACCTGTACGCCTGGGGCTAATAATACATTATATGTTAATAAAAATTAAAAAAATTTTAAAAATGAAACAGAAAATGAGAATGAAAAGTTTTGAGTATATAGAAACACCAAAAATAGGATGAAAAAGAAAAAACTGTAAGGCAACACTACTACATACAATTCACTAATTCATACAAATGATATTAAAAGGTAGTTGTATATATGAAAAAATGCCATTAACTAAAATTCTGAAATGAAGGATTAGGTATGGACAAACAATAGGACAATGTCAAACAGGGATTAAACAAACTAGGGGGAAAGAGAAGACAAATTAATCTTGAAATTAAGATTGAGTTATACCCTGACTGAAAACACAGTTAAGGTAGATATATTTTTTAAAAAATTGAAATAACTTAGAAAACCAAAGGAAAAGAAAAAAGCAAAGTGGATTAGAGTAAAATTCATAGTTTTGGAATTTAGACCATAAAGATCTAATGTACATAAGATTAGAGAAAGAAGAAAAGAAAAAGAATAGGGCAAAAATAATAATAATAATATAAATTATGCATATACCTTTTTATAAAGGCCCATTGTGTTTCCGGCAAACATGATACACAATGGTCAACTCCAAGGCATAGCCCAGTAAAATGATTAAACTTTAAAGATAAAGAAAAATACAAACCTCTTGGTTTTCAGGCAAAATACCAAATTACTTATAAAGAAAAGAAATCAGGAGGTATTAGACTTTTAGACAGTAAATAAAATAAAAACTTTCAAGAATTCATGAAAAAATTTTTAGCTAAGGTTTTTATATCCAGCCAAATTTTCCTTTAATGTCAAACATATAGAAAAATAGTGTTAAGCATATAAGATATGAGTTACTATTTTGCTTATGAGCCCTTATGAGAAATCTACTAAAGGATGAGTTTAATGAGAAGATTGGGGAAATTGCAACTGAAGAATTGTGTTAAGGATTGATTATACTTAATTATAAATGTAAGATGAAAGTGAGATCTAGATGAAGCTGGAAGTATAACATGTATATGTTATAGGCTCAGATAACATACAAATAATAGAATTAAAAAAAGGAGAAGAGAGAAGGGAAAGAACAAGTGGAAAGAAGTATGAATTATTTCATTGCCTCAGATGTACTAAATAAGAGTCAAAGGATAGTACATAAAGCTGATAAATTAAACAATAAAAAACCATAAAAAAAGAACTAAGGTCAGTATTTATAGGTATTAATATAGAGAAAACTATCAGAACATGAATACAAGTCTTTCTAAATAGCAAAAGAAATACAAAAACACAACCATTAACAGAGCACACAATGTAAGACATATAGTAATTACAGCAAGGCATGCAGAAAATAGAAGTTAAGCTATTTGACTTAGCTGAAACTAAACACATTTGATGAATCACTAATTTAAATGCAAATGGACTTTAATCTATTCATTAAAAGAGACTTATTTTTAGATTGGCTCACATAAAAAGTCTAATTTTATGCTATATTTAAGAGATGCACTTTGTTTTGATGTATCAGGTTTTTTGTTTAGTGTGTTCATGAATTATATATTTCCACTTTCTACTTTCAGTCTTTCTTTGTTCTTAAATTGTGTTCTTTATAAGCAGAATATAGTTGGGTTTTTTTAACCTAGTCTGACAGGTTTTTTCATCTATTTACAATACTTAGTCTATTTATATACAATGTAATTAATATATTTGGGTGGTTGAACTTATCATGATATTTTTTTATTTGTCCCACATTTTCTTTTCTTAACTTATACTTTGTTTTGTTTTTCTGTTTTCTTCTTTTGGATTAATCAGGTTTTTTTCTGCTAATCATTCCACCTTCCCTCCATCTACTGATTAGTTTGTTGGTTACATGTATTTAAACTGTTTTTAAAATGATTATCCTAAGGGTTAGATATTTTTATATATCCAATTATTCATGTATTTTAAACCTCACAATAATTACTTTTGTTGTTTTAAACAGTGAAAGTTCCTGCACATTTAACCACATATATACTGTTTACTCTTCATTCTTTCTCTGTGTATGTTGTTTCAACTGGAATCATATCCATTCTACCTGAAGAACACACTGTAGTATTTCTTTTATTGCATTTCTTCTTTGAAAATATTAAATTAAATTAAATCTTTGGCTTGATAGTTTTTGTCATTTTTGGAAAATTCTCTAACAATATCTCTTTAAAAAAATTTTTTTTCTGTTCTACTTTCTCCTTTTTTTCTGGGACACAAAATATACGCAGGGTAGCTCTTTCCACCATTTTCTATTGGCCTCCTCTCTGTATTTTCTATTTTTTCCCTTTGCCCTTGAATCTGAATGTTTTTTACCACTGTATTTATTTTACACTTCACCAGCTTTTTCTACTCTGTCTAATCTGTTATATACCCTATAGCAAACTTTTAATTTAAGCAATAATATTTATTTCTGGGGTTTCTGTTTGATTTTTAAAAATAGAATCTAGTTTTCTAATTAAATATCCATCTTTTTATCTACTGTCTTGAAAATACTAATCATAGTTATTTTTTAAATTGAAATAATTCATATAACATAAAAATCACCAACTTAAAGTGTACAATTTGTGGTTGTGAGTATTCTGGCTATGCTGTCCAAACATCACCAGTGTCTAATTCCATGTTAGTCCAATTCTATCCTCAAAAGAAACTCCATTCCTACTAGCATTCACCCTATTCTTCCTGGCCTCTCCTCTCTCAACCTCTAATCTATCTTGTGTCTATGGATTTGACTATTCTAGATATTTCATATAAGTTACTCATTCAATAACTGTCTTTTTGTGTCTCAAGTTTCTTCCACATTGTAGAATGTTCCTTTTTAAGACCAAGTCTTAAAATGTCATAAAAGTGAAAAAATGCAAGTTTATTGCATTTTATGAATATACTCCTTTTGTTTATTCATCAGTTACTGGATATTTTTATTACCATTTGCAAATAGTGTTACTGTGAACATTCATGGACACATTTTGTGTGAACATATGTTTTCTATTCCCTTGGGGATGTATTGGGTCTTATGGTAATGCTGTGCTTAACATTTTGAGGAATGCCCAAACTTTTCAACAGTAGCTACACCATTTTACATTCCTACCAGCAATATATTAGAGTTTCTGTTTCTGCACATGCACATCCACTTGCTACTGGATTTTCTTTTGATTATAGCCATCCTCCTGGGTGTACAATGGTACCTCTTTGTGGTTTTGATTTGTATTTACATAATAGCTAAAGATATTGACCATTTTTTTCATGTGTTTATTGGCTATTTATATATACTCTTTGGAGAACTGACTATTCAAATCAATTGCCCATTTTTAAATTGAATTATTTATCTTTATTTGTTCATTTGTATTCACTTTTATTTCTGTTCCTTGAAGTGGGTAACCTCAATTGACCTATCTTCAGGTTCACTGATGCATTTTTCTGCCTGCGCAGACCTATTGTTGAGCCATTCAAGTGAATTTTCATTTCCGTTTCAGTCTCCAACTCCAGAGTTTCTATTTGGTTTCTCTTTATACTTTCTACCTCTTTATTGATATTCTTTCTTTAGAGAGTGTTTTCAAACTTTCCTTGAGTTCTTCAGGATTCCTTCAATTCTTTACTTCTCTGGGTTTCTTAAGTTTTTTTGATATATTTAAAATAGCTGATTTAAAGTTATTTTTATTTTTTTCCTAGAAAATCCAATGGGCTTCCTTAGAAAAAAAACTGCTATGATTGTTCCTTTCCTATACATAAACCATACTTTCTTGTTTCTTTGGATATCTCATGATTTTTTGTTGAAAACTGGACATTTTTAATATTACAAATGTGGCAACTCTGGAAACAAAATGCCCCCCCCCCAACCTTGGTTTGCTATTCTTGTGCTTATTATGGTTGTTGTTTATTTATTTCATGAATTTTCTAGACTAATTCTCTAAAATATTTATCCTTTGTTGTATATGACTATTTAAGTATCTATATTCCATTAGCTTAGTAGTCAGGTAATGATTAGATTAAAATGTCTTTAAATGCCTAGAGCCAAAACATTTCCCAATCTCTACCAAAGGGCTCTGTGTGTGCATAGGGAGTTTACAACTCTGCCTTCACCTTCTCTTCCTGTTTCCTTAACCTCAAGATCAGCCATGGGTAAAAGCTTAGGACTTTTTCAGGTTTTCCTGAGTTTAGCCCTAGGTATGTATGTGTTCTAGAAGATGCCTTTAAGAATATGTCAGAGCTTATGGACATGTTTTGCACCTGCATTTTCTCCCAAGTGTTTGTTTAGTCTATTGTTTGCCTCAATGATATTTATCACCTTAGGCAGCAATAGCTAAAATATTTGTTTGTAAATGACCCCAATTAGCAGCCTTAGCACTGTTCTGGTTTTAGTCAGGTGAAATAATGATAAGCCTTTTGAGCCACTCTTCCAGGGGAGCCACCAGGCCAACCAAAACAAATTATAATTCTTTGTAAATCAAGTCCACCTGCTCTTTCCAGTATTGTAAACCTGGGCTGTTGTTTTTAGACATACTGCTGAGCTGAGAAAGAGCACATGGGATTGGGAAACTTAAAATGCCACAGAGCTCATTGTGCTTACTTTCATTCAACGATTTTTCTTGAATAAATGCCCCCCAGGCCAGCAAGCCTTTGGTTAATTTCCAAAGTTCTTAAAATTCTGACAGTTTGGGCCAATCTTTAAATTTGCTTTTATGGAAAAGTAAACCTTCAGAGTTCCTTACTCCACTATTTTCATGACATAATTCTAATTAAAATTAATTAAAGCCTATATCTCCATTTAGCAATTTTAAATTAAATTTTAATTTTAATTTTATTTAATATATATAATATATATTAATACATATAAATTTTATTTAACATATATATTTAAGTTTTAAATTTTATATCTCCATTTAGCAATTTTAAAAAGCCTACAAATTCTTTTTTTTTTTTTTTAAGATTTTATTTATTTATTTGTCAGAGAGAGTGAGCACAGGCAGACAGAGAGGCAGGCAGAGGCAGAGGGAGAAACAAGCTCCCTGCTGAGCAAGGAGCCTGACGTGGGATTCCATCCCAGGATGCTGGGATCATGACCTGAGCCGAAGGCAGCCGCTTAACCAACTGAGCCACCCAGGCGTCCCAAAGCCTACAAATTCTTAAGCATTCCTCTTGTTAATAGGTAGGATCTATGTCCTTTCTCCTTGAATCTGCACAAGTTTTATATTTATTTGAGCCAAAAAACACACATAAGTGTGTTTTGTGCCATGTGATTTCCAATGATGTGTTATAAAGTGCCTACAGTTTCTGCCTAACTCTTTGGGGATGATTATACTTAAGGGAACCAGTTCCCATAAAAGAAATCCAACTACACTGAGACCACAATGCTAGAGAGGCTATGCTTTGTTGCCCCCATTTAGCCCTAGTTGAATTCCCAGCCAATAATCAGCATCAACTGCCAGACATGTGAAGAGTCACCTTGAAAATACAGCCCAGTAAAACCTGCAGATGGCTACAACCTTAATCAACATCTAACTGCAACCATTTGAAAGACCCCACATAAAAACTGCCAACCTCTTACCAAATTCTTCATCCTCAAAATCATCAATATATTTGATACCACCAAGTTTTGGGATACCACGTTATGCAAAAGTATCACATTATGATATCTAGATCATCTGTAGACTTGTTTTTATTATCTATTTTTTCTCTTGCTTTTCATTTTGGTCATGTTTGCAACATTCTGTGTAATTTTTTATTGGAAGACAGACACTGAGGAGACAAAATTGTGGTGGGAGTAGGAGGACCCTAGGCAATCTGATCCCACAAATACAGCTAGATAACTATCAAATCATCCTAAATACATCAAAAATTGAACTGAAGACTGACAGAACAAATTCCACAAATAAAAGTAGAGAAGAGGTTACAGAGAAGAAGGTAGGGAGTATGGAGACACAATTTGGGTGAGAGGTTGTGGCTGTGTGGTGGGGAAAGAGCCTCAGTTTCAGAGAAGGATGAGAGACAAACTAACACACAGCAGACCATGTAGGAAAGACAATTCCCCATACCAATTGGTTTGGAAAGCAAGAGGGACCAAACTCTATGAATTCTTTTAAGCAGTGAGGATTAAAGCCTAGAGTTCTAAAGGTTAGTGAGCTTGGCTCAGGGACAGCCTGGAGGGCACTGGGGAGGGCACTGAGGAAAGTTTATAGCAATACCTCAAGAAGCATGAAAAATCTCAAATCAACCATTTAATCTTACAACTAAAGACTCTAGGAAAGAAAATACAAAACACAAAACCCCAAACCAGCAGAAGGAAGGAAATAATAATAATTAGAGCAGACATAGATGGAATAGAAACTAAAAAAACAAACAAAAAATTAGAACAGATAAATGAAACCAGGAGTTGATTCTTTGAAAAGATCAAAAATATTCATAAATCTCTAGGCAGACTCATCAAAAACAAACAGAAAGGATTCAAATAAATAAAATTGCAAATGAAAGAGGAGCGATAACAACCCAAACCACAGATATCCAAACAATTCTAAGAGAAAGTTATGAAAAACTGTATGCCAACAAATTGGACAACTTTGAAGGAAGGGATAAAGTCCTAGAAACATATAACCCACCAAAACTGAAACAAAAGGAAAGAGAAAATTTGAGCAGATCCATTACCAACAAGGAGATTGAATCAGTAATCAAAAAAACTCCAAGGACAAAAGTCCAGGGCCAGATGTCTTTACAGGCAAATTCTGCCAAACATTTAAAGAAGAGGTAATGTTTATTCTTCTCAAACTGTTCTAAAAAATAGAAGAGGAAGGAAAACTTCCAAATTCATTCCATGAGGCCAGCATTACCATTACGTTGATTCAGAACTGATAAAGGCACCTCAGAAAAAGAAAACTACAGGCCAATATATCTGATGAATATAGATGCAAAAATCCTCAACAAAATACTAGCAAACAGAATTCAACAATACATTAAGAAAACATTGGCCACAATCAAGTGGGATTTATTACTGGGTTGCAAGGTGGTTCAATATTTGCAAATCAACCAATGCAAATCAACATTGCATCAGTAAGGAAAGGATAAGAACCATATGATCATTTCAATAGATGCAGAAAAAACATTTGACAAAGTTCAACATGCATTCATGATAAAAACCCTCAACAAGGTAGGCTTAGAGGGAACATACCTCAATATAATGAAGGCCACATGTGAAAAACTCATAGCGAACATCATACTCAATGAGAAAGACCTGGCAGCTTTCCCCCAAGGTCAGGAACAAGACAAGACTGTCACTCTCACCACTTTTATTCAGTATGGTCCTGGAACTCTTGGCCACAGCAATAGACAACAAAAGACATCAAAGGTATCCAAATTGGTAAAGAAGAAGTAAAATTTTCACTATTTACAGATGACAAGATACTCTGCATAGAAAATGCTGAAGACTACAACAAAAAACTACTACAGCTAATAAATTAATGCATTAAATTCATAGGAAACAAAATCAATGTGCAGATATCTCTTGCATTTCTATACACTAACAATAAAAAGCAGCAGAAAGAGAAATTTTTTTTTGAAATTCCATTTATAATTGCACCAAAAATAATAAACTACCTAAGGAATAAACCTAACCAAAGAGGTGAAACCCCTGTACTCTGAAAACATAAAACACTTATGAAAGAGAGACACCGGGGTAGCCCAGTCATTACGCATCTGCCCTCAGCTCAGGTCCAATCCCAGGGTCCTATGATCCAGCCCTGTGTCAGGGTTCCCACTCAGTGGAGAGCCTGCTTCTACCTCTCCCACTCCCCCTGATCATGTTCTCTCTCTCTCTCAAATAAATAAATAATCTCTAAAAACAAATAAATAAATACTTATGAAAGAATTGAAGATGACACAACGAAATGGAAAGACATTCCATGCTCATGGATTAGAAGAACAAGTATTGCTGAAAATGTATAAACTACCCAAAGCAATCTACACATTTAATGCAATCCCCATCAAAGTACCATGAACAGTTTTCATAGAACTAGAACATAAAATCCTAAAATTTATATGAAACCACAAAAGACCCCAAATTGCCGAAGCAATATTGAAAAAGAAAAACAAAGATGGAGACATCATAATTCCAGACTTCAAGCTATATTACAAAGCTGTAGTTATCAAAACAGTATAATACTGGCACAAAAAATAAACATATAGGTCAATGAAACAGAATAGAAACCCAGAAATAAGCCCACAATTATATGGTCAATTAATCTTTGACTGAGCAAGAAAGAATATCCAATGGAAAAAAGACAGCCTCTTCAAAAAATGTTGCTGGTAAAACTGGTCAGTTACATGCAAAAGAATGAAACTGGACCACTTCCTTACACCACACACAAAAAATAAATTCAAAATGTATTAAAGACTGAAGTGTGAGACCTGAAGCCATAAAAATCATAGGAAGAGCATGGGTAGTAAGGTCTCTGACATTAGCCATAGTGACATTTTTCTAGGTATGTCTCCTGAGACAAGGGAAATAGAAGCAAAAATAAACTATTGGGACTACATCAAAATAAAAAGTTCTCCACAGCAAAGGAAACACTCAAGAAAACTAAAAGACAACCTATGGAATGGAAGACAATATTTGTAAATGACATATCTGATAAAAGGTTAGTATCCAAAATAAATAAAGACTGATACAACTCAACACCCAAAAAACAAATAATCCAATTTAGAAACAGGCAGAAGACATGAACAGTTGTTTCTCCAAAGAAGACATACACATGGCCAACATGAAGACACTCAGCATCACTTATCATTAGAGAAATGCAAATCAAAACTACAATAAGACATCACCTCACACCAGTCAGAATGACTAAAATCAACAACACAAGAAACAAGTGTTGGCAAGGATGTGGAGAAAAAGGAACCCTCATGCACTGTTGGTTGGAATGTAAACTGGTATAGTCACTGTGTAAAAGAGTAAAGAGGTTACTCAAAAAATTAAACAGAATTACCCAAAGATTCATGAATCACCATACTGGGTATTTACCAAAAGAATACAAAAACACTAATTCAAAGGGATACATGCATCTTTATGTTTATAGCAGCATTATTTCCAATAGCCAAATTATGGAAGCGGCCTAAGTATCCATTGATAGATCAATGAATAAAGAAGTTATGTGCGTGCGTGTGTGTGTGTGTGTGTGTGTGTGTATTCGGTGAATTGCTCTATTGTATACCTGAAACTAATATAACACTGTATGTCAACTATACTTAAATTTTAAAAAAATTTTTTAAGTTAAAAAAGTTAGAAACTGATTTGTGGAGCATTACAAATAGCATGGAGGACAAGGGGAGTTAGAGAGGAGAAGGGAGTTGAGGGAAATTGGAAGGGGAGGTGAACCATGAGAGACTATGGACTCTGAAAAACAATCTGAGGGTTTTGAAGGGGCGGAGGGGTGGGAGGTTGGGGGAATCAGGTGGTGGGTATTGGAGAGGGTACAGATTGCATGGAGCACTGGGTGTGGTGCAAAAACAAGGAATACTGTTATGCTGAAAATAAATTTTAAAAAATAGTTAGAAATGTTTTTAAAGCTAAAAAAGGAAAGGCAGACATCGTGTATGAGAAGTTGTGGAGGCACTGGGTGGTGCTATCTTCTTCCAAAGAGTTTTTAATGTTACTGGAGCAGGTCTACAACATGCTGGTTGATCTTCATCCAGCTGATGGTAGTTTATTCCTTGCTTACTCTTCTTCTTATGGCTTAATCCTGGGTTGTTGACCTCCTTGGCAGATTCATTTTTTTCTTGATATTGCAAAAAATTGCTCTCTGTTTTTTAGCCTCTTGTCACTGCTTCAGTTTGGTTTCCTAGAAAACTGTTTCATACATTCATAACTTTGGAGTCAGCAAATGGGCCAAAGTGTTCCTCAAGGGGAAAATTGTGTACAGTATATCAGGTTCACATTTCTTCCAGAATTTTGTTCTTGAAGTCCTGGTTACCTTGGATAATCTCTGAGGTCTTCAAATATTTGTCCTTTTCATTTACTTTTATTCTAGATTTTATAGTTGTTTTTAGTAGGACAATTGGTTTGATAACAGTTACTCCATCAAATTCAAAGCAGAAGTTTATCCTGTTGTATTTTTTTCTCCATAATATGTTACATGCACTGTATTTACTTGTTCATTCATTCTATGTCTCTTTAATGTAATGTCTTGAGAGCAGAACTGGGTTTTGTTCACTGTGAAGTCCCAAAGCCTAGAAAAATGGCTAGTGTAAAGAAGGCACTTGGTAAATAACGTTTGAAGGAAGGAAAGCAATCAACAGGCTTGATCCTCTCACCCAGGTACACACCTGGGAAACTTGGTTTAAAGACTTCTGTTTATCCTCTTTAATCAATAGATCTTAAACTTCCCCTACACTCCCACTCTGCACGTCCCATTAGCTACCAATTCTGATAATCCCATATTTTCAATATCTTTCCAACATCCCCTTTCTTCTTCATCCTGGCTATATGAATTTGGGAGTGTCATTATCTCTTACCTGCTTCCTACATAAGTCTGTTAATTAATGTCTTATCTCTAGTTTCCCTTCCCTTGTTATATCTTTCCCTTACCTAGTGTTTTCAGTATTTTTCTCAAATACGAATCTTATTATATTTCAGGGCTTTAAAATTTTTTAAAAATATCAATGGCTCAACGCAGTCTACCGGTAAATACCGGTAGGGTAAATACCGAACTTTTATTTTCATGAAATACAAGGAACTTCAAAATGTCTCTCAATGACAAAACAAGGACTTTTTAACAAACCTCAAATGTCCATCCTAAAGTGTCTGAAACTCCAAGATCATAAGCATATCACCATGATTTTATGCATAATTCTTGATAGTCCAAAATGACTCAGAGGAATTAAGATTAGACTGAATATATTAAGGATTAGACTAAAGAAGAAAGTGGGATGTAAATATTCCATATAAATACATGCTGCGGTTGGTTGGCAAGCAGTGGCATTCATATTTTCTTTCCAATACATCTGAAAAGACTTACATTATATTACATTAAACTGATAGGACTTCTTATACTTCATGACCTATTAGAATTAAAGAGTTAAAATCATATTACTATTATTTAATTTCTTGAACACTTGCTGAGTGCTGGCTCTATGTCATGGCTGTCTAATTCTTCATGACATAAATATGTATAAGATATAGTTTTTCGCTCTCTCTCTCTCAACAGGCACAGAGAGTAGTGGTTCCACCTAATTGATTAATTGAAGCAAGCACTGTGTTGTGATTATTTTCTACTACATTTTTAACTTAAAAATTATTTATTTGAATATGGAAAATGTTGAAGATCCCCTAATGAAATATTCCTTCATCTGTCATTGGCTTCCCCACTTAATTGGTTGCATATTTAACACTTTCTATATCATTACCCAGACTTACAAGAAACCATAATGTTAGTCAAACTTTCCATGAAGACTACAGAGGAAAGGGGCACCTGGGTGGCTCAGTGGGTTAAAGCCTCTGCCTTCTGCTCAGGTCATGATCCCAGGGTCCTGGGATCAAGCCCTGCATTGGGCTCTCTGCTCAGCAGGGAGTCTGCTTCCCCATCTCTCTCTGCCTGTCTCTCTGCATACTTGTGATTTCTCTCTCTGCCAAATAAATAAATAAAATCTTAAAAAAAAAAAAAAAAAGACTACAGAGGAAAAAAGACAACAAGATTTGGGAAACTGCTCTGAAGGGTGGGTAGGAGAAAGACACTAGCAAAATAGACTTTTAAGGAATCAGATTACTAAAAAGGAAAAAGCAAAGGGATGTAAATGTTTGAAACCTCGGTTTCCTTATCTGCAGAATAGAAATACATATTTATTTCATATAATCAATGGGAAGAAAAAAGGATCAATGCTAGCAGACCTATTAGCATGATGCCTGATGTTTAGTAAATGCTCCTAAATATTGCTGTTTTTGTTTCACTAAAACTAATTTTGTGCTCAAGCAACCAAATCTATAACTAGATCATGAGCCAAATTCTTTATCAACAAGAGTGCTGAAGATACCTGTTCTTTGAATCACTGCTTATCTTATTTACTTAAGTAGAAAAATGAAAACACAGAGATATACATAGGCTAAAAATTTGCAACTTAACAGATGACTTGTCCCATTGTATTTTCACTAAGGAGACATAATTCAGATAAAAGGCTCTCATTTTTTTTTTAAACATTCCCTTAGCTGTTGAAATCACGAATTATTACGAGTGGCATGAGATTTGTAATGAAAAACTCTGGGTCTCATCAAAACGAATAGTACAAAATATAAGAAGCGGAAGCATTAGGGTCAGGGAGCTATTTCATATGCGTTGACTTCGCAACATTTTGTTTTATGTGGGAGGTTTCACAGGCTTTGCCCTTACCTAAGGGGTGATGTAGAATGTCTAATGATACCCATTAGCACCTTTGTCAGGGCTTCCGTGACTTACAGATTCTTTATGTTAATTGAGATTATGTTTCTGGCATATTTAGAAACCCACTACAATTTTTTTTAACTTTCAAGTCAAGTGATTTGAGAAAAGCTAAGCATAAGGCTTCAGGTGGTAGAGGTATTTCAGGAATGACAGCACCAAAGAAAAAATAATTAGCAAACACTTTCATGATAGCTAATTTTCACTGGGCCATGTGCAATCTATTTTTGAACCACCAGATGCCCCCTTCAATATAGTCTTATTTTTATTTACATAATAAGGTTATTTCTAAAGTTGACAGAGATCTGTCAATTTGTTCTAATTTTTTTGAGAGAAAATTTGCCAGTATCACATGATAACATCTTCTGCCCCATATATCCAAGCCTCATACTATATAAGGTGAGTTGCTCTAATGTGAAGGTTGGAAATAGCAAGCCTCCCCCACAAGCCCATGGGGAAAGTCTTTGCTATTCAGCTCATTTTGAGATCTTATCATCACTCACTGGCTAATTAAAACTTGAGCAGACTTATTCAGTTTGGTAAAATATTTCCAGCCCGTGCAATCAATGAAGTTTTTCCAAAGCTACTTACCAAATAGTGTTTTTCCTGAATTTCAGATTTTCGGTGGACTGTTTGCAAGTTCTTTGAACAACTCTGACAAGAATTTCCTCTAAGCTTTGAGGTCTGAGTATATTATTTCTGGAGAGGGGGAGAAGAACTCTTTTAACTCAATAAAACAAGAAATTGGTTTTTATTACAAAATTGTTTTAATGATTAGTTAGACCATAATGGTTATATGAACAAAGCCAATGAACATATAAAAGGGAACTTGATTCCATTGTAATCAGGAAAATGCAAATTAAAATTGAATGAGATAATATTTTATACTCACTAGAACAACAAAAATAAAAACGATAGACAACACAAGCATTAAAGAGGACGGAGAAAACTGGCATCACTGGTGCGAGTGTAAGTTGGTACATCTACTAAAGGTGAACAAACACATACCCTATAAATCCAGTTTCACTCCTAGGTATTAACCAAGCAGAAATGTATATGGATATGCACCAAAAGACACACATAAGAGGGATCAGAGCACTGTAACCTCTAACCAGGTGATTCTTTCCCTGAGGTCGTTAATGCTTTGTTATAAGCATATGCTGATGAGTAAGCAGTTGAATATTCTTTGGAGAACTCTGAAAAACTGTAGGTTTCTCTGTCAGTTCTTCCCTTTCCAGTATTTATCCCATTAATTCTACCTGCCCTGTTCTTCCGGGCTCTCAGCTCTACCTTTTTCATTTGGGTAATCTGATAGGCTCTGTCCTGGTTCCCTCTCTGTGCACCATGACCTGGAAACTCTCTAATGCTGTAAACTGAAGCATTAATAGAAACACATCATTTGTTTTCCATTTCTCAAGGACCATTCCCCATTATCTTCAAAACTGTTATTTCTACATTTTGTCCATTTTTTTAAAAAATCAGGCAGTTAGGTAAATCCAGTTCCTGATAATCCATCTTATCCAGGAGTTAACATCCTTAGGAATGCCGTATTTACTGGAACGAATTACAGAGGGCCAGCCTTTGCTTTTTCAGGATTGGGCATTTGGCAGATTATTTTCTCTGCAATCAACCAAGTAAGCCTGTCACTTCACAAAAAAATAAATGTTAGCATTTGTTATCAATGATAAAATTCAAGCTTTTAAGAAAAATTTAGAATTGTAGAAAATATGTATCTGCCACGATTAGCTTGTTAACATCTGAAATACATAACCATAAATACTTCTCTAATGAAAACAATGGGAATCCTATCATATGTGATTTTTTTAACATTGTATAATGAAAGTAGTCAACACGGAAAAGGTTGCATTACTTGCTGCACTAATAATTGTGAAAGACCAATGCGGGGGTGCCTAAGGTAGCTCACTTGGCTGGACAATTGCCTTCAACTCAGGTCGTGATCCTGAGTTCCAGGATTGAGTCCTGCATCAGGCTCCCTACTCAACCGGGAGTCTGCTTCTCCCTCTGACTGTCCCCCTTCTAATACTCTCTCTCCCTCTCCCATTCTTTCAAATAAATAAATAAAATCTTAAAAAAAAAAAAAAAGAAAAGAAATGACCAAGGTATATCACAAAATCATGCATGGGTACAACATCTATTTTTAGTACAAGATAGACCAAAGGATTTTAAGGTAATATCACTGATACTATTTCAGATTCTGTACTGCAACTAAGTTTCAAGGAATTTTCTTTTCTAAGTTTCTTGAGTTCTGGTATTGTATCAAAGATGAATATACACAGTAATTTGAAAGGTTTTTATAATATTTCTACCATTTCCAAATATAGGCCTCTATGCACCCAGATTTTTTTTATATTCCCAATGGAGAATACACTGCTCTGGACAGACAATATACTGCTTTTGAGACTGTCAATAATTTCTTAAGCATGTAAGGGATTTCTGAGACCAAACGTTGGTATAGAAAACCATAGGCCAGAAGACTTCTTTACAAGAGAAGTTTGTTGTTTTCTCATTTGAAATTTTCCTCTTAATCTCCCGTGTCAGGCCCACCCTTTGTTCTTCTCATTAACACCCCAGCTCATTAACAGAGTCCTGCCCTGATGCTCCTCAGGACTGTGGATTTCTCTACATCCCACTCTTCAAACCCAGGCATCAGCTGCCAGAACTACTTTGTGCAACCATGGGCCTACCTGATCTCTGCCCATTGGCCCCTAACAGCTACACTGTGGACTCACAACACTGTGCTTCTTCTCTTTACCTGTGCGTGATCTGTGTTAATCAGCGCCTCTTCAAGGGCCTTTTCAGCTCTGTTTTCTCACTGCCTGCTGTAAATCTGTATGCCTCTTTCTAAATTTCAGATGTTCTTTCCTACTTTCCAAGAGAGATGAACTCCACAGTCTGATAGATAAAAATAATTGTAGGGAAGGAGTTAAGAGGCAGAGTAGTCAGAGGACACTATGCTTGCCTCATCCCTCAAGCACAGCTAGATAAATATCAAATCATCCTGAAAACCTAGGAAATCGATCTGAGGACTGAGAGAACAAACTGCACAACTTGAAAGAGAAAAGAGGCCACATCATGGAAGGTAAGAGGTGTGGAGCTATGCTTTGGGGGACAAAATGATCCCTTGTGCTGTGGATGGGGGGGAGCCATAATCAGAGTGAGAGGAGAGAGAGAGAGAGAGCAGGGTGCAGGGCATTGCACAAGAAAAACACTTTCCCTAAACCATTGATGGGGAAAATGAGAGGGGCTGAGAATTACAAGTTTTTTCAAGCAGTGAAGCTCAAAATCTGAAGTTTTACAAGCCTGTACCATCACTGGGTGGAACCTGGTGGGCATAATTGGTGCTCCTATGGACAAGAGGTGGTGGGGGAGAAGCCCCAGAGAAGACACCTTGGTTTGAGGAGTCCCTGAATCACACTGGGAGAGACAGTTCCCTTTCTAGGACTACATTTGAGAGAGGTGACACTGCCTGTCCAGGGTCAAAAGAGCCAAAAGATATCATTGGACTACCCTGTTCATTAATATAGGAGCAGAGGCCCCTGCTGAGGGCAGAAAATCTGGATGCCAGATTTTTGCTACACTTTACTATAAACTCCAAGCCCCTGCATGTTCCTGCATCTACCCTTCTGGGACAAACAAGCACCAACCACAGCTCAGCAAGACCCTACCTCCAGAGGATCTCCGTGGGTCTGTGCCATGACAGGTCCCTAATATTTGGAGTCAGCATACCCATGTTGGAGATAAAACACAGAAGCACCATGCCACCAGATGGACAGATGGCTGGGACACAGACAGGGTAAAGCAGGGATCTGAGGGATGCCTGGGACAAATGAAGAGAGATTGTTCATTCTTCTATGAGGGCTTCCTGAACAGCAGCAGGTGTGAACTCCACTCTTCAGAGAGGGAAGTGTTAGCTGATGCCATTTTTACTCCTACCCATCAGTGGCTTTCCACCCACAGTGGAGGCCTGAGTCGCTTATACCAAACTCTGCCCCCATGCACTCTGCAGGTGCTTCTGAACTAGGGAAAGTTGCCTTACAGTCAGAGCAGCAGTGTGCCCCTCCCCCAGAAGACCAGCACAACAACCTCCCCACCCACCCCACCCCCTGTCCCCACACCCACCAAGTCTGCTGACCATAGAATGCTACAAAGCTTCAGCTCTAGGGGAAATAGTCTAGCCTCTTTTAACAAGCAGACCAAAACACATCTAATTAAAACTCACCATACAGTGGACAAGGTTCAAACACTCCCCACTGCAGGCAAGGAGAAACACTGCAGAGGACTGACATAAGGGAAAGAGCAGTCAAAACACAACAGCAGCGTACACACAGCATTCAGCAGAGACACGGCCTGGAGCATCAGGCCCTGGACAATATATGATCTCTTCTTAATATAGCCATTACTCTTAGGAGCTGGAAACATGACAGGCTTTCCTAACACAAAAAGACAGAGACCTAGACAAAATCCTAAGATGGAGGAATTCATCTAAAAAGAAAGAACAAGAGGTCATGGCCAGGGATCTAATAAATATAGATATAAGTAATATGCCTGAACCAGAATTTAAAACAAGGAGTTCCTTGTTTTAAGACTTTTTAGAAGTCCCTTACCAGAGAGATAAAAGACCTAAAAACTAGTCAGGCTGAAATAAAAAAAAATGCCATAACCAAGATGCAAAACCAACTGGTGTAATGACCATAAGATGGAAGAAGTAGAGGAATGAATAAGTGATATAAAAGATAAAAGTATGAACAATAATAAAGCTGAAAAGAAGAGGGAAAGAAAGATACTGGATCAGGAATGTAGACTTAGGGAACTCAGCAACTCCATAAAGCATACTAACATTCATATCATTGGAGCCGCAGAAGAAGAAGAAAAGGGAAAAGGAGCAGAAGGTTTATTTCAGCAAAAAGTAGCTGAAAACTTCCCTAATCTGGGGAAGGAAACAGACATTCAATCTAGGAGGCACAGACAACTCCCAGCAAAATCAACAAAAGCAGATCAATACCAAGTATATATCATGGTAAAATTTGCAAAATACAAAGATAAGGAAAGAATTTGAAAGTAACAAGGGAAAAGAAATCCCTAACCTACAAGGGAAGACAAGTAAGTTAAGCAGTAGATCTCTCCACAGAAACTAGAGAGGCCAGAAAAGAGTGGTGTGATATATTCAATGTGCCAAATGGGAAAAATATACAACTAGAAAACTTTATCCAGTGGGCCTCTGGGTGGTTCAATTGGTTAATTATGTAACTTTTGGTTTCAGCTCAGGTCGGCATCTCACAGTTGTGGGGTCAAGCCCTACATCAGGCTCTGCACTCAGCTTGGAGTCTGCTTCAGATTTTCTCTCTCTCTCCATCCCACTCACTCTCACTTGCTCACATAAATAAATAAAATCTTTTGTTAAAAAATTAGTTTATCCATCAAGGCTGTCATTCAGAATAGGAGAGATAGTTTCCCAGACAAATAAAAATGAAAGGAGTTTGTGACCTCTAAACCAGCCCTGCAAGAAATATTAAAGGGGATTCTCTGAGTGGTAAAGAAAGACCAAAAGCAACAAAGACTAGAAAGGAACAGAGAAAATCTCCAGAAACACCAACTTTACAGGTAATACAATGGCACTAAATTCATACCTATCATTAATTACTCTGAATGTAAATGGACTAAGTGCTCTAGTCAAAAGACATAGGGTATCAGAATGGTTTAGAAGAAGAAGAAGAAGACCCATCTATATGCTGCCTACAGGAGACTCGTTTTAGACACCTGCAGATTGAAAGTGAGAGGATGGAGAACCATTTATCATGCTTAATGGATGTCAAAAGAAAACTGGAGTAGCCATACTTATATCAGACAAACTATATTTTAAAACAAAGACTGTAACAAGAGATGAAGGACACTATATCATAATAAAGAAGTCTGTCCAACAAGAAGATCTAACAATTGTAAATGCTTATGCCCTCAATTTGGGAGCAACCAAATATAAATCAATTAATAATAAACATAAAGAAACTCATTGATAAAAATACAATAGGGGACTTTAATATCCTACTTAATCAATGCATAGATCATCTAAGCAGAAAATCATTAAGGAAACAATGGTTTTGAATGACACATTGGATTGATGGATTTAACATATATGTTCAGAACATTTCATCATAAAGCAGCAGAACACACATTGTTTTTGAGTGTACATGGAATAGTCTCCAGAATAAATCACATACTGTGTCAAAAATCAGAGCTCAACAAGTACAAAATATTGAGATCATACCATGCATATTTTCAGACCATAGTGCTATGAAACTTGAAGTCAACAACAACAAAAAAATTTGGAAAGACCACAAATAATGGAGATTTTAAAAAAAGAAAAGAAAAGAAAAAATCCTGCAAGGGAATGAATGGGTTAGCCAGGAAATTTAAAAAGAAATAAAAAAAACAAACCATGGAAACAAATGAAAGTAAAATTTTAACCCTTCAAAACCATTGGGATGCATGAAGGCAATCATAAGAGGAAAGTATATCATAATATAGGCCTACTTCAAGAAGCAAAAAAAGTCTCAAATATACACCTAACCTTACACCTAAAGGAGCTAGAAAAAGAAAAACAAAAACAAATGAAGCCTAAAGCCAATAGAAGAAAGGAAATAACAAAGATTAAAGCAGAAATAAATGATATAAAAACTAAAAAGGAAAACAACAACAACAACAACAAAACACAGTAGAACAGATCAATGAACCAGGAGCTAGTTTGAAAAAATTAATAAAATTGATAAGGTACTAGCCAGACTTATCAAAAAGAAAAAAGACTCAAATAAAATCACAACTGAGAGAGGAGAAATAACAATGAACAGCACAGAAATACAAAGAATTATAGGAGAATATTATGAAAATTTATATGGCAACAAATTGGACAATCTGAAAGAAATGGATAAATTCGTAGAAATGTATAAAGTACCTAAGCAGAAATAGGAAGAAATAGAAAACTTGAACAGACTCATAACCAGCAAAGAAATTGAGTCAATAATTAAAAATCTCCCAACAAAAAAAAGTTCAGGGCTGCATGGCTTCCCAGGAGAAGTCTGTCACACATTTAAAGAAAAGTTAATACTTATTCTTCTCAAACTATTACCAAAAATAGGCATGAAAGGAAAACTTCCAAACTTATCCTATGAGGCCAGCATTACCTGGATTCCAAAACTAGACAAAGACCCCTAAAAAGGAGAATTACAGACCAATATCTCTGATGAGGCTCAGTGGGTTAAAGCTTCTGCCTTCAGCTTGGGTCATGGTCTCAGGGTCCTGGGATTGAGCCCCGCATTAGGCTCTCTGCTCAGCAGGAAGCCTGCTTCCCCCTCTTTCTCTGCCTGCCTCTCTGCCTACTTGTGATCTCAATCTGTCAAAAAAAAAAAAAAAAAAAAAAAAAAAAAGAATCCAACAGTACATTAAACATAAAAAGAATCTTTCACCTCAATCTAGTGGGATTTATTCCTGGGCTGCAAGGATGACTCAATATTTGCAAATCAGTCAACATGATACACCATGTTAATAAAAGAAAGGATGAGAACCATTTGATCCTCTCAATAGATACAGAAAAAACATTTGACAAAATACACCATCCATTCTTGATAAAAACCCTTAACGAAGTAGAGATGGAACATACCTCAACAAAATAAAGACCATATATAAAAGACCCACAGTTAGTATCATCCTCAATGGGGAAAAGCTGAGAGCTTTTTTCTCTATGGTTAGCAACAAGACAGAGATGCCCGCTATCACCATTGTTATTTAACATAGTACTGGAAGTCCAAGCCTCAGTAATCAGACAACAAAAAGAAGTAAAAGGCATCCATATCAGCAAGGAAGAAATAAAAATTTCACTATTCTCAGACAACATGATACACTATGTAGAAAACCGGGAAGACGCTACCAAAAAATTGCTAGAAGTGATACATGAATTCAGCAAAGTTTCAGGATGCAAAATCAATGTAAAGAAATCTGTGGCATTTTATACAGCAATAATGCAATAGAAAGAGAAATCAAGGAATCAATCCCATTTACAATTGAACCACAAACCATAAGACACCTAACAATAAACCTAACCAGAGATGTTAAAGATCTGTACTCTGAAAACTATAAAACACTAATGAAAGATATTGAAGATGACACAAAGAAATGAAAAAAATATTCCACGATCATAGATTGGAAAAACAAATATTGTTAAAATGTCTCTACTACCCAAAGCAATCTATACATTTAAAGCAATCTCTATCAAAAGACCACCAGCATTTTTCACCGAGCTAAAACAAACAATCCTAAAATTTGTATGGAACCACAAAAGACCCCAAATAGCCAAAACAATCTTAAAAAAGAAAAGCAAACCTGGAGGCATCACAATCCTAAACTTTAAGATGTATTACAAAGCTGTAGTCATCAAGACAGCATGATAATAACACAAAAACAGACACATAGATAAATGGAACAGAATAGGAAAACCAGAAATGGTCTCTCAACTCTATGGCCAACTAATCTTTGACAAAGTCGGAAGGAGGATCCAGCAGGGACAAGACAGTCTCTTCCACAACTTGTGCTGGGAAAACTAGACAGCAGCATGCAGAAGAATGAAACTGGACCACTTTCTTATACCATACACAAAAATAAATTCAAAATAGATGAAAGACCTAAATGTGAGACAGGAAACCATCAAAATCCTACAGAAGAACACAGACAGCAACCCCTTTGACATTGGTTGTAGCAACTGTTTACTAGACATATCTTCAGAGGCAAGGGAAACAAAAGCAAAAATGAACTACTGGGACTTCATCAGGATAAAAAAGTCTCTGCACAGTGAGGGGAACAATCAATAAAACTAAAACTCAGCCTTCAGGATGGGAGAAGATATTTGCAAATGTTGTACCTGATAAAGGGTTAGTATCTAAAAAAATATATGAAGAACTTAAAAAACTCAACATCCAAAAACCAAATGAATCAGTTAAAAAAAAAAAATGGGCAGAAGACAGGAATAGACATTTTTCCGAAAAAGACATAGAGATGGCTAACAGATACCTGAAAAGATGCTCAACATCACTCATCATTAGGGAAATACAAATCAAAGCTACAGTGAGATAGCTCCTCATACCAGTCAGCATGGGTAAAATTAACAACACTGGAAACAACAGGTATTGGCGAAGATGTGGAGAAAGGGGAACCCTCTTACACTGCTGATGGGAATGCAAACTGGTGCAGCCATTCTGGAAAATAGTATAGAGATTGCTCACAAAGTTAGAAATAGGAGCACCTAGCTCCTATTTTTAATGGCACAGTCAGTTAAGCCTCATAACTCTTGGTTTTGGCTCAGGTCATGATCTCTGGGTCATGAGATCAAGCCCTGCATGGGGCTCCCTGCTCAGCTCAGTGTGGAGGCTGCTTGAGATTCTCTCTCCCTCTCCCCCTACCCTTCCCCAACACCTTCTCCCTCTCTCTCAAATAAATAAATAAAATCTTTTTTTAAGAAATTTAAAAAGAGAACTATCTCATGATCCAGCAATTGCACTGTTAGCTATTTACCTAAAGGATACAAAAATACTAATTCAATGGGACACATGCACCCCACTATTTATAGCAGTGTTACCAACAATAGCCAAATTATGAAAGAGACCAAATGTCCATCATCTGATAAATGGACAAAGAAGATGTGATATATATATATATATATATATATATATATATATATATATATATAACAAAATATTACTCAGCCACCAAAAAAATGAAATCTTGCCATTTGTGCCAACGTGGATAGAACTGGAGTGTATTATGCGAAGTAAAACAAGTCAGTCAGAGAAAGGCAAATACCATATGAATTCACTCATATGTGTAATTTAAGAAACAAAACAGAATGAACATAGGAGGAGTGGGTGAAAAGAGAGGGACACAAACTATAAGAGATTCTTAATAATAGAGAATAAACTGAGAGTTAATGGAGGGAAGTGGGCTGGGGATGGACTGAATGGATGATGGGCATTAAGGAGGGCACCTCCGATGAGCACTGGGTGTTCTATGTAAGTGATGAATCACTAAATTCTACTCCTGAAATCAATATTACACTATGTTCATTAACTAGGATTTAAATAAAAACTTGAAAAAAATTATATTTCCAAGGAGTGTTTGGGTTTAAAAGTATTTCTACAGAAGCTGTACATATCTTTAGTGGATCTTTAGTAATAAACTTTCCAATAGGAATGAGTGTATTTACAGGGTCAGGAAGCCATCTGGGGATATAGGAAATTTCCTGATGCTCTGCAACCCCAAGACCTGTCTACTCTGCATAAGTGAAATTCCTTTTTGCCTGTTCCATTGCAATGATACAGAGAGCTTTTATTGAACTCTTTAGCTTAAAGTAATAGGTACCTAGGACTCCCAAGCATTTTGTATATTCTAACAAATAGCTGAAAGATCATAATGTTGTATTTATTCTTTAAATAGTTTTCCCAAGTCCCTTACTCTTGAAGTGCTGTCTCTAAAACTATTCATGCCATTTTCCTGCAACTTATCCCAACACCCAATTTATTACCCAGAGAAACGTAATGCTATTTCTCTGAAGTTACTTGTATCAGATAATTTAGGAAAAAATATTACCTAAGATCAATCCTTGGTGTGGGTTAAGGAAGGGAGGTAGAAGAGAAGAAAATTATCACCATTCAGAGTTTTCCATCCAGATAAATATCCCATTCCCTGCTGCTCAGAAAACAAAAATTCTTACAGATTTTTGAAAGAGCCAATTGTCTACTTTTTCCCCTCTAATAGATAAAATGTAATGGGGTTAAAAGTTTTTAAAAAATTTAAAAAGTCCTCTTGCTATAATTTCTCTCTGGTGATCCTTGAATGTATTCCAACTGTGCAAAGATTGGATTGAGATGGGTGGGATTTCCTGAGGAAATAATTTTCATTTTCACTTTATCATTGTTAGTGTTTCCCTCATCAATTTGAGAATCTAGCAATCTTGGGATAGGAGGTCAAAAAGTATTTAATTCATGAGTACTTTTCCCTTGGCATATGGCTCCATGGTCATTAGCTAACACAAAGTGAAATAATGATGAACCAAGTACACCATCATGTGTTACTAGGTATTTTGTTCCGTCATTCAGTTTGAAGAGAATGACTCCCATCTGTTTCTGAGTTTCCATGGTGGTACAAGGCATGGGAAAGAACAGATAAAACTCAGGATGTTTCCAAGGTAAAGAATCCAATAAAAGATTGGATCCTGAAAGGGCTACACTCATAGTAAAAGTGATAATTAGCATCAGACACAAAATAAACCTTGCCATGTAAAGGGATCCTGAAAATATCTTCCTATCTCAGCTCCAAGGCCAAGTATAGGGGAAAAATCCTTCCTTGAATTTTTATAATCCCAGAGTGACCCTTGTAGCGCACTTGAGATCTGAATTTATACTACCTGACTGACTCAAATACTCCTCCTAGAGTTTAATTTAAAGTGGTACCAAGCAACTGGCAAAATCAATGCAAATCTCTGTAGGATTCCAACTTCAACCTGGGTCTCAAAGTAAAATGACCAGCTCTCTATCCAAACTCACAAAACAGGAAAGGAAATAAAGAAATATGGTTGGGAACTAGCAGAAAAAATAGTCAACAGAGGAAAAAAAATCAACATTAATTCAGATTTTGAAAATATCAGACACAATATCTAATAGCAATGTTTAATAAGAGAGAAATTTGTAATATGATCAGGGAAAAAGCAAATATGGAGCCAGATAAAGCTTCAAGAAATAAAATAGTAAACTTTAAAATAAAACATTAAATAGAAAATTAAACAGCCAATTAAATATACCACATGTAAATAAGGTTAATATTGTTAATTATAATGAATTGTTAATACTTTAACACCACATATGTTGAGGTGGTACATGAGGGGAATGGAGTGCAGTGACACTGGGGAAATAAATGGGTAAATCCAACAAATCCTGATGTTTGTGTCTCATTTGTAGGACCAATAAGTGGAACTAAATTAATGGGCAAGAGCAGTTTACAGATTGGGACCAGGTGACTAGAAAAAAAAACCTCTAAATTGTTTTTAATGTGTGGGAGGATTAAAAAATGAATAACCTAAATTATTTTAATTACCTAGGTTAACAGGACATAGAGTATATTACTATCAAACCATTTGTGGAAAAAATAATTGGATGAGAATAGGGGAACAAAAAGAAGGCATAAAAGAGGAAGAAAAAGAAAAATAAAAAATAAATCCATCCATCCATCTGTCCATACATACATACATATACACATACTACTACAGGTAGAAATAAGTAAATCCAAAGACAAAAGTAATCACTGTAAAGAATTTAAAATGAAAGATTTCAACCTGATTAAGAAAAAAAAATCCAGTTATATATTGTCTATAAGGGAAAATATATAAAGTGTAAGGAAACAAAAATATTAAAAGTGAATGATGAAAAATCATTACTATTATTTACTACCAAGTAAATACTAACCAAAAAAATAGTTGCTATATGGCAAAGGGCTTTAGGATTGAAATAAGCAAAGAAACCAATCAAAAACCTTTTTAGAAATGTGGCTTATTATATCATGATAAAAGGCTCAATTCACCAGTAAGACATAATAGCATGAGACTATGTAAATAAAATATATATTCAATGAAATTTCCTTAAACTAAATAAAAATTTCAAGAAATCTACATGGAGAATAGTATCATGGTACAAAATTTTACTAGATTTCTCTCATTAACATAGAACTAAATCAGGGAAGGCTGTAGAAGGTTTGAAAAGCATATTTAACAATATTGATCTAATGGAGTTATATAAAGCTTTATACCCATTAATAGTAGAATACAGTTTTATTCAAGTGGGGGATACTGATGAAACTTGACTCCATGCTATACCTGGAAATTTAACCTGAACAAAATCTTTTTTTTTTTTTTAAGATTGTTATTTATTTATTTGACAGACAGAGATCACAAGTAGGCAGAGAGGCAGGCAGAGAGAGAGAGGAGGAAACGGGCTCCCTGGCGAGCAGAGAGCCCAACGTGGAGCTTGATCCCAGGACCCTGGGATCACAACCTGAGCCCAAGGCAGATACTTTAACCCACTGAGCCACCCAGGCGCCCCCTGAATAAAATCTTAAGAATCTGTATATAATTCACCTCCTTTGACCTCAATGAAATTAAGTCAGAAATAACAAAGAATAACTGGAGAAACTGATTATGTTTAGAAATTTCACAAATTTGTACAAAAATCTTATGCATGTCTGTGCATGTATATGTGTTTATGGGTAGGTGTATATATATATATGTGCATATAAAAATATTTGTCCATATGTAATATATACATACATATATATACTTATTTGTATCAGTGGTTGAAGAGACTATGATAATATATGGGGATATTTTATCTAAATATGTGAGTAAATGGGGGTGTTTAAAATTGTGTCATGGTAACAAATGAAATTGGGAGAATATAGAATTATCATTTAGATGTGTTCCCCTTCAAATCCATACATACCAAATTTTGATACTAAATCTATGTGTGTATGTGCATACATGTACTTACAAAAAAATAAATGGCCCTTTCAAATGTAAAGGTGAAATGAAATACTTATATGATTTAGAAAATCCATTTTAAATATATAATTAGAACTTTTTCACAGTCAGGGCACCTGGGTGGTGCAGTAGGTTAAGCGCCTGACTCTTGTTTTCAGTTCAGATCACAATCTCAAGGTCCTGGGATCAAGCCCACATGGGGCGTGCTCAGCATGGAGTCTGCTTAAGATTCTCTCTCTCCATCTCCTTTTGCCCTCCAGCTTGTGCTGTTTCTGTCTCTCCCTCTAAAATACATAAATAAAATCTTAACCCCCCCCCCCAAAAAAAAAACCTTTTTCACTGTCTATGGTCACCTTTATTTGCTTGCTTCTTCCTCAAAGAGCCATCCAGATATTTTGATTTTGGTCAATGATTCGTCAAGAAAGAATTAGTTGCCTCGTATTCTGAAGATTTGCTAATAATTTCTTTATAATCAATATGGATTTTTACAGTTTTCTGAAAAAAATATAGAAACATTTACGAAAATACACATTTATAAACTCTATGAATGATTCCTTGGGGCCACCTAACTCTTTACATTTTGAAAGCAAGCTTCATGCTTTTTATAATCATTATAGAAAGAATACTAAAATTTCCCTAGATACCCCTTGGAGAATATAAGTCTTATTTACATTTGTAATTATTATGGAATATTGGTATTATTTAGTAAATTATTGTGATTTTTTTTAATGAAAACCCTCCATAGTGTCTTATTCTAACTGTATATAAATGCATTCACCAAAATGAACTGAGGAGGCCATAAGAAAATCTCACGAGAAGGAAGATGATTTCAGTAAGTAACTTGTGACATGCATCACTGCCAGAAAGTGGCTGGGAGGAAGAAGATCATAGGCAAATTTGCTGTTACAAGAGCAATAACTTGCTTATCATGAATAAATGTAGAAAATAACACAAAGTATAATATAACACAAGTTAACAGTTGCTGGCTCATGGTTGTTATCCTTATCTGAAAATATTATACTCAGCCCTCAACTTGTAGTAAATCTTTTGGATGAATGAACAATGTGTGCATGCATGCAAACCAACTAATCTGTTGTTGGACCATCTGCAACCTCTCTAAATCTTTTTAATAAGGGGAAGGAATAAGGGAGGAGGATAGAGAGAGACATAGATTAAGAAAGTAACACCTTTCCAAATGAAGAGGATTTTCCATTTAATGAAAAATCCATAGTGCACTCCTTCTGCCCCCAAACCTACATTCTTTTAGTTTATCATTTCAATTATATACTTTCTTCTCTTAACTAATTAGGGGCTTATTATGCATTAAACAGGAAAAGATTAAGTTGAAGGTAGAGAAAATGAGGATGAGGATTGAAAGGAAATTAATAAATTTATAAAAATATGGTACATAATCATATGAACAAAAGAAAAGGAAATAAGAGCAAGTATATTGATTCTTAATTTTCCTATTAAGTTATACTTTTTTGGGCAAGTAGCATTCTAAATTATGTTTATTCAAATATCTACCCAAATATAGACAATATGAAATTTTTAATGTATATATTTTACACCTTTCTAATTTTGAATCAATTTTTACATGATATCAAAAGATTATAAGACAACACTATTCAAATGGACTCTAAGAAAACAAAATTTTTGAAGCTCAAACATGTTTGTTCATTATGCCCTGAGGTTTATTAGAGCTTAACTTAGTATGCATTAATTCATTTAATGCTCACAACAAGCTGAATTAAATAGAATTTTTGTTTTTATTTTACAGATAACAGAGGCACAAAATTAAACAATTTGCCCAAAGTTCTACTACTTATAGTAGAATTAGGATTCAAATGAGGCAATTCTGTCTCTACTTCATGCGCTAAAAAAGCTGCCACCAGTGCCTCCCTTCTCCATTTAGATCAGCTAACCCATTCACTTAATTTTTTATTGTAAATATAGAAGAGTGATAAACGTCCTAAGAGGCCAGTCAGAACCTGGGTCAAGGGAGATGAGGTGACTTATGGAGGTACAGGCAGATGAGTCTGAAGCAGGACATGGACTCCCCTTTGCTGATCTCAAATGTGGGCTCATTTTTCTTCTCAGCAGCCAGAGGTGTGTGATTCATACAATGAGACAGGCTTGTTTGTGGTGTTTGGCAAGACAGATTTTCTGAACAGAAAGAATTATTGAAGTCTATTCAATATAAACAAAATACTGAGTAGAATACAAAAAACAAGAAACGTTGCACAATGCTTATAAAATCTGTGTAATTTGAATTGTGATGCCTTTCCTAGAATATTTCAAACCTGCAAATGCAATTTTGATTTCATTAATCCTAATACTCAAATCCAGAGAGCTCCAGTGCTTCCCGAGCGTATGTGGGAAGCCCAGACCTTTTAGGAGCTCCTGTTCTTAAAGTCTCTCCGGGAATTTCTCTCATTTTACTTCTTGGTTTATCATCCATCAGTCATTTGCTATTAGTAATCAACCACCATTGCTTGAAGCCAGTCCGTGACAATTCTTCCCAGGCAATAATAAATGCTGTAAAGGAGTTGGCGGGACATGACCTTTCCCCCTGTGTTGGGCTCAGTTAGGGGAAGCCCAAAGTTATTTTGCCCCACAGTATTGCCAAACTTGAAAAAAGCTGGATCTATTTTCATCCATAGCCATTCTTCTCCCCAGGTTCTCACACGCCCAGAACAAACACAGTGGTTTGTCCCTGTGCTAGATTTACCAAGCAAGACTGGGTTGAATTTTTCTTCTTTTCTCTTGGGATGAATTTTTCTCTCTAGGCATTAGAAAATTCCTTCTTGGATTCAGTCTTGCCTCACACCAATCACAGCAGCAGTTAGAAAGATTTCCCCACAGCTGAAACCCTAGTTAATCAGTGTGGGTGGGAAAGACACACTGTGGGGAAGTGAGGGTGAAGTGTGAGGAAGACAGGGAACAGGATTCATCCAGTTTCACAGGACAGATTTATCTGCCAGACCTGCCCAGTCAGAGCACCCATTTACACGCATGGGACAGAAAGTTCCATAGATATTCTCTCCAGCCGTCTTATCGCAGCAGCCAATTCATTCACTGCAATATTGTTAGACAGTAAGTAGCAGAACATTAATTAAAAGGAGCCAAAGATAAATTTTCTCGGAAAGAAATCAAGAGGCTGCAAAGTTTTCGATCACAAACCATCAAGGTTCAGTGTCCCCAAACATTCTTTATAGGCTTGCAGTGGGCCTCCCATGTGTCTTGTAGGTAAACCTTACCTGTGCTTCACCACGCAAGTGGGTCCCTGCGCCAGGAGAGGCATTTCCTTTTCAGCATCCCACACAGAATCATGACATAGAAAAATTATTCACCACTTGTTAAAATGGTACAGAAATCTTCATTCACTACTACCACAATAGGGGTCAGCACCATGGCAACAGGGGAGAGAGAATGAACTCAACTCTGAATACAATAGGGATGAATGGGGGATTTACAACCAAGGGACAGAGTGAGGGGATTGATGGATAGAAAATCATTTAGATGAGATATTAAGCAGTGGGGGGACAGGATTCTTGCTAAAGTCAGGCAAGGTCAAAAAAAACATAATTAAGAAGAGGGTTCAGAAAAGCATGACAAAAATTTGGTCATGGAAGGAGTCTTGTCAGTAGCTGAGGGCAATGCCAAGAATGGATCTCACTAACCAGTTACACTTAGGCTTTGAGAACCACATTTTAAAGGCTCTAAAATGTAGAGAGATTGTTTGTTTATCGCACTTCAATATTTATTCATTCAATTTACTCAAGTGGTAACTTTCTGATCAGCTCATTTTCAAAATGTGTTAATTTGTGACTTTTTTTGAAAAAGTCATAAAAGATGTTGAAATTGGGAAGTATGAAAATCATAATATTTAAATAATTTGACAGTAATTATCTCTGGATCCTCCTCCAAAATATCCATGCCCTTAGTTATTATTTTATAAATGATGGCTACCTTCCATTTTATATCTTGCTCTACTATACCTCTCCCTTCCTATCTGCATCCGTAAACTTATCAATATATTACATGGTCATTCATTTAGAAAAAGGACCTGGGGAAAATAAATCTGTCTCATCCATTGTAATGTACTTTGGTTGGAAATGGTGTCCCTAATGCAGAAGTCCTGCTGCAGCTGGAAAAGTCTTTAATGGTTGTCTCTTCCAAACCCTCATTTAACAATTCAGGAAACCAAGATCCAGATTAGTTAGTGATTTAATTAAATTTAGGTAGCTAACAGTAAGCTAAACTTCGGCTTTCATATCTTAAGTTTAACATCCTTCTTTATGTTAAAATAGTCATAATTATGAATTTTTTAAGGCCTGGGTAGAACATCCCGGGAAATACCATTTCCTCCTGCTCTTCTCAGAAGAAACAGGTAAGGACTGGTTGCCACTGTCTTTTGTTGTTGTTGTTTTTAATTATTATTTTTATTTTATTATGTTAAAATATTATGTTATATTATGTTATATTATTATATTATATTATATAGTATGTCATTACTTTTGATGTAGTGACCCAAGATTCATTGTTTATGTATAACACCCAGTGTTCCATGCAATATGTGCCCTCCTTAATATCTGCAGATGACACTACAAAGGGCTGATATCCAAGATCTGTAAAAAACTCAACACCCAAAAAACAAATAATCAAGTCAAAAAATGGGCAGAAGACATGCGCAGACACTTCTCCAAAGAAGACATACAAATGACTAGTGAACCTGTAGTTGCCACTGTCTTTAGCTAAGAAAGAGTTGATATGATATTGGCTGGACTGAGGAGTTTCTAGAGCCTTGTAGGATCTGAAACTACTACTGAGTATGTTAAGTTTGTGAGTCCTATTCAAAGATTAATAGGAATGTTAGGAAAAACCTTAAACCTGGAGTTGAGAGATCTGTACCTTTTTCCTGACATTGCCACTAACCCATTGGGCAATTTCTTCTTGGGCAGTTTCTTCCCCATCCCCACAATCTCCTAATCTATAAAATAAGATGAAAGATCAGTACCTAGCTCCCTTACACTGGAAATACTGGTTTATTTTGTGCATTAAACTGGGTGGGTAGATAAATTAGCATATACAAAGAAAGCAGTTCACACTGGGCTGGTGCACAGTAAATCCTAAAAATAAAGTTAACCTATTTTCTGGCTTTCCTCTTTACTCTTCCTTTTTTCCTTCCATCTTGCCTTTGTTACTTCCCTGTTTCCTTCCTTCCTTCCTTCCTACCTTCCTTCCTTCCTTCCTTCCTTCCTGTGTTAGTTGGAAGATGAGAACTGGGTCGGGGGAATGGGGAGACTGAATGGGCAGGTGAGCATTTGAGAACAGACGGTGATCAATTATCCACTCCTTACCTTGTTAAGGTTTTAGCATATCCCATTTGTATCCTAGGGGAAAAACCACATAAAATAAGTTTATAAAATGTCTATCCATCTAATAGAAGCAATATTCTCTTTAACAAGTCACCAATGTAATTTAACTTTTAAGAGTCAAATCCAGACCTGTTCTCTCAAGAATACCTCTAAACTTTAGGTAGATTTGGTGTATCAAATGTCTAGCATGAAAATACCAACATGAAATAGAAATATAAAACTGGTAATTAGCAGTTTGTAGTCTTCATTCAGAGCCTTTCTCAAAAAGTATCAAACATTTTTAGGGCCTTATGCCCCCCCTTCTCAGCAATCCCCTCATTCACCAGCCCAAGTGAGCACTTTAAATCCCATTTCTGTTTCCAACTGTTATCACTATGCTCTTTTTTTTTTTAAGATTTTTTATTTATTTATTTGAAAGACAAAGATCACAAGCAGGCAGAGAGAGAGAGGAGGAAGCAGGCTCCCTACTGAGCAGAGAGCCCTATGCGGGGCTCGATCCCAGAACCCTGGGATCATGACCTGAGCTGAAGGCAGAGGCTTTAACCCACTGAGCCACCCAGGCACCCCTGCTCTTTTTTTTTAAATTGGGATCTAAGTCTACTTAGAAGACTGGAAAATATTCCTATCCCAAAGAAATACTTCTGACAAATTTGAGAAGCTGAGCAAAAATCATAAGCAATGAGTCCGTTTTTGTGTAGAAAGTTTAGTCATCTGGGCTTAATTGAAGGGGGTGATGGGCTTTGCTTTCCTTTGAATGCTCTGCAGTCAATACAGTCGGGATTGGAGAATGCATATGAATAGGAGGCAGCTGGGAGGTTTTCACATTCACGGAGCAATTCTAAAAGGCAGTGCCACAGTTGTGTATAACAAAGTGCCAGCCAGCCTAGGAGAAAAGCAGGGAATGAAATAAAGATGACCAGATTAAAGACCAGACACAACCTGTTCTTCTGTACTGGCTTAAGCTCCATTTCTATGTACATTTACAGTAATGATAGAGCAATAAAGAGAAAACCCAGTGAATGCATGTATGTTGTATGAGGTGTCCTAAGAAAAAGAGTCTGTTGTCTGAAGAGAAAAGGTCTCCTGAGGAGACTGGAAGTAACTTTCTGGAGGAGAGAAAAGGAGAGATAAATAAGGTCTCTCAAACAGAGGACACAGTGCAAGCAACAGTAAATTGGTTTCTCTTAGTCCCAGCAAAATGTTTGTGTCTGGGTGATTATGAGCCCTAGCTAGGAGTAAGCACATGAGGTCCTTCAGGAATTGTGGCAGGCATTTCAGAGGGACCCTTGAAGAAAGAGAATCTTCAAGGACAAATGGAAGCTCAGCCATAACAAACCGACATATGAAAGACTTCCCATTACCTTACTTGATAGTTCAGATATCATAGTACTGAAAGGCATAGACTTGGGAGCCACATTGCCTGGGTTCAAATCCCAGCTCTGCCACCAGCTGTGAGACCATAGGCAAGTACCTTAGCTTCCCATTTTCTCTTAGAAGAGAGCTTGACACTAGTATGTACCTAATACATATTATTAAAATACCAACCAACAAATGTATGTTGTTTTATTATTTCATACGTATTTCATTTTATTTAATATGGGAGCCTGGGTGGCTCAGTCGGTTGAGTACCTGACTCTTGGTTTTGACTCAGGTCATGGTCTCAGAGTCATGAGAGCAAGCCCTGCCTTGGGCTCCACTCTTAGCAGGGAATCTGCTTGAGACTGCTCTTTCTTTCTCCCTCTCCCACTACCCAACCCCCAGCTCGTGTGCACTCTCTCTCTCTCTCTCTGTCTAATAAATAAATAAATCTTGAACCCTGTGCAGCAAACATGTCATACCCTCTTTTCATGCAGGAAATTTACTGAAGAGACACTGTGAAATTTCAAATTGAAATTTCAAGCAGGAAATTTACTGAAGAGACACTGTGTACAAAATTTTGCACTTGAGCATTTTTTCCCAAGGAAAAGATCCTAACTTTTCTCAACTCTCAAAAGATTAGGTATTACTAGCTTACTCATCCATAAGCATTTTTATATAGAATATTTTATCACACACCTACCTTTAGCAACCAATTCAAAGCAATGTATGTTACTCATAACTTAAAATATAGCTTGGTATTCAACTCGGCTATAACCCCACAGATGTCTATTAGAATTTTTATTAAGGTGAGAACATCAATACAACCAGAACTCAGTACGTTTGTATGACAAAGGCCATTCTTCACTCACTCTCCCGTAAGCATATATGCAATGTCAACCCATCTCCCTAAAATCCAGCACAAGAAATTGCTAGGCCCATCAATTTACCACCATTAATGACTTGTTGAATTTTTAACCTTGGTAAAAGATTCTTACTTTTGCTTCAAGTACAAAGCAAGTAGGCCGATGGAAGTAGTATGTTCCTTGAGCCACAGGTGATTCAATACCAAAATTTCTACAGATATTAAAATATCATATTATTTTACTTGTATTTTCAGTTCTCTTTCTTTATTTCTTTTTAGGTTTGTTTTTGGTTGTATAAGAAAATATATTTTGTAAAAATAGTTCAAGCTACAAAAATATTACACTGGATGACCAGATAGTCCAGTGTCACTTTCTGTCCATGTACCGGGATCTCCTTCCCCTTTCATGGGTCACCAGGGTTAACTGAAGGTTGTCAATTCTTCCAGCTCACTTTCTATGCAATATAAGATATACATATATACATGTATGCACTTTTATATACATATATATCTACACATAATTTTACTTATAAACAATCATCTGCTTAAATAATTATCATAGGTAGTCCTATATGATTACATCATAGTGCGGAGATCCCAGGGGTCAACTAATCTAGGACAATGGATGCGTAGGTTGGTTGATTCCAGTCTTTCATTGCTATCAAACCCTTGTATTTCCATTTGTGGGCAAATGGGAGTTACTTCTCTAGAAAAGAAATTTGTTACTTGTCTTCTAATTCCTGTGACTTTCACCATTTTAAACTTTGTAATTTTATGCGGGCAAATGTGACAACTTTCTTCTTTATGATTCTTGAATTTAGAACCTTTCTCAGGAAACTCTTTCAGACCCTAAATTACAAATGAATATTCTCTTTATTTTCTCACATAATTTTATATTTGTTATTTATGTATAATTACTTGATATATTTCAAACAATTTTGTGAGGGTGTGAAATAAAGCAACACCTTTTTTTTTTTTTTCAAATTGTCAACTAATTGTCCCATGACTTTTTAATTAAACAACCTATTCCTTTGCCCCTCTAAATTCCCAAGATAACATATGACAATGCCTTTGTCACATATGAAATTTCCCTAGGTTGCTGGATCTCATCTTGCACTATCCTTTTCTATGTAATCAAGCTGTCAATCCTGAACAGTTACATAAGGGTTTAGCTACCATAGATTTACACTAGGTATTTTTAACATGAATGAGCAAATACCACCCTTTGGTCTTTTTCAAAATATTCTTGGCTATTATATTTTCATCTTCAATTGAACTTTAAGTTAAATCTGTCAAGCTCCAAAAATAGTTCTTTTAGGATTTTATATGGGATTGCATTAAATTTACAGATTAATTTGGAAAGAACTAACATCTTTTAAATGTTAAGTATTCTCTTCCAGGAACAGGTTATGTCCCTGCATTTATTTAGGTTGGTTTATGTATCCTTTAGAAATTGTTACATTGTTTTTTATAATGGTCTTTTAGACTTCTTACTAGGTTTAATTCTCACTGGGTATTTTTTTGGTTTCTGTTGCTATTGTGATTTGGGATGTTTTTCCATGATATGACCTAATTAGCTATTGCCCTATATAGAAAAGTTACTATGTACTGAATTTTGTATACAAGTACCTTCTTAATTTTAATAGTTTTTTTCAATTGATTCTCTTGGATTTTCTAGGTAGATGATTACATTGTGTACAAATGACAGTTTTATCCTTCCTTAACTAATGCATGCATATGGGCATGTGTGTCCCGTTTATATTCAGTCTTTATAAAATTTTGAATAGTAGTGTTGAGAATAGATACTATCATATTCATCCTGACTGCATAATGGCCATTCACAAATAAATAAGACATAATACTCCAAAGCTTCAAATTTCCTGTCACCTGTTTTATTCAGGGGACATTTGCATTTCTATAGCTGCAAAAATAACCACAAAATATAATACTGTGCAAATCAGCAATACTTCAAATCACTTCCATCTTTGCACATTGTCTGTTCCTCATAAAAGCCACTAAGGCTAAAATATGGTGTCTCTAATAAATTTTTATTGACTGACCAACTGAAATTATTATAATAATGTCATTCTGACATAAATCTCTATTATATTTTTTCACATGATCATCTTTTATATCATATTGGTAGATACAAACAGACATATTCAACAGACATACAAATTTTAATTATAATAGCAAAATAACTACTATGAAGCAATATTCAACTTAAGAGCTTCCATTTTTTGAGATTTATACAAATTAATTCATGATGTATGCAGTCCTAAACATTTTGCCATTCTGAGTATTATGTGGGTAAGATTTATCCGTGTTGTTGCATATTATAATAGTTTATTCATGTGTACTGCTATTTAATATTCTATTATATAAATATGCAACAATTTATTTTCATTTTATAGACATTTGGGGTTGTTTCTGGTTTTCTACAATATTAATAATAATGCTACAAGATGACTTCATATCCCTTTTGATGCATATGTATGAGAGTTTCCCTAGGGTATTTCTTAGAAATGAAATTTGTAGTGCATGGGGATTGTGAATGTCCAAATTTTCATTATACCTGGTATGGTTTTATGGGAGATATACTTTACACAAAAAAAGGAAATTCTCTTTGATTCATAGCTTATTAATAGTCTTACATGAATCGTTGTCAAGTTTTATTAAATGCTTTTTCTACAGTGAATAAGGTAGCTTCTTTAAAAAAAATGCATAAAAAACCACCCCCAAAACTCAGTGTCTTAAAACAATAATTATTTATACACTATCATGTATCTGTGGGTAGGCTATAGTCAAAATGATCTAAGAAGGATCAAGGTGTACTTGGCTCTGTGCTAGGGGTGGAATCTAGTCTGTCCCACATGTCTCTCCTCCTCCCTGAATTAGCAGGCTAACTGGTGAAGGTTCTTTTGTGGCAATAACAGAAGCATAAGAGCCAAATTTGATATAAAAAAAAAAAACTGACCTCACAGACCAATCATAATGTTACAACTGAATTTAATACTCATTTGCAAAACTGTTGAGTCCTAGTATTTTCTTTGTTGGGAATTTTTATTTACTGATTCAATTCACTTAATGGTTATAGGACAATTTCAGCATCCTTTTTGAGTCTGTTCTGGACAGATTCTATTATTTATGGAATTTTTCCTTTTCATAAATTTTCAAAATTGGCAGCCTTCAGTCACTCATAATACTCACTTACTGTGTTGTAAATATCTAATTTCTAATTATGTGTCTTTTTTTGTTCCTAATACTGAGCAGGAGCCAGAGAAAATTTACTTTTACTTCTACAAGAAGTTAAAAGAATTTGTGTTCAGGGACCAATCTAGTCCCTTAAAGTTGTGTGGGCTAATGAAGAATTCCCAGTGTCAGCTTTTCTATCTTGTAACTGTCAGAGATTTAGTCTCCCAATAGATGATAAAGCTAGAATAATCACTTGTCCTCAGAGCAACTTTGGTTATCTGTGATTGCTTCTTGTCCACTGATTCTTTATGCCCTTTATACCCATTTAGCACAGGTAGCTGTGCAGAATGTCACAAAAGATTTCCTTCACTTCTTACTTTGAGATCAGAAATGAATTTAAAGGACTATTTTATCCAGACAGAAATTACTTTTTTGCTTGTTTATTTTTATAAAAACAAGGAATCTTCAGAGAATATCTAAAATTATTGATTCCTATATATCACACTAATTCAAGGATAAAACAGTGTATTGTTTCAGAAAAAGCATACCAGGTAGCTCCCTTTGAGAGACTTGTCAAATCCTAGGTTCTGCCCATCCGAGATATTCATAGTAGTAACCTAATATTAACCTAATAGTAACCTAATTACTATCATTCACTGTAGTGAGCACCTTAATAATAAATCCTCCAGCCCCAGTCAAGCCTTCAGATGACTGCTGCCCAAGCCAGGATCTGATGATAGCTCATGAGAGACACTGAACCAAAACTGCCCAACTCTGCCACTCTTGAATTCATGACACCCAGAAACAGTGAGATAATTGCTTGTTGTTGTCCTAAACTGCTAAGTTTGGGAGCATTTATGACACAGAGATGATAGTGAACAAAATGTCATTGTTAGAAATTAGAATCTATTATTTTTTTCCTAACAGAAAATGTGTGTATATTGTCTCTAAATTGAAATCAGTCTGATGTTCTAGTTTCTTTGTGGGTAATGTAATCAGACCATAAGCAACACATTTGGATGAATAAATACGTACAGACCAAACCATGAGCATTCACTGAGGCCATCAAACAAATGCCCAATAGCAAATCTTATGCCTGATTCAAGAGAAAAATCTATATTCCCTGTGAGGAGAGGCACTATAAGAGCTGATAAACATGTTTCTCATCTTTCTTCTCTTTGGGGAACTATGAACATCCCACTGACAGAGTTCCTGTGTCTTATGTGCACACATTTACATTTTTTTCTCTTGGATAACAGAGCACTACAGGATTTACAAATGGTAACTTCATGTTCACTGTGATTTCAAGCAGCACTATCAGCTAGGTAATAGTAATAAATAATATCATTAGTTAACAGAATATCATTCAGCAATTTTTCCCAGCGTGAATTTTCAGGCTTAAAAGAAATCATGTTGGAAAAATATAATAGTTTGCAATGAGATTTAAAATGTCTTATTCAAGTTGAATATAATGATTATTGTTAATGCTTGGAATATATAACAGTTTTTGAAATGGAACTCACTTTGCTTGATCTACTTTTCATTAAAGCAAGCTGGTGACAATAAATGCTGTTAAAAGGTGATATGTTTAATACTGGTTCACAATATCAAAGAAGATACCCTCTACTTATTTTTCCTATTTACTTAAGCAAAGTAATTGCTGTTAGTGTAAAATGGAAAAAGTATTCTATATAATCTTTACTTGGACAAAAAAAGGAACTCTGGTCCATTTGTAGGCATAGTGCTTGAAAACCTCACATGCACTTGGAGAAAAGACTGTGCAGCTATTGAAAGCAGAAATTTACTGAAGCCTGAAGACAAAAAATACAAGAAGTACCCATTTTGTTTTATGAATCTTTTTGCTTTAGATCATTACTAATTACTATAGTCAGTTTTCTTGTCTTCATTTGTCACTATCCATACTCTTTGTCTCATTGCATTGATTATTTAGGTTGTAAATTATAGATATCCCTTCTTCTTTATCCTGTGGTTTAAAAATTACTTCAAGGGCAGTGTAAAGAGCAATGTCTGAGTACGTTGCATGGACAGCTCCATACAAAATAAAACTGTGTGTTACCTTGGCACACGTCTTGGTATCTCTCATGTTCTCAGCTAACATAATCCTCATCAGTTTATTTGCTATATGTTGGTACAGTACTGGCACAAAGGTAACTGTCAGAAGAACAAAAGCTCATCAAAGTTTCTTTCTCCTATTCTTTTTAAAATCAAAGCTTTGTCTTTTAGCATGGAATCGTCATTTAAATCTACATCACAGGTTGCAAGTTGCTTTGAAGATAATCCAGTTAAACCTACTCATTGGTATTTGGAAGGCAGCTATGCTCACTGCTAAACCACCAATGCACACTAGTGTTTGAACCCTTTCTGTAGACACATAAGCTATGTGTCTAGCTAGTCCAGGTTCGAACTCCACAAACACGGGTAGCTCACTCAATCTTCAGCTGGTTATCACTGAAGATTGTTTCTACACCTTTTTTGAACAAAGACAACCAATTTGTTTTCTTTCCTCTTAAAACAAGGATGGAGGCTTAATTAAGTAAGGATTTTTTCAGCTTCCTATTTTTGAAGTTAGAATTTAAAGAGCAAGAGAACCAACAATCCACCATTTCCCTGGAGACTGAAATACTACTGGTGGTATTATTTCATTCATCCTCTTACCTACAGTAATGACAAAAAAGACCTCTCGCTGTTAAGGAAGTGATTCATCCAGGCATAAAATTTGTTGCTACGTTTCATGGTGACTTTGGATCAGAGCTCCAGAGAAAAGCAAGCAATTCTATATTAGTCAATAACAAGATGTAATGGTAAACAAGGGTACCTGAGCACATATTTCAATGGTCTTAAAGACACTTGCTTCTTAATAACTTCCTTGCTTTGTCCTGAGTTTATCTTTTATGCTTCCAGCCATCACTGTGATCAAACCCCTCACCTCTCACTTGTTGTCAAGGTATCTCTCACATCTGCTCATTGGAAGTTTATCTCATAGAAACTATCTTAACAGGGACAACAGTTCTGCTTGGGTTTCTAAGTCTGTCTGAGATGTATAAGAAACATTCGGAAGTTAAACTCACAAATATATCTTTCTAATGAGGATATGCCTTACAATGGCATAAAAATATTAACAAATCAATCTACTCTGTTGAATGCCAGTTTTTGATATTCCTGAAGGGCTTCAGCTTTTACACAAATGGGCTAATTTCTTTGGAAACCACCCAAAGTATCACATCACTGATCAGAAACAGCTAAAAAATGGTTAGAGTAATTGCAAAAAGCAAATAAGCTTTTCTGCTATTTTCTGCAATGATTTAGGATAGAGATCATTGCATTTAGGTAAAAAGTGTTAAATTCTGCAATTCATGTAAGTGGACTAATGAGATTTAAGTTTCAGGGACCCCAAAGGTATGGGTCCCTGCCAAAGCCACAGAAGGTATCTTCAGAATTTTATACATTGTTTCTAACTTTTTACAAGCTTCAGCCCCCATAAATCTAAACGTACCTCTGGGTGCAGTGATGAGGTGTCTAAGGGATTAATATAATAAATGTCTATGTTTCTCGTGCTCTAAAAGATAACAGTACTCTTGAAGAATTAATGCACATCAAAGAACCATCTGTTGTCATGTGAAAGGTATGGGGTTTAGAGTCAAGACATGAATTAAATATCCAAATCTCAGCTCTGCCACCTATATTCTGTTATGTGATTACAGACAAACTGTCTTCTCTCTGTTCACACAAAAAATAGAGACCTGATACTTAAATGACAGGAACGTTCAGAGGATTAATAAAACTAAATATGTGAGTGCCAAATGCACCACATTCACCATGTCCATGTGAATGTCATTTGAATCATTAAATCCCAAGTTGCATGGGTCCTTAAAGAAGGTTTTATTTAACCCTACCCCCTTCTCAATGTTTGGATTTTCTCTACAATATCCCCAAGACATTGGTATAGACATAGTATAGACAACCATATCCCCAAGACATTGGGGATATTGTAGGTATGGTTGTCTATACTCACCTTGAATACATACAGTGAAAAAGATAAGATAGTTCACTTCTTATCATTAATATCTTAAATATATGGCATAAGAGTTTGGGGGGTTTGTTTTTCAGTTTTGTTTGTTTGGTTTTGGGTTTTTTTGGTGTTCAGGTATAGGTGTGTGATTCACATTAAAAAGAAAACACTAGCACTGAGGATTGAGGAATAGGCTAGAAATTTCCTTTTCTGAGTACTATCATGTGTGTGATAGTCAAAACCAATGCAGCAGCACATGTCTCAGCAGGGGAATGAGAGGTTCCCTGGGATGTAACCTTGGACCAATAAGGAATTCACAACAGGAAAGTTGGAGAAGCCTAGGAAGGAAGGATCAGAGAGAAAAGATGCAACCAGCAGAGAGTAGTGTTGTGGAAACCCAGAGAGGAAAAGGAGGAGAATTTGACATTAGTAATGTCAAATGTTGAGGAATTATTCAAAAACATGTTCTGATTATTACAAAACATATTTGGAATCCAGGACATTGTTAGTGAGGTGGTGGAAAACTGAATGGGAATGACTTGCAGGAGAAGAGAATGGACACAGAACGTGTGCTCCCTTGGCCTTGCCTAGGAAGCCCAGGTCAACCTTGAGCAATTAAAAGGATGTTTCTGCTCCTGAGATTATAAGCAAGGATGAGGGGGCTGGGTACTAGGTAGACAAAAATTGATAGATTTGGAGATAGAAGCCAAGAAATGTCATGTTTGCAAGTCTCAGGTGGGCTCAGAGTTTTTAAGTGTCTACTAATACAAGGACAAAGGCAACAACTGCAGCCAGTGTCTGGGGGTCCAAAGAGAGCATTACTGAGAGCTTACCCAGAGATAAAGCTGAAGATGGTCAGGTCCAGCAGGTTGGGGGTAGGGAATATTCCCAAAGAGGACTCTGTCCTGGTTTTGGAGGTGGGAGATACTAAGGATACTTTCCTCTAAACTTTATCTTCTAAATATCCATAAAATTCCATAAACTTCTCTCTACCCAGACCTACTTAAAACTCCACTCTTCCTTTCTATAGACAACTGACTACAAAATGCCTCCTCACTAGTAATTCCCATCCACTTTTGATGCCTCCTACTAATGAGTTACACTATAGTCAGACTCATTTTTAAATATACAAGTCTGGTTATGTGTCTTTTTGAAAAAATATATATATACATAATTATATAAATATATATACAATTGTCACGTTGCTCTTAGAATGAGGAAAAACCCTGAACATGACATGCAAGGCTATTCTCAATCTGATGCCTTGCCTCTGACCCCTTTCCTGTCTTACCCCCTGCCTCCTCCCTGGTGAAGTTCCTATCAAGTTGGTCTTTTTCAGGATCACAAAGCATAGTATGTTTTTCCCCTACCTCATGTGTTCTCTTGACCAGCTCTGCCCTAGGCAAACCCTACTCATTATTCAGACTAAACCCAAAATTCATTTCTTGAAGGGAACGTTTTCAGTACTTTTCCCATATACTGTTATAATCTCTATACTTTCAAATCTTAAGTTTACCATGGCTTATAGTTATCAACTTTTATTATTATTATTTTTAGAGTAAGGGGGAAGGGCAGAGGGAAAGATAGAGAATCTTAAACAGGCTCTGTGCTCAGCACAGAGCCAGACTCAGGGCTCAATCTCACAACCCTGAGATAATGACCTAAACTGAAATCAAGAGTCAGACACTTAACCAGCTGAGGCACCCTGTGCCCCATCAACTTTTATTATTAATTGATTAATGTTTGTCTCCTCAACTGGACTACAAGGTTTTTTGAGAGCAATGCTCAGATCTGGTTTTGGTCATCATTCTGTAGAAGCACAAACAGTGCCTGGTGCATAGTAAACAATCAGAAATATTTGTTTCATGCGTGCATGCATGAATAAGTGAGTGAATGAATGAATGAATGAATGAATGAATCGGTGTTAGCACCATGACTTTGAGATCTGAGTCTTTACCTAATGGAAGAGCACAGTTTCTCCTTTTCCTATTTCACGACTTTCTTATGAAGATCAATAAAACTCAACAGAGGAAAGTCTTTTATATATTATTGTCTTTATCACGGTTACAGAGAAGACACTGACAAAAGCGTGTACTTTGGAAAAAGGAATTAATTTAACCAAGATAAAGAGTTCCGTTAGGAATCAAGCTGAGACTTGTAGTGTGCTCTCTCTTCTGGGTCTTTTCTCTCTGTTCCTTGGAGCATGAAGGCAAAGGAGTTTGATTGATGAGTGCCTTTCTGCTCACATCCTGATGGCATAAAATGTTCCTTGGTAACATCAAAAGATACTTCTTTTAGCCCACTGGCATATGAACTCAGAAAAATTTGAGTTCCCAAGTGAAGTCAACTTCAGTGTAACAGACATCTGTTTATGTAACAATTTATGTAATTAGAGCTCGGGAAAAGAACTTGTGAGCTGGTATGACAGAATTTTCTTTAAAGCTGTAGAACAATCATTTATATGGATGTTCCAACCGTTCAGAGAAACAGTCATCAAAACATCCCTCATCAAAACCCTTTGAGTGAAGAAAATAAAACAGGAGCAACAGTCTTGTTCCAGAACATGTAAATCCTGCTCTGTTTGATTTTCTATGGCTTGCATTTTGATGTTAAAGTCCAGGCAAGCCTGAGAAAACTATAGAGGAAAATGCTTCGAAGTTATGCCTCCAGCTACACCATCTAAGCAGTGAGGCTGGCTAAAGACAGATCTGATTATCAGGTAACGATACTCAGACCTGTGGAACAGACGCGGCCACCAGCAAGGACATAGAGGACTACTGTCCAACACCTGTCCTGGTCAACTCCCAGGTGGTGCAGTAGTATTTACCAGACTATTCAGTAGACAAGACAGGGATGAGAAGAGGAAGTTGTTTTGTCAGCTGTTTCGGTGGACACTACTTCAAATCTGCTTACGTAAACACCTGGCTCCTGAGATCTCTGGACCTTCTGTGATAGATATTTCTGGAGCCCTCCTCTGGTTCCTACAGGCTCAGACTCCTATCTTCTAAGGATGAACAGAATTTATAAAATTTAATCCGGCATGGGATAAAATGACTGTAAACTATAGTGAAGCCAAGCGTAGTGGAATGTGGAAATTTGTACTCAAAAATTAGTTGCTCACACAGTTTGCCTTGACTTGCCTTCTCCCTTCTAGCAAAGATCCTTAATTCTAATAAGGCTGAAAAACTGAGAAAGGGCCCATACCTGCCGCTCCACTTCCTTATAAAGATAAACAGAAAGGAAACAAAGGAAAAATCAGAGTAGGCTGGCTTTGATGAAAGCATTCAGAGTATAGAATCGTCACGTGGTTCTACCAGATTCTGTGTAGCCTGAAGTTGGTAAACTAGCCCTTGATGATGGGGGCTGGCACAGGTTTGGTTTGTGGGAAATGTTAAGTAGCTGATATATGCAAATTCAATTTATTGGTAACTGTGTAACTAAGGATGATAGCGTGCTCTGACTGGGTTCATCAAGTGTTGGGAGGAGCCACATTTCACATGTGGCAGGATTCAGGGATGCATCTGACATTTGTGATAATAATAACAGCTCACCTTTTCTGAGCACAGGCACTGCAGTATTTGTCACTTAACTTTTCTAAGTGGATGTTGTATCTAACAATACAAAGATTCAGACTCCCGTGACTACTGAGTCCTAATAAGAATCACAACATTTTTAATATTCAGATGAATTTGGAACAAATCTGATCAACAATAACAACAACGACAACAACCAAAAAAATCCTGAAACATCCCTTTGTGTCCAAATTACAGATCTGGCAACATTCCCGGGGCACCAAAGAAGGTTGTACAATACTCAACCTGTGTGGCCATGTATTTCAAGGTAGAATAGCCAGGAAGAGTCACATGTTTTCTTTCCTCTTGTCCTCTTTGTTGTCCTAATTATCTTACTTCCTGAGAAGCTTCTGCCTGTAGTATATTGTGGCCATCTGGTGGAACTCAGAGCCATTGCCTCTGGCCATACTGATAGAAAAAATTGAGGTAACTGTAGACCCATCTGTCCTAAAGCACAAAGTTGAACTTCACTCCAGAAACTCTGGAGGAGTAACTTTCCGTTTGGTTACAATTATTTACAGGGTGCCTATTATTGCAGAGTGGCAAAGAGTAGAGGAGGAAGGCTTAGTGAGAGGCTTTGTTCTGTTCGGTAAGAACTTATCTACACAGGGCTTATGAAAGTTTTCCACTCTGTGGGAGCCTATAGCTATCACCGTCTATCACCTACCTTCTGAGACATACAATAAAGTCAGTGAAATCTCCTAGTTGTTTACTGAGTCAACTTAGTTTACTTGTGTCTGATCAAGAATCCCAAGCACAAGGTCCTAAAGAAGAGAGGTATAAGTAGAAGTAACTGTTGTAATAAAAACTTATTTTTATTTTACAGATGTGAAAGCTTAGGCTGAAAGAACTTAAATACTTGCCCAGGGTCTTCAAGCTGGAGTAGAAGAAAGAATTTGGAGCTGAGCCCTGAACCACCGAACTCTTGCCCCCGGTCTCTGAAAAAAGATTTTTATTACCTGATTTAGCACTGAGGCAGCCGCCTTCCAAGCAAGACAACAAATGCCTGAATACAGGTCAAGGTAAGCCTTTGAGAGTGGGATAAAGACCACAGGAAAAGCCTTCGGAGTCAGTGAAAGGAGGAGCAGCTGTGAATTGAGATGATTCAGGGAAAACTTTGGAGTCAGTAAGTGTCAGGCTAGATTAAGATGGCCAGGAGAGAGATGGGAATCCCTCTGCTGTCTGAGCATCTCCTTGCTGTCCAGGGTTGCCAGCCAGACTGAGTAGGGCCAAGCCTCTTGCCTTTCATAGCTGCCATCTGCCACACAGCTCCAGAGGCCAAACTCAGCCGGCATCTTTTCCAGAGTTCTTTGCTTTTGCAAAGTCATCTGGAGGCAAGCCACAGAGCAGTGTCCTCTAAATGATGCACAGCCCCAAATAAATGAATTTCCTGAAGAAGAGATGACAGCCAGCCCAGCCGAGGAAGCTGCTTTCAGGGAGGAGGTGCACGCACGCTCACCTGCGCTCTCTTCATACGTCCCCAAGCAGCACATGTCATCCGCCCCCTCCTCCCCATCTGGAAGAAGGAGGAGAGGGATGGTAGCCTTATTAAAGCCTGGCACAGGGCCAGCCTTGCTCAAGCTGTCTTTAATATTCAGTCTTTGGAAAGCACCTTGAAAATAAACAGTGACTGTCTCCTATCACGTATGTAGCACTGAGCAAATTGGAAGTGCTTAATAAAAGCCAATGAACCCAACATAAACCCTGACTCTTAATATATATGTCCGACACACACTGAACGTGCAAATCATTAAGAAAATTAGCGTCTTGAAATTTTCAGGATTTCACTGAATAAACATTACATTGAATTGAACAATGATTTTAATGCAGATTTGTGGTAATATTCACTACAAATATGCATTACAATGATTTCTGAATGCATAATTATTTCACAGAGCACTGATTCTAAATGCAAGGACAATTAATTTAGGCTTTAGCCTTGTCACATCTCATTTAAATGTTTCTAGTGATGCTCCCATTATCATGATAGCATATAACTTAAAAATAAAAATCTTTATTGCAGACTATCATATATCATTTCTACTAAAACTATTAAATAAATGCTAGTATTAAAATTGTGCAAATAGGTAGAGGAAAACTTTAGTGTGGGAGAGGTTTTTATTTCTGATCATTGATTATTTTCTTTGTAATTTTTATTTTGAAATAATTTCAGAAAATTTGCAAGAATAGACAAAAATTCCTGTATATCCTATACCCATATTCCCCAAGTGTTAAACTTTTACCATATGCACTTCATCTCTCCCTGTATATATGTATGCGTATGTACATATATGTATATATGTACAAATTATTGCTTTTCTGAACCATGTCAGAGTAAGTTACAACTCATTAAATAACCACCATAATTACTAAAATCAGGACATTAACAGAATATTAATCAATTACTATTATCAAATCTTCAGACCTTATTTATATTTTACCAGTTGTCCCATAACTACCTAAAAAGCAGAAGAAAAAATGAACGCTTACCTTCATTTAAAAAAGTCTTAGTTACATATTATATCTCTCTCAGAAACATGTGGATTAATATAAAATAGGATTCAACCAGGTCTCATTGGAGGACCATATAAGGATTGAAACGTTAAGCAATGTGATCATTTCCTTAATAAAAATCTCAAAACATTATTTTGATTGAGTCCCTCCCTCCATTAATAAGTGTGGTTGTAATAAATGAATGCAAGACAAAGTAAATTAAAATTTGATGATGCTACTTTATTTTTAAACATTTTAAATTATCATCTGCTTCTAGAGACAAAATCATTTTCAAAAATCTAACATAAATCTCCAGTTGGCTAAAGGTAAGTGAGAAAGAATTACATGGACAAAGGCCCACTGGAAAGAGATCACACGAGGAGTAGGTTGGCTTTGACCTCTGCCATGAAATCAGCTTCCTACCCGTGGCGTTATTATTTACCATGTGCAACCTACCCTCAAGAAGACTGATGGAAAATGCAACAGGCCCAGAGGCAGCATACTTCACACGAGAATAGTAAAATAACTTCCAGCACCAGCAACATGGCATGATTCATGCTTTAGCAGCATGTAGAAGGTGATGTTTATTTTTACTTTTTAATGAATTCCTTGTAGTATGAAGAGGGGACTCTAGTCACTGATTTTGGCATAGAAATTATCAGATCACTTTCAGAAAGAACTTGCAATATTTATGCATCAGCCTTATCCCTTGATCCAGAAATTCCACTCCTGACATGCTTCCCCCAAAATAGTCTTCTCTCTCTCTTTTTTTAAGATTTTATTTATTTATTTATTTATTTGAGAAAGACAGAGAAAGAGCGTGTCTGAGTCGGGGGAGGGACAGAGGGGGAAGGAAGAGAGAATCTCAAGCTGACTCCATGCTGAGCACAGAGCCCCTCCTCAGGGCTTGATCTCACAACCCCGAGATAATGACCTGAGTCAAAACCAAGTGTAGGGCACCTAACCAACTGGGCCACCAAGGTGGCTCAAAATAGTTTTAATTATAGCAAAATCTTAGACACAAAGTTGTTCATTACCTCATGACCAACAGTAGTAAAAAAATTAAAAAAACTAAAACTAAAACAACAAAGGGAAAAAAAAGAAAACCTAAAAGTTTAAAAGTACAGGAAAGGCAAGGCAAGTTATTATATACTGTAAGATAAAAATGGGATACAGATATAAATAAAGAGTGTTAAGTAAAAAGACAGTAGCAATGGAAAGCATATAGGTTGAGAAATATAGTAAAAATTAGTTTCAAAATTGAATATATAACATGATCTCAAGCATATGAAAAACAAAAAAGGCATGGAAAAGTAAGTCCACCTGCTAACAGGGGTGGTACCTGGCTTGTCCAAACCCTCCACTGGCAATGAGCAGGATTTAGTCCAAGGGGCCTTACCACCCAGAGCATTTCTGATCTCCTTTCAAATTCACCTAGTCTTCAGTTCCAGGCTTTATGAAATAGAGGAAGAGGAAGCAAATCAGAAACAAGAAAGTAGGCTCCAGGATGCTTCCTTCTAATACCACAAAGAGTGGCCTTAAGTGCTGGGTGGGTGAAATTGTTGAGCTTGTTTATAGATACAGAAACTTGATAGACGGGGTTGGTGTTGCAAATACCTTTTCCCTGTTTTCATTAAGTTCCAATTTTCAAGGCAGAACCATTATTAGTTTTATAATAATAATTTATAAAAGATTTAAGAAAATTAGCCCTTTGCTAAATGTCTTTATGGTACATAAAATGATGTGAATTGTAAGAATAGAAGAAAAAAATTATCTATTGAGTTATGATGCAGCTGGAAGTGAGAAAAGTACTCTCACAAATGAAATATAAATACAATCTCACTTAATACCATATTCTATTTCTGTATTTTGATTATATGCCATGCATACTTGCTCGAGCCTAACATCTACAGCCATTTATAAGCTCCCTTTTCCTAATCCCTCCATTAAATCAATTACAAATGCTGCCAGTTTGATATTAATTTTTTCTAATTTTCCCTCTCTTTTTCATCCCCGTTTTGCATCCCTCATTATCTAATGAGTCAGTTGGCTCTAGGCTAGGCTGGGTAAGAAACTAAGTCTGAAATCTCCTTGACATAAGAGAGTACAGGTTTATTTCTCTCACGCACGAGGGCCAGTGGGAGAGAGTTAATTTTCGACTGTTGCTGTCTTCCGTGTCATGACAAGGGTTCAGGCTGCTTCCACCTTGGGAGAATTTCATCTCAACAGTGGTACCCACAACTGCTCTGCAGAAAAGGAAGAGATAGGATAGAGAAACTGCACTCATTTTTCTCTGATTCAGCCTCGAAGTGACAAAGTTGACCAAAACTGGTCATAGTCACATGGTCCTAACCTAAATGAAAAGGAGGCCAGGAAGCGAGGGAGCGAGGGGCACTCATGGGCATCCAGTGAGCGTCAGGTACCCCACCACAGTCTCCTCTGTGTTCTGTCTTAAATCTCCCTTTCACGCTGCTGCTAGACTTCTCTCTAAAATGCAAGCTGACCAGGTAGGTCTTTTCTTGATTACAAAAACATTTGGGGGGCGCCTGGGTGGCTCAGTTGTTAGGCGTCTGCCTTCGGTCCCAGGATCCTGGGATTGAGCCCCGTGTCATGCTCCCTGCTTGCTGGGAAGCCTGCTTCTCTCTCTTCCACTGCCCCTGCTTGTGTTCCCTCTCTCGCTGTGTCTCTCCCTGTCAAATAAATAAATAAAATCTTTAAAAAAAATTTTTTAAATACTTGTGTATTATCTAGAGTAGAATTTTTCAAGCCCCCATTATTTGGTAGAAGTAAATTTGTCCACCACTTGATCTGAGTACACACATGAACACATAGATACATTTAAAATATTTTAAACTACTAAAAATGCACAAGCAAGTATCTTACATACAGTTTCTTTCTTTTTTTTTTTTTTAAGATTTTATTTATTTATTTGACAGAGAGAGATCACAAGTGGGCAGAGAGGCAGGCAGAGAGAGAGGAGGAAGCAGGCTCCCTGCTGAGCAGAGAGCCCGATGCGGGGCTCAATCCCAGGACTCTGAGATCATGACCTGAGCCGAAGGCAGCAGCTTAACCCACTGAGCCACCCAGGCGCCCCTTACATATAGTTTCTTATATGAAAGTTTCTGTTTCATAAAAATACACATTATTCTCATTGTCTTCTGAATTATATAAATGTCAAACCTTTTAAAATATACTAATAACATTTCATTTTTATTGGGTTTACACACTTGGCATTCTAGGTTGGATTTTATTATGTGGTGAGGAAGAGGGTCAGAGAGTTAAATACAGTTGGGAAGCACAGACCAGTGCACTGAGCTCCAATGGGGAGAACAACTTCTGCTTGCTTCTGCAACCTAGCACCTTGCCCTTTTCACCTTCCAACATTATTCTCCAAAACTTCTGAACTCCATGTAATTTCTCTAGGGCATTATACTATTTCCTCTTCCTAGAGCAATGCCCTCTTTTCCCACCACACTTTACCTAGAAACTTCCTGACAATTTTTCAAGACTCGGATCAGATATAGTTTGGGCTGCTTCTGCATTCGGATGGCTCTCTGTATACAATGCGTTCAAAATTTGTGTTTATAAATTTTCCCCCTACTTTCTTTCTATAATTCCTTAGGGTCATCTTTATTCCTTGTACTATAGTCCAGAGCTGGCCGACAGTGATCTTTCATCTTTCTAAGATGCTGAAGTGCACATTTATTTAGTCAGTCGTTCAATAAATTTTAGTGAACACATCATATTCCAGGCACTATTCAATACACTGTGAACTTGGGAGTCAAATAGACAAGTCCATTATCCTTGAGAAGAACCTAGCGTAAGATGGCAACAATCCTAAGCATAAAACATCCTCCATATCAATCATTTTTATCATGTACAGCAAGCATTTAAAATCTAAAACTTTCTCCTAGTCAATAAGATTTTAATAGCGATTCACACATCAATAGATGCAGGAAAGTAAACAACCGGTATTCACAATAAACCTAGAACAGAATACACAGGGAAATACTTGGCAAAGGTTGGATTTCACAAGTCAATTGGCAAGTCAATTCCATCTCCGATCTAGAAAATTTCAGAAGTCTGGGAACCATTTCTTCTCCCAGAATTCTTTGCCAGCAGGATTCCTTAGATGAAGGTTGCTTCCCCTGACCATAACTATTTGGTGTTAGAAGGGATTCTGGGAAGTAGACCATCAGATTTAGGCACCTAGGACTGTTTATCTAACCTAGTTAGATTTGAAGGAAATGATGACTTCAGCACCAGAAGAAATATGAATGTTGATCGTTCACGGCATGCAAGTGCCAAAGTACTTAGTTAAATTATCAACTGTAGTTTCCAGGAAGAAAATACCTACTAAAAACCTCATTTGTCAACAGAAGCTAGCCCTCTCCCCTATCTGATGGGGCTTCCACTCCCATCACTGAAAACCCTCAAACGGCCTCACTTGATTCATAGGGACAGGATGGGCTATGATGTAGTAACAACAACCATAAGACTTTAGTGACTTAACATAACAAGAGTGTGTTTCTCTTTCATGTTACCTGTCTCGTACAGATAGCAGGGACTTTGTTCCACACAGACGTTTACAGCCCAGATTAGTTGAAGCTCAATCAACTTGCAGGGGGACTGGTGGAGCACATGGTAGCCATTGGTGGGGAAGAGGCAAAGGGAGATGCCCAAACCAGCTCTCAAACACCTCAGCCTAAAAATATCACATAGTCCTCCTTGTTAGTTCACAGCCTCAGGAAATCAGAAATCTAAAACCACCTCCTTACAAGGAGGGCAGGGAGAGGCCAAAGGAAGAAGGAGACCACTCCAGATTGGTAAGTGGCAGGTTTAATAAGCAAGGGAACTTACTATGAGGCTTGTCTCAGGTGGCCACAAGATGAGTAGATCTCCTCACTCACATGCCAGAATCTTAAAAGTTTATATAGAGGCTTTAGCTGGGTTTGGTTATATATACTGTCCAGGTGATCCCAAAACTACCTTACTATCTCAAGGTGGGTCACTGGGCAGCTCCCACTTGCAGAACAGTAGGCAGACGATACATTCCAAGGACAGGTAAGGGGATGAGGAGTATCTGATTGCCCAAGTTCAGCTCATGGGCCAACCAGAGGTCATGTCCTCACAGTGACCTCTTCCAACACTTCTGTTCACAACACATTTACCAGAACTAGACACACCATTGTTGCAAGGAGACTAAAAAGTGTGATAGGGCATGTAGTTATTTTGTGAGAAAAAAATATCTCTTCCACATCACCAGAAGCAGTTTCCTTACAAGGAGTAATAGTGTTTCTCTGGACCTACCTACAGCCCTCCAGATTGCCTCTGGATTCCATAATTAGAGTCAGATACCAGCAAACCTCAAAGCCTTGCTTACACATTTCAACCAAAGAGAAACAGGTTATAGGTGGAAATAATTAAAAGATTATTCCAAACTATATCAGAAAAAATATAGGGAGTATGATAAGACTGAACTCTAAGTGTAGTAGACCAGGCAAGAACAAACATGATGTACTAAGTCAAATTTGTTGGTATACATACATTTACTAAAAAAATGTGGATTCAGTGTGTTAACTGAAAGGGCCAGATATTTTTAACAATTTGCTGTAATGTTTTTTTTTTTCTCTGATGCCTGGATTCAATGATAATTTTCTTCATTAAAAAGAGCAGTATTTCTCAACCAGGGAATATTTTGCTCCCCTGGATCCTCCCCATCGGACATTTGTCAATGTCTCAAGATAATTTTGATTGTCATAAACAGAAGGGAGGAGCTACTGGCATCTAGTTGGTAGAGGTCAGGGATGTTGATAAATATCCTGCAATGCACATGGCAACAAACACAACAAAGAATTATTTGATCCAAAATATCAGTCATGCCAAGGTTGAGAAATCCTAATTATAGAGAAATTTGGAAGGTTAGTGAAATTGGGAAGCAACGAAGAGGTTAGAGCAGATTTATAATGGAGAACACTTATTTATTTCTAACTATGTCCCCTAGGATGGCCCAGAAGACACTGCCTACTCCAAGGCATTAAGGAATACATTGCTGGGAGCATGGGATATTTGATAAAGCTCTGCACGGGCTGTCTTCTGACAACTGGCAATGACAAAGGGACAGATTGCCACTGAGAGGGGCTTCCTCTTTTTTTTTTTTAAGATTTTATTTATTGATTTGACAGAGATCACAAGCAGGCAGAGAGGCAGGCAGAGAGAGAGAGAGAGGGAAGCAGGCTCACCGCCGAGCAGAGAGCCTGCTATGGGGCTCAATCCCAGGACCCCGGGATCACGACCTGAGCTGAAGGCAGAAGCTTTAACCCACTGAGCCACCCAGGTGCCCCTGAGAGGGGCTTCCTAATATCAGTGTGGATGATGGGATCCTGTAGTGCAGATGTCACTTGATAGCCAGAGAAAGAGAGGGCATGGGTAGGGATGCAGCAGCAGGACTGGGGTAATAATCAGGGATCTGGTAGTGACTACAACTGATTGTGGTGTCTAGGACTGAAATTGAGGGGCAGCCTACTAAAATAATTACATAGTTTGTAGACACCAAAAATTCGAGCTACTGTAAACACAGCTGAGATTGAGGCCCCAGTTTTTCCAGCCTTTCACCAAATTCTCACACTAGAGCCAGGTTCCCTTGAGGAAGGAACCAAAGGCACTGCCTCATGTATACACAGTAGGCTGTATAAACGTCCTCCTAGGCTTCCCAAAGGAATGTGGATCCATTTCCCAAGGGACTATGCATAGGTGAAAGGGGACATAATAATATTTTTGAGGTTTCTTGAGCATTGGCCCTGAACTGACACTCAAACACTCAATGATCCAATGTTAGTAGTTGTTAATCAGAGTAAAGTTTCACAGACCCCAGTTATAACTCCCTTTCCTAACGGGATAGCCGACCAAATGTTACTGTATTCCCAGGACAACTGCAGTGACTACTGCCACCATCACTGACTTGCAAGCTGCATGGATGGTGATTCCTAACACAGTGCCATTAACTCACCTAACTGAATGTATGAATGAGTTTTTTATATTGATGGTGAAGTATCATAAATCCAATCAGGTGGTGACTGCAATTATAGCTATTGTTCTCCAGGCAAAGTCCTGGAGAAGGTGAAAGAATTTCCAGGAGAGGAACTGAACCTGTAACTAAGTAGAATATTTCAGAGACCTGACTAGAAACTCTCCTTGGCTTTCTGAGGACCTACAAGCCTAGATCAGCTAAGAGCCCAGTCCATACCTAGTGATAAAATTAAGGAGGTTAGGGTTGGTCAGAAAACAATAGTTATCCCTAAAATCTTAGTGAGGACAGAACAACAGAAAGCATCAAAGAGATTAATGCCACTTTACATTTGTACCACCATTGTAGGACTATGAGAACATAGGGCTCACTTAAATGTATGTCATGTGTATCCAGAGATTCTCTCACCTGCAAAAAACAAATATATATGTATAGAGTCTCTGGGAGACTGTAATAGGGAATGATGTGGCCAGATAAGAAAGACCAGGCAATAGGGGCACCTGGGTGGCATAGTTGGTTAGGTGGCCAATTCTTGGGATTCTTGGTTCAGTTCAGTTCATGATCTCGGGGTCATGAATTCAAGCCCTGCACTAGATTCTGTGTTCAGTGGGGAGTCTGCTTAAGCTTCTTTCTCCCTCCCCCTTCCCCCCCCCCCCCACCCGCCCCAGCCATCCATGCCCTCAAATAAATACATAAATCAAAGGGAAGGAAGGAAGGAAGGAAGGAAGGGAGGGAGGGAGGGAGGGAGGAAGAAAAAAAAAATAAGCAATGAACTTTGGTTCCAAAGGTCTCAGCTTCAGATAGCCTTGTCTCCCAGGAAGGGGCATAAAAGGGTTGACTTAGGCAAGTAGCAATGTATACCTATCTAAAGGAACCCTGTGCTTGGGGGCTCCCCAAGGAATATCTCGTGTTATTATAAACAGAGCTGCCCAGAAGTGACATTCCCAAAGACTTTATTATTTTCATATAACCCATTATCACAAGCAACAGAGCTTCAAAAGGCATAATATAGGAACTGTTTAAATGGCAATATATATAAATTATGTCTGTCATTGCAAAAACACTACCTAATTTATATGATTGGTAGGCAATATCTTTAATATGCTCACTTCAGCGGCATCTGTGGAAGGGAGACAATGAAGCATTAAGTGGATAGTGTATTATCCCCCGGAGTCAGGCAAGCACTTAAAGATGCACATTAAAAAATTCCATGTCCTATTTGGACAGAAATATGGGTCTTCTAGGATTATGGTGGATTATCATAAACCCATTAGGTGGTGTCTCCTACAGAATCATGTGCTACACTACCCCAATTAGATTTCTACATCATCTATGAGATATAAAAATAAAACTTGGAACATTCACTTTATAAGAAGTCATTTTGGTATCCTATGGAGAAGTCCCTGAGGCCACTCCAACTGATAAACCACTTAAAAGATTTACCTACTATTTTCATGTAGATACAAAGCCCATAAACTATGCATAACATTAACTCAGTGTTTCTCCAAAGGCTTGAAGGACTTTGTAAATTGTCTTAAAATCACAACTTACTACTAGAGAATGACCTAACATGAAGGTGAATATGGTAATGAACCATATATCATTTTTCCAATATCCTAGTTACTTACATTAGAAGGTTTTGGTTAGGACAAAGGTCAGTGTTTTGTGTTCTCAGCAAGAGAACTTTAGCTGATTCCAGAGAAGTGGAGAAATGTACTTTGTTATTGGTGCCATTTATTTTGGGCACCTTGAGTTTTAGACTTCATTCCAAAATGGACTCATCTTGTCATTTAATAATATCCTACCATTCTAGCTGCTCAGCCAATTCTGAGAAAGGACTAATCCATTTCAGCATCAGCGGCAAGATGGACACTCTAGTAGAGCAGATGTGCACTCTTCTTTGTAATTACTTTCAGCTCTTGCTTTGCCCTTTACTGTCTGTTTGAAATTTAACCTTAATGGAATCAAAATGGCATTTACCCAGGGATCAGCTCCAGATTGTATAAAACTCACAAAAACAAAGGTTATAACGTAGTAAGTCTACTAATCACTTTCTGTGACTAAAATTGACTAACGGGCTTCTTTGAGGAGAAGAAAATAAGAATACCACATATTTCTCTTAAGGTAGGAGAAATTAATCATTCCTCTTCTCATTTTGCCCTGGGCCATCAACCACCATGTTAGCCTGTACTATGATCTCAGAGTAACAGTCCAGGACTCTGACACAGCATAAAGGATGGCCCATGCTATTGAAACAAATGGTGTAACTATGAGATGCTAACCTGATAATCGGAGGTAGAGACTAAGATGGCTGCTGGAAAGGCAGGGCTGGAGCGTCAGAGAATACTAAAGATAGAGTGTCCAAACACAGCAAACATGGAATCAAGAAGTGTTCCAAATCTTCCATACTCCGCTGCCAGAGCCCAGACTTAGATGAGAACTAAATGCTCATTTTCTTTTTAACAATAATAGCTAGATTTGCTTACTCAAGTACTTTACAAATGTTGCAGGAGAAAAAAAAATTATTATTTAAATAGCCAACAAAAGTATAAGCCATATTGCCCTAGAACTTGATAGGCAGGTAGGTCTCAGGTTGACATCTAAGTAGAGAAACCATCTCATTCAATCCCCATAATAATTTGTATGAAGAAGATTCTGTTATTAGCTTCATTCTGCAGATGAGGAAATTCAGACCCAGAATCATCTCTAATGTCACATATCTAGCAAGTGGCAAAGCAGGATTATAATACTAAATCTAACTACTGGGGTCATAATCTCAACCAGTATAATACAAACTTTTTGTCTCATATTTTGAGACTGAATGAATCCTTACACAGCCAAACCCTACCCATCCATTAAGATTCATTTTTCCTCTCCCAAACTACACTGATGTCTCCCACTCAGAATTCCACATCCCTTATAGACTGTTTAAAGTTCTTTCCCTTCAACATATAAACATAATCAGATCTTGCCCATTTTTATAACAAGGTATCTTCTTCAACTATGTTTTCCTAATTCCATTTGTTTCTAATCAACTGTCTTGAAATGCTGCCTGTACTTTCTGCCCTCTTATTTATTCACTTTTCTGCCTATTGTTCCACCTTGCTCTGTGATATCCTCCTAATCCCAACACTCAACAGTCACCATCAGCCTTCACCTCAAAAATTGTTTCCTCTGTAGCATCTGACACTGTTCACAAGGACCCACCTCCGCCTCTGTGGCATCTTAGACTTGGCTTCATACTTGCATCTCTGACCCTCCATCTATCTCCTTCCTATATTCTTCTTTTTTCAGCCATTCCTAAGATGCTTATGTGCCCATTGGTTTCTGCTGTTCTTAATTTCTACATGTGTACTTATCCTAGAGTCATTAGATAAGCCTCATATGCTCGTAAGGGAGCCTCCTGTAATGACTACAAATTATTTTGTATATGTACATATTTTTCTGAGCAAAGGGTTCTCTCATTCAGTATTATTTATTTCCATAAATATTTGTGGAGGATCTACATTGTTTTAGGTGCTCTTCTAGGTTCTTGAAATAAAGGAAATTAAAAGAAAAAAAAATTGAAGACCCAAAGTGACAAATATAAGAAAAGAACAGAGAAAATGTCCAGAAATGACAAAAAAAGTGAAAAATGACACTAAATACCAATCTATCAATAATGACTCTGAAGTAAATGGACTAAGTGCTCTAAGCAAAACACATAGGATCTCAGAGTGGATTAAAAAACAAGAGCCAGGTATATGCTGCCTACAAGAGACTTGTTTCAGACCTAAAGACACCTGCAGATTGAAAGTGAGGGGATAGAAACCATTTATCATGCAAATGAATGTCAAAAGAAAGCCAGAGTAGTGATACATCAGACAACCTAGATTTTTTTTTTTAATTAAGTAGGCTCCACACCCATCATGGAGCCCAGTGTAGGGCTTGAACTCATGACCCACAGATCAAGACCTGAGCTGAGACCAATAGGTGGATACCTAAATGACTGAGCTACCCAGACACCCCAGAAAAACTGATTTTTTTTTAGATATTTATTTATTTATTTACTTTGGGGATGGGGTGATGGAGGAAGAGAGGAAGAGGGAGAGAGAAAGCCATGCAGACTCTGGGCTGAGCACAGAGCCTGATATAGGGCTTGATCTCACAACTTTGAGATCAGACCTGAGTTGAAACCAAAAGTTAGACACTTAACTGACTGTACCACCCAGGAGCCCCCAGACAAACTAGATTTTAAACCAAAGACTATAACAAGAGAGGAAGAAGGATACATCATAAAAAGGGGACTATCCAACAAGAAGATCTAACAATTGTAAATACTTATGCCTCCAACATGAGAACACCCAAATATATAAAACAACTAATAACAAACATAAAGGAACTCATTGATAATAATACAATAATAGTAGGGGATCTTGACGCCCCACTTACATCAGTGGATAGATCACCCAAACAGAAAATCAATAAGGAAACAATGGCTTTGAAAGAAACACTGGACCAGATGGACTTAACAGATATATTCAGAACATTTCATTTGACAGCAGCAGAACACACATTCTTTTCAAGTGCACATGGGACATTCTCCAAAATAGATCACAAACTAGATCACAAATGAGACCTCAAAATATACAAAAAGATTAATACCACACCATGCACCTTCTCTGACCACATGCTATTAAACTTGAAGTCAACCACAAGAAAAAAATTTGGAAAGACCACAAATACACAGAGGTTAAAGAACATGCCACTAAAGAATGAAAGGGTCAAGCAGGAAATTAAAGAAATAAAAAAATACATGGAAATAGTGAAAATGAAAATCAACAGCCCAAAACATTTTGGATGCAGCAAAAGCGACCATCAAAGGGAAGAATATAGCAAGACAAGTCTACCTCAAGAAGCAAGAAAAACTGCAAATAAATACCTAAACTTATGCTTAAAGGAGCTAGAAAAAGAAAAACAAATGAGGCCTAAAACCAGCAGAAGAAGAGAAATAAATGATACAAAAACTAAAAAACAAAAAAACAAAAACAAAAACAACAACAACAAAAAAATAGTAGAGCAGACCAATGAAACCAAAGCTAGTTAGAAAAAATTAATAAAATGGATAAAGACCTAACCAGACTTACTAAAAAGAAAAAAGACTCAAATAAACAAAATCACAAATGAGAGAGAAGAAATAACAATGAACACCTCAGAAATACAAAGAATTAGAAGAGAATATTACGAAAATTATACAGATTATACCAAAAAATTATACAAATTAGGCAATCTGGAAGAAATGGATAAATTCCTAGAAATGTATAAACTACCAGAACTGAAACAGGAAGAATTAGAAAACTTGAACAGACTGATAACCAGCAAAGAAATTGAATCAGTAACCAAAAATCTCCCAACAGGGGCACTTGGGTGGCTCAGTCAGTTGGGTATCTTTTGGCTCAGGTCATGACTCTGGAGTCCCAGGACTGAGTCCCACATCAGGCTCCCTTCTCAGCAGGGAGTCTGCTTTTCCCTCTGCCTTTCATTTCTCTCTCTATTGCACTCTCTCTCATTCAAATAAATAAATAAAATCTTAAAAAAAAAAAATCTCCCAACAAACAAAAGTCCAGAGCCAGATAGATTCACAGGTGAATTCTAACAAACATAAAAGAAGAGTTAATACCTATTCTTCTCAAACTATTCCAAAAAATGGACAAGAAAAACTTCTAAACCCATTCTATGGGAACACCTGGGTGGCTCAGTTGGTTGAGCATCTGCCTTCGGCTTAGGTCCCAAGTCCTGGGATCAAGTCCCACATCAGGCTCCTTGCACAGTGGGGAGCCTGCTTCTCTTCTCCCTTTCCCTCTACTTGCTACTCCACCTGCTGTGCCCTCTCTCTCTCTCTGTCAAATAAATAAATAAAATCTAAACTCATTCTATGAAGTCAGCATTACGTTGATTCCAAAACCAAAGACTCCATTAAAAGAGAAGACAATTAGCCAATATCCTTGCGAACATAGATGCAAAAATTCTCAAAATACTAGTAAATTCAATCCAACAATGCATTAAAACAGTCATTTACCACAATCAAGTGGGATTTATTACTGGGCTGTAGGGGTGGTTCAATATTCACAAATCAATCAATGGGATATACCACATTAATAAAAGAAAGGATAAGAACCATGTGATCCTCTCAATAGATGCAGAAAAAGAATTTGACGAAGTACAACAACTATTTATGATAAAAAACCCTCAACAAAATAGGGATAGAGGGAATATACCTCAATATCATAAAGGCCATATATAAAATAATGCACAGCTAATATCATCCACAGTGGGGGAAAACTGAGAGTTTTTCCTCTATGATCAGGAATAAAATGGAGGTGTCCACTCTCACCACTGTTATTTAACATAGTACTGCAAGTCCTAAACTTAGTAATCAAAAAAGAAATAAAAGGTATCCAAATCAGCAAGGAAGAAGTCAAAGTTCACTCTGTGCAGACGACATGATAGAAAACCCAAAAGACTCCACCAAAAAATTACCACTACTGATACATGAATTCAGAAAAGTTGCAGGATACAAAACCAAGTACAGTAATCTGTGATATTTCTATACACCAATAACGAAGCAACAGAAAGAGAAATCAAGGAATCGGTCCCATTTACAATTGCACCACAAACCGTAAGACACCTAACAATAAACCTAACCAAAGAAGTGAAAGATCTGTACTCTGAAAACTATAAAACACTGATGAAAGATACTGAAGATGACACAAAGAAATAGAAAAAACAATCCACAATCATGGATTGGAAGTACAAATATTGTTAAAATGTCTATACTACCCAAAGCAATCTATACATTTAATGCAATCTCTATTAAAAGGTCACCAACATTTTTCACTGAGCTGAAACAAACACCTAAAATTTGTATGGAACCACAAAAGATCCCAAGTAGCCAAAACAATCTTGAAAAAGAAAAGCAAAGCTGGAGGCATCACAATTCCAAACTTTAGGATATATTACAAAGCTGTAGTCACCAAGACAGTATGGTAATGACACAAAACAGACACACAGATCAATGCAACAGAACAGAAAAACCAGAAATGGACCCTCAACTCTACAGTCAACTAATCTTTGACAAAGCTGGAAAGAGGATCCAGCAGAAACAAGACAGTCTCTTCCACAACTAGTGTTGGGGAAACTGGATAGCAACATGCAAAAGAATGAAACTTACATCATACAGGAAAATAAATTCAAAATAGATGAAGACCTAAATGTGAGACAGGAAACCATCAAAATCCTGCAGGAGAACACAGACAGCAACCTCTTTGACATTGGCCGTGACAACTTTTACTAAACATGTCTCCAGAGGCAAAGGGAAACAAAAGCAAAAATGAACTATTGGGATTTCATCAAGATAAAAATCTTCTGTGTCGTGAAGGAAACAGTCAACGAAACTAAAAGGCAACCTTCAGAATGGGAGAAGATATTTGCAAATGATGTATCTGATAAAGGGTTGGTATCTAAAATATATAAGAACTTAAAAAACTCAACATCCGTAAACCAAACAAACCAGTTAAAAAAAAATGGACAGAAGACTGGAATAGACATTTTTCTGAAAAAGACATATAGATGGCTAACAGATACATAATATGATGCTCAACATCACTCATCATTAGGAAAATACAAATCAAAGCTACAGCGAGATAGCACCTCCTACCAGTCAGCATGGGCAAAATTAACAACACAGGAAACAACAGGTGTTGGGGAGAAAGGGGAACCTCTACACTGTTGTTGGGGATGCAAACTGGTACAGCCACTCTGGAAAACAATGTGGAGTTTCTTCAAAAAGTTAAAGATAGAACTACCTTATGATACAGCAATTGCACTATTAGGTATTTACCAAAAGGGTGCAATAATACTTATTTGAATGTACACATGCACCCTGATGTTTATGGCAACATTATCAATAATAGCCAAAGTATGGAAGGAGTCCAAATATCCATTGATTGATGAATGGATAAAGAAGATGTATTGATGTATACACAATGGAATGCAATGGAATGGAATATTACTCAACCATAAAAAGAATGAAATCTTTTCATTTGCAATGATGTGGGTGGAGCTAAAGAGTATTATGTTACGTAAAATAAGTCAGCCAGAGAAAGACAAATATCATATGATTTCACCCATGTGTGGAACTTAAGAAACAAAACAGATGAACATGAGGGTGGAGAGGAGAGAGGGACAAACCAGAAAACAGATTCTGAACCACAGAGAAGAAACTGAGGGTTACTGGAGGGGAGTAGTGGGAGTAGGTTAAATGGATGATGGGTATTAAGGAGGGCACTTGTTGTGATGAGCACTGAGTGTTATATGTAAGTGATGAATCACTAAATTCTATACCTGAGGATAGTATTACACTGTCTGTTAACTGACTGAAATTTAAATTAAAACATGGAAAAAGAAAATTTTTTAAAATGCAAAGATCCTTGTAAACTTATATTAGGCAATAAGCTATGAAAACAATAAATAAGTACATTACATAATATTTGAATAATGGTAAGAGCTTCATGAAACGTAGAACAAGGTAAAGGGGATCACAAGGGCCAGCACAGTGGGAAGGCAGCTGGTAAGCCTAAATACAGTAGTTAGGGTAGATTTCACTGAGAAGGTAGTGGTTATTCAAAGACTTGAAAGACATGAGGAGTTAGCCATGTATCTAGCAAGTAAAGCAAAAGGAACAGCAAGTGCAAAGGTCCTAAGGTATGAGCATACTTGAAATGCAAGGACCAAAAGTAGGAAAAGGGGAGCATGGTAAGAAGATGAGCTCAGAAAGATGATGGTGACCAGGTCATGCAGGAAATTTTAGATTATTGTATTTTTACTCAGAGTGAAATAAATAGCCATTGTAGTGTTTCGAGCTTAGAAGTTATGCTGTATGGCTTGTGTAGAAGAATCAGTCTGGCTGGTATATTCAGGATGGATGTAAAGATGCAGGAGTAGAAGTAGGAGACAAATCAGGAGGCTATTGCAGTTATCTGCACAAGAGATGATAGTGGTTTATACAGGATGAGAATGCTGATGTGTGAGAAGCGGTCAGTTCCTATCTATACCCAATACCCAATTGTATACAAAACCCAACAGTATTTCCTAATAGGCAAAAGAGAGTTAAGGACAACTCAATATCTAGAACTTAGTATCTAGAAGAATGGAGTTGCCATCACCTGAGATGAGGAAAACTGTGGGCAGACAATGTTGAGGGGAGACAGATGGTTGGAAGATCTGTTTGGGACCTGAAAGCTTGAAGTGTCTACTACACAACTAACTGGAAATATTAAGGAAGCAGTTGAATATATAAGTCTGGAATTCAGAAGAACGGTCTAGACAGAAGTTATAAATTTAGGAGTCATTAGCATACACCCAGTATTTAAAGTTATATAACAGGATGATATGACTAAGAAAATGAGTTTTGATGGGAAATAGAAAAGGACCAAAAACTAAGACCTAGGGCAATCAAATATTAAGAGGGAAGACACCAGCAATGGCAATTCAGAAGGAGGAATCAGCAATAGAGGAGAAAAACAAAGAAAGCTGGGATGCCAGAAGCCAAAAGAAGTTAACAAAGAGAAGGGAGTCATCGGCTATGTCAAGTGCTACAAAAAGGGACAATGAGAGCTTTGGTTTCCATGGAAGTCCCTGGTTTCCATGGAGGTCCCTGGTCACTTTGACAAGGGCAATTTTGGTGGAGATGAAGACCTGATTGAAAAAGGATTAAGAATGAAAAGAAGGAGGGAAACTGGAATGTTGCAGCAAAGAGGAGCAAAATGACGGTGAGACAGAAGGTTATTTTTAATGGAGAACTATTTCAGTTTGTGTGTTGATGAGAATTGTTGAGCAGAGAGTGGAAAATTGATGAGATAGAGAGAGACTGCTGAAATGATGTCCTTGAGTAGGCAAGAGGACACAGGATCTAGCGCATACATATTTGGGATGTCTGGCTTTCAATATGAATGTGGAGACTTTACTTCTGGCAATGGAAAAGAAAGCAAAGTATGTGTGCTAGATTCTGATGGGGAATAAAGGTGATGGAGGGATTCTGTCTATGTTTTCAGTAAATTTTCCAATTATCTAATTTTCTCAGTGAAATAGAAAGTAAATTCATCTCGTGACAGTAAAGAAGAGATTAGGGATTGTTTGGGGAAGGGGGGTTGAAGACATGAAAGAAGGTATAAATAGCCATCTTATACAATAAGAGATAAAAATATCTTATCTGATTGCCAGGTAGCACTTGAAAGACCCACCTGAAATTCAAGGTCAAGAATGTAAAAATGAGACCAGGTAGTGTGGTCGTGCGCATGCACGCATGCGTGCGTGTGTGTGTGTGTGTTCCATTCACAATCAGTTGCACAGGCACAGGCACTGAAAGTAGGCAAAGGACTGGACTTAATCAGAGTTACTATTTGTCAAGTTAGTACAACAAAGCAAGAGGGAGCAAGAAAGTGATTAGAATGATTGACCATAAATTTAAGGTGCATAAGCAGGGACCCTGAGCATAGAAGGAGTAAGGGATAGTGAAAAAAATGGTGAAATACTATTTAAGGAAAAAGATGTAAACACAGGATTGTAGGCCCGGGTAGGCATAGACACATCATTGGAATTAGTACACTAGAGGGAATGAGTTATAAATTTAGGAAGTAGTGGTCAGAGAGTAGGATGGATGAAATTAAGATTTTGGAGGAATAAGATGTATTGATAATGACGATGTCTCAGGTATGAGCATAAGAGTGATCAAGCTGTCAAAGAATTTAAGACCTACAAAATGGTCCACATCATTTTGTAGAGGATCCACATCTCTACATCTTTTCTGCTTTAACTCTAGCCCTAAATACTGCATGTTTTGAGATGATGTCCTGTCTGTGTTACTAGCTAAGATACTCTTTACCTATTGGCTATCTCCATTTGGATGCATAAAAAATACCTCAAAATTAACATGCTCTGGGGTTAACGCATTGTTTTACCCTTTCCCTACCCCCTCCACAAGCAGACCCAGAGAATGTGTCATTTGTCTATTCTAGCTAAGGCAAAAATCAAGACTAACTAGACCTCCTTCCCTAACCAGCAACATTAAAAGAATTTACAGTCTCTGTTGATTCTATCACCTACATCTACATTTTAAGCTGTCTTTCTCCAGTCACACTCTCACAGGCTGAAATTTATACCGTCAACATTTCAAAACTGGATTACTGATGCAGCTTCCCAGCCTCTTTGCTATGGTTTTGTCCATTTTCAAAGCCATTATCCACATTCCTTCTGGAGTATTATTTCCTAAACGCAAACCTGCCTAAAGTGCCTCAGTGGAGGCTTTATATTACCTTCAGGATGAAATCCATATTCCCAGGCAAAGCCAGGCAGCTGCTTGTCTCATGCCTGCCTGCCTCCAACCTCACATTTCACTGCTTCTCAGCACACGACATCACCTTTTGCTCCAGCCACACAGAATTGCAGCCAACTCCTCAACTCTTTACCTTTGCAAATGTGTTTCTGTCTCCAGGAATGCTCTTCCCCATTCCACCACCTTTTCAACTAGCTAATTATTGCTCTTTCTTTACAGTTAACTCAATCTTGCCCCCTTCTGAAAAGCTTTCTCCAGGGTTCTTAGTAGGTTTAGAATTTCCACCTATGTGTTCTCAAAGCATCCTCTTCCTATCTACATCAAGACATTTTCCTGATTGCAAATTAATCATTTTTAATTTGTCTGCTTCTCTTCTGAATCTGAGCTCACTGAAGGCAGAACATTGGGGGTTTTTTTAGTTAAACATTCTGTAGTTCTTAACACAATGTCTGGGTACATAATAGGTAAATAGTATGGACTTTCTAAATGAAAGACTGGTTCTTAATTGAATCCAGCCATTATGGTGGTTTCTAAATATCTGTTCAAATCCTGAGATCTCCATTGCATGAAATTTCTTCAGGACAGTAATTCTCTTGTAGCTCCCAAAGTATATAGAAAAATGTTAGCAACACAGAACAAGCACTTGGTGAACAGTGAACTGCATGAGTCCTGCAGTTTTTCCCTTAATGATGCAGCAGGGTCAGGACCTGCAAAAACCCCCCTCAGGCCAGCTGACCTCAGTTGTATTAGAACAGAACACAAGTAAGTGCAGTGGGCTAATACAGCACAGACAAGGTACAATATACAGGTTTCATTCAGTTACAGCAAATATTTGCCTCTAGATTCAGTAGCTACCATTCTGGCAACTGGACAAAATTGTTTCACTATATCAAATTTAGGTGAAACTAACAAATGAGTATATTTGATGTCTGTGATCAATACCAAAGATCCCCGCCCCCCCAAAAAACCTTCTATCTTTTTTGCAAATAGATTGCATGAGGTTATCACCATAATGTGAAAATTTAGCACAATTTCCTAAGAAGGAAAACTGCCAAACAAAAGGAAATAATCATTTTGATGTTAAACAAAGAATTACATTCTGACTGTGTAGTTGCCACACTGCAGCAAACCATGTTCACCTACTTAGCCAAAGGTTCTCCCCTTTCCACTGTCCCTTCTTCCTAGGCAGTTCTCAAGTGGAGCTTCACCAGTTGCCAACATCAACTCAACTAACCTCCAGCACCAGCTCCCGCATTTCTTTCTCCTGATCAAGAAGTACAGCAGGATTCCAGGGAAGGACCAGTGTAGGCTTGAAAACAGGGATATTCGCCCTACATCAACGAATGGAATATAACATCAGAAACAAGAGAATGAGAGAGTAATCGAATTACAGGTTTTAAGGCTTATTACTGTAGCTTTGTTTTACTTCACTCAACCATTACTGAATTTCAGGTTAGCATGTGCCTGATGGGTTACTGTGCTAAGTGGGCACCAAGATACATAGCAGAACACATTGAAATAGAAGTGTGGCAAGAAGTGTATGGTTGAAGGGCAGGCAGGTCTGCACTTGAATCTCAATTCTGCTTCCAACCCAAAATATTGTGTGTCAGTTACTCAGTGTCCTTAAGCCTGAATTTTTCATCTGCAGACTGGAGAAGATTATGTCTTTCATAAAGGGCTATTGTGAAGGGGGACTAAGATCATACACATCATGTGCCTAATAAAGACTTGACAGAGTTGACAATTAATAAATGATACCTGTTCTCCCAAAGAGTTTACTATCCACCTGAGAGACAGAAATTTACATAACTTACCATAATAAAATGTTATTAAATACTATTGAGCAAATCCTATGAGAGTAGGGACAAGGAAATAATTAATCCTGCTGGAACACATCACACGGAAGACTTTACAACCAGGCCTCCAGATTTTGCTGTTTGACACTAACATTGACCAATTCACCTCTATAACCATTGAACATGCTCTAACAGCTCTGCTGTAAAAGGAAACAAATCAATCTTCTCTTGACCTTACACCACTCCTTCCAGCTTCTTGCTCAGTTCTCTTAGATGATCTCATCTAGTCCCTTGACTTTAAATACAATTTATGCCCTGATGACGCCCAAATTTACATCTTCAAACTTGTACATTCAACTGCTGATTTGACATGAACACATCAGTAGGGTTCCCATACTTAATGGGTCTAACACAACTACTAATCCTGTCTAGTCTCCCCACAAAACAAAACAAATTAAAACAAAAATACTTGCTCCTTATTTGTTTTCCCCTGTCTTGTAAATGTCAACACCACAGTCATCTTTGCTTGCCCTTGGTCCCTCACCTTGTTTCTAATCCATCAAGTCCCTGGACTCAACCTCCTTGTTCCTTTCCCTCCATCTTTACTGCAACCACCATCAACTAAACCCCCACCATCTCTCAGCTAGACCTTGCATAGCCTCCTAACCCACCTTACAGTTGCCAATTCAGGTTCACTGCTCTGTCCACGTTCCACTAGTCTTCACAAAGTAATTACAGTGATTTTCATAAAATCAGCATGCCCCTTTTTTAACGCTACAATGCCTCCCCATTTCACTTGGAAAAAGTTCTCAGTGCCTTGCCATGACCTAGGAAGCCTTGTGCTGTCCAGCCCCACTTAGCTCTCTGCCCCCCTCTCTTGCCTCTCTCCAGTTCACTCACAATGCCCCAAGCACAAACAGCTTCTTTCCATTTCTCAAATGCAGCAAGTTATTCCTATTTGGGGAAAAAATGAATTTGTTCTTTGCTCTATGCAACACTTCCCCCAATCTCTGCATGGCCCAGTCTTTCCCATATTTCAGATGTCAGTTCAAATGGCCCTATCTCAGAAAGGCGATGCCCCAACCATCCATTATAGAGGAGCCCAGCCCTCCCTCTCACGCCAATCGCTATTATGTCACTCACTTGTCTTCTTCACAACACTAATTCTTTTCTGAATTTGTGCTTGTTCGTTGTTTACTCCTCTCCCTCCAAAATATAAGACTCAGGTGAGCCCGGCCCTTGAGAGCTTGTTTACTGCTCTATCTCCAGGGTCGAGACCAGTGTGTGGCACTTCATAAGCATTCAAATATATTTGCTGAATAAATGAACATAGTTCTGGAAGTGTTTGGTAAGAGGAATTGTCAGATTTAGTAATTAAAATTAAAGGGGAGGGGGAAAGATACATAGAGCACAGAGGACTTGGTGCATGAAATGACTCTGTATGACACTGTAAGTATGGACAGGTGTCATTATAAATTTCTCCCAACCCACAAAATGTACAACACCAAGAGTAAACCCTAATAGAAACTATGGACTTGGGGTGATAATATAAATTGCAATAAATGTTCTATCCTGGTAGGGGATGGTGATCATGGGGGAGCTAGGCATGTGGGGGCTGGGAGCAGGAGGTATATGGGAAATCTTTGTATTTTCACTCAGTTTTGCTATGAACCTAAAACTGCTCTTAAAAAGAAGTCTATTAAAATTTTTTGAACTAAAAAAAATTAACTCTAGTATTCTTTATGGCTTCACTTGCCTTCTGTGCCACTAGCAATTGTCATTGAGAATTTGCTACAGGGTGAAACCAGGGTAATGTTGGAGTGACTTTACTCACAGATGAACTTTGTGCTCTTAGAAAAATGGTCCTCAGAAAGTCAACAATAAAGGTACAATTCAGCCCGCCAGGGCCCCTCTCCCAGGTCTGAAAGGGATCCTGCACAAAATGGTACATTTAAGGCACTTATTTAACTTGAGTGAGAGTGCATATTATTCTGAACCTCTTTTCTCCTAAATCAATGAGAAGTTTAAAAACAATGAGAACAATTAAGAGGAGTAGAAGAAATTAAGAAACTATTCAAAGCAGTCATTTCTACAAAAACATGTTCAAAGTAAATCAGGAATGCAGAGGCCTTTCTAAGTTATGTGCCTGTCAGGAGGCCCCAAAGGCTGTCCCCAGGCATATCTGTTCAAGGAAAGGTCCAGTCAGCAGAAGGGGGAAGGCCAGACCCTCCACAAACACAGACTGGTAACGGAGACGACACTCCTGCTTTCCTCCTCTAACTGCCCAGGTACTGAGCGTTTTTAAGTCTAGTACCTCATTTGTGGTCTCATGAATTCTAGAAAACAAAGCCCCTCATATGGAGTTACCCAGTGTTATTTCTGCATTGAAACCCGAGACTGGAAGGCACAGAGTCCATGCCTCCAAATCTGTTTTTCAAGGCTCTCTCTAATCGTTAGTGCAAAGGTGCCGCCACACCTATAGGCCCATCCCCTGGGTGGTCACTATCACTGGTGACAGAACACTCTCCTTCCTGATAGAACCAGCATGTGTCCTTCCTGAAGAGTCATGCAACCAACCTGACATATGCCCACGCTTCATCTCTTTGCCTCCTCCACCAGCTAGTTGATCATTTTCATACCGAAAACTGAAGCAACAGAGAAGGAATAGAGGAATCTGCCTTCCCTTGTCCCATTCCCCCCAGTCTGGTGAGGACCAACCCCCACGACCACCGCCACCTTGGATCCTGGGACAGAAGCAGTGAACAAGCCAGGCAAGGCTCCAGTGTGTAAGATCGGTGTTACCATCTCTTTAAAAAGGACAAGGTAAAAGTTGCTTTATTAAATTTTGACAACTTTTAAACAAAGCAAACACAGCTCAAGGTGACACTGTCAAGGAAATCTTGTCTCCTCTAGGAGTGTTTTTTCAACACTCTGCACACGTTTGACTCACCTGGGGAGCTATTTTTATAAACTCACTGAGAGGTTATGATTTAATTGGTCTGAGGTAGGATGGTTCTAATGAGCTGCTACCGTGAAGAACCAGTAGAAACCTCCAGATTCTTAAAGAGCCAGGGAGGGCTCCCGGCATTGCAGTGCTGACCTTTGTAACTGAGAGGACACAAATAATAAATAACAAGAAAGCAAATGAAGAAACACATCTCAATTAGCGCTGGAAATCGGTGAGGTGAGGAAGGTTCATTCTACAGTTACAAGGTCTTAATCACAATTGTGTCATGTGTACAGTTATTTTTGGTAAGTGAAACAGTAAAAATGCCTTGTTGATAATAGCTTCAATTGGGCTTTGTTTCTTCTGATGATACTTTTGGTAACTTCACTTTGACTTTGTGAATTTACCTTTTCCAAATTCACTTTCATAGGAGTAAAATTCCCTGAGTTATTTCTTTGCCTGAAGCCCTGCTTTGATGTGTTTAAGGTAGGGGGAAAATCCTTTTAAATGAATTTCAAGGCTATGTCAAAAGCAGTTTTAAAGTTAGAAAAATATTGTCATAAAATTGCTAAAGTAAATAATTTTTTGAAATTTAACAGCAGCACATCGGACAGTTAAAAGTACAGCTTGGTCTGTATGTTGTGGGTTTTTGTGAGCTATTGGCTTTCTACCTAATCCTCTCAGACTCCTTCTGGAAGGGCTGTGCTGTTTTGGTTTTGCCATGTCTATACCCAGTCCCTCAGGTTCATTGCTAAGATGTGAAGTTTGGTTGCCTGTACACTCTCAAGGTCTTTACCATCACTCACTCACACACAGATCCACTGGGCCACTGGGCTGTCCACTAAGAGACAGGTGCCATTGCCGACCCATGGCAATCACCGAGTTCTCCCACAGTGGGGAGCGATTTGTATGGAGCCACCCACACTCAGCCGTCTGGTCCTTCTCAGAACTGTGGAAATAAATGAGCACCAACCAATGAGGAAAGTAAAGAGTATTTATTCTGAACTAGCTATAGCAAGGGAGTCAGCCATTATCACTTGCGTTTGGGTATAGACTCAAAGACTGGTAGGGGAGTTGGAAATTTTAAGGTGAAAAAGGTAAGGTTTCAAGGGTGCCCTGATTGGAGGCTATTGGCACAAGGAAGCTGCAGGTGGGCTAACTATATGTGCTTCATGATTGGTTAAGAATACATATTTGGCAGGGCTCTTGGGTGGCTCAGTCAGTTCAGTGTCTGCCCTCAGCTCAGGTCATGATCCCAAGGTCCTAGGATCGAGCCCCACATCAGGATTCCTGCTCAGGGAGAGCCTGCTTCTCCCTCCCTTTCTCCCCCTGCTTGTGCTCTCTCTCTCTCTCTCTCTCTGTCAAATAAATAAGTAAAATGTTAAAAAAAAAAAAAGAATACATATTGGGCTTTCTCTTGTTGGTCATAAATGACATGGGGGCAAAAAAAATAAGGAAGGTCAGTTACTTTTTTAAATTAAATTTTTAAAGATTTTATTTATCTATTTATTTACTTGAAAGAAAACAAGAGAACATAAGCAGGGGAGAGATAGAGGGAGAAGGAGACTCCCCATGAGCGGAGAGCCCAATGGGGCTCCATCCCAGGATCCTGGGATCATGACCTCAGCCAAAGGCAGACACTTAACCGACTGAGCCACCCAGGCGCCCTGAGAAAGTGTTAGTTATTAATCAGGTTTTGGCTCTTTGGGGCCAACTATTGCAGAACTTTTAATTTAGCTTCTTGAATTCTCACTAGAGATAGAAATCTGGCTTCTTTCAAGTCTGAGTTACAGCAGGCTGTCTTCCTGGATTGTTTATTGTAGATAAGGGGTTGGTTTCCCAGGCAGGTTGCTGCAGGTTGTGAGTCAAAGTTCTGTCTTTATATATGGTCTGGCCATTGTCCCTTCATATATTCAGTCTCTCTGAACCAACAGAATATGGGTTATGGTGGCTTCTCTGTTTTCCAATCTGTCCTACCTCCTGCCTGCAATGATTAGCCACAAATACACAGATACTTTTACTCACTAAATATAACTTATATTTATAAGGCAGAACAACTAGGGAATGGTCCAGAAGGATACTATTAGCTACTTCTTTTATTATGATCTCATATTTCTGGGAAATCTTAAGCTTCGGATTTAAAGATAGATAAAGGCTTTAACGTAGAAGCTGTCCTATGACAGGCCTTTCTTTATTTGGTTTGTGCCAGGCACTGTGAGAGCTGAATACGTTTCATCATTACTTAGAAATAAGAAGGAAGTAGCTATGGCAAAATCAAGGTGTCTGAGCAGTATATTCCTGATTTCTCTGGATGGAAATCAGAGAGCAGTCCTCTGGCAGCTCTTCTTCAAGAATTCTTCACTCTGCATTCTCTCTCTCTCTCTCTGGTTCCTGGAAGTGCCACTTACCTGTTGATGATGAGGCCTAAGCAACAGTCAAATCCGGGCTCCATCAGGAGGAGCATCCCACACCCTATGACTTGATTGCCCCTCCAGTTCAACTCAAGACGTCTGTAGCTGATCAGAACACATAGGCCAATATATACTTAAAAAGTACATTTCTGTCCAATTTCTTTTTTTTTTTTTTTAGAATATACAAACTTGGGAACAAATATTATGTCAATTAGTTTCAGGCAAATGAGAGTGTTATATTATGCTGAGATTTAGTTTCTCATTGTACTTGAGATCCATTTAACCAGAGAATGGTAACCACCACCAATACTAAAGTCAAGGATGAACACTTCCATACATTCTTTAGAGGAATTTGCAAATTATGGGATATAGACATTATTCCCATTTTGTACATGAGAAGAATGCAAGCCCCAGAAAGACCCAAGGGAATGCAACAAACAAATTGCACAGCTTTTATTTCGCGTACCAAGAATCCTTGCTCCCAGTTACTCATATGATATTAGTTTTCCAGAGAAATGTGATCAGTAGGGAATCAGGAAAGCCGGGTGTATACTTCAGACTAAATCTAGAGGCCCAAGATTCAGAAGCACCAGTGTCAGAGACAGGAGAAGGTAAATGAAGAATAGATGAATATTTCAGCTCAAACAGAGAACAAATTTGCCCTCCCTCTGCCTTTTTGTTTCCATCAGGACTTCAGAGGAGTGCATGACACGTACTGACAAAGTGGGAGTGATCTTTCCCCAGTTCATTAATTCAAATACTCTCTGTTCTAGAAACACTCTCACACACACACCCAGAAATGTTTTACCAGCTCTCTGGATATCCCGTAGCCCGTTCACATGAACACATGACATTAACCATCACACATGTCCACACATTTCAAGATGCTCCTAGGTCATTTTCACAGAATAACCAGAGGCACGTGTCCTAAAGACAGCTTCACCCCTCAGAAGCCAGGGTTTTGGGCACCCAGGAGTCCTTTCTCATGCTATATAGCAAACCATCCTTGGTTCCCCCTAAATGATATAACACAAATTACCTTGTAATGATGCCAGTATATGTGATAAATTCCTTCTACACAAGCTCACAGATCACATCCTGCCTCAGGGAGCAAATTCTTGGTACGTTCATCAAAGCTGTTGCCAAAACTGTCACTTAGGATTCAATGGTGCCACATTCTCCATGTTCTTTTCAACTTTATAGTTAATATAAAATCACTTCTTGCTTTTGTTATTTTCAGCTCTCCTTCAGCCCTCTTATCAGTTTGATGCTTATATATGTTTATGATGTTATCAGTGTGAGATAGGGCATTTTTATTTTCTTAGTGGTTGACAGAAGTATTTATCATCAGAAGAAGAGATCCACCAGTGCTCAGAAAATGATTTGAAGCTTCTGGTTGAGTAGAAGCTAAGACCTTGGAGGGACTAAATGTAAGAATTTGCCCGCCAGAGGCAAGGAGAGGAAATTGTTTTCACTGGAGAGGGAAGAAGGAGCCAGGCAAAGACAGGAAAAGAGAGAACGTCACAGTTGTTTATAACTCCTTGTAGCTCTCCACTAACACTTCAAGCCTACACTAATAAAATTCTGATTGTGATTAGAACTTTGTGGACACTGAGGAAGGATATTCTCGGTCTCAGTCTATAGGAGGAAGAACCAAGACAGTGAGCTAGACCTAGTTGTATGAACCTTGTCTTTTTAACCATGTATTCTGATGTTTTGACATCTGGGGTCTTGCTGACCCTCCTACAGCTGGCCAGTTCCTAGAAATAGGAAACCACTCTTTTACTTCAAAGGCAAACCAAGTAATGCAGAGCATAGAGCATACACCTCCAACCATCTCCTTTCTTGCTCACACTCTGGGCCACTCTCCACCTACTTTCATCTCCTGAGACAATGAGGGACAGCTCCTATGCCCTCGAGCCTGATGAAATTGTTCGATGGATGTGCCAACCCCAAGCCTGCTTACCCTGCCTTGCCTGTTCCTTCCTGCAGAAGAGTTGGGGGAAATCAGAGGGGGGAAATGAACCATGAAAGACTGTGAACTCTGAGAAACAAAATGAGGGTTTGGGAGGGGGTTGGGGGGTTGGGTGAGCCTGGTGGTAGGTATTAAGGAGGGCATGTATTGCATGGAGCACTGGGTATGGCGCATAAACAATAAATCTTGGAGCACTGAAAAAAATAAAATTAATTTTTTTAAAAAGTTCTGTGAAGTAATTTGCAAAGAGCAGAAATTTTAAAGCACATTAAAAAACACACATACACACACAGTGTTTCTCCTGCTTTCTCTCTTCAGGCTGACTCTCATGCTTCCCCGTGCAGGCCCACAATGCTTGGCATGACTCCTCCTCTTGGGCATTTTGAGTAACTAGTTTTTCAAAGGCAATCATCTCCCTATCTGTTGGCCTTACTCTACCTCAACTTTTCTATTAATATGCTATGTTTTAAAACACAGTGGAAAAATCCAGAGGAGACCACAAAGGAGAAATATGTCAGAAGTTCCTGTGTGGTGTGAAGAGCTCGGAATTCTCACTGAGCTGGGGCTGAGCCAAAATTACTTTAGTCTCGGAGGGGCAGGAAGGCTTCCCTCCTGGATATATCTTTGCCTCACCCCCAGCATTACACACCTCCCTTCTCCTTTTACCTGGTTGAATTAGCAAACCAATAAATCAATCCCTAACAGTTTGCTTTCATAACACGAGTGATTCTCTGTGAGAATCGCACGGTAGGAAGAGATATGAAAATACGTATTTTCAGCTCTGAACAAAAACAAGAATCTCCAAACCGATGTCCATGGTCAAGTTTTATCTGAACTGGGTGGTAGATAAAGGGTAAAACATTTTTCTCTTTAGGGAAATTTCTCTTTCCAGTATTAAGGACACACTTAACAGAATAAACATTATACATGACAGGAAGGGAAGAAACATGAAAAAACAATGTGAAAAAAATTCAACCTTTCAGAAGATCTCTTGACATCCAACTAACCTATATGTTTAGGCTGTTAGAAATTCCCGTTGAGCACGTCCTGAAGCTTTAAGAAAAATGTAAACACTAAGATTTAAAATTATGTTTATGGTAAATCCAGAGTCCTAAAGTCACTTAGAAATAATATAACTCAGAAGACAGGTGTGTATGATAGAAATTATTTTTAATTTCTATTTAAAATAATGTATTAAAATTTAGAATAATTATAATTATGCAAAATCTCTTCTTATTTTTATTCCATTATAAAATAAGAATTAAGCAATTCAAAGTCAGATACAAATTATGGCCTATAAAATATAGAGCTGGCAGCCACTTTGGACTATATGTGGGGATATAACACTCAACACACACACACACACACACACACACACACTCAATTTTTTTTTAAAGGTGTGAGCAGATTCTTTGTGACCAATAAATTAAGCATGCATGAAAACAGTTTTGTGAAGAGCTAAAAATAAGTATTAACTGTATTTAAGAAAATATATATATTGGTGTTGTTCTTTATTAGAATAATCTTTCATAGAAAGCTAGTCTTGTAAATTAAATACTTTGAATTATTTTCACTCTGTAAGCCAAAATTTTCCAGGACCCTTTTGCATGCAAACAATCCATGGAATTTAAGTAGTAAAAATTAAAGATTTTAAAAGTACTTGACCTAATTTTCAACAGATGCCTCCATATATGCCAGTTGAAGGAGTCAGAGTGAGTTAGGCATCTAAGATTTCATCTTTGTGCCCTCAGCACTGGCACAGTATCTGTCATCTTGTAGGTTCCAAACAGGTGTTTTAATAAATGAACAAAGGAGAATTAAGAATTCAACTGTAATGATAGCCATTAAATTCCAAAGATCTTCCAGAGGTACGTGCTAGACAAATTAACATCAATTTCTCTAAGTGTGATGTATTAGAGAGGATTACTATGCACAAAAATCTACCGAAGCCACATAGGATTCCGGTTGGTTTCTGCCCCTTGGAAGTTACAAGACATTAAATGGCAAAAACATTGAACATTTCCAAGTAACATGCACCATGTTTTAGACTTTCTGTCCTTAAACACATTTATTTTTCTTTAAAAACTCAGCTTTCTATATGAGACACTGACAGTAAATAAGGCTAAGTCTTCGTAGATAAAACAGAGAGTTATTTCAAAGGAATCTAAGACAAATGTACAATTCGTAAAAAACATTATGAGACTATAAAACAATTGGCTGGAAGGAAAACAATCTGAAAGTTAAGTCTACATCTTAATAAGGATGTGGTTCCAAAAGTTCTGACCACTTTCTAACCATGAGGGACCATTAAGGATTCTCCACTAGCTGAATCCACTTGGGATAAGGGGATCCTACCTTCCTGATCCCCTCTGCCATTACAAGTGTCCAAATTCACTCCTCTTCCTCTATCAGAGGCCACAGCTAGGGTTTGCTGGCAGAGTGACTCCTGAACTTCTCCTGGTGGACAAGTGGGATTCAGGTATATGGGAGTGAAAAAAAACTTCTTCCTCTTCCCTCAAGTTCAGTGACTGGGACCTGAGAGTTAAACAAAAGGTAGACTAACAGTATGATAGAAAAGGCAAAAAAAGTTTATCAATATTTAAAATTTTGTGTGCATGGGGACATCACAGAGAAGAGGTGAAAACCCAAAGGAGCAGCTAGACTCAGGGGCTCACATACCATGTTAACAAATGCAATGAACTGCAGATACATGACTAGAAAAGAAAGGAGTCTGGGCTGCCGGGACTCACAAACTGTGGGAAGTCAGGAGGAAATAAAGGGGAGAGCTAATCGTGGAAGACAGGCATTATCTTAGTAAGGTTTGTCACACCGACCAATCTCAGTGCCAGCTCTCCATCTCCAGTGATCAGTGTCTCTCTCTTAGTCCTGGTATGAGATGGGGGTGGGGGGGTGGGGATTTACTCCCTCTTTTCAGACAGATTGGGGGAGGGCAGGAAGCTCTTTTTGTGTCTGCTATTTCATAACTGACTTTAGCTCAAAATAATCAAATATGCCAAAGTGCAAAATTTGGGGTGGCATATTCTGGACCCCTTTACAGGAATGGGTGAATTGTCACATATTCCAGGGGGGCACTGCTCAAAGTCCTCCTCAGTTCTATCTGAAATGTCCTTTGAGGTATCCATGGAAGGGCAACTTAAGAAACTTACACAGGGGCACCTGGTGGCTCAATCAGTTGAGCATCCAGCTCTTGGTTTCAGCTCAGGTCATGATCTCAGGGTCCTGGGATCAAGCCCTAACATGAGGCTCCATGCTTGGAGGGAAGCCTGCTTGAGATTCTCCTCTCCCTCGCCCTCTGCCCCTGCCCCCACTCACATGTGTGCTCTCTTTCTCTCAAATAAATAAATAAATCTAAAAAAAAAAAAAAAAAGGAAAGAAAGAAAGAAATACTTGTTTTGTATTTGGTTTTACCTAAAAGGAGGAATTTTTTTCAGGACATGACTTGGAGATTTTTGAGACCACTTCCTACATTGATTTTTGTTCTTCCCCTTTATTGGGCCATATTTCCCCTAGACTATGAAATGAAAAAGGGAGAAATACATATCAGTATATTTTAGTCCTTATCAGCTGCTCTGATGGAAATCTTAAAGGAATGTTGAATGTGGGAGATCAAATGGGATCTTACACATCCCAGCTTTACCAACTTATTAAAACACTTTTTTAAGTATTAATTGTAATTAATCTTCCTAATTCTGGTGTCAAAACACACAGACACCCAAATATATAAAAATATATATATACATATATATTTATACACATTTATACACATATATACACATATATAAAACATATATATGTATATATATACACACATTTATACACATATATAAAAATATATATATACATATATATCTATAGCTATAGCTATATATTTTTAAGTAATTCCTGTAATGGCTGAACCCCATTGAAAGGAGAAGGGAGACCAACCGCTAAGCTGGAGTTCAGTCTAACCCGGGAAATGCAGCAGGCAGAATGGAGAAGATCAGACAGAAGAGGCTACGCTACCTGATAAATGACTCCCAAATGGTTGTGATGCCCTAACCTCTGTCAGGAAGGCCACACAGCCAGCTTGCTGTCTCCACACCCTTGCGGACCGCGAAACCCCGCCTGCTCAGTGACAGAGTGAGTCACAATCGGCCTGGATTCTTGACTTGGTGCAGTTTGCTACCTCATTTTTGCAACAACTGAACTGCCAACATTTATCTTCTCACTATGTTGGTGAAAACCAGGATGCTTGCAGCTCGCTAACAGACAGAAAATAGTTTCTTGCTTCTCTGAAAAAAAAAAATAATAATAATAAAATAAAAAATAGCCAGCCATTAGAATTACCCAGAACGAATTATGAAATTGTGTGGGGAAAGGGCAGGCTACAAGGCTGTGGATCCAAGTTCAGGCATAAAGTGAGCCTTGGGCAGAAAGCCAGATAAGCATCCTGCACTAAAATGTAATAGATTGGGGTTTTTGTTTTTTGTTTGTTTGGTTTTGGGGGTTTGTTTGTTTGCTGCCTTGTAAAAGTGATAGGTTTAGTGTTTCTTAAGAGCAAAAGTTGGCATGCTGGTAACAGCCTCAAAGCCTTAATAGGACATTAGATGACCAATCATGTCAGAAGTCAGGGCCTGTCCTCTGTCTAGCACATGGTCGCAGATCCTCTGAAGCCTGGGATGGGATTACCTCCGTGAGAGGAACAGTGCATGGGCAGCAGCCTGCAGCCTCCTCTGTAGGCTCCTAGGAGAAGGTGTCTTGACTATAGAATTTTTTCACATAGTCATGATCTTTGTAGTCACAAATAAAATGACATAAAGCATTTGAAAGCTTTGAGCATATTCAATTATCTTTAGTACCATAAGGTTAGAGAATACTGCAAGAACCTTTGGTTGAAACATCATCTTTGGCATTTTCTTTCCCATTATCTCTGCATTCAGTTGGTCATCCATATCACCAACCCAAAAGCCTAAATATCTCTGAAATCTATTCAATTCTTTCCGTCATTTCTGCACAGCCATTATCCCAGTCTGATCCACCATTGATTCTTACCTAAGCCATTAATTTGTCTCCTTACTTTCATTCTGATGCCCTCCTGTGTGTTAGCAAACCCCACCGTGAAATCTCAGTGGCTTACGGCACCAGGCATTTGTTTTTCTGACTTGAGGCCTTGGGGGTCGGCTTAGCTCAGGTCTGTCCGTCTCATCCTGGGACCAGTGGCACATGGACATGCAGTCTCATGACTGACAGAGAAGCAAGAGGCCAAGACAAACCTTGGAAGCACATCCAGAGACTCCACCAACGTTCCATTGGGCAATGCATGTATTACTGCCAAGCCTAACATCCCACAGGCATGTTCATATGCTCCCCCATCTAGTGGGAAGGGGTACAAAGTCACAAGGTAAAAAACAAGGATCTGCTATTCCAACTGTGGAAGGAATGAAGAAGTGGAAAAGATAATACAGTACAACACACTACCTATTGTGTCTTCTCCCATAAAACCAGAGAGGTCTTTTAAGTAAACAAATTCAAATAAACGTGCCACTCCCCTTCCCATACTCTTTAATGACTATATTACCAATTGCAAAAAAGTGCCCTACAGGATCCAGCAGAAAAGCCCCCTGCTTACAGCTCCAGCCTAAACCTCTTGCCATCTATCTTCCTCCTCCATTCTAGGCTCTAGCCATACTGAACTTCTGCCCCGCCAGCCTCTCCCCCACCTTGGAATTTGCTCAACATGATCCCTTTTCCTGCCTGGAATACATTCCCTCCCTTTTCCTTCATTGAAACTTGTATCTGAATGATGTCACTTCTTCTGAGAAATTTTCCCTGACCAACAAGACTGGATCAGGTCCCCTTATTAAACATTAATTCCTTCTAACTTTCCTTATAGCACTTATCCCAGTTGAAATTAATTAATACTTGGTAGTCTAATGATTATCTCCCTTGCAAAATTATAAGCTCCATGATTGTAGAAATAGTACTTACTGTGGGGGAGGGGTGTTATTTTCTTAGCTTCAGGGTTCTGCATTATGAACACTCAAAACACACATACATACATTCACATACAAACACACTCACACACATACACTCACACACATATATTCCCATATGAAAAGTTTTTCTTTAATGATCTCTCCCAAGAGCAAGAGCCCTCAATTTCCACAAAGGCCTGCCAACTTCACTCTCTATCCTATTCCCTCTATAGTATTTTAATAAGCTCCTAATCAAGTGTTCAGTTTATTTAGACTTCAAACACCTGAGAGAAAATATACCCTCAAGCATCCTCTCTGTAACTTTGATTAAGAACCCAAGTAGGAAAAAAATTACCTTTCACTCTCATTACAACCCTATCCATTTGTTATCAGAGACTAGGTCTCTGGAAACACCCTTGAAGTAGGACGCTGATAGGTTTAATTCTGGAATACATTAAAATAAGGGGATATTTTACCAAATATGTCATGGTAATATGGGAAAGAAGATTCACATCATAGAGGCACCTGGGTGGCTCAGTTGTTAAGCATCTGCCTTGTGATCCCAAGGTCCTAGGATTAAGCCCCGTGACAGGCTCCCTGCTTGGTGGGGAGTCTGTTTCTCTCTCTCCCTCTGCCCCTCCCCATGTTCGTGCTCTCTCTCATTTGCTCTCTCTCTCTCTCAAATAAATAAAATCTTTAAAAAAGGATGCACATGGTAACAAAACCTACCCCAAACCCAATGTGATTCCCCATTGATCTCCCTTTTCTCACCCAAAACCTCTTCCCTGAAAACACATTTGTTTTCCATATGTTTCCTAAGAACTAAATTCAGCTCACACTCACTTCACTTGTTCTACACAGTAAATCAAAAGTCTGGTACATAGCCTGCACCTAAGCAGCCTCAGAACCCCACCCCAAACAGAATTGTCAGAGTATTTATCAAATAAAACAAGGCTCTTCCTAGAGGAAAATTCTACTGTTAAGAAAACGGGTTCTCCACACTAGTATGCATCCTTTGAAGATCAATTTAAATGCCATGTCCTTCAGAAACCTCCTCTAACTCAACAAAATGGATAGACTCTTTCATATCCAGACTTCTGTGTAGTGGGTTGACTGATACACTCTGTAGACTTATATTAAGAATTTTTACTTTGAGGCATCTGGGTCGTTCAGCCAGTTAAGTGTCTAGCTCTTGATTTCAGCTCAGGTCATGATCTCAGGGTCATGAGATCAAGCACCGTATCAGGCTCAAGCTGGGTGTGAAACCTGCTTAAGGTTCTTTCTCTCCTTCTCCTTCCATCCCTCCCCCACTCCCTCTCTAAAAAAAAAAAAAAAAAATAGTGTAAACAACATTGAGGACTGAGTAAAGAGCTCAGAGCAAGGGAATATTTTACTCTTCATATTCACTGACAATAAATTGTTACACTCTTTAATTCCTTGCTCCTCCCCGCCCCCCAAAATTTTTTTTAAATCCTAACATTGTAAACACTTATATTACAAAATATTCCCAAGGAACAGATGACAGAAATCTATCCATTATGGTAATGGACCTGAGCATAGGAAAATTGCTAAGGGAAATTGCATCTGGATAAGCTGTCCCAGATGGTGCCTTATGTTGAGCAGCCTGCCCTTCCTAGCACAAACTTATGGTCACAGGGTCCTCCATCCCAGAGGGCGAGTATGTGCAGCATAATAGGAAATTTTGCTAAGCCATATGGCCCTGTTTCTCTGCTACTACCTCACGTACCATGTACTTCAATATTCTCCATCACCTGCCTGGACATGATCTATAATATGCATCTATAAGCTGATGGCAGTTAAAATGACTCCAGGAGCTTTCCAACCAGAGTTAATGTGAATTTCCTTTTATTCATACATTGTAGAGTCCAGGACGACAAAAAGTACATAAATTGGTAAATGCATTTATAGCTTTCAACCACCAAGTCAGAGAACCCCCTAAATACCTTCAATGATTATGGTTCTGTGTGCGTGAAGAGATTTTCATGTCTTTTAGTCAAATAACCCTGGCAGAAGTCTAAGTAAAACACAGTGTAATAAAATTTGATTTTGACTTTTTAGTAATATAACTGGTTATACAACTCAAAGAACTTTTCTGAATAAGATAGATAAACTATTTTCTTAGGAATCATTTTAAATGCACTGCTGAATTAGCACACACAAAAAATAGGAATCAAAAGATCCTAAAAATTAGGGGTAATAGTAACTAAGGAAGTTAAGTAAATACCAAGACTGGCTTTTGTCCCAAAGGTTTTTGCTGAATGATGGAAAGCTAAGCTTCTGATTTGTTAGTTTCTTTGTACATGAAGGGAGGTAGGAAAAGTCTAGTACCCACTGAAGATGGGGAAGCCAAAAGGAGACCATGTATAAAGCGGGGACCCTAATGACACTAAAGGAGAAAGTAAGGGTATTTGCATGTCTTGATTATGACCCTGGAAGAAAACACTTACCTGAGAACTTGAGAGCTCAACCTGTCCTTCAAATGGGTTTGGGCACAAGTTCATGCTTTTTAGTCCAAAAAGTAAGAAATAAATTTGAAATCATTTTGAGTCGGATGTGTCACACAAAAGAGAATGGCATAAATAAACATTAAGTCAACTTTTACAGTGTCAGTTTGAACTCTGACCAAAGACTCGACACAGATACAGACCAAGACAATAAATAGTTCACCCTACAAGAGCCAAGGACTCACATGAACAAGTTACCATAATGAATAAACCATAGAAAGAGACTAAAAATAATTTCAGACATTAGAATTATTAAATAAAGAATGCAAAATCATTATGTTTAGTATGTTTAGATAATTTTTAAAAATTAAATAAACTTGAAACCATGAGCAAAGAACAAGACATGATAGAGAATGACCACATTTGATGAAGAACCAAATAAAACTGCATTTAAATAATACACCCAAAATAAACACAAAAATCATATTTAAATAAAAAACAAATAAATAAAGCTTTAATGATCAAATTAGAAATTTAAGAGTGATTAAACAGCAGATGAGATGCATGTTCACTGAGAATCAGAGAACTGAAACACAGCTATGAAGAAATTAGATGTAAAGTATGAAAACCAGACTGAAAGACATGGAGGATAGAGTGACAGGGCTATAATAATACCTCATTAGAGATTCATAAAAAGATGAATAATTGGGAATAGATAATATTTGAAGATAAAAAGGCTGAGAACTTTAAAGAAGTATTGAAAGACCTCCAGATGCAGGACTCCAATACACCTCAAATAGAATAAATAAAAACGAATTCAATTTTAGACACATAATAGTGACACTGAAAAGTGACAAAAGAAAAATATATTTAAAACACTCTAAGGAGTAAGACCAGATTATATGCAAGAGAAAGATAATTAGAGTGCTTGCTGACTTCACATCATAAAGGATGGAAACCAGAAGAATGCAGAAATACAGACTGATGGAAAATCACTGCCAACCTAAATTTCCATACCAAGCAAAAGTATCTTTCAAGAATGAAGAGAAAACAGAAACATTTTCAGATAGAAGAAAAAGTGAGTTTACCACCTAAAGATCCCTACTACCATGGATTCTAAACAATGTCTAAATCTTAAACAGAAGTAAAGTAATCCCAAATGGAAGATTTGACATGCAAAAAGGAATAGTGTGCAAAGACATTGACCAACCAGTGACTGTATAAATCTATGAAATTATCATCTAGTTTATGGTGAAATGTAGGTGAAAAGTAAAATACCCCATAACAATAATATTTTCTTCTTCTTCTTCCTCTTCTTCCCCTCCTCCTCCTCCTCCTCCTCCTCCTTCTTCTTCTTCTTCTTCTTCTTCTTCTTCTTCTCTCCCCCACCCCACCAGAAAGAAAGAGAAGAGGGGCAGAGGGAGAGAGAAAGAGAGAATCTTAAGCAGGCTCCATAGGCAGTCCAATGCAAGGATCAATCTCATGACCCTTAAATCATGACCTGAGCTGAAATCAACAGTTGGATACTTAACTAACTAACTGAGCCACCCAGGTGCCATAATAGTATATATTTCTATCCTGCTATCCTACCTTTGGACCGGGCTTTGACAACTTATTCTTCGAGTCCAGCAAATATGTCCCCCAAAATGGTTAATTTGATTTTATCTGATTTTGATGATTACAAGGAAAAAAATGTGGAATTTACTCTTTGTTAAAGACAGCACCAAGGAGATTAATCTTCACCTAGGAACTCCGAATGCTTTACCTGATTCAAGAAATTCATTCTGGCTCCCTTTCAAGTTGAACTTTTCTTCCTGTCCTCCTTCAGAACAGTGAGCCTTGTCAATTCACAAAAACACTAAAGGGACTACTCTTGTATTGTTTAAATCGGGGTGGGAGACAAAATGGCACTTGTGTTGCCCATCCCCCAATCCTCTGCCCAGGGTGGACCTTGTTAGTTAATCATGGCACTCTTTGCTAAGGGGCGAACTGCCTTCACAATCTTCTCAAGGGTTGTAGACAGCCCCTCCAGTCATTCAAAGCTAACATTTGACATTGAACCTACTTGTCTTTTCCAACTTAAATGCTGCTGGCTCTATTCTATATGGAAAACAGTCTGTGATTGCTATTTCTTTCCTTAGTTGTTACAGAGAGAAATATAATTTTATTTTCTATCCTGGAAATATTCCTTCACTTCTGGTTGCTGGCACGGGGTAAAAATTATAACAAGTAATAATACCAGCTTAGATGTTCACACTGGCTTAGGCATATACAGTCTGGTTATTTAGGTACACGCATTCTATATTTGCTTATAAATAACTGAACAAGAATTATGTGTTTGCCACATAACAATAAAGTCTCATATTTTGATAGTGCTTTACAGTTATCAAAGCACATTACCATAAATCTTTTGTCTCAGATTCTAAAACAAATATGTATTGTGCAATGGCATGTGACAGGCATTGTGCTAGGTGTTGGGGATATAAAAGTTCTTGTTCCCTTGAGTTTATAGCTTAGTAGAGGAAACAGACACATAAACAAATGATGGGAACATAGGATGACACTTTCATAATGAAAAATAAGGGGGGGCAGTGTGATGAAGTGATTAAAAGTACAGACTTTGGAACCAGAAAAACCTTGAGTTCCTGTCCCTGCTCTATAATTTTCCAGCTCCCTAAATAAGGCTCTGTATTAGTTAGGGTTCTCCAGAGAAATAGAACCAATAGGATATGTATATGTACATCATATATAAGTATTTATTATATATGCTTATATATAATATATATCTGATATACTTCAAGTATATCTTATATGTAATATATATTTTTATATAAATGTATATATGCATACAGGCATAACTTAGGGATATTACAGGGTCAGTTCCAAACCTTTGCAATAAGGTAAATTCATAGTAAAACACATTGAATGATTTTTGTTTGTTTCCCAGTACATATAAGGTTAATATGCTTACACTACACTGTAGTCTATTAAGTGTATAATAACATTACGTCTAAAAAGAATAATGCACACACTTTAATTTAAAAAATACCTTATTGCTAAAAAATGTTAACTATCACCTGAGCCTTCAGCAAGTTATAATCACCAATCACAGATAACCATAACAAATAAAATAATGAAATATTTTGAAATATTAAGAGAATTGCCAAAATGTGACAGAGACACAAAGTAAGCAAACGCTGTTGGAAATATGGTGCTGACTGACTTGCTCAATGCAGGGCTGCTACAAGCCTTCAGATTTGTAAAAAACAAGATCTGCAGAGTTCAGTCAGTGAAGCACAACAGAACAAGGTATGTCTGTGTGTATGCGTAGGGGTGGAGAATATATACATATGTATATATATATATGGTATATATGAGAGACAGGAAAAGGAAGAGACAAGGAGGAGAGAGAGAGCGAGACTGAGTCTAAGGAATTGGCTCACGTGATTGTGGGGGCTGACAAGTCTAAATTGAAATTCTGGCAGGAGCCATCTGGAGCCAGAATCCCTTCCTCATAAGGGGCCTTCAGTCTTTTCTCTTAACACCTTCAAATGATGCGATGAGGACCACCCAAGCTATGGCGGGTAATATGCTTTACTCAAAGTCTAATAGTTTATGTGTTAATCACATCAACTCAGCAGACAGCCCAGTCAAGTGGACACATAAAATTAACCATCTCAGGCTTATTTCTTCATTAGTCAAATAACAATGAGAATGAGGCAAACTAATAACACCTGCCTCGGGGAGCCTGAGTGGCTCAGTGGGTTAAGCCTGGGCCTTCAGCTTGGGTCATGATCTCAGGGTCCTGGGATGGAGTCCCGTGTTGGGCTCTCTGCTGGGCTCGGAGCCTGCTTCCTCCTCTCTGTCTCTCTCTCTCTGCCTGCCTCTCTGCCTACTCGTGATCTCTCTCTGTCAAATGAGTAAAATCTTTAAAAAAATAAAATAAAATAACACCTGCCTCATAGGACCCCTGTGAGGTTGTACTGGACTCTGTACTATCAGCGCTTGGCATGGTGTCCGGAAAAAAGTGCTTGCCAGGGAGCACTGGGGTAGCCTCAGCATCAGGTCACCTGCCACTCCTCTCCAGGGAACCACGAACCAGCCTCAGGCGCAGCCCTGCCTTTCCTCCCCACTGCCTTTGTGCCTGTGACCTCCTGTGGCTGGAACACTTCCACCAGTACTTGTATAGACACTAACTCACTCCAAACACAAGGTGGCCCAGGAAAAATCAGCAATATTTGACTGTCGTTGATATACAGAAATCAGCCATTTCACAGGTTCAGCTTACTATATAACCAAACTACTTTGTAACACTATCAGTGTCGTTTAAAAAGAAACTCCAGAATAACATCCAAAAACTATCAAAAATCAATGGGGGTGTTACATTTTTAATCCACAAATGAAATCTCAAAAGTTCCTTTTCTTTCTCTCAGTCTCTCTCTCTCTCTCTTTCACACACACACACAGAGCTGTCTCCGTGGCCCAAATGTTCCTCTAACCTAGCCTTGCCTCACAATCTTAACTTCCTTTTTCTTCCCCTCCCTCCTTCTAGATTATTCTTTTGTGCTCCCATAAGTAGTTCCCTGACCTTTCTGATATAAACAACTAAAGCTCATGCTTCCTAAGGAAGGTGCAGTCTAGCAAAGACAAGACTCTGTAATGGAGAACATTAATTAAACTACACATTAACCTTTTTTTGCAGTCATAGCATTTTATGCATACATAATCTATTTCCAGATTCCATTACTTTTGTGTCTGCTGGTACTTTGCATTCTACAACTAAAGCCACTCAATTAAATGGGGGTCCCATTTAAAAATGCAATATGTAAAACTCTGAGGTCCCTCGCCCGCCTAGGGACCTCAGAGTTTTATATATTGCACTTTTGTCCCAGAACTGTATTTTTAACAAATAATTCTTATTGTGAATAGAATATATAAAAAGCTTGCCATGATTGCCCAGGCCTCAAACTGTATACTTGTGGAGATACCTTCAACTAATACCTTGACGAACATGTTCTTCTCTTCCTTTGGGTGACTACCACTGACGTGTTTTTATTTTTTCCCTCATCTTCTCATGAAAAGCCAGAAGGTTCAAATGTGTTTCTGATGAGCAGAGATCTTACAAGTTACTTGACCCCGATATGATAGAACTTTCTGAGCTCAGAAGATGAAGAGTCCTTCCAAATTCCCCTGCCAGCCTCACCACAGCTTGGAGGTTAATAAGAGAGTATTTAGGAGGCAGAAAGTATTTAGAGCTTGGGGAAATTAGGTAACAAGTGGAGGAGGACAGGCACTTACAATTATAAGGTAATATTGTGAATACAAGAAGTAAGTGTCAGCCCATTTTCTAGAGAGCAGCCTTTGGCATCAGGCTCTCTGAAAGGCTCTCTGGGAAACACTGAGCAGCAGGGCAACTTGAAGCACTCAGCTTATCCTCAAGCAGTATTCTCTTTGTGGTGACTGTCACCTGTCTGCTGAAGAAAGCTGACTTTCCTTAAGAATATATGCAGCCATACCACGCAACTGATTGCGTCTCTGATTCCCGTTCTTTCTTTGAACACATCCAAAGTATTTACGATGATTTTCATGAAGACTTTTTGTGTTTGTAGTTATATTTTTCATAGCAATCAAAGAAACTCTGGTGGTGTATATATGCAAATATTGTACAGAATCATGTTAAAAAGCAAGAAAGACGTTTTGCTTAGAGCAAATCATGGTGTGCCTGAGGTATGTTCTATCTCCAGTGTTCTGTTACCTCCATGTAAAAATAGAAAATAAAAGTATAGCAGTTTTAACAGTTCATCTGTGTGTATTTCACCATACACACAGAAAAAAAAAGTTGTCCCTAGGGGCATCTGGGTGGCTCAGGCAGTTGAGTGTCCAACTCTTGATTTCAGCTCAGGTCACGATCTCAGGGTCATGGGATCAAGACCAGCATGAGGCTCCATGCTCAGCGGGGAGTTGGCTTCTCTCTCTCTGCCCCTTCCTGCTCTCCCTCTCTCTCTCTCTCTCTGTTCCCCCTTTCCCCCCTAAAATAAATAAATAAAACTTTTTAAAATTCCTCTAAATATGCAGGCATGGTATCATTACAGCAGTGTTTCATTACATCTTTAAATTCAGAAAGTATGTATTTTGGGAATAATCTTCCATCTGCCCATTTTCTGACAGGAGTTCACAGAGCTGAAGGCGGGGCGGGGGGGGGAGTTTTCTTCAACCCTCTCAGGGTCCTTGCCTGGGTCTGAAAATTGAACTGTCAAAGACAGGTTAACAAGAGAAAAGCATACAAATTGTATTGAATTTTTACATGTACATGGGAGCCTTCATAAGAGAAGGAAGACCTCAAAAAGTCACCAGAGCAGGGAGCTTATATGTCTTTTAGATAAAGAGGCAATAAATTGGTAAAGAATTAGGACAAAGTGGTACGGACTCGGGGTAGTAAATAATGGGGAAGAAACTAGGTGATAAGTATTAGTTTAACAAGGTTGGTTTTGGGGATTTCTCATTCCTAAATTCCCTTTCTCTGATGATGAGAATGTCCTCCCTTCTCCTGATACAGGGAGGGCAACTTCCACATGGGAGACTCATCTCCTGCATTCAGGTAAGAAAATGAGATGGTAGGGAGGTGTGACCATTCTGTTTCTACTATTTTCTCAAACTTCATTGGCTTGAGATATTTGATACATCAAAGTGCCATATTTTGGGGGTACTCAATCCTGAACCCCACCAGAGTGACTACAAGCACTACTCTCTAGACTGGCTGCAGGAAGGAGTAGAGAGAAGGGAACAAGAAACCTAAAATATCAAGGGGCGCCTGGGTGGCTCAGTGGGTTGGGGCCTCTGCCTTCAACTCGGGTCATGATCTCAGGGTCCTGGGATCGAGCCCCGCATCGGTCTCCCTGCTCAGTGGGGAGCCTGTCCCCCCCAGCCCCACCTGCCTCTCTGCCTACTTGTGATCTTTGTCTGTCAAATAAATAAATAAATAAATCTCTAAAAAAAAAAAAAGAAAGAAACCTAAAATATCAAGATTAAAGGGTCACGTCACCTTTCTCTTCAACAAAATTGTGATTTGCCAAAATTGTCCTTGAGGAATAATAACTTACTAGGCTGCATTTTAGAATTTAGATTTATATATGAGATAAATCTTCATAAACTTCCCAAGTACTAATATTGTAGGCATGGTAACAGTCTAAACTGGACTACTTTCTAACAGGATCATCCTTATGCAGAAGCTACTACAGGTCCTAGGGTTGCCTGGACCCCTCACCCCCACCCTCTATTACACTTGTATAAGGCCGGTGGGCCAGTGCCTAAAGTTTCATCATTATAACACTATCCCACTTAAAATGGATATATATATATATATATATATATATATATATATATATATATATATATTTATATTTTGGAGGAAAGGTAATATGTGGCCATTATTTGTCCAGTATATACATCTGCAAGCCAGGAGCTCCTTGAGAGCAGGCATGTTGTCTTCATTTTTAGAATCCAGACACAGGCAAAATATTTGGTATACAGAAGTCATCAACAATTTGTTGTAGAATATATAAATGAATCAATCCCAATTAGCTCTAGTGTGAATTATTTTTCCCATTTCTTACAATTCACAATCTATCTGGGAGCTGGCTGTCATGGGAAATAAGAAGGGGACATGAACAGGGAATGCCTAAAGCCTACGGAATTACCTCAAAGGACTAGAATTGAGTGGGTGTCCTGGGAAGCCTATAGACAATAAAGGCAAAGGATTTGGAAAAGTAAATAAAGCCAGTGTTCATCTCAACTTCCTACTTGTTAACTATGCAATTTGGGTCAAGTCCCTTTGCTTTCTTCATCTCAGTTTCTGTGACCAAAATAATAAGAGTTGTGACAAATATAGCATAAGCTTATATGTAGGTAATAAATAATGGATAGATATTAACTTGCAGCCATTTTAAATGATTTATAATAACCACTACAGTTATCCAATACCATTAGTGTCAATTAAAAAAATAATCACCTCCAGGAAAGGGGAAATTTTTTAAAGGATAGTAGAAGAGAGACAGAGAAATTTACTCCTTCATATTTTGAGGATGGCCCCCCTCTCCAACTACATTCACTCCCTAAAATGGATGGCCTTTTAACAGGTAAACACCAAATCGATACAGTAAATTAATTGATCCTGACTTCATAAGAAACAAATCTCTTCACCACAGCTAATCTGAGGCTGACGGACACAATAATTATGTTAAGAAGGCATTATCTACTCTTCTTTCTGTGGTCATAACTCAAACACTTCAGATGTACAATTTACAAAGCCAAGATTAGTTTTGCAATCCAAGTAGTTGTGCGAAAGGAAGAACAAGAAGTAGCTTCATCCAATTGATCATCCAAAATGATAAAAGGCCCCATCCATGAACAACACAAGACCCTGATACTGAACAGGTGATAGGAAGACCACTTCTGGAGCACCACTGTCCATCTGGCTGGTTCTTATCCACATCAAATACTTGGTCAACCTGGCACAAAGTGCTATGGATAGACCCAGACCTTGGACATCAGCCCAGGAGGCAAGAGTGAGGTCAGGAATGAAATTCATCTAGAAAGACCAATTTCCCTCCATTGTAACTCTCCTCTCAGTAAATCAGTTCTGTTCAGTATGTATTCCACCAACTTAGAATTTCCTGATACAATCCACACTTTCCTTGAACTGAAATCATTGGAGATGTCTTAAAACATAAAAGTCATAGAGCACTCATCATATAATAAATAACCTGGATCTTATTTTTCCAGTTGTTCAGGGAACCTTCCGATCAGTGCTCAAGATTGGGATGGGGAGGACAAATGTTTTCTGTAAAGAGCCAGATAGCAAATATTTATGCTTTCCGAGTCATATAGATTCAATTCTCACAAAAGCAACCATGGGCTATATGTAAATGAAAGAACATAGCTGTGTGCTTACAAGAACAGGCACAGGGCAGGGTCCAGGCCACAGGCCATAGTTTACTAACCCTTGCAAACTCCATATCAACATCTAAATCATGCCATAAAATTAAATACCCATGTATCATTCTCTCTGGTTGGAAACTTCATCAAACGAATGTGAGGAGGAGTCAAGATGGCAGAGAAGTAGCAGCTGAGACTACTTCAGGTTGCGGGAGATCAGCTAGATAGCTTATCTAAAGATTGCAAACACCTACAAATCCAACGGGAGATCGAAGAGAAGAAGAACAGCAATTCTAGAAACAGAAAATCAACCACTTTCTGAAAGGTAGGACTGGCGGAGAAGTGAATCCAAAGGGACGGGAAGATAGACCCCGGGGGGAGGGGCCGGCTCCCGGCAAGCGGCGGAGCAACGGAGCACAAAAGCAGAACTTTTAAAAGTCTGTTCCGCTGAGGGACATCGCTCCAGAGGCTTAACTGGGGTGAAGCCCACGCGGGGCCAGTGTGGCCTCAGGTCCCGCAGGGTCAGAAGGATCGGGGTGTCTGAGCGTCGCAGAGCTCGCAGGTATTAGAACAGGGAAGCCGGCTACAGAGACGGAGCCGAGGAGTGAGCTCACAGCTCGGTCTTACCTTGAACCGGTCGCAGGCTCGGTGAGCTCGGAGCGCGGCCGGAGGCCAGGCAGACGGGAGTAATTGGACGCTGTTCCCTGAGGGCGCACTGAGGAGTGGGACCCCGAGCTCTCGGCTCCTCCGGGCCGGAGACTGGGAGGCCGCCATCTTCATTCCCGTCCTCCAGACTCTACGGAAAGCGCTCAGGGAACAAAAGCTCCCGAAAGCAAACCCGAGCGGATTACTCAGCCCGGCCCCTGGTAAGGGCGGTGCAACTCCGCCTGGGGCAAAGACACTTGAGAATCAATACAACAGGCCCCTCTCCCAGAAGATCAACAAGAAACCCAGTCCGGACCAAGTTCACTTACGAGGAGTGCAGTTTCAATACCAAGGAGAGCAGCGGAATTCCAGAGGAGGAGAAAGCGAAGCACGGAACTCATGGCTTTCTCCCCATGATTCTTTAGCCTTGCAGTTAATTTAATTTTTTTTTCTTTTTCAATTTTTTTCTCTTCTTCTGCTAAATTTTTTTAAACTTTTACCCTTTTTTAACGTTTTTTAACTAGTTTATCTAATATATATATATTTTTTTTCCTTTTTATATTTTTTTCATTATTGGTTTTCTTTTTTTATTTGTTTCTTTTTTCTTTTTTCTTTCTTTTTTTTTTTTTTCTTTCTGAACCTCTTTTTATCCCCTTCCCCCACCCCTCACGATTTGGGATCTCTTCTGATTTGGCTAAAGCATATTTTCCTGGGGTTGTTGCCACCCTTTTAGTATTTTACTTACTCCTTCATATACTCTTATCTGGACAAAATGACAAGGCGGAAAAATTCACCACAAAAAAAAGAACAAGAGGCAGTACCAAAGGCTAAGGACCTAATCAATACAGACATTGGTAATATGTCAGATTTAGAGTTCAGAATGACTATTCTCAAGGTTCTAGCGGGCTCGAAAAAGGCATGGAAGATATTAGAGAAACCCTCTCGGGAGATATAAAAGCCCTTTCTGGAGAAATAAAAGAACTAAAATCTAATCAAGTTGAAATAAAAAAAGCTATTAATGAGGTGCAATCAAAAATGGAGGCTCTCACTGCTAGGATAAAGGAGGCAGAAGAAAGAATTAGCGATATAGAAGACCAAATGACAGAGAATAAGGAAGCTGAACAAAAGAGGGACAAACAACTACTGGACCACGAGGGCAGAATTCGAGAGATAAGTGACACCATAAGACGAAACAACATTAGAATAATTGGGATTCCAGAAGAAGAAGAAAGAGAGAGGGGAGCAGAAGGTATATTGGAGAGAATTATTGGAGAGAATTTCCCCAATATGGCAAAGGGAACAAGCATCAAAATCCAGGAGGTTCAGAGAACCCCACTCAAAATCAATAAGAATAGGTCCACACCCCGTCACCTAATAGTCAAATTTACAAGTCTTAGTGACAAAGAGAAAATCCTGAAAGAAGCCCGGGAGAAGAAGTCTGTAACATACAATGGTAAAAATATTAGATTGGCAGCAGACTTATCCACAGAGACCTGGCAGGCCAGAAAGAGCTGGCATGATATATTCAGAGTACTAAACGAGAAAAACATGCAGGCAAGAATACTATATCCAGCTAGGCTATCATTGAAAATAGAAGGAGAGATTAAAAGCTTCCAGGACAAACAAAAACTGAAAGAATTTGCAAACACCAAGCCAGCTCTACAGGAAATATTGAAAGGGGTCCTCTAAGCAAAGAGAGACCCTAAAAGTAGTAGATCAGAAAGGAACAGAAACAATATACAATAGCAGTCACCTTACAGGCAATACAATGGCACTAAATTCATATGTCTCAATAGTTACCCTGAATGTTAATGGGCTAAATGCCCCAATCAAAAGACACAGGGTATCAGAATGGATAAAAAAACAAAACCCATCTATATGTTGCCTACAAGAAACTCATTTTAAACCCGAAGACACTTTCAGATTTAAAGTGAGAGGGTGGAAAAGAATTTACCATGCTAATGGACATCAGAAGAAAGCAGGAGTGGCAATCCTTATATCAGATCACTTAGATTTTAAACCAAAGACTATAATAAGAGATGAAGATGGACACTATATCATACTCAAAGGATCTGTCCAACAAGAAGATCTAACAATTGTTAAATATCTATGCCCCTAACGTGGGAACAGCCAACTATATAAACCAATTAATAACAAAATCAAAGAAACACATCGACAATCATACAATAATAGTAGGGGACTTTAACACTCCCCTCACTGAAATGGACAGATCATCCAAGCAAAAGATCAACAAGGAAATAAAGGCCTTAAATGACACACTGGACCAGATGGATATCACAGATATATTCAGAACATTTCATCCCAAAGCAACAGAATACACATTCTTCTCTAGTGCACATGGAACATTCTCCAGAATAGATCACATCCTTGGTTCTAAATCAGGTCTTAACTGTTATCAAAAAATTGGGATCATTCCCTGCATATTTTCAGACCACAATGCTCTGAAGCTACAACTCAATCGCAAGAGGAAATTTGGAAAGAACCCAAATATATGGCGACTAAACAGCATCCTTCTAAAGAATGAATGGGTCAACCAGGAAATTAAAGAAGAATTGAAAAAATTCATGGAAACAAATGATAATGAAAATACAACAGTTCAAAATCTGTGGGACACAACAAAGGCAGTCCTGAGAGGAAAATATATAGCGGTACAAGCCTTTCTCAAGAAACAAGAAAGGTCTCAGGTACACAACCTAACCCTACACCTAAAGGAGCTGGAGAAAGAACAAGAAAGAAACCCTAAACCCAGCAGGAGAAGAGAAATCATAAAGATCAGAGCAGAAATCAATGAAATAGAAACCAAAAAAACAATAGAACAAATCAACGAAACTAGGAGTTCTTTGAAAGAATTAATAAGATTGAAAGAATTAATAAGATTGATAAGCCCCTGGCCAGACTTATCAAAAAGAAAAGAGAAAGGACCCAAATAAATAAAATCATGAATGAAAGAGGAGAGATCACAACTAACACCAAAGAAATACAGACAATTATAAGAACATATTATGAGCAACTCTATGCCAACAAATTTGACAATCTGGAAGAAATGGATGCATTCCTAGAGACATATAAACTACCACAACTGAACCAGGAAGAAATAGAAAGCCTGAACAGACCCATAACCAGTAAGGAGATTGAAACAGTCATCAAAAATCTCCAAACAAACAAAAGCCCAGGGCCAGATGGCTTCCCGGGGGAATTCTACCAAACATTTAAAGAAGAACTAATTCCTATTCTCCTGAGACTGTTCCAAAAAATAGAAATGGAAGGAAAACTTCCAAACTCATTTTATGAGGCCAGCATCACCTTGATCCCCAAACCAGACAAGGATCCCATCAAAAAAGAGAACTACAGACCAATATCCTTGATGAACACAGATGCAAAAATTCTCACCAAAATAGCCAATAGGATTCAACAGTACATTAAAAGGATTATTCACCACGACCAAGTGGGATTTATTCCAGGGCTGCAAGGTTGGTTCAACATCCGCAAATCAATCAATGTGATACAACACATTAATAAAAGAAAAAACAGGAACCATATGATACTCTCCATAGATGCTGAAAAAGCATTTGACAAAGTACAGCATCCCTTCCTGATCAAAACTCTTCAAAGTGTAGGGATAAAGGGCACATACCTCAATATTATCAAAGCCATCTATGAAAAACCCATCGCAAATATCATTCTCAATAGAGAAAAACTGAAAGCTTTTCCGCTAAGGTCAGGAACACAGCAGGGATGTCCGTTATCACCACTGCTATTCAACATAGTACTAGAAGTCCTAGCCTCAGCAATCAGACAACAAAAAGAAATTAAAGGCATCCAAATCGGCAAAGAAGAAGTCAAACTATCACTCTTCGCAGATGATATGATACTATATGTGGAAAACCCAAAAGACTCCACTCCAAAACTGCTAGAACTTGTACAGGAATTCAGTAATGTGTCAGGATATAAAATCAATGCACAGAAATCAGTCGCATTTCTCTACACCAACAAGACAGAAGAAAGAGAAATTAAGGAGTCAGTCCCATTTACAATTGCACCCAAAACTATAAGATACCTAGGAATAAACCTAACCAAAGAGACTAAGAATCTATACACAGAAAACTATAAAGTACTCATGAAAGAAATTGAGGAAGACACAAAGAAATGGAAAAATGTTCCATGCTCCTGGATTGGAAGAATAAATATTGTGAAAATGTCTATGCTACCTAAAGCAATCTACACATTTAATGCAATTCCTATCAAAGTACCATCCATTTTTTTCAAAGAAATGGAACAAATAATCCTAAAATTTATATGGAACCAGAAAAGACCTCGAATAGCCAAAGGAATATTGAAAAAGAAAGCCAGAGTTGGTGGCATCACAATTCCGGACTTCAAGCTCTATTACAAAGCTGTCATCATCAAGACAGCATGGTACTGGCACAAAAACAGACACATAGATCAATGGAACAGAATAGAGAGCCCAGAAATAGACCCTCAACTCTATGGTCAACTAATCTTCGACAAAGCAGGAAAGAATGTCCAATGGAAAAAAGACAGCCTCTTCAATAAATGGTGTTGGGAAAATTGGACAGCCACATGCAGAAAAATGAAATTGGATCATTTCCTTACACCACACACGAAAATAGACTCAAAATGGATGAAGGACCTCAATGTGAGAAAGGAATCCATCAACATCCTTGAGGAGAACACAGGCAGCAACCTCTTTGACCTCAGCCGCAGCAACATCTTCCTAGGAACATCGCCAAAGGCAAGAGAAGCAAGGGCAAAAATGAACTCTTGGGATTTTATCAAGATCAAAAGCTTTTGCACAGCAAAGGAAACAGTTCACAAAACCAAAAGACAACTGACAGAATGGGAGAAGATATTTGCAAACGACATATCAGATAAAGGGCTAGTGTCCAAAATCTATAAAGAACTTAGCAAACTCAACACCCAAAGAACAAATAATCCAATCAAGAAATGGGCAGAAGACATGAACAGACATTTCTGCAAAGAAGACATCCAGATGGCCAACAGACACATGAAAAAGTGCTCCATATCACTCGGCATCAGGGAAATACAAATCAAAACCACAATGAGATACCACCTCACACCAGTCAGAATGGCTAAAATTAACAAGTCAGGAAATGACAGATGCTGGCGAGGATGCGGAGAAAGGGAAACCCTCCTACACTGTTGGTGGGAATGCAAGCTGGTGCAACCACTCTGGAAAACAGCATGGAGGTTCCTCAAAATGTTGAAAATAGAACTACCCTATGACCCAGCAATTGCACTGCTGGGTATTTACCCTAAAGATACAAACGTAGTGATCCGAAGGGGCACGTGCACCCGAATGTTTATAGCAGCAATGTCTACAATAGCCAAACTATGAAAAGAACCTAGATGTCCATCAACAGACGAATGGATAAAGAAGATGTGGTATATATATACAATGGAATACTATGCAGCCATCAAAAGAAATGAAATCTTGCCATTTGCGACAACGTGGATGGAACTAGAGGGTATCATGCTTAGCGAAGTAAGTCAATCAGAGAAAGACAACTATCATATGATCTCCCTGATATGAGGAAGTGGAGATGCAATGTGGGGGGTTTGGGGTGGTAGGAAAAGAAAAAATGAAAGAAGATGGGATCGGGACGGAGACAAACCATAAAAGACTCAATCTCAAAGAACAGACTGAAGGTTGCTGGGGGGAGGGGGGACAGGAGAGGGTGGTGAGGATATGGACATTGGGGAGGGTATGTGCTATGGTGAGTGCTGTGAAGCTTGCAAACGTGGAGATTCACAGACCTGTACCCCTGGGGGGAAAAAATATATATATATATGTTTATAAAAAATAAAATTATAAAAAAAAAGAAAAAGGAATGTGCATAAAAAAAAAAGAATGTGATTTTTCACCACGTCAAGTAATATCAATAATTTAGAGCTAACACTACCATAGGTATTCTTAGTAGACAGTCAAACACTATTTGTTGAATGAATAAAGAGATATGTTAAAATATAGAGATATAGTTCTTCAATCATGCTGTATCTACAGAGGTTACAAGTTTTTAAATTCTCAAAAATACATCTGCCACTGTGCTATGCTGAGGTTTCTTTTATTATTATTATTGTGTGTTAATATGCATTTTCAATAAGTTTGCTTGAGAAAGTGTATGAGGTACATAATTATTTATCCACCTTAAGGATAGATTTTGGGGAAAATTTTGAGTTTTTCATATTTTACAAGATTCATGTAGGGCATATACTATATTATTTGCTCCCATTCCCTTCAACGTCTGGGAGCACACCAGGTAATCAAACACCATAGTATTTCTCCAGTGAAATATATGAACATTCCTATCAAGTGAGATAAATAAAAGATTATAAGAATCCCACTGTTCTCAAAGTATGATTTAGGGACTGCTGGGAATCTCTAAAACCTTTCACAGGGTCTATGAAGCCAAAATTATTTTCATAAAAATACTAAGACACTTAACTTTCTCACTTTCCCTTTCTTCTGAATGCATAGTGAAGTTTTCAAGGGGTTCCATGATGTGTGATATTAAGGGCAGATTAAATGTAGAAGCAGATAAAAGACTCTGGCTGTCTAATGTTAAGTGAGTCTATAAAGAGATTTGCAAGGATATAAAATAATCCCATTCTTCTTACTAAAATTTGGTTTGGGAAAGTATAGTTATTTTCATTTAATATTATTTCTGTCCTGACTCTGGGAAACAAACTGAGGATTGTGGAAAAGGAGGTGGGTAGGAGATGGGGTAACTCAGTTATGGGCATTAAGGAGGGTACATGATGTGATGAGCACTGGGTGTTATACTTAACTAATGACTCATGGAACACCACACCAAAAACTAATGATGTACTGTATGTTGGCTAATTGAATTTAAATAAAGACATATATATTATTTCTGTTAACATTAAATGGACTTGTTATTTGAGAAAAAACATGAATACATATTCATTTTTATTTCTAATATGGCAACCATTAATGAATACAACTCACATAAGCAAAAGACCATTGTGGTCCACAGTAATATTCAAGAGTGAAAGGAGTCTGGAGACAAAAACATTTGATGAGTGCTATAGAAGGTTAACTTCAGTTCAGGTCAAGGGTAGCTGCCCAATGAGCGCTGCCAAAACTTTTGCTATTCTGGGCACTTGCACATCCCAGTTAATAATGAGGGACTGTGGGATACCTAGGTGGCTTGGGGTTAGGAGATCATCTAATGTTTGTTCTAAAGCAAAGTCCCAAACCTTGGTGTCTTGGGTTTAGAGGGCTTTCATAGGTTGTAAATTGAAATGCTTTCAGGATCCAGGCAGATAAACAAATTGTGTGAAACAAGGCAGGTAGGGACCGTGATATCTGGCCCATGGCATGCCATGCAGGCAAGTGAGCCTGGTCTTTTTAAACCTTTGGAATTTAGGAAAGACTGGAAATCTAGTTGTTGTTTTTTTTTTTAATGTGAAGTTTCCTTAGTTTAATCAATGTTTAAAAAAAATACCACTTGGCAAATTAAGTCAGATCATCGGTTCTTGCTCACCTGTTACTCAGGTAGTTATGTGGACTTGGGTACACATAAGGCTACACCCCATCCTTGAGAGGTGTTGACTAAAAGTTAGCTCTCTTTCCCTCAAGGCATGGACAGATGGAAGTGTTGGTCAGATTTGGGAAACAAAAGGCATGGAGTAGCTCTACTATATTTACTATAGCATTTACATTTACTATAGCACCAAGAACTATAGGATTCCTGGGAATAAACCTAACCAAACAGGTAAAGGATCTGTACTTGAGGAACTACAGAACACTCATGAAAGAAATTGAAGAAGACACGAAGAGATGGAAAAGCATTCCATGTTCTTACATCAAAGGGTTTAAACTAAGGGCTTAAGACAGGCTTTGAATCCCTGCAGAAATCTCTCTACCCACCCCGACCCTCACACCATGGTGTTGCATAAATCATTAAACACAAATGTAGAAAATAAGAATAAAGTAAGTGATATAGAAAAGTAATAAACACATAACCATCCCTTCTTTAATGCTATTGAAAAGAAGTACGGCAAGTTTCAGTCCAGCTCCATCAGTGTCTCTTTCCCCTCCATGGTTACATCCCTTAGCTCCAGTCTATCAAGTATTCTTGGAGAAGAATGACTGGAAGTTAGAAGGAAGTTTCTGAAGCTCAAGATCAATAGCACGCACCTGCTAGAGAAAATCACGTACCATTGCTTCTTTAGGAATGCCTGCAACAAAACCTGTTATCACTTATTTTTAGCTAATATAGTTAGCCCTTGGTGATAGATGTGAAATAATCACCCATTTGTTTTCAAAAGCAATTGTTCAAAACCACTATTCCTTTAATAAGAATATAATGTAGTATTTTCCTGTTCATTTATTTTCTCATTTGGAGAAACATTTATGATTAGAATGATTTCTACAACCTTCGAAATGACTGCACTACATATTCCTTATTATCACAATATTACCTTTGTACCTGTGACTTAGCGAGGCAATAGGAAGTCACTGAACATCAGCATTATATCCACCCATTTGTACCTGGAAATAGGTAGCAGCCTCCTCACTGATGGGGTACGCCCATCAGTGCCCATCCAAAGGGCATCCTGTGAATTTTGCCTTTGAAGGCAATTAATCTATCTGAGAAACAGCTATGTTTCTGACCTTGCAAACTTCATTTTTACTGATTGTGTCTCGTTCTAGGCCTTAAATTTATCCTTAACACCATAAAATTTCAGAATTTCTATTCTGCTAAAATAAAACTATGTCAGTACCAAATTAGTTATCATTTTATGCTCAACTTCCTCTGTTGTTATTACCCAGAATCTTTTTTTTTTTTTTTACCTATGTTTCAAAATTGTCAATCATCAAGGAATACCCTGACAAACTGACATGTCTTGTGTGGGCTTTTATATGTTGACTTCAGCAAATGAATTTAAAACCTCAGTTCTCCCAGGGTTAATGCTCAGAGCAAGCAGATATTTATGGAATGTGATCTTGGAGGTGACAAGAAGTGCCTCTCTTCTTGCTGGCCACAGCGCTTTACACTTCCAACCAGCAGTCAGACCTGAACAAGACTGTGGTAACCAAGCTCCTAAGGCACAAAATCTAAAGGGGCACTCACTGAGTAGTGCAAGCCCCTCTTTCGATTTTGCCATTTAGGCACCTGACCTACCTCGCCCTCTTCTAGGCCCTGAAAGCAGCGCATTAGGGATAAAGCTCAGAAGGACTCATTGTATGTGAACATACAATTACATTCTCTACATTCTTTATTAGTGTAACACCAGAAGACATGAGCAACCACCACGGAGAACTAGTTTATTAGACTAGAATCAAACTCACCAAAAAGATTCTCAGGAAAATGGGACCCTGAACAGGTAAGTTTTGAGAAATAGAGGACAGTTGAGGTTTGGAAACTATGGCACTGCCCAAGGCACAGCATGTGACAGAAGAATCCTGATGACTATGGGGGAAGACGAGTGTGGGTGGGCACAGAAGGAGGAAGAGGAAAAATCATCCAGTCTCTGAAGAGGACACAAGCTCTGCAAAATCTGCTTCTGTATGGTGTGGATGTGGGGGGGGAGGCGGCGAGGGGGTTACTACATTGTAACTCATGTGATCATATATATATGTATATAAATATATGTGTGTGTGTGCACTCATACATAAATACATAAAGTACGTATAATGTCATATATGTAACTACTCATAGATATGAAGACTAAAACACATACACACAGCGTGTGCATGTGTATGTAGTGGAGTGTGTTGATGAGAAGTCTTGTATGAACCTTGACAGGACCAACTAACATCAAAGCCTGTGTTACATTCACATGGAAGGTGGCTTACCTAACCCACAGCCCTTTAAATTTGCCTGGAGCTTATTTCCGTGTTTGTGCCAAAGAAAGGCTTAAATCACCACTGCTACCATAATAGAAGCCTCAGGAAGCTTTCAGCTTCATCCCACCAATGACCATCTCTGTTTTGTTTGTTTTGATTTTTTAAGATTTTATTTATTCATTTGTTTGAGAGAGAGAGAAAGAGCTGGGAAAGGGGAAGAGGGAGAGGGAAAGAGAATCCCAAGCAAACTCCCCACTGAGCACAGAGCCCTAGGCCAGGCTTGATCCCATGACCCTGAAATCATGACCTGAGCTGAAATCAAGAGTTGGACACTCAACCAACTGAGCCACCCAGGCACCTCCTGTTTACCCCTTTCTTAAGTGTTAACCAGTGAAGTTTATTGAAGAGGAGCTGCTTTTATGTGGCCTGAGAGGAAGAGAGCCAAAAACCATTACCAACACCCAAAGCAGCAAAGAACATTCAGAAGATACTGCAGGCCACCCTTCAAAATGCTAGTAAACCTTTTGTTGTACACTCCAGTCAAAAAAAAACTATTAAATTTCTTAAAAGAAGACTTTCTCTAAGGTGTTTTGGACCAGTGACTTTCAGCTGTTGCCTGGCAACAACCCTAAGGCAAAAGTAGCCTAAGGTCTGAAGAAATCTAGTAAATTAGGAAAGAAAAGTGCCTGGTGCCTGTGTCAAAGTCATTCTGGTTTAGTAGTACAATAAAAGGACAGTGAAAATCCAATAAACAGAGTCTGGAATCTTCCTTAGAAATCACAAAACAGCAAGTTGACTTTGGCAAAGGGAAACATGTTCAGGACACTCCCTGTAAGCCCATCGTTTGTGAGTTAACACTGTCTTGGGCTCATGCCACCCTTCACAGGTGCTGTCTTAGAGAGTCTGTGGATGGTCAGGGAAATAGGTGCAGCAAGAGAACCCTGGGAGCCATTTAACAGCACCCCGTGCACACAAGCTCTTCTCAAACACCCAGACACGGCTAACTGACTCATTGGAAAGTCAATAACTTTTCTTGACCAATCTATTTTTGAAAAGTTTCCTTAGACTACTCTTCCTTGAGAACTGAAATTGTTTCTAGATAACGAGCTACTACAACACAGAACCCCCCAACTTGGATGACTTAAAACAACAAAGGTTTATTTCTCGCTTAGGTAAAGTCCAATCCAAATTGACCAGCCAGTTCCATCATGGAGCTATACCATCTAGAACATGCTGTCAAGACAGGATAAAAGAAATTGGTGGGAGCAGACTTATTCTTATTGTTTATGTCTGCAAGAGGAACCAAGACATCTGCTCCTAGCTCATTGGTCAGAACTAGTCAAAGGCCCCCAACGAAACTGCAGGGGAGCCTGAAAAATGTAAGAAAGTACATAAGACTTAGCGGGTGCTGTATCTGCCACACCCTGGTTCCCCAGCCAAGCACCCTGACTGGAAGATGGGGCAGATACCATAATTTAATCCAACATAAGGCTATTGAATCCTAAAGCCAGATCATGCCAAGGAATGTGCCTGTGCTTCTATGATCATACAGAGAGAGCCTAATGGTCATCCCCCAGAGTCTGACATCTGGCCCCCCATTCTCTGTGCAGTGCCCAGAATAGGTGACTTTCCCTCACTATAGGCTGGATATTTAGAGCCTAGTGGTATGGCCACTCACCCTTGTTGTCAACTAGAAGCACTTCATATTTGTATCTCCAGACCTAGAGATCAAGAATGTGACAGCATGAAGGAAGGCTGTCACATAATTAATGTCATTTTATGTTTATTAAGATTACATTAATTAAACTTGTTATTATAGCTCTATAATAAATATATCTGTTCTGCATTTCAGATTTTCCCAGGGGGCTAAGAATGAGATAATTGCCAGGAAATGGACTTCTCCAATAGGCCAAAACTCCTTGTTTTGTCATCTTACTCACAAACAGGAATCTGAAACTCAGAGACCGAGTGACTTATCTGTGCTTACATGACCTGTAAATGCAAAGCCAGGATAGGAGCCCGGATCTGTGACTCCCAATCCAGTGCAAGGTGCTTTGTTAAGGGCTTGCCAAGAACTAGATTCCAATCTCCTCCATGCTTTCTTTCTCTTTTCAAATGTCAGAATACCCACCTGACACTACAGGGAAGAAAAAGATGGACAGCCAGGCCCTTGCTGATAATAGCACCTGTGGTGTCTCCACCAGGCAAATAATAGGCAGCGGCAAATGCACATTTAAATCATGCAGAAATTAGCGGCATGATGAGGACAGTAAGAGTCCTCTGATGGAATAATTACTTCCCCCTGGGGTGTTCAAGCAGCTCCAGTGTTCTGGCGCCCAGACTATAAATGAGTTCGCACTGGAGGTGTCAACGTAGCCAATACAATGGAATTGAAGGGGGAGGAGGCAGCCACAGGCATGGAGTTTTCAAAACCAAGTGATATTTGAGTTGCTGAAATACTGTTCAGGAAAATTTACACCTCTTTAAAAGCTTTACACTTTGAGGGGCGCCTGGGTGGCTCAGTGGGTTAAGCCGCTGCCTTCAGCTCAGGTCATGATCTCAGGGTCCTGGGATCGAGTCCCGCATCGGGCTCTCTGCTCAGCAGGGAGCCTGCTTCCCTCTCTCTCTCTCTCTCTCTCTCTCTGCCTGCCTCTCCATCTACTTGTGATCTCTCTCTGTCAAATAAATAAATAAAATCTTTAAAAAAAAAAAAAAAAAAAAAAAAAAAAGCTTTACACTTTGAAAAGAAAAGGCAAAATGGCACTTCAGCATTGACTCTATCCTGACTCCTGCAAGGTTGGTGTAGTCAACATCTACTTTTGTAATAATAGCCTAGACAGATATTAAAAACCACATACCTGGCTAAGCAGCATGAATTTTACAAACATGTTTTGCTCTTTAGTGGTACTAGAATCATTCTACTGTACTATCTGGGCAATCCATGATAATGTGAAGGGACGGAAAGTTCAAGAACATTCAAGGGACCTCATAACCCTCCCCCCAACCCTGGCATGCTACCCACTGGCAGAATCAAGCATCAGATTATGGAAAGTTCCTGATGAAACCAGAAAACTCATGCACCCTAGTGGCAATGGCAAATGCACTGGATTGATTTTCATTCCTTTCTAGAATGATCAGGAAGTTATGTGAGATTGTAAGAGTATTATGTAGATAACATAGATGAAAATCTATGTCCCATCTCAAAGCATATATTCAAATGCATTGTTTAAAAGCCCCCTTTGGGGACGCCTGGGTGGCTCAGTCAGTTAAGCCTCTGCCTTCGGCTCATGTCATGATCCCAGGGTGCTGGGATAGACTCCCGCATCGGGCTCCTTGCTCAGCAGGGAGACTGCTTCTCTCTCCGCCTCTGCCTGCCACTCTGCCTGCTTGTGTGCTCTCTCTCTCTCTGACGAATAATAAATAAAATCTTTAAAAAAAAAAAAAAGCCCCCTTGACTTATGTAGTTTCTGACTTTTTATGCAGAGTAATAATTATTTACATTTGATAGTTTTTACACTTACACAGATTTTAATCGTATCTTGCTTGAGCCTCATATAGTGCTTGTAAAGTAAACTGGACAGATATTATTATCTCCACATTTTAAAATGAAGAAATGTGAGGTTCAGAGAAGTTACGTGCTTTCCCCAAAATCACACAGCTAGTAGGAAATAAAGCTACTATTCTTAGCCAAGGCTTACCTCCTGCTTCTTCTCCAAAGGCTGTAGGCTAGATTAATCTCATCATCCCAATATTTACCAACCAGATTCTTTTTTTTTTAAAGATTTTATTTATTTATTTGAGAGAGAGAGAGAGAGCACAAGCAGAGGGAAGAGACAGAGGGAGATGGAGAAGCAGGCTCCCTGCTTAGCACATAGTCTGACACAGGGCTCCAACCCAGGGTCCTGGGATCATGACCTGAGCCAAAGGCAGATGCTTAACCAACTGAGCCACCCAGGCGTCCTGCATTTTTTACAATATTCCCAGAAGCACATGCTGTATCTACAGTTTCTGGTACTTCCCGGAGGACATCTGAAAACAGACTGATTGAAGATATAGGCTACGAGCCTGGAATCTGTGGACATTTGGGGGCTGGATCTGTGGATCCCCTTACACTTCTACAAAACATTATGTGTGGATTCATTTTTCCAGGGAGAGGGTCTATAGCTCTCAAAACTTCAAAAAGTTAAGAGTCACTAAATAAAAAGTACTAAGAATGTCCTAAAATAGTGCTTCTTAATCTTATAAACTTTCTTCTCTTTCATTTACGTAAAAATCCAATGCCCTTCTTTAAAACTATTTAAAAACCAAAATAAGTAAAAATCACCAAAAAAGAAACCACAAATAGGACATAGATCTACTTTGTTTTTAAACTATATATCATCCTATTCTCCAAAGATTTTAATATACTCTGGCTTTCCATTCCCTCCCACCCCACAATTCCCACCCTGGAAGACTGTCTCCCCAGGCTGATTAAAAATATTTCTCCAGGGGCGCCTGTGTGGCTCAGTCAGTTAAGTGTCTGACTCTTGATTTTGGCTCAGGCCATGATCTCAGGATCATGAGCTGGAACCCTTAAGGTTCTCTCTCTTCCTCTGCCTGTCCTCCTATCCCACACCCCCACTTCTCCCACACCCCCACCCCCACTCACACGCTTTCTTGCTCTCTCTCAAACACACACACACACACACACACACACACACACACACACACACACACCCCAAAACAAAAAAACTGTTCTTCAGAAGCAATGCTACAAGGGGAATGGAAAGAATCAGTCCCTGGTGTTATGGATTTCTAGGGAAGGCCTACCTCTTCTGCACTTCCTTCACCTTTTGTTGTTCAATTAATGAGATTTATAGGAGAGTCTAGGTGTCAGATTTCAGGGGCAAGAAATACTGTCATTAAGACAACACAGTAGCAGTTTTTTCCTAATTTATACAATATCCCAAAGTACAAATTTGGCAGTTTAAAAGCCAATGAACAGGAATAAATAGCAACTTTTTCTTAAAAACAACTTTATTGAGATATAATTGATATAAACTTCACATACTGAAATGTACAATTTGATTAAGTTTTGATTCATGTAAACTCTGTGAAACTGCCACCACAATCAAGATAGTGAACATACCCATTAACCTCCCAAATTTCCTCATTCCCCTTCATAATCTATTTCTCCTACTCTGATCCCCATTCTCAGGCAATCACTCATTCATTTTTTATTTGTATTTTCTAGAGTTTTATATAAATGGAATCAGTCACATACGATGTACTTTTTTTTTTTCTGGCTTCATGTGCTGAGCATGATGATTATTTTGAGTCATTGCCTATATCAGCAGTCCATTCTTTCATTGACCTGTTGGTGGATAGGATTGTTTGGGTTATTTTCATTGGAAATATAGTATTATATTGGGTTATTTCCAGTTTGGAGCTATTACAAATAAAACTGTATGAATGGGGTGCCTGCGTGGCTCAGTGGGTTAAGCCTCTGCCTTCAGCTCGGGTCATGATCTCAGGGCCCTGGGATCGAGTCCCGAATCGGGCTCTCTGCTCAGCCGGGAGCCTGCTTCCCCATCTCTCTCTCTCTGACTGCCAGTCTGCCTACTTGTGATCTCTCTCTCTCTCTATGTCAAGTAAATAAATAAAATATTAAAAAAAAAAACTGTATGGATGTCTTTGTATAGCTATATGTTTTCATTTCTCCCGGGTAAATATGTGGGAGTGGAAAGGCTGGATCACAGGGTGGGTATTAGTTTTCAAATTTTAAGGCAGCACCAAATTGTTTCCTAAAGGGTGTGCACCATTTATATTCCCAGCACCATTCTATGAAAGCTCCATTTCTTCCACATCTTCTCCAATATTTGGTATGGTCAATCTTTTTAAGTTCAGCCATTCTAATAGGTGTATAGCAATATTTTATTAGGGTTTTAATTTGCATTTCCTTAATGGGAAATGATGCTCAGTATCTTTTCCTGTGTTGATGTGCCCTGTCTTTGGAAGATCTTCTTTGGTGAAATGTCTGTTCAAAACTTGCACATTTTTTTATTGAGTTGCTTACTTTTTATTATGTGTTGAGTTCTTTACATGTCCTGGGTGGAAGCCCTGTATCATAGATATCATTTGAAAATATTTTCTCCCACTCTATGACTTATGTCTTTATACTCTTAAAAGTGTCTTTCAAATGCAGAAGTTTTAAATTTTGATTAAATCCAATTTCTCTTTTTTATGGATCATGCATATGGTGTCATGTCTAAGGAATCTTTGTCTAGCTCAATATCACAATAATTTTTTCCCAATGTTTTCTTATAGCAAGTTTTAGATGTTCAGAATTTCTTTGGCATATTATCTAATTTTTAGTTAATTCCTTATATGGTGTGAACTATAAGTCAAAGATTTTTTGTTGCTATTTTGGGGCTTTTTTGCCCCTAGACACCCAACTGTTCCAGCACTATTTGTGGCAAAGACCATACTTTCTCTCCTGAATCACCTGTGTACATTGTTGAAGATCAGTTGTCATAGATATGTTAGTCTAATTCTCGACAACTATTCTGGTCCATTGATTTGTCCATCCCTCTCTATGCCAATAATACACTGTCTTGATAACTGTGGCTTTATAGTAAGCATTTTCTGTAGAAAACAACTATGAAGACATCTGGCCCTGGAGTTGCCTTGTGGGAAAATTTCTATCTACAAAATTTTGTTAACTGATAAAAGACTACTCAGATTATCTATTTCTTACATGAACTTTGGTATTCTTGCAAGAACTTTGGTAGTCTGTCTTTTAAGAAATCCATCCTTATTTGTCAACTTATGTTGTTTCCTTATTATCCTTCTAGTATCTGTAGAATTTATAATTATGCACCACTCTCGCTCCTGATCTAATTGGTTCCTTCTCCCTGCCCCCCACCCCAATCACTGGCTAGAGATTTATCAATTTCATGACCTTCTCAAAGAAGCAATTTGGGTTTAATTAATTTTTCTGTATGATATTTCTGTTTTCTATGTCATTGATCTCCACTATAATACTATTATTTCCTTTCTTCTAGTATTTAGGCCTAATTTTCTCTCTCTCTTTTTTTTTTCTTAGAGTGTAAGCTGATGTCATTGATTTGGGATCCTCTTTTCTAACACTGGCATTTAGTATTATTTATTTCCTGTGAACTATGACTTCAGAGACATTCCACAAATCTGGTATGCTGAATTTGATTTTCACTGAGTTTAAGTTGTTTATTGAGACTCTTCTTATGGCCCAGAATGTGGTCTGCCTTGGCAAATGATTCATGTGCACTTGAAAAGAATATGAATTCTATTTTGGGGTGGAATAATCTGTAACTGTCAATTGGCTCAAGTTGGTGGCATTGTTTGTTTTCTACATTCTTGTTGATTTTCTGACTACTGGATCAATTATCAAGAGAGAGACTGAAATCTCCAACTATAATTGTGGATTTGTTTGTTTCTTCTTGCAATCCTATTAGCTTTCTTTTAATGTATTTTGAACCTCTATTTTTAGATCCATTAAACATTAAGGATTGTAAAGTCTTCTTGAACCATCTACCCTTTTTCATTATGAAATGACCTTGTTTATCACTCATAATATTCCTGGCTCTGATATCTACTTCGATAAAATACAGCCGTTACAGTTTTCTTTCAGCTTTCTTTGGTAGTGTTAGGATGGTATACATTTCATATTTTAACTTTTTACTTAGGAGTGTCTTCAAATTTAAAGTACCTTTCTTCTAGGCAGCTTACAATTGGGTCTGACAATGTGTGCCCTTTAATGGAATATTTAGACCCTTTACATTTGTTGTGCTTATTGATATGACTATGTTTACTATTGCTATTTGCGTGTTTTGTTTTGTTTTGTTTTGCCACATGTGTTTCCTTTGTCTTTTTCTTCTAACTTTTGGATAATTGAATTTTATTTTCAATTTATTTCATCTTGTGGCTTTTTAGCAGTAACTCTCTGTACTGTTACTTTAGTGATTGCTTTTGGTTTATAGTAGAAACCTCTAACTTACAACAGTCCATATTTAGATGATATTATACCACTTCACATACAATATAATAACCTTATAGTATACTTCCATTTTTCTTGGCTTGGTCTTTGAGATTTGTACTTTTGTTTAGATTATAAACCATAGGCCACATTGTTATTATTTTTGTTTGAAGAGTCATTTTTTCAAAAATATTTTGATAATAAAAATGTCTTATAAATTTTCCCATGTAGGGAAAAATTTCATGTCTCTTTATTCCTGGTTAGATCCGATTTTCCATTTGGTATCATTGTCTAAAGGATGTTCTTCAACATTTCACATAGTGTAAGTCTGCTATATGACCATGATATACATCATCATTTTTTAGTTTTGTTTTGGCATACAATTAAGTTACTTGGAAAGAGTTTGATCTTTTTTGAGTCTTGTATTTAAAATATATTAAGCAGGACCAGAGTACACGTTAGCTAAAGCTAATTTTGCCTCAATTATGATGCAAAGTCCTTTTATGTACTTAACAAAATTTTCCATACATTAGATTTTCCAGACTGGTTGGTAGGAACGGTACAATTTCCAGGCCTGTGTGAATGCTGGGAACTTTCAAATCTCTTCCTTTTTTTTCCTCTCTCAGTCTAGTTCTCACCTCTTCAGGATTCTGTCCTGCAAACTGTAGCTGCTTTCATCAACCCAAACCCTCAGGGAGTCTCCTCAGGGGACAACCTAGATTTTCCCTCCCTGGGAGCAGGCTGGAATTTCTTGCTAGAGGGTAAGCTGGGACAGTCACTGGGCTTGAGTCACTTGTCTCTCATCACTCAAGGTCTTTTATTGCTTGATGCATTGTGTCTTAAAAATCATTGTCTTATATATTTTGTCCAGTGTTTTGCTTGTTGAATGTGGGATACTAAATCTTTTTCCTGTTACATCATCTTCACAATCCTTTAAAACAAAACAAAACTTGTCTTTTAAAAATTAATATAGAGATCTTATTCTTTTTTTTAAAAGATTTTATTTATTTATCTGACAGACAGAGATCACAAGTAGGCAGAGAGGCAAGCAGAAGAGAGAGAGGAAGGGAAGCAGGCTCTCTGCTAAGCAGAGAGCCCGATGCAGGGCTTGATCATAGAACCCTAGGATCATGACCTGAGCCAAAGGCAGAGGCTTCAACCCACTGAGCCACCCAGGCGCCCACAAAGATCTTATTCTTTCTACTATTTTTCTGAGCTAAACTATGGCACTCAGGGAGGAAGCAAGCAGCACACAGGTGTAATGGCATTGTGCTCTCAAATACCAAAATACACCGTCAGAATTATTTATGCCTTGAAATTACATGACTGCTCTTTGTCATTGAGTCTATAGCCCAAACATCTATTTTTTGAGCAGTGTTAATATGAACGAAGAGAATAGTGAATATCACTATATTTGAAAATAAAGAAATATGGTAAGTCATACACAAGATATACACTCAAAGATGCATTTATTTTGATCTTTATATAATGTGGAGATGATTATGTGCCCCCCCAAATTATCTTTCCTATTCATTAGTTTAGTTAAATTTAAAGACATAATTGACTTTATTCATAAATCCATGAATTGGGCAGCACCCTATCCAGCATGTAGAAAGAGCTCCTGTTCCCATTTATTTAATAGTAATTTCTAAGCATCCTCCACAACCCAAACCCAACCGTCAAAGAAAAAAAAATTTAGAACTTAACACAATAGAAATAATTCTAGATACATCCCCAATCCAAAGAAATGTATACTTCCCACCTTATCTAAAACAAAACTTCAAATGAATTCTGATGGTCCTTAATGCTAATCTGCTTAAAAGAGTACTCAATAATTAATATAATCTTTATCTTTTTGTAGTACAGCTTCCAAGCTGACTACAACATTACCAAAAACTTCCTAATTGCCAAATCCAGTGAATGCTATTGGGTTGGATTTTTTTACATTTCCTTTTACATATGACCTCTTTCAAGTATTTGAAAACTCTTATCTTCTTGAAATGTTCTTGTTCCATTCACTTCGCTAGTTCACCCTCATAACATCTCCCCTAGATTCATGCAATAGCTGTGGAATTATGGAAAACATGCAGTAATTTGTAGGAGCACAATATAACAAAATATAAAAACAGCCAAATCAGTGATGCCCCATTTGAAAGAAACATTCTCATCTTACTATGCTGTTCTTATGATTAATGAGAAAAGTAAACCCGATACATGTTTCTATTTTGCACTCATTTTATTCAATAAAGAACTGCATTGCACATGGCTCAGAATATATGAATTACTAATATGCCTCAAAGTGTTATTCCTCATGCAGAGAGAGGAAGAGTGATTGCCTGATGTTTACTCTCACATACACACTTTATAATCCACAACAGAGGACAAAATATTGAGAAACAAGTTGCACAAGAGTGAAAAATATCCTCTGCCCAGACTGCTGTGTTTATTCTCCTGCTGTGATCCATTAGTAAACAGCTGTTCCTTGACTTCTGTAGATAAGAATTCTCTCAGTACAGCAAGTTGGGGAAAGAAGAGACTCATTTTTTTCCGAACAGGTGAAGCCAGGGACAAAACATGATTTGCAATTCCTTGGATGTATCACACAAATTGAGTACCTAATTCATATATTCTAATTGTCATTACTGAGCATAATTCTCACTTTACCCAAGTCTTACATCATTCCCAAGAGGAGAAAACATTTAAAAACACAAGAATTTGGGTTAAAGGAATATTTGATGAGATATAAAACATAACAAAATATCTAAAACTTTGAAGAGTATGCCATTTGAAGAGAATCCATCGTATCCTCTATGAGTCAATTTATCAAAAGATTTGAAAATGAAAACTCAATGTTGGTGACATCTCATAAACAAAACCTCTGAATTAAATATAAGTTATGTATGCACAAATCAGAGAGTAGTTTGCTTGGAAAATCACTTACATATTTAGCTGCCATTCACTCAATTGCAAAATATATTAAGGGCCTGCTTCTCAGTTGCTGACAATGAACACCAAAGACCTCAGGATATGTTTCCCTGATGAATCACAATGAATTATACAGACAACTACAGTGTCTTAATAATGTGGGTTCAGTGCCAAATACAGGATTTGTAGATCTCATTGAGTATAGTATTGACATGTTTATCTTCTGGTAAAAAAATATATAATCTCAGTTTTAACATTCCTTAATATTGGAAAGAACCTAATAAAAACTATGAATGCTATAGGGAAATAAATTAATTTTACTTAAAGGCCTATTGATTCTTCTTTTAATAAGAATGGACAAATCATACAATTCATGAATAATTCCTTAGAGAACAGAATTAAAATTCCTCATGTGGAACATGCTTAACTTGGATAATTGAGTTATTTTTAAAAAATGCCCTTCAGGAAACTTTATTCTAGTTTCATTAGTAATCCCAAAGTTAATTCAAAGGTAATTCAAATTTGGGCAAATTATTAAGGAAAATTTTAATGTCTGAAAGTTTAGTGAAAATCATATTAATTAGCACTCATTGTTCTAAATTGTTTTTCTTTGATATTATAAATTAATACAAATATTTCCACTTTTCTGATTAAAAAAAAAAAAAATCACCAATTAAGTCATTCATTCACTTACCAAACTATTTTTGAGCACTTAACATATGCCAGGAGTAATGCAAGATGATAAAATTAAAAGATGACTAAAATATACTCTAGGACTTATGTTTTGTACTCTGCAAACATACTTCTAGTATCAGAGGGAAACAAACAGATAAAGACTCAGGAACAATATATTGTGACAAATAGATGGATCAGGTCCATCAAGATACAGGATACATTGTTGTTCTGTACAAATAACCCAAGTTTCCAAGTTTCTGGAATGTGTGGGACAGTCTGGAGGTGGTTTACAAAAGCAGCTACAACTGTGAGAGTAGGGACGAATTAGAGCTACCTCGAAGTGGCTGTTGGTAAGGAAAGTATAATTTAAGGTGCTACTGGACAGAGCATTTCACTCTCTAACTTCTCATTTACATATGTGCTTGCTTCCATAAAATAACAGGTACTTCATTTATGGAATCCAACAGAAGCTGAGTACCATTGCTGGGGTTGATATGCAGGTGTCCGGAGAACAGCAAAGCAGAATATATAAAGCAGCAACAGGACAGAGGACTTTGTAAGAGATATGTTTAATGGGGCTTTGTCTGGGGCATGATGTGCAGCATGTGACTGTCATCTTTTCCAGTGCCTCCATAAATCTTAAGTAGAGACTACAAAACTAAGAAGAAGAGAATGATGATGAATGGTAAGTGGAATTGGATTTTATGTGACAACCAACCAAGGGTCTGAGTTCCATGTACCGATTGGTGTTAGGCCAAAAGAGGATCAGCTTGAATGGATGAGAAGATCACTAAGATTTGGGCTGCTCATAAAATGCATGGTCACTGTACCACTCAAATTTTAAAAGAAAGAAATGAGACAAAAGCAAAATAAAACTTGAAAAAAATAATCCCAACATCCAATTTCAGTTCTGACATGACATGCTTAGAAACTGTCAATGCCATTCTTAACTTAAGAAAAAACACTAAACAAACTGAAAATCAATGACCTCCATCAGAAAATTGAGGTCATAGGGCAAATTCAAATGCTGAAATTTGGAGAGACAGGAAAATACAGAAAACCACAGCCAACATTATTTATCCAGCAGAGAAGTTGCTGGAGCCATGCACTGTAGGTACACAAAATTGTCAAATTTGACAAATTGCTGGAGTCTGGGTGTGGATTTGAATGAGAATGAGAAACTCCTGGGGGCCACAATCTTTGAGAAAATAAAGACTTCTGTGGATTTTACTTCCAGGAATCTCACAAGGTTGGTATTTTGAAGAGCCAAGAGAGAGTCTCCACATGTCCCTGGTGGAAGGTAGGGAAAATAGTCATATTGAAATATGCTGGAATAGTCTCCATAACAAAAGGAAAGCCTTTGTTACGGAGCCCAAGGACAACCACCCATTAAAACACTGAAATTTAATCTTAAGATTATAAAATACTTCCTCTCACTCACACCAATACACCATTTTAAAACAGGACTTCAATATAAGAATAAGTGTATGACAGCCCAAAGTGCTATAAGGCACAGACTCTACTTTAGGAAGAGTTCTTAGAGAACCCTGAAGACAAGGGGGAGACCAGAACAAGGACATTGGAGGAACTGGAAGCCATTGACACCTACAATAAACATTAAACACATCCTGTCTCTTAGCCAGATAAACAACATGAAGGCTCACACCAGTGGCCACTTACCACAGTTCTTATTACCCAATACATCATGTCAAGCTTAATATATATATATATATATATGTGTGTGTGTGTGTGTGTGTGTGTGTGTGTGTGTATAGTAATAAATAATAATAATACAAGGCATACTGAAAGTAAAAAACACAGTCTAAAGATTCAAAACCAGCATCAAAACCAGACTCAGATATGACATAGTTCTTCTAATATTAGAGTATTTTAAATAACTATGGTTAATATGTTAAGGAATCTAATAGAAAATAGAAAATATACAAAAACAAATAAGCAATGTAGCACAGAGATGGAAACTCTAAAAATCAAAAGGAAATGCTGGAAATCAAAAATATTGTAATAGAAACAAAGAATGTTTTTGATGGGCTCATTAGTAGACTGGACACAGACAAGGAAAGAATCAGTGAGCTAGAAGATATGTGAACAGACACACTCAAACCGAAATGCAAAGAAGAAAAAAATGAAAAAAAAAAAAAGATAGGATATTCAAGAATGATAGTAAATTCCAAAAGGCATACATCGCACATATTTGGAATACAACATTAAGAAAAAAAAAGTAGAACGGAAATATTCTGGAATAAATATGAAAAGTAATAATGTCTGAGAATTTTCCCAAATTAGTGACTGATACCAGATCATAAACATTTAACAGGATATTTAACAGGATAAACATCAAAACACAGAGGCATATCATTTTCAAACTGCAGAAAATCAAAGACAAACTACTAAAAGAAGCTCAGGGAATGGGAATGCCTTACCTATAGAGGAAGAAAAAGAAGAATCACAGCAGAATTCTCATCATAAACCACGCAAGTCAAAAAAAAGAATACAGTGAAATATTTAAGGTGCTGAAAGAAAAATATACCATTCTAGAATTCTGCATGCAGCAATATTATCTTTAAAAAGAGAAAAGAAAATGAAAGAGAAAAAAAAAGTGAAAGAGAAATTCTCAGACAAACAGAAACAGAGAATTCATCGGCAGCTGACCTATCCTGCAAGAAATATTAAAAGAAGTTCTTCAGGGAGAAGGAAAATAATATAGGTCAGAAATTCAGACCTATTAAAAAAAGGAAAACAGGAATACATTAAAGTAAAATAAAATATTTTATTTTTAATTGATTTAAAAGATAATTTGTTGTTGTTTAGATTTTGTTTATTTAAGAGAGAGAACACAAACAGGGGGAGTGGCAGCCAGAGGGAGAAGCAGGTTCCCCACTGAGCAAGGTCAAGTCCTGGGATTCCCAGGACCCTGGGATCGTGACTTGAACTGAAAGGGAGGCTTACTTAACACACTGAGCCACCCAGGCGTCCCTATTGTTTAAAGTAATAATAGTAACAATGTATCAGATGATTATACCTCATGGAAAAGTGAAACATAAGAGGCTGGAGGGAGGAACTAGGAATACTCTGTTAGGAGTTACGTGCACTGCACTAAAACACTACAGTGTGATCTGCAGATGGATTTAGATTAGATAAAAATGCATATTTTGAACTCTATGGCAACCATAAAAAGTTTTTAAAAAGAAGCCTAAATGATATGCTAAGAGAGGAAATAAAATGGGCCATGAAAAAAGGCTCAATTAAAACGGAGATAGCACAAGAAGATGGTGAAAGAAGAAACAATGAATAAGCACAACAAATAGCAAATGATAACAAACACAATCCAGCCACATCAATAATCACTCTCAATGTGAATGGTCTGAATACACCAATTAAAAGAAAGGAATTATCAAAGTGGATAAAAATAAGACTGAGCTACAGTTGTCTACAAGTAACTCACTTTAAATATAAAAACTCAGACAGATTAAAGCAAGGGGCTAGAGGAAGATATGCCATGCTAACAATAGTATTACCTAGAGTAGCTATATTAATTTAAGACACAGTGGACTTTAGAACAAGGCAAGTCATCAGGAATGCAAAAGGACATGACATAGTGATAAAGGTGTCTCATTCTCCAAGAAGGCATAGTAATCATTAATTTGTATGTACCTAACAACAGAACATTAACATATGGGATCCTAAAACTGATGGAACTGCAAGGAGAAACAGACAAACCCACTTCAATGTACTTTTTCAGTAACCGATAAATCAAGCAGGCAGAAAATCAATAAAGGATTTTGTTGACCTGAAAAGCACCGTCAATCAACTTGTTCTATTTGATATTTACAAATTCCTCCATCCAGTAACAGCAGAGTACACATTCTTCTCAGGATCCCATGAACATTCAGCAAGACAACCACATTCTGGGCCATAAAACACATATTACCAAATTAAAAAAAAAAATAGAAATTACACAAAGTATGTTCTCAAACTACAATGGAATTAAGCTAGAAATTAGCAACAGAAAGAAAGTGAGAAACTTCCAAACGTGTGGAGATGAAACAACTCACTTCTAAATAACACATGGGTCAAAGTGACAGTCTCAAGACAAATTAATAATTATTTTAATCTAAAACGTAACAAAATTTGTGGAAGCAGCACAAGCAGTGCTAGGAGGGAAATTTGTAGCATCATTAAATGTATACGTTAAAAAGAAAATATATCTAAAATCAATCATCTAAATTTCCTCCTTAGAAAATTAGAGACAGAAGAACATAAAGCATTCAAAAGAAAATAATAAAAATTGGAGAGGGAATCAACTAAATGAAAAGAACACAACAGTGATAATCAATAAAACCAAAAGCTCTTTCTTAGAAAAAAATCGGTAAAATTAGGGGTAGGGGAAGAAGAAAGGAGGACACAAACTACCAATATAAGAAAGAAAAGATGGATTCTTATTGCTGATCTTATGGATATTAAAAAGATAAGAAAGGAACCTTAAAAAACAATTCTGTACCTACAAGTTCAATAACTTAGATGAAATGGACAAATCTCTTAAAAGATATAAACTACCAAAGCTCAAACAAGGAGAAACATATATTCTAAATATATTTTAATATGTAGCTATTAATATGTCTATTAAAGGAATTAAATCAATAATTAATAACCTTCAAAAAAGGACAGCACAATACCCAGAAAGTTTCACTGGTGGATTCTATCAAATACTTAGGTAAGAACTGATACCGATTCTCCACAATTTCTTCCAGGAAATAGAAATAGAGGAAGCACTTGTTGATTCAATCTATGATGCCCACATCACTGCAATTCCAAAACCAGAAGGATATCACAAGAAAGGAAAACTAGAGGCTACCACTGCACATAAACATCCATGGAAAATCCTTAATGAAATATTAGCAAATTAAATCCTAAAATATATAAAAATTATATGCCATGACCAAGTTGGGTCAATATCTTTGTACATACATTTTTGTATACTTATTCAATTATTTCCTTAGGACAAATTCCTAGAAATAGAATTGCTAAATTACAGGGTGTATACAACCTGAAGAATTTTAATAAACCTACATTAGAGTTGATCTAATACAAGAACCTAAGAGCTACTTGAGCCATTAACATATCATCTCTAGTGATTTTGTTTTGTTTCCATTTGGTTTTTTCCCAACTTTTTCTCATAGTAATTTATATATTAAGGACTTATACAAGTTTTCATATTTTGTAACTGATTATTCCTGCTTTGTAATTACCTTTTACCTCCATTTTTGGTGTTCTTTGTATTTTTAATACATATGCAATTAAATATCTACATATTTAATTCATGGTATGTTCTGGAATAATAATCCTTTCTACCACTAATTTTAGTTTTTAAAATTACAGTTATTCCATTATAAACTTGGTGGTCTTTTTTGTATTTTATTTGATTCTTCTGATATGCCTATCTTTTCTGACATCAGAACCATCTTGATTTAGTTATTGAAATTGTGTATTACCTTATAACTTTAATATTTCTTTTTTTAGATTAAATGTAAATTTATTTAATAAGTTCTCAGAAAAACGTTTCATATGGATTTTTTAAATATCATCAGAAATGAGCCATTTCCTTTTTTCACATTGTTTTAGTAATTTGTACACCCAACATGGGGCTCAGACTCACAACCCCAAGACCGAGAGTCACATATTCTTTAAGTACACACTCTTTCCACAGATTATGCTTTTTCATTTGTTCAAATATACAAAGATGTAACGTGTGTCATAGGTCTTTTATTTCACATTTTTATTGCTTTTTAAAATAAACTTCTAAACTTTTGGTGTTTAGCCACTTACTCTAGATAGAGCACAAAACTATTGTTTTTTTGCATATGGATTTTGAAACCAGCCACATTTCAACTAATTCATTTCCAGATTTGTTTTTTTAGTTAGGCCATTAAAGTATTACAAGTAACAATGGTTTTTGGTTTTGCTTATGAAAGTTTTTATACCTTCTTTTTTTTTTATCTTTAGTTCCTTGAGTAGCATGTGCAGAACAGTGTGCAATAATAACAATCATCAGCACTCCCGTCCATATCTTGACTTGATGATGCCAGCCAGTGGCATATGGCCTCTCAGAACACAGTGTGATAAAACTGAGCACTAATAACAAAATGTTAGCTCAAAACAATAATACAGGTAAATTAACTGTTTCAAAATGCTAACACTATTCCTTAAAAGTCAAGGAAGGGTCCCTGCTAGTGTTTTAAAACACTAGGACTGCTAGTGTTTTAAAACAACATATCAATAATGTATGTTGTGATTCATCAAATGCATTTACTACTGTTTATTGAGATTAACAAATAATTTTTATCTTTTGATAAAATCCACTGAGATTTCCTGATGAAACATTCCTTTATGGTAGGTCATTACAAAATGTGTAACTTATTAGTGCTTTTTTATAATGCTGGATAAAATTTGCCGACATTTTATTTAAAATTTGACTATTTGCAAATAAACTGGTCTTCAGGATTTGCATGTGTATGCTCACACCTTCCATTTTCATATTATTGTTATATGGAAAACTTTCAATTCTTTTTATAGAATAGTTCCAGTGATGTAGAAATATTTATTTCTTGGAGGTTCCTAGAACTTCCATGTAATAGAAACTTTGAATGTATTTTTCTAAATGTGTGTTTGGTTTTTTGAAAGCACTTTTCTTCCTTAACATTTTTTTATTTATTTATTGACAGATTTAGAGAGAACACAAGTAGGCAGAGCGGCAGGCAGAGGGAGAGGGAGAAGCAGGCTCTCCTCTGAGCAGAGAGCCCGATGTTGGGCTCAATCCCAGGATCCTGGGTTCATAACCTGAGCCAAACACAGACACTCAACCAACTGAGCCACCCTGGCACCCCTGAAGGTAAGTTTTGAATATAACATATTTCTTCTTTTCTTTTCCAGATTCCTTTTTCCTCATTATTTTTTATAATTTTAATTGTGCTAGAAAATTATGTGTCATTAAAATGTTCAAATATGTTTATATATGGCATTATATTCCCATTTCTTTAAAAAAAATCCTTTTAATCTGTAGTTTCACCGCTTATTTTCTGTATATTTGTACTTTCCTGATGTTTTTTCCTAGATTAACATTGCCAGAAGTTTCCTGTCTTTTGATCTTTTCAAAGGGCTAGGTCTTATATGTATCAAATCTACTTTTTTCTTCTAATTCATTCATTTCTGTTTAAATCTTAACTATCTATTCTTTATTTTTTCTTTTTAATTTTTTTCAAGTTTCTTGAAGTGAATGTTTAATTTGTTTCCATTTGCTATATGTTTCTTATAGTGAAATTATTTTAGTACTATGGATTTTCTTCTGAGTATACATTTCTCTACATCTCACAGGTTCTATTTCTTTCTATAATTAGTTTTGTCTTTATCAAAGGAAGATAATAGCTCTCAACTACAAGGAATGCCATTTTCCTTCATAGGGCTTTAGGAAAAATATAGGAGGATTTAGATTAGTCACATGTCCAGAAGGGGCTACTGGCATCCTTTACCCAAAAATTAGGTGAGCCAAACATCCTATAATGCATAGGATGCCCCCCAGAAGAAAAGCATTGGCACCCAAAATGCCAATAATGACCCTATTTGGAGATACTACAACATGTGCAGTATATAGCATAAACAAAAATATTCTCCCACATCCTCACCCCCATCCCACTACCCAAGACAATCACTTTCTACTGCTTTTGCTATTTTGGGATTTGCTCCACTTCTCTACATAATATACATCTAATGCATACTGTCAACTATGTCAGACTTCCTCCTAATTATTCTGTTACATGAAAATCTGGTTTCCTCTTCCCTTCTTCCCATTTTCTCAAAATTGCTATATCACAACTTTTATAGTATATATATTAAATATTTTTATTAAAACTATGTAGGTATTTTTTACTCTTTAGTATATTATGACTTAATTCCTCTTCTCATGTTTCTTCTGGTTCTTCTTGGAATTACAAAATACTTCTATTTCATTTGCTTTCATTTCTTTAAATCTATTTGATGGCTTCCTACACCCTCCACAATCTTATAAAAACACCACTCAATATACTTTTCTACACTGTCATACTGAAAAGTTATTAGTTCCATTTTTGAACTAAAGATACCTCTACTCCTCCTGGAATTCTCTTACCTTCTGGCTATCATATGGACTGGATTCTCTCTAAGCCTTCAACAGACTTGTCATCCTGGGATTCCTCTTTACTTTCTTCTATGCTGTATCCTGTTTCTTGGATCTTAGGTCTTCCTCATTCTTGGTTTATTTACTTATTTTGATAGGAATACATTCTTTATTAGGTTCTTAAGAAGTGCTACACAGGAAATAAATTTTTAAAGACTTTATGTCTGAAAATATCTTTTTTTTTTTTTAAAGATTTTATTTATTTATTTGACAGACAGAGATCACAAGTAGGCAGAGAGGCAGGTAGAGAGAGGGGGGAAGCAGGCTACCTGCTGAGCAGAGAGCCTGATGCGGGGCTCGATCCCAGGATTCTGGTATCATGACCTGGGCCGAAGGCAGAGGCTTTAACCCACTGAGCCACCCAGGCGCCCCTGTCTGAAAATATCTAATTCTGAACTTATATTGATTGATAGTTTGGCTGGGCATAGAACTGTTTTCCTAATAGAAGTCTGTTTCATTGTTTTCTAGCATCCAGTATTTCTTTTGAGCCACTCAGATCCTTTGTATCTGACCTGTTTTTTGTTTTTTTTTTTTATTTTGGGTAGCTTTTAGGGTCTTCTGGTATTCTAAAATAGCATGATTAAAGGTCTTGATATGACTTTTCTAATTATTTTTAAATATTCAGGAATAAAGCTTACTGAATGTTATTGTGCTAAATAGTAAACTTTTTTTTTTTAATGACTTTTATTTATTTATTTGACAGAGAGAGATCACAAGTAGGCAGAGAGGCAGGCAGAGAGAGAGAGAGGAGGAAGCAGGCTCCCTGCTGAGCAGAGAGCCCGACGCGGGACTCGATCCCAGGACCCTGAGATCATGACCTGAGCTGAAGGCAGAGGCTTAACCCACTGAGCCACCCAGGCGCCCCATAGTAAACTTTTTCAATATGGAAATTTACATTCCTCACTTTTGGATGATTTTCTTTTACTACATCTTTGATAATTTCCTCCCCAATGTATTATCTATGTTCCCTTTCTGAAATTTCTACTATTTAAATACTGTACTTCCAGAGTTCATTCTCTAATATATTTTTTTAAGATTTTATTTATTTATTTGGGATAGACCAGGAGCCAGCAGAGTGGGGAAGGGGGGAACAAGGGAGAAGCAGGCTCTCACTGAGCAGGGAGTCCTACAGAGAATTCCATCCCAGGACCTTGAGATCCATGACCTGAGCTGAAGGCAGACACTTAACTGACTGAGCCACCCAGGCACCCCCTCTAATTTTCTTATCTTTCCTATCAATTTTTGTCATGTTCTACTTAGTGGAAAATTTCTTTATCTTTCAAACTCACTATTGAATTTTTTATTTCACTTATTATATCTTTAATTTTCAATAACTCTATTAATTCTTTTCTGTAGCATCCTCTTATTTTTTTAAATGGGTGCCACAATTTCTTTTTTTTAATGTAAGTTATCATTTCTTTGAAATTTTCATTTGTTTTCCATATTATCTGTACCCATTTCTGTATATTTTGATATCTTTCTTACATACATTGGAAGACTACATGGTAATCCTTAGTTTTTCTTACATATTTAAGAATGAAACATTAAAAAACTCATTAGCCTTTGCCTTATATGTATGATCATAGTTCTTTGTGGTTAAACTCCATTCTAGGCCATTCTACCCTTTCTTTTTAATGAACCACTTAAATATTTACAGCAAACTATGTCATCTGTAAACATGGTATAGCCCTCTATGTATATAAATTTCCTTTTACTTTCTTCAACAAAGTATTATAATTTTCTTCACAAATTACATATATAACCTTTTGGTAGAGTATCTAAGTTATAGTTTTTTCTTTATGTTACAAAAGTTACATTTTTCTTTATAAATTATATTTTCTGATTTATTATTTCTGAATATAGAAATGCTATCAAATTTTATCTGTTGATCTTACAACTGGCAACCTTGCTGAACTCTTAATTTTTCTAAGTTTCTGTATATTCTATTCTATTTTTAGTCATCACATCATCTGAGAAAAATCAATGTTATTTCCTTATTTTCTTTCTTACATTTGTTATTTCCATTTTTATCTTATCATATTGGCTGTAATACCATTGTCTCTTTATATTTATTGTTTGAGGTAACCCCAATTTTTATTCTTTTACACACATTTTTCTGTTGTGTTATACATTTTATAAGATGCCTGTTATTTTATTCTCTTTACTTATCCATGAATAAGGCAAGCTGTGTTCCACTTAGAGATTTTCACCTAATAGTAATCAATGAATTCACTCACTACTGTGAAACTAAATAAAGGAAATCTCATTTAAAATGGAGTTGGGTGTTATATGCAACTAATAAATCACTGAACACATCAAAAACCAATGATGTACTTTATGTTGGCTAACTGAACATTAAGAAAGAGAGAGAGAGAGAGGGTAAGAGAGGAAGAAGAAAGAAAGAAAGAGAGAAAGAAAGAAAGAAAGAAAGAAAGAAAGAAAGAAAGAAAGAAAGAAAGAAAGAAAGGAAGAGAATAATGGAATTGGGAAGCTGGGCTTCCGGCTTCTGACAGAAGCAGGAGATCTCACGCTGTACCACTCACAGCCTCTTTCAGCCTCAACAGGAAAAGGCATACCTTTCAGAAAGAAGCTTACTTTACACTTCCTGCAGGAGGAAGATTTTCTCCTTGCCTAGCAACAAGCCCAGTTGTGAAGAGACTATCAGAGCTCAGTCAATGAAAAGCCACTACACTTCAAACTCCCAGTTTACTCCAATGAACTTTTTGTTATAATAGCCCTTCCCAACTCCCCCCTTTTCCACAAAAGAGCATTCCTCTCCTTTGTTCTCTGGATCTGCCTATGGTTTTTGCTGTAGCTCTCCTGTCCCAAATTGCAATTCCTCTTCTATTCCCAAATAAAGACATTTTGCTGGTAAAATAACTGCTGTTTTCCTCCTAAGGTCAATAGCTCTGTTCTCTGCACACTGTTACCTACAGTGAACAGATTCATAGCAAGAAGGCAAATGTCACTCTGTGGCCAGATCTCAGTCCTACTGAAGTTTCTAACAGAATTCTTCTATCATGTCTGCCTAGTTCTGTCATTTCTAACAAAAAACTGTATTCCTTCCATGCAACAACAACAAATTTCTTCACTGACTACCTCCTACACCATTCCCCCACCTCCCAATCACATCCTTGCCCTTAGAGGGTTTTCATTTCAACATACACTTGTTACATTTTGACTTCCAGTAAGAAAAGTGTATATTCCATTTTCGTCTGTGGTTCCTGGCTCATAGCTCCTGGAAGCCTTGCCATTTCCTATATAAGGGTAAAAGGGACATCTTTGGTATAATATTTAGTTTTCTTCCTCATTCCTGAAATAGTTCCTAAGCAATAAAGGTGAAATTAGTTTCTTTCGTTATTCCTAACAAGCCCCTTCCAACCACATCTGAGTTCATGTTAACAAAACAACTTTCAGAAAGCCCACAGGATGAAGACTGGTTGTAAAGAAAACCAACTTGTGATTTAAATGTTGGAACTTTCAGCACCGCTCCTTCAGGGAGGTAAGAGGGTCTGAAGGTTGAATCAGTCACTGAAGGCCACTGATTTAATCAATTGTGTCTATGTAATGAAGTCTTCATAAAAACCCAAAAGGACAAAGCTTGGAGAGCTTTCATATTGGTGTACACATAGAGGTGCTGGGAGAGGCACATGCCTACGGAGTACATGGAAGCTGTGTCTCTCCCACATATTTTTCCCTATACATTTCTTCCATTTAGTTGTTCCTTGTTTAAATCTTTTTTATAACAAATTAGTACTCTAATAACTAAAATGTTGCTCTGAGTTCTGTGAGCTGCTCTAGCAAAATTCATCAAACTAAATAGCCCCAAGGAGGGGTTGTGGGAACTTCCAATTTATAGCCCAGTGGTTGGAAGCACAGGTGGCACCCCGGACTTGGGATTGGCATCTGAAGCAGGGGTATGGGGCAGTCTTGTGGGACTGAGCCATTAACCTGCAAGATCTCATGGAATCACCAATTAGATAGCATCAGAATTGAGTTAAATTGTAGGACATCCAGCAGGTGTCACAAAATTGCTTGGTCTAAGAGGGAAAAATCACACATTTGATGACCAGAAGTGTAAGAAACAAAGCAGTGTTGTAGACGAGTGTGGAGAGTAGAAGAGACATACAAGAGGAATGGTTTTCCTTATTTTTCAATTTTCACCTCTGGGTTTTGCAACATCTACCTGATTTGTAGGTATTGGCAATGATAGTTTCCTAAAGGGAGTGTTTCAGTCATCAACTTATTGCTTCTCAGTTCCAAATCCGCCTGTTTGTAAAATTAGAATGGTTTTCCCTTGCCAGGTGGCCTGATGTTAAGCTTGGGCAGTAGAAGGTGCTAGAAGGACACTGAAGGGGTTTTCTTCTGGTGCCTGGTTATGCTCTTCTCACTTGGCTCCCACAGAAATCTGCAGCCCAGGACCACCTACAGGCAGCTCCCATTGGCACCCTAGAGGGCAATATCTCAGCAGGTGGCCTCTCAGTGAGTTCTTCAGCAGGGCACCTTTTCATGGACGACTTCCCCTACACCAGAGGATCGAGTTCTGATAGCACTTTGGCAAGGTCTCCACCATACAGCGGGTCATGGTTGCAGATTCTCCAGGGTAAGTCTGAATCTCACCGTGTGCAGGAGAGAGGAAGGTAGTTACCTTCCAAATTACTTTCTTCTTTGGATGCTCCACCTCAGCCCTATAGGGGAAGCTATTTCCCATGTCTGCTATTATTCTCCCATTCTTCATATTTTCTTTACTCCTTAGTAGATAATCCCACAACAGTTAATATTTTTTTATATTAAACTTTCCCTGTTTAATTTACTGTGTGATATGTGTGTCTCCCAAATGGACTCTAATACCGGATGTGATACAGCCTTCTTGATATCACTTTACCTATGCTGACTACATCTCTCAGAATTCACTTCACCTGTTTTTGTTTAATTTAATGTAATTTAATTTAACTTAATTTAGTGCATTGACAAGTATATCTGCAAACATTATCAAGTTACACCTAGCAAGGAACGGCTTTCCTTTTGGTTTGACATCAATGACAACCAGATTGTCTGCTAAGAGTATTACAGATCTGATCTTTGGAAGGATTTTCCAAAGACTAGCTTCTGACTCTGTACCTTTCACATCTTGTATTCCTCCATTTCTCACAAATGTGTGGTGCTGGCCCCTGGAAGTCACATTCATAATATGATATGACCTCTGGCCAAGTACTTTCATGTTATAATGCCAGGTGGAGTCAAGCACGGTGAGCAAGAGGAGTATTTCAGGAAGACATTCTTATATCAGGATGGTTATCAATATTTTAACTTTGCCTTAAAGTGGCTGAAAAACTGCACAAACATATCCCATTAAATGCAAGTTCAATACCTCAATTCCATTTCCTTTTAGATAAGTCTCATAAATTCCTGGAGCCACTTCACGATCATCTGAGGCAAGAGAAAGGGACGTTGGAGTAGAAAAAAACAGTCGTAAGATTGATTGCTTACTTTTCCAAATTTTACCACAAAAAAAAATTGTTAACCAAATGATTGAGACATCTTGAGTCCAGAGACAGAGCAACAGAAGTGTTCTTGCTGGCATCCATACCCTGTAGACTGTCTGTGGTCTCTGTGGTTGGCTATGGAGAAAACAGCCACTGAAGTCATGCCCACTGGTGCAATGGCAGGCGCCGTGTCTAGCTGTGACCCTCCCAAGCCCGTGAAGCTGCAAATACTTTTAGTGTACGCCTTTTCTGAGCAAACTAAACTACCTAGAAAAGAAGCTGTTATTTCCTAAATTTTTTTCAAAAGAATTTTTTTTTTTTTCTTTAAAACCTGACTGCTAAAGTCAGTGAGCCTGACACCTTCAACTTGTGGGTTGTCCCAGTGACTGGATGGGAAGGAAACCTTTCCCCATCCAGGTTCCTTTTGCTGTGTGCCCTCCTAGAACTGCAGTCAAGGCACTATTTTAGTTTCTATTTACATTTTTATGTGATTAATTCATTGGCTTCTCTCCCCACAAAGACTAAGAATACTGAGATCAGGGATTGTGTCCATTTTAGTTCATTAGTACTTATCACTTGATGTTTAGTAAGTGCCCAATAAATGTTTGTTTAAGAAAAATAAAAACACTTATCAAATGAATCAATTCTTCCTGTTTTATATGTTTATCCTGTATTTGCCTTTATTACCATGTTTAACACATTCTATTGATACTATCTATTAGCATGTCTGTATACCCCACTTGATTATAAGCTCCTAGAAGTTTGACATTATTTCCTAATTATTTAGAAGTCCCTGGTAAGTAATAAATGTTTGCTGACCTGATCTGTGCCCTGAACTGGGAATTAGTATATCTGCCTGGTATCTCAGGTGGATTATGTAGCTTCTTTGAGATTCATTTTTTTTTTAATCTGTAGACTGAAAAAGTTATTCTAGAAATGATCTCCTAGAATCCCTTCCAGTTAAAAAATCTGAAAGTTATGTGATTCTAAATACAAAATACATTTTCATATCCCAAACCACTAACGGGATCATAAGTAATTTAAATGGGGGAAAAAAGCCTTCAGGGTAACTTTGAAGATGTGGGGAGAATTTTCATTAAAATATATAGGATGGAAATGTGTTGATTGATTTTTGCCCAACAGAATTATAAACAATAAAATGTTTATTCACAAAATCCAAATTGGATAACCATAAAGAGTTTATGTTCTTTGGGGGCCATGCAGAAAAATCTCTAAAATGTGTATACATTTTTAAAACTTATCATTTTAGGAAATAAAGTAGTTTGTACTTCTTGGGAATTTGAGAAATGTTATTATGCCTGCTGAATAATATTACTGTATACAAAGACTTGAAACTTTCCTTTAGGAATTTACTATCATACTCAAGAAAAATATACTAGACATTTGGGTACACTGGACCACTTAGGATAATTCTCATTTAAACAAACTTGATTTCTAGTAGAGACTAAAACATATGTATATTTAAATAATTCAGCTTTAGCTTCACCCAGTTCTTACAAATGTAAATTTTATATTGACTCTACAAAAAGCTACTATTTTAGAAAATCTAACCCAGGCACAGAAGAATATCCGGAAATATTCTATTCAACATGAAATAATATTTTCCCCATGAAGAAAATCTTCCCCATTTAGTTTTATTATGATCTTCAAAACATATAATTAAAGAACACTAATTTGCTAAAAGTGCAGAATATTTAGTGTCATTTGCTCTAGAATAATTTTCATAAATCAAATAGTTCATTATGATCTTTCAAAGAAAGAGAAAAGTAGAGGAAGACAATTTGAGAAAAATAAGTAAGTCAGACTGGTATTTTATTTCTCATGTTCTCCAGCAAAATACATCCCTTAGTTAACAATATTGTTATTGTTACTAACAATATCAGTTAACAATATTAACAATATTACTTCCTTTGTTATTAACAACATTACTTCCTTTGTTAATAACAATATTGTTAACAATATTAACAATATTACTTCCTTTTGGAAAAATAGAATAAAGCACATTACCTCCAACTTCTTCCAACTTCTCCTTCCAAATAATCATGAGAATCTTAAACATAAGTATGGAGATGGCTTGCTAAAGGGTCAAAGTTTAGAAAACACTAATAAGGACCCCTGGCCTCCAAAGATCACCTAGACCATCCCAATGCCAGGGATTTCACTACTTAGGGTTCCTTGTTCAGGGATTTCTGCAGAGCAAGCAGGTCTCTTTTTGGTGTCTGATTTTGGGGACAGCATTAAATATATCCAATTATTATTACCTAATCATGTTGCATCTAGAATTTAGAATACAGCCCAACCTTGAAAGTAAGTCACAAGTGGGAGGAACATTTGATAGTTTGGAGAGAGAGGGGATATGGCCTATACCTGAGGAGGGCAGGCCGCAGAACCACAGTAAGGCATTCCTAGCACTCATAATGGTGGCTTCTTGTCACATGGGGGTTTGGGAGAGGGAAGGAAGGATGGAGAAGAGTAACACACCTAAAGAGACAACAAGATGACAATGAAAGTTAAATAACAACTTTGTCAGGACAGATTATATGTGCTATGGTTTATTTATCACAGAAAGATCAGAAAATTTTCTGAAAATCAGAAAGTGGCCTTGGGCGCCTGGGTGGCTCAGTGGGTTAAAGCCTCTGCCTTCAGCTCAGGTCATAATCCCAGGGTTCTGGGATCGAGCCCCACATCGGGCTCTCTGCTCGACAGGGAGCCTGCTTCCTTCTCTCTCTGCCTGCCTCTCTGCCTACTTGCGACCTCTATCTGTCAAATAAATAAATAAAATCTTAAAAAAAAAAAAAAAGAAAAAAAGAAAGTGGCCTTAACTGTCAACCTGTACTTGGTTTTTTGAGAGAGAGAGAGAGAGAGAGAGGAAGACTGCTCAGAATTTCCAGCAGCAATAATTATTCAACAATTATAATTAAAACAACATGCTATACTTGATAAGTAAAATACTCCCTTGGTTTAGCATGTTCTCATTGTGTAAAGGATTTTTCTGCTCCTTATCCTTTATAGAAACATAAAAAAAAAAAAAAAAAAAAACATATTCTGAATAGCTTGAACACTAGCCCTAACTGTGATATCACTAACGCCTGGTACTTGGTCCGATACCATGATGTGTGTACCTCAACTGTTCCATTAGCTTTTCTCTTCTCTGAAACAGGGTGGTATACAGGAATTCTTCAATTTGAAGTTCAACCACAGAGAAAGGTATGATTATGATGACTGCCAATCCCAAAAGGAATATATGTGGCTTAGAGGAAGACCAACATCTCTGTCTTTCAAGAATACTTACATTCAGGGGCACCTGGGGGGCTTAGTTTGTTGAGCATCCGACTCGATATTTCAGCTCAGGTCATGATCTCAGGATCATGAGATTGAGCTTCTCTGGGAGGATTCTCTCTCTCCCTCACCCTCAACACTTTGGATTTATTGATAAAGAAGCCATATATAATCCTACCTGTTCATTTTGCAGCTCTCTATCCTATTACAGGATACATCTCAAACCATGTGACTAGCTATGGAAATTTACTTCTGCCAACTGACAGCCTCTTTACCAACAGCCCAGATTCTTTTTCAATTTCAATTCCAACAAAAAAGGAAGAAAATGAAAACCAAATCCAGAAATAAATCCAGGAAATTCTGACTCCACATGAAAAGAAATAAATTGCTCAGGGTTCTTGCGTCCCCTGTCCAGCTATTTCAGTGGGCTGCATGAACGTCTGTAGGCAGCACACATGCATAAATTTAATCTGGCCTATCTGTGTAATTAATTTCTTAGATATCCTCACTCTTTTTCCCCACTTGTATTTTGTACATATAGAAAAATAACCTCAGAACCCTGGTATAAATAAAAAAATGTATGCTCTTAAAAGCATGTATTTACATTTTATATTAATTTTTCATATTTAAATATTTATATATTGTATTAAAATTTCATGTGGAAAACATTTCTAAATTACTAATCAAAATCTATTGGAGCTATGTCAAGACATAAATATTTGCTTCATAGTTTGTTTTATTAAATATTTTAAATGTTAAAATTCTATTTGAAAATAGAATTTGGGTTGCCTTCAATATAGATTTAAAAGTAAATCAGCTATAAGACAACACGGCATAATGGTGGAGAGTAGGGTTTATGGTATCAGACAGCCTGATGTTGATTCTGCGTAGAACACTTACAAGCTATGTGACCTTTCAAAAGGTATTAACTTCTCTGTAACTCAGTCTCTTCATCAGCAAATAAAAAGAATCTTAGTAAGTCCATCAAAGAATTGTTATGAAACCAAATTCATTTTAACCTATTACTGCTACTATTGTGTCTAGTACCAGAGTGATATCTTGATATTGCTTTCATCATCAGCCTAAAGAATCAATTGTACACTCATAGCACATGTTTGGCCAGACACTATGTACATGAATCCACTGCTTGAGTCCTCTCAAAATTTGCCAACACACACATGCACGCACAATCTGTAACACAGCGGCTTACGTATAGCTCTGTGATAATCCAATTAAGAACATCATCTATGGATATGCTGTGCTGACATCAGAAACAAGACAAAAGGTGAAAAAGAAAAGAAAAAAAAAAAAGGTGATGGCTGAGATATTCATTGAAGTCACTGGGAATCCTGTATTCCAGGAGAAAAAGTGCAGGTCCTCTCTGGTTAATCTAGAAAGGTTTCATGAAAGAGCAATGATCTTGGCAGTTTAATGGCAGGAGAGACACAACTGGGGGGATTTAAAAGAAGAAACTGCTCTAGGCTTATGAGCCTGTTGCCTTAAATGCTTGGCATTTGGACTGGAATGATTGTATCATGAGTGTTTGGGACACGTTTGTCTAACATGAGAAAAGGCCCATGAACCAATGAATAGAAACTAAGGAAATGGAGTTCCAGGCTTGTCCCTGACAGGCTGTGATGTATGGTATGTACATCTTAGAATCCTGGACAACATAACCAGTGACAATGCACTATAAGGATTTGAGGGAAGAGAGGGAAGGGTGTTTTAAGAAGAATGTTGAGAGGCTAAGAGATGGGAGGAGAAAACAACACAGACTGCATGGGGGACAATGATTTAAACATAAAAGATATAGGGAGGAAGTCCAGGAGGAGAGTGACATGGATCAAGATACAAAACTAAAAAGTATCCGGGACAGGTTTGTTAGCCAACAGGCATGAGAAAAAGGTGAGACAGACCTAAAGGGGATGCATGAGATGAAAGGAAATTTGGTCTAGCAGTAAAGGGCATAAACAGAATGAAGATGACAGAGGAAGTGAAAATGACACGAGTTTGTGGCTTGAAAGGGGATGGCACCGCTGCTCTGATGGACAGTGGAGCAGGACAGAGGGTGGAAATGCTCGTACAAAAAGACAATGGAGCAGGACAAAGGCGGAAATGCTCGTACAAAAAGATCTCAGAGCCTTGTTTTCTCCATCTCTACTTCTGAAGAAATCAGAAGTCCTTTTCAGAAAATTGTCTAATCTGGGAATGTCAATCTCCTACTTCAAGCTTGACAGAACTGAGACAGGGCACGGCTCTTCAATCTTCAACTGGCATGTCGTCTCCATCCCAAGCTGCCCAATGCTCAGGGTAACATAAACCAAAAGGAATAGCAAGTAAAAGGAAAATCATGTGTATTTCAAAGCTCTTGCTTTCTTGTGAGGTCAGCACCAGCTTTCGTAACCTTTTTTTGCTTCTCTCCTCTCCCTGACCTGTGTCACAACTAGTGGCTGGACACTTCACATATTGTTCCTGAGCGTGGGGGGCAGACAGTACACAGAACTCAGAAAGAGTTGTGTGTACACACAGTGAGGTGTGCATGCCCACACGCACACACCTTAGCAAAGCCAGAAGTATCAGAACTAAACCATTTCATTAATGCCCTTTTCGTGTTATTTTCTTTTGTAAAATGACTTTGCTTTCCACACTTACTCACAGGAAAAAAAAATCTTTGTTAATCCCCTGAGCTCCTTTCACAGGTATCCCCTCCAGAGCAGTTCAAGAACTTACTAAGTGAGAGGAAATGTTCGTTTTGCCTCCTCAGTTGGTCATCTCTTTTCCAGAGGTACACAAGAAGAAAAGAGCATAGTCAACACTTTTTTAAACAGACTGGCACAGAGGAAATGCTTCTTTGCAGGCCCATTCAAGTTTAATGTATTTTGAGAGAGTCATACACCGCTGAAGAAATTGATATGCGTTTGCCACAGAGAAAAGAGCAAAACAAAACAACTTACTCTCAGAACGAGCATCTAAGGGCCAGCTCCCCTCACGAGCTAAGTACCTCCACTTCGGAATAGACAACAAGCATCTAATTAACACAAATACCTAATTGCTTTAACTGAACAGGCAGCAAATTATGTCAAAGGGAAGAAATTAAACAGCAGGGGAAACAGAAAACAACTCAGGAGATTATTTGAGAAATATGATCATATTCACAAGTATCCTTTTCCTTAATGTACTTGGCTGAGACATCATCACAGCAAACAGCTCTTGTTTTATGAAACAGTAAAAGCAAACACGCTCTTCCAACAGGAGGGCAGGACTGGTATTTAGCCAGATGACTAAGTAACTAGTAAAATCCACACACGTCTAATACACTTGAGTAGTGCCCTGAGTCGATTTAATTTGATCTGACTCCATAGTTGGCTTAAAGTTAAAATAATAAATGGGTAGACAGGCAGGACTTGACCAGTCCATCTCCCTAATCTAACAACAATCTATGAATTGTCAGTCAGTAAGCTAGCACTGGTTTCAAGAAGGATCAAATTCAAATTTGTTTCACTGACACCATATTGGATTTTCGTCAGGCATGTTTTAAGGTGAAATCTTCATAAAGAATTCTGAATAAAAATCTTACATGGAAAGTACATGGAGAAGATGACTTACACCCAAACAAGCCAGTTATGTGAACTCTACCTGATTTCAGGGGCTGCCTCCTGTGGCAAAGATGGCCATTTCTTTCTCCTGCAGGCTATGACCCTCCTTGCCCTTTATGGAGAAGACACCCTAAGCTCACTCCATTTGGCCCACACATGTTATTGACGTAGTCCCTAAACAATAATGTGAAACCCTCTGCCAAGCTACAGAATGTTCACAATTATTAGGTTGTTATGTTCTCTTTACCCCGTCTTCTCCAACATCACTGGGGAGTGGCAAGAGCTGAGTGAGTATCAAGTTTTCTCTTTGAGCATCATAGGACTTTGGTACCTTCCTCCCATGTCCTTTGGTTCCCTTGGTAAATATTAGTCTGTAGCTTTTAATGTTCAAGGAAAAAGAGGAAATTGAAAGCTGACCTAAATCAATCATTTGAAGCACAGACTATTAATTATGGAAAGGATCTCAGAAGTCATATGATCAAATCTTCCATCCAGTAATCAATCCTCTTTAAAACATTTTTGGAGGGAAATTTTTCAAATTCTGGCTTAAACTAATTTAGTAATGGGAAGCTCATTATCTCACAAAGAAATCTATTTTACCATCTTCCAAGTCTATTTAGAGAGTCCTTTTAATTTTATTTATTTATTTGACAGACAAAGAGATCACAAGTAGGCAGAGAGGCAGGCAGAGAGAGAGGGGGAAGCAGGCTCCCCGCTGAGCAGAGAGCCTGATTCGGGGCTCTATCCCAAGACCCTGAGATCATGACCTGAGCTGAAGGCAGAGGCTTAACCCACTGAGCCACCCAGTCGCCCCTAGAGAGTCCTTTCTTAAAGGAAGCAGAAATCTACCCCCTATAATTCTTGACCATGGATCTTACCTCTGCTCTCTGGAGAAGCAAGTACAAGGTAATTAATTGTCTTATATATATATATATATACTGATCCCTCAAACATTTAAAAAGTGTCATTTCTTTCCACAGTCTCCTTTTCTCCAAGTGAATCTTCCTAAGCTCCTTTCCACATGTTTTGATAATTACATCTAACTGAACAAACCCACCATGATCGCTAAATGAGTGAAAACCCACACAACACCTGGAAGACAGGTGTTTGCATGGGTGTTCAAAAAAGCGGAAATGCTCGTACAAAAAGATCTCGGAGCCTTGTTTTCTCCATCTCTACTTCTGAAGAAATCAGAAGTCCTTTTCAGAAAATTGTCTAATCTGGGAATGTCAGTCTCCTACTTCAAGCTTGACAGAACTGAATATAATCCTTCAATTGATTATGAGTCAGAGTTTTGCATTTTTTGTGGTCAGGACCTGAGCACTCCTTGTTTGTATTTTTTTGTGTATAATGAGTCAGCCTATCATTGTTGGCCTTCTTAGCAGCAAAACCAAATGGCTGGCTCATTTAAACACCCTAGATTGTTTTCACTTCAACTACTACTAATCCAGGTTTCTCTCTTTTATGTTTTTGCAGAATATTGTATTGATAGCATTTCTACCATAGCTGTGGGAAGGTTGACTCCTGACTAAAATGTGGATTTGGTTTATGTGTCCTTTATTTCTGTCATTAAAAATGATGATCAAAAATTATATATCATAGGTCAAAAAGTCCTTCTTTGTGATCTGAAAGAAAGAGACAGCTGAGAGAGAAGTTATATTCTGTACTAACCACAAGTAATTTCGTGGAAGTAATATTTGAAGAGAGAAAATTGGCAAATGCTTCAGACTAAACTAGGATATTTGCTTAGGACATTACAAAATTATCTTGTAAAAGAAACATGTTTTATATGATTTGTTATTCCTTAGGCACATCCAGGACCATGTAGCTATCTAAAAAATAAAATAGCTTTTCTTTGCACACAACTCCAATCCCTACTTGCCAGCGTGCAGGGTTCCTTTATCAATTTGGTTCATATATGTAATGATCCAGTATCTTCCAAAAAGTGTCACCTCCATTTTCTAATCATCAGCTTAATATCCTGAAAATATTTAGGGCATCTGGGTGGCTCAGTCAGTTGTGTCTGACTCATCCTCAGCTTAGGTCTTGATCTAAGGGTCATGAGGTCAAAGCCCCATGTTGGGCTCCTCATTGGGCATAGAGCCTATTTGAAAAAGAAAACTTCACTGGGTGTTATATATAAGTGATGAATCACTAAATTCTACTCCTGAAACTAATATTACATACTCTATGTTAACTAATGAATTTAAATAAAAACTTCAAACTAAATAAATAAAAATAAAAATACTCAAAACTTTATTGCGTACCTAAATATAAGTCTTTTTAGGAATGAGTTAATACATTTTCACTATCATTGAAGACAATAATATACTATAAATAGGCAAAAAATTAAGACTTAGTGCCAACTTTAAAAGGGAATACTGACAATGTAATGACACTGACTATAGAATCTGCAGTTTTCTCTGGAAGACAGAATTCCACTACTCAGAAACCTAAAAATGTAACAGGTCACTAAGTTTGCCTAATCTTTTAGTTGTGGGCTTTATTTATGACTTTCTGAGGACTACAGCTGTTTATATGTAGGAAAAACAGTATAAATATGTAGGAAGAACAGGTGGTCACAACAGATTATTTACTCTACTGATTACAAGAGAAATTATAGAGACTCAGTAAATTGCTGGATTAGTTAGAAAAAGAAAAGGAAAATACACTCCTTCATCTGTAAAATTCCCGATGTGCAGGAAACTTAGGACGATGACCCAAATTCTAGTTCATTCTTGCTTAGTCATGAGAATGCATCTATCAATCAAATTAACACATAAGTATGGAGACATTCTGTAGGTTTGAGAAAATGTTCTGATATTTGTGTCCATGAGGTGAAAGTTAAAGGATAATACTATTTTCAGGGTATCTTCATTTCCAAAAGTTAGAATTTTGCCCTGAAACATTTATGAATTTCACCTTTTTTTTGACATTTATACCAATAATATTCATAATGTCAGCCTCTCTGTGGTGCAAGTGCTTCAACATGGCAATATTTCTTATATAAAATATGACTTTGATATTGCAAAATATACATACATCCACACCCACAGATAGGAACAAAGGGTTGGACAGAATATGACAAAATGTTAACAGTGTTTGCTCTTGGTTATTTTCCTTTCAGGTTCTTTGATTTTTTTTTTAATTTTTATTATTGAATTACAGTTGAGGTACAATATTATATTAGTTTCAGGGGCACAACGTAGTGACTTGACAATTCTATACATTATGCAATGCTCACCACAACAAGCATTGTTACCATCTGTCACCATATGACATGATCACAGTATTATTGACTATATTGCCTAGGTCATACTTTCCATCCTCATGACTTATTTATCTTATGACTGGAATCTCCTTAATCTATTTTACCCATTGCCCTTCCCCCCTTCCTTTAAGTTTTTATTTAAATTCCAGTTAGCTAACACACAGTGTAATATTAGTTTCAAGATTCCCCCTCCCTTCTGGCAGCCATTAGTTTGTTCTACACTTGAGTCTGTTTCTGGTCTTTGTTCATTTGTTTTGGTTTTTTAGATTCCACATATAAGTGAAATGATATGCTGTCTTTTTCTGACTTAGTTCACTTAACATAACACACTCTGCATCCATCCATATTGTCATAAATGGCAAGATCTCATTCTTTTTCATAGTTGAATAATATTCCACTCTGGATATATACCATATCTTCTTCATCCATACATCTATTGATGGACACTTAGGTCACTTTCATGTCTTGGCTATTGAAAATAATGCTGCAGTAAATACAGGGGTGCATATATCTTTTTGAATTAGGGTTTTTGGTTTCTTTGGATAAATACCCAGCCATGGCATTACTGGATCATATGGCATTTCTATTTTTAGTTTTTTGAGGGACCTCTATATTATTTTCCACAATGACTGCACCAATTTATATTCCACCAAGAGTACACAAATGTTCCCTTTTCTCCACATCCTTGCCAGCACTTGTTATTTCTTGTCATTTTGATTTTAGCCATTCTGACTGGTGTGAAATAATAGCTCATTGTAGTTTTGATTTGCAGATCCCTGATGATTAGTGATGTTAAGCATCTTTTCATGTGTCTTTTGGCCATCTGTATGTCTTCTTTAAAAGAATGTCTACTCAGGTCATCTGTCTACTTTTTAAATTGGATTTTCAGTTTTGGTTTTTTTTTTTTTTTGGATTTTCAGTTTTTTGATGTTGAGTTATATACACTCTTTATATATTTAGGATATTAACCCCTTATCAGTTCTATCATTTGCAAATATCCTCTCCTAATCAGTAGGATCCCTTGTCATTTTGTTGGTTGTTTCCTTTGCTGTGAAAAAGCTTTTTATTTTGTTGTAGTTCCAACTTTATTTTTGCTTTTCTCTTGCCTGAGGAGACATCGAGAAAAATGTTCCTATGGTAGATGTCAAAGAAATTACTGCCTATGCTTTCTTTTAGGTTTATGGTTTCAGGTCTCATGTTTAGGTCCTTAATCCATTTTGAGTTTATTATTTTGTGTGGTGTTAGAAAGTGGTTCGGTTTCATTCTTTGCACATAGCTATCTAGTATCCCCAATACAATTTAGTTGTAAAGACTGTTTTCCTCCCTTGTATATTCTTACCTCCTTTGTCATAGATTAACTGACCATATAAATATGGGTTTGTTTTTGGGGTCTCTATACTATTCATTGATCTATGTGTATATTTTTGTGCTATTATCATACTATTTTGATTACAACAGCTTTGTATATATCTATTAAGATGTATTGATATATTAACATAAGATATATTAAGATTGTGATGCCTCCAGCTGTGTTCTTTTTTCTCAAGACTGCTTTGGCTATTTGGGGTCTTTTGTGGTTCCATATAAATTTTAGGATTATTTGTTCTAGTTCTGTGAAAAATACTATTGGTATTTTGAGAGAGATTGCATTGAATCTATAAATTGCATGGCAACTATTTTGTGTACTGATTTGTACCTCTCTTTCTCCAAAAGGAATTAAATACAACATTTTATAATGTATCAAACAATATAGCAAAATGAAAATAAAATTTGAAACCAGAAAATGAGGCAATGGGGTAAAAATGGGTAGAAATAAAAGGCAGGCCCAGGAGTAAAGTTAGTTCAAAAGCTTATACTACATAATTCTAATTGTTACTGAGAAGAGGAAAACCTAATTATTAGTAAGCTTCACAGTTGCATAAAATATTGGTTGCTTTCTTGCTCAGGAAAATAACAACTGTGCTTAATCTTTGGCCAGAAGGAATTTCTTCCATGAGATCACTCACTGGGAGAATACTGTGCAATGTAATACAATCAACAATACTCTTAGTGCATATAGTAATGGATTTCCTAAGAATGTTCTTTTTGCAAGGCCATTGGTATTGACTATGATGGCAAACCAGAGGGGAATTGAATACACGCAATTGTCAGCAAGAGATTGGGTTGAAAGTGCAAAAGGAAATTTTATGGGATCATGGCTTTCTGATATGTGATATTTGTTGGGATTCAATACCATTAAATACTAATAGTATATAGAGAAATAGTTATTAAAATGCTTAACACAAAAAAGAACAAAGCAAGCCTTTGATAGTATTTTCATTAATGAATTATCCCAATCATTAACTTATATTTTTAAAAAGTTTTCATGAAATGCATTCCCCACATTTCTCTTAGATAAAACATAAATTAGATCTCGGCACAGGATCCAAAGAAGTATTCGGCTTCAATATATAAGAGTGTGCAAAAGCCTACGTTGCTTAAGCACTATTTACAAGTCCTCCCTAAAGAGGCTACAGTGCAGTGTGTTAAGTGCTTCAAGAGCAGCCAACATGGGGTCCTATGAAAAAGCCTGGGAGGAGCAAACTTGAAGACTCCTGAAGATATCTCAGAGAAGGTCACCTTGGAGACCTGTAGGAGGAGTTGAAATGCCGGCCAGCCACAGATGGGAGGAAAGAGGACTCCGGGCAGAGAAAAGAATATACGTAAAAACCAGAGGATACAAAGGTCATAGAGCATTTCAGTAAGTAGCTATCACTGAAGAGTACTCATGGGGGATTTAGGAATGACAAGAGAGACTGGAAAGTGTGGTCTAGATCATAAGGTGCCTTATATGTCCCAATAAGAACTCTTACACTTTTTCCGAAGAACAATCAGGAGCCATTGAGAAGTGATGAACAAGGAAGAGTATCACAGCTGACCTTTAGAATGGTTTCTCTGGTGCCCAGAAAGGGGGAAGAATAGCAACAGAAAGATAAGCCAGGATCCTTTAGTAAACTGTCAGAGTTTATAGTTAGGAATGAACACACTTCAGAGGTGCGTAGGAGGTATAATTGAGAGAACATGTTGAGTGATTAGAAGGAGGGTAAGGGAAGGAGATGGCAGACATGACATTTGGTTTCCTGACTTGAGCAACTGGGGAGAAAGTGCTGCCATAGTCTGCCCAACAACAACAACAAAAATATGAGAGATTTGGCAAAAAAAAGAAAACTTCAGTTTGTGGCGTACTGACTGGGAGATGTCCAAATAAAAATGTTCATAAAAAAATTTTGATATATAGTCCTAGACCTCAAGAAAGAGCTTTAGAAAAAAAAGAAAGGAAGAAAGCTTTAGAATTGAGACTGGGATTTGGGTGTCACTGCGATAGATGATGATTGAGAAAATTCTGATTTAAAATGGCAAACACACTATTCCTCCTGACATCTAAATGGAAATTACAATGTAAAATTTGAAGACAGAAATCAACCTGCAACAATGAAGAGAAAGGTAGAAGGATTACCCAGCAAATAAGATATTTCAGCATGAAAGAATGCTTTTGGAAGTGTGCTGACGGATGGAGAAAGTAACTAAAGGAAAGAAAGCTGTGGCTAATGAGGAGACACAGAACCCGGGGGAGGTGGATAATAATATGCTCAGAGTGACTGGGCTTAAAGTTCTCAATTATAATGGAAGTTGGGAGATGGAAGAAATCAAAAATGGGATGGTGTTGTAATTGTAAGTCTGGCAATGAAGAGTAGGTCCTCACAAACATTTTTTTTGTCATCCCTAACAGATTCTTTTTTAAAGCTAACAGTAGAAAAGAGAAAGTATATCAAAAACATCCCGTAATTATCACTGTAATAATGTCAACATAAAGGAGGGTAAAGACAAGTGGATATAAGTCAATGTCGAAGTTCTTTCCTTGTAAGGGAGAAGAAATAATTAAAATCAGAAATAAAAACAAGACAGGAGAAAAGAGAAAAAGCAAAAACAAATTTTAAATAAAAACTAAACAAACAGAAATGAGCTCAAATAACCACAAAAAAACAGAAATAGCTTAAGTCCCTGGAACCTGGGAGGTGCTGGGCAGACATAAGCTTTGTCTGAATACCATTCTGTTAGAAATAGGGGATGCTTACCTTGTTTGTCCCACAATGGGTCCAAAATATTCACTGAAATTGTCTGGACCATAAATCTACTTTTGGATTTGTCATTTAACGTTAAGAAGGCAACAATAGGATCTCTATTGAATGAAAATATATTTCATTTTATTCAACAACCATATAAAGCAAACTAAATTGCATTCAGTGAATTCTGAGTTTTCTCTCACTAAGAACTGAGAAAAGCCTTGATAGGTGTGACAATGACAATTATCTACTCTATTCTGTTCAAGGTCCAGTTATCTATTCTTTCGCCATCCATTTTCTTCTGCATTTCTCCTTTGTAATCCGTACCATGTTCTGATGCTATGCCAGATCATTTAATACTCACTGTTTACAGTTCAGGTTTTAAATGACAGCAATCCTATTCACTGAATACCAAGCATTATTTCCTGTAGTAATACTGGTATAATGCTTGATATAATCACAGTACAGGAATTCATCCTTTTATTCGAATGGCCCCACATTTTCTATCTGCCTTGAAGTACTCTTTCAGCTACCTACAACTTATTCTTGGGTTTCTGTCCTTTGGTCTAATGATAACGTCCAGATTGTATTCAGCTTAAAGTCTTTCTCCCACAGACAGATTCCTGGAAATCCTATCATATCCTCTAGCTACAGTAACCCAATGTCTGTGTAACTACTCCATTCCTACTATAATGTATATGAAACACATATTTCATGTAAACACCAAATTAATATTAAAGAATCAAAGATAAACAAAAATGATTGAGGACATCATTTAAAGGTGATAAAAGAGCTCCTCAGTACACGATCAATGATATAAAACATACAAATACATTTTTACCACATTCTAAATGACCTTACATGAGAAAAAAAACAGCTAATTATTCAACAACCGAGTATTCTGAATGTGAATTGTAGTGGATTTTTAAATATGTTTCATCAGGTAAGAACTTGTTCTGAGTTTATAATGTAAGTGTACAACTGGAAACACTGAACATTGTCATAGCAATCATCTTAAGTTTCTCTCATTTAAATTTCTACTTGAGAATTCTACTTTTTAAATGTGAAAAACCAATTCATATGCTCAGGGGATAATACTCCATTTCTGAAAAGTCTATTATTTTTACTGTTTCTTCCTCTGCAGTTTACCTTTTTCTTTTTCTTTTTCTACTTCTTAAAAAAAAATTCTTTATACTCAGTATAATTTCTGTCTAAAGGTAGGGAAAAGAAGTCATAAACGCCAAGCCCTCCCCATCCATTTTATTTTTCGTTAGCTGCTTGGCTAGATGTTAAGATTACCTGTGTCATATAAGGCTTGGAGATTACCTGAAGGTGTAATTCTGTGGAGTGTTTTTGTTTACTGCCAAGAAAAAATGGAGAGTTTTCTCGGTAACTTCCATTTGGGGTTAGCTTTTGGCTAGCTAGATAAGAACCACTGCTTAAAGGACAATAACAAGAAATCACAAACATATACAGGTTCTGAAGTCTAACAGATTCACTACAAATTACTTTTCTCTGTCACAAAATTCAAATTTGCGGATCATCATTCAAGAGCCTCCATCTCCTCCCCATCTCTCTCCAATCACCACCAAAGGAAGGAAGAGCATCTCTTCCTGTAGTTCTTCCTCCAGAGTGAGAAAACTTTATCCAGAAGCCCTCAGAAATTCATCCATTATCTCAGGGGCTTGGAAAAGAACACATGTTTTTTCTACAACCAATCTCTGTCACCAAGGAAAGGCTTATTTTTTGCTCAAGTTTGGGTTCCTGAACCAAAAATGAGAAGGTTTTCTGTCAGTGTTGTTTTGCTACCTTAGCAGCACTGTAAATGTGGCCTGACGTCAGGCTAACCCTGTGGGGGGAGAAAAGAAACTCAAGCCACTCTGGTCCCTTCCTCCAAATTTCCACTCTCCTCCAACCTTCTTGGGGTTTTCCCCCTCCACAGACTTCAGATGGATTCAGATGGATATTTAGTTTTGCGGTTTGAATTATGCCCCTGCCTCCAAACTCATATGCTGAAGGCCTAACTTCCAGTACCTCAGAATGAGACCTTATTCAGAAAGAAGGTCTTTGTGGATGTACCTAGTTAAGATGTCATACTGGAGTTGAGTGGACCCTTAATCCAAAGTGACTTGTATCCTTACAAAGAGGGGGAATTTGCACACATACATACACACAGGGACAACACCCTGTGAGGATGAAGGCAGAGGTAGGGGTGAAGCTTCTACCCAACCAAGGAAAGCCAAAGGTTGCCAGAAAACTAGCAGAGAGGGCCTGGAACAGACCCTCCCTCACGTTCCTCAGAGGGAACCAGCCCTGCTGATTCCTTGACCTCACACCTGTTGCCTCCTAGACTGAAGCAGTAAATTTCTGCTATTTGAATCACCCAGTACGTTAAGGCTGTCCTAGCAAACCAGCACATGCATTGCATGATGACCAGAGTTTATACAGGAAGGTCATTAGGAGCTTACTCCCCAAACCAGGGGTGAAACTGTCTTACTTGCCTGAGAACAAGTTAGTGTCTTCCCTATGCCTCTTCCATTATCTGAAAAATAGGGGTAATAATGATATTTATCATAGCATTGTTGGGAAGATGACGTAAGCTGATTGATGGAAAGCATAAGAGCACACTACATGGAACACATCTGCTCTCATAGTTATTAGCTGGTCTAGTCCTGCACTCACTGGACTATATGCCAGGCACTCTAGGTGCCTCACCAAACCAAACAGATGTAAATTTTGGCCTTTCCGAGGTTTACACTGTAGTGAAAGGATGCAGACAATAAGACAGATAAGGAAATTATGTAACATACTGGCCAGGACTAAGCTCCATGAAAAGAAATGAATCAGAGAAGGAGGAGGGGGAGGGCTGGTGTTGGGGTGGCAGTTGCTGATAGGCTGGTCCAGAGAAGCATTGTGGAGGAGGGCAGACACCAAGCTGATGCACACCAGGCAGACAGAAGAGCAAGTGCAAGTGGCCTGTGGTAGGAGCCAACCTGTATATTCACAGGGCAGGAAGGCCAGTGTGGCTATAGCAGAATGAGGTGGGAGGTGATGGGAGAGGAGGTCAGAGATGTAATGGGGGCAGGTAGATATGTCCTGGGAAGGCTTAGGCTTGCACCCTGAATGACATGGCAAGTCAGTGGAGGTTTTGAGCAAAGAATGACATGATGTGGGGCGCCTGGGTGGCTCAGTGGGTTAAAGCCTCTGCCTTCGGCTCAGGTCATGATCTCAGGATCCTGGGATCGAGCCCCGCATCGGGCTCTCTGCTCAGCAGGGAGCCTGCTTCCTCCTCTCTCTGCCTGCCTCTCTGCCTACTTGTGATCTCTGTCTGTCAAATAAATAAATAAAATCTTAAAAAAAAAAAAAAAAGAATGACATGATGTGACCAGGCATTTTTATAGGCTCACACTGGCCATGAAGTAAGAGTAGATATGAAGAAGAAAAGAACAGAGAAACCAAGTTACAACACTGTTTCTGGAGTCCAGTCAGTGGAGGGATTAAAACATAATTAGGCTTTATGTGCTTTGACAAGAGAAGTAACATGTTTCTCCAATGGACTGAATGTAATTTCTGAATGAAAGAGGAGTTAAGAATGACTCTGAGGTTCAAATCCAAGCCAGAGGATGTATGCTTCCATTAATCAGGAAAGCCTTTTGGAGCAATGGGTTAGGGAAGAAGAGAATGAAGTTATTACCAGTGTCCTGCCTTATCTGTAGTATTTTGCCTTTATTATTGTTAGAATGAATGAAGTAGTTGCTAATACTGTCCTTCCTCTTCCTGTTACTATGATTGCTGTTGTTATTATTAGAATGAATGAATTTTTTGCTAGAATTTTTGTTACAGTTGTCCCTCCTCTCCCTGTTACTATTACTGCCATTATTATTATTATTAAAGTGAGAGGTAGCTTAATCTACCCTTTCCTGTTTATTCTCAATTCCATCTTCTGTGGGAACTTCTTTTCCTTACAGGTAACAAGTCACTTTGGAGTCAGCGCATTCTGCTCAGCTGCTCCTTTTTCTTCTTCTCCTTATTCTTCCTCCTTCTCCTCCTCCTCTTCTTCTTCTTTTTTTAAGATTTCATTTATTAGAGAGAGAGCATGACAAGCAGGGGGAAAAGCAGACTCCCTGCTGAGTGTAGAGCCCAACACAGAGCTCAATCCCAGGACCCTGAGATCATGACCTGAACCAAAGTTTGATGCTTAACCAACTAAACCCCCCAGGCACCAGCCACCTTTTTTTAACTTTTCCTTATTTACAGCTGCTCCTTTTTCCTGCTGTAATCTAGTCCCAAAGGGAAGTCAGTGGCTACAGAGCATGCCCTTCTCTCTTGGGAAAATAACCTTGAGTCACCTCTGTTCCTATGGTCACACCTGCCTTCTCAATCTCCCAAGACTATCTTTGTGAAAGGAAACCCCTGCCTTTTCTCCCTTTGGACATTTCACTGCCCTTTGCTTTTTTCTCATTATAGCCATTTTTCTTCTGCTTACTCCAATTTTCATTAATCCTCATACCAATTCTTCCCCACTCTCAGTACTGGCTGTTCTCGCTCATGAATTCTGCTGTGACCCCTCAGTAAATCTGAATAAATCCCCTTTCTCACTGCTCCTTTCCCTCTGGGCCTCAACTAAAACTCCTGCTACATGAATTGTGGCTTGGTGTCCCTGGGGCTCAGTTTGCTCCTCTGAAAAATAAGGGAAATACCCAGGTTAAATGCAAAGATCCTCAGTTGTAACTTTTGGACAAACTGACTCAGTGTTTTTCCTGTATGGCGAGTTCTCCCATCTATGTAACTTGTCTTCAGAGCCTGCCTTTCATTACACTCTTATTACCAAGGCCCCCAGCTCATTTTTTCATCATTATTTCTTAGGCAAAGCCAAGTGGCTTTCACCCATACCGTAAGTTGGTCAGAAGAATGTGTTTATTTTTCTAAATATTTCCTAATGTTGCACACAAAGTATTTCAGGGACCATGATTCATGTTTGAAGAAATAAACCTATTTGGGCATTTCTTAACCATGAGTGAGATTTCATGATTTTCTTTAAGAAATCTGTAACCAGAAAGTTTTGTTAATGCCAGGGACAAGTAGCTAATGACATCATTCCTGCTTTGATTTTCTGTGACACATTTTTGAGGTTTTCATCCTCACTTCTTTGCAGGGCCCTCACCTTTGTCTTCCTTTTGCCCTGTAACTGCCAATTTTCATCAGCAATTGAGAAAATAAGAGTGCAAGGAAAAACAATTTAGCTCAGCTGACTGCTTCTTCAAGGAAACTGTTTTTTAAATTTCAGACTAAGTTAATAAAAAAAGTTTTAATCCTATAATCAGAGGTCATTTTAATGCTTTTATTCAGCAAAATTCCAGGTAATTTTGAAATACATTGGACATCCATTTATTGAGGACAAGAGAGGTTATTCCAAAACATTCTTTAATAGCCCTAAACTGATTTTTCCTATCAGAGGAAAAAGGAAAATCCACCTGGAAAGGTCTTTCTATAGTGGAGGTTACATAGCCGAGCTTCTTAGGCATTAAAAAAATTCACACACACACACACACACACACACAACTGGTTAGAAATATTCCACTTTTAGGGTTAAGTTTTACACAACACATTATGATCATAAATGGGTTACTTAGATATAATAGTTATCTCTAGTTATTTTTAACAAGGGAGCAAGATTTCATAATATTCAATCCTGCCTTATAAATTTAACTTGGTAAACCTGCAGGAGAAACGTGAGATGTCTAGCATTCTCTGCCAAATCAAAAGCCATCGCCTCTGAGCCCCACAGTAACGATGTCCCTGCCTCCTCTGAACTCCAGTGGAACTTACCTTGTGTCCTTCTTATCCCCCATACTTCCTAATTCAGAGTCTCTCGTATCTATCAATAAATAATTACAGAAGGAAAAAAAGGAGGAGGAAAATAAGCAGGCATTGCAGTGTCATAGAAAAAGGGTGTTGAATTAAACAAACCTAGCTTTCTCATTTCACCCATTTCTTCACCATGGATGCCGGGCAGCTGACTGAACTATCTGATCCTTCGTCTTTTCGGCTCTATATCGGAGGTAATGAACTGCCCTCATAGGGTACCGTGAAGGTTCAATTAAAATTGAAAAGCACCTGGCACATACAAGGCACCTGACAAAAGCTACTTCTCCTTCCCCGACTCCGGCATATCATCATACATCAATCCTGCGGGATGGCTGGTTGAACACCGGGCTGTTTCTGGGCTGTGAGCTTTTTGAAGGCAGGGTCTTGTTCATCTTTGTATTTCCGACAGAACCCTGGGTAGTGAGCCTCACATTCTGGGGGCACAGTAACTCTGTACTGGTTTAAACTGAGGGATGAAACAGGACCGCTCCTGAGCTGTGCAACAATCATTTACAGACTCGGGCTCTTCTGGGAGGACGGCTCCTCTCGTGAGCTATGGCTCAGGCCTCTCGGGTGCTGGGACAGCCCACCATGTTTTAAGTCAGGTGGCACAAAATAGAACTACTTTCCTAAATTCCTTGGCAACTAATCAGAATGCTGTTCCATTTCTCACTGTAAAAACTGCTGCAGAAAAACTGGCCTTATTCTAAGAAAAAGACACAGAATCCACTACATTGTGCTGGAAAACCAACAAGTTGTGTTGAAAGCACTGAGACACATAAACGTGGGCTTTAAACACCAGCTGGTCCCAGACCAGCCATGAGACCTGTGGCAAGCTGTCTACGCTTGTTGAGACTCAACTACACCAAAGAGAGAGACAATAACTGTCCTGTGGTTGTCACACAGGGTTGTGCGTAGAGAAGGTGGTGCCTGGAACCGACTGGAACAACTGGGAAGCAGGATGTCAACACCAAGCTTCGAAAGCCATCAACTTTCAGTCATGAGAGCTCCTCCTCTGTCTTAGTCCATGCTTCTATCCACATTCCCTTCTTTGGCAACTGACCAGCTCTCGTTGTATCCTTTCATTTCAGTTGAGCAGAAAAGCTGTGCACATGTGCATGCATCAATGTGCAAGTAGTCCCATCTATGGATCCCCCATCTTTTGTTCTGCGGGTCACATTACAGTGCCATGAGAAGGTGTAGTGATTAAGCTGTAATACAACAGATGCATGCACTACTTTTCTGTCCAATGCTAAAACACTGTGCAGTCCAATTGTTTGTGGCTTTTTGTCCTGTGTCAGTTAGTCACAGCTTCCACGGTGAAGAATTTCAAAGAAAATATAGCCCAATCAAAGCATGACAGAATGTCAACCCCAGACGAAAGGGGGCAGACCGCGGGCAAAGCCAAGTGACCAATCTTTTCAGTTCTGGTGGAATCTTTGTTTCTAGGTCATTCTACCAACATCACCTAAGGAAACTGGGTCCCTAAGGAAAATGGGAGGGTGGGGAAGCAGACAGGCCACCTACACACCACAGATGGAAGAACGAACCTTCCCAAATTTTTGAAAAAAGTCTTCTTCTGCCCGGGCCAGTGCGTCTTCGTCAATGTACACAGCCGGCCTTCTGGCCATGAGGAAGTACTGCACCTTCCTCAGATTCCAGCCCATCACGTACTGGAGCCAGCCGCACACGGCCGCTGTGGACCGGCCGACCCCGGCGTTGCAGTGAACGTACACGGTGTGTCCATTCTCGAGCAGCGCGTGCAGGAGACAGACCGCCTGGGGCAGCATCTGTACTCGGCCTGGGATTGAGAAAGCACAGCACAGACACATGAATAATGAAACCCCAATATCGCCACTAATGAGAGCTCCTCCAGTGCCTGGTGAGATGACTGCCATGCAGGGAGGGGCAGGGGAATGCGAGCTTGCACCATTCCTTTGTTGTGAGGGAAAGGGTGAGACAATGTCAAAACCTACTAATAATAAAGTAAAAAGAATACTCCAGAGGCAGTGGGTCAGCTCTGAACTTTCCCTGGTTTTTGCTCTGAGTGACTCCTGCATCGGTGCAAATTTCCTTTCAAAGAAAACTTAACCATTGCCTATGGTCAGAAGAATGAATTTTTGTATCCCTCAGAAGGGCTTATACAGATGGGGCAGAGATTTAGAGAAATTTCACCCGGACTTTCTTTAATCCAAATGGATCTTCCTGATCAATGCAAAACAGAGAATTAATCCATATTGGTTAAAGGAGCCAATCTTATTCACTCACCATATGCCAATTTTCATTTGGCCAATGGGATGGCAAACATTAACTGACACACATGCAATAACCGATCATTCTTTTATTCCCTCATGATACAGAGAGTATTTCAAATGATTCCATTTGATTCCTCCATGATACAGAGAGTGTTCAAATGATTTCAATTGCCCTTTACTGGGCAATTGTGATTATAGTTACCATTACTTCATGACTATTATTTTGATTATTAGGTGATCATATGTCTTCTCCTTTAACACACTGAGAGGATACACAATGCTCTGCTCATGCCTGCTAGACTCTCTTGTCTCGTGAGGCAGAGATCACTCTAAAGCCATCAAGCTTCTAGATGCCTGGAGTTTCTTCTGCACACAGGTTCTCAGAGCAAAGATAGTGGGTTTGGTGGGGGTGTGGACAACGGTCACACGACGAAGTGGACGACTTTGAAAGGGGATGAAAGGGGGAACTGTAGAGAGTCCTGGATTATGAGCCCGTGCCTTGACATTCACTAGTTACTCTGTGCTCTCAACCACACAGGCGCACGATGGCGCTTCGCACTGCCATCCCACTGGATGATGGGAGAGGGGGGAAAAACTCCCCCCTCCAGTGGTTTCATTGCAGATCCTGAGGCCTAGAATTCCATGGTGGAATAGAGCGGGAGGTCATGAGAATCACTCAAGTAAATTTAGACTTCCCTCTTTAGATGTCCTCTTCCAAAATGCAAGTGCCTCTTAAGGACCAATACAACAAATGTCAATCAGGCATCAGTGCCTTAGAAGGACAGAGGTTATAAGACCCCATCATGGTTTGAAGGCCCTCTCAGTTACCACTCCATCCCAGGTGGGTCTACCTTAGCTTCAGGCTCATCCTGTTCTGAGTTAGGAGCAGAAAATCTACACTGAAGCCAAGATAATATTCTAATTTTGCTGCTGGTTCTCTATCCCTCTGTCTCACCAAAGCACCTCAAGCCACAGGTCCCACACAGCAGTGTAGAGACATTTGTAACTGGAATGCCTTTGGTCAGCGCACACTTAGCAATCCCTCAGGCTCCATCTCTCCCTGCTCTCTATCACCCTGTGTCCATATTCCCTGCCTGATCTCTGAGGGCATCTAAGGGGAGCCCCGCCAGCTCCTCTGTGCTGCTTGATTCCTCAGAGCCCAAACTCAGCCATAAACTGTCATTGATGGGCACTTCCTCACTAGGTTTCGGGGTATTCTGAGGTTAGAGCTAGATGGGCATGCCACATAGTCAGTTGCTCATGGCACTGCCCCAGAGGCAATAAAACGTCACCAGAAATGGAACAAAGTGTAGAAGGTCCTACGTACCAGAGTGACGTCTCACTGTCTGTCTCAGGGAGACTACCATGTAGTTGATACACCATTTGAGCTGGGAGATCAAAGGAGGCAAAACTTCCAAAGTATGTTTGAGCAACCTTACCAATATGGGTGAGTCTGCCCATAGGCAAGGCTTTTTGTTCTACTGAAGGGGTGTGAGGGGTGTAGCCCCACTAATACCAGCTGGGAAGGGAATGACAGCTCATCAAACTGGGAAGTTGGGTTCTTCCTGCCATGGCTGGCATCACTGGCCACGTTTCCTGTTACAGATACCTCTCCAGCTACCATGTACATTGCCAGGAGATGAGCAGAAAAAAAATTTTTATTGAAATATGATGGACACACAATGTCAGTGTCAGGTGTATAACACAGTGATCCAACAATTCTATCCCATACACTATGCTCAACACAGTAAGTATAGTCACCAACTGTCACCATACGACATTATTACAAGGTTATTGACTCTATTCCCTGTGCTGTACTTTTTATCCCCAAGAAGTATTTTTAACATGGGTTTTCATTAAATGCCCAGTATACAAACAGACCACAGTGGCCAAGTGAGGTAGGAGCTTCTAGAAGCAGAGTCCCAGCCCCCAGGCTCAGTTTCTGCAGCCTCAGTGTCATGGGACCTGCCCAAACTGGGGTTCACATGAACCTGTCAGGATCCCTTCCCCCACCTGCTCTCTGGCCAGAGATTCACTGAGAAAGGATCTGCATCAAATGGCCCAAACAATGCACTATCTCTCCCTTTCCTTTTTATCTGTAAAAGATTCTTCAAGAGGCATGCACATAGTTTAGAAGTTGAAAAGGGATATGTGTGAGCTTGGAATTCTATGACCTCAGCCATGCAGTCCTAGAAGGTAAGTGACAGCTGCCACTGGGAAGCTCCAGAAGGCTCCCGGTTTAAACACAGGTTTCACCCCACGGTGATCTTCTCCTAGAATCACTTAGCCGCTACACTTAAGAACTGTCAAACAAATATTTAAATAACATAAAAAGGATGCCAGACAAGGATGTGGGCCAGGATGCCCACCTGTCTTAGCCTGGCCTCCACTGGAGCTCTTGCTTATTTTGATTTTTAGGGACTACAAATCACTCTGTGTTAATTGATGACAGCTCACATTTACTAAGCCCTTTATACCTGCCAAGTGCTGTTCTGAGCACCATGCAGGCAATAGTTCATTGGCAATCACCTTTTAACAACTATGAGGTTGGTACTATTTTTATCCTCAGTTTATATCTGAGGGAACTGAGGCAAGGAGACCTCCCCAAGCTTATTCCCCAGTGGCCAATGAAACCCAGCAGGTACAACTCCAAAGCTTCTGGTCTTAACCACTGCACTAGTGCTCTTCCCTGACCTGCCTGGCCAGGGGCACTTGCAGGCCGCCATGCTCTCAGTCTGAGTTCTTAGTCAGTCTCTATCCCCTACCTACCCTGTCACACGGTTGCTGTTAGCCCAGGTGAGAGCAACAACTTCCTGGGTGTTAGTTCCTCTCCCCTACCCTAGAGGGGCTCCCTGTGCCCAACAGGTCATGTGCCTCTGCTAGAAAACCCATTCTAGGGAGGCTGAGCTAACACACAACCCACCAAGGAATAAATAGAGGGTGCCCAGAACCAGAGCTTGCACAAGAGCCCCTAATTTTTTTTAAGATTTTATTTATTTATTTGACAGATCACAAGTAGGCAGAGAGGCAGGCAGAGAGAGAGGGGGAAGCAGGCTCCCTGCCAAGCAGAGAGCCCGATGTGGGGCTCGATCCCAGGACCCCGAGATCATGACCTGAGCCGAAGGCAGAGGCCCCAGCCCACTGAGCCACCCAGGTGCCCCGAGCCCCTAATTTTTTATATTTCATATATTTAGGCTCCATCCAGACCTTAATTAGACAAAAAGTTTCCATTCCTAAAAATGATAATACCTAAAGGCAAGAGAGAAATCCAGAATTTTTATATAAAATATTCCAAATTCTAACTGTTGTCAGCTAAGTTGAAAATTTTAAACCCTGTCCAGGTATAACAACACATTTCACTGTTTGTGATTCTTATTTTGGAATATAAAACAGGCCTTGGCTCTCAGTAGATGTTCAATAAGCATTCATTAAATGCATGAATAAAAAATAAAATGAAATAAAATCCAATAATACTCATTAGATCAGAGACACTACGGGACTCCTCTAATCTAACTTGTGGCCCACACCTTCTCCAGGCTAATCCAACTCTGGAATGATTAAAAGCTTCCTGAAAGCATGTACTGAGCAAACAAAGGTTGGGAGAAGAGGGACATGGACATGCTGGGGACAGCCTGTGGCATTAGGGCCTGAAATCATGGAGAGGAGTGGAAAAGGCGCTGAAGATGCCCTTTACCTAAGGTTGACCTTGAAAGGCATTATTTCTGGAGTGACTTTCAGCCTTTCCAAGATTAACATGTGTGCATGTGTGTGTGTGTGTGTGTGTGTGTCACACACACACACACACACACACACACATGCACGCACACCCTTCTTTTTTCACTCCAGGCAGATTTATGGCCGAATGTATTATTATTTTATTTGAGCATATCTTCTTTTCCACCTTTGCAATGTAATATAGATAAAATCCATATTATCTAGTACAACCTTCAGTAGAAACTTAAGAAGTTGGGACTAAAAATATAGTCCCAACTTGGTGATTTTCAAAGCCCTTACATATCAATCATCTTATTCTATTGTTATAATCCTGCAAGGCAGAAATGATTACCCCATTTTCCAAGTGCAGGAAATAGCCTTCTCGCTATCACACAGCTAGGTGGTGGCATCCAGGCTCAAGCCCACACGCCGAGTCTCAAGCCCACATGCCGTGGCTCCAAGGTCAGTGTTGGCATCACGGCAGAGCTGCACACGGTGTTGAGTCAGAGAATGGAGGGTGACAGCAGAGGGGTAGCCGAGGACTCTGAGAAGCACATGCCCTCACTTGGGAGGCAAGGGCAGACCCTATGTTATCACCAGCACTGCCCCGACAGAGGTTGAAACACAGTCTGAGTGCTTCCTATGAAGGAAAATGGAATTTTAATGAACACATTTGTTTTTTTTTTCAGGTGAGTGCCCGATTTGTCTCAGGTGAAAGGTACAAACCAAAATTTAAAAAAAAAAAAAAAAGGAAAGAAAAAAAACTAACTCCTCGGCATGTGAAAAAATGTACCAGAGTAAGGATGGATAGTACAATTGATTGTAACGGGTCTGTGACAACTGGTGGTGACAGTCAGGCCTAACACACTGTCTTCTTTCTCAGACTTTATCTGACAGCATTATGTTACAGCTCAAAACACTTCCAGATGGATTTTTCTCTAGCGTTCCAAAAATAGCTGAATTAATCTATATGTTCATTGTGCTAATATTGTCAGCCACCCAGATTAATCCAGTGGTCAGAACTTCCCTGGAGCCTCGGGAATGGTCGTTAACCCTTTGATTACTCCCCAGGTCACGCCGAACCAAAGAAAGCCTTCATTTAGCCTTAGCGTTTGGCCTTTTGCAGCTAGGAACGCTCCTTCTGCTGTCCTGGTTGTTGCCAGAGGACCTCCGTGTGGGAGGTGCTCTGCTGTTGTGACTGGGATGGGACCTGGTGACCCTGGGTTTTAACAAACTAAGGTGTACCTTTGGGGACAGGATTTTCCCTCAGGTTTTTGCATACCCCAAACTAGCAGGCAAATACCTAGTGGTCACCAGGGCCCCCAGATAATCAGTGCAGGGATGGGATGGGATGCAGGTGAGCTACACTAAGCTTTGTCTCACCTTATACTCCAATGGGCAACGATGCTATAAAACCTGAAGTAAGGAAGCAAGAATCAGAACACTCTCTGGAAGCTACAGGCAGGTGAACCTAACAATCTTCTGTTTTGAAACCAGAGAAACAAAGCGCTTTCATATCAATCATCTTTCTCTATTGTTTTGATCCCATAAGGCAGAAATGATTACCCCATTTTCCAAATGCAGGAACTAGTCGCTGGATATCACACAGCTACTCGGGAACTCTCCTTCCACTGCCACGAGTGCTGCCAAACTGCCTCAGTGTGGAAGGTGCTCCACGGTTATGCTGCAGTGGGACCCCAAAAAGACCATAACACAACTATAGTGGGCCTAGATTCAACCAATGATCTTCTGTGCAAGTGAAGTTTTTTTTTTTTTCCTTGAAAACGAGCACAGCTCTTACAGCTACATCAAGTTTCTTTGGACCACTGTTACCAAGAGGAGTATTTCTTCTCTCAGGAAAAAAAATTAAAATAAAAGTAAAAATTATACCTCTTCCCTAGTGATGGTTCAGTCCAGCCTGGGAACCACTTGAGATTCATAGTCAAGGTGGCCTACGTCCAGCTCCCTAGGATCCTTGAGATCTTTCTTCTGTCCCCACCCACATCCTGGACTGTTGACTCCGGGGAGACAAGCCACCTCCCTGCCCACTCACAACTTGTCTAAGTCCAGGTGATCATGACTACCAAGGACTGCAAGGGCGCTGGTCTGTGGAATGTGCATGCAGAGCCCAAGGGGGCATGCGGGGACAGGAGTCACCGCACGGTGTCTGCAGCCGTGGTCTGAGTCTAACTGCCTGTGTTGAAATCCAGGCTGTGTCTCTTTTCCTATGGCCACATTACTTCACATTTTTGTACCTGTCTTTTCCTCTGCAAAATGGAGATAACTGCGTCTGCCTGGAGTCTTGTCAGAATTAAATGAGGCAATGCATGAAATCGCTTAAGAGAGTGTCTGATACATTATGTACTTTGGGGGCAGGAGATGGTAGAGTCGTTTCTGACTAGGCACAACTGCTTTCCCCCTTTCCCGCAGAACAGCAATTCCCCAAACTCCCGCGGCCTGTGCCATTCCCACAGCTCTCTGCTGCCCCCTGCTGACATCTTGTTGATACTGGTAGTGACTGGTAATGTAACGGTTCTCCGCGTCGGATACCTCCTCCATCTCCCCCCAATCCCCTCAAGCACCCTACTCCACCACCAAGCTGAAACACAGAGTATTCCTGTAAAACCCCATGCCTTGGGGCTACACTGATGCTGTTTCCTCCATCTGGCATACTCTTCCTCCCTCCCCATTGACCTGTCAAAACCAGGCCACTTCAAATGCCATGACACAGATACAGCCTCCCTGTGCTGCCCCCCGACACCCCATAAGCCACCAGGAGCACCTGACTCCTTCCTCACATCACATTCTTCTCTGTATTGTAATTAGTTTTGATCTTCTCCTACCACCTATTGCTATGAGATCAAAACTCTGCCTTATTCATCTCCTGTTTCCCCAGTAGCACCCATGTCATAACCTATCTTCACAAAGACATGCTCACTCCACCAGTACTTGTGCTGGAACTACAGCCTTGCTATTGCCACCCAGCCCCCAGCTGGGTCATCGCTCATGATCTCCCACTTCAACCACTATAGTGATCCCCTAACGGGGGTCCCCAGATCCACACTGGGCCCATTTCCCATCCCTCGTCCACAGTGCCAACTTTTACCTCCTGTGACACTCTACGTTCTCCTGCCACAGAGATGTCCCAAGCTGGTGGCCCTCTTGCTGGGATCCTCTCTCCCACCTCACCCTCACTAGCCTTCAGACTTAGCTCAAACATACCCAAGCAAACCTTCCCTGACTCTCTTCCTACATCTTACTTGCCTGTACATGCTCTCATAGCAGTATCTTCCTGACAAAAATGTCATCATAGTTGTAAATCTCTATTTATGGTCATTTGATGATGCATGTCTTCTCTTTATGACTAGAAGCTCCATGGGGACAAGAGCTATACCTGCTTTGCCTCAGCACTGTATTCCTAGCTGCCAGCATAATGCCACACATACCTTAAATACACAATAAATACATGTTCAATAAATGAATCAAAGGAGCCATGTTAAACAGAATCTTAGCCAAGGTGCCAAAATACATTAAATATGTTAAATTAAAACCTTATATTGATTCCATTTCCACCATTCATGATTAAGTCATTCAATCATACACAGAAAGGTATGTAGGTAAGTAGATAGGGAGACAGGTGGACAGACAGCAAGGGCGTCTCTGAAACACAGTCAGCAAGAAGCCAGAAAGATTCTTCCCATGCTTACCTTCAGTGCTCATATCTGGTGTCGGCATCCAGATGTAGACCAAGCCTTCTTCCCTATAGAGCTTAATCATGGTGTCTGGTGTCATGGGTTCTGGGTAGCGGTTACAGCCTGAGGAATTCTGTATAATATCCCATTCAGTCTGGAAATTCATCACAGCTGTAATCCCCAATTCATGCTTCAGTTTGATGGTTATATGCTCCACTTGACGAGGGCAGCTACCCAGCCAGATATTTGGTAGAATTCTAATGAGAATATATAGAAGCAACTATTATTATTGTTACTGTCATGGCTTGAGATATGAGAAGCTGCAGAAAATGTAATAAAATTTAGTAATAAAATGCAATTAACCTTTAAATCTGGCACAGGAAAAGCTGCAGTAATAATATTAGATGGTGTAACAATATTATTGATATAATAACAATATTATTGAAAGAAAAAATACTGGGGCTGTCATTTTTAGGGAAATAAATAATCTTATTAACCAAAATGCTAGGAAATAAGCATTAGCAAGCTAAATCTTGTAACATATTAAAATAAGCCCACTAAGATGTATTTATTCCTTGAATGTATATGTGGTTCAACATTAGGAAACTTATCAACATATTTCAAACACTAACAAGTTAAAGGCAAAACTCCAGTGATTAGATCAGTAAATTCTGGAAAACATTTGCAAAAACAGGCCATTATTCCTGTTTGAAACTCTACATAAAAATTTCAAACTCTACATTTCAAATTTCAAAAGTAGGAGAACTTTTAAACACCAGAAGCTAACAATCTCCTTTTAAACAAAATCAAAGTTAAGCTTAATACATTAGTGCCCAACACTGTCCTATATATTTCATCTAATGCTCCAAGTTAAGAAATAGAACTGTCTGAAAAAAAAAAAAAAAAGAAAGAAAATGTCGATATTTTTTCAAGTATATTTCTGTATCTAATATCCCAAAGGCTGGACCCCACCATCAAAATTTCTGAGTCAGTAGATCTGTGTAGAAAGTCCAGGAATTTAGATTTCTAACAAGTTCTTAGGCAATACTGATGCTGCTAGTTCAGTGCACCCTGAGGACCTGAGAACCACTCCCTAAAAGATTTGATTACAAAAGCTATACAAAGTATTAAAAGTATTAAGATACCTGGATGAGGGAAAATATACAAAAATCAAACAGCTTTTCTCTGTATTCGCAATAACTAGGTACAAATGGAGAAGTGGAGGTGACTCTAATTCAAATATAAAAACAAAATTATAGAACATCTAGGAATACATTTAACCAGAAAGATTTATAAAAATTTTAATGGACATTAAGAAAAAAAATAGACATACTGTGATGATTTATAATAAGAAATATGTATTTGGTCTTCATCTCCATTTCCAGCACAGTTTCCTGAGTGATAAGAGGCTTAAAGGTGTCTTTTGTTACACATTCATGAGTAATTTGGATGGTACCTATCTGATGGGCTGGTTGCCAGGGGAACCAACTTTGTGACTAGAGGACAGAACTTTCAGTCCCACCCCTTGGCTTCCAGGAGGAAAGAGAGCTGGAGGTTGAACCAATCACTGATGGCCAATGATTTAATCAATCATCCCTATGTAATGAAGCTTCCATAAAACCCAAAAGGTCAGGATTCCAAGAGCTTCCAGGTTGGCGATACAGGAAGAGTGGGGTTCCCTGAGAGGGTATAAAAGCTCTATACAATCCCCGCCATTCCTTGCCCAGTGCATCTATGCCATCTGGCTGTTCTTGAATTATACCTTCTTAAAATAAGCCAGTAATCAAATAAAATGTTTCCTGAGCTCTATGAACTGCTCTAGCAAATTAATCAAACCCAAAATAGGAAAGGGTCATAGTACCTCTGATTTATAGCTGGTCCATCAGAAGCACGGTAACAACTTTGTTTGCACATGGCATCTGAAGTGAAGAGTGGAGGAGCATCCTATAGGACTATAGGACCTATAGGACTGAATTCTTACCTTGCAGAAGCTAATGTTATCTCCAGGTGGATAGTGTCAGAATTAATCTGAACTGTTGGTGTCCAAAAAATTAGTTGGATGAATGAGGAAATACCCTCACCCCACACATGTTGAAATTGGGGCCCGGAACCCAAGAGACATACCACACAAACATCACAAAAATGTAAATATTTTCCAAATAACATATAAATGTAATGCACATTACAACTTGTTACGTGTGGTATATACTGTCTTGCTCACTACTTCACATGTGTACATCCTCTCCAGAACTAATGGGTTCCTCCAGAAGTAATACTCTGTTTCAATTTTATTTCAATCATGTCATCTAGAACTTTACTAGGCTCAATATAAAGCATTCAGAAATGATGATGATGGTAAACATCACTTGATCCTCTCCAGTATTCCCAGCATGAAGGACTAAACTACTTCTCTGCCTGAAAAAGCTCTCTGACTTACGTCAATAGACACATGTCCCTTCCAGAGGGACAGATTTAAGACCTCGCGCACAATGCTTTATGCTCTGTCTCTCCCTGCCACGATGATCACAAAAACACATGTGGATGCTGAGCTGCTAGAAGACTGAAGTAGCTTAGAATGGTGAGCTACCTCTGGAGGCCAGCTGCCCTGGAGAGCCGATGACTCATTGTATTAAGCAGCTGTTTGTTCCCACAGGGTAATCTGACCGGTTTTAATACAATATCTACATAATTAATTCCTTAAAATCCCTAATGCCAGAAAAGAAGTTGAGCAGAGGGCCTACACTTTTATTCAGTTATTTTCATATTGAGCTTAAAGGAGTCCTTCTGAGCTGGGGACAATTTTGTTTCCCAAGGGATATCTGGCAATGATTATGGAGGCATTTTAGATGGTGACTCTGGGTGGTGTTGATGGCCCCTGGTAGACGGAGACCAGGGATGTTGCTAATCATCCTACAATGCACAGGACAGCTCCCACAACAAAGAATTATCGAGGCCAAAATGTCAATAATGCTGTGATTCAGAAGCCTTGTTTATTAAGACAATAAAAGTGGAATAGAACTCCTTATTGCATGTAGGAAGAAAGGGAATACGAGGCAGGAATGAGACCAACATATCTGACACAGTTTGCGGCTCATTGGTGATGTCATTCGTATGAAAATATGGTATCCTATATCATATTTTAAGATATTTATGTATGTATAGAAAGCCAGACCTAGAGGGTGAAGCAAAAGTCTAATATAACATAGCTGAACACCACGACAACATTTTAAGTGGTGTGTAATGGAAAGGGCACTAAACACAAGCAAGAAAAAAATGCCAACCATAACATGATAATTTTAAAGCACTCGGTAATAACCATTATTAGGCCAAGTTAGTTATCATCTCTAAGCCTGTGGTGGGCTTCTCTCTAAAATGGGTCTAAAAATAATTAATTCACAGAAAGTGAATACAATTAAATAAGGTATTTTGAATAGGACTGATTCTAGTGGATGTACAATGAATGCAAGTGGAGTTTATGTCTATCTGTTATAATTTACTTACTTTAGTAATTTATTTTGTATTGTACTGACTATCCAGATTGTTTTCCATTGTTCTGTGTATCCTTCATTAGAACACCACAGAGTTTAGAATACTCATCCTATTTTTTTTTAAGATTTTATTTATTTATTTGACAGACAAAGATCACAAGCAGGAAAAGAGGCAGGCAGAGAAAGAGGAGAAAGCAGGCTCCCTGCTGAGCAGAGAGCCCGATGCAGGGCTCGATTCCAGGACCCTGGGATCATGACCTGAGCTGAAGGCACAGGCTTTAACCCACTGAACCACCCAGGTGCCCCTCATCCTATTTTCTTAAATGAAATCTAGCTTGCTTTGTGTTTTGGTTCTTTTTTTTTTTGTCCCCTTTTGGCTGTTGCTGTCATTGTTCATGCTAACGTAAGAAGCCAAGGGACTAATCTTCAAACGTGGGTATTCCCCATCCACAATGAAAATACCTCTCAAGATCCAGCTTCTCCTCTCCATCTCCCCATGTCCTCCATGTTATTTGTTATGCTCCACAAATAAGTGAAACCATATGATAATTGACTCTCTCTGCTTGACTTATTTCACTCAGCATAATCTCTTCCAGTCCCATCCATGTTGCTATAAAAGTTGGGTATTCATCCTTTCTGATGGAGGCATAATACTCCATAGTGTATATGGGAGAAGGGAGTTGAGGGAAATTGGAAGGGGAGGTGAACCATGAGAGATTATGGACTCTGAAAAACAATCTGAGGGTTTTGAAGGGGCGTGGGGTAGGAGGTTGGGGGAACCAGGTGGTGGGTATTAGAGAGGGCAAGGATTGCATGGAGCACTGGGTGTGGTGCAAAAACAATGAATACTGTTACGCTGAAAAGAAATAAAAAATTAAAAAAAAAACTTTATAAAATTGAAAAAAAAAAAAAAAAGATCCAGCTTCACCTACAACTTGAATCCTACTTGCCCTCCAGAAGATAAACTGATTTTTTATTGCTGCTTGGGCTTTAAGTCTAATAGCTTATTAGGCATTTCTTATGGGCTACTGAAGATGATTATGGAAAAAATAAAGGCAACAAAATTTAAAATAAAGAGAATATTCAGAAACACAGAAAAGACATAATGGTGTTGTGAAGATGAGGATGGGATTCAAAGGCCTTTCTGTTTATTCTCGACCCTAAAGCATTCTCCAACACTCCACTGGGCCAGTGGGCTGACAGAAAAGTCATTAGCAGGAACACGTTGAGAGTGCTTAAGGGATTCGCTTGACCAGGACATTGTTAGCTGAGTGTTCAGTCTTCACAGGAATGGAAAGGATGCACACCCTGGGTCATCGGCCCCTCCCTCTGGCTGCTGAGTGAGAGCAGGGACCAGCTCTATCTAAACGCTCCACACCCCCTTCCATTGTCCCTTAAAGATTTCTCCTCCAGTTCCCTGCTGGATGCCCAGTGGACAGCAGCGGTGGGTTGTCAGACTATGCTGTGGGATCTAACGGAGCACACTAAAGTATCCAAAGCTGGAAAAGAAGGCAATAGAAACCCCAGAGGTATAACCAAGAAATATAACCTTTTGAACAACCATGCATTTTTACTGGTAAAATTTTGAAGTGGACTGGTAAAATATTAAAATGAATGAAATTCATGACAGGCATGCTAAATTCCAAATGTTACCCAGAGTTCTCCTGAATACGGTGCTCTCTGAGTCCGTAGCCCTTAGTATGTACCTAGAGAATAAATGCCAAAAGTGTCTGGCAGCAAGATTTGAATAAAGAGAAAATAATAGCTCACAGAGATCTACAAAGCAAATCAGACAAAATAAGAAATCAGAATGCCAAACGAGCGTCAGTATATAGAATCATACTCTGTTACTGGGAACGAAAACAACAAAAGAGAAGGTATTATTCTGCCATCTCATTCAGACCTGGTCTTCAACTGGGGACCTCAGGAAATTCAGAACAGCTCAAAGGTAAATGGGCCCAAAGTTGGTACCTTTCCCACATCAAGTTTCTAATGGAAATAAGCCCTTGAAAGACGTACTTACATACATTCCCACACACATGTCAACCCTAGCTTTTCAATCAGGGATTTCTAACTTTTTGGTAACAATTCTTCCTCTAGAAGTGCCACAAGTCAGAGTCCATATTGAAGAAATAAGTATAAATTCTTAAATTCCTGATTTTTTAAGCAGTAAGTGCTGAACCTAGGAGATAGATCACTAAAGATAAATTCTGAAAACAAGTGCTATGTTGAAGAATAGAGAACTAAAGTTATAAAGTAAACGGTACTGAACTGTTATATTAGAGATGGAGCCAGAGGATGGAGTTTGTTGGAAACACACAAATCAATGGATCCTGCTTCCTCAGACAGCCTAAGTGCCCTTCGATGCATCCTATCTTAGCTTGCTGTCTCTAATAACAGGTGATATATTTCTAGTTACATGATACGCTGGAGGTAATAAGATGCATGGTGTACTTTCTAAACAGTAATTACACTGTTACTTATCCATTCAAAAGAGAATGATTTGACACCATTAAAAATCAATTTTTACTCATCTCATCTTACTTTTAATCTTCTTTCAGCATCAATGACACTTTAAGCCATTTTAAAATTCCAGATTTCTTTTTAAGGTGAAAAGAAGCTTGTTGAAATATGGGATTTGGGGAATAAAAATCCTCTGTAAAGGTAGTTTCGAGGCAAGACATACAAAACTTCAAAGATAAAATAATGAAATAAAAAATATATAGTTCAAAGTTATATTATAAATTACACTATAAAACTTGCAGAGAATTACTTTATGAATAGCTCACTCTTGATCATGAGTTACATCAGATTTCTGGCAGCTCAACTATAGATTATCTGGAAAGGTCAGAAGAAATCACTGCACCTAATGGGTATGGACACTCAGTCAACCCAAATGTTCCCAAACCTGACTTTGCATTCAAGCCACATCAGTTTTTATAAAAACATATATTGCCAACATCTAGTCCAGAGGTAGTTATTAAGTGGCTGTGCAGTGAGATCTATGATTCTGTGGATTTTTTTTTTTCAGGAAATTAACCAGGTATGTATGTATGTGTGTGTGTATATATATATATATATATATATATATATATATATATATATTCCCTATGCAGCCAGATTCCAAAACCACTAGCCTGGCCAATCCCAATAAACATGTAGAAAGTTAGTACAGAGACCTCAATACCTTTTAATAGCAGCAAAAAATATGGCAATGAAAGGGCATGGATTGCTCAGCCCTACCCATGCACAGAAGAGTTAAGTCCTTCCCATTCTCCAAAAATACTTTCAAGACTAAAAATGATTCCCAAACAGAGAGTGGGGAATGGGAAACTGTTAGGAAAGAGCAGCTATGAGGATGTGTGTCTATGTGTTTAATGAGTAGCATCTTCTAAAAAGTCAAAACTACATCTACTTCTGAGTCATGACAAATATTTAATATAGCAATATTCATTAAGAATGTACTTTGGCAAAAAAAAAAAAAAGAACGTACTTTTGCAGATGAAAGTTTTATTCATTTGAGTATTGACTATTGCTATCATGATTCAACAAAAAGATGTTTAAATAAAATCCATCCTGATAAGATTACAGCTTAGCTTAAGACCAGGGGTCGGGGGTGCAGAGGGTGGGTGGATGGCTGACATTCTGGAACCTTACTTTGTTGGGCGGCAAATCAAAATCAATTTCACTCATTTGGGTGAATCTGGATTTGTGGGCCCAGGTAATTACATCACAATACTACACTGTTCACTTCACCTGTCAGGCCAGGGCCCCTGTTACAACAGCAAGTGAAGCGTATGAATCAGAGCCCACTTGTTCCACCTCTGCTGTCAGTCAAAGGAGGCCTTCCTGGCAATAATGTGTACATCATGAGCATCCAAACACTTTGCAAAAAATACCATAGGTATTGACAGAAGGGAGGAGCATGGGGGGAAACAGAAGATATCAGCAAATAAGCCAGTAGTATGGACTCCACATCTCAGTTCCATCACTAATGGCCTTGAAAAATGGCAGAATAACCTTTTCCTGAAGGTGAAAATTAGCATTATATTCTTTCCATAAGGAAAAAAAAAATGTCGGGAAACAAGGGATGATGGGATCAATGTATGAACATAGGATTTGTTTATTTCTTATCACCCCAGGAGACCACAGCTGTTGAAGGCAGTGCCTTCTTCCCAGCCATAAAAACACAGCACCATTTCAAAGAGGGAGAAAATGGATTTTGCTGAGGTTCCTTATAAAACCCAGCTAATGATTCAAGAGCAAAAAAAAAAAATAATAATAATAATAACTGATTAGCACATTTTCTAAGTTGGATAATTTTGTTGCATTTACCTTATTTAATATTTTATAGGCAATTCAATGTGAAATTAAATGTGATCTGGCTTTTAAATAATGGGAAAAGAAAAAAAGTCTATTAGTCCTATCATTTAGATCTCATTAGTGGGAAAGCAAGAGAAACGTTAAAATCAACCTCCAGTAAGCTCCAAGCTTCATTAGCACATATAACTCCTGCTAAAAATCTGTCCTCTAGTGTTAAATGTTGTTATTAATACCAAACTTCTACCCCAAAGACTCCAGTTAATGCTGAATGACTACACAAAGACAAATCTCAATTTAGAGAGTCATTCTAATTTCCTTATTTAAAATACAGTTTTATTACGGTTTGCTTATAAGCTATACACTGTAGTATACAGAGAGCACATGCTAATTTCCACAGGTACACTTAGTTTCTTAGATTTTTTTTGGATGTGCTATGAAGTTTATAGCCACATATGTTTTTATTTTCTATATTAAAAATGCCATATAATAATTATTAAGGTCTGAAATGCATTGAATTGAGTTTCCCCAAAATTTCCAAATTGAAGTCCTAACTCCCAGCACCTTGATACCTCCTCACTTGGAGACAGGGTCTCTACAGAGGTGATCAAGTGAAAATGAAACCATTAGGGTACGCTCTGACCCAGTATGCCTGTTATTCTTATAAGGGGAAATATGGACACGGACACATACAGAGAAGACGATGTGAAGATAAAAGAAGACAGCCGTCTACAAGGCAAGGAGAAAGCCTTGGAATAGATCCTTTTCTCAAAGCCTTCAGAATGAATCCACCCTGTAGACACATTGATCCCAAACTTTTAGCCTCTGGAACTGAGACAAATACTTTTCTGTTGGTTAAAAACCTCCCCAGGGGCGCCTGGGTGGCTCGATGGGTTAAGCCTCTGTCTTCTGCTCAGGTGATGATCTCAAGGTCCTGGGATGGAGCCTGCATCAGGCTCTCTGCTCAGCAGGGAGCCTGCTTCCCCCTTTCTCTCTGCCTGCCCTTCTGCCTACTTGTGATCTCCTCTCTCTGTGTCAAATAAATAAAATCTTTTTTTTTTAATCTTTAAAAAATAAAAACTGCCCCAATTCGTGGCACTTTGTGAGAGCAGCCCCAGAAAACTAATACAAAGTCTAAACATCCAGACATAAAATATATACATGCAATCATCCAGATTCTTCAAATATCCATACATCAGGTATACTTAAAGTAAAACATTTTCATAGATATTTTTCACCTTTCATCCTGATCTCTGAAGTTCTACAGTTAACTTTTCATTGTGCCATCCCAGTTGTCCTCTTACACAGTAGGACTAGCCACTCTCATTCCTTGACCCCTGTCCTTCAGTCCAGCACTTGAGCGTTTCCAGCATGGCAGACAAGATCAGCAGGCCCCTGGTTGTGCTATTTGGGCTTCCTTCTTAATCTAATAACTCAGTTCCAAAGTTCTAAATTTTAGAACTAGATACCTAGTTTTGATAAATACAATACAGTCTTGAGTCTCTTTGCTTGGCTTTCAGAGAATGGATCTCAAAGGATAATCACCTGAAATGTATAAGAGCACACTCTTCGGACTCACAACTTCTTAAGATTATGAGTCCAAGGGATGCCTGGGTGGCTCACTCCGTTAAGCATCTGCCTTCAACTCAGGTCATGATCCCAAGATCCTGGGATCAAGCCCCACATTAGGTTCTCTGCTCAGTAAAGAGTCTACTTCTCCCTTTCTCTCTCTCTCTCTACCTCTCTCCCTGCTTGTGCTCATGCTCTCTAATAAATAAAATGTGAAAGAAAAAAAAAATTCTGTGTCTAGGAGAGTTTGGCTTTCTTGGTTTTGAGCCTTTGTTGTCCTGAAATTTGGCTTATATGCCACACTGACAGATTATAGCAATAAATAAGGCAACTGGCACACTTCACTTTCTTAAAGTCAGTCAAGGTAACACAAAGACTGAGGCAAATAACCAGGCTAAGCTGCCTCAGTTGGTTACTGTGATACAAATTTCAACAAAATGTTCTATTAAAATAGCCTCTTGGCATGTTAATTTTGTTTCCAAAGCTGAGCACTCCTTGAAAGAGTAAAATGTCACGTTTAATACTTTCTCACATAATGAACTTGAAAAGATTCCTTTAAAATTAATCACTTGCATAATGAACTAGGAACCACTGAAGATCAAGGAAGTAATTAAAAATTAAATGTAAGGGGTTTTTTCTGTAATTTTTTTAAAGTCATTCCATCTATTTAACAAATAGGTAATGATGCCTGCTTTTTGCAGGCACTCGACAATCAATGGTGAGAGAAAGAGTCAAGGTATTCCCTCCTGTAAGCCTACATTCTTTGAAGAAGGCAGGCAGTGAGCAAGTAAATATGCAAAATGTATGAAATTTATTTGTAATGTGCTACTGTGGACATGAACAGGGAGTTAAAATAGAGAATCACAGGAAAGCTAGACTTCAGATAAGACAGTGAGGAAGGGCCTCCCTGAAAAGGTGATATTAAAAGGAAAAGGAGTGAGACATTCAACATTCCTATGGTGAGAAAGAGCGAGGTAGACTTTAGGAACTGAGAGAAGCCTAAAGACATGGAGTGAGGTGGGCAAGAAAGGAGTAGGGCATGAGTTAGGTTGAGAAGACCATACCAGGCCTTACTGACATGCAAGGGAATTTGTTTAACACTACAAATGCAATGAAAAAACAGTGACAGATTTTTAAGTAGAGGAGTTACATGGACTTGTTTTAGCATTTTTAAAGGGTGACTCTAGCTGTTAGTAGAAAATAAATTGGGCAGAAGATAGAACAGGAAACTATGGAGGAAAAGGGAAGAACTCTGGGATAGTGACGGCTTGGAATACAGGTACTGGTGCAGATAAAGAAAAATGAATTAGCTCAAAATGCACTTTAGTGGTAGAACCAGCAGGATATGCACATTAATAAGATAAAAGAGTGGAGAGAAAGTGAAAATTCAAAAATGACTCCCAAGTTTACTAATGTGATATTATAATCTACAGTTTCTTAACCAGGTCTGCCTTCAGTGAAACCTATGGTTCCCTGAAATTGTTTACTATGTGTTTTTACAAGTTTCAGATTAACCAACATTTTATATACCAGCCACCATGCTCATGGCTTCCACATGCTTAAAGGCTTGATGATACCAAACTATTCAAACTTCCTTTCACTTTTCCACTCAAATCATTATATCCATTATTAAAATATTAATAACAGTGGAGATTCACAGACCTGTACCCCTGGGGGAAAAATATATATATATGTTTATAAAAAATAAAATTATTAAAAAAAATATTAATAACATAGGGTTTTTATTGATGTAAGAACTTTGCACGCAGAATAAGTTGATCATCAACTAGATTTATCTCATATCAAGGAAATATCCACTGTAGACAAAGTGGTACACAGGAAACTGATTTATTTAATCAATTCACTAAAGAGATATTATTAAAATTTATTTTTTATACCTGTGAGTCTTCATTTCAGCTTTAGAATTTAAAAAAAAAGGAATTTAAAACACATGACAGCAAAAGAAAAAAACTCATTTTTCTTTTTTATACTAATTCTTCCATACCAACCAATCATCTGCTTAATTAAAATATAAGGAATTTCTAGCGTGAAAAAAAAATTATATTCAGTACTTTGAACACAATAGATGTTCACACTGTAATTTTCTTGACCAAAAAAAAGTGTGAGATAGTTGTATGGTTATTGTTCATCTAGACCAGAGCTCCTCAAATATTAACGTGGAGATGCAGCATCTGAGAATCATCTTAAGATGCAGATGGTGAATTGGTAAGTCTGGGATGGAGCCTAAGATCCTGCATTTTCACAAGCTTCCTTGTAGGACCAAGGCTGTTGGCCCCAGTAGCAAAGAGTACTCTACTATGGGCGCTTGGGTGGCTCAGTGGGTTAAGCTCTGCCTTTGGCTTGGATCATGATCTCAGACTCCTGGGATCAAGCCCCACATCGGGCTCTCTGCTCAGCAGGGAGCCTGCTTCCACCTCTCTCTCTCTCTCTCTCTCTCTCTCTCTCTGCCTGCCTCTCTGCCTACTTGTGATCTCTGTCTGTCAAATAAATAAACAAAATCTTTAAAAAAAAAAAAAAGAGTACTCTACTAATGGTATTCAATCTAAATACTATCATTATTTTATTATGTATCACAACAATTCACTACAACTCAGTACTCAGTACTTCAGTAGTTAGGCACACTGACGAGTAAAAGAAGGTCCTCCAGCAAGAGCAAACAGAGAGACAAGCACTGTATCTCTGCTATTGATGCTAATATCAGAGGCCTAATATTAACCATGCAGAGAGAATGTTGTTTTTTTTTTTTAATTCTAATTACAGAACGTTTTAAAATCTCTTTAGCCCTCTTTCTTGATTTTCCAGTGAAGGTCCTGCAACAAGCAAAATGACAATCTTACAAAACAACCTTCCTTGGCTCTAAAACATTCCTCTTTTCTCCTTTGTTGGAGTGCTCATCAGCTTCATGATAGAGACCTAAAATTTCCTTTTGTGTTATCTTTTTAAAATGTAGTTGGAGATTTTTTACATGTAGATGCTGAAAATCAGGGGAAAATTCACATAAGACTTGAAATTTATGGGGCCCGAAAGGAATTAAATGGGTGAAAACTCAGATGCCATTAGCAGTGTCGGGGTGTTAGAAATTAGGTAAGGTTCCAGAAGGACAAACAAAAAACACCTACTCCTCCCCTGTGAGATGTTAGTAGTTAGGATGGTGAGAACGGGAGAGAAGTTAAACCACAAATATTCTAATACCATGACATGCAAAATCCCTGACACGTTTTGCTTCTTTCATTCAGCTTGAAGTCAAGGCATATGCAGTATATTTCACAATGTATAGAGAGAAGTCACGAGAGCCAGTAAACCCTCCTAAGGATATGCAAATTGGAAAAGCCTCTGTTTTAAGTTACCCAGAGATCCTGAAGTTCCACCACTATGGGAAAAGAGGCCAGGAATTAGTGATATTTCATCTCCTTATGTTATCCCTAACTAGGAAAGGTGCTAAACAGTCAGACATGCAGTCTCATACAATTCACAAACAGGCTAAGTCCCAATCATACCCCAACCAAAACTGTTTTATTTAAATTGTAATCTTAAGCAACCCTAGTCATGGAGAGGGTGCGCTCAGTTACATGGTGCTTTTATTGGCAGCTAATTTGTTCTGGCAAGACCCTGACAATACAGCTTTATTTAAGATCATCCACTCCACTGAGCACTCATTGAAGTGCTTAATTGGTAGAAATTGGCCTTAATTTTTTAAGCTAAAATTGCCTCTTCCATGTTTCATAGCCCAGGACATTGTCATCTCCACCTTGCAAGTGCTTCGATTTTTTTCAAGACTTTTGAAGATATTTACTCTGCATTCACAATTGGGTTTAAGTGTATGGAGAAATGTTAGGATCTCAAAGTTTTGAAACATATTTGATATCTAAAGCACATGTCCCTTAAACAGTATGAACCACCCATAGGCTCCCACTAAGAGAATTCAGTTAGTGTCAGAGATCCAACACCTATCAAGTCCCATCTAGCACAACTGATACTCACACACAGTTTAAGGTATTCCTCAGTTCTATTTCTGTTCCAGATTATATCCCTAGGTGGTAGCATATATCCTCTTGATCACTTCCATTACCACACATACACCCAGTTTATTTTTACACTTCTGTCTCCTTCATAAACCCTGAGTCCTCTATAAACCTTGTAAGTGTGAGTGTTTCTCAGAGTTCCAGACTGTAAGTCATCTGCCAAACACACACCGCCATCTATAACTGTCATCCACATCCTGATAAATTCCAAAGCTATTGCCTCCAGCTCAGACCTCAATGCTCTACTGGAATTCTCCACTGAATGTGCTGTAAGTAGCAACTGAACTCATCTTCACCATCTTCCACTCTTTGCTCCCTACCCAAAAACTTAATTTTCCTCTGGTGTTCTTGATTTCTGTAAATTATCCCACAGCTGCCCATCTAAGGCAGGAAACTTAATTTTTCTCTCTTCCCCTTCTTACAGTCATTAACCCATATAAGTCAATCTCCTAAATAGCTATCTACATTATCTAGTCTACATTATCTCCTGGTCTACATTATCATTGCTTCCCTTCAGATCTTCAACACTTAAGAAGTGAATTACACCAACAGCCTCCTAAGTGACCTCCCAGTCTGTCTCCCTGCCACATTGTAGCTAGAGTAAACTTTCTAAAACAGAAATCTGAACATGTGACTCCTCTACCTAAAATAGTCAGGGGCACACCCATCACTTTCATATAAAGTCTATAAGTCTTTTTTTAAATTAACATATAATGTATTATTTGTTTCAGGGGTACAGGTCTGTGAATCATCAGTCTTACACAATTCACAGCACTCACCACAGCACATACTCCCCAATGTCCATCACCCAGCCACACTATCCCCCAGCCTCCAGCAACCCTCAATAAAGTCTGTAAGTCTTTGGTCTGATCTTTGGAATCTGACCCCCACATACATCCCTGATTCCACATCTCCATGTGAACCCCACCCTCCAATTTATGAGAGAGATTTTTAATTCTCCTGAATACCCCGTATTCTTTCCCTGCTGCCTAACCTGATGTTCTTCCTTTTGAAATGCATTTTTAGTGCTCATCTATCTGATTAAGCCCATTCAGTCTTCTCTGATTGCCCATAGTCTCACTTAGGTCTTCCTTCTTTGTGTCCCCATAACATAAATAAATGACCATACACCTTTATCTCCAGCTCTGGACTCTCTCACTCTGAAATGTTGGTTGTGCTGAGCATTTCCTCCTCTATACTGTGAGCTCCTTGATCACAAGAATGATCTTATTGAACACCATATTCCCAGAAGTTAACAGTATATTGTCATCACTGAACAAATAAATGAATGAATAAATGACCAACTATAGAAATGTCTTTACTTATGATATTTGGTTCATTCAACTATATGAGGATTCATCAACTGTCACCAACTGATCAGCATTTCAATGACTTTTTGCAAAACTGTGGTAAAGATATTTTAACTGTGTTACCCCAAAGATATGTGTATTAAATTATTGGTTGAAATTTGTTCAAAAGTAATATTCTCTCTGCAAATGTGGAAGCTGTTTTTAGCCAAAATATAAAACTATGTCCCTTAACATGTTACCTTTTTTGCCTTCACTGCCAGAAAACTTAAAGACAAATTTAGTGTTTCATAGGAGTAGTTAGACCATCTCAAGTCCTGATAATTTCAATCCCATTTGGTCTCATAGGTGGTCTGTTTTTATGCTAAACTCCTCTACTATACATCATTTCTTTTCTAAAGTCTTCTATCATAAATGATTACATTTTTAAGTAGTTGAAGAATGGTGGCAGAACCTAATCATCCAAAATACTTGTTTCTTCCACCATAAGTCCCAGGCATTAAACAGACAGGTAAAAGGTAGAGAACAGCCTCTATTTGAGACATACAGACTTGTAGCAACCTACCCGAATCCTTGAGTTTTGAGTTAGTCTGGTTCTGCAGTTACACTTGTCAATCTAAAGGTCCCACTCACATAAAACTGATTGAATATTAGAGCCACCAGGACAATTTGTCTGCAATAATAAAGTTCCATTCATGTCTGGAATGTGGTAACATTTTTACTAATTATAACCCATGGCCCACATAAGTTTTGTTTCATTCTGTGTAGTATTTTAAATGTTAGCTGTTAAGGTCAGCAGACAAATTTAGGAGACCATAACAAATGTGATTCTAGAGCAGTGATTCACAACACTAGACTCATATTAGAATCTCTTGGAGACATCTTAAATACAATAAAAAATAAAAGAAAAAAAAATAAAAGAAATACTTAAGCCAGATCCTCTATTAAACAGAATTTTGGGGCACCCAGGTGGCTCAATCAGTTAAACGGTTGCCTTCGCCTCAGGTCATGATCTCAGGGTAATGGGTCAAGTCCCATGTTGGGTTCTGCACTCAGCAGGGAGTCTGCTGGAAGATTCTCTCCCTCTGTCCCTCCCTTCCACCCTCCCCAAAGCTCTTTCTCTCTCTCAAATAAATAAATAAATCTTTAAAAAAAAAAAATCTCTAAGGTGGTGGGGTGGGGCTCAGCATCATTTTTTCCAAGGACCCCAACTGATTCTGATGTGCTCTGAGTCTTAGAAATGCTGATTTGGAGCCTGAGAGACAAGTAAGAGATAGAAATAAAGATCTGCCTATCCCATGTTTTTAAAGTGAAAATAATTCCAACTTTTAAAAATCAAATATTTACCCCACTGAAATGGAACTGGCTAGAAAAACCTGAATCGGAAAAAGGAAATTAGAGGTGGTTACTTATTTTTAAAAGGATGTTCTGTCTTTATAAAGGATTAATTTAAGCATTTCTTCAAGTGACAATCAGTGATTTAATTGATTTGTAGACTTACCTCAGTTATTAATTATGCTTGTGACCCTTACAAAGTCACTGGTGTCTCATCTTCGTAATGTGTAAACTGAGAGAATTGGAGTAAAGAAGCACCTTCCCAGCTCACACAGTACTGACTGCGCATCAATGACCCGATGTTACATGGAGGTGAAGGCAGCCAAGGGCATAGACTCTGGAGACAGGCTGCCTATCTCTGAACCCCAGCTCCACTCATTCTGTTATACCTTAGACAGATAACCTGCCAGTGTCCCAAGTTTCATCAACTATAAAATGGCATTAACAATACTCACAGGGAGAGTAGATGAAATAATACGTCAGAGCACTTAGAACAGTTCCAGGTACAGAGTAAGCACTGTTTAAGCATTAGTTATCATTCTTATTACTAATATTATACCCCTGAAAAAATATTAGGGCTTTAGTGTATTAATGCATTGGTGACCCTCTAAGAAGAGGAAAAATCATGCAGCATTTCAAAAACATATTTGACCAGTTGACGTTTGATGCTCTATAGAGCACATTTTCAGGAAAGCTGTACTACATGACTGTTGTGTCCCTTATACTTGGTACCGTGTGATTCATCTCTGTGTCTTGGAGATGCAGAAAACTATGGCCCATGGACCAAACCCAGTTCACCATCTGTTTTTGTAAATACAGTTTCAGTGGAACACTGCCATGCTCATTTGATGACATATTGTCTATATCTACTTTCACATTACAACAAAAGAGCTGACTACATGCAACAGAAACCATATGACCCATCAAGCCTAAAATACACACTGCCCAACACTCTACAGAAAAGCTTAAGAATCTTGCCTTACGTATGTAATGTATTGGGGAGTCTATAGCTCTGCCCAGAGTAACTTAATCACTAAGACAAATCTGATTTTCTGAATGAGCATTTTTAGTCTATCAACCCATTTGGGAGTAATCACTTCTAATTTCCTTTTTCCAATTCAGGTTTTTCTAGCCAGTTCCATTTCAGTGGGGTAAATATTTGATTTTTAAAAGGTGGAACTATTTTCACTTTAAAAAAATGGGATAAGCAGATCTTTACTTCTATCTCTTACTTGTCTCTCAGGCTCCAAATCAGCATTTCTAAGACTCAGAAATAAAATGGGGTAGCGGCACCTGGGTGGCTCAGTGGGTTAAAGCTTCTGCCTTCGGCTCAGGTAGTAATCCCAGGATCCTGGGATGGAGCCCCGCATCGCATCGGGTTCTCTGCTCAGCAGGGACCCTACTTCCGCATCTCTCTGCCTGCCTCTCTGCCTACTTGTGATCTCTGCCTGTCAAATAAATAAATAAATAAATCTTTAAAAAAAATTTAAAGATGGGATAGGCAGATCTTTATCTCTATCTCTCATTTCTCTCTCAGCACCTAAATCACCCTCACCCTGGTTGAAGGTACTAACGTAGGATGGGCACTCTCTCCCACTATCTCTCCAAAAGTCTGCACACCCTCCCCAAAATGTTAGCTTTTGTTTATAATGACTACTATTAATCAAGTATAATCCTGGGGGGGGGCATTTTTTTAGGCTCTTTGATTCTTATAGGATATTATCCTAATTTTATAGATGAATAAACCAAGTCATGAAAACTTTAAGTAACTTCCCCATATCTAATGAATGCTTGAGCTTGTAGTCACACACCAGGTTTTTTAGTCTCAGATTTTCTATCATGCTCAACCAAAGATTTTCAATTCTAGAACTTCCTTTAAGTGTAGAGAGATGCTATCTAAAATTCTGATGACCAGGATTTCTTAGGCACAGTGCTCAATAATCGTTTATCATTGGGAAAAGCTTTATTATTTCTACCCATATTAATAATCTCTTGCTCTCCACAAGTTCCCCTCTTGGGTGGGGGTGAGGGACAATAGGAGATGGAGAAGCAAGGTGATATAAGGCATCTGCCTACATCCTGCATAGATAGCAGCCCTGATGAAATTTATCCTACCAGGAAAGATAAAGAAGGAGATTCATTCAATACGAATAACAACACAGGAAGCTATTAAAGAACAGACAAAAAAATGCACTGTTTGAAATGGCAGCTGCAAACCTTATCTCTTATATTCCCTTGCTACAAAGACTAGCCAGCTTTTCTCGCCAAATGTGAATTAGAAGAAACATAATTTAGTGTTTAGAAAATACGCCTAATTTTCCACCAAAGCTATACAATTTGCCTTGAAGTAAGGAATTCAATATCAGCTTTTTAAAATGATGGTGATTAAGTAGACTACAATATACTTTCAGTGTTCTGTTCTTTTAGTTATTTGTGGCACCCTGATGAAAAGTAATTATGCTTGGGCGGATTTTCCTCTTAGATGTAATTTGGACCACTTATCCAGGATTCTCAGAAGAGAGCTGACTTGACAACTAAAAGAGAACACCTGTTTCTATCAATGTAAAGGAAGCTTTTCTGAGAGCCCTTACCTCTGCCTAGCAATGCATAGCATGTCTACAGCAAGAAATAGTGAGTGATATATTAATGAATTGCCTTCTCTATCCAGCAAACAGAATCAGGAATTAAGTGGTGGATTTTTTTATATTTACATAAGGAAAGGAAGAAGAATGGTCATGAATATAAAATAACCACAACAGAAGAGGGAGCTTGGCAGTGATTGATAGCCCTAATACTGATGTCCACCTTATTGAACAACACACCTGCCACAGTATGCCCTGCAGCTACTCAAGATCTTTTCTTAAAATTTTTCATAATTTGAGATTCTGTTATTTTATTATATAGATCAAAGGGATATGTAGAAAATGTTCATGTCTGCTTTATTGCTTCCAACGCAAATTTCAGGTGTGAAAATTCCATCCATCCTCTTCTTGTTGGTATTGAAAGTAGGCAGCTGGCATGATACTTTGGTACATAAAAGGAGGATGGTCCCCTGGCTTTACTGAAACACTAAATAATTCCATCTCCTGACTAGGACCCATGAAGCTTCAAATATATTTTTAAGAGGCTTTCTTTGTTTCTTTTATGATCTATCAAAAAGCTATAGTGCTATTAGGTTGGCTTTTCCAGTGTGCTTTAGCAACATCAGAAAGCACTTTCACAAATACAACCATTTGGCCTATCCCATTCTTGAGATAAACATCAACAAGTTAAATAAGTACAGTACCAGAAATCTAAAACACAATTTAAGTGGATCTACTGAAAATCAGTTAATGGACTTCAAAATAAATTGTTTTTCTCTGCCTTTTATTTTACCATCTCTAATTACTTGCTTTGAATGAGAACCTAACTTTCTGATGGAAACTACTGAAGAGAAAAGTTGCAATAAGTCATTTTGGTTGTTTATCTTTGTAACACATTAGGATTTGTTTCACTCTACCAATTTTTTAAGTATTTGCAAGACTGAGTACATGAACTTTTAAGAACTTTCAATTGAAAATTATATACATTAAAAATATACATAAGTGGACTGCTCAAATCTTTTTACAAACTGAATATAAACATATAGTCAGCACCCAAATCCAGAAACAGAACTTCTACAAAGATAGGACTACAAAGTCCTATCTTTCAGAATAAGAGAGATAGAGCTTACCAGACAAATAAAAGCTAAAGGAGTTCATGACCACTAAACCAGCCCTACAAGAAATATTAAAGGGGACTCTTTGAGTGGAAAGGAAAGACCATAAGTAAAAGTAAGAAAAGTAGGAAGCACAACAGCAAGCAGAAAAAAATATCTATAAAAATCAATCAAAGAACTCACAAAATAAAAGGATGTAAAGACACCATATACCTAAAATGCAGAGAGGAGAGGAGTAAAGAATAGGTTCAAACTAAAGTGACCACCAACTTAATATAGACAGAAGATGTCATATACAAATCTAATAGTAACCACAAATCAAAAAACCAGTAATAGACACTCGAAAAATAAAGAGAAAGATATGCAAGAATATCACTAAAGAAAAACCACAAACTATCAGAGAAAAGAGCAAAAGAAGAAAGGATCAGAGAAGAACTACAAAAACAACCACAAAACAAGTAAGGAAATGGCAATAAATATCAATAATTACTCTGAATGTAAATGACATTTAGTCCATTCAAAATAATATAAATGGACTAAACGTCCCAATCAAAAGACACATGGTGATACAAGGGATAAAAAACAAACAAACAAACAAACAAACAAAACCAAGACCCACCTATATGCTACCTACAAGAGATTAATTTCAGACCTAAAGATATATGCAGATTGAAAGTGAGGGAATGGAGAAACAATAATCATGCAAATGGATATCAAAGAAAGCTGGAGTAGCAATACTTACATTAAATAAAATAGACCTAAAAACAAACAGTGTAACAAGAGACAAAGAAGAATGCTATGTAATAATAAAGGGGACAATCCAACAAGAAGATTTAACAATTGTAAATATTTATGCACCCAACACTGGAGCACCCAAATACATAAAAGTTAATGACAAACATAAAGGAACTAATGGATAGTAATACAATAAAATACAATACATAATAGTAGGGGACTTTACATCCCCCCCTTACATACCCCACTTACATCAGTGGACAGACTATCCAAACAGAAAGTCAACAAGAAAATGGTAGCTTTGAATGACACACTGGACCAGATGGATTAAAAGACAAATTCAGAACATTCCACCCTAAAAAAGCAGACTACACATTCTTTACAAGTACACATAGAACATCCTCAAAAATAGATCATATATTAGGCCACAAAACAAGCCTCAACACATTCAAAAAGATCAAAATCTACCATGCATCTTTTCTGACCACAATGCTTTAAAACTAAATATCAGCCACAATAAGAAATCTGGAAAGAGCATAAATACTTGGAGATTAGATAACATGCTACTAGACAATGAATGGGTCAAATAAGAAATCAAAGAGGAAATTAAAAATCCATGTAAACAAACAAAAATGAAAACACAACAGTCCAAAATATTTGAGATGCAGCCAAAGCAGTTCTAAGAGGAAAGTTTAAAGCAATATAGGTCTACCACAGAAGGAAAAAAAATCTCACACAATCTAATTTTAAAGCTAAGGAGTTAGAAAAGGAAAAATGCACAGAAAACCCAAAACCAGCAGAAGAAAGGAAATAATAAAGATTAGAGAAGAAATAAATTATATGGAAACCCAAAAATAAACAACAGAACATATCAATGAAACCAACATCTGGTTCTTTTAAAAGATCAACAAAATTAATAAACCTCTAGCCACATGCATCAAATAAAAGATAAAAGAAAGAGAGAGGAATCAAACAAAATCACAGATGAAAGGGGAGAAATAACAACCAAAACCACAGATACACAAAGGATTGTTAAGAGATTATGAAAAATTATATGCCAATAAATTGGACAACCTAGTAGAAATGGATAAATTCCTAGAAACATGTAACTTACCAAACTGAAATAAAAAATCTAAGAAATAAAAAATGTGAACAGACTGATCACCAGCAATGAACTGAACTGGTGATCAAAAAACTCGCAACAAACCAAAGTCCAGGACCAGATGGCTTCATAGGCAAATTCTACCAAACTTTTCCAAAAAGTAGAAGAGGAAGGCAAACTTCCAAATTCATTCTATGAGGCCAGCATTACCCTGATTCCAAAACCAGACAGAAACACAACAACAAAAAAAAGAACAATACAGGCCAATATCTCTGATGAACACAGATGCAAAAATCCTCCACAAAACATTAGAAAACCAAATCTAACAATAAATTTAAAAAGTCATTCACCATGATCAAGTAGGATTTATTCTTGGAATACAAGGGTAATTCCATATTCACAAATCAATCAAAATGATACATTATATCAATAAGAGAAAGGATAAAAAAGATATGATCAAGTGATACAAAAGGGCACCTGCAACCCAATGTTTATAGCAGCAATGGCCACAATTGCGAAAATATGGAAAGAGCCCAAATGTCCATTGACATAGACAGATGAAGGGATAAAGAAGATGTGGTATATGGGGCACCTGGGTGGCTCAGTGGTTCAAGCCTCTACCTTTGGCTCGGGTCATGATCTCAGGGTCCTGGGATCAAGCCCTGCATCCGAGCCCTGCTCAGCAGGGAACCTGCTTCCCCCCACCTCTCTGCCTGCCTCTCTGCCTACTTGTGATCTCTCTCTCTATCAAATAAATAAATAAATAAAAAGATGTGGTGTATGTGTATATATATATATATACACACACACACATATACATAAAATGGAATACTAATAAGCAATCAAAAAGAATGAAATCTTGTTATTTATAATGACATAGGTGGAACTAGGGGGTATTATGCTAGATTAAATAAGTCAGTAGAGAAAGATAAATACCATATTATTTCACTCATAAGGAATTTAAGAAAGAAAAAACAGATGAACATAGGAGAAGGGAAGGAAAAATAAAACAAGAAGAAAACAGGGAGGCAGATAAACAATAAGAGAATCTTGACTATATGGAACAAACTGAGGGTTGCTGGAGGGGTGGTGGGTGGGAGGATGGGGTAACAGGGTGAAGGGCATTATAAAGGGCGCTTGAAGTAATGAGCACTGTGTGTTGTATGCAACTGATGAATCAATGGATTCTACCTCTTAAATTAATAATACAGAAAATGTTAACTGAATTGAATTTAAATAATTTTTTTAAAAAACCACATGATTGGGGTGCCTGGGTGGCTCAGATGGTTAAGCATCTGTCTTAGGCTCAGGTCATGATGTCAGGGTCCTGGGATCGCACCCCGAATCGGGCTCTCTGCTTGGCAGGAAGTCTGCTTTCCCCTCTCTCTCTGCCTGCCTCTGCCTGTTTGTGATCTCTCTCTCTCTGTGTCTGTCAAATAAATAAATAAAATCTTAAAAAAAAAAGTAAAACCAAGTATGCTATCTTTAAACACACACACACACACACACACACACACACACACACACGATCATTTCAATACATACAGAGAAAGCATTTGACAAGGCACAACATCCATCCATAATAAAAACCCTCAACAAAGTAGGTTTAAAGGGAATATACCTCAACATAATAAAGTCCTTATATGGAAAACCTACAACTAACATCATACTCAATGGTGAAAAACTGAGAGCTTTTCCCCTAAGGTCAGGAACAAGAAGATAAGGATGTCCCCTCTTAGCACTTTTATTCAACATAGTATTGGAAGTCCTAGACTCAGCAATCAGACAAGAGAAAGGAATAAAATGTACCCAGATTAGTAAGAAAGAAGTAAAAATTTCACTATTTGTAGGTGACATGATACTATATACAGAGAAAACACTAGACTCCACGAAAAAACTACTAGAACTGATAAAAATGATTTCAGTAAGGTTGCAGGATACAAAATTCAATGAACAGGAATCCACTGCCTTTCTATACACCAATAATGAAGTAGCAGAAAGAGAAATTAAGAAAACAGTCCCATTCACAATTACACCAAAAATAATAAGATTCCTAGGAATAAATTTTCCAATTTTAGTATATGTGCTGCCGAAGCAAGCAGCCTAGGAATAACTTAACCAAAGAGGTAAAAGACCTGTACTCTGAAAACTATAAAACACTGATGAAAGAAATTGAAGATGACTCAAAGAAACAGAGAGGCATTCCATGCTTATGAGTTGAAAGTACAGATATTGTTAAAATGCCTATACTACCCAAAGCAATCTACACATTTAATGCAATCCCTATCAATACACCAACAGCATTTTTCACAGAGCTTGAACAAACAAACCTAAAATTTGTATGGAACCACAAAAGATCCTGAATAGCCAATGTTATCTCAAAAAAGAAAAACAAAGCTGGAGGTATCACAATTCTGGACTGCAAATTATATTACAAAGCTGTAGTAATCAAGACAGTATGGTATTAGCACAATAACAGACACACAGATCAATAGAACAGACTAGAAAGCCCAGAAATAACCTATAATTATATGGTCAATTAATCTTCTACAAAGGAGACAAGGAGAGGCAGTAGGAAAAAGACAGTCTCTCCAACAAAGTGGTGGGAAAACACTGTTGAAGAAAAGCTACATGCAAAAGAATGAAACTGGACCACTTTCTTACACCACACACAAAAATAAACTCAATATGAGGCAGGAATCCATCAGAATCCTAGAGGAGAACAGAGGCAATAACTTCTTTGATATCAGCCACAGCAACTTCTCTCAAGATATGTCTCCAAAGGCAAAGGAAACAAAAGCAAAAATGAACTTTTGGGACTTCATCAAGATCCAAGGTTTCTGCACAGCAAAGGAAACAGTCAACAAAACAAAGACGCAACCCACAGAATGGGAGAAGATGTTTGCAAATAACAACACAGACAAACAGCTGATATCCAAGATCTATAAAGAACTCCTCAAAACCAACACTCAAAAAAAAAAGATAATCACGTCAAAAAATGGGCAGAAGACATGAACAGACACTTCTCCAATGAAGACATACAAATGGCTAACAGACACAAGAAAAAATGTTCATCATCATTAGCCATCAGGGAGACTCAGATCAAAACCACATTGAGATACCATCTTACACCAGTTAGAATGGCCAAAATTAACAAGACAAGAAACAACAAGTGTTGGAGAGGATGTGGAGAAAGAGAAACCCTCTTACACTGTTGGTGGGAATGCAAGTTGGTGCAGCCACTTTGGAAAACAGTGTGGAGATTCCCTAAGATCTTAAAAATAGAGCTACGCTGTGACCCCGCAATTTCACTACTAGGTATTTACCCCAAAGATACAGATGTAGTGAAAAGAAGGGCCATCTGTACCCCGATATTCATAGCGGCAACGGCCACTGTTGCCAAACTGTAGAAAGAACCAGGATGCCTTTCAATGGAAGAATGGATAACGAAGATGTTGTCTATATATACTATGGAGCATTATGCCTCCATCAGAAAGGACGAATACCCAACTTTTGTATCAACATGGACAGGACTGGAAGAGATTATGCTGAGTGAAATAAGTCAAGCAGAGAAAGTCAATTATCATATGGTTTCACTTACTTGTGAAGCATAAGAAATAACACGGAGGACATGGGGAGATGGAGAGGAGAAGGGAGTTGGGGGAAATTGGAGGGGAAGACAAACCATGATAGACTGTGGACCCTGAAAAACTGAGGGTTTTGGAGGAGTGGGGGGTGGGAGGTTGGGTGAGCCTGGCCGTGGGTATTATGGAGGGCATGTATTGCATGGAGCACTGGGTGTGGTGCATAAACAATGAATTCTGGAACACTGAAAAGAAATTAAAAAAATAAATAAAAATTTAAAAAAAAAAAACCCTCAAGATGGATTAAAGACCTAAATGTAAACCTAAAACCATAAAAATCCTAGAAGACAGCACAGGCAGTAACTTCACTGACACTGGCCATAGTATCTTTCTAGATATGTCTCCTGAGGCAAGGGAAACAAAAGCAAAAAAAAAAAAAAACTATTTGGACTACATCAAAATAAAAAGTTTTCTGCGCAGCAAAGGAAGCCACCAACAAAACTGAAAGACAACCTACTAAATGGGAGAAGATATCTGCAAATGACATATTCAATAACGGGTTATTATCCAAATTATATAAAGAACTTATACAGGGGCACCTTAGTGGTTCAGTTAGTTAAGCGTCTGACTGTTAATTTTGGCTCAGGTCAAGATCTCAGTGTCCTGAGATTAAGCCCAGCGTCAGGCTCTGTGCTGAGAGTGTAGCCTGCTCAACATTCCTCTCTCTTCCCTTCTCCTTCGGCTCCTCCCCCTGCTCATGATCCCTTTCTCTCTCTCCCTCTCTCTCTCTCTCTCTCTCTAAAAAACAACAACAACAACAAAATACTTATACAACTCAACACCAAAAAAAACAAACAATCCAATTTAAAAATGGGCAGAAGACATGAACAGACATTTCTTCAAAGAAAATATACAGATGGCCAATAGACACATGGAAAGAGGCTCAGCATCACCCATCATCAGGGAAATGCAAATGAAAACCACAGTGAGATATCATCTCACACCTGTAAGAATGGCTAAAATAAAAAATTAAAAAAAAAAAACAACAACAAGTGTTGGCAAGGATGTGGGGAAAAGACCCCCATGCACTGTTGGTGTGAATGCAAACTGGTGCAGTCACCGTGAAAGACAGTATGGAGTTTCCTCAAAAAGTTACAAATAGAGCTACCCTATGATCCAGTAATTGCACTACTAAGTGTTTATGCTAAGAAAATGAAAACACCAATTCAATAATTATATGCACCTCTATGGTCACTGCAGCATTACTTACAATAGCCAAATTAGGGGCGCCTGGCTGGCTCAGTCGGTAAAGAGTGAGACTCTTGATCTTGGGAGTTATGAGTTCGAACCACATGTCATGTATAGAGATTACTTAAAAATAAAATCTTAAAAAAAAAAAAAAAAGGGTGCCTAGGTTGTGCAGTCACTTAAGTGTCTGCCTCTGGCTCTCAGGGTCCTGGGATCGAGCCCCATATAAGGCTTTCTGCTCATCAGGGAGTCTGCTTCTCCCTTTCCCTCTGCCCCTCTATCTGCTTTTGCTGTCTCTCTCTCTTTCTCTCAGATAAATAAATAAAATCTTTAAAAATACATATATACAATAGCCAGATTAGAAGCAGCCTAAGTGTACATTAATAAATGAATCTTGCATTTGCAACAAGATGAATGGATCTAGAGAATATAATGCTAAGCAAAATAAGCCAAGGAAAGAAAAATACCATATGATTCCACTCATATGTGGAATTTAAGAAACAAAACAAATGAACGAAGGAAAAAAAGAGACACAAATCAAAACACAGACTCTTAAAGAGAACAGAGGGGAGGTAGGTGGGGGGATGGGTGAAATAGGGGAAGAGGATTAAAAGCACACTTATCTTGATAATCACTCAGTAATATGTTGGAATTGTGGAATCACTATGGTGTACACCTGAAACTAATGTAACACTATATGTTAACTACACTGGAATTAAACTTAAAAAAAAAATTAAGCATAGCCACTATTTGGACACTTGACACATAGATTAGTTTTGCCTCTTTTGTGGGTTCATGAACTTCTATTATCTTGCATCATCTATAAGCAGACACAGAGGCATGGTGACATAGGGCAATTTGTATAATGCCATGCAGCTCTCAGAGAGTGAAGTCCACACTTCTCACCTAATGTTTTCCACAGGACTGCCTATTGTCTCTAAAAGCCTCCTAATAACCAGTCAAGAGTAAAATCCTTAAGGGAAGTGGAGCTTTTTTACTAATTTCTGACTGCCTTAAACCTAAGAATTAAAGGTTATTCTCCCTCAATGTCTTTATCCAAACTAGCCCTTTGATATTATTTGCACTGACCTCTAGGAGTTCATCATTTAGGAAGAAAGATTAAATGTAGAAAAAAGAAGTAAAACATATATGATACTCAGTTTTTCAGCTAATTTTTTTCCACTCAAATCACAGCACTGAACTGTTATTGGTACTGTTCTAGTCACCATTCTACAAAGAAGCAAAATACAAGAAACTGTATATGCATGTAGGGAGAGATAAAGATTTATTCTACGGAATTGGCTCAAGCAACTAAAGCCTAGTAAGTCCAAAGTGTGCAGTGTAGGCGAGCAGGATGGAGACCCAGAAAAGATCACCTGCTGGCAGAATGCCCTCTTCTGGGAAGGTCAGTCTTTTTCTATTTAGCCTTCACCTGATTGGATAAGGCCCACCTACATTGTGGAAGGTAATATACTTTACTCATAGTCTACTGATTTAAATGTTAATCTCATCTGAGAAGTATCTTCACAAAAACATCTAGAATAATATTTGATCAAATGTCTGGGTATTGTGACTTAACCTAGCTGATACATAAGACTAATAATCATGGAATTGTATCACATGCTGCCTCTAGGAACAAGTCTATTGTTCTCTTAACTTGTTTAATTTATATATTGTTACTAAAATGTTCAAGCATTTAATGTTTTACCATTCTAAATGGGCAATAAGCTCCAAGAAGCAGGGAGCTTTTCCTACATTTCTTTGGTCCTCCACTGTCCTGTTCTCAGAATTCACTGTATTTCTTGATCAAATGGTGTATTTTTAAAGTGTGAATTTTACCATTTTCTGCACAGGCTCTATAATTCTAATATGCATAAAAGCACAGACAAGCAGAAAATTATTTCAGGACCAGGAAGCAGAAACCAAGAAATATTTAACTTTCTATGTTACTGAAAATTTTGGGATTGCGGAAATACAGAAAAGGTTTTCATCTGCCATACTCAGAGTTCACCAGAAATTACAGGTTGCCTTAAGAGCTTTACAAAGTCTATCAAGTTTATTACCACTTGACCTAGATTCCAACTCACTTCTTTATTTCCCCAGCATTGGAAGGGATGAGTGATCTCTTCCCACTGATATCACTTGCTGGTTACTGACTGTTTAAGAATAAAGTGAAGCAGAGGATTTGGCTTATAATTTGTTAATTAGCTACTGAGTTGTTAATATTAAAACCAACTTCTGCTTAGTTTGAGTCTCATATTCAATAAAATTGTTTTCTAAAGTTCCTAAAGTTTTGCGAAATCTTCCTGTTTCCAGAATCCCTTACGTTACTTGTATAATGTTAGACTTTACCACCAATGATTGGACCTGTTTATAAGTATATTTCCCCCTCTAGACTGTCAGTTCCTGGAAGGTAACATTCTTACTTTTGCGAATTACTTCACTATTGCCCAAGATTGGATGTATTGTTTGGTTTATTTGGTTAGGTTGTGTGCATCTGTGGGTATGTGCATGTTTGTGCACACAAACACACATGCATGCTACATTCACACTAAAGCAAATCTGGACTTTTGGAAGTCCCCAAAACCTGGTATTCCAGACAGCAATGTTTTACTGTTTCATGTTTCACTGTTTCACATATTTCACATGTTTCACATGTTTCACTGTGAAGTAAAAACATGACTGGCCCTCCCAATGGTTTATTACCATATATTCTATCATATCATATGTGTTTAAACACTTAAACATCTATTATTGTACATACATAAATTGTCCAAAGTAGCTAGAGAAGTGGAAAATAGTTATTAAATAAAAGCTACTCAGGTATAGCTACAATGATCGAGGAAAAAAACAATCCAAGGAACTGTTTAGTATTTCAGACTATGTACTCAGCACCCAATCATTGAAATAAGTTGTAAGAATATAGATGTAAATAAGATACAGTTCTTAACATGAAAACACTCTCAAAATAGTGACACCAGTCCTCTAAAATAATATATGAGAGGAGGAAATCTTAACTTATTTTCAAGTTTACAAAACAAAATTATTTTTAAAATAATAATTACTTGAAATCGGAAGGATCCAAATTTGCAAGAAATATGCTACTTGACAAAATGTTGCTTATCAGGCTTTAGATCTCCTTAAATCTTTAAAAGAGAATTTCTTCAGGTATTGGCATAGGTAAAAATCTTTTTGTTGGTAGGTCTATTGAAATGGTTCTGATGAAACAAAAACACTACTTTTAAAAAAGAGAAAAGAAAACAGAACATTGACATTGACTAATTCAAAAAATGTTTTCTAAGTTAAATTATAAATACATAAATGTATATCATTAAAATTAATTATATCACAAAGCAGAAAACCAGCTTACTCCTTAGTGTTGGGAAGATGTTTTTAAGAGTTGCTACTGCTGTGGTACTGGCACAAACAGACATATTGACCAGTGGAACAGAGTACAGAGTCCAGATATGGACCTGCAACTCTATGGTCAAAAAATCTTCAACAAAGCAGGAAAAAATATACAGTAGAAAAAAGAGAATCTCTTCAATAAATGGTGCTGGGAAAATTGGACAGCTATCTATAGAAGAATGAAATTTGATCATTCTCTTTCTTATACAGAAAGATAAACTCAAAATGGATAAAAAACCTCAGCATGAGACAGGAATCTATCAAAATCCTAGAGGAGAACATAGGCAGTAACCTCTTCGACATTAGCCACAGCAACTTCTCTCAAGATATGTCTCCAAAGGCAAAGGAAACAAAAGCAAAAATGAACTTTTGGGACTTCATCAAGATCCAAAGTTTCTGCACAGCAAAGGAAACAGTCAACAAAACAAAGACGCAACCCACAGAATGGGAGAAGATATTTGCAAATGACAATACAGACAAACGGCTGATATCCAAGATCTATAAAGATCTCCTCAAAACCAACACTCAAAAAAACAGATAATCACGTCAAAAAAATGGGCAGAAGACATGAACAGACACTTCTCCAATGAAGACATACAAATGGCTAACAGACACATGAAAAAATGTTCATCATCATTAGCCATCAGGGAGACTCAGATCAAAGCCACATTGAGATACCACCTTCCACCAGTTAGAATGGCCAAAATTAACAAGACAAGAAACAACAAGTGTTGGAGAGGATGTGGAGAAAGAGAAACCCTCTTACACTGTTGGTGGGAATGCAAGTTGGTGCAGCCATTTTGGAAAACAGCATGGAGATTCCCTAAGAACTTAAAAATAGAGCTACGCTGTGACCCTGCAATTTCACTACTAGGTATTTACCCCAAAGATACAGATGTAGTGAAAAGAAGAGCTATCTGTACCCCAACGTTCATAGCAGTAATGGCCATAGTCGCCAAACAGTGGAAAGAACCAAGATGCCCTTCAACAGATGAATGGATAAAGAAAATATGGTCCATATATACAATGAAGTATTATGCCTCCATCAGAAAGGATGAATACCCAACTTTTGCATCAGCATGGAAGGGACTGCAGGAGATAATGCAGAGAGAGTCAGTTATCATACGGTTTCACTTACTTGTGTAGCATAAGGAACAACACAGAGGACATTAGGAGATGGAGAGGAGAAGTGAATTGGGTGAAATCGGAGGGAGACACAAACCATGAGAGACTGTGGACTCTGAGAAACAAACTGAGGGTTTTGGGGGGGGGATGGGTGAGCCTGGTGGTGGGTATTAAGGAGGGCACATATTGAATGGAGCACTGGGTATGGTGCATAAACAATGAATCTTGGTACAGTGAAAAAATAAAATGAAATATTTTTTAAAAAGAGTTGCTACTGCTGGTTATGTTTAGGTTTTGACCCAAAAATGCTGTCTGAGTATACAGCTAAGATCTATTTTTCCTGCAGTAATTGAAAAGGAAATATTCAGAGCAAAAGAAGAAGTCTAATATGCGAAAGGGTAGGGAAGTTATCAGTTAAGGTGTTAGATTTCAAAAGTCTATGATGATAAAAAATGAAGCCACAGAAACCACAATAAATTCTGCTACAGAAATATCAAAAAGTATGACTAATTTGGCCATGTTCATGTGGCCAAATATGCTTTTAAAGAAGCATATATAGCAAACATAGGAGTCTTCTTCCTCATTCCCTAATTTTCATTTCTGATCATTAGTATTTACTTTCACTATGTTTTTAATAAGACAGCATAATACTTGGACAGTAGTCCTTAAAACCAAAAGTCTTGTGTTTGAATCCCAGTCCTACAACTTAGTGGCTACATTTATGGGTTAATGGATTTAACTTCTCCATGGTTTAAGGTCCTCATCATTAAAATGTGGATATTAACACCCATTTTATTAAGTGTTGGAAGAGTAAGATGAATTAGTGCAAGTAGTTACCAATATAATAGTAGGTAGTAGGTGCTCTGTAAAATTTTATTTACTTACTTACTTGCAATGTTGGTGTTTTCTATGTTTTCAAGTGTTTTCCTGCTACTCATGAACTAAGAAAAATACATAAGCAATGTGATGAGCACTGGGTGTTATATGCAACTAATGAATCTTTGAACACTACATCAAAAACTAATGATGTGCTACTATATGCTGGCTAATTGAACATAATTAATAAATAAGTAAAATAAAAAATCTTCTCTGAAAAAAAAAGGCTAAATCTCAGCATCTTGTCGTTCCATTTACAGCATCAATTTTGAACACTTAAAAGTAAATTTATTCCCACGAAAAATGGCAGCATGGTCACAGCCTTGCAAAACCTTCCTCCTAAAACACAACCAACCCAAAGTGAACAGGGTGAAGAATATATCACCAGGTCTTCAACGAAGAGAAGAGCCCAACCTTGTACTACTAACCTTAGGAAATGGTCAAAATGTAAAACCACTGAACCAAGTCAAAAGAATCGGCACATTTCTTTATCTCATGTAAGCCTGTCAAGAGTCTATCAAAGTAAGTTTTGTTATTATCATTATCTTACAGATGATGCACAACAGTTAAGTAAGGTACCTAACGACCTACTGCCGGGAAGTGGCAGAGCTGGAATTCAAACTGTGGCAGCCCAACTGAGAGCACACGCTTTTAAAGACCACATTATATAAGCAGGAATTAACTTTAAAAAAAATAGTGGAAAAAGCCACACATTATAGGCACACTTGTTCCTTGGATTCCTACCAGCTGACCAGATATTTGTCTAAGGCAAAAAGGCTACCTGCAGCCCTGCTGATTGGTGGTGATGAGACTTCTGATAGCCTGCGGTCCTGGCCAGCATCATCAGCTCAAGACATTAGCTGGACTGGGTCCTACAGAGTGGGTATGCCACTCAGGACCACCCCAGTTTCTATGATTTGCTAGAAGATCTCATAGGACTCGGCATATAGTTGTGTTCACAGCTGAGATTTATTGCAATGAAAGGATACAAAGCAAAATCAGCAAAGGGGAAAAGTGCATGGAAGAAGTTTGGATCAAACCAGGTGCCACATTCCAAGAGTCCCCTCCCAGGGTGTGCTTAATTCCTCTAGCAACAAGTTGTGACAATAAATAAGAAGTATTATCTGACAGGGGAGCTCATTAGAGACACTGCCAATGGTATTTACCGCTCTGTAGGCACTCCCTGCAAAGCATGTACCAGAATTCTGGACTCCCAAAAGGCAGGCAGGAATTAAGCATAAGCACATTCTTTGCATATTTTAGGCACAGTGAGCTACCACTTTCATTTAGGGAAAGTTTTCCACCAGTCCAGGGTACCATTACTGCCAAATTTCCAGAGAACACTAGAAGGGCCAACCTTGCAAACAGGCTTTTCTAAGAACAGGCAATCTCAGGCCTACTCTGCAGTGAACATGAAACACTTAACACCGTGATCTGAGTTTCCCCTCTATGACCCTGTAACATTGCCCCATAACATTCTACAACTCTTTATTTATAATTTTCTTATAATTTCAATTTCTTCACCTTTCTCTATGCCCATCAGCCTACTCTATCCACTGAAATTTGTACTTATCATAATTCAGTTACTTCTGAAAAAGATCCCCTCTGAATTACTAACAACACAAGGGCAGACTCTCTGGCCCTCTGGAGAATCAAAGAAAGAAGAAGGCATTGTGCCTGATGGTAGCCAAGCTATAACTTTATAGCAATTCAATTATTTTCCCCTCTACCTGACCCTATGGCACCACACAAGACCTAATGATGAGTTTCCAAAGTTTGGGTAAGTTCCTAGATGGAAAATAATAATGACCCATTAAAGTTCATCATTCAATGTAAACATGTAACCATCAGTTATGTGCAAGGCATTGTGTTAAAAGCAGTAAATAAATGTGAAGCTGAATTCAGACATACCCTACACTGACGGAGTATAGGTCTTCTTAGGAGACATTTTTAAGTAACTCTCCCTTAAGATAAGAAGTGATCAATAAGCACACATAACCAAAGGGCAGAGAATACAAGCAAGGCCGGAAATATAATAGTGGATGAAATAGTCAAGGTTTCTACAGTCGTTACCAGAGAAGGATTTTGGGAGGTGGCATCAGAGAAAGGACCTGGCCAATACCAGCATATGTCAGTATGATGACATAATGTTGACATGATGGAAAAGAGTTGACATGGTTGTCAAAGGTTATCAAAGGAGCCACATGAAGCTGGATGGGGCAGTTTCCTGATCCAGTGTGACTGCTTATGTTCTTATTCACAAAATACTATGCACAGTATTTGATATCTTAAAAAAAAAAAAAAATTCCCTGCTCTACAAGGCTTTTCAACATTCCCTTCATAGCCTGGCAGCATGAATTTTGCCCTGTTTTGTAGATAAAAATGGACACTATTCAATATTTCACTGATGGGACAAAAATTTGCATAGGTCTTAGGTTTATTACTAGGAAATGCTAGAAATGTATTCTGTGTCTACTAATCAAATAAGGTAGGATTCATTTTAGACAATGGAATAGGTTTAGAATCAACAATAAAATCTGATGAGTGATAAACTACAATAAACAAAAGAATATGCTCCATTTTTTTTTGATTCAAGAAATTGAATTCTTCTGAGTCTATTTTTCCAGGCATGTGTTGTAGGGTTTTTTTGCTGTTTGTTTCTTTGTTTTATGGAAGCTACACTTCCCATGTTGACAGGATTTATTCTCATCATTAGAATATATTTAGTTTTTCTTTCTGACCTTTGCTTTTTCTCATTTACATTCTTCTCTCTTCCTTTTCTCCCATGTGCTCTTTCCCTCTCTATGCTAGCTTCTCTTAAACACTTGATCCACGGGGCGCCTGGGTGGCTCAGTGGATTAAAGCCTCTGCCTTTGGCTCAGGCCATGATCCCGGGGTCCTGGGATCGGGGTCCTGGGATCGAGCCCCACATTGGGCTCTCTGCTCCGCAGGGAGCCTGCTTCCTCCTCTCTCTCTCTGCCTGCCTCTCTGCCTACTTGTGATCTCTGTCTGTCAAATAAATAAATAAAATCTTTAAAAAAAGAAAAAAAAAAAAAAAACACTTGATCCATAACCAGGGATCGGAGTTCCAACATAAGTGGTGTTTTTGTTAAGAACTTATTTGGTCAGTTGGATCCTGATGTTATTATGGAGCAGGTATTTATTAGAAGTTGAAAAATATGAAGCAGACTTTAAAAAAAAGAGACCAATGTCATGCTCATATTAAAAGACTGTCATTCCACTCTAAAAACATCTGAAGATTTATAATCTCTGTGCCCAGTGTCTGAACTCAGACATATAGGCACACAGGTGACACACTTCATTGGACTGCCCTTCAACTTTCTCCAAAATTGTAATGCCAAATTCCCACTGGCTTAGTATGTCTTAAAACTGTTTGTTTCCTCAACTCTTTGCTTCATTACCTTAATTTTTCTCAGTACCCTAGCTACCTTTATGTACACTCTGTCTTTACTATTTTGATTTTCCAAAAACAAGTCTATTTTCATTAGCAAGAAAGCAGCCCAAAACAAACATCTTTAAATAAGTTGAAGAAATTAGTCAACTTAGATAAAATACTTCAAGCTGAAGTTCAATAGTAAATGCTGTCTGCATCTATCCAAGCATGCGGTCATATTTTACCCCTCTCTTTATTTTGTATTTTATTTATAGATATTTCCATTAAGGGACTGACCTGTTCTTCACTCTATAGCATTTTAAAATTTTACAGCCTTATTATTTTTCATGAAGATCTGTAGTTTGGATTCACTATTTACCACAAAAAAAAGATGACTTTTGCTCCTAAACTCATTATTTGTCCTTATTACAATTATAGAACTCTGAAATAGTTTCAGTCAGAGTTAGTTGTTTCTTACTTTTATTTTTAAAAGCAGAAATCTCAGCAGATGCCTTCACTATTCTTTTCACTTAAAATACAACTAAAAGATCTTATTTCAGTCTTATTCTGTAATGGCACAGTTCACTGAATTCCAAACAAAACTTAAGATATTTCCACTAAAAGTCAATTCATAACTAAGCAATAAAAAATTTACTCCAGGATGACACATGCATTATAAGGCTATTTCAAAAACCTAAATATGTAGAAAAATCTACTTTGCTTTTTAAAGCAGGGAAAAGTCATAACAGCTTTCTAAATTCAAAATCCAGAAGTAGTTGTGATTTTTTATGAAATTAATGCTAACTATTAATCTTATCAGTAGCTTGAGGCCCTAATATAATTTTTTAATCTCAACTTTACTACTATATTTAGAAATATTTTCTAGACATTTCTAGGTTTTGATACTTCTCTCTATATAAGCTCCAGAAAGATTTTTCAGACTTTATCGCAGAGGAAAAAATTATTTTTCCTACTACCCTTCTAAGTTCTCTGGCTGGGGCTCTTTAAATTAGGCTGACAAAAGGCAGAGTCACAAGAGAAAAGCATACAAATATATTTATACTAACATATAATGTTATATATTTAATATAATATTTAATATGGTTTTCATGACATGGAAGCCTTCAAAAGGAAATGAGGACCTAAAGAAGAAGTTAAACCTGATCATTTTTATACTCGGTTTGATGAAGAGTGAAAAGTTGTAGGAAAATGTGACAGGGCAAAGGGATATGAATTAGAGGTAGTAAACTGGGAGAAACTTAGCAAGGCCTGTGCATCTGGAGTCCTCTCAGTCTTCAGAGATACAGATGTTCCCTTCCTCCAGGTGAAAGGAAGGCACCTCTCACACAAGGGTCTTCTGATCGACTTGGGAGGAAGATCAGAAAGTCCTTTCTGTACATGCTGTCTCTCAAATTCTGTCAGCTTAAAATATTCAGTATCCCAAGGTGCCATATTTGGGGATAGGATGTTCTAAACCTCAGCAATGTGAAGTTGGATGTGCCTAAAGATTAAATAACATAAGAGGCATTAGCTCAAGCAGAGTCCCAAAGGAGATACAGTGGAGTATCAGTCACTTGACTAACAAACTATAAAAAGATTAATACAGGTAACTTCTTAGAACTTATTATATCTTGGGCCCCAAATCTACTACAGAAATTTAAAGTACATATCAACCCAAAAGATTGATAAGGCCCACCAACTAGATTTTTATATGGTGTTTAAAATTATTACCCAACCAAGCCCTTCACATATAGCAAAGTAGCCTTCACACTGCACAGAGCAAGTGGGGTGGGAAAGGGCTGTCACAGACACTACGATACGAATCACATGCTCCGTAGTTGTGCAAGGCAATGGTCTTCTACCCAACCCTCTATGAAGTTTTATTTTTTAATAATAATAAAAATCAAAAGCACAATTTTAAGACAGTGTTATGCTTTACCCAGAAGGTCTTTCCTGTAACTCATCAGTGTAATTATTGAAAAGATCTTATCACGATAAGAAAATAAGAATGTGAGGTAAATAAAACTGCTACTAATTTCCTTAATTTATAAAATGTTAAATACCACAGACTCCTTCCTTTATTAAAAAAAAATTAAGATTTTGTAAGCAAAGCAACATTTAAAAGATTTTATTTATTTATTTGACATAGAGAGACACAGGAAGAGAGGGAACACAAGCAGGGGGAGTGGGAGAGGAAGAAGAAGGCTTCCCACTGAGCAGGGAGACCAACATGGGGCTCAATCCCAGGACACTGGGATCATGACCTGAGCAGAAGGCAGATGCTTAACAACTGAGCCACGCAGGCGCCCCACAAAACCTCATTTTAAATACAGAGAGATTTTAACAGGAATTCAAGATATTATGTTACTCAAAGATACTTAAAGAAAATAAGTTAAATCACAGAGAAGTAAAAATAAGTTAATTGGATTAATATTTTCCTGGTAATACTTATTTTGTCTCTATCATGGAACTATTAGCTTCTGAAGGAGAGACATAAGGTCATGTTTAACTTTGCTCCCCTAGTATTTAGCTTCTGGCAAAACAAGGCACTGAAAAACAGTTGAATGCATGAATGGAACAAAAACAAACCAAAGTTACCTGATTACCATATGAAAAACAGGATGTAGAAAATGTTTCAAATATGTGTTTAGGGGCACCTGCTGGCTCAGCTGGTTAAGCATCTGACTCTTGATTTCAGCTCAGGCCATGATCTCAGGGTTGTGAGACTGAGCCCCATGTTGGGCTCCACACTGGGAATGGAGTCTGTTTAAGATTCTCTCTCTTCGGGGCGCCTGGGTGGCTCAGTGGGTTAAGCCTCTGCCTTCAGCTCAGGTCATGATCCCAGGTTCCTGGAATCGAGCCCCACATCGGGCTCTCTGCTCACCAGGGAGCCTGCTTCCCTCTTTCTCTCTCTGCCTGCCTCTCTGCCTACTTGTGATATCTGTGTAGAATAAATAAATAAAATATTAAAAAAAAAAAAGATTCTCTCTCTTCTTCGCCCTCTGTCCCTCCCCCTAAAAATAATAAACAAACAAAGATGGACTTCGATCCCATGTTGTGTGTGGCCAGTTAATAAAGTATCAAGAAGAAAATAAAGAAAACAGGAAGGGGCGCCTGGGTAGCTCAGTGGGTTAAGCCTCTGCCTTCAGCTCAGGTCATGATCTCAGGGTCCTGGGATCAAGCCCTGCATAAGGCTCTCTGCTCAGCAGGGAGCCTGCTTCCCCTTCCCTCTCTGCCTACTTGTGATTTCTCTCTCTGTCAAATAAATAAAATCTTAAAAAAAAAAAAAAAAACAGGAAGGATGTTAGATAGGGGAAAAGTGAGGAAGGATAAGAGACAAACAGGGAAACAGAGGCACAGCAGAAGAGACAAGACAGTGGAAGGCAAAGTAGGTTGGAAACAGGAGAAAAACAGACTGGAAATACACAAGATGGAAGAGAAATAGAAGAGGTGGCAGAGAATAAGGGCAAAACCCGATAGACAAAGGTAGGTTCGGATGTAAAGTTTTATAAACGCCATCCCGCCATCTGCAGTTCACCTGGGCCTGCATTTCAGCTTAATCTCCTTACTCATCTTTGAAATGTGAATGAGCTCGCTAATTACTTTTTACAGTTTTGAAAAAAAAATTTTTTTTTCTTTCTTAATTTCCCTAGTCATAGTGACAGTGACCAGGACTCAAACATTCCTCAGGTGCTTAAAATTCAGGCCGGGGGGGCGCCTGGGGTGGCTCAGTGGGTTAAAGCCTCTGCCTTCGGCTCAGGTCATGATCCCAGGGTCCTGGGGTTGAGCCCCCCCCCCCCCCCCCCCCCCGCATCTGGCTGTCTGCTCAGCAGGGAGCCTGCTTCTCCCTCTCTCTGCCTGCCTCTCCGCCTACTTGGGATCTCAGTCTGTCAGGTAAATAAATACAATCTTTAAAAAAAAAAATTCAGGACAGGGAGTATTGTTCCCTTCTGCTCTATCCTGGGAATGTTTACTCATCTAAATGTAAGGAAATCTTTTCACAAAGTGAAGAATGCTTCTGTGATATAAATAAATGCCATATAACGTCATTATTATTTAAGCAGAAAATGTTTAACAGTACAGAACACAATATAGGGTACATGGTAAAGAATCAAAATGACACTTCTTTTCAAGTATGGGATAATGCTAAACAAGTTCATAAAAGAAGGTATTTTGAAGATAAACCATAAGTGACTCTTAATCTCACAAAACAAACTGAGGGTTGCTGGGGGGAGGGGGGTTGGGAGGGGGGTGGGGTTATTATGGACATTGGGGAGGGTATGTGCTATGGTGAGTGCGGTGAAGTGTGTAAACCTGGCGATTGACAGACCTGTACCCCTGGGGAAAAAAAATATATGTTTATAAAAAATAAAATTAAAAAAAATAAAAAAGAAGGTATTTTGAAATGTGGTGTTCTGATGTTCAATTAACCACATGTATTTCCAGCTTTTGTAATACCATTTTTATCGACTCTGCCTTGACTCAATTAACAATATCTGTCTTGAATATCCCAAATTAAAGAACAGCTCTCAAAACCCCAGCAACTGTAAATAGTGATTATTCTGGCTGAGGACCATTGATCAACGCAGATCTCTCTGAAAATGCTTTTTTCTTTCACTGCATCCCTGGGCTTTGTTTTCTTTGAAAAGACCTGAAGTAATTAAAAAAAAAAACAAAAAAACCCTCATCATCATGGCTGTAATCAGTGAGACATATTAGAAACCCGAAGCCCAAACCTCTGGTAATACCAGAAACAACAGACTATTCAGAAAGAACTTTCAAGGGATAGAGCATGCTTCAGAAGGAAATGGGATTGAAAAAATAATCCACGTTACCACCTGCTATCCCAGAAAAATGTAATGGAAAGTAGCCAAGACACCCTCCCCTGCCAAAAAAGTCTATATGCCTTCTTCCTTCCTGCTATCTTCTCTGTCCTTCCTTATTTTTTCTTTTCTACTTTTTCTATGATATAACTAAACATACAAGTAGCTTTACAGATACAGATACACTTCACTTTGTACAACAAAATGGCTCCTCATGTGTGTGAACCTATTATTTTTATAACAACTTGATCCCCTTCTTATTGATTTGCCATTTGTGAGTTCAGTTTCACTCCTGATTGACCATTAATTTTGGATTTAGGATTCTCTTCCTCTTAAATCCTTGGGGAGGTCACCATTTAAATAAATTTTCTGGTGACTGCCTACTGAATGCAAATACGTCCCTTTGAGTGTTGGGACTTTATATAATCAGCCCCCATAAAAATGCACATGAGGAATCAGACCTCCACAATGAAGCTGGAGTAGCAGTAGAAAAACAATGTGACATTGTCTATACTGGACTATCTTTTCATAAAATGTCTCCCTCTAAAACTGATACACCCTAATCATAACAGCAAGTGCAATAAACATTCTGGATAATGGATGTAGCTATGGGAAAGCCAGAGACTAATTTGAGAAGATTAATAATTGTCAGAGAAAAACAAAAGAAGCCAAGCAAAGGAATCTTGAAGAAGAAAGGGGTGCTGGGACAGGATCTGCAATCTAGGAAAAGAAGAAGCCAGACAAGCAACTGGCACAATTCTTCAAGATCATAAGGTGGGAAGGGATAAGCAAATGAGTTAAACTACAAGGCAAAGAGCTGAATAAATATTTCTTTTCAAAAAATGGCATGAAGGTGATGAGAGAAAGGAAAAGGTTTCAGGTTTTTCTTATAATTAACTTACCTAGACTTATGTGGACTTTATAAATTTTAAAATTTGATTAGCCATGGGCAGCTCAGTTGGTTAAGCATCTGACTCTTGGATTTGGCTCAGGCCATGATCTCAGAAGTGTGGGACTGAGCCCCGGGTTGGGCTCCATAGTGAGCAAGGAATATGCTTGAGATTCTCTCCCTCTCCCTCTCCCTGTGCCCCCCACCACCACCATTCGCATGTGCGCTCTCTCTGTCTCTCTCTCTTTCTCAAATAAATAAATAAAAGATTTCAGAAAAATAAAATAAAATTTGATTAGCAAAAATAAGTGGGTTTTTGGTCATTTGTTTGCATTCAGAAATGCGTTTTGATTCACAGCAAAATGCTCTGGAACAAGAAAATGGAGGCCCCGTCTTATGACGAGAAAATAGGTGCCTATGACGAGAAAATAGGTGCCTAAAGGAGAATCTGGGAATGAGTCAGCTGTTACACAGCTTTGGTTCCCATTAAGCTCCTCTGTAACATGAAAAGATGCCATGCAAGGTTCCTGTTCTCTCATACTGAGAAGTAGCCAAGGATTATAAAACATTATGATGGTTTTACTTGCCTAATACAATCCTTGTGAAGAGCTTTTACAAGTACATATTGTGTGTATATGTGTGTGCATGTGTGATACACTGTATTTTTTCAGAGTAATATTTACACATTCAAATGAATTAAGTTAATATGTTTATTGCTATTGATTCATGTATCAAGAACAATAAATCTACATGACATTTAAAGAAAAAATTTTAAAAGACTTAGGAAAAGAAGGATGAGGGTGGCATTTTATAATTGATCACAGCATGAAAATAAAGATCTCATTTTTCAAAAAAAAAGTCTGTGCAGAGAAAGTCATGATAGAGTCTCTAGGATATGAAAATAACTAACAGCAAAACTGATTCTCATATATAGTAACATGCATTTTGACTATTATTTCTTAATTAATCCCTCCTCCATGGGTTTGATAACACTTCTATTCTGTTCAGCAAAGATGAGGTTGTGATCTGAGAAACTAGTCAGATATGGTCATAATCAATGATTGACAATGGGATCTAAGTATCCAACCCTCTGAAAACAAGACAATTTCCTCATGTATTCACTGATTCTAATATAAATAAATTCACTGGTCTTCCTGAAGTAGACCTTCCATAATGGCTAAGCATAATCAATTTAATTCTAGCTTTGAAAAACATGGAATATAATCCCATCCTACCGAGACTCCATTTTAATGTGTTACTTAGACTCCTTTCTGATCAGGTTAGAGTCACACAGAAAACCATAGAAAAAGCCTTTCTATCTCAGCTTGTCAAAAATATTCTGTCTTCTGTATTCATTTATTAGGAGAGAATGACTCTTTTGGGGTTGTCATGGCCTCTACAATATTGGAATTGGGAGAGTCTTATACAAATTAAAATTCAAGAGTCAGTACATTTACATTCCATTAGTTACCTGGTGTATATATCTCATTCAAAGCCAAAATTACTCTCTCTTGTCATTGTCATCTGATGACCTCGCTTCCTATTTTACTAAGAAAACAGAAGCAATGAAAAACTGAACTTCCACACGTTCTCACTATCAAACTGACCTACCTGCATCAATGCCCAAATACTCAGCCTTCCTCCCATGACCATGGATGAACTGTCTGTTCTGGATAGAGGTCACTCCTGCTTACCCAAAGATTTTTGTGCCTACAACTGTCCTATTTCTTTTTTTTTTCTTTTTTCTTTTTTTTAAAGATTTTATTTATTTATTTGACAGAGAAAGAGAGAGAATGAGAGAGGGAACACAAGCATGGAGAGTGGGAAATGGAGAAGCAGGCTTTCTGCAGAGCAGGGAGCCCCATGGGGACTCATTCCCAGGACCCTGGGATCATCCTGGGATCATGACTGGAGCCGAAGGCTGATGCTTAACAACTAAGCCACCCAGGTGCCCCATCTCTCCTTTTTCTTAATCATTAATTTTTCTCAAACATCTATGGGATACTCTTTAACATTAAAACATTCTGCAGTACCACCCATCTAAGAAATTACCTTCCCCTGAGGCACCTGGGTGGCTCAATCGGTTAAGCGTCCAACTCTTGATTTCAGCTTAGGTCATGATCTCAGGGTTGTGAGATCAAGCCTGGCATCAGGCTCTGTGCTCAGCATGGAGTCAGTCTGTCCATCTCCCTCTGCTCCTCCCCCTGTTCACTCTCTTTCTCTCTAATAAATAAATAAAATCTTTTAAAAAATAAAATAAACTACTTTCCAGTATCCTATATATGCTCATTTCTCTGTTCTCTTTGGTAATAAAAAATCCATATTTTTAGAGGAAAGTTTTCACATTTTGCCTACATAATGACTTAGGAATCCAATTTGCTTAATTTATATGATAGAATATTCCCTCTTTCTTACTATGATTCCTACCATTCAGACACAAGCTGAGATCTGATAATCAAGTTTCTTTCTTCAACCAAGCTTCTCTCTCATTTGGCAGTGCCCAAGACATTTCAGTCATAAGTTAAATAACAACACAATAATATTCAAGGCAGCACAGAATCCAGCAACTATTTTTATACTTGTATGATTCCACAACAGCACACCAGAAAAATGTTTTTCTCCACAAATTTTAGCAGATATGTTTTAGGTGACTACTAAGAAACAAAATTTGAGGGGTATGTTTGCATTTGTCCATACTACCATTAGAATGCTATTATCTCTCACCAATATTTTTTAATACAATGTTGAAAATAAATCATCCCAATATAAGCATATATATAAAATATCTACTTTATTTAAATATTAAATATGTTTCATATTAAATATATTTAAGCATAAGAAAAAGAAGATATCCATGAATTAATTTGTCCTTATAAAATATGAACTTTATTTTTATAGGAAAAAGGATTTCTTCATGCAAGCTCACACATTCAGCTAATACTCAATAAAAATAATTGCCTGATCAGAAGAATTAAACAGGAAAGAGAATTATGCTGTTTTCTACTCTTACTAGGATGAACAATTACAATCCTGGCTTCAATGTTTAGAAAAATCTCAAATCATTCAATCAGATGTAAATGCCAATTGAAATTAGATTCTTCGTTTAACCAATAATGTCTTGATAATGAACCACAGAAGGACAATGAGATTGGTTCCTATTGCACACCAAATTTTGTGGTTATTCTTTATTGACTCCAAAAAAGAGATTTCGTGTCAAAATTTGATTACAAATATAAGCAATGTAAAAATGTTCTAAGTATATACATATTTAATGATTATTTGTATACAGGCTATAAAACGTATGTATTTCTAAAAATAGCTTCGGGAGTTGAACTGAATGTACATCCTGGGCTACAAAAATGAAAGAAAGTACCACGTAGAGGCAAACACTGTTGCTGGCATTTGGTCCCTGGATCCGAAACCAGAAAAGCTTGTATGGAATGTAGTCATAGGCCAGTGTAACATATTGGCAAAATGTTGCGTAAACCTTAGCTTTTTTAAATTATTTTTTAATCCCTGCTTATTTGCAAAATTGCCTTTAACAGTCATCGAGTTCAACCAGTTCACTTTGCAAATTAGGAAACTGAAATCCACAATTGTTATAGGATTGTCCTAAGGTTATCCAGGGAAAAATGAAAGAACTGGATGGCACCCAAGTTCCTCACTCTCTCACCAAAGTAATTAATTTCATTCATTCCAGAAAAAGTGCTAGATACAACAGCATAATGTGCAAAACTATTGTTCTACAGTGTTTAAAATAATTTTGAGTTTTGAAAATTATGGTATATCTTTTCTTTATAAGCCACAGAAGCTACAAAGTAAAAGCATGTTTTCATAATACATTTTCTGAACATTTTTCTTTTTAAAAGCATGTCAAATGATTTACATAAAGTCTAATTTATGTCTTGCGAAATGTGTTTATTTGGCAATAAGTCTTTTCAAGATACAGAAATTACAATCTCTTTCCACAAAAGCTTCACTAAATTAGTTACCTGTATCTTTAATGCAACTATTCATTCTTTTGCATTAAAAAATAAGTCCTGAAGAGGGAGATGTAGCTTGGTACCAAGTATAGCCTGAATGTGGCTGATTTTTAAAATCTTATTCTAGCAGGTAGCATCTTACCTGGGCCAGAAGAATATGATAGGATAGAATATTGAAAAAAATATGTTAGAAGAAAAAAAAAAAAAAAGACAAAGATACCCAAAACAAAAATGACTCAGGCCAAGGTTCCAATATCTGAATCACAGGAGTTCCAAAAAGAAAGGAAAAGAAATCATCAAAGAAATAATTCAAGAAATTTACTTTCTGGGGCGCCTGGGTGGCTCAGTGGGTTAAAGCCTCTGCCTTCGGCTCAGATCACGATCTCAGGGTCCTGGGATCGAGCCCCACATCAGGCTTTCTGCTCAGCGGGGAGCCTGCTTCCCTTCCTCTCTCTCTGCCTCTGTCTCTCTGCCTACTTGTGATCTCTGTCTGTCAAATAAATAAATAAAATCTTTAATAAACAAAAAGAAATTTACTTTCAAAGAAGTACCTGAGTTTGCAGAATTAAAAAAGTCTACTACTGAGAGCTCAGCAAAATAGATAAAAATAGCCCTACATCAAGATATACCATCAAGAAATTTCATAATATTGGAGATGAAAAGATTCTATACACTTCTGGGAGCAGGGGAAGCAATTAAAACAGAAAGGATCAAGAGCCATAATGCCTTTATTTCTCAATAGCAACCCTGAAAGCTATACATTCTTCAAAGTAAATGTAGACATCTGTGAAGAGTTGGGGGTGTTAAATAGCATTTATACAGGCTTACACATAAATATGTAAAATAATGATTTCATCAAAATTACTGTATAACTATACTGGGAAAATTGAACAATAGAAAGGAAGTCACTGAGGTTTGTAGGGGAAAGGGACAAAAACAAAAGAGCCAAATCTTCATATTTTGTGGTGTGAGATTAACAGGTAATACCTAAAACTAAAACCAAGAAGTGGCAATATAATGACATTATTTATCATTTACCTGAAGGTAATTAGCAAATAATCAGCTTAACAATGTGAAAATGGTTGCCTGTGTAAAGACCAAATTGGGGGAGACACAGGTATATAGGCAGACTTTTATTTTCATAATAAACCTTGTAGTCCTACTGCAATTTTTAAATACTTGTATAACTTGGTTAAATTTTCAAACCAAAATGTACCACATACACCCCCTAAACATAGTTACATGACAAAATGGGTGTGGATTTCTACAAAAGAATTTCCAGAGTCCCAGAGTGTTTATCAGTATAACTCTCTGGATCTGAATGAGGTACTAGAAGGTTCTCTTCTGGTTGACATGTTCTTTAGGTCGTCCTATGTTTTGGTATGTCCAGAACAGTCCTATTTTAATGTGTTGTGCAGGGTGATTATTAAAATTACCTCTTTTTACTCTCAAAATTATCCCAAATAGACAAAATTATTTGGTCAGCTGAATATTACTCTCACACCTCTGTATATTTGCACCTGCTATTGTCCTCACTTGACTTCCCTCCCTAAATGTGCTCCATCACATTTCCATTCAAGTGTTATTCATCAATATTTCCTTGAACTACAGACTTCTCCTCCCATCCCTCATTGCACCACATATACAACTTCAGTGTAACAAGATTCTCACTATATTGCAGCTGTTTACATTTTTGCAAGAACATGAGTTCCTGCTAGCAGAGATCATTGGCTCTCTGTCTTCAACTGTCCAGCACTGAAGATAGGAGTTACAAACAGGAACCCACACAATTCTCACTGAGTGAATGAATTTGCCACATTATATAAAACCTAATTGTTAGATATTGTATTCTTGAAAGTCCTATCATTATGAAGGATAGTGACAATTCAGCTCTGATAAGATTGAACCCAACCATTTAAAAAAAAAAAAAAGTGCAGGCATAATTCCACTCCCATGTTCAAACTACAGAATGATAATTTGAGATTACAAAATTGTAAGATGAGTTTGAATATCTCTACTATTACTTAAGTTCAAACATAACATATTGCATGTCTATTTCAACAGCTATTGTGAATAAATTCACAAATTATTTTAGCATTATAGTCAGATGAATATAACAAGCAAATAATTAGATGTTTTCAAGTTAATAATGAAATGTATGAATGTCTTTACAAATCTTTCCCTATAAACTGAACTCACATTTTTACCTTGCCCAGTTTCACATGAGAATGAATTAATTCATAAGGAGAGTTGAGCTAAAATGACTGAAGATAATACATAAAACAGTCCTTTTTTAAATTCTAAGTTACTATCTTTATTGGACTAATCACACATATTCTCAAAGTTTTATGCCCATAAGAATCATATGGAGACGTTGGAAAAAAAAGTTCCCAGGACTCAATGGGACCCACAAAACTGTATTTTAAAAAGTCATGAGGCAGGTTCAGGATGGCAGTGTAGGGAGACCCTGAACTCACTTCTTCCTATAGACACACCAAATCTACAGCTACATATACAACAACTCTGAAAAAGACCTGAAAACTAGCTGAACAGATCTTCCACAACAAAGGATAAAAAAGCCAAACTGATATGGGTAAGAGAGGCAGAGACATAGTCTTGCAGGAACCACACCCCTAAACAGCAGGCCACAAGCAGATGGGATCTCACAAACACCTCACACATCCCTGAAGTAATGGGTTCAAGCCCCACCTCAGTTATCCCAGCCCTTGGGATCTTCACTTGAGAGAGGAGCCTGCCAAACATCCGCTTTGAAACCAAGTACTACATCCAGGATACCCAATGAAATTCTTGGGATGCCTGGGTGTCTCAGTAAGTTAAGCGTCTGCCTTTGGCTCAGGTCATGATCTCAGGGTCCTGGGATTGAGCCCTGCATTGGGCGCCATGCTCAGCAGGGAACCTGCTTCTCCCTATGCGTGCCACTCCCTCTGCTTGTGTTCTCTCTCTCTAACAAATAAATAAATAAAATCTTTAAAAGAAAAAAAAGGAGGGCGGATGAAACTCTTGAAGGGGTCATACACAGACTCACTCACCCTGGGATCCTAGTGCAAAAGCATCGGGTTGAAACACATCTAGACCATAAGTGAAGGAGATTCATTGGCTAATCTTAAAGCATCTGCCAAAGGGGCAGTGGTCTATTGGAACTCTCTCTGGGGACAGAGGTGCTAGAAGTATGATTTGTGCATTCTCCTTCAACCTCAATAGTGCTGGCCCTGGCAGTCACCATTTTTGTACCTTCTAATCTCTCTCTACCTCATTAGCACTACTTGCCAGCCCCCTACACTCTCCTGTGACCCTGCCCTGCTAAACCTGATTGGCAGGCTTGTCCTGGCCAATGTTTCCCCACAATTATGCCCTGCTAAACCTGGCAGGTGGGTAACCCCAACCCAGTGCTACCCCCACAGTCCTGCCAAAGCCAGCAATGGCATCCAGACCACACAGAGGATTCCCCTTGAATGCCTGGAACTTGTGGCCAGTGGGTCTTATGCTTCTGGGCCCCACAGAGATGAAACATCAGAGATAGTTCTTGGCAGGCTATCTCCTAGAGGTAACTGTACAGACAGCATACTGAAACATACCAGTCTTCCTGTGACCATTCCTTCAAGACTGAAAAAGATATGTTTCACCTAATACATAAAAATTAAAAAGGGTCAAGGCTCCTAGATGGTTGTCCATTAAGTGGCCAACTCTTGATTTCACCTCAGGTCATGATCTCAGTGTCTGGGATCAAGCCCTGCATTGGGCTCTGTGCTCAGCTTGACATTCTCTTTCTCTCCCTCTCTGACCCTACCCCTGCTCACACACTTTCTCTCTCTCTCTAAAATAAATAAAATCTTTTTAAAAAAGGAAACAGAGTTAAGCAAACTGAAGAAACATAGGAGTGCGTTTCAAACAAAAGAACAAGATAAAACCCCAGGAAAAAACCTTACAGAAACCAAGACAAGTAAAGTACCTGATTAAGAGGTCATAAAGATGCTTACCAATCTTGGAAGAAGAATGGATGAACACAGAGAACTTCAAGTAAGTGATGGAAAACAGAAGAAAGTGCCAAACAAAAGTTGCAGAGCTGCGGAATACAATAACTGGAGTCAAAAATACACAAGAGTGGGTCAAGAGCAAACCAGATGAAGCAGAAGGAAGGACCACTGACATGGAAAACAGGGCGGTAGTACTCACCCAAGGAGAGCAGCAAAAAGAAAAAAGAATTTGAAAAGGTAAAAACAGCTTATGGAACCTACAGGACATCAAATGGAACAACATTCTTCTCATAGTGGTCCTGGAAGGAAAAGAAAGGGAAAGAAAACCTATCTGAAGAAATAGAGGCTGAAAACTTCCTTATCCTAGTGAAGGAAACAAACATCCAGATCCAGGAAGTTCAGAAATATATAACTACGAGGAACCTGAAGAGATCCATACCAAGACACATTATAATTAAAATGTTAATTAATTTTAATGAAATAAAAGTAAAAGACAAAAAGAGAATCCTAGAAGCAGCAAGAGAAAAATAACTTGTCACATATAAGGGAAACCACACACATGCAAAGATGATATTCGCAAATGACAATGCAAACGGCTGATATCCAAGATCTACAAAAAACTCCTCAAACGCAACACTCAAAAAACAGATAATCATGTCAAAAAATGGGCAGAAGACATGAACAGACACTTCTCCAATGAAGACATACAAATGGCTAACAGACACATGAAAAAATGTTCATCATCATTAGCCATCAGGGAGATTCAAATCAAAACCCACATAGAGATACTACCTTACACCAGTTAGAATGACCAAAATTGACAAGACAGGAAACAACAAGTGTTGGAGAGGATGTGGAGAAAGGGAAACCCTCTTACACTGTTGGTGAGAATGCAAGTTGGCGCAGCCACTTTGGAAAACAGCATGGAGATTCCTTAAGAAATTAAAAATAGAGCTACGCTGTGACCCTGTAATTACACTACTGGGTATTTACCCCAAAGATACAGGTGTAGTGAAAAGAAGAGCCATCTGTACCCCAATTTTCATAGCAGCAATGGCCATAGTCGCCAAACAGTGGAAAGAACCAAGATGTCCTTCAACAGATGAACGCATAAAGAAGATATGGTTCATATATACAATGGAGTATTATGCCTCCATCAGAAAGGATGAATACCCAACTTTTGTATGAACATTAATGGGACTGGAAGAGATTATGCTGAGTGAAATAAGTCAAGCAGAGAGTCAATTATCATAGGGTTTCACTTACTTGTGAAGCATAAGGAATAACCTGGAGGACATTAGGAGAAGGAAAGGAAAAGTGAATTGTGGCAAGTAGGAGGGGGAGATGAACCCTGAGAGACTGTGGACTCTGAGAAACAAACTGAGGGTTTTGGAGGGTAGGGGATGGAGGTTTGTGAGCCTGGTGGTAGATATTAAGGAGGGCACGTAATGCATGGAGTACTGGGTGTGGTACATAAACAATGAATTTTGGAACACACACACACAAAATTAATTTAATTTTTAAAAATTTAATTTAATTTAATTTAAACATTAAAGAAATAAGTAAATCTTTAAAATAAAGAAATAAGTAAAAATGTCAAGTGTGACATCAAAAACATAAAACATATGTAGCCTGTAATGTAGTAGTAGTAAGTATGTAAAAATGTAGTAGTAAAACTATAGAGTTTTAGAATGCATTCAAACTTATTTGGCTATCAACTTAAAATAGACTGGTATAGATACAGATAGATTGATATGTGTAAGCCTCATTGCAGCCACAAAGCAAAAACCAATAGCTAATACACAAAAGATAATAAACAAACTGAGTGTTTTGAGGTAAAGTGGTGGGGGAATGGGTGAGCCTGGTGGTGGGAATTAAAGAGGGCATGTATTGCATGGAGCACTGGGTGTGGTACATAAACAATGAATCTTGGAACACTGAAAAAAATAAAAGAAAATTAAGATGTTAAAAAAAAAAGATAATAAGAAGGGAATCTAAATATAACACTATGGAAAGTCATCAAACCACAAGGGAGGAGAGCAAGAAAAGAAGAAAGGAACAGAAAGAAACTATAAAACAGCCAGAAATCAATTAACAAAGACAACAAGTACATATCTACCTATAATTAACATAAATTCTCTAACAAAAAGACAGAGTGGCTGAATGGATTACAAACAAACAAACAAACAAACAAAAAAAAAAAGACCCTTCTATTTTCTGCCTACAAGTGACTAGCCTCAGATATAAGGACATACACATACTGAAACTAAAAGAAAAGAAAAGAAAAGGGTATTTTATGCAAATGGAAACCAAAAGAAACCTGGGCTAGCTCTGCTTATAGCAGACAAATAAACTTTAAAACAAAGAATGAAATAAAAGAAAAGAAAGGGCATTACATAAGATAACGGGATAAATCTGGCAAGAATATATAACATTTATAAATATGTATATGCTCAACATAGGAGCACCTAAATATGTAAAGCAAATATTAACAGACCTATGGGAGAAATTGAAGACAATAATGAGAGGGGAATTTAATACTCCACTATACACAGAATATTCCATTTAAAAGCAACAAAAGACACATTCTTCTCAAGTACATATGAGTATTCTCTAGGATAGATCATAATTTAGCTGCAAAACAAGACTCAATAAATGTAAGAAGATGAAGTCATATAAAATGTTTTTTCAGACCACAATGACATAAAACTAGAAATTAAACACAAAAAGAAACCTGAAAAAAGTCACAAATATATGGAGAACCAACATGCTACTGAACAAATGACTCAACAAAGAAATCAAAGGAGATATAAAAAAATACCTTGAGACACATGAAGATTATAATACAATATACCAAAACCTATGGGGTATAACAAAAGTAGTTCTCGGAGGAAAATTCATAGTAAGTTAGGCAACCCTCAAGAGACAAGGAAAAACCTCAAATAATCAAACATTACACCTAAATAGCTAGAAAAAGAGGGGAAAAAAATGATGCCTCAGTTAGTACATGGAAGGAAATAAAGCTCAGAACAAAAATCAATGAAATAAAGACTAAAAAGACAATAGAAAAAATAAAGAAACGAAGAACTGGTCCTTTGAAAAAAAATTTAATTGATAAATATTTAACTAGACTCACCTTAAAAAAGAGAGAGAAGGCTCAAATAAATAACATCAGAAATTAAAGAGGGTAAGTTACAACTGATACTAAAGAAATACCAAAAAAGTCACAAAGGACTATTATGAAAAATTATATGCCAACAAATTGAACAACCAAAAAAATAGGTAAATTCCTAGAAACAGAATATTTTAAGACTGAATCATGAAGAAATAGAAAATCTGAATAGACCAATTACTAGCAAGGAGATGAATCAGTAATCAAAAACCTCCCAACAAATTCCAGGACCAGAGGCTTCATCAGCTTCACTTTGAATTCTACCAAATATTCAAAGAAATTTTCTTTTTCTTAAGATTTTATTTATTTATTTGAGAGAGACAAAGAGAGAGAGACAGAGCACAGGGAGGATGGGAGGGCAGAGGGAGAACCAGCAGCAGACTACCCGCTAAGCAGGGAGCCCAACATGGGGCTCAATCCCAGGACCCTGGGATCATGACTTATGCTGAAGGCAGATTCTTAACTGACTGAGCCATCCAGGTGACCCACAAAGAAGTTTCAATATCTATCCTCCTCAAACTCTTACAAAAAAAGTTGAATATATAAAAATGCTTCCAAAAGCATTTTACAAGGCCAGCATGAACCTGGTACCAAAATCAAACAAGAACACCACAAAAAAGAGAATTACAGGCCAATACCTCTGATGAACACAAATGCAAAAATCCTCAATAAAATACCAGCAGCCCAGGAGCATCTGGGTGGCTCGGATGGTTAAGCGTCTGCCTTCAGCTCAGGTCACGATCCCAGAGTGACAAGATCAAGCCCCACATCTGGCTCTGTGAAGAGCCTGCTTCTTCCCCTACCCCTCATCTCACTTGTTCTCTCTCTCACCCTTGCTCTCTCTCTCAAATAAAAATGGAATATATATATATATATACACATATATATACATATATATGTATATATATATATACACACACATACATACACATATATGTGTGTGGGGGGTGTATATATTAGCAGCCCAAATTCAACACCACAGTAAGAAGATCATACACCATGGTCAAGTGGGATTTGTTTCAGGCATGAAAGGACAGCTCAGTATCTGCAAATCAGTCAACATGATTTATACCACGTTAACAAAAGATAAAAATCATATGACATCACAGTAGACATGTGAAAAGAACGTGACTAAATTCAACACCTATTTATGATAAAAACTCTCAACAAAGTGGGTATAAAGGGAATGTACCTCAACATAATAAAGATCATATATGACAAGCTTACATCTAACATACTGAACAGTGAAAAGCTAAAAATTTTTTCTCTAAGATCAAGAACAGGACAAGGATTTCCAACTTTTGTCACTTTTATTCAACACAGTATAGAAAATCCTAGCCAGGACAATTACACAAGAAAAAGAAATTTAAAGTATCCAAATTGGAAAGGAAAAAGTAAAACTGAAACTATTTGCAAACAACATGATTTTACATAGAGAAGACTCTATAAAGACTCCACACACATAAACACACACACACACACACACAAAACCCTGTAAGAACACAAATTCAGTAAAGTTACAGGATACAAAATCAACATACAAATATCTGTAGATTTTATACACTAACAACAAACTATCACAGAAGTTAAGAAAACAATCCCATTTACAGTTGCCTCGAAAAGAATAAAATACCTAGGAATAAGTTTAATCAAGAACGTGAAAGACCTGTACACTAAAAACCTATAAGACACTAATGAAAGAAATTGAAGAATACACAAATAAGTGGAAAAATATTCTGTGCTCATGGATTTAAAAATTAATATTATTAAAAGGTCCATATTATCCAAAGCAATCTATAGAGTCAATGAAATCTATTCAAAATCCCAATGGCATTTTTCAAAAATATAGAACAATCCTAAAATTTCTATGGAACCACAAAAGAACCCAAATAGCCAAAGAAATCTTGAGAAAGAAGAACAAAGCAAAATCATACTCCTTGATTTCAAACTATATTACAAAGCTACAGTAACCAAAATAGTATGGTATTGGCATAAAGATAGACACATAGATCAATAGGACAAAACAGAAAGTCCAAAAATAAACTTTTGCATGTATGGCCAATTTATATATGACAAAGGAGTAAAGAATATATAATGGAGATAGGAGAGTCTTCAGTACAGTATTGGGAGAACTGGACTGCCTTATGCAAAAGAATAAAACTGGACCACTATCCTACACTATACAAAGATTAACTCAAAATGGATTAGAAGACTTGTATTAAGACCTGAAACCATAAAATTCCTACAAGAAAAAACAGGCAATTATCTCCTTGTCATTGCTCTTCGCAAAAAAATTTTTTTGGATCTGACTCTAAGGTAATGTCAACAAAAGCAATAATAAACAAAAATGTGCTTACATCAAACTAAAACCTCTGCCACAACAGAGGAAACCATCAACAAAATAAAAGGGCAACCTACTGAATGGAAGAAAATATTTGCAAATCATATTATCTTACAAGGAGTTACTATCCAAAATATATAAAGAACTCATACAATCCAATTAAAAAATGAGCAGAGGATCTGAATAAACATTTCTCCATACAAATGGCAAAGAGGTACCTGAAAAGATGCTTGACATCACTAACATCAGGGAAATGCAAATCAAAATCACAATGAGTTATCATGCTAACATCTATCAGAATGGTTGCTATCAAAAAGACAAGAAATAACAAGTATTGGTAAGGATATAGAGAAAAGGGAACCCTCATTCACTATTGGTGGGAATGTGAATTTGTGTGGTCACTGTGGAAAACAGTATGGAAATTACTCAAAAAACCACCACATGATCCAGCAATTCTACTTCTGGTTATTTATCTAAAGAAAAATGAAAACACTAATTCAAAAACATACACGCATCCCTACGTTCATTGTAGTATTATTCACAATAACCAAGAGATGGAAACAACCAGTGTCTGTTGATGGATGAATGGATGAAGACATAATCTCTCTCTCTCTCTGTCTCTCTCTCTCTCTGTCTCTCTCTCTCTCTCTCTCTCTCTCACACACACACACACACACACACACACACACACACACAGGAATACTATTCATCCATTACAAATCAAATCTTCGGGGCGCCTGGGTGGCTCAGTGGGTTAAAGCCTCTGCCTTCGGCTCAGGTCATGATCCCAGAATCCTGGGATCGAGCCCCGCGTCGGGCTCTCCGCTCAGAGGGGAGCCTGCTTCCTCCTCTCTCTCTCTCTGCCTGCCTCTCAGCCTATCTCTATCTGTCAAATAAATAAATAAAATCTTTAAAAATAAAAAAATTAAAAAATTAAAAATAAAAAACAAAATAAAATCTTCATTTGCAACAACATGGATAGAATTTGAGAGTATACTGAGTGAAACAACTAAGAGAAAAAGACAAACACCATATGATTTCACTTATATGTGGAATCTAAAAAAACAAAACAAAACTGAAAGATGAAGAGAACAGATTGATGGTTGCCAGATAGGAAAGGGATAAGAGGTGGAGTATGTGGGGGAGAAAAGGGTTAAAGGGTGCAAACTTACAGTCATAAATACACAAATCATAGAGATGTAATGTACAGCTTGATGATTATAGTCAATAATACCATATGTATATTATGTAACTTTATAGAGTGACAAGGGAAACTAGACTTACTGTGGTGATCATTTCACAGGGTATACCAATACTGAATTATTGTCATATACCTGAAAGTAATATAATGTTATATGTCAATTATGCCTCAATTCAAAATTTTTTTTAAAAAATCACACCACCCAACTGATTTTCAAGCAGATGACTTTGGGACTGAACTGTGAGAAATCTTGGAAGTTAATAGGGCACCTTAAAAGTAAACATATGGCTCCAGGTCCACTATAAACAATTATTATTTATTACCAAGTTCCCAGTAATCTATGTTATAGAGATAAATAGAGGAACAAAGGATACTACTATTAAGTCCAAAACTGATAAACCTGAGATTTTATCCCATTATAAATATATCTCAAGTATATAGGTATGCATTTTTATTTTATATATATATATAATACCTCAGGTATAACCATATATTTATTATATATTGTAAGTATTACTTAGATATTGTATCTTTTCATATACATTATACATCATTTCAACCTATTATTATCCTCAGGTATAAATATGTATATTTGTGTGTGTGTATATGTATATATTCATATTATATGTATATAATAAAAATGAAAAGGCATGACTAAATTCAACATCCATTTATGATAATAACTCTCAAAAAATGGGCATAATATATATACACACATACATATAAAAACTCAAAGACATAAATAATATATACATGTACACATATACAGATACACACACACACAAAATATCACATATATATCTTAGAAGGATAATAACAGGTTGAATTATCTGCAAATCCAGTAGAATAAAGACTTAGATGTAAAACTAAGTTGCTTAAGGAAAATTTTTTAATTTAGCTGTCTTTGCATGACTGTGAAAGAACTATGAGTACATGGTTTCATATTCACCCCACATACAGCTATGATACTATATATGAAGCTAAAGAAATGCCTTCTTTAAAAATTGAAACCTAGGGGTGCCTGGATGGCTCAGTTGTTAAGCATCTGCCTTTGGCTCAGGTCATGATCTCAGGGTCCTGGGATTGAGCCCCACTTCTGAGCTCCCTGCTCAGAAGCTCTCTGCTTCTCCCTCTCCCTCTGCCAGCTGCTCACCCTGCTTGTGCTCACTCTCCCTCTGTCAACTAAATAAATAAAATCTTTTAAAAAATAAATAATTAAATAAATAAATATTGGAACCTATGTAGGGAACAAAGGCTCTCAGAGTGAGAAATGTGCCCTACACAGGTCCTCCTCATCTTTCAGTTCAGGGTGGGGTAGTAGTACCCAAGCTGACTGTTTCTTCTCTTGTCAGGGAGACATGATCTGCCCACATGCACACAATTGTGCCAATGCTATTAGAGGCACAGAAGCTAATAATGGCAGAGGAAACTCATGCTCACGGACTTTAATAATCAACCTCCTCCTTACAATAATAAATGTGAACAACTGAGAATTTCCAGTTACATTTAAAACCAACAACAAAAAAGAAAAAGGCCAAAATGAGTAGAGGACAACTGATTCTGGAGAGAACAAATAATTTCGGTAAAAGAAGAGGACTTCAAAATCATTCTCATTAATATTATAAGAAAGACTTAAGAATATATCCATTTACAAAGCAGAATAAGCTAATATACAAAAAGGGAATAACAAAATAAGAATCCAGAAAAAATAAGGATACAGTTATCAAAATTAAGGGAAAAATTAAAAGGAAAATTAAGGGAAAAAATTAGTTGAGTTGGAAGAAAAAAAAAGAAGTCTCCCCAAATGTAAAGCAATAAAACCTAGAGATGAAAATATTTTTTTTAAAGTCAAGAATAAGACATAAATCCAGAAGGTCCAACATCCATCTAAGGAGGATCTTTAACAACAGAACAAAGAACACCTGGGTGGCTCAGTGGGTTAAAGCCTCTGCCTTCAGCTTGAGTCATGATCTCAGGGTCCTGGGATCAAGACCCACATCAGACTCTGCTCAGTGGAGAGCCTGCTTCCCCCACGCCCTCCTCTCTGCCCCCCTCTCTGCCTGCCTCTCTGCCTACTTGTGATCACTGTCAAATAAATAAATAAATAAATAAATAAATCTTTAAAAAAAAGAACAGAAGAGAAATAATCAAATAGTAGAAGAAAATCCCTAGAGCCTAAAACAGGACCCTTCAACAAATGTGGTTCACCAAAAATGAAAAATAACTCAGAAACAGGACCTCACTAAAGATCAGCACATCTCAATGGGTGCTTCTTTTCAATTCTTTTCTCTGGATCCTCTTCTCTTTGATCTCTAAATTGTATGGACATGAGGGCTTATTATTTTCACTTCTTTCCTTTGTCTCTGCTATATTTCACTCATTCACTAAATGATCTCATCTAAACTCATCATTTTGGAGAGTGCTTGGTTGGCTCAGTCAGAAAGCATCTGACTCAGTTTCTGCTCAGGATCATGATATCGAGCCCCCTGTCAGGTTCCACACTCAGCAGAGAGTCTGTTGGAGGATTCTTTCTCTTTCCCTCTGCCCCTCACTCCACTTGTGCACTCTCTCTCTTAAAAAAAAAAAAAAAAAAAAAAAAAACTTTAAAAATAAATAAATAATGGACTCATTACTTTGAATGTCATCCATATATTGATAGCTCCAATTTTATCTTTCCATTCACCATCTCTCCACAAAACTCCAGACATCAAATTGATTTCCTTTCTGCAATCTAACCTACATTTCAAATAAATTACATCTACAATAGAATATCATCTCAATCCACACTCCAAACTGCTCATCTCCTTATCTTCCTGTCTCAAAAAAGAGAACACCATTAATCCAGTTGCTCAGGCTACAAAATCACAGCTAATGCTGAACTCCTCTCTTCCTCATGTTCTACCTCCAATCCATCAGCAAGGTCAACATCTAGCATGGATTTACAAGAATGGTATGTCTAAGAAGAACATGAATTCCCTAACACTATAATGGAGTTGCATCCTCTCTCCTACCATTCACTACCCTGTTTGTACTAATAACATCTCTCATTCAAAGCAATGCAGTTTTTAAGAACATGAGAATGCCTCTCTTTGTCCATGGCATAAACACTGCACATTCTACCGTAAATGATATTCACATGCTATTTCAAATGTTGAATATTGGTTTCCATTCTCAAATTATCAAACTATAAAAAACTTAATTTACTAAATTAATTGTAAATTCTATAAACCTTGAAAATGTGAAAGTAATGCAAAACAGGCGGTAACAGGTAGAAAAAGATGTGGAGGAAAATATGAGGACAATAAATATCTGACTTAGTAGAAATCAAAAAACACTGTCAAAAATGAATAGGTCAAGAAATAGAATTTTTAGGAAGTTAAATAAAAAAAGAATTTTTTAATGAGCTGGCAGGAAGTGGGAGCGGAGAAAGAAGACAAGTCTAAGTGAAATTAATATCTCTCATGCTACAGATGGGAAACAATAGCGATTTTTAAATTGATACATTAACAAATAAAGTGTATGGATATTATTTAAGACTTGGAATTAAACTCCAGAAAAACTAACCATAAAATCATTGGAAATAATTACTTCCGACGAGTGGTAATGAAGGTGAGTGTACTGACCCTTACTTTTCAGTTAGCATCCTCGTCAGCATTTGAATTTTTATTATGGCACATATTGCTGGCATAGCAATAATATAAACAAATAAAAATAAATATATTACTAAATAACAGAGCAAATGATCACATCTAAGCTAGTTTTATGTCTACATTTTCACACATTTACCTCCATAAAAATTTATAAAGAGACACCAGTTTTTGCTTCAGTGTTGTTCAGTAGTATAAGAGATAAACGGTGACCTAGGAACCACTATGAAAGTACAAAGACTGGCTAAATACAATCTGGTCAAAATATGTGGATGCCAGAGAGTATAATTAGTAAAAGAATTTGATACAAAGTATCCTTCACATTTAGATCCAGAAAAGCTCACACAGTGATTCACTATAATTCATCTCCTTAAAGTACTGCAGGCCTATATGCCCCTCCAAAGGGAGATACTGCTGTTTTCAACAGTTAACACTTCCATTGTCCTAATACTACCTCGTGTCCTATTTCTATGCTTATAAACATGGCACTATTTTTACCTTGAATAATGCATGGCTTGGTGGCCTGCAATATTAAAATAGAAGTCTGTGGTGTGCTTCATCTCATTGGTGTGCCCAGTGGCCTCAATCCAGTGTCCTATTGGGAGACAATAAACACCATCCACCAAGTTGTTTTCATTATAGGTACAGCAACGGTCATGGTGAGGTCCATTGCCTGGAACAAGAAGAAATGACAAACAGAGCAATTAAATCAATGTTTTGCTTAAACAGCCACAGAGTAGCTGATGCAAAATTAATAATAAGAAGAAAATAAATACAAAGCTGCTTAATCCACACATTTCAGTATAAACAAAAATAGACTAGAGGGGAAAAACAGAAGAAATTTGTAATTACATACGAATTTCATAGAGTTCTGTGCTCCCTTTGAATACATGCGTATTACCAAGAGCATACTAACTCCCAGAATTTAATGGTACCTCTCAGTGCCCTAACTACCCATTGTGAGTCATTTTGCAGCCTTTTTATCTTTTTGGTATGCAAATTCATAACTAAAATCAATAATAAAAAAGAATCAGTAATAAAGTGTTTTAGTATCAGCTCAAACAACAAATGAATTTTTAAAATAAATGCATTAATAAATAATAAAACAAATGATCACATCCAAACTGGTCTGCATGTAAATCAGTGGTTAGTACTATTTTCAGATGGGAAATTATCACAAAGATGAGCTATGTTGCCCAAGGTCAGAAAAATAGTAAGTGCCAAGCTAGTAGCAAACTGATACCCCTAGAACCCCATCTTTTGGGCACCTGATACCTTCATGTTGTTTTCTGCCTGCTTCACAACCACCAGCACACACCATCCTCCCTCCATGGAGTGAACCAAAAGAGACAGAGATGGAAGAATATGTCTCTGAAAACACTATTTGCCTATATCACATTCTGCCCAGTATCCACTATACTAGTAAAAAGATCCTTTACTTCTATGAAATTATAATTCATACATTATTTCTATTTGCCCTTCTTATGTGACCACCTCATTTCAAATCATTCCTTTCCTTAAACTACCTAATTTTCATATACTGTCTTCAAAACAAAAAAAGTATAAGCAAAATAAAAATAGGAATAAGTCACATTTGTTACAAATATAAAAATCAGACTCATATGTTCCTTGATCTATCTTATAGAATATTTTACCTAAAGTTATTTGGCATAAAATCTCAAAAACAAAAAAAAAAAATCTTTAAGTCATTGGGCCATTCTTCAGGATATAACTCCCTTGCATCAGGTAGGAGGTACAAGATGGTTCCCTTAATAAATCATCACTGATCCTCCTAGATCAGACTTCTCTTTTTCTCTTGATGGCTACAAGGCACTACACCAAGTGGTCCTTTACCCTTGATATATTAAATATCAATGATGATGAAAACCAAACTGTACTAGCAACCCCACTTCTAGAAACATATCAAACAGAAATATAACAAGGATAAAAGAGATACATAGAGATGCATGTGTGAATAATACTCTTTTAATAGCACACACACTAAACTATATAAGTTCATCTATTCATTTTTCCACAAATACTTATTAAATGTCAACTACATGATCTACACCGTTCTAAGTCATGTTAAGGATTTTGGTATTTTCCATAGGAACAACAAAAAAATGAAATATTTTAAGTAGGCAGGTAACATGACCAAATTTTTATTTTAAAAGTATCTCTCTGGTTACAGAGTAAAAATTTAATTCAAATGCAATGAGATTAAAGCAAAAAGTCCATTTAAGAAACTACTGCTCTAGCCCAGGCAGGAGATGATGAAAGCCTGGAGGCAGAAGTGGAAAAGAGTGGAAAAACCACAGGACATGGTGATTAACTGGATATGGGAGGTGAAGGAGAAAGGGAGGCAACAATGACTCTAGGCTTCTGGCAAATATAACTCAATATATGGTGGTATCATTCACTAAAATGTGAAATCTGTAATACATTGGATGGGAAGATCACCAGTCCAGTTCTTGGACTTGAAGTGCCGTTTAGATACAAAAAGAGATATTAAGTACAGAGTCGGCATTATCAGTTTGACACTCAGACCAGAGATCTGAAGTAGAAAAATAAATTTATGAGTCATCTAAGTATAAATGGCAATTGAGGCAAAGCTATATAGATGAGTCACAAAGAAAAACAATAGTGATAGTGAAGAAAAGGTTTCTAGAACGAAGTCTGAAAGCATCCCAACATTTGATACCTGAATAAAGAAGGACGAGCTTACAAAGAACACATAGCATGCAAGAGACAGGGAGTGCAAGCAAGAAGAGAAGCAGAGAATGAGGGGGAGAGAGAGAGAAACCTAAGTAGACTCCACTGAGCACAGAGCCTGATGGGGAGGTGGGGGGAGGGAAGGGGGTTGATCTCACAACCCTGAGATCATGACCTGAGACAAAACCAAAAATTGGACACTTAACGGACTGAGCCACCCAGGTGCCCTAAGACTTATGACAATTTAAATGTTACAACTTCAATATATACAATTACTGAGGAGTTCAAATATACATAAATGACAATGTTCAAGAAAAATTATTTACATAACATCAACTTCCTAAGAATTCTTCATTCCTAGAATTAGTTTTTTGAATTACTCATTTTTACACATACATGTTTTAGGAGAAATAACAAAATACTTCCATTTCTTTCAGCCAGGGAAGTGTCAGTGGAGGCCAAATGGAGAACTGGAACTCCCACTCCACTCAGTAGTAATAAAGTCAATCCCTTCAGTTGTCAATGGGTGGGGAACCTGGGTAATGAGGTACCCCCACCCTCCTACTGGAGCAGTGCTAGGGGAATCCAGTTAAATCAGAAGATTTGAGTAAGACCCAGGGTCACATTATATAATACTCAACATGTCCAGGTTTCAAATCCTTATATCAAAAATCACAAAGATCTCAAACTGAATGAAAATTAAAAATGCTTACAAGATGCCAACATTAAGATGACAGAGATGTTAGAATTATCTGAAAAAGATATTAAAAAAAAAAAAAGGAACCAAGTGTATGATGTCTGGAAGAAACTTACTTCAAATTATAGGCAGGTGGAAAGTAAAAGTGTAGAAAAAGATATACCATGCAAACATTAATCAAAAGAAAGAACAGGTGGTTATGTTAATATCATATAAGGTAGAACCTTCAGAGCAAAGATTACTAGAAATAGAAAGGGAAATTATATGATGTTTAAAGTATTAATCTATCAAGAAGCTGTAAGAATTCTAAATGTGTACATAACAAAAAATTGAGCTGCAAATATATAAAACTAAAAACTAAGACAACTGAATGGAGAAAAGACAAGTCTAGAATCATAGTTGGAAATTTAAACACCTCTTTCTCAAAAACTGATAGAACAACTAGACAAAAAATCAGCAAAGAATAAAATAACTCAACATCCCCATCAACCAATGGAATCCAGTTGACAATTACAGAACATATTACCCAACAATAGCCGAATGCACATTTTCAAAGTGTGTACAGAACATATACCAAGCTAAATCATATCCTGGACTATAAGACTATCAAAACTTGAAAATTAAATCACAGGAAGTGTTTTCTCTAACCTCAATGGAATCAAACTAGAAATCAGTAACAGATAATAGGAAAATTTTCAAACACTTGGAAACTAATATACATACTACTAAATAATCTATGGGTCAAAAAGGAAGTCTCAAAGTTATTAAAAATAAACTGCAATGAATGAAAATCAAAATAATATGTATCAAAATATGTGGGACACAGCTAAAGCAGTTTTGTGAGGGAAATTTATAGTATTAAATACATACAGTAAAAATAGGAAAGTTTCAAATCAATCTAAGCTCCACTTCAAGAAATTAGAAAAAGGAAAGCAAAATAAATCCAAGGCAAAAAGAAGGAATAAAGAATGAAAATAAATGAAATTAAAAACAGAAAAACATTAGAGAAAATCAAGAAACAAAGAGCTGGTTTTTTTAAAAGATCATTAAAACTGGCAAACCTCTAACAAGACTGGCAAAGAAAAGAGAGAAAAGGCAGTTGTTAGGAGTAATATGGAAAGATCCTGTGTAGCTTTCCATATTACTTCTAAAAACTCCATGTGAATATACAATTACCTCAAAATAATAAGTTTAATAAACAAATAAAACTTGGGTGCTTGTTATGTTTTGCTTTTTCCAAATAGACTGGAAATATTTTAAGTTTCTAATTCACTTTCTATTCCATAAGACTGGCCTAAGAGTACAATATATATAACACATTATTTAATACCACAGTGATCAGTTATGCCCAGAAGCTCAGTTAATATTTCCAGGTCTCATCTACCTTATAAAACGGCCAGCTGGCTATGCTGTGAGAAGCCCAGATATGGACCTTCAACTCTATGGTCAAATAATCTTCAAAAAAGCAGGAAAAAAATATACAGTGGGAAAAAAGACAGTCTCTTCAATAAATGGTGCTGGGAAAATTGGACAGCTATGTGTAGAAGAATGAAACTCAACCATTCTCTTACACCATACACAAAGAAAAACTCAAAATGGATAAAAGACCTCAACGTGAGACAGGAATCCATCAGAATCACAGAGGAGAACACAGACAGTAACCTCTTCGATACCAGCCACAGCAACTTCTTTCAAGATATGTCTCCAAAGGCAAAGGAAACAAAAGTGAAAATGAACTTTTGGGACTTCATCAAGATCAAAAGTTTCTGCACAGCAAAGGAAACAGTCAACAGAACAAGGAGGCAACACACAGAATGGGAGAAGATATATGCAAACAACACTAGAGACAAAGGGCTGATATCCAAGATCTATAAAGAACTCCACAAACTTGGGGCACCTGGGTGGCTCAATGGGTTAAGCCTCTGCCTTCAGCTCAGGTTATGATACCAGAGTCCTGTAATCGAGCCCCGCATCGGGCTCTCTGTTCACCTGGGAGCCTGCTTCCCCCTCTCTCTCTCTGACTGACTCTCTGCCTACTGGTGATCTCTGTCAAAGAAATAAATAAAATCTTAAAAAAAAAAAAAGAACTCCTCAAACTCAACACACACAAAATAGATAACCACGTCAAAAAATGGGCAGAAGACATGAACAGACACTTCTCCAATGAAGACATACAAATAGCTAACAGACACAAGAAAAAATGTTCATCATCATTAGCCATCAGGGAGACTCAAATCAAAACCACATTGAGATAGTACCTTCCACCAGTTAGAATGGCCAAAATTAACAATACAGGAAACAACAAGTGTTGGAGAAGATGTGGAGAAAGGGAAACCCTCTTACACTGTTGGTGGGAATGCAAGTTGGTGGAGCCTCTTTGGAAAACAGTGTAAAGATTCCTTAAGAAATTAAAAATAGAGCTACGCTGTGACCCTGTAATTACACTACTGGGTATTTACCCCAAAGATACAGATGTAGTGAAAAGAAGAGCCATCTATACCCCAATGTTCATAGCAGCAATGGCCATAGTCGCCAAACAGTGGAAAGAACCAAGATGCCCTTCAACGACAAATGGATAGAGAAGATATGGTCCGTATATACAATGGAGTATTATGCCTCCATCAGAAAGGATAAATACCCAACTTTTGTATCAACACGGATGGGACTGGAGGAGATTACGCTGAGTGAAATAAGTCAAACAGAGAGTGTCAATTATCTTATGGTTTCACTTACTTGTGAAGCATAAGGAATAACCTGGAGGACATTAGGAGAAGGAAAGGAAAAGTGAATTGTGGCAAATAGGAGGGGGAGATGAACCATGAGAGACTGTGGACTCTGAGAAACAAACTGAGGGTTTTGGAGGGGAGGGGGTGGGGGGTTGGGTGAGCCTAGTGGTGGGTATTATGGAGGGCACGCATTGCATGGAGCACTGGGTGTGGTGCATAAACAATGAATTTTGGAACACCGAAAAAAAAAAAGTTAAATAATTTTAAAAAGAAGGTTAAAGGAGTAACTTTGTGGCAGGGGAATAGGTGGGGGAGGAGAGGAGGTGGAAGTGAATTATCTGTCCAGATTGGAGCTGGCCATTGCCAATTATTCATTAGCATTAATTTAAAATAAATAAACAAATCACTAAGGTAGAACAAACTAATCTGTTAATGGCAGAAAAGTGGAAATGGATTGATTTTAACTAACAATAAACACCTCTTTCCATAGAGCAAATTTGGCCATCATGTTATTTGTTCATCAAGGCAATATAGGTAAGTTAAAATAAAGTGTATAAATGTCAAGGAATAAGAGGCCTGTTTCCTGACACTCCAAAAAAAAAAAAAAACAAACATAGAAGTAAAAAGCCTCAGAATTTAAAATCTTAACCAACACATTATTTCAAATAGTTCTACAAGTTTGAAAGTTCAGGTTAAAACAAGTATATTTTTTACAAAATCAGAAGGTTTTTTTTAAATTTTATTTTATTTTATTTCATTTTTCCAAAATTCATTGTTTATGCACCACACCCAGTGCTCTATGTAATTTATGCCCTCTTTAATACCCACCATCAGACTCACCCTACCCCCCCAACCCCTCTCCCCTCCAAAGCCCTCAGTTTGTTTCTCAGAAGTTTTCAAGCCATATTGCATAAGCAAAATCTATTGGATAGTGCAGTCCACTTAAAATTAAAATTCTAATTATTATTCATGATATTTTATTTGAATCAATCCTCTTTGAAGTTTAATTAGTTTGAAGTTTTTATTTCTAGCACATGAACATAAAAGCTGAACCTAACACATTAATCTCTAATTTTAGCTAGTAATTCACCCAAATCAAATTTCTCATGCCCCATCTATTACTACCTCAGAAGCTACTGGTGCACTAAGTTGTACAAACATGGTATAATCATTACCAACTCTTTGGCATTTTGATATTCTGTTCCAGTGGCAAAAAGCAAAATAAGGGGCACATGGGTGGCTCACTGGGTTAAAGCCTCTGCCTTCGGCTTGAGTCATGATCCCAGGGTCCTGGGATTGAGCCCCACATCGGGCTCTCTGCTCAGCGGGGAGCCTGCTTCCCTTCCTCTCTCTCTGCCTGCCTCTCTGCCTGCCTCTCTGCCTACTTGTGATCTATGTCTGTCAAATAAATAAATAAAATCTTAAAAAAATAAAATAAAATAAAACAGAAAAATTCTTTTTGCTCAACCACCTGCCTTTCTAAAAGAGTGGATCCTGTTCGAGTTGAGCACTTTGATAAATTGCAATATGCAATGGTAGAAAAAAGCTGGGTTTGGGGCTGGGGACGGGAGACAGCTGAGCTGTTTTGTAGACTAGGGGACTCAGATGCAATCTAGGAAGGAGAGGATGGGGGAAAAGGATGTTGAGATTCAGAAGAAGGAAAGGTAAGATGGAGAAAGAGGAAAGAGAAGAGAGGATTCAGGTAGCAATAAACTACAAAGGTGAAGCAGATAATCAAAACAAGCTGGTCAGGAGAACAACAAAGAGCAGGTAAAGGCAAACATTTCAATATTTAATTTGACGTTGTCTGTCCTTCTGTTATTTCCTCTCTCCTCCTCTTCCCCAACTGCCAATATAACCCACTACACTCACACAAATTTCTTGTATGGAGAGAGAGAAGACAGTCCACTAATAAAAATTTATTTAAAAACCAGATTCCCTGCCTATGTTGACTTGATGTAGAACAAGCAGAGCCGGGGCGCCTGGGTGGCTTAGTGGGTTAAAGCCTCTGCCTTCGGCTCAGGTCATGATTCCCAGGGTCCTGGGATCGAGCCCCGCATTGGGCTCTCTGCTCCGCAGGGAGCCTGCTTTCCCCTCTCTCTCTGCCTGCCTCTCTGCCTACTTGTGATCTCTCTCTGTCAAATGAATAAATAAAATCTTTAAAAAAAAAAAAGAATTAAAAAAAAAAAAAAGAACAAGCAGAGCAGAAGCAAGAAAGCAAAGTCAAGGACGACCATGAGGATGTAAACCTTCGTTGCTTACACAGGCATCTTAGAGAGGTTCCAATCTCCCAAATCTACAGGAATAGAGACTAATTACATACATATAGTAGAATAAAGAGAATATATATATGAATACATACATATGAATACATATATATTCTATACACACACACACAACAGAATGAAGTGTTAAGAAATAAAACAATGAGCTCTAATAAGAAAATAACCAATGCAAGATTTACATAGAACATTTTCATTTATAAGATTTTTATCTTATTTCATTAAAGAAATGCACAAATCTTAATTGAAAAATGTAAGTAGACAACACTTCCTGCTAATGGTAAAAACAATGCCATTTGGCTAATGAAAACTAGGGAATCACTGACCACGCGAGGATGTGAAGGAAATTCTATACTAACTCAGACAGGTGGACAAAGCCCCATTCCTATGTAACAGTATTGCACTAAGATAGGTTTATATAGTTAAGAGTGCCATGGCTACAGTTAGAGCTGAAATAACTCCTAAGAAAAATCCAGTACAAAGTAACCCAACAAATTTGAGAAGAGCTCTGAGGGATTTGGTAAAAATAATAGTAACTACAAACAAATAGGTGGCCCACTTAGCAATGACAAAAACAGGAATTAGACTTCAAGATAACAAGGATTTTCTATGGTAGATATGAAAATATTACTTGTGAAGGAGGAGAGAGTTTGGAGCATCTAGAGAGAAATCATCAAACGTGACAAGGTGATTACGGTAATGAACCAAACACTTGGCTCAGGTGTGAGTATGTGTCTATATGTGCAAGTGCATGTGTATGCACTTGTATATATATATATATGCGTGTGCATCTGTGTGACTGTCTTTCCAAGTAGACTTATTGATAAATGGTGATTGCTATTTTTATGGCAAATAAGTTGAAGTGTGGGACACATAAACCTCATCCTTTCAGTACATCTGCACATAGAAACTTATCTAACTCTTTTAGTCAAAAATGAGCCACTCAGCCTAAGACAATTACTTGATGGAATTCCAAGTCAGCAGGCTCATACCTTTGTACATAATAGGCCTGGCCTCTTTTGCTCTCATTAATAACCAGACTTAAGACCATTCAAATTCTATGAGATGATCAACAAAAGTCCTTGAGACAGTTGTTTGGTAGGTAGGTATGATGTGTTGGTCTTCTCAAAGGTGAGCTTGTTGTGTGCAGCAGAATGATTAATAAAGCTTAACCTTGGCCCCACTCTCGGCCAAGCCTCCAGAGGAGATCTTTTAAGTAAAACTCCTAGAATAATCTTGATCGGTCCAGCTAAGAATTTTAAGAGGAAAAAAAAAAAATCAACCATATTGTTGATCTCTGTCAACCATACAGAGAATATTAGAAGTGGAAATTAGGGGAAATTTCCATGATTACAGAAAAGATATGGGTGAAATAGAAGCTTATATTAAGTTAGGTTGAAAACATATAAGAGGGGGGAAAAAAGAACTTACAGAAAAAGAAAAATTCAATAGTTCTTTTCTTAAAAGATTTACTAATATGTAATATCTTCACCGTTATGAACTAAATTATGTTTCCCCCAAATTTATACATTGAAGCTCTAAACCCCAATGTGGATTATACCTAGAAATAGGGCCTTTAGGGAGGTAAAATCAGAATGGCAAGGCCCTAATCCAATAGGACTGGTGTCTATAAAAAGGCGAAGGGACACCAGAGCTGTCTCTCCATGCAGGCCAGGATGAAAAACCGCATGAGGACACAGTGAGAAGGCAGCCATCGGCAAGCCTGAAAGATTTCTCACCAGAAAACAAAGCTGATGGCTCTCTGATCTGGGACGTCCTACTTCCAGAACTGTGCGAAAATAAATGTTTGTCATATGTCACCAGTCTATAATATTTTGCTGTAGCAGCCCAAGCAGACTAATGTGCTCATATATACATGAAATATTCTACAGTTTAATTCAGTTCACATTCAAGTATTACTGAGAACTTATGTACCAGTGCCGTGGTAGAGGGAGGCTGACGAATGAAATTTAAAACACGATTCCCACCATGAATGAACCCGTTTTCATGAGACAAAGGTTACATAAAGCAATCAGTGAATGAATAAACCTGCTTTAAATGATGAAAATAACTGTAAAACCATACGATAAAATACTAACACATAAACAGAATATTCAAGAATGGCAAATAGGCTTACTTTCCGATGTCATTTTCAACATATGGTGACTGATATTATGTTGAAATGTACTGTAAGGAGCAATTGGCTCACTAGGAATGAAAACTATGATAGATTTATAATGTGTCCATGGATGTAGAAGACTGAAAACCAAGGATGGCAGGATGAGTGTGAGCCATAGTTTCCAAGACAGGATCTGTGACGGAGGTGACGGCTCTCGAGGTGCGACTGACAACAGGGTATGCTAATACATACATAACAGAGGGCACAGCAACGTATGAATGAGTATGATTTAAAGCAGGAAATAGATAATAGCAACAAATCTGTCTGTTCCGGTAGGTAGACTGACAACCTAATACGGAGTCATTGTGGGTTCATACTACTTACCAAATTCTAAAGCAAGCACCGTAAAACAACTGACTTGCAAAACCAGAGAACAGAGTTACTAATTCTTTAGCCATTATTTAAGAAGTCAGATTTTTTTTTTAATGTGGAAGATTCATATTAACTAGTGATTCATGATGATACCCACGGCTCAAAATGAGAGGTATCTCAGGGATTGAAGCTTTACTTGAAAAGGATCCCAAACAATGGCATAACCAGGAAATTATACTTCCATTTAAAATTAAATACAGGGCACCAGGGTGGCTCAGTTGGTTAAGGGACTGCTTTCGGCTCAGATCATGATCCTGGAGTCCTATAATCAAGTCCCACATCAGGCTTCGCAGGCTCTGCAAGGAGCCTGTTTCTCCCTCTCCGTATGCCTGCCACTCCCCCCCACCCCCGGCCCCGGGCATGCTCGCTCACTCTCTCTCTGTCAAATAAATAAATAAAATCTTCAAAAATACGTAAATACAATTAAATACAATAACAGAGCTCTCCTTATACAATTTTTAGAGAAAATCTGAAACTCAAATTGTTCTTATTAGGCTTGACTCAAAGCACCAAGACTTAATTATTAAAAATTCATTCAATATAATGATAGTCAACAGCAAAGCCAAAAGATCTAACCACCTGATTTGAAGGGATCAAATCTTTTTTTGTAGCTAACTATGCCATGACTCAAGGGATTAAACAAGAAGATCGGCATATTAAGATGCTTCATCTCTGCATAATTGGATGTATTTGCTGGATACTGCATTTCCTTTCTATGTCACATGCAGAGATGTTTATTCATGTGTTTAATAAATTTTTGTTTAATTGCTCTAATAATTTTTAATGTTGATTTTCCCACTGTCATTTAAACAATATTTATGGTAGTGTCTAGACTTTTGTTGTTTTATATGGGCCGGTCAATTTTTCTCTCCACAGCACTCTCCAAATCGACTAGAAATTTCACTGTGTTTCATCATCTGAACACAAATCCAAGTCACACTCTAAAAATAGATAAGGCATCTATATTAATAGTAGACTCACTATATGAAGAAAATGCTTCCAATCAGATTTCACTACTTCATTTTTCATACCTTCACACCCACTACAAAAGCTCCCATGTCACCCATCTTTGCATACTTTAAGCCAAACAATGCAGAGGCAGGTGATAAATTTCCCTAGCTGCCATATCGCAAGAGTGTGAACATTTAAATGCAGAGAACACAAAATAATCCTATTCATCCCAGGAACTCTGAAGAAGGTTGAGGATTATTTGCCTTTTAATCCCTTCCTAACCAGAAAGACACACATTTCGGCAGTTTCATAGTAAACAAATATTTTGGCATAAAATCTCTTCGATTAAGATTTTGTAGAATGTGTGGGGCGCCTGGGTGGCTCAGTGGCTTAAAGCCTCTGCCTTCGGCTCAGGTCATGATCCCAGGGTCCTGGGATCGAGCCCCGCATCGGGCTCTCTGCTCAGCGGGGAGCCTGCTTTCCCTTCTTTCTCTCTCTGCCTGCCTCTGCCTACTTGTGATCTCTGTCTGTCAAATATTTAAAAAAAAATAAAAATTAAAATTAAAAAAAAGATTTTCTAGAATGTGAAACAAATGGTTTAATAAAACATTCCCTTGAACTGACCTAGTCCTAAAGTGAAAACCATCTCTAATGGCTTTATGACTCGGTTTCTTCCACAGCACAAATATTTTATGATATGATAGAGTTGATGCAAACATCATACAGGCCCTACTCTAGTTATTGGGGAAAATACTAGAAATGCATAGCTAATTGAAATAGAGAACAGAGTAGTCAGATATCATTTTTAAAGACTAAATTGTTTCTGAAACTGAAAAGCCATATTGTTTTCAACCCTTTTAATGAGACACTATAGGCTGAAAAAAAATAAAAGAGGCTCAATCAGAAAGATTATCTTATAGGTTACCAAAGCCATAAACTACATCTGTACAAGAAAAAGCTGAAGCAGGATTTTGCTTGTCTCAGGACTTTTTCTGATGCAAGCAACACAAAACCTGACCAACAGTGAGTTCAACAAATACAGGTCTATCTGTCACATAACCAGAAGTGTAAAGCCAGGCAGCCCAGAACTGATGTAATACCAAGTGCTTTCCCAGTGTCCGCTTTGCCATCCTTCACACATTGACCTTGTTGTCACACTTGTCCTCTCCTGTTCAAAGGGTGACTCTAGGCATCATATTTGGACACTCCACTTCCTAGACATGAAAAAGGACAAAGAATCTCTGTTCCTCTTCATGAGAAAAGTGGCAGCTTTCCTGGGAACCTCACCTAGAGGACTTCTTACATCTCATTAGCCAGAACTAGGTGACACAGCTATCCTTAGACCAAGCGCTAGCCTGGGGGAATAGAGCATCACACAGATTCAAGCAATAATGATCCATCTCCAGTGCTACCACAACAAATCAGGATTCTGTTAGACAAGGAAAGTGAGGGGGAAATAAATGCTAATTAGGCCACTGAAGGTGGTTATGATGGGTCTGAGCATGTCCTCTTTCTCCAGCAAACCATTTCAGAGGAAAAACCATATGCTTTAGGTATCAAGGCTCTACTTGATTTCATTCAAAAGTTTTCAATGCACTAAATGGGAACTGTAAAGTACTTTTAAATAAATCAACAATAAAACAAAAAGCATTTTTAAAAAATTTTTATTTATTTATTTATTTACAGAGAGAGAGGAAAAAAAAAACAAAAACAAGGGGCGGGGGGGTGGCAGCAGAGGGAGAAGCAGGCTCCCTGCTGAGAAAAGAGTCAGATGCAGGACTTGATCCCAGGACCCTGGGATCATGACCTGAGATGAAGGCAGACCTTAACCAACTGAGCCATCCAGGTGCCCCTAAAAGCATTTTTTTAAGACACGTATTTATTTATTTGAGAGAGAGAGAGCGAGTGCGCGCGCAGGTGTGGGGAGGGGCAGTGGGAAAGATTGAGAAACCCAAGGGACTCCCCTGAGCACAGAGCCCAACTCAGGCTTGATCTCTTGACCCTGAGATCATGAGCATAGCCAAAACCCAAGAGTCAGATGCTTAATCAACTGAGCCACCCAGGTGCCCCAAAACTAAAAGCATTTTAATGAACTTCACACTCTTGAAAATTGCTGAAAAGGCAGAGAGAGAACAGATTATTCATCTAGTTTCTGTTATGTTTGGTTTGTAGAACCTCTTTACTGTACAGAAAATCTCCTCCTTCCATTTCTAGCCATAAACCTCCCCCGTGCCTCTACTTTCAGTTTTCCTGTGGACTCCCCTGCAGTCTTATAACCTTATCTTTCCCCTGACCAGACCTGTCCTCACCAAATATATCCTTCCTTCAATATTTATTCTTCAGGGCACTACAATTTGACATCTGCCCTCAACATTCCCACAAAAAAAACTTGAAATGAAGTCACCTCCTGTCAGATTCATTTTTCATCTTTCTTTACCTGCCTGTGGCATTTAAAGATTGTGGCCACTCTCTGTTAAATCTTTCCCCTGTTGGCTTCATATTACTCCCCTTCCAGAAGGCAGTCTAGTAGAGCCATTAAACGCAGGGGCTCATGATCCAGACTGGGAGTCCATTCCAAGCTCTACTACTTACTATAAAAAGTAATGATTAATTCATTTAAGCAATGTGTGCCTCCACTGTCTCATTTCAAAAAGGAATCCTGGTACTATCTACTTCACAGGGTTGTAGTGAGGGAAGTCTATTAGATAATCCATTTAAAGGATTTAACGGAGGACCTACCACAGCTGGTGTTCAATAAGAGCTCTTAACTACTATTATTCCTCTCTTATCTCTCTCCCTGTCCTTCCTGTCTGTTTGCAAACTGTACACTGACTTACAGGACAGGTATATCCCAAAATGAGCTCAAATTGTTTCAATAACAGCTTTATTCAGACCTGTATGTTTCAAGACAAGACTACAATAACAGTAACTCCACATGGGCTCATGTTCCAAAGACAAGGTCCCTGATTTTTCTGGCAACTTCCCTACTTAAAAAATTCTGACCAATTTCTGCTCAAACCATACCAGCTTCTCCCTAAAACCAAAACTAATTGAAGCTCCCAAATCTTTTCACTTTGAATTGTTCTCAAGGCAAATTTTTCTAGTTCTCCATTTTTATATAATGCCTTATCGACACAAATGTAATACCGGATTTTTATTTTCTTTTTGGTTTATTCCTACTTCGGGGCCCTCATATTTCGAATACTGCTTCTCTCAGACACAACTGCCACTATCTCTCCCAGTTATCTATTTTTTTAAAGATTTTATTTATTTATTTGACAGAGAGAGATTACAAGTAGGCAGAAAGGCAGGTGGAGAGAGAGGAGGAAGCAGGCTCCCCGCTGAGCAGAGAGCCTGATGCGGGGCTCGATCCCAGGACCCTGAGATCATGACCTGGGCTGAAGGCAGAGGCTTAACCTGCTGAGCCACCAAGGTGCCCTCTCCCAGTTATCTCTTATCAGGAAATTTGATAAGCATGCTTCCTAAATTACTGATAAAAAGATTTAGCAGGAAATGATCTAGAATAAAGTGACTTGTAAAAAGCCACTGGCCCTCACCCTCATGTTCTACCGGTTCATCAATCTGGGCACATTAGGCTCAGTTGTTCAACCTGCATGCATCCACCTAACTAATCTATCAGCCAGACGTCACTTTCTAATTTGTAGACAAACACATTGGGAGATTTTCTAAAATTCTTTACTGAAATCAAGATGCATTATTCCTCCGTTTTTCCTCTTATCCAAATCAGTATTGTTATTTGATGAGGTTAAGACTTCTAAAGCAAATTTACAGCTTCTTAAAAATATGTAATGATGGTGAAATATTAGGGTTCTTTTTTACTTTTTGTGGATCATAAGTCCCTTTGAGAATCAGTGCAAGGCTATAGATACTCTTCCTCAAAAAAAAAAATAGTTTAAATGCTCATGCACCTGGGTGGCTCACTGGATTGGGTGTCTCTCTTTGGCTTGGGTCACGGTCCCAGAGTCCTGGGATTGAGCCCAACATCAGGCTCTCTGCTCAGTGGGAAGTCTGCCTCTCCCTCTGCCCCTCATTCCACTCATGCTCTCTCTCTCTCAAATAAATAAAATCTTTAAAAAAAAAAAAAATGCTCACGCACACAGTGCATATAGCTTATCATTATTATGTATACCAGAAAAAAAGGAATTGTGCTTTTTAATTATGGCCGCCAGAGAAAGAGATGAAATTTTCATTAACATATCAATTCAAGTTTAGACAACCATCTTTTTGTTTTAAACTTATTCTTTTTTGCTCCCTGAAAACAGCAAAGACTTACTTGGCACAAAATTAGAATTTCCTATCAAATGTCACCATTTAAAAATGAAGACTTCTCTATCTACATCAAGTCTTATAAACAGCCTAATTTTTCCAAAGCAGCTACTTTCTCTTATATAGAATGTAGTAATTTCGGCCACCTAAAAATCACATCAATGGTCTCCTTACAACTGAAAACTAGGATTCCATTATGTTGCTAAAAAAAATTTTATTTTTTTAAGGCTACAGGACAAGATGACTCTGGTAGACCTAAGCTACCACTTACATTGAAGCCTCAATATCAACAGAAATCAGCAAGGAATCACTTACCAAGCTTTATAAGGGTAACTTGTCTTATTTAACTCATCTTGTAGAATTAATTCTCTAAAAAACTCTGGCACATTTTACTGATATGGAACCATGACAAAGTGGTCCTCAAACATATCACAGACATCAAAAGAATCAGCATAGACCACGGGGGGGGTGGCTCCCAGCAAGCCACGGAACAACGGGCCACAAAATCAGGTCTTTTAAAAGTCTGCTCCACTGAGAGACATCGCTCCAGAGGCTTAACCGGGGTGAAGCCCACGCGGGGTCAGCGTGGCCCCAGGTCCCGCGGGGTCACAGAAGGATCAGGGGTGTCTGAGTGTCGCAGAGCTCGCAGGTATTAGAGCAGGGAAACCGGATACAGAGACAGAGCCGAGGAGTGAGCTCTCAACTCGGGGTTACCTTGAACCATAATCTGTGGCACAGGCCACTGCTCTGTGAGTGGGGTCCCCACAAGTTACAGAGAGACACCCGCTGGAAGAGCTCAGGGATCTGCGGGATTCAGAGACTTCAGGTGGAGCTGTGTGCCAGAGACAGAGATGCTTGGTCACAGGCTGGTGAGCTCGGAGCACGGCTGGAGGCCAGGGAGATGGGAGTGATTGAGCACTTTTCTCTGAGGGTGCACTGAGGAGTGGGGCCCCGAGCTCTCGGCTCCTCCGGGCCAGAGATTAGGAAGCCACCATTTTCATTCCTGTCCTCCGGAACCCTACAGAAAACGTTCAGGGAATAAAAGCTCCCAAAAGCGAACTGGAGCGGATTACTTAGCCTGGCCCCTGGTAAGGGCTGTGCAATTCCACCTCAGGCAAAGACACTTGAGAATCACTACAACAGGCCCCTCCCCCAGAAGATCAACAAGAAACCCAGCCAAGACCAAGTTCACTGATCAAGGAGAACACCGGAATTCCAGAGGAAGAGAAAGCAAAGCATGAAATTCATGGCTTTCTCCCCATGATTCTTCAGTCTTGCAGTTAATTAATTTTTTTTAATATTATTTTTTTCTTCTGCTAAATTTTTTTTTAACTTTTACCCTTTCCTCTTTTAACATTTTTAACTAGTTTATCTTAACAATACCTTTCTTTTTTGCACCTTCATTATTATAGTCATATTTTATCCTTCATGTATCTAACTTTTTGTATACACATAGGGCTTTTTCTTCTAAAAAATTCAGGGTACAACTTCTTCTAATAGATCAAAATGTACCCTAAATCTAGCTCCGGGCTTGTTCTAGTCTCCAGCCCGAGCAAATTCTCTACACTTTCTTTTTCTTTATTCTCTCTCCCAACCAACTTACTTTATGAACTCCTTTTTTAGAAATTTTTAAAAAAAATTTTTTTTTCATCTTTATAGGCATATTCCATCCCTTCATTGTGTTTACTCTTATATATGTTTTTCATTCTTTAAAATTTTGGGAGGTACTTTCTTCTAAGAGACCAAAGTACTCCCAAAATTAAGTGGGTGACCCTATTCTAGTCACCAGTCTAATATATATATATTTTTTTCTTTTTTATATTTTTTTCTTTATTTGTTTTCTTTTTTTATTTTTTTTTTCCTGAGCTTCTTTTTACCCCCTTACCCCCCCACCCCTGCTGATTTGGGGTCTCTTCTGATTTGGTTAAAGCACATTTTCCTGGGGTCTTTGCCACCCTTTTAGTATTTTATTTGCTGCTTCGTATATTCTTACCTGGACAAAATGACAAGGCAGAAAAACTCACCACATAAAAAAGAACAAGAGGCAGTACTGAAGACTAGGGACCTAATCAATATGGACATCGGTAATATGTCAGATCTAGAGTACAGAATGAGGATTCTCAAGGTTCTAGCCAGACTCGAAAAAGGCATGGAAGATATTAGAGAAACCCTCTCCAGAGAGATAAAAGCCCTTTCTGGAGAAATAAAAGAACTAAAATCTAACCAAGTTGAAATCCAAAAAGCTATTAATGAGATGCAATCAAAAATGAAGGCTCTTACTGCTAGGATAAATGATGCAGAAGAAAGAATCAGTGATATAGAAAACCAAATGACAGAGAATAAAGAAGCTGAGCAAAAGAGAGACAAACAAATACTGGACCATGAGGGGAGAATTCGAGAGATAAGTGACACCATAATACGAAACAACATTAGAATAATTGGGATTCCAGAAGAAGAAGAAAGAGAGAGGGGAGCAGAAGGTGTATTAGAGAAAATTATTGTAGAGAATTTCCCTAATATGGCAAAGGGAACAAGCACCAAAATCCAGGAGGTGCAGAGAACTCCCCTCAAAATCAATAAGAATAGGTCCACACCCCATCACCTAATAGTAAAATTTACAAGTCTTAGCGACAAAGAGAAAACCCTGAAAGCAGCCCAGGAAAAGAAGTCTGTAACATACAATGGTAAAAATATTAGATTGGCAGCAGACTTATCCACAGAGACCTGGCAGGCCAGAAAGAACTGGCATGATATATTCAGAGCACTAAATGAGAAAAACATGCAGCCAAGAATACTATATCCAGTTAGGCTATCACTGAAAATAGAAGGAAAGATAAAAAGCTTCCAGGACAAACAAAAACTGAAAGAATTAGCAAACACCAAACCAGCTCTACAGGAAATATTGAAAGGGGTCCTCTAAGCAAAGAGAGAGCCTAAAAGTAGTAGATCAGAAAGGAACAGAGACAATATACAGTAATAGTCCCCTTACAGGCAATACAATGGCACTAAATTTATATCTCTCAATAGTCACCCTGAATGTAAATGGGCTAAATGCCCCAATCAAAAGACACAGGACATCAGAATGGATAAAAAACAAAACCCATCAATATGCTGCCTACAAGAAACTCATTTTAGACCTGAAGACACCTCCAGATTTAAAGTGAGGGTGTGGAAAACAATATACCATGCTAATGGACATCAGAAGAAAGCAGGAGTGGCAATCCTTATATCAGATCAATTATATTTTAAGCCAAGGACTGTAATGAGAGATGGGGAAGGACACTATATCATACTCAAAGGGTCTGTCCAACAAGAAGCTCTAATAATTTTAAATACCTATGCCCGTAATATGGGAGCAGCCAACTATATAAACCAATTAATAACAAAATCAAAGAAACACATCAACAATCATACAATAATAGTAGGGGACTTTAACACTCCCCTCACTGAAATGGACAGATCATCCAAGCAAAAGATCAACAAGGAAATAAAGGCCTTCAATGACACGCTGGACCAGATGCACATCACAGATATATTCAGAACATTCCATCCCAAAGCAACAGAATACACATTCTTCTCTAGTGCACATGGAACATTCTCCAGAACAGATCACATCCTGGGTCACAAATCAGGTCTCAACCGGTATCAAAAGATTGAGATCATTCCCTGCATATTTTCAGACCACAATGCTCTGAAGCTAGAACTCAATCACAAGAGGAAATTTGAAAGAACCCAAATACCTGGAGACTAAACAGCATCCTTCTAAAGAATGAATGGGTCAACCAGAAAATTAAAGAAGAATTGAAGAAATTCATGGAAACAAATGATAATGAAAACACAACGGTTCAAAATCTGTGGGACACAGCAAAGGCAGTCCTGAGAGGAAAATATATAGCGGTACAAGCCTTTCTCAGGAAACAAGAAAGGTCTCAGGTACACAACCTAACCCTACACCTAAAGGAGCTGGAGAAAGAAAAAGAAAGAAACCCTAAACCCAGCAGGAGAAGAGAAATCATAAAGATCAGAGCAGAAATCAATGAAATAGAAACTAAAAAAAAACAACAGAACAAATCAACAAAACAAGGAGCTGGTTCTTTGAAAGAATTAATAAGATTGATAAGCCCCTGGCCAGACTTATCAAAAAGAAAAGAGAAAGGGCCCAAATAAATAAAATCATGAATGAAAGAGGAGAGATCACAACCAACACCAAAGAAATACAATTATAAGAACATACTATGAGAAACTCTACGCCAACAAATTTGACAATCTGGAAGAAATGGATGCATTCCTAGAGACATATAAACTACCACAACTGAACCAGGAAGAAATAGAAAACCTGAACAGACCCATAACCAGTAAGGAGATTGAAAGAGTCATCAAAAATCTCCCAACAAACAAGAGCCCACGGCCAGACAGCTTCCCAGGGGAATTCTACCAAACATTTAAAGAAGAATTAATTCCTATTCTCCTGAAACTGTTCCAAAAAATAGAAATGGAAGGAAAACTTCCAAACTCATTTTATGAGGCCCAGCATCACCTTGATCCCAAAACCAGACAAGGATCCCATCAAAAAAGAGAACTACAGACCAATATCCTTGATGAACACAGATGCAAAAATTCTCACCAAAATACTAGCCAATAGGATCCAACAGTACATTAAAAAGATTATTCACCATGACCAAGTGGGATTTATTCCAGGGCTGCAAGGTTGGTTCAACATCTGCAAATAATCAGTGTGATACAATACATTAATAAAAGAAAGAACAAGAACCATATGATACTCAATAGATGCTGAAAAAGCATTTGACAAAGTACAGCATCCCTTCCTGATCAAAACTCTTCAAAGTGTAGGGATAGAGGGCACATATCTCAATATTATCAAAGCCATCTATGAAAAAACCCACCGCAAATATCATTCTCAATGGAGAAAAACTGAAAGCTTTTCCACTAAGGTCAGGAACATGGCAGGGACGGCCATTATCACCACTGTTATTCAACATAGTACTAGAAGTCCTAGCCTCAGCAATCAGACAACAAAAAGAAATTAAAGGCATCCAAATCGGCAAAGAAGTCAAACTATAATTCTTTGCAGATGATATGATACTGTATGTGGAAAATCCAAAAGACTCCACTCCAAAACTGCTAGAACTGGTACAGGAATTCAGGAAAGTATCAAGATATAAAATCAATGCACAGAAATCAGTTGCATTTCTTTACAACAACAAGACAGAAGAAAGAGAAATTAAGGAGTCAGTCCCATTTACAATTGCACCCAAAACCATAAGATACCTAGGAATAAACCTAACCAAAGGGGCAAAGAATCTACACTCAGAAAACTATAAAGTACTCATTAAAGAAATTGAGGAAGACACAAAGAAATGGAAAAATGTTCCCTGCTCCTAGATTGGAAGAACAAATATTGTGAAAATGTCTTTGCTACCTAAAGCAATCTACACATTTAATGCAATCCCTATCAAAATCCCATCCATTTTTTTCAAAGAAATGGAACAAATAATCCTAAAATTTATATGGCGCCAGAAAAGACCTCGAATAGCCAAAGGAATTTTGAAAAAGAAAGCCTAAGTTGGTGGCATCACAATTCTGGACTTCAAGCTCTATTACAAAGCTGTCATCATCAAGACAGTATGGTACTGGCACAAAAACAGACACATAGATCAATGGAACAGAATGGAGAGCCCAGAAATAGACCCTCAACTCTATGGTCAACTAATCTTTGACAAGGCAAGAAAGAATAACCAATGCGAAAAAGACAGCCTCTTCAAAAAATGGTGTTGGGAAAATTGGACAGCCACATGCAGAAAAATGAAATTGGACCATTTCGTTACACCACACACGAAAATAGACTCAAAATAGATGAAGGACCTCAATGTGAGAAAGGAATCCATCAAAATCCTTGAGGATAACACAGGCAGCAACCTCTTCGACCTCAGCCGCAGCAACATCTTCCTAGGAACATCATCAAAGGCAAGAGAAGGGCAAAAATGAACTCTTGGGACTTCATCAATATCAAAAGCTTTTGCACAGCCAAGGAAAGAGTCAACAAAACCAAAGGACAACTGACAGAATGGGAGAAGATATTTGCAAACGACATATCAGATAAAGGGCTAGTATCCAAAACCTATAAAGAGCTTAGCAAACTCAACACCCAAAGAACAAATAATCCAGTCAAGAAATGGGCAGAGGACATGAACAGACATTTCTGCAAAGAAGACATCCACATGGCCAACAGACACATGAAAAAGTGCTCCACATCACTTGGCATCAGGGAAATACAAATCAAAACCACAATGAGATATCACCTCACACCAGCCAGAATGGCTAAAATTAACGAGTCAGGAAATGACAGATGCTGGCCAGGATGTGGAGAAAGGGGAACCCTCCTACACTGTCGGTGGGAATGCAAGCTGGTGCAACCACTCTGGAAAACAGCATGGAGGTTCCTCAAAAAGTTGAAAATAGAGCTACCTTATGACCCAGCAATTGCACTACTGGGTATTTACCCTAAAGATACAAACGCAGTGATCCGAAGGGGCCTGTGCACCCGAATGTTTATAGCAGCAATGTCCACAATAGCCAAACTATGGAAAGAACCTAGATGTCCATCAACAGATGAATGGATAAAGAAGATGTGGTATATATATATACAATGGAATACTATGCAGCCATCAAAAGAAATGAAATCTTGCCATTTGCAATGACGTGGACGGAACTAGAGGGTATTATGCTTAGCGAAATAAGTCAATCAGAGAAAGACAACTATCATATAATTTCCCTGATATGAGGAAATGGAGATGCAACGTGGGGGATTTGGGGGGTAGGAAAAGAATAAATGAAACAAGATGGGATCGGGAGGGAGACAAACCATAAGAGACTCTTAATCTCGCAGAACAAACTGAGGGTTGCTGGGAGGGGGGGAGGGAAAGGGTGGTGGGGTTATGGACATGGCGGGGGGGTGGGGTGTGTGCTGTGGTGAGTGCTGTGTGTAAACCTGGCGATTCACAGAGCTGTACCTCTGGGGCTAAAAATACACTATATGTTTATTAAAAAATTAAAAAATAAAATAATTTTAAAAAAAGAATCAGCACAACTATTTTATGATCTTATGATACATAGGATAAAATAAGCATCCATGGTATTATCAGTCAAAAATGTCTACATGAGTTTATTGGAAAAAATAATTGTGAAAGCATTCACCAAAAAAGCCAATGGCAAGATTTTTGTAGGTGATTTTTAACTGGTTTTAATTACCTACCTTAAAGTAATTTGCTTATCTCTGAGCAAAATTAAGCTATCTAACACGTCTTCCAAATGAAGCAGAAGTTCTGGATAAACTGCTTGCTGTCTTAGAGTGATTATCCTCACATTTATGTCATTAAATCTTTTTTAAACGGATGGTAACTTTTTCAGAATTGTTTTGGGAAATAGGGAGCGCACAGGATGAGAAAGTGGAGAGATAAGGTTGGGAAAGAATGAGATTGTGATTTAAACCCTTTTCTTTGAAATTGTATACAAACTACAGAATTAGAGTAGAATACAAGTGAAATACTGCCACCCAGTGGAATTATAACATAAATAAAATCTTCAAATTTGGAAAGATATGAGAATTTCCTATCAATTTTCAATTGGAATGAAAGAGCTTAATAATGTTCAAAGTACTTTCAAATATACTATTCATCAAAAATAAAATGCAGGGGTACAGATGGGAGAGGTGTGAGTTACATCTTTTACAGAGTCTGAGGTTCTAGTCAATTAAATGACTTGACAGAATCTTACGTGTATTTAGCAGCAAAGCAAGCACTGGAGCCCAAGACTGCTGGCTCCCAGTTCACCGCTGCTTACACCAGGTAGCCCCTCCTAAAAAGCCTTTGACTACTCTCATCTAAACACTGTATTTCAGAGAAGAGAACACTGAGACTCAAAGATTATCAAGGCTTCTCCAACATTTCCAAGGGGTCTCGGGAACATAGCTTGATGCAGTACCCTACTGTCACAAAAATTCTTTGAAGACTTGTATTTTTCCTTTAAAAATTCCTGTGAGGGGACGCCTTGGTGGCTCAATCATTAAGCATCTGCCTTCAGCTCAGGTCATGATTCCCGGGTTCTGGGATCAAGCCCTGCTTCGGGCTCCCTGCTCAGTGGGGAGCCTGCTTCTCCCTCTTCCTCTGTCTGCCACTTCCCCAGCCTGTGCTCTCTCTCTCTCTCTGTCAAATAAGTAAATAAAATCTAAAAAAATAAAAATTCCTGTGAGGTTTGTGTTCTATTCTGTATCATACGCATGTCTCCTTCAATCTGAAGTAATGGGTTTGTTTTTTTTTTTTCCTCAAATGTCTTTTAGAAAAAAATGTTGCTTTAAGACAATGGTGCATTTCTATCCTGGTCTACAAACTCACAAGTCCAGAACCACATTGAAGATGGGAACACAGAGGGTATGAGTATACCAATTTGAGACACCTGTAAAGTGCCTTTCTCAAGTTCATTCATTCATCAAGTATTTAATAAACACCTGCCAAATGTTAGGCATTGTTTTAGATCATAGGACATGTTATGATAATAAACAACTGAGTTATCAGGTGGCACAGAAGAGCAAAGGTTTTCTTCTTGCCCACACTAGAGTTCACTGCAGACTGGCTAAGTAAGGGTCATTCCTCACATTTTCAACATCTTCAAGCTGCGACCATAAGTCAGAGCAGTCACTACTTGGAATATCAATAGTAATCTCTTGGCAGAGAGAAAAGAGTGCAACAAATCAACAGGAAGTGACGTACATCATTTCCTCTTACATATTATTGACCAAAATAAGCCATATGACAAAGATATTCTTCTTCAACAGAGCAAAGAAGAATAATCCACCCACAGGGAGAAGATGGGGACACTGGTAACTAAGAGCATGTCACACCCCAACTTTTCCAAATATGCTAAGGAAAGGTGATTCTGGGTAATGTGGAGAAAAGAAGTAAGATCTCTCCATATGCCAGATGGGAACTCAAGCAATTTTACTTAAACAATAAAAGAAAGGGTTATTATAGAAGGCTAGAGGACTTGGAATGTGTAGGCATCAGACATGTGAGATCTACATGAGTATGAATTAAACAAGTAGACAGAAAGGTATTCAGAATGTTTGTAACTTTGACTTACGGCTCTAAATCCCAGTACTGACATAACATTTTTATCAATAAAAACTCAGGAAAGTTGCCTGTGTCCAATGAAGGATACCACATCTGATCAGAAGCAACAGGTCAGGGTTGCTTGATTCACATATAAATATAAATGATGCACATATAAATATGTACATTATATGATGTACATATAAATAAAATGATGGAGTTGAGGGCCTCACAGCCAAATGTACACAAATTACATCTAGGATCAACATATTAGTTGCCTAACTTAAATCTACATAAAACTCACCACCAGTTGGGGGGGGGGCGGCGATAGAGGCAGCATATGCACTAGTCATATATATGACCAAATTATATTAGTTCATTAAACTCTGGGTTGTTTTCATAGCTTAGTAGGATATACTCCATCTGGAAGGGCGAATACTATTCCTTCCCTCTGCTAATGCTGGAAGGTTAAATCTCTGACCACAGGTTCTAACGAAAGCCTTCATACTGAATCCAATCAACACTGATGGCCTCAGCAGCTGCTCAACAAAAAGAAAGGGATCTTTCCTACAATGCCACTAATGGACCATGACAGACACCCATGGAGATTAAGATACTAATCCCCTGTATATCCCTAATCCAAAGAAATAGGTATGTGCATGTGTGAGTGTTTTGCATTAATTTGGTTTGGTTTGGTTTACATAGATCCAATAACTTTACATTATAGAATCAATTGTCGTACTTAAAAATTGTATAATAAATACAAATTATTTGAAGAAGCTACCTCTGATTTGTTTTCATGTTGTTCCACCAAAGCCAATGGAATAATGTAGATGGTTCATTGCAGATGTAAGATTGCCACAGTTGTTACAGATATTGAAGAAGGGGCATAGCACTATCAAAGAGCTGCATGAAACAGTGGGGAAAAATAAGAGTCTGGGTGGCTGAAACTTAGACTGTTTTCAGGAAATGGCAGAAGTGCAGACAAAAGTAGGTAATTGTGAGGAGCCTGAAAGGCCATAATAAGAAGTTTAGATTTATTTTATAGGAAATAAGAACTCGACAAAGAATTCTTAATTAATTTATAGGAAATAAGAACTCGACAAAGAATTCTTAATTCATAATTGACATTATCCAATCTGTATTTTAAAAAGAAAATTCTGGTAGCAAGGAGGAAGAAGGACTGAATAGAGAAAGGACACAAAGGAGTTAGATCATGTAAAAGGCCACTGAAATGCCAAGGAAACAAACCATAACCGAGGCAGCAGGATGAAAATAAAAAGAGGTAGTTGGGGGTAGGTTGGGGGAGAACTGAAATAGTTCAGCTTACAGAATCTTACAGAGACCTCCCAAATCAGCTGGTTATCAAAAGCACCTGGGGAAACTGTAAAATTCTTATTCCCTGGCCAATCCCAGAACTATTAAATCCAAATCTCTTAAGATGTGGACTAGGAAATGCTTGGCATACCTCAGGGATTCATCATGCAATCAGCCCAGCCGAAGAAGTTATGCTTCCACACACTTGAGTGACTGAGCTAGTGTCTTTACATCAGGAACACAGAAAAAAAAAAGCTTTGTGAAGGTTTATCAGTAGTTGAGGTTTTGATATATTCAGCTTACAGTACTAACAGGACACCCAGATGGAAAAGTCGTATAGACAATAGAATGCATCAGTCCAGAAGAGAGATTAGAGTTAGGGCTCGAACATCACAAGATTGGAGACAATCCTTCAAAGGAAGAATGTAGCTTGAGATAAGAGGTGATTTAGGGAAGAGGCTCAAAGAGCCCCTATACTTAATGGTAGTGCACAAAAAGATGAACTTGGTAGTAGGGTTGGCCAAGGAAGATAAATGCGTTTAACAGATAACTCCATTAAATCACCATTAAACCATATTGCCTTACTTATTTACAACAAAGTAAAGTACTATACAAAACCAATTCATGCATTTCAAGGTAAAGGCTTCGATGTTCAACCCAAGTTAGGTATGTCAGCTGCCTACCCTAGTTTCCTATGGCCCATCCAAGTATTATCTATATAGCCACCAGAGGAGAGTTTTAAAACACATGGACTCTTAAAATGCAGCAACTGAAAGTCAAATAACCCAATTAAAGATGGACAGAGATACAAATAGATATTTCTCCAAGAAGATACACTCACAAATGGGTATCCTCTGGTTGACATATGACCAATAAGCACTGGAAAAGATGTTCAACATTATCAGTTATTAGAGAAATGCGAATCAAGACCGTAATGAGATAATTCACACCCCTGCAATGGCTAAAATTAAAAATGCAGACAATAACATATGTTGTAAAGGATATGGAGAAACTGAAACTCTTATGCAATGTTGGTGGGAATATAAAATGATAGTCACTTTGGAAAACAGTGTGACAATTTGTCAAATGATAAAACCAAAGAGTTATCATGACTCAGCAATTCCACTTCTGGATATATGCCCAAAAGAAGTGAAAACAAACAAAGAAATAAAAAGATGTAAAAACATGTCTATGCAAAAGTTCATAGCAGCATTATTCAAAAAGTGAAAACAACCCATATGTCCACCAACTGATGAACAAATAAATGGAATGTGGTATAGCCATACAATGAATTATTACTCAGCAATAAAAGTATGAATGAAGCATGTATAGTCCGTTACAAGGAGTCACATGTTATATGGTTTCATTTATATGAAACACTCAGAACGGACAAATTCATAGAGACTGAAAGTACATTATTACACTTGCCAGAGGGCAGGGAAGGGAGAAATGGGGACTGATTAGTAACAAGTACAAAATTTCCTTTTGGAGTGGTGAAAACGTTGGGTAATTCATCTTGACTTTGTGAATATACTAAAAACCGCTCAGTTTTATGCTTTAAGGGGCTGATTTTTATGATATGTGAATTATATCTCAATAAAACTCTTTTTGAAAGTACTTATTTCCAGCCTCCATTTTTGGAGATTCTGTAAGTCTGTGACTGACCCAAGAATCTGTATGTTTTTAAAGATATGCTAGTGACTCCCAATTAGGTGATCCTAATGCTCAATCAGGTTAGGGAATCACTGGCATATCTAGAAAATTCGCTAGAGAGTTACCTGAGTTACATTTGAAGAAAAAGAAAAGATGCCAACAGCAGTGGTCCAAATGAACAAAGTAGTGAGAGAGGACTCAAGAAAGAAGGTCCTACGCACCACCCCATAAGCATAACCCCCACCCCCACCGTCTCCTGTAGTTCCCTTCCCCACCTTCCTCCCATCCCCACCTTCCTCAACCAGGTGCCTGACAGCACTCTCCCTCAGCACTCCTTTCCCCAAAACCCTACAGCTCAGCCACCCATCACAGGACTCCAGAGGAGTCCTACCACAAAAGAATTAAACACTTAAATGCCTTTGAATCCCCAGACTCTGGCTTTTCCCTGGTCACTTTAATAAAACAAGGATTCTCATTCATAGAAGATCAAGTCAGAGCACCAATTTCCTCTTAGATTCACATCAGACAAATCCTTAGGAATAATTGTGTTGCTTCAGAAACCAGCAAGGGAGACAAACCATAAGAGACTCAATCTCAGGAAACAAACTGAAGGTTTCTGGAGGGGAGGGGATGGGAGGGATGGGGTGGCTGGGTGATGAACACTGGGGAGGGTATGTGCTATGGTGAGTGCTGTGAATTGTGTAAGACTGATGATTGACAGACCTGTACCCCTGAAACAAATAGTACATTATATGCTAATTTTTTTAAAAAGGAATAAATGTGTTGCTTTTATTTTCATAATTACAGAAAAAAATAACAAGGGAAGGTCCTGTTTTTCTTTAAATACCAAGTTTAAAATACTATCCCCTCCATAAAGACTTCCTCAACCCGTCTCCCATTCCTAATTACCGGATAAACTTTTGCCACTCCACTGTATACAGAATTTCAGATTGCTGTTACAATCCTTCCTTGATAAAAAGTCTTTTTTTCTCATCTAGAATACAAATCTCTTACACTCAAGAGCTGTGAATTCTTCATCAGTGTTTCCCAGCACTTATCACAACCTCAGGTGGATAACTGAATCTCATAATTGTGTATAAAATGAGTTGATCAGATGAATCAAATACGTATTCTGATTTGTTAGGGTGCCTAAATGAGGAATAGAAAGTTATAGACATCCTTTCTCAATGGCTAACAACAAAATAAGGTTTTAAGTAATAGTAAAATGTGAGGTTTAATGAGCTTATTAATACATTTTTATTTTCATGGCATTTTGTTCACCTTTGTAATAGCAGAGTTCCTAAGAGTTCCCTTTTTTAAAGTTTGATTTGGGTTATATCTCTCCATATTCCTCACACCTGATTAGACTGATTCACTAATGAATTCTAAGCGAATCTCTCTGAAAAATAGTAAAACCTCTTGAACTTCAATTAAAAGACATCATCAAGGGGCGCCTGCGTGGCTCAGTGGGTTAAAGCCTCTGCCTTCGGCTCAGGTCATGATCTCAGGGTCCTGGGATCGAGCCCCGCATCCGGCTCTCTGCTCAGCAGGGAGCCTGCGTCCCTTCCTCTCTCTCTGCCTGCCTCTCTGCCTACTTGTGATCTCTATCAAATAAATAAATAAAATCTTAAAAAAAAAAAAAAGACATCATCAAGTGAAAATTGCAGATTCAATTTTCTAAACAGATTAAGTAAGTGAAAACTGAAGCCTTTGCAAAAATGTATACATAGCTCAGGGGTAAAGTGCTTTTCTAAAAAAATTTTTATGGGATACTCCTTCTTTGCAAATAAATGTGAAGTACTACCAGAAAAGGATAAACAAAATAAGCCAAGGACAAAATCTTGTCAATATTTCTAGTACAAAATAATCATTACTCTCATTTACAAAGAATGTTCACGTGTATTGGCTCAATGCTTCCTCATAATTATTCTGAACTAGTAAATGTTAAAGCAACACTTTAAACCAATGTCTTCTTGTATCCCACACTCAGAATTTATACAACCTCAGAAATCAATAGGTGATATTTAGAATAGTTCTGAATCTAAGATCATGGAAATAGTAGTGTAACCCCCAAATATAGTTTTCTGTATATGGGAGTTCAAAATTTCTCCAGCTCTGGAATTATTCTGGGTAATTGTTGTCATACTCATCAAACAGATAAATTTTTAGAGATTTCAATCAATAAAGAAGGTAATAAATTGATAATTTATGACAAAAGACATGAATTTAAAGGTCATATTAACTTTTGCCAAAGGTACTAATAGTTCATAAAATCTATAAATATGACATCCAGAAATGTTGGCCATCATGGGTGAAATGTTGATAAAATCTTTCTTTGCTCACAGCCATAATATAGAGCCTTTTACAACTAAACTGAAAAGAAAATTATTTGAGAGTAACCATTCCTCTAATTCTCTATGGTTTAATTAGCAAAAATTCAGGATCAAGCTCTGTGTTATGTTAATGTGACATTATGATTTAACATTTAAAAACATGAAGGTCATAGAACTGAAAATGTCAAGCTTCTCTTTCAGTGTATATTGGCTGTAATACAGACCTGAGCTAGATGGACAGAGCCCAGGATCCACCATCGGAGCAGAAAACAGAACACTGCCAGGTAACAGTATTTAAAGTTGAGGATGATCTTGGAATAATAAAACATTTTAATGAGTTTGCCTGTTTGGAAGCCCTGGCACCAGTGCCGGCCCAAAGACACAGAGCCATCTCTCGCACCTAGCGGGAGCTCAGCGAGTCAGACCTGACCAGCCAGCTGAGCCCATCTCGTTCACAGAAAGTTGAAATCTCCTCAGACTTGTCTCATCTCATTAAGCTATCCATCCATTCTCTGGCTTTCTACAAATCCAATTTGTAAATCTTTCCCTCATTCACACTCACATCCCAAATCCTCATGAGCATTATCTTTACACAAAGAAACATATTTAATGAAGTATAAAATCTCCACTGTATGCATTTTATCTTTCAATTAAACACCATAAAACACACTATACTTGTTTAATGCCTTATCCAACTGATTATTTTGTCTCCACAGGAGCACCAAATAACATTGCTAAGTTCGCAGTTGCTTTACCACCTTTTGAAAAAAAAAAAAATGTTCCTAATTTTTCTCCTTCCCCACTATGTGAGCATGCAACAATATTTTCTTTAAATTTTCCTAAAATTAGAACCTCATTCTGCTTCTAGGAGACATGAACAGATCATCTAAAAACAGCAAGCACTTTCATTTCCGCTCCCATTAACTCTCTAGCAAATGAAGGAGGATCAGGTATGGGGGGAGATGGAATAAGAAACTGCAGTAATATCTAGGCCTGGATTATTTTCCTCTGCCTGATACAATTGGTTTTGATCCAAGAGAGGTAAAACATGCTTTTCATTTTGGTTTGAATATCCTTCTTGATGTTGTTAAAACTTCAGGTCATTTGGGCTGATGTAACACATTCAATGAATGCTCTGAAGAGAGGAGTGGAGAGGAGGGAAGAGAGAATACCAAGAGAAGGATCCTTTGGAGTAAACAGTCTCCATTCACCTCTCCATTTTTTCTCATTCTCTGTCAATTCCCTTCTCACTGATGATACAGAGATATCCTGGATCTTATGCAGCCAGTGAACTCCTTCTCATCTATGAAGTCTTTGATTTAGAGTTTGTGTATGGAATATGAAAATTCACTCACCAAATTGCCATGCCTGCCTAAGTGCCAAATCATGACACCTGCCTAAAGGTGTTTCCCACAGCCAGTGTTTCCCACAGGTTAACAGTGTGTGGACTTAGGATATTTGCTAAACCTCTCTTGGACCCACTTTCCCCATCACAAAATGAAATCATCATACAGTAATTTCAGCTGACCAAGAACAGTTAAATTTCATTTATCACAATTTTCAGTCAGAATTTTTCATTCAACAGTAATAAACTATTACCAAAATAAATCTTTCTTTCTTGACCATGTCAAATGTCACTCTTTAAAGTTCTTTATACTTGTCATTCATAGCTCATTAAGTTATCCTCTTGTAACTCTCGATTAGGTCCCTCTCTTTATACTGCCTTTTTAATGATTCCTTTGAGTGTAGTAAGCATAGCTATGTTCTTGAAAGACTCTCACCTCATAATGGATAAAACAAAGGACTAAGTTTGTATTTAGGAGATCTTTCTTCTAGTCAAAGATTATCCAATTAATATTGAGCACACATCTCTTAACTATAAGAAACAAACTGAGGGTTGTTAGAGGGGAGGTGAGTGGGGGAATGGCGTAATTGGGTGATAGGCCTTAAGGAGGCACTTGAAGCGATGAGCACTGGGAGTTGTACACAACTGATGAATCAATAAATTCTACTTCTGAAACTAGTAATACAGAATATGTTAATTAAATTGAATTTAAATTTTAAAAGGATTAAAAATATAAAAGAATTTTGCAATTAAACAAAGAAACAAGTTACATGCACTCTATCCACAAAATTCAGCTGCAATGTGGATGACATCCCTTATGCGGTACATGTCCTTCTATCCTCCACTCAAACCCACTCTTCACCAAGGTACAGGGCAGCTGAAGTAGAAATGGGTAAAGCAAATAATTATTGGGAGATTGCAGCAAAATCTAGAGTATACTGGCAATGCTGGTATAGTTTGGGGTCAGTGTATGAATTAGTCCAATATTATATAAAACTGCTGCTGCTTCTAGGAACATAAACTACCTTTAAGATCAATAAATTTAATCAATTGTTGGCTATCTTAAAGTCAGAGCTACTACTTTGTTCTAGGCACTTTATAAACTAGTCCTCATAACAACCATAGTGTGGTTATTAATCATCCCTTTTAGAAGATACACCCAAGGAAAACAACCTAATTTTAACAAGAAAGATATAGATTAGACTGTGTATGTGTGTGCATGTGTCTGTGTATGAATATATGTACATATATATACACACACATATATATATAAATATATTATAAATAAATAATAAAATCAGGAATTCTTTTGCAAAATTATAAAAATATGCTGGAAAAATACCTACCTGCAAACTTTTAAAAATTAGTCCAAGACTTCTTCTCCTGCCTATAAAAGTAATAACTAAAAAAATGGCACAATGTATGATACAATTGTCTTTAAATGTTGAACAAAAAGCAGCATAGGACTATAATCTCTGAGAGAAGAAAAAGAAACAAGGTGAACAATATGAATGCCACGGATTTCTGCCTGTAGAGAATTTCTGAACCATGATGCAGGAACAAGATTCAAAGAGAAGTCAGTGGTCTCAGTAACTGAGGAAATAGAAATCCAAGTTTGGGGAGAATAGGGTGAATTGGAATTTGTAGGGCCAAATTTCAGAAATGAAAAAGCCCTGAAGAGAAAGCTCCATGAACTTGCATAAATGTCTCTTAGATTCTTTAGCTTCATACCAATCTGTGGATGCATAAGATGAAATTTGATAGAGCCATACAAAGAACAAATAGCAAGCCATACAAAAAACAAACAGAATAAATTTCTGAATATTGTATGCCAAAGAATTGGCAGAGTTCACACAGAACTGGGAAACATTTGCATTTCCATCAGAATGAGGAGATCTTATTTAATACATGGGGCATTTAAAAGAGAACACAGAGGGTCATTCCTTAGTAGTAGAGCTTAATTAGTCCTACAGTAAAAGCTACCATAGATGTGTCCTTATAAACCTTCAAGATAAACTTCAAAAGTAACAAAGTTATCCACAAATAACTGCCAGAAAAAAGATTTCAACTCTAAAATGAAAAACTACAATATCCAACATCCAAACAAAAATGAATAGATATGAAAGTCAATTTCTTTTCTATGTATCAGTGATAAACAATTGAAATCTACAATCAAAAAGGTTTTAAATATGCCATTTAAGCTAGCACCCTCCCCCCCCAAAAAATGTATAAATTTAACAGAACATGTACAGGATCTATATGTGGAGAACTACAAAACACTAATGAAAGAAATCAAAGATCTAATTAAATGGAGATGTACTCCAGGTTCATAGATTGAAAGACTTGATATGGTTAAGATGTCAATTTTTCTGAACTTGATATATATATATATATGTATATATATATATTCAATGCAATCCCAATCAAATCACATTATTTTGTAATATCAACAAACTGATTCTACAATGTAAATGTAAACACCAAAAAGACCCAACACAATACTGAAGAAAACAAAGATGGAGGACTCATACTACTACTATTTCAAGATTAGCATAAAGCTACAGTAATCAACACACTGTGTGACATGGGTAAAAGAATGAGCACATAGATCAGTGCAAATATCTAAATTTTAATAAAGGCCTATCAGAAAAGGAAGGAAAGAATTTTCAACAAGTGGTCCTGGAACAATTAGATACTCATAAAAAAAAGAAAAAAAGAAAAAAAAGAATCTAGACACAGACTTTGTATCATAGATAAAAATTAATACAAAATGGATTATAGACCTATATGTAACACATAAAATTATAAAAAGCTTCTAGAAGATAACATAGGAGAAAAAATAGATGACCTTGAGTTTAGAAATGAGATTTTTGATTCAAAACAAAAGGCATAATCCATTAAAGAAAAAAAATGATAAAATGGACTGCATTAAAACTAAAAGTTTTACATTGTAAATAACACTGTTAAGAGAATGAAAAGACAAGTCTCAAACAGTGAGGAAATATTTGCAAATCACATATCTCTTTAGATCTTGTATCCAAATATTCAAAGAACTCTTAAAAATCAGCAATAAGAAAACAATCTAACTAAAAAGTGGAAGAAAGATCTGAGCAGCCAATTAAAAAAAGATACACAGATATACAGATAAAAAGACGCTCAACATCATGTATTTTCACAAATTTAAAAAATCAGATACCAACCACCCAACTGTAAGAATACTTAAAACCCAAAATCTGAGCAAAATCAATAGCTGATGAGAATGTGTAGCAACAGGAACCCTCATTCATTGCTGGTGGGAATGAAAAACGCTATGGCCACTTCAGAAGATGGTTTGACAAGTTTCTTAAAAAGCTCAATACAGTTTCATATGCTCTGGCAAACCCATTCCTAGGTATTTACCCAACTGATTTGAAAACTTTAAGTTTACATAAAAACTTGCCCATCACTGTAGTAGCTTTATTCATAATCACCAACTGAAAGGAAGTATGTGTGTTGTGGGGAGGAGTAATCTGCTGAGGTTACAGCTTTCCAGATACACAGGACACCCACGGGTGATACTGCCAATATTCTCTCTCCACACTGGATGCAGATGTGATGACTAGACTGTTGTCTTGAGGAAAAAGCCAAGAAAATGCAATGACACCTCTCCAGACATCCATGGGCTGTGGGCCATTACCATCACCATCTCTCTATGTACTTTTTATAGCAGAGATTAACCTTTATTTGTTTAAACAACTGTTTGTTGTGTTTTCTGTGAACTTACAGCCCACCATATTCTAAACTGCCCCTGAAACAGTCACTTTTGGGAGGAAAGTGTTCCTCCCCTACTTCAAAAAGTGTTTGCTGTTGGAAATACCTCCCTGTCAAGAATGACTGGGTTTCAGGAAGGTAAATTCCCATTTCTCCCACACATTTTTCTAACTAGAGCTGTCAGGGAAGAATTTTTTTTTTTTTCCTTCTCTGGGTTTGAGTATGTAAGCCTGGAGCTCCCTGTTGGGAAGTCTACCTTGGTAGAGTCTGCTTGAGGGAATGAGGTCAGTACCAGAGTAAAGCAAACCCACAGGGAAGAGAGACAGCTGGAGAGCAAGCAAGAGCAGAGAGGTTAAACTCCATGTTTCTTTTAGTTTGTTTCTATGAGTTAATAATAATTTCTCTTTTTTAGATTGGTTCACACTCCATTTCTATTACTTGCAATCAAAGAGCCTAGGCCAATATAACTAACGTGCTTTCAAACTGTGAGATGAGGTATGAAGCAAGGAAGAGCACTATGAGAAAGATTAAGGGGTGAGTTAGGGAAGACTACTAAAAAAGCAACAGGTAAGAAGACCCCTAACAAGCACACGGATGCCAATCTGGAAGAGATTGCAAGGAAAAGTTTCCCACATGCCTCCTTCTGGCCCACCGTATCCTCAACATGAATTCAGTGTGCTCTAAACATAGGAGGGAAGGGTTTTCCTGGAAAGGGCCCCAGGGCATATGAGCTAGAGAACTAGGTGAATAGATCTTGAGATGTCTGTGGATCTACCAGTAGAGGTGAAGGTGAAGGTGAAGGTGAAGAAGGAGGAGGAGGAGGAGGAAGAGGAGGAGGAGGAGGAGGAGGAGGAGGAGGAGGAGGAGGAGAAGGAGGAGGAGGAGGAGGAGAAGGAGGAGAAGAAGGAGGAGAAGGAGGAGGAGAAGGAGGAGGAGAAGAAGAAGAAGGAGGAGGAGGAGGAGGAGGAGGAGAAGGAAAAGGAGAAAAAAAAAAGAAGGAAAGAAAGAAAGGTAACTCCATTTAGGAATAAAATCTGCTAAAATATATTTCCCCATAGTAAAGTTTCATTTGCTTGTTTTTACTTTGCTAATGGTAAGGACCTGGAGCTCACTGGCTCCCCAGCCTCACACCCTAAAGAAGGAAATCTGCCAAACTACACAGTATCCCATGCATGTCCCCCCACTTAGAGGGGAATTTTGGGTAAAGATAACTTAAATAAGAAACCAGCACAGCTGCCTATACTAATCAACATATACTTTATTTATAAAAATGAACAGTCATCCAAGGATTGTCCAATATTTAGGGAAAACTTACAGCATAAAAAAAAATGCTCATAGAGAAAAAAAAGTTAATGCAAGACAGAAACAACTTTTAATGAATTCTATCTAATGTCATCGGAAAGATTCAGGTATTAATTGTATCCATACAGGAAGAACAAGCAGCTATGAAAAAAAGAAAAGAAATCAGAGAATAACAGAAAAATGCAAAAGATTAAAAATATGATTGCCAAAAGTAAAAAAAATCCAGTGTAAGGACTAAATGATGGAATAGCTAGTATTAAAAATCAAGCAGTGATCTGGGAAACATTGTCAGGAAAATTCATCCAAACACAAACCATGGAAAATATAAGAGAAAAGAGATACTCACATGTATGCAGAAGGTAGATTATATGGCTAATAGCCATTTCAGAGGAAAGAACAGAGAAAACAAGGGAGGAAATGAAATAATAAAATATCTCCCTGAGTTAAAAGAAACGATTACTGAAATTGAAAGATCCAACCCATTGTCAAGTGATATAAACAAGAGAGAATCAGATACATCCTGGTAAAATAATTTAAGGAAAGGTTGTCTTCAAAAGAGGGAAGAAAAAAACAGATTGCCTATAGAGGAATGGGCTCAGTTTGGCATCACAGTTATCCATTACAATGGGTACTACAAGGTACTGAGGCAAAGGTTTCAAAGGGAAAATTAATTTGAGACTAAAATACCAAAGGATCAGTCAAGTGTGAAGGCAAAATACAGACATTTTCAAGAAACTGAGAATTCAGATATTTTATCTCCCATTTACTGTTTCTTCAAAATTATTTTAGGATACAACTCAACAAAATGAGTAAGATATTTAAAAAAGAGGAAGACATGGCATCCAAAACAATGTAACTAACCCAGGAGTTCAATTAAAAACAAAAAAGTCCCAGAGAGTTGTGCTCTGAACGCACTACATCAATGAAAATTAGAAAAAGAATCCCAATTTTTCAAGGCAAAAATTTTTCCAAAAAATGAGAAGTTTGCATTCATCAAATACTGCAGTCAAGCTAGGAAATTCTGATGATCAATGTGCTGCTTCTGGTGTTAAAAAAAAAAAAAAAATTACCTAGAAATTTTACACAAGTTGTAGTAGAACATTACCACCCAAATATGAAGTAAAACAAACCCGGGTATCTTGACACTTACAGCGTTAAGGGAAAAGAATCCCTTCCCTGTGTTCCATGTCACAGAATTACATTTCCTTTTTTATGAGCCTAATTGCACTACTTGGTTCTGCAATAATTATTTCCTAATTGTAACAGTAAAGATAACGATCACTAACACTTATTTGACACTTAATGTAAGTCCTCTACTAATTCTTTTAGATTTATTAGCCAGCTTAGTTCTTTCAAAGACAGCACAGTAGGGCTGCCTGGGTGGCTCAGTGGGTTAAAGCCTCTGCCTTCTGCTCTGGTCATGATCCCGAGGTCCTGGTAAAGAAGCCCCCTTCTGGCTCTCTGCTCAGCGGGAAGCCTGCTTCCCTTTCTCTCTCTGCCTGCCTCTCTGCCAACTGTGATCTCTGTCAAATAAATAAGTAAAATCTTTAAAAAATAAAAAAATAAACAAAGACAGCACAGTAAAGTTAAGTAACTTGCCGAACGTCGCACATGGATTGATGAACACAGGCATTCTGGCTCCAGAATCCTTACTCTTAAACGCTGACCATGATGCTTCTCATAATGCTCTTTAACTTACTAGTTTTTAGAATCAACTTATCAATCCAAAACAAGAAGGAATAGTAACAATTTTAAAACACAATATAAATTATGTAAAACTTACCAATAAAGAGAAAATAACCAAAGTAAGGAGAGGGAAAAGAATGTGTGTCAGCTATTTTTCTTACCTTCTTATACAGGGGTAACTTTCTGCACAGTACAATTATTATAACACAGAACTTTCTATATAATAGCAAGTCAACAATTATACATAGATAACTTTTATATAAAATAATAATATAAAAACCAGCAGGGAGCAGAGAGATAATGAATTTTAATTCCTCACATTTCACAGCAAGTATGATGGTTAAATTTATGGATACATAGCTGCTGTCAATATATATTGTCTAACTTTAATTTTAAAATGTTATATCTAATTTATATAGAAACTCAAAATCTAAGAACAGAAAAGTTACACGTAATACATTAAGAAATAGCAATAGAAGCAAATTAATTAGAACTTTGGGAGGAATATCAGAAAAGCTAAAAACAGAAAAGGAGGAGAACTAGGGAGGGGAAAGTCCATAATTTTTATTAAAATTAGCAGATATTTTATTGTTAAAAATATTATGTAATACTATTAATAAAAGTTGTATCCTGTAAAGAAGGGCATAAACTGGTGAGCATACCCCTCCATTCAGGCACGGTAAATACAAAATGAGAATAAATGCCACCCGTTCATAAAACCAAGCAGAACAAGGATAATACACAAACGCATTACAGAATACTCATGTTCTTTACTGATTCTTTGTTTCCACACCGTTAGGGACTAAATGGCCCATTTTTGTCACATAAACTTCTAAAGAGACATTCATTTCATCAGCTTTAGACAACTGTGGATCACACCTACTCCAATCCTCTACCTTGCACACCACATTTAAAGAAAGAGTTGTCTAAATTCACACCTCGCTGGGGGAGGTGGGGAGGGGGGTGGTTTGGGGACGGAGTCTACACTGGTATAGCCTTTTGAGGGTATAATTTCGCAGTCCTTATTGAAATGTAAAATATGGCCACACGCTGACCTAACTAGTTCACCTCTCAGAATCTACCATACAGCAACACTGCCAAATACTCAAAGGTAACTCCATACACCGACTTTCAGTGAAGCTACTACTGTTTAGAACAGAGGAAAACGAAAACCATCCGAATGCGCACTAGTCAGACGCAGAATATTTCGTTGCCTTTTAAAAAATAAAATGCATCTATATGGAGTGACGCTAAAAAGTATTGGCAACATATCGTTAATCAAGAAAAAGCAAGATACAGAATCATATATTATACAGTCTGTGCGTGAGATAGATACATGATAGGTAGAGACAGACACGTACTGGGCAGAAGGCAGTGGAGGGAAGAAGTTTTTACCTTGAAATTTGATTTTTTTTTTACAACTAGCATATATTGTTATTATATCTTAGGAAATCAGAGTATATCTCAATAAATTAAAAAATCCAAAAGGAGAAAGACTCAATGTCTTTGCATTGGTTCGCTCTCAGATCTAAGGAAAGAAAACCCCATACACAAGCACGTGGATGAGGGAACAGGGCAGCTTCACCGGTTGGGTCTTTTCTTAGGGGACGAGGGGGTAAACGGGGACGCCGAAACACTAGGGCAGAGCTCAGGAGAGAACCCGTGAGCCCCAGGGCGGGCCAGGCGGCCAGGGACTCGCGCGGGGAGGACAGGTGCCCCGGGGCGGGGGTCATTTAGGAAACCGGGCCGCGAAGCCGACACGCCAGAAAACACCCCGGGAACTGGGCGTGTGGGAAATAGGGCGGAAGGTCAGGGAGCGAAGGGGCGGGCCGGCGCGCAGGAGCCCGGCAGGGATCTAGGGTCGCGTCCCGGGCCCGAGGCGCGGCGGGCTGCCACTGTTTGGCCCGCCGGGGCGGCCAGGGAGTTCGGGGGCAGCTTTCGAAGCCGGGGAGACGGGCAGAGCGCGCGGGGAGCGCGCAGCGGGCACCGGCGGGCGCCCAGGCCGAGGCCGAGGCCGTAGTCCCCGCGGCGCGCTCGGGTGGGGACGCCAGCTCCAGTACCTTCCCAGGAGAGCTCTCCTCCGGGTTCCCGCTTCAGGAACTTGTACCAGAACGTGTCCACGCGGCCCGGCTCCGCCCCGTCCTGCGCCGCCTCCTCGGGCGCCAGCTCCACCTCCCCGAGCCACAGGCCGGGCTCCTGCAGCGCCAGCGCCCCCGCGCCCGCCGCCGTGCCCGCAGGCCTCAGGCGCACGGCCCCGCGCGGCTCCCAACGCCCCAGCTCGGGCCGCGACCCCACGACCAGCAGCTCCGGCCCGGCCCCGGCCACCGCGGGCGGCACCACCACCCCGAACCGGAACCGCATGGCGGCGGGCGGCGCAGCTCCGGGTGTCGGTGCCTGGCGGCCGGCGGACGTGGCCCGAGCGCGAAGCGGCCGCGGCGATTGGGCGGCGGCGCGGGAGGCCTGGTCGCCAGGGGCCGGGGCGCCGGCGGGGACACGTGCGAGGCTGCACCTTTTTTGGGCTGCATCACGCGGCCTAGGAGCCGGGCCTGGTCCAGCTCGGGGCCTGTGGCGACGGGAAGCGGGCGCGGGACAAGTGTCCTCTCGCGGAGAAGGACGCTTGCCCGGGCCGGTGGCCTCTTTCCGCAGCGCGGCTCTTCGGGGCGGCTGGGGACGCGGCGGAGGCGACAAAAGGGAGTCTAAACGGGTTAGGAAAGGGAGGAAAACAGCCCAGAAACCCTGCGATTTTACTGTCATCTTTCCCAAAGACTCGAAATTATGTGTATATGGGTCGTAAAGAAAAGTGGCGTGACATTAATAGTGAAGTTGGGGGAAGATCCCGGCCGCGGTGTCTGGAGAGCTCCGGCCCTTAAACAGGTCCCTTACGCTGGGCCTCCGGTTTCTTTATCTGTAACGTGAGGGTATAAAATAACCATCTTGAAAGACCCTGCTAACTCCGAAGGTTTCTCTGATTGGTGGAAGAGATGCCATTCCGAGCCCAGAGCTGATGCAGAAAAACACTGGTTACTTTTCCCTTGTCTAGTCCAATTCGATGCCTGAAATGACACAGGATCGCTTTCATTTTTTCAAAAAATGTTCTGTTTTTAGTATATGTAAAATGCGTTTGGAGTAAATACTTTCGAGTCCTTTTCGAGGTAAAACAATAAGGGCCATAATTCTATGATTACAAATGTGTGATATAATTTTTTTAATGGCATAAAAATAAAAAATGTTTAAAATTTGCTTTCAGTAAACCAAATACTTCTGTGTCAAGAAATACAGATTTATAGCTGTTTGGTCAAAAGGAAAAACCTATTTACATGGGTGGGGAGAGGGCTTTAATTTTTGTTACTGGTTTAAGATAACCATCCTTTCTGTTTACATATTTGTTATTTTTTGATTCTTTAATAAAATTGTTCTCCTGTTCTTACATTTGTATATTCACCACTTAACAACAATCTCTTATGCGAACCAGAGACACATAAAATATCTCTAGTTCATGTTTTTACCAGTATTTGAAAGCTTGTGAAAAATAGGGCGGGGGAGTCAAAATTTCATGCATTAAGAATATCATAAGTAAGGGGCTCCTGGGTGGCTCAGTGGGTTGAGGCCTCTGCCTTCCGCTCAGGTCATGATCCTGGGGTCCTGGGATTGAGCCCCGCATCTGGCTCTCTGCTCAGCGGGGAGCCTGCTTCCCTCTCTCTTTCTGCCTGCCTCTCTGCCTACTTGTGATCTCTGTCAAATAAATAAATAAAATCTTAAAAAATATATATATATATCATAAGTAAAACAAAAAGAAATACAAAATGTAAGCCATGCAAACTGAGTCTGTCAGTGGAACAGTTAGTAAACTAATATGCTTTACTCTTAAATATTGATATTCCATTCAGTGTTTGGTTGGTTGCTAAGCTTAAGGATAAACACAAAGAAAAATGAAGACAGCAAGGCTAGCCAAACATGGCTGATTCAGTAGCAAAGCAGACATTAAATCATGGTGGCATGTGAGTCAGCTTATTCAGATTGATGTTAACAAAATATTCTTAGACTAATTTTAGGAAATTAAGAGTCGTTTGGCCGTGCAAGGACCCTGGGAACTGACAGTTCAGGATTTCTTCTGTTGTTCTATGCAGCCTGTATGTACGCTTTCCAAACGGCATTATTCCCACCAGCTCTTCCAGGGTGAGTATTGTCCATTCCGTAGATAAAACGAGGAGAAAAGGAGGAGGGGGAGAAAAGGAAGGAAGGAGGGTGGGAGGAAGAAAAGAAAGAATGAAGGAGAAAGAGACAAAAGGGGCAATATATTTGATCAAGAGGCATTATTTCCTTTCCTTTTCTATCATAAAGGAGTTGAGTAATTTTAACAGTCAGAAGTATCCCATTAATCCCCAAACCAAATATGTAGTATTTTACAGCATAGATTGAAATATAGTAGAAATGCGATAGCTACATTGTACACTAAGTAAAATGCAATTGGAAAGAAGAACAAGACCAAAAGGACATATTCCAAAGCCTCAATCATACTTCATCAATCATTTGAACTTATTAACCATAAAAATTATTATAGCCATTGAACCCTTATTATGAACTAAGCATGTGGTTTTCAAACTCATATTGTCTAATTTAATTCTCTTACCAATCCTAAGAAGTAACTAGTATGGTATCTCCATTTTTGTATGTGAGAAAAATGTGCAGAAAGTTTCAGTAAGCAGCCCATAGCAAGGAAGGGACGGAGCTGGTGCTAAAAGTCATCCATTCAGCTTACAGTTAAAGACATATATAATATACATTATGAAAAATTTGATTTCTAGGAAAATCACTTACAGACTACCTTTAAATCCCAGCATATTTAAATGAGTTATTCTCCACTAGCTCTTAATGAAAAATTAACTTCCTATAATTATTTCCTGTAACCAATTTCATCGTTAGGAATGACGAAACAGATAAATCTAAACTAATAGACAAGTCTATAAGGACATAAATATTTTATACTTTATACTAAATATTTTATACTTAGAATGGATTTGACCTCAGACCCCAGAAAATGGTCATTGTTATGCCTTTATACACCTATCTTGTTGACAATGGAAATACAGATTTGGAAAGTCAAGGTAAAAGGGTGCCTGGATGGCTCAGTTGGTTAAGCATCTACCTTTGGCTCAGGTCATGATCTCAGGTTCCTGGATTGAGCCCTGTGTCTGGCTCCCTGCTCAGCAGGGAGTCCGCGTCTCCATTTCCCTCCCTGACCCTAGTTGTGCTCTTGTGTGCTCTCTCTCTTGAATAAATAAATAAAATCTTTAAAAAAAAAAAAAAAAAAAGCTTTTTTTTCCTGGTTGAGTTCTCCATCTGAGATTTCTTCTTACAGTTCAAAAAATTGTGGTATTTAATAGAAGTGATTATTTATGGAATCCGTTTGAGGTTAGATTCTTGATGCTATATGAAGACAAGTTGAATTTAGAGCAAGAATCGGCTCAGTAAAGAAACATAATTTTGATAATAATTTTTAAAAGACCAAACTAATTTGTTGTCATTGAATTTCATTTCTATAGTGCTATCTTTTATAAAACTACAATATTTCTTGAAGAATGGGTGATAAATTCACATTTAGAGTTTCAGGATCCAATTCAAATGTAAATTCTTTCAAGGCTCCCTCAGAGAAAGCTATTATTTAGAACCATGGTAATTTATGTTTTCTGAAGAAATCTTTCACTAGTCAGTGAGTTATCATAAATCTTCCTTTATAACATTGTATATGTATACACACACTCACTAATGCAAACCATATTTCATCCAAATAGTTCAGGGACTGTTATAAGCATTAGTTTATTACTTGTCAGAACACACTAAGAGTTAAATGTGCCACATAGACTATTTCCAATTCTGTGGTTTAAAAAAAAAACAAAACAAAACAAAAAAAAAAAAAAACCTTCCTGAAAGAATTTAATTATAGCTTAGAAAATTTGCATATTGCAGCTTACTTTTTTCTGGGTTGGAAAATTATAGGTTAAGCTACTTGAAATCCCTTCAAAGATCTGAAGCAATAGACAGATTTGACCTACACCCAGGCTTTGTCCAAAAATTCCACAATTTCTCAACTATTTAAAAAATCCATGCCCCTTTCTGATACATATAAAAATCTCCTATCTGCAGGAGATTCCAATAATTCCACCTCCCACCGCATCCCACCATACAGACAAGAACTGCATTTTTAGTACATCACCAACAGTCAGTTTAGTCACGCATTTTTATGCAATTTATGCTATAGAAATATTGATTTTTTTAAAATTGACCAGAGCCAAAGACAGTCAACCAACTGAGTCACCCAGGTGTCCCAGAAATATTGATTTTTTTAAATGGTCCAAGTATAAAATTACAGTGAAGCATACACCTTTTCAAAAGATATTGACCTGCTCCTTCCCTGGCACGCATGTGTACACACACACATCCACACACACACCCCGGCTGCTGTCCGCTTTGTAAAACCCACACCTCTCCGCACTTCTGAACTGAATGCCTCTTCTCAACAAGTCGGCTGAGCCTGGATTCTGTCAAGCAATGACCCCAACTGGCTCTTCCTAGCGAAAGTACAGGGCCAGGCCAGTTAGCTGGACTTGAGTTCAGAGACACCAGTTCAGAGCTTTCTTCAGATTGAAAAAGATCCTCCTAGGTCTGGGGTAATTTGAATGGCAGGTTAATTAACACCTCTCTCAAAAAGGGTAGAAGGCTCAATAACTCATCCCTTAGGAATAAAAGAGTAGTGGCTAGAAGGGATGATTTGAAACTCCAACGGGAACTTTCAAGGAGTTTGAGAAAAGGGAAAGAGTTAGCTGAAAGCAGAGCAGGCTCCTTTATACTTAAGTGAAGAACTGAGACAGAGACTGAGGTGGGGAAGGAGGGCAGCCCGGGGCGGGGGAGGGGCAGGAGGCAAGCCTGACAAGTCGTTTTCAGGAATTTGAACACTCTGTAATTCACCCTGTGCTCATTTTTCCTAATCATTGTAGGTGTTTATATCAAGCCTAAAGGTATTTTAAACGTGACACTGTTTAGGATGCTTTTGTCTGGCGTGGGGAAAGGAGGACAAACGGAAGGTTGGTTTGGAAACATTGGTTTACTTCAACATCAGCTGGACAAAGGTGAGGATACCAGAAGGAAAGCAAGGATTGGTGATAGCTGGAAAGGAGAAGCCTGAAATGAAACCCCATTGACCTTCGATAGGAAAGAAAGGGTAAAGCAGGAACTGCGTAAAGACCATGGGCTTCCCCCGCTAATCTCTAGTTCATACTAGGAACTCAAGGATTCCCGGAAATGCAGAATAGTTGGGGAGAAATTGTACTCATGTTTAATTAAAGGAAGTAACCACTTATTCAAAACTATATACTCATCCAAGCATGCACTATGGACATTGTTAAAGAAAATATAATTTTCCAAAATGATTCTCACATATATTAATGAAGGAACCAGCAGAATGGTAAAAATGGTTCAAAAAGAATTCCAGACCTAATATGTATAGACTTGGAAAGACTGGTAGATTACTAGATTAGATACAAAACTGATTAATTTTCTACTGGGCAATAAAACTGTAAACTTTGGATTTATCTATCCTACCACCCAGAAATCACTTGCATTTTAGACAGATAAACATATTAGACATATTGAATAAATAGCTTTTGGAGGGAGGGCCCTAACCAATAGTAAACAGTAATATAAATCAGGCACAAATAGTCTTGTAGAGGATGAAATAACTCGGAGGGTACTGAGGGTACTGCTCCAACACGCAAGACAGGCAGTCACCCCTATATCTCAATTCTAGGTTTTGGATATTTTTTCTGTACAGTGTATAAAAATAACAATAATAACATGCAAATTATTGAGCTCTTATCTACAATGGGCTTGGCACTGTGCTGGGTGTCAAACACCTCTTATCTAATTCTGTCCACATTTCCATGATGTAACTGTGATCTCCATTATCCAGAAAAAGCCACAAATTGTTTGAGCATTAACTGATTTGCCTAAGGCCATACAGCTAATAAATGACGAAGACAGGAATGCCTGACTCAGTAGCCTCTCCAGACAAGGACTCAGCACATGGTTGTGCACAGAAACACTAGGCTGAAGGGCTAGGGGGTGGGGGGGGGGTTGCTAAAATGCAATCCATGCTCCACTTGCACAGCCTTTTGTTCTGGGTGCAGTTCTCCTCCCATAAACTGTCTGCTCCAGGGTAAGTCTAGTGCCATGAGGCATATCTACATATAGAGCCTTGGGGGCTGCCATCTCTCAGGCCTAACACATTTCACTATTTCCTTCTCCTAGCAGGGAATTTTTCCAATTCTCAAAAAGGCATATATAAGCTAAAGCCCTACTCTAAAAGTGTAAAAAAAAAAAAAAATTACAATTGTTTAGATCCAGTTGGCAAACCTCAGTAAAATTATAGCTGTAAACAGATTATATGCAGCAGTCTGGACAAACACAGATGAATCTAACTAGATTTAGAACAGTACCCAAGACTTTATATACATTCACTATGACCATATCATCTGCCTTTGGGGTCTGCCCTGTGGGAGACTGCACTATCTGCTATGATTTTGTTATGCACGAACTTCACCAGAAACTCCACAGCCCTTCTGTAGTGCAGGGAACTCCAAGAGATGAACGAAACAGGAAACCAAAATTCTAAAGCTTCCTTCCTGGGAAGGAGGCCAGAAACCGCTATTATGAGAGAAACAAGTTTTCTTAATCTGAGTTAGCACATTTCCCTTCGGTTTCAGGTAGAAATGTGACCAGAGTGAGGTGTTAATATCTCTGTACCTCTACACAAAAAAAGAGCTTGTAGAATTTATAATGTCAGGGTAGGGGGTAAGAGTAGGGAGGAGTTCCTTTAGATGGAGAAATTATAAGAGCAACAGTTGTTCCCTCTGTGGGAAGTAACATAGTGGCTGCAACATCACTGGTCTGTGATCTTAGAAACCACTGGTACTTTCTGTAGCAGAGACCACAAAACAGCAGACCACAATCGACAGACATACATGGGCTTCTATTTAATTCCTAGCCAATATATAAATATTGGAAAATTTCACAGGAATATCCAAATTTTTGTCTTCTCTTGGAAAAAACAGATTTGGCAAGAAGGGGCCACAGCTTCCAAGACACAATGGGCAGAGCTGAGAAGGGACTGTCTCCCCCTTTGGATGGGCTTGAACTCCCAACACTCCAGTTTCCACCATGCCCACATTGTCTCCCTGAAATTGGGGCCAAGTTGCTGTTTATCCTGATACTCCAAGAGTTTTTGTTTGTTAGTTTTCATGACAGCATTAAAAAGGAAGTAGTGACGATGTGAAGATACTGGAACCTTTATTTAGGTTGATGAAAATGCAAAATAGTGCAGCCACTTTGGAAAACAATTTGACAGTTCCTCCAAAGGTAAAGCATAGTGTTACCATATGACCTAGCAATCCCACTCCTTCACAAGATATGGAAAACAATGTCCATTCAGAACTCTGCAAGTGAACGCACATAGAAACATTATTCCTAATAGCCCAAAATTGAAAACAACTCAAATTTCTATCACCTGATGACTAAATCAACAAAATGGGCTATATTTGGCCATAAAAAGAAATAAAGTACTGATGTATGTTATAACATGGCCTGATTTTGAAAATGTTATGCTGAGTCAAAAGGCCAGTCGCAAAAGAGCACATACTGTGTGATTCCAATTATATGAAATGTCCTGAATAGGCAAGTCTACGGATACGGAAAGGTTGTGGTTGTCTCAGGTCAGAACCTATAGGGAAGGGAATGAGGAGTGACTGATAACGGTACATAGGGTTTGGGAGAGGAAGTGTTAAAAATATTCTAAAAGTGATTGTAGTGATGGTTGCACAAGTCTGTGAATATACTAAAAACCATTGAATTGTACACTTTAAATAGATGACTTGTATGAATAATATCTCAATAAAACTGTTCCAAAACCAGCAAGTCAACTATTAGACCAGCTGTGGGCCTCTTGAAGTCATTTGGGTTTTGAACCCCTGGTTTTTTGGTTGGTTTGTTTGTTTGTTTTAGATTTTATTTATTTCTTTGAGAGAAAGAATGAGTGAGAGAGAGAAAGAGAGAGCCCATGAGCAGGGGCAGAGAGAGAGAGGGAAAATACAGATTCACCTCCTGAGCAGGGAGTCCAATACAAGGGTCGATCCCAGGACCCTGGGATCATGACCTGAGCTGAAGGCAGATGCTTAACGACTGAGCCACCCAGGTATCTGGAACCCCGGTTTTTCAAAGGAAAATACACATAAACCTGATTCCTAAGAATCTGCAAGAGGAGGATGTGCTTCCTCCAGCATACACTGAGGTACTGATTTACGATGGTACATAGAAGAATAACCTTTTTATTTTTTCAACTTCTTCCAAAAGTAATAACCATTTCACAAGAGACAATCTATATACAAATACTTTTGAAGATTTATTCATTTGAGAGAGAAAGAGAATTCAAGCATAGGGGCAAGGGGCAGAGAGAGAACGAGAGTCTTAAGCAGACTCCAACCCAGATACAGAGCCCGACATGGGGATGGTCTCACGACCCTGAGGTCACGACCTGAGTTGAAACCAAGAGTTGGTCTCTTCAACCAACTGTACCACCCAGGCACCCCAGTATACAAATACTTTTGAAGTATACAGCATTGGGTAGGTGACTTGGAACGCACCAACAAATATAAAACGTGATTCTTGTTCTCATAGAGTTCATCAGTATAGTTGCTGGAAAGAAATACACATGAAAACTGTTACCACACAAAAAAGTATTGTTTTCAAATTTAACAATACTAAATTACTTGTCACCAAGCAGCTACAAACAACTAGCGACAGGCATCATAAAGGTCGCAGAAGGACTAAAGCAGCGAGGACCCGGACAGGTTGGGTCTGGTATCAGGTCATGAAGGACTTGCAACCAGAGTTTGGAATGGACAGAAGACAAGAAAGAGGTGGGGATGAAGGGACGCTGGTATTCCGGTACACCGGTAACCACAGTAACAAAAGCAGAGACACAAAAAATCTCAAAGCATGTTTAATGTAATGTTGGACTAACAAAAGATACAGATTCCAGAAATTGTTTTTTCTCAGATAACTATATGACATATTCTGCACTAATCAATTGCATGTTAGACTAGTTCTGCATTCTTACTTATATGTTTCGCAATTTCTATTAAAAATAACAAAGAAGGGGAAAAAAATAACAAAGAGGGGCACCTGGGTGGCTCAGTGGGTTAAGCCTCTAGCCTTCGGCTCAGGTCATGATCTCAGGGTCCTGGGATAGAGCCCCACATCAGGTTTTCTGCTCAGCAAGAAGCCTGCTTCACCCTCTCTCTCTGCCTGCCTCTGCCTACTTGTGATCTCTCTCTCTCTCTCTCTCTCTCTCTGTGTCAAATAAATAAAGTCTTTTTTAAAAATAATAATAATAGAGAAACAAGCATATTATGGTAGTTCTATAATGAAGAAATGGGAAATAGAGAAAAGAAAATGTCTTGGGTGTTTACTGTCCAAAGAGAGAATATCAAACTTATTAAAATCAAGAGGTGAACGATTTCATACACTTTAGTTCAGTATGAAGACATGAGTTCATTATGCTATTTTATAATAGCAAAAATTAGTATACTGTAAATTGTTCTAATCTATTTGCTATTACCTTTGGCAGTGAGTATGTGAGTACACCACCTGCAAGCTTACCAGGCAAACAGTATTAATCATGGCAAGGCTAATATATATTTAACAATCTCATTTAGCTATCAAACTTCCTGAAGTATGATGTTAGGTACATGAGATTGCATTTTTTAAGTAAATATCTTTGGGTGCAGTAACATTCTTTTTAGAAAGTGTGATTTATTATCACTTTAAAGAAAGGATTGATTTTTCAGAATCTTTAATTTCCAATAAGTGTCCGGCTATGACATAGTCATTGCAAGGCCAGTAAATTCACCTGGAAAAAAAAAAATACTGTGGTTTAATTAAGTTTGTATGTCCCAGGTGGAGGAGCAATTGATTCCATGATCAATTTAGAAATTCTTCCAAAGAATAAATGAGAATATAATTTATTTCACCAGATTAATGCCTTTAGTAGTCAATCAGTTTAATATAGTTGGTTTCCCACATTGCTCAGAGTTATAAAATTCAAAGAAAGAACAATTGTGCTTGGAACAGCAGAGTTCTAAGAACCAGAAGGAGCTCCATGTTCCTTTGTTTGATATATGAGGAAACTGGGATGCTTATAAAAACATGTTTTAAGTTTCTCATTTAACTGTTTTCATCCATACATCTAATTTTCTAAAACATGAATGTTTATCAGAGACACACACTTCCTTTTGTTTCCATGTCCTTCCTCTCCACTCCATGTGGTCACCTCAAGTGTCAATGATACAGCCACCAGAACATATATGATCCATGATTGAGAAAAGTGATTTTCCTCAAGAAAATAAATATTAGTGATATTTTGGTTTTGTGAACAACATGATTATAGAACTTCTTTATAATATCTTCAATTAGTCTTTAAATGTAATAGTTCCATCCATCACCAGCATTTTAAACCTACTCCCTCCCTTGAGATTTTCCAGGAAGCTATATTGTCCTGGGTTATGTTCAAGACCAATCTTAATGTTTTTTAGAGTAGAGAAATTTATTGCACTACCTTCAAATTAACCAGTCCAAAAAAGGAAGAGTGTCCTTGACACTTTGCAATAAAATAATGCATTGATCTGTATACTCAGGAGCTGGAGGTATATCATTCTCATTATATGTTACTTCACCTTCCAGGTGAACAACACCATCACTCCCAAGGACCTCAGAGAAAATGGGGATTGATCTTGCTGTTCCTTATCTCCCCAGCTGGAGGACCACTTGCAACACCCCCTTGACTTGACTCTCTCCTCCCCATTTCCAGTCTATGAGATATTCCCCATTGTTTTGCCTTTCTCTACATTCCCTTCAAGTGGGCCTTTTGGAAAAGGCTGAAGCACTAGGTGTTCAGTCAGGATTAGGTGATGCTTTGATAATAAAAGTCCTCAAAATATCCGTGACTTAAAACCACCAGCATTTATGTCTTACTCATATCACGTGTCCTTCTTGGGTTGACTGAATTATCTGCCCTACATAGTACTCACTGCATGTCCCCCCACAAAAATTAACAGAAAATGATGTATAAATATCTTAACCTCTTTGTGCCTAAAATAAGTTAATTCTGGTATGTCCAGAATTCTGGCTCCCTTGAGTTTCCCTAAGGGGATTAAGCTTTAGTCATCCACAATGGTAACTGCCTTGGAAAAAGTCCCTATATGATCTGCTTCTGTCCTTGTCTATTTCCCCACCTCTACTGCTCTTCTTCCTGACTAAACTATTTCATGGAACCATAATTGGCATTTGGGTAGGTCACAAATGATTGATTATCAGTAGTTTCATAAGTTTCAAATTAATCCCTGAACCAGAATCCTTGATTGAGGATTTCCTTCTAGGGCATGCATACAAACAAAGTTTCACTTATTTTTTTTGAATTTCGTAAAAATGAAACCATATTGCATGTTTTCTTTTGTAACTGCAGTCTTTTTGTCAACACTATGGTTTTGAAACACATACATTGTGGCATGTAAGTATAACTTAATTATTTTTGTTCATGTACAGCATATTTCACTGCCTGAATATCCTATGCTTTATAAATTTTATTGTTAATAGATAGGTGAATTATTTTCAGAATGGCCCTATTATAAACATAAAGCTATCAACAGCCTAGTATGTACTTCATGTTGTACATTTGCACTAATTTTGCTAGGACCTATCACTATATAAGTAGTTCTATAAAAGTAGAATTGCTAAACCATAAAGTATGTTCATATTCTATTTGTTCTTTAAATAATATTAAAAATAGGGAACAATAACCTTTACTGGGTGTAATCTAGTATGTACACCTTCTGTTTTGCTACTTTCTACACAGCATATCTTCAATGTAAAAGTTTTAATTCTATGCAGACCTGAGTTGGAAAGCAGGCTGAGGCTTTCGATTCCTCTCGGAATAAACTTCTTCTGGATTTTCTCCTTGAAGAGTGTAATCTCCTTATGTTTACCCTTTTCTTCAACCAATAAATAAATCCAACTCCTTGGGTTGTTTCTCTAGTTATTTCCATTGCTCTCTTCTGAACTGCCTCCAAATTTTTCAGATCCAGGGTGACCATGTAACTTATTGTCCTAAGCTGATAAATTTTGAGAATGAAAAGAGGTGTTAAAATAATTAACAATGTTAATTGATTTACAGTAGATGTAAACTAGATTCATGCCAGGCAAAACAGAATGTACCTTACCTTATCTCACTTACTTACTTACTTACTTACTTACCTTACTCATATTATACTTTATTTAATGTGCTCTCAAAGCAAATAAAGAATGTTTCTGGAGGACGGGCACATATTAAGTATTAAGGAGGCATGGTTGGCTACATGACGCGTTTCCATTTATAGCCCCAGTCTCAGAGGATTTATTATGAATTTATTATGCACAAGTAACAATACATAATGGTATTTCTAAATAGAAAGGGTAGAAAACACTGGGCTCTTAGCGGCGATGAGGTAACATCAGCTAGGTTTCAGCTATGTCCTTTAGGGAAATTGTGATTGCCTATTTGATCTTCAGTTTGGCAACAGACACAAATCTCAATGGCAATTTAGTACAAAAAGGAGATTTTTCTGAAGTATTAGCTGGTTGCTAAGTAACATGGAAAAATGGTAAAATTGGGAAAAGTTTACTAAATTCCCTTGTATTTACTAGCTTCAGAAAACAGCTCTTGTTTAGATAGGACCTGTTTGACAACTTGTACTTGGAAAACTGAAAGTGTGATATTTTTCTACAAGCAGAAATATACAAAACATAACTATTTTAGGCATAAGAAATTTCACAGGGTTAGTATTTGTTTATACAGAACAGTCTATAATGCATCTCATTGTTTAGATAAGCAAAACATCAGAATAAAAATGCAAAATATTTAGGAAACAGTCTAATTGCTTCAAAATACTTGGATATTCTCAAATAGTTTGGTCATAATAGAAGTGATCATTTAATGGGAACTACATTGTTGCAGCCACTGAGCTTCAGACTTTGGTTTTATTATCTAATAAAATTCTCATAAGTAGAAATTAGGATTCCATTTTGCTGGTTAAGACACTGAAACTTAACTGGTTACTTAAATTTTTCTCTGTTACAAGCTAGCAAGTGGCTGAGTTGGTATTAAATCCAAAGCTTTTTGACTCCAAAGGCCTTATACTTTTTATAAAATATTTGGAGGTTTTAATTTTATTGCTACCTCATAAAAAATGCTACAGTTCAAGTGATATTAAATTAATTGACACCACAATTATAGTACAGAGATGTGAGGATATTATGTTATCAAAACAATTCAAAATGATGTGAGTAGAGATTTGGGGGCCCACTTTAAAAAATAGAAGCTATACCTACATTGAAAATGTATTTCTAAACTAAAAAAAAGTAATATTAATAGTTAAACACTAAAGAGGTTGACTTAATCTAAGAAGTATAAAAATACTATTTTTTGAATGTTGAATTTCACATTTTGGGAATCAACTTAAGCAATGTCAATTTAGGGGGAAAGTAGGTATTAATCAGTACGATAATGTAGATAATCAACTAGGAGGACTTCAACCCCCAAATTCACGGAGGTAAGATATTTTCTGTTTGCCTCTCAAGTCTATCCAAGTTTTGCTCTGAAAAAAGTACACCTTGGTAGAGAAATTTTTAAACCATCTTATAGTGAGTTTGGTATTATTCTGAAGCAGAAAACTTGAAATCTTTGGAGTAATGCTCCTGTGTAACCTAACCTTTTCAAGATATACTGAAAGTATCCTCAAAAAGTTGAAAATAGAGCTACCCTATGACCCAGCAATTGCACTGCTGCTTTAGGGTATTTACCCTAAAGATACAAACGTAGTGATCCGAAGGGGCACGTGCACCCAAATGTTTACAGCAGCAATGTCTACAATAGCCAAACTATGCAAAGAACCTTGATGTCCATCAACAGATGAATGGGTAAAGAAGATGTGGTGTATATATACAATGGAATACTATGCAGCCACCAAAAGAAATGAAATCTTGCCATTTGTGATGACGTGGATGGAACTAGAGGGTATTATGCTTAGTGAAATAAGTCAATCGGAGAAAGACAACTATCATATGAGCTCCCTGATATGAGGAAGTGGAGATGCAATGTGGGGGGTTTGGGGGTAGGAAAAGAATAAATGAAACAAGATGGGATCGGGAGGGAGACAAACCATAAGAGACTCTTAATCTCACAAAACAAACTGAGGGTTGCTGGGGGAGGTGGGTAGGGGGAGGGTGGTGGGGTTAAGGACATTGGGGAGGGTATGTGCTATGGTGAGTGCTGTGAAGTGTGTAAACCTGGTGATTCACAGACCTGTACCCCTGGGGCTAATAATGCTTTATATGTTAATAAAATATTTTTTTTAATTTAAAAAAAAGATATACTGAAAGTAGAAGCTTTAAGAAACATTCTTTGTCATGGTTCTCATTGCCCATCATGCATAGGAATTCTTTTGTTTTCTATTTTACTCTTCCATCTAATTTCCATAAGTTAATCATTATTTTCCTCTAATCTTCTCACTCTCTGACCTACCTTCTTTTATTATCTTAGTTTTTAACTTCCGGCGAATTCTTTTGAAATGTCTGAACCATGTTAGCTGCATTTCTTCCTTCACAGTACATTAAAAGTGATCCTTTATTAGAAAAAAAGGTCATACTTTAAAGATCTATATGTATTAAGAACTTTAGTCTTGCTGAGAACAAATACAAAGCTAATCACTGTGGTATGAGGGAAAAAGTTTTCAACTGTTGAATTACATATAAGTTCCCAAACAATACAAGCCACATCTTCAGTGGAAAATATTAAAAATGTCAAGATAACTTTTCTACTCGCTATTTAGATGTGATTCTTTTATTGCTAGCTAAGCTAAATATAACATAGGAAGAAAACTCCGGACAATAATTCTAACTTAGTGTCTCAAAATCAAGAATGATAGATTTCTATGAAACTTATACAACTTTGAAAAAAGATGAAAGGTAGCATTTTTCTTGATTTTTGAAAATTGTAAAATAATTAAGTAAATTTAGTTTTATAGTTCTATAAAGAATATCATTTCAATGCCTGATCAGTGAAGATTTGATTCTGAATGACTTAAAGATTCGGTTAAACTATAATATCATAATGCTTGGGATTGGCAAATCCTAAAAGGAAGAGTGAGTCTTTTTCAATAAAATGAAAAACTGTATCTGTTTAATATGTATGCATGTGCTGATTAATAATATCAGAAGAAAAATAAACCATTAGATGAGTAATGAGGTCAATAATAAACACCTTTCAATGTAGTTCGGCTGTGTGTGTGTGTGTGTGTGTGTGTGTGTGAGAGAGAGAGAGAGAGAGAGAGAGAGATACTAATGTGTCTGGGGATAGAGGAGAGAGATCCCTCTAGTCATGGATAAAAGCAGACACGAGAAGCCCCAAATCACAAGGATGTGGATAGGACCAGTGGCTACTAGGAGATCATCTCAGGAGAAAAAATAGTGATAGGAAGATATTTAATGTCTAAAATAAACAGGTGACTTACCAACTTATAATTGTTTGTCTGGATTTGAAAACATTCACTAAGCACCAACTAGGCACATGGCCAACTTATCACAGCACCAACATTCATCAGGAATGCAGAGCTTTTCATTGCTGTTGCCGATGAAGATTAGTATAAACTCTGCTTCTATGTTTTAGGTGTTTGCAGCAGAAATAAAAGCTTCTACTAGATCATTGGTTAGTAAAATAGTCAATGGGACACTCACCTGCTTTTGAAAATGATGTTTGTTTGAACGCAGGAAGGTTCACCCATTTGCATATTGTCCTCATCTACTTTCACACTAACCTGGCATTGTTGAGGACATGCAGCAGAAACCAATGTGCCTCCAAGCCTGAAATGTTTACTACCTTACGCTTTCCAGAAAAGCTTGTTCACCACTGCTCTACACCAGCGCTATTCTCTGCCTCAGCATTACTGACCTCTATGGCCACGTAATTCTTTATTTTGTGGGGCTTTTCTGTGCATTGTAGGAAGTTTAGCAGCATCTGTGGCTTCTACCCCCTAGATGCCAGTAGCACATCTGCAGTTGTGTCAACCAAAATGTCTCCAGATGTCACCAGATGTCCCCCAGGGTGTCATACCACCCATGATTGAGAACAAGGACTCAAGACAAGTGTCATTTTTCTAAACGCCCTACAAGTTTCTGACACAAATTGCTCTTTCATGTCGACTTACATAGCAACAGATAAAAAAAGCCAATTTGAAGAAATTTTGATTGAAAGTATACAAATAAAGGAAAAGGACTAGATGCTGTTGCTTCTCCCTTTTCTACCCAATAAAATATATGTGGATTCATACACTCTGCCTTCCCTCTCTCACAGTACATGTCAGTCCTCCTGGCTAAGGCTAACTCCAACTTTGCATGATCTCAATTCCTCTCAGCTACTCAAGGGCATGACAATAGCCCTTCCCCACTGTGCCACCAATTTCTCTTTCTTTCCTGGATCAGATACATCAGTAACACTTATATTACTATTTCTCTCATCTTGAAACAAACCAACTAAACCTCTCTTTCTCTATTTCCTTCTATTACTGTTCACATTTCTTTGAAATGACTTACAGTACGTCTTCTTGAGAAATATAAATCTTCAGATTCCAGAATGATGATGAATCCCAAATGGAACAAATAAATAATGCATAGCTGGATCTATCATAATGAGAACAAAGAATACCAGTGACCAAGAATTTATCTTAAAAGCAGGCAGAGGGGGAAAAAAAAAAAGGTAATATACAAAGAAAAGATAACTAGACTGACAGCTGTTTCCTCATAGCAAAAATGGAAGCCAGAGAATGGATGAATACTTTTTTTTTGAAAGATTTTATTTATTTATTTGACAGACAGAGATCACAAATAGGCAGAGAGGCAGGGTGGGGTGGGGAAGCAGGCTCCCTGCTGAACAGAGAGCCCGATACGGGGCTCAATCCCAGGACCTGACCTGACCTGATCATGACCTGAGCCAAAGGCAGAGGATTAACCCACTGAGCCACCCAGGCGCCCTGGATGAATACTTTTGAAGTACTTTGGGGAGTACTACTTACTCATGAATTCTCCTACAGAATCCTCAGCTTCTGTTATGTTGACTCAGCTGCATCATCTTTACTATAGGGGCAACGACAGTTACATGGTACCTGTACTGTCTACCTCACAGCAGATGAATAGATGCTGAATCCCAGTATAAGACTCATTGTGTTCTTCATTGCTCTTGACTTCTTGATTACATAACCATCTTTTGCATTATTATACGTATATTTCACATTAAATAAATGTGGCCATATAATTACTAATCTGTTCATTTTTAACATTTTGATGGTTTAGTATCAAAGCAAAAAGCCATTGGATAAATTAAAATGCCGTAACTAGTAAAATATTCTAGGACCAATGACATATTTGAACTATACATTGTACAAATCTATAAACTGTGAACAAATTTACTTTTTTTTAAAAAGATTCTATTTATTTATTTATTTATTTATTTATTTATTTGACAGACAGATCACAAGTAGGCAGAGAGGCAGGCAGAGAGAAAGAGGAGGAAGCAGGCTCCCCACTGAGCAGAGAACCCGATGCGGGGCTCGATCCCAGGACCCTGGGATCATGTTCTGAGCCGAAGGCAGAGGCTTTAACCCACTGAGCCACCCAGGCACCCCCAAATTTACTTTTTTAAAAGGTTTATTGTTTTTGGTTTGGTTTTTTTTGAGTGAGAGAGAGAGAAAGCAGAGGGAGGGACAGAGGGAGAGAATCTTTCAAGCAGACTCCCCACTGAGCACAGAGCCCCATAGAGGGCTCAATTCCAGGACCCATGAGATCATGACCTGAGCTGAAACCAAGAATCAGAAGCTTACCTACCTAAGCCACCCAGATGACCCTGAACAAATTTACCTTCTTTTTATATATATATATTTTATTTTTTGATTAGCATATAATGTATTATTAGCCCCAGGGGTTCAGGTCTGTAAATCGCCAGGCTTACACTTCCCAGCACTTGCCATAGCATATACCTTCCCCAATGTCCATAACCCAACCACCCTCTCCCAACCCCCTCACCCCCCACCAGCAACCCTCAGTTTGTTTTGTGAGATTAAGAGTCTCTTAATGGTTTGCCTCCCTCCCGATCCCATCTTGCTGCCGAATTTACCTTTCAATTAAACAAGTAAGTGGTAAAAACTTTGAGTATATTAGTATTAGACCAGTCATTATTTATAATCAATATCTAAGGCAATTCTAGACAAGCAGTTAGGTCACTGAGATGCAACTGAATCGGTTTTAGAAAATGAAATTATTTAGTAACTGTCAATTGTCAGGAGTTAGTTATGGGATTTTAGGTATAAAATGTAATAACATTTGTGCTTGAAAGACTTTTAAATTTTTTGATGCTCAATATCTATCTCCAGATAAATAAAAATATTTTTAAAGGTATTTATTTTACATAAGTAGCAAAATGGATTTTTTCTGTCTTTTTTTCTTAACAAATTTTTTCATGTAATGGGACTTGTACACACACACACACACACACACACACACACAGGCGTGCATGCGTGCACACTGTTGCTTCCCACTAATTCCTTCAGTCTCTAGTCCATCCCAAACTAGAACAATCAAAGAGAGAATCTAAGGCTTTGGCAAAGAGAAAAGATTCAGAGAGCCATTCAGGTTATACTATAAAAAAGCAGTCTATTGGTAAGAAAAAATTTTCTCTCATGAAGGTTTCTCTTTGAGAACTAAAGGAACCAAAGCACTCCCACCTAGGGAACAACTAAATGGGAACAGAGGTCTCAGTATCTCTGCTGCTAACAACTGATCAACTCTCTTATTAAGGCGTGCTTTTCGTAAGACAGATGAGGAAGGCTTTGTACATGTTGAACTCTGATATTTGCAGGCCATCCAGGAGACATTAACTGGAAGACAACTGGGTCAATCACTTGGAGTTTAGAAGAGGTTTAAATTTAGGAGCTACCAAATCTGGTATACCTGAAGGTGAAAAGTAAACGGGATAATCCATTTATGTGGGCAGAATGTGTGTGAAGAAGATGACCAAGGACGAAGCTCTGGTGTCCACTGGTATTAGAAAAGAGCCTTGAGATGGAGAAGGAGCATTTATTCACTTATTTGACAAATATTTGTGTGTTTGCTCTGTCTGATACACTAAGCTTGTTAATAGGAAGACCAATAAGATGTGGTCCATGCACTTAAGAAGTCTAGCTAAGAGCAACCAAAATAAATACAAGGAAAAGTAGGAGGGTGTAGTAGAGGGAAGATATAGGAGCAAGAGTTTCAAGTGTCAAGTTGGAGTAAGATAAGAACATGAAAATATCCTAATGGAATTGATAATCCAAAAGGTTTTTGCTGAACGTGATTTATTTGCCCATGTTGAAGGGAAATCAAATTGTTCAAGGTACTTAATGAATAAGACCTGAGCTAGGACAGAGTGAGAACCAACCACTCTTTCAAGAGACTCAACATAAAGAGTTGAGAGATAGGATGGGATAGATGGAAGTGAGGAGGGCAGTGAAGCACAGGTGGGGGTTTCTGCTTTAACATTAGATGGAGAAGATAATCATATTTCCACACTGAGGGAAAGTCAGTATGGAGATAGAATTTGAATGTACAGAGCACCGAGTGCTGTTCAATGGAGCACATTCCCACTAAGGGGATCACAACTGCAGAGTGGCTGGGTGGCTCTGCATTCCTTTCAATGTTTTGTCTAAAAACCACTTTTTTGGCATTCAGTTTTATCAGCACCCTGATGGCAGGCAATGAGAACAATGCGCTCTAAGTCCCCATACAACCTTTGATATCAGGACTTCCTAAGGCCAACTTTTAACTCCCTAAGGTGGCAACTGCAACTTCAAGAAAGCATTGAGTGAAGGTCACAGAGAGCTGAATCATGGTAGCGTGGCAATACAAATACATCCAAAAAAGAGATACTAATTTTAGGAGGCTATGTTAGGAGGCTAATATTCAGTAACCCATGACTTGCATTGTTCTCAAGCTCTCAACTCCAGTGTCTCTTTTTTTTTTTTTTTAAAGATTTTATTCATTTACTTGACAGATCACAAGTAGGCAGAGAGGCAGGCAGAGGGAGAGGAGGAAGCAGGCCTCCCGTGGAGCAGAAAGTCCAATATGGGGCTCGATCCCAGGACCCCGGGATCATGACCCGAGCCGAAGGCAGAGGCCCCAACCCACTGAGCCACCCAGGCGTCCCTCCAGTGTCTCTTATAATAATTTCTATTAGTGTCAAAGATCCGAAGTTTGACAGGAACACACTGCTTAAAGTTCATCCCTGTACAAACATCACTCCCCCTCACTGGCTTTGCAGAAATGTTTGGTTGAGTGAGCAAGAATGGAGAGGATGTTAGAGTTAACATGAAGGGAATGGTAAATAGCCCAAGTCCATTTCTGTGCCACGCTCATTAATGGGTGACAATGGCTGCTGAACCCTTGCCTTTGCAGGATTAATGAGTTATTGAAAGTGCTTATGCGTTGTGATGTTGCAATCGGTTTTATTTTTAATTTTGCACGTGGGTAAATTTTTAATGCAGATAAAGGCAAGGATAAATGAGGAAATTATGAGTGGTAGATCAACCTTGCCTCACACAAATGAGATGCATGCTCTGAACATTTCTATTTGTAACAACACACAGTGTCGATGATCAAATGAAAAGCAGACAAAACAAGGTCCAGGTGAAATTTTCAAAACTCTCTTTAAATTAAGAATATTAAATTCTGTGAATTTTACATACTGGATATTTTAGTTTTTTACTTTTGAGAGAGAGAAAGTGTGGGAAGGGAGGCAGAGGGAGAGAGAGAATCCCAAACAGATCCATGCCCAGCAGGAAGCCAGACATGGGGCTCAAACTCATGACCCTGAGATCATGACCTGAGCTGAAATCAAGAGTCCGATGCTTAACTGACTGAGCCACCCAGGTACCCCATATTGGAGCATTTAAATTGAGACGTATTTGTAGGTGGGGTGTACCGTAGAATTCATTCTTTTTAAATGTAAAATTCACTGCTTTATAGTGTATTCACAAAATATATTCACTATCCCCCAAACCCAATACCCATAAATAGTAACTCCCCCCACCCTTTTTTTACCTCAGTCCTTAGAAACAACTAATAAACTTTCCTTCTGTACGCATTTGCCTATTCCAGACATTTCGTGTAAATGGACTAATGCAGTAGGTGGCCCTATGAATGGCTTCTCTCACGTAACACAATGTTTCAAGGTGCAACCAAGTCTTAGTATGTATTAGTAATTCATCCCTTTTTATCGCCAAATAACATTTCACTGTATGGATATACCATATTCTGCCTCTCCCTCTCTCATTGACAGATATTTGTGTTGTTTCTCCTTTTTTGGCAAATACAAATAAAGCTCCCATGAACATCTGTGTGCAAGTTTTTGTGTAACCACATGTTCACAATGCTCTCAGGTATAAATGCTTAGGAGTGGAATTACTAGGTGGTATAGTAGCTCTACTTTTTAACTTTTAAAAATGAAAATCTTTTAAAAAATTAAAATTAAGACAGAGTTTTACCAGTTGGGAGTGCCTGCAGCATTTTCCATTCACATCAGCAATGTATGAGTGTTCCCATTTCTTGGAAAGAGCCAATGCTCGTTACTTTTCTACTTTTAATTATAGCTATCCTAGTATGTGTGAAGAGCTATCTCATTGTGTTTTTGATTTGCATATCCCTAATGACTAAGGATTTTTTTTAAGAGTTTACTTATTTATCTGATAGAGACACAACAGAGAGGGAACACAAGCAGGGAGAGTGGGAGAGGGTGAAGCAGGCCTCCCACCAAGCAGGGAGCCCAAGGTGGGTCTCGATCCCAGGACTCTGGGCTCATGACCTGAGCTGAAGGCAGATGCTTAACGACTGAGCCACCCACGTGCCCCATGACTAAGAATTTTGAGCAGCTTTCTATGTGCTACTGGCCGTTAGTGTATCATCTTTGGAAAACTGTCTGTTGAAATCCGTTCCCCGTTTTTTGTTCAGGTTGTCTTTTTAGAGCTGAGTTTTGAGTTCTTTATATATTCTTGATACTGCAGGTATCAGATATATAATATGCAAATATTTTCTTTCATTCTGTAGATTATCTTTTCTCTCTCTTGAAAGTATACTTTGACATGAAATTTTTTTCATGGGTGTGGAACCTACTTAAAAATAAAAAGAAAAGAAAGGCTTACTTATAGGCTCTGACATGACTTGAGAAAAAGCAAAATCAATATATGACAAGGTTAAGTAAAAGTAAATTGAAGAATCTAAAGCTGGAAAATTTAGTGCTAGCAAAGGATGGTTTAATAATTTTAAAATGTTTGGTTTCTAGAATGTCAAGATAAGAGATAAAAAAATTTTTAATTTTGATGAAGTCAAATTTATCTGTTTTTAATTTTGTGCCTTGAGTTTTTGATGTCATATATAAGAAAGCATTGCCTAATCCAAAATCACAAATATTTATGTCTATGTTATTTTTTTCTTCTTAAAGTTTTATAGTTTAGCTCTTATATTTAGATTATTGGTCCAATTTGAGTGAATTTTTGTGTGTAGTATAAGGAAGGTGTCTAACATCCTTCTCTACTATGTGAATATCCAATTGTACCAAAACCATTTACTGAAAAAACTATTGTTACCCCACTGAGTTGTCTTGGCATGCTTGTTGAGAATTTATACATGTAAAAGTTGGTTTCTGGACTCTCAGTTGTACTGATTTATATGTCTATCTTTATGTCGGTACCATAGTGTCTTGATTAATTTAGATTTAGAGTAAGCTTGAAAAGTGGAAAAGGTGAGAAAAAACTTTGTTCTTTTTCCAGACTGTTTCAGCTATACTGAAATGAATATAACAAATGAATGTTAGGATCAGCTTGTCCATTTCTGTAAAAAACACATTTTGGAGGTTTGATAGGAATTATATTGATTATATAGATTAATCCGGGGACTACGGCCATCTTAACAATATTAAGTCTTCATGGGATGTTTTTCTGTTTATTTAGATGTTCTTCAATTTCTTTTAAGAATATTTTGTAGCTTTTAGCGTGTAGTCTGAGTTTCTTTGGTTAAGTTTACTCTTAAGTATTTTTTTATTTTAATGCTACTATAAATTAAACTGATTTCTTAATTTTATTTTCAGATTGTTGCCACTTATAGAAATACAATTGATTTTTAAAATTTTTATTCAATTTACTTAATTGAAGTGAATTGATAATTTATTCTGCAAACCTGGTGAACTCATTCATTCATTCTAATAGTTCTGTAGTACACTCCTTAGAATTTTTTATATACTAGATCTATCAGTCTGCAAATAGAGAATTCTACTTACTCCTTTCAAATTCTTTTTTAAAACTTATTTTTTAACTTTTTAATTTTTTTTCCCTAATTGTTCTGGTAAGTCCTCTAATACAATGTTGAATAGAAATGGTGAGAAGAGTCATTCTTGTCTTGTCCCTGAACTTAGGAGAAAAACTTTTAGTCTTTGCCATTAAGTTTAACAGTAGACATGGATTTCCTGTATGCACCCTTTAAGGTGAGAAAATTCCTTTCAATTATTTGTTTGATGAGTTTTGTTTTGTTTTGTTTTGTTTTAAGATTTTATTGATTTATTTGACAGAGAGAGAGACAGAGAGAGGGAACACAAGCAGGGGGAGTGGGAGGGGGAAAAGCAGGCTTCCCGCTGAGCAGGGAGCCTGATTGGGGGCTCGATCTCAGGACCCTGAGACATGACCTGAGTTGAAGGCAGATGCTTAATGACTGAGCCACTCAGGTGCCCCTTAATGGGTAGTTTTATCATGAAAGAGTGTTGGATTTTGTCAAATGCTTTTTCTATGGCTATTGAGTTAATCATGTGAGTTTTGTCCTTTATTCTATTAATATCGTGTATCACATGAAATAATTTTAGTTGAACCGACCTTACAGATTCCCAATAATATATCAGAGCTTTGCAAAACCCTCCATGGACATAGCATTTCTCAGCCTTTCCTTTTAAATATTTTCATTAGATTATTGTTTGCCCCAGCTATTATCACAGCCTCACAAAGCTACAAAGTTAAACTATCACTGGTTATTTCCAATAAATGCCCTTGGATAAAGGTTGTTCACAGTGAGGGATCTCATTCAGATCAAATAAAGATATGCATTGCATGTGGAATTTGCCAGGGAACTGCAGATAAGTTAAATAATTACATTTCTCTGAGAAAGGGACTTTGAAATACCTCCAAACCCATTCTGCCTCCTCCCGTTGCTGCTAGCTGCTGGTTTGCACCATAATTATAAGCTCTTGGTTTTCAAGATTTCCATGGAGCTTAAGAGAGGACGATGTCACAAGCTTGCTGTTCTTACTGAGATTCAGCCATTTTTCTTGAATACATATTACCTGGATTGTTGCAAGTCTTTGGTTAATTTCCTGATTTCGGGGAAAAAAAGGTAATTTTGACTATATTGCCAGTATTTTCATTATTCTTACGGAGAAGAGGATATTTGAGGTCCTTACTCTAATATTCTCAATATTGTCACTCTCATGTTTTGAAATCTTAAATAATGAAATAAATTTATGATCTAACAGCATATATTACATAGTCTGTAAATGAAAAGATCCCTTGCTTTCCTTCTTTCCTTCCTGATGCTCTTCAGTTGTACAATTTCATTGTTCACATGCATCCATTAGAAAGAAAGAAAAGAAGAGCAAAGGATATAAAATTCAAGTTGATCTTTCACTTTTCCCGGGTTGCTTTGGTAAAGAATTTCATGGAGATAGAATTGAGTCTGATGACTAAATGAGAGATTTGAATTATCTTTTTTGTGTAATTTTTCATGATAATTGTCATCATATGTTTTAAAAGTATTAGAGGCATCATAAATATAATATCTGCTAAGATATAGTCTAGTCAGAAATGGTTAACTCAATCTAACTTTCAATTTTCAGGTAATACAAGGGATGCAGGAAAAAGCTAAATGAGGAAGTAATCAGACAAAGGCAGCAGATGATTTTCACAGAAATCTGGTGGGGATTTTTCAGTAAGTCAGTATCATAAAAAAGGATAGTGCTAGTTTAAAAAGACACTTACAATATGTAATAACCAGATGTACTATGTGGGCTTAGATTAGATACTGCATGGGACAAACCAACTATGAAGAACATTTTGCAGAATTGGGTACTATTGAATATGGCCTGGGTATAGGTGGGACAAAAATTTACTGAAATAGAAAATAGAAATCATTAATTGGGAGAAGTAACTCACAAAATAATATTTACAGTATAGTATCATGTGGGTAAAAAATATGGTTAGGAAAAATCTAGAAATATAAAAATGAAAATGTTAAGTATGATTACTATTGGGTGATAGAAATTTGATGTTAATATTTCTCATTTTTATCTATATTATCTATTTTCCTAGACTTAACATGTACCACTTTTTAATATTTTAAAACATTTACTTGTTAGAATGGCAGGTTTATCTCACGATCTCACATTAACAACACGTATTTTAGTAACACGTGTTCATTTCCAAAACTTCCCACGAATATACCTACATTATGCATGATGTATTTTCTCTGAACCACATGAGGGAGACTGATGCTTTATAAATCCCATTATCCTTTTGGTAGTATAATCTGCATGGATTTTAAGGCGATCTTACAAATATTATCAGACATCTTTGTTACTAGCTAAAGAATTCACTTAATTTATGGGGTGCCTGTGTGGCTCAGTCAGTTAAGTGTCTGCCTTCAGCTCAGATCATGATCTCAGGGTCCTGGGATCCAGCCTTGCATCTCTGCTCAGCCGGGGGCTTGTTTGTCCCTCTCCCTTTGCCCATCTCCCCACCCCCCCACCGCTTGCTCTCTCACTCTCTCAAATGAATAAATAAATAAAAAACTTAAAAAAAAAAAATTCCCCTCAGTGCCTCTATCACATTCGACCAAAGATGCAGTGTCCTTTACTGAGAGCCACAGACACAACCATCACAACAGCTATTTTTTTTCCAAGGTTTTATTTAAATTTCAGTAAGTTAACCAACAGTATAATACTAGTTTCAGGAGCAGAATTTAGTGCTCATCACAAGTGCCCTCCTTGACACCGATCACCCATTTAGCCCATCACCCAGCCCAACTCCCCGTCAGCAAACCCCAGTGTGTTGTCTATAGTTAAAAGACTGTTTTCTGGTTTGCTCCTCTCTTTTTTTTTCTCCCTGTGTTCATCTTGTTTCTATTCCTTGCTCCACTATAACCTAGACTCAATAGAGCAGCCAGAAAGATCCCTTTAAAAGGACATTAGGGCATGGAGTAAGTCGGACTCAGAGCCATGAACTGACTCCCCACTTCTCGAAAAGCCAAAGTCTCACAAAAACCATCAAGGCGCTTGATCTGGTCTCCCAGTGCTGCAGGACTGTAAGGTTCTTGTCTCACGGAGTGGAAGAATGAATCTCATGGACACAAAAGGGTGAAGTGAAGTGAAAGCTTATTAGGTGAAGGTGAGAGCAGAAAGGAAAGAAAAAGTTGTCTAGAGTGAGAGGGGTCCCAAATGGGCTTTTAGTGGCTGTCATTTATTGAAAACTTGACCAGGAAGCTTGAGGCCTCGAGATCTTGGGCCATCTTGGTTTGAGCAAGGACTATGGTAACATCCTTAATAACTTACTTCTTTGAGGTCTGATCATTTTCTGTGATCATACTGTAGCCCCCAAAGAAAAACAGTCCCTCACATCTGGGGCCGGGGGGTCTATTGCTTATCTCTGTTTCACTCTCTTCCGGTGCTTCTGTCTGCCAGGAATAGATTCAGAGCCTAGTTAGGGGCCCCCTACCTCTCTCTGCCTGTACCTTAACCCCTTCCTTACTCGCCATTACCTCACTCTTTGTCTCTCCTGCTATTTTCCACACCACTCACTCTGCCCCAGCCACACTGGCTTTCTTGTCCTTCCTTGAAGCTATTTAACACACTGGGGGCATCTGTACTTGCCACTACCTGCACTCTTCCCCTAGATAGCCACTCTGCTAACTTCTTCAAGTCTTTGCTCAAATGGTGTCTTCTTAAGGAGGCTTACTTCAATCATTTTTTTTTTAATTGCGAAGTGCCTCTCATCCCCTCCTTCCTGATTCTTTTCTCCTGTTTTTATTTATTTTCCATAGAGTTTCCTTTTCATAGCCTATATTTTACCAGAGATCAAGCAAAACATTTCGTAAAAGTAAAAGGGTCAGTTCATCAGAAGACATAATAATAAAGTGTACACCTATGATGAACTTCAAAATACCTGAAGTAAAAACGGATAGAACCGAAAACAGAAATAAATCCACAATCACAGTTGGAGAAGAAAACACCCCTCTCTTAATCACTAACAGAGCAAGTGCTAAAAGAAATCAGTAAGAAGATAAAACATCTGCATGACACTTACTCACTGCTACAGCCCAAACTGCAGAACACACATTCTGTCCAAGTGCACACGGATCACCATCAACACTGGCCACATGCTGGGCCTTAAAATAAAAGTCACAATAAATTTCAAAAAGTTTTAAGTTTGAGCACAATGGAATCAGAAACCAGGGGCAACTATTATCTATAAAATTCCCCCAATTTGGAAATTTAATAACATACTTCTAAATAAATAAAAGAAGGAATCCTAGGAGAAGTGAAAAAGTATTTTGAACTAAGTAATAATGAAATAACATCAAAATTTGTGGGATGCCACTGAAGCAGTGATTTGAGGGAATTTTCCATCTTTCGATGCCTACATTACAAAAGAAAAAAGGTTTAAAATCAATGATCTAAGTCTCCACAGTAAGAAGCTGGGAAAAGAGCAAATCAGAGGCACCTGGGTGGCTTAGTTGGTTCAGCATCCCATTCTTGCTTTTGGCTCATGTCATGATCTCAGGGTTGTGGGATCTGGCAAGTCCCACATCAAGCTCCCATTCAGCAGGGAGTCTGCTCAGATTCTTTCCTTCTGCTCCCTCCCCCACTTGCCTGTGCACACATGTGCTCTCTCTCTCTCTCTCTCAAATAAATAAATAAATAAACCTTTTTTTTTTAAAAAACAGCAAATTAAACACAAGGTAGAAACGAAGGAAATAATAAGGAGAAGAGGCAAAAGTCAGTGTCATTTAACGAACAAGGGATAAAATTAATAAAGACAAAATTGGTTCTTTGAAAAAATTAATAAATTCATAATCCCCTAACAAAAGTGGTAAAGAAAAACAAAAAAAGGATACACAAATGACTAATATCAGCCATGAAAGATGGACCATGACTGTAGATCCTGTAAACACAAGTATAATGAGTCCTTTTCCTAACACAATGCTCCCCCTGCTGCTAGCTCCTCTGCTCAGGAGTCGCAGGTCCCACAACACATCATCTCCTACCGTTTGCAGCTGCTAAGACAGCCCTCAGGAATGAGGTTCCTTCCAGCCCCAAATGCATTGCTACTCAGAATTAGTCTCATTCATGAATTTTGGTCATAAATTCCCCAATTCATAACATACATCTGACGCCTACTAATTTATCAATGTTATATCTCCAAGGCTATTATTCTAATTTTGTAAACTGAACGTAATCGGTGTTCTAGGTGGCTGTCATTACACTGAGTTACATTCAAGGAAGCATGATTCATGAGTCCATGAGTTTTCAGAATAAGAATACAAGCTTTATTTTTCTCTGCCAAAGAACATCAACAAATTCCACAACATAAGCAACGTTAACATTTCTCAGAACAACCTTTCTTCTCTTCCCCAGATCTCTACTACCATTCTGATACTCTGGACCCCAAAGTTTCCCAAACTTTTCTCCACTCTCCAGCTCTGGTATTTTTTCTCTATGCCTTGCATGTTTACCCCATACTACTCTAACATCATTAAGAGAAAATCTTGCTACTATTTCTGCATCACGGTGGACCAGTATGGGGAAACTATAAGATCTGGTAACTTCCTGATCCTCCCTTGAGCCCAGAGGAGTGAAACATAGAGGACTTTCAAGAATGTCATTCTTTTATTCTGACTCCATTGCCCTCGAGAAATTCTGAAGTTTCTCTGAAGAACAAAATTCAGTACTTTTTTTACTCTCTCCAGTGTGCAAAAAAGAAAGAAAAAGCAGAGGATACTTTTGATTTTTAATTGTCCCTAGTTTTAAATATTCAAGGGTTTTTATAAGAAAAATCTAAAGAGGGAAGGACAATCTACCAAATTGGGACCTTTCCTAAGCATTTGTGGTAGACTAAAGTGGACATGATTCTCCCCATTCCCATAAACACACTCATTTGCAACATGAATTTGCTTCTCCTCCCATTGAGGTAGAGTCTATTTCTTCATCCCTTGAATGTGGACTTGGACACGTAACTGCTTTGGAAAAATGGGACGTCAACAAACATGGCAAGCAGCGATTTGGAGCAGGCTTGCGCAGTGCGACTTACTCTCTTACTGTTCTTGCTACTCTCATGTAAATAAGCCGGGGCTAGCCTGATAGATGATGAGAGACATGTAGCCTCATCATCCCCATGACCCCAGCCAAAGATTACCAATGGCCAGACATGTCAGTAAGGCTGTGTTAGATCATCTAACCTCCAGCTGACCCATCAACTGACCATGGATATGTGAGCCAACCAAGCCAAGTCAAGCCAGACAAGAAGAGCCCAACCAACTAATCATGAATTAATTAAACATGCTTCAAGCCATGAAGTTTTGGGGTGGCATGTTATGCAGCAAAAGCTAACTGAAACAGCATTAAAAATTATTTAATCATTGTTCATGATTAGTTCAATGGGCATCTCTGTGTGTGTAAGGCCCTCTGCCAAGCACAGGGATCCAAAGTCAAGTTAAGACGTGGTTTCTACCTAGAGGGATCCACAAAATATAAGTATACAGGTACCAGCAAACAGGTAATAGCAGTGCAGTGTGATAAATACTGAAAAGAGATACAAGCAAAAAAAGGGGGAGGGAGGTCATAGACAAGAGTGACTCGGTGGATTGGAATGGTCTAGGAAGAAAGAGGTGATATAAGAATTGGATCTTCACCAATGAACTAAAGTTTTGCCAGACAAAGAAATTGGGGGAGGGCATTCTAGACAAAGGAGAGGGATAAGTAAAGGTGAGAGACATGAAAGTATATAATGTGTTTGGGAAATGGTACAGAAATGTAGCCTCCAGGGGATGGAATAAGAAGTGACGATTAAGGAAATATGTGTCAGATAATGCATCTGGCAATAAATCCCAACTATTATAGAAATATTATAAAATCAAGTTAATGAGAAATCATCAAATATCACAATTATTATAGTATGAATTATTGCATTTATTTCACTTCCTCCCATTCTGACTTTAGACCATGTTGCAATGAGTAAAGCTATTAGAATGCAAGTCTCATCTACTGTTTATTCTGATAGCTTAGTTCACACCATCAGCCTCATTCAGTTAATTTGTAAAGTTTTTTTTAAGATTTATTTATTTACTTAGGAGAGAGACAGCGTGTGTGTGCAAAGGGGCAGAGGAAGAGGGAGAGAAGCAGACTCCCTTCTGAGTGTGGAGCCTGACTAGACTAGGATTACATGACCCAGGAGATCATGACCTGAGCCAAAATCAAGAGTCTGACACTTAACCAACCCACCCAGGCACCCCTCATTTGGTTAATTTTATTATACTTATTTAACTTGGAGCATATGCATACCTTAAGTGGCATATGTGCCCCCAATCATATCAGAGCACAGTTATTTGCAAAGTAAACCAAGAATGCAATCAATAGTTTTCTAAAGCCAGCTCCTTAGAAAACAGTGGAAAATAAGTGGCTTAAAGTAATATGAAAATACTTCTTCCCAAAGTCATGAAAGTAAATTTAATTGTTAATAATTGTGTCCTTTTAAGTAATAGATTTTTCATGATCATGTATATTTTACTGCACAAAAGAACATCTCTTTAAAGTGTTTGGGGAAGATTTATGCGAAGAACCATTTAAAGCGAATCTCTACCTAAAGCATTTCCTTCTCTGGAACTTCTCCATTTGTCCATAATCTGGCATAGTTACCTGATTTTAGGATTTGGAAGGGCAGGTGGAGAAAGATGATGAGGGGAAGGGAAGAAATTAGCAGTTCCCTGTGTAGCCTTAGGCACGTCACAACCTTCCAGAATCAAGCCTCAGCTGTACCTGGTGTGAGTGGTCAACAAAGGCCTGTTGAACGAACACACGTACTGACAAACTCAAGCTTTGATTTCTCCAAAAAGAAAATGAGACACTAAATGATCATTAAAGTACCTACCAACCTCAAGATTCAAATGTTTCTCCCATAAGAGAATACAAAAGAATACAAAATGTATGCAATGATTCAATTTATTAATTTAGTCTTATGTAATACATCACTGTATTTGCTCTTTAAAAGGAACATAAAGTATAAAACTATAAAAAAATGATCCTTAAAATTATACAAATTGTTTTTTCAAAGCATGATTTTAAAAACAGACCTTTAAAAAATGTGATTGAGAAGTTCCCCAAGGAATCATAAGGTAAAAAGTAAAATATGAACAATGACATGGAAGCCAATTGCTCACAGTCCAAACTGTATTAAAATAAAGAAATTGTGATGAATTACAACTTTATTTCTGCTTTTGTTAGCCGTACTTCTGTGATGGGATTCATGAATTTCATTAGGACCTTTACCTGAATAAATCCATCACATTACTAATGCTATAAATTAATTCTAAACCATACTTGAGCATTTCACAAACCTTGAGAACAAGGTAATTTTTGGCTTTTGTAATAACTGCAAATTACTTCCACTTTGCAATTGTAGTTAAATACATATAACATAAAACTTACCATTTTAAAGTGATCAATTCAGTGGCATTTAGTACATTCACAATGTTGTATAATCAACATTATCTTGTTCTAGAATATTTTCATTACTAAAACAAAACCAGTACCCATTAAGCAGTCACTTCCCACAATCCCCACCCCTCCCCACCAGCCCCTAGCAACCATTAATCTGATTCCTGTCTCAATGGATTTAACTATTCTGGATATTACATAAATGGAATCACAATTTGTGGCCTTTTGTATCTAGCTTCTTTCACTTAGCATATTTTTTGAGAAATACTATATCCCTTAGCATTTAATGAAAAACCAACTATTAATGTAAATCAGGAGAAAAACAGATATACTGGAATCTAAATGACATCCGAGGTAAGTGAATGAGTCAGTGCAATTACCTTTCAGAATGCATTCAAGTTTTTAGGATTGATTGGTACTTAAACACTGATCAAGTGAACAATATAATGTTAACATTTTACATGCAGCACAAGAATCTTAAGAATTCATTTCCACTGAATTATTAACATTCAAAGCAGTTTATTTCTTTATGTCCGAGTTTTTAATCACAAAGCTATTGGAACATTGTAGGGAATCAATACCATTCTCTACTTCAAATCTTTCTAAGTCAGTTTTTAAAGTTATCAATCGATATAAAAGACACCCACTTGACATAATTATTCACTGGGTAATTCTACTCTGGAACAGATGTTATACTTATGATTGTTTCCATTTCAACAGCTTGATTTCTTTGAATCAAATAGTTAAACCTGAATGCTGATACTTCAGTTTTTTAACACTACAAATTTGTGAGCTGAGACTTTAAAAGAAGCTGAATATGTTATTTAATCAAATCTAAACTTACTGACCAAAACTACTCAACATAGCTGATTAGAACAAATTTTTAAAAACTCTGTGTAGGTCATCTAGGTTATTTTGATCACCAGGTCAGAAAATTGAAGTCATAGCATAAAAAAGAAGTAATGACAATCAACATGGAAAAGAGGATTTCAGTGAAAATAAAATTCCAGGAAGGCAGCAAAGGGTAGGATCTCCTATCTTCAACTTCAATCTTTTGAACAGTAACACATTATTGCTACTGTTTTTATCTTAGATCAATGAATAATAATATAACAATGCTACTCTTTGACTGAAAGGGGCTGGGAAAGCTAACTCTAGTCAGTTCCTTCGCCAAAGAATGAAGCAAACCATACATCAACCTATTTATCTGTTAAAGGATCTTGTCTGAGAAAAAAATAATTCTAGCAATTTATATTAGAAAAACATAAAAATTAAACCTGATGAATTTGCTTTTCCTGGGAAAGGATAATTTGACTTGGTGAGTTGGTCAGTCTTAAAGAGTTCAACATAAATGCTGTTTTATTACTTTCAAACACACAATATTACCGCCACTAAACTAGCTATGTATTGAAGAACCATTTCCTGTCACAATACTTGCATGCAAATAGATTAAAAAAATGATTTAGGGGATGCTTAAAATCTTTGGTGTTAGTGAAAAGAAACATACTTATGTTGTTAGTTTTGCTTCAGAAATGCTTTTCTTCATAGTAAACAATACTCAGACCAGCATGTCAAAAAGAAAACAAACAAAAAACAAAAAAACAGGAGATTCATATCAATGACCTTTACTGTGTTTCTACAGAGCACATTCATGAAGCATCTTGATAACCTATTTCTGTGTAGTTATTAAATTAATGAAAAGTCATTCCCCAAATAACACATTTGAGTGTCAAGCATTCTGAATACAAAATGTCAGTTCTGAAATGTTCTAAGATACAAAAAAAAGCACCTGAAGATGTATCTCCATTAATATATCTCAAGATATATCAAAATCTACTTAGCCAATATATGAAGATTATATATGCAAATAAATATATGTAATAAACAATAAATTTATAGAATTTTATCAATCACAGATACAAAAAAATACTTGTAAAAACTCAGCAAAAGACCCAGTTTTTACGAAGGATTTTCAGAACAACACCCATACTTAATTTATTTCTACCTTTTTCCTTCTTGATATTACCCAATATTTCTTTCCAAAATACATATTAGGAATCAAGTATTGTAGGCAACAATATTTTCCAAAGTAATTTCCTTATATCTAACTGTCCCTTCTCTTTCATTAGTAAAGTAGAAAAGTGAATATTTCTTTGAAATACCCCCAGTCATCAGTACCTCAGTGTTGATTGCCTCAGTTTTTTCATCATTAAAATAGGAGCTTTTATCTTTTGAACTAACTTTGATCTTTTAAATCAAAGAAAATAATTACATAAAAGGTTGATACTAGGAAGAAACCATCCTTCTTCTTTTATTTAGAACAAAGTTAACTAAAGTTGGTCTATCCTTACTAACATTCCTCAAAACTTATTTGAAATTCAGATTTAGATCAAAGCCTAACTAAACCCATCACTGAATTACATTAAATACAGTGGATGAGTCATTGACGAGTTGATTTTCTTTAAAGGGATAACTAACATTCTCTTACTTTCTAGGTCTCATAAGCGTGTTAAGTAAAACTACTTACAGCAGTAGACAACCAGCCGGACACCTATCAGTGAAATTCGTTCCATCAAAAGACTTCGTCCAGTCTACTGAGAGAATGAGGGCCAACTGTTTACTGCAATTCTGAACATCCGCCTCTGGAGGTCCTAGGTCACATCACATTCTAATATAGTGTGACATTCATGAAACACATTTTTTAATGTTTGTATAACTATTCCTTGGGAAAATTTTTAAATTAATAAATCCTATGTCTTTTTAGGTTGAGATGCAATGTATGAAGAAATCTATTTTGCTTCTAAATGCCAAAAACTACATTTAGATTGCTAGAGGTTAACAATATGTTATCAATATAGTAATAGGAGCTACCATATTTTCAAGGGATATGTATGTTTTGTTGAAAATTTCATTATCTTCAAAGTTGCTAAGATCCCAATATCCGTTGTCAGGAGATAGTTAATAATAGCAACTATATTGATAGGATATAGCACAGGGTCAAAGACCAAAAAAGATTATATACTTATATACTTCTGATAAGCCAGAAACTCAACCTTTAGGTTGAGTTGGAAGGATTCTTACAAATATTTTTGTAGGATTTAACCCAGTATTTGTGTACTTCTACTCTTTTTATCCTAGAAATCTAGTATGTTCACACGACTCTACAACCATTCAACAAGAGTGAGAACGACGGCTAATCTAAAGCCTAATGCTAATGAACTATAAGTTGCACTGAAACTCACTTTGAACAGAAGAAATACAAATGAAATACTAGTAATAACAGTAAATCTTAAATACTAGTAAATACTAGTTTTTAAAAAAATGTCCAGCCACCATGGTACCCAATGTATTTTGTCATATAGCTGTAAGACTGAGACACATACATCATAACCGTTCATAAATTACCACTACTCTTAATTTTGTAATATACATGTGTGTATATACACAAACATAGCCACCCAATGCCACATCATTCAGGAGGACTGGCATGTCTTAGGCTCTTCTCTAAGTTCTCATACTTCACTGTGCATCAGAATCCCCTGAAGTCCTTTGTTAAAACAGATTGCTGTTTTCCACAAAAGTTTCTGGTTAAGTCTACAGAGAGACACAAGAATCTGCATTTCTAACAAATTCCAGGGTGATGCTGGCCCTACTGGTGATGTGGTCCCTACTGGCTCAGGGACCACATTCTGGGAACCTCTACTGTAAGGGATCTGTGAGTCTCAAAAGGCAATTGCAGAGAGAGACGAAGAGGGGGAGAGAGAAAATTTTATAAAAGGCAACACTGGAGACTGTAGTTATTAAATTAATGAAAAGAGAGGGAGAGAGAGAGAAAAAGAGGGAGAGGGAGAGAGCAAACAAGCAAGAGTCCACTCTCAAGAGAGAAAGACATGCAGTTCTGGCAAAGGAGGCAGCAGATAAAAGTGAATACAGATACTGTCTTCCATCCTAATACTTGCCTTTATCTTGCTGGTTAGAAAAAACTAAGAAATCACAGGGCGCCTGGGTGGCTCAGTTTGCTGAGCCAGGGTCTTGGGATCAAGCCCTGCAGAAGGCTCTCTGCTCAGTAGGGAGTAGGCTTCTCCTTCTCACTCTCCCTCTGTGCTCTCTCAAATGAATAAATAAAATCTTAAAACAAAACGAAAAAAACCTAACAAATCAACAAAGACCTCTCAAATGACAATTAACTTAATTGACATACAAACCTTTTCACACTTAAAAGGCTAGATAGAGGGGCCCTGGGTGGCTCAGTGGGTTAAGCCTCTGCCTTCAGGTCATGATCTCAGGGTCCTGGGATCGAGCCCTGCATCGGGCTCTCTGCTCAGCAGAGAGCCTCCCTCTCTCCCCCTCTCTGCCTGCCCCTCTGCCTACTTGGGATCTCTCTCTGCCAAATAAATAAAATCTTAAAAAAAAAAAGGCTAGATAGATTGTTCCCATTACAAGTTTTAGAAAAACAATATTGCCAGAAACTCGTCAGTCTTTCAATACCCCTAAACGGGACTAGTTTCAGGAAAACACTAAAGGGGCACAGAAAGTTAACTAATGAGTATTCCATATTAAAAAAACAAAAAAAAGGAATGCTCACCAGTAAAACATGGGTGAGAAATGATAATGAACAAACAACTCCAATTACATGCAGAAAATTACTTAGAAACACTGTGTGTGGAATCTGTCAAACAAGTATTAAATTTTTATTTATATGAAAGTTTTTCCTTTAAAGTTACTGAGCCACATAAAGGGAAAATATTAATTTTATTAGAATATGAACAAATGTTGCACAATTAACAAAATTGTATGGTGGCACAACAAACAAAAAAGAAAACAGCCAAAGATGTGTAAAAGAAATATAAGGTGGAAAACTGTTAAATAACTCATGATCCAGTGTAGAAACAAGAAGCCTGAACTTAAAAACCAAAGAAGCACGACCATAGAACAAAGTTAATGTTTGTGCTATCCTAACCAGACACATTCTTCAGCAAAACTTTAAAAGGCAGTTATATTTTACAGTATTTGATCTTATTTCTGACTTTTTCAGAAATAGATTATTTATATAATTCAACCTCACAGTTCGAAGTTTAAGCACTGAGAAATAATAATCCTAGTAACTGAAATGATAGGAGAGGCAAAACAATTGATTAGTTTTTAATGCTATATTTTCAACTGTAATAAGGGCTTGATCCAACAAAATAAGTCAAAAGCAGATCAGAGTTCCCTTCTATTACCCAAGGAACACCTCTGCCCAATCTGACTGCCATAGTATTGTTACCCTAGTTAACAAAAAGCATTCTCAGGGACCAATGTAGGAAGAGAAGACACACTAGAAGTTTGATATTGTATAGCAAGGTAACTTGTCACCATTTCAGACTACCAAATACCAGAAGTTACTTAAACAAATTATTTAAGTGTTCCCCATCTTTGCGATTTATTTCTAAATAACTGATATATTCATTTTTTTAACTGACCACATCAGGTTAATAATAGTGTAAATCAATTTGAAAACTATAATAGAATACTTCAAGAATAGGACTTTGAATATTTTTCTCTTATATCTTGATCTTTACACAAAGATGCAATTCTTACTCTCTTAGTAGAGAAGTCTATGGGAAATAAACCTGGAAATGTTTTAAGGAGATTGTCAGTCAAGACAGGTTTCTCCATTTCATGATTGTCATCTAACAAAGATACCAAATTTCACATTCTTAAACATCTTAAAACAATATAGTTGTGATTTTTATAGACATAAAAAGGCAAAAATTCTAAATACTTAGGAAAGAAAGCCCTTTGCATTCTAAATATTTGAAATTTATTCACACAATATGCCCAATCTGAACTTTAAATGAGGTATATTTTCTTCTTTCCAAATATCAAAAACCTTGCAAATATATCATAACATGAACAGTTGCAAATTATAATAAATTCACAGGCTTTTTGTCAGTTTTCACTTTAACCTGTCATGAAACACACTGCTGTGAGTCTTTGGATATGGTATCTAACAAAAAAGGAAGTTGCACATGGTCACTCTCTGTATGAGAGTTGCAAATACATAAGGTGAAAACACTTCTGTGGGTATTTTTAAAACATGATAAATGTACTACCAAACATTAATCATGATCTAAAATATTATATAAATACATATTAAAGATCATGTAGGTATCCACAATCATATAAGGGGAGCACTAGAAAATAAAAATCTTATAATGATCTTAGGGCAGTCCTTAAGCAATTGAATGTCTTTATCTGAAAAATCTATGCTGAAAAAATTTGAATCTAAGTTTTGCTTTCTGAATGCGTGGGTTATAACCCACAGAAAACATGAGGGACAAATGTTTGGTCAGGATCTTGTTAGTTTAAGAAACAAAAGATTTAAAAACCAAAATATGCACACCATTAAAAATACTAATTCTGGAAATTAAGCAGCTAAAAATTAAAATCACCCTGTCCAGCAAGTTCCAAAAATTTCACACGTTTCAAACATTAAGGCAACTTGTTTCCAACTAAACAGTACTTTATAAAAATATATGTCACTTCAAAACATTATATACATAGTGGCAATAAATTTAGCTAGTTGTAATCTTTAATACATTAATAAAGTGTCACATATTACAAAGAAATTATACTAGGTGTTTGCATGTATGCACAAGTGGAGTTACAGTTTTTAAAGTACAGGTTTTAAAACTGAGCGAAGTGAACGTCCCTCTTTAGTGAGTTCTCGTGTCACACACATACACGGCAATGGGATTGCTTCCTCCCGTTTCTCTACAATATTGTAACTGCATTTCTTCAAGTGGTCAGCCATGCTTAGGATGTCAGCAAATTTCCATTCATTAACAGAACAAAATGCAGTACTGAATCGCCATACCTAAAAGAAAATTCTACTTCAGATTTAAACAAGTCAATTTATGAGAATCAAAATACACTTCTTACTCCAACTGCAAACATTTCTACTGTTTGAGAAATATCCAACATAAAGTTCCAAGCAGTTAGCTACAAAACTGAAAAGGAGTAAATCCATTTGGAGGCAGATCTATTTATCAAACACTTGCAGGATAATCACTTCTATGACATTATAACTGCAATAAATGCAGTAACCAAAAAGAAAGAAATAAAAAGCAAAACTCAACATTAAAAACTACATCCAACTTGGCTTACTAAGCAATTTTTTAAAAAGATTTAATCATTTATTTGAGAAGACAAAGAGAGACAGTACGTGAATAGAGGGAGAAGGAGAGACACTCTCTAAAGCAGACTCCCCAGCTGAGCACACAGATCCCGATATAGACCTCGATTCCAGAACTGAGCCAAAGTCAAACACTTAACTAAATGAGCCACCTAGTTGCTCCTAAGCAATTCTTTAAAAATCATAACCTTGTAGGGATGCCTGGGTGGCTCAGTCAGTTAAACATCTGCCTTCGGCTCAGGACATGATCTCCAGGGTCCTGGGATCAAGCCCTGCATTAGGCTCCCTGCTCAGCATAGACTGTTTCTGCTTCTCCCTCTCCCTTTGCCCCTCCCCCTACTCACATGGCCCCCTCACTCCCCCCCCCACACCCCAGGGCTCACTCTCTCTCAAACAAGTAAAATCTTTTTTTAAAAATACACTAATACTATACCAAGGTACCTTATCATTCCACCATTTATAAGTACCAAAAGTACTTAGTAATATTCATGAATACATGTACTCAATTTATTCAAAATGTTTCTGAAAATTTACATAAAACACTTTTGTAAAATCAATCTTATTTAATTCGAAATCATTGTAAAATGCATTTCTAGGCAAAAATTCACCTGCTATCCCTATTCATGTATCTGTTGGTAAAAATATGAGCTACTTCCCCTTTTACCCACTCAGCAGCTCCAAGCCTTGAAACAATGTCATCTTATTAGTTCAGCAATGACAGCTGTGGCCCCTTCTCATCTTTACAATTCTAAATATAAAGCTATCTGAACACAGGAAATAAGCATGAATGGAGGACAGATGCAAGTAACAAGTATGAATGGGATAGATCAGGCTTAGGCATCCTAGCTAAGCTCATCAACAAGGAAATGTTAGAGCACACTAAATGCACAGTAAACAGCAGATACTCTAGAAAGTGGCTGTGAATTTGAGGAAAGCCCTCAGCACTCAGAGCTTCTCAGGAAAGGAGGGCAATGCCTTCCAAGGTGACTAGATGTCTTCCAACTCCGTGGGAACACTTTTACTTTTCAGCGGGCGATAGAAACCACCACTGTTCCACACAAAGGATACTTACTCCCTATATTCCTTAGGGTTATCCGTCAATTACGCCTCCTGTGGAGTTCTTTCTCAGGAGTCCATGAAGGTCTAGAGAGTAGCTACCAACAGATTACAAATATTGCTAGCCTCCCTTACAATCCCCTATGCCTATGAAACTATAGGAAGAATGAGGAGTTCTGTTAAGCCTCAGCAGAACAAATTCATGAGCGATTCCATGGTGACAGACAGCCTCCCAATTTCCACAAGAGTCTGGTGAAACAAACTCAGAAAAAAAATGGAGGATTCCTATCTCCTGATGCAAGGCTTCTTAGTAATGGGCCAATTTTTCTTTCAGAAGTATTCCTCAGGTACTTAGTGCCCACTATATGGCAGTGCTCTTCTAGGCAGTGGATATTTTGGTTCCCAGAGAGTCTCACTTTTCAAGGCACTTACAGTCTAATGAAACCGGTAATTCATCAGTGAATTACGAACAGCCTGGAGAGTACTCTAGTAGGGGTATACAGAGTAGGGGAAGAGAATGGGGCACCAGACGAACCAGAGCTGTACACCTCCCTAAAAGCTTCGGGGTAGGGTTCTAGAAGGCTTTCCTGAAGATCTGTAGAGTGAGCAGGATATGTAGTGAGAAGATGAAGATCACAAGCTCCAGAGACAGGTTCCCTAGGTGTGAATCCATCAATTAGTTGGACAAGTTACTTCATCTCTTTAAACTTTGGTTTCTTCATCCATAAAATAGAGACAGTAGAGTAAACAGAAGTAAAACGTTGATCAGCACAACGTCCAGCATATTGCAAATGCTCAGATGTAGTTACTATATTAGAGACAGCACATTCAAAGGCCTTAAGGCAAGAAGTCAGAAAGAAAACATCAGGAAACTAAGTAAATCAACACAGATGGAATATAAAGGGACAAGAGGAAACTAAGGAGGTAAGTAAGGACAAGATTATAAAAATTCTTAAAGGTTCATTAGGGAGTCTTTCTCTGTCCCAGTGCCGCAATGAACAAACATTAGTTTTTAAACACTACAGTGTAAGAACTGTATTTAAGAAAATATTTAACACTCTAGTCCTTATGTAGAGAGTATGTTGGAGAAGGGTCCAGTTAGGAACAGAAATCCAGTTAGGCTCTTGTGATAATCAAGAGAGAGCTGAAGGGGAGAGAGTTAGGTAAATGGCAGTGGAAACAGTAAAGAAAACCTGAGAGGTATGAAGAAAGGAGACTCAAGAGAACATTAAGATTACCTAGATATGAAAATAAAGGGGGAAAAAAAAGAAGCAACCCTAATTCCCAAATTCCTAGTTTAGGCAAGTTGATAGATAATGCCACTTGCCGAGTTTGTTTTTTTTTTAATCAAGCTTTTTCCCAGCTTTTTTTCTCTTTTTAAGATTTTGTTTATTTGAGAGAGAGAGAGAAATGAGCAGTGGGTAGTGGCAGAGGAGGAGAGACAGAGAGAATGAGAGAATCGGACTCCCCGTTGAGCAGGAAGCCTGACATCTGATGCAGGGCTTACTCCCAGGATCCAGAGATCATGACCTGAGCCAAAGGCAGACCCTTAACTGACTGAGCCACCCAGGCACCCCACCACCTGCTGAGATAAAGAGGGATAGAGAGGCACCTGGGTGGCTCAGTCAGTTGACCATCTGATTTTGGCTCTGATTTTGGCTCGGATCATGATCTCAAGGTGGTGAGACTGAGCTCTACAACGGGCTCCGCACCCAGCCAGGTGTCTACCTGAGATTCTCTCTCCCTCTGCCCCTCTCCACTGTGCATGCAAGCTCTCTAAAATAAAATAAATAAAATAAAATAAATCTTAAAAGAAAAAGGGGGGGGGGGATAAAGATGTGAAGTGGGTTGGACATGCTCAGTTTGATGAAGCTGTGAGATAACCAAGAGCAGATACTTAATATTTAATCCCCTGGAGTTCAGGAGAAAGTGGCCAGGATATAGATGTGTAAGTAACCTGTATAAATGATGGCAATTTAAACTTCAAGAGTAGATGAGATTTTCTGCAGAAATAGAATCCCCAGAAAATATTTCACCCCACAGGTCAATACTAGTGGGCAAGGACAAAAATAATACTATGCTTGGGGTATCCCATCCCAAATGAAGAAAGACACCAAGTCCTCTGTATGTGTATACATACATATACACAGCAAGTATGAAACTTTCTGCCACCAAAATTCCTATTTGGAAAAAAAAAAAAATCATAAAATAAATAGGGTATTCATTTGTTAGTGAAAGCTTCAGAAAAACACAGAAAATGTAGAATTCTGAAGAATTGGGAGTAGTGAGTAAAAGTCAGAAAAAACCTAAGGGTGGTAAGAACAAAGTATCCAGAAATATGAACCTTGTGCAATCAAGGTGAAATTTACCAATTTTTTTCTACTTTATAAAATGCAAAATGTCATATTATAAATGTTCTAATATTAAAAACTCCTGAAATAAAAGACATTTATAGTGCCTTCTAGTTTCTACTAGACAGTGCCTCAAACATAAGGTGGGCAAAAGCAGGGGTGCCTGGCAGGCTCAGTCAGCAGAGCATGCAAATTTTGATCTCAGGGTTGTGAGTTTGAGCCCCATGCTGGGTGTAGAGATTATTTATAAATATGATACTACTACTACTACTAAGTGCAAAAGTGGATTTTCACAAAAGAAAATGGTGGACCCAAGACTTGCTCCCAGATCTGCCTAAATCTCCAAGCCTCCTAAATCTCCTCAAGCCTCCAATATGCAACACACTCTTGTACCATTCTAACCTAGACCTCCCCCACAATATCAAATCCAAGTATCCCACTCTTTCCTCACTTCAACCTAACACATATCCACATCCATCATGTTTCCTAGTCTCCAAATACTCCACTGCTCACTTACTAGTAGCAGCAGTTACAACTTTTCTTTCTCCCTGAAATAACGAAGTTCTAAGAAAGTTGCTAGGAATGCAGAGAAACTGCCAAGCAAGGAAAAAACCTTCTCCTTGCTTCCTCCGTTGTCCTATGATGAAAACATCTCAGATGGAGCTCAAACTGGAAGATGGTTAACATGTACTCAAAAGGAACTGTTACAGAAGAACTGAGTACAGAAAAACAGTATAAAAAAAAACAGAAGTGGCTGTGGCCATGTTAGATTAGAACCTAATATTAGGATGTTGCAATAAATACATGATTATGACAAACTACTCTAACCCAGTTTTTCATTAATCATTATTTTAAAAAACGTCTGACAGATTAAAGTGTAAGTTTTAAGGGCGGTCAATTTTGCAACAAGGTCTTAATTTTACTGATTCTACAACATTAAGTGTCTACTATATATCAAATATGGGGGTGATATGGTTAAGATTAAACTAACCTTTTCTTTTATTTGCCATGATGAATTTCCTTCCGGATACTTCCTTTTTCCCCACTGCAGTATGACCATTCCACGAGACTGAAGCAGGCTGCCACACACATCCCTCATTAACCTGGATACACATGAGAGCTGGCATAAACTGAAGCCATCTAGAAAGCCTGCAATATGTTGTAGGACCTCAAAAGGAAGACTACTTAGATGGTCACTATGCAATCCCAACACACAGTTTCTAGCAGGCTCTACTAATACTGTAGATACACATGGCTGAACTCCAAATGACCTCAGGTGGCGGTCATGTATAATCTTTGCTCCTTGTGTTGATGGACAAAATCTACGCTGAGAATAGGTACAACCATAATATGCTAAAGGACACCTCTGTTCCATCCAGCCATTGAGTCCAGCATGAATGTCACCATGCACGTTCTTAAAATGTGAAGAAAATTCTTTTCTTCTAAATAACTGTCCACAAACAAATGTAAACATTGAACGCTGCTTGGGTTGGTACCTAGCAACACATTCCAATACTAAATCCAGGCCAAGTGTCTGAAAAGGACTTGGATTTGAAAGCTGTGGGTTGGCATGATCACAAGCTGATGCTGAAGCTATTTCCCCAACCATTGTATTTGTAGCTAATATTGCAGATGGAAGCGAAAAAGTCTGAGTCCCAAAGTCAACGTGATAAACATCAACCATGCGACTATCAGATATACCCCTCCCACCTGGAGAATCTCCTAGACAAAACAGCAATGCTGCTGTGATTAGATCTATTCCTTGGAGGCCCATTGGATCTTCTGCAACTTCCAAATCTGATGTATCTACTGCTTTATCTTCTTTTGGTTTAGACCAACATGAGTTAGAAAGAAATTTGAATGAAGGAGGATGACTGAAAGATAAGACATCCACATTCCTCAAGTCCCCTAAGTCTACTTTTCTCCAACACAATGCTCCTTCATCCTCATCATCTGGCATGAGGATATGCTGAACTGTGCCATTAGGCAAAGCACCAGATGGTATTACTTCCCTAAGTTGTGCTGCTACGGAAAGTGAACCGGAAGGTTGTGAAGTGCCATCTGATGCCATACATTCTCCATTTGTTAAGTTACTTTGTTTTGAATCACCATGTAATTTCTGATTTTGGTCTATGGCCTGTGTACATATATTTTCCAAAGAAAAGCCATTACAAAGAGCAGAAGTGGCATAAGAACTGTTATTTGAGTCACACAATAAATCACTTGAACCATTTTGTTCAGACTGGACATTCAGACTTGTGTCATTATGGTCAATTCCACCTACTGCTCCTATCTCATCCTCATAAAAGTGGTCCTGGTCTTTTAAGTGTCTATTCTGCAAGCTTCCTCTGGGATCTTGCTCTTCACTCATGTCATTTGCGGAAGCACAAAGACTTGTACTCAACATGCCAATGTCTCTTGTGGCAGTATTCAGGATATCTAAAGCAGCAGCCAAACTTCTGGTTGTTTCTACAGTAGCTTGATAAAGTGCACCATAAGATTCTTCATCAACAGACACCAAACCATTAGTATGTGGTATTTCTGGGACACTTGATTTAACTGAGATTTGTTCTCTAGATTCTGATCCTTTATCAGTCGCTTTTGACATCATGGTGGCTACTTTGAGAGATTCTAAGAGCATCCTTTGGTCTTGAAGGGCCAAGGCCATATCTAATTGTGCCACTTCATCAACATCTCTGCTTAGATTTTCATACGATTTCCGATCTGCATAACTAACTGGCCACCGGTTCCACTCCATAGTACAGCACACCACACTTGCAGGACACATTTCTAGATGTTCAGCAACTTTATTTCGAGCCATCGTAAATGGACATCCGAAGTCACTATTTAAGCAAGGCACTCGTTCGAATGGACATAAAAGTCGATGTTCATCAGCTTTACAAGAATGGAAAACTGCTCCACACACCAACGGACAACCAATCAAGTCACAGGAAATCCCAGGCTCTGGTCTGATCATACACCGTCTACTGACACAATTCACACAGTGCGAGTGCTGCGGCTCCTCCTCCATAGTGGCCAGCCCAGCTCTAGTTGTTGAGATGGGAAAAAGATAAGAAGTTAGGCAAAAAGTGGTTGATTTTTAAAACTGCTGAATAACAAAAATCAAGTCATAAAGAAATATATGTAAAATAAGCATACTTAACAAGTTTATTTTATATATAATCAATTCATCTTGAAACAACTTAAGCACTCATTTCAAATAACAATGCAAAAGTTCATTTTTTACATATAATAATATGCCTAAGAGGCTAAATGTTTCAAAATATAATGCTTAAATTCTAGTATACTATGTAGTATATAAATTGATGCTAACTACAAATTAATGCATATTTGACTTTTAGATTTCAAAGAATGCTTTAGCTTTTACTTTTTTAGTTTCAACTAAACGGACTCTGAAGCACCCATAGTACACTGACATCATCATATTCCTGAGAGAATGATCTGAATTTCATGAATATACTTAACTAAAACTATTACAAGTTTTCTTTTTATACCCTCTAAATATAGGAATCCATTTAAGATTTCATCTCTTGATCATTCCTTCTACATACGCCTTAATACCTTCTACAACAAATCACCATAGTAAGCGTTAATTAAAACATACATGGAATTTACCCAGAAAATCTAAGTTCCAGCTCCAGTTCATGGGTTCATAGCTATGGGCAAATCACTTACTTCTGAGGGCTACACCTTCTGTTTACTCATTCAACACCTATTTATTGTTTAACTACTATGTACCAGGCACTATGTTTGGTGTGGCAATATAAAGATTAGTCAGACATGGTATTTCCTCTGAAGGAGCTACAGCAGGTCAGAGATACAACAGTAAAAATCATGTCTCATTATTATGTGATCAATCTGGCAGAAGTACAATGGTAACACAGAGAAGATAATCATCACTATGGGGAGGGGCTACAGAATAATTCACAGTAGTCTTCAAAGATGGGAAATCTTAAGCATAGGAGGGAAGAATTGGAAAGGAAGTATTCAGTGCTAAGTAACAACACATGTAAATGGAAAAAAACAAGTGGCAAAACATGTTCAGGGAACCTCAAGTTTCCTAGTGTTGCTGAATCAATCACAAGGTGAAATGCTAGGTAGCTCTGAGAATGCGGCTGGATGATAGAAATAAATCAAATCATGAGGACTGTGCTATTATATACTACTCTTACAAGTTCAGACTTTAAGTAACAGGAATTCACTAAAGATTTGAGCAGAGAAATAGTATCTATAAAATAACAGGAGGGATTTACAGATACCTAATGGTCCTTCCTTTTATCAAGAAAAATTTTATACAAAAATAGAGAAAGCAGGGCGCCTGGGTGGCTCAGTGGGTTAGGGCCTCTGCCTTCGGCTTGGGTCATGATCCCGGGGTCCTGGGATCGAGCACTGCATCGGGCTCTCTGCTCAGCGGGGAGCCTGCTTCCTCCTCTCTCTGCCTGCCTCTCTGCCTACTTGTGGTCTCTGTCTGTCAAATAAATAAATGAAAAAATATAAAAAAAAATAGAGAAAGCATCAGCACAATATACTGATTTAATTATAATTATTAATCCTATCGATGTATCTTTGTCTAAAATCTTCAACTTCTTTATTGGCTCGTCCCTATGAGCAGTAAAAACTTAAACTATTTCATCTTTAAAAAACCTAAATAATAAAACAGTATCTCCCTTTTACTACTACTCTTTTTTCCTAAAATTTCCAAATCTTTAAGCTTCCAGAAAAAAAATTTCCAAATTTTGAAATTTCCAAATTTTCAAGCTTCCAGGAAAAAAAAAAAATTAAAAAACAAAAAACAAAAAAACAACAAATAGGCTTCATGCCTCCCATATACTCTTCAGCCCTATAATCTGGCTTTCTTGTGACCAACAGTCATTAAAACTGCTCTGAGATCCTTGGTGCTAAATTCAAAGGGCGTTTTTTCCCCAGACTTCATCTTCCTTGGCCTTTTATCTCATTATGTTGACTAGGCCCTCCTTTTTGAACTACTTGTCTTTCCTCAGGATGTTACATTTCCCTGGTTTTCCCCCTACCTTTTTTTTTTTTTTTTACCTTTTTTAATGTTTTAAAAAAAATAAAATTAAAGCATTCACAGCAATGAGACTACAATATTTATTTTTATTTTTGGCTATTCCTTAATCTTTTCTAATCCTTAATATTTTCTAAAATATTCCTCTTCTCCAGGGATCATGTCATTTCTTGCTCATTCTATTCATTCCCCCTGGGTGCTCTCAATTTCTCAAAAGCTTCAATTATCACCCATATGCTGAAAACTTACCTCTTGCCCAGATCCCTCTCCCAGACTTCAGATCTCTACTGATAAGTCAATTACTTATTCGTCTCTACCCCTACATGGGACAAGCAATTCATCTTAACACTTCCCAAATTAAATTACATTGTAATGGGTAATAATTTTCTGGGTAAGAAGTAGGTTCTTAGCCTATTTTCTTTACTTCAGTGCATAAAAGATTACTAGCTCTCTGACATATTTTTCCATACATGCTATCTGGGTTTCAGGTGGCTAAAGTAAGCTAATTACTCCCAAAATTGCTATTTTTGTCCTATCCAGGGATGATTTTCCTCAAACAATAACAAAAAAGCCTACTTCATACTGATAGATCTCTACTGATTAAGTAGAAAAGTTCTGAGTTGATATTATGGCACTTACTGATGCTAGGGGGCATGGAGGAGGCAGGGGGAACAGGGCATGCATTTAACAAAAACTGTATTTTTTACTGTATTTAAAAAATTACAAATTATGAATTAAATACTTCTGAATGTTTACCCCATTAATTTTATAGGTTAAGACAGAACCTGTAAGTTAAACACAGACATGCTAAGAGTCATAATAGAGGAACGACAGACTAATGATGGGAAACATTTGTAAATTAAGCAGATGTTCAAAGAGCAATGTTAGTAAGAATTAAGACAAATTTTACTGAGTGCTTAGATTGTGAAAACATTGGAAGCTTTCTTATTTTGCAACAAATAGAGGGAGTTCATCTCACATGATGAGGGTTATAAACTTGACTGTTACTAAGAGAGAACCTAAAAATATAAGCAGTTCCAAAGAAGTAACCACTACTCTCATAACTTGCAGGAACACTTTATGTTATGTGCACATCACATGACCATACCAGGCAGAACACATTCAAAAACATCACTTAACTCAAAAATGTTTAAAACATCAACTGCTATAAACAACGAAGTTAAATGCAAAACAGTAACAACTTTTAAAGGAAGACAAAGAGGCCTCTCAAGCTTCAAATAGTTCCATACTACTCCCCTTGGAATAAGAAAAATGTTTTAAAAAAATAAAAATAAAAGCATTCACAGCAATGAGCTACGATATTTATTTACTAAAGTAGACTTAGGAAGGAAAAAAGCACACTAATTATGTACCAATCTTCTCCTTACATTCACCATTTCACTTAGTGTCCCTTAATCCTCTTTAACAACCCTTAGGAAACTGAGGTTCAGACAGACTTAAGGGACTCCCCTAAGGTCATCTCCCTAGTTAAGTGGCAGAGGTGGGACTTCAATCAATATCTGATCAATGGACAACAGAAGATATGTTTACTCATAAAAGTTGAAGAAAACAGGCAGCACTTCAGTAACCGGTGATCCAATTTTAAGATGTTATTTGAGGAATGGAGGTTACACAACTTTGCTTGTAGTTTATTCCAACACTTAATCACCGCTGTGGTCAAGAAAGTCTTTTTGGTCCTTTGTAATTACAATAGCACATAACTTTGCTTCGAATGTCAGTATTTAAAACTATTTTTAAAATAACTTGCATTTATAATAGTATAAACTTACAGAAGAATATAAATTTAGCAATTCTCAAAACGGCAATATAAAGCAGGAATCAAGTTTAATTCCATTTTACAAGTAAATATATTAAGAAGTTAAGAAAAAGCACTAGATAAAAACCAGAGTATTCTGGGGATAGAACCCTCAGCTTCAGAATTTAAAACTTCCAGATCCATCCTTTTCTTAATCAAGATCATTACCAGATTAAATATACCTCCATTAGGTATTTTGCAATTGCACATAAATCCTCTGAAACGGGTTTAAAAACATCTTCCCTGATTTATCAGTTGAACAGTGACACAGCAGGCCCATTAGAAAACATGTTGCTAAAATTGAGGCTTCAAGTTCAAGATACACTTAATTATAGAACTCCTCAATATTAAGTTTTCTTAAACCCTCTTGAAAAAGAATCTTAACATTCCAAATAACATCTTTATAATTCACATTTAAGTTGAATGACTGGGGAAAGTCTCATTAGACTAGAAAATATGTGTAAATGATTAAATGTTTTACAATAGTTTCAATTTTCTCCAATAGAAATTCTTGGCCAACTCATACTCTGTGACAAGCAACCTGTAAAAATAGTTTTAAGACATGGCATTTTCCCATACAGTGAAAGGAGGCCTTGTCATTTGAAGTTATTTCTATACACAAAAATAATGCCTTCAAAAAACCACTTCTTTATTTTTCCAGATTCATTAAAATAATTAAGGAGATAAATGAAGCACTGCAACTTAGCATGATTTTAAAAATGCTAGGTCAAGTCACCCAAAGCACTCAACACAGTTTGCTGCTCTCTGTGCCTCTGTTAGCAAGACACAAGCACACACGCGAGCACCCCCTCCCCGCAGCTGCTGCCTAGAATCCTTAAGCCTCAGTTTCAATGTTACTTTACACATACCAAAGGCAAGGTGTGGATCCCATATTACACTGTGTGCTCATTACACATTGGATTTTTCCTTGTAATACTAGTCACAACTCTAAGTAAATCACTATCCTTTAGTATCTAACCCCACAGGAAAACTATAAGCTCCATGAAGGAGGCAGGGCCATCTCTTGTCTCATCCATCCATTCCTGTGTTTCCTATATTTCAGACTGTGCCTAACTGGAGCATCACTTATTTTAGAAATATGAATAAATGAAAGAGATATACTACCAGAAACAGCTAAATGGATTCCAAAACAAAACGAGGTTTTTGATTTCATAGAAAACTACACACTTCATAAAAATACAACCTTACAGACCTAGTATTACACAATCAGACTGAGTCAAAATTACTTTATTGTACCAGCTATAAAAAGTCAATAATAGTGTTCAAACATTTGCTGAGTACCTAAATCTATATGTTCCAAGCATTATATATAGAGTTAAGATAAATCATCCATGAAAAAAGCAAGTCAAAGGGAAAAGAAGTCAGAGACAGGTAATTTCAACCTTCCATTATTTTAAAATCTTAAAAAATAGTCATAAAAGGCACAGAAGTAAACATTTACCAGTATATTGCTCCACTATTTTAACTCCCTAATCAACTCTGCGCTCTAGTTACTGGTTACTTGACTATAGAAGGCATCAGCTTCAAAAAGAAAAGCAGAGGTGAAGGTGTCCACACATGTGCACGTGCCTGAGTAGGTACTGGGCTAAGAAAAGAAGCTCAAAAAAGGAAGTGGTATCAGCCGACTGCTTGATACTGCAGTTCATATATACTAGATGAAACGCAATTGCACTTAAACAATAAAATGTTGCTTCAATGTGAGGATGAAATGGACCTATAGACAGACTTGTTCCATTAGTTAACACAAGTAAGTCCATGGCTGAAATTTTACATTTAGCAATCAGTTATAAGCTCCTCTAAGCAAGTCTCAACCTTTTTGTATAGTCGGAGGTCCTAGTCAGAGTAATACAACTAACTGTACAATTAATATTAAATACAAACACCTCCTGGCTGATTTGCTTATCAAGCGCAATCAGTTCTAAAGACCATAATAAACCTCAGCTGGACATCTTAACTGGTTTAAAAGGGGCGGGGGGTGGTGGATGCGGTGCATCATGGTGACTAGGCAAGATCTAAAATCCACTATCATTAAACTCCACTCAAAGCACATGCCCTCCTGATGAGTCTAAAATGGCTAAATGGGTTACACTGTATATATTCTTTTTATTAAATTATAGTTCTGACTTTTTATAGAATGATGACCTAATTAAATGGAAAATTTTGTCAAATTTTTCACCCTTTGCGCTATGATATAATCCAAACATATATCTTCTAAGTCTAAATATGGTCATGAATGAGTAACTTATTCCAAAGTGAAAGTTCTAACTACTTGCAATGTTCTCCACTAAATAAATGAAATTATTACAGACTTACAAAAGAAATTAAAATAATATAAATATTTAATACTCAGACCAGAACCTGTTTGCACTGATTCTCAGATAAAAATAATCCACCCAAATGGTGGTACTCAACTTATTAAAATGGGCAGCATGGCATTGGGGAATGGGCTTCCAAGGAATCTCAGCTTTGTGACCTTGAGGCAATTACTCTACTGTGAAAACAACCTAGAACTCTACAAAGGTTGGGTTATATTTTATAGTGTCTAATGGAATACAATGTATTCCTCAGAAAAGGAATGTACTTCACTTTACACATCAGCCACGTTAACATACCCAAAGCTTTATGTAAAATTATTTTTTCTAGCAGGTCATTTAGACTTATAAAGCTTATAAGAAGCAACTGTATGAGGAAATAACCTATATTAAAAGTATCCACTCAATAAATAGACAGACATACCCTTTCTGTTAAGGATTTTCAGAGACTGGGTTTTAATTGAGGTATGCTTTTCTGATTTAACTATCTAACTACCTACACTGTAAAAAGCATTAGCCCAATGCCAATCTCACGTATTTCATCAAACTGAATTTGAAATTAAATATTTTATATAGCCTTTTAATTGAGGACTTTGGTCAAAGAATTCTACAATGTCCTTTTAATGAAACAATCATAGGAACTTAGTTAAAAGATGTGTCCAAAATCATACAAAAATAGCATAGGGCTTATCCCATTAAAAGTCACATTTCAGTAATATAGTATATCAAATAGTAAACACAGATTAAGCAACACCTATGTGGTGACCTCAAAGTACCTAACTATATACATTATTTCAAAATATTACTGCCCTTTAATAAATATTTTATTAGGACACTTTGTATTTTTCAGAAGTCTCCAATGCTAGAGATGGCAAAATATTGGGTTGAAATTAAATACCCAGCACACTTGGAATATATAAAAGTTTGCCTACATCAGAAACTTCAGTTCTCTGATAACCCTCAAAAAACTCCACCCACCTACATTTCCAGAATCACATAAAAAGCTTATGTCACTGCATTAAAGTACTAGATAAGAACGAAATGGCAACTTAAAAGTTACCAAAACACCACGTTAACCCTAATTAAGCTTCTGGAGTAAGAAACAGTGACTAAGCATATAGAACAGTGATTCAGCCAAAACTGCATATTGAAAAACTGAACCCTCAGAAAAATCCTAAACGTACATTTTATGCTATTCTTTTCCCCTTCCTGAGCCGAAAACTGGAGTACTTTCTAAAACCTTAATAAATATGAGCAAATGCAAAATCTGTTTCCATAGCTTGTGTCTCTAAAGGATACAACACAGTATTGAAATGCAGTCAAAGAAAGAAAGAATTTTAAAGTTCAAAACGTTTGGGAAGTTTTACGTTTAAAATGTTTAAACACTTTTAAGTTCATCTACACTGATATCAGAGTGCCCATAAATAGCTCCATGCTGGATCAGAGTCAACAGAGTAATTACGGAATAAAAGGTCAATTCCTTCCCAAACATCTTTTATCTGGGACTTGCGACACGGCTCAGAAAGAAAAACAAGAGAGGGGAATGGAGTACAAGAACCATGGTAAACAACACACTGCTCTGCCAGTCTCTCTCTAGTCTCACGAAGACACACGTTACAAACACACTCAAAGGAGATTACTTTGAATTCAACGTGCACTCCATGGCCCCCTGCCAAGCAGTGTTCCACGGGACAGGACACAAATAACTTGGAAATGGCCATACCCCTCAGATCTAGAAAATCAGGAAGTTTCTCTTTAATAAGGACTGAGGCGAAGACGAAGATCCGCTCACTACCATGAATGGAAAAGTTACTAACTTCACTCATCCCGGGAAGACAGCGGATGATGCCTCCCAATCTGACTTTAACCCATCTGTCCCCAAACACCCCCAAGTTCTTAAAAGGCAAAAGGAAACAGAACCCGCGTTTTCAAGGTTCTCAGGGCTTTCCAAGTTTACCTCCCGCTTCAGCCACCAAACCTCCCCATCCCCCCTGAATACAGACAGACACGCAGGCCAGGTGACACGGGGGTCGGTCCCCGGCTGTGGGTCGCCATTTGCCGGCCGCCTCCGCCGCGAGCCAGGCAGGACGGCCCGCGCGGACGCCCACGCGGCGGACGCCCTCTCCGCGCGCCAGGACGGCCGGCCCGGGACCCGCACGCCGCCGCGGACGCTGCTTATTTACTCCGCCCAGGCCCGGCCCGCGGGACCCACCGCCGCTGCCGCCGCCCCGGCTGCAGGCCTAGCACCGCCCGGCCGCCGCCTCTGTCCTCGGCGCAGCCCGCGCCGCGCTGGCCTCCCCCGCCGGCCTCCCGACACTCACCGCCCCGCGCGGCCGAACCGCGGCCCAGGCCCTGGCTGCCGAGGACGCCGTGCTCGGCTGGTCCGCGCGGTCCCGGCTGCTCGGCGACCCACACCCCCTTGCGGTCCGCCTCCTACTGGCCTCTCACCGCGCCGGGCCGCCGCCTTTTCTCCTCCTGTCCAGCTCTTCGGCCTCCTCCCCCGGCGGCCGCCCTCCTCGCGCGCCCCGCCCCTCCCCGCCCAGCTCGGCCCCGCCCAGCTCGGCCCGGCTCCGCCCACCGGACCCAGCCCGGTCTCGGCGGTGGCTGCCAGCCCCCGCGGACACGCGCACGTCGGCCCGGCGGGGACGCGCACGCTGAGTTCGGTGGGGACGCGCACACCGCCCGCGGATGCTGGAAGAGAAGCAGGAGGGTGGGGTCTAGGGAGTCCTGGGCTTCGCGTGTCCAGCGAGGGGATATCACTGGGACCCACGTGCCCTTCCTGACAGTGCTACCAAATCTTGTTGGACTTCAGCATCTTGTATCCCTGGAAGGAATCCTAGACCCGTAGTTTTGGAATTGAGGAAACGGGTCCTTGCAGACTGGCGTGTTTATCTCCCTAAATTGTAGGATAAGCAGCCAAATCCCTTAATTGTCCTCCGGTGCTCTTCCCATTAGGTCATACTTAGGAGGAAGCAGGGCAGCTCTCTTTGAAGATCTTTGAAGATCGCTGCCGCAGGCATTCCTGCCTGCTAACTCAATGCACCAGAGCTCTGTAGCTTAGTATCCTTTGTAGGGTTCTACCTACCTGGGACTGAGCTCCGACCAGGATTCAAGCGTCGCGAAGCTTTATTGGAGCCCAGGCGGGGTAGAGAGATTCAGAATCTTCGGTGAGGGGTATCTCTCATCCGCTCACCCATACACCAGTGTCCATCCCTTGGGCTCCTCTCCAGTACCAGTGCAAGAGAACTATGACAAAGAAAATGGCTCTAATCCTGGCCTTGGGCGTGGGGGTAGAGACAGGAAAACAGTGTTTTGTAATCTTTTCTGTGGACTCCTAGACCTTTAGATTTTAAAGACCAGTATATATAAAGCAAAACAAAATAAAAAACCAAAAAACTGAAGAAAAAACTTAGATTACTAACTAGCTTCTTACTGTGCTAAGTAGTAAAAATTGCACTCTTGTATTAATGCTTCTTTTCCTAAATTAAAGGAGATTTTAATACCATTAGCCAGGACATAATCACAGAATAAAGGTCAGTTCTTTAAATGAATAAATTTAGCTTTTTGAAAAATTCAATCTATTTTTCTTATTTTGTCAAATTTGGCCCCGGATGGACTCTGGTCCTCGGTCCAGAGTTTGAGAGACAGAAGTAGGCAGAAAGGCTAGTGAAACAGGTGGGTGCTGCTACAGCCTTGACTTCCCCTGCTTCCTATCCTGGATTGAGTCACATGTCTGCCCTTGACCTCAGTTGTCCTCCTACAAGATAAAGTGGCTAGAATAAATGATCCCTAGAGCCCTCTCTAGCTTTAAAACCTCAGGATTCCATGATTGTACTTATTGAAATCTGGGGCTTTCCCCTTTACTAAATCACCTGGTTGATACTAAGTCACCCCCTCAGGCTGAGTCATTCAGGCTGTAAACTTGAGTCTTCTTTGCCCCTTCCATCTTAGTAATTTTCCTGTCCAGGCAATCCAAAAACAAACAAACAAACAAAAACAAAACAAAAAATCCTTTCTTCCTGTCTTTCCCATTCATTCCCAGTTACCATCATAGGCACATTTGGGCTTCTGCTGGTCCCTAACCAGTCTTTCTGCCTCCAGTGTTTCCCACCTCAAACCGGTCATAGTTCTTCCTAAGAACTATTGACATAGTTCTTCCTAAGACATCCTTTTCATAATGTTATGTTTTTACTCAGATATCCATAATGACTAGGGCCCAGGGGTAAAGTCTCAACTCCTGCCTTCAGCTGCTCAGAGAACATCTTTTATTCTGGCCTGATCAGTTTCCTTTTTTTCTCCACCCAGCACCACACATTCCAATTCCAAGTCACCTGTGCCCATGTAAGTTAGTGCCTGAACTTCTGCCCTCTTAAGCTCTAACCCCATGTCCTCTTGTGAGAGGTTTCTCTAGCTCATACTATTTATTTTCAGCACTTTGACCTGTGCCCAGGACTCTATTACCTGTTTTTCAAACATATGTGAGCTTAAAGATGATCTCAACCCCCTAGAAGCATGTTTGGCATTGTTTTGTATCTCCTCTCAGTCTCTAGTATCCTATTATAGATACTAGATATTATAGATACTTAATGAATACTTGTTACTTCATAAACAAAACGTATACTCCTCTCATTTCATCCTATCCCCATTTTCATTTTCTGTCCTGTGTTCTAACTCCTCAGATAGACTTCTTTTAGTTCCCTATCAAGGAAATAAATCTTAAACTTCAGTGGCCAGCAAAGAGAATGCCAGGAATCACAGGTTTCCTCAAAAATGTTCTCTTCTCTAGTATACATGGAGTCGACTTCCAGAGCAAAGCTATCATCTGTGTGGCTTAATCACCCAGAGGAGTGAAAGGGACCCTGGAAATTTAAAGTAAAAAAAAAAAAGGGATTGCTATAGGACATTGTTGAAATTGTCAATCGTGTGCATTTTAATGTTTCACAAATGAGTTTCACAATAAGGAGTAGACCTAACTACTGCCTTAAAAAAAAAAAAAAAAAGGAGGACCTCACAGCTCCTTACAACACTCTATACAGGTTGTCTCACACTGGTTTAGATGAGGCATAGCTCCTAGTGTTTTTGTTTTGTTTTGTTTTGTTTTGTTTTTTCCTAGAGGCCATTCTCAAGATGGGGAGGGTATAAAAACCATAAGAATATAATAACACCACAAATAGAAAGACAAAACCTAACCACCAGACTAGACTGTAGAGAGAAAAGTTGCCAAAGAATGAAAATTCAGTTGATAAAGCAAATTTAACAGCCAAACGAATTCATCTTCCCTTTGTTAAATGTCAGGCAAATAACATCCATGTACAAGATTTTCTTTCCTGCGTAGACCAGCCAACGCTCAGGTAGCCCAGGGACCAAGGCCCAGGGACCAAGTCTGGACTGAAGTATAAGTCATGTACTAATTAAGGAAAGCATCATTGGCCAGAGACAAGTGTGAGAGGGTGGGGGCTGATTTGCAGCTGTGAAATCATGGGACAATCGGAATTCCCAGCTGGGACTGCGGTGGGAAATACCATTCCTCTTTTGTGATATGCTCATAAAGAATTACAAGAGAGAAAGAGCCACTTTGATCACCTAATTGCCAGAGTTTAGAATCTAATAGCTGTAATTATATTTTCTATACAAGTTTCTTTGAAGTATGCAGAATATGACAATTAACATACAATTATATGGTAATTTAGAAAGAACCTGCCAAGGATCATATTCATAGCCCCAACTCAACCTTGCAGTTTTATGTAAATAATCAGGGGAATTTGAGCCAAGGAAGCATGGAATGTTGAAAAAAGTAGAAAACCCAGGTATTGTTCTTGTATACCACAGACTCCTCTAAGACATTGTTGAAATTATTTATCACGTGAATTTCATTCATAATTTCAGTTATTATAATTAGATTTATTACTATAGTTCCTAGCTTACAGAATATATGCCCGTTGACTGCATAAAGGAACACATGAATAATTTTATCCTCAGAAAGCCTGAGCGCCAAGTTGTTGTATTTACATTTCAGGTAGCTACCACTAGGGGGAACTAGATCGTGTAGGAGCAGGTAAGCAGGTAGCCTGTCAGGTGGGGGTAATAAAGAAGCAGTCTTAATCAATTCTCTACAAATGTGAATGTAACTTTGTTAAGCTAACAGCACATTTGGGGGTAATATTTAAATTCTATGTATAAATTTCACATTAGTCAAAGAAATTTTATGTAGGTAAGGTATCTGGGAGAAAACGTTTTTAATTTACCTAATAAATGAGCTCACTATGCAGTGCTGATAATGTCTTCTCTGTTCAATTGCAGAGGTAGCAAAGTTGCATGCCTGAAGCTCAATGGCATGCTAGGAACAGGAAGTGGGTTTGAAGGGAGTTGTTGGAATCTGAGAAGCACATTGTTGCAAAGTTCTTACTTAGTTCTAGCCCAGAGCTGCTGTTGCCTGAAAATGGAAGGAGGTCGTCAGGTACCTTTGGATGATTTTTGTAGAAGTTCCTGGAAATTTAGATAAATTGTGTCAAAACCACCTCATGTTGTTTATAAATTTTTTTGAAAACCTGTCTGGGGGAAAAAGACCAACCGCAAAAGAACCTGCATCATCAGCAACTCTTGTTTTCCTAACTCACACAAAAGATGACACAAAAGAAAAACAGACTTACTTCTGTGGGCAGCCAGTCTCCAAATTGTCTTACTTCCCTCTGGAGCTAGACTTCTTGTGCACAAATGCTAGCTTGTCTATTAGTGGCTAATCCTGGGGCAAGTGTTATAGATTGAAAATTTGTGTCCCCGCCTAAAATTCATACGTTGCAGCCCAATCTCCAAGGGGATAGAATTAGGAAGTGAGGCCTTTAGGAGGTGATTAGCTCATGAGGGCAGAGGCCTCAAGAATGAGATTAGTGTTTTTATGAAATAGACCCCGCAAGGTTCCTGGGCCCCTTCTGCTACGTGAGATGACTGTGAATTGAAGTCTCACCAGACACTAAGTCTGCCAGGGACAAGATCTTGCTCTTCTCAGCCTCTAGAACTGTGAGGGGGGGAAAAAATATGTACTGTTTCTAAGTCACTCAGTCTGGTATTTTTTTACAGTAGCCCAAAAGGGTTAAGACTAAGTAAGTTAGTTAACCTCTCCTGTGACACACAGACTCTGAGATGGCCCCAAATAACCCCTATCTCCTAGTATGCACATTTTTGTGTAATCTTCTACACCTTGAGTGCCGGCAGGAACTGTGACTTGCTTCTAAGCTGTAGAAGATTTCAAAGGCATTGGGCTATCACTTACAAAAGACTGTGACTTTTGTCTCACTGGCAGACTCTCCTCTTACTGGCTTTGATGAAACAGGTCACCATGCTGGAGGGACCCACGTGACATGAAACTGAGGGCATCTGCTGGACAATACCCAGCTAGCAACCAAGAACCTCAATTCAATGTGCCACGGGAATCTTGCCAACAACCATGTGCATGAGATTGGAAACAGATCCTTTCTCAGTCAGTCCTTCAGCCTGAGATCAGAGCCCTAGCCAATGCCTTGGTTGCATTCTTGTAAGAGACCTTGAATAGAGGCCCCCATTAAGCTATGCTCTGACCCATAGAAAATGTGATATAGTGTTTGTTGTCTTAAGCCACTACATTTGTGGTCATTTGTTGTATAGCAATAGATAACTAATATACCATGCCTTAGCTTTCTCATCTCTAAAATGGAAAAGATAAAGTACTGCCCACCCACACCCAACAGAGGCTATTGTGCAGCTTAAATGAGTTCGTCCATTCTAAGGAAAGTACTTAGAACAGTGCCCAGTGCATATGAGCACTCTGAAATGTTGTTTGCTTTTCCTCAGGCAGATCTTAGACGTGACGTCAGGCATCTGAGCAAGGAATGTATAGTGGACAGAAGCTGAGAGAGCTGTGTCAGTGCTGCTTCAAACCCCAGTGACAAATTCTGACACAGTGTTGGGCAGAGGGAAATTTGTTCCCACTTGTGTACCACCAAGGGCAACTTTGCCACGGAGCCTAACAGAGTTGTCGGCCTACCTGTGGAAGCCAGGGAGCCAAGCTCTCACAGAAGAGACAGCAGAGACTCAGCCTTTCCCTCAAGCCAATGGCCAATGAGGAAGATCCCACACAGAAGATCATCAGTGGATTTATTTTTGAGCGCATGGGACAACCCCCCTGGGAAAACCCAGAAACATCTAAACCAGCCTATGAGACACGCCTCTGAAGGGCAGTATGCCCTACCATTAAGATTTGTAGCTGAATCCTTCCATTAGGTCTTATAGTTTCAGTCAGGTAACCCCAAGTGGCCTAGAAGCAGGGTCTGTTGTCTGTCTTGTGCATACCCGTATCCCCAACCCAGGGGAGGATGACATATGTGATGTTAAATAGGTATTTGCTCAATGACACGGGTATTACTCCGATATTTATGAATTATTATTACTTCCTACTTTCAAATGACAGTACAGTTTTCACAGACTTTCTCTCGCCTGACCTTATAACTGACAGTGAAAGAAAGAGGATGTGTAATAATATTGGCTCAGAACCTCACCTGCCCACAGGTGAGACACATTTCTGGGAACAAAGACAAGCTGGTCCTCAGGGTGTTTGCTTTTCCACTCCAGGTCAATATCTTAGGCTTGCCAAAGTTAATTTATCTCGCTAGAATAGAAAATTTCCTTAATAAATAACTTAACCAACATCACTTTCATTTCTCTTTAGTTATAGAAACAATTGATGTGTTCAAAGTGTGGATGATGGGACTGGTGAAAAAAAGTGTGTAAGCAAATCAATAATTAGGAGGTGATACTAATGATCACTCAAGGCAGGTTAAGTCACTCTAGTAGGAAAACCTCTATCATTTAAGTCTCAAAAGTAAAAATGAAAACTTCGGGGAGTTTTCTCATTAGAAGAATTACATGTCTTTTAGAGCATGGAGGAGAGAACAGAAAGACCTAGAAAGCAAAAATGGGCCTTTTAATTCTCTTTCCAGTATAAAAATGATTGAAAGGTAAAAGTGGTCTCCGTTTCTATCAGTATAGAAAGCTGAAGCTAATATCTGGCAAAGGGCCCACTGGCTCATACCTGGACGGACTCCCCCTTGAGGAAAACAAAACCTGAGACGTATGTGTCTTGTCCTCTCCCTCAAGATTGGGAAGTCTGAGGTGTACAACCAGCTATGTGAAAGTCGAGTGGGACACAAAATTGTCAATGTGTTCCTTTGATGATTATGAGGTCTTCTAGAATAACCTAATAAAAAACCGATAACCATGGGCTAGGCAGTACTTTATTAAGGATTATGGACATTTGGCAGCAGCAGCGGATCTGAAGCGTGGGAATGGGAGATTCTCTGTGCCAAAAGATGGTGACAGGGACCAAATGGGGAGATGGAGGCCTCCAAATTGAGCTCTGAAATTTCACCTCCTCTCTGTTCCCCTATGGACTTGGGCCAGAAGCTAAACCTTCCACCCAAACCCCCTAAATTTGTATCTGTTTCTTTTTTTTTTTTTTTCATGTGAATTGTACACTAATTCTGATATAACCAGAACTGGCATAGGATACAATTCTGACATCAGCATGCCAAATTTGTCTGGACCTTCCTGGGCAAATTTTGTTCTGTGTAGATGTTTTATTGAGTTTCTTGGACACAAAGGAAGAACCAAAGTTAATTGCCCCTGATATCCTTCTCACAGAATTCCTGGAGCTAGTGTCACTGGCATTTTATGTTCCCCAGGGCATTTTGACTATTCATATCACCCATATTTTGTAAGTAGGAAGAACAGTAAAATCAATTTCTGAGCCAGGGCCCAAGTCTAGGACCTGACTCCCACACACTGTGATTTAATTAAGAATACATGGAAAACAAACACAACTCACACAAAAACTAAATTAACTCTAAATTGACTTACAGGTCACTTATCAGATGCTTAATTTCATTTCCAATGTGATTTGGAAGGATCCAATGCAAGCCTGTATAGGTCATTCATTAAAACCAATGTCAATACAACGCAAATACCTCATCATCTTCTTTGGGTATCAGAAAGGTACCCAAGTCTCTCTCAGACATTTCAGAGCCCAAAGAGCTGGCCACACCCTAATTCTGCTCCTCCACACTCTCTCTGCTTATCGCATGCAGAGAAACATGATAAACAACATACGCTTCTATTCCTTCCCTTCCTTAGTGAAGTCACGTAACAATGTTCTTTGGAGAAATAGAACTGATGGATGCCTCAGCACTAGAATAACTCTCAGCTGCTTCCCACATTTGGTTAAAAGCTTTTAATGTTTATTAAAGAAGATAAACATTTATGAAATACGAGAAAGCAGACTTTGGAAAGAGACAGAAGGAAAATAGTACCATTCGGGGCTGGCCTTAATGCGAAGTACATCAAAGTACTTCATCTAATGGTTGTACAAACTCATGGCTAAGACGGCCCTGACTTGGCATTATGTGAACAGCAGCATCAAAGCATCCTTAAACAAAACAAACAAACAAACAAATGAAAATCATCCTTGAGTTCACCTAAGATGTCTGAAAACATAGAGATCTCAGGATCAGGGATGAGGTGTAAGTAAAAGAATCCCTGAGACGGGGAGCTGGTCAAGGACATCTTTATTCCCTAAGAGCCCCCGAGACATATGTGAGTCTAGATTACTACAATAGCTTACAGCCTCAGTCAGACTTCGCTTTAGTAAAGGCAGGTGCCCCGGGCCAGAATGGATGAGATTGGCCCACACACCAGGTCACGAAAAATATTCTCCCTTTCGACCCTCTGTTCTTGCCTCAGCCCTTGAAGTCCTGGCTTGGACACCATTGTCCTGCTGTGCTGTTTTCATTAGCAAAGGCAAGTTCTCCTGCTCCAAAAGTCCGATAAATCCATCTTGATAAATACAATTGAACTAACCAATTTTAGGTGAAAAGCCCCTTAAAGTTGTATAATACATTTTAAGTTATTTTATTTTTTAAATTTTTTAAGAGATTTTTACTTATTTATTTATCAGAGAGCACAAGCGGGGGGAGCAGCAGGCAGAGAGAGAAGCAGGCAGAGGAAGAAGCAGGCAGAGGAAGAAGCAGGCTCCCGGCTAAGCAAGGAGCCTGATGCAGGACTTGATCCCAGTACCCTGGGATCATGGCCTGAGCTGAAAGCAGAGGCTTAACGACTGAGCCACCCAGGCACCCCCAGGCATCCCTTTTTAAAATATTTTAAATAAATCATAATCCAATTATTGTAACTTTGCTATTACTTTTGTGTTATTCAAGTTATCCCTACTTAGCATTTGGGGAAGCAGGAACAAAGAACATTTAAGCAAGTTCTACCTTCAGGTCTTTCAACACAGGACTGGGAGTAGAGCTGAGATCCCCTGATTCTGTGTTCACCCTCTTGCAGGAACAAGATGAGCAAATACATTAGACCTTAGAGATAATTAACCCATCATTTTAGAAAAAAAGACATCAGTGCAGACACTAAATGCTGTGCAAGGCCAGTGCTAATCATTGCAGTCAGAACAAGTGGACTCAGTAAACCTACTGTCTGGCACCCACACTACTTTGAGCAGCACCTTGCTTTAAAAAGAGCAACCTGGGACCACCTGCCTGGCTCAGTTGGTTGAGCGTCTGACTCTTGATTTCAGCTCAGGTCACAATCTCAGGGTCATGAGTTTGAGACCCATGTCAGGCTCTGCTCTGGGTGTGAAGCTTACTTGGGATTCTTTCTCCCTCTGTCCTCCCCCAACCCCCACCAACTCACCACTCGCTAGCCCTCTCTTAAAAAACAAAACAAAACAAAAAAAAATACAAAAAGAGCAACACTGCTGTGGGGGAACTGATACCTCCTTTTTCAGAGTATTTCCAAGTATTGGTTTTCTGGAGTCATGCTGCTCACAATTACCAATTCTAAATGAGGTGGCCCAGTGTGCCCTATTTCTGCAGTTGGTACACATTACATATAGGCTAACGAAAGATCAAGTTTTGTTGCTTGCACATGAAATCATAACTTGTGAGGGTGGCAAGGAAATTGTTTAAAACTGAGTGTCTGTGTACATGGAGAGAAGAGAAAAGGAGATAGATAATTGAGGATTTGGGTGATGAAAATAGTAGCAGCTAGATCCTGAAGCCATCCTACGGGCAGTAGGGATTAAAAAGATAGTTTGTTTCTAACATTAGATTGCAAGGCATCTCAAAAAGTCATCTATACTGTTGTTGGGATTTTTTTTTTTAAGATTTTATTTATTTATTTGACAGAGAGAGAAACAGGTTCCCTGCTGAGCAGGGAGCGGACACGGGCATCGATCCCAGGACCCTGGGATCACGACCTGAGTAGAAGGCAGACATTTAGCTGACTGAGCCACCCAGGCACCCCAGAGTCATCTATATTGTAGTAAAATGTTGCTGTATGTGTGACATAGAACAGAATGACTATGTGTCCCATTTCATTCACAAGTCCATTTAAATAATAAAGCATGCCATAAAAGGATTCTACTATAAACTACACAGGAAAGAAATGTTACTTACTATTTTTGAATACATGAAAAAAGTCTTGAGATTATGTTTGGAAATAAAGTGTTTAACTCTAAAAGAAAGAAAAAAAAAAAAAACCACATCTCTCATAGAAGCCAGTCAGTCCAGGGGCGCCTGGGTGGCTCAGTTGGTTCAGTGTGTGCCTTTGGCTCAGGTCGTGATCCTGGGGTCCTGGGATCGAGTCCCAAGTCTGGCTCCCTGCTCGGCAAGGAGCCTGCTCCTCCTTCTCCCTCTGCTCCCCACCAATGCTCATGCTCTCACAGGTTCTGTCAAATAAATAAATAAATGAAATCTCTTAAAAAGTCAGTCCAAAATGGTTTATTGATTGTGTTTCTGCAATTTGCCCTGATTGACATTGGTTAAATATGTGATTAGTATCAACTTGAGACTCAGAATGAGCTTCTAAAGGGTCAGACACTAAGGAATTTACTGTCATTCAGAAGCTCTGGGGTGGGGGAGGGGAAGCAATGTAACTGGAATCAGCACCTGAAGTACAACCACTTGCAGAATGTCTGGTCACAAGGGAAGGCAGGGCCAGGGCCGAGCCTTCTGTCCTGAGAACTCTGATAGGCCGCCCCCTGCTTTGACCTCCCCTGACCTGGCTGTCTCTGGCTGCATGCCCCAGGCTCCCTTGCCAGCTCTTTCTGGCGTGGCTTCTGCTGGCTGCCTCCTGCTCTGCCTTGAGCCAGGCTGGTCCTGGCCCACTAGCATGGTGGTGTCCCCCTGCCTGGGGCCCTGGCTCTGTCTCTCTCAGCATCTTGTCCTCCCTGACTCTCTTGGGAATGAAAAGCAGAGGCATACTAAAAGCCTGAAGGCTTTTTTTTTTTAACAAGTATACACTGGGAGGATTTCTTTTTTAAAATTAATAAAAGTGACTCCATCATAAAGAACCCTGTATCATAAAATTATTAAGTGTTCTGTCCTAAGATCCTATATATCTATCTACTATTTTCCCTTATGAAAATCTGCATTTTCCAGGGGCACCTGGGTGGCTCAGTCAGTTAAGCGCCTGCCTTCAGCTCAGGTCATGACCCTGGCATCCTGGGATGGAGGCCCCTGTTGTGTTCCCTCCTCAGTGGGGAGCCTGCTCCTCTCTCTCTTTCTGTCTACCACTCTGCCTCTCTCTCTCTCTCTCTCTCTGTCAAATAAAGAAAGGGCCTCTTTGTGTTCTTGCTCTATCAAATCAATCAATCAATAAATAAATAAATAAAATCTTAAAAAAAAAAAGGAAAGAAAATTTGCATTTCCCAGAGTTTAAAGCAAGAGTACATGAAATAAAACCCAGTAGGTATAGTCATACTAAATAGAAGAGAAAAAAACTCTAAACCTGGAAGGCAATGAGCATTTCTAATAACAGATAAATGGCAGAAACTGACAGAGGTTGTGGTTTCTACCACACATGTTAACTTTTTAAGGTTAGTGTAAGGATAGTGTAAGTGGTGATTCTGTGTTAATAATAGCCCAGAAGCTCAGACCTTCATATCTGACTATCAGGCTAGAACTAGCTTAGCGATGAAGCAAGTGTCTGAAAACACGAACGGATACCAGACACGATGGATTTCCAATTAAGATGTAAGCGAGTGTGCTCAGAACCATCTGGGAATTTAAAAAGCAACTCATGCTGAGTTTCCATATTTGCCGTGGTTTCTCTGACAAAGATTTTTTTTTCTGCCTTTTTTTTTTCATTTTTTCATAGAATGAGACGTTCAATTTTTTTTCTTTAAATTGTTGTATTTCTTTTAAGTCTCACTATCTTAGATATCTCATGTAAGGGGAATCATGCAATATTTGTCCTGCAACTGGTTTCTTTCATTTAGCACCACACCCTCCAGGTTCTTCCCTGTTGTTCCAAATGGCAGGATTTCTTTCTTTTTTAATGCTGAATAATATTCTATTGTATGTATCTGCCACATTTTTAAAGATTTTTTAAGTTAATTAATTTATTTATTTGAGAGAGAGAGAGAGAGCAAGAGACAGCAAGAATGGTGGGGAGAAGCAGAGGGAAAGGGAGAAGGAGAAGCAGGCTCCATGCTGAGCAGGGACCCCAATGTGGGGCTTAATCCCAGGACCCCAGGATCATGACCCTAGTGGAAGCAGACTCAACCAACTGAGCTACCCAGGCACCCACATTTTCTTTATCTATTCATCCATCAGCGAACATTTAGGTTGTTTCTATACCTTGGCTATTATGAAAAATGCTGTAATGAACATGAAAAGGTAGATATGATTTTAATATCCTGATTTCTTTTCTTTTGTACATATACCTAAAAGTGGTCATCAGGGGCTAGGGGAGGGGGAGAGAGGGAGCTGCTATTCAAACAGTATAAAGTTATAGGTATACAAGATGAATAAGCTCTAAAAATCTGCTATGGAACATCGTGCCTACAGTTGATAGTACTTTCCAGACAGGAAAAAAAAAGTCTGTCTTGGGACTGCACACTTTACTCGGTCCTGAGGACAGTGTTGTAACTGGTGTTTATAATAACACTTTGTAGCACATAAGAAAAAGTGGACATGTCAGGATTTGAACATGTGTATTTATCAAAATTTCTGTTTTATGTGGTTAAAACAAAACAAAACAGCACAGCCAAATGATTTTCAAGCTGAAAAGAATAACACTTAGTGACTTTTATTGCTTAACTTTTTAGAATATTTAATTCACAGAGGTTTCTGGAGAGTCACATTTTAACTGGAAATTTATAATAGAATTTTCTCTAAGCAGAACTAACAATACCATTTAGGGCATCTGATTAATCAATTACATTGACACAGATGATTGGAGACACTCTCAATTTAAAGTCAAAATCACCTGAATTAACTCACCTCAATTTTGGCACAAAGAGTGAAAAAATAGCCTACCTATTTACAAGAAGGAAACCCTCTGTCTTCTTAAATTATAGAGTCATCTGCTTGTTGGAGTTCATTTAACAGGCATTTACTGAGTGCATCCTATGTACCAGACCATGGCTATTCCTTTATGAGGAGTAGACAAGCATTAGGTAAAATTGATCAATTAATGGATCATTCCTATATTCTTTTTCATGTATCTGACGAAAAATAAAGGGTAGAAATAAGCCAAGAATTTCTGCATCATTTCTGATTTATTATTATCTATTGACTTAACAGAGATCTATAGACATCCTAAATGTTAAAGTGTTATCATTTTGATACAAATAGCAGGTTTTCTATGTGGATGTAGAGAGCTTATCACAAAACTACATACAAAAATAAGAGTTAAAAGGAACTGATAGGTTAATTTCATTCCTGAATGGAGTCAGTAAATCAGAGCAATTAATAAACTGGTATATTAATAAGATGCATGCTCTCCTGACAAAGCAAATTATAATGGATACATCCTTATATAAATTACAGGAATGGTTTCATAGATCAGCTTAAGTTTTTGACTGGTGACAGTAAAATGAATAATAATAATATATCCTTTGATCAATATCAATGATACCCAAACCCAAACTGTCATTTGGTGTACAGTCGATGCTACATAACTCCATTGGGATGAATGAATTTCACATTAGCACCACACTGAGTTCTCTGGGGTACTTCTACTGTGGGATACTTCTGTTCCAGGTGGGCCCATTGGGATACAGTGTGCTAAAAAGGAACTACTCCACAGGCCTGCATATAGTCTTTGGAAACTACTTTTATAGATACACATGATACAATTTTGTAAAACATATCGTAGGATATTTAACAATTTGTTTTATTAACTATTGCCTCCTCAAAGAAAAAACAACAAAAAGGATAACTACCTCAAAGTCAGTTTTGGTTGATAACTCTGTCTTTAAGTTATTATTAGGAATCAATGTAACATGACATCCTGTCTACTGATGTAAATGTACATTTGACAAGTAATCTCGTGTGGACCCTAGGTCAAAACTTGGTGTTCCTGAGTGTATCCTAGGAATCTTACAATGTTGGGATCAGCATTCAGATATACTGATTTATAATTTTTGTCAACTAACTGTCAAGTTATCTGGAAGAGAAATTTGGGGCTTTTTAACATTCTTTATTTTCTAAGGATGATCTTGGTTGGGCCTATGGAAATTCCCTTCTTCACCTCCAAGAGGAAGTGGAATGGCTTCAGGAAAAAGTCATTAAGGTCTTTGTTTTTCCCAAGTTATCCATTCTAACCCTAGCTCTTTCCCTTAGGAGCCATATGAATGTGTCCTTAATTGGCAACAGAGAAGAGTTGCTAGTTACTTGCCAGAGATTCTTTCTTGAATTCTTTGTTACTCAAGTATCTATTAAAAGCTCAACTAAGAGAAACAATGTCCATGGATGATTTTGGAAAGATACACATTTCATTTATTCCTTTATATTTTGTCCCCTCTGTATTCCTAATATTTATGTCAGACAAATAGTAGGTATTTCAAAATATTTGCTAACAGAATATATTGTTTTATCCCCTCCAAAATTATTCCTCAATTGTATTTTGTACGATGCTCTGGGATTATACTGAGAATGTCTCTATCAGTCCTCCTGTGGAACTCATGTTATCAGTATACACACTCTCTACTTTATGAAAAACCTTAGAACATTTATTTTTCTGCTCCTAGTATAACAAATAGTCTTGTTCATCTTTAGAATTTGATTTGCTTTATTTTATGCATATCATGAATTCTGTTACCAGTCAGGTTCCCTTTTCCCAATTCCCTGCCATCAAGAAAAATCTGTAGCTCAAATTGCCACATGATTGCATTTTTTAAAAAAGATTTTATTTATTTATTTGACAGACAGAGATCACAAGTAGGCAGAGAGGCAGGCAGAGAGAGAGAGGAAGGGACGTGGGCTCCATGCTGAGCAGAGAGCCCAATGCGGGGCTCCATCCCAGGACCCTGGGACCATGACCTGAGCCGAAGGCAGAGGCTTAACACACTGAGCCACCCAGGCGCCCCTGATTGCATTTTTCAATTAATTCATTTCTACTTCTATTTTCTGCCCCATTTGTTTTTCCTTTTTCATCCTCATATAATTTGTGGTTTATGATTTGTTGGCATATTTAATTGTTAGTTTATTATATACTTTACATATCCTTTACAATAAAATCGGGTATCAGCAAATAAAATATTTAATCCATCAATTACATTAAAGATTAAATTTATTGTATAGGAGAATTTGACAGTCATAATCTCTGGTTTTAAAAGCCACTGAGACAAAACAATCTTGTGGAGTCTACTTGCTTATTGTTCTACCAAAAACCTACTGCCTTCTTCTGGAAAAAAGCAACTCTATCTTCTGGAAACTGCTTCTCTTTCCACCTCAATCATGCTGTCCTCTGACCAACTATGCCTCCTAGAAAGTGTTGGGCATTCCAGGGATGGGCTACTACACCAAACCGTTCTACTCAGGCATCTTTTCAGTTGTTTCTTGGGGACAGGGATGTATTACGGGAGAGGCAGACCTGTCCTATGATGGAATTGAGAGAAAACTTGGGTGCTGAGAGTGATCACATTTCCTGCCTTCCACATTTCCAGAGAAAGCCTAGCTCGGTGTGTGAAAAAATTTGCACAAAGCAGAGACAGCATGAGAAAGAGAAAATAAGTGAGAGATAGGAGAGAGCTGGCAACGTTCAAATTCCTGGTTCTCTCCTTTCCTGATACCCAACTGATTCCTGGTTCTATCTTGTCCTGAGACCCAACTGAATCTTTGCTTTTCATGTGGTTTGGATGTTCACGCCTTCTTTACATTTTGTAAGATAACTAGTTCTTTTTCTTTTTTTCTATGTTGGTTCAAAGTGGATTTCTCTCACTTTCAAGCAAGAGTCCTTGCTGATATATGTTGCTTCCAAGCTTTGTTGTGTGGAGTTTGTAGCACCAACCTGATTGCACAGAAAAGCTTTGGCCCTAATCCTAGTAAGCCCCACAGCCTACCTTTGCACAAAGATGTGACTTAATCTTCATTTTGCAAAGGGTATAGCTGGCTATAATTTTCTTTTCTTTACTACTTTTTTCTTTCTTTTTCTTTTTCTTTTTTTCTTTTTCCTTTAATTTTTGTTTAAAAGAAATTCAGCAATGCCTCTTCTAGATCTGGTGTAAAAAATATTTGTGTTTTCTTCTGCAAGATACCAGTATTGCAGGTACTTCCAGCAAACTCAAACTCAAAATTGTTTGCTCTTCTGATTGTGTCAAAATTTGGACTTAAACAATGGTTCCTACAGATGTAGGGACATAATAACTAGCATTTTCCAGATTGTTTTACTTCTGTCTCTATATCACATCAACAGAATTGTACATTCTGGGGTAGGTAAAGTGAAAAGAAGATGGACTTTAGGTCAGGGAGACCTGGCTCCATGTCTTAGGTTTACAACTTGGCCCAGTTCCCCGGGTTCTCTCAAGTCCCTCTTAGGTAACTTAGGGAAGATCAATAGTATGTACCCCATAAAGCTGTTAGAGAAAACACATGTAAAGCCCCAGTGCAGTGTCAAGATACAGTAAGTGGGAGTTGGAAGGCCATTTCTAGTGCTGGAAATACAGTAGACCTTTAGAAAGATTATATCTTCCATATTGACTGAGACTAAAGATAGTCTCAGTCAAACCTGAAGCAGGTTTGACATTTTATCTTATTTGGTCAGTGAAATCAGAATAGCCTCAAGGAGTGATGCCAGGTATCAACAGCTAAAATCTATAAGCGTCTTTAGAAAATAATTTTTCACAATACCTTCCATGTATTTGAAGAACACATTATAATGCTATTTAGAAGCAAAAAGGATCGTCTCTCCATTCTACCAACAAAGAGGTTTAAAGTCACAAAAATAAATTTTCCTAGTCCGCTGTAAATAAAAAAAAAATTCAAATGGACTTAGTTAATTTAAATTTAAATGTCTATCTATTTTCATACTCTTTGCAGTGAAAACAAAACAAAGAAAGATCTGAGGAATTTCTGCTTGAACCAATACAGAAAGGAGAGAGAGCCTCTTTTCGGAGTCTCTGGTCTGTTTCACACCCTTGACAGTTAAGGGATTGTTTATCTTGTGAAATGCCTTTTATACAATCTGTTCTGGAAGGCATTTTGTTTATGGTCTAATACTGTTCCAGCTTTCACAAATTCCCTTCTTTCTCTTTTCTTTCTTGGTTGCTTTCAATGTTTCTTTCTCTTTACACCCTCTCTCACAACAAACACGAAAAACTGACTCTTCTCTGTCTTTGCAGCCCTTCGACCCTTCCCACCACCCCCGTGTCTCCCCTGCTTCCACCCCTGAAGTTGGCTACAAAGAACAGTAGATTGAGTAAACACCTATCTATAAATTAAACGGTTTTCCCTCTTCAATTATAAATACTTGTCAATATTTTATTCGAAGTACCTTATGTAAAGAAAGTTTCAAATGATCCTATGAATTTTCAGCAATGGGTTTTGGTCATACAGCACTATGTATATGCGTCAGAAATAGACACTTAGCCTGTTAATTTAGTCAGTCCCCCAAATGTCAGGATGACAGGTAATTCTAGCTAGTTTATTGATTGCAATTCTAACTGTCAAGCAGAGAGGTGCTCCTTTTTACTGGGATCTGCAGCCATGGGGCTAATGGAGCCGTGAGTGGCCAGGGGCCATCTTTCCTGCACTTAGAAAGAGCCTAAGAACAGGGACAATAGAGGAAAGAACAGCCAAAGATAGAGAAAAGAGAGAAAAGAGCCTGCCAGTGTGGTCTTCTGACACTGTTCACAGCTGTCTTGCAATGACCTGTCCAGTTATTTAAGACTTTATTCCTTTTTTTTTTTTGTTTTGCCTTAACATGGTTTAAGATCAATGTCTAGCCTAACTTTGAGAAAGTTCCAACGTGCCCATTGTTTTTTAATTGAAATGCAGTGTCACATGATCATATTTGTTCTAAGACAGAATATGATTTTTATTTATTTTTACATCTCCAACCCCAAACCTTTCCTGGATGGGAAGCTTACCAGTTTGCTAATAGCAGAGCTGTGGTATATTTGGTCTATAACATGGAGGAGAAAGAGATCACTATTTAAAAAAATAAAAATAAAAAAAGGAAAAAATGGCTCTGTATATACTAGAAAGGTTGTAACTATTACTGTACTTTGAGGAGACTTGCAACGATGTTAAGCAGGTTGTTTGAGATAAACCAGACAGAAACAAAAAGAAAAAGAAAAAAAGAATGAGGAGGATTCAACTCCAATCAATATTTTTATATAATAATTTCTATATTTTCTATAAAGGTGTTTCAAATAAAATTTTGCTTTCCTCGAAAAAAAAAAAACTTCAATGAACCTAGGTATCTGGATTTATTTTCTAGGGTTTTTTTTTTTTAAATTCATTATTTCCAATAGCGTTTTGTCCTTTCCAACTTGAGAACACCTAGGGATAATTAAGAAGATATAAAGCCATGGATTATACTTGATCAAACACCAGGAATCCTGCTGTTGCCACGTACTAACTTATAGTGTCTTAGGCATCATTTTGTTCAAGGACCCTTGAATAAAGGAGCAATAAATGCAAAGACCAAACAGAGTTCATGTTAATTTTCTATAACTTAAAAGCCTCTTTTATCTGGGTTTAGTTTTCTATATGTCACACCTGGTGGCTAGTCCCTCGTACAGAGAGGACAGCCAAGTAACCGCATTACGCAGCTGTTGTACAAGATTTGGTCCTAACCTTGCCAAGTAGTTGTAACTATGCAACTTGCACTCCTGGGAAAATTAGGTTTGTCATTCTTTCTCAGTTAACTTACCCATGTAGTTTTGCCATTATAACTTGAATTTTCCAGACCAAATACCTTTAAAAATAGAAGCAAGAATCTCAGGATCCTAATTCTGTCCAATGAGTCACTTTTTATTTCTGCCAAAGACCCCTTAGGGAATTAGCCTAAGGTTAATTCCTGCAAGAGTCACGGATGTCTCTCCTAATGGGTTATGCAGAAGGGTGTGGAAGCTGTGGCTTAGGAATGAAAAGCAAAAGAACACCTGCTATTAAAATTCCTCCCCCAACCACCTAATATTTTAGCATCAAGGGGACAATCTCATGAATGAATATAGAACATTTATTAAATAAATTCCAGCAAATCACTCTTCTCTGAACCTTAATTTCTCTTTTATAGAAATGACAATTCACTTTCTTTTTTAAAAAAGATTTTATGTATGTGGGTATGTATATATTTATAGAGTGTGAGTGAGAGTGGGGAGGGGAAGAGGAAGAGGGAGAGAACCTTAAGCAAACTCCCTCTTGAGCTGGGATCCTGACATACACCGGGCTTGAGCTCATGATCCTGAGATCGTGACCTGAGCTGAAATCAGGATTTGGACGCTTAACTGACTGAACCACCTGTGTGCCCCTAAGATTTTCTTTTTTAAATAATCTCCTATTGGGGCTCGTGGGGCTCAAATGCACAACCCTGAGATCAAGAGTCACAAGCTCCAATGACTGAGCCAGCCAGCTGTCCCAGACAGGACAGTTCACTTTCTGAGCATGTTTGTTGTGAATAATAAATGAAGATTCAATATATAAATGTAGGCAGTGTTTAGAAATTAATGCTCACCAAACATGCTCATACATTATCTGGTCCTACTTGCCTGTCCCGTCTTACCTTTCACTATTATCTGCTCTCATCCCTCCAAGCTCTATACTTAATCCTAAATCTGTCTGATCTCTCTTGCTTCTGTTTTTTTATGAAGTACTCTCTTTGTTGTAGATACAGTGTAAAATATGTGACATACATTATTTCCTCTACTGCTCCAACCAACCCAAAGGATATGTTCCTTAATATAACCTTCAGTTTTACAGATGAGGGAAGAGGATCTAGAAAGGTCAGTGGTTCACTTAAGACTTTAGAGCACATGAGTGGTGGAATTAGGATTCCAAGCCAAGCATTCAGAATTCTGAACCTAGAACATACTGTCTTGCTCACTGGACACATCAATTTCCTCTCAAGAATGAACACTAATATCTCTATTTTCAGGACTGTAGTGAAAACACATATGAAATCAGAGTCTTCTAAGATAAAAATAAGTACTTGGAAGAAAGGGTTTCAGTTTGTATTAAGAAATTAAAACAAAAATAAAAATGGACATTACTGGGGTACCTGGGTGTTTAAGTGGGTTAAATGTCTGACTCTTGGTTTTGGCTTGGGTTGTGATCTCAGGATCGTGAGACAATAAGTATTATGCAGTATTCTCCATAATAGCACAGGATGTCAAGCATCCCTGATGCCTGGCTTCCAAAAAATTCTGATACCTTCCACTATCCTGGAGCAAACCAAAAATTATCTTTGCATATTTTCTCAATTTGAAGGGACTTCTTTTAAAAATTAAATTGTAGATTCTGGTATGCCTCATTTTATTAGTTATTAAGATGTCATTGTTGCTGATGCCTTCACAGTATTTTGGTCTAAATTTTACATATAAGTAAATACTATTCCTTCTATCCCAGCAATTTTCTCTTTCCCCCAACCCCTGCCCAAATCCAGCTAATCCCCATTCATCCTTCAGGTTCCAGTTCATATCTTACTTTCTTAATCTCCCCAAACTGGTTTTATGTATTCGATTACAGAGCTTCTTGTATCATGTGGTACTGTTAGGAGTGAGTTGGACGGTTCAGTAGTCAAGGCTGGGGTCCCCAACGAGAAAATATGGAGTCAGGACAGCTAAGACAGAACAGCATTGACATCCTGTTTTGCATCTTAGACATAAGCACACTAGCATTCTGCTTTGCAGCCTTTGCAGAAATGACTTCTGCAAAATGTCCTAAAAGAAGACATTTAACCACAAAACATCTGTTACTCTCACAGGGAAGGGGCAGTTAAGACATAAACACCCAGATGTCAGCAAAAAAGACCATCAGCTTGATGACATTAACCTAGTAGGTAGGCAGATATGTGACCAAAGCCCTGAGGGGCATGACGAGCACACTCTGATCGCTTAAGATAGTCCCACAAAGGAGTGCATAAAAAGCTCTAACCTTAGAAACTCCAGTGGCAACCCTCTTGGGTCCCCTCCCTCTCTGAGAGCTTTGTAGTGTTGCTCCATAAACTTTGCTGTGCTGCCCACCCCTCTTCGTCTGGTCTTCCTCTTCATTCTTTGAAGGGGCGTGACCAGAAACCGTGGGCACTAATGGTACTTGACCATTTTTGTATTTGTCATCTTCCCTAGCAAGGTTTTGCAAATATCAAACTTGGTAATATGTGAAAGTTACTTCAACAATTTTCAATTTGGATAATTATAGGTCTAAAGCATGACTAAAATAAATGAAAGAATATGGCCTGTAAAGTTTAATGTTGAGTTTTTCATAAATGATGTCCCGTGACCTCCACTCTTTCTTGTGTAATGATCTGAACCCAGATGAACGATTTAACTTGAAAATAAGGAATGTAAATGAATAGATGCCATATTTACTATGTGAGGGATGTGTCTTTCTAGATTAGAAAGGGAACATTTTTGTAGAGGGTCTTGAAAACTGGAAGTGTCTACTTTATCTGTTTAAAACAATGTCTGAGAAGATAATAATTCTATTGAGTCAAATGGACTAAAATGATTTGATCAGCATGTGCATGGAAGTGTGTTGGGGGCCAACAGACACATGAAAAAATATTCAACATCACTTGGCATCAGAGAAATACAAATCAAAACCACAATGAGATACCACCTCATACCTGTCAAAATGTCTCAAATGAACAAGTCAGGAAATGACAAATGTTGGTGAGGATTCAGAGAAAAGGGAACCCTCTTATACTGTTGGTAGGAATGGAAGCTGATATAGCCACTCTGGAAAACAGTACTGAGCTCCCTCAGAAAACCAAAAATAGAGCTACCCTACAAGACTGCAATTGCATTACTGTGTATTTACCCTAAAGATACAAATGTGGTGATCCCCTCACACCAATGTTTATAGCAGCGATACCCACAATAGCCAAACTATGGAAATTATTTACATATAAGTAAATACTATTCCTTCTATCCCAGCAATTTTCTCTTTCCCCCAACCCCTGCCCAAATCCGGCTAATCCCCATTCATCCTTCAGGTTCCAGTTCATATCTTACTTTCTTAATCTATGGAAAGAGATCAGATGTCCATCAACAGATAAATGGATAAAGGAGATGTGTTGTATATATACAATGGAATATTACTCACCATTAAAAAGAGAAATCTTGCCATTTGCAATGATGTGGATGGAACTAGAGGGTATTATGCTGAGAGAAGTCAGTTAGAGAAAGAATTATCATATGATCTCATCACATGTGGAATTTAAGAATCAAAACAGGATCATAGGGGAAAGGAGGGAAAAATAAAACAAGATGAAATCGGAGAGGGAGACAAATCACGAGACTCCTTTAAAAATTTTTTTTTAAAGATTTTTATTTAGTTCTTTGACACAGAGAGAGAGAGAGATCACAAGTAGGCAGAGAGGCAGGCAGAGAGATAAGGGGAAGCAGGCTCCCTGCTGTGCAGAGAACCCAGTGCGGGGCTTGATCCCAGGACCCTGAGATCATGACCCAAGCTGAAAGCAGAAGCTCAACCCACTGAGCTACCCAGGTACCCCTCGAGACTCTTAATCATAGGAAACACACAGGGTTGCTGGAGAGGAGGTAGGGGAGGATGGGGTAACTGGGTGATGGACATTAAGGAGGGCACTTGATGTAATGAGCACTGAGCATTATACAAGACCAATGAATCACTGACCTCTACCTCTGAAACTAATAATATACTATATGTTAATTAATTGAAAAGATTTTTTAAAGTGTGTTAGGGGAGAGATGGGGAAACCAAGAAGGTTTTCATTGTGATTCAGAAGGTTTAATGACCCCTGTGGGGAAGGCCTTGCACCTGATGTGTTAAAGGGTAGATATAAGATTGAAAATGGCCCAAAGAATTCCACTATTTTTTTTTTTGTCCTTTTTCTCCTGGAACTCCAACTATATTTGCAGGACTTAAACACATTTTGTTTGCACTTGACTGTTAATTTTCTGTAAATTAACCTTCTGTATGAATATGGAAGAAAAAAACAATTGGGTTTTCCTTTATGCTCCAACTTTACACCTTGGAAATACTTATTTTTACCTCTTCTTATACAATGGAAGAGGAAAATGGCTTTGCTAATATAGGAGTAGAGCTTGAACATCCTTGGCGCCTGCTTTCTCACAATACAGGTGAAAAATCTGAGGCCCAGAGAGACCAGAGGGCTCCTCCAAGACTTGGTGGAGGCAGGTTTAGCATCCAGGTGTCCTGGGATCTTTCCCCAGCCCTTACTTTGGCTTTTGTCTTTCATCACTTGATCCAATCAACTCATGGGACATTATGTCATCAAGGAAACTGCTTCTAGCTCATCATTCCCAAGACTGTGTGACCTGACAGTATTTATACAGCTTCTCAAGAGCAGGAAGAATAAGTATGATTTATATTTGTTCTTTGAAAAATGATTTCACTTTAAAAAATAAACTAAGAGTAATTTGGGGCTAGTATGTGGTCAATGTGAGTAACTCTGTTTTCAACTTTTTCCAAAAAGTGCTAAGAAATGCCTATAAAACTATGAAGTTGGTGTTGATGGTGGCTTCAAAACTAATCTCTAAAGTCGCTTTCAAAAGAGGAGTTCCAACAAGTTTAGGTCAATATCTGATATTTTTTATAAGTGAAGAGATCTCATTTTGCTATATAAGTGTTGTAATGTGTTCAAAGCATTATGCTTTATCAGCAAATATGATCTAAATTTTCACAGTATGGTCTGATTTTATTGAGTTTTAGTTATGTTACAAAGTGACATTTTGAATAGTGGAATGTTTCAGTTGTTTCTACAATAAACAAAATAATCAAGAGCATTCTGCATTAGAAAATGAATTTAAGGTTATTCTTACGATCTTAAGTCTAAGCTTAAAGAGATCATAAACCGTTCTGCTAAAGGACCAATTCCAGAATACCTTTATCCCCCCTCTGAATTTTTGTTTGGATAGATGGAAAGCATATATTCTAAGAGATAGTCTAAAGATTGAAAATGCTAGTGCTGGGTGACAGTGTGACCCAGCCCACCTACAACCATCACAGAGAATGCAGCGCTGTGCAGTTTGGATCTCCTCATCCTCATGAGGCGCTTACAGAAACAGACTTGCTTGTGGTGGCCCTGACCTTGTTCTCCTCATTTGCCTGTATTTCTATATAATTCATAGCATAATGGCAAGTAAATCCAATACTAACACGTGTGCTTGTGATTATCATGGACCACATGTTCTTGGTAGTATGAGAAATATAATGTGGGCATCTTCAGAAGTGTAAAAAGCAACACAGAACTTTTGCTTAGGTGGTTTTTGTACATATATGTACTAGTTGAAGTTCAGACATACATGAAGGGCAAGTCCAACCACTTTTGAAGAATTGAATCCCAACTTTGAGCTCAGCAAAGGACTCACAATCTGATCTCATCTAATCAGCCTGTCATGTTAAATAGTTTTCTTCTGATGTTTAGTTATTGTATTTTCCTAATTGATCTATGTATACTTTAGAAAGTATTACACTGTTCAAATGATAGATATACAACTCATGTTTGTTTAATATGGTGTGTGGCATCATTTACAGAATTTGGGCAAAGGCTTTGGTTAGGGACTCTATGATAACATTGCATCTATGGAAAAATCAGAATAAATTTTCAACCTTGCAATGTAATGTGTTTTTTTTTTTCTTTTTAGAGATGGAGAGAGGGAAATTTTTTTTAAATTTTATTTATTTATTTGACAGACAGAGATCACTAGTAGGCAGAGAGGCAGGCAGAGAGAGAGAGGAGGAAGCAGGCTCCCCGCTGAGCACAGAGGCTGAATCGGGGCTCCATCGCAGGACCCTGGGATCATGACCTGAGCTGAAGGCAGAGGCTTTAACCCACTGAGCCACCCAGGTGCCCCTTTAATGTGTTTTTTTTTTTAATGGAATATTCTTTGCTATGAACATAGGGTCTACTTATATCTTAAATTATCTATAATCACCATGTTCAGAATAAATGATCATGTAGTCAAATCAATGGTTGGCAATAGTAAAAGCAATCTAGAAACAAAATTGTCTGTGTTCCAAAAGGCAATGTTGGAGTGCCTTTGGTTTCAAATAGTAGAAGACATTTGCAATACAAAAAAAAAAAAAAAGAAACAAAGAAACCAAAGGTCAACCATAGTAAAGGTCACAGCTTAACCAGAAGGAGGATTCCAGTTAGAATGAGAATATGATAATATACAGTTACAGAATTTGCTTTCACGTGATGATTCTGAGTCCAAAGCAATATAAAACATTGAGGAAGTTTGGTTGGCAATGGCCGAGTTTGCTGGCTATGAATACCACCATGGGGACATGCAGCAGCAGGTGTCGGAAAGGCAAGAGGAGGAGAAACTGGTTTTGAATCTTAAGTTGGATTCTGTTCTTTCTAAGTAGTAGAAATGAGCATACATTGAAGGTATATTAACAGTATCAAAGGTAGACTTTTGCTTAACAATTGTTAATCTTTTTTTTTTTTTTTTTAAGATTTATTTACTTGAGAGAGAGAGAGACCACGCAGGGTGATGGAGAAGCCAAGGGAGAGGAAGGGAGTGTCCCAAACAGACTCCACGCTGAGCCTGGAGCCTGACGCATGTGGGCTTGATCTCACAACAATGACTTGAGCGGAAACCAAGAGCCACTCAACCACCTGAGCCACCCGGGGAACCCCTATTTATTGTTAATCTTTAAACAACATTTAGACTTTTTACAACCTAAATTTAAATTGTATGTTAATATACCCCTACACTGTTAAAATTATTTCTCGAACAGGCATTCATCATTGATGAATGAAAAGTTTACTTAATGGAGGACAAGTATTCTGTATTCCCAGCCCCCAGCGCAGAGTTTACCGGTCACAGAGAGTGTGTTGAACAATTGTTTTTGTGTTTCAAGTCTTGAACCCTGTGTCCCAAATGTATAAGGCACTGCATTTCTCCCTGAAACAGTCTGTTTTTGTCTGTGTAAGAGTAATGAAGAAGTAGAGAACATTTTGCTTTTATTTTTCTGTTTTTTCTAACCAACTATTTCCATGAATGTCTTAGGAAACCCTCTCTCATATGCAAACAGAGTGAGATTATTCCCTTTTTTCCTGGATTATAGCCCGAGGCAGGAAGCATGTTTTATTAATCTCTGCATTCCCAGGATCTGGCATGTTATAAGGACCTGGCACATAGTAGGGGTTCAGTTAATTTTGGTTGGATGAATGAATAAGTGAAAGAGACTGAGCTGTATGTAGTGTTAAATCTCATTAAACTGGCATTTGACCCTAAGTAATAGCAGGTGTTGAGTGACAAGCATGTGTCTCTGCTTTAGTGCTGAGGACACAGGTGCCTACAGCAGCCACACCTAGTCTGAAGTAGGTAGATAGGCAAACACATCTAATATAATGCCACGGTCTAAGCACCGTAGGTAAAGTATGAAAGAAGAGCTATGGAGGCACAGGGACAGAGGTGAAGTTTTTCATAGAAGTGCTACTTGTGTTGGGACAGGAAAATAAGAAAAAGTGCAGTTTTGATTAAAGTTAACCAAGAATTCTTCTCAATAATGTGTTTAACACAATCAAGACTAGCCATAAAAAAAAGCAGATGTAGGTAAGACCAAGTTTCCAAAGAAATGCATGAATAAGTGCATGGATAAGTATGTTGCAATGTCTCTCAAGTTGAAGTTGTATAGCTCCTTCAATAAGAAGCAAGTATTTTAAGCAACAACATGCTTTAAGGACGAAACTGACAGCAGCAGTTCGCTGTTTTGCCATAACCTCTGTTGTTAAAAACACAGGGAAGAGAGAAGGAGAGCGTTCTGGGTAGAGAAATACCACATGAAAAGGCACTCTACTCAGGTGTGGAGGGGATGGGAGTTTAGTGGGATTAGAGTATTGTTCGGAAACAGTGGCTATTTTAATCTGCTTCAGCTGCCTTAACATAGTACCATAGACTGGAGGTTTAAATAACAGAAATTTATTTCTCCCAGTTCCGGAGTCTGGGAAGTCCAAGATCAAGGTGCCAGCTGGTTCATTTTCTGGTCAAGGCTCTGTTTCTGGCTTGCCGACAGCAGCCTTGTCACTGTGTCCTCACACGGCCTTTCCTAGGTGCATGCTTAGGCTTACGGGGGAGCAAGGGCTCTGGTGTCTCTTCTTATAAGTCTATTAATCCCATCATGAGGGCCCCAACCTCATGACCTATTGTAACTCTAATTATGTCTCAAAGGCTTCGTCTCCAAATACCATCACTCTTGGGGATAGAGCCCAAAGTGTGAATCTGGGGGGACACAATGCAGTTCATAGAAGTGGCTGAGAAGGGACTAGACATGGAGGGCTTGGCCCACTAGTAGAGGACAATCTGTACCCCATGCCAGAGTTTGGGACACTTCCAATGTCAATAAGGAGCCAGTAAAATTTTTAAGAAGGGAAGCGACATGATTGAAGTATTTTTCAAAACGTACCTTTGATAAGCAGCATCTTCTGGCTCCTGCTTCCGCTGCTTTTAGCGACTCCTTCAGCGGCCGGCTGTCAGGAGTCAGGACCTACACCCAGTAGGATACAAGGTAATTGAAGAATTACCTTATTCATGATGTATCATTGGGAAATTATTACTGAACAGGTTGTGTTAATACCTTTTGTGATCATCTTTTTTACCTATTTTTTATCCATGTAATTTTTTTTTTTTTTAAGATTTTATTTATTTATTTGTCAGAGACAGAGGGAGAGAGAGAGCGAGCGAGCGCAGGCAGACAGAGGCAGAGGGAGAAGCAGGCTCCCCGCCGAGCAAGGAGCCCGATGTGGGACTCGATCCCAGGACGTCGGGATCATGACCTGAGCCGAAGGCAGCCGCTTAACCAACTGAGCCACCCAGGCGTCCCTATCCATGTAATTTGTATCAAAAGTGTCTGGCGGTGTTTCCATGAACCTTCAAAGCATTTCTTCATGTCAGCGGTTTATTCTCCCATCTTGTGGACAAATTAGATCCTTTCTCCTCTCCTTGTGGTGTGGCTTTAATTTCAGACAAATCCCACAGGCTATCACTGAAAGTCTTATCTCCTTGTTTCATTATTCTCTTCACTTTTTACATTTCCTTGCTTTGGACTTTAATTTGGAAGTCTTCACATTATTCCTTAAGGACATTTATTACAGAGCAGCCCCTACTATTTTACTCATGCCAAATATCTTTAAGCTGAAAAAGATCCTTGAAAAAATAATATAAAACATGTTTAAGTGAAAACAACAACAAGAAGAAAATTAAAATAAAAAACAGAACGAATGATAATGTTTCTTGTAAAGAAGCAATGTTTTGCTAATTGGTGTTAAGATTTTTGTTCCTTTTTTGTTTCTAAGTCATTTAGCTTACGAACAAGATTTTTAAAGTTTCAAGCATAAAGGCAAGAAGAAAAAAAAAAAAGAAAAAGGCACAGCAATTCTTTCCAAGTGAAAAGCCCAAAGGGACCGCAAGCTTTAGTTGATGTCCTAGATTTCAGGGACAGTCTGCACTGAAATGATTATTTGTTTCTTTTTGAGTTGCCACATTTTTTTTTTTTTAGGTCATTGGTGGTAGGCAAAGTCATTAATACTACTAGCTTTTTTTAGCTCAATAAGTGTAAAGCACTAGATACCAATTTAAAATACAAACACATAATTTGAGACTGATGCTTTTCTATTTATTTCTAGTATGGAACAGTCAGAACAATAAGCTGTCACATTTCCATAAACTGCTATAGTTTTATTATTCTGGGCTGAAGATTTTCTTCCCTGTAGCTGTGAACAAGCCAGGTCTCTGACTTAAGCACCTGTTTGCGTTCAACATATTGGCACTTTTGACTGCTCTTAGACAATTTCCATCTGAATTTGGAAGGAAGCAGACAGTAACTTTTCATTCCAATTCAAGTTGCTATTCCAACTGCCATGGGATGTTTGTATGCATTTAGCAAATTCCGAAGCTGGACCCCTTTCAAGAGTTTGTTCTGGTCGGAGGAGAGGTCTGGGTGGTCCCCCCAAGAGCTGGGTTTCACGGCATCTTGGTCTATTGGCTGCTTCAGTAAGCATTTCAAGACACAGCAGGGCTGACTGTGGATACAGGAAGTCTCTAACTAGTTGATCTTTTATGCTCTCTTTGACCTACTTGCAAAATTTGGAGGCATCTTTATTCCACCTAATGAAGGAGACAAAGGAATCCCTTTCTCAAAAGCTGAGACCATGTGGGGGAGTGGGGTGGTGGAACGAACTCTGTGTTTGGCGCTAGAGAGTCTAAGATTCACACTCACCTTCTAATTGGGAAACCCTATGTATTGCCTACACATCCTTCTTCAAGTTCCTTGATTTTGATGCCATGGGAGTTATTTTATAATCCTGTACATGATCAGTAACAGACATACAGATTCTGGCCTCTCTGGTACGAATTTTATTGACCTCTGTCTCCCTCTGCCTCTTGTGGGATGGACAACAATTTTGCTTTCATTCACAATTAACTTCAAGCTTTCTTTATTCCATAAAATGTGTGCTTCCTGACTTTTTTTTTAAATGATTTTATTTATTTATTTGACAGAGAGAGAGAGAGCGCACAAGCAGGGGAGCACGGAGGGAGAGGGAGAAGCAGGCCCCCATGCTGAGCAGGGAGCCCCACTAGGGGCTCGATCCCAGGACCCTGGGATCATGACTTGAGCTGAAGGCAGATGCCCAACCGACTGAGTCACCCAGGTGCCCCTTGACTTCTTTTTTGAACCGGCTGTACTGTCTGCCTGGTTCTCTCATCAAATGAGTTTAACGAAATTTTTAGTGAACGTCCATTTTTCTCAATCTGTATGAAAGTCACTTTTTTTTTTTTTTTTTTGGCAAGTAGCTTTTTAAAACTCAACTTCCTCGTTTGGAGATGAGCATAATAATACCTCCTTCATGTTCCTTCCGGAGTTTTTGGAATTCACTGAATTATAATTACCTAGGTTGAAATAATACTTAAGAGCTGAAAATGTATGTTATCTTCTTTTACATTCCTAGTATATGGGAAAGAGAATCTGTACCAAAGTGCTTTTTAATGTAAAATACGAGACTAATAGGAGGTATTTTGTTCTTAGCAGACATGATCAGCAGTGCAGGAGCCGGCAACCTCTGATCTCATTTCGAAAGTGGCCAGAATTCACTTTAGGTGGTGTCCAGAGTCAGAGGTAGAACGCTCACGTGCTGGACAAATGGGGACATGATGGTTTCCGATTCCAGTGAAGAGGCGTTAAAGGCGACTTTCTGGGCCCTTTGCCACTAGGGGTTCAGAGGTCAAAAGTGCATTCTCCACCGAAACATCCGCTGGTCTAAGACACAGCTGGTCCAGACACAATTACTTGCCACCTCTCCTGGTCTTTAGCTGCGCTGGCTGAGGTGGGCGGATACAGAGCAGGACTTCCAGAATACAAAATCCCACAGTGAATGTAAAGATTTGTCAAAATACTTAACGATTGCCAACACTTATTGGCTAGCTCTGTATCCTACTTTTTTTTTTTTCATTCAATTTAACTTATTCCAGTTCCAAAATAGGACATATAAAACTTCCGAATAGGAAGCTGAAGCTCAAAATGGAGGTCCCTACAGAAATGTTCTGTACCAGTTTTTAACAGTCCCGGCATTCTTAGCTTCCATTTCCCACTCTTTCTCCCTGACCTCAAAATTAACAGGTCCACTGAACCCCTTGCTTATGAAACATTACTAATACTGGAGGTTCCCAGGAAGGCAACTTGCATTCACCCAGGGAGAATCTGAAGATGTCCTTTTAGATACAGTCACAGGCTGCACAAGAGCTCATGAAGATAGCATGTCCTATCCCTGGGATCTGGAACCATTATTTTATGGAGAAACATGTCTTTATAAAGTGATTGAGTACAAGAGCTTAACAAGTGGAGATTATCTGTATTAACCTGGTGGGCCCTGGATACAATCACAAGTATCATTCTGGAAGAGAGAATTCAAGTATCTTCTAACCACCAATTTCATAATAGCTTTGTGTTTTCTGTTGGTTACATGATTATTTTATGTTAAATGTTATGAAAGAACTAGAAAATCGATCTTTTCCTCCAGACAGTGTTTCAACAGCAATTGTTGGTATATAGTGTCATTCTTTGACAAGTCTGGTATTTCCAAAGAGGTACAGAGATGATTACATGATCAGACTCTTTTTTTTTTTCTTTTTCCTTTTCTTTTCTTTCCTTTTTTAACATTTTTATTTATTTACTTGTCAGAGAGAAAGAGAGAGCACAAGCAGGGCCAGCAGCAGTCAGTGGGAGAAGGGGGCTCCCCACTGAGCAAGGAGCCTGATGTGAAACTCAATCCCAGGACCCTGGGATCATAACCTGAGCCAAAAGCAGACACTTGACCGACTGAGCCACCCAGGCATCCTGATCAGACTCTTTCAAACGCACGTGAACTGCTAGCCAGAGAATTGAGCTTTTTAATGTTGTTTAATTATGTGAAAAGAGGACTTCCAGGTAATTGTAACACCCAAAAAGTACTCAAAAAGAGGATAAACTGTTCCCCTCACTTTCTTTATTTTCCAGGGGTTAGTTCTAACTTCCAAACAAGAAGACTAATGATGAATAGATTCATGTATAGACAGTAAATGTATCTATTATCTGCTTTCCAAGCCATTAGCTGACTTGAAAGAAGTTTTAAAAATTCATGGTATGTATAATTAGTTGACCATAACAGCTTTGAACCTTTCGGAGACTGACTTGTTTCCACCTGTTAGAGTGGTAACCTCTACCACCTGGGGAGAGAAAGATTGCCCTTCCAGTCCAGAATATCTATAGGAGGAAAAACCCTACATTTAGGTATTTGAAATAAACCTATATTAATAAGGCTGGAAATTCTTGGTACAAACCAAAACAGTGATAACAAAACTGCTTGGATTTCCACATGATTAAATCTTTGGAACAAAAGATTTCACTGATTTCTGCCTGAGATTTGATGTTGTTGGTCAAAACACAACCTACTAGTAATGTGTGCTAATCTTAAGAGAAATCTTTATACAAAATTATTAGGGCATAGCTTCTCTTCTAGCTTTCCTCCATGTCTAGAGATTCAATTCACCCTCCTTTTTCTTGAACTGGGAAAGAACTGGTGTGGGGGCTCTCTGACCTATGTGGACTAATACGTATTCATACTCTGTTTCTCCGGGAATGCCTTCACTTAAAGTGCAAACATTTGCCCTGGAAGTTTACAACAGTTGTCTTACTCTTCTTTTTACACACTATTTAAAGTTGGTTCCTCGGACACTGGTAAATTGTACTTATTTCATTTAGTGAGGATGACAGAGCAATGCATTGATCCTTTTAAGCGGATGGCAGATAAATGCAGCTTGTTTTCTTTCTTTTCTTTTTTTAAGATTTTATTTATTTATTTGAGAGAGTGAGTGAGAGCAAAAGAGCTAGCCCAAGCAGGCAGAGGAAGGGGCAGAGGGAGGGGTAGGGGGAGAGGAAGAAGCACACTCCCCAATGAGCAGGGAGCCCGATGTGGCACTCGATCCCACGACCCAAGGATCATGATCTGTGGTGAAGGCAGACATCTACCAACAGAGCCACTCAAGCACCCTGTGGCTTGTTTGTCTATTTCAATATCATAGAACATCATAAAGTACTGGGATGTTGACACATCGCATTTCCGACCAACCCATGGTCTTCACAGTTATGAAGGAGATGCACCATGACAGCGTTTCTCTGCAGGTACTGCATACATAGAGGAGGAGTTTCTCAGAGTATGGTCTCTGGACCAGGAGATCAGCATTATCTGGGAACTTGTTAGAAATAATCAGTCCTCACTCAGACCTCCTGCATTAGAAACTCTGGGGGCAGGCCCCCCAATCTGTGTTCTAGCAAGCCCCCCAGAGGATTCTGAAGCAGGCTACATTGCTATAGTTTGAGAACCAATGACACCATACATTCCTATCCAAAAGATAAGACTTATCAAGATATTAAGCCCCTCTTAGGCCTGATGCAATTATAGGTAAAACAAAAGGGGGTGGGGGAGAAGCTATGATTGACATTGACATTCTTCTTGATTACCTTCTTGATTTCTTCTTAGAATAGGAATCTGTTGATGATAAAATTATGTTGCTTTATAGCTGAAACAAATTTAAATAAAGGACTTGAAATGAGAAGATGATCTGGTAAGGGGAGTATTTTTAGAGAAATTCTTTAACAGGAATCTGGGAAAGATGCACTATAGAAAGTCCTCAAAAATCTCCAAATTTTGCCACCGGGAGAAACTGAAAGAGACCCTCATATCTGCCTTTGAGATCAGATGCCAGTTAAGTGACGTGTTATTCTTTACCTAACCAAACATCTGAAGATTCAAAAAAACCCAAAATTAAATTAGCAAACTGTTAAATGTTGCAGTAAGACCCATAGTAAGTATTATTGAATTGTGCTAATTTTTTTACTGTGTAAAAAGTCAGTGCTATTGCCTTGAGGATTAAAAATAATGATCTCTTGGGAGAAGCAGCTAAAGAGTTTCAACATATAGCTCCATCTAAAAGGAAAAATCAAAGAACATGGAAAAACATAAAGGTAGCTATAATTTTTGCTTGGGTTGGGGAAGCAGTGGCTTGGGGAGGGGTATAAAAAAATGGGAAGGCATTTGAGCTGGGTTCTGAAGTATGTAAGGATATCTATCTATCTATCTATCTATCTATCTATCTATCTATCTATCTATCTATCATCACCTAACTACCAACTATCTCTATCAACTATTATCTATATTTGTGCTTTTAAATAGATTTAATATTTTTATTTCCTAATAAACTTTATCTTTAGAGCAATTTTAGGACACAGAAGGTCCAGAGATTTCACATATACATCTTGCCCCCACGTGTGTATAACCTTTCCCATATCAATGTCCCCCACTAGAGAGGTAACTTGTTGCAATCAATGGACCACATTGACACAAGGGGTCCCTCTTGGAGTCATACATTCTATGTGTTTGGACAAACTTGTGATGATATGGCTCTACCATTATAGTATCATAGAGTAGTTTCACTGCCCTAGAAATCCTTATGCTCTCTCTATACATCCCTTCCTCCCCCCAGTCCTGGTAACCAGTGATCTTTCTACTGTCTCCATAATTTTACCTTTCCCAGAATATTGTAGAGTCGGGATCATACAGCACGTAGTGTTTTCAGATTCACTTCTTTCACTTACTAAGTTTGCATAGTTTTATTGCTCATTCTTTTTTGCACTAATATTTCACTGTCTGGATATACCGCAGTTCTATTTATCCATTCACATACTAAAGGACATCTTTGTTTGCATCTAAGTTTTGGCAATTATGAATAAAGCTGCTATTAATAGGGGCACCTGGGTGGCTCAGTGGGTTAAGCTGCTGCCTTCAGCTCGGGTCATGATCTCAGGGTCCTGGGATCTAGGGAAGCAGGCTCTATCCCAGGACCCTGGGAGTTAGTCTTTATAACAGTACTAATCCTAACGCCATCTATAATATGGTAAGACAAGATCTTATTCATTCATTTTTCCAACAAGTAGCTATTGAGCTCCTACTGTTTATCCGGTGCTGGGCTATAACAGTAAATAAAATAAAATTTCGGCTTTTAGGGAGTTTATTTTCTATTGAGAAGACAGAAAAAAATAGATAAAAGAATATATGTCAGATGGTGATAAGAGCTTGAGAAAACGAATAAGGGGGATAGAATGATGGTGTGGATAGGAAAGGTGCAATTTTGTGTAGAATGCTCGAGAAGTCTTCACCGATAAACTGGCATTTGGAGCCGAGGTTCACAAGAAGTGAGGCAGGGGGTCATACGAATATCTGGAGGAAGATCATTATAGGCAGAGGGAAAAGCCACTTCAAGGCTCTGAGGGGGCCTCTTGGCATGTTGTAGATACAAGAAGCCCCTGGCGGAAGGGGAGCAGGGACCGTTTCTAAATAGGTCCTTACAGTAAAACTCATAAAATTACATTCCTGATTTTTTTTTAATGTTTCCATTTATGAGTGTCCAAGGACAGTCTTTTGCTATAATACAAACATTCATTCCTTCTATGGCTCCAAGCTGGCATTTCAGCATTGGATTCAAATTTTAGATCATAATATGATAATCTTCCAAATAAAATTGGAAAAGAATATGGCCACCTAAATTTAGTAAGATCAACGAAACTGATTTTTATACAATATTCTGGATATTTCAAATCAATGAGCTTATACAAGTAAAGTAGAAATCAAACATGAATTTTTTCTTTTGGTCCTTGACTTACGGCAGTGGTTCTCAATTTTGCCCTCTAGGAAATATATGATAATGTCTGGAAACATTTTTGTTTGTCATAACTTGGAGGTTAGGATGTGCTACTGGCATCTAGGGGGCAGCGGTGAGGGATACTGTTAAAAGATCTTACTAATGCCCAGGACAGTCCCCACAAGAGTGATCTGGCCCACGATGTCAGTAGTGCTGAGGTTAGGAATCCCTGATACATGCCACTGCTCACAGTTTCTTCTACAGCTCATATCACAATCCCATTCCTTTAAATGAGCCTCACAGTTCAACTGTTCAAGTCAATATCTGAGTGCAAAAGGTAGATTGGGACTATGATGTATTTCTAGGATGGGACAAACACATCACTTTCAGTTTACATGATTATTGGTTCTTCATTCCTTGAGTTGAAAGGCCATAGGATTCCTTATTAGAAACTGGCAAGTGTGCCAGTCTGAAGGCTTTTCACAAGAGTACTGTCAAGGTTAGTGAATTTTTTTTTAAAGATTTTATTTATTTATTTGACAGAGATCACAAGTACGTAGAGAGGAAGGCAGAGAGAGAGGGGGAAGCAAGCTCTCCGTGGAGCAGAAAGCCCAATGTGGGGCTCTATCCCAGGACCCTGAGATCATGACCTGAGCCGAAGGCGGAGGCTTTAACCCACTGAGCCACCCAGGTGCCCAAAAATTAGCGAATTTTTGAAAGATAATAGGCACCTTTGTTTTATTTCTAAGAACCTGATCTATTTACACTTGTTTGGTCATTCCATTTCCATGGCTATTTATTCAGACGAATGACAACTACAACCAGTAATTCTAGACGCTTCCACATTTAAATTGTAGCTTCCAGGTATCAATGAGATACACAGGCCCAGGGCGCGATATTCTCTATAATGTGGGTGTGATATTTTGAAGAACGTCTATTTTATTTTAATCTAGAATGGGCTCTGCCAAAGCTTTTGCATGCCAAGTGACTTAGGAAAAAAAAAAACAAACCTTTCTGCAATGTTAAAAAATGTTTTAAAATATTTTATTTAGTAGGCATAGGGTGGCTGGGTGATGGACATTGGGGAGGGTACGTGCTATGGTGAGTGCTGTGAAATGTGTAAGCCTGATGATTCACAGACCTGTACACCTGGGGCAAATAATACCTTATCTGTTAGTTAAAAAAGAGAAATAAATGAGAAAGTAATGACAAGTGACATAAGAATATATATATATGTATATATATATATATATATATATATATATATTTATTTATTTGGATATAATTCACATACCACAAAATCCAGCCTTAATTTATAGAATTCAGTGTTTCTTCAGTATATTCAGAGTTGTGCAACTATCTCTAAGACCTAAGTTTAGAACATTTTCATCATCCTGTAAAGAAATTTTATGCCCATTAATAGTCACTCCATGTGACTATTACACGTACCCCAGCCCCTCTCTTAGGCCTAGGCAACCACAAATGTACTTTCTGACTCTATAGATTTGACTACTCTCAATATCTCCTACAGAGGCATACCCGATTTTATTACTGGTTCTTTCACTTCACATAATGTTTTCAAGATTCATTCTTTTGGGGGCGCCTGGGTGGCTCAGTGGGTTAGAGCCTCTGCCTTCAGCTCAGGTCATGATCCCAGGGTCCTGGGATAGAGCCTGCTTCCCCCTCTCTCTCTGACTGCCTCTCTGCCTACTCATGATCTCTCTCTGTCAAATAAATAAATAAAATCTAAAAAAAAAAGAAAGATTCATTCTTTTGTAGGACGTATCTGTGCTTCATCTTTTTTAATGTCCAAATAATATTCCATTATAAGTGTATACGCTTTGTCTATCCATCTGTCATTTGATGGACATTTGGATTTTTTCCACCTTTGCCTACTGTAAAGAATGTAGGTGACAACAAGTTTTAGGATGGGGCTGGAATCCAATATGAGTGGTTTCCTGAGAAGAAGAGAGACATCAGGGGTGCGGGCCCTCAGAAGAGACACCACCTGAGGGGCAAGGGAAAAAGAATCTGTCTGCATGCCAAAGGGAACCCTCAGAAGAAATCGGATCTACCAACACCCTGATCTTTCCAATTCCAGCCTCTAGAGCTGTGAGAAACACATTTCTCTGCGGAAGCCCGTCAGTCTCTGGTATTTTATTCTGGCAGCTGTAGCAATGGACCAGAGGTGTATGCCTGGTAGCAGAACTGCGGGGTCTTAGGGTAGCTCTGTGTTTAACTTGCAGGACCGTCGGACTATTCACATACGAGTCCTTGTATGGATATATGTTTTCTTTCCTTTTAAGTAAATATATAGGAGTGGCATCGCTGGTATGTGAATGTTTAACTTTTAAAGGAATGAACCAACTATTTTCCAAAATGGCTGTACCATTTTTCATTCCCACCAGCAGTATAGGAAGGCTCCGGATCAGGGATCTTGGTGAATCAGTGGTCTTGGAAAACCTGACGACCCTCCCTGGTGACCCCAAAGATGTTATCTATAGTGCTGAAAGACTCCAAAGAAATCAGTAAATCCTTGATCTTTACGAGGAAGACATACTCTGTTCAGTAAAGCGTGTGGTAAGCCAACAGCGTAGGTCTTGGGGAGAATGAAAGCAGGAAAGGGAGCGAATAAAGCAATTTTTCATGGGGTCTTCTCGGCAGCCTTGCTTCAATATATTTATCTTTCTGAGTCTGATTTATTTCACTTAGGGTTCACTCTTGGCGGTGTGCTCTCTATGGGTATATGTATATACAGTAACATAGCCACCATCGTAGTATCATACAGAATAGTTTCACTGCCCTAAAAATCCTGTGCCTTGCTTATTCATCCCTCTCTTCCTCTCCTGCAACTCCTCATTATGGTTTTGATTTGCATTTACCCTAATACTGTTATCTTTTTTCTTTTTCTTTCTTTTTCTTTCTTTCTTTTTTCTTTCTCTTTCTTTCTTTCTCTTTCTTTCTTTCTTTCTTTCTTTCTTTCTTTCTTTTTTTTTCTTTCTTTCTCTCTCTCCCTCTTTCCTTCTTTCTTTCTCTTTTTCTTTCTTTCTCTCTCTCCCTCTCTTTCTTTCTCTTTTTCTTTCTTTCTCTCTCTCCCTTTCTTTCTTTCTTTCTTTCTCTTTTTCTTTCTTTCTCTCTCTCCCTCTCTTTCATTTCCTTCCTTCCTTCTTTCCTTGTTTCCTCCCTCCTTCCTTCCTTCCTTCCTTTCTATCTCTGTTTCTATTTATTTGTCAGAGAGAGAGAGAGAGAGAGTGAACGAGCACAAGCAGGGGGAGCAGCAGGCACAGGGAGAAGCACGTTCCCCGCTGAGCAAAGAGCCTGATGTGGGACTGGGTTCCAGACTTGTCTTCTCACGTGCTTGTTGACACTTATATACCTTTGTTTGCAAGGAAGGGAGATACAGGTACAGACTTTCAGTTACAAGGTAAGTAAGTTCTGAGACTCTGAAGCACAGCACGGTGAGTACAGTTAACAATACAGTATTGTATACTTTTAACTTGCTGACAATAGATCTTAAGCTTTCTTACTACACTCTCAAAAAGATGATTAATATGTGAGGTGGTGGGGTGTTTTTATCTTCATAATCATTTCACAGTGTGTATGTACATCAAATTGTACTCTTTAAATAGACATACAATTATATTTGTCAGTTATTCCTCTTGCTAAAGCTGAGGAAAAAACCCTGCAAAGTTAAAATGCTACTATTTGTACTGATTACCTGATAATCATTTTTGAGGCCACACATTTAGTGTCGCTATATTGTGGCAATACAAAATACTCCAGATATTTCTGAAGCAATTTTATAGACCTTTTAGATTTCTTATGCTTTCAATGTCTTCATTTTGAAATAAAAATGTGTCTACTAAAAACATGCAAATGCTTTGCCCACTTTTAAACCGGGTTACCTTTTTATTGTTGAATATCAGTGCTTTTTAAGGTTTGCTTCCAACTGGAGAGGAAAACAATCCATGATTTTGTCTAGTTTAGGGGCCCAGGGCAGGCTGCCCTAAGATGGGTCATTTTGGCATGAGGATTATTGAGTTAAACAGTAATCAAACTTCAGCAGATTCTGGAAGAGCTCTTTACCTCCCCCTCACTACTGTCTGAAAGAATTTGGATAGAGGCTCTGCTGAAGAGAGAGCGATCATCATAGCTAACTACATTATCCTAGGAACTGGCTAAGGCCTGTTTGGTCAAAGTCCTCTGTGTCCCACTGTTTCTCAGTAGCCCAGCAAACATTTACTTTTTCATCTTCCTGTGAACTGCATTTCATCCCTGTGACATCCCGGACCCCAGCCCCCCTCTCCTTAGTTCAGAATGACATGTATACCTCATTTTGACTGTCTTGAAATTTCCATGTCTGGGTGGATTCTCCATTCATTCAAAATTAAATTTGACTTTCTCAGGGCGCTGGGTGGCTCAGTTGGTTAAGTGTCTGTCTTTGGCTCAGGTCAACGTCTCAGGGTCCTGGGATCTAACCCCACCTTGAGCTCCCTGCTCAGTGGGGAGCCTGATTCTCCTTCTCCCTCCTTGAACGTTGTGCACACTCTCTCTTTCAAATAAATAAAATCTTAAAAAGAATAAATAAATTTGACTTTCTCCAGTTCATTTGTCTCATGTCAGTTTCTTAGTCCGTCTAGAAAGACCTTGAAGGGAACATGAAATTCTTGCTTCCTGACACTAGTGTGAAAGAAACCCAATAAGACTTGATTATGCTGGAAGGTGGCCTCTTCAACAGATCCTCTGTCCCTTTGTATCTGCGATGCTCAAACGATGTAGTTGACTTGTGACTTCAGGGCAAATCCAAGAAACCCAAACAGCTCAACACAACATTAAATAAATCATAGAGATAAAAGTTAGTTTGTGTAACAGTTACTGATATCAAAATCAAAGAATAAGAATCAAACAGCACTTACTATCAAATACGGAACACACAGGAATAGTATAGTTAGGAGAAGTGTGAAATGATTTCTCAGGGTCTATTAGCCAGGTCTCCTTAGTGAACAGGATTTTTGCAAATGTTTCAGTAGCCCTCACAACTCTGCTCTGATGTGAACCATGTTCATCAGTTATTCCAATGAATTATAATTCAACAACATCCCGCCCCCTATTTACCACACACCCAATGGAAGGTGATGCCTTTTCTACTGAAATCATTGCATTCTTGATAAAATTTTAAAAAATAGTTGCATTTTCTGTTAACTTTTTAGAAAAGGAAATAGCAGTGCCCCTTAATGGTATTATTCACTTGGGTAAAGAGATTCTGGAATTTAACACCATGCACTTTGGGAGAGAGAAAATAAAAACCTAAAATAGAAAATACTACAATTATTTAACTAAAGGACTTAAAAGAACCTTAGAGTTCACTTGTAGTTAGATAAAAATCCTAGCCTTTTCTTAAAATCTTTCAGGAACAATTTCACTATCTCCTTCGAGTACCTATTTTGTGTTCTAAACTTCCTTTCTTTCAAAATCATATTGGATGCCATACATCTCTCCTCTGCATTTAGTAGCAAAGCTTCTCCCTACCACCTTGATCCAGAAATGAAACTCTTCACCCTTCCTTGCCTGATGTATGAGAGCTCCAATCTTCACTTACATAGGTGACATGTGACTGCCATATATGTGGATGGGAATGAGGGTGTCACTAACGGTCTGCGTATTAAATAAAAGGAAGCTTAATTTCTCTTTTTATAAATAATCCTCCCATTCAATATAAGTTCTTTCCTTACCTTAATGGATCTCCTTGCCTGTTCCTTGAATGTGTCAGTGCCACACTAGAGGGCATGATGGACGCCAGTGGTACTCATTTTAAAAGGCTTTCTCCCCCTACCCCCGCAACCTTCATTCTTCATTCATATAAACAGTTAGGACATGTTTAAACATTTTTGGATATATTTTCCAAGAAATACTACAATGCTATTTAAAAGTGGCATCCAAGGGTGGTGTATGTATCAGGGTTCGATCAGAGACACAAAAGCAGCAAGAGAGCTATATTAAAGGATTTATTGCTTGTGATCGTGGAGATTGGTTTGGCAAGTCCAAAGTCATAGGGCAGGCAGGAACTCTCAAGAAGGCAGGAGTGGAAGCTGCTGTCCACAGGTGGACTTTCTTCTGGAAGTTTCACTTCTGCTCCTAATGCCTTTTTGTTGATTGAATCAAGTCCATTCAGGTCATCTAGAATAATCTCCTTTAACTTGGCTAACTATGGATTTTAATCATACCCAAAAAACACTTTCACACACACACACACACACACACACAACCACTTTCACAACACCACATAGATTAATATTTGACAGAATGACTAAGACTGTAGTCTAACAGAGGTAACTTACACAACTCAACATCACAGATGAGAATTAATTATCTCCACGGTCACAGAGTAATCACAGAATGAATATCAGTTTCATTTTATATTCATATGGAGAGAGCTTTTGGTTTAAAAAGTCAGCTGCTATATGCACCTCAACCATTTTTTTTTTAAACAGTGCATGATGCAAAATTAAGTGGAACTCGTTATATTCAAGATCCACCAAACTTGTATATATTGCTGCTGTTGTGTAGATTTTTTACCAGAAACTTTGGACTGTGATCAATAAAAACGTACATATAGAAAACTTACAAGCATGGCTAGAAAATTTTTGCCATTTCCTCCCTTGATCTTTTTTTTTTTTTTTTTTTTAATTTATTTGACAGAGAGAGATCACAAGTAGGCAGAGAGGCAGGCTGCTCCCCGCTGAGCAGAGTCTGATGTGGGGCTCGATCCCAGGATCCTGGGATCATGACTCACGGAGCCACCCGGGCGTCCCTCCTCCCTTGATCTTAATGAACAAGTATTTAACTGAAGATACTTCAAAAATAAGCTATTGTAGTTGTTCTCCAACTTTTTCATCTCATGGCTTTGCATATACATCAAGATTATTGAGGGCCTTAGGGCTTTTGTTTATATGGGTCATGTCATTAGTTCGGGCTGTGATAAGGGGCAGTGTACTCTCTAGGGAGCTGCAGACTGTATAATTAGGAGAGGGGGGGTTGCCCTCTAAAGCTCATCCGAGGCGTCTCTTCCCCGCCCCCCACGCCCTCAGGAGACCGCTGAGTCCAGGTTAGGAGTGTTTAGGTAGGGGTATGCTAAGTACCTTTTATATATAAACTACTTTTCTGATACAGAGACATACAGTCTCAAAACTGAGGGAAAACAGAAGAGATAGGAAGGAAGGACCGGTGGAAGAAATGAAGAAAGAAAAGAATTGTAAAGTGGTTTATTTAGTAAAGATCTTCATCTTAATACTTGAAAGACTAAAACCATTTAAGAAGGAAACTTGCTCATCTTTTGCCAAATGCATAGAGAAAGATGGTGAGTAAAAATGATCATCCCTTTAAAAGAACTTACTGCGTAAATTAGATGTCTGCTTATCTGAGTCGTTCTTAGCAACTTAATAGGAAGACAGAAGTGCTATGTATTTATTTGTAGCATATCATGCTGGTAAGCAATTATGTGGGAAGCAGGGTAGAATGGTCACTTGCAGAGTAAGAGCAATAACCTGATTATCGATTAGAGACTTAAAAAGTGAGATGCACTGAGGAAGTTTTAAGTAAATACAACATTCCACAATGATGCTTAATAGTTTAATAACTAACCACTGATAAACATTCTGATACAATAAAGCCAGATCAGGCACTAAAATACATTGTTTTCTTAAGCACAGGTTTGCATTTACCAAAGACATCTTTTTGTGACAGCCGAAGGGAAATATTTTCAACAAAATCAACAGGTAATAATGCTCTCATCTTAGTCAGTGGAAATTTTTATGAAGAGTCTGGTAAAAATCACTGGATGCAGCACTTGCTTTATTATAGGAAGCTGGGAAACAGAAGGGCATAACATGCCTTTGTTAGTTCTGAGTACAGACTTAGGGATGTGGCAAATACAAACTAAATGGTCTTCCAAGAAACTAAACACAGGTGATCTCCATAGACATACTCTAAATAAACTGTTAATAAAGGGAGGAGAAGCTGGATTTCTAAGGAAATTTGGGCACATATATTTGCTCCATAAGGCAATGGAAGGGTCACTGATTATAATTGTGCTGGGATACAAATCACAGATCTGAAAAGATCTCACACATACAAAATCGGTCCTTGGTATCAGGGGTGTGGAGTATAAATAAGAACAGGTTTCCAGGAGACACAAAGATACCAAAGGGCTTTGGAGGAAGACCCTTAAGACTGAAGGGGTGGGTTATTTGCTAGGAAGAAAGACAAAGTTAACTGAACAATTTCCTAACAATAGACACCTACACAAAGGATCATTATACAGATAAAGGAGGCTAAACTTTATTTCTAGTTTGCAAAAACAGGAGCTGCATACATGAGCTGCAGCACAAAGGATTCAGTTTCACTATGACGGTCCGTTTAACAAACAAAATCAGTCTTAAGTCACTGATACTAAATAATGGAATAGAATCTGAGGGATGGTGTGGGACCTTCAAAGACAAGAACGTGTGTCCCTGAAAGGCTGGCTGAAGGCAAGGGAAGACTTAAGTTCTTGTGCTATATTCTGTGATACTGAGTGTTCTAGATTCAGAAGCAACACTGCATACCTATCACAAGACTTGGAATTCTCCTCAGATTACCAATTACCTGCAAACTCCTCCTCTAAAGGAAGGCTTTTAAGTGGTTCATATTCAACACTTAATGTGATAACATTCTTGTGGGGTTCACAATATAACAGAGATACATGGAGAGTCTCAAAAATTTTATAAAATATGTTAATTGGTCCTACTTTGAAGAGATATTATAAGGTTAAATTTCCTTTACTAGAGTAGACAGGCTCCAAGTGCATTGCTTATACTGTACTGTTTTAATGACATTACATTTTTCTTTTGATATGCCAAGTTAAAAATGATGAAATGACATGTTATTGGGAGGATTTTGCTTAAATTCTAGAAAAACTGAAATATACTTAAGTAGGCTCCACGCCCAACATGGGGCTCAAACTCAGGACTCTAAGATTTAAAAACTCACATGCTCTACCCACTAAGCCAGCCAGGTGCCTCTGAAAAATATTTTTTATTTAATTTAACTATGTGAGGGGCGCCTGGGTGGCTCAGTGGGTTAAAGCCTCTGCCTTCAGCTCAGGTCATGATTCTCAGGACCCTGGGATCAAGCCCTGCATCTGGCTCTCTGCTCAAGAGGGAGTCTGCTTCTCCCCCTCCTCTCTCTCTGCCTGCCTCTCTGCCTACTTGTGATCTATGTCTGTCAAATAAATAAATAAAATCTTAAAAAAATTAAAAAAAATAACTATGTTAAATTAAAAATTAGTTTAATTAATTTAACTAAATGATTAAGGTCATTTAGCATAGGTGATTTTGGCATTTCAAAAAGGCTATTCTGGAGTTTAATAAACAAAGAAATCAAGCACACTAAATCTTTAATGCACTAAATCCAGTAAATGAGAGCAGAAGATTTAAAAGACACTTTGTTCCTTTGTCCACTTGAAAGGGCAGGTTAAGTTCATGGCTAATTAATCATGCTTTCTTTGCTCAATTCCATTCCTAACTAGTTTGATGAATACTATGAGTTTGATAATTATTCGTAAAATATTTGTGGTTACATGCTCAATTATCATGTTGCTAGTTTTTAGTTTGTTGTTATTACTATGACCTGAAAAGAAGGAGTCCCTAAAAACCAAACACATGGATCATTCTGCCGCTAAGAGAAAAGCTGAAACTACACTAAAAAGTGAAGCTATCTGGGTTTGAGGCAAAGGATTACGGAATCAGCATATGTATTTTACATTGTATCTACCCCATTTCTTCAGTCCTAATAAGCTCACTTGGATTCACCTAACAGAGAATGCTTCCCCTGAGCCAAACACACTGAAACTCTTGAAGGATTGGTATGATCTCATTTCTTCTCACGGGTTCCTTAGTACAGCAGCCACTTCAGAACTATTTGTGAGCACAGTGATGGTTCAGAAAATACAAAATGATGGAAGTAGGAAACTTGGCTTTGTTTGCAGCCAAGAAGATGTGGGATTAGATCTGTATTTGTGTTGAACGACTGTCTGTAAGAATTACCACAACTGTTTTGAAGAAATAATAAATGTCTATAAAATATGGAATCCTACAGTATAAACAATTTTGACACCTTTTGTTGAGAGACCAAAACAAAAAAACAAGAAAATAGACTGTATGTCGTTTGGCTCAGAAATTAATAAATCCCCAAATTTCAATTTCCACTAAAATATTTATTTAATGATATCTTACAGAAATAAATAAGAACAGTTTTTCTCTAATACAGATAGGTATTATTTATATATATATATTTTTTCCTTTTTTACAAAATCGAAGCATATCAAATTGTTTTCCCTAAAACTTTAGCTCAAAAAGGAATACTACGAAACAAACAGAAATACTGAAATATGCTCATCATTAAATTACAACCATGGGCCTTCTGAATCTCAGCATGACTTAAGATTTAGAGAAAGACCATGAGATTGGGAGTCAGGGGACCTGGGCTCCACTGTTTCCTTGCTACGTGCCATAAGCACAGTTCTCTGTATTTCTGAACCTTGGTTCTCTATCTTTAGAACGGGAATGTTATTAGTTATATCAACTTCATAGGATTGTTGGGCAAATTAAAGCTGAATGTGAATGTACAGGAAAGCTCTTCATAATATGTAAAGAGCTACAAAAATAATAGTTTTGTTTAATTTCATATAAAAGAATCAATGCATATCTTCCTTCAACTGCAGAATAAGCACCAGAAATGTGTGTGTATTTTTTTCAGTTGAATTATGTCACCCTATAAGCCTAGAATAAGAAAATGCACCTTAACTAAGCACCAAAGCTTCTTGGACAAATGTGATAGAAGGGATATTTCTATTTTCTGGGCAGCTAAGTAGGAGCTAATGAGTCCTGAGGGTCATTTAAAACTCTGAAGGCTCAAACAAAACAAAACAAGAACATTTGTATTACATCAAATGGCTAGGATAAAACAAGCTACTCCTTATTTAGTGATTTAAAAGTCCATTAATTCTTCACAGAAGAAGAAACACTCAGTTGTTATCGGTTGCAATTATTTGCTTATGTAAATACGACATTCTCTTGTTCCAAAGATCAAATACTAGTCCTTGAGAGGTCCTAGTGAAATAAAATAACAATTATCACAAATTTAGATACTAGTGGTTAAAAGTCTAGTTTCCCAAGAACACAATAAAGAAACCATGACATCAGCATAATAATGATTAAAAAAAAAAAAAAAGCAAAACCCTGCCATACTTCCATGTTATAATGATTAAGAGCTAAAATTATAAAAAATGCAATATTTACAGATACATCAATCTTAAAATATGTAAAAACAATAAGGAAAATTAAAAGTAGAGAAAGCAGTTTAGCTAACTTTATGATAAACATGAATACACTTAAAATGCTATTTAAAGTTCACTGCTTACACTGACACTACTTAACACATCACAGAAATAAGAAAAGTGTTCAATGTTTCAATTTTAGTAGCAACATATAGAGAAAATAAATTCTTGTCTAATATTAACTTATTGTTAGGAATTGTATTACTGTAAAGTTACTATGCATGGAGTTATAGTCTAAAGCTACTTAAATAACTAGGAGTTAATATAATTCACCATCCACTTAAAATATTACTACCAAGATACTGGTGAATCATGTGCTAAAGATACTGAAGGCCCTTCCAAAACTGAGATTTAAGTGGGTCAAATATACCAGGTAGTATCAAACTAGACAAGTTTAATTTCTCCCTTACTCCAACTCTTTTTAAGAGTGATCTTATCAAAGGTACACATTACCTCTTAATTCTCTTGCCTCATCAGATACAGATATTCTTTGGGACAAAAATAAATGTTTTCTCAGGAGTGTAAAATTAAAAATCTTTATAGATCTTTTGGAAACAAGATACCTGGAAAGGACTCAGTAACTACTAGGACACCGTACAACTGAATAAAGAAAGAAATTCATCCAATAAAGAATAGTATTTAGTGACATCTACTGGATTTTTTACTTATAACTTTGCTCTATAAGCTATGAAAAATTTAAATACATCAAAGTCTGTGGACTGAACCAAGTGTACTTCATTCAAGTTCTTCAGTTTCTTTGGTAAAAAGGTCTGCCAGATCAGCCAAGGTTAAGACGGAGGCCTCTGGATGCTTCACCGATGAGTTTGTGTGACTGTAGGATTTTTCCAAGTGAGTAGAGTCAGAAAGAAACCAAGGAACGAATGATTACATTTGTGTTATATTTATTAAGACATAATGATATTCAGAATATTCTTGTAACATGAAAACATTCCCTCGTCAGTACTTGTGAGAGCCACACAAACCTCCAAGGACAAAGTCAGTAACAGGATCACTATTACACCTCATCAAAATTAGTGAAGACTTCTGTATAGCACTTCCAAGCTTTGTATAAAAATGTCCTTTTCTCTCCACAATTCCTCAAACAAAGAAACAAAACCCATGCCAACTGCTACTAAGGCTCTCACTTTAGAATGTGCATTCTTACTTCCCAAAGTTACTGTATTTCAAGAGAACTTCAACAGCTCTTCTGCTATTTTATTTAAGCAGGTTAACTATAATCGCTGGATTCTGTTACGCATGGAAACAACATTGACAATAAAAAGCCTCATGTCTGATGCAAACAGCTTTCATAGTAGACTCTCTGCTTCCCATAAACTACCAATGGAAGATTTCTGGTTTCCAACTGCTTCTTTGCTATGCACAGTGCCTCTGTAGAGACATCCCCCCACGGCAATCATTCCTCTCTATCTGCCAATCATACCTATCTTGTAAGGATGTAATGAAGCACTGGTTTATGTTTTTAAAATGACTTGGAAGAAAATTACGGAATACATATTAGAAAGTTTTACAGTTCTAAAGTTAAGTTTTTAAAATTAAGGCTCCTCTGGTCTCCCTGCTTCTGTTCTGCCTTTGGAATGAGTATCAAAATCACCAGCTGAGTTTTAAGTCCAGATCTTCCTATGTGCACGTGACTGACATGTGTGATGTATAAAGCAAGGCTGTTAAGTTTCCTTTTATAGATACCCAAATTTTAGGGTGGGCATAAAGATAGATTTCTTTAAAAAGTAATCCAATATGGCAAAGAAATGTAGGGATGTTTAAATATTTTTAAACATTATAATCGCTATTAATATATGAAATCAAATATAGGATGTCTAGAGCATTAACTGGGAAATTTTAGATAGGTAAAATGTCCTATCTTGCTTTTAAAAGTATCTGGTCATCTAAGTGAAGGAGTCCCAAACACTTGCATAACCTTAAAACAAACAGGAAACACCCATGGGCTTGTAGGAAATTGTTGCCTACCTCTTCTCAGCAGTTTTCAGCATTGCTTGCATTCTTTCTTCTATTGTTGCCTTAATTAAGAATCTGTGTACAATGGTAGGTCTAGAAGGTACATAATAATGCTAAGGTTAAAAACCTCTTAAAACCAAATAAGACTTCCCCTATTATATGCTATATTCATCAGTCATGTGGTGCCCACTGCCACAGCTGCTAATCAAGGTCAGCAGTGAATAAACTAGTCTTAATGAACTAACATTCTAAAGAAGGGAAACGCACAATAAACACAGAGACTGGATGGTACGGATAACGCCATGAGGAAGCTGACATAGGAGTTGCGACACGACTAATTGGAATGAGGCTACTAAGCCAAGAAGCAGGAAGAGCATCCCAACAGAAGCAACAAGAACTAAAGGCAAGCTCTGGGGAAGAGAACATGCTTAGAACAAGCCTAAAATGCTCAAAGGCCAGAAAGAAGCCTCGCATGGCAGAAGTGTATTGTGACGGAGGGCTAGAGAGTGGAAGTGAGATTGGAGAGCGGCAGGGAGCACAGGCTGTAGGGTCTGGAGGGATATGGCAGGAATTTGGATTTTACTGTGTTTATGAGGGGAAGCCATCTGTGGGTTTTATGCTTGATTTGATTTATACTCGATTTTGCTTTAGACATCACTTTGGCTGTTGTATGGGTGATGGACTGTTAGGTAGCAGAAGTGAAGGGCACGAAGCCAGTTAAGGAATTCTGTAGGAGCCAGGTAAGAGGGTGGGCTGTGCTCTGGTTTTATCAATGGAAACAGTAAACAGCAGGAGGTCTGGAGTATCTTTTGCAGGTAGAGTTGGCAAGACTTCAGTGACGGTTTGGATGTGGGGCATGAAGAGAGAAGTATAGGAAAGGCCTAGATTTATGGTCTGAGAAACTACAGACGAGAGAGTCAGATTATAAGATGGGGAGGGCCGGGGGGTGGGAGGGCAGCGGGAATACACTTTCTTTTACCATGTTCGAGTTTACCATGAGTTTTCCCTCAGCCACAGGCATCAAGGGGGGTGCGGTCCAGGCGTGTGTGAAGCAACAGAACAGGGTGTGCGGGTCTGAGGCTGGAGCTAAGGGCATGTCCGGACTGGGGACAAATGTCTGAGGGTCATCCCCGTGTCAATGCTCCTTAAAGCTCTAGGACTGGATAAGCTCATCTAGGAAGTGTGGGTGAGAACAAAATCCTCAGGGACCACGGGCAAGAAGCAGGTCATTAAGAACATTATGAGCCTCATTTCCATGGTACAGTGAGGACAAAACCCAAACAGAAAGGCTGAGAGGGGAGGGGTAAGGAAGTGGAGGTGGTGGTGGAAGGTAGGGGAGTGTTTCTGAACACAGATAGTATTAAGACATATTTATGTGGTCATGTATTACAAGAGGAATGTCCTTGAGAATATGAGAAGGGATGGGACCCATGACAAGTGGAATGGCTGGCTTTTTGGGGGGGGGGGGAAAGGGACACTTCTCCCACTGTAATAAAAGGGAAGGAACATACTGTGCCTTTCTGCTTATTGCTACAGATGAAATATCCATACCCCTACCGACAACCACTCATGTGCTCGAGCATTATTCCGGCACTCTCTCCTCACTCTTGCTTCACTTGTTCTCTGTTTCTAATGAATCAATCCATTATTTCTTCCATATGAAAGGAAACAACAACAACAAACCTCTTGATCCCATACTCTTCCTTTTCTCTGCTCTTTGCAGCAAAACTGTTCAAAATACAAGTCCTACCAGAGATAAAGAGGCAGGAGTACACCGTGCTTAGAGAAGCAGGGACTGGGGAGGCAGAGCAGCTGTGTTTGAAACCCGCTACCAGTTTTGCTAGCTATGTGACCTTGGACAAATTACTTAACCCCTCTGTTAGGTGAGTGTTTATTAATAAATAAATAAAATCCTCTTCTCTCTGATACTCACATCCGGACATCGCCTCCACCACTATGATCTCTATGCTGCTAAATCTATGGGTCAATTCTCGATCTTTATCTTGACTTCAGGAATCTCTTTCTTCTGGTTTTCTTCCTTACTCATTGTTTGATCTTTATCTGTTACCTTGGCAGGTTCCTTCTTCTCCCACAGCCTTCAACTTTGGTGTGCTCTGGAGTCTAGTCCCTGGTCCTCTTCTCTACCTACACCTATTCCCTAGGTAATCTCACTCAGTCCTGAGACTTGAAAATACCATTTTATGCTGTTGACTTTGAAATGTATCTCTAGCACAGACTTCTGAACTTGGACTTGTATATCCAATTACAGAATAGCTATCTCCATTTGTCTAATAAATACCGGGTAAACATCTCAAATTTCTATTTAAAATACGTTTCTGTTTTCCCTCACCAAACCTGCTCTACTCTGTAGTCTTCCCCAGCTCAGCTAAAAGCTACCTCATCTTCCAGTTATCTAGGTCAAAAACCATGGTACTGACCTTGACTTGCTCATGACCCATGTCCAGTCTATCCACACGTAACTACTGCTTCTACCTTTGAAATATGTCTAGAACCTGATCACTTCTTGCCATTTCCACTGCTGCTACCATGGTCCAGGTCGCCTTTAACTCTTACCAGGACTATACAACGGTTTCTTAACTGTTCTCCCTGCTTCCAGTCTCCTGGCCCTGAACATAGCACTCAGAGTGATTCTCCAAAACTTAAGCTAGAACTTGTTGCTTCTTTGCTCAAAGTCTTGCACTGGCTCCTTATCTTGTACACAGTGAAAGCAAGGTCTTCATAGCGACCTCCTAGGCCCTATAAAACCCCCTCTCCTACTGGCTCTCTAACTTCATCTCCTATTCTCTCCTCTTTGCTTATTCTGCTTCAGCAACTCTGGCTCCTTACTATTCCTCAAATGTACCAGGTATCCTCCTGACCGAGTCTCTGCACTGTGTGTGCTATTTGCTTGAATATTATACCCCATGACATTTGCATGGCTTTCTCAACTCTTTCAAGTCCTTGTTCAGATGTTAACTTCCCATAAAAGCTTGCATGCCAGGTGGTTCAGTGGGTTAAGCTTCTGACTCTTGATTTTGGCTCAGGTCACGATCTCAGGGTTGTGAGATTAAGCCCCAAGTTGGGCTCTGTGGAGCCTGCTTACGATTCTGCCTCTCCCTCTGCTCCTCCCCTTTCTTTCTCTCCCTCTCTAAAAAATATCTTTTATGCCAACCTGCTCAGCCAAATGTTTTTTTCTTTTTTTCTCTTTTAAACAGAGATCAAGACCTGAACTGAGATCAAGAGTCAGACATTTACTCAACTGGGCCACTCAGGCGCCCCTAGCCAAATCTTAATCCTCCTTACCCTGCTCTACTTTTCGAGCTCCTAACAGCATATATTTTACTTACGTTATTGTTTACTATCTGTCTCTCTACCAACTGTCATAACTAGAAATTAAGTTCCATGAGGGCATCTCAGAAGGTGTTCAATAAAAATTTACTGAATGAAATATGGGGGTATTGATGCAGGTAAACTGTTCAAACTGGTGATGAAAAGATGAGACCTTATCTATTTTCCATGTATGAGGCAAGACTTTCATCAGTGGGGCAGGAAGTTATTGAAGATTTTTACGATAGCCTCTTCAGAAAGTGGAAAAATCTATCCACAAGGGAAGCATAGGTAATGCTGAATGGCCTTTTTAGACTGTGGTCTTACATCTGACCTGAATCCAGTCTATGCTTTGGAAAACACTGATAAGAAAAGAAAGCAGTGTTTAAAAATATAAGAAAAACAAACAAATAAACCCCAAAACCAAATAAAATATAACTGCATTTTAAATGATACCCCATAGTACTTAGAACAAGTGTGTGTTTATTACAGTTATGTTACTTTGCCGTTATTTTACTACAGGTTTGTTTGATGAACATGTCTCTTCTGATGAAAACTACAGTCCTCATTTATTCTCCTGGCAACTGCTTATAGAGCAATCCAGTTTTTTGAGTCGGTCATATAAAGATGGCATCTCTTATCACTCCTCTCCACATACTCTCTACCTCAGCAATTCCAAACTCCTTATGGTACCTAGGAAAATCATGGTGTTTATCTCCTCTGCGTTCTTGCACATGCAACTCTCTCTTTAGTTGTGTGAGCACCTTTTTCCAGCCCAGCTTTGAAAGAACTTTTACTTTAAGATTCAACAAAATGAAGCCTTTCCGGACTCTCTAGGCATAACCGACCACTCCCTTCTTTTATTACCACAGTACTTCTTTGTATTCTTGTACACTCTATTGCCATATTTCTTGTACTACACAGTGACCTCCTTGGGGGAGTAGATTATGTCTTCCTCAATTTGAGTCTTCAGTATCTAGCATAATGAGTGACATATAGTTGCCACTCAATATTTATTTAATGACTACTCAATATGGGTGTTTTTTAAACATTCAAGGCATCTAACATCTAGGAGGTAATACACTAAGAGGTCTTATGAAAGATAACTGTCTATTTTGATATTTGAATAAAAGTAGTAGCTATTACACAATATACACTATTAGGTTTGGGCCCAGTATTAGGCTGCACCTTAACTAAAACTAAATACGTCTTAGAATAGACCTAAGGGACTGTCTTTTTCTAAGTGGAAGAATTTAAAAAGGAGTCATGAATGAGATATGCCTTCTTTTAAAAATATAGGTTACTTTACACAATCAAAAATCAATTCTTCTCAAAGTCATGATGGATGCCTTCAACTCTGCAGCTATCTTAAATATTTTAAGGAAGTGATCAGGATAGACTAAAGGAGGAAAGACAAAAATCTGGGAGAATTCGGGGATTTGCTGTTTGGAGGAAGGAGGGTTGGAAATCTCAAAATGTCTTTTGGTCATATACTTGAAAACTTAGTAAGTAAGTGATTAAAAATGAATAGGTTATAATAAACATAAATGAGTTTAAATACTAACTTGTATCTTAGACACGTGAAGCAAATGTTACTGATGCTAATTTTAGTTCTTACTTTGTTTGTCCAATTCGGTGCACCCTCCCAATGGCCTGAAGCTCATGGGCGGGGTTCAGTATGGGCTCCACCAAGAGAACATGAGTTGCTTCAATGATAGTTAATCCATTAGAACCTGTGTGCAGGGGCAGCAGCAAAATATTGATTTGAGGATCATGTTTAAATGCTGAAAGGTTCTCCTAAAAAAGAGAAAGGTACATTTAAATTTTAGTTGGCTCACTTAAACGTAAGAGCAGTATATTTAGCTCGTATTAAGAACCCTAATAGAATCCAGGTCATTGTGAAATTAACAATTAAGACAATTAAATGTCAAATTACCAATTTTAGAAAATGTAAACTTGTTGCTTGACTTCATGAGGAGAAATGTCACATAAGCTCCCCTGTTTTTTATGATACAGTGGAAGCACAAGATACATGTAGGTGATATATGCAAATTAAACTATACGAGCTTGGAGGGAAAAGAGAGAATGAGAGAGTGTGTCAGAGTGAGGATGAGAAGAGACATGAATCTGCTATGTTTTCACTTGGTCTTTTTTGTGTTTTTGTCTCTTAGGGTGTGCACCTGTTGTTGTGCTGAGTGTAGCATAAGGAATTTGACCATACAGAGTTTTGCCTGGCAGTGTCTTGAGGACCTAATCCCAGCATGAGGGGCCTGTCCATTCAACAGGTGTATCGTTGGCCATCTTTTCCTTTATTGAAGCAAATGACCTCAAGTCAGAAGATCTTAGGAAAAAAAAAAAAAAAGATCTTGCTATGGGTATAAATGGATAGAATATAATTACAGTTTCTCTATTTTGCTTTTGAATGTCAATTTTATAATGAACCGATAACTGAAACCCTTACACAAGACAATAAATCCAAGTAAACTTTTAATAGCAGTTTCAATTTGCAACTAAATTCACCGCCCCCAAAAAAGCAAGAAAAATCTTGACATACCTGAAATGTCTTAACACGACTGATCTGAGCAAATTCCATGTTGTTGTCAGTGAGAGCTTTTGAAATAATGTCTAATACATCTTGCCACTAAAACACATCAAATAGTAAGAAAACAAATATTTACACATAGCTTTCACATAAAAAGGAGTTGAAAAGGAACTATATCCAAATAACTTTTATACCTCAGAATTAAGAAAACATAAAAACAAACCTTCAAATGTGGTTCCATCAATATTACTTCATACTATCAAAAGGATAGTGTTTTTTTCCCTTGTTTGTTTTAAATCAAATGCTGGTTAAAGATGGGATAAAAGACATGAGTGTCTTTGTGAACTGAATTAAGATAAACATAAATAATAGAAAATAAATAATGGAGTGCTTAATGGATATAGCTGCTTACCTTTTAAAAATAAAAACTAGAATTTTTACTCAATATTTTATTCAGTGGGTTACTTCAACTTTCTTTTCCTCAAGCAAGCAATTTTACTTGTGAAATGAGACTTTCGAGGTTATAGATTTAATTTTTAACATAGTAATATTAGAATGTCCCCATGAAACATATTAATAGGACATATACCTATAGAAATTGCCTTATAAAACATCACCAAATTTCTCTGAAAATAATTCTATCTTATGGACATAGGAAAAAAAAGAACATGGAAAATCTAGCAGTAATTCTAAATCTCAACTATATTATGGTGAACATTACACACAAGTTCTCAGATATAAACTGATCAGAGACAGAAAGCCAGTCTGAGCTAAGACTCAGGATAAAAACATTGACCGTACCGTTGAGAAGACGAGTGCTTTAGCGCCCGGGTCTCTAAGCTGGATTCTCATCAGAGTTCTGACCACAGCTTCCACTTTTGTAGAATGGCTACCCTTTGAACACAAACAAGGAAACATGTCACTACCAAATAAAATCTAGTTTATAATAGAAAAGGAAACCAATGTAAAACACTTGAATTACCAAAACTACATGTGTATCAAAACAATCAGGTACATATGTTTACTTTTCCTTATTTTGTATTTGCTGGAATTTTTCTTTAGCCTCAAACTGTAGATGCTATAAAACTTACACCCCGAGAAAACTAAATACGAAACGCATCAGAAAGTCATATAGTGACATGACTCTGAAGGGAAGATTTTTAGGTTAAAGTGGTTAGGATTTGTAGTTACAAGATTTTCTTATTTTAGATAAGCAGAATTTATATTAGAAACACTTTTCACTTCAGATACCAGGGTATTAAGAATACAATGAATCAAAACTCCAGTGTAAGTAAAATGTGAAGGATCCAACCTGGGAAGGATCCTTTATTACAAAGGATAGAGACAGAGGTAGAAATGACACCCACTTGGAAAGCAGCAGATTTCTACAAAGCTAGATAAACACTATTGAGTGGTTCTTTTGCATCTTCTATAACCATTTCCATCATAAAAGTATGAAAAGAAAGAAAGTGAAGAAATAAAATGAGAAAATGAGCAAATGTTTTTGTAGCCTTCATGGAGAAAGTTTTCCTCCTGGAATGCTCTGGGAGATGGCAATGGCATGAAGATATTAAGGGCATCGGATTTTGAGACAAATCTAAATTCAAAATTGACCAACCAGTTCCACATTTTGCTGGTTATGCAGACTACCCTTTCCAAGGCTTAGTTCCCTCATCTGTCAAACAGGGATGATAATTCTATTTCCAAAGATTGCTGTGATGGCTAAACGAGAGAAATACATGTATAGCATTTAAATCAACACTGGGCAGAGCAGATACTCAGTTAACTTCTTATCTTTCTAAGACATTAAGTATGAGCACAGATAATGACACAGATAATCTCATGAAAGCAGATCTAACCAAAAAGAAGTAAAAATATTCCCACAGCAGCATTACTCTTCTCCTCAATCTAAATCCTTGCACCACTTTTACAGAGACACTCACAGGTAAAATACATCAATGAAACAAGAAAGAAAGGCATATCAATTTGAAGTTAGCAAGACAGAAATATGGAACAAGTTTTAAAACCCTAAAACTAAAATCCTGAGTCTATATAATTATTTTTCTGGTATGCAGATTGTCAGTCACACTTGAAAGGTTAAAAAATATAAAGGATCTGTTTTCTAAAAGAAAACATAACAATAACCTTTTATAAGCAAGATTCCAAACTAGAGTGCTAACTCTGTGAAGGAAAAGACCAGAATATCAGCTTTTATCAAAGTTTGGACAGTTCAGTGGTAACTTTCAATGATTCCTTGCAAATGTCACAGCTTGGAACCATTTGGTCCTAGTCCAATTACTTCCACTATGAAAGAATAATAATAAGGGTAGAAATCCAAAGCTGCACTTGGCAGAAAGCTACATGGGGAGTGAGACTACCTTAATAACCTTTTCTTCCACTTGGAGAGAAGTGGCTACTGACAGTAAGAACAACGGATGGCCTTCTTAGTGGGTGGCCCATGTATACTGGCAGGTCTTGGTTTGATCATGCAGGCCATGCATAACTTTAAAAAACAAATCCAATAAATGCACAATCCTTATGTTAGGCCAATCTGTTAAGGTAGTTTCTGTCAAGACAAAAGATTTCCTATGTTAAACTACCTGAAGACATTTAAATTATCATAAATTGTCATTAAAAATGTTGCCTCCCAGTTGCAAGAAGATATGTTTATTTATTTTTTTTTAAAGATTTACTTATTTATTAGAGATAGAGAGCACATGTGTGCGTATGTGTTGGGGAAGGGACAGAGGGAGAGGGGGAAGACTCTGCGTTGAACACAGAGCCCTATACAGGCCTCGATCCCAGGGCCCAGAGATCATGACCTAAGCCAAAACCAAGAGTCGGATACACAACGGATTATGCCACCTAGGCACCCCTGTTGAGTTTATTTTAACAACAATTCCCAATTTGTTGCTAAATCAAAAGAAAATGCTATGCACAATGAAGGATTACTGACCTAAGAAGTTAACACAGAAAGCAGTAAGCTATAGGAAAAAAACTGAATAGAAATTAGGTAAGGATCAAGTTTCTGTCTTATTTACTGTATCTATCACAAGCACATTTTGGATGACTTTAAAAAAATTACATAAAAGCAAAATAAGCTTATTGGACAACTAAGCTAACAGAAATACACAGAATTAAAGAAGTTAAATCCTTTTTTAAAGCCTTACCCTCTCAAAACACCATAAAGAATTGGCATTTATCCTGTTAGATTCCTTAGGCATTTTTGAAGCTTATATAAAAATACATATATATTCCACAAACATTTGTAAAAACATATTTTATGAAGTGGCCTTTTAACTTGTATCTTAGCAATCTATTCACGTAGGACCTTTATTTTACTCAACCTCAACAGCTGCACATTTAGGGTATAACAATTTATTAAATATTTGGTTATTAATATCATTTAGATTCTTGCATTCATTTTGCTATTATAAACAATACTTCAGTGCTACTTGTTCTTATAGCTTTGGATGCATGTGAAAATATTTTTGTTGGATAGGCACATCAAAGTGGAATTGTTGGTTAAAGACTCAAAAAACTTACTAGATACTTGGATTTTGGAAGATTTTGGTGGATCAAATTGCCATCTAAAAATGCTGGAACTGGGGCACCGGGGTGGCTCAGTCAGTTAGGCATCTGCCTTCAGCTCAGGTCATGATCCTGGAGTCCTGGGATCCAACCCCATGTTGGTTCCCTGCTCCGCTGGGAGTCTGCTTCTCTCTCTCACTCTGTGCCTTCCCCTGCTCCTTCTCTCTCTCTCACTCACTTTCTCTAATAAATAAATAAAATCTTTAAAAACATAAAAAAAAAATGCTGGAACTTTAACCACCAGTGGTAAAAAATGTCTGTTTCTTTGCACACTTGTTAAAATTCAATTTTTTGCCAGTCTGGTATGTGAAATGAGGAGCCAAATTTTCATTTAGTCTACATTTTCCTGAGAGTGAATCTGAATATCATTAACTGGCCATTTAGAATTCCTCTTCTGTGAACTGTATTCATATCCTTTGCCAATCAAAAAAACCCCCCAAAACCCTGTTTTCATTTCTTACTGATTTGTAAGATCTCTTGTATACTGTATATGCTAAATTTATGTTGTCAATATTTTCTTACTTCTATGTGGTTCACAGTTGTGTTAAATGCAATAATGTAAACAAAAGTGCTATCTTACTATATATTAGTTACAGTAACTCACAAATGTTTGAGGAATGACAACTGGATTTAAAAATTAAGTACTGATTTTACTCTTCTATTAGATTTTTTTGTGCCTGACATTTAACTAGTGTTTCGTAAGGGAAATGGGATTTTCTTGGTAGAAGAGCAGCTTTTTCTTCAATTGTCTTGCCATGGTTCTTTTTTCATTTTTCATTTAAATAGGCTCCACCCAAATGTGGGGCTTGATCTCATAACCCTGAGCCTAAATTAAGTCAGATGCTTACTCAACAGAGCTACCCAGGTGCCCAAATCTGGTGGAACCTAGATTCCCATACCACATTATGCCCTTATTCATGAACTTTTCCCCCTCTTTTTTGTTTGTACTTTTTACTTCCAAATGAAAAAAGCAAAAGTCCCAAAATAATACTGAAAAGACTACAGTTGGTCTTATAGCAGAGCCAAAGTGACCAAGAGATAGGGCAGACTTTCTTCTGCATTTTCCTCATCACTCAAATCTCTCTAATATTTCAAGTAAGTTCATATTTGATTATTCAAATCATTCATTTATTTATTCAACAAAATGCCAAGAACTATATTAGGCACTGGATATACAAAGATCAAAAGATACACTCCCTTACTCTCCAAAACATATAATCATGTTACAGAATATAGAAAACAACAAAAAAGATGGTTTATAATGCTGGTTTGGCCTGGGTGCAATTTAAGTCAATGTTTTATTATAACATCTTAATGAGTACTATACACATTCTACTTCTCTTTTTTTTTTTTTAAAGATTTTATTTATTTATTTGACAGAGAGAGATCACAAGTAGGCAGAGAGGCAGGCAGAGAGGAAGGGAAGCAGGCTCCCTGCTGAGCAGAGAGCCCGATGCGGGACTCGATCCCAGGACCCCGAGATCATGACCTGAGCCGAAGGCAGCGGCTTAACCCACTGAGCCACCCAGGCGCCCTCTACTTCTCTTTTTAATGTTTCTATCTAAAATGCGTAAATGAAATTTGGCTCAAATCTGTCAGTTTCTTTTCGTTTTTTAAAAGATTTTATTTATTTATTTGACAGAGATCACAAGTAGGCAGAGAGGCAGGCAGAGAGAGGGAGGAAGCAGGCTCCCTGCCTAGCAGAGAGCCCGATGTGGGACTTGATCCCAGGACTCTGAGATCATGACCTGAGCCAAAGGCAGAGGCTCAACCCACTGAGCCACCCAGGCACCCCATCTGTCAGTTTCTGAGAAGACTATTCAGTGTGACCACTGCTACAGAAACTAGTACTCAGTTTGTTAAAAAAGGTTACAACACAGAGAAGGGATGGGTTATATACAGGCAGGGCTGGAGGAGATCACAGAAGGGGCACAAAAGAGATTAGGATGAGGAATTGTGCACACGAATCTATCCCTATGCAAGGTGTTAACAACGTACCAAAGTATGAATATTCTCAAGACAGATAAACTGGTAGCCTCAGTCCAACTTAGCTTATTTTTTTAGCTGTATGAGTAAACATACAAATGCAAAATTAAGCTGGGATGATATGTATTTGTGAGGAGGATACATGGGAATAGAAATCCCACAAGACTGCCAGACCACTTCTTAACACATTACGTTGATAAAGTTGTATTTAATTATAAGCACAATTGGTCCTCTTCTGAAATTCCTTTAAAAAAAAAAAAAAACCAACCAAGATTTTATTTGTTTATTTGAGAGAGAGATTGAGAGAGCACAAGAGGAAGCAGTAGACTCCTGCCGCTGAGCAGGGAGCCCAATGTGGGATGATTCTGGGACTCTGGGATCATGACCTGAGCCAAAGGCAGTTACTTAACCAACTGAGCTACCCGGGCGCCCTGAAATTCTTGTCCCTTTCTTTATTTCCATCCTTTCTTGAGAGTCTCTTTGGTTTTTCCAGATACATATCCACCAACCCTGACTTTGTGATCAATGCTTGGCTTTTCTTCATGTTTCTGAAACATCAATGAAGAAGACCCTGCTGTGGAGTAAAAACACATCATCTGTCCTCGGCCTTCTCCAGACCATATCTTCATGGTTGTTCTCCCTAAGGCACTACTTCTAAGGTCAGCTGGAGAACCAGGATGGGAGATGTATGAAGTGTCATCAGTCAGATCAAGTCAGTACCTCTCCTGGTGTTCCACTCATGAGGTAAGCAGTCAAGAGTACTTTAACAGTTAAAGAAAAAAAAAAAAAAAAGGATGGAATTTTCTTTCTTTATAGCAAAAGAATCATACAAAGTATTCTTTATGAAAATCTTTGTTCTCTTGCTTATAATTTAATCAACAAAACAGAACAAGGTCTCCAAGCTACATATACAGGCAGTCTTTCTACTTTCTGGAAAATAAACCACAAAGTTAAAAGCTCTAGACTTTTGGGTAGAAGTCGAGGCAATGAAAAAAACAGCAGATACCCATTAGTACCAAAGGCCAACAAAGAATATTTCTTATGAAGTATGGCCTAGAGGTTGTCTAGTTGCATACCTAAAGATCAGAAATGTCATGCAGCCTCTTAACTACTCCAAATAAGTGCAGCTAGCTTTTTTTCATCACACAGTTAAACTTGATTGAGCAGCTCTACAGTCTTAGGTTCATGTTATAAAATTCTAAGAACCTAAAGTTTGAGTTGAAATTTGTTAAAAGGATGTAAAACTCAATTCTGTTTGTCATATATTCAGTAGATAGAAAGAATTCTAATAATAAAGCTATCAAGTAGTATTTAGACTTTGACCAACACTCCCCCCGCCCCCCCGAATGGGACTACATATCTCATCAGGTCCTTTGTAGAGTGCCTGCTTTTCCTTCCCTAGTCGTCTTATTGGGGAAAGAGGAGGGAATAGGTAAAACCTTTGAGTATGGTGTAGAAGATATGCAGTGGTTGGCTTCACTCTATTACCTTTATGCCTACTTCCTATGGCTGAGAATCCCTGTTTAGGGAAGGCAGGAAAGGAAAGAGAAGATATGAGATCTCCCTACTATAGCAGCAAAGTGCTATTTGCACTTGATTTATAGAAATAAAACCAGTGCTCTATGACAGGAAAGTTACTGTTGCTTTGTATTATAGCCCTTTGTCACCAGTCTGCCCTTCTTCCCTTGAGTCCCTCTATTTTCTCTATTTACTTAATCTGTCCACATTCCTCTCTTACTTTTTCGCTGTAGTATCTATGGAATCTCATGGTTATGGCTTTGCTCCACTGGCAGAATTAGGGGCTAAAGTGGCTGCTGGGTCTTGAAGAACATTAGAAGAAAGTCGAACAGTGCAGATGATGAATGCAGTCTTATTTTTCACCAAACGTTAGAGAATATTATTTAGCAACTACTTTATGTCAATATACATATATTTAGAGACCTTACACATATATATTCCATATATGTTAAATACATACACACTAGTATGTGAAACATATCAAATCATGGCTTACATTAGAGGAGGCTGTCAGTCACTTACCACTCAAAAGTGAAAGCAAAATGAAGTCATTTTCTGGAATTTGCCATTCACACACTCATCATGATAAAATTTCTTGAAGTAGTACAGCACAGTGAAAAAAATACTACAACGAGCATTACAGGGATCTTAGTGCCAGGTAAAGTTGACACAGACATTAAGAAAGCTTTCTAGAAAAAAGTCAGAAGTTCCATTAGATGGGAGTGCTTGGAAGGTTTTTCTTCAAAAACAAAGTTTAAATCCACAAGATTAGAATTATATTCCTTTCTACATGACTTCAATCACTCTGCTTGATTCTACAGTGTATAATATTGTTCACTATTTTACTGAGTAGATATGGAAGACATACTGATAAGTAATAAAATGTGAAAGCTATTAAACATCATAATATAAAAATGATTCCTATGATACTCTAACAAAAATTAGGATGTGGAAGAGACGAAAAACTGAAAGAGGAATAGATGCACTAATTTCCTCATATTCTGAAGTGAGGTAACAGCAGATCCTGTGTGTCTACAGCTAGTGTTTTAAGAAACAAAACCTATGTGTATTATTGAAAGTGATCTTTAGAACTAAAACCAGAAACTGATCATAGTGGCAAGGCAAATAAGGTAGAATGAAGGACAACTACTGCATTCCATTTTATTCTGAATTTATTTTTCTTTTGTGTAAATTATTACCACTAAAAAAATAAATACACTTTTTGTCTTCCCTTATTTCTTACAGATGGACAAGAGATCCAAGTGGATGGGAGGGAGGCCTATAACTTAAAGTTGTCACCTCACAGGCACACCAGCCCTCTGAATCTGTCAGGGCTTGAGAGCTGGGCGCTGCTGTTCCTACAGGGCCTCCTCTTGCTCTAGGGTCAAATGGACCACAGGTCAAATGGACCTGTGGCACCTGCCACAGCTAAGGAGTTTCAGCTTGTGAGAGGTAAGGCAATCCCATCTGAAACACAGCACAGGTTTCATTTTAATCTTCCAGTTATTACATGGATTGATTTTTGCAGTCATTAAAACATACTACAAAGGAGTTGAGATTAGAGATTTTTTGGAAGATTTCACCTGATTGAAAAACATCACTTTAAAGAAGACAAATTTACACAACTTATCTCCCCTCCCCCCTCAAAAAGGGAACTATGTTCTCTAACCAGTAATAGGACCAACTGGATTTTAACATGGTGACAGATAACAGATTTTTTTCTCTAGGTTTTCATTGTGGGCTTATAACTTGCAAATAACTTGAATGTTCAGTATAAAGTAATTTCTGTTTTGGTGTTACCTGACTTTTGTTACTTTTATTCTGGACACTTCTTTTTGAAAGACAGCTTACTCTTTGAATGAGCCTGTGCTATCCATAGTGGTTTCTGCAGAGTAAGATCAGTTAACATTGTTTTATTTCTGTCTGCACCTGTTCACCATGCTAAAAACCCATGTCGGTAGTGACAGATACAATTTGGTGCAGTTATAGAGCTTGCATGAATGGTTTCATGAAGTAGGGTCACTTCTCAAGCATATGCCTGGGGCAATGGCTGGATTCTTCAAGCATTCACATGCTACTTGAATGAAGTTCAATGGAAATGCCACCCATGCAGTGGGAAATCTTACAAGTGCACTAGGCCATGAAAATATCATTCTGTCCCTTTAAACACTTTGCATAATGATTTTAAAGAGACAGGTTAACAACTAGAAAAAAATCAAAAATTTTATTTGTACCCAAAGGCTTTTAGAGATATTATATGTAAAGAGTAATCAATTGCTTATCTGTTCATCTGTCCATCCATCCTTCCATCCATCCAACCATTTATACTTACTGAGGACCTGTTATTTACCAGGCATTTTTCTAGATGCTGGGGATATAGTAGTGAATAAACTGAAGTCCCCACTTCACGAACAATGTCCTTTCCACATTTTAATGGAATTTATACCCAGCAAAGTGTAAGTTTTTCAGAATGGTAACTTCATAAAGATAATTTACATCTTAAAGTCTCTATTGTGTGTTTGATTTTTTGTAAGCTATTGCTAACTTAAATCCAGACTCCCAAACAGTTCAGAATTACAACTGCTAACTTGGCCAATGAATAGAAATTGTTTTTTTGTGATTATAATTATACTTACTCATGACATTTTTCTAACAAAAACAATTACATTCTAAAATTACCAGTTAATGTTCATATACAAGTATCTTATATAAAAATATTTAGATATACTTAAGTATATTCAAATAAATAAAGCTTATGGATTATATTCACCCAATTATTTTAGGCCCAGTCACAATTTTGGAATCAGTTCTTTTCTATCCAGATGTTTCATTATATTTAGAAAGTACAAGATAGACTTCACAAGTCATCCTTGAATAACTGAACAAAAATTCAAGAAAAACAACAGAATTCTGTATTTACAATTTGACACATGATACTGCTAAAATTCTTTGGGAGTGTGAGTGCAGAAATATAGTTTTTTCTCCCCCTCTACAAAGAGGCTGTGTAAGACAGCTCTATCATCAATAAACTTACTTACTAAAAATGCAGATACCTGGACAAGATCTCAGATCTAATTAGTTAAAATTTAAATGGGAATGGGGCCTGATAAAAATCTTTATTTTAGGAAGCAGGCCAGTTATTTGACACTCCGAAGTTTGAGAAGATGAAGCAGTTGTGCCTGTGTGTAGGATGGGTGGGAAGGTTGCTGTTTTGCTGTGGCTATCCCCATGTAGAATATTTGCTCCTGGACAGAAACTTCTTATGACATAAGAACTATGTCCATCATACAGTCAGGGTTTCCACTGACAAAAATGAAACCTATCCAAACTTAGAACACAAGGAACATGCCACGTGGGGTGTATGTTCTGCCAGGAAGCCTACTTCACCATCCCAAATGCCTGGCAGTTGTCAGAACTTGCAAGGGGAATTTTGTTTACTTTGCGAAATGCCCAGTAGGTTCCAAGGGTCATTTAGGAATACTGTCACACAGACGTTAGAGTAAATACAATCTTTAACTTACATGTGTCTGCTGAAGGGAACACTGTGATCGCAATGTTCAGTTTATGTCTATTGTCCATCAATAGGATTCCTTATATTGTGAAATACCAGCAGAAAAAAAAATCTTATATCGTTTAATACTATCTTTATGTTTTCTAATTATCTTTTTTCCAAGACCAGCTATATGATTATGTATGATATACTGTCTGCTCTGAGAGTCTTGACATTACTACTTAGAGTGAAATAAACATTTCGGATGATACAAAAAATTCAATGAAGTAAAAAAATTACTTCTCGACATTGTAATAAAGGCCAGAGATTTGATAATCAACATAAAAGAAAAATCCCTAGGGCTAGCAATAGTTTGAACTAATATTTATAAAATTTTAAAACAGTGCCTTACTTATTTATATAGAATTATCTTTATGTATGATTACTCCTTCAACTTCACAACAGATGATATGACTGTTCAGCAGGGTAGTTATAGAAGCAGAGAGTGTCTGAGAGAACAATAGGCAGATGCTTCAAAGAGGAGGTGGCAGACAGTAGGGCAGAAATGTGACAGAAGTTAGAAAAGGGGACAGGAAGCAGAAGGCAGAAGTGGCAGGCACAAATGGTGACAGTAAAGGCAGTGAGAGAAGCAGAAGTAACTGGCAAGAAGGAATGTGAGAATGTGGAAGTCAGATAAAACTTACAAGCATAATAGGTATAATAATCAGTCATGTTTAATAAAAAGGAAATACAAGTGTACATGCACCTATGAGGAAAGAAAAATTAACTTCAGTAAATTCTGTAATTGTAACTTTTTATAAGATGCTTCGATTAATTTATGTGTTTATTAGTACACAGGAAAGACAGGAAGAAGAGAATAACAAACAGTATTTGTACACTGATATTCCTGTCCCAACAGGACAGTGAATGTAACTGTCCTGACCTCTCTCCTGTGTGTCTAGGAAAGGTGCCATAAAACGAACAGGTGTTTGAGTTTGATGGGCTCCATGACTCAGTCTCACAGAGGCTGTGCTGTTTACTGGTAGCTAGAGCAATCACTTCCTAAACCTCGCCGCGTGAAGCCTGACGCAGCAGTTCTCACACTCATTCCTTACAGTGTGATGAATGCTTTTACCTAAGGGTCAGCAGCCCTTCTTAGCCATGAGTGCCGTCTGTGGCCCTTGGAATGCCTGAGGCCAAAGGAAGAGACAGAAGAGAAAGAAGGGCTAAGAAAAACTATTTTTAAGGGAAGGAGAGGAAAAGTGCAGGATTGGGAAGAAAGGGAGAGGGAAGCCGGGAGGAAAGCAGTTCTTTGGGCGGGGAGGAGGATCAAGCCTCCTTGGCATTTGATTTAAAAATACACATTTATCCAGGGGATTCCCAGAGAGGGAGCAGAACTACACGACCCCTTGAAATCATGATCTGCTCATCACTTAACCTTGCCAGTTGTGTTATTCCCAGACTGCTCTACAGTTCCCTCCCATTCTCCACCCTCCCACTCTTCTCATTCCACTCCCAACTCCGGTAGTTCCCCATTACTAGTGCTTTATGGTCAACAAACTCTTTCCCACTTTTAAACCTTTTGTAGAAATACTGTGCTCTACTTCCTTGCTATAATTAGAACCCGGCTGTCCTTTGAGCACAGTGCTTTCTTGAACTATGACTATTGGTGTCCTCTGGTCCCTGATGCAGGTTTCAGATCATCATTTCTCATTTTTTGTAAAAATTTCCATTCTTTTGGGCCTCATGAAACCCAGTTATCCCCTAATTCTACTCTGCTCTCATTTACTGAACACTACCTTTCATTCATGGAGGAATTTTGGTGCCTAACTCTGTATTTCAACTCTAGATAGGACACTGTCTGTCCCCTTGGACAACCCCTCCAATGTTCAAGTCTTACCATTTCATCTTCTGTCACCTTGTCTCCTCCACCTTACTTGGGTCACCTGCTTCTGCAGTTGGATCTGGAGTACCGAATAGCTGTTCTTTCTGAAATGACTAGGAGAGCCCATCCTCTGACAAGGACATTTACCGTTATAGCTTATCTGCTCAGTAGTAGCTCAACCTCTCCCTGGTATGTGAATGAGATTTCTACTTTCTCTCTACATGTCAACACTCTTTTGTCTTTTGAAGAAACTTATTACACTGCAGATTATTCCTTCTCTTTTCCTTTATCTTCAGACTATCCTTCTTCGCCAGAGATTAAACATACTCAAGAATCTTTACCATAAAAAAACCCTAAAACAAACACCCCTCCCATCCCCAAAACCAAAAGCCAAAAAAGCCCTCCTTGTGCACTTTGTATCTCTTACTGGCTATAATTCTCTTTTCTACTTCACAGCTAAATTTATAAAATGGTTGGGCATTTTCTCTACTTATTCACTTCTTGTTCCCGCTTCCTTGCCTTTCAATCTAATCTGCCTTTTGCCTCTAAATTTCCACTGAAAGGCTCTTTTGAAGTTCATCAATGACCTCCATCAGCTAGTCTGGTCCACAGGGTCACTGAGCCACCTCAGCATCACTGGATATGTCTAGTAACTGCCTCCTTACGGAAGTAGTTCTTCGGCCTCTCCTTGATTGCTGATGCCTCCAGTTGCTCCTTCCTGGACTCCTTTTCAGCTTTTCCCCCTTTAATCAACTTTTAAAGAGCTCTGGAGTCCTAGGGGACATGGTCTGAAGCTAACTTCTGTGTTTCACCCTAGGTAATCTCATTTACTCTCATGGCTTTCACACATCATTATGCCAGTGACTGTGAATTTTCTATCTCTTGCTCCACAGAGCAACACTGTGCTACATGCTTGTCCTACGCATTTCAAACCCAGTATGTTTAAATGTACTCCTCTTCCAAATACCTTCTATCAGTAACTGTACTATTATCCATCTGATTTTTCACTTCAGAAACCAGGGGGTCTCTTACAAAATTGCAATCAATCCCTCCAGCATTCTATCTTACTAATCAACCTTCGAATATCTCATGACTATAACCAGTTTTTTCTACCTCCAGTACCACTGACCTAATCAAAACCACCATCACTACTGCTTTTCCCTCCAATTAGGTTGGGCCTATCCCTTTTCCCTGCTATCTAGGGCGAATGAGAGAATGAGGAAGAAACTTTCTCTAAGTAAATCGCTAATTTAACCAGAGCTCTATTTGTAGTAGACAGAAATACCAACAAAGATGATGGAGAACTGAAATTCTAAGATGTTACTTTTCTGCCACAGTGGACCTGACGATGGCCAGCCATGTTTGAAAAAGCCTTCTTGCTTTCCTCCCACATAGAAAGCGTAGATGGTAAAGCTGAGGCTTTCAGGCAGTGTTCGTACAGAGAGAGAGAGTGGTTTCTACATATTCGCTGTGCCGGCCTTGTTCTGATTTTGATGGTCTCACTATCAGATACTGACTGCTACTACATTGCTCTATGCTTCCACATGTTCTTAACCTACTTTACCTTCACAGGGATATCTTCTTCCTGGTTGGCTTTCTCAGAGGTGAAGACATAAGAGATTTCTTTGTGAGATGTGGTCTGGCGGCAGATGGCACACTTAATGGAGCTTCTATGAGACCCCACGCTGTACTGCTCAATAATAATTGAAATGCACTCGTTACAGAAACAGTGTCCACAGGTCAGTACTGCCCACTGAAAAAGAAAACACACAGAACATACCTCACTGAGGCACTATCGAAGATGCCTTCTAGGGGCACCTGGGTGGCTCAGTGGGTTAAGCCTCTGCCTTCTGCTCAGGTCATGATCTCAGGGTCCTGGGATCGAGTCCCGCATCGGACTCTCTGCTCAGTGGGGAGCCTGCTTCCCCTCACCCTCTCTCTGCCTGCCTCTCTGCCTACTGTGATCTCTCTCTCTCTCTCTCTGTCAAATAAATAAATAAATAAACAAATCTTAAAAAAAAAAAAAGATGCCTTCTAATCTATAAATATATTAAAAGGAGGATAAGGGAGCATAATTTCACTTCCTGAATATTTTATGATGTTAACACTCTGTAAGTCATAAAAGCTAAGTTGTACTTCAAAATTACCTGTTTTTTAGTTCAACCAGAATACACTTTCAGTCTTTAGTTCTACTCACTCTGTGAGCTTAACAGTTAGCCACCATTATTTTGTAAGAAGTTGGTGTTCTCATTTCAGTATTTAGGAAAAATGTAAACTACTCCTTTAGCACTGCAATAGCAGATACAGTAGAGGGACTGAGAACATTAATTTGGAGATATCATCCTCAATATATTCTATATAACTCATTAAATGGATTTATATCTTTACATATTACAGTATTTATTATATAGAAAATGAGATGGGCTAGTATCTCAGATTTAAAAGCGGTTCTAGATTTATTTAAAAAAAATACATAAAAAGACATTTTTGAAAACCCCTTTGTCCTACTTCAAGAAAAGTACAACAGCTCTGACTCTTGGAGGATACCACGGAGACTCCCTGATATTGGCAATGAGGGGTGCAGAAGAGCACCAGTTTTAGGTGAGGGGTCAGTTCTAAAAGCTATGGCATCTTACGCAAATTATTTAACTTTTTCACCTGGTAAACAACAACAACAAAAATTGAGTGGTATTACGAATGACTAGGTTCTAAGCACTAGGCTGTGTTTTTCTAGCATTCAGAAATGTATGCATACGCACAGAAAGAAGCATGGCTGGGCCCATCTGGGGTGCTTTTGCAGGATAGACTAAGAAGTCCCTTAGAAAAGAACTCCTACTAAGGAAGGAGAAAAATGAGATCTATAAACTTGGTTTGAAAATAATTTCTGAGAAGGGGGAGGGGCTTTTGGGGTTTTACTAGTTGAAGCTGTTCATGCTGTTGTCTAGCTGTGCATCTGCTCTCTCGTGTCTATTATCAGGAGCTGAGGCTGCATTAAAATTAAAGAGCTGTTTCACTAGCTATTTTCTTTTTTTAAATATTTATCTATTTTAGAGAAGGGGGAGCGGCAGGAGGAGAGGGAGAGAGTCCCAAGCAGACTCCGGGCTAAGCTGGATCCCATGACCCTGAGATCCTAACCTGAGCTGAAACCAAGAGTCCGTTGCTTAACTGACAGAGCCACCCATGTGCCCCTCACTAGGATTTTTGTAAACACAGCAGTATTCTGTACCCTGTGTACCTTCAGTGCCAGTAGGGATGAGGGGCACTTCCTCTACTTGAGAGAACTTTTGTGGCTCATGAGAGCTCAGAGTGGACAAGCTGAAAGTCCATCTGCACCTGCAATTCAGGAGAAATCACACACTTGGCTCCAGAGCCTTGGGAGTGAGTGGAGGTTGACTGAAGCAGCCCACACAGAAGACCAGACAAATGGCAATGCCTCCAGGGGTGTTAGCCAGTTTATGAGTTATCTCTGATTGATCCTCTACGTTAGGAGGGGAAGAGGAGAACTGGGAAGATAAAAACGATCTAGAGTTCCTACAGATTGTGGTGAGGAACAGAATTCAAAAAGAAAAGTATTGTTACTTTTATTGTATTCCAGTATGTTCTCCTAAGTGAAGGAAATATGGGTTATACTAAAATTAAATGAAATTATGTATATGAAAGAGCTTTAAAAACTGGAAATGTTTAAGACATAAATTAAAATTTCTGATTCACCCAGTTGTGTGAATCTCATTGAAACTAAAAGTAAAAAAGGCACTACTTACCTTTTGATCCTTTCCATTTTTATCATGACTTTTATCATATTTTTACTAGTGATTTTTCTCAGAAATCAGCAGCATCTGTACATTACTATTCTGCTTGGTCTCCAAAGTAATATTGGTGCATTTAAGATTTATTATCAATAAAATATCCTTTATAATCGCATTTTCTTCATAAATTGTGGAGACCAAAAGGTACTTTTTGTCTGATTATTGCTGGTCAGAATGTGGAGCTCATATATTTAACTTTTTACTCTTGGTTCCATAGAAAAAGGCAGCCAAGAACACTTTTACTCACTTCAAATTTTGAGGAGCAATTAATACTCTGATATTATATATGATTTATCATACAAAGTAGAAATTTGTAGTTTTAAAAATCACAGTTGGTAGGATAAAGAATCTCTTTCAGGAGAACTAATATGGTACCATTAAGTTTATAGAAATTTGTACACCAATCTTAGAAAGATTTATTCTATTACAATGGCCTTGTAAAAAAATCACATCTAAATTTCACTAGGATAGATATTACTTACACTTTAAAGTCTAATTTTTAAATATTAATAATCCCAAATAAGACCTATGTTACTATACCTTTGTAATAACTTCTTAAGTAAATGTATGATCTATTATATTTCTGTACAATTACCAAATAAACATATTAAACTGACAAAGTCAAATTACTTAGACTTGATCTTGTGACTGGAAAAAATATGCAAAACTATGCATCTTCAGTGAAAAATGTGGGGTTATTCTAGAAATACCTTTTCACCTATCACTTAAGGAGGAACACGGTTTAAACATGTGGCACTAAGCTTCTCACCTAACCTTTGGTCCTATTTTTAAGGTGGAGGTCATTTTGGCCTTGGACATAAAATTGTCATGAGAGAAAAAGAGAGCTATTTTATATACATATAAAAGCTCTCTTTTTCTCTCATGACAATTTTATGTCCAAGGCCAAAATGACCTCCACCTTAAAAATAGGACCAAAGGTTAGGTGAGAAGCTTAGTATATATATGTATACAAAATAGCTCTCTTAGGAGTAATAGTGTAGGTGTAATATATATATATATAGGTGTTACATATATATATATATATATAAAAATATTACACCTTTGAAAGGTATAAAGTGTTTTATAAATGCACATGCTATTTATTATTTCACCTGTTTTCCCAGCTGCCGAGCACAGATTGGACAAGGTTCTGGATTAATGCCTCCTGATGTTTTATCTTGAGACTGTTCAAAAAAATAATTTAAAAAAGAGATTAGTTGCATTTTAAAACCTGATATGCATTTTATAACTCATTTATAAAAGTAAATACTGGCAACTGCTATTTAAATAAACTTGATAATTAAGATGACTTACTAATGTATTACTTAATGCTAATATTCCCAGGATTAACAAATAACATTCACGGAACAAATAAAAAATGCAAATAACTTTCCTTACAGTTTATTAAAGGTACTATATTACTAATACTTATGACTACTGTAAAAGGCAAAGTGAAAAGCAAACTGTGAATAACAGGTAAATTCTCAAAATTTTACATTCAAGCTAGCTTTTGTTATAAAGAAATAATGTATTATTTTAAAAAATATAATTTGGAATTCTGAAATAAATGCTCCTCAAAAAATATACAGACAATATTTATTCTGTACATTTCATGGGCAGGCGATTACAAACTTGGGAAGGGGCAGCATTTATTTACAAATCTCCTTATTAATGCTAGTTTCTTCTCCATATTCTTTTGTTATCTCATTAAGGCAAAACAAATAACTAGAAAGCAGAAATACCCATTTTGCCTAAAAATTATATTGAAGTATAACAGTTCTCTTCAAAATCTCTAAAACTATCTCAAAAATTTTTGAGCTTCAAGAAAGTTACCAAATGGACAGTTTTTAATACCGAGGAAGACCTGAAGGAAAGTAATTTAGACTCAGATCACTGAAGTTTTAAGTCTTTGGTTTCATTAACCAAATAGTTAAACATTCTAAACAACTTTTTCATTATCTCTTGACTTTTGTTTAGTGGGGAAAAAAAAAAAAGGTAAATTGTGCATGGATTCAGCAACTCTATGGTTCAAAACAATTCCATTAATGAAAATACAAGGATTTTTTTTTTTAAAGTTGAATTATTTTCTTCTATTATTGATTTGTATCAGATAACATAACAAACCACCTAAAGTCTTAGTGGCTAAAACAAACAGGAGTTTCTCATGATTCTACAGGTCAACTGAGTAATCTGGGGGTGGGCTGAGTTGTGTGGGGCTGGGTGGTCTATTATGGCCTCATGTTGACGTCTAGCAGTTAGCAGATAAGCTGGTCCAGAGAAAGGGCTAAGAGGAGATTTCTGCTCCTGAAGACAGGTAATCTGGGCTGCCTCACAATGACTCAAAGTTCCAAAGAGCAACAAGATTGGCAAACTTCAATGTGCATGTACTACTCAAATCTGTGTGCTTCTGTCACAGGCCAAAAGCAGGTCATGTGACCAAACCCAGAGTCAGTGTGGGAAATCATCCATGGGCACATACAACAAGGGGTATTATGTAGCATTTTGTAAACAATTTTTCATAATTTACATCATCTCTTCTTTTAAAATTTACTTAAAGCGAGGATTACTATTTTTCCATAAAGGGCCAGGTTGGCTTTGTGGCCATATAATTTTGGTTGCAACTACTCAACTCAGCTAATGTAGCACAAAAGCAGCCATAAACAATATTTTAAGGAATGAGTGTGGCTAGTTTCCAACAAAACTTTACTATAATTACAAAACAGGCAGTGAGCTGGATTTGTCCCATGCATAGTATTTTCAGATCCCTGATTTAAAATTTTAAATTTCCTCTAAGCACACCTTAGCTACACATTGTCCCATGATTTTTATTTTTGTTCACTTCAGAACATTTTCTAATTTCTGGTATGATTTCTTTAACTCACGGGTTATTCAGGAGTGTGTTGTTAATTTCTGAACATTTGGTTATACTTCCATATTGATTTCTAACTTAATTCCTTTTGTCAGGAAACATAATCTTGTACAATTTTCATCTTTTACAAATTTTAAGAGTTGCTCTTTTAACTAGCACAAGGTCTATTTGGGTAAATGTTCCACGTACCCCTAAGAAGAGTGTATTTTGTAGCCGCTATGTCAATTTGGTCATGGCTGTTCAGTGTTCAAATGTTAGATAACCTTACCGATATTTTCTGTCCATTTGTCTGACATATGGAAGAATTTTGTAATAGTTTGCCTCTGCTTACCTTCTTCCTAAGTTACTGTTATGTATTTCAGTTCTGGGTATGTTGTATATCCTACTACACAAACATCAGCGCTCCTGCTTTACACAGTCAGTGATCTTTTTATTTACCTACATACTTAAGCTTTCTCTTGTCCTGCATTCTTCCCTGTAGTTCTATTCTTCAACCTGGGATAACGTCCCTTTGGTCCAAAGAAGCTCCTTTAATATTTGTTATAGTGTGAGTCTACTGGGAAGGAATTCTTTGAAGTTCCATAACGTAAATACATCTTAATTTCACTTTTAAATACAGCATTTTAAAGATGTTGTTCCACTGTTACCTGGTTACACAGCATAAAGCTACTGAAACCTGGTAACAGTGGAATGCCATCTTTAAAGTGTTAAAGCAGCAAACAGTTTCTCTGTGTAGTCAATAAGGAGAAGGTATACAGTCACCAGATTTGGTCCCAATTCTAGTTGCTTAAAATATATTTTCAAGACTTTTGGATTCTCACAGTTTATGATATTCATAGGTGTTTTGAAAAATTTTATTTTTATTCTGTTAGGGGTTCCCTGAGCTTCTTGAACCTATAAGATATTATCTTTCCTCAGTTTTGGAAAACTCTCAGCCCTTATCTCTTCAAGTTGCTCTGGTACCATATGCCTCTTTTTCTCCTGGAACTTCAATTACATATATTTCAATCATATGGCTGTGTCCCACATCTCTCTCACTATATCCTGTTCTTTATTTTTATTTATATGCTTCTTCAAACTGGTTATTTGTATTGAACCATACTTGAATTCACTACTTCTGTCATTTTCTGTGTCTAGTCACCATCCAACCAGTTTTTAACTTTAGATACAAAATCCAGTATCTACCTTTCCAAAATGTCCATCTGATTCTATGGTATACATTCCAATTCATTCTATCTATGTTGGCCAGCCTTTCCTCTCTTTGATGTATAAATCATAATTGCTTTAAAGACCTTTCCTGCTATGTTCACAATCTGGATTATTTATAGATCTGCTTCAACTGTTCATTTTTTTCCCTTTTAATTACTGGTCACATTTTCCTGCCTTGCACATTTCTTATAATTTCTTACTGTATGCTACATTTCTTAGTTTGTTTATATGAAAAAACACACAGACAAAATTAGATGTTATTTTCTTTCACAGAGGATTATTCCTACCCCGGTAGGCAGTTAGGTTGAGGGGTGAGTCACTGATTACCTCAATCTAGTAAAAAACTGAGCTGGTTCTGGGAATGGGTTTTAAGTTTAAAATAAAGCCACCATGGTTTCAAATGTCTCAAGGGTAAGACCTGTTATGTGTTTGTTGTTGGACCCTTGCTCTCTTGGGGAGAACTGTCTCTGAAGTACTGTTGAAACCAAGATTTCACTCTATATTTCTAGTTCAGGCCCAGCCGTCATGCAACCCTATCACTTAGCAAATGAGGAGAGTTTGTCATGCATCTGAAGCTCCTCCAAATTCCAAAATGTAATACTAGCTCACCTGGCCATCAAAAGTTCTGAGTTCTCTTTCTCCTGTTTGAGTCCCTCTGCAATACTGACCTTAATCTCAGCCTGTATCCAGATACTGCAAATGTTTTCTGGCAAGACAATGGCCAGCAATCTCAGCTCACCTAGAAAGAGCTCTTCCTTCCCTGGAATGTCATTTCACCTCAACATTTTTGCTTCCACAAGACTCCACTGACTTTAAAAACAGATGTTAATAAGGTAATGGTAAGACATCACTGCTATTCCCATACAGAAGTAGCAGTACCCAGACAAAGAAAGATCTCATGTGGTTGCTTAGTATTCAGAAAATTTCTTCTGAAGAACTTATTTTTTTAAACTGAGATATAATGGACACATAACATTAATTTCAGGTATAACAGTGATTCAATATGTTTACTGGGAGACCTTCCTTATGCTTTGAAATCTTACTGGAAATTGACCAGTTTTTTGTTACCGGACACTGAAAATTGCTGATCAATAATATAACATGTTCATCTTTAAATTTCTTCAGAACTCTTGAATGTATGCCATTCTATTATTTTAAATGATCAGTTAAGTTCCTTGAGGCCAAGGACCAAGTCTGTCTATCTCAAGCTCCCACTATAATGCATATACATCTCAGGTGCTCAGTAAGTATCTGCTGACTGCCAGAAAATGTAAAAATTTGTTTCACTTATTTTTTATTCAACCTAACAGTCATATAAAATTGGGATTATACTCCATTTATAATTTTATTTTTTAAATTTTATTTATTTTTTTCTCTCAACTTTCTAACATGAGCATTCTCTTATCTCATTTATTTCCTGAAGACACCATTTACAATATTTATATCATAATTTCATTGTAACAATAATCCATGACTTTATATGTAAATATTGAACTTTTTTTGGACACTTAGTCTTTTAGTTTATTATTATTACAAACAAGAATGCAGTAACTATCTTTTAATCTAATTCTCTCTCAAAATTTCTATTTACTTAGAATACTCAGGAAAAAGTTCTAAGAATTACTGAGTTAAAGGATATGAATTCTCTAAAATTGTTAATACATGTTAAAGTATTTTTAGGAAAGGGCTATATAAATTTATTCTTATTGGTAATACATGAAATATCTATTCACTGCCCCTTCACTTCTGTGGAGTGTTATTTTAAAAATCTCTGCCTATTTGTTGGCAGGAAATGGTATCAGCTTAATATGGTTCTTCTTCATAGTATTTTTTCTTTTATTATTAGCTGAATTTGATCTTCTAGGCAGATTATATATCCTTAGAATTTTAATTTTTTTAAAAATGATTCAACAAATACAGGATATCCATTTGTATCCTGTAACTAACAATTAACTATCTCTTAGTTTTGACTTTCACATTTAAAGTACAGAAATCTAACATTTAAAAAACTCACATTCAGGAATATCAAAAAGTTTTTTCAAACGTTACTTCTCTAATGCTAGAATTTTGTGAGACTGACTTTTAAAAGTTTTCCCCATCTAGGGGCACTTGGGTGGCTCAGTCAGCTAAGTGTCATACTGTTGATTTCAGCTCAGGTCATGATATTGGGCTGTGAGGTGGCGGGGCTTGTACTTAGCACGGAGTCTGCTTGAGATTCTCTCTCTCCTTCTCCCTCTGCCCCCCCTGCAATGAGATTGTTCGCTCTCTCTCTCAAATAAATAAGTTCTAAAAAAAAAAAAGTTCCCCCACATCTTTTCCTCCTGCCAGGATAATACTAGTAGTCATCACAGTAATATCAGTAACAATAGGATACTAATAGCAAAGACCTAGAAAGTGCATAGTAAGTCAAGAACAGCTCTAGCACTTCATATATAATTCATACAGTCCTCAAGAGAGCCCTACAAGGTAATGCTGTTATTCTTATTTTACAGATGAGGCAAAGAGAGGTAAATAACTTGAGTAAAGTCCCATATGTAGGAAAGAGTGGTGTCAAGATCCAAACCTGAACTGCCTAGGTCCCAAGACCATCTTCTCAACTACCATGGTATTTTACTTATAATGAATGTCCAACTTCTCATTTTATCATCACTGGGATTTATTGATTCACTTAAATGTATTTTTGTATCCATTTTCAGGACCAACTCTAGTCTACTGCTTTCCTTCATTTGTTCTATCCAAAAATCTATTATATCTCTTTCTGGTAAGGTACGGCCAACAGCCATTTATCCTTGCAATAAGATGGAACTACATTGATCACAACTCAGAAAATGTGGTTTGAATTACAGTAATTTGTCATTACGTCTTGTGATTTAGTAGCCTTCCAAACATTTTATAGTTCCAAATAACAAATTAAAAAAAAAACCATATATGTATTAATGAATGCACGTATAAGTATATATAGATTATGCATTTTTTGCCCAAAGGTTGTTATACTTCCACTATTCAAGGCTTTGAATGACAGTCTGTTTAAACGGTTTTATACTCTAGAGTGCACACCCTTTACATAATCTGTGTAACTTAAATATTCTATAGGTATCACCTGTTGTGATCTATGTAGTTACTATAGATATGACTAGTGTTCTGACTGATATAATTAACACAAACAAAAGATTAAAGAAAACCCTGTATCATTAATTACATGACTAACATTAAATGGAAGGAGTCACAAAGGTTTGTGGATATACAGCATGGGAAAAAGTAGCATCTTTAAACACAATACCTTCTCCAAGTTTGTTAGGTAAAGAAGCTGCCCAAGTTTTTTCTGAAGCTGTGAAGTAGCAACAGCTTTATCATTTAGTAGTTTTATGCGATTTTGTTCTACCTAAAAAGCAAAACAACACAACTTTTTATTCTCTCTTAGAAAGATGATAAAATTATATTAAACATGTCAATGGGTTTAATAAAAATAGGACACACTTAAGTTAGTGTGTCCTATTTTTAGAAAATCCATTGACAAGTGAAAACTTGAATTTGCAAAATGGATAGTAGATATTTTAAAAGGAAATAACACACACACACACACACACACACACACACACACACAGCTCTACAGAAGACAAAATTCAATACAAAATTCTTTTAAATAGGAAGTTTCTGCAAAACACTTGAAATTGGTTAAAAATCAACCTGAATTCTATTTATGTACCATTTTTCAGTAATATATCTATGGGATAGAGAAAAACTTAAAAGATCTGCTGCTTTGGTCAAAGTGCTTTATGAAACCCAGGGAGAACTCTCCCTTCACATGACATTCACAGCTACACCCATACCCCTTCCTAGCAGACAGACAATGATGAAAACAGAAGAAAACAGTAGACAGACCATTATGAAAATAAGATTATGAAAGTAAGAAATTTGGTTACAGAGGAAAAAACTACTGATTAATTCATATTTTAAAAGCTCAGATAGTATAAAACGAGTATTTTTAAATTTTTCTAAGGTAAAGTTTCCAAGCTTTATAGGAAGGGAAAGACTTAAAAGTTAAAACACTTAGGGGCATCTGAGTGGCTCAGTCTTTGTTAAGTGTCAGATTCTTGATCTCAAATCAGGTCTTGATCTAGGGGTCATGAATTCAAGCCCCCGTGCAGCTTATTTAAAGAAAACAAAACAAAACAATCCCAACCCACATACAACGAATACAACTATAAAGGAAATTATATTTTAGTATGGGAGATAAAAGGTTGGGAGAGTCATTTTTTAATCCTGGGATATAAAGAGGGATTTATTAGAAGATAAGCTATCAATACCAGTTCATTAGTAGCAAAGGAAAACTGCAAAAGTAAAGTTTTTGATTGTTCTTAAGGAAGGTAAGAACAATCAAAAACTTTTCTTTTGCACTTTTCCTTTGAAAAAACTGAGATAAGAAGGAGATATGTCTAACAACTGACTGAGACCCCCTTTAGATTTTGGCCTACAGAAGGTGCTCAGAAACACACGAATACGCGATCTGAAGAGAACAAATGAACCCAGTGAATTCTATGCATGTATTAAATACAACATTGTTCCTTCTTGTCCATTTTGACCTATAAAACCAAACACTTTTATATGAGTCAGACTAAGAACAGAGATTAAGTACATTCTTATGGAAGAGATCACTGTCCTGACTCTTCTATGGACTTTGGATTTTTGTGACATCTATTGGCTGTGTTCTTTTTTTTGATTTACTTGCAAATTACCTCATGTGGTTCAATGATATGAAGAACAGGTGGATTGGGCTTTGGCTCCTTAGGATGACGTACTCTTAATCGTTCTGTAGCCATTGCAAGTTCATCAATAGCAGATACACGATTCCTCAGAGCCATCCAATACTCATGAAGCAACTAGGAAAACAGAAAACACAAAAACAGTGGTAATTAATGCACAAAATTAAAACTGGTTAAAACCACCAAAAAATGCCATGATCAAAAGTCTTCAGTGAGGTCTAAGATATACATATTTTTTTCTTTAAGTGTCTAAGACACAAGTAATTTTTGGGCCATTTTTTAGGATGAGGTTGTATGACTGAATAACCTCCACAGGCCACTACAGAATATTTAACCTTTAGAATCCTAGGAACAGAACACCCAAAGAAATTTGGTGGGATCACAGATCTTTATATGTCAATATTAGCCTGGCGGAATCTCTGCTTTGTTTCTTTAAGAAATATTTTTCATTATAAAATATTTTATATTTTCAAAATAATATATATGATAATGAGAATACTAAAATATACAACTGAGTACTCAACATCCAATTTAAGAAAGAGGACAATACCAATGCCTTGGAAAGTCTCTGTTTCTGGATCAACTGCATCCCTCTTTCCTCGCACATTCTTCCTTTAAGCCCCTACAGTGGACTAACCACTACTCTGAATTGGACTTATTCTGTACTTTTCATTTGAGTCATACTAATCTACATATTCTTAATGATTTGGTTATACACGTTTCTAAAATTTATGGAAATTTTATCAGTCAGTATAAAATCTTTGATATGCTTTCTTCACTAACATTATGCTCTGAGGTAGACCCTGACTGATGCGTGTAACGGTAGCTTATTAATTTGCATTGGTATATTAGAGTTCCATCTGCAAGTTAAAAAGAAAAAAAATTCACAAAGATCTGAGAAAACTGCATGATAGGCAATCCTCTAAGACATAGTATATCATCAAAATAAGCCCAGAGGTAAAATGCAGGGGCAACTGGACACTGTATATAGCACTGTCTTCCAATTGCTTGCTGTAATTATGTGTTAATATGCATTTGCATTTAGTATAATAATGTGAGAAGAAAAAAATTATTATGAATCAATGATTTCAACTATAGAAGTATTATTCCCCAATTTATCAAACATATGAGACAATATTACCAATAGCTTATTTCCTTTTTCTGGATAGAAATTTTTATCTGGCTTTAAAAGAACTTCGGACTTTTAAAAAAAGATATAAATGGAATTATAATATTATAAATAAAACAGTTCTTTCATTTCCTCACCCATCTCACCTGTAAAATAGGATAATGGATAACAAATTCAAATATAAAGAATAATTCAAAATTAATGAATTTTGGCATCTCAATCAAGTACAAAGTTGTGATATGATAAAATTATCAAAATATAAATATAAAGGGCTACACTCTACTTTATTAACTGCAATGGTTTCCAGCCTTGTAGGTTGAGAAATATTTACCATGTTCTCTAATCTTCAAAGTTATTGATGTTTGGTTGTTATTCACAGAGCAAAAGCAAAGCAAAACAAAACACAACAAAAACAAACAAAACTCTAATTTCACAGAATTGCAGTGTAAGATCAAGCTAAGAATAGAAGGAAACACTTTCACAGCTAAATAAAAGGCTTCATACCAATTTCATTTTAATAATGACTTTTTAGTAATTTAATATACAGAAGTTCATTATTTGTTCAGCATTATTATATTTATTATTTTTCATTAAAATCATTACATTTTAGGGAAACAGAAATTATGATACCTCAAGACTCTAAAGCAGATTTTTAAAAACTCTGAAAAGAGCAAAGAGGAGTAGTAATTAAAATTAATATAGAAAAGAAAAATTTAATGTTGGAAAAAAATATTGAAATGCTGTACCTTATATTCTTTTTTCCATGCTTCAAAAAGGTCCATTGAAGTACTTCCTTCATCAATGAATTCAACATCAAATCTGTGTGACTTTGCAAATGACAGCAATGCTTTCATAGATCGCTCTGTCTCACTTACTGCCCACAGACCCCGGCTAGTGGTGGGTATTCGATCATCCACCAGCCCTTCTTCATCTTCTATCATCTCCTCAAATATTGCAGTCTGGCCTTTGACGCTGAAAACATGTAAGAACAAAACAACAGGAACTACTGTCAGTGGGTTAATAAGCATTGTGAAAGTCCTATTGGCAGAGTCAATAGAGAAACAAGTCTTTGGAAGACCATAGCAATTCTAAAAATGCTGGAGGCATTATAAATTTGTCCAGTATCTTGACAGCAATCTGACATAATAAAAAATGGCTATAAATTTTTATGCTAAAATCTAGGTCTGAGAATTATCATAATACAAAACACAAACTTACCACCACTACCACCCATGCAAAAGCAAAACAAAACAAAAACACTGGATGATCTCAAAGGACACCATCAATCTCTTTTTTTCAAGGCAATCAGAACTTTGCCTTTTCTCAATTTGTTTGTAAAACAGGAATAATTTTGCTAATACCATAGCTATTATGCACTCACTGCTTGACACAGGATGGTAACTTCCAATATATTAATGAAAGCTAACCTTTTACAGAACTCTTACTATGTATCACACACTTTGCTAAGCAATTATGTGCATTTTAAAATTTAATATTCATAAAAAATTCAATGAGGTAAGTACTGGTTTGTCATTTCATGAATGAGGATACTGAGATTTACGGAGGCAATCTGCCCACAAGAGTGGGCAGGGATTCGAGCTGAAATGTGTCAGACTTGAAAGTTTGTCAGTCCCCTAAAATGTCCCTTCCTAACGTATTACTAAAGGACATGAGCATCCGGGGGTAACTTCTGTGTAAGCGAAACTGAACATGTTAAATGATCACATGCTAAAATTCACTGAACTCATGTAATTAAAGAAAAAACACAGGAGGGTTACTGTGAGGAAAATACACAGTCTTATAAATCAAAACACCAAGTCTTGTAAACATTTCATTCTCCTGATGGTAATCAATCAGAGAACTCACGTGTGGGAAAACAGCTTTGATTCATACTCTGTGAACAATTCATCAGCCTTACAAAAGACACAGCTGAAAAAGAAAAATGACCAGAGAAATATTTACAAACATAACTAGCAATTGGCTAATTTCTACAAAAGACTTAGTATTTTACACTTCATTTTTTCTTTACAGCACACATGCCATTTAAGGAAAAAAAAAATACACAGTTTTCAGTACGTGGTCCTTGAAGAGTTTTTTACAAGTTAGATTAGTAGTATATTTCCTTCCACTTCTGTTTGAATTTAAATGAAAAAACTTTTATTAGATGAGTCACTGTTTCTTCTCTCAGAAGACATCTAGCTGAATGGAACTGACTCCATTTCTTTGCATGTCTGGTCTTATTACCTACCAGTTGAGAGGAAGTCTGGTTGGTCGGAGGTGGCAGATTGTAGCTGATTCAATAACATTACGAGATGGAGGCCCCTCCAGGCTTTTTACAGATTCTCTTACTAGCTTCTGGAATTTATTTAGCTCCTCCATTTGTGTTGTAAGTAAGAACTGAAGACCTCTGCAGTCATGGAACCTAATTCCCATCACCAGCATCACACAAGACACAAAGAAAAGAAGAGTAGGTCAATTTCCTCAAATCCAGAAAATGGTTGCCAAATAAAATATTCAAGAAATTGTGCAACATTTTACCTAGCCTACCTTGAGTGAATTTACCTTAGTTGTATAGTACGCTCAGTCTACTGGCAGACAAGGTATAATAACATTGGGTTATTTACTACAAAAGACATCAAAATTTTGTTAGTGTGTCCTCAGGAATTGACACAAAGTCTACAAAATCTGTCTCTGTCTCAGTATCTTTTGAAAGAACAAGACTGCCATACTGTTTCTTTTTTACTGCTGACTGACTACAAATGTCCCTTCTGAAATCTTTGCCTTATATGGAGAGGCAACCGCTGAATGAAAAATAAAGAGAAAAATTGAGAAGAAAGAAGAAAAATACCCAACAGTTATACTGCTTGCTTCAAAGAGTTTATAAATGCATGCATATTTATGACATGTGTACATATATATATCACATATATTTTATAATACATATATATTACTTACATGTATATACATTTTATTAAGCATTTATTATATGATGCCAGATACTCTGCCAAGCTCTTTTCCTGCATAATCTCAACAGATACTAGTGTGCTCATGTTATGGATGAAGCTTAATGAATTAAAATAAAAGCTACAAAGCTATAATGTAGTGGAGCTAGGAGTTAAACCCAAAAACAATACTTTTTTTTTTTTTTTTTTTTTTAAGGATTTTACTCATTTATCTGAGAGAGAACCCGTGAGTGTGTGCACAAGTGGGGGTGGGGTGGAGTGAAGTGGGTGGCAGGCAGAGGGAGAAGGAGAAGCAGGCTCCCTGGGAGCCTGATGGGGAGCTTGACCCTGAGATCATGACCTAGGCTGAAGGCAGGCACTTAACCAACTGAGCCACCCAGATGTCCCTCAAACACAATACGCTTTTAACTCTTTTAATAAACTGAGTGAAATGTGCCAAGGAAAGAAATGTACAGATGTACATGAATGGGTGTATGAAATGAGAAAGAAAATCTAGATTAATAAGGAATTAGAAAATGAGAAATACAAAATACAAATGGGATTTGTTAGCTTTTTAAGAGTATATCCCTTCTCCTTCCTAAAATGTCATACACCCATTTTTCTAAATCATTCAGAAGAGTCTGCTCTCCTTCCTAAAAGCTTTCCAGTATTTTTCACTAATCTGTTTCTTTCTTTACATAAGGTTCTTTGAAAATATCATTCATTTTAGTATGTTGTCATGTTCAAGTGTTTATACATACTTACATTTCTCAGACTGTCATGGGTTTGTCTACTCATTAAGCTAATTTTTAAAAGGTAAGAATTAGATCATATCTTTAAAAAAATATGTAATAGACACAGAACAGCTGCTCAGTAATTTCTAAGACAATTTGCATGGGGATACACAAACACAATTAGGTCAGGTATCAATATTATTCACATCAGTATTATTCAATATTATTAGCAAATTAGGCAAGGGGCTAAAAAATTATCATAGATAGCATTTAACCATCTTATCAATATTCTCTCTTGCAGGTCCTTTAAAGGAAAAAGAACATATAATTACATGTTACTGGTAGGCACTATCCTAAGTACACAAGCACTTCGCAGACATTAATTTACTAATCCCCACAACAATGCTGTGTTGTTTTATAGATAAGGAAACTAAGGCACAGAGCTTATCTAACTTTCCCAAGGTTACAGAACTAGTTAAGTGGTGGAGCTGGGATATGAACACACGCTCTGACTTGGGAATCTACCTGTGCTCTTAACCTAAGGAAAACTAAGGTTTTCTTTTCCTAAGAATTGGTAAGAAGCAAACATGAATAATTTGGCTTCTGAGATATGGATCTCACTGAAAAACACAGTAGCAGTATTAAAATGATCTTCGAATGTATATGCAATAAAAAAAAAATTAACTCTCCTAGGTGGTAAGTTATACATTTAAAAATAATTTATTTTATAAGTGTTTGTTACTTTCTATTTATGTCTAATGTTTCTAAGAAAAATATGTGTAATGAATGACTTCTTTTATATTACCTATTTGTCCTTTCATAACGCTGGGACCCCCAGACTTTTATTAGGGACTATGTTCTCCTATATAAGAATTTGCAACTTTTAAGTAGTTTCTATGTGATTTAAGAAAAACAACTTCAAAATAACTTTAAGTTTTTCTTATCAGCAGATTCCACAATGCTGACAGAACACATCACTATTTAGCTTTAAAACTGGATAAAATGAATCATGACTTAAATGACGACTTATCCTGGAATGGTGACTCTTGGGTTAAACAAGAGAAAAAGGAAGTGCACTCAAGAGTATAATGTACTCCATATACCTCAGACATGAAGCCTGTCAAGTTGTATGGTGAAAACATGATGACTATGTATCTAAATTAGCAATGACACATGGAAAATCTAGCACATCTTTTTAAGGTTTTAGCAGACATTCAGAAAGTCTTTTGAAAGAATAAAACACTAAAATATTTTAAAGATATTCTTATGTTGAATTTTTCACTGAAAATCAACATTAATCCAAGATCTTATACTGGGATGTGATCTGAGAAGCAATAAAAACCGTCCCTCTGTCCCCTTCCTGGAATCAATAGTCCTGCCACAATACCTCCAGTTCCCACATTAGACTGACATTCCTTTGGGTTAAATAACTGCGGGTACTTTTTATAAAGAATAAGTTTGGTCTTTGGGAAGAATTATTCACCATTTATACAATAAGGAGCAATAATCCAACTTACCTACAAAGACCCTTAAGAATGATGAGGGTTGATGAGAAGAAAGAAATATGGGGGAAAGAGAAGGTAACTCTACAACATAAAACCTGGGCCACTGTTGTGCTATGATGCTTAGCTCGTTAGGGGTGAATTACACAGTGGAAGCATAAATGTCTTACCTCAAGGACAACTTTCTCCGAAAACAAAGTCTACTTTAAGACTTTGCTTACAGTTGGCTTTGGTGTATCCAACAAAGATAAAATAAATATTTTATCTTTAAGCAGATTAAAAAAACACTAAAAACAAACTGTTTAAAAATGACTAATACACAGAAGAAACACAGTTTTCTTCTTTCAGACTTATAGATACCTAATGTTTGTTTGAAATGTATTTTTAACAATATGTAAAATCCAGATGTTCATAACCACAATATGTTCTGACAGTTAACTGTACCTCTTAACATCAAATAATCTGAATATTTGGGGTCATTACTCATAAAGTTATCCTATTTTGTACTACTTTCTTACTTCTCTGACATAGAAAGCTTGCCAATTTGTTGCTTGTAGTTGCTTGTTATTTCATTTCGCACTCGCTGAACAAGCTCCTCATCAATAGCAAATTCTATTGCTCTGTGGATTACATTCAGCCACCAAGGAGAATTAGAATAAATCTGTAAAAAGGACAACAGCTCATCAATTCATGTTTTTTCAGTGCTCACTATGTTTTTCCATCACTGGGAAAGATGTTGTGAAAGTCAAAGGAAGCAATAAATGCTAGTCTCGAGGGAATTATAACAGTGGGGGACACAAGTGGGGGAGACACACTCTATATAGAATGGGTGCGTATAAGTTTTGCATACATAATTAAAGAGAATACCTGTTGCCTGACTACTGTGGATGAATGAGAATTTACTATATACATATTTGTGTAACACAGTTGTGCTAAAAAAATACATTACCAAAATGAAAACTCAGTATTCACTGTTTATATTTGAAAAGGTGAGAGATCTTTCTCAGCATAATAAAGACATCCTGATAATCTTCAACTAATTGGACTAGAATCTACTCAATAATACTCTACGATTACTAGCAAAATTATATGCCTGAATACTAAATAATGAATTACGAAGAATAAAGTGTGGAGTAACTGGTTAAAATAAAAAAGGCAGTGTGTTCTATGGTAGCCTCCTCTTTAGGCTTGCTATTGATTTCATAAAAGAGAAATTTTAGAAATGACAAAAAGCACGTACCCCATAAAAAAAATACCGTGTTTCTAATGTTCTAATATCTTTAAAGAGAAGATTTTGGAAACATACATATCTAAGATCAAAAGGAGGTTACAGAAGTCTTTACTTTCTTCAAAAGACAACTTATTGTCTATACAAGATTAGAGAAAACCCATCATAGCTTAAAAAAAAGAGAACAACTTCCAAATAGGTGATTTATCTATACATCTGTTCATTCAGTTAACAAATGCTGTGAACAGCACATACATTTTTTATTACTGGACAGACACCCTCGTAGGTGCTATGAATCCCAAGATGAGTAAGAAAGTTCAAGTTTTCCTCCAAACCAAGACAAAATCCAAAATGCTATATGGAGACAGACAGGTAAGAAAAGTCGTTCTGGGGGTGTACCTTCCTCTGGAGCTCCCGTATGGTCTGCTGCACGGGCTGCAGAGCCTGCTGGGCTTCAGCGACTTCTGTGTTACACTTGCTCATATAATGCTCTCGCAGCTGTTTGGCCTGTGGTGAAAAAGGAAAGAGATGTCAACTTTCATTCTAGGCCTAGAACATAATTCACTATAATGTTGTAAGAATAATGTGGTATATTTTAGATAGGTAAAGCTACTTAACACAGTTTAAGCACAGAGTTCCATAAGGATACTGTCAAGAACATGAGAGCCAAGCTAGAAATTCCCAAGACAGGTATTAAAGAGACCACACTTACTTGTTAAGTAACAAAATTTAAGAAATCCCAAGGGTCTGCTTCCTAAATTTCTATCTAATTTTTTAATTTAAAAAAAGGGGGGGAATGAGAAGAATATCATTATTTCAAAGCATGAGGCAAAGCATCTTTTAGAATTTGTCTTATTTAGTTATTACAACTATTTGGAATTACTTCAGTTTGGAAATAATACTCGAGAGTACATAGTAACATAGGTATTGTGGACATGGGATAGTGGGAGGAAAACCAGAAAGACTCCTGAACAGGAAATTCTAACCCCTCCACTTAGAGACAGGTTGACCCACATGAAATTGCCAACTCTAGATCTTTGGACTTACAAAAATTGCAATTTCATGAGGTTCAACAGAACAGCTACATCTCTTTGGACTAGCCATTTTACTTCTCTAGGCTTCTGTTACTGTATTTGCAAATGTGGTGGCTGAAGTAGATGATTTCTTGGATCTGTGGTTTCATATTCTTTGAGAGACAAAAATGATAATGCGGTCCTCCTTGGAAATCTATCCACCCAGTGTGACATTTTTTCTTTCCCTTCTCCCATGATGCATTTTTCCTTTTCCTGTCACAACCTTCCGATTAATTTTCATTAAAATTCATTGGCTATAATTATTTGGTCATTAGAGCTATCTACTAATAGACTGGACAGTCTCCCAGAATTTCCTGTTGCTGAAGGCATTTAAACAAGTGACTGATTTTATGTAAGATTAGATGCCTGCCATGGGAATGAGATTTCACTTAAAAATCTCCAATACTTAGGGGCACCTGCATGGCTCAGTTGTTAACCATCTGCCTTAGGCTCAGGTCATAATCCCAGGGTCCTGGGATCGAGCTCCACGTCAGGCTCCCTGCTCAGTGGGAAGCCTGCTTCTCCCTCTCCCACTCCCCCTGCTGGTGTTCTCTCTCTCTCTCTGTATCTCTCTCTGTCAAATAAATAAATAAAATCTTTTTAAAAGGTATAAAAAAACCCCTCCAATACTTAGACTGTCATCTAACATTAAGAAAGGGCTGTACAGGGGCGCCTGGGTGGCTCAGTGGGTTAAGCCTCTGCCTTCAGCTCAGGTCGTGATCCCAGGGTCCTGGAATCGAGCCCCGCATCGGGCTCTCTGCTCAGTGGGGAGCCTGCTTCCTCCTCTCTCTCTGCCTGCCTCTCTGCCTACTTGTGATCTCTGTCTGTCAAATAAATAAATAAAATCTTTAAAAAAAAAAAAAGGAAAAAAAAAGAAAGGGCTGTACATACTTATACAATCTCACTTTGTATCTTAATTAAAATAAAAAAGGTCCCACTTACAGGTTAAATTCACTTCAAACATATCTACTATTCTCTTGATTTTAGTTTCGTCATCTCTGACTTTTAAAAAGGCAAAAATCCATGGCGGAATTAGCACAATATGCTCATTAACTATTTACAGTGAAATGATTTACACCATCCTTTCCAATGAGGAAAGACTCACTGCAGGACGAACTTCTTTGAGAGGACCTATGAAATACCACCAACACAACGAGTTTATTTCAGCAATACATAAAAAGGTGGAGGAAGCACAAAATGTTTTATTTTTACTAAACCACATCTTTTGATGAGATCAACAAGTTCTTTCTTCCTTTCTTTTTCTATGTGTTCCTTCCTTTTTTTTTCTATGTGCTGCTGGCTACCAACAGCCATATCTATAAAAGCAGTTACCGTGTAACTGCAAGTAGATCACAAGAGAAGCAAAATAACATGGAGTACTGCAATTCTCTCCTCTCCAAAATCACCAAAGCAAAATTTGGAAAATAAAAGCAGCAGGAAAACATACAATTACTTTCATTTAGATGCTGAATGCCCTAGGAAATATTAACGATATGAGGGACAAAATCTGAAAAAAAAAAAAAAAAAAAAAAAAAAAATTCCTTTACAGACAGAATAAAAAAATAATTACCTCTTCCTCAAGTCTGCCATCTCGTAAGGTAGGAGGTATTCCTGGGTGTTTGGCTACCAACAGTTCCATCAAGTTATGGGTAGCATGAAGTCTCTACAAACACACAAAAGGCAGTAATTTTGAGAGCCAATGCAGTGAATTCTAAAGGAAGAATCTACTATTAATATGGCATACAGAATACTAACACCACGACAAGATCAGATCATTGAAAACTTTTCCTCTAACACAATTTGAGCACCACCTCCTCAGAGAAAACCAAAACCAGTTTCATAGTAAAGGTCTTAATTCATGATGGCATAAACTCTCTTCAATTAAAATACAGTCTTAAAAAACATTATGAAATATGTCTATGCATTTAGCTGAATGTATAATATAGGTATATTTCTTCTAGTATATGTGCTATTGTCTATATAGGGAACTATGATTATGCCAAGTAAGTCTACTGAAGTAGAAAGACTGCCCAGACTTGACTGATTCCTCTCCTGGGAAATGAGTCTGCATAAACCTAGCAATTATGATAAAAATAAGGACAATAAAATACATCGGAAAACAGCTATGACCTGGATCTGTTGAACTTAACTGCTGAAAAGGGGAGAAGCTAGAGGTAAAGATGGTTTAGGAAAAAGGAGATAACTGCATCTATTTGGGATAAACCAGGCTTCTCACTATGATACTGAATCTGCAGCTGATTTAGAGGCTTCCTCTGGAGTCAAGGGTTGTGAGGAGAAATAAGTAATTTCCATCTGTTAACTTGACTCTTTACCTGGGAAGACAGCTAAGGGCTAAAGGATAATCAGGAAGAGAGTTCTGGTAAGATCCGATTTGCTGCTAGTGGTTTGAGACTATAAAGGTTTACTCTGTCTGGCTATGGATTTCAATGAACCTGTAAATGACACTATGGAAACAAAGTAGTAGAAACTCCGCTCCTCTTCTCCATGTGTGCTTGTGGAAGAGGACTTCTGTTGCTTCCTGAACACGGTGGTGGAACACACTGTGGAGAACACCTCTTTCTATCCCCGTATATATTTTATCCCCCAAATAGCTACCCAATAGAGTAGCTAATCTGACTGAACAGAACCAAACATTCAGTGGGCCATGGTTTACAGTACACAGGATTATTAAAACCCAAAGGAAGAAACAGGCTGACTGCTTACTCTTCACTTCCGGACTCAGGCATACTGGACTTAGCTGTCTTCTCGCCCACTTTCTACTTCTGCTTCTTTTTTCCAGGAGCCTGTCACATTTCTACTTCTGCTTTCTTCCATGAGGCAAACACATTTGCTTAAGACTGAAGGCCTGACTTCTGTAGTCCTCACCCATACAGAATGTAAATAGGCTTGTATTTAATTTTCTTCTCTTTCCCCCAAACATTCCTACTAATACTCGCTGAGGCACATGTGAACATGTGGGTCCCAAGGTCTTGATTGTGTATGATAAAGAAGTTCTAAAGGACTCAAGCCTAAACTTAGGAAGATTAATAAAAGTGGTCTTTATTTACCATTTAGCTACAGAGCCTTGTGTATATGATCCACTGGACAGGACTAAGAAAGAAAAGAGATTCAGTACTTAAAATAAATGTTATAATTCAAATATCCAGATTTTCCTAAGAGACTTCCAAAAATTAAATGAGAAGATCATCATGAAAAATTATTTTGTAAAAAATAAATAGACTATATACCTGAAATTGTTTAGCACTCACTTACCTGGAGTGAATCCGTTTTGAGTTTTCCTTTGTGTTCCTCAGATGAACGCAACACTTCCCTGTACAGCTCTGCTGCCAAGGCGTACTCACCTGAAGAATTAAAATGTATTTAAAGCAAAAGAAAGCCATATATTTAGCTCCCAATGTGATCTTGTAATCTATTACCTAGAAATGTCTACTGTAAAATATAACAATGATTATACCCCACTATTTTTAAAAGAAAAGGAATCTGACTTGTATTAATATGACTGCACCAGTAAAAAAGCTGATGATTAACTCCATTTGCTAATTCCATAGCATAGAACACAAATCAGATATACTCACGCTTTAATCTTATACTGAAAAACAAACTGAATAAACTCTTTTTAGATGACTTTCCTCTTACTGATGTTAAAGGGTGCCAATTAGTGGTCATTTTGATGTTTGAAATGAAGAACAATTTTATAAATAAATATGCAAAACACTATGATCAACCTACACATAATTCTCAGATAAATAATATTCTCTTTTCATAACTATCATACTTATAAAAGATGGTAAATGACTAAACTATAATATAAACAGTTGAATTTGAACTATTCACTCTATCTTTTAAAAAATTTTTACTTAAAAAATACATGCCTTCTGGGAAACACATAAAAATAGGCATATTCATTAAGTTTATAAGCTTAAGCCAAATTTAGAAATACCCATTCTTTGCCACTTGATGGCACTAACATTTCCAAGTAAATAAATAGTACTGAATTAGATACTTACCAAGCAAATTTTCTCGAAAAAATATGTGCAGAAAACACATTGTACCAAGTTGGAATAATACTATGTTTTTAAAAACCATAATCAGTGAGGACCTTAGAACATACATTATGTATCATACATATATGTTTGTATATAATACAAACAAATCCCTTGAGTTTGCAGTTTATTTTACATTTCTTTTAGAAGTCAAAAACCACAAATTTCTCTGGGCAACTAATTTCTTTAAAGTTTTATCAGGTAAATTACAAGAAAATTGGTAAATTCTCTCCATGACAACCCAAGCAGAGTGGTGGATTAATAATCTTTGTGAGGTCAAAAGAATTGGAATTTATGAAAAAATGCCTTTTTAGTTCCAACAATATAATGCTAAATATGTAAATTTTGTGAAAAGTGTAGATATAAAGAAGCATTTGTATATATGAAGTTATAAAAGTGCTTAAAACTGTACATTACTTCACCATTATGAAATAACTTACATGATTTTAAGAACTATATTCTACTTAGTGTTAGAGAGACTAAAATAAAATGATCTAAACCAAAGCTATTAAAGGTTTTAAAGGTAGATTTTATAAAAAGGCACATTTACATCAGTAATTTCCTCATTGTGTATAAGAATGGCCCCAAAGTCATTATGGCATAAAAGCTATAAAACTATGCAATCTTATTAAAAATGCAGTAATAAATGAGTAACAATAGACTCTGTTGAACAGAGTACTCAATGATTCATTAAAGTTGCAAAAATATAGGTTTAGTTCAGCCAGAAAAGTTATCAGAAAAATTAGAATAAATTTCTGCAAAGAATGAGTAATTCTAAAATAAAGACAGAGGCACTGAGCTCATTGCAAGTTTATTATAAAAGTAAGCTGAGGGGGGCGCCTGGGTGGCTCAGTGGGTTAAAGCCTCTGCCTTTGGCTCAGGTCATGATCTCAGGGTCCTGGAATCAGGCTCTCTGCTCGGCGGGAAGCCTGCTTCCTCCTCTCTCTCTCTGCCTGCCTCTCTGCCTACTTGTGATCTCTCTCTCTGTCAAATAAATAATAAAATCTTAAAAAAAAAAAAAAAAGTAAGCTGAGGTCATGAAAATAAAGCTAATGGGTAAATGAAGTAATAGAAAGATAGCTGTAAAATTTCATACTCTCGATATCAGTGTATGAATGAGAATTCCACTTGTTTCTACATCCTTGCCAACATTTAATCTGTTTAATTTAAGCCATTTCAATAAAGGCATATAGAGATGTTCTTGTGGTTTGCATATACTTAATGACTAATGATGATGATATTTTCACATGCTTTTTGGCATCTCTATATATTGACTGAAATCTGTCCAAACATTTTGCCTATTTTCCTTGTGCTGTTGTCCTACTATTGGTTTTTAATAGTTCTTTTCATATTCTGAATACAAATTCTTTCTCAGTCTTGTGATCTGCAAATATTTTCTCTATCTTATCTTTTTATTTTCTTAAGAATGCCTTTTGAGAAGTAGAGGTTATTAATTTTTAAATTATTTATTTATTTATTTGACAGAGAGAGAGAGGCAGAGAGGCAGGCAGAGAGAGGGGGAAGCAGACTCCTTGCTGAGCAGAGAGCCCAATGTGGGCCTCAACCCCAGGACCCTGAGATCATGACCTGAGCCGAAGGTAGAGGCTTAATTCACTGAGCCATCTAGGTGCCCTAAGAGGTTATTATTTTGATGAAGTCCAATGTATCAGTTTTTTATGGACTGTGCTTTTGGTGTCATCTCTAAATCTCTACCTAATCCTTAATCACAATATTTTTTTATCCTTTGTGCTTTTCTCTAAGTTTTATAGTTTTAGGTTTTAATTTTGGTTTACTATCCTCTGTATTATGAACTTTCTATATGGTGCAACACTGAAGTTTTATTTTTTTGAATAAAGGTATCTAATTATTCTAGCACCATTTACTGAAAATATTAACTTTTCCTCACTGAAATACTTTTGTATCTTTGCCGAAAAATCAAATGAACATAAAATAGTAAGTGGGACTCTTTCTGGACTCTGTTCTGGTCCATTGGTCTATTTGCTTATCTTTATGCCCATGTCACACTGTCCTGATTATTGCAGCTTTAAAATAAATTTTGATTCAGGTAGTGTAAATCTTCCAATTGTTTTATGCTTTTCCAAAGTTGTTTTGCCTATTCTAGGTGAACTTCAGAATCAGCCTGTCAACTGCTATGAATAGCCTGCTGAAATTTTGACTGGAAAATTCTGATTGCATTAACTATGCATCAATTTAGGATGAATCAGTATGTTAACAGTAATGAGTTTTCTGATCCATGAACATGGTATTACGTAGGTGTTCTTTAAATTTTCCTCAGCAATGTTTGTAATTTTCAATGTTTCTGTGAATACTATAAACATCTTACACATCTCTTTTCAAGTTAATGCTTAAGTATTTATTTTGTTTTGATACTACTATGAATGGCACTGTCATAATTTCTAACTGTTCATTTCTAGCATATAGGAGTAAATTTTTTCTTAAAGATGTTATTTATTTATTTGACAGAGAGAGAGACACAGCAAGAGAGGGAACACAAGCAGGGGGATGTGAGAGGGAGAAGCAGGCTTCCTGACGAGCAGAGAGCCTGATGCGGGGTTCGACTCCAGGCCCCTGAGATCATGACCTAAGCCAAAGGCAGTGGCTTAACCCACTGAGCCACCCAGGTGCCCCAAAATAAATTTTTATATACTCTTCTTTTATGATGTAACTTCTCAGAACTCACTTATTAGTTTTAGTAGTTTTCCTACACGGACAATCATATTGTAGTAAATAAAGACAGTTTTACTTTTTTTCCTACTCAAACCGGTAACTTTTATTTCTTTTAACAGCACTGGAGAGAATTCATGTACAATGTTGAAGAGAAGTGGTGATGGGACATTCTTCATTGTCCATGATCTTAGAAAAACATTCAGTTTTCAACCATTAAGTATAGCATTAGCTGTAGATTTTTTATAGATGTCTTTTATCAAAGTGAGAAAGTTTTCTTTGATACCCAGATTACTGAAAAGTTTTTAATCAGGAATAGATGTTGACTTTTGTCAAGTACTTTTCCCACATTTATTGAGATGTTTGCAAGGTTTTTCCTTCTTAGTCATTAATTTGGTGAATCATATTAATTAATTTTTGAATATTAAGCCAACCCTGCATTCCCAGAATAAATTCCACTTGGTTATAACGTAATTATTTTTATATATTATTGGATTCATTTTGTTAAAATTTTTTAAAAATTTTGCGTCTATGTTTCTGAGTGATACTGGTCTATGGTTTCATAATCAGGATGATGCCTCAAGATAAGCTGGAAATTATTCTTTCCTTTTTAATTTTCTGGAAGACTATACGATTTGATATTTCTTCCTTAAATGTTTGGTAGAATTCACCAAGGAAATCATCTGGGCCTAGAATTTTCTTTGTGGTTAAGTTTTTTAGCAATAAAATTAATTTCTTGAATAGACAGAGTGCTATGCAGGTTATCTATTCCCAGTCAGTTTTGGTGGTTTGCCTTTCTGAGTAAGCTTTGGTAGTCTGTACTTCTAAAGTATTTGTTGACATAAGTTGTCAAATTTCTGCCATACAGTTGTTCATAAAATTCTTTTATGATCTTTTTAATATCTGTACACTCTGTAATGAAGTCACCTCTCTCATTACTGATTCTTGGTAACAGTAATTTGTGTCATTTCTTCTTCCCTAAACAGTTTGACTAAAGGTTTATAACTATTGATCTTAGCAAAGAATCAGTTTCTGATTTCATCATTTCTCTCTACTGGTTTTGTTTTTTGTTTTTTTTTTTTTGAAGATTTTATTTATTTATTTGACAGACAGAGATCACAAGTAGGCAGAGAGGCAGGCAGAGAGAGAGGTGGAGGCAGGCTCCCTGCTGAGCAGAGAGCCCAATGTGGGGCTCGATCCCAGGACCCTGGGATCATGACCTGAGCTGAAGGCAGAGGCTTAACCCACTGAGCCACCCAGGCGCCCCTGGTTTTATTTTCCTTTTAATTGATTTCTGCATTATCTTTATTATATTCTGTCTTTTGCTGACTTGGTATTTCATTTGCTTTCTTTTTTTAGTTTCTTAAGGTATAAGCTGATGCCAATGATTTACAACTTTTTTCTAAGTTGGTGTTCAGTTTCCCTTTAATTACTGATCAAGACTACAATTCTCAATGTTATGTTTTCATTTTACTTCACTTCAAAACACTTGCCAGTTTCCCTTTTGATTTGTTCTTTAACCCAAAGGTTATTCAGAATTATTTTAATTAGTTTCAAAATATTTGGGGACTTTCCAGTTTGACCTCATTTTCTTTGTTTGACATCCAATTTAAATCTAGTGTAGTCAGAGAATGTATTTAAGACTTGCATCCTTTTAAATTTTCTGAATTGGTTTACAGCCCAGAACATGCTTTGTCTTGGTAAACACTCCATGTGCACTTGAAAAGAATATGTATTATTTGATGGGGTAAAGTGTATTTTAACTGTTGACTATGTCAATTGGTTGTTAGTGTTGAGTTTTCCATGCCTCTATTTGTCTTCTTGTTCTGTCAATAATTGGAAGAAGGATGATGAAATCTGACTATAACTGTAGTTCTGCCTATTTCTCACTGTAGTTCTATCGGTTTGTGTTTTATTTTGAAGCCTTGGTTTTAGGTGCATAAACATTTAGGATTATTTTCCAGTGACAGAATAACACTATATCCTTGGAGTATTCTTGCCTGGTGGTAATATAGTCACTCCAGCTTTCTTTTGATTGGTGTATATCTTTTTTTATCCTTTCACATTTGAATCTTTAAATAAAAAGAGGGTTTCTTGTAAATAGTGTATTATCAGACATTGTTTTTTAAAATCCATTCTGAAAATCTCTGCCTGAAGGGGCATTTAGACCACTGCATTTAATGGGACCACGGATATGCTGATATGGGTTTAAATCTACTATGTGAACATGTTCCCACAGTACCCACTGAAATGAGTTTAAATCTATCTTGCTGTTTGTTTTATATTTGTCTCAGCTGTTCTTTGTTTTACTGTTTTTTCTTCTTTAAGAATTTTTCATTATTACTTTTTAATTCATCTTTTAGATTATTACCTCTAACTTTTTGTTGTGTTTTCAGTAGTTGCTTTAGGTTATATAGCATATATCTTTGATTTGTCAGTCTACTGTCATGATACTACGCCACTTCATATATAGTGTAAAAACTTTACAACATTACATGCCTGTGTGTTCTCCTCCCAGATATTGTGCTGTTATTGTTCTATACTTTACATTTTCATGTTATAACTTTGTATGTAATATTCATTTTCGTAACATAACTTTGTATTTCTTCATGTATTTTTCTTCAGAGAGACTTCAGTACATTTATATTACATTACTTGAAGTTATCTATACTCTTCCTGATGCTCTTTTCAAAATTTTCAGTCTTTATTCTGTTTTTCATGTTGAATGGCTTCTATTGCTACTTTATTCTTTAATTTTTATGATTTTTTTTCTCTACAGTGTCTAACCTATTATTAAGTGTATTTTTTTCATCAAATACTGAAATGCACATCTTTAGAAGTCTAAAATAATGTTTCAATGTCTCTATCTAACATGTTTAATTTTTTTTTTTCTCTTGAGGCTATAAAATACAGCTTAATGATTCTCCTATTTATGTGGCAAGGGTTTTACTAAATGGTGCTCATTAAAAGAGCTAGTTAAGTATCTTCTGCTTTGGCCATTACAAAATAACAGGGAATATGAATTTACCCTCCTTTCTGAAACAAGTAAAATAACATGCAAAATATATGAAACAACAGACTGTCATTGGACATTAGGCAATAAAAAGTGGTAATCCCTGAGAGATGAGAAACACCAATTAAACATTTTTCCATGAAAGATTCCCTTTTAATGTGCTTAATTTTGTGCATAACAGTAAAAGTGTAACTATAACCATACACATTGTGTATTTGTCTATCTCTCCTTGTTAAGAATTTAAGCTCCACGAGATCCAAGACCTTACTCAGCTTTACTGTATTATTACGAGATCGTAACTGGTACAGAACACTCTAATGTGCACTGAAAGAATGAATTTACAAACATTATTTTGTAAATCGATGACTAAGATGCCCTGAATGTGTCAAAATTGAACCATTCTTCTATTTCTAAATATTTTCCTTGATTTCAGTTGTTCACTACTACAGACTAAGGTTAATAATTTATTGCCAAATTTTGTTCAAAACCTACTTTCCCTAATCAACAACAACAAACTTCTAAAGTGGAAATGTTTGGTGAAAGCATATGTAAACTTTGAAAGTTTTTCAAATGTTCAGCATAAATATTTTCCATATGTTTAAACCTACCTAAATTAAGATCAGTAGTGTGTGAGGCTGTCTTTCTTCAGGGGATTTTGATTTCTACTATAACTAATCTGTCTCATTAAGTATTTAGAAGAATCAGAGATAACAAAGCAATCACCTTCTACCTTTAATGATGTGGATGCCTGCTAAGCCATTGAGAGCACAAACTAGTTGCCGATGTGCTTCTTCACATTCAGTTCCACATTTCTTCTGCAGAGATGTCAGCAGCTCTTCCATTGTCATGGTGCTAAAAGAAAAGGCAGATTGTTCAGAACTGAAAAGAAAATCCTAGATTAGAGTATTTCATCACATAAGATCAAGAGTATCAGACTCTTAGACAGTTGTTGTCTATCCTCAGATCGTTCTCTTCACCTCCATTTTTACCACTATCACTTTTAACTCAATTACCTCTTACTATTTTAGCAAGCATTCTATCTGATACCATCATTCCTTCCTTTTTCCCCGTTCAGTCAATGGAGAAGGGAACTACAACATTTTCCTAATATATGAAGTACAACATGATATATTTGAAATAGTATGTGTGTCAGAAGGTAAGATTAAGTGTGAATCCCTAGTATTATAATTTAATTAATATCCATGGGCCTGAATTTCTTTTTATCCATTAAAAAAAGAAATACTTTTCAAGGATCAGATCAAATGCCATTTCCACCAAAAGGCTGTCTAACATGAACCATTTACACACCAATTATTTCCACATTCTGTCTGTAGCCATTTATATGTATCTCTTATAAAATATGTTTATTTGCCTTACATTATAGAAATTTATAATCTTTGTCATCTCCTTTATTTGCCTATCAACTGCATAAGGGCAAAGACAAAAAAAATTCCTTTTCATATTTCTTAATAATACCTCATCTTTTTAATACCAGGTGCTAAAAAAAAGGCCAGTTGCTGAGTCACAGTCTGATGAAGGAAAACTTTCTGGCATAATAAACTACTGTGAACATAAATGCCTTATTAGGATGAAATAATCAAACAGATAGACTTAGCACAATTACAAATAAAATATGTAATGGTACTCTAACTCATCTAATTCCCTGATGTGGGAACCAAAAGATATAACAAGAACAAAAGTATCTGTCATATCTGAAGTATAACAAAACAAAACAAACAAACAAAAAAACCAGAACAAAACAACAAAAGCCCAAAATAGTTCTAACTTTAAAAGAAACGTTAAAAACCATGAAACTAAGTTTGATAATGTGACTCTTTCATAAATGGAGTTCCTCACCAAAGAAAAACCACATTACTAAAAATAACTGACAACTCTGTTACAACACCCCTGAATGAAACTGGGCTAGGTAGCTAATAGCTTCCTGTCTATCACTACTACATTATCAACTGCTGTATAAGGAAACGATAATAAAACCTTTTTTGGAGTGGCAAGAATTCCCCACGAACTGCCTGTGGGTGGCAGCAGGCCTGCCTGAGCCTCAGCAGTGGATACAGGATAGAGGTAACCGTCCTTCGGTCCAGGCTGCTGAGCTTCAGTGCCCAGTCAGAAATCTTCCTGAGTTTCACTACAGCATCCTGGCAGCACACTTCATGCTGACGGTGATAGAAATGCCTTTCCACTGGAGAAAAGTGAAGCCAGTGGATTTCTTCTGTCTGAGGAGGTATCTGGATCTGTCGGGAGAGGGAAAAAAAAAGATGATTTCACCTGAAAATTTAACTTCCATCCCAACTCTTTCTTCTCTTGTAATGTCCTTAATCAGTAAAAACTTATCCTACTGACTTGGTCAATCACATCTTTCTTTGCAGACCTCCAGAGTATCTCGGCAATAAAGCTGTAGAGGAGCTGAGGATTCTTCTTGCAGTAAGGGCGATAAAGAAGTCGAACCCACCAGTGTTTGACACAGTAAGGTTCAATACCAAGAAAGACCACCAACCCAAAAAGATCTGAGAACAAAATAAGAAAAGAGCATATTGAGAATAATTGTTTCTATATTTCCTCAATACTATTCTGAATAACCACTTTCACAGACATTATACATTACATGGTATTTTCCACGAATTAAAATATGGATTGTATAGACTCTTGAATCTGGAAGTTAATTACACTTAGACTTACATTTCTGGGTATTTATTTTGCTTTAGATTTTGTGCTAGGAGCTAAAATGTGAAACCATTACATAAACCTTCTACTTAATTCAAAAGTCCAGAATTTCCATCAGAAGTAAACTAGAAAATGACTCACTTGTGTGAACCTGATCAAGAGATACATAAAAAGAGTCAGACACTGAAACTACTGGATGTAAGACTTGGTGGATTTGAAAATAAGTTTGAATGACATAGGTGATAATTCATTGCACTTTTTGGTCTAATGATTCTATGTTGGGGAAATAAGACTAAAACAATTATTAAAAAATAGAGAAAAGATTAACCCAAATGATGATATTCATAGCAACAACAAACAGAATAAAAATGACTCAAATAAAGGGATGATAAAATGATAAGTAATGAATGATAAAATAAATTATGTAGTATTCTCCATAACACAAAAGTTTTCTTTTTCTGATCCAGTATGTCCTGTGTTTGTTAGATTTACTGCATGGTACTTGTTATAGATTTCACAATTGGGCACACTCAATTTTATATACTATTTTCTGCTCACTTAACATACCCTACACAGTTTTCACATTTATGATGAATTTTTAAAACACGGAAAACTGCTTAGGATACAGTGAAAAAAAAGAATACAAAATGATGCATGTAGTAGGAGGATAAATATATAAACCTTTATATTAAAAATAGAATAGTGGATGTATCTTCAAATGAAGATTATGGCTGAGTGTAATTTTCTTGATATTTTTCTTTATTGTTGAACATGTTCACATTGGGCTATACTCTCTTTAGAAATCATGAAAATTGTTTTTACATTTATTCTGAATATGCCCAACAAATATTTAGGTTGAATTAAGTTACTCTGATGATTTCTGAGAGTTAACATCTGAAAGATACAAAGCCTATATGCAGTTATCGACAGATATATTATATACAGTTCTGTTAAAATCAATCCAGTTGCCTAGGTGCTACCTTTCGAGGTCCTAAAGATGTCAAAATCTGCCAAAATCAAATTTGTAATCTTTGCCCAAACATGCTTCTCTTCTAGTGCTATTCACTTGTAAATAATGTTACTGTCCATGGATGCAAGTCGGAAGTCTTGGCATCTCCTGATCACTGTTAAGCCTTATTACTTTTTTTCTTATCCACTTTTTCCATTTCTTCAGGACAGTCCTACTTCAAATCAGAAGTGTCAGCATCACTTATCTAGATTACCTACTGTAGCCAACTTGGGATGATCTCCAACCACTCTGTTTAAATCCTTTCAATAGCTTCTACTATTCATTAAGAAAATAAAATTCTTTATCATGGCCTATAGAATCCTCCACGGTCTGGTCTATATTCAACTATATCGTCTCTCAAGCTACTGTGTTTTCCCTAGCTCTTTTATTATAGCCGCACTGATTCCTTCTGTTCTCCTCCTGCCTGATCATCTTTATATTTTATTTCCTTTACAACAGAGAATTCTTCCCTCCCTCTTTACCTAGCTCATATCAATATTTCAGATCCTGGTTCAGCCATCATTTCCTTATGTATCTCTATTATGTGATGTCACAGAACCAGACATCTTTCCTGAAGCCTATTATAGCTTGAATTTTATATTTATTTCATATATTAAAGTTATCTTGACTGCAATCTTATACTTATCTAAGTACTTAACAAATATATCTTCCCTTTAAGCTGTAAGCTCAAGAAGGTCAGGGACCTTGTCTATTTTTTTTTTGCTATTATACTTCACAAAGAATAAATGAACCAATAAATGTATCACAAAGTACTCAAAGAAGATAAAATGAATACATGAATATATAAATGGATAATAAGAAAAACAAAAAGCACTGAAAGCAGCTACTATTCATTGAATATTTAGTATCTGGCAGGTACTGTGCTTTGCTTTTTGTATACTTCATTATAATTAATCTTAAAACATCTTACTTACAAATTAGGGAAACAAAAATGTGAATGTTTATCTAACTTCTTTATGGATATAAAATTCAATATGTAGTCAACCTTTGTTGCAGAGTGGTACAATTTTGCCCTGAGGGGATATCTGGCAAGGTCCAAAATATATTTGTATGTGTCAGAACCGCAGAAGTGTTACTGCCATCTAGTGGGTGGAAGCTAAATATCTTAAGATGCGTAACACAGGTCCCAACAAAAAAGATACCTAGTCCCAAATGTCAACAGAGCCAAGGCTGAGAAACCCTGTTCTAAAATCAAAACAAAAACAAAAACAAAAAACAAAACAAAACAAATGAGACTACCACTTCCAACTGCAACACAGTAAGTCCTGGCAGGCTAAGATTTCTACTACAACGACTACAAAAAGAAGAGATACAATGAAGAATCATAGTGTTAAAGACATCAGGGAATTATGGAAGCAAAGATGAAGGATGAACTATACTTCCAGAAAGTTTAGAAAAGCTCTTTTTCAAGTAGTTTGGGCTTGAGGAAACTTTTGGGGCTGATCATTGTAACTGTGTAAATAGATTCACGGATATATACATATGTCAAAAGCTCACAAATTTTATATTTTAAATATTTACAGTTTTATTTTATGTCATTTATATCTCAATAAAGCTGTACAGACATTTCTCCAAAGAAGACATACAGATGGCAAACAGACACATGAAAAGATGCTCAACATCACTTATTACCAGGGAAATGCAAATCAAAATCACAAAGAGATAGCATCTCACACCAGTCAGAATAGCTAAAATCAAAAACAAGAAACAACCAATGTTGGTGAGGATGCAGAGAAAAAGAAAGTCTTAGTGGGAAAGAAAACTGGTATAGCCACTGTGAAAACAGTATGGAAGTTCCTCAAAAAAATTAAAAATAGAATTCTCATATGATCCAGTAATTCCACTACTGGGTAGTTACCCACAGAAAACAAAAACATTAATTCAAAAGGATGTATGTATCCCTATATTTATTGCAGCCTTATTTACAACAGCCAAATTGTGAAAGTGTCCATCAATAGGTGAATGGATAAAGAAGATGTGGGGTATATATATATACATATATATATGTGTGTATATATATATATGTATATATACATATGCATATGTACATATATATGAATATTACTCAGACATAAAAAAGGAATGCAATCTTGCCCTAAGCAACAACATGAATGGACCTAGAGAGTATATAATGCTAAGTGAAATAAGTCAGTCAGAAAAAGATAAATACTTTAGGATTTCACTCATATGTGGAATTTAAGAAACAAAACAAATGAAAAAATTTTTAGAAAAAGACAAACAATAAAACAGACTCTTAAATACAGAGAACAAACTGATTGTTACCAGAAGGGAGGTGGGGATGGGTGGGTAAAATGGTGAAGGGGATTAAATGTACACTTACCATGATGAACACTGAGTAATGTATACATATAATTGCTGAATCACTGTACTGTAAACCTAAAACTAATGTAACACTAGATGAATTATATAGTTGAACTATATATATATAGTTCATATGTAGATGAACACTATAGTGGAATTAAAAAATATACTCAAGAATTTGTTAAATCGTGATAAGTGCTTTAACCCTGCCAACACCTTACATATCCAAAAAACCTACTCAGGAAACGGAGGAATCATTGTCCATATTCTTTCAATGTTAAAATTTAAAAAATGTAAATCTGATACTCATTTTCTTTTTCTTGTATCCTTTCAGCTTTTTGAGTCTAATGAGATCTTATTAACAACTTAACATCTATAATTTGGGCAATTTCCGAATATAATAGCAGAACACTAAATTTGGCCTTTTAGTTCGCCTGATATTATTGTACAAATGGGTATCTTAATGTAATTTACTAAAATTATACATTTACTAAATTACTAAAATTATACATTTAATTTATATTTACAATTATACAAATTTATATATATATTTATATTTATATATATTATATATTTATAATATATATATAATTAATATATATTATAAATTATAATAATTTACAATTATACAAATATTTAAATACATACTTATAACCTTCCTAGAAAACATTTTGCTCCTAAAATTAATCATCAAAAAGTAATTGTTTTTCAGATCACAGTAATGAATGCTGATATTTTTATTTTTAAAAAGTGCGAAGGTATCCTGTTGAAAACAATGTATAAAAACCGGAATTTCCAGAAATAATTTTTTTATATAGAAAGATAAGTTTTAAGGATGAACATCTGTCACAGAACTTTAAGAATATCTACATTTTATAATTATATTTTAATGACAGCTTTTCTGAAAATTTATTACGTAAAACATTTAATAAAACTTTTAGTTTTAAATATTCACAACTTGAGGGCGCCTGGGTGGCTTAGTGGGTTAAAGCCTCTGCCTTCGGCTCAGGTCATGATCCCAAGGTCCTGGGATTGAGCCAGAGAGCCTGCTTCCCCCACCCCTCTCTGCCTGCCTCTCTGCCTGCTTGTGATCTCTGTCAAATAAATAAGTATTAAAAAAAAAATTCACAACTTGAATAAAATTTGTAAAAATGCAGTGTCTGCTCTATAGAAGAATAAGTTATATAGGTGAGATGAATGCAGAAGCATGAGTTAAATGTGTGTGTGGGAATGGGGGAGAGCTTGACACAATCTAAATGTCCAAGAGGAACAGCTGAAGGAATGATGGGATGGTGTAAGCATATGGAGTGGTATTTTATAAAGCTATGAATACTTTGTAACTTCTACAATTAATAAAATTGTGATCCCACTATTTATGGGTCAGCCAATGAAAATTATGATCCTTATTTTTATAGATATAGCCAACTGAAACTAATTCCTCTTCCCTCTCCTCTCTTTCTTCTTAGGTTCTTTCTGTTTTATACGTACCATTTTGGAACTCTGAGTTCAGTTGAGACCTGCATCTACACTGCTGAGGAGGGCACAATGACTGTTCGACTTAGGACCATGGGACTACTCACTGTGTATCTGTCCTCATAAATAAAAACAAAAACCACTTAATTCCATTTCAAAGACAAACGCTTGAAACCACTAGGAGTGAAATACAAATATATGTATAATCACTTAAATAAGGATTTCAGCAAAGGTTAATACTTGTTCTTAAGAAAAGCAAGCTTTTTAAAAATACATGCAAAATGTGAGGAAAGCACACATTACCCTCTAGTCCTCTCTGCACTGGAGTGCCACTGATGCACCAGCGATTAATCCCACTCAAGCGCTGAGCCATTTCTGCTGCCTAACAAGAGAGAAATATGAAAGAAAAAGAAAAAAAAAAAAGACAGGGCAAATCAGGAATATGTTTACTCCTGAAAACAGCCCATGAAAAGCCATGCTTCAGGTCAGACACATCCACTCTTATTCAACAGTTATCACACTCAAATTTGAATGTCAAAATCACTGGGTCATCTTCTAGCACAGTGGCTCTCATTAGTAGCAGGCCCCCATGTGCCCTCTCAAGAGAGGAAGGGTAGTTCAAGTTCATGTAAAATGAAAAAGTTCCCTGAATGACTGATATATCCCCTAAACCACCCCATCCTTCATATGAGAACCAATATACTAATAGATGAGATTCACAAATTGAATTTAGGTTACAAACTGGCCAAAGAAGACGTAATAAAGATATATGATGAACAAAGGCTGAATCAATACTCCGTCTAAAGTAGCATGATCTGCCATGATATGGTCTCTCCAATAAAAAACTGCTGAACTTTGGCCCAAAGCTATCAGAGCCTACATGATGAGATTTCCACTTAGCAGAAATGCTTATAAAAGTCCCCAAACAGGTTTAATTTCAACTGCACCATACAAAAACTGCCATCTTATTAAAAAATGCATAGGCATTGCAGAGCAATAATTCACATAGTACCAAAATAACTCCTAAGGGTTATGTAGTTCATGGCACAAAAGAAAAGCAAAAGTATTGTGTGTAACAGCAAACTTTTGGCCAATATCAATACTGCGGGTCAATTACACTTAAATTATTAAATTTTTTATGGACAGCTTCCCCAATCTCTTTCTTCTTTTTTCTTCCCCAGTGCTCAAAAGATTTGCAGAAATTCTCACTTTTACAGCAGGGCATTCAACCATCTGGGCTTCATCAAGGCAGATCCTCCACCACTCCACAGCTACAAGGGGGCTGGGAATGGCCATATAGCGCTTCTGGTTCCGTAGGCGACGCCCATCCTCACTGTTGCTGTGTGGGATATCTACATAGTTTAGTTCTGAACGAAGGACATCGTAGGTAATGATAACTATATCCTGTTCAGCCAAAAAATGAGGTTGTAAAAAACCGTCTTTCTTCACTCCTTGGTATACCTAGGCAATAATCAGCATAGACAAAATTATTGCAGAAAGGTTCATTAAAAGATAACTAAAATATTCATTCTTTAAATCCTTACCAAGTCCTTTCTATTTGTTTAGTACCAAACATGCTGTGAGATACATTCCACACAGCCTAGACAAAGATACATTTTAGGGTGAAAGACCAATGACATAAACAATGTGAAAGGAAATGTAACAGAAGTAAAAATGGTAGCAAAGGAGAAAGACCAATGCTGGAACGGAGAAGGTAAATTCAGAGAGGAGTGAAAATTTGAGGTGGATCTTGAAGAACATTTAGGAGTTCTCCCTGGTAGAGCAAGGGGAAAAGGACTTCTAGGTAGGTAGGTAGGTAGGTAGGTACAAAAGCACAAAGGTATGAAGTAGAACAGTAAGGGCTATGATTTAGTGAATGCCTTTTACGTTGCAGACACTAAGCTGAGCTTTATCTCTTAGCTTCAATAACAATCTTGTTAATAATTATTATTCCCATCCCACACATAAGAAACATGAAGTTTCTTGCTCAAAACTGGCAGAGCCTAGATTCAAACCAACTTTTATTTATCCCACAACACAGAGCTCCTCAATGGTAAAGATGGTATTTTACTTATTACTGTATTCTCTCTCCATGTCTATGATAGTAGCTGAAATATTGAAAATCTTAAATGACATTTGTGTGGAAAGAAGGAAGGAAGAAGAAAGGGAGTGAAGAATACTAACATAACTCAACAAAATGGGTTTGGAGGGAATATACCTTAACATAGCAAAGGCCATATATGACAAACCCACAGCTAACATTGTACTCAATGGTGAAAAACTAAAAGCTTTCCCTCTAGATCAAGAATAAGACAAGGATGTCTGTTCTCACCACTTTTATTCAACAAAGTATTGAAAGTCCTAGCTGCAGCAATCAGATTAGAAAAAGAAATAAAAGGTACCCAAACTGGTCCAAGTTGGTAAGAAAGAAGTATAGCTGTCACTATTATCAGACGATGTAACAGAATATACAGAAAACCCTAAAGATTCCACCTAAAAACTATCAGAACCAATTAGTGAATTCAGTAAGGTTGCAGGATACAAAATTAATATACAGAAATCTATTGCACTAATTTATCTATTTTATACACTAATAAAAAGTAACAGAAAGAGAAATTAGGAAAATGGTCCCATTTACAATTATACCAGAAAGAAAAAAATCTAATCATCAATTTAACCAAGGAGGTGAAAAACCTGTATCTGAAAACAGTAAGACACTGGCGACAGAAACTGAAGATGAAATAAACCAATGGAAAGATAAACCATGCCCGTGGATTGAAAAAAATTTAATATTGTTAAAATGTCCACTGTACCCAAAGCAATCCACAGATTCAATGCAATCCCTATCAGACTACCAAAAGCATTTTTTTCTGTTGGTATTCTGTATTTGTTCTGAACAAAAAATAGAACAAATAATCCTAAAACTGGTATGAAACCACAAAAGGCCTTGAAGAGGAAAAGCAATCTGCAAAAGAAGAACAGAGCTGGAGGTATCATAATCCCAGATTTCAAGATATACTACAAAGTTGAAGTAATCAAGAATATGGTATTGGCACAAAAAGAGACACATAGATCAATGGAACAGGACAGACAGCCCAGAAATAAACCCATGCTTATATGGTTAGTTAATCTACAACAAAAAAAGGCAAGAATATACAATGGAGAAAAGACAGTGTCTTCAAAAAATGGTGCTGGGAAAACTGGACAGCTACATGTAAAAGAATAAAAGTGAACCACTTTCTTGTACCACATAAAAATTAATAAATGGAAATGGAAAAAAATGGAATAAAAACCTAAATGTGAGACCTAAAACCATAAAACTCCTAGAAGTAAATATAGGCAGTCACCTCTTAGATGTTGGCCTTGGCCACCTATTTATGGATACATCTTCTCAGGCAAGGGAAACAAAAACGTAAACTACTAGACTGCAGCAAAATAAAAACCTTTTGCACAGCAAAGGACACTATCAAAACAAAAAGGCAACCAGTGAATGCAAAAGATTATCTGCAAGTGAGATGTCCATTAAGGAGTTAATATCTAAAATATACAAGAACTTATGTAGCTCAACACACACACACACAAAAATCTGATTTAAAAAATAGGAATAGGATCTGAACAGACATTTCTCCAAAGAAGACATACAGATGGCCAACAGACACATAGAAAGATGCTCAACATCACTAAACAGAAATGCAAATCAAACTATAATGAGATTATCACCTCACTCCAGTCAGAATGACTAGTATCAAAAAAGATAAGAGCTAACAGCAAACAGGAATGTAAATTGGTGCAACCACTGTAGAAAACAGTACGGGAATTTACCCCCAAATTAAAACAGAAATACTATATGATCCAGGAATTCCACCATTTACCCAAAGAAAATGAAAACGCTAATTCAAAGACATAGTCACCCCCATGTTTACTGCAATGCTATTAACAGCCAAGTTATGGAAGCAACCTGTGTTCACTGACAGATGAATGGATAACAAAGATGTGGTATACAGTGGAATATTAGTTATAAAAAAGAATGAGATCTTGCCACTTGTGTCCACATGGGCCTTAGAGTTATTAACCTCAAGGAAGGAAGTCAGAGAGAGAAAAATAAATCCCATATTTCATTTGTATGTGGAACCCTAAAAAACCAAATGAATAAACAGACATAAAACAGTATTAATATAGAGAACAAACTGGTGGCTGACAGAGCAGAGGGAATTGAGGGGGTGGGTGAAAAAGGTGAAGAGAATTAAGAAGTACAGATTTCTAGTTATAAGATAAGTCATAGGGATGAAAAGTACAGCATAGGTAATACAGTCAATAATACTGTAATAACATCGCACAGTGACAGATGGTAACTACATTTATCATGGTGAGCACAGTGTCAAAATTGTCAATTCACTGTTATATACCTGAAATTAATGTAACATTGTATGTCAACTATACTTAAATTTAAAAAAATACCAACATTAGTAAACTACAATTTACTATGTACCAGCACTTTATTATATCATTTAACCTTCACAGTAAGTCTGTGAGGGGGTACTATTTTCAGAACTTAGCAGAATTCCTAGTATATTACAGGAGCTCAATAAATATTTGTTGAGTGAGTAAATTCTTATTTTACAGATGAGGTAATTGAGGATTCAGAGGAAGATTTTGGAGCTAAGGGGTGGAGATCAGACAAGTAGCTACTGTTATACAATGCTGCCTTTGGGCTGCATTTCTAAGAATAGAAATGCATGTATGAAGTCTTTTTTCTTTACATGATGAACTTTTTCAAAAGCTTTCACATCTTTTCACTCAAAGTGCTTTAACTTCTGAACTTCTGATGTCAGACAAGAATACAGAATCTACTATTTCATTTCTTATTCTTAATTTCTTCCTCAAGTTCTGATTTCATATTATCTCATTAATTTTTGGGATAAACAACAAAGTGACAAAGATGATAAAAATTATCACAAGGAAGCAAAAACACATTTTCCTATCACTTTCAAGAACCCAAACTGCCTTACCAAGACTCGAAGAGATGATGACCTCACATGCCTGTTGATTTCATCCACCCACTGATGACAGATGGAACTGGGCGAGATGATCAAAGTTGCTCTTGTTGATACTGGCTCCATCGCAACAAGGCAGTGGGGGCAGTAAAAAGGTTTAATCTTCAAATTCTTCTCTTCATAATTCACACATTTTGCATGTTGCCACAGGTGGCATTTCAGGCACTGAACACGAGGTTTACGGTCTACCTGGTCAAGTTCACCACATATGCACTCAAAGCGATAATCAGAGGAATTACAGGGACTCATCACAGTAGACTGTGGCATATCACCATCAGCAGGTGATTCAGCTTGGTCTCCTGCTGCATGTTCTTGCTTTCCTTCAAAGATACATGTACTTTTAGATGTGGTAACATCAGTAATTGCAGAGTCACTGGTAGCTGGACACTGATCTTGTGAACTGAGACTGATGTTAGGCTGACCTTTTCCCTTTTTTGTGGATGGAACAGGCTTTTTCCTGAATTTACTACGATTTTTCCGAGCCTTATAGTAATAATAGTAAGGATCATCGTCATCATCAGATGTGTTTGATGGTAAGTATTCAGAATCTGTGTCTTTGTTCCCTGATTTTCTGGATTCTTTCTGAATTTTCCTTGGACTCCCTACTGCCTATGAAAAATATTATTTAATTAATTTATTTCAACATAATTACATTTCTGAAATTAAATTCCCAACCTTACTTATGAGTTTTCCATAAAAATCCAACAGTCACTCTTTGCAACCATTTTCCCAAGGGAGAATCATTCTTGATTGGTGGCTTTCAATCTGCCCCCTGTAGTCTGCAGGTCTAAAAAGGAAGGCTCTACTACTGTGTAAGTAAAATTTGAAGAGAACAAGAATTAGAAAGATAGGGAGCTACTAATATTTTGAAATTAACCTCTTATAATTTATAGTCTGCCTAAATCAACAAAAGACTAATAGTTTATAATACATAAATACACAAACTAGGGCCATTATAAACATATGAAATACTAAAATATAGCATTTAAAGAAAGTGAAAGTTAATCAGTTACTGCAATTAGCAAATAAATTCCTTCTTTGTCCTTTCTACCTGTGTCCCCTTCTGAAATTATTTACTGAATGCCAATTTTGTGCCAGGCACAGTGTTAGATGCTGGGGACAGAAATGTGAGGAGTATTTAGCTCCGGGTCTCCAAGGGGGTCTGTTGGAAATGGAAGAACAATAGAAAGTGAAACAACGGTACAGGAATGTGTCAGAGGGGTATATAACAGAGGAGCTGTGATAGGGTGGTAGGTGCCAGCAACAGCTTCCTAGAAGTGATGTCAGAGCTGAGGTCGAACAGAGGAGTTGGGACACTTAAAATAAAATGAATGACATTAATTGAAGATTTCCCTTTTTTAGCAACAGAAGGATTACTAGATGCACAGATGTTCACTGCAGCCTTCTACCCAGGCTGGGGAAAACGTTGGGAGACTCCCTACTCCAGAAAATGAACTTTATAATCTGCCATTTCTTTCACAGTAGATAAGCTGATAGCCCCACACTTTGACCTGTCATTAGTTTTTACCCAATTTATTTATTTATCTACTTTTTAAAAAGATTTTATTTATTTGAGAGAGAGCGAGAGAGACCACAGAGGGAAAGGGAGTAGGAGAAGCAGACTCCCTGCTAAGCAAGGAGTCTAATGCAGGGCTCGACCCTGGGACCCTGAGATTATGACCCGAGCCAAAGGCAGACGCTTAACCAACTGAGCCACCCGGGCACCCCTATTTATTTTTTAAAGTTAGTCAGTTTATTTATTTATGGTAATCTCTATACCCAATGTGGGGCTTGCACTTATGACCCCGAGATCAAGAGCAGCATACTGTTCACAGAGCCAGTCAAGTGCCTCCTTTATCTGATTTATGTATGCATAGCTATGTAACTAATTTTTTTAAAAAGCGAATTTGAAATTAATAGCCCCCAAAATAGCAGTTTTATAACAAAATATTAAAATTTCATTATGATGATGATATGGGAAAAATGAGAATTTATATAAGAAACTGAAAATGTATATGAAGAGCTAAGCAAATGTAAGATATCTAATACTATAGAACAATGCCTAGGTGGCTCAGTCGGTTGATTAAGCATCTGTCTTCAGCTCACATCTTGATCCCAGGGTTCTGGGACTGAGCTCCGTGTCAGGCTCCTTGCTCAGTGGGGAGCCTACTTTTCCCTCTGCCTGCTGGTCCCTCTGCTTGTACACTCTCTCTCTCTGACAAATAAGTAAAATCTTAAAAAAAACCAAAACGAAACTACAGAACAGATTTTTTTTTGAACTGCTGACAACAGCATAATGAAGATAGAGTTGTTTTACTTATTTATTTCTTCCTTTTTAAAAAATATATTTTTTAGAGTTATTTAAACTTTATATATGCTTAACCTACTAATACAATTCACTCCGTAAATACTTATTGAGTATATTGTCTATGTGCCAAGCATTCTTCTCTGGGTTTAGTAAACAAAATAATGTTTCTACTCTGATGACATGTATATTCAGGAAGTAAAAAAGTTAAGTCACAGCCATATGTGATTTTCTTGGTTTGTTTTTTTACCCTCAGTCTCTAAGAGCCTCAAGTATCAAGTGGGATCTGTCAATGCCTTCCATAAGGCAACACATATAGCAACTAAACAAATATTCTGTTACCTGTTTTTTTGTTTTATCACATATATCCTCTTCCTTATAATTCTTCCCCAATGTAAAAGTTCCAGAAAAACCATGGCCTTTGATCTGTTTCACAAGACCTTCAAAAATTAAACATTTCAGCATCCGTTTCAGAAGACTCCTGTTCCGCTGAACATCATATCTATATATAGAACTGACATACTTATAGATGGAAAGGATGGAAACTCCTTTCTTTCCATTCATTTCTTTCACAGCTGTCAGGATCATCACACGTGTAGCTACATGCAAAAGGATATGCTAACTCAGTCAAAATAATTAAAATTTTAAAAAATAGAATGCAATTAATCTTAATATGCATTTAGAACTAAGTTAAAAAATAAAACAGATTTACTGAAGATATGTTGTCTGCATACCACCATTTTGAAGAATATGTAAAAAAAATTTATCTCATTAACAAATTACTGTAATGGAAATAATTTAAGGAAAAATTACTCATTATTTTGTTAATCTGACAAAGCAACTATCATTTAAAATTGTATTTTAAAAAACCTCTCACAATTATCTATGTATATGCTACCACTAGTAAGGGAAACACTCATCTGCTAGCAGAATTTGAAGTAGCTATGCCTGAGAATAAACAAAGCCTGGTTTAAACTGTAAGATAAAGAAATTCAAATATAAAAACTGAACAAGAAATATCTACACTAAAAAAGAATGAAGCAATCAAGTGAAAGACTAAATCTTTACTTTTGTTAAGATAACATGACCTGTAACTGACTCCATTTATACAAAGCATGAATGACTATGTAAACAATTATAACAATTATAATAATCATAACAATTACAAGACAGCTCCATATAAGGAATGCAAGAACTATAACAAAGATGACTGTAAAAACATATTTTTTTTAAGAGATTTCATACTTACGTGGGCACTGAACTTTTTCTTTTGGTTCAAATTCCATATTCTGGGTTTCTCTGTTTTTTACTTTTCCTCCAGAATAATGTGATGGAATGAAATAATTCACCACTTTTCCCTGATATAAATAACATTCAGTAGTCACACAGTGTTTTGCTTTCAGTAACTGGAGTTGCTTATTAAAATTAACCCTCCTTCTATTTAGGAGATGCAATAGAATTGTAAAAAATGATGGAAAGAAAGAGCTAAAATGCTATTCATACATACAAACTTTTTTTATCTCAGAAGCTTACTGCTAGCCATCACTTTTTAAAATTGTACATATTATCTTAAATTACCTAAATGTTTAATTACCTTAAATTACCTAAATTCACTTTTCAAGGATTGTTTAAATATGGAATTAATATAGAAGTTATCGACAGTTAACTGTTATATATTCCAGTTACATATTCCAAATCTTTTTTTTCTTTTCACAATGAAATAGGTATTTTCTATTCTGTACTCAAATCTACAAAGTTAACTCTGCAAACCTGACCCGATCAAAAGATCACATTATCACTAAAGTTGTGAGCACAGTGGGCCCTACAGGTAATCAATTATACCCTTAACTAGTGTGTTGATTTTAGATTTGGTTATTGGAAATTATGAGCTATGAGCGGCATTTGCCTTAGTGGAGTTGTTCCCCCCCCCCCCATAAACTCTAAAATTTGTGTTTTTAAACATAATTACACATTTTGGAATAAGAACTTGGAGTTTGATTCATTTAACAATCTAATTACTAATTATTAGATTCTATGATTTATAGATCTGTGATTTGTCCAATTAAAAAAAAAATCACTCAAAAATATTTAATGGTAATGTGGAGGCTTGCAGTACTGAAGTAACAGTACTTCCCCTAAACACTTCCCTGCCAACTAGAAGGAAGCTTGGGGATTGACAGCACAACCCCTTCCTACCTGTCCAACATCACTTACAGAAACCCTGCCAGGTCACAAACATCCTATTATCTGTGCCCACTTGAAGTTAACTGATAACTTATAAAAATCATTAGCCTATGAGTAAACGGAGTGTTGGCTTAAGTGCCAAGCAAATGTTGGCCATATGATGCTTTTTGAGAACATATGTCCCCTGCTTTCTCAGCCCTATGGTATTCCTCCTACCTCGGGAAGAGTGAGAGCATCTTGTTTGACATCCTGTCGAGTATGTGTCAGAATCAGAGCCAAAACCTCCACTGTCTTTCCAAGACCCATCTCATCTGCTAAGATGCCACCAAGCAACTGTGGCCCAGCATTTGGGTAATCACGGATGATGCTAAAGGAAAAAACAAGAAAAACATATCACAGGAATGCAAGTAAAAATTATACTATTCCTAAAAAAACTGGAAGAAATCCATAAAAGCCCAAGTTTTTTTAAAACTACATTTTAGGGTGAAACAATTTGAAACCCTAGGTCCTGAATAAAGAACTGTGATAAAAACTGCCAGAACTGATAACTAAGTGTGCAGAGTGGTATTGGTAAATGCACATCATGTTTTTCTCTTCTATAAATAACAGGAAGCATATCTGCCTTCTTTTGTGTCTGTGAATAAAAAAGTTAGGAGGACAATAACTACCAATTCACCCAATATATTATTATATTTAGTGACTCCTAAGACTTTTATAATAGAAATTAATGTATTTAACGAAAATATAAAAATTGGTCCATAACATTAAGATTATAATCTCTTTATATGTCAATAACTAAGCATCTTAAGTCTATTATATTGTATTCATTTACTGAAAAATGACAGGCATTATTAATTTCTTGTTTGTCCTACCTATAAAAATGGTAAAAATATGAAGAATAACAAAACTTTAACTTAGTATTTCTTCTTCAGGTTATTGTCAAAGGTTCAAGTTACTGGTAGACATATGCTACCAATCTCATACAGCTTTTCATAGTATTTATTTCTAATACCAAGCTCATGAAGTTTGTCTTACCAGCCTGTATATGGATTGTAGTAGAGTTTCAAACCCTCAGATGTAACAATCTCACGCCATAAGAAGTGCAGGGCATTTTCTAAAGAAAAATATAACCATAAGAGTAAGTTACTGTTTGTCTTCCCTTCTGCAGACAATCACATTAAAATACAAATAAGTTAGCAGTCAGGATACCTGGGAAGCCACATACACATGGGAAAAGGTTAGGATCTCACTCTTTTCTGAAGATATTATTCTTATGTTTATTCTCTTCTTTGCATGGGACACCAATATTTTCTACATAAACAAGTGTTAAGATAGAAAAACAAAGTACAGCAAATCACAGAGGTTTAATAGGAAAAGAAAACTAGTACGTGTAACCAGCTCCTACCTAATAAAGGAGAGTAGCTTATCCTTTATAAATCCTTCAGGAAGTTGCCTAAAGTTTTTAAATAACTCAACAGACATAAGCTAGTGGGCTAATACATTAACCTAAATCAAACCCAACCTTTTACATGGGTCTGAGAGTAGGAGGAAAGGCTTATTGCTTAAGTGAGGAAAAAGTATCCTAAAACACTGAAGTACTGTGTGTATTTCAATCAAAATCTTTCACTATCCTTTCCCTTAAAAATTTAAGTTGTTTAAACCAACTGACAAATTAGAAAGTACATCTCTACCCACCAGTGAAAAGGCAAGTAATTTTTTGTTGTCTTCTTTATGGACTGATAGATGAAATAGGAATACAGATGTACAGGGTTTATAAAATGAAAACATTAAAAGATAAAAACTTCAATTTATGGGAGCCACAGGGAATATAAATATTAAATAATACATGGGATTTAATCAAGAAAATCTGTTCTGTGGAGAAAAAAGAATGGATTACTGGTACATGCAGCATGGTTAAATCTCAAAAATATTATGTTGAAAGAGGCCAACTTCTCTTTTGCCTCAAGTGTCCATACTTTGCCATTCTATTTATCATTTCAAAAAGAGGCAAACCTAATTTATGGTGGCAGCAGTTGCCTCCTAAGGGGCTGAAGTAGAACTGACTGGGCCATGAGGGAACTTTCTGGGGTGATGGAAATATTTCATGTCAGCATTGCACAAAAGATATAAAAGAAATAAGTAAAATCAATTTTAACAATTTTATTTAGCATAATATAACCAATACCTTATCATTTCAATAGGTAATCAATATAAAAATTATTAATGAGATATTTGGCATCCTTTTTTTGTCTTATCTGAAATCTGATATATATTTTAAACTTACAACACATAATTTGGAAGCCACTTCAAGTTTCAAGAGACATGGTTGGCTAGTGACTTCTGAGAAAATCTGGTTCTATGTCTTAATTGAGTCACTGGTGACACAGATACACACGCTTGTGCAAATTTATCAAACTGTGCCCTAAAGATCTGTGCATTTTATTGTAAGTTATAATTTGATAAAATTACTTAAAGAAACATTATTGCACTTTGGAGGAAAAAATAGTCCAGCCTGTGAGAGACTACATAGCTAACAATTTCTTCAAAGGATAAACTGTAAGAGAAAATACAGAATGTGAGGAGACAAAAATCTATGGATTACAGAAATTTAAGAGACAACAACTAATTCCAACGCATGAATGCTACTGGTTTCAGATTTGACTCAATTGTTAGAAAGAGAAATAAAGAAATAAAAAGGGGAGGAAAAAGAAGAGAGGGGGGGAGAGATTTGGCAATTTAAAGGAATTACTGGGTTTAAAAAGCAATTATAAGATTTATCTGTTGAAAGGAACCCTTTCCATTATTATACACACACACACACACACACACACACACACACACACACTTTGTATGTTTAAAGGAATCCTTTCTTTAATAAACTGAAATATTATTAGATTAAATGATATGCTATGTAAAATTATTACTTCAAAATAATTTATAATAAGGGATGAGGAGGAGTGGGAAGAAATAATGTTGGCTATAAATAGATATTTAAAAATAAAAAAATTTTTTACAAAGAATTTTGTTGGATAAACAAGTACAAACTGGAACCTACAGGAGAAATAAGAGCTATCCATCATTAAAATAAATCTATACAGACTGAAATAGTTAACAATTTACTTCGAGAATCACAAAAATCTCACCTCGTGCCTATCTCTTTAAAGATAATGATAAAGAAGTGGCATAAGTGATGCCCATAAATTTACTTTTATGAAAACTCTTAATAGATAACATTCTATTTTACTATTTGTTTTATGGAGCAAAGAAAATAAACGCAAAGCTAGGAGAATCAATCACACATTAGAATCCCACTTTTGTAAATTTGCTTTCTGTTGCTAAGATTCATCATCATTGTGAAGCCTCTAGCAGATGATTAGTAAGATTCCCATCTGGGGGAGACGAACCATGAGAGACTGTGGACTCTGAGGAACTGAGGGTTTTGGAGGGGACGGAAGTGGGAGGTTGGGTGAGCCTGGTTGTGGGTACTGTGGAGGGCACGTATTGCATGGAGCACTGGGTGTGGTGCATAAACAATGAATTCTGGAACACTGAAAAGAAATTAAAAAAATAGATAAAAATTAAGAACAAAACAAAACGAAAAAAGATTCACATCTGATCAGGTTCCAAAAGCAATTCTTAGTTGGAAAGGCATGTAAAAAATGAATTTTTAAAAAATTCCAATCAGGGGGACCTGGGTGGCTCAGTGGGTTAAAGCCTCTGCCTTCGGCTCAGGTCATGATCCCAAGGTCCTGGGATCGAGTCCCGCATCGGGCTCTCTGCTCAGCAGGGAGCCGGCTTCCTCCTCTCTCTCTGCCTGCCTCTCTGCCTACTTGTGATCTCTGTCAAATAAATAAATAAAATCTTAAAAAAAAAAAATTCCAATCAAGGCAGCCCTTATTTGGGCAGGAAAAATTAGTTCAAACACGTATAAATGAGGAAACCCACCAATGAATTTCTCTAGATTCAATTTTAAAGAATTTCATAGACTATCATTTTGTTCACAGTAAAACCTATTCTACTCTAACTTTTCAGTATGATTTGTTTAACAATGTCCCCATCCTAATTATCTCTTATATAATCCCTCTGATCAATCTGCCCTTCTTTAAGCATCTTATACTTGCCACTAGTAGGAGGGCTTCTGAAACGCTCTTGTCGTAGCATCCAATTGACAGCCTCTCTCTGGTATGGTCTCAACACAGGAATCAATGCAGGATGCTGGACATCCACTTGGATGGACTGTGCTTCTTGCTGATGTGTTCGCTTCACAAACTGATAGAGCTCATCAATGTCCTGTCCTTCTGGCTCACTCTCTGAATCTTCCTCCTCCTCTTCCAACACATCTGTACATCCAACAACAAATGTACTCAAAACAACCTAATCCACCTTTTATAACTATAAGCAATTCTTATTCTAAAAACGTGCTGTGCACTTTTCCATCTCTGGGGCCTTGCTCAGTGTGTTTTGGGACTGGAAGAACCCTATCCTTAATTCTTCGCTGATCAAAAAATCTACCTTTCAAGATAGTTCAGCTTTTTCCATGGCATTTTCTTCTGTTTTCCCTGGTTAGAATTAATGTTCTCCTCTGTGTTTGTGCAATACTCTTCCACTTTGGATACAGTGATACGCTGCAATCTGTCTGGCAGAGCAATCATTTATGTGTATTCTTCCCTTGTGCACTGAAATGTTATGCAAAAGCTGTCTTTTGTTTTTATAGTTCCTCAGAGCACCTAGCACATGCTTTGCCCATTGCAGATATTTAAAAAACATAAACATTTGAATATAAAGATCTTTTGCAGTTTATAAAGGATAATTTACTTCACTTTTACATCTTAACATAAAAAAATTCATATGCAGACAAAATTTTTCTATGTCTAGTAAGACCAGGGTTCCCATTTTATTTCTTACGCTAAAAAAGGACAGGCATTTGGTAGTAGCAGGAACCCACTAGGAGATAAGTGTTTAAGCCATTAGTACAAATTTGTAAAAAATATGATACATTTGTTTGGCACAAGTGCCCTGTGGAAAAGACTGGTGCCTAATATAACATGAAAAACAATTTCAAAATCTTGAATGAATGTACAAACCCACTTTAGCTTATGATTTATTTCTCAAATCAGTTAGTTCTCAAAAATTTAGCTCCCACTTTTACGGAACATACCTCACATGCCATAGGATGAAGACTGTATCATAAAATACGTAATTTACTTTTTTCAATAAAAAAATGTGCCATGTGAGATTTTAAAAATTTTACAATTAATGTCTAGTTACATGTGTGGTTATTTCAGACTTTTACTATATTTGTGTAATCTAGTACTGATAACTAAATTGAAGTTCTCCTCTGAAATCCTGACACTTTCTTCTGACACGCCCAACTTATATTATTTTTAAAAGACAGAATAATTCTTGGCAACATTTTAAAAACTCTAGATGTATTTAAAAGTATCCCTTCCAATTCTGAAACTAGAGATTTTCCTCCTTTTAAGTCTTCAACATGCAAAATGATTTAATTTTATTAGTATTTTTTTAATTAAGTAGGCCAACATGAGGCTTACACTCACGACCTTGATATCAAGAGTCACATGCTTTACCGACTGAGGTAGCTGGGCACCCCCACTTTTCTTAGTATTATGAAGCTTTGCGAAGAAGGCACTGAAGAAACAATTCAACAGTCAAGCTTAGAAACCGACCTCCCAAATATTCCAGTATGAAATGTTCTGTAATTTGCACCTGAAATAATGCTGACCCACCATGAGCAGGGCTTGGAGAATAGGAGTTGTTTTTCCAGTAGTGTTGATGGGCTGCACCAAGCCATCCACACTCTCCCCTTGGGCACCAATGGCAGACAGCTCTGAAGTTGCAGTCCTGACCAAGGATGCAACATCTTGCCAAGAAACAGGAGGAAAGTTAACTGGTCTTTAAGGAAAGCAGGCTCTTGAGATTATTTGTCAGACTGCAAAGGAGAGGTGGAATAAGGGCAGCCAAGAATCTCTGGCCATGACAAAATAAAAGCAAAAGAATAATGCAAAAATTCCAATCAGCTCCGATCCCTTTAGATTCTACTGACTGCAAACACTTCTTGAGTACTTACTATAAGCTAAGCACAGTATTTAGCAAAGAAAGACACAAATTAGTGGGGGCATTTCGGATACATATAATTTTGTCATATCATGATTTTATAGAGATTGTTTAATTTTATTACGGTTTTATTGTTTTTCTGCCTGTTATATATACGATTTGGGAAAAACCCACAACTCATAAAAGTAACAGCCATTTTTAATTTACCTGGAATAACGAAACTGTGTAACTTTTCCATCACTCTTTTCATGAGTTGATTGAACTTCTTCATTCTTGAATTTGCATCACTCAAAAAGTCTAGTTTTGCTAGGCCACCTTCCAAAAGATAAATTCCAACCTACAAAGAATTAATCAACATAAATATAGTTTTAATTGTACTAACATTCTTTATGAGGACATGAAAAAAACCTTTTCTAACCATTACTGTTTTTAAATGTATTCATAGTATTTGGCCCATAAACATTAGATACATACCTACCAAATCTCCCTCACAAACTTTTACTTTCAACAACAAATTCATTTTTACTTTCAATACAGTGCCTACTAAGTGAGATGCACCATTCAAGTTGCTAGAAAAAAATACTTTCTAAACTAGAACTGAACCTGGAGAATGTGATGAGAATACTAATTCTACCTACCAAGTCAATGATTTCCAGACTTGATGAGTATCAGAATAATCAGTGAAGCTGGTAAAAATGCAGATTTCCCCCAGAAGATTCTGACACATGTCGATTTTTTTTTTTAAATTAACATATAATGTACTATTTGTTTCAGGGGTACAGGTCTGTCAATCATCAGTCTTACACAATTCACAGCACTAACCATAGCATATACCCTCCCCAGTGTCCATCACCCAGCCACACTCTCTCTCCCAACGCCCCCCCTCCCCACCCGCTCCAGCAACCCTCAGTTTGTTTCCTGAGATTAAGAGTCTCTTATGGTTTGTCTCCCTCACAATCCCATCTTGCTTCATTTTTTCCTCCCTTCCGCCTACAACCCCCTGCCTTGCCTCTCAAATTCCTCATATCAGAGAGATCATATGATAATTGTCTTTCTCTGATTGACTTATTTCACTTAGCATAATACCCTCCAGTTCTATCCACGTCATTGCAAATGGCAAGATTCTGGGGTTTTTTGATGGCTGCATAGTATTCCATTGTAGATATATACCACATCTTCTTTATCCATTCATCTGTTGACAGACATCTAGACTCTTTCCATCGTTTGACTATTGTGGACATTGCTGCTATGACCATCCGGGTGCACATGCTCCTTCGGATCACTACATTTGTATTTTTAGGGTAAATACCCAGTAGTGTGATTGCTGGGTTGTAGGGTAACTCTATTTTCAACCTTTTAAGGAACCTCCATGCTGTTTTCCAGAGTGGCTGCACCAATTTGCATTCCCACCAACAGTGTAGGAGGGTTCCCCTTTATCTGCATCCCATCAACATCTGTTGTTTCCTGAGTGGTTAATTTTAGCCATTCTGACTGGTGTGAGATGGTATCTCACTGTAGTTTTGATTTGTATTTCTTAAGCACAGTCAGGCTTGGGAATCCCTATTACTAGATCAAACACTAAAATGTACATGAAAACAGATCTTGATTAATGTACTATATCTTGATTCTGGTAAAACAATGCAGTACGAAGTTCTGCTGTCAAAAGATTTGACGTTGAATACTGGCATTGGTATTTAAGAGCTAAAAACCAGGCAAAGTAATTGATTTATTTTGACCCAAATGCTGTTATTTGCAAACTGGAGAGAAGCCTATATGAGATAGCCTATATAATACAATTTTAAAACTTCCTAATGACAGACACTCAACAAATGCATTTTCTTTCATTTCCCTATGTTTCCTGGACCTGATTCTGTAATCACAGAGAGGCTCATATTCTTTTACTAAAGAACAAGAATCCAACTCAGCATTATATAGGAATGAGTAACGAAGAATTTATTTCATTATTATTTGTACTCTGCCTTGCGTCCACCTACAGTTAGCTTACCATAACATCACTAAATGTTTAAATATTTATAAAAATTGGTATAAGAAAACAAAATAGATTGACTTGATCTATGGAGAAGGTGGACAGAACAGATACACAAGCCATGAATTCTTATGTACTTGCTATCACTGAGCCATCATTTTGGCATGCATGATCAACAAGGAGAGGGAATAAGTGGTTGCATAGTTTCATCCTCCAGGGAAGAATCAGTTACAATCTAATGCTTCTAAATTTTCTCCTTTCCTTTTGGCAGTACTGAAAGTATACTAATAGAATAGCTTTTTAATGTGAGAAAGACACACAAGACAGTTTTCAATTGAATAAAAGTGAATTTAACATTTTAGAATTTCTTTTCAAGTTTTGGCATAAAGGCATATTAACCTGCTTCACAGTTTATAAAGGACAGCTACTTACAGTAGCTCACATGATTCTCAACATGACTGTATGAGGTAAAATGAATGATTATTTACATTTTACACAGAAAGATGATGAAATTAGAGCATTTAAGTGATTCACATAAAGTTACTTAGTAAATAGCTGAGCCTGAAATGAATTATAAATTTACTCTTTTATTTGTTAAAAATCTGTTCAGTATCAGGGCTATACTAGGCACTAAAGATAAATGACTTCATAGTTTGCTGAAGGAGAAAAATCTAAAATGTAAGTACACTACAAGTGGCCAAGGCAAAAGTAAATGTGTATAGAGTATTATGGGGGTGTAAGTACACTACAAGTGGCCAAGGCAAAAGTAATGTGTATTTACAAGTATTATGGGGGAAGGGCATGAACACTATCCATGAATTTTAAGAAAATATCTCCCTAGAGAAGTAAACTCTGAGCTGAATATTAGAGAATGCCCAGAAGTTATTAGGGAAAAGGAAGGGAACAATCCAGGCAGAGAACTGTGAAAACAAAAGCAAAGATGCAGAAATATGGCCAGAAAATATGCAGGAAATAAATCAATTTGGAATTTCTGGGACAAAATAAAAAGCAGAGTGATAAAAGATGAGGCTGGAAAAGTAGACAAGGGGCTATGAAAGAAGGGTTATTCGATTCTGCAGTGAAGAATAGAATTCCATTTCATTCACATTATGCCAATTCAGAGACAAAGTAGATGGGAGTTCAAAAGACAAGCAAGGGCAATGGTTAAAGGACTGCTACAAGAAGACGAAGAGATGATAACACATTGAGAGTAGAGCTGGAAGGGATGAATACGGGATATCTTGAAAAAGGACAGCCTAGAAATGATCACCTACAGCATACATTTCTTACAGTTATTGAAAGCCCAAAATAAAGTACACTCTGAAACTTAATAATGATAGGCTTATTTCTGGCTTTTTAGACCTTCCTTCTGAGTTAACTTCAAAATGGGACTGCCAAACGCAGAAGAACCTTAAAAGATACCACAGGTTTTGAGTACCTTGATCATGTGATTTCCTTCTGGTTTTTGGTAAAGTTTTATTCTTCTCTTCTTTTGTAGCCACCCCAAATCTTCTAACATTTCACCACTGAAGGATGATTCCACTCTAATACCCTTGTCACAAATACTAATTGGCTCACTGAGTCCTTTTTCTTGTTTCTCTACATCTTCACATTCTGAATTAACATAGATCAGGAAATGATTGCTTGACTCTGAACTCATCAGTGTAAAACTCCTTTCAGAAAAATGTTCAATTAAACTCTGTTCAGGAAGAAGCTGAAGAGTTAATTCTCCCAGAAATGCCTTCCAAGAATTGTCGAAGTGATAGGGAGAAATCACGATATTCAGCTTTGCAGAGAGAGGAGAAAAAATTCCACGAGTTTCTTCTTTATCCATCGATTTTGAGATGCTCACTGCCTCGGAACACCTCTTCTTATCTTGGTGAGCCACTTCTTCCTTTAGACTATCATCTAGGATGATACAGTGAGCAGAAGAGAAATCTGAACCCGATGAGGGGTGCTCATCATCAGTTAGGGTGAGAGGTTCATTCCTTCTGTCTTCATGCATATTCCAATGAAGCTGCTGTTGCTTTTCCTCATCAACTCTCACTGGAGGAGCACGTTTCCGCCGGCTACTCATTTTCAAGTAATTCTTGGTTGGTAAATATGAACTCTAGAAGACAAATGCAACAAGTAAGCATTCCAAGAGAAGATTTAACTATCAAAGTGTGCCCTGATGAACAACTCACCATAGACTAATGGCCCCCACACATAACATTGAAATCTTAGAGAGATATGTAAAGCAATGGTTAATTTTTTTTAAATAAGTCAAATACAGCTAAGGAACACGCTGACCATAATCTCATGTATCACAGAAATTCTAATGGTCTTACTGGTCCTTTAATGGATTAATTTAATAAAGACAATGTGTTATATAAAATAAAGCACATTCTAAAAATACATATAATAAGCAGCATGACAGTAAGGTAAATCTCCCAAATAGCCTGGAAATGTGTATTTGAAGAATTTAGTAACATTTAAACTCATATCATCACAACAAAAGTTCAATTTGGTTTTATAATCCCAAAGGGTTAACAAAACTTCACTTGACCCTTAACATAGTTAAAAAATTCCTAAAAATATATTTTCTCTTTCAAAAGAAGAAGCTGAAAATACAGAACATATTTCTTTTTTGTGGGTTAGCAGAAACAAGAATAGCTGGGCAAGAAATAAGGTGGTGATGGCAACCAGGGGAAATGGAGCAGAGACAATAAAAGAAAAAAGAAAAGAAAAAATGTAGGAAAAAAGAAGATAGTTTTGTCATCTGAGAAGAGGAAACTGGTCTGACAGCAACTTGTTAGGCTCACTGACTAGGAAGCCCCAGTCAGAGGCTTGCTCTCATGCCCTGAGCCAAAGCCAAGAGTTGAATGTTTTAACTGACTGATCCACCCAGGCACCTGGTCAATTAAATTTTGAAAGAAATTCAAAGGCAGTCAATAGGCAAAAATATCCTTTTCAATAAACAGAGAGCTATATGCAAAAAAACAAACCTGGAGCTTTACCTCACACCACATAAAAAAATTAACTTGAAATAGATCATAAACTGAAATACAAAAGCTAAAACTATAAAACTTCTAGAAGAAAATGGGATAAAATATAAGTGACATTAAATTAGGCAAAACAAATTAAAATAGGGCACAAAAAGCAGAGAATATAAAAAATTGATTGAGTTTCAACAAAATTACATATTTTGGCACTTCAAAAGGAGAGGGGAAGCCAGATGGGATGCAATATTAGTAAAACAAGTATCTGATGAAGGATTTGTATGTGGAATAAGAAAAAAAACTTTCATAAATCTGTAGTAAGACAATCTTATGAAAAAATGAAAATTTGGAAATAATTCTGAACACACACTTCATCTAAGATGATCTGAGTACCAAATTAGCACATGAAAATATCTTCACCACATCAGTCATTAAAGTAATGCAAATTTAACCTACATTCCACAATAAGAAACTGTGTATGCATTAGAATGGTTAACATTTAAAAGACTGAAGAGGAAGAACAACCAAAACTGAATTTTCAAACATCAGGGAAAGTTTGTCAATTTCTTACAAAATTAAATACAAACTTTCTGTGCAGCCTAGTAATCCTACCTCTAGATATTTATGGTAGAGAAATAAAACCAAAGAAGACCAACAAAAAGATTTATTTATTTATTTAAAGATTTTATTTATTTATTTATCAGCGAGAGAGCGAGAGCGAGAGCGAGAGAGAGAGAGAGAGAGAAAGAAAGCACGCACAAGCAGGAGGAGAAGCAGGTTCCCCTCTGAGCAATGAGGCCAACGCAGGACTCTATCTCAAGAGCCTCGGAACATGACCCAAGGTGAAGGCAGCTGCCCAACCAACTGTGCCACCCAGATATCCGGACATAAAAGATTTAAACTTGAATGCTAATAGCAGTTTTAACAAAAGCTAAAAACTGGAAAACAACCCAAGCATCCATTACCTGGTAAATGGATAAACAGGTGGGATACTTCTCAGTGATAAACTACTGATAGAACATACGATGACACGGATGAATTTTTAAAGCATTATGCTAAGTGAAGGAAGCCAGATGTATAAGGCCATATGATTCTCTTTACATGAAATTCTAAAAAAGGCAAGAACTTACTGATAGAAAACCGATGAGTAGTTACTAGAGGTGAAGAAGTGAGAAGAAGCAGACTGATATAGCAAGGAGCAGGAGGGAAAGATTTGGATTGACAGAAATGTTCAACTGGTGTTTACATGATTGTATATACCTGTCAAACCTCATCAAATTGTACACTTAAAATTGTTAGATTTTATTATACATAAATTATACCTTAATAAAGCTGATATTCAAAGTACAAACAAAAAGTAGACACAGAAAAGATTTAAAAATTATTAAGAGAATGGGGCACCTGGGTGGCTCAGTCAGCTAAATGTCTGCCTTCAGCTCAGGTCATGATCCCAGGGTCCTGGGATGGAGGAGTCCATGTTGGGCTCCCTGCTCTTTGGGGAGTCTGTTCCTCTCTCTGCCCCCACCTCCCCATCCCCTGCCTGTGTTTTCTCTCTCAAATAAATAAATAAAACCTTTAAAAAAATAAAATTATAAGATAATATTAGGAACAGCTTTATTCTAATAAACTTGAAAAATCTAAATGAGTAATTTACTGACAAAACATAAATGAATAAAATTTATTTTCTTAGTAGCCATGCTGCATGTAGTTTTTAATTTAAGTAAGATAAAATAATATCATAAACTCAGCTCCTCAGTCTCACTGGCCACACTTTAAGTGTTGAACAGCCATATGTGATTAGTGGCTACTATACTATACAGTGCAAATATAAAACATTCTCAAAATTGCAAAAAGGCTATCAAGTAGCGCTGGTCTAAGTCAATCGTGAGAATTCCGCTTCCATAGCAGGTGCCTCCTTTATGAATGCACAGGTAATAAAGTATAAACACTCTCTTACTATGGTTCACTACAAGCATCTTACCTCCTCTATTACCTTGGAAGAATAACACAGGAGGCCTCTAATAATGTATGTGTTTATCTTTGTCCAGTTCTCAACAGAATTATAAGCTCGAATACTGGCATTTGGTCATTCTGCTGGAACTTTGAAAAGCTCAGCTATATCAGCTTATTCGTTAACTATGGCCACATATAGGCTGTATAACATACCACTCCAAAGCTCAATGTCCTGATAGCAATCATTTATTCTCACAGATCTTCAGGTTAGCTGGTTAGCTGAGGGTTGGCTGACCTAGCTTAGGTTTCTGGAGAAGCAGTTCAGCTTTGCTTAATGTAATTCTCATCCTCCTCCTGGGACCAGCAAAGCAACCCACAAATGTACTTATCACCATGGCTGAGGTGTAACAGTGTAAATCCAATCACACATGTACTTTTCAAAGCCTGGTCACAGCAAAAGCACAAGGTTCCCCGAGCTAAAGCAAGTCACACAAACAGACCCAAAGTGAACAGGTAGGAAAATGCACCATATTCTCTACTGATTAGAACTGCTTATGGCAAAGAGTGTGGATATGAGGTAGGGATCACATAATCTACTACAACAAACATAATATTAATGTTAATAACATGACAATTATGGAACTGTTCACTCTAAAAGCCCCAAAAGCAACTGGTTAGAGAGTCTCACATCTGCAAAGCAATGTGATTTATAGGAGAAAAGATTCTAATTCTAGCTTTGGCACTTACTAACTGTGTGGCATAGGAAGAGTTATCTAACCTCTCTGTGCCAGTTTTCTCATTTCTAAAATGCAGATGATGGGATTATGCTTAGAAATAATGTAAGTGCAACAGTACAGTTAACAGAAATTTAGCATATATTCAGTGAGTGGTAGCTGCTATCACCATCATCTTCAGAACTATGTATTATATTTATAATAACTAAACTTTAAAGTGGCAGGATGGAGGACCATATATCTGTGTGTCTCAAACTCGACTGCACATTAGAATCACCTGGGGGAATTTTTAAAAATCCTGATGCCCGGGTACTATCCCAGCCAATTAAACCAGAACTGAGCATACATTCATGAATTTAAAAAAAAAAAAAAAAAAAAAAATCTCGTTCCAACCGACTCTTTTCTTAAGGGATTTCTATCCAGGGATAACTTCTTGAACCAAGAAGATATTATTTGATCAAAACTATTTATAACCATAATGTTAACTTGCAGCTAGTAAGTCATGTATTAGTAAAATTCTATATATTTCTAATCACGTTCCAAACCCTTCTCCTGGTGTTCTTCATACCACATGAGTCCCACTTTTGACAACTCTACTTATTCCTTCCTCTTAAGTATCAGAGTTCAGTGAAACATTATTAGTTGTAGTTTTTAAATATGGACCACACTTTAATTGTCCTACATTTAAATGTAAAAAGCCTTTTGCTTGAAATGCCCTTTTGCACTTTTCTACCTGTTGCTGTCCCAATCTTCCTCAGAAAACCTTCCATGACCAGGCATACTGCATTAAGGGCCATTCCTCCTCTATCCTAAATGCTATACTGTTCTAACTGTACGACTTTGAAAGCCATGAAAGCTGGGCAGGAACAGTATCCTATTCATCACTGTACCCCCAATGGCAGGTCAGTGCCAAGATGGAAATGACATACAAAAAAAGGTGAAACAAATATCTCTAACTTCCTGAATACCTAATATCCTCCCTCTTTTTAAGCACCATGTTTCTTTTTAGTTAAGTCTCTTAACCATATTCTAGAAGATTACAGGTAATGTGAAACTATTCTTTACTATTTCTGGCCCTGAATGAGACAGAGAAAACTGGCTGACCCATATCTTCAAGAGAAAATAAAGATAGGTTATTAGAAAAATAAACACAAATTGTTGTTACTAAAACAATATAACAAATGATTACCAATTAAACTTAGATTCAGATTTTTTTCCCTCCAAATTATTACCTCTTCATTAAAAGACACACACAAATCCTGACTTACAACAAATCCATGGTAGGCCTGGATCTAGAATTTAGGAACATTAAGAAGTATACATCTGCCATACTGCTGCCCAAGGGGAGCCTTGCACAAACAAAGCCCAATCATTCCGGATTAGTGAAAAGCTCCTAATGATCTAGCATTAACACAATCTTTCCATAGTAGTAACTTCAGGAAGATGAGAGTATTTTCATCTACTGAACCAAAATATGTTAGTCACATAAACTTTAAAAATGCCCACGGAAAAAGCTTTTTCATCAGTACATTCCATTTCCCCAAATCTTCGTAGCCTGAACTCTTAATAAAAGGTTTGTTTTAATAATTCTGCAAATGCAGTTCTTAGGCTTGGGCAAAGAAGACATACAGATAGTAGCATCTTTGAAAAGTCAAGTTCTATTCTCAACTGCTAACTTGACCTGGGAAGCTCTAGGAAGCACAAGTTATCCAGTACAGGCACACTTCTCTCACTGATGCTCAACAATACTGTTTCAAGCATGGTTTCTGATCATAAACCAATGAGTCTTTCTGGTAACAGCACAAATATTATGGATCATTTCTATTCATGGGAGTTTAAACAGTTTTGCTACCAACATCCAGGAAAATAACTTTAAATAGCTATAATGACTTAAAAATTATTGTATTTCATTCAGTTAAAGCGTTAAGGTAGTTTAAATACAAGTAGGAAAATATCAAACATCTAGTTTTTCTACCTCCTGGGTCACGTAAAGTCACTTAGAAAAAAGGCACGAGCTTAATGGCCATTAATTCATAGTACTAAATCTGAAAGTGACAATCATCAAAATAACACATCATTGTTCATAAACCAGCAACGATCACGGAGCCAAAATGTACCACGTACAAGGATGGTTTTGAGAGCGAAAAGTAATTAATCTGACTCCAAAGGTAACTGAGAACTTTCAGACTAACTTGGAAGCCTCGCCTCCCTTTTACCACATTACAACCCCGCGCACCAAGAGGCTAGGCAGCTGCCCAGATCCAGCCTCCAGGGGCGTGTGTGACGGAATGGTGATACCCAGTCGGTTTTCTTCCGAAACTCAACAGCGGTTCACGGAGTCAGAGCTGGGCTGTCAGCGCCAGATTGCTCCCAGCAGGCCGGGCAAACAAGCTACCCGCGAGGCCGGGGAGCGCGACGACAGTCCCTGGGACGCTCGATCTAAACACCGCAGGCCCCAGCCCCCGAGAAGCACAAGTCTCCTTTCCCACGGCCCTTTCTTCTCCCAGGGGAGCCGTGGCGGTCCGGAGGCCCCCAAGTCTGGGATGGGAAAGGGTCGGGGAAACTCGTGCTTCGTTTCCCCCTCAGCCCTTTAGCTTCCCGGGCTCCAGAACAACCAAGTCTTTCCTCCTCGGGACCTCAATCTCCGTCTGCAAGCGTATTCTGTCCCCGACCTCTGACCCCTGACCCTCCATCACCCAAGCGCCTACCTAGGCTGGTTCGCCAAGCCTCTTGAGCCTTTATGCCCCAAGCTCCCGGGCTCTTCTAAAGTCCCCGCAGGTCCCGGGCGCGCATTCGCCACCCACCGAACACCCGCCTGAAATGGGCACGCGCGCTTTACGCTGGTTTGTGTTGGGGTTCCCGGGGGGCCCAGAAACCACAGCTCCCAGCTGCGGGTGCGCGCTGGAGCGTGGGGTCAAGATGAACGCGCACGTCGGAGCGCCCCGCCCCTTTTCTCGGGGAATGGCTTCATGAGTCTCTTCTGCGCAAGTCCACACAGTTAAGGTCTATAGGAGGATACAGTTGGAATCTCGCGATAGCGCTGCCCCGCGACATTAGTAGTACAGGATTGGCTGTAACTTTTAAGGAGGAGGCGGGAGTCTAAACAGATATTAGGTGTGGGCGGGGCTCCCCGGAAGGGGCGGAACTCCGCTTGAAGCGAGTCCCGGGGGTGATTGGTGGCTTTAGTAAACAGGCAGAATATAGAGTTCTAAGACGCGCTTTTTTCGTTACTTCTAGAAAGCAGCCGCTACCTGGGTACGGATGAAGCTTATCTCTCTCAGAAAAGTTATCTTAAAAGACTTTTCAGGGAAATGTGAGTAAACAGTTTAAGAGAGAAGGAGGAGACAAAAACTACATATATTGTGCTGGGACTGGCCTTTCAATATCTGACCCTCCACTCCTGACCCCCAAGCTGAGAGGTAGCCTCTTTCTCATGAATGGAAACGTATGTTTAGTTAATTTTGGGGTAACTCTGAGAGACTTCAGGGCCAAAAACTTGTAAAATGACCCTCAGGAAACATCAGTCACTCGATATAATGAGTACCTGTTACGGACTCACCATTATCCTGAAAAGGGTTCTCTTGGCTTGTGTGAGCTCAGAAGCACAAAACTAAGTTCTTGCCTAAGAGAACATCCGTTGTAATTGCAGAGAGAGTTCAGAGGGGTCCATATCCTAACTAATACAGAACTTCATCACAGACCTCTAAGCCTGAAAGAAGCCATTTACATAAATTAAACCCTGTAAAATTTGATGGAAATCAGTTATCCCAGGCTTTATGGGTATTACTTTAAATAAAAAGTTAATACTGATGCTGGAGCAATGGGCAAGCATAGTCCTTAAAGGGAGAACGATCATGTTACTAAGTACAAGGTGATGGGCCCTGTCTTTGGAAGTGCAATTTGAGAAGCATTTAAATGTATATTGAGCTGTAAAAGGTTGTCTTTGATAGTTTCATGTGACTTCTTACCATGGGAACAGGGAATTGAGCTCATAGTTTGACTGAGTCCAGCTGAATGCCAGGCAAAAATTTTAAAAAATAAACACAGCATTGTTTCATCAGCCACCTTAATTGGGGTAATTAATCTCTATAGACATACTTACTATTAACCTGTGCAAAATAGTAAACTACGGATTCAGTTGTAAGTGTGCAGAGATGCAGTTTCAACTATAGAGATGTAATTCTATATACGACTCAGTAGTTACAGTTAAAATTCTTCCTCTTGAATGTTCCAATGGTGCGTTCAATCCTTTATTTGCAGAGTGAGTGCTGTGTATATTTTTTGAAAAATTTCTCTGTGGAGTAACGTGTTTCAATATTAGAATAACCAGAGCTAATTTTAGAAAACATGGTTCATTTTTGCAATTTAGCTCTCTGGAAGCTCCCAGGTGTGAAACATCTGTTTGCTCCTGATAAAACTGAGGTCATCCACCTATTAGATCCTAATGATCTAATACCATCTCACAAATACAACCAAGATATAAACGAATGAGTGAACGCTCAGTGTTCATAGAGTTCAGCGGCTGCTTCTTAAAACTATAAATGTGATGAGAATCAGACCGCTTGTTTCCTGAGTGGTCTTCCTAGGCCAAAGCTATACATCCAGTTCCTTTTGGTAAAAGTAGCTTTATATAGCTGCACCCTAACTCAAGTTATCTTTTTGGAAATGAACAAGTTGTTCTTGAGGAGGACTGGTTGAGAGAGAATAGATGAATTAATGCAAATTTAACTCCCTTTCAGGGTAGAAACAGGATAACTGATGATATATGAGCAGAACTTTATATTTTGCAAAGCTCTTTCATGTTCATTTTTCTATTTGATTCTTAAAGTGATAATATGAGATATTTAAAATTTTCATTTTATGGAAGAGGACTCTGAGAGTCAGAGAAATTTGATGATTTGCCACTGTTTAGCTCTGAGAGACAAGAGGACATAGAACTCCTCTTGACTACTCTGTCTAGGCTGTTGCCTCTTACTACTAAGTCATATATTTGTCTATCAAATAAGAATAAGCAATTTATCACCAAGCTTCCTAGGTTGGCATGGGAAAAATGAAGTCCAGAAGTTTGTAATTATTTGGTCATAGCAGGCTATGTATATCAACAATAAAGATAAGTCAGGTCCAGGACTCTTTTTTTCCTTAATATATCATTAATACAAATGCTTGAGAAGTTTATTCTATATTCTGCTTGCTTTTGCATGCTCTCCGTAAGTGAAGACAATGACCACTCAGTATGATTGAGGCATGCCAAAGATAACCCTTTGTTGCCATATCCTCTACTACCAACCTGTCTTGGGACTGCTTTTCCTCCTCCTGACATAATGAGAGTATTAGAGTAAAAGTCATTATTCCAGAGTGATTTGTAATGCCCAAAGCCATTGTTAAAATGTATGTAGTTTTAACAGAGAATGGAAGAAAGAAACGCAGTCTTACAAAATTTGTGCTGGCTGGGGTGATCAGCTGTATATGAAGGAGTGATGCCAACTGGTATCAGAGGGACTGGGCATGTTTTGCTTTAGTATGAGTAGGATATGTCGAGGGGCAGGAGGTGTGTCACCCAAACACAAATCTTCATGGTTAGAACTTCACGGCTTTTCCTCAGGCTAGGTGTGGATAAGTTTGCTTATTAATTTTCAATTTAATTTTTCCATGGTGATTTGCAGGTCAGATTTATTTCAAACTCCAAAGTTTGTTCTGTCTCTCCTGCTGCAAACTCAGCCTGAAAACTGAAAATTCAAGCTGTGTCCCTTCTGCCTCTTATAATTTGTAAAGCCAAATTTGCAATCTGTACACAAAATGCTGCATTGGACATGAACTTATGACATAAGGAGAAGGTAATTCACCATGTCTTTCTAAGTGTTTTTTTGGTTGTTAATAAAGCAATACTTATAAACTAGGTAAAAGCAAGGAGAAGGCTGAAGCGGAGTCTGTTGGGTAAGGAAAGATGTGAGAATGTATTCAGTGTTTCTCAATGATAATGACATAATCCGTATCATTGGTCCCTTTCCCAGCTTCTCCCACTCTCCATTCCCAGTTGTTACTTTTTCTATTTTTTTTTAACCAGTTTTGTCATTGTGGCCTGTAGGCATTAAGCAACAGGAATATTGTGGCTAATTCTTGTGACTTATAAGCTGATACTTATGACTTAAGTAATATTTATTATACAGTTTTAAAGAAAATACAGTAAAATGTTTCTTGAATATTTCAAGGGTTACCATGTGTCATTGTAAAGTACAAAAATAGCTATGAAACACTTTCAGAATGAACCTAAAATCTCAAGCTTGGTCATAGGACACAGTTAGCATAAAATGATACTTATCAGAGAATAAAGAATCTTTCCAAAGTTCCATCCACTCGAAGGGTAGCACCATGCTCAAACGTTATCATTGGTGTATTGTTTAGGTCAATTCTTGAAACAATGGCTAAAATAGTCTGAGTGCCATCTCCTTTAAATTCTGTTAAATTTTTGAATCCCTCTTTGAGCCCTTAGATCAATGTAAATACTTAAAGTCTTAAATATTGCACAGTAATAGCATGTAATGATCAGTCATGTCTATGTGCCATAATACACCTGTTTTCACTATGTGCTCCTGAGAATTAATTTTTTTTAAAAGATTTTTATTTATTTATTTGACAGACAGAGATCACAAGTAGGCAGAGAGGCAGGGAAAGAGAGAGAGGAAGGGAAACAGTCTCCCCGCTGAGCAGAGAGCCTGATGCGGGGCTCGATGCGGGGCTTGATCCCAGGACCCTGGGATCATGACCTGAGCTGAAGGCAGAGGTTTTAACCCACTGAGCCACCCAGGCTCCCCCTGAGAATTAATTTTTAAATCACAAACTGAACTATCCAACCGTATAATTTGAGTGAAACCAATTTAAAGAGAGATGTTTAGGAGTCACTTGAGCAGATGATCTCCAACATATGACCTGATTCCTGCTTAGTTAATAAGCAAGCTCATGTAAATCAAACCCTTGGTTCCTATAGCCATGATGTTATAAACTAGGATTCCAATCCCAGAAACCTATATCATACCTTAGAAATACCAAAATTACTTTTACAAAACTTAACTCTCAATGAGTTACAGACCTAAATGTAGAATGCAAAACTGTAAAACCCCTAGAAAATAATGTAAAAGAGAACCTAGACGACTGTGGATATGGTAATGACTTTTTAGATACCATACCAAAAGCATGTACTTGAAACGAATGATTGATAAGCTGGACTTCATTAAAATTAAAATCTTCTGCTCTGCAAAATATAATATCAAGAGAATTAGAAGACAAGCCAACATCTGGGAAACATTTGCAAAAGACCCATCTGATAAAGGACTGTAACAATAATAATTAAAGAATACACAAGATAAAAAAGATGTAAGATGATATAAAAATGGTGGGGAAATAAAACTGTAGAGCTGTACAGTGTGATTAAATTTAAACTGTTATCAACTTAATATAGACTCTGATAGCTATAAGTTGTTATGTATAAGCCTCATGGTAACCACAAAGCAAAAACCTACAGTAGGTACACAAGAGAGAAGGAGATCACTAAAGAAAGTCATCAGATCTCGAAGGAAGAAAGCTTCCAACAAAATGACCATAAGTACATAGATATCAATAATTAATTTAATGAAAATGAAATTCTCCAATCAAAAGACATAAAGTGGCTGAATGGATAAAAACACAAGACTCATTTATATGCTGCCTACAGTAGCTTCATTTCAGATATAAGGACACTTGCAGCCTAAAAGTGAAGGGGTGGAAAAAGATATTATTTGCAAATGGAAACCAAGAAAATTGGGATAGCTATACTTAATAGCAGACAAAACAGACTTTAAAACAAAGACTGTAGTAAGAGATAAAGAAAGGCATTGCATGACGGTTAAAGTGGTCAGTCCAATAAGAGGATATAACATTATAAATATTTATGCACCTGACATAGGAGCATTTAAATATGGAAAGCAAATATTAACAGCCCTAAAGGGAGAAATAGCAATAAAATAATAGCAGGGAACTTTTATATCTCACATCAATGAATAGATCATTTAGACAGAAAATCAATAAGAAAATATTGGCCTTAAATAACCCATTATACCAGATGAACTTAACAGATACATGCAGGAACATTCCATCCATAAACAGCAAGATACACATTCTTCTCAAGTGCTCATGGAACATTCTCCAGAATAGATAATATATTAGGCCACAAAAGAAGTCTTAGTAAATTTAAGAAGATTGGAATCTTAACAAGCATCTTTAAAAAAAAAAAGGAGTTTATTTAATACAGCAAGAGAGAGGGAGTGTGTGAACACAAGCAGGAGGAGCAGCAGATAGAGAGGGAGAAGCAGGCTCCCTGCTCAGGAGCTTAACATGGGGCTTGATCCTGGGACCCTGAGATCATGACCTGAGCTGAAGACAGATGCTTAACCAACAGCCACCCAGGCACCCCTCAAGTGTCTTTTTTGACCACAACAGTATAAGGAAGAAAACTGAAGAATTTAAAAATATGTGGAGGTTAAACAACATGCTACTGACAGCCAATGGTTCAAAAAAGAAATCAAAAGAGAAATAAAAAATATCTTGAGACAAATGACAATGAAAATACAGTAAACCAAAATTTATGGGTCACAGCCAAAGCAGTTCTAGGAGGGAAGTTCTTAGCAATAAGTGCCTATATTAAGAAACAAGAAAAATGTCAAATAACCTAATAATAGTATGTACTACTACTACTAATATAATAAACATATATGTTCTCAATAGATGCAGAAAAAGCATTTGGTGAAGTTGGACGTCCATTTATTAACGTCCATTTTATTCCATCAAGGAAATAAATATAGAAGAAACTTACATCAACACAAAAAAGGCCATCTGAAAAAAACAACAACAATGCACAGTTAACGCCATGTTTAATGGGGAAAAAAAACTAGCAGATTTCCTCTGAGGACCTAGAACAAAGCAAGAATAACCACTTACCACTTCTATTTAACATAGTATTGGAAATTCTAGCCAGAACAGTGGTACAAGAAAAGAGAAATAAAAGGCATTCAAATTGGAAAGGAAGAAGTAAAATAATATCGGTTTGCAGATGACATGATCATATATGTAGAAAACCCTAAAGACTCAACAAGAAAAAGTGTTGGAACTAATAAATTCATTTAGTAAAGTTGAGGTTCATAAAATCAACATCAAAAATCAGTCACATTTCTATACACAAAACAAAAAACCACCCAAAAAGGAAATTAAGGAAACAATCCCATTCACAATAGCAACACAAAGAATAAAATACTTAGTGTAAACTTAACCAAAGAGGGAAAAGCCTTGTACCCTGAAAAGTACGAAACACTGATGAAGGAAATTAAAGAAGGCACAAATAAATGCAAAGATATTGTATGTTTATGGATTGAATATTATTAGTGTCCACTCTATTCAAAGCCATCTATAGATTCAACGTAATCCATATCAAAATCCCAATGGCATTCTTCACAGAAATAGTAAAAACAATCCTAAATTAATATGGGACCACAAATGACCCTGAATAGCCAAAGCAATCCTGAACAAGAAAAACAAAACTTGAGGCATCATACTTCCTGATTACAAAATAATTTTACAAAGTTATATCAAAACAATGTTACTAGCATAAAAAAAGACATATACACCAATGTAACAGAGTAGAGAGCCTAGAAATAAATCCATACACCCGTGGTCAACTGATCTTTGATAAGTGTGTTAAGAACACATAATGAGGAAAAGATACTTTCTCTAATAAATGGTTTTGGGAAGACTAGATGTCCTCATGGAAAAGAATGAAATTGGACCCTTCTTTCACACCATATAAAAATAATCAACTAGAAATGGATTAAAGAATTAGAGGACCTGAAAGTGAAAGATTACTAGATAAAAACATAGAGAAAATTTTTGTTGACATTGGTCTGGGCAATGATTTTTTTGAATATAAGACCAAAAGCACAGGTAACAAAAGCAAAATAGACAAGTGGAATTGCATCAAACTAAAAAGTTTCTGCACAACAAAGGAAATAATCAAGAGTGGAAAAGAAACCTACAAAATAGGAGACAATATTTACAAACCATAGATAAGAGATTAATATCCAAAATATATAAAGAACTCAACTCAACAGCAAAAAACCCAAATAACCCAATTGAAGATGGGCTAAGAACTTGAATAGCTGTTTCTCAAGAGGACATACAAACAGCCAACAGGCGTATGAAAAAATCAGCATAACTAATCATCATGTTAATGCAAATCAAACCCACAATGAAATATTATCTTATACATGTTAGAATGGTAAAAATCAAAAAGATAAAAGATTACAAGTGTTGGCAAAGATATGGAGAAAAATGAGCCTGGTACACTTGGTGGGAATGTAAATTAGTATGATATGGTGGTGGCTCAAAAAATTCAAAACAGAACCACCATATGATCCAGCAATACCATTTCTAGATATATACCCCAAAGAAATGAAAGCAGTATCACAAAGAGAAATCTGCATCCCTACATTCATTGCAAAATTATGCAAAATATCTGATATTTAAGAACAATGTAAGTCTGTGTGTATACACAGCCTTAAAACAGAAGAAAATCTTGCCATTTGCAACAACATGTATGAACCTGGAAGGTATTATGGCAAATGATATAAGCCGGACACAGACAAATACTGCATGATCTTACTTATATACGGAATCTAAAACATTTGAACTCATAAAGGCAGAGATTAGAAAGATGTTTGCCAGGACTGAGAGATGGGGCAAATGGGGAAATGTTCAAAGAGCTTAAAGATTCAGTTATGCAGGATGAGTAAGTTCTGGAAATCTAATGTACAGCATGGTGATTATAATAAATAATGTGTTATATACTTGAAGTTTGCTTTGAGAATTGATCTTAAGTGTTCTCACTACCAAAAATATAGTAACTGTGTAACTACCTTAACTTGATTGTAGTAATAATTTCACAATGTATATGTATATTAAACCATCAGGTTTTATACCTTAAGTATATATATTTATTTGTCAATACATCACTAAAGTTGAAGAAAAAGAATGATCATTGAGAAATTTTAAAAATTGGAACTGATCTCATCAAAAATGATTTGTTTATAGTCAAATAGGTATTACATATTTCATTGTATTTTGATCCTTTGAAAGATGATTACCTATGTAGAAGAAATTTTTAGCCAAACAATATGACAATAGGTATAATGCATTGCCTTGCCCTGATATTTTGAACAAAGGGCTGTTTTCTATATTTTGCTTGACAAAGGGGTTGGGAGGTAATTTTTTTCCCTGTTTTTTTTTTTTTTAACCAAAAACATATGAAGGAGTCCTATTGCTTTAATGCCTATTTTCTCCTATGCAGAATATTTCTTCAGTTTCTTTCCAAATGAGTGTGATATGTTAAAATCAAACTGAAAAGCAGAAGTTTTCTATCATTAAGGAGAGTAATTCATAATAGATGTGTTGGCAGAAATGAAATACTTAATCAGGTATTTAAAATAAATTTAAGTCATCAGTGTTTATTGCCCTGATTACAAAAGAGGCATCTATGTAAAATAGAATATTTATGAATGTATGTTTTCAATCATTTTGAATACAGCTATGCATTTAGAAAACTCTTCAGGTTTATCGAAGTTCTTCTACTCTAAAGGACCAGTTTTACTTAATAAGTTTTTTCATTATCCTCATCCTTTTATGCTGCACACTTAAAGGAGATATAACGGAATATTTCTCTAGTGACTTCTGGCTGTGCAATCATTAGAAAATTAAAAATATTGAAATGAATAATGGGAAAATATGTTTGTAGATGTAAATAAACCTTGCTTCTAGATTCTCTGTACCCTATGCTTAATTTTCTAGCTAGAAATAAATATAACTACATGGAAGGAACATAAAATGTTTTTTGTTATTATCTCTTATGGGCCCCATTGCTGTTTCAGAGTGTTTTTTAAAAGCACTAAAATTACTTGTGGCAGTATTGTCAATCTCTACAGGTTTTCTAACTTAGTCTGAACTCCTTATAATTTAATATCCTTCCATTTCTTAGAGAAACATGAGTGCCTTGCTACCGTGGGAACAAGTCACAGGAAAATTGTCATCAACCACACTTTGAAGGAAAATGCTATGGCTTCGTAGAGATCTTGCTTGAAAATTATGGGAACCTTTGCTGGTTTGGATGAGGTTTCAAATAATCAACAGAAAAGGTCAGAATAGAGGCCAATCTCTGTACAGTGTTGACTTCTCTGTCACCTTACTGCTAATATAAAGTGGAGGAAATTTTATGAAGTCCATGAGGTAGATATATCCTGGGCAGACACAGTAGGAAATATAGTAATGTGAGAATAACTTAAAGCATATGGAAATCACCACCCCCACACATGACTCCTCCATGTATAAAATATCTCACATCTGCCTTAGTTCTTGAAAGCATATAATTCAATATTTATTTCTTTGGATAGTGATACCACATATGGAGCAATCCTTTAAAAAAAAAACACCTTATATATGATCAATTCTGCCTAGTGAAAGTGTTACAAAACTGTGTTTCAAACACTACAAATTTTGGGGAATATAAAAATGAATGAGGTAGAATCCTTGCCAATTTTCTCACTGTCTAGTAAGAAAAGATAGACATATGTTAAATATAGTGTGATGAACTTTTTTACATGCTATGAGAGAGTGCAGATTAGTGTGAGAGCACAGATGAGTGAACGACAAACTCTATTTGTTGGGATGATTAGAAATTGCTTCATAGAGGAAAGGATAATTGAGTGTTGAAGAATTAATGGATATGTTCCAGGTAGACAAGGAGATAAGGTATCCTCAAGTAAAAAGAGCTCCTTAAGTATGAAGTCCTAGAAATGTAAAGCAGATTGGGTTATCCAATGAAATTGCATACTGTTGGACATAGATGGAATGAAAAATGAAAGTGAAGAAGTGGTGAGGGAAGAGCAAGGAGAGAAGTAAAATGGGGGAGGATTTTCCTTTAGAAACTGTTCCTTTGGGAACATTTTATTACCTGAATAAAGCATTTGGAATTTATTCCATTTTCAACATGGGGGCATATAATGATTTCAGATGGGGAAATGATATGGCTAGATTTATGTATTAGGCAATTTTAGTTATACTTTTGAGAATGGAATGGATGAGAGACTTGAGGTAGAGAGACCATTACAACAGCACTGCAGCTGGTAAGCTCAGATATGGCCAGGCCTTGGACTAAGGCAGTATGAGGAGGAATGGAGAGGAGGGGAGCATCTATGAGTTGAGTAGTGTCTCTTATTAAGATAAAGAGCACATCAGCAGGTACAGTTTGGACAGAAAGATGATTTCAGTTTCAGTTTTGTTGAGTTCCAGATGCCTGTGGGTAGATATGCCTATAAGGAACATGATTTAAGTGAGTTGAATGATTAAATGAATGACTACATTGGAATGGGGTTAGAGAAGAAGTCTGGCCTAGAAACAGAAATGAGCACAGAGGGGGCAGAAAAAATCAAGGGAAAGGATAGAATCACTCCAAGACAGCTTAAAAAAACAGGAAGAGATAAAAACAAGATTAGAACCGTGGGGAACACCACTGTTTAAAGAGAAATGTAGCATGAAGAATTGCAAAGGAGATGGAGGATTTGTGAGCTGCTTGGTAAGATGGGTAACCAGAAAGCATAAAGTCACAGAAACCAAGTGAGGACAGAGTTTTCCTGGTGGGGGAAGAGTTAGCAGCACTGAAACACTGGAGAGGGCTCAAGTATGCAGAGAACTAAAAGATTGCGTGGATCTTTTAAGGGGTCATTGAGGAGTTTAAGTAGTGGTGAAAGGGGAACTTGCTTAGAGTAGGCTCAAGAGTGAAAAAGTGAATGGAAATGGTCATTCAGTATAGAGTTTATTTTTAGGAGTTTTTTTTTTTTTTAAAGATTTTATTTATTTGACAGACAGAGATCACAAGTAGGCAGAGAGGCAGGCAGAGAGAGAGAAAGGGAAACAGGTTCCCTGTCAAGCAGAGAGCCTGATGAAGGGGTCAATCCTAGGACCCTGAGATCATGACCTGAGCCGAGGCAGAGGCTTAACCCACTGAGCCACCCAGGCGCCCCTAGGAGTTGGTTTTACGTGGAGAGAGACACTAAGAGATGGAGGGTCAATGGAGGAATTTTTATTTATTCTTTTGTGTTTATTTTTAACTGATTTATTGAGGTATAACTGACATATATGCATTGTGTATGCTCAAGGTATGCAACTTATAATGATTATTTTCTTGTGTCTGGTGTCCATTCCTGCCTTCAGCGCCATTGTCTTCTCAAATAGGGATTCATTCTGCACCACTCATTCTGTTCCTCCAGCAAATCTACCCCAAACAACCACTGAACTAGGATCAAGGAGACTTGGATTACAATCTCATGTCTCATTCCAAAGAGTTTTATGACCCTATACAAGTCACATAATTTCTTTGTCTCTCAGGTTACTTAGTTTTTTTTTTTTTTTTTTTAAAGATTGATTGATTGATTTGAGAGAGAAAGAAGACAGTGAGCGAGTGAGGGGAGGAGAAGAGAGAGAAGGAGAAGGAGGGTGAAAGAATCTCAAAAGGATTCTGAGTGTGGAGCCAGATCCCAAGACCCTGAGATCATGATGTGAGCTGAAACCAAGAGTTGGACACCTAACCAACCAACATGGGTGACTCAACCCATGCACCCCTCAGGTTACTTATTTTTAAACTATAACCACTGAGAAGGCCCTTTCCAGCTGTGTCTTTCTATGTTTCTTTGATAACTCTTACATACAAAGGTGTAACATTTGTTGACTGATAACAACTTAAATGGCATCTGTCTTTGGGGTCATTTGTGTTGTAATAGTATTCAAAACCTTTAAGAAATATTCTAACAATTTAGATTCCAGATACAAACAAGGAGTGGGGGATTTCGGAGGGCACTATACCTTCTTGGCACACTAGAAATTATTCCACATAGATAACCTTTTCTACATGTAGAATCAACTCTTCCTTATGTTGCTTGAGATGAGAAGCTAGCTAAGAGACAATAGCCAAAAGACAAGACAAAATCAGAGAGGGAGACAAACCGTAAGAGACTTTTAATCATAGGAAACAAACTGAGGGTTGCTGGAGGAGAAGGGGGTAGGAGGATGGGGTAACTGGGTGATGGACATTAAGAAGGGCACATGATATAATAGCACTATATGTTATATGCAGCTGATGAATCAGTGAACACTACCTCTGAAACTAATAATACACTACATGTCAATTAATTAAATTTAAATTTAAAAATTTAAAAAATTTAAATTTTTAAATTTTTAAAAAAGAAAAAGAAAAAAAGAAATAATAGCCAAAATTTGTTCCAGACCCTGGTAACAAGGCAACTTTTGAAGTCTGCTGGGAGTAACTGTTTTTGACATCTCCATCCTTTCAGGAACTCCTTGTCAAGCCAAAAATCTTATACTAATCCTTGATTCTTTTTTTTAATCCCACTCCACATTCATTTCTTCAGAAAATCATATTGGCTCTACATACATCCAGAGGGTGACTGCTTCTCACCATCCCTATTGCTACTAGCCTGGTCCAATTTTGCCGCCATTGTTTTTTGTCTATATTATTGCAGTAATGTCCTAGCTTGTCTTGGTGCTTCCACTCTTGCCTCCATAGTATATTCTTCTGAAAGTAGCCACAGTGATCTTATTAAATCATAAATCAGGTCATGCAACCTCTCTGCTCAAAACTGTTCAGTGACTCCCCATTTCATGCAAAATAAAAACCAAATTCCTTACAATGACCTCTCAGGCTCTGTATAAACCAATCCCCTGTATGTTCTCTGACCTCATCCACTTTTTTTCTAGCCTAATGTCTTAATGTATCTTCAATCCTATTGAGAACTCTCAAACCTTAGGGCCTTTTCCAGCTGTTTTCTCTGCTTGCAACACTCCTGTACGTCTTCAGGGCTCATCTCCTTCATATCTTTGTTCCAAATGTCACCTTCTCAAGGAGGCCTGAACTGTCCCGTTTAAACTTAAATCTTACTCTTTAGTCTCCAGTTTACACGTCTGTTCCCTAGAATCCCCAGTTCTTATTTTCACCAGGGCACTTGTGACATGTATAATTTACTTGTTTATTATGTTTAGTATTTATTTTGTTTCTGGCAAAAAGGAAGAGATTTTAAAAATTATTTAATTTAATTTAATTTTTAAAAATTTGAAGTGTAGTTGACACACAATGTTCCAGTACTCCCAGGTGTGACTCCAAGTCACATAGTGACTTGACAAGCTGACGTCTTGCACTGTGCTCACCACAAATGTGCACCATACACTCCTATTTTACTATTCCCTGGTGACTGTTCCCTGTGTTGTACTCTTCGTCCCTGAGATTTATTCATTCCATACCTGGAAGCCTCTATTTCCCAATTCACTTCACCCATTTTGCCCATCTCCCCGCTTCCTCTCCTTTGGCAGCTGTCAGTTTGTTCTCTGTATTTACGGACATGTTTCTGGTTTTTGTTTGTTTGCAGATTCGTTTTGTTTCTTAGATTCCGCCAAGTGAAATCATATAGTATTTTCTTTATCTAACTGCCTTATTTTACTTAGCATAATACTTCTAGTTCCATCCATGGTGTTGCAAATGGCAAGGTGAAATCAGAGATATGTGTGTGTGTGTGGTTCACTGATATATTCTAATCACTTAGAAAAGTGACTGGCATATAGTAGGCACTCAACAAATATTGATTGTTGTTGGATTAACAATAACAGCAGCGGCTTTTATGATCTGAGTATTTGTGTGTCTTCAAAATTCATGTGTTGAAACCTAACCCCCAAGGTGATGATATTAGGAGGTGGGGCCTTTGGGAGGTGATTAGGTCATGAGGGTGAAGACTTCAGGAAGGGATTAGTGCCCTTATAAAAGGGGATCCGTTTAGATCTCTCACTGCTCTTGCCATGTGAGGATATAATCCCAAGTCTGTGACCTGGAAGAGAGCCCTCACATGACTATGCTAGCATCCTGATTTTGGAATTCCAGCCTACAAAACTAAGAGAAATAAATTTCTATTGTTTATAGGCTATGGAATCTCTTGTAGTTTGTTAAAAAATGCCAATAAACTAAGACAATGGTTGTTTATATTTCCATAACAATTTAGGGTTTCTAAATTATACTGACTTTGTTTTTAGGAGGCTTTAATAATTATGGAAATGGCTTGGGGGCTCTTTCAATAACCAGGGTCAAGCAGATTACTAGGAGATTCTCTTGGGACAGTAGAACCCTAAGGGACTGGGAGAGAGGGAATACACATTTGATAAACAATGACCCTGCAAAGTCTGTTACACTCAGGGGCTTTATAAGAGTGTCCAGTTGGATTAATGATATGTTGGTTGGGGCTATAGAAAATAGAAAAAATGGTTCCAGAGGTGAGGTAAAGAAAGCATTAAAAAATGAACATTGCCAGGGTGCCTGAGTGGCTCAGTGGGTTAAAGCCTCTGCCTTTGGCTCAGGTCATGATCCCGGGGTCCTGGGATCGAGCCCCGCATTGGGCTCTCTGCTTGGTGGGGAGCCTGCTTCCTCCTCTCTCTCTGCCTGCCTCTCTGCCTACTTGTGATCTCTGTGTGTCAAATAAATAAATAAAATCTTTAAAAAAAATTTAAAAAATGAGCATTGCCTTAAGTCATAATTTTTTCTATATCTGTCCCTGTTTAAACATTGTAATCAGAGATAAGAGGGAAAATCCCATGCAAACAATTTGAGAATAACAGTGCATGGGAATAGATATCCTGGAATAGATACCCTGGAAATAAGGGGTCTTTCTTGTGGAATGTGCGCATTACTCTGTGATACACAGAGTACCTAATTTTTCCTTAGTAACAGAAGAAAATCCCAAACCAATTTTGTTTTTGAAATATTAGCAAATTTAGCATGTGATTAATAGCATCAAAAATATCTGTCTTATCTATCTTGTGGGAAATAAAAGCTATTTGAACCTGTATAAGCGAAGAAATACTTTATTTCTCCCTGAAAAGATCAAATCTCCCACCAGGGAATAAGCATTTACTTTTAGCTACAATAACTAGACTAAAGTATGGAGCAATTGAAGGACAGGGGTAGCTCCCTTGGGCAGAAAGAGAAGAAAGCTGTGTTTTGTAAATTCTACCTATGGTTATCTGTGACATTTAATTAATAAAATTAAATAAAACTGCTTTTGTAACTGAAACATGTGTTGTGAATGGAAGATTAAATATAAAAGAATTAGATTTCAGGATATAGGAATATGGTCCTCTGTCTGGAAAGTAAATCTGGATATAAAAGACTTATCATTTGCTAGAAAGATACCAATTTTATCTTTAAATAATCAGTGAGAATATGGAAAATAATATAAGCTAAAAATATATCATTAGTATAATGAATGAACAAACCTTTTTTTCTCTTCACATATATGATAGACTACCTTTACTTTTTAAAAAGCTTTTCTGCCTCTTTGCATATTGCAAAAATATACATGACATGAAACTGTTCTTCTAAGCTGTTCTGTAAGACTTTTTGTTGAATTTTCCTATTCAGCAAATAATAGAAGGAATGAAAGCCATGTAGCAGTTTCTCCCCAATTTAACTGTCTATATATCTACAATATTTTTTAAATGTTTTAAAATATTTTTTAAATTTTTAAAAATTAAAAAATATTAAACAAACATTAAAAAACACAATTTTTAAAATGTGGTGTGTCTACTTTAAATTTTAAAGTTAGTCTAACTCTAATTTTTCCATTATAACATCCTTTAGAACTTTACTTCGTTTCTTTTATTGCATATCTAGCTCTAACCACAGGAACTAGATGTCCAATAAACTAATAATGAACTGTTTTTTTTTTTTTTAAAGAAAAATGGTACTTTATTCCCAGTCTCTTAAAATCACAACTATGGAGGATAATGAGACCAATGAGTAATTATTCCAGAAAACAGTATTTAAAAGCCCCTCACACTGGTAAAGAGATTGTCATTGAGACAGACTGTCCTAATATCTGGGGGAAAATTATCTGGAGGTAAATATAATTTTTTAATAAAAAATGCTTGGCTATTAAGAATTTGTACATTTTTAAAGCCTTAATTTTATTAGATGGGAGTGGTTTGATATACAATTAACAGAATTCCTGATGGGTTGAGCTTAAGTTAAATAAATCAAGGCAAGAAATCTGGGAAAGGTATTTATAGGCTGACTACAGCAGCTTCAGTATCTCAAGGAGAACAATGCACTTTGTTAGCATCTCCATGCTTTTGTTGGCCTTCTTTTCATGATCTCAAGGTGGTTGTAGTCACTTTAGGCAGTAAGGCCACAGGACCAGTATCCTGGGTAGAAAGGAAGAGGCCAGCTTACAAAACATTCTTCTTGTAAGTGCTATCTTTTTTTTCTGGGAACAACGTTTTTTATGTCAAACCTTCCAGGAGATTTTCTCTTGTGCCTCATTAAACTTGACTGTTGTCATATGGCCACTTCTATCTCCATGGAATATAGGGAGGAGTATCCAATGAAGGAGAATGGAATAATGGGATTTCTGTGACAAGTTTATTTTAATCATCAGACATTTTCTAGGGTTAGCCAAAAAGCTTACCCTTCCTCAGATCAAGGAGTATCAGTCAACTACTTGAATACAACTAAGATTCAGTTAAGGAAGACTTGACAAGTTATAGAGAAACATTTTTTTCTGCTGTTCTGGAATTGGCTAACTTGGCCAAGACCCAAAGCTGGCAATAAAGACAAAAAGTATTCTACCTATGACAATCCATACCCACCAGCAGTTGGAGCTAACCATCGTCCTTTAAGGCTTGTTGATATGGGACAGTTCCAGGAACAGGCTCTGATGCCACCCACCTGTCTCATCACTCATAAGCATTAGAATTTGTAATCATTGTGATCACTGGAATTCAGAAAAATGAAGTTTTTGTGAAGAAAGGCTGTTCTCCTCAAGACTAGGAGAAGGGGAGCCCCCAAGAGAATGACTTGAAGATTTTGATGGCTATAAGAAGGAGTTTGGGATTTAGTTTACTGGATGATTTCCACTCATATCTGCCTCTTCAAATAATAATTTGGTGCAATGGACACAAATGATCAAGCAAACTCACAGAAACTACTTGTCATTATTTCCTGCATATTTTCTGCATAGGTTCTTATTATGTAGGATGGTTTTATTGACTCCTGTGCCCAATGCATCCGAAGAGTTATGTGAACATAGTTATTAGAAGTTAATGGTGCTCTTTTTGGGGTACTTCAGCTAGACACCAAAGAAAATACAGATAACCTCTTCTCACCTCTCCTTCTTCCTCAGTTTTCTGTGCAAGCCACACATCTAAGAAACAGAACAGGCCTCCCAAAACCACATTATCAATGATAATACAGGCTTTCAGTAACCCCAGGTAAAGTAGAATTGGGACACACATCTTAGATTCAATTCCTAAGCAGTGACCCTATTCTATGTGGCTCCATTCCTCACCTGGTTCATGGATACTCAAGTATGGAAGAATCAGCCCAGAGAAAAGGCCAGAGAAATGAGAGGAATGTGAAAAGCAGATAGCCCTGCTTCAATCTAAGCCTCTAGAGTCACAGACCTAACTGGATTAGGATGGGTGTGTAAGAAGGTCTTCAAATCAGATACTAATAAAATTTTTAAAATGAAGAGGACTAAGTCTACAAAATTGAGCTTGGATTTTTCTAATAACTAACATAGCTAAAAAATTATATTATCTGGATACGATGGTGAGGGAGTAGTTCCTCAGAAGGTAAAGGAAGCCCAGTGGGAGTGATTTGGCATAGCCTTTTTGCAAAAAAACAAAACGACTATGTCATCTTTGTAATAAAATACACCAGTCTCATAGACGGGTTTGTGACTGTCAAGTACACAGTTGTCATGTCTGCACTGTAGTGTGTGTATGTGTGTGTGTGTCTTTATGTAAGTATATACATATGAATTAATATATTTTTAGCTATGACCTCAAAATAGAAAATAGAAAACTTATGTGAAAGGACAGCAAATTATTTAAATCAAGTAAAGGTCAATTGTAAAACAAGGCACCAGTGAATTTAACTGGGGAGAACTGATGTAGATGTAGTTAGTAGAAATTGATGTAGTTAGTATTAATTTATTTATTTATTATTATTATTATTTTCTAAACATTTTATTTATTTATCCAACAGAGAGAGAGATCACAAGTAGGCAGAGGCAGGCAGAGAGAGAGGAGGAAGCAGGCTCCCCGCCAAGCAGAGAGCCCGATATGGGGCTCGATCCCAGGACTCTGGGATCATGACCCGAGCCGAAGGCAGAGGCTTTAACCCACTGAGCCACCCAGGCGCCCCTGATGTAGTTAGTATTTAGACCATGTCTGTCTAAATACTCTAGACATTACTCACAAAGTAAGCATTATTCTATGGAGCATATGCTATGAGTCAGTCACAGATTTAACTTTGTTTTCTAGAAGCCAGTACAAAGCAGAAGTGTATTTCTATAGTGATTCAAGGAGATATAATATAAAAGTTAAATAGTTTCTTGAAAATATGGTCATCACTAATACTGAAACCACAAAGAGATGTCCCCTGAGTGTCTCAAAAGAACACTGTGTACTATGGCAACAATATCCTTAACATCATCCTTGCTGAAGAGCCAATGACAAATTTCCTGAGGTTGTATTAAAAATGAATATTTGGATGAAATAAAGTAACAGTAGCCATTCTGATTACAAAAATAAGTGTATCACCTATGATAACCATTACACTAGTGTTTACAAGGTACCCTTGGGATTTTTCTCATGGCACCTAACTTTGTATTTGAATGTAAGGGTTATCTGAGTTTAATGAAATCTCATAAGCTGGTATTTCCATTTTAGTTCCTTCTTTTGAAGGGGAATGATGTATGTTGTTACTATAACATGTAATTTTGAAAGGAATGAAGATCAACTGGCTTTTATTCCCTTAAATACCCACCTGTTTGCTGTTTCTGGTTCTTCAAGATCAACATATTAGAACTAAAAACATGTGTTTTGATAGTTACTGATCCCTGCAGAAGAGTTTGTAATATGTATGCAAGTGTGTATGAAGGTATGAGTGTGTGTGTGCATGTGCATGTACGCCTTTAACAAATATTTGCTGAATGAATAAATGAATGGATGAATATATTCCTTAGTTATTTATTGGACTGATTCCTGGAGTTTCTGGTATTATGCCTTATTATGTCTGAGACAAAATTTGAACACTTTCTATTGAAACAGACATTCAGCAAAGTTATTAGTATGCTTTAAAACATGGATGATACAATTTTTAATAACTTAGATACAGGATGACTATGTGAGTGTACAGTAACAGTTTTATTTTTAAGCTTCAACGTGAAATCAATAATTACAATAAAGACCTGACCCAAAATTAAGATCTGAAAATACTTAGTAACTAGTTATTAAGAACAACGTATATCCCCAAGCTGTTTTCTTTAGTAGGCTGTTTCTATGTTGATATCTGTAATTGGCAAAAACAAAGCAGAACAAAATTACATGGATAAGAGAAAAAAGCCAACTGCAACTCCTTTGTACCTGAGAGATATTCACTGTCTTTTTGTTCCATACCTTAGAGCAGCCTAGTAGCATGTTGTGAAACTTCTGATTTGGAACTCCTAAAAAACAAACAAATAAAAAACAGACAAAACAATCATGATGATTTAGGTATAAACTTTCTGGGAAGCGGTAGATAGTACAAATAACCCTACCCAGTCTTATCAATGCTTAAGTTGGTTTAATCCCCAAGTATATGTCTTCTTTTTCTTCCAAGCTATTCTTATTTTTCAGCTCTGTAATGCTTTATTTCCACATACAATTTTCTTTTAACAGAGTTGATTTCCTGACAAGTTCTTTCCCCCCCCTTGAAGCTTTAAATTGTAGAAATAATTGTATTTCTACAATTTAATTCTAACATATAATAAATAGTTATATGTGCTTAATCATTTCATCCTTATCAAGGATTTGAAACTAAATTCTAGTCTCTAATCTTTCATATCATTCTAAATCATCCTGGGTGGCTTCAGGTACCAAATAAAGTTACTCCTGCACTTTTTAAAAAAGTTGCTCAATTGATCTTATTGATTGATTGATATTGATTGATCTTATTCTTCTTTTACAGATAGGCACTAGAAATTAATTAATTAATTTTTGAAATATACTTGACATATAATGTTATTTCAGTTTCAGGCATACAGCATAGTGATTCAACAATTCCATATATAACTCAGTGCTCACCATAAGTGCAGTCACCATACAACATTGTTACATTATTGTTATATTATTGACTATACCTCCTATGCTGTAATTCCTGGACATTTTAACATTCCTCATGTTGCTCCATCTGCCCCTCCAACTATTTTCTTTTTCATCACCTTAACTTAAATTGTTGGCCAATAATAGAGAAAAACATGTGGATCGGTGACACAGATTTCAAAAAATTTTACCCTAGGCTGAATTCCCATTATGTCTTTAAATTCCTCTATACTTATATCAGTGGGATTTCAACTTTACTTATGCTCTACTTTTCCAGTTCTTCCCAGACATTTTGCTAAAAACTAAGGATGTAATTGGACATAGTGATTGATCTCAAAGAATTTTAAGACCAGTTCTGGATATTAGTGATCAGATTTAGCTATAGTACCATATATTTGCCATCCTTCAGTTCCGAATAGCATCTCATACTTGATGAGCCTCAGTGTGAATCTTTTTTGTGTTTATCTTTCTTGGACCTTATTCAACTTATTGGATATGTAGATTTGTGTCTTTTACCAACTTTAGGACAATTTTGATCATTGTTTCTTCAAAAATTTTCTCTGTCCCTTTCTCTGTCTGACCCCTACTGGGACTCCTGTTGTTCATCTGACTGTAGACTTGATGGTGTCTTGGTGGTGTTCCACAGATCTCTAAGTCTCTGTTAATTTCCTTCCCTTCCCTTCCCTTCCCTTCCCTTCCCTCTCCTCTCCTCTCCTCTCCTCTCCTCTCCTCTCCTCTCCTCTCCTTTCCTTTTCTTGTATTCCCCTCAGGCTAAATCATTTCTGACCTATCTAAGTCTGACAATCATGACCTAACTTCAGGTATGCTGATTCTTTTTTCTGCTTGCTCAAATCTGTTATGAAACTTCTTGCGAATTTTTGTTTTTGTATTTTTAAAAAATATTTATTTATTAGAGAGAGAAAGAAGAGAGAGTGGGTGAGAGTAAGAGCATAAGCTGGAGTGGCAGGGAAGGAGGGGAGGCAGAGGGAGAGGGAGAGGGAGAAGCAAACTCCCCACTGAGCAGGGAACCTGATGCGAGGCTTGATCCCAGGACCCTGGGATCATGACCTGAGCTGAAGGCAGATGCTTAACTAACTGAGCCACCCAGGCTCCCCTGTTATTGTACTTTTTAGCTCCAGAATTTCTTTGGTTCCTTTTTATAAAATTTCTATCTCCATTAATATTCTCTATTTGTTGAGACATTGTTAAGGTTTCTTTTATCTTTTTTTCAATTGTCCCTTAGTTCTTTAAACATATTTAAGACTAGTTGATTTAAAGTTTTGCTTTGTAAGCCCAAAGTCTATACTTCCCAGGGACATGATCAGTTAATTCTCCTTGTGATTACATCACACTTTTTTTTTTTTTTTTTGCATACTTTGTAATTTTTGTTGCAAACTGGATATTTAAAATATTATAATGTGATACCTCTGGGAACCAAATACTTCCCCCTCCTTAGAGTTTACTTTTATAATTTGCTGTAGGTTGTAATTGTTCATTTGTTTAATTAATTTTCTACACTATTGTTGTAACATCTGTATTCTTGTCTCTTTGGAGTCTCTGAACTGTTTAACATGCATTTAGCTACTGTGTTTACAAAAAAGAAAGGAAGAAAGGAAGGAAGAAAGAAAAACTAAAAGAAAGAAAGAGTAACCAAAAAAAAGAGAGAGAGAGATAAAGGAAGAAAGGAAGGAAGGAAGAAAGAAAAAAGAAAAGGAAAGGGAAAGAAAAAAGAAAAGAAGAGGAGAGGAGAGGAGAGGAGAACAGCAAAAAAAGTCTTGAGGTCCTTGCAGGTTTGTTTTGTGTTAGGAGGTACTCTTTCAAGTCAGCAAGGTTGTTTATAGCTTAGCCTTAGAATTTTCTTCCTGCTTGTGCTAATCCTAAAGATCAGCCAGAGGTGAAAACCTAGACTTCTTAGGTTTAACTCTAAGCATGGGTCCTGTCCTGGTCATGCATGCAACTTTCTATATTCCCCTATTTGCAGGGATGTTTTTCAAAGAATCCACCACTCTTTTTTTTTTTTTTTTTTTAAATACCTTTGCTCTTCCTGCCAGGCTTTCAGTACATGTATTGTTAACCTCAGCTCTAATCTCTTGCTTTTGGTGGCAGTGGACTGCTCATTTGTCTTACACTTGTCTTAACCTCTGAATAGTGTTTTTCAGTCCTCTGAGCAGATGCTTTTTCACTCTGGAGAGTTCTGAATTAAGTGAAACAAAGTCAAGCACCTTGTATCACCTCTTCCATGAGACTCCAGATAGGTTAAAACAGACAAACACAATTCTTTGAGAATTAGGTCTTCTCTATTTTTTCACAAACCAGGGACCAAATTTCCATAGTGGGAATATAGGCTATCTTCAGTATCACTGTCAAGCTGGGGAAGGGAACAGGGAAAGAGCAAGTGTAAATGCCATAGAGCTTTCCTACCATTCTGAAGTTCCCTTTTTTCTTGATTCAGTGTTTAGTATATTGCTATAAACCTTTGATTAATTTTCAGAGTTCTGACAAAATTGATTTTGACAATTTTTGCTTTTTCTTTATGTTTCTATGGAGGGATAAACCTTGGAGTTACTTATTCCACTATTTTTGCTGACATCATTTCTACAAATGGGTTTATATTTTTAAATGTTTTAAAAAATCAAAAGAAGGCTATTTCATGGCCTGTGAAAATAATATGAAATTCAAATTTCTGTGCCCTTAAATATTTATTGGAACATATCCATACTCATTCATTTAACTGTTGTCTTTGTTTTCATTATATAATAGTACAGTTGAGTAGTTGGGGCAGAGACATTTCTGCAGCCTAAAATATTTCCAGTGTCCCTTTACAACAAAAACTTGCCTGCTAACCCTGTTTTAAAGTACCTCAGCCTCTAGTTTTGTATCTCTTCTAACCCCTTCTAAGTTGTTGTTATAGAAATCTCATCCAAAATTGTTTTGATTTGTCTAAAATCTTAGTTTGGCTTACAAGGTGCTTAATCAATCTGATTTTAAGCTGCTGTCTAAACCTTATCTCCATCCCTTCTCAAGGTTCATCCTAATTATTTTACACTCCTTACTCTTTCCCTTAGATGGCATGCTCTTTCATGTTTATTCATTGGTATATTCCATTATTTCTTGGGACAGTCTTTCAAACTCTTTTCACTTGTGAAAATTTGGCTGTCTCTCGAATGGGTTGAATAATTGACTCCCAAAGAAATATGCTCATCTGGAACCCATTAAGGTGCTCTTATTTGGAAAAAGGATCATTGTAATCAGGGTGAAGATCTTGAGGTTAAGATCTGGATTAGCATAGGCCCTCATCCAATGACAAGTTTCCTTAAAGGAAGAGAGAAGGGGGAAAGACACCCAGAAGAGAAGGTGATATGAAGAGTTGGAGTGATTACATCTACAAGCCGGCAGCCATCAGAAACTAGGACTGTGGCATAGAATGCGGTCTCCCACATAAACTCTTGAAGGATTGGAGCCTACCAACACCAGGATTTCAGACTTCTGGCCTCTAAAACTACGAGAAAACAAATTTCTGTCATTTCCAGCCAAAGTTTGAAGTTATTTGTTAAGGTAGCCTGCTCATCCTTTAAAGACCTGGATCACTTTGTGTGGGGTTACAGTATTGCCTTTGACCTGGAAAAAATTATTTTCTCATTCGTCTCTTGTATTATAACATGTACCATGTTACACTTCAATTTATGTGTTTAAATATTTATCTCCTCTATCAGCTATGTACTTGCCCTTCATAACATGTTATCTGGACTACAGTGGTACTCAGTGTTTATTGAATGACTGAATCATAGTAGAATATTAAGAGACATAGCAAACATTGCTTGAGGTCAGATTATTAACATTCTACATTTGGTTTGACACAGAAAACCTTGGTCAAATGTCACTTTGGCCCTTGGCTTGCTCTTTGAGACTATGAGAGTGACTCTTTGTACTATGAGAGTGGGATTAAGGCTTTTCTAGTTCTAAAATTTTAAGATACATGGTTTCTTTTGGGTGATTTCCTTCACGTTACTCTCTGTTTCTGTGATAGAATCTAGAGAGTAGTATCTTCAGATATTTCAAGGCAAACTACACTAGTAACACTGAGGATTTTTAAAAGTACTTCAAAGATTTACCTCCCTTTTATTTGTGGAACAAAATTGGAAGTAATGTGATAGGGATATGCAAAAGATTTTCTGTTGATACTTTCATAGTATATAAATGTTTTTGCTTTAAGAGTTGAATTTTTGTGCTTTGATAATGAATCTAGCTTCAAAACTAAATTTTTTCAGAAAATATTTTATAATAGTAATTATTGATCATATAACATGTATATGTTGGTACTTTAAAATAGATGCATATAAAATACATGAAATTTATTATATAAAAAACAACTATAATATGCATAACTAGTTTATTGTTTATAATAAAATCTGGAATGGATTTTCTTTTTATGTATAATTCAAATTATATATTTTTCCTTCTATTATCTATTTTCAGCATTTTCGTTGTGGTAAAATGCTAAGACATCAGTCAGTTGATGATATATGCACTTGTGTATCCACATGTTAGGAGAGCAAGTTAAAAGCCAACCAAACATATTATTTGTACATTATTTGCATCATTGAAGATGCACCTTTATATAGGCCCTTTTTCACAATGCTACTAGAACTTTGACTCATCAGATCACTTACAAGGTAATTATTACAAGGTAATTATCCCCACAGAGACAAGAAAATAGAGTTGTCATATAGTCATAGAATCAAGGCTAAAAGTGAAATCATTAGCTGAATTTGAGTCAGAAGTTGAGAAGCCAACTTCATAGTGAAGCCAAGTGTTTTGTTTTGTTTTGTTTTGAAGGAATTAGGAACTAACTGAGGGTTTTGGAGGGGCGGGGAGTGGGAGGCTGGGTGAGCCTGGTAGTGGGTATCATGGAGGGCACGTATTACATGGAGCACTGAGTGTGGTGCATAAATAATGAATTCTGGAACACTGAAAAGAAGTTAAAAAAATAAATAAAAATTAAAAAAAAAGAAAAGGAATTTGGAATCCTTATAATAAAAACTCTTTGATTTCGGGAGCACTTAAAAACTACTCCACTCACTGAAGCTGGTAGAAAACCTAGAAATCTCTTACACTCCACATTTAGGTCTTTTCTTCCATGCTATTCTCATAGTTTTCTAACTATTTTTCAATTCAACATGTTTTTTATTGAGAATCTCGTATGTGCATGGATCTGTACCATAGGTTTCAAGAATACAATTTAATTGATACTTACACTCAAGAATCATGTAGTCTTTTTTTCTTGATCACGTAAGACATGTACGATACAGATACTTTCTTGTGGTAAATCTAAGTGACACTGTCTAAAAGACATGAGAAAAGGCAGCAATCAGTGCAGACCAGTGTTTTGTGAAAGCCTCCCAACAGGAGATGAAACAAGAGCTGGGCCTTCTGGGATGGATGATTTTGGCATGGCAGGGAGAAGACAAGCACAAGATAAAGAGGCAAGAATAAGAATAGCATTCATGAGGATGGTCGAGAGATACGTGAATATCGATAAGTGAATATTAACTATAGGATGTGAGTCAGGCTGGAGAGATTGCAATTAATTTATCCTAGAAATACAGTGTTGTAGCTCTTAAAGTCTCATGGAAGATTGAGCTCTTTACTAACTGAAAGAACTTCATGGTTCTTTGAAGTAAAAAATACCTTATGAAATCCAATCCCCAGATTGGGAATAAATTATTAGGCCTATTTAGATTTTTCACATGTAGTATATATATCACAAATCTCCCTGTACAGGTCCTAAGGTATCTCATATTGAATCGGGAGTGGTAAATTCATTTTTGACATGGCAGTCAATGCCAAGTTCATTTTATCTCACTCTTCCACAATGTTTAAATTATTTATTTGCTTAATTAATTGCGGTTTACTTATTTGTTAATCATGTAACTATACTGGCATTTATATTTTCTTATTTCTTTGTGGGAATGTCAATAGATTTTTTTCTTTCAAAGTAAGTTCACTTTAGAATTTAACCTAATCCCAGTCAAAATTTTGTTTTGTTTTGTTTTTTGGTTACATGCATGTACTATTTTTTAAAAAATGTATTTATTTTTATTTAAGTTAAATTAATATACAATGTATTATTGGTTTCAGAGGTAGAGGGCAGTGATTTATCAGTCTTATATAATACTCAGTGCTCATTACATCATGTATCCTCCTAATATCCATCACCCAATTACCCCATCCCCCTCACTCCTCTCCCCTCCTGCAACTCTCAGTTTGTTTCCTATGCTTAAGAGTCTCTGCTAGTTTGTCTTCCTCTCTGATTTTGTCTTGTTTTATTTTTTCCTCTCTTACTCTATGATCTTCTGTCTTGTTTCTTAAATTCCACAGGTCAGTGAGATCATATAATAATTGTCTTTCTCTGATTGACTTATTTCGCTTAGCATAACACCCTCTAGTTCCATCCATGTTGTTGCAAATAGCAAGATTTTGAGGTTTTTTGATGACTGAATATTATTTCATTGTGTGTATGTATATATATATATACATACACATACCACATCTTCTTTATCCATTCATCTGTCTATGGACATCTTTCTTTCCATAGTCTGACTATTGTAGACATTACTGCTATAAACATTCAAGTGCACATGCCCCTTCGGATGACTGCATTTGTAACTTTGGGGTAAATACCCAATAGTGCAATTACTGAGTCCAAGGTATCTCTATGTTCAACCTTTTGGGGAACATCCATACTGTTTTCCAGAGTGGCTACACCAGCTTGCATTCCCACCAATAGTGTAAGAGGTTTCCCCTTTCTCCACATCCTTACCAACATCTGTGGTTTCCTGAGTGGTTAATTTTAGCCAGTCATAATGATGTGGGGTGGTATCTCATTGTGGTTGTGATTTGTATTTCCTGATATTGAGTGATTTTGAATATTTTTTCATGTGACTGTTGACCATTTGGTTGTCTTCTTTGGAGAAATGACTGTTCATATCTTCTGCCCATTCCTTGATTGGATTATTTGTTCCTTGGGTGTTGAGTCTGTTAAGTTCTTTATACATTTTGGATACTAACCCTTTATCTGAGACATTTGCAAATATCTTCTCCCATTCTATTGGTTGTCATTTGGTTTTACTGACTGTTTCCTTTGCTATGCAAGTTTTTTTTTTTTTTTTATCGTGATGAAATTCCAGTAGTTCATTTTGGCCTTTGTTTCCTTTGCTTTTGGAGACATGTCTAGCAGGAAGTTGCTGTGGCCGAGGTCACAGAGGTTGCTGCCCGTGTTCTGCTATAGGATTTTAACGGATTCCTATCTCACATTAAGGTCTTTCATCCACTTTGAGTGTATTTTTGCATATGGTATAAGGAAATGGTCCAGTTTTATTCTTCTGTATGTGGCTGTCCAATTTTCCCAACACCGTTTTTTGAAGAGACTGTCTTTTTTCCATTCAACATTCTTTCTTGCTTTGTTGAAGATTAGTGGATTATAGAGTTGAGGGTCCATTTCTGGGTTCTCTATTCTGTTCCATTGATCTGTGTCTGTTTTTATGCCAGTACCATACTGTCTTGATGATTACAGCTTTGTAATAGAGCTTGAGGTCTGGAATTGTGATGCCACCAGCTTTGGTTTTCTTTTTCAACATTCCTTTGGCCGTTTGGGGTCTTTTCTGGTTCCAGACACATTTTAGGATTGTTACAACTCTGAAAAAAGTTGATGGTATTTTCATTGGGATTGCGCTGAATATATAGATTGCTCTAGGTAGCATAGACATTTTAACAATATTTGTTCTTTCAATCCATGAGGATGGGACATTTTTCCATTTCTCTGTGTCTTCCTCAGTTTCATTTTTCGGAGTATAGATCCTTTCCTTCCCTTCTTAGGTTTATTCCTAGGTGTTTTATGATTTTGGGTGCAATTGTAAACGGGATTGACTCTTTAATTTCTCTTTCTTCCATCTCAGTGTTAGTGTATAGAAACACAACTGATTTCTATGCATTGATTTTATATCCTGTGACTTTGCTGAATTCCTGTATGAATTCTAACAATTTTGGGGTGGAGACTTTTAGGTTTTCTACATAGAATATCATGTCATCTGCAAAGAGTGAAAGTTTAATTTCTTTGCTGATTCAGATGCCTTTTATTTCTTCTTATTGTCTGATTGCTGAGGCTAGGACTTTCAGTACTGTGTTGCCAGTCACAGTTAAAAATGTGAATATTCTATGACATTTGAGGTCCAAACCCTTCTAATACACATTTTAGAATTTCGAAACCATGATCAATAAGCTTCTTCCATCCTTAACCTTTTGAGAGCAGCAGAGTACAGCAGTTAAAAGCATGGACTAAAGAACCAGAAAGCCTTAACTTAAGTTGAAACCTAGCTGTGACACTTATAAATTAGTTGCATGATGTGGGCAAATTACTTTGTTTCCCTGTACTTAAAAGCTAATCAAAGCCTTTGTGTTCATCTATGTATTGCAGGGTACTTTGGCTTGACTTTTCTCTTAGGTACCTTTAACATAAGAATACTTCTGTCATTCCTTTTGGACCCATCACTCATAAGATTATCTTCCAATTTTTTACATGGAAGACATAAAGCTGGATGTCAATTTTCAGACAGATGAGTCAGAGTGGAGGGCAGGGGAATGGGTCTCATCATTCTAATCTCTATTTCCCTTCTGCTCTCCTCTGTAAAATGAGGGAGGAGGGGCAGTTAACTAGCTATGTAGAATAAGTGAGGTGGTCTGAGGCTCTTTCTGCATCTTAGATTTTAACCAGTTCTTATTTTTTAGCCTCACCCTCATTTCTACTTGTAGAGGTAGCTGGTGCCTCCAGTTTCTAGATATGGGTTCTGTGGTATTACTGCAGATTGCCTATGGATTTTCTTACTGCCAATTTAAAATTTAACTTGCTTGAATCTTTTCAATCAGTTACTTTTTAAGCTTATTTCCCTACCCCTCTCCACCACATTTTCTCATTTCCTATTCTCATTACCTTATAGATTTATGACTTAAAAATCTTCTTATTGTCATTTTAATGAGGTTTATTGAGGGAACAAAAGTAAAGAAATGTGTTCAATTTACCTTCTTTACCAGATCTAAAGAATATAGTTTTAAAAATTTTTACTTCTTTATTTGAGAGGGAGAGAGAGAGAGAGAGAGAGAGAGAGAATGCAAGTGGGGAAGGGAAAGGTATAAGCAGACTCCCCACCAAGTGCAGAGCCCAGTGCAGGGTTGAATCTCACCACCTTGAGATCATGCATGAGCCAAAATCAAGAGTCAGATGTTCAACTGACTAAACCATCCAGGTGCCCCTAAAGAATATTTTTAATTAGATAATTTTCTCTTATCTGTACGTAGGAAAGAAGTTGGTTTTGGCATAACATATTTGCAGAACTCTCTTATTAATTCTAAAAATGTGTCTTTAAATTCTCTTGGGTTATTCTATATCTAATTAGTTATACATATCACTTCAATCTGTTTTCTACTCTTAGCAACTTGACCAAATTGCTCTTGCTAGGGCTACCAGTTTCCTCCATGTTGCTAAATTCAGGGGGTACTTTTCTGTTCTAATCACAATTTGTGTTTCAGCAGCAGCCTGCACAAATTACCCATTCTTCCTTGAGGGCCTCTTCTTTCTTAGCTTCTTTAACATCTTCTCCTCCCAGTTTTTCTTATACTTCTCTGGATGCTCTTCCCCTCTTATTGGCTTTCCTCCTTCAGCCACTTGGAATTTCTTAGAGCTTAAACCTGGGCTCTTTTCTGCTCCTTTGTTATCATCACCATCACTATCAAAAAGTATTGCTATTATCATTATTATTATATAATTAGCTTTCATAACTCCCATAGCTCTTTTAGAAACCAGATTTTTATGCCATGGGCTTGAAAAATCCAGACTCTACAAATTTCCCAATTGTTTAAGCAATTGACAAATTCACAGACATATCATGACTTACAGGGTAGGAAAAATGAGATTTAAGGAGGAAAATAATTGGTATGGTTTGCTGGGGCCAGCTACCAGAATCAGTATGATAGTCCCAACTTTATTAATGATAAGGCACACAGTGTAGTGTAAATGCTTCTGTGGTGAACTGGATTGACTGGCTTGGCTATGTGAAGAATTTATATATTAGTATAAGTTCAGTATATCTGAATGGTTTAAATGAGTTTATTCAAGTATCGGGAAATACCTTTATTCTTAAACCTACAAAGGAAATCTTTTCATGAAAATTCTGAGCTTTAGTGAATTATTCATACCTAAAGAATATACCAGTTTCAAACAGATGTGCAGTTATGCACATAGTCTAGCTATAAGACCTTTGCTATATACATCTCTATCTCTATATCTGCCACCTATTTCCCATCTATAATTTGAATTTTCATTTTCTTACTTATGTATTTTGGGGAACAGAGGTTTTTAATTTTGGTGAATTCTAATTTCTCAATTTTTTAAATCTATGGTAACTGCATTTTGTTTCTAAGATACCTTTTCATTCCTCAAATGTACAAAGATATTCTTCTCTAATTTCTTCTAGAAACCTTATAGTCCAGCAGCTTTTATACTGTTCTTCTTGCTTCTCACATTGTTGAAGGTCATAATTTCAATTTTATCAGGGTCATTTTTCTGAATCTTCAGTATAATGATGTGGCTTATCTTTCTTCCACTAATTTCAACCTCATTAGGCCTATTTGCTACCACATCACCAAATTCTTTAACATGGCTTATGAAGTACTTCATCATGTCTTTCTTTATCAAAGGAACACCTTACCTCTACCCCATCCTCTATTACTTTGCATTAGCATTGCCAAATGATTTATGGTTCCCCCAAACACCACACTCTCACTCTTCTTTGTTTCTGGACTATTGCTGTTTCTCTGCCTGGATTATCTTTTTGCCTATTCATTCCTCTCTTCACCTAGGTAACTCCAGTTGTCTCTCAATCTTTATTTTATTTTATTTAAAAAAATTATTAATTTATTTGTCAGGGGGAGAGAGAGAGCACACACACAAGCAAGGAGTGGCAGGCAGAGGGACAGGCAGGCTCCCCACAGAGCAAGGAGCCTGATGCAATGTGGGGCTGGATCCCAGGACCCTGGATCGTCACCTAAGCCAAAGGCAGACACTTAACCACTTAATCACTTAACCGACTGAGCCACCAGGCATCCCTCTCAATCTTTATTTTAATATTCCTTTCCCTGGGAGGCCTTTCCTGATCTAATACTGGTGCCATTCTCACATGGTCCCATATTGCTTTACTTTAGGATTTCCATGCTATTCTCCCCCCTGACCCCACTATTCTGTACTGATTATTTACCAGCTCTGTTTCTCACCGCAAGTTCCTGGAAGGCCAGAGATGTATCTTGTTTTTCTGTGGTGTCTGCAGTATTCAAAAGAGTTCTCATTACATAAAAGGAGTAATGGAATATCTTAGATGGTAGATGAGGCAAGTGCAGATGGCAGCTATAACCTAATAAACTTGGTTCCTTGAACCCACCATCATTTATAGAAGATATTTGGTAACCCTTTTATTTGCTTTCCATCCTAGTGTAGAATTTTAATACATTAACACATATTTATTGCAGAAATTTTAGGAAAGAATACAGAAAAAATGAAATAATCTCTTATGTTACATTCTGTAGCTAATAACTGTTAATATTTTAATGTAATTTCTTTCCAGTCTTTCTTAGTTGTATATGTCTCTTGCATGCTATTTAAAAATAAAACTTAAATCTAATAATGCATAGTTTTAAATTTTAATCCCTATTTCCTAAATAACCACCAATTAATCCATACACAATATGTGACCAAAAATAATGATGATTAAAAAATATAGGCTCATATTTTTATATCCAAATGATTGTTACTCCCTTCAGAAAGCCAGTGATTTTGCAGTTGTTTAAACATTTTTGGCCCCACTCTTCAGAATTGTTTTTAGGACCAAAGAAATGTAATTTCCTCAGAATCACACTTCATTTTTTATCAAAACTTATCTATTTATTCAACAAATAGTTGTTGAGGTATAGCAACTCTTTAAGGTTCCAGAGAGTCAATTGTGAGAAGACATAATCCTCTCTCTTCAAGGAATTTGTTTACTTTTTACTATTTAAGAATTTTGGTACCACTTGTCCACGCCCAGAAAATTAAATCCACACTCAAAGGATTATTATTTGTTACAATAAATGATATTAAAATAATACATTACTATTTATTAGATATCTTTCATCACTGTTTCAAAAATATTTTTATTCGGGGCGCCTGGGTGGCTCAGTGGGTTAAAGCCTCTGCCTTCGGCTTGGGTTGTGGTCCCAGGGTTCTGGGATTGAGCCCCACATCTGGCTCTCTGCTCAGCAGGGAGCCTGCTTCCTCCTTTCTCTCTCTCTCTCTCTCTCTCTCTCTCTGCCTGCCTTTCTTCCTACTTGTGATCTCTGTCAAATAAATAAATAAAAATCTTAAAAAAATATTTTTATTCATCATTATATAGTTGGAATAAATCACTATTTTGAAAGTGATAACAACTTTTGTGAATGAAGCTAGGTAAAATACAAATCTAAGACAATTAGTAATATTCTTTTACAGTGTTCTTTCACATAAAAGTGCCAAAGAAGCACTTTTTTTCATTATTTCCTTCAGAACTGGAAGCTTTCATGGATAAGTTGAATTTGAAACAAGTTTTTGAAGAAGGACAAATATATGGAAAATAAATGAAAGTTTTTTTTTTTTTGACGGAGTGAGAGATATAAGCTTAGGTATGAAAAAATGCAAGGCTTATTCGATTAGAAAAATGGGATAGAATTTAATCAGTAGCTTTCAATTAAGAGTCACACCAGAGTTACCTAGGAAACTTTAAAAAACATGCCTTCACTGTTCTGATAACTCCTTCGGCCCATTTGAAACAGCTTTCTCTGGTCACCTGCTCACCTCCAACTTTGCCCACTTTAGGTAGGGGAAGGAGTGGATACAAATAGTTACCATGTTTTGCTTGAATGAACCCCCTCCTCAGTCAGTGGACTTTGGTTGCCAAGTTGAGGAATTTAGACATTATTCCATTAGTAATTATAATATGTTATAGGTTTTGAACCATGCAGTTGAAAGGAGAAGGGCTGTGTTTTAGGTAGATCAATATTTTGGTGGCTTGCTAGAGGGATAAAAACCACATTGTAGATTTTCTGTTCTGTGAGGCAGGAATACAATATATTGCTTTTTAAACAGGAATAATAATTTAATTTCTTGTGTAGGTGAAACTATAGTAATAAAAGCCTTTTCTAATGAGGGCTTTTATTGGATATGAAAATTTAGATACTTTTCCTTCTTAATTGTTCAGAAGTTGACTGTGAGACTGTGCAAGTAGGTTACTGCTGTTATTAGAACTGTTATAAAAGATGGTTATTTTAAGCAAATAGAACAATCACCTGTAATGCTTATGCCCTCAACTGATGAAAGGCCCAAAGGAAAGGAATTCAAATTCATTTTCTTTATCACTTAAGCATTTTCTGAGAGGAAAGCATCAGTTTAAAGCCTAAGCAAAAATGAAAATAAGTAACACTTAGTTCATGTAGTTGGTTTTTATAAACTAATGAATTTGGAATAAATGTAGTATGATATGGCACTATCCCTGATTTGTTCACTAGGCTTAGGCAAGGAACAGATTCTTGGTTCCTCAGTTTTCCCTTCTATAGGACTAAGATAATATGCCTGTTTTACACATCTCATCTGATGGTTCTGAAAATCTTTTCCAATAGTTATTTTCAAATCACTAGCCACGACATTAGATAAAGGTGATTTCCATTTATGTGTTATCTTCTTTTTACCCTTACAAACTTTTTAAGTTTCCATTTGTTATTGATGCAAATGCAGTACAATGATGAAAATTGTTTCTTCACATTTGGAACAAATACTTCAAGTGAAACAAGGTTGTACTATAAATATGTTTAAATTATTTAATACCAATTAGGTTAGTTACTTGCACCTGACAAATAGTTGCAAAGTGATTACTCTTCTAACATTATAAGAATAACTTAGAAATATCCATGAACTCCTTGCTTTGATATTTTTGAAGAAAGGCTTAAAAAATATGATATTTTTAGTGTCCAGGGAGAGTGTATCCATTCATTTACTCAACAAAATTTTAGCTCCTATTATGAACCAGACATTATTTTAGACAATAGGATATAGCACAGTATAAAGAAGATAATAATTGTACCCCTTATTGTGTTTTCAGAATAATTGTGTTTTCCTTATTCTCTTCAATTGCATTTTAATACTTTAAAAATAAATGCTTGGAAACTTGCAATGGATCAATATGTGGCAAAATGCATGTTTTCTAGTCTCTCTGCATGAGTCCACAGGGCCATTGATGATTTCTATTTGTTCATGAAACTGATGCTTTTGGTCCTATGTCTGCATATATATAGTTATAGCCTAATTAATCAGGACAATAAAACAATTGAATGTATATTAAATTTGACTTATTTTAGTTCTTTTAAAATACTTTATTTACTTTGTTAATCACATTTTATAACTATTTTGAGTTTCTAAAACAAAGAGGCTTTTATGATTTTTATTGCCTTTACTTTATTGCCTTTACAAAGTTCTATGAAGATATAGCAATTTCCTTCTTGACTTAAGCAATGTACAAACAAATTGGATAAAGAAACTGAAAAATCTCACTGAGGCTTGAGTTATCTTGTGAACCCATGAATTAAATGTAAGAATATAAGAAATGTCACACTAGATTAAATTAAGTGTCCATGGAACATGTTATTTTATGGAAAAGCATGGTATTCACTCTTCACAACATTGATCTACTGAACATAATTATATTTCCTTAGTAATACATTGTATTTCAATTTTCCACAAATCAATTTTCTACAAAGACCTTCTTTGATCCCATTTCTATTTTCAGTCAGTACTGCCTCTTCAGTTATGAGTCTCTTACCTCTTGTGTATTTTTCACCTCCATATTCCAATGACTGAGTAAACTACTTTTCAAAACACCCACTAGAGTACACTATAATTTGGAGTATGTGATTAACTTATTTATCTCTTTCTTTAAAAAAAAATCTTATTCTTGTTCACTTTGAAGTCCTTTATGATTGGAGAGCAATGAAAATTATGCCTACATTCCTAAGGAGAGTGAACACAATTTTGTTTATGGATAATATTGTTTTATTACCATATAAGAACAATGAGAATTTTGTTGCCTTTAGTGTTACAGCAGCACATTAAATCATTGGAGATAGTATGTTGGGTGTTGTTTTGATCAGTCTTCATTGCAACCCAAAATACTCATAACACTTTCTACCCTGCTACAAATTACGTACTGAATGTAATATTCTACACTACTAGGAGAGAATAAATATTCATACTGACAGCATTTCTGGACTCATGTACCTTTAACATTCTTTGAACTCTTATAGATTAGCATATATGCCTGTATTAGTGTATTTATCTATATATATTAATTTATATATAATTTATCCTCTTAGTAATTTTCTTTACTCCTACTAACAGAACTTAACCTTAGATGTCTGTCCATGTATGACACCCTCCCTGCCTTTGTAAAGTCTTAATTTTTAGAAAGAGAAAGCAAATTTGGCTAATCTTATCTTCTTCTTTCTCAATGCCTTCTTCTTGCCTTATTTTTGTCCTTGTGCTTTCTAATGTTGGTCTTAAAAAATTATCAATAAATTTAATTGACAATGTCAAATCAAGACATTTGAAGCTAAAAATTTTCCTAACACCTGTACTGTTTAATTTATACACATATATAAACCTTCTATGTTAAAATCCCCCAGTTCTTTCTCTTTAAAATGATTTGTTTCAGCCAGTATAAATATATAGTTTTTACTTGGACTGTATTGAGAGCAAATAAGTCTGAATATTAATTATTCCCTCAGTAGCAGATTCTTTTCCAAACTATGTCAATGTAATATATTAAAAATACTCAGCTTTGAGGAGTACATATTGAAACTAAATGTAGACTTCAGAGACATTTCTTTCTCTAATACTGTAAAACATATTTAATGGTCTATATATGCACAGAAATCTTTGTACATTCACTGTATCTATGAAATATTCCAGGGAAATCATATTTAAGACTTATTTTACTAGAATAGCATTATCTAAAATGGAACTTAAATGGCTATTAGAGGAAATGAAATAATATGATGCACTACGAACACCTTCGGTTTGCTCTTCTTAGAGCAGACATCCTCCTAAGGGTACAGGCAGAGAATCATTTTACCCTATATGTGAAGAGAGAAACTGACTTCTTCCTATCTTCCTTGAGTAAACATATTATTATTTCCAGAACTGAGAACTTTTAGATCTAAATGCTATTATCTGGTTCATTGCATTATTTGTGGAAAAAGAAAAAAAAATCCTATCCTCTTTATGTTGTCCAATTAAAGTCCAGAAAAATCTGATATTTGGGGAAAAAAGCAGAACCAGAAGGGGAAGAGGATCTGTTCTTGATAGGAGGTATTGTTTCCTTTCTTAAGTTTCATTGAACACACTAAAAGAGTATTTAAAACTGCATATGTGATTTGGCCCTTCCAGCTGGTGTGGCTCCAGTCCACAGAATAATGATGACACGAGCAAGGTGATTATAAAGGGACCCACATAAGCTGATCTCTCTTCTCTGCAGATGACACAAATAGAAAGCTTTGAGCAAGAGTGGAAAGGCACACTGCCACTTGCCTTTCCCCTCTGAAGAAGCTGGGACACATTCTGCTCAGCCAACATGTTCCCAGAGGAATGTGATTTAACTTCCACTTTTCACACAGTAAGAAGCAACACTGGAGACCTGTCGGGAGGGTGATAGCAGCCTGGGAGGAATTTGGATAAGTGTTTTTCACTCCAGTGTTTTCATGTGACTTGACTCTCATCTCAATTTAGTTACATCTTGACCTGGAAAATGCAGCCAATGTTTGCCTTTCTTCATTTGGCTTACCTTGATTCGTGATATGCATATCCCTCCTTTCCCCACTCCCACCCTATTCATCCTTTCCCCTGAAACCTACTAATAGACTTTCCCCAGATGTCTACACATGCATTAACTCTGTTTCCCTCAGTATAGGCTTTACTTCCAGGGAGAGAAAATGTATTTCTCCTTGAAATATATACAAAGAATATTCACCTAAAGCAGCCTAAGAGGTTCCCTACTCCTTTTGCTATTGATCTGACTATTCATATATCTGGCAGCTTCCTTAAGGACTCTCTGGTAGTAGAACATTTAATACTTCTTACTTCTCCCTAAGCTTTCCCCCCCTCCCTCCTCCATCAAACCGACTGATTTTTATGCATGAGATAATAGACAAGCCTTGGGTGACCTGTTTTTTTCCCCCCCTCCCCCTCCCTCTTTTTTCCTTGCGGTAAAATAGTGCTGAAGAAAGAGGGCACTAGTGTACAGCCCAGATCGCATCCTTGCACCGTCTGGATTAGAGCTGAGTAGTCTGCGAACCGAGCGTGGCCCGAGCGGTGTTCTGGCCCGAGGACCATAGCGCTGTCTACCCGGACTCAGGTACGTCTCAAGTCCAATTCTCCAAGCAGACCCAGGTGAGCAGACACCTCTGGGCGGTGAAACCCACCCACAGTGGCAGACACAGTCCCAATCTATGGGATTTCCTCCTGGTCCTAGGGGCATCTCCGCTTATTTCTTTTAGTCCAGCATCCCTGTGAAGCGTCGGGACCCGTGGATGCCTGGGTTGTCTTCCTCCTTTTGCCTGGCTCACCTCCTGTGCTCTTGCTCCCCGCCCGTTCCCCTAGCTCCTTTCTCCTCCGACTCTCACCTTGAGAAAGGGAGCTGGGGAGGAACGAGAGGGAGCCAACTTCAGCCCCACAGGCGGCTGAGATTTGGCGCCTCTGCCCCCGAAGCGGACGGGTTTGAATGTACCTGCCGAAACACTGGCTCCAAGAAGAGAGTGAGAATGGCGGGGGTGGGGTGAGGGGGAGTCAAGGGGAGGTGTGTGTGTGTGTGTGTGTGTGTATGCGTGCGTGTGTGTGTGTGTGTGTGTGTGTGTGTGTGTAAAGAACGCTGCGAGGAGGGTTGAAAGAGCGAAGTCGGGGGTTGGGAGGGGATCAAAGAATTGCAACTCGCTGGTCAAGGCGTCCCCTCCAGGCGCTGCGGGGGAATGTTTCTGCTGCAGGTCTGAGCACTGTCCAGGGTTCTGAAGGCGGCGGAGCTTGAGCTACCGCTGCAAGAGCTCTTCAGAAGCTTCCCTTCCTTCCCTTTGTAGAAATGTGCAAAGCCAAAGGTCCCGATTTAGGCGAGTGCAGGGGCCCCCTCCACCCCCCTCCCTCCACCCTCCATCTCGGGAGACAAGTTACCTTACCTGCACCCTTTCTCCCTGAACACCTACAGTAAGCCTGACTTCTTGGGTGTGTGGGGGGTTTGGGGAGGGTGGGGGTGTGGGAGACATACCAAACTCCGACATGCCGAGACTTTACCAGGCGTTGCCTTAGTAACTAATATGGATTTCCCCAACCTGACAAATTATATTTACTACTCGGCTTGTATGTTGAGGTCTCTTCAACCCCTCGAAGTTAAAGTAAAAGTACATTCCTTTTTTGCGTTCATCTTGAAGTAATCCTTCCACCTTCATAATGAATTTCCAGATTTCTTCTGGGAAAAGTTGATCTTTCCAAATCCGGAAAGTTCTTTTGGGTTAAAAGATTTAGCTCCGCCTCCCCTTTATTCCCTTCCCCATCAAGTCTGTAAGTGTAATGGTATTTGGCGACCTGGAAAAGGCTTGAAGCTGAAGGAGGAGGAGGGTCGGTGGGGCCTTGGGCCTCCAAGGACCGATGAGGGCACTGCGGACAGGACGCACCACCTTCTGCCTTGGCCATAGCTGCCTGCGTCCAGCCGATATCATGAGGTGCTGGAATGAAATGGACCGGACAACTATTAACATCACTGACCCGGAGTTTTGAAACAGGTCCTGTGATAACGGAGCTTTGATTTTCTTCCTTTTTTATCCGCAGCGTCTAGCCTAGGGCTTGCCACCGCGACGTCCATTGTACTCTTGAGCAGTTTACTTTGAGGCGCTAGTGAAGAAGGGAGCTCGAATTCCCCTAGAAACGCCCCCAGGACAAGGAGGTGGTCCTGGAGGACCAAGAGGAGGAGGAGGACGGGAAGGAGGCGGGGGCGCCGGCGGCGGCGAAAGTGTTGGACCAGCGGTGTTGGCAAGCAGGACTGAGCTGGGGGAGGCAAGGCGTCGGGCATCTGTCTACCTTGGGAGCCCGCAGAACCGGCTGGCAGGACGAGCGTGGGAAAGCGGCTGGCCGGCTGTGGACCGCGTCCTCAGCACAATGGTCCGGCTCCTCTTAGTTTTTTTCCCAGCGATCTTTTTGGAGATGTCCCTTCTTCCCAGGGGACCCAGCAGGAAAGTGTTGCTGGCGGGAGCCTCATCTCAGCGCTCGGTGGCCAGAATGGACGGAGATGTCATCATTGGAGCCCTCTTTTCAGTCCACCACCAGCCGCCGGCGGAGAAGGTGCCCGAGAGGAAGTGTGGAGAGATCAGGGAGCAGTATGGCATCCAGAGAGTGGAGGCCATGTTCCATACATTGGATAAGATTAACGCGGACCCGGTCCTCCTGCCCAATATCACTCTAGGCAGTGAGATCCGGGACTCCTGCTGGCACTCTTCCGTGGCTCTGGAGCAGAGCATTGAGTTCATCAGGGACTCTTTGATTTCCATTCGAGATGAAAAGGATGGGCTCAACCGGTGCCTGCCTGATGGTCAGTCCCTCCCCTTAGGCAGGACTAAAAAGCCTATTGCGGGGGTGATCGGGCCAGGCTCCAGCTCCGTAGCCATTCAAGTGCAAAACCTACTCCAGCTCTTCGACATCCCTCAGATTGCGTATTCTGCCACAAGCATCGACCTGAGTGACAAAACTTTGTACAAATACTTCCTGAGGGTTGTCCCTTCTGACACTTTGCAAGCAAGGGCAATGCTTGATATAGTCAAACGTTACAATTGGACCTATGTCTCTGCAGTCCACACAGAAGGTAGGCATTGTATTTGGGAAAGAAAGGTACAGAGAAAGCGAGTACATTGCATGATGTGCGATCGTGATCATAGTATTGTCCCTGTTTTTTAACAGCGCTGTGAGGAACAGATTTTACCCTTGTCATACACGCCCACCAAGGCATTGCCTTTTATCCTCATTCTGTAATTATAGTGTAGGAAAACTGTGTGTCCCATGGTGTTCTGGGGATAGTAGGAGCCTATCAGATATAAACTCTCCATGAACAGTTTCCAACTGTAGTTTTTGGACTTAGATGTTTGTCCTCACATTCTAAGTTTGTGTTTGAAAGGCTTGTTTGCCCAAGGTGGTATACTACCCTTAAGTGACTGGCTATGATTTTCCAAACTTCTTAGACTAATCGAATATGAGCAATTAAGAAAACAAACAAACAAATACCCAAACCCAAAACAAAACAAAAAACTTGCTGTCCCCTAAATTGGGCTTGAAAGCTTGATCTTATCTTGAATAGCAGCTGAAGATTCTACTTTATCTTAGTGTGTCCCTCCTTTCATGTCCGAAGTTTACCTGTGAATGTTGGATTAATGCAGTCATCTGTCTCCCTCAGTAAATCAGAAACTTACTGCAAATTCTGGAGTGTCTTAGATACAATGGAGAAGTAAATAATTTAAATCATTTATTTATTTTCTTTCTATTACATTTGTTAAAATTGTCCAGATGCCCTCAGTCCTCCCATGAATGTTCTTGTTTTTGAGAGATAGTACTGGTGACTTCTTGGGTTTGAGTTTTGGTTTCTAATTTTTTTCTTCTTACCCAATGACTTTGCTCATTAGAATTTAGTTAGATCAATTACTAATAAAAGGATAGTAGCTATTATAATGGCTTTTTAAAACGAAATAGACTTACTTGAGGTTAAAACTTTGATTTTTATAGACTCTTACTTACATGAATTCTCAAAGTATTTCTCATAAAGATTTCCTTTATTCTCCTCCTCTTAGCCTGTACAGATTTGGGGATAAAATGAGACTTTGAGGCATCTATTCTTAACTCACTGATTATGTTTATAAAGAAACTGATTAAACATTAATGCCTAGGACAATTCACGTGTATATGCTGGCATATGGAAGAGAATCTTGAGGATATTGCTGCATTCATATTTCTTCATAACAAATTACTAAAAGGAAGGCCAGGAAAGAAAGGCATGACTTCATATTCCTTTAAGAGTTTCACAATATTCAGTTACTGGTGTGAATCTGATTTTAGAAATTAAGAAGCATTCTTACTGAATTGGTTATATGGTGATTGTTAATGAATACCAGTGCTTTAATTTATAAAGGGATCAGAGTTTTCAAGACAAAACAAAAGTAATGTAGAGTTATACATTATAATTTTGGAGAATGCTTTTGGGGAAAAAAACTTTCTGCTGCAATATTGTGACTCCTAACAACTGACTCACATTTCTGAATCTTGATTTTTAATAGAGAATTGCATACCTCTTTTTCAACAAAATCTCACAACTTTTTAAAGACACAATTTTAATTTCAAACGTTAATCTCTCACACATTAATGTCTAATGTTAATTTCCTATATTTTAATGTTTAACATAGTTTCCTCTAGTGTTTAGGTGGAACAATTTGAAAGCACAAATTAAAGATGTGTTATCAGCATTAGATCTCTCTTACTCTCTTAAAGGAAATGGCAAAATTGAGATGACATGTGACTTACTTAAATATTAAATTATTCTCCCTCTGTTGAGCTAGGTCATGGTTAATAGAGATAAGAAGTATAAATTCCTTCTTCAAGCAGTAGTACTTCCTCACTTTTATACACTAGTTTTATTTTCCATATTTTAATATAATACCATTTAATTTTGGGGAAGAGAAGAATAGAGAAAAGACAATCTTCAATTTGTTTTCCAGTTGTATCACTTTGCTAAAAATAATTGCTAATAGTGAGTTGCTTTCTGACAAATAGAATTATGTTTTTGGAAAATTAATTGGACTATTTTGCCAATTTTGTTCAGGAAGGGCTCATATTAAAGTTTCACCCTTATATTAGTTTGGATTACTCTGTTTTTTTTCTACATTCTGAATGATGTGTGTGGCAGAGATTATGTCTCCATACTATTATAGTAGTTGAACAATGTGTTCCTAGAACAGCATCAGAGCTAACTTTTGTGTCTATTACCAAGAGTTTATGCCATTCACCTTGCCTATTTTAAACAATCTTATATCTTCTAAAGGAGAATTTGTTTCTTTTCTTATTAGACATAATGTCTGTGGAAACTAAATTGATTTTATTTTCATTTATCTGCAAAGAAAGATAACAGTCTCTTTTGTATAAGTTCCAGCTGAAAATTCATTTTTCCTGAGGTTCTGCCCTCCTGCTTCTCAGGGACCCATGGTGTACTGGCCCGCAGGCATTTACTTGCATCATTTAGTAATTTTCCTGCCTTCAGACTGATGGGGTCACCTACTGGTGACAGTTCCTTGTCAAAAAGCAGCTAAGACCACATATCAGTGTTGTCTCTGCCATCTGGGCACTACTCAGGAAGGAGGCCAGTTTGGATATTAGCTATTTGGAGCTTAGAAATTCTGGAACCTCCAGTGACCTTCACCTCTCCTTTCGAAATTAGCCATCTCTAGTTAATTTATCATTATATATATATTTTTAAATTAGAAGTTAGGCTAGTACAGTTACCATCAAGGATACTAAGTGACTAGACTAACATGTCTTCATTTTCATGGTTAATTTTGATGGACTTTACAATCATAGTTGGGGCATCCTGTTATTTGAATGCCCCAATTGTTTTTATATCTCTTTATTATTTTATTTTATTTGGAAGTTAAGCCTGGAGATATTTTCTGTTTGTTTGTTTGTTTGTTTGTTTGTTTTAAACCAGCTAGAATTCAGTTGTTATATTCTTTTACAAGCTTTTCAATCTTCTACCACATCATCTATGCCACACTTATCCTTTGGGCCATAACAACTGTCAGTTTACCTGACATAAAACAGAATTGGTGTGCATGTAGTTACCTGCAGTAGGTGCTCCAGGAAATTTCCAGGATTGGTTCTTGAGGAGAATATTGAAGTAGAATCTGTTGAAGGATGGACATGGAAGCAATAGAGACTTATTCACAAACAAAAATTGGGTGCATTTTGGAGGACGCTACTCACCTGGAGTATGTGTCTTTAAATATGCTAAGCATAAAATACAAAAATAGCCTACTTCTGTGAAGACTATCTTGGCCAAGGACACTGTATTTTATCCTTGTGATGAAATGCAGATTCCCCATCAAGAATCAATTTTATCATTTCAAAAAGTTATAGAAAGCAGTACTTTAAAATAATTCTAGTTGACTACATTAAAAACATTGAACAAATCCAATAAAGAATATTCCTTGAGTTTGTAGCTTCAAAAAGTTTTTTTTTCTTCATTTGTTTTAAGCCATTCTCTATCAGTATTTTGTCCTATAGTGTCAGATGAATATTGTTATGACAAAGGGGTTAATTATGGTCCTATACAGTGCCCTTCACTATATGTGGTGCTTTTTTGTTTGCAGTTACATTTTCATTGTGGTGCACCTTTTCTTAATGCTTGCTTACATTTTATATGAAATTGGCCTTGTTGGGGGATTCTTTTCAAAATCTCATCTTTTGCTTTTTAGAAGTCTTTTTCTTTTTGATATAAAACTTACTTTAAAAGTCCAATGGCATCAGAGGAAAACTCCCCAAAGTCAGTGAATTTTCACTTTAGCTAATGAAGGTAGATATAAGGATTTTATTTCTACTAAATATCATATTTTCTACCTACACACCAGCAACTTTCTTTATATCTTTCTTATCTTGATTCCAACCTATTTCACAATAAGTTGCCTTAATAAATTGCTCTATCTTATCGCAAAATATGGAATGAAAGTATCTTCAAAGGTTATTTAGGTCAACCAGTTAAAGAAGATTAAAACACCACTATCTTTATCAAATACTAGTTTCTATATGCTCTGAGTTTCCTATTTGTGATTAGGATTTCTAACCAGAGTGGGAGAATATAGGATTTAAAATGAGAAGCAGAATTTCACCTGTTAGCTTTCTATATTATGACCTGATTCCCTGAAATTTCCACTAATTCTCCATCAACCACTGGGAGTCATCCAAAACAATTTAAATTCCTCTTCCATGTGATATTTGTCATCAATAAATCCTCTCTCCTTTATGTTATACCACACCAGTTCTCTTACTCATTTATTCTAGTTTTTAATTCCCTCATCATCACAGATAACTCAAGCAGACCTTAGAAAAGTTATTATCCAGAAGTCTTTTAAAACATATTTACTGCTGCTGGGCCATATTGCCTTCTCTTGATGCTTGGACAATTATTAATATTGATATTTTTTTCCCTGAGAGTAGGACATTTTAATTTCTTTTTAAATGTAAAATTATTAGCTTAAATCTGCCTTGTCAATAAGTTCTGGGATTTGATTATTTAATTCATCTCTGCATCACTTTAGGACCAGGCTTTTGTCCTCAGGATTGAATTATATAATTGAAACTAAGTAAGAGAGGGTCCTATTGTCCATCACCAGCAAACTACTTCCTGACTAACTCTGGTGGTCACTTGGCCTTTATAAATTTCCTTAACAGTATGTTTTCCACTATATACTATACCAGTTTATAGGTAAATAAGTCAATATAAGTAATTTTTAAAAAAGATTTTATTTATTTATTTGACAGAGATCACAAGTAGGCAGAGAGACAGGCAGAGAGAGAGGAAAGGAAGCAGGCTCCCCACCGAGCAGAGAGCCCGATGTGGGGCTTGATCCCAGGACCCTGGGATTATGACCTGAGCCGAAGGCAGAGGCTTTAACCCACTGAGCCACCCAGGCACCACCCAATATAAGTAATTTTAAATGAAAAGCCATTATATATTCAACTCTAATTGAAGATTTACTATACCAAAAAGTACATATTAAAAATTTGAAGACTTGGTTACAGTTACTAAGTACCTTACACTGTAAAGGCGGTACAGTTTGAACACATGTAAAACAAATAAAAGATAAGTATAGATATTTAGAAACATGAATTTATATATGTTTAGGGAACATTCAAAGAAAATATTGATAAGTTTAATTAGTTAGCTAGAAAAAATCCAGAGAAAATAATATTGATTAATATGTGTTTTTTTTTTTTTTTAATATGACATTTGTAAAAGTTAGAAGCAGTAGTAAGAATGAGGGGCAAAGTAGGTGGGTTAGCTTCACTGGAGTGGAGAGTATGGTCCAAGAACTGAGAATAAAAATAACAACTCAAATGTGGATTCTTATATTCTGTGACTCTGTGACTGTTTATTGATATGAAGGACAAAAAGTGGAGAATCTTGAAGCATATGCCAAAGAATTTTGGCTTCAAGAAAGATATGCCCAAGTAGAGTTTTATGTGATTCAAAGATATTAAATGAATTTTACTGAAATATATAGGGGAGATCTATTAAAGGAAACGGGGGAAACTAACCATGAAAATGTTAGTTATTGTGGAATTCTTTTTTTTTTTGTAAATATTTATTTATTTGACAGGAAAGAGACAGTGAAAGAGGGAATACAAGCATGGGGTGTGGGGAGGGAGAAGCAGACTCCCCACAGAGAAGGGAGATTGATGCAGGCTCTATCCCAGGACCCTGGGACCATGACCCAAGCCGAAGGCAGATGCCGAAGGACTAAGTCACCCAGGCACCCCTGAATATTGTGGAATTCTGTGTTTTAGGCTGTTGAAAATTTTGGGAACAATAAAAGGTAATCCTTTGTCAGGGACAAGGAAGAGTCTGAACTATCTTTAGTTTTGCAATCCTGGAGGACCAGGAGAATTTTAATATAATTTACGGGCGTGCCATGACTATGTTGCAAAACCATGATTCTTTAGGTTTAAACAGCATGGACTAAGATTTAATATATTTAATTCAATGTGCACTTTGGCTAAGGTCACATACATTATTAGCAAACTTGGGTGTGTTTGCAAAAGAAAAGCCAGGGATGGTTATAAGGTATTGTATTTGTGATTTCAAAAAAAATATGTTCACATCCAAATAAAACCTTGTTCATCCAGAGCCTTGATTCTCCATCTGACTTACCTGGGTACTTGAGAGTTGGTTTCTTTAAACTCCAACTTTTTACATTTTAAAAATTGAATTATAGTTGATATAAAATATTCTGTTAGTTTCAGGTGCGCAACATAGTTATTTGATGTTTTCATACATTATGAAGTGATCACCTCCATATGTCTAGTATCCTATACTATACATTTTAAACATCTTACAAGGTGATCTTTGCAAACTATACTATACAGTTTTCTGATATTTTTTAAAGTGTGCTAGGTTTAATAGACACTTCCCTTAAATATACAAAGTAGTCATTAGGATTACCAATTGTTACATGTGCTAAGATACAGTGGTAATCTTGAAGCCTGTTGAAAAACATAAAACCACTTATTCCTACTGAAAATGGCCCCAGATTGCCATACTTTTGAGTTTCTATATATGCTATTTTTTTCCTATATTAACTAGACTCATTAGGCCATTTTATGAGTTTTTTAATCAGTAGTTAGTAAACAGCTACTATGTGCAAAGGATTAAGATGAAATACAAAGATAAAAGAAAGACATCTTCATTATTTTGAGAAAAATTGAATTCTTGTTGATTCTTCTGCCATGCCATCAATCACCCTATGACTTCATTAGTTTTGGAACAAATTTTTCAAGTACCTGGGCTGCAGAGGGTAGAAGGTGATGGCAACCCCTATTTTATGTTTCTATCATGTGGCTTGGCAGTTGCCATTCCTCTTCAGGCAGTAAAATTTTTCTCCTAGTGCTCTACGGTGTTAATATATAATGACCATTTTATGGATTTTTAAATAACTTTCCAGGCAGTGGCTAGCATGTTATCATCATGAAAAAATTTGTCAGAAGCTATATTTTCAACATGTTCCATAGTAAGACCAAAGAGGTCTGGAAAACCACAGTGGAGGACAGGATTCTTTAGTGAGCACATACAACCCCTGAAAAAACAACTCATAGGTCATGCATTCTGATATTAGGTTGGAAACAACATCTCAGTAGAAGATTTTCAGGGAAGCTATGGTTGAAAACCAGAATCAGGCTGACATATAAAGTGAAAATGATGTGGTTGTCTTATCCATCAAAGAACTATCATTGAAGTGTTTTTTTTTTTTAAATTTTAAATCCCTGAAGAGAATCAATGTGTTTTTTTTTTTTTTTAAAGATTTTATTTATTTGCTTGACAGACAGAAATCACAAGCAGGCAGAGAGGCAGGCAGAGAGAGAGGGGGAAGCAGGCTCCCCGCTGAGCAGAGAGCCCGACGCGGGACTCGATCCCAGGACCCTGAGATCATGACCTGAGCCGAAGGCAGAGGCTTAATCCACTGAGCCACCAGGCGCCCTCATTGAAGTTTTAATATAGAAATATTTATGTAATTTATGTGTTCAAATTTTATGATTTATTTATTTATTTATGCATTCATTCATTATTTATTTATTTATTCTATTTATTTTTCATGTCTAGCTGCTCTCTGTGAATGTCCCTATAACATTTAAGATCTGAATTTACACAATGGAATACTATGCAACCATCAAAGGAAATGAAATCTTGCCATTTGCAACAATGTGGATGGAACTAGAGGGTATCATGCTGAGTGAAATAAGTCAATCAGGGAAAGACAGTTATCACATGATCTCCCTGATATGATGCAGAGTGGGGCTTTGGGGGTAGGGAAGGAAAAAATGAAACAAGATGGGATCAGGAGGGAGACAAACCATAAGAGACTCTTAATCTCACAAAACAAACTGAGGGTTGCTAGGGGAAATGGGGTATGGAGAGGGTGGTTGCGTTATGGACGTTGGGGAGGGTATATGATATGGAGAGTGCTGTGAAGTGTGTAAGCCTGATGATTCACAGACCTGTACCCCTGGGCAAATAATACATTATATGTTAATAAAAATATTTTAAAAAGATCTGAGTTTACAGGAAAAATTATAATTTTAACATCCTTCAATCTCATGGGAAGTTTTGCTTTCTTAGACTTGTGGTATTGTGGTATCAAGTATAGTGTTAATGTTTTTATGAAGAGAATTTATTGCTTTAGGTAGAAATTCTCATTTATCAATTTTAGAATTATCTATTTTGGTCACTTCACGGATAAGAAATTGAAAATTCAAGGTGATCATCTAAATGATTCTGATAAAACCCTAAATTGGCAACTGGAATACAAAAAGATTTTGGGGAGAAATTTTTTGGTTACTAAGTAAACTTATTTTTGCATTCTAATGAAGACAGATAATTTATGCATTGGCAAACACATTGTGTCTATTATATGTCAGACCCTGGTGTTGGTACTAAAAATACATAAATTGAAGGAATTATAACTATTATTATTGCCATTCCTATTATTACTATTATCAAGGGTCCCATAGTCTGTCAGAAGAGACATACATGTGTAGGTAGTTACAGACTCAGGAGCTAAAAAAGTTAATCATTTGAAAAAAAAATAAATGCACAGAAGATTATCGGAAACACCATATGTTCATTTCATTTTATTTGTAAAATGGGAATGATAATCACTGCTGTATTACTTACCTCATAACACTGTTTCAGGGAACAAGTAGATGGTATATACAACTAACTTTCACTGCTTTTGTTATACTGCCATGAAAGAAACAGATTCTTAAGACATTAGCTCTTCTTAGCTGATGAATATTGAGCAAATATGTGAAATCAGTTAATCAGATATACATTTTTGATTCAAAACCTGGTAACATAAGACAAAAATGAAATTCATGGTTAAAAGTGTAGCATGTGCTATAGATTTTAAGCATCTTTCTTTCTTGGGAAAACAAAGGTCCAGGAAAATAACATGCCTTACCCAAGACCATAATATTTGTCAAAAACAAAGCCAGAACTAATTTAACTTTGTGTTACTTAAAAAAAATTTTTTTAAATTAACATATAATGTATTATTTGCCCCAGGGGTACAGGACTGTGAATCATCAGGCTTATGCATTTCACAGCACTCACCATAGCACATACCCTCCCCAATGTCCATAACCCAGCCATCTTATCCCTTACCCCCCACCACCACTCTCCAGCAACCCTCACTTTGTTTCCTGAGATTAAGAGTCTTTTATGGTTTGTCTCCCTCCCGGTCCTATCTTGTTTCATTTTTTCCCTTCCTACCCTCCACGACCCCCAGCCCTGCTTCTCAAATTCCTCATATCAGGGTGATCATATGATAATGGTCTTTCTCTGATTGACTTATTTTGCTCAGCATAATACCCTCTAGTTCCATCCACATTGTTGCAAATGGCAAGATTTCGTTTCTTTCGATGGCTGCATAGTATTCCATTGTATATGTATTCCATTGTATATGTATCCTACATCTTCTTTATCCATCCATGATGGACATCTAGGTACTTTCCATAGTTTGGCTATTGTGGACCTTGCTGCTATAAACATTCGGGTGCACATACACCTTTGGATCACTACATTTGTATCTTTAGGGTAAATACGCAGTAGTGTGATTGCTGGATCATAGGGTAGCTCTATTGTCAACTTTTTGGGAACCTCCATGCTGTTTTCCAGAGTGGCTGCACCAATTTGCATTCCCAACAACAGTGTAGGAGGGTTCCCCTTTCTCTGCATCCTCTACAACATCTGTTGTTCCCTGACTTGTTAATTTTAGCCATTCTGACTGGTGTGAGGTGGTATCTCACTGTGATTTTGATTTGCATATTCCTGATGCCAGTTGATGTTGAGTACTTTTTCATGTGTCTGTTGGCCATTTGGATGTCTTCTTTGCCGAAATGTCTGTTCATGTCTTCTGCCGACTTCTTGATTGGATTATTTGTTCTTTGAGTGTTGAGTTTGATAAGTTCCTTGTAGACTTTGGATACTAGCCCTTTGTCTGATATGTCATTTGTGAATATCTTCTCCCATTCTGTCAGTTGTCTTTTGGTTTTGTTGACTGTTTCCTTTGCTGTGAAAAAGCTTTTGCTCTTCATGAAGTCCCAATAGTTCATTTTTGCCCTTGCTTCCCTTTCCTTTGGAGATGTTTCTAAGAAGAAGTTGCTGCAGCTGAGGGCGAAAAGGTTGCTGTCTGTGTTCTTCTCAAGGAATTTGATAGATTCCTGTCTCACATTTAGGTCTTTCATCCATTTTGAGTCTGTTTTTGTGTGTGGTATAAGGAAATGGTCCAGTTTCATTCTTCTGCATGTGGCTGTCCAATTTTCCCAACACCATTTTTGGAAGAGACTGTCTTTATTCCATTGCACATTCTTTCCTGCTTTGTTGACGATTACTTGACTATAGAGTTGAGGGTCTATTTCTGGGGTCTCTATTCTGTTCCATTGATCTATGTGTCTGTTTTTGTGCCAGTACCATACTGTCTTGATGATTAAAGCTTTGTATAGAGCTTGAAGACTGGAATTGTGATGCCACCAACTTTGATTTTCTTTTTCAACATTCCTCTCGCTATTTGGGGTCTTTTCTGTTTCCATAAAAATTTTAGGATTATTTGTTCCATTTCTTTGAAAAAAATTGATGGTATTTTGATAGAGATTGTGTTAAATATGTAGATTGCTTTAGGTAGCATGCACATTTTCACAATATTTGTTCTTCCAATTCATGAGCATGGAACATTTTCCCCTTTCTTTTTGTCTTCCTCAATTTCTTTCATGAGTACTTTAGTTTTCTGAGTACAGATTCTTTGCCTCTTTGGTTAGGTTTATTCCTAGGTATCTAATGCTTTTGGGTGCAATTGTAAATGGGATTGACTCCTTAATTTCTCTTTCTTTTGTCTTGCTGTCGGTGTATAGAAATGCAACTGATTTCTGTGCATTGATTTATATCCTGACACTTTACTGAATTCCTGTATAAGTTCTAGCAGATTTGGAGTGGAGTCTTTTGGGTTTTCTACATACAATATCATATCATCTGCAAAGAGTGAGAGTTTGATTTCTTCTTTGCTGATTCGTATGCCTTTAAATCTTTTTTTTTTTGTCTGATTGCTGAGGCTAGGACTTCTAGTACTATGCTGAATAGTAGTAGTGATAGTGGCTATCCCTGCCATGTTCCTGACCTTAGCAGAAAAGCTTTCAGTTTTTCCCCATTGAGAATGACATTTGATGTGGGTTTTTCATTGATGGCTTTGATGATATTGAGGTATGCACCCTCTATGCCTACACTGTGAAGAGTTTTGATCAAGAAAGGATGTGTATTTTGTCAAATGCTTTTTTCAGCATCTACTGAGAGTATCATATGGTTCTTGTTCTTTCTTTTATTAATGCATTTGTGGATGTTGAACCAACCTTGTAGCCCAGCAATAAATCCCACTTGGTCATGGTGAATAATCCTTTTAATGTACTGTTGGATCCTGTTGGCTAGTATTTTGGTGAGAATTTTTGCATCATGTTCATCAAGGATATTAGTCTATAATTCTCCTGTTTGATGGGGTCTTTGTCTGGTTTTGGGATCAAGGTAATACTGGCCTCATAAAATGAGTTTGAAAGTTTTCCTTCCATTTCTTTTTCTTTTTCTTTTTTTTTCTTTTAAGATTTTTATTTATTTATTTGACAGAGAGAGATCACAAGTAGGCAGAGAGGCAGGCAGAGAGAGAGGAAGGGCGGGGGGAAGCAGGCTCCCTGCTGAGCAGAGAGCCCGATGCGGGACTCGATCCCAGGACCCTGAGATCGTGACCCGAGCCGAAGGCAGCGGCTTAACCCACTGAGCCACCCAGGCGCCCCTTTCCTTCCATTTCTATTTTTTGGAACAGTTTCAGGAAAATAGGTATTAATTCTTTTTAAATGTTTGGTAGAATTCCCCTGGGAAGCCATCTGGCCCTGAGCTCTTGTTTCTTGGAAGATTTTTGGTGACTGCTTCAATCTCCTTACTGGTTATGGGTCTGTTCAGGTTTTCTATTTCTTCCTGGTTCAGTTGTGGTAGTTTATATGTCTCTAGGAATGCATCCATTTCTTCCATATTGTCAAATTTGCTGGTGTATAGTTGCTCATAATATGTTCTTATAATTGTTTGTACTTCTTTGGTGTTGGTTGTGATCTCTCCTCTTTCATTCACGGTTTTATTAATGTGGGTCCTTTCTCCTTTCTTTTTCATAAGTCTGGCCAGGGGTTTACAAATCTTATTAATTCTTTCAAGGAACCAGCTCCTAGTTCCATTGATTTGTTCTACTGTTCTTTTGGTTTCTATTTCATTGATTTCTGCTCTGATCTTTATCATTTCTCCTGGGTTTAGGCTTTCTTTGCTGTTCTTCCTCTAGCTCCTTTAGGTGTAGGGTTAGATTGTATACTTGAGACCTTTCTTGTTTCTTGAGAAAGGCTTGTAATGCTATATACTTTCCTCTCAGGACCACCTTTGCTGTGTCCCAAAGATTTTGAACAGTCGTGTTTTCATTTTCATGAATTTTAAAAGATTCTTCTTTAATTTCCTGGTTGACCCATTCATTCTTTAGTATGGTGCTCTTTAGCCTCCATGTATTTGAGTTCTTTCCAACTTACCTCTTTGTATTGAGTTCTAGTTTCAGGGCACTGTGGTCTGAAAATATGTAGGGAATGATCCCAATCTCTTGGTGCTGGTTGAAACCTGATTTGTGGCCCAGAATATGATCTATTCTGGAGAATGTTCCATGTGCACTGGAGAAGAATGTTCTGTTATTTTGGGATGGAATGTTCTAAATATATATGTGACATCCATCTGGTCCAGTGTGTCATTTAAAGCCTTTATTTCCTTGTTCATCTTTTGCCTAGATGATCTGTCAATTCCAGTCAGGAGGGTATTAAAGTCCCCTACTATTATTGTATTTTGTCAATGTGTTTCTTTGATTTTGTCATTAATTGGTTTATATAATTGGCTGCTCCCATGTTAGGGACATAGATATTTAAAATTGTTAGATCTTCTTGTTGGACAGACCCTTTAAGTATGATATAGTGTCCTTCCTCATCTCTTATTATAGACTTTGGCTTAAAATCTAATTTATCTGTTATAAGGATTGCCACCCCAGCTTTCTTCTGATGTCCATTAGCATGGTAAATTGTTTTCCACCTCCTCATTTTAAATCTGGACGTGTCTTTGGGTCTAAAATGAGTTTCTTGTAGATAGCATATTGATTGGTCTGTTTTTTTAATCCACTCTGATACCTTGTGTCTTTTGATTGGGGGCATTTAGCCCATTTACATTCAGGGTAACAATTGAGAGATATGAATTTAGTGCCATTGTATTGCCTGTAAGATTACTGTTACTTTATATTGTCTCTTCCTTTCTGGTCTGTTACTTTTAGGCTTTCTCTTTGATTAGAGGACCCCTTTCAATATTTCCTGTAGGGCTGGTTTGGTGTTGGCAAATTCTTTTAATTTTTGCTTGTCCTGGAAGCTTTTTATCTCTCCTTCTATTTTCAATGACAGCCTACCTGGATATAGTATTCTTGGCTGCATATTTTTCTCATTCAGTGTTGTGAATATATCATGCTAGTTCTTTCTGACCTCCCAGGTCTCTGTGGATAGGTCTGTTGCCAATGTAGTATTTCTAACATTGCATGTTACAGACCTCTTGTCCAAGCTGCTTTCAGGATTTTCTCTTTGTCAGTAAGACTTGTAAGTTTTGCTATTAGATGATGGGATGTGGACCTATTTTTATTGATTTTGAGAGGGGTTCTCTGTGCCTCCTGGATTTTGATGCTTGTTCCCTTCACCAAATTAGGAACATTCTCTGCTATAATTTGCTCCAATATACCTTCTGTCCCTCTCTCTCTTTCTTCTTCTGGGATCCCAATTATTCTAATATTGTTTTGTCTTATGGTATCACTTATCTCTTGAATTCTCCTCTTTGGTCCAGTAGTTGTCTCTCTCTCTTTTACCCAGCTTCTTTATTCTCTATCCTTTGGTCTTCTATATCGCTAATTCTCTCTTTTCCCTCATTTATCCTAGCAGTAAGAGCCTCCATTTTTTATTGCACCTCATTAATAGCTTTTTTAATTTCAACTTGGTTAGGCTTTAGTTCCTTTTTTACTCCAGAAAGGGATTCTCTAATATCTTCTGTGCTTTTTTTGAACCCAGCTAGCACTTGAGAATTGTCATTCTGAACTCTAGTTCTGAAATATTACTAATGTCCATATTGACTAGGTCCTTAGGCATTGGTACTACTTCTTGTTCATTTTTTTGCAGTGATTTTTTTTCTGCCTTGTCATTTTATCTAGGTAAGAATAGGTGAATGAAAGAAGAAAATACTAAAAGAGTAGCAATGACCCCAGAAAAATATACACTAACCAAATCAGAAGAAACCGGAACCCAGGGGGAGAAAAAAAAAAAAGGAATATATATGTATGTGTGTGTGTTTGTGTATGTATATGTATGTATGTGTGTGTGTGTATATTGGACTGGCAAATAGAACAGAGCCACACACTCAATTTTGGATGTATTTTGGTCTGTTAGAAGAAACTACCTCCCAAAATTTTAAAGAAAGACAAATTTATATATATATGTATATATATATATATATACATACAAAAATAAGGTAAACACGATGAAGGGATGGAATATGAGTGTAAAGATGAAAATTTAAAAAAATTCTAAAAAAGGAATTGATAAAATAATTTGGTTGAAAAATGAAAAAAAGAGGAAAGAATATAATCAGTCTGGAGACTAGAACAAGGATATGTGCTAGATTTAGGGTATATTTTGATATATTAGAAGAAATTATATCCAAAATTTTAAAGAAAAAAACCGCTATATGTATACAAGAAATAAGGTTAAATACAATGAAGGGATGAAATATAACAATGAAAATTAAAAAAAATATTTTAAAAAAGGTATTGATAAGATAAAATAGTTAAAAACGTTAAAATAGGAAAGAGGAAAATTAAAAAAAATAGAATAAGAAAAAATAAAATTAAAAAAATTGAACTTTGAAAGACTAAAAGGTCAGGGAAAAAGCCATGAATTCTGTGTTGCTTTCCCCTAGCTCTGGAATTCTGCAGTTCTCATTGATTGATGAGCTTGGTCTTGGCTAGATGTTCTTGCTGATCTTCTGGGGGAGGGGCCTATTGCAGTGATTCTCAAGTTTGTTTGCCTGAGGCAGAATTGCATTGCCCTTCCCAGCGGCCAGGCTAAGTAACCTGCTTGGGTTCGCTCTCCATAGCTTTTGTTCCCTGAACACTTTCCATACAGCTTTGGAGGGTGGGAATGAAAATGGTGGCGTCCCAATCTCTGGCACCATAGGAGCTGAGAGCTCAGGTCCCCACTCTTCAATGCACCATCAGAGAAATGCAGTCAATCCCTTCCATTTCCCTAGTCTCCGGCCGAACTCCAAGCTCACCCAGCTTGTGATGGAGCATTTCTGTCTCCGGCACATGGCCCCGTTTGCAGTCTCCAAACCCAGCAGACTCCTGCAGCATGCTCTCACGCCACTCCTCCTGGAGGAGGAAGAAGGGGGGGTCTCCCTGGATCTGCCACTTTGGTGTCTGTGCTCAAACAGCAGTGATCCAACTGTGCCTTGGATCACATTTTTTTTTAAAGATTATTTTATTTATTTATTTGAGAGAGAGAGAGAGAATGAGAATGAGAGGAGAGAGGTGAGTGAGAGAAGCAGACTCCCCACCGAGCAGGGAACCCGATGCAGGACTTGATCCCAGGACTCCAGGATCATGACCTGAGCCAAAGGCAGTCGCTTAACCAACTGAGCCACCCAGGTGCCCCTGGATCACATTTTAAGGTAATCCAGAGCTGAGAGCCTACTGCTTGGCTCCATCTCTGTAGCCAGCTTCTCTGCTCTGATACCTGGGAGCTCTGCCACACTCAGACATCCCTGATCTTTTTGTATCCCTGCGGGTTCTGAGACTACATTGTCCCCACAAGGGTTCCACCACTCGCTTAGCTTCTGGAATGATGTTCCTTGGTGGAGCAGACTTCTAAAAGTTCTGATATTGTGCTCCAGTGCTCTCTCACTTGCTGGGAGCCAGCCCCACCCCCTGAGATCTATCTTCCTGTCACTTTGGATTCACTTTTCTGCAGATTCTACCTTCTGGAAAGTGGTTGATTTTCTGTTCCTAGAATTGCTGCTCTTCTATCTGAACTTCTATCTTCTATCTGAACTCTTATCTCTGAACTCTTAAACATCAGAAAGCCTCTGTACAGTAGAAGCCCCTTCTTTTCAGCTTCTCTTGCTCTCAACTCACCTGCTTTTCACATTTCTCTGGAAAGCTTAGATAAAGCCATTTTCTTACCTGATCTGCTTTCTTCCTTGGATCTATGAAACTCTACCTCCATATTTGTGCTTGTTACCATCTAGTAATAAAACTCCTTTCTTAGAGAAAATGAACTTCCAACTTAAGTGTCCATTTCATATGAAACTCTAGTTGAGGCTTGTTATTTTTTCCCATCCCCTTTCATACAGAAAAATAAAGACAAGAAAGGAGCACTCTTTTTCATTCTTTCAAAGAAAGAATTCCATCCCTGTGAGGGCCGTGGTCAAGAGTGAGAGATCACACTTACTCAGATGGTTCTATGGTATCTCTATAGCAAGTGGTCAGGGGTTATGTATAGTGTAAAAGGATGAGAAGATTTGGAAAGTTTGCCTAGAGCTGGATTCCAGGGATCAGGAATAGGATACGCCCAATGGGTTCATGGAATTAACCATGCTTAGAAATCCGTCAGGATAAAATGTACAAAATTAATCCCTTAAGTTTATTGTGCAGATGAGATAGAGCTAGATAAATGTAAGATATTATTGTTGCTGTCAGGCTATTCCAACCTTAGTTTAAGTGATGTAAAGTAATGTGAAGTAATTATAAGAGTGTTCTAGAGTGAAGATGTGCAAATAAAGAGAGTAGTGGTATATCTTGCTGATTTGCTAACTTTGAGAAGCACATTCAGCTTCCTGCGTTCTTTCTTCATAACAATTACATCCATAGCATGTGGCCATAGATGAGGGCTTTCCGTTACAGTTTGATAGGTTATTCTATAACTATTGCTGGATCCTTGGAGACATTTTCCTCTGTTCTCTGCGATGCTCTGACACATTTACAATTTATATGTTATAAAGGGCTGAACAAAAATATCAATAAACAAATTGCTGACAGTATGTTGAAGAAGAGAAACTGTTTACAATAAAATTAAAAGGTAGTATGAGGATATTGAAACAGGGAAAAAAACAATATCCCTTTTTCCTGGGTAAAAAATATACTGTATTATTTTCACTTTTTGGTTGACAGGTATTACTCTGTGGGTAAAGAGAAAAACGTGTTCAGATGTCTGTCATAATTAAACAGATATTTAGTGAGCACTTTCTCTGTGTCACGCTCTGTTATAGACACTGATGGCTAGAGCTAAACTATAATTCCTCTATCAAGAATTTCATCATGTGGTGATTACCATTTGGTTTGATAAATGCAACCATAGGAGTAGACGTGAATAGAGAAGTAACAGAGAAAAATGTCACTACCTTTTTCTGGGCGAGGGAAAGAAGTGAGAGTAACCTCATAGAAGATTCTCAAAGAAGGTAACATTGAAATTCACTCTATTAGAGGAATAGGAAGATATGGAAGAGTGAATATGAGTAAAAGTATTGAAGTTGGTGCGCCTGGGTGGCTCAGTTGTTAAGCTTCTGCATTCGGCTCAGGTCATGATCCCAGAGTCCTGGATTGAGACCTGCATCAGGCTCTCTGCTCATCGGGAAGCCTGCTTCTCCCTCTTCTACTCCCTCTGCTTGTGTTCCCTCTCTCTCTGTGCCTTCTTTGTCAAATGAATAAATAAAATCTTTTTTTAAAAAAAGTATTGATATAGGCAACAAAGTAGGCTCAGGGAACTTAAACATATCACTAATTTGGGAATATATGTTCAGGGAAAAAGATTGGGGAAAGATCAAGATGAAAAGGGAAGAAAGGCCTATGTCATGAAGGAACAGGATTGCCATGCCAAGAAATTTAGATTCTATTATGTAAACTTGGTGAACCAGTGAAGGATTTCAAACAGAGAGGAAACACAATCAGATTTATATTTTGGAAAGAGTACACTGAAAATTTTGGAGAGGACATATTAAGACAACAAATCAGATTAGAAATTGGGACACAATTTGGTAGGCCACTGACAGTTGGGAAAGTGGTGGAGAAAAACCCAATTTAATTAATCAATTTTTTCAAAAGATGATAAGAGCTTTACTAAAGGAAATGTCAATGGGCATGGAAAGGAGAAGGGATTTGACAGCAGTTTAATAGACAGATTCGGATTTAATGACTGATAGGTTATGAGGGTCAAGGAGAAAGAGAAGTCAATAATAAATCCCAGGTTTCCATTTTGTACAACTCAGTAGGGAGAAAAGAGGAAATACAGATTGGGGAAATGTGAAATTTACAGTAGTTGAATTTGAGGTACCTATGGGACCATAAAGTTGAGAGATCCCATAGATCAAAGATCTGGAAAGGGAGGTAGACTTGTCATTTGTTAGCAAAAGCTGTGGTTAAAACCAAAAGAGTGGATAAGATTATGAGGCAGAGGATATAGAGTGAAAAGAGGAACAAGCTGAGGGCAGAATGAGGAAGGCAAAAATGAGAAAGAGGATCCAGAAAAAGGATGGAGAAAAATAGAAAACTAGAAAGAGAAAGAGGAAGAACCAGGAAAGAACTGGACATCATGGCAGTCAAGGAAGGAGAGATTTTCAGGAAGAGAACAATGACAAATATCACAGAGCTGACAGAGAAGGGAGAGTTATAGAAACAGTGCTCTGTACCAGTAGCCTCCACTTCCTCCTAGCTTCTGCCTCCCCAAGAATATCTCTCTCTCTGCCTCTCTTTTAACTCTGAATACTTAAATGTGTATTTTCTACAAAAAGGGATACTCTTGTACTTAACCAAAATACAACCATCAGAACCAGGAGATTATCAGTGACACATTACTATCATTTAACTCTCAGACCCCATTTGAGTTTTACTTAGTGTACCAATAAAGTCTTTTGTAGCAGTAGGATCTGGTACAGAATTAGTTTTGTCTCTCAATCTCTTTCAATTTGGAGTAGTTCCTCAGTCTTTCCTTGATTTCATGATCTTGACAGTTTTGCAGACATCGAATCCAATTATTTTATAAAATGCCCCTCAATTTTGGTTCACTGATGTTTCCTCATGATTAGGTTTAAGTTACACATCTTTGCTAGGAATATTCCAGAAGTCATGCTGCATTCCTGTCACTGCACTGCTAGAAGATAAATGATATAAATTTGTTCCACTACTGATGATGTTAATTTTGATCACTAGATTAGTAGTGTATCTCTCAGGCTTCTCTGCTATAAAGTTACTCCTCTCTTCTTTGTAATTAATGAATGTAACATGGGAAGTTGCTTTGAAACTCTGTAAGTATCCCTTTAACCATCATACTTTGGATTTACTCATTAATTTATTTATGTGCGTATGAAATTATGTACTCCTGTTTTATTCAGTGCATTTATTTATTTATTGTCATTATTTTTTTAGTACTAAATTGTCAAGCTGGCTTTTAATGTGTACTATCATTCTCTGAAAACTCCCTTATTTCCTGGGACAAAAAGTTTTTTCAGGTTCACCTCTTACTTTTTCTTTTAATTTATTTGAGTATAGTTGAAACACAATGTTATATTAGTTTTGGGTGTACCACATAGGGATTCACCGTCTCTGTATGTTATGCTATGTTCACCACAAGTTGAACTATCATCTGTTACCACACGATAGTACTACAATACCATTGACTCTATTCTCTGTACAATACCTTTTATTCCCATGACTCATTGAAGGATCTCTTCATTTCTAAACCCACTGAAGGGCAGAGGCCAGGAGGCAGTGGTGGCTGCAGGTATATAGCATGGTTCCTTGAGACTGAGAAGGGAACGGGAGAGAGGACAGCGATACACTTCTAAGTAAAAATATTTCCCAGGATGAGAAAGACTTAAGTAGTTTTAAGAGATGATGGAAGAGAATGATAGAAAAGGAAATTGAAGGATAATCGAAGAAGCAGAGTTGCTGAGGAGACAAGAAATCATGGCTGGGTCACACTGAATAGGAAAAGGCTTTCTTCTGGGTGGTGATAGAGTTAAGTCTGGGAAAGAGGAGAAAAGAAATAATGTTTGGTTGCTCTTGTTTTCTCAACTATTCATTGAGGGGGAAGGAGAAGGTAAGGGAGCAGTTCAAATACAAACAGGACAAATTATTAGAGGACCCAACTGAGATTGGAAAACATGTATTTCTAGTATTGTAAGTTCTTACTGTTTTAATATTCTCTCCAGAAGTGTACAGTTCCCAGGAATAAGTGAGGAGTCCCAGGTCTCATAGCACCTCATTAATTTAGCCTCCAGCTGGCCCAGTGTCCAAAACACTAGAATATTTCTGTAGTCAATTACACAGGATACCAGGTGTTCACCAGAGATTATAGCCTAGAATTAGCCTTTGTCCAGCTCATGTCACAAAGCCAGATGAAGGAATTGATATTTAAGAATATCATCTAAGAGATTATCAACCACTTTGCCTAAAGTTAACTTTCCAGAAGAATGCATACCTGACTTTGTTTACTCTTTCTGAAGAATTGCTTTTCCTACGTTGCATTTTAACACTTCCCTTTTCATTTCTTAAAGGTTGGAACAAACATTGGAAGTGTAAATAATGCCTTATAGTTTTCAGATATTTTTGTTGAAGATATTCCTTAGTATGTTGTTCAATGTCCCATGTATAAAGTCCATGGTTAACAATTCTTTTTAGATTTTAGTACCATAATACCATTTATCTCTCTTGAAGAACTGACAGGTTTTGCTTAATTGGTATTGAAGATATTGTGTTTTGCATTTTTCTCTTTGCCTGCTAGGAAGCTCAAAGCTAAATTTGTTAGTCAATGAAGAAAATGTCTCAGTTACATGTGTAGGTTTTAGCTTCTTCTACCATACTTCAATAGCATTATTTTATGATTTTTAAAATTGTGAAGTGCCGCCACTCCATTTTAAGAAGAGTAAGCATATTAATATACATGGAAGTGGAAGTGACCCCACTGTAGGTTCAGATCCCTTCTGAAGTTTCTGTATGTTATGAAGCAGTGAGTAATGACAAGCTGGGAGCTTTTTAACTGTGGAAGAGGGAGAGTTTATGTTACATGCACAGATAAAGATGGAAGAAAAATTTGTTTTGTATTTAGTGTGAAAGAAGAATCCTTTAGCATTCATGGTATAACCGAAGAGAATCAGACTCCTTTAGATTAGTGAAAAAGGCCTTCCTTGGCTCACAGATGCTTTGCCATGGCTGTCTTTTCCTTCTTTAGTAGATTCTAGGGTCTGCTATGTGGCTGTGCTGGGATGTTTTGCCCTGCTTTGGTGGGGTGTATATGTGGGTGAAGCATTCTCTTTTCCATGGTCAGTGCTGAGCAGGGCTGATGTGCCTCTGTGAATTTCTAACAGCTTCCCTTCCTGTTCTCCCCTCTTCTTATCCTTAGGGAAAAATAAACCTGTAAAGTGACTGTTTAGTGACAAATGGAGAGAGAGCTTGCTTTCTACCCACTTTCTAGCATTTCCTGGTGTTCTTATCATGTGCCTTCCTGATGATAATTGCTCAAGAAAGTAAGCTTGATGAAGGATGAGACACCTGGAAAACATACTATGTCTCTTACTCCAATTAGTAAAGACTTATTAAATCACAGAGAGTAGAGGGAGGCCTTGTGCACTGATACATGTGATGGATGACCTACACTTTGTTTTTGGCTAGAAATGCCAGATTGGTACAATGAAAAGGCCAATTTCATCTTTTCTTCATTGTTGATATGTGTCAAAGGAAAGGCTAGTATGTAATCTCCTTAGTTTGTCATTTTAAAAGTAAAATTTTACTTGAAAAGAAACAGTTTTTAAAAAATGAAGATAGTGAGTGATTACTTTTTAAAAAATATTTTATTTATTTATTTGACAGAGATCACAAGTAGGCAGAGAGGCAGGCAGAGAGAGAGAGGAGGAAGCAGGCTCCCTGCTAAGCAGAGAGCCTGATGTGGGGTTCGATCCCAGGACCCTGAGATCGTGACCTGAGCTGAAGGCAGAAGCTTAACCCACTGAGCCACCCAGGTGCCCCAAGTGATTACTTTTTAAAGTGTTCATATTCTCCCTTTCAGGAGATTCTTTCTGGGCTCTTCTGGGTGCAGAGGAATACACTAAAGCAGTGCTTCTCAAACCTCAGTGTGCATACAGATCACCTGGGAACTCATTAAACTGCAGATTCTGATTCAGTAGGCCTGGATGGACCTGAGAGTGCATTTCTACTAGGCTCTCATGTGGTTTGTGGACCACAATTTGGGTAGAACCTCGGGACAGGAAGCCCCTTCTGACATATGTCTTGCTTTTGTTAGTGCATTGTATATGCCTTCTCATGCATTTATTAATTATTTCCTTCAGAATCATTTATACATGTCTCAAGGCAAAGTCCTATGCTCTTGAAAGAGGCAAAAGTGGTTTTCAAAATGTGTGGATTTACAAATGACACTAAAGACATTTATGTATTCATTTCTAACATTTAATGGTTTTTAAAAATATGCTCTAACTACCCTGAATACTTAATGAATGTGGCATTGGAGTTAATCAAATTTCTGGTTACATGTGTGCCTTCTGCTACTAGGATACTCTGCTCCAATAGCATATCTACCCTGATGGAAAGTAAATTTTTTGGGTGATAAGAATCTTTGTTTTGTTTTGTTCACTGATGTATCGCCAGCAATTAAAACAATGCCTTGCGCATAGTAGACATTCAATAAATATTAGTTTAATTGAATTATGTAAGGAGGGCTTTTGTTCCAGTGTCTATTTCTGCCTTAGTAAAATGGTTTGATGATTTAAGAGCTTGAGGTGCTTCCCATCAATTCTTATTGCCAGCACTGTAAATGTAAATGAAACAAGAGAGTAGACTAATTATTCAACTTCCAAAAACCAACAACCTCAGAAGTATTTGTTTTTTGGCTAAATTCTTTATAAATGATTTTTTATTTGCTTTTTCCTTATGATATTGGAATGAAGCAAAGAAAATATCCAATTAATTGTATGTTTTGTGGGTAAACTCTTCTTAATATTCCTCTTCACCTTTACCTTTCTGATAAATGAGGAAAAATTACTACATTTACTGTCATTTAGAACTCACAAATTATATTTTTTTCATCTTCTTCCTTTTTAAAGGATACTTTTTAAAAGAATTATTTATTTGAGAGAGAGAGAGAGAGACAGAGTGCATGAGTTGGGGCAGGGGGTGGGGTACTGGGAGAGGGGAAAGCAGACTCTGCTCAAAGTGACCCTGAGATCATGACCCGAGTTGAAACCAAGAGTCAGACATTTAACTGACTCAACCAACTAGGTGCTCCCCCCTCTTTTAATGAATATTGATGTCCCATACCAATAGTCTCCTTAGACTTTAATGCCCAACATGCAGCAGGAAGATTTTACTGAGTGGGAAGAGCTGAGTTTGGTCTCATTTTCAACATTAGCTACTCCATGTGACTATGGACAAGTCAACAAACCACTTCAAGTCTGTCTTCTCATCTGTAAAGAGTCTGTCATGCTCTTATCCCAGCCTCCTGTGAGGCCCATGTGAACTGATGTGGAATACTTTTGAAACTATAAAGTTTTATATAAATATAGATGCAGTATTTTTTAAAAAAGATTTATATTTATTTATTTATTTATTTGACACACAGAGATCAGGCAGAGAGGCAGGCAGAGAGAGAGGGGGAAGCAGGCTCCCCGCTGAGCAGAGAGCCTGATGCAGGGCTCGATCCCAGGACCCTGAGATCATGACCTGAGCCAAAGGCAGAGGCTCAACCCACTGAGCCACCCAGGTGCCCCTAGTTGCAGTATTTTTGACCCTATATTCTAAGAGATTATTTTCTCATTTTAATTGTTAATAACTGCTTCCTGACCTCTGCTTTCCTAGAATGTTATAAGCAGCCACTTCTACTTAGCATTTACTTAGAACGATGAAGCTTGTGTTGAAGGAAATATTTCTCCAAGTCCCTATTTGAAAAGAAAAAATTTGAGCTTAGGTGATTTACCCGAGGTTGCACACAGCTCAATATTATAAGAAGACTTTCACTCTAGCTCAGCTTTTTCTCTCTATAAACCCCAAACCATCTCCAGATCATTTGCCTTTATCTCTTCATATTCTCTTTCTCCTGTCTGATTTTCCTCAACCCTTAATATTTCTATGTGGGCATAAAAGGGCAAACATTAGCTTCATGTCCGTAAGCCAACCAGTGAATTCATCTATTCGACAAATACAGATTCCACTAATCAACTGGCAGTATACTGGGAATTCAGTATTAAGAATGAATCCAGACTGCAGATGTCCTCAAGGGTGCTCATATAGGTAAATATCCATGAGAAATTATACCGATATCTATAGCTATACACACACACACACACACACACACACACATATGTATATATATGATACAGTTATGCAGTAAAATATTATCTATGTTTCCAGACTTTTTGGATACCCTGTAGTTCCTACTATTGCTTAAAGTCCAGAAGGAGAGAGAAATAGTTTTTGTCACCTCATTGTGTGGATGAATGTGGATGAAGAGAGGTTGTGGAGGTTCAAGAGAGGAGGAGATTACTTCTAGGTGGGAACATTGGTTATTTTGGAATAAGTAGCATTAGAACTTGGCCTTAGTGCTAGCTATCCTTGCAAAGGAAGAGCTAGATGGAAAGGGAATTTCCCATGAAGGAAGTCATGTAAATAAGGGCTCTGAGTAAAATGCTAACAGATGTACAGTGAATGGTGAGCTGGTTAATTTGTCTGGGCAGCACTTACCTAAATGGGAGTTGTGAAAGAATTTATTGGAAAAGTAGACCCAGATCTTGAAGTACTGAGAAAGTCAGAATTTGAACTTGTCGTCCATCTGCTAATTTAGTCAAAATAGAGTACACCTTCTTTTGCAAATTTCTACCAAAGACTGATAAATAGGGACTTATTTTAACTTTTCCCACCCAATCAATTTTCTTGTCCTTTTCCCCTCCTTGTAGTCCTTGTTGCAGATAGTGACACTTTGCAGAGAAGCCATCTTCTTTGTTGCTCTGGCAAAATGTCACTAATCATACTGTCCATTTACATTTCCATAGCAATATAAATATTTGGTCCTAAGAAGGATGCAACTGAGTGTATTGCAATGTTTTGCAGCTAGAGTTGGAGTCTACGTGGACATGTGGCCCGCCTCTCAGTGAAGCAAGAGGCATATTACAAGCTGGCTTCTCAGCTGTGAAATGCCACTACTTAGGTCACATGCCTCAGTTTAAAAAACTGCCAGGAGCAATGCCTTCTTTTTGTTGGAGAGGCGTGCCACCTGTCACCCAAAGCTGCCATCCCCTCTGGCATCATGCGCGGGTAACTTTGACTCATTTCTGCATATGGGGAGGTTGTGTTCTCTGCCTTTTGCAGCATATTTCCTCCATGGTATTTATCTGGGGTGAATTCATTCTTGTTCTCATTGAATTGGGGATCGTTGTCTGTATTCATGGGGGCCAAATCTTAATCTAGAAGAATAGCTGTTAACCTTAGGGATAACAGTTGAGTGAAAATGTGAGTTGTCTCACATGTGAAAAATGGCATATGACACGTGTATTTCCACTCAATACCTAGCTGTGATGCCACCCTTGGTGATCTGCAAGATCACACTTTCTTTCATTGGGTAATGACATGCAAGGATTCCTAGAAATCAGCCTTTTCTTTTTTTTTTTTTTTGAAATCAGCCTTTGAAAGCACACATTCTGGATTCTTTAAAGACCATGTCCCATCAGCTCTTAAGGACTACAAAAAAGACATATAATTTGTATCTTCACAAACAGGGGCAATGCTTCTTACTGCATGTACCTTATTTTAGATTTCCCCCTTTGTAAGATCTGACATGGGCTTATGCACAAAATAAGTGCCTGATTAATACACTTTGAATGAATAATCAAATGGCAGTTCTGATAAAAGGTAATCTAATAGGCATTTGTCCTGGCTGTGATATTGGAATACTTTCGCTTCCTATTTTTCTAAGAAGGAAATATTTAAAAACCAAAAACTCTCTATGTTTATAGAGATATAAGTTCCATCTGCCATAATAATGCCATCTTGGCTCAAATGTTGGACTTTAGACTTTACAATGTGTTTTCTCTTGCATTTTGAGAGGTTCAAGGAGAAAAAAAAGTATTAAAATATGTACTTCTCCAGTGTTTTCAAATGTAATTCCCTTTTTGCCATCTGTTCTTTTTTTTAACAGTTCTTTTATTTATTTATTTATATTATGTTATGTTAGTCACCATACAGTACTTCATTCTTATTCTGGGTTGAATTGTGTCTTCTCAAAAAAGTTTGACTCTTAATGTCCAGTTCCTCAGGATATGACCTTAACTGGTGATAGGTTGTTATAGAGGTAACCAAGTTAAAATGAGATCATTAGGTTGGGCACTAATGCCCAATATGACTGATGTCCTTATAAAAAGGGGAAATTAGGGTATAAAGAGAGACATGCAAACAGAGAAAATACCATGTGAAGATGAAGGTAGAGACTGAATGGCAAATCTGTAAGCCATGAAATACCCAATTGCCAGCAAATCACTGGAAGCTGGGAGAGAGGCCTCGAAAAGATGTTGCCTCCCCTCCCTCACAAGGAACCAACCCTGCTGAATCTTGATCTTAGACTGCTGGTCTCTCAAACTTTGAGACAATAAATTGTTTACACCATGTGGTTTGTGCGTTGTTACAGCAAGCATAGAAATGAATTACAGGTCTTGGGTTACTCTGTTGTGGAACCCGGTCTAGGCTCAGTTGCTTCCTGAATGTGCTGAAAAACAAAAAACAAAACAAAACAAAAACACTAGTGTTTATGGTGAAACTGATGCTCATCTGTTTATGGACTATTAGTTGCTTAGCCTTAACTAACCTTCCTCCCCAATCTGGCCCACCACATTCTATTCATAAATGGTAATATAACTTAGATGTCTGTTATTATTATTGAAAAACAGTAATGATACCAGCACCATTGACTGAGCATTTATTATGTGCCAGGCACTGTGCTGAATGTTTTGTGTACATTAGTTCATTTGGTCCTCCAAATAACCCTAAAAAGTAGGTGTTGTTATTATTCTGGAAAGATCAAAAATGTTTTTCTAAGTCATACAGGTAAAAAATGGCAGACACAGGGTCAGTCTCCTTCCAAAGCCCAAGTGTCTGACTGCTATATCATTTGTGTAAAGAGGTGCTACAATATGTCATAGGCTTATGACTTTGGGTCTAGATATTGTCAGCATTTGAATGGCTATTTAAATGAGTAAGGGAAATGTAAATGAAGGCAAAGACTGTACAACCATAAGTCAGACAGTGTCTTAAAAAATGTCAGGTCCTCGAGCTAGATTGTGTCTACCGTACCTGCCTTAGTTAATCATGAGGACCACATAGTTTAGCCCATCACTTCTTCAGAAAAGAATAAAATGAATGCATTCTGAGTCTTCTTTTTCAGTTCTTTTCATGTTCAGAAATGTGTGACCACTCTAAAGCTTGCTCATGTTTGATTGTAGAGGGAGACAGAGGGAGATGTCAGAGTGTGAAGATATATATGTATATATATCACTATTAACCTTTTAATATGGATCTTCCCAGATTATTCTGTGTAGTTTATTCTTCTCTTAAATTTATTTATATTTTTCAAGTGGGGCTTGAACTCCTGACTCTGAGATTGAGACCTGAGCTGAGATCAAGGGTGGATGCTTAACTGACAGAGCTACTCAGCTGCTCCTCTGTGTGTGTGTGTGTTTTAACTAAATATGGTATATGCTTTCTGTGAAAACTGAGAAATACAGAACAGTATTATCAAGAAAATGATAATTATCCATAATTCCAACTCCAGGAAATAACCAGTGTTAGCATTTTATCATATAAGATGGCAACATATTGATTTGTTCTAAAGCATACTTGACATTTCTTTAAAAACCTCCAAATTTGATATTCTTGGACATGATGATAAAAAAAACCCCATAAACCATGCCTTCTTTTTACTGTTTCCAGAAGGTCAAACAAACATACCTATATTTCTAGAAATGAAAGATTTTTTTTTTCCAGTGGGCAAAGGGGAAGAAAAGGCTTCTCTCTGGAAATTCCTAGGACTTTAGTACTTGGGGAATTTATTACATCTTCTAATTTAACGATGGCCTAAACTAACTCATTCTCAAAAACATAATGTACAAACACTGCCAATTGATTTTATAATGGAGTGTTAGTCCATGTGGAAGCCAGCCTCTACTGTTTGGTCCCTACTCTTATGGGTACATGCTTATGAGATTCTTGGTTTATTGTAGGAAGAAAGCATGTGTTAGGGACTGAATGACTCCAAGCACCTGAGAAGCTGTGATTCTCAGATTTGATTAGGGGTTCATTGACTCCATGGCTTTGTAACAGCAGTATGACCATCCCTTCCTGGGAGAGATCTGTCAATGGCTTTGGCTCACCAATGGAGCTATCAACCTTTTAAATTTTGGATCCTCCCTTGTTAGTTGTTCAGGCAGATGCACAATAAGAATTGTGGGTATAAAGGAGGAGATAGTGGTTAAGAGGGAGGCTTCTGGACTCAGATAGACCTGGTTTCTTATCCTGTCAGTAGCAATTGAGCTATGGCACTTTAAGCAAGTCTCTGAACTTCTCAGTCTCACTTCTCAAATATGTAAACTAGGGATTGTATTTATACTTACTTCTCATGGGATTAAACAAGATAATGGCTGGCATATCACAAGAATTCAGTAAAACATTCACATGCATGCATACACATGCACGCATACACATGCACATACATATATAAAAGCTAATAAGGAAGTGTGATATGGCGTGTTCTCCTTCAGTTAGTTTCTCTTGGGAAGCACTTTTCCTACCTTTGTAAATATAATACCTTCCAGAGTTGGCAAAGAATTTATTGGTAGAGGGGAAGAAAGGAGGCCTCATATACTACTTTACATCTGGGGGATTTGGAATGTTTAATAAGCTCCTGTTAAAAGGTAGTACCTTTAGAAAGAATAGCACTTAACGCTATTTTTCAGTAATTATCTCAAAGTTATCAGATCAGTTCAGGGTGGGCATGGCAGAGTGGCCAAGAGGGAAGAGCTGATCTGGCATAGACCAGTTGGAGGACATGAAAGGTTATTCTGATTTCATCATTTTTATTTGGTTCTAGCTATGAACATATGTAGAGCATTGTTTTCTGAAAGTCTCTGATGATCATCTTTAATCATTATCACTATCATTCCCTAAGGAATCTTATATAATCTTGGTTTATATATAGTAATTGCTTCTAATCTCTACAGTCTGAACTCTAAAATGGATGGCATCATAAAGGAAATGGTGTTATACAAGGTGGAGGCTTTAAGTCACATCAGTAAGATCATCTGAAAATAAATATTTGTGCTGGTTATAAGTTCTCAGGGTAGGATCTTTTTTTCGTGTGTGTGTGCGTGCGTGTGTGTGTGTGTGTGTGTGTGTGTGTGTTATTCAGGTAGCATCTATCTCAACTCCTTGCAAGTAGATTATAAATGTTAGTTGAAATAAATTAACCTTGTAAAGTATGAATTGTTTCTCAGATTAGTGAGATTGAGGAAAAGATATTCTTTATTTGTCTTAGGGAAGGAGTTATAGATTTGGGGGCATTTTTTATACTAAACATTCTAAAACATTACCTTTATTTTATTACATTCTCCTTCCATATTTTTTTTCTGGGCCATAAATTCAGTACCTCTTCTGTTTGTATCTCAAGACTTTACTTTTTACTTAGGGCAATGATTCTCCTTTCTGGCTGTACATTGGACTCACTGGGGCAATTTTAAAACCTACAAATGCCTGATCTCACCTGCAGAGATTCTGCTGAAGTCTGGAAAGCAGATCTTGGTGTCCACACTCATGTATATGTGCAAGGCCCTTCCCCAGGGTCAAAGGGTCTGGAGGCAGAAAGAGAAGGTGGCAGAAAGTGGGTCTGGCCCTGGAAATATAAAGGCTGAGCCTGTTTTGGTATCATCCAGTTTCACTTGTTCCATCCTTTCCCACTCTGTAGCCTTGGGCTTGCTTGCCATCCTTGAGCACACGAAAAAAGGATGCCTCTTCATTGAGGCCTTGGCATTAAGGCTCTCCTCTGGTGAGGATCCATTTCCCTCAGATCTTTCAGTGGCTGGCCACTTCTTTTCACCCAGGGCTTACTTAGTTCAAATGTCATAAGGAATCAGGGAAGCCTTCTCAATCTAACTTTATTACTTGTCTCCTCTAACTTTCATTACTCCTGCTCTGTTTTATTTGGTTTATGTCACTTATGAGAATCAGTAATTATCTAATTTCTGCAATTGTTTACATATTTATTGTTAATCTCACCTACTAACATGATATTGCTGTATTTCCAGAGCCTAGAGCAGTGCTTGACACCCATAAGGCTTACAATAGATATTTCTGAATATCTATTGTTTGTAGCCAGAATAACAACCCTTTGTATAGACATTGCTAACTGCCTCTGGTATCTCTTCTCTTGGATTTAGTAAGTTTCAGCTCAGGACAATTCTCAGTCATTAATAGTTTGCCTTAAATTTTTTTTCATATTCCTGATTTAAAAAGTGATTTCTGGTGTATAGCAGTTGAGGAAATGAAGCTCAAAAACTTAAGCAATTTCTATTTGTCCTTTCAGTCTTTCATTCATTCACTAAAAAGTATTTGAGAATCTAGAATATAAGAATCAAGATTCAGGTTTTTCCAAGCATGTATCCAGAACTTGGATATTGTGCTATATGTTTGGTCATAATGTTTTTCAATATGTATTTTCTGAATTTAATTCAACAAGGGCTTTAAAACAGATACACAAGTACTTTATATAAGGCTATACAAGACAGGTGCAATGTATAATCTATAGTATAGATTATAGGGTAAAATTAGAATTACCCTTTAGCAGAAGGGATTTCAGATCATCTATTTGAATGGCCTCATTTCATAGATGAAGGAGTTGAAATCCAGAGAGGATAATAGTTTATTTTTCTTGGATGCTCGTAGGATGAATAAAGAACTGACAGACTCCTGGTGCTCAAAGTCATGTGAGTACTTAGCAGCACAACAGACATCAGAACCATGTTCTTGGTCCAGGGTTCTTTTGTCTCCACCAGTGATCCTCAAATATATGTGATTAGAACTATCTGGGATATTGCTAGCTTCTGGGGATGGTGTTGTGGGTTTGCATTTTTAGCATTTATCTCCCTCAGGTAATTCTATTGTTTAGCCAGATCTGGGGACCACTATGTACACCATATTTTTACACATGAATTTGCCTCACTTGTAACTGCAAAGATGGGGAGGTTCTACATAATGTATGGAGAGTACCATTTGTAAGACTTTCAAGATAAACTCTTCTGATTTTTGCTTAGCTGCACAGTATTAGTCTTTGAATTACATCTCAATAAACTAAAGACTTGCTTCTGACATTTAATTAAATATAACAGTTATTGAGTGTGAGGGATATAAAAATGAGTAAGACATACTTCTTAATATAGACTCTTTAAATCCTGCTTAAATAGAAGGAAATAAATCAGAGAATTCTGGTATTCCCTTGAATTTTAAATCATTATGATTTGTCTGACTGCCGGCAAAATGTCTTGTACCTTATAAGGTACACAGGGACGCTTAATTTGTTCTGATTTATTGTTAAATGAAAACAGCTTTTTACTTACTCAAGCTTTTTACTTTAGTATTGTGGAGTTACCTATCAAATTATAAGTTCCTAAAGTATTCTTTCATTGTTTATATTCTATAAGTGATTGGAGGAAGAAACGAGAAGGAAATGCCATATTTTGTCCATCCCGTGTTTTCAGATTGAGCAGTAATATAATAGATTTAATTATATCATAGGTGTAATAATTACATAGCAGGCACAATTTTTTTTTAAGATTTTATTTATTTATTCGACAGACAGAGATTACAAATAGGCAGAGAGGCAGGCAGAGAGAGAGGAGGAAGCAGGCTCCCTGCTGAGCAGAGAGCCCGATGTGGGGCTCGATCCCAGGACCCTGAGATCATGACCTTAGCCGAAGGCAGAGGCTTAACCCACTGAGCCACCCAGGCGCCCCCAGGCACAATTTTTTTTATGGAGGTAAAATATCCATAGGAAACACTGCTTCTCCTAAACAGTTTTCACTTTCTATGCTTTGTATTTTATCCTAAGGTATCTGTAGAGGATGTTGGGCCTGATACATTTTATGTTAGAAGATACAGAAATTCATTTCTCATATTTATGGAAAGGAGAAGAGGAAAGAAAGATTCTAGAGACAGTCAGTCATGAGACTCAAAGAAGCACTAGGAAATTCCGTGTACACTGGGGTGCCATATTTGTTTTTATGTTTGTTTTTTAATGATCTACCAGGAATGCTTCATAGTAAGTGGACAAGGATTCAACTACTGGACAGTGGATATATGGATTTTCTTTTTGCCAGATGTTTACTGGGACTGGGGAGTTGAAGGAGAAGGATATCTGAGTCATTTTTGGTGTCACTAACAGCCCTCTCCCTTGTCTGCTATAGCAGTGAAAATGAGTGGGAAAGTGTGGAAGGCAAATGACAAGGCAGGGGTGCTTGTGGTGGGTGGGTGAGTGGGGCGAACTGAGCACAGGCTAAGCTGAGATGAGGAGGAGCAGACTTGCTTGTCGTGGGTCTGGGCTATATTACCAATACCAGAATCTGCTTATCTCGTTTATGCTGCATCCCTGGAAACCAATAGAATGTGTGGCACGTATCAGCTGTTGTTTAAAAACAAGTTAAATGAATGTATGTATGAATAACTGTTTGCACAACGATGCCAACTATTTTGAGGAAGTTGAGATTTAATAAATAGACGTTGGGAGGCTGAGGTGAGTGCCTTGGTTCTAGCATCATACCTTGCGTGTAATTGGCGCATAAGGAAGTTTGTGGTTGGTTGGGCCTCCAGCATTCGTGTTGAGATCAACATTAGAGATTTTAATACTTTAAATGCATTAGAGTGAAGTGAGAACACTGATTTTTCTTAAGTTTTTTGGAAAGTGTGCTTCTGTTTTCATTTTTAGTTTTTCAAAAAATCAAGTTTCCTTAGAGAACTCATTTCACTCAAAATTGGAGTTACTCTAAAATCATGACTCTCAGTCTCTAATACATTAAGTTTCTTATTCCTTCTTTTGTACAAACCAACTTTTACATTGAAACTCTGAGTACAAGCCTCACCGTCTATCATGGAGTGGTGTGTGTTCCTGTTTGTGGGAACAGAATTTCAGGGTTGGGTCGGTGTGTTTATTTTCTGACAGTGTGTAGGCAGTATGTAGAACAATAAATAATTTCCCTTGGCAGCTGTAAAAACGGGTAATCTTTGGTTTTGCATTGGTAGATAAAATGAAGTAAAAATGATCACCAAAAAAAATGGGAACATGACTGTAGTGAAATAACTTAGGGAAATGGAAGTGGGATTGCCAGTGGTAAAAGAAATGCCCCTTTACCCTTGAAATAGTGAATTTTAGTGCTTTTTATTTATATACACATTCATTATATAAAAAAGGCAAAACAATTGAATTTAGTCAATCATTAAATCAATTCACATTAGTTAGAGACTAACCGGTGAGAAAAACTTTCCAATGGATTCACTAGTTATTAACATATTTACTCTTTATAGGAATTCAGTCTCACCCAAAACCGTACAAAAAAATGGTTTCAGACAATAGGTTGCTGTAATTTGTCCATTCCCTACCAAACTAGCTTTTGTGTGTATAGTATAATCACTGTCAGATTAGAACTCCTATTTCTCATCTTTGGGACATAGTGGAACAGTGGATACATTTGGAATATAATATCTTTCTATGAAATTAGTTACTTTTCAGCTTTTTTTTTTTTTTAAGCATCTTGTGCTGCAGCAGGAACAAACCCTAATGTCTACAGAAGACAGGCAGATGAGAATAAAAAAGTGAGGCTGACCCCATGGGAACCTGAGGGACCAGGAGAGTGGGAGCCATGCCGTCCTTAGCCAACTGGAGCTACAGGAGAATGTGGGGCGGCTGTTGCCAGATCTCTTATTCCAAGAAGAGCTAGAAATTGGAAATTCTATGTGAAATTGTCTCTATCTTTAAATTTTAGCAGCTGATTAAATTTTTAAAGCACTGTGTAGACCAAACAAAGCCTAGCGGGCTGCCAGTTTGTGACCCTGGCTGCCAGTCTGTGACCGCTGCTTTGGATAACCATGCGTAGGAGGAAGGGCACAACCTCTAGGACCAGATACCCAGTATTCTAACTCAGCAGGAACTAAATATGGGTCTTTGGGCAAGTCACTCTCATTTTTAAAATTATGGATTTGGGACAAATGATGTTCAATTTAGTGACTTTTCAAGTTTGACAACATCTATAATTTTATAAGGAGCAATAGCTGGTCTTCACGTTCATTACTATTCATGTTTTCATTGTGACTTGAGTGATTTCCCCAAATATTTGAAATCTGCCTACTGTTGGCCTCTTCGAGGGTTGTTTATGAACATTTGTTGGAACTGACCAGAGAAAATACTGTCAACTTGTCTCTGAGCCTAAGCAAATTGTTAGCAGAGTTGCAGAACTTGGCTATCTCCTGCTGTAGTAAACATATTAATAAGCTCTCACCAGAAGAACTGTGAACAGATGCAGTTCTTGAAAACACAGTGTCCTTGTTGCGTTTCCTTGTCTGTTTCTCCTAGTGAGGCAAGCCGTGCTTGTGATATCCTAGTAAATACTCTCCTTTTTGTCATAACGAGATCACAGTTCATGAATTTAGTAGAAACATCATTGTAACCAGTATCTTTAATGCACAGATCCAAGCCCCAAGGGAAGATACACAATGATATAAAATGACAAGGATTTTTTTTTCTTCATTCTGTCACGTATTTAAAAAAAAAAAAATTCTATTACCCAATTCCTTGGAGCCAGAACTAAGAATAGTACATTGCCTTTGTAGTCACTTTTCAATGTGGAAATTTAGGTGCTTTAAATACAATAAATGTATCCACACACATCTTATGTGGTCAACTGGGAACCATCCCCAGTTCAGTGAAATAACCATAGGCATAACACCTAAGCACATCTTTCCTTGCTGATAACTAGCTGGGTGACCTTGAAAATTGCATACCTTTCTGAATTTCTATTTTCTCATCGATAAAAATGCTGCTTAAATATTTGCATCTCATAGAGTTGCAAGGATCACAAGAAAGCAATTAGATGTGAAAGTACTTTACAAAACATAAAGCATGGCGTGTCAGAGAGATAACATGCTAATCAATCACTTACCTCATTCAAACATGAGGAATGGAAGTACAAATTGAATAAAACAGCTTGTTTTGCCCAATGCAGCTTTAATTCTTTGGGATTTGGAATTGGCCTCCCAGTTACATCCTTGCTTTCCTCCATTTAAAACCATCTCTCATATCTCAATAGTTTAATTTATTTGTGTCTCTGGATATATGGAATCAAATTGGAATCTGAGAAAAAAAAACATTTGTCTGTTCCTTGAAGGGCCTTACAAATAATCTTTTGGATTTACTCTTTTCTTTTCTTTTTTTTTTTTTTTTAAGATTTTATTTATTTATTTAACACAGATAGATCACAGGTAGGCAGAGAGGCAGGCAGAAAGCCCGATGCGGGGCTCGATCCCAGGACCCTAAGATCATGACCTGAGCCGAAGGCAGAGGCTTTAACCCACTGAGCCACCCAGGCACCCCTGGATTTACTCTTTAAAAAGAATTATATGTTGGGGTACTTGGGTGGCTCAGTAAGTTTAGGGGTGTCTAGGTGGCTCAGTTGGTTAAGTATCCGACTCTTGATTTCAGTTCAGGTGGTGATCTCAGGCTTGTGAGATCGAGCCCCTCTTTGGGCTCCCTGCTAAGTGTGGTGCTAAGATTCTCTTTCTCCTTCTCCCTCTGCCCTTCCCTGCTTTTGCACTCTCTCTCAAAAAATAAAAGAGTTATATGTTTAATCTCCACTTTCTTTCCTTCTTTCTGGACTTCTTCCAGTTTTTCTACATTAAGTGTTAGAATCAAAGAACTTGAGTGATTGTAATGTTACCTACAGAATTATTTAGAGAACACATTATCACTTCTCTCCACTTAATCTTACATAATAAACTGTTTGCTAAGTTTCTACCTAGCTTCAGTTTTTACCATCTAAAATGGTGGCATGATAATTCAAATACTGGATACACTAAATTTCCCTTCATTTTAAGCATTCCATGATTTTTCTGGTCTTTTTTATTTTTTGTTTTTGTTTTTTCCCCTCAAGTGTATATCCAGTAGTGTGCTGATTCTCAGAAAAATGCAAAAGCCCTGATTTGTACCGTTTGCTGATTTCTGTGGTGTAAATTCTGCCACCATATTAGTTCCAAGGTGATGATGTTATGTCACTGAACATGGAGCTGGGAAGAGTTAATGCCCAACTGGATCTCATGAGCCAGAGTGAGCAGCTCCAGCCCAAAATGACACAGTGCTATGATGAACATATTAGTCAATGTGGAGAAGAAAAGCTCTAAGTATATTTTTATCATTGACTTATTATTTATAAATTACACTTAAAATTTATATATTTCATGCAGTGAATATGATATATTTATTGCATATCTATATCTCTATAATAGCTTTCATATTTCAGAAACAGAATGAAAGAAATATATTATTGGATTTTAAGATTAAATTTTCTTATTTGATTTTTTCTGTAGTTACAGTAATTATTTATATTCACTAGTCTCAATGTCTTTCTAAGTAACTTTTACCTTTTAATTTCAAAGCTTACTTCACTCATGTTCTATCCATCCATTTCCCCATGATATGGTTCTTACTGCATTTCAGAGTGGACATCATGGAGTAATGTTTTTTGCAGGAGAGGTATTTTGGTATCATAGGTTCTGAGATGTCACATGTCATAATACCCTAAATCTCCGAATCCGTTGCTTCATTGTCTTTTGGTTAACATTGTTTCATGAGAAAAGTCTTTAGAAATCTCAATTTTGTTTCTTTTGAAGGTGAATTTATTTTCTTTCAGCCTAGAGTTTGCAGCATTCTTTATCTTTGAGACAACTTACCAGTATGTATTTATGATGTCAAAGGTGGTTTTTTCCCCCTCCCACTTTGTGTGTAACCTTGTAAATTCTCAGTTTCCACGTCTTCCTGTAGTTGGTTTCCGCTCTTCCATTATGATCATTTCTATTGGCTTGTTGTCTTCTTTGTTAGCAGAGACTGCTATTCTATGTGTTGTCCTGCATATAACTTTTAATTTTTGTGTTTTATTTTTTCTTTTCTAATTTTTTTGTTTTATATTTAAATTTGTCCACTTTATCACTAATGTAGCTTTCCACTTTATCTGTTTTGCTCTTTTTTATCTCCAATGTGATATTTTTGGTATGTTATTCTATTTTTAATAGAAATGATATCTTTTTTAAAGATTTCTTTTAATTTTTAAAATTTTTATTTTTATTTTTATTTTTATTTTCTTTGAGAGAGAGAGAGAGAGAAAGCATGGGAGGAAGGGCAGAGGGAGAGAGAGACTCTCCAGCAGCTCCCCATTGAGTCGAGAGCCTGACAGGGGCTCCAAGTCACAGCCCTGAGATCATGACTGAGCTGAAATCAAGAGTCCAAGGCTTAACTGGCTGAGCCACCTAGGCTCCCCTAAAGATCTCAAATGTCAAGGAGATATTTTCTAAAATTGCCTTACATTTCCTCAAAAAACTATTTTTGAGACTCCCCATCCCCTGCCATGACTATAGAGCATTGTTACTTTTTTTCTGTGCTACAAATTTTCTTTTAAGGACCCATGATGACTGTTTCTCCCATTGCCCGTCTCTGGGTGGGGCAAAGTCTGGCCAGATCTGACAGGCCAAGGCAATTGGCAAACCTAACTGTCCTTACAGCTGCAATTGTCTGCTCCTCTGCCAGCAACCTGTGCTGCAGGCCCGAGATTGGAGGGCAGCCTGACTTTAGGGCACTTGGCATGGCCTCCAGCACCAAGTAGCAGCAACAGAGCAGGCACTCAGCACTAGTTTCTCCTCCTACGTGAGAAAGAACTGGTCAAAATTTAAGTTGGGGAGAGAAATCTTTGATATGGGTGAACAGAACTCAGATTGCTACCTATACTGCTTCCTAATCTGGCCCCTTCAGTTTGAGAGTGTGTAGAAATGTTGACTGTGTTCTAACAGATCATTTTCTTGGTGTTCATTGGTTTCCAAACTTATTGAGAAATTTTTCTCAACTTGGGTATTTTCTTGGACATTTTCATGGTGACTTGGGAAGGGAGTTATTTTATTTTCTTCTGTGTATAACCTCAGTATTGCTTCTATTGAGAAAAAAAATCCCTGAACTTTGTTTGCTTAGTTTGCTCCTCATAATATTTTACTTATTCAGTTCCACATAAAAAAAGGAAGCCAGATGATTTTCAGAACTATATTTTAGGTTTTTATTTTAGCACAGCCATCATTTATAGGCTGCATGATGCATTATTCCTTGTATCAATGTTATGATTTCTTATTATTCCTCTTATGTTGCGTGCTGAGGTTGAGGAGGGTCATACATATGACACTGGAATCACTGCTGATCCTGATTAATAGGATAGGATAGGGGTTAATAATACTTAAATATATTATATATTCAAGTATAGTCAACAGATTATCTGTGCCAATTAAATGATGCAAAGTCACAGAAATGGAAAGCAATCTAGAAACCATTTTTGTATTATTTTGAATTCATATGTATTCAAGGTTTTCTTTGTTTTGTATTTCCACACTTATAATTTCACCTAAACTTACCTGCACACCAGCTTGGATTCTTTAAGAATTAACCAATTACCTAGATTAGCATACTGGTTCAAACCAAAAGGAAAGAATAACCCAGCATATAAAAATCAAAATGGATAATTCTCAAAATGGATTCTCTGCAAATAGTTAAGAATTGTCAAGTCTTTCCCAAGAATTTTTAAGACTTCCTAGACCGATATATATGGGTGTACATAAGTGTATGTGTTTGTATTGGAGGTGTGATTAATATGAGAATAGAATTATATTTAATTAATACAATGAGAATTATAGTTATATTTTTTCCCTCAGTGTCAAATTGAATGATAAAGCTCTTACACATTTTTTCCCGTATTACTTCATTAAAGCCTATTTTTATGAGTTACTTTAGTTTAATTTAAACCTCTTTGAATGGGCTCCTGGGTGGTTCAGTCTGCTAAGCATCTGCCTTCAGCTCAGGTCATGATTCCAGGGTCCTCGCATTAAGTCCACATGGGACTCCCTGTTCAGTGGGGAGTCTGCTTCTCTCTCTTCCTCTGGCCTTTTCACCTCTTATGCTCTCTCTCTCCTCAAATAAATACATAAATTCTTTAAAAAATAAAACTCTTTGATTAATAAATACATTAAATAATATGTAACCTCTGCAATTCTATACTTGTATTCTACTCATGTTTTCTCCATTTTCAGAAAATATTCAAACACAGGACATTTATGTTCAAATTCATTTGAATTATTTTTTACTGAAACATAGTACTTCTCCTGATTCTCAGTATATAACATGTTCTACTTTCTGGATCCACTAATTTTTAATTAACCTCTCTTTCTCATGTCCCCGCCCCCGAGAAACAAAAATTAGGGGTCAGACCTGTCCTCTTTAATTTTTTTCTTTTTAATGATGAATTTTTTTTCTATTTCATGATCCTGGTATGTATAATTTTTTTCCCTTGGTATTAGTCTTCCAGTTAACAAACCTCAATATATAAATAGTAGAGGGCAATTTACACACTGTTTCCCTGTATTAAGGATAAGTTGCCAACTTATAGTTTGTTTTAAAGCTCTAAAATTTTTATCTTGTATAACAAGGTTATACAAGGTTATCTTGTATAACAGGTTTTTAACATTTTAAGACTCTTTTAATATAAAAAAGTACAGTAAATCACATTTTAAGCCTGTGTCATCTAGAGAAAGCATCTTTCATTTCTGTACTCTTCTGCAATCCCTGAACTACTATTTTAAATACAGAAGAGAACCTTCTTAACGTGAGCCCTATAAAAAATATGTTTAAAATTTTCTCTATTATTAGCTTCTTTATTAATTTTCAAGGTTGGTTCTGGAAGAAAATGTAATAATTCTGTGCTGGTGTGGGCTCAGGTTGTGTGTGAGCCCCACTGAGATCTAGCTTCACTCAGTGTCACAGAGTCAGGAGATTAGGCAGCCTTGCACAAGAGTGAAGAGCACAGTTTCTGGGCCACCCTTGGTCCAAATCCAGGCTCTGCCAATTACTAGACAAGTTCTTTAACCTCTCTGTGGTTCAGTTTCCTTACCTGTCAAGTGAGGATAATAATCATCTCACCTAAGGTAATTAAGTGACAAATGAAATCATGCCTGGCACACAGTACATTGTTGTAGAGTTTGTTCCCATTATTATTACCCATTCTGTAAAAGTGAGATATCCTATGTAAATTATGTAGCCAAAAAGGATACTTATTGACTTGTGCTGCTAGGCATGGCCTCTTCAGTTCTGTGAGCAAGAGAAGAGGCCAGGGAGTGAAGTCCTATCGAATGAGATTCCCAAAGCCAAAAGGCAGTAGTCCAGGTAGGAGAAGGCAGAAGGAATGTTGGGCAAGAAGAAACAACAGATGTCCACTCTATATGGGGAAAGGTTATAGGAATCATAAAGGGAAAGAAGCAAGAACAGTGGTCCTCATCATCAGAAGTACTGTTCTGTGAAAGAAGGATTAATCTTGTTCCATGTATTACAGAGTTTGAGAATGGGGCATATAGGTAGGAGTTTTAGGACATTGGATTCCTCTAATTCAAAGGGAACAAACAAGCTAGCATTCTGTAGTGGAATAAATTGTAACATAGAACTGTGAGATGCCTGTTGTTAGTAAATACTATTAAACAGGTCTAAAAATCACTTGCTTAAGAGGTCATATGTAATAATAGACAGGGAGGGAGAGATAACAGTAAACATGTCTAATTCCAACACTCCTATAAATGTTGGATTTTTAGGGGACACTCTCAGATCTTTGAGACCTTGCTCTGCTAATTGTCGTCTGCCACCCAGTCCTCCAAATTTCTAATGGAAAATGTTGACATTTTTATTAAACATTTGATTTCCCTGAGCTATAGTTTGGATGGGATTTTATTTTTTCTTTCATATTTAACTACATACAGTCTGATCCATGCTCATCAATGCTTACTGGAGACAGAGTCCAGAAACACTGCCAATTCTCAAAGCCCATTTTGCCTAATAATGGCAGCCAGACTAGAGAACTAGTAAGTTTCTGGTATGATACCTTTGATTCTGGCATCAGTAAATTTTACTGAGAGAATGATTTCATTTATTAATTGAACTTGTTAATAAAACAATTAAATTCTCTTCAGCAATGAGAATAAATTCCTTACAGAGAGTAAAATGTGAATTGGAAATTTGGTTATTTGTGTATTCATTGCTCAAATATGTACTCAGTATGATACGTGCCTTAAATCTTCCATAGAAGTAGGCAGTTTATAAATTAAATGTGTCTGTCATTTTAGACATATTTCAGCCAGTATTATCATAAAGAGTTCTGTTTTGTTTCTACCTCGGTAATATTTTGATTATAATTTAGATGGCCAATTATCAAACATATAAATGTTTAGCATGTTTAAGATTTATTTGAATGGGATAGAAAAATTAATAAAATAACTATTATGATTATCCAAGTAGGAGAGAGGTAAATAAAGTAAAATAAAATAAATAGGTAAATAAAGTAAAATAAAAAAGAGTTAAATAAGTAACCCAAACATGATTCTCTGTAAAGTTATTTATTTTATTTTTTTTTAAAGATTTTATTTATTTATTTGACAGGCAGAGATCACAATTAGGCAGAGAGGCAGGCAGAGAGAGGAAGGGAAGCAGGCTTCCCACTGAGCAGAGAGCCTGATGTTGGGAAAGCCTGATGTGGGGCTCTATCCCAGGACCCTGGGATCATGACCTAAGCTGAAGGCAGATGGCTTTAACCCACTGAGCCACCCAGGCACCCCACTCTGTGAAGTTATTTAAAATCATCTTAAGTTAAATGACTTCAAAATAGGTTGTAATTAACCTATCTACCATAAGCTCTTTTTAGAAAAACAAGAGCATAGGATAAAAACTAGGTTTATATTCTCCTTTATTATAAAAAGCCAAGTTAAATTCTTAAAATGACCAAACAAAACAAGATTCAAAGGTGAAAGGAATCCCATCAATGATTCAGCAAATAATGCTACAAGTCAGTTCCCTAAACTCTACATGCTTATGACATGATAAAATGAAAATGAACCATGATTTTTATAATTCTAAGAATAGGGGAAATGATTTGATTTTATATCTTATTTTCACTGATTTCATTTTGCTCAACTCCAATCATGTTATTCTAGCATTTGAAAGGAGAAATAATAAAGGTCTTTGTGTTTTAAAAGGTGGCTTATAGGTACCCTGCAAGACAACTCTTGATTATTGGCAATAATTGATAGGACTCATGGCATATGTAATTTAAATACCATAAAATCTCTACATAATTCCTTTTAGACTTTGTGATGTGATATGGATGTCATTGTATCCATTTTTTCTATCTTTTTTCTCTCTTATCCTGAGTTAAAGTTAAAATCTATCTGTAAGATAAGGAGAGAAGACCCAAGAATGTGGCAAATCATGAAGAACGCCTATTTGGAATTAAAATCTAGGCCATAGCTAATCTAAAACCTGTGTAACCAGATAATCATTAAATGATCTGTCTGGGAAAACATACATGCAGTGAACCCAAGGTACAGCCTACATAGTTGAGTAGTATCAAAAGTATCAAAAGAGGACCACCTATATCATGAATCAGAGAGCACAAATAGGAAGTAGTAAAGGCAAATAATAGATTTGAATATCTTGAGGTTCCAATTCTATTTTGTGATTACAGTTACTTACCTGTAATTACTTACCAGTAGCATTTCCTTATTAAAAAAACTTACTTATGGGGGCGCCTGAGTGGTTCCATCTGTTAAGCATCTGCCTTTGGCTCAGGCCATGATCTCAGGGACCTGGGATAGAGCCCCCTGTTGGGCTCTCTGCTCAACAGGGAGTCTGCTTCTCCCTCTCCCTCTGCCTCTCCCTCTGAATTGTGCTTCCTCTTTCTCTCTCTCACTTGCTCACTATCTCTCTCAAATAAATAAATAAAATCTTTAAAAAATAACTTACTTATGTAATCCAATAATCCTTGAACATCAGATGATAATTACATATTTTTTAAAACTGTATTTTGAAAGTGTAGCCAGTTTCCTTAAACATTTTAATAGGAAATTCATGTTTCAGATTGGCTGTGGATTCCTCTGCTTCTATGGTTCTTATGAGGTTTCTAAATTTCTAATAGCCTTTAAACTATTGAACTGAGGACCTTTCTGTATCAGTAGGCCCCAAATATCAAAATCACACGTGGAATTTTCAAATATAGATACTCTAAGTCTTCTTCATAGACCTACTGAAGGAGAATGTCCAGACGTGGAGTACCAAGGTATGTCATTATTATTTAAAAAATGTTCCTGGTGAATATTGTCACTTCTTAGATTTGGGAACACTTGATCTGTACAACTCCTAGGATACTTATTGAATCTTAACTTCATGGTCATTTTGTACATTGTATTACATCTCCTGTACCAGGTTGCAAGCTTCTGAACAACAACACTCCTATTACATTACATTAAGGCTGAGCTTTTCAGTTTTTTCTAAAATAACTTGCATGTGTTAGACATTAAAAACATTTCTATGACCAATTCAAGGATGTGTTTTGAGTAACGGGAATATGAAATTGTTTTTAAATATACAGCTAATATTATAATGAAATGTTTTCTATTCCATTTATAATTGTTGGCACCAGTTATTCACATTCCCTGGAGGCCAGTTTTAGTTACGTCCATCAGCCGTCTTATAGTCCATACCCAACCCAAAGAATTCTTTAAATAAAGTCCATGAGTTTCTTTTTAACCTTAGCTGTGTTTAAATAGCAAATATGATTCCACATTGAATTTAAAACATGACTCAATGTTCTCATATGATGAAAGATTTTTAACATTGTCTTATGAAATTATGAAAATTCTTGGGAATCCAATGAAACAAGCTTTTGAGTTTGAGTGAATGTGTGTGTGTGTGTGTGTGTGTGTGTGTATTACCGTAACTGTCATCACCACTCTCTCCTACCATCATTGTTTACTATCTATTGAGTGTAATGCAAGGTGCTTTAAATATATAAACTCATTTACTCTTTATAATACTCTACTAGTAAAAGCATTTCTCTGCTATGTTCCACTGTTTATGTTTTGACTTGGGGAAATCAAGACAGATAGGACCTTATCTCTACCCTTGAGGAGTTTATAGTCTCATGGAAGGTCCTCAAAACACTTCTCCATCTTTTCTTCCATGCTATTAAAGTTATTATTTTTCATTTAATAAGTTTATTTCCCAGTGATCACCTGGACTCGTTTTTAATGTCATTTAAACATACCAAAGAAAATTGCTTTAAAACTTAAAGCAGAAAGGACATAATTGAGAAAATTGTATTAGGAAGAGATGAGCACATTTTGAGTCCTTAACATGCATGATTTCATTTAATACTTACAACAATTTTTTGATGTGTATTTTATATAAGATTTATGAAGGGGAAAATGAGGGTCATAGATGTTAAGAGGTATGCCAAAGGTCACCTATGTTCTAAGTAGAAAATGCCAGGATTTTATTCTTATCTGGAAGCATCCAAAGCCTTTACATTTCCTTTGGAATCATGCCATTTCTATCTTTCACATCGTTTTGGTGCCTGATTTCTAGTCTGGCAACCATGAAAAAGAGAGTGTTCTCCAGGTAATCTGAGGTTTATACAGCAACAGTAAGTTTTGTTATTATATGGGGTAGATTAGTAGAATCCCTCTTAAAATACTTTTAAGATGTTAAAGTAAGAGGTAACAAAACCAGACGTAAGTAAATTTGGTTTTGACATCCATCCCATAAGAAATGCTGCTAAACCCATTTGTCAATTCCTGGCAGGAGAATCCTCACCTTACTAGTCATTCACAAATCCACTTGGTTCAAAGTCTTCTCTAAATGATGATCAGGAGGATTTGAGACCTTTTAACATAAATATTAGTTGGAAATATTAGTTGGATCAGGAGGATTTGAGACCTTGTAACATAAATACTAGCTGGAAATGGCTGAACTTACATCATGTAATGAGGACTATAAACACTTAACTGAAGCACAATTTATGCAGCAATTGTAACGACTATAAGGCAAGGTTTGATATAGATGTCTAGTTGTGATTCAATAACTACTAAGATACATCACCTTATGGGGCTGAGAGAATCACCTGCTTTTGGTCTCTGGATTTCTTTTCCAAATTTGCAAGTCATTCTCTTTATTCATGCTGTTCTTGTCTCACTCTGGTTTGCTTCTTTGCATCAAGGTTATTATTATATCGACAAGAAATTCTTGGGCTCTGTCCATGTGATTATTATTCTGAGGTCACTTTAAGTACAGAGTGTTTTTCTATTATCTTTAAAGGGGGACTACTACTTCTGATATACTTTCTGTTAGATAATGTCCAACTTAGTTTTTGTCTTTGGTAGAGTACTCTAGCACCACCCCGGACTCTAATCCACTGCCCTCATGTTCTTCTCTGTGGCAGAAGGAAGGGATTTTACTTTGTTAACTTTCTACAAAAGAAATTCTGAGTAGAATTCCAAGCTAGAAATGGATCTCACGTTATACAGAACTATGGATGCCATGTCACCTTGTGCTTAATATTGTTACATGTCTTCATTCATCGAGGCATTTCTGGAGTTTTACTCTAATCTTATTTCTGCTATAATTCCATGGGTTGAAAAAAACAAGACTTTTCTTTTAAGAAAAATGAAGCCTTATTAAGATCCATTCCTTTTTAGTTGTCTTATGTTGGGTCACCAGGAAGCAGACTCTGAGGTAGAGGTCACAGGAAGTTTATTAGGAATGCTTTTGGAATCCATACCTGTGAAGGAAGGTGAAGGAAGGATAGAGGATTGGGCGGAGGGTTGCGGTGTGGTCACAGTGGAGCCCTGGTTCACTGGACATGGAGCTCTGTAACTGAAGTATTGAACTAATCAGTTACATTCAGTTAAGGTGAGGACCTGACTCTTCATACCTCGGCACTGTCATTGGTTGTAGGCTGCTGCCCTTGAAGTTGATCTTGCATGAGGGAGCTCTTTCAGTGGAGGCAATTCTGGACAAAGGTTGACAGCTGAGAACTGTGTAAACAGCTGCAGAACAAATCCATCATTGCTAAAGACAGGATCTTAGCAGCACAACACAGCATCCATGGTGCTAGCGTTTCATGAAGAGGAAATGGTGGCATAGATTAAATGAAGCTTTCTCAGCCTTTCAAAATCACTCCTCCTCTTGATAAACACAAAATGTGGCCCAGATACATCTGAGGGAGGGGTAGTTGGCTCTTGAGTGACAATCTGTACACGTTGCACATTTCCATTGGGTGAAAGTATATCCTACATCCTGATATTTATTAGAGGACATGTATTTTCTTTTGTTTTCCTTCCCTTCTAATTTTCCTTCCCAGCCTCCCCTATGCAGAAGTCTGAACTGTAACATTTCTTGGTATTTTCTGCAAAATATCCGGATAAAATATTCACAACAATGTTGTGATATCCCTTCCACTTTTTGGGACTATTCTGTAATACCCTGAACCATGCCAGCACTATACCAAATGCTCTCAAAAGATCAAGTGATTAATATGCAAAGGAGGAACCAATGGATAGTATCTGCTTTCACTCTCAAAAGCTTTTAGTAAATGTTTACCTCAAAGACAAGGTAAATGAGTAAACAGAACCTAAATTGGGTTTTTCTGTTTTGGTCCTGAAAAAAATTGAATTGGTACTAATTTTGAAGTCAAATGGCATGTATAGCAATCACAGACATATCACATAGAAATCCACATTGAAATATGGGGATTACTAATTTGTGCCAGATAGAGGAAGGAATAGATGGTGTGGGTGAAAGAAAATTAATTCTAAAGCAAAGGACAATGACTGTTAAGGGATCAGAGAAGGAATTGATGATAAAAGAGAAGCTCTTTATAAATTTTTGAAGGCATTTGGTATATTCACCAGCAAGCATTCATTCCTTATGATGTGCTAGATACCTGGGATACAAAGATGAACAAAGAATGCTGCCTACTGTCAACCAAATTGTTCTCTAGAGATAATACACAGAGAAAATGTGCACGAGGGTCCCAGTGGCCACCTGAATATGTATGTCCAGATGCTTACTCTGTTGGGTAATACTCCTCTGACTTTCCGACTTCCTACTCTGTCTCTGTTTGAGATTAATATGTTAAGTATCTATAGAGTAAATGCAATTCTGTATTATGTAATAAGTATATTTGCATATATCAGGGTGCAATTATTAGCTTTGGGGAATATTGATTACTGTGATCAGAAAGACTGGGGAGAAATCGACAGCTCTGCAAGAGAGAAGATAAACTAGCAGGTTAGTGTGCCAAACGCTATGCTAGTTTGTTGACCTCAGTGGCTGGAAAAGGATATCCAGCACTGAAGCTGAGAAAGTCAAAACATTTTCACTGTGGGTTAAGACATTTTAAGGTTTTAGAAGAAAACATTTTAAAGTGCCATCTCTCATAAAGGAGAGACTTGCATTTTTTTTTTAAAGATTTTATTTATTTATTTGACAGAGAGAGAGACACAGTGAGAGAGGGAACACAAGCTCTGGGAGTGGGAGAGGGAGAAGCAGGCTTCCCACTAAGCAGGGAGCCTGATGCGGGGCTCCATCCCAGGACCCTGAGATCATGACCTGAGCTGAAGGCAGATGCTTAAGGACTGAGCCACCCAGGTGCTCCGACACTTGCACTTTTGAGTAAGGTGGGGTGTTTTAAAATGTGAAAGAGGGAGATGAGTCAAAACGTTCCGTCACAGGGGATGCCTTGTTAGCTCAGTGAGTAAAGCACCTACTTTCAGCACAGGTCATGATCCTAGGGTCCTGGGATTGATTCCTGCATCAGGATCCCTGCTCAGTGGGGAGCCTGCTTCTATCTCTCCCTCTGCACCTACCACTCCCCACCCTACTTGGACTCTCTCTTTCGCTCTCAAATGAAATAAAAAAAAAAAAATTAAAAAGGAAAGAAAAAAAGGCTCCACCACTTACTAGCTATGTGAATGGGCAAGTATGTTTCGTTTGTATTTGGGGCTAATACTTAGCTTATTTATATAACCAGATCAAATGACACAGTGTATATGAATGCACTTTGAAAACTACAAAGCACAATGAAAACGTAGTAAGTTATTATAAAATTATAGGCTATAAGCTATCAAATATGAGCTGAAAAGGAAATCTAGGTGTCATTGTAGTCTGTTGCCTACAAAACTGGGAGTGATGGGAAAGAAAACAACTGAAAACCCATACAAATGTGATTTAATAGCAATTTTAAATGGCCGCAGAATATTGAGCATCATCTAGAAACGTATTGAGAAAAATAGCTATGGTTGAACAAAGCCTCATGTATCTGTACCTGGAAAGATGAAATTCTAGAATTGAGTTTTGAGAAAAAATAAACGTAAATGGATCAAAAAAAAAAATGGGCCGGAAGACAATCAGTGTATACACAGATGTCCATATATGCAATGAATGGAAATAATTGGCATTATCTAGTCTTAAAAAGTTGGTTAATATAATCTATGAATTAACATCTGTAAGATTCACAAAGATTAAGGATTGTAAAGATGTTTCATAATTACAGAAATACCAGATTTTAGGAGAAGCTATCCTTTGAAGTTTGAGAGAGGTGATGAGATAAAAAGTTGAAGCTTCTACTTTACCCATGAAGTTACCCTGAGGGAGCACATGTACCAAAGATGGATGGGGTGGGAGTTGTGGAGACCAGATCACCTCACATCCCTCCTAGAGGAGGGGGAGGAGTGGCAGAGGCAAGATTGGGCAACCTTTGCCTTCTAAAGTGATGGGTATCCTGTTACTGTGTTTTTGCCCTGTAGCTTTTCTAGTTACCTCCTTCATCCTAGGGGAAATTTAAGAAGAGACTAATAATATTGGCAATGTGTGGTTTATGTGCCTATTTACTTACCCCTCAGCCCTCGGGTACCACTCCCCTCCTTGCCCGAGAGCATGCAGAGTCATTGGGAACCCCTTGAATTCAGGGCCACTAGTAGTGTGCCTGGATTAAAGATTACCCAGAGACCTGTGTATCTTTCAATGAATGAATCAGCTAATCGTGGGACATGTCATGACCCTTCCTCCTGTACCCAGAGCTATGCTCACCTTTAACCTGAGTATAGTGAGCCTGGCAGATTTCTTCATTAGTAAGTTGCTTGTTTTCAGATGTTGGGTTCATGGTAATATTGGCCAGGGAGACTTTTTGTTAAATTGCTTTGGTTCCTTTTGCCTTTGGTTGTAATTACTTGGGCTTCTGTCTTTTATAAATGACAACAGTGTTTTAATGAATAGTGGAGAGTAATAAATCTAACACAAATATCCCATAGGCAATGCCTATTTACTTTCACATACAGTTTAATGACTTTAAACCATGGTTCTGTGTCAACTGGAGAGGTCCAAAATACCTGCCCAAATTACATATAATCAAGGGGCTTTAGCAGCTTAGGGAAATGCAGTTATGCTGCCAAGTAAGAACATTTTAATTCATAGGAACTATAATTTGCTTTTCTTCCTGTGTCTACTTTACATCATTTTGCCTTTTACCATATAAATAAGGATCTATTTTTCCAGAGTTCTTATACTATGGAAACAACGTAACTGTATTTCCTCAAATTGGATTCCATATATCTCCTTGCTTTGATGACTTCCTGACAGTGTTTCACATGGAAGAAGTATTTGATGTTATTAACCCTTTGCAAATAACAAGGAGATATTTGACACACTCCAGAAAAAAATATGTTATTGCCTTGATTAACAAAGCAATCTCATAGCACGTTTCATTGTTAGAAAGCCCAGAGCCAGACTCTAATGAAAGGAAGCACATTATTTCTCCTTAATTTACTTGGCAAATGCTAATTGATCACCTACTATGTGCCAGATACTATGCTAAGTTCTAGGAGTATATGAGTGAACAAAATTCTCTGTTTTCAGAGAGCTGATATCCTACTGGAAAAATACAATAAAAATGATAAATTATATATTATGTTAAGAGCTAAACACCATGAAGCTGAGAAGCAGGGTAATGGTGGTATAGAGAGTCAGAGAGGACTATATCTTAAATAAAGTGGTCAAGATGGGCTGCAGTGAAGAGGGAACATCTGCACAAAGAATGGAAGATGGGTGTATTCATTTTCTGTGGCTTCTGTAACAAAATACCACAAAATAGTGGCTTATAACAACAGAGATTTATGTTCCCACAGCTTTAGAGGTTAGGAGAGGCTAAGTCAATGTTGATACGGCTGTACTCTCTCTGAAACCTATTGGGGAAAATCCTCCATTGCCTCATCCTACCTTCTGGTAGCTCCTGGCAATCCTTGACTTTCCTTGGTTTGTAGCTACATTACCCTGATCTCTGCCACCATCTCTTCACATGACCTTCTCTGTGTGTGGTCTCTGTGTGTCCTCTCCACTATTTATAAGAGCACAAGTCATGTTGGATTATGGCCCACCCCAAAGACTGTATTTTTAACTTGATTACTTCTACAACGATCTTATTTTCAAATAAGGTCACATTCATGGGTACCAGGGATTAAGACTTCAGCATATCTTCCTGAAGGACACATTTCAACCAATAAAAATGAGATGATCAGCCATGCAAATATTTGTGTTTTGAGCTAGGGTCCAGTACAAAGGCCCTGAGGGCAGAGCATGATGGCTGTGTTGGAGGAACATGAAGGAGGGAATTTTTCTAGTACAGGGTGAGTGAGGGGAGAGTGGAAAGCAGGGTAGGTCAGAGTAGAACCAGGGATAGCCCATGAGGAGCCTTATGGACCATTTAGTGGGGCGTGGCTTTTTAATAAACAGCGAAATAGAGAGCTTTTGGAATTTGATTTTTGTCTTTAAATGTTCACTCCAGCAACTATGTTACGAATAAGTTACAGCGGCAGAGGCTGATGCAGGGAATCTGATTAGAAGTCTGTTGCAATATTCCAGGTAAAATAGGATGGTGGCTTGTATCAGGATGTTAGCAGTGGAAATGGTAATACTTTGCTGGATTCTGGGTGTTTGAAATGTATAGCCCAAAGATTTCCTGACAGATATGAATGTGAGAAAGAAGATTCAGGGATGCCTCCAAGGAATTGGACATGAGCGTCTGGAAGGAATAATGTTAGAGATAGGATGAGAGGCTCAGTTGAGGTCTTGCCAAGTTTGAGATGCCATTGCAACTGGGGTGGAGATCCTGAATAGTTAGTTGCATATAAAAGTCTGAAGCTCATGGGAGACACCCAACAGAAGAGCTGCCTCTTGCCAGATGGCATCTGTGCAAATTAGGAAAAGGCACATCCTCTAGGCCATCAAAACTCCAGACCAGGCCTCCACCTACATTTCCATCTGTCTGGGAGCCTTCCTGCCGTGTTAACCATGCGTACACCATTGGGAGGTGCTCAACAGGCCATTTCTTCCTTCCCTTCTCCACAAACATCTAGATTCGGAGTTTTCATTTCTTTCAGTCAGAATGACCTTGGAAAAGATGTGAGGTAAGTAGGGGTATAAAAGCAAGAGGAGAGATTGATACTAGCATATTCTTTCCAGGGATTCAGGGGTCTGAATTCTTCATTGACCTTGCCTGGTGGTGAGACATTCCTGTAGGAAGCTGGGAACCTCCCCATGGCTAAGGGACTTGTCCAAACATGCAAGTTTTTTTCTTTATTTCTACCTGTCAACAACACACACAGTTCAATATGTTCTCAATTTAAAATTTGTGGCTGAAAGATACTTCACTGGTTATTAACAAACTGTTAAGATTACTAAGTTTTGGTGATAAAATTGAAACAAGTGCATTTCAAAACTTATTGAGAACACTTAACTCAGTATTTTGCTGAAAAGTGTAGTGCCTACCCAATACTTGGTATGCTTGCAAAACCTTTTCTGTGCTGGACTTACTGTACATTTCAAAAATGCCTTTTCTGTGAGTGTATTATGTGTTGTCCTGGGTTTGTCATGTTTGCCAATTGTTATTCTTTTGGTGTTATGATTAAAAATGACCCTCAATTTACCTTTCTTATTTTCAATTAAATTTATTATGAGTTTTGTGATTGAAGCCAGGGTACAGAGTGAGTGGTACATATTTAAAGAAGAACTACTTGGGGCCTGGTTTCCAATAACTAGACCTGAACATCACCAAGCATTGTGGCTCAGATGGAAATAAGAATTATCCATACCACCACTGCTAAGGCATGCACAGTCAGGTACACACAATACATCCATTCCTGTTGTATTTTATTTGGATAGCAGGACACCTGGCTTTCTTCACCCATGTGGGTTTAAGTCAGTTGTTGCTCTGTCTCAGGGCCTGCTCTTATCTATTCCTCTTCTGGAACTGCTTCTTCTTGTTTTTCTTTTCACATCTCCTCAATCACTGCTGCTCTAGTTCAGTCTCGAGGAGACAGAAATTTTCCACACCACAAAGGCAGTGTTAAGAAGCAGAGCGGTGTGGAGAACAAGCATGGTCTGGATGTCTATTGAATTTCAGAAGGAAATAAAACTAATAGCCAATTATCCTCTGTTTCTAAAAATTAGAAAATAAATCTCATCTCCAAATAGTGAAGGTGCCCAAATTGGACACCCCTTAAATTTTTACCAGGAAATTCAAAAGACCTCTTTTCACCTTCAAAAATTATTTCTAAATTACCCGACTTACTTTTTATATCCATAAGCATTTACTGCATGCTTTCATGTACAAGGCACTGATCTGGACACAGAGCTAATTCTGTACTGCACTTTAGCAGAAGGATTTGATCTAAGAGGTCAGGGCAAGGCAGAGCTGCTAAGGGCTTGCTGTGCTGCTCAGAGGAGACAGAAGGGCCGCTGATGGAGGTGACTGGGAACAAGGGTGGATACTAAGCTGACAATAGAGGAGAAAATACAGGTAGCGTGATAAAGGTGTTCCATATTAAAATTCATTTAATAGAGCAGATGCTAGCTTAGTCAACAGGTTCAACAACATATAAGCAGATGAACATTATTAGGAAGATTTCCTTTTTTGATCTGTGTTATGAGAGGAGTAGGCATTTCCAGCAAAAATGTTGCATGGGCTGGAAATGCTTCCCGGTGTTCCGTGTAGCAGCCCATCTAAAGAGTCTTCATTGTTATTCAGGTTGAGATCTGCTAGTGTGATGGAAGATGAAAGACAGGATTTTTGTTGCTAAACTCCTTTCCTGTGTCGGGTCTGAACTGGCTTCTTTATGTGTTGTTTCTAATGGCAGTCGGAGAGACCTCCAGATGAATAACTCACTTGAGAGCACAGCTGTGGAAACACATTGTTAAAAAAAGATAAAGATTCTGCCTGTTTAGCACAAGTGCTAACTAAGACTGGCATTTAGATATGTGTTGGTTCAGCTGATATCTGCTGGGAGTCATTGATTACCCTAAATGCTGGAATGGAGAGATTAAAGTAAAAGAAGGAACTGTATTTATCACCATCCCACTGGCATGAATTGTGGATGTAGAGGTAAAGAAAGACTTATGTTATCACTAGATTTAATAATATACTTGGAGGAACTGTGGGGCAAAATTATCTCATGTATTATTATTTATAGGATGTTTTGTAATATTTAATACTAAATATTTCAGCAGGAATTTAGAAAACCGGTATGGTTAGGGCACTTTATTTTTTTTTAATTTTTAAAAGATTTATTATTATTATTATTTTTTATCTATTTGACAGAGATCACAAGTAGGCAGACAGGCAGACAGAGAGGAAGGGAAGCAGGCTCCCAATGCGGGGCTCGATCCCAGGACCCTGGGATCATGTACGACCTGAGCCGAAGGCAGAGGCTTTAACCCACTGAGCCACCCAGGTGTCCCATGGTTAGGGCACTTTGAAAGTCTCAATCCTATATTTTGTTTCATAGAGGCTTTCTTAGGGTTGTAAGAATGTGGTACCAAAACCATTGTCATAGATGTTGTGAAACCCACATGCTGGAAATCGGGACAAGTAGTATGTAGTTTCAGAAGTGATTATTTTTTCATCTGATAAAGGTTTAATATCCAGAATATATAAAGAACTCTTACAACTCAACAACTAGAAGACAAACAACCCATTTAAAATGGACTAAGGGTGCACCTGGGTAGCTCAGTCGGTCAAGCATTCGACTCTTGATTTCAGCTCACGTCATGATCTCAGGGTTGTGAGATTGAGCCTGGTGTTGGGCTCATGTGCTGGGCATGGAGCCTGCTTAGGATTCTCTCAGAAGTGATTTTTAATTTAAAAGCAACACCCCCTTCAGTGTCTTAGACATGAAGTTCATACAAATCTGAGGAGATAGGTGGAATAGGAAGGCAGACCATCTGAGAGTGAAATAGGAGAGGAGAAAGAGGAGACAGAGAAAAGGAGGTAACCTCCTATGAAGAAATAACCTCAAGTTAACCTTCCTTATTGGGACACGTTATTGGAGAACCCTTTTGTGTTTGTTTTGAGATTATTGAAACTTTATAAGAAATACTCCTGTTATTAAAAACTTACTATCTTGTTCCAACTATCAAAAGAACACATTTTTTTTTTTTAACTCTATGAGAGAAAACTAAGGCACAGATAGGGAGTCTGTCCAGCCTCCTGCCCCCCACCCCATCCTTCTACTTGGAACCTGGAAATGTAGAGTTAAGTATTCATGAGTGCAAAAGGCATAGGTCATATCTTTTTCTTCCTAAGTAATCAATAAAATCCATGCCTTCTCAATTGTGAGGATGTATAGGTTGATGACTCATGGATTATCAAAAATGAAAATCAGACTGACATTGTCTTTTGAAGCCAGGAGTTGTAAAGAAATGATCAGCTAGAATGTTCATTTTCATTGCCTGTTTGTGCACATCCATCACATCTCTTTAAAGTCATGGGCAGATTAAGAGGTGGTTAAGCAGGTACTTGGATTTCACTTTGTACTTTGCTTTCTTTTCTCTTCAGTGAAAATGGGGCTTGAGGGGCTTTCTGAATTCTTCTTTAGAGGTGTGCCACAGTAACAACACACCACCGTGAAGTGAGCATGGCACTGGCTAACTGTCACCAAGAAAGTAGGTAAACATGAGATTTTGGTGGCCCAGAGAATCACCATGTCTTCAAGAAACTATTGGTTAGGGAGAGATGGAGTCATAGCTTCCACTGGGGATGGTGATTCCACTTTGCTCATATGTATAAGAAGCTGATGCTGAGGCTGATGCAGGAATTAAGCTTGCTCTATTTTATACATTTTGCTATTATGAGAATTTTATGTACACTATTATATGGATGGAGTGACAGTGCTTTGAACTAATAATCGATTACTTTCCTTTCTTTCCCTCTTCTGAGGATAAAAGTTTCTGCCTTCACTGCTTTAAGAAAGGAAAGATATAACAAAAAATAATGAAAATAAGGAAATCAAGTCTTATCTTTTTTATTTCCAAAACCCTGGTCTTGGGGTTTGGGGATGGGGGCACAGAATTTAGAATGACCAATAATTGAGGGAAAGCCAGTTCTTTACTCCTGAAACTAGAAGAGGGTCCTTACATTAAGAAAGAAGGGAGAAAGTCACAAGGTTAGCAAAAGAGCTAGATGTTGAGCATTTCTAGAAGAAGGACATCTACCGTATTCTTCTGGCATGAACTTGAGACCATCAAGTAGTTTTAGGGGACCTGAGAGTGGGGAAGATCTAGGCCTCAGTGGGGTATGGGAGAATGGGGTAGACCATAGCAGGTGGAAGGAAGAGGGTAATGCAGACAGGAATATTATCTTTTTGTGTTCCCAAATGTGGAACAGAAATGGTTGTGTGGCATCCAGGCATACAGGGCTAAGATAATTTCACAGTTCTTTGTATCCCAGTGAAGGTAAAGACAACACTGTTGTCTTTATGCTCAAATGTGGCATGGAGCTACCTTACACATTTCCACTGAATATCCCACGGTCCTCAGTGGAGCAGGAATGGCTTAATGTTCCCCAAGTGCCCTAGAGGGATATGGGATAACTGAGAGAGCAGACCTGAGTGACCTTGTTGTTGTAGTGAAGGTGATATGGCAGTGTCCCACGAGAATAGATGAGCCAGGCAGGTAGAACAATGCCCATCTGGGCAAAGTATCATTTCAAACACCCAGAGTAGCTAAAATACTCTGAAATAAAGGGCATCCTGACTGCAATCTGATCACAAATATTTGGGGGTAGGGTAGGATGATGGGACAAAGCAATTGTGATAAGAACATTTGGGGAATCTGGGGAAGGATACATAGAAATTCTTTGTATATTACATATGTCCGAAATTATTTCAAAATACAGAGTTAAAAAAATAAAGAGAGACAAAAAGAGAGAGAAAGAGAGAGGAAGTGAGGGAGGCTAAGAAATGAAAATTAAAGCTCATGGAGAGGTCTGGGTTGTGTTCAAGACTGACAGTATCATTTATTCAAAAATTGTAGCCTTGCGGTACTGAATTCATAATAGCTGGAAACCTACCTTTTCACATCTCAAAAAAAGGGGAGAGCAGACTTACAGGGGCTTGGAGATATATAGTAGCAGGAACTGAAGAGGAGTGATAATTTCTTTTAAGTTGAACTTAATATAAAATGAACTAAACGTGACCTGAGGCAGCCGGTAGTTCACAGTATGGTAAGTTGAGAAAACTTGAACTTTTCATGAGTTAGTTAAGTGGCAAATGTCTCCTTTTATCTAGAAGCACTTATTTAAAATTAAGTGAATTGTCTTTATTTGTTATTGAATTAACTGATAGAACGTATATACTTTTATATAATACTAAGCACTTCTTGGTAGGTATTGTGGGGCTAATATGAAAATGGCTGTGGTGCATAAACAATGAATTTTGGAAGACTGAGAAAAATAAAATTAAATTTAAAAAATGGCTGGGTTGTAGCTATAAAGATGTAAGTTTTCAAGGTGATTATGAGTCTTAAAGAGTGACATATATAAAAACAATATGGAATTAAGTATTATGTAAATATAAGTAAATATACAATATAAGTATAAGTAAAATGGTGTAGCAACAAAATAAAAATATTTTTGTTGGAGAGTCAGAAAAGGTTTTGTGGAGAAGGCAACATTTCAAGCTAGAGTTTGAAGGATCAGTAGGATTTTAGTAGCTAGAGATGGGATGTTCAGATAGGGTGGCCTTAATGATAAAGAAGAGCTGAATATGATAAATATGAGCTAAAATACAAACACAGTGTAAGGGTGCTTAGTACAAGGAGAATAGGTAATTTACACAGGGTGACTTTGGGACTGGGAAATAGGTTCGGTGGAGGAGGTAGGAACATGCAGCTAGAAGCATAGTCCATATCCTTGATTCCTTAAAGGAATTCAAGGGTTTCATCTTTTAAACATTTAACTTCTTTTCCTATTTGTAGGTTATTTTGATATCTGTTTCAATGTAAGGATCCAATAAAACACTGTATTCACCCTCCTACTCCACCCACAGCTAGTCCATTTTCCTAAACACCATTTATTAAAATATTGTATTTGACTTTTCCTTTCTCCACCTCCTTACACATCCAATAAATCACCAAGTGCTATCAATTCTTTCTAAATATATCTCAAATGTTTTCATTTTCTCCATCTTCATCACCAACACTTTGAGCCACAATTATCTCTTACCCAAATTAGTTGAACAAGGACACCAGTAGCCTTCTTGCTAGTCTTGGCATTCACCCTTCTCATCCATTTTAAAGAGGCAAATCTGATCAAGTCATTTGCCTGCTTAAAATTCTTCAGTAGCTTCTCATTGCCCTTACATAAAGTTCAAAATCTCTAATATATCACCTAGAGTCTTGATGATCTGGCTCCTACCTACTTCTGCAGATTCATTTCTTGCCAGGTTCTCATTAATTTCTCTATGTTCCAGCCACGGGGAACTTCTTTCTGTTCACTATGCCCTTCTTTGTGCCAGAACGATCTTCACCTAGCTACTGCAGATCTCAGCTTGTAAGTCACTTTCTCATGAGCCTTCCCATATTCCTGAATATCGATTTGTTCATCCTTTAAAATACTCCCCTGGTGCCCCACACTTCTCCTTTTCCATATCTTTATTTTAAAGTCTGTTTTGGGGTAGTCTGTTTCAGTAATCTTGATCTCTCTCCCACCCCATCTATCATCATTCTTCTATATTTCTTAATATAACTAACCTTTATTTCAAGTGCGGCATCTTTTAAATATGTTTTGATGTTACCTTAAACATAAAAATTTATTGTACCTATTCTTTCCTGCATATTTTTCTAGATTAGCCCACACATCCTTAGTATTTTTACCCAGGATTTTAGAAAACCATATTTTGGAAAGAACTGGCACGTTCATAATCGTATCAATATTTTACAATACTTTTCCTATATAGAAGCATGGTAAGGTTTTTCTTTATCTTTAAGGAATGTGTGCAGTTTTTTATAACTATAAAAAACCTGGAAGAAAACACAAGTGAGTGTTTATTAAATATCTGGGCAGAAAGTGATTTTCTAAACATTAAAACAATTGAAGAGCTAACAATGGAACAGCCTGATTGATATAGCTATATAACAATGAAAACAGTAGCATATGTTTAAGCACATTATAAATAAAATCAAGGGACAAGTGAGAAGCTGGGAGAATAATTGCAATAAAGATGGCAAATGGCTTCTATCCTTACCAAATAAAGAAATGACACAAGTTGATAAAAACACTAATTTTTCAAAGAAAAATGGGCAAAGAACTTGAGCAGGTTTTAGAGAAGGAATTAAAAATGACATAGCCTATTCTTTTTAAGTGATTCTGATTCTGACATGTCACTGCCTCAGCTGTTTTTAGATCACATGTAAGGCTGTTTGGTTGAATGACACCTTCCAGGTATTTAAAGTAACTAGATCCTTTGTTAAATTTAGGTCACAAGCTTTAAAATTTTATTTTAGCATCTTCTCAGTGCTTTTCTATTTAGATATCTAATAGGTAAAAAGAAATGAATAAAACTGGTATTTTCTGTATTTCATAGAGAGAGGAGAAATATCTTGGTCCTTAATTGACTGTAGACATGTATCAACCAGTGTTCTTTTCAGTATATGTTGACTTCAATACCCTAAGAGTTTACTAGCATTTTTTTTTTTGTTGTTGTTATTGATCTAAGTATTATGCCTTTAGCTGTTTGAGGAATCAGGACCTGAGTTTTCTGGGATAATTTCTTTTTTATATACATTTAAAATTGAGAATGATATTTTGATGTAAGTTCATCATGGAATTGATGAGTTTACTTAACAAAATCTGACACAGTTATCACTTTGTGTTGGCACAGTTTATATTCTGGGAATACATAAAGAGAAGACTGTGACAACTACCAAGACAGTACTAGAGTATGCGAATGGTATATCTTGAATCATTATGGTTGGTGACACATATTAGATTTGAAAGTAGCCAACACATAGTACCCCTCTTTTCTTTCCAGTTTAGGAATGATTATGGAGAAATCAGAGTTAGTATTCAAAATATCACTTTTCTTTTTGTTAAGGCTAAGTTAGACTATTTGGCTTGACCTAAGGTGATAATTAAGTTACACAAATTCTGATTCACCATTCCTCCCCACAGCATCCTACTGAATTGTGCTCACCTATCTAAAATAGAAGCTTTCTGTCTGAAGGACAAAACCTGTCCCAATTAGCTTACAACATGGGCTGGCAGAAAAGTGTGTGTCCCAAGACCAGACTACTTTCTAGGAGAAAGGGGCTGAGCCCCACACGCCCAGTTGCTTCTTCCCACAGCTGCTCATCAGGCAAGACAGTTATCCAACCATGGAGAGTCAGGGAGGGATCCAATACTATTTTTACCAGAGGAGTAGAATTTTCTCTCCTATATAATTTTGTAGAAAGCAGGAGATTAACACAATCTCAAACACTTGCCCAAGTTTTTTGTTTTCTCAATCCATTTCTTGCCCTGTGGTTATCTGGGGTGTGACTGTCTCCCTCAGGGAGAGGAGATCATGAATCTATCCTGCTTTTACCTTCATGTACTCCTACCCCCAATACCACCTTACTCTGTCTTCTGAGACCACTGGTAGGCAGTGTAGACATGCAGTGGATTGGAAGTGCGTATCCGTTAAATCAGTTGTAAGACCTTGCTGTCAACTAGGATTAGTAGTCATTCCCTGTTCTTATCTCCATCCCAAGTTATGTCTAGCTTTGTGATCTACATAACCCCCTGAAAGCTCTTCAGGGAGATTGAATGGCAGCACAATGGTACTCCAAACATTACAATGCAATATAAAGATGTCCCCAAATGTGGGTTTTCCCCCTTTATAAAATTCCCATGTCAAAAAGATACCAAAATTACCCTGCTTTTGTCTGAAATATGAAGGTCCACAATATCTAAGTTAAAATGGAAAGGAATTGACTTTCAGAAATCATGTCACCCAGTATCTCTTTCTGCTTAGTGTCTGGTAGAGCGTGTATTCCACAGCCTGGGTAGAACTGGATTCCTGGCATAAGCAGCAGTTTGGGCTGCCTTATATTGGAGTGAGTAAGATTCTGTCTGCTCTAATCCTCTCTTGTGCTTCAATTTTTAAATCTTTTTGTTTGACATGACTGTAGGTTCACATGTAGTTGTAAGAAGTAATTACAAAAAGGTCCTAAGTACCCTTTACCTAGTGTTCCCCAATGGTAATAACTTACATGACAATAGGACCATATCAAACCCAGGAAACCTTTACAATGGTACAATCCATAGGTTTTGTTCAGATTTCACCAGTTTTATGTGCACTTGTGTGTATGTATGTGTGTATATATAGTTCTGTGAGATTTTGTCATATGTATAGATTTGTGTACCTACCACCACAATAAAAATATAGGACTGTTCCATCATCACAAAGATCCATTGTGCTACCCCTTTGTAGGCATACCCACACCTTCCACCTGTATCATTTCTGATCCCTGGCAACCAGTAATCTGTTTTACATCACTATGATTTTGTCATTTAAAGAATGTTATAATTATTGGGATCATACAGCAGGTGACCTTTCAAGTTTGTAGTTTTTCATCAGCACAGTGATCTTATGAGCCATTCAAGTTGTTGTGTGTATCAAGAGTTCATTCCTTGGCATGGATGTATATGGTTTGTTTAACCATATCCCCTTAAAGGAGATTTGAATTATTTCCAACTTTTAAATATTACAAATAAAGCTTCTATGAACACTTGTACACATGTGGTTTGCATTGAGAAACTTTTCATTTCTCTATGATAAATACCCATTGCTGGGTGATATGGTAAGTTTGCATATGTTTAGATTTTTAAAATAAAGTGCCAAACTATTTTCCATAGTGGTTGCACCACTTTATATTTCCACCAGGGAAGTACACCAAGAGTGATATATTTTCTCTACATCTTTACCAGCATTTGGTGTTGTCGTCATTTTTTTTATTTTAGCCATTCTAATAGGTGTGTAGTAATAATACATTGGAGTTTTGATTTGTTTCCCTAAAGGTTAGTGATGTTGATTATCTTTTCATGTGTTTATTTTTCATGCATATATTCTCTTCAGTATAATATTTCTTCAGGTATTTTGCCTATATTCAAATTGGATTTTTTCTTTTCTTACTGTTGAGCTTTGAGAGTTTGCTCTTTTTTCCAGATATGAATGTTTTGTCAGATATGTGGTCATATGCTTCATTTTTAAGGTTTAAAAGTGATTTAACACTAGACATTACAAACCAATCTCATAACCCATATTACTTGTGTTTTATTTCTGAGACTTAAAACAGAGGCAAAATTATGAATTACTAGAACCATAATCCCAAGTACAATAATCTTTCCAGAACTCAGTATTTAGTCTAATGTAGATCTCCAAAAACTGTCACCACTGTTCATAATGGGAATTCCATGATATTTGAAGAAAAGAAGGTAGAGAGAAGTCATGTTGTTTTAAGTTTTAGTAGGAGCCAGTGTATGCCAGTGGTCATGACACCATAAGATATAAATTTAAACTGAACTAGGACAAACTGTTTATCAATATTTTAGTTTGGCAATAGGCATTTACCATAAATGGGGAGAAAAATCCACCTATCTGTGAGCGGGTCTCCTGCTACTGTGACTGCCACCTGTGCCTCTGGGTATGAAATCAACTTCCTAGAGGTGATTTTTTTTACCTGTCCCCACATCTCTTTCTCCCTTAGCTGACTCCTTAAGAAAAGCTGCTATTGTTTCTTCTAAAGAAGAATTCCATTAGGAGTCCATGAATGAGAGGGATTAATCATTTTATAAATTTAGGATCATCTTATTCAACTTTGCTGCATCTGACTTTTTTCATTCAACAATGCCTTTGGAAATCCCGTGATATAAATTTATTCTTTATAATGACTGCATGATATTGGATGGTACAAACACATGACAATTGACCTAACCTTCTAGAATTGATGAGATTTAATTTTTAGGGAGGTACAGCCTCTAAGGAACGGGAATTCTGTGATGGCCATTCTTGGTATTCACACCTTTGTGGTATGTATGTAGGACGTTGGACTTCTAACCAACAGAATATGGCATAGGTGATGGGCTGTCACTCTTGTGATTATGTTACATTATATAAGACTCTGTCTTGCTTGGAGATTCATTAATCTTTGCTGATTTGATGAAGTGGCCATGATGACGAGGCCCATCTGGCAAGGAATTACGGGCCTACTCTATGTGACCAGGTAAATTCTGAGAGATTAGGGAAGCCTCTAGCCAAGAACCAGAAAGAAGCCAGGGACCTCAGACCTATAGTCACAAGAAAATGAATTCTGCCGACGAACTGAGTGAGACTGGAAGTGGATTCTTCCCCAGTCAACTCACCAGATGAGAATGCAGCCTAGGTAAGACCTCGATTTCAACCTCCTAAGACCCTAAGCAGAGTACCCAGCTAAGCTGTGACTTGAGTCTGACCCATAGAAACTGTGAGATAATAAATGTATGTTGTTTCAAGTCACTAAATTGGTGGTAATTTATTATATAACAATAAAAAACCAATACAACCCCTCCTCACAATTTTTATTTATCTATCTATCTATCTATCTATCTATCAATCAATCATCGTCCATCTACTTGTGTACCTATTTATTTATTTTTGCCCTGGAAAGAATGCTTAATAAATATTTTTGTTTTTATACCCTTATATATTAATTCCCTGTTTTTATAGGATAGATTTTTTCAGGAGTGTGACTGCTGTTATGTTCTTTACAATTTTAATAGACAATGCCAGTTTATTTTCTAAAGAAGCTCTTACAATTCACATTTTACCAGTAGTGTGTGACAGTATAGCTTTTTCTGCAACCTTACTGGTAATGGGTCTTAACGAATGTATATAATTCTTTCCAGTCTCAAAGCATAAAGAGATAACTTATTGTTACTTTAATTTAAATGTCTCTGCCTGTCAGTGACTTTGAGCATATTTTCATGTTTCTTGATCATGAGGTTAGCTCTTCCATGAATATATCTTTCATATTCATTGCCAGGTTTTCTCCTCTGAGTTTTTTTAGGGGAGTATTTCTTTTTGGTTATTTTCTTTTTTTTTTTTCCCCCACAAAAAATCATTTATTATTTTATGCTTTTTTTGAGTATGGCTTTTGCTGTGCTCCTTAATTAATTAAATAAATAAACACACAGGTAGATGGATGATGATTTTTTTCTTTTATCTAAATGTAATCTCTAAATATGATTTTTTAATTTCTCAGAAAATAAAAAAAATTAAATCACATGCTTGATTAGAACATTTCCTCTTTAAGATAATTTAAGGTTTCATTTATGTTCAGTTATATATTTCAATTTTATGTATGTTTCATGGACATTCAAAAATTGTTTATTTTTTTATTTCTATTGAATTGATGGTTATTCAATTTCTTAATGTTTTTACTTTTCAATTTTATTTTTATTTCAGATTTATATGAAAAGCAGTCCTAATTTAGTACCCTGATGATAAATATAGAACTAGGTCAAAGATTGCTGATTACTGGTCTTTTTTCATTGTATTCCTGATACCTGTCTTGTTATTAACTTTTCTTTTTTAGATAGTATACTTGTTGGAAAAGCTTCTGAACTCATAAAACATCATCTAGTTGTGAGCAGGTCTTCTTTCCTTTCCTTTTCTCTGTGATTAGAGCCAGATATTTGTGTTTATAATGTATTACGTGTGCCTCATTGTGGTCATTGTGGCAGCACATACACTAACACACTGTGCTTCTGCCCTGCTGCTTGAGTTTCTGGATCTACGACCAGCATGTGTTCTCCTATTAGAACCATGTCTCAGAATGCAAGTTATTACTGTCCTGCCTGCTTCCTTTTACTGTGATCCACTTTCCCTTGGTTATTGTCAATTATCCAAATTACATACATTTCTTGGGCATGTGCCTTTGAGGCACAAGCAATAATTGCATTTCTGTTAAAACAGCTGTGTTTCCTGGGGCCCCTAGAAGGTTCAGTTGGTTGAGTGTATGACTCTTGGTTTCAGCTCAGGTCATGATCTCATGGGTCATGAGATGGAGCCCTACATTAGGCTCTGTGCTCAGGGCGAGTCTGCTTGAAGATTCTCTCTCTCTGCCCCTTCCCTCACTTACATGCTTGCACTCTCTCTCTCTCTCTCAAATAAATAAATAAATCTTAAAAAAAAAAAGCTGTAAAGCTGTGTTTCCTTAAAATATCTAACTTCCCATAATATCTTGAGATTGTTCAGAGTGATCCCCAATTGCTTTTACTACAGAATCTCTACAGGCAGCTTTAAGGATGTACCGCTCAGTATTTCCTGGATCACAAGTCTTTCTGGGGAAGCTTTCCAAGTTGCTCTCTGAGATCTTGCCTCTCTTGCTCTGTTAGATTTGATTGTGTTTCCATCCTCTTCAATCTAGTTAATGTTAAAACATTTCTTTCTCTTCAAACACTCTTCATCAGTTAGACCCTGGCTCATTCTTTTATTTAATTTGTTCTTTGATGACTGTCTTACCTATACTCTGAAATCTCAACATTCCATCTGAGGAAAATGCTTTTCCTCCCACTTACTCAACATCATTTTTGTTCAGCCCCTCCTTGGCTTTCTCAGTAAATGTGCTTCACAACAGTGTGTTCCAGGCCAAGGAATTTTAAATTGTCTCTTAGTCTCTGACTTTGCAACAATTTCTATTTTTTTTTAAAGATTTTATTTATTCATTTGAGAGAGAGACAGAGACAGAAAGAGTATAAGCTGGAGGAGAGGAAGAAGGAGAGAGAGAAGAAAACTCCTCACTGAGCTGGGAGCCTGACATGTGGCTTGATCCCAGAACATGGAACCGAGGGCAGACACTTAACCATCTGAGCCACCCAGGCACCCCTGCAATCATTTCATTTTTGGCTTATTTTTCTTCCTTCATGAGACACTGGTTCCCTTTTAGTTTTTTTTTTTTGTTGTTGTTGTTGTTTGTTTGTTTTTAGTTAGTTTGTTTTTTAAATAGTATTCATGTTCTTCTGTGTGAGGCCACAGTAAATCCCTAAAATGCAAATCAATTTCTTGGCCATTTTGATAACTAATCATAGCCTCCTTAAGGTCATGGGTTTGGAGAATACCTCTTAAAAAACTTGTGAAAAGTCTGCATGAAGCCAATTGGCTAGTTTTTCCATAATTTTCTTTTTAACTATTGTATTTCAAAACAACATACATAAATGCAACCTGGAGCAGCATACTTAGTACTATTTACTTACGTCTGGTGTGAGACCTACTTCAGTAGGACTCTGTGTTCTGTGAGTAACTTAGTTGCTTCTGTACTTCAGATACCCAGGCTGTAGATCTGACTGAGAAATGAAATAAAACAACTTAAATTTGATCTACTCATAAGTACCTAAAGAGCTTGTGTGCACTAAATCTAAGGCTCTGCCTACGTTAAGGTTAGCCTTTATTGGAGCAAAAGAGGTTCTTTTTCCTATAATATAGTTCTTCTCCCATTGGCCTGCTTTAAGCCATAGCTGTGTTGGTATAAGTCAGGTCAAATTTAGCCACAGAGAACCACAGAGACCATGATTAGTAAGCCCCGCATTCCCTTAATAAAAAATCCAACCACACAGTGACAATAAAAGCCAAGAAAAACCACTGAGGTCAAAACCCACGTGGATTAGGGTTCCTAAGGTTTCAGACTCTTTTCAAACTATTTTCCTGTCTTTGCATGCATTGCCTACATTCTGGCCCAGGGTTTTTTATTCTGTATTTTTAGTTCTTTAGCTGGTAAGTTAGGGCTAGAGAAGGCCAATCAGTAACATTCCTTTTTGCCTCCTGTGTTTGCAAAAATAAACTGAAAAGCACGTACAGGAATTCAAACAGATAATAGGAAAAATATCTGCTTTTGTATTGATAATGATGGATTAGAGGATGTTGCTTGATCTATAGTCACACTTTGGCTCTCTCCTATGTTCTCCTCACCTGTGAATTGAACTTATCTATTCAAAACTTGGGGCCTTCTAAAAACAGAACTTTCCTTGTATAGTTACTAACAGATAGGAGGAAAATGTGAGTCCTAAATACTCTGCAGTCTGAAACAGAGAAAAGAAGTGAACTATTTCTCTCAGTTCTTCTTCCCATTGTCAAGGTTAGGGAGTCACTCCTCCTTTGGGAAAGTATAGGCAAAGGGACAGACAGAATCCTGAGACGAGCTCCCACTCCACAATGGAAATGTGAGGAGTGGGGAGGCAGGTAAGTGCCCCTCTATGATCTTCACAGCTGATAAAATATTTGCATTAGGATTAGTTTGGATTAGGATTTGGGTTGGGAAACAGGATTGTGACACGGAAGCTAAGCTTTAACAGAGGAGTAAAGTGTGCTAGATTTGGGAGCTAGAAAGGTATTTTAGACACAGAAACAGCGTAATTAAGGAGGAGAGTCATAAAATTGCAGCATGTGCTAAGGGAGCAGGGGGGAGTCCGGTGTGGCTAGAACATTGAAGAAAGTGATTAGGGATGAGGGTGGAGAGTCCTGCTGGACTAAGCTTTTAAAATGCACTTCATTTTGTACTTAAAACTTTGAAATTTGTCCTATAGAGACTCACTTAAAGTACACAAATGATTTTGAAATTTATATTAAGCTCAGCAGATAAATGGTCTGTGTGAAGAATTGTGAACAATTCTATGCCTTCAATTTTAATAGAATTAAGAAACGAAACTCAGAGTAAGTTGGGGGGTGGTTAAACACTTTAATTAGTATCATATGTAATTGGAGGAACTTTGCAAACCCAGAGGAAAGTCAGACTAAAGAGACTCAAACATGTTGGCATCTTTGAATTGTTGAAATTCCACCCTACTATCCTCCATTTACCTCATAATTAATCAATCGCCCAAGTTCTCAACTTTTTTTTTTTTCTGAAATAATTCCAAAGTCCATGATTAACTTTCTATCCCTCAACTTTCTTCACCTTTCCCAGGCCCTCATTACCTCATATCTTGGTGATTTTTGTCTGCACTAATCTTTTGACAATCTTAATGTCTTCATATAATTTTGTATATTATTTTTGGTATTAAATTTGTAGTGTGATTTCTCCTCCCTTGCATGGATCTGGATGACAGTTTATACACACATGACATGGAGTATCGGCTTTATTCCAGCGTGCGCATGGATTAAGGACATAGGCAGGACTTCCGACTCTCTTGCAGATTGAATTTATCCTTCTTGTCACAAGTCACAAGTGAGATGCTGAATTGGAAGCCCAGTGCCTAATGTATCTGAAGAAACAATACCAAGAAGAAGCAACGGAAGAACATAGACTTTTCTTCTAACTTTTAGGCCAAACTGATTCCCACTGGCAATATAACCCAATGACAGATTCATACCAAGCTGATTTCTGTTTTTTTTCTCTCCAAAAATTTCTTTTTTTCTCTCCAACAGCTTCTGAAACATTGCTAGTGACACCAACTCTCCCCTTCCTAGAGCTGGAATAATTTTCTCTTAATCTTTGGTAGGGGAAAGAATGTATGTAAATGGGAGTAGGATCTTTACCATGTTATTCATCTCATGTATTATTTTCTGATGTTATAGGCCATGTGCCTTTTCTTATTGGATAAATTGGATATGTAACATTGCATAAATTTAAGGTGTACAGCAAGTTATTTTGTTACATTTATATACTGGAATGTAGTTGCCATTTGTAATGATATTTATCACCATCATGCCTATAGTATTATATTATTGTCTCTGTTCTATATGCTGTACATTAAGTTTCTATGGCTATTTGGTACTCATTATAGGTTTGTACCCTTAAAAGACCCTCAGCCTTATTCCCCCAGCTCCCAGCCCCCGGTAACCATTATTTTATTCCAGTTTTTTTTTACAGGTTTCTTTTTTTTTTTAGATTCCACATATAAGTGATACCGTACAGTACTTGTCTTTCTCTGTCTGACTTATCTTGCTTAGCATAATATGCTCAAGGTCCATCCATGTTGTCACAAATGGCAGGATATCCATTTTTCCCATGGCTCAATAATATTCAACTATGTACCCATGTCACATGTTTTTCATCCATTCATTCACTGGTGGGCATTTGGGTTGTTTCCATACCTTGGTTATTATGAATAGTGCTGTGATAAACATGAGGATACATATATCTTATTGAACTCCCGTTTTTATTTCCTTTGGGTCTATTTCCAGCATGGAATTGCTAGATCTTATAGTAAGTTATTTTTCACTTTTTTGTGGAACCTTCATATTGTTTTCCATAATGGTTGGACTAATTTACATTCTCACAAACAGTATATAAATGTTCCCTTTTCACTACATCCTTGCCAGCACCCACGGTCTCTTATCAGATAATAGCCATTTTAATAGCTGTGAGAGGATAATTTATTGTGGTTTTATTTGTGTTTCCTTGATGATTAGTGTTTTTGAAAATCATTTCATGTGCCCATTAGCCATTTTGATGTCTTCTTTGGAAAAATGTCTTCTGTCCATTTTTTAGTCTGCTTTTTTTTTAAGTTGTGTAAATTCTTTATATATTCTGGATATTAACTCCTTATCTGATACATGGTCTGCAAGAATTTTCTCATTCTTAAGATGCCTTTTTACTTTGTTAATTGTTCCTTTTGCACTGCAGAATCTTTTGTATGATGTGGTCCCATTTCTTAATTTTTGTTTTTGTTTGTGCTGTAGGTGTCATGTCCCAAAAATCACTGCCAAGACCAATACTGACAAATTTTCCCCTGTTTTCTTCTAAAAGTATTATGGTATCAGGTCCTATATTTAAGTCTTTGATTTAATTTGAGTTAACTTTTGTGAGAGGTGTGAGATAAGGGTCCAATTTCATTGTTCTATATGTGTTTGTTGAGGAGACTATCTTTTGTTGAAAGATTGGATGTTCTTGGCTCCCTCATCAAACACTAATCAACCATATACACTGGGACTTAATTCTGGACTCTATTCTGTTCTACTGATTTATGTGTTTATTTCTGTACCAGTATGATATTATTTTTATTACAATGACTTTATAGTATAGCTTGAAATCAGAAAGTGTGATACCTCCAGCTTTGCTCTTTTTCCTCAGGAATACTTTTGATCATTCAGGGTCTTTTGTGGTTCCATATACATTTTAGGATTGTTTCTTCTATTTCTGTGAGGAATGCCTTTGGTATTTTGATGGGGATTGTGTCAAATCTGTAAATGGCTTTGGTAATATGGCCATTTTAACAATATTAATTCTCTTGATCCACAAAGATGATATGTCTTTCCATTTGTTGGTGTCTTCTTTTACTTAATTGAACAAAGTCTTGTAGTTTTCATTGTAGAAATCTGTTACATCCTTGGTTAAATTTCTCCCAAGTATTTTATTGTTTTTGATGTTAAAATGGGGTAATTTTTTTATTTTTCCAATATTTCATCATTAGTGTAAAGGAAAGCCACTGATTTCTGTAAATTGATTTTATAAATCTGCCAGTATAAATTTACTGAAATTGTTGATTAATTACAATAGTTTTTTTGATTGACTCTTTGGGATTTTCTATATATAAGATCTCATCATCAGCAAATAGTGACAGTTTTACTTTTTTCTTCCCAATTTGGATACATGTTATATCTTTGTCTTGCCTAATTGCTCTAGCTAGACTACCAGTACTATGTTGAACAGGAGTGGTGAGAGTGGGCAACCTTTCAATTTTTCACCACTGTATATTAGCTCTGAGTTTGTCATATGTGGCCTTTATTATGTTGAAATAAGTTTTCTACTCCCAATCTGTTAAAGGTTTTTACCATGAAAGGATGTTGTATTTTGTCAAATGCATGCTATATGTCTATTGAGATGATCATGTGATTTTTATCTTTCATTCTATTGATGTGATGAATTACATTTATTAATTTGCATATGTTAAATCATCCTTGCATCTCAGGAATAAATCCCGCTTGGTCATGGTATATAATCATTTTAATGTATTCTGGAATTCAATTTGCTAATATTTTGTTGAGAATTTTTACATTTATATTTATCAGGGATATTGGTCTATAGTTGTGTGTGTGTGTGTGTATGTGTGTGTGTGTGTGTCTGTGTGTGTGTGAGAGAGAGAGATCCTTACCTGGTTTTGGTATCAATTTAAATCTGGCTTCATAGAGTGACTTTGGAAGTGTTCTCTCTTCCTCAATATCCTGGAAGAGTTTGAGAAGGATTGATATTAATTCTTTTTTAAATGTTTGGTAGAATTTACATGAAGCTAACTGTCTCTGGAATTTTTTTGTCCTGGGAGTTTTTTGATTGTTGACTTGATCTCTTGACTCTTTATTGGTCTGTTCAGATTTTCTGTTTTTTTCTGATTCAGTCTTGGTAGCTTGTATGGTAGGTTGTATGCTTCTAGAAATGTATCCATTCGTTCTAGGTTATATAGTTTTTGGTATATAATTGTTGTTAGTAGTCTTTTATGACCTATGTATTTGAATATACATAGTGTCTCCTCTTTCATTTCTAAGTTTGTTTGAGTCCTCCCCTTTCTCTCTCTCTCTCTGGTTTGGTTAGTCTAGCTTAAGGTTTGTCAATGTTGTTTATCATTTCAAAGAAATAGCTCTTGGTTTTGTCGATCCTTTCTATTGTTTTTCTGGCCTCTATTTCATTTATTTCTGCTCTGATTTTCAGTATTTTCTTTTTTCTGCTAAATTCAGCTTCATTTCCCTCTTTTTCTAGCTTCTTGAGGTGTAAAGTCAGGTTGTTTAAGATATTTCTAGTTCCTTAATATATGAATTTATTACTAAAAACTTTTCTCTCAGAACTGCTTTTGTTACATCCCACAAATTTTGATATGTTGTATTTCATTTTCATTTGTTTTAATCTTTTATTTTTCTTTTGATTTCTTCTTTAACCCACTGGTTATTTAGAAGTTTGTTGTTTAGTTTTCACATATTTGTAGATCTATTCACTTTTCTCTTGTATGATTTCAATCTTCCTAAATTTGCTAAGATTTGTTTTGTGACCTGCTATATGATTTAATTTAGAGAATGTTCCATGTGCACTGAGAATAATGTGTATTCTACTGCTGTTGAATGGAATGTTTTATATATTCTGTTAAGTCTATTTGTTCTAAAATGTGATTTAGTCTCTTTTTTTGGTCGTTGTTGTTGATTTTCTGTCTGGGCAACCTATCCATTGCTGGTAGTGAGCTGTTGAAGTCTCCTACTATTATTGTATTATTCCCTATTTCTCCCTTAAGATATATTAGTATTTGCTTAATGTATTCCAATGCTCAGGTGTTAAGATCATATACGTGTATTATTGTTTTATCTTCTTGATGTAGTAACACCTTTATCATTATATAACCCTTTTTTGTCTCTTATTAACATTTTTAGCCTGAAGTCTATTTTGTCTGAAGGAAGGATGGCTATACCCACTTTCTTTTGGTTACCCTTTGCTTGGAGTATTATCTTCCTACTTTTGCACTTTGAGCCTATGTGTGTCTTGAGCTGAAATGAATATCTTAAAAGCAGCATATAGTTTTGTTTTTTAATCCATCCAGGTACTCTGTGCTTTTTGGCAAGTTCAATCCATTTACACTTAAGGGTGATTATTGCTATAAGGACTTACTATGCAATTTTATCTTTTGTTTTCTAGGTGTTTATATTTCCATTGTTTCTTTTTCCTTGTGTTTCTATCTACCTTTTTTAAGTTGGTGGTTTTCCATGATGATTTTCTCAGTTTCCCCATTTCTAATGTTTCATGTCTCTGCTCTAGATTTTTGTTTTGTGGCTACCATGAGGTGTGTATAAAATGTCTCATAGATAAAGTAGTCTTCTTTATGCTAATAACTACTTATACTTATTTGCCTATACAGCTTCTATCATTTTCCCCCTTCCCTTTATGTTTTTCTGTCACAAATTATCCTGTTTAATGAAATACCATAAAAAGGTATGCAACTTTTTTTTTTTTTTGCAACTTTTATTTCTACTTTTGAATCTCTCTGAGACCAGAACCTGCCTGTATGTGTGTGTGTGTGTGTGTGTGTGTGTGTGTATATATATATATATAGTTTTGGTTTTATATCACATCAATGAATATTCTGAACAGAAATACTTACATTTAGTTGGAAATAAGCAAAATGGATGTTATGTGAGAAAGGCTCCCTACTCTTCAAGATCTAGGTGAGATTGGCTTGAACTTAATAATTCCATGTCTTTGTAAGATTTCTGTCAGTTCTCAGGGCTTTATATTTTCAAAGTCTTATTTGACTGCTGATCTTCTGCTTCCATATGTGCTCTCTTGGTTAATTCAGAGGTAAACCTCAGAATATTTGTTGGTTTATGCTCAAAGTATTTGTGAATATACACTAGGGTAGACTGGTGAGCTGATAATTAGGGAGAAGTGTCCCTTGATGCATGGCTCCTTCAAAAACTTATTCATCCATATTATGCTATGCTATTATATTATTCAAAACCCTTTTTATTCCTCACTGGGGTTTTCTGTATCAGTCCTAGGCTCATGCATTTTTTTCCCCATCCTTCTGTGAGTCTCTCTTTTTACCTTTATTTCCCACACCCTTATTTCCACATTTCCCTAGATATTATAAATAATTCAATCTCTATTATGCTAAGAAATCTAGCTTTCTTTAGCTCTTTTTCCCAAACACACATGAACAAATCCACTAAGACGCTTAATAAAGGACTGCTCAAGAAGGTTCCATCCTCCTTAGAAACTATTTATAAAACAAATAGCAGGATTTTTAATTTTTTCCTGTTAGACTCAGAATAATATCCATTTATTTCTATGTTGATATTTTCTTTGAATAATAAAGGGATTAATATTAAAACTGTATTAAGAAATCTCAGTGTTCATATCATATCAGGCCTCCTAAAATATAGAACAAAAATAAGAAAAATCTTGCAGAATTTTACTTAGGGACCTAGAATTTAAATGTTTGTTTTTATTAATAGTACTTACAAAAAGCAAACAAAACCTCCCAAAGTTTTCTGATGTCAATCAGTCACATGTCTTTCTTGGATACAGATACATTTTGAATACATAAAGATAACTCTAGGGACAATGAAGTCTTTAACAAGAAGGATCTACTGTAAACTCTGTGAAGTTCGAATTAAACACAACAAATTTTAGCTCTCTACCAACAGGAGATAGTAAGAGGTGTACCTAAAACCACTGAGGCAGGGTGAGTGCTGGGAATAGTAAATCTGTGGTGGCTGTTCCTTTTCTTGATATGGGGAACCTACTCCCTCCAGGTGACAGGCGCTGGCAGTCACAGTCAGGGCATAACTTTTCTGGTAGTTACACATTAAAATAGATCTGAGGCATTATGATTCTTTTTCTCCCATTTTTGTATATATTAACATTTCTATGTTGTAAGTTCTTGGAATAAATCACAATACTATCTTTGCATGGCTGCTACAGGATATATTATTATATTTTAAATACTATATTAATCATTTCATAAGTTTAGTGACACCAGAAGGTCTGCATTTCAAATAAGATACTTAGGTTACTCTATGTAAACATAATTAATCATTTCATTGTTAATAGTGTAATGTCAAATATTGAAAAAAAGTTATTCTAAATGGCATATATTAAGCATAGCAAAGAGTTGGAGACTCACTTCAAACTATAATTACTTATACTAGGATAGGATAATAGTCAATAGGATAATAATTAATTTCATTGAGATACGTCATTGAGGATTTACTATAGAATGATGACTGAACTCCCAAATCTTGAATATGTGCTAAGATCATGTAGTAGTTTAAAAAGGGGGCCCAAAACAATAAAAAAAAAAAAAGGTTGACATCTCATATGAGGTACCATTAGACAATTCTTCTGAGCCAAAGGTAAAGTTTCATTGGTAATCAAAATTAAATTAAAAGCTGCTACTGAACAGATTGCATGGAGCACTGGGTGTGGTGCAAAAACAATGAATACTGTTATGCTGAAAATAAATAAATTAAAAAAAAAAGCTGTTACTGAATTCTGATGTTCGGATAGTAGTACATTGTCTAACTAAATGATCTACTTGATCAAGGAGATAGAAATGCACTTACGGTCACCACTAGTTGAATGTATATTTATCAATGGAATTAAAAATTCAAGTCAATTTTAATTCAAATTAAAAATTAAGTCCTATCTAACTATATAATGTCTTTTAAAAACTTGATCTTGTTATTAAAATTGTATATCAGTTTGTTGACATTACCCAAAGATAACTGTAATGTGATCCTAATTCCTCATCTACTGTGAACCCCTGTTCTAGTTCAACTTCTGATGGCAGGGTATCCCTCATTGTCAGGGTATAACCCATTGGCCTTGCCTGATTAGCCTAATGGGTCAAGAAGATGGGCAGAATTAGCACTTTAAGGTAGGGGAACTAATGTATGTGTGTTATTTTCATGGCATTTAGTGAAACACATGGAATCTCAGGAATGGTAGGGTCTTAAAAGTCATTATGTATCCCTCTGCACCCGTCTTTCTTCAGGGCACTCCTCCACCTTAATCTCTTTCATAAACTCTGTATTAGTTCTCCATCCTTGTTCTGCAGCCTTGGAAGTGATCTCTCTCTCTTCTGATCTTTCTTGGTATTTTATCTGTGCTTATTCTGTGTCACTTATCACTACTCCCCTAGTAGCTACCATGTTCCCTCTCATCTTACGCCTGAGAAGGGCAGTGTATCTACAAATCATCTTTGCATGCCCTATAGGACTTGAACAAGGGTAGGGCTCAGAAAATGTGTTAGCTGAATATAACATAATGCTGATGCAATTTTGCTGTGGGATCCATGAGAAGAAAGAACACGGGATTCTGGCAGAGAAGCTTAGGGTGCTATCTTATATTTTAAGGTTGGAAACAAGCTCAGAGCTCCACTTACAAGTTCCTCAACTACCCTGCCAGGTGAGCTCCCATCCTTTCCTAGAACACTTCCAGTAATTGGTGAAGTTGTCTCTTCCTCAGGCAGTCCATTCCTCTCAGGCAGCTCCAAGTGTGCATCTCTTTCCCTTTGTCCTGACAGTACTCTGACTCTGACACTCAGATTTATTATCAGCCCAGCTAAGGTTACTTTAATTTAACTAGGCTAAAAATATTCTTGTTTTAATCAGCCTAAAGTCTAGAGCTATTCACATTCTACCTGACTTTCCTGGGATTTTCTGCAGCAACAATTAAATTTTTGTTTCTTTCAGGGACTCAGAGTTCTGGAAAGACCTAGAGACCCACTAGTTCACCTTACTTTTTTTTTTTTTTTTAAGATTTTCTTTATTTATTTGAGAGAGAGAGAGAGACAGAGTGAGAGAGAGCATGAGAGGGGAGAAGGTCAGAAGGAGAAGCAGACTCCCCATGGAGCTGGGACCCCAATGTGGGATTCAATCCCAGGACTCCAGGATCATGACCTGAGCCAAAGGTCATGATCCTGACCACCCTGAGCCACCCAGGCGCCCATAGTTTACCTTACTTAATTTTCAGAGTATCAGATTGAGACTCGAGTGAGGAAGGAGATTGCTGAAGATCACACAGCTTTTGAGCCCTCAGTTGCTGTCATCAAGTGCACTGGAAGTGTAAGGACATATTTAGCCAGAGCTATTCCATCTTGGATTAAACAGTCATTTTGTTGTTTATGCAGTAAAACTTAAACTGCCCCCGCCCCCCCCCCCCCCCCCCCGCCCAGAGGACTTGCTTAAAAACAAGCCTGGGAAACCAGTCCCAGGTAACAAAGACCAAATACAAGGGTCGGTCAGGCCAGGGGGAGGTATCCAATCAGTGGGGGCGCATACTGTCTCCCTAGCTACCAAGGAGTATGGGTCCCACCGTTTGGGTGCCTTTTGGGCGCCAATTCTGACCAAGGTGATAGGCTAGTTCAAATGTCTACTATAGGGTAAATTGTAATTCAGTTGGTCACTTATGTGTGACCTAACATGACTGTGCAGCTTTCTTCGTGTGTTACAATCTCATTGGCCACCTGTGTGTGGCCAGGCCCAACCACATGGCCTTTGCCCTTAAAAGCTAGTCTGTAAGGCAGAGAGAGGTCGCCCTCTCTGTAAGAGGCGCGGCCCTGGCCAATTGGTTTGATTCTTGATGCTTGGCGCGAAATAAAGCTTTGCTTGACCTTCACTTGGTATCAGTGTTGCTCCTTTAATCGCAGACCCATTGTTGGGGGACCTTTCAGGAGGAATGGGGCATTCTCAGCCACTGGACTGCTTAAGGGACCCAGTAACTATTTATTCCCATATATTTCACACAGGCATTAATACCATATGCCACAACAGAAGATTTTCAATTTGAAAAACAGTATTAATATCATGAACTTAATCATAGTAGCATAAAAAATGGTCTCCCTCCTTTCAACCCCTTTGTTCACTTGGTGGCATATCACCCATGAACAGGCAGACAACTGTTTGTTTTGTGTCAACTGACTGAAGAGTGATGTGGGATGCGTGTTAATTCTTATGAAGAGGATAGAATAGGAAATTCACCATAAGAATGTGCTTGAGTAATAAATCTGATGATAAAATTCTTAGCTATGAGACAGTTTTGATCCTCAAAAGGGATAATTTGTTATAATGTTATCCAGTGAAATGTATTTGTGTTGAACGTAAGAAACAGATGATACTTGGAGTGAAAACACTGTGAATTTACTTTTTCTTTTTTTTTCTCTTAGAGATTGTTGCTTACTTTAAAAAAAAAGATTTTACTTATTTATTTGAGAGAGTGATAGAGCACAAACAAGGGGAGGAGCAGAGGGAGAGGGAGAATCAGGCTTCCCACCAAGCAGGGAGCAGGACCCCAGCTCCATTCCAGGACCCTGAGATCATGACCTGGCCCAAGGTAGACAGACGCTCAACTGACTGAGCCACCCAGGCATCCCTTGTTGCTTACTTTAAAAAAATTTCATGTTCTTCTATGCCAGGGAATGACAGTTATATTAGATTATGTAACTGACACTAGTAAATTTGGGAAATAAATGGTTTGAGTTGAAAGGTGGTTCTGTTTATGGCGAACATATCCAAAAAGATACGGTACACATTTTAACTTTGTTCTGGAACTAAAATACAGACAATCTGGAGATAATCTGCTAAATTTTAGGGAGACTTTTGCCTAATAGGTGGGAAAGGGAGGTTTCCAAAGTGAATTCTGATTTTACTCTTTTTTCTCATCTTTCAGACATGCCACTTGAGAAAAACCTTTCATGTCTATTTTAAAATATTGTTTAAGTAATTAATGAACTTATTTATTTACTTCCTTATTTTTTGCTGCAAAAAGCTTTATTGTTTCCATTTGGCCCACGGCTTGAGAGACGGCTGCAGGGTGGTTAAAAATCTGCCCAGTGGCCACAGGAAGAAGCTCAGGCAGAAACCCTGGCACCAGGCAGATGCCGAGGGACCCCCTCAAAGGCTACTGGGTTCCAGAAGCTCCTAACCGTGCTTGAGCGTGAGCTTTTGGAAAAGCCACCGGCCAGTCCAGCCTTGGGGTGGGCAACTTGCGGTGAGTTAGGTGGTCGCCATCTTCGTGACCTTTCACCCCTTCCAGGCAGTCACAGAGAACCCAGCGCATGCAGATCCGAAACGGCCTGGTTCGGGTTCTTCTGTAGGCCCGTGCGGTTTCCGTGGCGTCAGGGTTTTACCCCGCACATATTGGGACTGCTGCTGCATATCCTGGAAGGCGGCGCCACTGTCGCGCCGCTTTTGCGTCAAGAGATGCTCAGCGCCCTCGCGCTTCGCAGCCCATACCGTCCGGACACGCGTCGTCTTGGTTGAAATAGAAGCCCAGAGAGGGAGGTACAGGAGGCCCCCAGGGGCGATTCACGGTGGCCTCTACCCCTGTAAAATGATTCCGATGCAGCTGGGAGCTCATGGTTGATCCGCGATGAGGAGCTAAACTCGGAATATGGTGTTGGCTAGTCCCGGAGGCAGAGGATGGCAGGGAACACGGTTCGGAAGGCTGCGACCGGAAAACAAGTGGGAGGGTAGTCGGAGGCTGGAAGAAGGGGCATCCCTGGATCTGTTCCGTGCAAAAATTCCGAAAGCTTTTGGACGAAAGAGTTTTAATTTTGGGCAGTAATACAAATACATGAAGCTGCAGGGCACGTGTTTGCTTGTACGGGATACAAAGTACCTCAAGTAACAAGGCAATGTGGGTGAGGAAAATTTGTTAAATAGACTCTCATTAAGGTTTATAATTCTGGGATGTATTTGCAAAACCGTGTGGCGGGTCATATTTTCCTGTCTCGTGTTAGCGCTGGCTTAACCCAGTAACTCTATAAAAATTAAAACTGTTTCTGTATTCTCAAAGATGGGTTCCAAAGTGCCTGTCCAGTATCTTTTCTCTCAATGTCCCTCCACAGAATGAGTACTACCAGTTTATCAATCTCTTTTACAATCTTTGAGCATATCCAGCACCTTTATCCTGTGCTTCTGCAGTTTCCTGATTCTGCCGTGCGGGAGGAACTTATTCAAATTCATGCACTGGTAGGGGCCAAACGTGGATTCTCTGCTCCTCAAATGACAGTCTGTCCTGATTTACCCCGTTTGCATTAAATATTCCTACAGCGTATTACTTTCACCTCCGTTAAGCATATATATCAGTTTTGCTTTATGGCTAGTTTATTTCATATTGATCTATTGGACTTAGTTTTTGTGGCTTTCTCATTGGCTATGCATTATTCTCTTACATAACACCCTTCCCCACTCCTGGTGCCTTGCCTTTCACAGTGCACACTGCTCCATATATATTTGTGGAAGTCATAGCAATTAAAAGAATAAATATTGCTTCTAAGTCTCACAATCAGTAATTCTAGGATAAATCAGAGTGACTCAGTTAATTTGAGCATTGGCCTCTAAAAGTAGATGCCAAAGCACAGGGGAAGAAAACGAAATGTCTAAGATACGATCGTTTTTAATACTGTAGTATGCTGAACTTTAGAATATATGGATTAGACAACTTATTTCAATAGGATAACATGTAACCAAATGCCTTGGTAAGCTGCTTATCCATTCGAAAATGAAATTAATAATATTGCTGTCCTGTAGGACATCTACACAAACAGATTAGGTAGGATTTCTGGTGACCACAAAGAGTCCTCACTAGTTAGAAAAGATCTTGAAGTATTTCTGAATTGAAGGAAAAAAAAAATCCAGCTTTCAATAGCATTTTTTTTTTTCACGTTGGCTCTTGTTTACAGATAATTTAATATAAGCAGTGTAATTGAGTATGTGTTTCATCTTAGGTGTAGAGGCAAGCATGGTATGTAGATTATGTTGTCTCATAGTAAGTTATTAGGTAAAGTTATTTTTCTCCACTAAAGTTAATCTCACCACTTATGCTTTTTTCTCCTTACTCTTTCTATTAAGAAATATTACTTGCACACAGACAAGTGCATAAAATCCAAATGTACAGTTATATAAATAAAATAGAGCAAATATCTGTATAAGCATTGACGAGAGCAGGAAATAGAAAATTTTATATAGAAGATTTGTAGTAACTACTGAAGGTAGAGTGACAGGGAACTAACCAGGTAATTTTATCCCAGTTGCAGACTCCTTCCTTTATTCTAGTGTTTACACTCTGCTGACTTTGATAGTAAAACGGATTTTGCTTGTCTTTATGATTTTGCCACTGATGTGTTCATCTTTAATTAAAAAGGTTAATTTTTCTATTTTTGAACTTCATATAAGTGGGATCACATTGTACATATTCTTTTGTGCCTTATTTTTGCTTATGGTGGTGGGGTTCATTCGTATTGTTGCATGGAACTTTAGTTTGGCACTCATTTTTAATACTGCAGAGTGTCCATTTGAATGAATATCACAGCTTATTTATGAATTTTACTGATAATGGCAATTTGGTAAGTTTCCAGTTATGGGCTATTATGAACAATGTCTCTTGGTGCATGCATTTAAGTTATGTACCTGGCAGTGTGATTGCTGGATCAAAGGGTTATATGCTTTAGCTATTCTAGATAATGCCACTCCAAAAAGAGTATGTGAATTTATACTCCCACCAGTGGTATATGACAATTTCTTTTTTTTTTTTTTTTAAGATTTTATTTGTTTATTTGACAGACAGAGATTACAAGTAGGCAGAGAGGCAGGCAGAGAGAGAGAGAGAGGAGAAAGCAGGTTCCCTGCTGAGCAGAGAGCCCAATGCGGGGCTCGATCCCAGGACCCTGGGGTCATGACCTGAGCCGAAGGCAGAGGCTTTAACCCATTGAGCCACCCAGGCGCCCCAGTATATGACAATTTCTGATGCTCCAAATCCTGGCCAACTTTTGGTATTGGACTTTTAAATTTTTTCCAATCTTAAGGGTGTTTAATATTAACTTGTTTCAATTTTCATTTTCTTTATTACCAGTGAGGTTGAGTACCTTTTTTTTTTTTTTTTAAATAGGCTTATTGGTGATTTGGATTTTGACTTCTGTGAAACTTCTTTTCAAGTTCTTTGTCTATTTTTCTATTGGATAGTGGGGTTTTTTTGTTTTTTGTTTTTTTTTAATTTGAGTTTCTCACTGAGTTGGCTGTGTACTGAGATCAAGCATTATCAGCTTACAAATATCTTCCTTTTTGTGGTCTGTCTCTTTGCCTTTTCCATGGAATCTTATAACAAGCAGAATTTCTCAGTTTTAATATAGTCAAAATTATTGATATCTTCCTTTATAGCAAGTGCTTATTAAATAATTATTAATAAGTGTCTTGTTAAAGATCCCTATCCCAAGATTAGGAAGATACTCATCTGTGTTCTTTTCTAAAAGTTTTAAAATTTTGCCTTTTCCACTCAGGTTTTTAATTCTCATGGAAGTGATTTTTACTTATGGATATAAGTATCCATTATAACAGTTTCATTGATTGAAAAGTCTGCCTTTTCTCCATTGCTTTGGAGTGCTAACTTGTTATAACAAGTTAATAACTTTTTTTGTGTGTATGGAGTTGCTTCTGAACTTCAGTTATATTCTATTGATTTAAAAGTCCATCCTTGCAATAAATGTGTATAGAGTTGCTTCTGAACTTCAGTTATAAATTCTATTGATTTTAAAGTCCATCCTTGCAATAAATGTTTGCCATCTTGATTACCTTAGCTTTATATAAGACTTGATATCTGGGTAAGTCCTTTCTACCATTTTCTTCTTCAAGTATGTCTGAGCTATTCATGGCCTTTTTAATGCACATATAAAATAACCTGCTGGTGATATGGAGTTCATTGACTCTGTATATTAATTTCAGGATAAATATTTATTCTTGTAAGCTTTCCAATTTATGAATCTGATACATATTTAATTATTTTAAATATGTGTTTATGTATATTTCCAGATGACTTTAATTTTTTTTTTTACTTTTCTTTTTGCCACAGATTTATTGAGGTCTGATTGATAAGTAAAAATTGTATATATTTAAGTTCCATGGTGTGATTTTTTAAAAAGATTCACAATATGATGATATAATATACATATACACTGTGAAATGATTATTTCAGTTTTTGGATCATTTTTAACATAATCCAATAACACGTTATGTTTCTTTGTTAGGTATTTGCTGAGGTACTTGATAGATTTTGATGCTGTTAGAAATTTACCTTTGCTCTTGAACATAGTCCAATGTAGTATTCCAAGAATCCTTCTCATTATTCCTTCTCTAACTTGTATCCTCACTCTTTCTTACTCCACTGACCCTTTAGTATTTGAACATACTCTCCACACATTTAACAAAAGACTCTAATAGCTGCCTGTCTACTCCCCTCTATCTTTCTTTGATGGCCAACAATTTGGACATGCTGGTCTGCACTCTGTCTCTTGTCCTCCCTCTCAGTCAGTCACTTCCCAGCCTGCTGTGATCTGATCCACTGCCATCCACCATGCCGCATCTGCCCTGTCAGAGGATCTCCTCAGGACTAAAACCAGGGTCCATTTTTCAAAGTCCTTCTTTTGATGTTTTAAAATTATGGAACATTGTTGATAATGATAATGCTATAAATAGTTATAATCTACTAGTAATATTAGTGATAAAATTGACCTGTGAGTGTTTTCATGTAGCAGCACATTAGAGCTATTATTTTTGCAGCCAGGTTTATTATCAGAGGTGAAATGGCACATTCCAGGGTTCAAGGTAAGTTCTGTAGAGAAGCCTGTCTCATGTAACAGTCTAAACTTTGTCCAGGTCTTGTCTCTACCTTACATTCTGGCTCCTACTCTCCTCTAGTTCTCCTTTTACCTATCCAGCCTTTTCTTCTTAGTCTTTTCATGTTTCTCTTATCGTGTCCATGTCCTCAGTCTGGATCCTTCCAAGAGTTCTGTCATTGGTTTTCTTCTCATTCCTCCTGTCCTTCCTTGCATGGTGTCATCTACTTCCATAGCATCAGCTATTATTCAGCACACTAACTTCTTTTTATCTGGAACCCAGCATGGTACCTGGCTCGTAGCTAGTTGGATGGTAAATGCATGAATGAATGAGTCTTTTAACTTACGTCTGCCAAATTCATATTCCTAGCTCAGCCTCCAGCAGACTGAGAGATCTAAAAGTATCTTAAATCTCCACTGGATAGTGTCCAGCCATCTCTGCTGAAGATTTTCAAAACTGAGCTCATAATCTTTCTCTCCCAAACTTGCTCCTTCTCTTATATATATCTTATCCCGGTTAAAAGCAACACACTTCATCTATTTGCTCATTCTGGAAACCTGGCACTCACAGTCACAGCACTCTTTTCATTATGCTAGCCTCAGAAATCAGTAATCAGATTTACTAATGCAGATTTCTCGAATTCTGGTCTTTACTTCCTTGTCTCCTGGGACAGTCCTTTTTGGCACACCTATGTGTTTCATATGTTGGTGACTCATATGTTGGACTATTCTAGAAATTAAAAAAGTGCAGATTTTACCCTTTTAGGGGTAAATAGCATTACTATTTTCCCATGTAAAGAAGAAGAATCCCTCTGGTTTGGCAGCTTATATTTTGAGATTGCCCCAGAGAGAATCATACAAGTATCTATTCCTGCCTCCCCTCTTCTTTTTCTTCTTCACACTGTTAGGTATACAAAATAATGGAAGAAAAAACTTGTGAAGAAACTGAAATATTTAGCCAGAAGTTAGATATTCAGATGCTTTGGCACTTAGTTGAGATTTTCAAAATTTTTATTTCCAATGTTCACAGAAATGTGGCTGAGAAAACTGAACTGTGCACTTCATTAATGTTAACTGCTGAACAACCAAATACCTTGTTTTCTGTCACTCAGAGGAAGGCATGTTAAATTCTCACTGCAAGGATCTCTCTCTACAGCTTTTCTAATGTTATTCTGGGGGGGTCTTATGTGTGGAGTGACTGACCTTTAGGAGTGTTGGCACAAGGCCAGAGGAAGAAAACAAAGATTGTAAAGTTAGAACAGCAACTTTTATGCCAAACATGGTGAAACTGGCAATTATAATATTTTCATAAAGACGTAGATACATTTTGAGCTGCTGGAAATCTTATCTAATAGACATTATACGTAACTTAGGATATTGATTTTTTTATTTTTTTAATTTATTTTTTATTTTTAAAGATCTTATTTATTTATTTGACAGAGATCACAAGTAGGCAGAGAGGCAGGCAGAGAGAGAGGAAGAGAAGCAGGTTCCCTGCCGAGCGGAGCCCGATGCGGGGCTTGATCCCAGGTCCCTGGGATCATGACCTGAGCTGAAGGCAAAGGCCTTACCCACTGAGCCACCGAGGTGCCCCTGATTTTTTTTTCTTAAGATTTTTTAAAAATTTATTTTAGAGAGAGCTTGAGAGGGTGGGGGGCAGAAGAGCAGAGGGAGAGGGAGAAGCAGATTCCCCGCTGAGCAGGGAACCTGATGAGGGGCTTGATCCCAGGACCCTAAGATCATGACCCAAGCCAAAGGTAGATGAACTGATTAGGTGCCCCAGAATATTGATTTATGAAATTCTTTTTAACAACATTTTATACTGTGGTGGACACTCTGAAGCTAGAGTTGTGACTGGCAGTGTCAGTTTTAGTGGTAACAGCCCTTCAGGGATTGGCTAGGCTAAGGAGGTCATGCCTCTACTATTGCAGGGGAGGGAATACACAGCCCCAGCTTGGCTACCCCACTTTGGAACATTCTAGCCTCAGAATCCCTGGTAGTGTGGGCAAAGGCTTCCACTGAGACATCCCAACTTGACGTTTTCCTCAGCCCAGTCTTGCTTCTTTCTCGTTCTTTTCATTTCCTTCTACAGATGTTGGTTCCTAGAACATTACATAATAAACATCCCGCATGCTAGTCTTCATCTCAAAGTATGCTTCCGAGGGAACCCAACCTGCAACACCTACCACATAAAAATTTTATGCAGCTTTGGCAGGCAAACACAACACGAATGTGAATGCTATGAGGCTTCCCCTAGCTCAGGAAACTCATAAAGGTTACCAAGAAAACCGATTCCTTCATTCTGGCAACATTTACACACCAGGCACTCTCAGGGATACAGAGATGAATAAGACGTAATTCCTGTCCTCTGCTGAGGGATACAGACATGCACAAATTGTCACAATACAACACAGTAAGTGTTGTACTAGAGGATTGCACAATGCGCTCATGGAACACAGATGAAGGAGCAGTTAAAGCTGCCAGAGTGTTCCCAAAGACTTCACAGGAGGAAACATTTGATTGGCAAATTAAAGGGTAAAGATGGGAGATAGACTTCCAGGCTGGAGTTGTGGCATACGAAGAGGCACAAAGGTAAAGAGGGGAATGGCATGTTCAGGGGGAATATCTATGTAAAAAGTCTGGTGGGAAGGAAGGGTCTGGGCTGTATTGAGGGTGAAGAAAGGCTGGAGGTCATGAAGAATCATTTTAGAAAAGTAGCTGGGGACCAGTGATAAGAGAAGGAGTGGTTGCCTAGTGATAATGATCAAGGAGGAGATAAAGATGCCTAAAGAAGACCTATATGTGGGGAGCATGAGGAAGAATACTTAGTAGAAACTCTGAAGAATAATCAAAGTGAGAAAAGGAAATCCTGGAGAGCTTTGCTGTAAAACAAAGGAGAGAAGAGAATTTCAAAGAGATAATGGTCAACTTTGTTAAATGCTCCAGAGAAGTTACCTGGGCTGAGCACTTCAAAATAAGCCACTCTGTCCACACTGGAATGGGCAAGGAAATGGTGGTTTACTCATAAATAGAATTCATGCAAGAAAAAGATAAAAATGTGAAACATGATGTGAGTGAGAAAAGTCAGATAAGATACAGAGGCAGGTTTAATTAAACCCATAATGCTTAGGAATACTTGCTTAGGTGATAAAAATGCAAAAGAAAACTAGGAGAATGAGTGCTCTAAATTAGGACAGTGGTTCTTTGAAAGGAAGAAGGGGTAATGACCTAGATGGGCATGCGGCAATTGTTGAGGTCTGGTATGCTCTCCTTCTTGATCTGAGTGATATTTTTATGGGTATTTCTTGTGGAAAAAAATCTTTGGACTGTACATTTCTATTTTGTGAGCTTTTCTGTGATGTGGTTTATATTTCACAATGGGTAGGGATAAAAATTAAGCAACTGGAATGATTAATTTCAGAGTAGTAGTAGCTTTTGGTGAGTAGTTTCAGGAGAGTGGTGGGCGGTAGTGGTCAGATTGTGCTTGGTTTGAGGAACTAAGAAAAAAATCTGGAAATTCAGATTGTCTTCTTCATTTGGTGGGGAATAGAAACAGATAATCTGGACTTTTGGAATAAGTAACCTTTAAATGAGTAATACTAAACTAAATGCCCTTAGTTAAAATTTATCACATATGCAAGTAAACAGGAGTAAATTATAAATAATTGAATGAAACATTGTTGAAAACTCATGGTGACAAGAAAATCACCTTTTTTAAAAACAGGTTTTTGAAAGCTTTGTTATTTTATGCCAGTCTAATGTTGTTATTTTATGTCAGTCTAATGAATGAGTTTTAGAAACTTGGAATAAAAAAAGGGAGTACTCGAAAAAAAAGATAAGTAAACTAAAAGAAAAACTCATAAATATATGTCATTATTCATTTTTCTTTAAGGACCTGGAATCTTTAGAATATTAGTATTTTTTAGTTTTAGTACAGCATTTGTACCTTGTAATATTTTTGGCACAGCAAATTATAGCCACGTATAACTTTACGAGAACCCAAATTTTGACATCTACACTAATATTCTCCTGCTAGAGTCAAGGAATATTGAGACTAAGAGGGAACTTTTAAGGTAACTTATTTGACTAGTTGACTTGTCAGTTGACACTCTGAGGCCTTGGAGGCTGAATGTCAGCACCCCAGTTGCATAGTGATTGGAAAGCCACCCAAGCTTGGGTCTCTTGCCTCTCAGTCCTGTGATAACTTCCCTATAGCACCCTAGAACTCGCAGATCAAAGCTTTATATGGCAAAAGATTCCAAACAAGTCCTAGAGTTTTGTGATAGTGGAATTTGGTGTGTACCAATATTGAAAATGTTCTGTATTTAGAAATTGCTTTCTTTTAAGTCCTAGTTTGAAAACATTGAATACTTGATTAAGTGTTATTTGTGGTTACTCTTGGGGTGGTATCATTTATTTAAGGAGAACTCATTTCCTTTGTAGAATGTGATTGGAAAAAAACTTGGTTAATGGAAATTCACTGTAACTGCAAGTCCTAATGCAAGCTTAAATTCTGAGTCAGAAGGTCAGGTGCCTAATCTTGTCATCTTCCATACAACACACATATGTTGCCTAATTAAAGAATCTTGGATATTTTTGTGGATGGCCAGGACTTTCCTTTTCATGGTAGAGGGAGGAAAGAAATCCCTGACTGATTAAGTGGTCTCAGACAAACCCTGGCCTTCAGGGAACTTATTCATATTTTGCCCTTCTTATAGGAAACATTCCCTCCTTGAACAGTAGTGTCCATTCTGACATCTCATATGATGCGGGGAACAAATTCTCAATTTAGTTCTCATCAGTATTTTTTCTTTTAATCACTGATTCTGTCATAAGGGCTACATCTCCCAAACTGAAGAGAACTTTGTATCCAGGGAGCCTGCAAGTCTCTATAGCTTTGACCTTCTAAGAGACTATCAAGAAACAATGTCTTCTAATTTATCACCTCACTGAGCTACTTTCATCATCTGTAATTCTCAATGCTCTTAAATCTAGTCCACTTTGTGGTATCATTCCCCATGTTTATGGACCAGCTCCTCTACCAGACTAGGTGTCTTGAAGACAGATTATGATGCTAGGAATGATTGTGCACCCCGGTGCACCTAGAATGATGATAAGTGAGCACTAAGTTATTAACAATTACTGGTTAAGCAAAGACAAATGCTTTCTAGCCTTATTGCTTTTTGGATTCTGTCTGTACAAGGGTAATGAACCTGCTTTTTGTGCTCTGGGTAGCATTTGGTGATAGGACCATAAATACTTTCTCTTCCCCTGGCCTCAGTGGCCTCTAATGTACCTTTATTCTAGTAAGCTGAATTTGCAAGATTTCCCTTGACACAATTCCTACAATGTTCTGTTCCTGTCATGGCCTTCTTTGACATCTCCTATTCCTTCTCTTCTAGGATTAAAAAACACTTAACACCTTCTTGATAATTTTTTTCTGCAAATATTTGGTTTAAACAGTGTTACTATTCCAAAGGAGACAAAATACAAAAATATAATAGAGGAATAATAAGCAAAATAAATACAAACATCTGGGCAAATGTAGTGGTATACTAGCTTAAACATATATTTTTCTGTTGTCAGTGTCTACATAGTTTTTCTCTGTTTTTAATATTCACTTATTTACCTTTAATGCTTCCAGGCACAGTGAAAGAGCCCTAGGGCTTGACTAAGCTGAACACCTTCAGAGCTTCCTTCAGGAAATTGCAGCTTTGCCTCCGCTGGCATGAGGTGGCTGTTCTTACTGGAGCTTTTACCCTTCAAGTCAGAAATGGAAGGTTGTCCCAGAAATTCTGGTTACCCCTGGGAACTTGCTATGTCTCTTTCACCGTTGTTGATTTTCCTTGCTTTAATCACCTCTCAATTGCATTGATTTAACAAAAAATTAGAGAGATAAGTAGATACATCTGACAGGTAGGTTTTGAGGAAATGCATACTTAAAGTGCATCTGTGGAATTTAGGAGGAATGATTCCCATCCCTCCTACCCACAGACATCAATCTGAATCAGGACTTGGTTGTCTGGATGTCATACTGAGATGTTAAGATTCAAAACATAGTGTACTTCTACCATCTCCTACCAGAATGTTCTCCTGCTGTTCCAGAGATGGCATGTGCTTCTCCTGTCTGTGCTCACCCAGTTTTTTCTCCCAGTCAGTCATGAGATGACCCATTTTCCAAAGCTCTATTCAAGTCTACCTCCTTCTTGAAGGTTGTCCCTGACAAAGCCAGTTTGGAGTATTTTTTTTTTTTTTTTTTTTTTTTTTTTACAAATCCTTGTTATTTATGTCATTTATCTTGTGTTTACTCATGTGCTATTTTGTGTAGCTATTTAATTATGCCAAATTAGATACTTAGATAAGGTAAAAAAACTGAGCTTTGGGCTCAAATCTTGACCACTGCTTACCAGCTTTATGGCCTTATATCTCTGTTAACTCATTTGTAAAGTAGAGATTTATTAATTCATTTAAAAAGTATTTGTTGATGCCTACTATATCCCAGTTGTGCCCTGTGGTGAAAAAGATACAACAAAGAGTGTGAGGGAGACAGACTAACTAATAATCAAGAGAATGTAAGCAAGTGTTCAGTGATATGAAAAATAAAACCAGATGATGAAGTAGTGACTATGAAAAGATCTACATTAGGTAAAGGTGGTCATGGAATGTCTCTATGAAGAAGTTGATACTTGACCTGAGACTTGACTGATGTGTAGAATCAGTCTTCCAAAGACCCAATGAGGAGCTCTCAGGCGGGAAGACTTGGCAGTGTGAAATCCTTGAGGTTTGAGATACCTGGACTTACTGGAGAAACAGAAAGAAGGCCAGAATGGTTGGGGCATAGTGAGCAGGTGCTGTGATCATATGGTAGAGGGTGAGATTGCTTAGGAAAAGAAGGATCAAATCATGGGGGGCTTTTTTGTTGTGGGAAGGAGTTTGGATTTTATTCTAATTGTTGTAAGAAGTCAATGGAGGTGACTTCCCCCCACTCTTGGAGGTGCTGAATGGGTTGATACAGTAAAGCACTTAGCTCAATGCCTGCTAGTTAACTGTTCAACATATTTTTATTCCACCTTCATATATATATATACATTTTATTACTATACCTACACTATAAGCTCCTTAAATGCTGGACTATACTGTCCTATAGTATTGCTTTCCCTATACAGTGAGACATAGAAAACCTGATAAGGTGTGTTAGATGTGAGTGTTTAGCCTAGTGCTGTTCAGAGATAGCCTTTCTATGTAGAGGATGTACTGTTCTTGGGTAATCCAGCCAATACATGAGGTTATCTGATGAATTTTGGTAATAGCAACTTGCATGTAGTGGAGTGTGCAAATATGCATAGTTCTCACCTCACTCTATATTTAATTGTCATTCTGGAAGAATATTGACTTTTATATGATTATCTAAGAGAGGGTGAGAGAAAGAGAACACAAGTATAAGGGACAAAGGCTGCATTTAGCATTTTGGAAGGGAATATCTTCAGAAAAGTCTTTTTCTTTTTATTTACCTCACCATCTGCTTTTCAGATAAGCAGAACTAGGGATTCCTTTAGTGAGATACATACTGTTACTTAGACCCTGAAAGTCTATTTCTTTTTGGAAATGCCAACACATTTGAATTTTTCTGTGCTTTAGACCATGTATTTTTTTTTCTTTCTGACAGAAGAGAGATCAAGGTAGAAACCCCTCTATCTGGGCTTCCTTGTAAAGATTTCTTCCTGAAGGACAACTTCCCAAGAGCCACTCATCACTGTTTCTATGCATAAGAAGTGGGAAGAGCCTTATATTTTTCTTTTGTATGTTCACATTCAGATCACTCACTCAGGGACATGCACTGGTTTTTAAATTGTCTGCTCTGTGGAATTAAAGATGCCTCTTGGGTCTTATGCAATGCCAAAACTGAGCCAATTTAGCTCTTTCCTGAATTGGTGGTCCTTTTTGTTGTTTTTCTGCATTTTCTTCACAGAGGGTCACCTTCAGGTGATTCATAAGTGAATTGCCTTCAGCTTCAAAATACATTTAAGGATATTTGATTTTCCATCAACTATTTAGCTTTCAAAATAATCAACAGAAAGGATAAAACTTTAATAAGCTAAAGGCAAGTCATTATTTGATAAAATTATCTCTTTATCCCTGTAAATCTTTAAGCTCTCTATTTCTTTGGACAAAACTATCAAATGAAATCTAACAACAAGATAGGAGCAAAGCCATGAGGTCAAAAGTACTTTTATTCCTTTGATGTGCTCAGTCTTTAATTGTAAGTGGGATGTCACTTTTGTTTCCCAACCCAAACTGAAACTTTTTTGAGACATATCATGCCATATATTTGTTTCTTCTATAGTGTCAAAACCTCATTAGATACACGACACACACATAGTAAGTTGTTAGAACATTTGAACCATTAAACTTGTATTATTGTTTGGTGACTTCCTCCTGCAGTTTAAAACCTTAAGATATCCCCCTGAGTCCTTGAATTTGGCACAGTGCAAGAGAAGGTGGAGTACTATCAGGGCCTTATCTTATACTAAATATATTGTTTCATTTGTGCTGTTAATTCAGGCCCTCCAGAAGAAAGCATATGTACTCTTAGGGGAAAAAAAAAAGGGGCGCCTGGGTGGCTCAGTAGGTTAAGCCTCTGCCTTCAGCTCAGGTCATGATCTCAGGGTCCTGGGATTGAGTCCCGCATCGGGCTCTCTGCTCAGTGGGGAGCCTGTTTCCCTCTCTCTCTCTCTCTGTCTGCCTGCCTCTCTGCCTACTTGTGATCTCTCTCTGTCAAATAAATAAATAAAATCTTAAAAAAAGAAAAAGGAAGACTTTGAAAGTGAGAATTCAAATGAGGATAGCTTAATTTCATTCTCTTTTAAATCTGTGAAATACAGAACAGTATTCTTCAAAGCTTTTCACTGAAGGCCAAGGGTGAGACGGTAATGATGTTTTGATGTCTAGAACATCGACAGTTTTTCTCCCTAAGCTTTTGCAACAGGATTATGAATAACAGTGAAACAGATGATACTTTTCAGAGTAAGGTCTTATGAAAACAAAAATATATGATTCACTTCTCTTAGGTATATTATGAAAGATATGAAGTGAACCATTATTTGTAGCCATTTCTCATGAGAATGGGGGAGAGCTAATCTGAAGCAGATGTTTCGAACCATAAATCCTGAATCTTCTCTCTGAATTGAAAAATGCTGTATATTGGACATGGTTTCTTGCCCTAAATCTTAAAAATTAAGCTATGTGCTCCTCCCAAATTTCAATCACATAGAACTCCTTTTATGTAATTACTACATTCATTGACAACATGTTGAAACTGAAAAGAGAGGTAGAGGATATGTATTTAACACTTGGAATGTCTGAGGAGTCTGTTGCTTAATTTCACTACCTCAGAATTTAAAAAGGAAGGTCTCATTTATAAAAACAACTGTGTGTTAGGGACATTGTTTTAAGAGTTCAGTGGAAGAATGGGGTGCCTGGGTGGTTCAGTCATTAAGTGTCTGCCTTTGGCTCAGGTCATGGTTCCAGGATCCTGGGATTGAGCCCTGCATCGGGCTCCCTGATCGGCGGGAAGACTGCTTTTCCCTCTCCCACTCCCCCTGCTTGTGTTCCCTCTCTCTCGCTGTGTCTCTGTCAAATAAATAAAATCTTAAAAAAAAAACCAAAACCAAAACTGTTCAGTATAAGAATGTTTAGAGCCTATTAAACTGACAAAAGTAAATTTAAATAATGAATACTCAAAGTTGCAAAGAGTTTGAAACTAATATTCCTGTACATTTGTGGTAGATTACTTTTCCATCACAACTTCCAAATCAATCTGGCATATGGATTGAAAATAAAAAAATTTATAGTCTTTCTTCAGGATTTCCATTTTTTATGGAAATAATTGGAAGTAGGAGACAACTGCACAGTTTATTGAGATGGTAAGCATAATTACAAAAGCAAGACAAAATGAACCTAAACTAAATGAGTAAATAGCTGTGGAATGCTGTGTAATTAAGGATACCTCCATTCAGTAGAACATTATGTGGCATTCAAAATCATGGTTTAATAGCAATATAAACATGATAAAAATTATTATTATACAATTAGTGAAAGCAGACTGACTCTTAAATTATTCTAGTATTACAACTATCAAACTGGTTCAAAAGAATAAAAAATTAAAATATTAGTTATGTTTGGATAATGGGATATTCATTTATTCAGTCAATAAATAGACTATGTAAATCACATATATTCTCACATAATACTTTTATTACTGCAAATTTTGCATTGATATTCTATTTTAAAAATTAGGAAAACACAGGGGCCCCTGGGTGGCTCAGTTGTTTAAACATCTGACTCTTGGTTTCAGTTCAAGTCATGATCTTACGGTCCTGAGATTATACTCTGTGTTGGGCTCCATGCTCAGCGAGGAGTCTTCTACCCCTGCCCCTGCCCTCCTGCTTGCTCATGTACTCTATCTCCCTACAGTAAGTAAATAAATCTTTAAAAAAGAGATTAGGAAAATATATAAATAATAAGATGTTTTATACCAGAAACTTGGTGGTCAGGCTAATTTTTCAGTTATCATTCCGATACTTTGGATAGGTCTTTATTTTTCCTTAAAAATGTATTGGTTTATCAATTGCATGATTAAGGACTAAAGCACATGAAGTTTCTTTCAACATCCCAGAACATCTGCACATCAGTTGCTAAGATGTATAGTTCTAGTCAAAAACTTGATTATTGAGACAATTGCTATTCGGAGAAAACTGAGCAACTTCCCTCAATCCTATCGACTTTTAAGGTTGTTCCTATGTGACTTCAGAAATATTACTTAACTTCTCCGTGGCAAATTTCCTCATCTTCAAATGGTGATAATTATAGGGTTGTTTTGAGGATTAAATGAGTGTGTGTGTGTGTGTGTGTGTGTGTGTGGTATGTATATCTCCAGCTTACAACAATGCTTAGCACATAGTAAGTTCTCAACAAGTGGCAACCAGTACTGCGGTTGTGTTGATCTAGTTATAACTTTATATATAGCATGCTGTCTCCTCCCATTATTCATTCTCCATATTACTTGATTATATTGTTTCCTTATTCTTCACATTAACTTTGGCACTACCTACCAAATTTCAGTTAAACAAAGTCAATGAAAATTAAGCTATTATTTTGTAATGCTTGTCTTCCCATTCACATAGGTCTGGCACATTTCTTATCCAGTTTATTCCTAGTAATTTTAGATTTTCTATTTCAATTGCGAATTAGAGGTTTTTCATAATATTTTTAATTGGTTATTAGAACAGTTACTGATTTTGGTTAGATGATATTGTATCTGGGCACCATGGATATCTTCATTTTTGTTCTAACTAGTTTTCTGGTTTATCTTGGTATTAACTACTAAACAGTCTACAAAATGACTTTTGTTGCTTTCCAGCTAATATTTAATGGCTCATCTCTTTTCTTGTCTTTTGCCTTAGCTATGAACAATGCAATATGATTACACTGGTAATAGATAAATCTTTGTTTAAAGTCTTTTCAGGGGTCTCTGGGTGGCTCAGTTGTTAAGCGTTTGCCTTTGGCTTAGGTCATGATCCCAGGGTCCTGGGATTGAGCCCCGCATCGGGCTCCCTGCTCAGTGGGGAAGCCTGCTTCTCTCTCTCCCATTCCCCTTTCTTGTGTTCCCTCTCTCACTGTCTTTCTCTGTCAAATAAATAAATAAAATCTTTAAAAAAAGTCTTTTCAGTGTTTACTTCTTAATGTGTTTATTTGTATTTGATAGATACCATTCATTTTATGAATATATGAACCATTTTATGAAAGATTTTATTTATCTTCAACTTAGTATAATTTTTAAAACTCAAGAACAAGTCTTGAATTTTATCAGACTCCTGCCTCATGTTGGGATGATCCTGTAATTAAATAGTTAACACATTGACTCCTATTAATACATTTTTAATGTTGAATGATTCTTTTACTTCTAAGAATAAACTCAGCTTGGCAATTGAATAATGTATTCTTTTAATATCCTTCTATATTTTGTTCACCCAGATATATTTTGGAATTTTACATCTGTTTTCCCGGAGAGATAAAAATCCATAGTATAGTGTGTGTGTGTATGTGTGTGTACATGCATGTGTGTTAAATTTTTACCTCTTTGTGATCAGTTTTGAAGTCTTTTATAGAATAAAATATAAAGTCTACTAACTTTGGCTTCTCACTATTATTTGAAGCTTATAGGTTTAATAAAACTTATCTGGAAAGTTGTCTGAGCTTAGTAGTTTCTGGAGAAAGATAAATCTTTGAACTCTTTTCAGTTCCTTCTCTTATTTCTATTAAAACATTTCAATTCTTGTTAGGTCAGTGTGGAAATTTATATTATTTTTCATTCCATATAGATTGAAAGTTTTGGCATAGGACTATATCTCATTTTTGATACCTTTCCTTAATCTATCACTGTATCTTTCACCTCCCCACTTTGATATCCAGAGTGGCTAACTTGTGTTTTATTTTCTTTGTTTTCCCCTTGGCCAAATTTGGAAGAGATTGGTACTTTTTTTTTTTTTCAAGTCAGCTATTGGCTTTATTTTTGTCATATGTATTGTGGTATGTGTTCCTTTTTATTAATTTCTGTTTTTTTCTTTCATTTTAAAATTTCTTTGGTTTGATTTTGCCCTATTTTTTTACTAGCTTTTGAGTTGGATGCTTATTAATATTTTGACATTGGATTTGGATTAAAACATCATGCTTATTATAGATTCTCTTTTATATTTGAAAGAGGAGTATTTATATATCTTACATATATGCATAAATTTTACATTATATATATGTTTTATGACTACTATTAAAATGAATTATCAACAATGATGTTTTCAACTTTTAATATATTTTAGTCAATTTTTCCTTACCAATGTTACTTATAACATATATTTTCTTTTTTCTTGAATTCATTTTTAATTTTGCAATAATGCAGCCTAAAGTAAGTTTTTGTTCTTGTACTTTTTTTTTTTCCAGAAAATACACATGGGGTGTGGCAGACTTCATGTGTCTTTATATGTCTCAGATATCTTTAGTTTGATTTTTTTACCTGAATTATGACTTAGATCAAAATCTTTTTCCATCAGCTATTGGTATATACTGTTCTTGCTTCATCCAGACTCTAATTTTTTTTATATATGTATATATATATTTTTTTAATAATTTTATTTTTTATTATTTTTTTTTTTAGATTTTATTTATTTATTTGACAGAGACACAGTGAGAGAGGGAACACAGCAGAGAGAGTGGAAGAGGAAGAAGCCCAATGTGGGGCTGGATCCCAGGGCCCTAGGAAGGCAGATGCTTAACAACTGAGCCACCCAGGTGCCCCAAGACTCTTATTTTTAAAATGACATAATTCTGATGCCAGTCTGATTTCAGCTTTTTTGCAAATATTTTTCCTTCATTGGTGAGACTACAGGTTTTCTTCCTTATCTTTGGAATTAACCAATTTTATTAGATGGCATTTAGATTATATTGCACAACTTACCCTATCCTTGCTACAGAATCCCTGGAGAAAATTCAAGTAATTACTCTCTGAAAAAGTACTTCATCAGTTTAGTAAATTTTTCTCTATTATTTATTTTCTTCATCATTTTCACCTCTTACTTCTTCCTTGTTGTGTAGATGTTAGGTCTTCTGGATTTGTCCTGTCTCAGTCTTTCTTATCTTTTGGTTCTGCTGTATTGAGCACGGGAAGATTTCTCAGTATAGGCTTGTAGTTCACTAATTCAGCTTTAAGCATGAATCATTCTGATGTCTTTTATTTGAATTTTTCTTTCAAACAATTTTAGTTTTAGTTGCAAAAACAGTTTGTTGAGGTATGATTGATACACAAAAACCTCTGCATTTTTAATGTACACAATTTGATGAGTTTGGAGGTAAAGTGAAAACATCATTGCAATCAATGTCATGAACATCTCCCAATTGCTTCTTTTTTCTAGTATCTTCATTAATTTTTGTGGATGTGACATCTCTTCAAATCTCTAAGAATTCTCATTGTATTTATTTTAAACTTCTATGATGATTTTTATATTAACTCTATTTTTAAAGGTATTAGTTCTTTGGTTTAGTCTGTTTTCACATTGTTGGTTTTTCTGAAATATTTGTATTTATAATTGAGATCTGGGGTTGCTAAGTAATGATAGCTAGAGGTTTCCCAGCAGCAGAAGTGAATAAAATAATTTCTTCAATGAGTGAATTTAGGTTCTATTACAGAGATTTTGGTGGAAAGAAGGTGCATGGTTGTGGCCAGAAGATGTTTCTTCTAGAGTACCTACAGAGTTTGCTTAATAGATGTAGGGCCACGTGTTCACAAGGGAACCAGAAATTACCTGGAGCACCACATGGTACTATCCTTCTTTTGTTCCAATAACTTAAATAAGTTTCCTATGGCAGATCTTCCATTTTATTTAGAGAGCTCTATTTGAGGCTTTTGTCAGGAGGCTTACGGTCCAATCAGCAGTTATAGTCATTTTGCAGCTCACCATTCGTCTACCCCATTGTGCTTCCAAGTTCCTGCTATCTTTGACCTTGGTGCTCTTCTTGGTTCGTGATGGGGAACACTCATTTCTTTAGCAGTCTTCTCAGTGCTGCAGGTCAGCTCAGTGAGATTTTACCATCATTCTGAACCTATCTGCCTGTGTCTTCTAGAAATTCCCCACTGTTCTGGTCTGTGGCTGGCACTCTTCCACGATTTCTTGTGCTACCATGGATTCATTTTTATTTTTAAATATCTTGTGTTCTTTGAATGGCTTCCTGGGAAGTAGGAAATATTAATACGTATGCTCAGATATTCATCACAAAGCAGAAAACACTTAGTTTTTCGTATTAGCAAAAAAAGTTTCTTAGTTCTGAGGAGTCAGCATAGTTTATTTTACAAAAGGCATTTTTCTTTCAGTTTAAGCTTTGGATAATTGTTTCAAAAATATTAAGTGCCAGGTCAGTGCCACATGTTTTGCACATATTTTTCTGCATCTTCATAAAGTGTAAAAATTCAATATTATTTTCCTGTTTTACAGATTAAAAAGCTAATGCCTGGGGAAATTGAACTAGTAAGTGATTTTAATCAACATAATGCTTTCCAAAGCCATATTTTTAAAAAAGATCAAATTAATTTAAATATAGAATACTGGAGACTCCATAGCAGAACTTAAAATATTAAGTTTTATGTTTTCATAATTTGGCTCAAGACTACAGGTATATGTAATATTTTCCTCATCTCAGACTTCAAAGAAGACATTAAATATTTACATTGATTTTGGAAAAGATTGTCTCAATCCACTAAGTGTTTAATTTCTCCAGATATATCATCCTATTGCCCATTTTTCTTATCCCTTTGACGATAGCATTCACTAAAATGCATTAGTAAATGTGTATGTTTATCAACAGTTATATCTATATCACTTGTGGCAACAGTTATTTCTAAGTATCAGCTATACCTTTTTCTGTGGCATAAATTTGGCCATAGTAAAATAAACATTCCTGAAAAACAAATACATAACAGTTGAATGATCAGAGTCATGAATAGGGATGAGGAATAGGGAAAACTGAAAGCATTTTTGGGACTTTCATAACTTTAAATACCTGCTTACCTTTTTAACAACTCATCTGTGGTCATTTATGATTTAGAGAATTTAGTCTGATGCATTTCTTCAGGTTGCATTAATGACCAGAGAGCTCTGAGGACTGAAAAATTACTTAGGTTTCTTGAAATGCAAAAAGTTAAAAAATTTCAGCTCATTGTTTAAACAAAAGGATAAAGCTATTTCCAGTGAGTAAAATTATGTTAGCTATCTAATACTAATGACATAATTTAAGTGACAAAAGAATTCTTTAAAATGTTTTAACATTGGTGTAACTTGCCCTACCTCCATACAAGTTTGTGTTTGAAAATGATCCAGGCTACTTTTTATATTTCTTCTTTAACTTACCTTTGATAGTACCACTTACCAAATCATGGAATTAGAAGAGATGCTGTTCTTATATTCTCTATGAAAGAAATGATTGACAAAAATACATCTTTACCACACCACCCACGAAACAGTTAACTACATTTTATTTTTAATTGGTATTATTTCATTTGAAGCAGTTAAATATGCACAGAGAACATTGTGTCTTAATTGACTTATTATATACCACTTTATTTTATCTATTTTCTGGCCATTTTTGGCTATTTGCAAAGTCTTTATTGTGGTGTAATTGCTATTTAGACCATAAGGATAATTTTCTCCTTTTTCTTTCTCCCTTCCTTCTTTCTATCCCTCTCTGCTGCTGTCCCTCCTTCTCTCTTTCCCTTCTTCCCTTCCCTTCCTTCTTTCCACTCCCTCCTCCCTTTATTATTATTTCTTTGTTTTTAGTTGTCATCACTTTATTATTAGATTGAAGGTATAATTTATAAATTGAGAGTTTAGGTCTATATTCTAAATATATCTGAGGCTAAGTGAATAATTTTGTTCTTATCACCTTTAGTAGCTTCTTTAAGTAACTAGGCCCTTTTATTTTTGCTTTTTTTCTCCATTCTGAGTTGCTGTTTATGTGAGTGCTTATCATATTTGCATATGTTCCCAGTTCTTTTCTATTCATTTACTCAGAGTCCTAATTAGCAGTGAATTACTCCTTCATTCTATCACCTATTCTGAAAATGTTTGAAAGTAATGGAAATCAAACATTATGTGAAAATGAATTCATGATTTAACTCAACCAATAAGAGTACTTGTCTTAGCAGTTTAAAGTTTGGATTGTTTTCTAATCATCTTTGTTTTTAATTTGATATTTTTAAATTCTTAAGAATTGATACATTTCTACCAATTTCTAGTTAAATTGAATCCAGAAAGGAGAGAAAAATAATTTCAGTTGCAAAAAAGTTGCTACTTTATATTTTTGTATAGATCCTTAGAGAGGCTTCTTGTAACAGAGGGATCAAAATTTGGCCCAAACTGGGGAAACTGAATTAGTTTTAACTAAACCTGAACTAAATGCAAATATAATTGTATTTGAACTGTTATGCCCCAATAATGGGTCCGTGATTAAAGGAGTGAGACTGATATAAAGCTAAGGTTAAGCAAAGCTTTATTTCACGCCAAGCCTCAAGAATCTAACCGAACGTTTGGGGACGCACCTCTTACAAGGGAGGGCGACCCTTCTCTGTTTCACAGTCTAGCTTTTAAGGGCAGAGGCCATGCGGGTTGGGCCTGGCCACGCACAGATGACCAATGAGATTGTAACACACACAGGAAACTCCCGTGATGCTAGGTGATCAATTGAGTTACAATTTACCCTAGTAGACATTTGACCCAGCCTATCACCTTGGTTGGGATTGGCACCCAAAAGGCTCCAAAAGGACAGGGCCCATACTCCTTGGTAACCAGGGAGACAGTATGCATACCCCCACTGATCGGATGTCTCCACCTGGCCTGACCCACCCTTGTATCTGGGCTTTGTTACCTGGAGCTGGTTTCCGGGACTTGTTTTTAAGTGAATCCCCTGGGGGAAGGGGAGCAGGGACAGTTTAACTTTAATGAAAGCCTCTTGCTTAGTAGGTCCTTATAGAACCACCTCTTAAAATAAAAGGTGTTCTTGACAAAGAACATAACATAAACATAATGAATGTTTATTTTTTATTTTTAATTATAAACATATTCCACTTTCACTATAGAATATTTCTAAAATAGAGGAAAATAGAAAGGAAAGAAAGAAAATCTCAACACCAGGAGATACTTACTCTTTTTGACATAATACTTTATTATATCTTTTTGGTACATGGATGTTTATACACAAATATACACATTTTTTTAAAAACCATACTCTATATATAGTTTAACAAATTTATCAATTTTATTGGCTCAAATTAGAGCCAAGATCATTTTTTAAAATGTGCTGAAACAGGACATCAAAATATTCTCTGAATTAAACAATGATCTCATCTCAAACTGATCCATTACAGAAGAATTTTCAAATCCTTGAGTGTTCTTCTAAATCCTTTATTAGTTGCTTCATATCACTTTAATTTTTAATCACTGGGAAGAAGAGATAGATTCCCCTGTGTGTTTGGTTAGTAAAATCCTAATTTTATTCCTTAATTTGAGAAGCTCCAATAACCTTTACTATTGAAAGTTTTAAACTCTTTCTGAAGAAGTGGGTCTAAATTTGCTGCTATCAAATTGTTTTACGTTTCCAAGTCAATAACCACTCCTATAGAAACAGAAATTAATAGCTGCAGTGGGTGATCCATTTTTAAAAAAAATTATTAAAATTCAATTTAGTATTACTAGTTTCAGAGTAGAATTTAGTGATTCATCACTTGTCTGTAACACCCAGTGCTCGTTACATCAAGTGCTCTCCTTAATGCCCACCACCCAGTTATCCCATCCCCGCCCCCAACCTCCCCTCAGTGATCCGTTTTTGACTAAGCTACTCTCAGGAGTAGGGGCAGCCTCAAGGTTGTTGGGTCTGATTTGGAGGGCCTTCTTTAAGAAAAAAAAAATTATATTGCACTTGGCAAATTTAATAAAAATACATGTTTGTAAGTATACTGCTGTTGCCCCTCCCAGAGTCTGGGAGGGAGCCCCTTTAAGTGAAGAGCTCTTAAGCTTACTGTTTCATTAGTTTCATAATAAATTTTTCTTGGCTCAGGAGTTAAAATTAGTTTTCATTTGAGAAGCATTGTTACATTTCACAACACTGTGTTTCCAGTTGAAGTCTTATAGTTACTTCTTTCCATGCAAAGAAATAGTGAGAGCTGGGCCTATACTGATTGTCCTACAGGCCAAACCTCACAGTATGTGAGCCTTCAGATGATGGCCTAATGGGTGGCATATTATTGGTGCATTATTATTTCAGGTTCAGAAGTCATAGAAGATAGTCTAAACTGGTAGCCAAATAAGGAGAACGTCAGACACAAACAGAAATCACCATATCAGGAGCCAAGAAAGTAACCAGAAAGGCAGTCCTGGGTGGATGCATGTGCTGTTGCCCATGGGTATGTGGGTGCAAACGATCAGAGATGGGATGTGATCGACCTACAGTGTGAGGATGAGCCTGGCATATGCTCAGGATATTCTTGAGGAAGACAACTTTCCAAATTTTAAATTATGGAAAGAGAACACGAGTTAGAATCAGAAAATCTGCATTTGAGTTCACTTGTTGCCTCTTAATAGCTGTGTAATCTTGGGCAAGATTCAGTTTCCTGAAATTTAGTAGCTTAAAATAATGAAATTACTTTTTTTCGTGAATCTGCTATTGAGTGGGGCTTAGTGGGGACAGCATGTGTCTTCTCTTCTTGGCATCAGATACTGTGGATCAAAGGCTGGGGGCTGGAATGATCTGAGATTTACTTACTGGTCTGGTGGTTGAAGCTGCCTGTCTACTAGGGTGTTTGGTTGTGGCTGGAACACCTACACATGGTGTCTCCACATGGCTGCTTGGCTTCCTCATGGTATGGTAGCTGGTTTTCAAGTATCCCTAAATGGCCAGGCAAAGTTGAATCACATTTATAAGTTAGCTTCAGAAATCAAAAGGGTCATTTCAAGGGGAGGGAACACAGACTCCATTTCTCAATAGAGGAGTGACAATGCCATATATTAAGACAAACATGTTGATAGGATATATTGGTGTCACTCTCTTTGGAAATACAATTTGTCACACGAATAATAATGGCACATATTTTTGAATACTTGATACCAAGTGCTAAGTGATTTACATATATATTACCTTATTCAATTTTTCACCATAACACTCTTCAGTATATGTTATTATTGTGTTTATTTTATAGATGAGGAATAAGAGGCATAGTGAGTTTTAGATCAGGAGTCAAGACTTGAACCCAGGTTCCTAGAGCTCATACATATTCTTAGCCCTAATAGCAGAATTGTTTTCAGGGTTAAACAAGGTAAAACACATGAAAGTGCTTTGTGAATTATAAATTTTCTATGCAAATTTAAGTCATTTTGAGAAAAAAGTCTAGGAACATTTTCAGAAATGTTAATATTTCAGATTTAGCACAGTAGAGTTCGGGTAGGTTGCAAAATTAATTTAATAGATGATGTTAGTAATGGAGTTATTGGATGTTTCCAGAAGGTAAAAACTCTGAAGTCTTCTTTTCTTTTATACCCATTGATCATTCCATTTCCTATCTCAGCATCTTTGGCCATGCCCTATATTTCCATTATAGAATCAAAGGAGGTTAAAGCTCTTGGAAACCTTAGATGTTATATTGGCCCAACTCCTTTCTGTTCTCATGGAATTTTTAGTTGTGACCTCTAGAAACTTAATTACTTTTCAGAATAAATACTGTTGTGAAGTATTTCTCTCCCTGATATTTTCATTTTAGCTGTTTAAACAACCCTAAAGAATGACAGATTTGAGGTGAAAGATTTTATTTTATTTTGGAGGTTAAATATTTGGGTTGAAATGTTCTTTTTTCACCTATTAATATTTAACCAAATGGCAATATGTTTGTAGTACAGGAAGGAAAACAAGATAACATTCATCATGATCCTACAGCTTGCATTGCATGAGAAGCAGCCTCCAGAAACACTGACTAGTTTCAGACTAGCAGAGACTTATCATTCGGGACATATGGATTTTTTGAAGTGTAGTTGTTTCATTTAACAAGACAAAGAAATCCCATATGTGTCTTTGAGTGTGTGTGTGTGTGTGTGTGTGTGTGTGTGTCTGTGTGTTACAGGGAAATCAATTATTCTGTTCAACCCCACTCTGCATCTGTTCCACTTGAACCCTACTGAGAATAGGCGGTGGGCAGGACAAATCCAGTACCTTCCTTGGAGCTTTCTGTAGTTCCCTGAGAGAGGCTATGTAGAGTAACCTGGGAAGGTGACAAGCATGTGGTCCCTAGTTGCCTTGAACTGAATCTTAAAATCGGTTCCTACTTCAGCTAGGCCACTCAATGCCTGTTTGAATGAGAGCTACATGTTGTTAAAAATATTTAACTCTAGACCAGGACTGTTTTGTGTGGCCAGGATTAGGGTCTCCATACTGTAAAGCCTTCTGCAACAGAAAGGGCCCTACTTAGTTTTCTTTGTGGTTGGGGCTTTCTGACTCCTGGGGGAACTTGAGTTTTCAGTTCAGAATCATGGTTTGTCCAGAACCCAGATGCCTAAAGTTAGAGTAACAGATGTCAGAACTGTTTTTGTTTTGTTTTGTTTTGTTTTTTCTATCCAGAGCAAAAAGATTAATCAGAACATGGGCATCCATTTTGCAATGTAGACATTTCTGGTGGTCAAACTATAAGATTTCAGGTATTTTGGTTATAACAAGGCAATTATAGGGAGAGAAATGTTGACTGTCAATACTCAACCCTGATGCTTCTTCAGTGTATAGTTAGAATAATTAGTGTAACTAGAAGTCATGGAGCATTCTACCACAATACAGTTTCAAATTACCCTGCTGTGGCTCAAGATTTTGAAAATTGGTTAAAAAGAGGATTGACTATATTTGCACTATTGTTTTCTAGGGCTCTAAAGTTTAGTTTTTCCTCCCTTCTCCATCTCTTCCTTCTTCCTTCCCTCTTCTTTCCTCCCTCTCAGTCTTCCTTCCTCCCTCCTTTCCTTCCTTCTTTTCCTAAGTAAAATACAAATAACTTTATAAGGCATTGTGTCAGTCAATGTATGAGTTATAACATCTATTAAATGTAGATACGTAATAACAGAAGTAAATAATAAAGTTTTTTAAGAATAACAGGGGAAGTCAAGAGAAAGAGGAAGTAAAGTCGAATAGTTGAGAATTAATTAGTTTGGTTTTATGTTTTTAAAGTTTTAATATTCTTTAAATTTTTATAGTAGGTAATACACAATACCATGCTACTATTTAGAGAAAACTTTGTGATGAGCTATTTTTTCCCCTCAGTGAAATCACCTTTTACTATATTTTATTAATGATGAAATTATTTGGTGTTTTCAGAGGTAAAACTTTAGATAATCTTACTTTCAGTATTAAATCATCATTGGTTTCACTAAGAAAACCCTGAGAATGGAGGCAACTAATTTCTGAGGAGTTCAATAGTAAGAAGCAAGAGATTTTACCCAAGTTGAGGCTGTAACATTGTGCAGAGGGATGCATTTGTTGGGCTAAATTCTCTCTGAAGTTCCTTATAATTACGTGAAGGAATTAAATATATGCACAAAAATGTATCTCCCACTATGATCTTCAACTTTCTCTCTCTCTTTTTTTTAAAAAGATTTTATTTACTTATTTCACAGACAGAGATCACAAGTAGGCAGAGAGACAGGCAGAGAGAGAGGGGGAAGCAGGCTCCCTGCTGAACAGAGAGCCCAATGTGGGGCTCGATCCCAGGACCCTGGGATCATGACCTGAGCTGATGGCAGAGGCTTTAACCCACTGAGCCACCCAGGCGCCCCTCAACTTTCTCTTTTAAGTAATTCTTCCTAGAGTGGAGTTTCCACTGTTAGTGCTACCGATGACCTCAGATGGAAATGGCTGCCACTTTTCTAGCCAGCCTAGAGTGAACTGGAGGGTCCTAGGGAGCTCTTTCCCCTAAGGGCTACTCTTTCTCTCTAGAAGAAAATTAACTCCATAATAACTCTATTAAGACACTGTATACTATTTCCAGAATTAGAAAAGTTAAACACTGTCTACTCCTCCAAGTGCCTATTTAATCAATTAAAACTTGATAACTGAGAGGACAGCACATATTTCATTGATTATTTCATTGAACAGTGGCTGAGAACAAATTTGTTCCCACTGTCTCAGAATGCTATAATCTTAAAGTAAATTTCAAGATTGGTTTTCTCCTGCTGTATTTCACTTTTTTTCATGTGTGTAGAGTTCTGAATGGTAACCTAGAATTCTATTTTATGTGGCTGTGTGGTAGAGAGGTTGCTGTCCCCAAATTAGGAGCTCTGGGTTTTGATATGGTGCTGCTACTAACTACCTTTGTGACCATGGATGTTTTCTTCACTTTTCTGGAACTCAGTTGTAAAATAAGGGCTAGAGATAAAATAATCCCTAGGATTCCCCATGCTCTAAAGTTATATATATATAATTTTATATGTGGCCCTTTAATGTTATATATATATATATATATATATATATATGTATTTATATATTAAAACATATATAACACATATATTTTATACACACACACACACACACACACACACACACACATACACACATTAAAGGGCCATGATACATACTTCCTGAATTCCTTTGGGACTTATAATCTGATATAATCACATTTCAATGGGACGAAGAGTTTATCAGGCAAACTAATCATATATTTGGTACCTGAATTGGTCAATAAATTACTCATAAATCATCCAACAAGAATTACTGGGTTGAAATATTGTCTATGCCCTGCATTGAACAACAAAGTGATACAGACATGGCCCTTACCTTACAAGTATACACACTAATGGAGGATACAAGCAATAAGCAAATAAGCACACTAATATATATGTGATCTCATATTTATCCATGTTTCACCATAAGTGCTGTGAAGGAAATAAACAAGGTGTGGTGATAGAGCTAAGTGGGGGTCACTTAATATAAGATGGTTAGGGAAGATGTCTATAAGTAAGAGACAGAGCAAAGAAGCTGAAACCTGAATGATAAATAGAAGTAAGTCTAGTAAAGATGGAGGGAAACAAATGAGTGTGGGTTCCAAGCAAGGAAAGAGCTTTCTACATTTGAAAACAGAAAGGAGTCCTAGGCAGCTGCAGAATGACTGGCAAAGTGACAAGAAGTGAAGCTGGTATGGCAGGAAGGCAGGAGGTCACCCAGGGAGCCATGAGACTTTTGGATTCCATCCTAAGTGTCAGAGCAAACTGCTAAGGAGATCTGAGCCAGTAAGTGAGTTGATCCAATTATGTCTAAGATAATCATAATTTCTGGGTTGAGAATAGATTGAAAGAAATAAGAGTGGATGTGGGAAGACCCCCACATGGAAGACTTGTAGTCACGGAGAGAGAGAAAACAAAGACTTGGATTAAGGTAATGACAATGGATAGATTCAAGATAGATTAAGGAACTGTTAGATTATAGGTGAGAAAGAGTAAATAAATCAAATGGTTTCATTTTTAAAGTATGTATATTTAAATTAACTTTCATTGGAGATAGCTTTCTCATGTACACACGCAGATAGATGCATGTATGTGTCTTTGTATGTATATATGTGTATTTGGAATTTTCATACTTTTTTTGTTCATTCCTCTCATTTTTGTTTGTTTGTTTGTTTTGTTTTTAACTGCAGAGACATAATTACCCCTATATTAGAATGGGTTTAAGGAACAGACATATGTATAAGATACAGTTTCAGTGCTTTTACTTTCTGGTCCTTCAGAATCAAAATACCTAGCTTTAAAACCAAGTACAGCTTTCCCTTCCTTGGGGAAGACTTTCTTATTCTTCTCACTGGATTTAGATACTCTCTCCTCTTGCCTACACTTCAGCGTCATTCGTGAGGTGCAATCATTCCTTTGTGTGTCTGACTCTTCCAGAAACCTGAGTTTGTCTAGTGCATGGACTCTCTTCCACTCATTTGTTTGCTCACTAGGGCCAAACTCCACCTGGCACACACGTACTGGAAGATACTGAACCACAAACAGATCACATCCATTCTTGGGATATAATCCCTGTCTTCTGTGTTCCCTTGTGATGGTAGGAAACTGGAGATTAGAGAGTTACTTATTTGAGTTTCTACATGTCGGCTCTCATTTCTCTGTAATGAGTTAGAGAATTGGAGGGCTGTGATTTGGCAGTCATAGACCTTGGCAAAGTGTCATTGGAAGAGCTTAATCAACAGTTCCTGTGTGGTTCATCAACTCAAAGCTCTTTGAATTAGAAGGCAGCTCAGAGGAAATCTAATCCTACAAAGGATTCATTCTGCACTGCAATGTCATAGCCCAAGCTTACCTAAAACACTTGATTCCCAATATTGGGCTTCTCAGAAATAATGTTTTCTTTCTTAGTTTTTATTTGTGAAACCAAATGATTTCGTACCAAAATGGGAAACTGAACCATGACACATTCTCATTTTTTAGTTAATAAAATTATATATCATGTGAATACACAGAGATAAGGAAACAGATACCACATACAGATAAGGGAAATTACAGTGGATGATTTCTACTCAGATTCTTTGTGAAGTCTTCCTTTAGATTTCATTTATAAGTATTTTAACCCTAGCATTCCCCTTAACTGTGTTATCTTTGTGATCTCATTAAGCGCCCGTACAGTTCCCTCTTGTTAGTCTTCTTGTCAAAATATATTATGAAGATTTTATATAACAGTTGTAAAGAATTATTCACCATCAGAGCGTGTTTGCATATGTTCCAAGGATAACCATGGGAAAGTACCCGAGACCCAGTGTGTTGTGGAACTGACAAGCTGTCTTTGTGTACTGCTCTGCTTTGCAGCCTGGCATCTCTATAACATCATGATCCTTCCAGCTGCCTACTGCTTTCAGAAAGATCTGCTAAGCCAAATAAGATCAGGATGTCAGGGCTTTAGTGGGTTACCTCTCCCAGGAGCTTTTTTTTCCCCAGTAGAAAGAGAAAAGTCACATCTTGCTAATGGCAGAATTCCATAATTTTTCAGGTATTGTTGAAGGAAGCATCTTGGGCTGGATGAGCCTTTGCCAGTACTTTTAATAGCATTGTGTGTAGGCCTTATTCCAAATACCCTGGCCAGAGGAGCAGATAAAATGCCCAGTGACGTTTACTTGGTTGTGTTCTTAGTTGGCACTTCACTGACTCTGCCTTGCTCATCATCACACATAGACACAGCCTGTCACCCTTCCTTGTAGCCTCCCTGACCTGTCTGATTCATCCCTCCAGGCCATACTCATGCATCTGGTCCCCCTATGGCATGTCAAATAAGATTGTGGGCTCTGGACTCTGACTACCAGGGCTTAGTCCCTTTCTCTCCTATCTACCATGTATGAATATAAATAACCTTTTCAAGCCGCAGTTTTTATCATATGATAAATAGTATGTTGTCGGTTTCAGAGGGAAAAAAGAGAGAATGATGTAAAGGGTTTCTGGTGCTTAGCACACAGAGATCTAGAAATGTTAGTTAAATAAATAATAGACTCTCATCGAGTACTTATGATAAGCTAACATTTACATATATCAAATCATTTAATTCTTACGACAGCTCTAAAAGGTGGTTACTGTTATTTCCAGTTTACAGATGAACCAAAGCACAGAGAAATTAATGGACTTACCTGAAGTCCCATAGCTAATAAATGGGAAGTCAGAATTTGAGCTCAGGGCCCTCTGGTTCCAGGGTTCCTGCCTTTCAACATTCTGCCATGCTTCCTCTCCTATAAACAAATACTACTACTCTAACAGTATCGGCAACACCATTGGGAAGTACCTCTGCATAATCTGAATCCAGGTAAAATGTAGGTCAAACACCAACTGGTGTGGAATGAGCTTTCTTACCATGATGCAGAAAACCAGAGCTAGACGTACAGCTTTGTAATAGGAGACCTCAGGTATTTTCCAGTACAACACATTCTATTTACAGATAAGGAAACTGGAACCCAGAGAAGTCCAGGACTTTGCACATGGTTGTGGACCAAGGCATAACCAAGCCTGGTTAGGTTTCATAGGTCCAAATTGAGGGAATTTTAGTTGATTACGTTTACTTCAGGAGGCACACATGTCCTTCGGATTAAAGACAGACTTCCTCCATAGGATAATTTCCTTTTGACCCAAGGCAAAATCTATTTGACTCAGTTAAATGGAATTTTATACTAATGATGTAAAAAATATAAAAAGTGGGGTTAAATAAGAGGAAACCAAGAGGTTAGTGATAGGATTGTGTTAATTCCACTGAACGAAAGGTGGCTAAAAGTAGCTACTTGGAGGGGTAGGGTAACACCTGGATCCTGCTGAATGTCAGTCCAGTGGCACTGAACAGTATGTCTCTATTACTCCTGGTTCACCTAATGAGCTCGTTCTGCAGGAAGCTTTGTTTTCTCATATGTTGCCTGTTTCTACAGGGCAGTGTCTTGTTCTCGACACACCTAAAAGTTGGCAAAAATAAACCTGCAGGCAAGATACATTTTAAATGGTTACACAACAAATGCTTTCTCCTCCCCTACAGTAATACACTTGTAAAAGATCAGATTGGGGAAGGCAAAAGCTGTTGAAAAAAATTTTGCTAAGCAGATGCTTACTCTGACTACTGAGAATATAAAATATGTTTTGACATGAAGATCTAGATTATGAAAGAGTGCTGATTCATATTGTTCTAGAATCACCAAATGCTCATGCTGTAGGGAAGCTTAAAGATCTAGTATGAACCTGCCTCCCAGCATGAGCAAAAAAGATGGAATGATAAGCTGCTCAAGGTCAGAGCTAGTTAGAAACAGTCAAGACTTCTGGCCCTTGTCCCGGAATTTTTATAGTGTAATGTCATGTAGAGGACCAAGAAGAATGTGTTCATCTGCAAATAGCAGAAAACCATCCTAATGGTGGCTTAGCAGATGAGGATTTATCTTTCTCATACAAGAAGACATCCAGGGAAAGGCAGTGCAGAGCAGAATGAAATGCAATCATGCTAACAGGTACCTGGGCTGTCTGTCTTCTGCTCCTCCAGGTTTCATGTATAGGCTTCCTTATCATCTTTCACCCATCATTTTTCCTACATAGCTGCAGACCTCCAGGCTCAGGTCCATGTACTGGTGTAAATACAGAAGGGCAGGGGGGTGTCTAGGTGGCTCAGTCAGTTAAGCTCTGCCTTCAGCACAGGTCATGATCCCAGGGTCCTGGTATTGAGCCCTACATCGGGCTCCCTGCTTAGCAGAGAGCCTGCTTCTCTCTCTCCCTCAGCCTGCCACTCTGCCTACTTATGCTCTCTCTGTGTCAGATAAATAAATAAAAATCTTAAAAAAAAAAAAAAAGAAAAGAAAAGACAGAAGGAGAAAAGACCTAAGAAGCATGCCAGCAATCTGACCTTTTTCAGATTTTCCCAGAGGCCTCACCGGCCTTAACTCTCCTTGTCTGGAACTGGGTCACACATCTGCATCTCTAGCCACAAAAGAGTATGGGAAATTAAGTGCTTTTGGCTATGCACAGTCACCCTAGACAAAATCAAATATTTTTTAGTACGAAGGATGGGAGAATGGATAATGCGGAGGAAATAACTAGAGCCTGAAACACAAAGTATGCTGAGATAGATAATTAAGGGCCATAGGCTTCAAAGTCAGACATATCTGAGTTCAAGTTGCAGTTCTCACAGTTTTTGGCTAAGTCACTTTATGTCCTAGGCCTTAGATTCCTTCATAAATGGAAATAATTATGGCAAAATGAGTAATAAGAGTGTAGTGAAGTTAAAAGAAAATAATTAAGACATAATAAGATCTTCATGAATTTTCACATTATACCACTGCTTTAGGATCTGGTAACATTAATATTGCTTACCCTCCCTGGGCCAAGCTTTATTCTGATTTCTATAACTTCAGATGGAATGTTCAAGACACCAAGACACAGAAAGTGGTTAAACAGGATTTATTCATCTTTATTCCCTATTAGAGATAATGCCCCTCCAAAAAACCAAAAACCAAAAAATGAAACAAAAGAAAAAATAATTCCCAAATCATATTTAAACATTATTCACACTGCTTCTAGTCCTTTGCTCAAATGGGAGAGACTTTAATGGGCCAGCTACTCTGACCTCAACCTGAACTAAATCATTGTATGGAGAAGAGATGGCCAGACCTTGTAGGAAATTTATAGCAGAGAGGTGTTTTGAGCCTTTTATACCTTTTGTTAGGGAAGAGACTCAGTAGGTGAGGAAATTTTTATCTCCCAAACTGAATCTCATTGAATCTTAAAGAAAAAGAGAGAGAGAGAGAGAGAGAGAGAGAGAGAGAATATTGCTTCTTTAATAAACTAGCTCACTTCAGGTTTTAGGATTCCAAACAGGAAACCTGCATATATTACATATGCTCTCTCAATCCAAGTATGTAGATATCTCAGGAAATGGCGTAAGGTCTATGGGCAACTTTGCTAAGAACATTAGTATTTCTTATTTTTATTTATTTATGTTTTTTAGGTAGAAAGATTGTTATGCAGTCATTATGAGAGGTGCATTTCCCTTTCAGAAAAATTTGCCATATAACCCATAATAGCTGTGTTTATCATGGTAGTCAAATGAAAACTGTATCGTATGTAATTTTATTTCATATGTTTTTATTAACAAAATAATATATGATTATTTTAAGTAAATTAGAAGATAAAGATACTAAAAATTAAAAGACATATATGATTCCACCATCTATAGAAAACCACTGTTAATATTTTCAGGCATATTCTTTACTTTCTATCTATCTAAATACAAATACATAGTAAAATTGTATTTTTAAAATGTAAAAATTTGGGGTGCCTAAGTGGTTCAGTGGGTTAAAGCCTCATGCCTTTGGCTCAGGTCATGATCTCAGGGTCCTGGGATCGAGCCCCGCATCGGGCTCTGCTCGGTGGGGAGCCTGCTTCTGCCTCTCCACCTATTTGTGATCTCTCTCTCTCTGTCAAATAAATAAAATCTTAAAAAAATGTAAAAATTTACACTTTGCATACTATTTTAAATTTTTTTGTACTTAACAATATTACATAAATATTTTTGATGACATTGAACATAAGTTTACATCACCTTTGCAAATGGTTGCTTGTGTTTTTAATGCAAATACACAATAATTATTTAACCTACCTCCTATTGTAGAGCATAGGTTTATTTGTTTCTGCTGTGTTTTCTAATTATGTACTATGATGAATAGCCTTATAACTGGAACTTGGTGGTCAATGAAATTAATTTCTGAAAATTAAATTTTTGAGTCAAAAATACAAATGTAATTTAAGACATTGATAATATAAATTTTCTACCAAAAAGATGGGAACAGTTTATGCTACTATTGGTAGCATATGAGAGTGCTCATTTCCATGAACTCTTGACAACACTGTGTTATCATTAAAATATAAGCCTAGTTTTGTATGTATTTGTGTGTGTGTGTGTGTATGTATTTTGGGGTACTTTTTCTGAACTTGTTGCTATATACAATTTTCCAAGTTTTGATTATATATATGATACTGGATAGGCAGGAGGAGTGGACAGATGTGATAGGGACTGCGTCTGTGAACCTGTTTCCTTCATGTGAAAACTGAAATGGAAAAATATGTCTTTTCTTCAGGAATAATGATCTCTTTTTGTATTTTTATACCACTTACATTTTTTCTTCTTTTAACTTCTTTCTCCATATCATAAAGGATTTGAGTGAGAGAAACAACAAACTGAGTTATTGCATAAAGCTTCAAAATAGATACAATGAGACATTTATGGCTGAAACTTAAAGACTCAGTGACAGAGACTCAATATAGACAAACATAGACTGTTGAATGCATTTCATAAACACCAAAAATAAAATAGGGAAGGAATTGCTTTGTGCAAGTGTGTTAGAAAAAATAAACTGGGGACAACCTGGGAACAAAGTAACCATGACTGGATAGCAAAGTACTATAGTTAAAAAAAAAAAAAATCACGAGCTTGAGTTTTATAAATAGAACATGGAAATAAAGGAATCTAAAGCTCTTGGGTCAGTGCTAAAGCTTATGTCCAACTTTAGAGTCTACAACTTGAGAGGGACATGGATGGACAGTAAAAATAGACACCACTCCCTGAACTTTTTGTATGTTCTGGAAACTTTGTGTTCATTAACACATGATTTTATAATCATGACAAGTCTTTGAGATGCATATTATGATGCCCATTTTATACAAGAGGAAACCCAATCTTAAAGAAAACACTTTAAGGATATATAACTCCTTATTGAGGATCCAGGAGTTTAACCAGGTTGATCTGCCTCCAAAGCTCATTCTCTTGTTCACTCAGCTGTAATGTATACCTGAAAACATGGTTTAGCAAAAGGGCAAGATTACTTGGCCTCAATCCTATTGCATAGAGATGGCAGTCCCTTTTTGGTTAATTTCCTTCTTCCACTTGGGTGCTGTAACTATACCTGCCCAAACTGGGATTGTTAGAGGTAGGGCTGGGAAATTGCTGGTAAAAATGATTCCCTTTTTCTTTCAAAGCTCCGTGTGAGGAAGTTCCTGCACTGACCTTGCATATAAATTTCTTTACTTCCTCTAAGGCAGGTGATGACTCACTTCTGATTGACCAGACCCATAATGCTGACTGCAGGTATAGGGATGGAAACATGAGAGCCATAACAATTTTTAGGTATGAAGTGGGAGGACCAAACCAAAGGTTGCCAGGAAAGGTTAAGTAGCAGGGATTATTTTTCTAGGAGAAAACTAAATTTGTGTTTCCAGAAAGACTTGAAAAAAAAGAGAAGTTCAAACCAGCTGATATTTTTCTTCACTAAAAATGAAGAGAGAATGAATTTATATTTCATTGTAAGACATTTACATCAAGAAGAAAGATATCCTGATAGTGATAGTTGTTGAATATTGCAGTGGGTTTCCAGAAGGTGCTGTGAAAACAACTTTTTCATCATAATTCTTTTAAAAATGAGTTATTATCTTATTTATCCAGAAGGCAGAGTAATCAATTTTCAAGCTCTCAGACAGGGACTGTCTCACAACCCAAGGGATTTCATTATCCCGGAGCCTTAGACTACTATGGAATACCAAGGAAGGTATGTAATGTATGTAAGTGTGATATAAAGCAGGGATTAAGGAAGTCTAGACCATAATACTGGTGGAGATTTCAAAGCAAAAGCATTTCTTCATTAAGGAGAGTGAAGAAATATCTATATGTTTTCCCTGTATGAGTGTTTTCTTCATATAACTGATAAAAATATATAGGGATGAATGATGTTGAATGTATTTGTTTGACCAGGATAATTTGTGAAGATGTAATAACAGGGCTTGATCTTGGTTCAACATGATCGTTGAAATGTTATTATAGCAACCAAATGGAGCTCAAATTGTTTCTTGAATATAATCCCAGTATTTAACAGTAGAAGAAAAAATGATCAATGTAAGGACTAGTCTTCATTGGGTATTTTTTGCTATCGTGGCAGTTCATACAGGTGATTATGAAATCTAAGACAATTTTATTCCATAGCTTGCTTGCTCAATGAAATTAAGTTACAAAACCACTACAAATCCATCTTTTATGAATGAATGTCTATTGATTTGCTTGGATAATAGTCATATATAACTTATTTAAAATCACATGTAGCTTAGGAAATTCAGAGTTATAGCCATTATTTTTCTCTCAAGATAGTTCTGTTTTTTACTACTGTTCTCTGTACCTTTTTAAACTTTGCTCTGTATAGATAATAATATGTTGTTCTATTATGTTTAAGTTTTTTTTTTTTTAATTAATTTTCAAGAGATGCCTGGGTGACTCAGTGGGTTAAGTGTCTACTTTTGGCTCAGGTCATGATCCCAGGTCCTGGAATTGAGTCCCACATTGGGCTCCCTGCTCAGTGGAGATCCTGCCTCTCCCTCTGCCTGCTACTCCCTCTGCTTGTGCTCTCTCACTCTCTGACAAATAAATAAATAAATTCTTTTTAAAAATTAATTTTCAAACAATGGGAATTTCTTTGTAAACCCTGTGTTCTCTCTCATAAATTTCCCCATAAGTTTTGTTTGGAAGCTTAATTTTATAGAAAATCTTGATTTACTCTGTAATTTATTTTGTCACATAAGATAGAAATAAAGATTTTTCAACATATTTTATTATTATATTTTAGGGGCTTTGTCAGATGCCACTCTTCCCTTTCTCTCTCACGCTTTAGGTTTTAGGCAACATTGTAACAGTGATAAAGTCTGTTATAAAATCTGTTACAACACAGCAACATATAGCACATTTCCATGTTGCAAATCTTGTAGTGGTATGCCAGATGCTTCACTAGGGATCTGTTATATAGTGTGTCCTTCTATAAACCATGAACCTTCTGCTCCAATGGGAATTTTACTCCTTGGCTCTAAAAATCTTTTTTTGTGGGTTCTCTTTTGCTCCCCTTCACTCTGAATGCCAATGTAAGCTCTTGCTTGCATTCTTCAAAGTCCAGTTGCCTTCCTGTGTTTCAAAGAGGCATTCTCTGATCATCTCTCCTTTCTTATTCTGTAACTTCATATTATGGTGTTTTCATTCCCCATGTAGCATTTCATAACTGATTATCGTTGCTGTGCTTGTGTCATGCTCTCACTAGTATACATAAGTCCATGAAGGAACAGTACGAAATGGTGATAAGCAAAAGCTTCTGAGTTAGATGTTAAATCCTAGGTCCACCATTCTATGACCTTGGGCAAGTTACTTAACCTGTTAGAGCCTCTAGGCCTCATCTGTAAAAGGGGAGTTATAACCGTTATATGGAGTTGTGATGTATTAATGATGTGCTAAGGTGCATAGCACAGTGCCAGACACAAAGTAAATATTTATCAAATTGAAGGCAGAGCTCATGTCTGATATTTCTTGGCAACTCTGTATAAGTGCAGAGCCAGGATGTTTTTCAAGTTGAGAACTCAATAAACTATTTGCTAATTGAATGAAAATATGCAGGTTTCTATCAAGTCTGAGTGTTTACAATTACATGGCCCTTTTATTTTTTTGAGAGTTTTGTTAAGAGTCAGTTTTTTTTATACATTCACAGCTTCCTTCAGGGTTGCATGCAGAAGTACCTAAATAAATTCTTCAGTGTCAGGAAAGGCAAGAGGAGGCCTACACAGCAGAATGGAAGGGGGCATGGAGGCAGAGGGCGGACTCAGTGCTGAGTATTTTAGTTTCAGTCTGGCATTGTATGCTCATGACCTGGAAGAGGGGCAAAGAGTGCCTGTCCCCTAATTTTCTATTTGTGGAAAATCTTTCTATATTTTAAGACCCAGAATAAATGTACCCACCCAACTGTATTGAGGTACAACTGACAAAATTGTATATATTTAAGATGTACTGTGTGAAAGATTACCACTATCAAGTTAATTCACACAGCCATTACCTCACATAGTCAGGTGTGTGAGCACGCAGTAAGAATGTTTTATATCTATTCTCTTAGCAAATTTCAAGTATATAATATATATCATTAATTATGTATTATTATTATACATAATAATATATAGTCAACATGCTGTACATTAGATCCCCAGGGCTTATTCATCTTGTAACTGAAATTTTGTATCCTTTGACCAATATCTTCTCATCTTTTTGAATTTTCAACCCTTGGTAACCAACATTCTACTCTCTGGTTCTATGAGTTTGACTCCCTTAGATACCACACATAAGTAAGGTCCTGCAGTATTTGTATTTCTATATTTGGCTTATTTCACCAGACAGATAATGTCCTCCAGGTTTATCCATGTTGTTGTAAATGGTAGGATTTCCTTCTTTTTTATGGCTAATATTCTATCATATATGTAGACCACATTTTCTTTTTATGTTCATCCCACTGATGAATACTTAGGTTGTTTTCATATCTTGACTATTGTGAATAATGCTGCCATGAACATGAGAGTGAAGATATCTCCTTGAAATACTGATTTTGCTTCCTTTAAATATATGTGTATTGTGTAATGCATCTGTTGGATCGTATGGTAGTTCTATTTAAATTTTTTATTTTTAAGAACCTCATATTGTTTTCCATAATGGTTGTACTAAGTTGTGTTCCCACCAACAGTGTACAGGGATTACTTTTTCTCTATAACCTTTCCAACACGTGGCATGTCTCTAGGCAGCTTTTCCTGAATCCTAACCCATAGCACCTTTATTAGATAAAGTTGTCCATGTCATGTCATTAGTTCTGTTGCTACAAATGAAAGTAACATGATTTTAAACTTTCTGGTGGCAATTTTCTTCCCATTTTTTATGTTTTTTTTTTCTTCTTTTTCTAGCACTGTTAACAATATGATGAGTACAATAAGGCTCTTCTAAGTATCAAATAAGAAAATGTTTATGAATGTAATTTTTAAATTATAAAGATTTATAAAGGTACAAGTTATTGTTGTTCTTCCTATATTAGAACTGCTCTTGTGGAAATTTATGTCTTTTAGGCGTCATGAGAAAAATGGGCAATTGAAACATGGCCCAATGTATGATATTCAGCTATCAATTTCTATAATGAAGAGTTGCTATCCAAATAAGAAAATATGAACACAGAAAGGGGGCCAAATATTTCATGAAATCAAATGACCTATGCAGACATTTTTATTATGAAAACATACACATTTAATTGATTTAACTATTTAGAAAAATTAGCAGTAACGTGGACTCAAGTCATTTAAAACTGCTCTAGTTCTAACACAAATAAGCTTCTTGCTCATTGGTGAGCCATCACTCTTGTATGGTTCAGTTTCCTCGTCTTTAACCTGAGATGTTTGGACAGAGTATATTTAAGGCCTTTACTAGATTTATAAAAAAAGATTTTCTTATTTGAATGAATAGACCATTGTTGCTCAGTTAGTCAGCATATATTTTGATAAGGAAGTAGAATAGTTTTCTGTGATTGAAATCCAAGGATGGCACTTTGGCAATAAAGTTACTGACCTTATAACACCATCTTCTCATAGACGGATAGTGCCTTTGCTAAGAGAGCTGGCTAGTGATGTCTGTGTACCTTGAAGATTCTTGAACATGCATTTACTATGGGAAAGTAGCATCTGATGTCCTTCTCAAACCCTCTTCTGCAGACAGATGAGCATCCACTTGCCAGCTGCAGTTTTCTCCTTTTATAATCAGTCACAGCTTCTTGTCTGAGCCATGATGTGTTTCCAAAGTCTATGGAGCTGAGGATTTTGTGACACATTAATGCTTCCATTTGGGCTTCACTTGACTGGACTAGGCCACTAAAGGTGGATAAATTAAAAGGCAAATACATTAACTGATAATTTAATCTTATGAAAAAGGAAATGAGAAAGCTTTCTTTTCAACAATATAGGAAAATCTTACTTGGTTTCATTACAGTGCCAACAAAACTTTTATAGATGTCTAGATTTAAGTCCTGGGGGACCTAGGTGGCTCAGTCAGTTAAGCATCTGCTTTAGCTCTGGTCATGATCTCAGGGTCCTAGGACTTAGCCGTACATTGGGCTCTCTGTTCAACAGGGAGACTGCTTGTCCTTCTGCCTGTTCCCACCCTTCGTGCTCTCTCTCAAATAAAAAACAAAACTAAACTAAACAAAACTAAAGTAAAGTAAACTAAACTAAACTAAAAAAGAAGATTTAAGTCCTAAGTCCTTTTTTGGGTAGATAATAGCATTCTTTTACAATTATTTTGACTTAACTATTACTGTACATATTATATACTGTATATATTGTATACTGATATTTACCTCAAAAATTTTGAAAAGTACTATCACATTGTCTACTAAAAGTTTGAATAGCTATCATGAAAAGTAAATGTATTTGTGTCTTGCCAGCATTAAATATTATTAATCTTTGTAATTCTGGCACTATGATAGGTGAAAAAGACTATCTGCTTTTAATGGCACTCTTTTGATAATGATATTCAGTAATTTTTTTCATTTCTTACTCCCACTTTTACTTATTTTGTTTAAATTGCTTATTTATAACCTTTTCTCCTTTATTGTGCTGTTAAAACAAATGCACTTTTACTGTACATTCAGTGTTTAGAACTATTCTAAGGTTTAAGGATACATCATTGGATAAGTCATAAAAAGATGTTCTCATGGAGCTTATATTCTAGGGGGAAGAGAAAAGTTAACAAGAAAAAGTGTCAGACATATGTTCTAAGATAAAATCAAGGGATATGATCAGGATCTGCTCGGGGGTTACTTTAAGCAAACTGATCAGGAAATGTTTTTCACAAAGGGTGATATTTATATTGAGACTAGACTGACAAGAACATCTGTAGTGGATCATCTTTTCAGGTGATACAAACAGCTAATATAGAGGCATAAATGAGTTAAGTAGTTTATGAATAGAAAGACAGCTATGGGTCTAGAGAAGGTGGGGGAGAAAAAGTGGGCAGAGATGGGGTTGGGGAAGTTGGAAGGCTCAGTCCACATTAAGGCTGGTAATTCAGGGGAAGGAGTTTTGGTATCATTCCAAGTGTGTTGGGAACTGATTGAAGCTTTTTGAAGAGGAGCGATATATTCTGATTTCCATCCTAACTGGTCACTCTGTTATGTGTGGAATGAGTAGAAGCAGGGAGAACAATCATGGGTAGAGGAATTATCTCGGCAAGAACTGATAGTTACTTAGAATAGAGGATGCTGTTGATGGCCTGCTCAGAGAACCTGTCTGCCCTGTGCGCCACACTCGCAGCTACTGTGAAAGTAGGCTTTTATAAATCTCAGCTGACCCCTTCCTGGGAGGCTACCTCCCCTGCCTTCTTATGGACCTTAGCCAATAACTGATTGACTAGCAGATTTTGTTGCCTAAAGGTGGGGTTAACTGTGCTGCAGTTTGTGCTGTAGCAGTTCCTTATGGAATCAGGCTAAAGCTAAATAATCACTAGCTGAGATGACATTCCTACTTAGCATTCCCCACCTGTCCTTCACAGATTCTCTTGCTCCGCTTCTCAACAAATAACTTGTACAAGAATCTTCATCTCAGCTCTGTTTTTAGGAAACCTTACCCAAGACACTTGGTTTAGGATGGCAGAGGCTGAAATGGAATAGACTGGTTTAGAAATATTTGAGAGCTAGAGTCTGTGAAATGAGAGAAACTTTGTTACTGAGCAATGTGGTGGGTAATGGCATTATTTACTAACCACAGATGTCTGGAAAGAGCAGGTTTGCAAGACGGAGAGGGAAAAAATTCAGTTTCAGATATGTTAAGTTTGAGATGTCTATAAATGGATATATTAAGGATGCAATTGAATATTCTAATCTTTTTCTCCAAAGGCCAATCTAGTCCGAAGACCAGTATTTGGGATTCAACTTAATATTCAAATGGTGTTTGAAGGAATGTACCTGAACGAGTGTACTTAAGGTGAGAGTAGAGATGGAAGAAGAGATCAGGTTGCGGCATAAAAATATTCAAGGTTGAGCAGAGGAGGAAACATCTAGTACATACCTTGAGGAGTAGTCAGTGAGTGGTGACTAAACTATGAGAAGGTGTGTCACAGAGACTTGAGTATAAAGTGTTTCAAGGGGGCTGTGATCAGCTATTGAGTGCAACTGAGCAGTTAATGAAGATGAAGACAGAGAACATATCATGAAATAAGCAACAGGGAAATTTTTGGTGATCTTGACAAGAGAAAAGTTTGACAGGAAAAGTTTCTGAGGTAATGGGAAGAGTGGTAAAGGAGAGAATGGGAGATGATGAAGCAAACACATTGACCTAGGCATTTATTATTGTTATGAATAGGACTAGCGAATGAGGTAGTAACTTAAGTGGGGAAAAGAGTGCAAAGGTTTTTATTTTTTATTTTTCATTAACACCGTTAGAAGGAAAAAAAAAAACTGATTTTCACAAAAGAGAGGGGACAATTGCAAGAGAAAGTTCTTGAATAGACAAAAAGCAATGAGTCCTAGTATTTATGAGTAGGAGTTGGCTTTATCCAGAGGTGGAAACACTTCAAATTTACAACAGGAGGAATGCCAGAGAAATAAGTGCCGACAAAGAAAGTTTTGTAGATGTGGTGTATGGCTAAGTTAGTTTGTGTCTGATTATTACTGTGTCTTTATTGAAATATGAAATGAGGATCCCAGCTGAGATGAAGGTCAGAGATGGGGTCAGTAATTTGGAGTTAGGGAAGAGTAAGGATGAAATAATCATGTTAGAGTATTTTATTTATGGAGGAGATGTAGTATTATTTCCTTACACTATTGAATGTCCCTTTTGGCAGAATGCTCATGAATTTTTAATAAAACCAGTCATCAAGATTTTTAGTTTTTTCTAGACATACTTAGGTCCTCAGGAGTAGGTGTGGAATAGGTAAATGGTTGGGTTTAAATAGCATTGGGGTTTTGTCAGGGATGCAGAAGGCAGTTAAAGAATTTGTAAGAGAGTGATTATGCAGACAGGCTGTGAGATATGAGCTGGGCTAAGAGGCAAATGAAAGGGAGGATGGAAAGAAAGATGGGTTGGTGAATGGATTTGAGGTTGTGATAAGGTTGAAGAAATGTTGAAGTGGGGGTAGTAGAATATATGAGCTTGAAAGACAAGAGGGAATAAAGAGACTGGGATGTTTGACATCCACATTCAGATATTAGAAACATTTGGAAGTAGGTGGATTATAGGAAGAATCATTGGTTGGAGGGGGGTTGAGAATCTTGGAGGACATGGTGTTGGATCATTTACACAGGTGTCAAAATCCCCAAATTCGGGGAAAGGAGTAGAGTATAGAGGACACTAAGATGGGGGCTAAAGTCATCAGTGAAATAGAGAAATGGGAAACTGGCATAATGTGATATTTGCTTTATTTCATTGATTCCTATGAGTTCTTAGTTTTTTAAACTATATATTATTGTAAGAACGATATTAAAAATCAGAACATAAAGCCAAAATCTCCCGTAATTTTGTCACTTCATCAGAGGATGGTGGATTTGGACTAAAACATGTAGCGGCTTCTTGTCTGCTTATTCTGGCCGGTCCAGGTGTTCCATTTGTTTAGCCTACCCTTCATGAAGTGTATAGCAGTGTTTGCTACCATGGTGAGTGTCTGCCTCTTAGCTGGCAGCCAGCAAGAGTGAGCCCTCAAATGGAAAGGCCTTCTCATTGTGCTGGTTGACCTCCTACCCCCACTGTGCTGATCTCTCCCATGTTGCTAAAATCTGTGACAACCCTTACTGATCACTGTTGTAAAATAAGGCAGTAACCCTTCATTTCTCAAAACTTGTTTCAAGTTTGTTTGCCATGGTTAGATAGTTTCTCATTATTTTCTCAGTGTTGGTGAATTGATTGCATTTGATGACTCTCTTGAATCCATCCATATCTCCCGTCAGTTCCAGTTATATTTACAAATTACTTGGCAAGTGTGTCCTTTCCATTCCTTGTGACTAATGAGTCTTTATTCCAGCTTGTAAGTGCTGCGCTGCCCAGGTTGTCTTGAACATCTGCTGATTGTTTCTGGACAGGAAATTATGGGGAGAGCGGAATGGATGCTTTCAAAGAGCTGGCTGCCCAGGAAGGCCTATGTATCGCCCATTCAGACAAAATCTATAGCAATGCTGGGGAAAAGAGCTTTGACCGACTCCTGCGCAAGCTCCGGGAGAGGCTTCCCAAGGCCAGAGTGGTGGTCTGCTTCTGTGAAGGTATGACGGTCCGAGGCCTCCTGAGTGCCATGAGGCGCCTGGGCGTCGTGGGAGAGTTCTCACTCATTGGAAGGTAAATTTCCATCAACCTCTCTCTCTCTCTCTCTCTCTCTCTCACACACACACACACACACACACACACACAAAACACCTTGGCTCACATATGCTTGCTCTCACAAATCTGGATTTCCTGACTCCAATGAGGGTGAGATGTGTTCTGCTAGGCTGAACCTTAACTCTGGATCATGGAGAGTGGGGCCATCATCATTTTTCTGCTAGACAAGAACAGGGTAGTTGATGACAAGATGATGAGACTATTTCAGAGAAAGGTGGGAAGTTATTGCCAGAATGTTTTGTTCTAAAGAATTATTCTTTTCATGTGCTTCTGGCCCCTTTCAACCCTCCAGTCCCCAAACCACACACATACTTATGTCTTCACACTTCCTAAACATAAGAATCTTAATGGAGTATTGGTGTATGGAGGATAGCAGTGAAGATAGAAATATATATTAAGACACAAAATTTAAAAGGCTGGTTAAATGTAAGTGAAAATATACAGCGGAACTGTGGAACTTGATAATGTGCTCTTTACATGCATGGGATGGCTGAGTGATGCTTTCCGCATGTGACTCCTGAAATAGCCACTGGTGGCTTCTAAAATCTCTGCTCTTCTTTCTAGATCAAATGTACTTGTGTGGGAATAGATTTTCAGTATCATTGGTTTTTAACGTAACAGGTATCTTGTTTAATTTGCCTGCTTATAATATTTCACAAAGCAACTGCTAAATTTTTCCAAGGAACCTACTGAGTTTACCTAAATGAAAGCCTCCACTGATCCCTGACTTAGTCACACTCATTTTCCAGATTGCTTTTTCTCTTTCTATCTCCTCTATTGGCTAGAATAAAATCTAAATCTCACCTGTTGAAACACCTCAAACACTAGCCCTCTTCTCTAGGAAGTTGAATAGTAATGGTATGGACATCCTCTCCAGACCTTTCCCTCTGTCCTTGAACTTGTGGTAATGATTGCAATAGTAGTAACCACTGGTCTCATCATCATGTGAAATTAGAGGTACAGGACACTTCAAAGACTTTAGAGAAGAAGGTAGGATATACAACTAAATAAAAAAGAAGTACTCTCTCATGAGGAGATATGGAATGAAGATCAAAATATAATTCAAGATTAAGAAAATTTTTGAATTTAAGTATAATTGGCACACTGTCACAAAATGTCATTTTGGCTTCTTCAACACGATGCAGCTGTGTAAAGCCACTTAAGAAAACAAGTCTTCAAAACAAGTATTTAAAAACGGAATATTATTTCCTTTATGACTGAAAAGGAGGTAAGCAGCCTTGTTGAAATGTTATGCAGAATAAGGTTGGTAATATATGTATCAGAACAGGTGGACTACAGATATTCAGTCCTTTTTATTAATTTTATAAAATTACTGATTTTATGAAGGGCACTTATTTTAAAAATATTTTCATGTTTACCATTTTCAAGAGAACAGTTGCTTATTTTTTCAGAATTCATTCTCTTTAATATCCATAAAGACACTATCTACTTGGATTCTGAAGATCTTAAAGAGATGTGGCAAATATGTGGACTTTGGGATTTACAGACAGCCTAATTGTGAAATATAATTATACAAATGTTGCAGTGAGTAATTGGAGTGTAAAGGATTCATTCCATCATCATTATTTAAAAGCCGAACAAAGATGGCAATATAAACTTACCTCTCTGGTTCTTGCTTACCTGCAATATAGCTGAACTCATGCAAATATTTCCGAGTCTCATGTATGTTTGCTCATGAAGAGGTCAGCTACATGTGATATCTACCTCTTCTATTCATCTCTTTCTCTGCCCTACCTCTGCTGGGTCCTAGTGACACATTCTAGGTAACTGTCATGAGAGTGAACACCTGAACTTCTGAGGATGCTGTTCCCTGTACCAGGGGTTATTGCCAGTGACTCATGGAGCCCTTGAAATGCCAAAGCTGTGCCACACTTGCTGCTTCTCTGCCTTTCTGGACTGTATTCTTCAAGGGTCTATCAGAGTGGTATTGACTGTTGCTCTCATATCTTAGAGGATTAGGGGGAAAATGGCCTTTTCTCATTCTTGGTTCACAGTTATCTCCCTTCCCTAGGAGAGATATCAGTTCAGATATGAGTCTGTAGAGAGCTGAACAGGGAACCAAGCCAAGTAGTAACCCTATACCATATCTAGAATTAACCTTCCCTTCAGATGTTTGATTCTCCCACTTTCTGAGGGATAAATTCTACCCCAAATTCTCCTGTCACTCATGGCAATGGACATTTGGTGAGCCTGATTCTCTCATTTCTGCAGGCATGTTCAGAAGGGTTATAGTTTAACATCAAGTTGCAACTTCTAGATGTATATTCAGCATATCTCCCTCCTACTTGAAGGGGTTTCATTTACTAAATGATGATACTCTTTTGAGGTCAGGAGCCATTGTTTGGTTTCTTTCACAGCACGTGGTCTGTTTCTGGCTGCTGCCAGATTTACAAGAGGACATTGTGGAGATGGTGATGGACCTCTTTTCATAGAGGTGAGGATAAGTAAGTCATGGTTTAGATTGCAGCAAAAGATACTTAATTTTAAAAAAATTAGAACTTCCTGAATGAAGATTTATAGTCCCTTGCCCCCACGACTACTCTTTTCTCTCATACCTCACAGGAACGTAAGAGGAAATGTTGTTGGTGGCACCATTCAAACATATCCAGACTTTGACAACTTACTGCTGTTCTTGTTGCAGCCAGCCTGGTCCAAGGCAGATTCATCACTCACGTGGGTTATTGCAATATCCTCCTAATTGACCCTTGCCACATACCCATCATCTATTCTTAAGGCAAAGTGATCTTTTAAAATTTAAGTCAGGTAATTTAAATCTTTTAAAATTTAAGTCACTCTTTATGTGCTTAATACCTCAAAATGTCTTCCCATTTTTTTCATAATGACATCTTACCATGGCCTTAAAATCCTGCCTCTGTTGTTGGGGCTAAGTTTTTTTATAATGGCATAATAAACTATGATAACAGAAATAGAACTTTTAAGTAGGAATTTTCAAACATAATACAAACATTCTATATTTAATGAATATAGGATAATGGAAAAACAAAACAAAAAGTTATATGGGCTGAGATTTCTAGCTCTGCCACAAAGTAATCATGTGATATTGCTTAAGTCACTTTTTGTCCTGAGTCTATTTTTTTTTCAAAAATTAACAACCTATCACCTATTAAGACCATATGACAAAACTATTATCAACATGAACATATTTATAGATTCATTTTTTCTAAAGTTATTCATGAATTTATGTTAATCTATTTAGATTTTCTTACTCACCACTTTATTAAAACCAGGAGAATTTGTTGAATACAGCTGGTCAGTATTAGTGTCTTAATGTGGCCATGGAATGTAGCCAGCGGGCCCATAGGAAAATCAAACCTTAGACTTTGAGCAGATTGGCAGAACATTGTCACCAAGTAAGTTAACTAACCACAAGTTAATCACTATGCAAAAAGTAAGTTCCATCTTGGTTCTATGAAAATGCTTCTTTTGACCTGATTCTCAGAATTGTGCTCACCATATCTATAATTGTAATTTTAATATGATGGTGATGATGATTAACACATTCATTTGGTCCTTACTATATTGCCAGACACTGTTCTAAGCACTTTGTATACTTTAACTTATCGTAACAGTATGATGAGAAAGTGCTAATACTATTCCCACTTTGATGTACAGAGAAGTAATCTTGTCAAAAGTGCTGTAAAGCCAGAGATGGGATTTGAACCTAGCAGTTTAGCTTCAGAATTCATGGTCTTTATCTTGAAGTTATACTATGTCAAGCTGTGATTGTTTTATTTAAGAGATATTAACATTACCCATAGTTTCCTTTCAGTTTGCTCTCTCTTCTAGAGATCTTATTGTTTAGATTCACCTTCTTTGGGAAAATCAACTGAAGTATCTCTGTAAAAAAGTTTTACATTTGTAATTATTCTCTACTTCTTTGAATCCCTTTTTTCTCCTAATATTAAGTGTTTTGTGTGATAATTCCATAAAGGGACCATTTGTTTCAAGTTGATTATTTTTCATCATAACATGAGACTCCATAGTTTTATCCACCCTGTTTTCCTCATCTTAGGAAGCCCTTACAGCAGGTTTATATTTTATCTTCTTAGGAGCCTTTGGTTAAATATCTTGGGTATGCCATATTTAACTGTATATTTCCTAGCCCCCTTTATTTGGATTATGAGCTCATCTTTTAATTTCTCCACTATACAAAAGAAATATCCAATAAAGACCATGAAGTCAATAACCTCTCATTTTGCCCCCTCTCCCTACTATATCCTGGCCAATTAAACTTTAAATATAGGGTCCTTACATTTCAAATGCCTATCCCTTATTGGTGTGTGCTGTTTTATCTATCATCTCTCCCAACTCTTATCTTCTAACCCACTAGACCCACTTTCCATTATCTGTCACTGCAGAGAAATTCCTTCTAAAACTCGATCCACGAAAACACTGACACCATGGTTTTTTAGTTGAAAGCACAACAAACAACATTAAGCATGTATTTTTTTTTTTTTTTAATGGCTGAAAAGGAGCAATTGCTTTTTCTGGAAAGAAGGCTACTGTAATTTTATTTATTTTTTATTTTTAATAATTTTTTATTATGTTATGTTAGTCACTATATAGTACATCATTAGTTTTTGATGTAGTGTTCCGTGATTTATTGTTTGTGTATAACACCCAGTTCTCCATGTAATACATGCTCTTCTTAATACCCATCACTGGGCTCACCCGTCGCCTCACCCCCTCCCCTTTAAAACCCTCTGATTGATTCCCAGAGTCCATAGTCTCTCGTGGTTCATCTCCTCCTGTGATTTCCCCCTCTTCATTTTCCCCTTCCTTCTCCTAATGTCCTCCATGCTATTCTTTATGTCCCATAGGTAAGTGAAACCATATGGTAATTGTCTTTCTCTGTTTCACTCATTTCCCTCAGCGTAATCTCCTCCAGTTCCATCCATGTTGATGCAAAAGTTGGGTATTCATCCTTTCTGATAGCTGGGTAATATTCCATTGTATATATGGACCACATCTTCTTTATCCATTCATCTGTTGAAGGGCATCTCGGCTCCTTTCACAGTTTGGCTGTCGTGGACATTGCTGCTATGAACATTGGGGTGCATATGGCCCTTCTTTTCACTACATCTGTATCTTTAGGGTAAATACCCAGTAGTGCAATTGCCAGGTCATAGGGTAGCTCTCTTTTTAACTTTTTAAGGAACATCCACACTGTTTTCTCAAAGTGGCTATACCAACTTGCATTCTCACCAACAGTGTAAGAGGCTTCCTCTTTCTCCACAACCTCTCCAACATTTATTGTTTCTTCTTGTATCAGTAGTCTTGTCAACAGTTTCATTTTTTTTTAATCTTTTTTTTTTTTAAGATTTTATTTATTTATTTGACAGAGAGAGAGATCACAAGTAGGCAGAGAGGCAGTCAGAGAGAGAGGAGGAAGCAGGCTCCCTGCTGAGCAGAGAACCCGATGCGGGCCTCGATCCCAGGGCCCTGGGACCATGACCTGAGCTGAAGGCAGAGGCTTTAACCCACTGAGCCACCCAGGCGCCCTCAACAGTTTCATTTTAAAACAAAGGAAATACCTGTTTTTTATTTTTAGTTTCTTGTTTTTTACAAGGCAATCTTTTTGTCTTTTTCTTCCAGTAACACATATTTGGAAGTGACCTTGATACCCTTGAACAAGGTGATATACCATGGTGTTATGTTCACACGCTTTATTTTTTTAATGAAAAATGAATTATTTCAGATCCAATTTTTCTGCTGTGGAAAAAAATGGGGGAAATACCTAAAGTTTCCAGCCTTCAAACAAAATTGCAAAGGTTATATATTACAAAGTAAATGTGGATTTTCAGGGAAGTGTGACCTCCACCAAAATGGATCAAAATCAAGAGGCTGATGAGCATTTTCAGATGCATGATGGTTTAACTTACAGATATATAACCTGGCCTTCTCTAAGTTCCTAAAGGCAGAAAATGATTGCTAACCTGCTGACAGGCGATCCCTTCCTTAAAACATGCCTCCACAGGCAGATTAATGAGAGCTTTGTGGAAGAATACACTGCTAGAAAAAGACTGAAAAAATGTGTTCAAGGGAAGGAGATGGGATTTAGTTTAGCGTATGCTGGAGAATAAGTACTATTTGTAGGATACAAATATTTTGAGCATAGATCTCAGCCATAGAAATGCTCAGGATTTTCACAATAATTGGGTGGCTGATTTATTTTTTAATAGCTCTTCTCTATACCTATACCTATTTCCATGTTTCAGATAATGGACATCTGAAAACTGAAAGACTAATATTGTGGTCTCTACTTGCCTTTTGGATACTAGAAACAGTGAAGGGTGTTGGGTGCCCTTTGTATTTATAAGGTACTGGTTCAATTTGAATGGTTGAAAAAGGAAGTCATAATGGATTTAGTTTAGTTTGTATTTGAGGCTGATTGAAGACAACAGGGAATTTGTCTTAATACACTTTCTGTAATTCTTATGATAGTCTATTTGCAACCTGACTGCACATCAGAAGAAGCAGGGGCACTTAAAAATGCAGATTCTTGGATCCCACCTCAGGCCATCAATAGAATTTCTTGGCGAAGGACTTTGGATCTTCTTTTTTTAAAGACCGAGGATGAGTTAAGTTTCAGAACCATTACCCTCTGATGCCTACATCTGTGCTTTGCACCCAGGTGGCAATCGTTATGAATGAATTGCTTTCAGGACATATTTGAAAGGACAAATGAAATGAAGTTTAACTCTACTGCCTGTTATTCTGCCACTTTAGCTCTGTTTTTTTTTTTTTTAATTCTTAAAATTTATTGCCTTCAAGATTTTCTTTCAAAAGTAAAGATATATCTGAAAGTAGTAAATAATAGTAACATTGACAGTAGTAGTGGCAGTAATAGTAATAAACACTATTTGAAGCTCTGTTATTTCTTATATTTCTACCCTCTCCTGATGCCTGGACTGGCCTGTTGACCTGTCCTGTGAAAGCATAATTATGGCCTAGTTTTCTGACTAATCAAGATGCAGAGTAGGAAGCATTTAAGCATGTGGCAGATTAGTACAGTCATCTCTGAGCAATGAACTATTATTTCTTGCTGATTGTGGAATTGGGGTCTGATGACTGAGCTGCTCATCAGCTGCTTGTCTGTCTATATCATAAACCGTAAAAACATCAGTTCGTAGGCTCCACCTTCTTCAGATTCTATTTCAGTATGTTTGGGGATGGATTGAAAAGTATGTACATTTCCAATCAGCATTATTGAAATTCACAAATTTTAAGTGTTTCATCTGATGAGTTTTGGCAACTCTAAACAGTAATGTAGGCACTATAACTATGTAAATCACAGTATAGACTATTTCTATTACAATAAAACATTCCTTAATGCCCCTTGGCCAGCATTCCTCTCCAACCTCTGGACACAGGCAACAACTGATCTGCTTTCTGTCCTTACACTTTTCCTTTTCTAGAATGTTGTATAAAGGAAGTCATATGGAATGGAGTCCTTTATGTCTGACTTCTTTTAATTGGCAGTGTTTTTAGATACACCCATGCAGTTGTTCATATTAGTTGCTTCTTTGTTGCTGAGTAGCATTCTATGGCATGGATATGCTTCCATTTGCTTATCCATTCTCCTTTTGCTGAACATTTGGGTCATTTCCAGTTTTGACTATCATGAATAATGCAGCTATAAACATCCATGTATAAGTCTTCGTGTGGACATATATGTTTAATGTTCTTAAAGCAATATCTAGGGGTGAGATTATGGGTCACATGGTAAGTCTATATTTCACTTTATAAGTTTCTTTATAAGAAAATGCCAAATTATTTTCTGAAGTGGCAGTAAAATTTTGCACTTCCACCAGTGTGTATGAAAGTTCTAATTCCTTTACATCTTCACCAAAATAGTATTGTCAGTCTTTTTACTTTTAGCTATTCTGGTGGGTGGGCAGTGGCATCTCTTTGTGGTTTTAACTTGCATTTTCATAATGACTAATAAAGTTGAATATTTTTATGTGCTTATTTGTCATTTTAATATCTTTTTTGGTGAAATCTTTTGTAGACATATGTGTTCATCTTGTTATCAGGTTGTTAGTCTTATGAAGTTGTAGAAGTTCTTTGTAATTACTGGACCCAAATCATTTATAATATACATATATAGCATATATTTTCTCTTAGTATGTGTCTGAAAATTTGATTTTGTTAACAGGATCATTGGATGATAGGATGGTTTAAATTTTGAAAGTCCAGTTATTAATTTCTTCTTTTATGACTTATGTTCATTGTGTTCTATCAAAGATAGCTTTACCTACTCCAACATCACAAATAGTTTTTGTAGAAGTTTTATAGTGTTTCCTTCTATATTTAGATATATGATTAAGTTATATATTTGGAATTAGTTTTCATACATGTTGTGAGATAAGGGTGAATACTCTTTTTCTGACCTAAAATATCCAGTTGTTCCAGAACTGTTTTGTTGAAAAGACTATCATTTCTCCATTAAAATAGCCTACCATTTGTTGAAAACAATGGTGTATATATGTATGTATATCAATTAAACATTTTTAATGTTCCATTTTATCTTTACCTTTGACTTACTGTAATTCTTTATTATTTTATGAATAGTTGATCTGGGGCCTGTAATAAGTTTCTTTAAGTTATTAATATCCACACTCCAAGAATATTATACCATATCACATATAGGCAATGAACTTTATAGCAATATATTTCTAATTCTCCCTCTTTATGTATGTTCTATTATTATTGTATGTTTTACTTCTAATTCTGTTATAAAGTGTAAAATATACTTATTTTTGCTTAGTCAATTGTCTGTTTAAGAAACTAAAAATGAGAAAAAATTACTTTCTTTAATTACCTCTATAATTACTTTTCCATTCCTTTGTGTAAATCCAATTTTCTTTTCTTTTCTTTTCTTTTTAAATCCAATTTTCTTCAGCATTATTTTTCTTCTCTCTGAAGAATGTTTTCTAACATTGCTTGTGAGGCTCGTCTGCTGAAATAAATTTAGCTGTAATGTTTTTATTTTACCTTAATTTAAAAACAATCAAATATCTGGTAGTGGTGTTTTTTACTTCCAATATTTGAGAGATATTATTCAATTCTATTATTTTGGCTTGCATAGCTTCTGAGGAAAAATCTGCTGTATGCTGTAATTCTTTGTTCCTTGAATAATGTGTATTTTTAACCTCTGATTGTTTTGAGTGTGTCTTTTTATTACTTGTTTTCAGCAATTTGATTATAAGCCTTGATGTGGTTCATAGTTTTTTCAAATCTAATTTGGAAAATAATTGCCTGTTATTTCCTTAAATATTATTTTTGTCCATGCCTTCCTTTTTTTTCTATCTTGGGCTCCAATTTATGTATATTTGATTGCTTGATATTTTTGTACAGGAAAATTATGTCTTTTTTTCACTTCCCTTTTTTTGCTTCACTTTCTACAATTTCTATTGCTATGACTTTGAGTACACAGATTTTTTTTTTGCCATTTCTAGTCTATTCTTAATCACATAATGTATATTTTTAATTTCAGAGATTGTACTTTTCATCTTCTAAAGTCATTTCATTATAATTAAGAACATTTTTGTGTGGCTTCATTCCCTTTACATTTATTAAGTTTTGTTTTATTGCCTAGCATATGTTATTCTCTGAAGAATATTCCAAGTGTGCTTGAGGGGACTCTCTATTGTTGTTGGATTCAAGCTTCCATAAATGCCTTTTAGGTCAAGTTTCTTCATATTGTTGTTAAAGTCTTCTATTTCCTGTTGATATTCTGTCTAGTTCTATCCATTATGAAAAATGGGATATTGAAGTCTCCAAATATTATTGTTGAGTTGTCTTTTTCTCCCTTTAACTTAGTTTTTGTTTCATGTATTTTGAGTTTCTCTTGCTAGGTGTATGTATGCTTCAAATTGCTATATTTTCCTGATAGATTGATGCCTTTATCATTAGAAAATGTTCCTCTTTATATCAAGTGACTCTTTGTTTTAAAGCTTAAATTTTTCCTGATAAGTGTATAGCTACTCCTCTCTTTTAATGATCCTTATTTACATTGTATATCTTTTTCCATCCTCTCAGTTTCAACATATTTGTACTGTATATAAAATATTTCTTATAGATAGCATGTAGTTGATCTTACTTTTTAAAATCTAGACTTACTCTCTCTACCTTTTGATTACATTGTTTAATCCTTTCATATATAATGTAATTATTGATGTAGTTTGGGTTACATCTACCATTTTATATTTTGTTTCTCAATGTTTCATGTCTTTTTGTTCCTCAATTATTCCTATAATCATTTTTTCACTATATTTTAAAGAATTATTTTCTTAGTGGTTTTTCTAGGGCTTACCATATAACCTTAACCAATGAGTCCACTTCAAGATGATGCTAACCTAATTTCAGTGAGATATACAAATTTTATTTTTATATAGCTCTATTTCCTTTTTATTCTTCTTATGCTGTCATTACACATTACATTTATACATATTAAAAACTTAGTAATACATTGTCACATTATTGTTTTAGAAGTTATACCTATTATAGAAGCTGACAAGACAAAAGGGAGTAAGTATATTATTTGTTGGAATTTTTATATTTGCCATTGGATTTACTATTTCAGATTCTCTACATTTTTTTCCCTATGGATGCAAGTTATCCCCTGGTGTCATTTATATACTAGATACACTTTGTTCCTACCTACCACCTTTGTGCTATTGTCAAATAAATTTCATTTCCCTATTTTATAGGTCCCCAAATAAAATTATATGCATGTTGTTTTATACAATTGCTTTTAGATTATTGAAGTATAGAAAGAAGAAGAAATATACATTTATACTATCTTTTATAATTACTTGACTACCTTTACCTATGCGGGTGTGTGTGTGTTTGTGTGTGTGTGTGTGTGTGTGTGTGTGTGTGTGTTTTGAATTTCCATCTTGGGTAACATACTTTAAGCCTAAATTATTTCCTTTAATATGTAATCTACCTATCTATCTATTTATTTATTTATTTATTTATTTTGGAGGGGGTAGACCTTCCAAGAGTGAATTTACTCAGTGTTTGCTTATTTGGGAATATCTTTATTTCACTTTCATTTTTGAAAAATGGTTTTGCTGGATATAAGATATTTGGTCAACAGCTTCTTATTTCAGCACTTTGGATATGTCACCTAGCTGCCTTTTGGCCACCATTATTTCTCATATGAGCTCATTTCTTGTTCTGACCAGAGGAGGTGAAAGTGTTGGGAGAGGGGGTGTTCCAGTGTTCTACTGGAAAGGCCTTAACTCTTGGTAACCCTAATCCTGTCCTATTTCTCTTTATTATAATTTTAATGGATGGTAAAATAACTGCGGTTACTGCTTTAACTATTCTAGAGAATAAAAAATCGATAACCTCTTCTCATTGAATGAGTATTCCAGAGTTTTAGCTACATATTGTGGAACACTGACATTTGCACAAAAGAAATTTATATTTTTTTCCTGAGGTACTTACCCAGAGCCCTAGTTGTAGCTACAGCCAATGTCCGGTGTGTTCTCATATTGGGAGAATTTGGATCTTTGCTTTTTACCTGACATCTCTTAGAGATGAGCTTGGTTTCTACATCTTTTTAAAATAACATTGAAGATTGGAAAAAAAGCATATTTTGAACATTCCTTTTTACACTTTTTTCATAGTAATAATTTTCTTTCTGCAAAAGTATACTTCTACAAAATTACCATAGGCAATTTTTCAAATTGTAGACACAGTTTCAGAGATTTATGGAAACACTACACAATAAGTAGGGAGTATAACCTAAAGGCCGTCTAGGTTTGGCATTCCTCTCTAATGAGATAAACAGGTGTATTTTTTTTTCTCACCAAATATAGCACATTGTATAGTTATTAAAACTACTCTAGCCAATCCTTTAAGGATTGCAAACCTAGCTAAAAACTCAAGGGAGCCAGAATTGCAAAAAAGTCTCAGTAACAAAGTACAGGCACATAAATTGAAGGCTGGTGGCAGCCTTGCAATGAGCAAGTCTATCACATCATTTTCCAATAGTGTTTGCTCACTTTGCATCTCTGTGTCACATTTTCATAATTCTCACAATATTTCAAACTTTTAATTATCATTATATTTGTTACGGTGATCTGAGATCAGTAGTCTTCGATGTTACCACTGTCATTGTTTGGGGGCAATACAAATCACATATATTTATGAGAAAACTAAACTGATAAATGTATGTATTCCGACTGCTCACTGACCAACCATTCTCCTCTCCTGTCTTGCTCCTTCTCCCCAGGCCTCCCTATTGTCAGAGGCACAGGGAATAGTGCTTTATATTGAAAATTAAGCCAATTAAGAACCCTGTAAGGGCCTGTGTTTAGGCCAGAGGACTTTTACTTTCAGTCAAAAGATATAAATGATGAAGCTTAGTGAGCATGTCAAAAGCTGAAATAGGCCAAATGCTTGGCCTTTTGTATCAAACAGATAGCAAAATTGTTTATGCAAAGTAAAAGTTCCTGAAAGAAATTAAAAATAGTAATTCAGTGAACATACAAATAATAAGAAAGTGAAGCAGTCCTTTTGCTTATGTGGAGAATGTTTTAGTGGTCTGAACGGAAGATCAAACCAGCTATAACACTACATGTTAGGCCTAATCCAGAAGATGACCCTGACTTTCTTCAAATCTGTGAAAGCTTAGCAGATGGCAAAGCTACAAAAGAAGAGTTTGAAGCTAGGAGGGGTAAGTTCATGAGGTTTAAGGAAAGAAAACATATCCATATCATAAAACTGCAAGGCGAAGCAGTAAGTGCTTGTACTTAGAAGTACAGTAAGTGCTTGTGCTGTAGAAGCTGCAGCAACTTATTCAGAAGATCTAGCTAAGATCGTGATGAAGGTGGCTATCTTAAACAATAGATTTTCAATGTAGATGAAACAACCTTCTGTTGGGAGAAGATGCCATCTAGGACTTCCATAGCTAGAGAGAAGTCAATGTGTGGTTTCAAAGCTTCAAAGGAAAGACTGACTCTCTTAGTAAGGGCTAATGCAGCTGGTGACTTGAAGTTGAAGCCAAGGCTCATTTATTATTCTGAAAGTCCTAGGGCCCTTAAGAACTATGCTAAATCTACTTTGCCTGTGCTCTGTAAATGAACAGCAAAGTCTGGATGACAGCATATCTGTTTACAAGATTGTTCACTGAATATTTTAAGCCTAATGTTGAGACCTACTGCTCAGAAAAAAAGGCTTCTTTCAGAATTGTACTGCTTACTGATGATGCACCTGGTCACCAAAGAACTCGGTTGGAGATGTACAATGAGATTAACGTTGTTTTCATGCCTGTGAAGGAACATCCATTCTGTGGCCCATGGATAAAAGGATTAATCAACTTTCTTATTATTTAAGAAATACATTTTTGTAAAGGTGTAGCTGCCATAGTAATTCCTCTGATGAATTGGGCAAAATAAATTGAAAGCTCTCTGAAAAGAATTCACCATTCTAGATGCCATCGAGAGCATTCATGATTCATGGTGAGAGTTCAAAATAGCAACACTGACAGGAGTGTGGAAGAAGTTGATTCTAATGTTCATGGATGAACTTTGAGGGGTTCAAGTGGAGGAAGTAACTACAGAAGTGGTAGAAATAGCATGAAAACTAAAATTACAAGTGGAGCCTGAACATATGACTGAATTGCTGCAATCTCATGATAAAACTTGAATTGATGAGGAGTTTGCTATAAGGATAAGCAAAGAAAGTGGTTTCTTGAGATGGAATCTATTCCAGGAGAAGAAGCTATGAGGATTATTGAAATAATAGCAAAGGATTTAGAATACTACATAAATATAGTTGATAAAGCAGTGACAGAGCTTGAGAGGATTAACTCCAGTTTTGAAGGAAGTTCTAATGTGAGTAAAATCTATCAAATAGTATCACATGCTACAGAGAAATCATTTATGAAGGAAAAGTCAATCAATGTGGCAAACTTTGTTGTATTCTTATTTTAAGAAATTGCCACAGCCACCCCAGCCCTCAGGACCCACCACTCTGATCAGTCAGAAGCCATCAACATTGAGGCAAGACCTTCCACCAGCAGAAAGATTGTGACTTACTGAGAGCGCAGATGATGGGTAACATTTTTTAGTAATAAAGTGTTTTTAAGTTAAGTTATGTACATTGTGGTTTTTTTTAGACATAATGCTGTTGCACACTTAATAGACTCCATTATTGTATAACATAATTTTTATATGCACTAGGAAACCAAAAAATTCAGTTGACTTGCTTTATTGCAATATTTACTTTATTGAAGTGGTCTAGAACTGAACCCACAGTATCTCTAAGGTTTATTACAGAAGAGTAGATTGCCTGCATGTTTTTCTGAAATAGAGTATTGAAAATTATTAGATCAATTTACTGATTTTTGCCACTACATCCTATTGGAAAAATTTATGTTGATTGTTATGAAATCACTTAATGAAGCTTACAATTTCAAAAGGAAAACACTGAGTTTATTAACTATACTTCAGGTTATTAAATTAGTGGTATTAAATTAGTGGTATACTTGTATCCTCTAGGCTTTATGTGTTGAGTTTTCTGTGAAGAAAGAAAGGTGTGTGCTAAGCTTGACTTTCTGTAGAGGAAGACTTGTGGAATGCTAAATGTTCATCTTTCCAACATCTTATTTCCCCAAAGCCCAACTTGATGAGAATATATTTCCAAAGTCACTCACTTGACTGTTGCCAGATCTCAGGCTCTTGCTGGCTGTTTTGCTGGAGATGGTTTCTTGCCACATGGACCTCTCCATGGGGTAGTTCACAGGATATCTGGCTTCTCTAGATCAAGAGTGAGAAACAGTAACACAGAACAAGAGAGAGAAAGGGAGGGAGAGATGTAAATAACCTAATAATGGAAGTGATAGCCTATTACTTTTGCCATATTCTATTCATTAGAAGCATATCGCTAGGTCTGTGCTTCAAGGGGAGGAAATTGTATGAGAAAATGAATATCAGAATGTAAAACTATTTTAGAAGCTATCTATTACAATAGTATAAACAGAACCACAGTATTTGAATTTGTAGCTCACCTTTTTAAAATAAGTTTGGTTCTTAGTCATGCCATGGTCTTGTTTTTAAAGGTACTATGATAAGAAGGTTAAAGCAAGAATCACAATGAAACTTTTGCACAGCTATCATTAAAGGACATAAATACCCTCTGCTAACATTGTTATCACTTGATTTTTTGGAAAATTTTAGAAGACACTTATTGCAACTCTACTTTTTTCTAAATGTCTTTCATTTAAAAAGCTTTGGGAAGGCCTATCACCAGTAGTCTTAATATATCTATATATGTGATGTTTCTTGGCTAGATTTTTTTATATTATCCATACGACCTTGAGGATGGCAGTATGTTTAAAACAGGAATATTTTACTTTATAGAAGTTGATTTGACTTTGTCAGTATTCCTTTAAAATGGTAAATAGTAAAAATAAAACAATATAATATGAATAAGTACAAATGCAGAATCCATCTCATAAATCCAAAATATCCTCTTCTGGTTCATTGGATTTTTTTAAAGATCACAAATGGAATTTTCAATTCTTCGTACACAATTCTGTGAAAAAGAAAATATGTGAATGGTATATCTTCCTAGTAACATATGGAAGAACTAATATCTCTCTTTTTTTAAAAGATTTTATTTATTTATAAATAAATATATAAATTTATAAATATACACAGAGAGTGATAGAGAGAACAAGCAGGGGGAGTCGGAGAGGGAGAAGCAGGCTTTCCCCGGAGCAGGGAGCCTGACCGGGGGACTTGATCCCAGGACCCTGGGACCATGCATGACCTGAGCTGAAGGCAGATGCTCAACGACTGAGCCACCCAGGCATCCCAGAGCTAATATCTTCCTTAAAGATAATATGGGTTACATTAGGGTTTGGAAATATACTGATATATTTTACAAAACATACCGTAACATTTGGTTTATGTACATCTATATGTTATAGGAATATTGTGGCTTTGGGAAAACCTCTAAGCCTCCTTCCTCACTTTTAAAAGAGACAAATATTGGTACTAAATTTAGTTCCCACCTTTTTAGTTATCTTGCCAATTAAATGATAAAATGTAAGCATGATAAGAATAAGACCTTTGTTTAACTCATTGCTGAATTTCTAGTACGGCTATAACAATTCCTGGAACTTAGTAGGTATTCAGTACATACTTGAAGAGTGCCTGGGTGGCTCATTTGGTTAAATGTCTGACTCTTGGTTTCAGCTCAGGTGATGATCTCAGTGTCATGGGATCAAGCCCTACATCAGTCTGCATGCTCAGTGGGGAGTCTGCTTGAGATTCTGTCTCTCCCTCTTTTTGCCCCTTCCCCTGCTCTCTCTCTCTCTAAAATAAATACATAAATCTTTAAACATTATATATACTTGACATTAGATAAGTCCAGTTTAGTACCTGACACATAGTAAACACTTAGTAAATGATGGAAGTTATGATTATTCAATAAGATGTTTCCCTAAAGTTAGTGAGAATCTTTTAACTGGGAATAGTCAAACAGAAATGACAGAACCACCTATCAGGAACTTTGAGAGATTACTGTATTAGAAGATCTGTTGGTCTGCATAATTTTAAGTCATGATATATTGTAAGTACTCTTTTAGAGTTGATGGCTCAATAGACTTAACTTCATTTTGAGGTTTAAAAAGCACAGTATAGTTTTAACATCTTCTCATGGGCTTCTCCAGGCAACTGGGTTGAGGAAATCAGTACTGAAGACTCAAGAGATACTGATTTACTAAAATTTTGGTTTAGATCACTTAGGTCTATCTCCTGTAGAATCAGCAGCTCGAAAATATTTGAAAACAAAAAAAGTCTACAAGTTTCCCTTCAAGATAAATTAAATATTATAGTTCTTTCATGTTTCCCAAGCAAGGAGATTGTATCTAATATATACAAAAATAATTAGTTGTTTTAGTAAATTCTTAGAAAAGATAATTAAATCTTTTAATTAACTTATGTCTCTAAATTGACCAGTGAATTAAGTCAAATAATTACTCTAATAGAATAGTTTTTGACTAGCAGTCATAAGAATCAGAAATAGTTGGATTATAACCCCAGCTTCCATATTCATTGTTAAAAATCTTGAGTAAGTTCTGTAACCTTTCTACAAAGTGGCACCAATACCAGTACCCTCCGTGTAGAGGTATTGCAACCTTGAATGGAGATAATAGAATTTAAATGCTTCATAGAATTTCCCTGCATGTCATTAAAGTAATACATGTTAGCTGTAAATTTTAGTTATATTACTGAATGGACTTACGAGCTTTCTTTTCTTCTTAAAGGATTAAGTATTTGACTTCAAGTCTGTGTATTATTTTCCTAATACAGCACCAGGAGAGGAAGGAACAATGTAAGTGAGCCCTCTATGTCTGACCTTTAGAACATTGTTCCAACAAATGATTTCCTAATCCCAACCTGGTGGAGTAATAAGAGTTGACATGTATTCCCGTTGTGACTTTCTCTGACAACTCAGCAAGCTAGAATAGAATAGGCTGAGTCACTTTTTAAACTTAAAAAAAATTCTCTTCATTTTCTTTCTTTTTGGTATGTTCTGAAATAGTTTGTGCAAGTTAAATGTCTTCTCTTTCCTCTACGGTACTATGAAATGTGTATTTATAAGATCTGGCTCTGTTATTTTCTGTAATTCTCAATGTAATTATATTTTTTCATATGTTTAATGTTCCTAAATTTCTGTTTCAGAATTTTTATATCACATTAAAACCTGATATTGACATATTTGAAACTATTCTAAACTGAATAACTTATGAGTGATATTTTGATAACAATAATTTAGTCACTTATGAGTGATATTTTGATAACAATAATTTAGTCACTTTCTCAGTTACCATTATTTAGATGGCATCTCTGCTTTGATTGGATTGTTTTTACTGATGTTCTCATTAAACATTAGTGTTTTTGAGATTTTAGTTTGGCCATTTCTAGTCCTTGCTTTTGAAAAATAGATTGTAAAGTTTCAGCCAAGGAAAATGACTGAACAACCACTTCTTCTTAGTTATGTAAGTACTGAACCCTATAGGTATACAGATAATTTATTTTTATAATAGGACTATAGAATTCTCCCCTTTTGTGTATTATTTTGATAAACTTTATTTTTTAGGACAATTTTACTGTATTTAGGACAAGATGTATAGAACAATTGCTAAGATAGATTGGGTAACCCCTATAAACTCAACCCTCAATTTCCCTTAACATCTTCCCTTTTGTTACAATTAATGAATCAATATTGATACATTATTATTAACTAAAATCCATACTTTATTCACATTATCTCAGTTTTTACCTAAGGTCCATTTTCTGTATTAGGATACACATTACATGTAGCTGTCACGTCTCCTTAGGCTCCTCTTGGCTGTCACAGTTTCACAGACTTTGCTTATATGTGATGGCCTTGACAGTTTTGAGGTGTATTGGTAAGATATTTTATAGAAAGTTCTTCAACTTGGACTTGAATGATTTCTTTCTTTCTTTCTTTTTTTTTTTTTTTTTCATAATTTGACTATAGTTGTAGGCTTTGGGGAGTAAGACCACAGAGGTAAAGTACCATTTTCTTCATATTATGTCAAGGGCAAATATTGTCAACATGATTAATCATTGTTGATAATGACCTTGATCATCTACATTTTGTATTTTTAAAAAATGATTTGCCCATTGAAAGTCTATTCTCTTGGATACTAAATGCCTAATCAGACATTGCGTTGATGTATTCATTTTGGGACTATCTGCTCTAGACCAACTTTTTCACTGTTTCATTACATACATCATTCACTGGCACTGCTTAAAGTAAAGCTGAGTAAGGAAGGAGCAGCTCTGCGATTTTAATTCAAAGCCATTAGTACATCCAAGGAAGGATTTTAATCTGGGCTGGAGCTATAGGACTGAAAATGGAGATTGAGTATATTGACTTGGAAGAGATTCTTATAAGAAATAGTGATCAAAATCCAGACACATGGACTTTTAGTAATCTATTTTCAGATAAGAAGCAAAGTAGCAGAGTACAAACTACCAGAGAATACCAATTATACAAATTGGGAGAATATAGTGTGTTGAAGAAAATAAAATCAGCACTCTTATATGTATATGCATTCTCAGGACTAACACTGGTACCATAATCATGACTGAGGCAGCAAGAATATTTCAGACCTCAGAAATGCACTGGTTTCTGTAGGCAAGACAAGGCTTAGCTAGGCTTGCAGAGAGATGACCTTGATGACCCCAGCTAAGTATTTGGAGCAGGAAAGGCTGCTTTTAGTATAGTGTCAATAGATGGAATACTCTGCTCGTTCATTTACATGAGAGAAAATCGAAGGATAAGGTGCCCATTGTTTAAATTGTATAGAGTCAGTAGCATTCCTCATGTTAGAACTCAGAACCCTGAATTTTCCTATTCTTTATTCCTTTATCTTTTAAGAGTTTTTATAAATCTCTGTAAAATGTTATTTCCATTTTTATATTATTTCTTTAGGTCATGTTTATTTTATCCAGATGTTTTTTTTTTAACTTTTTTTTTTTTTTAGATTTTATTTATTTATTTGACAGACAGAGATCACAGGTAGGCAGAGAGGCAGGCAGAGAGAGAGGGGGAAGAAGGCTCCCTGCTGAGCAGAGAGCCTGAGGCGGGGCTCGATCCCAGGACCCTGGGATCATGACCTGAGCCAAAGGCAGAGGCTTTAACCCACTGAGCCACCCAGGTGCCCCTTATCCAGATGTTTTATTTTAACTGTTTTTTTTCACATTTTAGGACCATGTTATATAAGGGCTTTACTAGATTTTGTGGCTGTTTATATCAGAAACTCGGTTTTCTAATTACACATTATTTTCATTGATGATAAAAGGGCAAAACTGATCTTTGGTCTATTTCCATTGATTATGCAGGAGAGAAAAATAGTCTTCACTGATTCTCAGATCATAGGTTGTACTTAGAGAATTATCTCTTTTAAAAACAGATAATTTTTTTTTTTGCCTTTACATACAAATCAAATTAGATCTTAAAGCTCTTGGGAGAATTAAAGTGAAATCTATATTGTGTGGGGGTGATTTCAGTTCTTTGCTATTTTAAGAAAGGGCTAACACTTTTTTTGCTTTATTTTGTCCTAAAATGTATCACAACTTTAGTCATTTTCATTTTTAAAAAAAAAAGATGGACGGTAGCACCCAAATGTCATGAATGTAAACTTTATTAAAATTGGTTTTCTGCATAGGACCTTCACTAGTTTTGTTTTATTCTTTCCAGCCCAAAGGCTGGTTGTTGTTTTCACATGCTGAACTTCAGCTATATAACTATCTAAGAAAATAGTACTACTCTAAGAAAATAGTACTATTCTAATGACCTGAAGCAAAATCAGTCCTTGAGTAGGAACTCACTTCCAATGAATATTTTGAAAAAGTAGACCTTACTGATTAGCTCTAGTTATAATCCCAAAATATATATAATCCTGGCCTAACTAGAAATAACCTCAATGTGTTGAATACTCAAAAGCCACAGGACTATGAAATATAAAATTGTAACAGAAAATCTACTAAGGAACACTTAAGGCAAGAAAAGAATGACACTGTTTTCACTGCCCATCAACTGAGGATACTTTGCAATGCACACCTTAGGTATACAAATAGATGTGTAGTGCACATGGATAACAAATAAGTTTCAGCAAGAGATTGCAGTGAATACAAAATGAGGTTAGAAAGAGGGTAGGAAACTTGAAATGTTCACACATAACTTGCCACCTCTAAAAAAAAAAAAAAAAAAAAGAAAAGAAAAGAAAAGAAAGAAAACAAAAACAAAACCCCATAAACTCTCCAAAGAGTAATGGTGGAAAAATGAAGTTTTTGAGGCAGTGAATAATGAAGTCTTCATGATAACTCCAATTCACTAAACAAAATACATCTTGTGCCATCATCCTAACTTATCAACATGTTCAAGATAAATAAAATAACTGCCAGTTTTCAAATGAGAAAAGGAAAGAAAGAATATGTATATCCTTTTTTTCATGATTTAAATTCAATTAGTCAACATATGGTACATCATTAGTTTTTGGTGTAATGTTGAGTGATTCATCAGTTGGGTATAATACCCAGTGCTCATCACATCACGTGCTCTCCTTAATGCCCACCACCCAGTTACCGCATCCCCCCCACCCCCGCCCATCTCCCTTTCCACAACCCTCAGTTTGTTTCCCGGAGTCAAGGGTCTCTCATGGTTTGGCTTCTTATATTTCACTTATGAGTGAAGCCATATGATAATTATCTTTCTCTGATTGACATTTCACTTAGCATATTACCTTCCACTTCTATCCATGTCAGTGTAAATGGTAGGTATTCATCCTTTCAGAGTGCTGGTATCCAAGATCTATAAAGGAGTTACCAAACTCAACACCCAAATTTCTTGATGGAAGGAAGAAGATGGAGAATTTCCAGACTAGGGGGCATGTTCAGAGTTATGTAGGAAATGAACGTACTATGATAATGAACTTATGGTTAGAAGACATGTTTGTTGAGTACTCAGTGCCCGGTACAGTGTCTAGCATAAAGTTGGTGCTTATAAATATTTGCTGATAACAATCAAATAAAAACAATGCAATTTACCTTAAAAAAAAAAAAAAACAAAAACCAAAAACCTAAACACCCAGAAGACATATATCCTTAACTCATCACTGTGTTGAATACAAGTTCATTTCACCATGATTACTGTTATATTCTTATTATATGTATAGCACTTGGTATGTAATAGCCACTTTTAATGTATTTTTGGTGACTGACTTCCAGTGGAAAAATATTGGTAGAGATCAGAATAATAGCAGTGTTAGAAATTCATAGGTTGACTCAAAATATCATTATAGCTTAAGCTGTTAATTTTTCCATCTCCCAGACCACAATAAGTAGAATAGGTTTAACTCCTTTTCCCTCCTTTGTCAGATGTACTGTGGACTGAATATCTAAATCTACTGACAGTTGAGAATAGAAAGTGGACAAATATTGAGTTAGGAGGATTGACAATGGTAATCAATTTGTAACCAATTTTGAGTATAAGTCCTCTATTAAATAAAAAGGGATGGAAAGAATATAGTTAGTAAGAGTAAGGAAGAATTATTGAGAAAGAGATATATGTTTTAGTCATAAAAAATGTTTTGAAAAGTTATATCAAGCATTTCCGTAGTTCATTCAAGAAGTTCTCATTCCATTGAAAGTAAAAGAAACTGATCATAATAGCAAAAAAAATTATTAGCCCATTTTGTTACTTTCAACCTTACTTTCCACTCATATCTCCTTTTTATATGATATACTTCAAAAATTCTTTTATGGTAAACCACACAGTTTTACAGCCTAGGGTTTGCAAACAGATTTATTTCATTAATAAGCAAGAAAGACAAGAAGCCTAATTGCTAGCATGATTTTTTCCTCCAAATTGTTTTTCTTTGAAATGTGTTTTCTAGAATTCTCTTCAGTAAAATTTCCAAATGACAGGTGGATAAAACGTTTCCTCTTTTGAATTTGTCTTGATTGCAAGAAATTAGCTAATTTCATCCCTCAGTTCTCCCCAAGTCAGTTACAGCTGTACAAGCAGCATTATATGAATTAGAAATATACTTCAAAAAATCATTCATTTGCATGTCCTATTAGAACAGGCAAAACTCTAATGGCAATAATTACTTGCCCTTTCTTGTTGCTCTTTAAATAAAATACTTGACAAACCTCTACATAAATGTGCTCTTAAGTTTTGGATATTAGCTCATTCCGGTAGGAGCCATTCTCAGAAAAAGTTTTTCTTAGCTTTGCTAGAGGAAATGAATACCCATTTCTAACATTGCAGATTGGCATATCAGGTGTGTGTGTGTTTTTTTTTTTTTTTTCCTGGTTTGGAATGAGACATGGTTGTTGAAGATAAAATGATAAGATAAGTCATACATGATGGGGTTAAATCAATAAAACATTTCATTCTAATGCTTTTTTTTTGAAGAAAGGCACTAAATGGTCAAATATCCTAAGCAAACTGGGTATCAATATTTCCTCATAAAATTGTCAATAGGAATACTTATTTTGCCTTCTTAATTAGAATATGAATTTAGTTACCACAATAAAAATGAAACACTTAATAATCTGGAGTTGGGCAGTTCAAGGTTAGGAGGGAGCTCTATACTACATGAGGTCTTCTAGAGATTCTGGTTCCATCCAATTTGTTATTTGATCATCTCCTGTGATGTTGTTCCCAACTGCAGCGTTCAGGGGGTCTCACTATGCTATTTGTGTTCGAATTTTGGAGATAGGAAAGGGAACAAGTGGAGATCTTCTTCCTTTAAGAACAGGACATGGATGTTGTACACAGTTATCACTTCCTTCACATCCTATTGACAAGAACTTTGTTACAATCTCCGTGAGAGACTGAGAGGTTAATTTTTTCTTTTGGTTGGCGATGTGTTCCCTTCAAGTAGGAACTCCTAATATGCAAGAAGAGAAGAATAGATTTTGGAAGACAATGCTCTTTTCTATCCCTCTTCCCAATTCTTTGGATTGCACTGAGGTAAAAAGAAAAAAAAAATTGACGGATCAAAGAAGATATGAATATTAGCTGATAAAACAGTAAAAAATGGTAGTTATTGATCTTGAAATCAGTTACAAGGACTGGGTGGGAATACAACTAAATGACATGAAATAGATCCCTAAATTTTAGCTTTATCTGTAAAGAGGGTCTAACTTAGATGGTCCGTATGTTTCTTTTCTGTGCCTTGTATGTCTTGTACATAATGTCTTAAAATTGTTTTTTATTACCTCTCTTAAGTAATTTTGTGATCATCATTTAGAGTTTTCATGCCTAGGTGACTGCTTGGTATTATCTTGTTTAATTCAGGTATTTTTTTCCTCCTTAATCAGTTTTCTCTCCTTAGTCTGACTCCTGATGTCTAATTACAACCCTAACTTTTGTCTCTTCCTTATGGCAAAAACATTTACATTTTGATAAGCTCTTTGTGTGGTTTTATAAAGTGAGGAACAAAGTTGAGAATAGAAATGTATACCTTAGGATGTATGGTAATAATCAGGTCATTTAGTCTGTAAATCACAATTGGAGTCGGCAATTAAATAGGTCTCCTCCCCACTGAGCACCCTGAAGCACTGTAAAATGTAGGACCTAGAACATGCTGGATTTAGCCAGGAATTCAGTATTCAAATGGGTCACCTCAGACATACACTAATACTTGTCAGATGATAAAGTTAATAAGATTATCATAAATCTTGGGTTCAGTCTAGGCACTTAGCTCCTACCTATCTCATTTTAAATTGATTTGAAACAGAGGGGGAGATCATTACAAGCAGAGAATCTTTGAATCAGAAGAAAATGTAATAATAATTTCATTCAACTTCCCTTCCAAAGCAGAACTGTGTTCAGTGCCTCAAACATATTCATTTTGTTTTTGCTTGATTGAAAACTCACTGCTTTCTGAGAAAGACTAAAGCTCTATTGTTTACAATATTGAGAAATATTCTTGTCTTGTGCTGAATCTCTCTTCTATTTTCTGATTACCTATATATGGATTATCTGGATCAGACCTAATTGAATGCTGTGAGAATTCATTTAATTGCATTCTTTTTGACTTGGAGTTTTGTTACTTGACACTAAAGTGCCTGGATGAATTCAGTTCCATTAACCAGATCTTTATTCAATGCCTGTGGTAAGCAAAGCATTGATTTTCTATAACTATGTATCTTGCATTAGTCAGACAGGTTATGTTCTGCTGTAGTAACAAGCAATTCTAACATCTTAGTGGCTTAAAACAACAAGAATTTATTTATTGCCCACATTACAATCATCTCAGGTTTGTGGAGTTCTGCTTCCTGTTGTTTTCATTTAGGAATGTGTAGCTTGATGAAGCTTTCATGATCTATAAGACTGATGTTTAATATGGAAACAGGAAAGAATTGCATTAATTTGAGTGTTTCCTTTAAAAACTTTCACCCTGAAGAGACCACATAACCTCTACTCACATTTTGCTGGATACACTGTCTTATGAAGGGAAGTGTAATCCTACCATTTGTCTGAAAGAAGGCCAACCAGAAATATTCATTCTTCAGTTAAATATTAATGACAAATGTTTAATATTTGTTCGACAAATGATCAAATTATTTTTATTACTATTTGCAAAATACACTTAACTCTTCCCAAAGAAGATAACCCAAAAATCTGTTAAATAACAAAAATTCACTGAGTAAATTTAAAAAAAATTTTTTAAATTTTTTATAAACATACAATGTGTTTTTAGCCCCAGGGATACAGGTCTGTGAATCACCAGGTTTACACACTTCACAGCACTCACCATAGCACATACCCTCCCCAACGTCCATAATCCCACCACCCTCTCCAGACCCCCCTCCCCCCAGCAACCTTCAGTTTGTTTTGTGAGATTAAGAGTCTCTTATGGTTTGTCTCCCTCCTGATCCCATCTGGTTTCATTTATTCTTTTCCTACCCTGCAAACCCCCCACATTGCATCTCCACTTCCTTTTATCAGGGAGATCATATTCAACTGAGTAAATTTTAAAGATCTTCCAGTGCCAGCCACATTTTGTAGTTTTGTAGCTTTTTTTTTTTTAACAGTTGTCTCCTCTTCTTGTTCAAATGTCTATATCAATCAAGATGTGCTAGATTATGCTTTGGTATAAAACACCCACAAAAATTTTAGTGGCTTTAAGCCACAAGGACTTATTTATTGCTCACACTAATTATAATCGTAATTGGTTATATTCTACATTGTCCTCATTTGAGGATATAAGTGAGGGACACTCCACTATTTGATATCATGGCAGACAGATAGGAATTTAAAGGCTTCTGCACAGAAAAAAGAAATGTCCGTGCTGTTTACATTTTATTGGTCAATACAAGTCACATGGCCACATCTAATTTAGGATGAGGGAAAAAATGCAATATTACTATGTGTCTAGAAGGAGAATGAGAAATATTGCTCATCAGTATTAATGACTACCCTACTCCTTTTAACTTCTAAGAGATTGGTTGCTTGTGTATAAAGTCTAGAGGGTCTGAAGCTCTAAACATCCTAGCTTTTCATATGAAACATCTGGATATGATTTCATTCAAACACTTGTAGTCTAGAATATATTAATCAACTAACCATAATGAAATATTTCTGTTGATACCACCTGCTTTTCAGAATAAAGAAAAAATTAAGTCATTGTAAAATAAATCAAGACTCTGCATGAAGAATATTTATTTTCCAGTAGACTTCTAGAAGGTATAGTATTTTCCAAATGAAGACATTTATAATTCATGCCACTCCTTGAACTCTTTGACCAAGTAGAATTCATTTCTAATTTTTTGTTACTCTCCTTACATGTGTGTAAGGTATGCATTAGGGCACATTTGTGAAGATGTCATTCAAAGGTCTTAGGATTTTATTCCTTTGTACAGGGCAAAAGACTATCTTTTTGAAAAGGATTTATGGTACTCATTAATGCACTACATACATGAGAGGCAAAGACAGATTTCGTGAACAATAAAAAGGTGTTCTTTTAATATTGGTATTAATTTCACTAAAATGTGAATTATGATTTCTAAGAAACAAAAAGAAAAAAGTTTGCAACAATGAGGCACAAAAGGTATTTTCAATGAGATGTTTTTCTTTGAAAACAAAGACAACAAAACAAAACACAAGCCAAATAAGTAGAAAGAATTCTTTGAAATTATTTTCTATAATTAGTAAGGAATAGAAATTACTATTTCTTGGGGCGCCTGGGTGGCTCAGTGGGTTAAAGCCTCTGCCTTCGGCTCAGGTCATGATCTCAGGGTCCTGGGATTGAGCCCTGCGTCAGGCTCTCTGCTCTGCAGGAAGCCTGCTTCCCCACCCACCCTCTCTCTCTGCCTGCTTCTCTGCCTACTTCTGATCTCTGTCTGTCAAATAAATAAATAAAATCTTAAAAAAAAAAAGAAATTACTATTTCTCTTAGAGGTATGATAGGGCATAGAATTAACAGGAATCTTAAAAACTCTTCTGGCTGCTATACCACTGAAGTGACTGCAGTATCATTTCTCTGGTTTCCTTTCTCCCAGACATCTCTTTCACATCCATCCTGCACCCCACTGTTAAATCAATCTTTCTAAAAGCATTTCTATGTCCTTATCAGTCCAAGACACAAATAACTTTGATTCCCTATTATTTATAGGACAATGTCCATATTTCTTGTACTAGTATTCAAGATCCTCAATATCTCATTTCCAAACAACAAAAAACTTCCTCAATTTCTCCAGATTCTGTGCTTTAACTGAATAGCATCATGCCTGTTATTCATGTAGGTGAATTATAATCACTTTTGATGTTTTTTTGAAAAACTGGACTTGACTTCCAAATAGTATTATTTAGCAGATCAGAGTGAGGACAAGCATTTGTACTTCTAAAAACTCCACAGGTAAGTCTGGTGGGAACATACCTGCTGAGACCACTGCTCTAATAGCTTGGAACTCTCAGTTATGCCGGTATTTTTTTTTAATAAGAAGAAACCAACCTAGTCTTGATCATCTCATTAAAAGTACTCATTATAATCTTTATCTTCTTCATTTTTACTTCATCTTTCATACACTGGTTCATAATACTTGTTCTAGGTATAAAATATTTGTAGCTCTAGGACTGCTTCCCGTCAGACACAATTCAGTTGTACCACCATTATTTCACAATGCTTCACAAAGTCTCTTATTGACCACCTAAGCAAAATCGTCCAAGTGGCTTTCTAAATATGCAAATTTATGGGCTTCACCACAGGCTTATTATCATAAACTATTATTGTATACTAAAGTTTGAAAACCACTCTAAACCAGTATTCACCATTCTATGATGTATTCAGGTTTATCAGTGGTAAAAAACCCAAAATCATAGATTGGCATGAAGCTTAAAAGAATGGATAGCTGTAGCACATTTATTTAACTTGATGATTTAATTACTCAATATGCAGGCTAAGCTGATATGTGAGGAGATGATCCAGAAATTCTGTGGCTTAATTAGATAGAAGCTTGATTCTTACTCAGCAATCCAGAGATAAGTGGTTCAAAGCTAGTGGGTGATAGTGATAGTGACCCATCAGTCCATCCAAAGACTGAGGCTGAAGATTTGTCTCTGTCATTCCTAACATGTGCCTTCCTTCTCTAAGTCCAAGATAACTGCCATATATATTGCCATTTTTTGATCAATAAGAGAAAAAGACTGCTCACAGCAAGTAGCCTTCTCTTTAAAAAAACAAACAAAAAGACCTGAAAGTAGTTCTGTTCATGATTCGTTAGTATACACTTAGCTATCTGCTTAAACCTAGCTATAAGGGAGGCTGATGGTCTTTCACTAGGTAGTCATGTGCCCAGCTACCACTCCAGGATTCCTGTTAGATAAGAGAAGAGAAAAATGGATACTAGGGGCCAATTAGTAGTCTCTGCCCCAGACAAACTCTGTCAGATTTTTTTTCTTTGCATTAACTTCTTGCAAGAAAATAGACTTTTGGGAAAAAAATATATATGTGATAGCTAAAAAATGGACTTGTAAAGTACGTAAAATATATACTATATAGTATATATAATATATAAAATTATTTTTCCTTACATGTCCTGAGACCTAACTTCCAATGTGTATGTGTATGTGGGATTCTCACACCAAAATCAATTGTCAGACACCACCTGCATGTCCTAATATTCAACTCAATTCTGACACTATCTACCTGGAGATAGCTTTGGATTCCACAGAATAAGGGCTTGGTCATACAAGACTGCTCCTCTTCCTTCCTTATTTCCACTTCAGATTCCAGTTGCAAGTCCAGGTTATCACCTGTGCTTCTGAATAACTGACTATAGATCGTAGATTTCAGTGGTCCTTCCTTGGGCTTGTTAAATTTGCTGAGATGCTCATAGAACTCAAAGGAGCATTTTACTTCTTAGATTACCAGTTCATTATAAAAGATATAACTCAGAACAGCCAGCTGGAAGGGATGCATAGGGCTTGGGGCTTCAATGCCCTCTCCAACCTTGCTGTTCCACTCTAACTTCTACATGTTCACCAACCCAGAAGCCCTCTGAATCCCATCCTTTTGAGTTTTCATGGAAGCTTCATTACATAGCCATGATTGATTACGATTACTTCATTGGCCAATGGTGACTGATCGAACCTCCAGCCCTCTCACCTCCTTAGCAGTAGGTGGAGCTGAAAGTTCCAACCCTTTGATTTCATGGTGGTTTCCCCTGGCGATCAGCCCCCATCCCTAGGTGACCTATGATTTTACAGAAGTCACCTCATTAACATAATAAAAACAACTTTAGGGCCCTTATCACAGGAAATTGCATGGGTTTTAGAAGCTGTGAGCTAGCGACCAGTGGACCAAAACCAAATACATACTTCTTACAGATCACAATATCACAGTTTTAATATTTAATTTTATTAATAGTTATAAGATTGTGTGTGTGTGTGTGTGTGTGTGTGTGTATTCTCCTTGTAATTTGGAACATCGTTAAGCAACGTGTCCAACTGGTAGGTAACTATGGCATTTGAATCAAAAGCCTCACCAGTGTTTAATAAAATTACATTAGTTATTTCTTTGATCTACACAATCTGCCATTCCATTACAAAAATAATTTGATTTGGCATGATTTACTGTTCCCAAAGCTATTTCAGTTGTTCTGTGAGTCTTCCTTCGAGGCCTCATTTACAATACTTCTGCTTTACTTTTTTCAGGAATCTGGCTGACTGGTGTGAGTTGCAGAGTTGGCCCTTTTCCACCCCCTTTAAAAAGAGTACTTACTCCTTTGCTTTCTTCCACTTTCCAGAGGCCTCCTCTGTTCTCTCTGTGCACTCAAAGGGGGAGCTTGTGATTCTGTAATATAACCTGCCAATTCCAAGGTACCAAAGATCTTTGGAAAGACGCTCTTTGGTTTGCTTAAGTCTTGATTTTGTTCAACATCGCACATGCCTCTTTTCCTTGGCTTTTGGACCCTCCTGTCATATCAGTTTTCTCATTTGTCCATTCAACATTCAATTATTCAAAGTAGACTCTATACTAGGCCACTGTGCCAAGGGCTGGAAATGGAGAAATTACTCCTTCTCTTGAAGAATATACAAGGTAGTAGTGGAGACAGAAGCTAAGCCAATATATACAACAATGATCTGAGTGTTAAGATTAAATACAAATAGCTACAATGGGAAATACTTGAAGTTTAGTAGAATGACAATTCCAAAACCTCTGCTTCTTAAATACTGACAGTTTTTTTCTAAGTATCATTTTGTCATTGGTTTACCTGTTCCACTTAATTGAAGAAAGTTTTCTTTTACATTTCTCATGCCTCTTAAACCTTTAGATCCTTGATCTGATTCCTATGCAAGTAGACTATTTTTGTTTTCCTTAGTGACCTGGCCTGTTTTGACTTTTTTTGTGGGATTCCCATCAGCCTTCTTAGCCTCTCACAGCTCTGGACTGAGCCACTCTGACATCCTGCTGCTTTCCCCATCTGTCCCATATTCCTGTAGGAAGTCCTATTCCTGTTAAGGCATGAGTTTAATGTGTGAGCTGACCTTTTAGACTTTCTTGCCTCTGAATTCTTCTTCCATCTGCATGTTTCTTATAAGCATCCTGGCCAGTCATCTTGAAATACTGGCACTTTCACTTCCTGATCCCAGGGTATCAAATAAAATAAAAGATGCTTTTATATCATTATCATTATTCTTCACATTTTAGAGATCTTTACATGTGTCAAAATTATTTCTGTTCCCCACATTATATTAATGAAAAACTAGAGCACAGTGAGGGTATGTGATTTAATTGCAGTGTTATGATGAGTATGAAAGTTAGGATTTATTTTTTTAACAGTTTATTATTTGTTGTTGTTATTATTTATTATGTTATGTTAGTCGCCAAGGAAATGTTGAAAAGAAAACCAAAGCTGGAGGTATCCTGTTGCCTGATTTTAAACTATATTACAAAACTATGATCACCAAGACAGCATGGTACTTCCACAAAAACAGACACAGACCACTGGAGCAGAGTAGGGAACCCAGATATGGACCCTCAACTCTATGGTCAAATAATCTTTGAAAAAGCAGGAAAAAATATCCAATGGAAGAAAGACAGTCTCTATAATAAATGGTGCTGGGAAAATTGGACAGCTATATACAGAAGAATGAAACTCGACCATTCTCTTACACCATACACAAAGATAAACTCAAAATGGATGAAAGATCTCAATGTGAGACAGGAATTCATCAAAATTCTGAAGGAGAACATAGGTAGTAACCTCTTCAACATTGGCCACCGCAACTTCTTTAAAGACACATCTCCAAAGGCAAGGGAAACAAAAAAAAGTTAGGATTTAAACTCATATTCTGATTTCAAAGGCCATGAATATGTTGCATTCTTTGTAGAAACAACATTTTGGCCCTTTCCACCAAAGTAATATCTGCTATGAACAACTTTTTTAGGCCTTTATCACCAGAGGTAACATAAGTCTTTTTCCTGCTATTAATACATTAAATTCTAAGTGTATTTTAATTCATAAAAACTATAAGTACTGAGGAAATGAAGGGAATTGCTAGGTGCCAGAAGAAACTTAACACCAGAATGGTAAATTAGTGTTTGTTTTGACAGTTCTGAGACTGGAGGGCAGGGACGTCAGATTAAGTCTCTGTATATGACTTTGGTACTAATGAGTGGAGGTGAATGCCCATTGTTGGAATAAGATATGTGACCTTGGGCACAAATAAAGGAATGAGAACTAATAACCATGCTAAAGTTGGCCCTCTACAAGAATGGAGTTAAAGAATAAATGGGAACATTTACTTTGCCCAAAGATGCAACAAAGAATTTGACTCTGCCAAGGGCTTGAGTGGAGAAGAAAGAAATAGTCCAGTGGAAAATTGAAGTCGTAGGTCAGAACCAAAAATAGGCAGGGAGTATGAAGCTATTTTGTGAACTCTTGAAAAGAAAAAAATCAATTTTAAAACATTCTGAACTAGTGAACACACTGGGGGTTTGAGGAAGTAAAGACAAAACAATTATGTAACAACCAATCCAGGGTACGTGGGACTGGTACAGGAAAAAAAAATGCCACTAAAAATGAGCTCATGAGAAAAAAAAAAATGGAAAGTACACAAGGAAATATTACACCTTGAGGGAGACAGCCAACACACATTTAAGAGAAATAGCTCTCTGAAACTTGAGATAATAGAGAAATTGTAAACAGGTCATGTGGTAATTACTATACTGTTAAAATGATTTAAAAAACAAAAAGAGGAGTAAGTTTTAGAGAATAAGACAATGACATAATAGCTTGAAGATTTGACAAAGCACAAAATAAAATATCTACCAGGTATCACTGAAACTAAAATTCATGAAGTGGTTATATAGAACATTATACAACTGAAGAGATTTCCAGTGAGAGAAATCTGAGGATATTAACCAGAATGAAGTGCAGAGGATAAAGGGATGGGAAATGTGAAATAGCGGGTAAGAGATATGGAGTATAGAATGAAAATATGATGATCAATGAGAACCACCTCTAAAAGTGAGTATGTAGAGGTTATTATTTGCTCTGAAGATTCAAATGCAGAGAATGACCCTTCTGTCTCAAATTCCAAGATTGTGATGGAAACTCCATGTGATGCAGTATTGTAGACATTACTGGAAATCTGAAATGAGAGTTTAAGTGCATCTAACTTTCTGGGAAGGGGTTGGGGGAAGTGTGGGTTTAAAAGAAGGTCCCAGAATTAGTTCATTTTATTTAATGCTGCAAACTTTAATAGCTCTAATATATTTTTTTAAATCTTTGATCTTAACTATTTATATCTGTATTTGTCTTTGTGTCCCTACCTATCTCAAGTCTGACTCCTTGTCTGGTCAGTCATTACATTTGGGATTTGATGTTTGAAAACTAATGTCTATTGTAACTAGTAGTTAAGTCTGATTTTCTTGTCAGTCGGACATGCCTCACTGACACCATAGGACAGAAAAGTAATTTGTCTCTTGACATGAGCTTTTGAAGAATTTTTCCTCTTAACTAAGAATAGTACTTTGGAGAATCTAAATATATAAAACAACTATTAACAGATCTGTAAATTGCTGTATAGACTGCAATGCAATAATAGCAAAGGACTTCAATATCCCATTCTCAACAATGGGTAAATCATCAAGACAGAAAACCAATAAGGAAACATTGGACTTAAATGACACCTTAGATCAAGTGGACCTAACAGACATATATAGAACATTCCATCCAATAGCAACAGAAAATAAATTCTTCTCAAGTGCACATGCAACATTTTCCAAAATACAGCAAGTGTTAGGCTACAAAACAAGATTTTTAATAAAGTTAATAATATTGAAATCTATCAAGCATCTTTTCTGACCACAATGGTATGAACCTAGAAAACAATACAGGGAAAATGGAAAATTCACAAATACATGAAGATTAAACAACATGTTCCTAAACAACCAATGGGTTAAAGAAGAAATCAAAAGAGAAATAAAATATTTTGAGACACATGAAAATGGAAACAGAACGTATTAATATTTATGACATGCAGCAATGGTACTTGCACAAAAACAGACACATAGACCAAAGGAAGAGAGTAAGGAGCCCAGATATGGACCCTCAACTCTATGGTCAAATAATCTTTGACAAAGAAGGAAAAAATATCCAATAGAAGAAAGACAGTCTCTTTAATAAATGGTGCTGGGAAAATTGGACAGCTATATACAGAAGAATGGAACTCGACCATTCTAAGAGGAAAATTTATAGCAATAAATGTATACATCAAGAAGAAAGGAATCCCTCAAATAAACAATCTAATTTTAAGCCTAAGGAACTAGGGAACAAACAAACTGAGCCCAAATTTAGCAGAAGGAAGAACATAATGAAGATCAAATAGAGACTAAAGACACAATAGAAAAAATCTATTAAACTAAGAATTGTTTTTTTGAAAAGATAAAGAAAATAGATAAACTGTTATCTAGTCTTACTAAGAAAAAAGGGATAGAGAACTCAAATATAATTAGAAATAAAATAAGGGATATTACAACTGATAGCACAGAAATACAAAAGATTATATGAAAGTACTATGAGTAGAGAACATACCTCAACTTAATAAAGGCCATACATGAGAAACCCACAGGAAATATCACTCAACAGTGAAAAACTGAAAGCTTTTCCTCTAAAATCAGAACAAGGCAAGGATGTACACTCTCATCACTTTCTCCACACAGTACTGGAAATCCTAGTTGGGGAAATCAGGCAAGAAAAAGAAAAGCCATCCAAATTGGAAGAATTAAATTGTTTCCATTTGCAGAAGACAAAGGAAAAATTTTAACCAAAAAGGTGAAAAATCTATATCCTTAAAATTGTGAAGACATTGGTGAAAGAAATTGTAGAAGTCACAAATAAATGGAGACATTTCTTGTTCATGGATTAGAGTAATTAATATTGTTAAAATCTTAGTACCGCCAAAGCAATCTATAGATTCAATAAAATCTCTATCAGAATTCCAATGGCCTTTTTCCCAGAAACAGAATAAACAGTCCTAGAATTTGTATGCAACTACAAAAGACCCCAAGTAACCAAAACAATCTTGAGAAAGAACAAAGCTGGAGGCATCATGCTTCCTAGTTACAAATTGTATTACAAAGCTATAGTAACCAAAATTATCAAGTATTGGCATAAAAACAGACACATGAAAAAATCGAAAATAACAGCTCAGAAGTAAGCCTATGAATATACGGTCAGCTAATTTTTTTTTATAAAAGAGCAAAAAATATACAATGGATAAAGGAAGGATAGTCTCTTCAATAAATGGTATTGGGAAAACTGGATAACCACATGCAAAATAACTGGACCTGTGCCTTTCACCACACAAAAATCAGCTCTAAATGGATTTGGAAAAGAAGCAATGGCAGAAGAAAACATGGGTGGTAAGCTCTTAACACTGGTCTTGGCAATGATTTTTTGAATCTGACTCCAAAAGTAAAGACAAAAAAAGCAAAAATAAACAAGTGAGATGACATCACAACAAAGGGAACCATTAACAAAATGAAAAGGCAACCTACCGAATGGGAGAAAATATCTTCAAATCACATATCTGATAAGGGGTTAATAGTAAAAATTTATAAGGAACTCCTACAACTCAATAGCAAAAAGCAAAATGAAATAACCCATTTAAAAAATGCGCAAGGACTAAATAGACATTTTTTTCATTGAAGATATATAGATGTCCAAGAGGAACTTCAAAGGGTTCTCAACATCACCAATCATCAGGGAAATGCAAATCAAAACTACAATAAAATATTATTTCATACCTGTTAAGATGGCTATTATAAAAAAGAAAAGAGTTAACAAATGCTGATGAGGATGTAGAGAAAAGGGAGTCCTGTACAATGATGGTAAGAATATAAAGTGGTATATCCACTATGGAAAACAATGTGGAGTTTCCTTAAGAAATTAAAAATAGGACTAACATCTGATCAGCAATCCAACTTGCAGGTTTCCAAAGGAAATGAAATCATTATTTCAAAGAGATCTCTACTTGTACGTCCATGTTCATAGCAGCATTATTCACAATAACCAAGGTATGAAACAATTTAAGTGTCAATGTACGAATGATTTAAAAAATGTGATATATACTATATTATATGTATTATAATTATATTACATATAAGTAATATATGTAATATAATATATATATTAGAATACTATTCAGCCTTAAAAAAGAAGTTCTGTCATTTACAATAACATGGGTGAAACTGGAGGGCATTTGCTAAAGCAAGTAAGCCCAAAAGACAAAGACAAATACTGCATATTATTAATTATATGTGGAAGCAAACAAAAAATCAAACTCATGGAGAGTGTAGGAAATTATTTGCTAGGGGCTAGGAGTGATAGAAATAGGAAAAGTTGGTACAAGGACACACATATTCAGTTATGAGATAAATAAAGTCTGAGGATCTAATGTATAACATGGTGACTATAATCAATAACATTGTATTAATAATTGAAATTTGCTAGGAAAGTAGAACTTAAAGTATTCTTATCAAAACAGACAAAGAATGGTCCTTTATGGGAAAGGGAGAAATACTGACACCTCCAGCAAAAGCTTCTTTTCAAACGGCAGTAGTCAATAATAAACCAATGATGATATATTGGGCAACATCTTTGTGGTAAAGGGGCAGTAGAATAAAAGCCCTATTATTTCCAATTTATTCTTTAATCCACTGTAATCAGACGTTTGCCATTCTATGCCTGAACTTGTCTGGTAATACCTCCTAGTTGCTATGGCTAATGGGTACATTCTGTCCTAGCCCCTGTTATTTGCTCCTCTGCTACGTTTGTCTCTGTTAAACATTTTCTTTTTCCTGGTCTTCTCTAATTCTGTTCTCCATTTACTATTGCCTCTATTATATTCCATCTTGTCTTTGAAATGTCCTTTTCATTCTCCAAGACCCTTGCTTTACTTCTGCTAGCTCCTTAAATGCTGCTATTTGACAGGTTCCTTCTTCACTTGCTTTATTTCTGACCCTTTCCACTGTCCTTGGGGGAATTCAGTCTCAAGGATTCAGCCTTCACCAGTAATCTCTCCCGAATTCTGCAACCGTTCTTCTATATGCTCACTGAACATCTTCGCTTGAACATCCTTAGGCAACACAAACTCCTTTTGTCTGAAGATGAATTCATCATCTTCCTCCTATCCCCCTCCATGTGCACTTCCTCTTTATTTACTGTCTCAGGGAAAGGTACTCCAAACAACTGTGCTGTTACCCAAGCCACACTTCTGAAAGCTGCACACCCATGCGCGCGCACACACACACACACACACATACACACACACCCATACATTTGGTCCCCATGTTTTGCTAACTATAGCTAAACACTTCAGTAGTTTTTGGCTTTGTCCGTTTATCTCTATCTACATAGCTCCTATCTTAGTTCAAGCCTTCATCATTTCTTTTTGTTTTGTTTTTGTTTTTATTTTTATTTTTTAGCCTTCATCATTTATGTGGATTACTGCCACAACTTCTATTTGACTCTCTTTACTTTGTCCTTGAGATTTTATCTCCCCTAATCTTGTCTCTATTCCCATCTGTTCTTCATATTGTTATATCAAAACAATGTCATTCCCCTGATTTAAATATTTAATGTGACTTGTAGTCTTTGGGATGGAGTCCAAACACCTTGGCATCCTATTCATGGCTTCTTTTGACCTGACCCCAGATTACATCTCCAATATCATCATACAACTGCCTTATTCTCTGTGCACCTGTAATTCTCTCTCTCACCTATGTGCCTGAGCATGTTTGATCCCTGCTGTATATAAAGGACCCTATGCCCCCTTTTCTAAATAACTTCTCCTTTTAAGAAAGGCCACTGATTCATTCTCTCCCAAGCGTCTTCCCTAGTCTGAGTTAGGATGCTAATCCATATACCCACACCCCCTTTTTTAAAATCTCCTCTCATGGCCTCTTGTGCGTTCTTCTGTCCTGCACTTACCTCAGTGTGTTGTGATGATCTGTGTAGTAGTGTGATTCTCCCGACAGAATTGTGAATCCTTTGAGGGCAAGCACCAGGTTTTATGTGTATTCATTTCCCAAACATTCAGCACAGTGTCTGGCACAAACAGTGAAAGCTGCACCATGACTAAATCAGGTGGTTACAGAATTATTTTCTTTGAAGGGGTTTCTTCTTTATTCAATCCTTTTATTACTTTTACTTCCAACTTCCAGACCCTTTCTTGCTCAGCCCTTTCTCTTAAGTATTTCAAAGAGGATTTGGTTTGCTTCTACTAGCCCCCTGGATTTCTAGTCTTATCACTGTCCTCTATGCAAGGCTGTGCTCCATCATTTTACTTAAATCGGAGGGAGAAAACATTGAATTCTCTCTTTTTATTTTCCATCCCTTTTCTTGAATTTATCGTTTGGTCCATTAGTATCTCTTTTACATTCTTCCATTTCCCTCCTTTTTCAAATATTTTATTCATTTCTCTAGGCTCCTTTGGTAAGCTCCATTTTCTTTTCCTTTTCTTATACTGAAACTAACAGCAGTGTGTCACCTTTTGTTCTTTCCTGTCAGTCAATCTGTGGTCCATGACAGATTAACATTTACAAGCTTTTCTATTGAATATATAATGGTTTCTCTCTGTGCTTAAAAAGGAACACACTGCACACAAACAAGCTGGGGAAAGGACTGTTTATCACAAGAGAAGTTGAAAAATTGGAATAAACATATTGATCTGTCATAATCTTTTGATTGTATTAAAATGAGACCAAGTAACTAATCATCCAGAATACTCACTAGCTTCTTCACACATAAAATTGCTTATCTTCTAGCATAAATAAGATTTATTGCCTCCTAAGTCTATCTCTAAATGCTGGCATGTGCCTATTGAAAAGGGAAAATTTATAGAATAACAATGTTCTGAAATGCTGTTTTTACTGCAAGTATTTATGGTGATATTTTGAAACAAATATTGGCCATGACAATATTTGTCAATATTTGACAATATTGACAATTTGACAATAACAGCAAGTTGAAATAGGAAAAATGGGGCCATTATCTGCATTCTTAAAATTTTATTTTAAAAATTATTTTAATTCTGGTATAGTTAACATACAGTGTTATATCAGTTTCAGGTGTACAATTATCTGTATTTTTAATTAATGTAAACAATTTATAGAACAATGTTGGGACATACATGAAGGAAATATGTTATCCCGGTTATAGAAAAGGGGCACTGGAATCATATGGAGGTGGATTAGTGTTCTGGCTCTGCAGTTTACTTGCCATTTGACCTTGGGCAAAACTTCAGGGTCTTCATATGTCAATTTGCCCAAGGATTAAAAGGGTCAAGGCATTAAAGTATTTAGTACAGTTACTTGAATATAGAAAATACCCAGTAAATGTAAGTAAATCATAAATATAATAATTATCATGCTTTTCCCTCTATTCTTATTATCCAGTTTATCTACCTAATTTCAGTACTCCCACTATTCTTACCTCTTCCTAAACCAGTACTTTTCAAACGTGTGTTGTGACCCACTGGTGGGTCTTGAAATCAGTTTAATGGGTTGTGATCTGCATTAAAAAATACAGTAGAATAAAAAAATTAAAGTGAATTGTAAGTACTAAAAGCTAGTGATTTTGTGAAAATTTTCAATTATACATATAATTTAAGTGATATTTTAAAAGGGATCTTCTGGCTGCTATGTGTAGAATGTACTCAAGGTGGGCACAGATAGAAGTAGGAACCTATTGCCGTCGCAGTCATCCAGGGGAGAAGTAAGAGGGATCAGACTAGGGTAGAAGGAATAGTAGAGGTAAAAGTGGCCAGGTTATGGAAAAATTTTATGATTAGAGGCAATATTGATTCTTGCCTGATTTCTGTCTTTCATCAGTTTGTTCATCCTCTGAAAGGCCCCAATAAGAGGAATGATGCGTAGTGAAAACAAACTTAGAGAGACAGATACAGATGGAATGGGCCAGCAATAAATGATAGGATGGAGACTTGTTCCTTTCTTTTTTTAGAACAGTAAATCCATGGGATACCAATGCTGGTGACTGATGAAAAAATGAATAGATCCAAGGACAGGAGGTGTTGAGGGTGCTATATATAGCCACAAATAGGGACTTTATATCCTGATATTTTGGGCACAGTCCAGGTGTATGCCTGCAACCCCAGCATTTTTTTTTTTCCAGTTTAGCATTTCCCTGAACAAAGGTATCCCAGTTTGGATAATTAATTATATAGCTACCATAGGTATTATGGAAAGAACAAGGCTCTTCCTTGGTACATGATAATGGATAAAATAGATGAGCACTTTCATGAGACATGATTTTTAAGTGCTAGGTAGTCACATTTCTAGTTTTAAATGTCACCTAAAAAAATGTCACCTAAAAATTGTGTATCACAAGATTTCTTTGAGAAAGTTTGGGCATTAATACAAGGATGACCAAGAAGTCTATCTTCACTTATCTTCTTCAGTGGTTCTCAGAGTGTAGTCCCTGGGAACTGTTAGAAAGGAAGATTCTCAAGAACTACCCAGAATTATTGAATCAGACACTCTGAGAAGAATGCCAGTAATCTGTGATTAATAAGCCCTCCAGATGAATTTGATACACACCAACATTTGAGAACCACTAAGCCAGTTTATATGTAGTAAGTGTGGAAGCAGGAATCTTATTGTGCTGTAATCTGTCTACCAATCAACTATTTTTTAAAAGTCTACAAAAACCTGGGTTGGCTGTTTTTATCCTAAGAAAGATAAAACAGAACACAAAAAAACCCTAAAAGAAGCAGTTTCTACCCTTTATTTATTTATTTTTTTTAAGATTTTATTTATTTGACAGACAGAGATCACAAGTAGGCAGAGAGGCAAGCGGAGAAAGAGAGGGGGAAGCAGGCTCTCCGCTGGGATCGATCCCGATGCTGGGCTGGATCCCAGGATCCTGAGATCATGACCTGAGCCGAAGGCAGAGTCTTAACCCACTGAGCCACCCAGGTGCCCCAGTTTCTACCCTTTAGATGGTTACAATTTAGTTTGAGGAAATTACACCTGTGCCTATAAATTGTCTAGTAATTGAAAATGGTAAATAGCAAGGCAGGCTAAAATTTTCATCAGAATTCAGAAGAGAATTCCCAAAGTGAGAGCATAATCAGGAGAAATTTTGTGAAGAGCATAGAAGTAGGAGAGTAGAACAGATGGAAAATGGCAAGAACTGGGAGAATCTAGCAGAGAAAATAAGATCAATACACACCAAGCAGTAAGAGACAACTGAGAAGAGCAGTGTTTTCATCAATAGGGCATTTTACTGTTGGTAATTCAAAAAAGATTCAGAGTTAAAATATGTTTTGGAAATTTGGGATTAAACAAAGTTAAATGATCTTTGTTTTGTTTTGTTTTTAACTACATATACTTCTCAGAATCTTTAAAATTCTACAGAGAAATGTGGTGCTCCAAAAAGGGATTATGGCACTACTTTAGTGATAGTCTTCAGCAAAGCCAATGCCAAAATGAGATTAGATCCTTGAAAATTTTTTGAAGTGCAGTCATTGACTCATCGTAGCACCTGGGGCATGCTACGGCATTCAGTGTGCTAGTGACCTCTTGCTTATTCTTTTGCAGCAGAATTATGTCATTGATATAACAGATCAAAGTGATGTTCTGTAGGATGGCCAGACAATCCACATCTTTTTGGATTTTACTGAAATAGAATATGGGAGAAATAATAGCTTTGAGGTACAACTATAAATGGATATTTTTTATCCCATGTGAAAGGGAACTGTTTGCGATCCTCTTTTCTGTTTGTAATAAAAAGAGCACATTTTCCAGAACAATAGCAGCATAATCTGCTCTAGCAATGCCACATCCAGCACAGCTGTGGATATCGGGGCTAATAGTTGGCTGAGCCTCTGGTAGTCTACAGTCATTCTTCAGGATCCATCTGATTTCTGTAAGAACTAGCCTGGGGAATTAAATAGAGGTGATAGCAGTGCCACCCCTGAATCCTTTAGGATTTTAATAGTGGCAATAGTTACTTTAATAGTGATTCTGTCTCCAACCACTAGTGTAAAATATATATTTTTTTACTTACTATTTTGACTAGAGTGGGGGTGGGGCAAATTTCAGAAGTTTTCATTTCTTCTTTCCCAAGACCAGTGACACAATGTTGTGGTGACTCCAACTGCCAAATATATTGATATCAATTATATACCCAGAGAATAGAGAAATCACTCCTAGGTAGATCCATGAACCTGGAGGCCCCATTGTAAACTGGATACTATCTGGGTATTCATTTATTCCTAACCTTCATCAGAGAAGCCATAATGATATTTTGGTTTTCCAGGTATCAATGTCAATTCAGACCCTATGTCTGGTAGTCCTTGAAATGTGGGTATTCCTTCTCCAGTGTTACAGTTACAGAGATATAGGGCTCGAGGTCCCATTAGGGAAGGATCAAGAAAAGGCAGAATCCTTTCTTCTAAGAACACAAGTCAATTTTTCATTCAAAGGTTTCCATATTTGAAAATTGGCTTAGGTCTGTGAACTGAGCAAGAGATTGTGATTTTTACTGAAGCGCTTCCCTTCACCCTTCTGCTCTTTTGTTCTTGCTTTTTTCTAGCTTCTCTGGGAATGACATACTGTAAAACGATCTCCACAACTTCCTCTAATTTAACCTCCTTGACTGATCCTTCAACAACGTTGGTTAGCACAGTAATTTCAGTTTCCTGGCTTCTGTAGATAAAGCCCCATCAGAGCCTCATCATCTCCATGGATATTAATAAGCTCATCTCTATAACTGCCTCTTCTTTGGCCAGATGTAGTCAGCAGAGGAGAATCACCACTGAATAATTACGTGATGCTGATGTTCTTCTTACTAGTATATTCCTAATGGTTGATGTGTCCTCTGGGATTCCCATGTAACAAAATTTTTTGGCTATATTACTGTATGTAATGTATCCATTACAGAATGCTTACTTTCTTCAGCTTCTTCATTCTTTCTTCTACTATCTGCCAGGACAACTCAAACATATCCATTTTGCTCAGGATTGGCTCTTGTTAACTCCAGGCTTTTAGAAGCCATATAGCCCTGTCCTCTGGCATCCTTGCCATGATGTTAAATCCCATTTCCTCAAGTCAATGAATTCTTGCATATCTAACCTTATATTCTGACACTCTCTATTAAGTCCTGCCACATTCAACCCCAGGGGTAATTGCCTGGATTTATGCAGTATGTTCTAGCTAATTCTTGCAGCACCTTCAGTGTATCATATCTTTCCTTTGCTATCAGATCCAGCATATTTCCAGCCTAGTTAGGCTGGGATTTAACCTCAGTTGCCTGCCTGACATCCAGGAGGGGGTGGCCACTGCCTTGTGAAGAAGACATTTCTGCAGATTTATAAATATGAGAGAAGTGCCAGTTTTTTTCTGTGGAAGGGTAGCGCTGTCTTGTCAAGTCTTAAGGGTTTGGGGGATTCTGCACAGCCAACATCCTCAGAGGCATCCATTCAGGTATCTTCATCTTATGTTTCAGCCTAGATTTTCCCACTCATGGCCTTGACCTAACATAACAGACTTGCCTTGGCCCAATATTAAAACATCTCTGTAGCTCTGCAACTCTAACAGCTTGATCTTCAGCTTGCTACTTTTCTATGTGTGTAGAATTGCAGGAGGCGAGGGCCTCTTAGCATGTTGCCAGAGAGGTTCCCTTGCTTGTTATGGCCTCAGTTTTTCATTGTCCTTCTGCGTGGTATCAGTTTAACTTAGCAGCAACCAGACAATCCCTGTCGTAGATATTGTTTCCATCATCTCTTTCAAACACCTGAATGTCTGTACCACAGACATTCCTCATCATTACCACTAATGAAGTATTTAGCCATTGGACTACCACCTCCAGCAGGGATTCTTCATAGCCCACACATCAAGTGGGATTGTGTCTTCTTTTTCTGTTCAGCAGAGAGTGATTCGCTCTCCAAACCCCCTCTTTCTGTTTTCTCGTATCACTCCTGTCCCCATTTGTGATAGTTCATGCATTCTAAGAAATAAATGTCAAGATGGGATTAGATATTCAGGAGATTTTCTAGGGGGAGAGGGAGTAAAGGCTTATGAATAATAAAGGCAAGGGGAGAGCCTTCAGACCACAATGTAGTCTGAAATCTTTAGAGAATAGGGAGCAGGGGGAGACACAAATAGAAGGAGTCTCAGATTGCAGTGAAGTTCTAAGAATATTTTAATAAGGTTGATGAGGAGTTTCAGGTTAAAATTGTCCATCAAAAGGGTCCTGTGTCTTGCATGAGCACTTTTGCTGTGTTTACTTATTGGCTGTGAACAGACTGTGGAAAGCATCTCCTCTGTGAAACATAGAAGTAGATTTATGCCTTTATAATAGGAGATTGGAGTGGTGCATTTCATAGATGCCAAGGATTATGTTTTCAAAACTTATTTGGTTATAGCTTTTCTTTGCAAAGCACTCTCAGGAGATGTTTTGTGAAATAACTAAAAAACTCTGTGCTTTCTATTTGTGTTAAAATTTGAGTTACTAATATAAATCACTTTAGGAATGCATTTGGTACCTCTTTAATGTCTCTGATTTTCATTGTTTAATTTTTTTGGTCAAGAGAATGCTCTACATTTTCATTATATTTGAAAACAAGCATCTATATAGCAGATTACCCTCAGCTTAAGGTTTCTAGAAGTATTAATTTACAGCAGTACATTTAAGAAAGGCTGTTATTATCCTCATTTTACAAATAAAGAAACCAAGGCTCAGAGAGGTTACATGACTTGCCCCGGATCCTATACCTAGTATGTGGTTGTGCCCGAAATTAAACCCACAGAGTCTGGCTCTAGTGTATTTGCTCTCAACCACTAGGTAATGCTCTCATGTGGGCATTTTTGTGTGCCTGAGGCCCTACAAAAGAGACTTTGGAAGCTAATGCTGAACTATACCTAGTAGGCCCTAGTTAATGAAGGACTGTCAGTGCCTGGTATATTAGAGCTTGGATGACCCAAGGCAAGACCCTGATAGCCAGAGTGCATTTCCAAATGAACATTCACACAAACATACTCTGCATTCTCAGAGTACAAATTACTTGTACCATGAATCAATACCTATACAAACCTGAGCATATATGCCCCATCCATACCAAATGAATTGTGCAGCTATGCCATGTCTTATATGTTCATTACAAGTATATAGAGTCAGGATTTTCCCAGTATTCTCATGAATGCATTGGTAGTTGGTTAGCATGGGATCTGTAGAGTTTGAAGGCCTATAGACCTTTACTAATGAATATGGGATCTTGAGCAAGTTCCCTTCCTTCTTAGAACTTCAGTTGTCTCCTCAGCAAAAGCAGCTATCATCATACCTATCTTACAGGGTTGCTTGGGAGATTGCATGAAATAAGAGAAATTGAACTGCTCAGCACAGCCCAGCACTCAGAACTGCAGTAAAGTTTTGTTAAATTGATTTAAACATTACCTACAATTCTTAATACAATGAGTTTCTAGTGATTATTATTGAAACAAGCATGTATCATGTTAACCTGACTGGCTTCAAAATACACAACTGCTGGTTCTACTATGAAATCCAGGCTTTTTGTTTTTCTTTAGGCTGAACTCTTCAGGGTACCTGTATTCTTCCTAGCTGTTCCATTGTTCAGCCATATAATTTTAGACAAGCCTCTTTCCTCTGTGGGCACAAATGTCCTCTCTTGTTTCTGGGTTGAGATTTACAGATTCAGAGCCATGGATAGGTGCTGGGTTGTGTGCTTGAGAATCAAGAAAGAACTTTTAAAAACTGCATAGGCTTTCTCTTAGTGATTCCATGGTACAGATTTTGTTCATTGGGGTAACAGTTACTACTGTAAGAAACAAATCCCTGAATTTTAGTGGTTTAATACAGGGAAGTCTATTTCCTTGTCTGATGCAGGGGTTCATAAGTGGTTGTCCTCCTCTCCTCATTATTGAGATTGCTTCCTTCCTTCCTTCCTTCCTTCCTTCCTTCCTTTCTTCCTCTCTTTCTTTCTTTCTCTTTCTTTTAAGATTTTATTTATTTATTTGACAGAGAGAGATACAGCAAGAGAGGGACCACAAGCAGGGGGAGTGGGAGAGGAGTCTGATGCGGGCTCAATCCCAGGGTCCTGGGATCATGACCTGAGCTGAAGGCGGAAGCTTAACGACTGAGCCACCCAGGCACCCCTGTTATTGAGATTTCATCTGCTTTCATCCTGTAGCTGTGCCAACCATTAAGCCCTTAAAGTCTTCTACTTCAGGCTAGCAGACAGAGAAGGTCCATGTAGGAGCACACACATGCACAGTCGCACACATCACTCTCTTTTAGATCCCACTGACTAGAACTCGGTCAGATGACGCACCTAGATTCAAGGAGTGTGGGAAACGTAGCCCCTGAAGCCACATCCCAGTGACAGCTTTATGCTGGAATGAGGAGTGATAATTTCTCCTCTGGACAGCCAGCTCTCTCTACTATGCCCAGTTAACGAATCAGTGGGCTTGATGGTACCTAAACTTGTTTCCAGAGATTATCTGACACATGTGTGAAGCATAGAGGAACCTTAGCTAACTTTTATTTAACATGGTTCTTAAGACTTCTTGAAATTGTAAAACTTGATTCTATATTCTAAATTTGAATTCCACAGGCAGGAGAAATATCAGAAAAGATTATGACCTACTTTATATCTTACATAAATTGCCCCCAAATTGGATGCTGGGGTGTTAACTACAGTCACTCTGTTAATTCTCTTATCTTTTGAGTGTGGGGATAGCAAAAATCTTTCACATCGACAAGAAGAATATTTTCTTCAGTCACTATTTTCACCAAAATTTTCATCAGAATGAACTCCCTTGTTCTTCAACACATGTAGATTGTGTTATTTTTGAATATAATGTTCTTATTGAGTGTTAATTGCATGCACCTACAGTTTTCAAAGAAGTGATAACTAGATACTGTCAAACTGATAACAGCCAGTCTTCTTTCTACCATTATGCATGTGTTAATTTATAAGGTGGATTAGCAGGAACTTCACAAACCTCTTATTTTTGGGCCTCCTGATGATGTTAGTGAAGAAAGAAAAATGCAGATCTATTACTCCCATTTAAAATGTTGTTAAAAGGGGGCACCTGGGTGGCTCAGTGGGCTAATGCCTCTGCCTTCAGCTCAGGTCCAGGGTCCCGGGATCGAGCCCTGCATCGGGGTCTCTGCTTAGCAGGGAGCCTGCTTCCCCCTCTCTCTCTGCCTGCCTCTCTGCCTACTTGTGATCTCTGTCAAGTAAAAAATAAAATCTTTAAAAAAAATAAAATGTTGTAAAAAGTCAATGGACAGGAGTACTGTAGCATAAAGGATTTTATTGATGAAAGCTTTTGCCAATTTATCCTAATTTTATAAGCTTTCCATGTTAGCACAAAAAGTACATGTAAGCCCAGAAGAAAACTGTCCATCTGGACATATTTACTTCAGTTTTCTTAATAAACACACTCTGATTTGGAATGATATCATGTAACTATAATAAAATAATTTGCAGAACACTTAGTCTACCCTCTACCTTTTTATGTAACTTCATAGCGTTCATGAGATCAGTACGGATGGGTGTACCGAGGGCAGCACATTGGTGGGTTGTGCCCCCACTGAGAACTTCTTTATAATAAATATCAGTAATTTTTATGGTAATTCAGAAACAATTAAGATTTAAGTTTTCCTTAAAAAGAGTTTACTAAGTAAATTAATAATGTAACAAAGTTATAAAAGAAACCCTCAATTTGTTAATTACAAAAAAAGAAAAATAATAGACCTTGAAATCAATTTAGAACCTTGGTTCCATGCACTTTGGAAATGCAGCTGAGGTGGTTTTGTGTGTGTTGAGAGTTCTAGAATAGGTACAAGGAACAGAGATGAGATGTAAGGCAGCAGCCCTGTTTTTTGTAGTTCATGTATCCTAATACCCTGTGAGGACAGGGGTTCTGTCTTTATAGGGCTCTTGCATTTTAGTTCTTACACAGAGGGGGCCCCTGTACACAGTGTTATGTAGTATTTTGCTAATGAATTAATTAATACATGAAAAGTACATGTATTTAAAAATATGCAGTGATCTATTATTTTGATAATTTAAGCTGCTTCTAATTAATGACATTTTTAACTGAAAAGTAGCTTTGGATGCCTTGAAGTTCAATTTAAGATGTGTTTGAAAGTACAGAATATTTTTAATATTCAAAGATTTTTTTAAAAAACGACAAAGGAAATCATTGTGTTATGATTCCCTTGTTTTACAAAGCCATTTTTCCCCCCCTTTTGAACCACTATCTTAAGTTCTTTCATAGCATACAAAATTTGTTTCAAAAGGTGACATTTATTTTCTGGGAAACTTTACAGTGTTCTGCTTTTTCTTTTTCTTTATTCTTTTCTGAGGGTTTATTTAGCTCAGCATGTATATTTCAGGTAAGTGAAAATCTAAGAAGCAAACTTAATGGCTAGCTGATCTGACAGCTGATTCAAAAGGTTAAAGCTACAGAAATAGCATGGTGAAAGTTGCAGAAGGTTGGTGAATTCTTACGTGGAAATTTTTAAAGTTTATTTTTTAGTTAAATCAGTCAGGACCTGAATTGTCATCATAACAATTCAGTGTATTCTTCTCCCTGAGGAATTAAGTGCAGAAAGGCAAAAAATCTTCAATAACTATACTTGGAAATGGCACACTGAAGTTAAATTGCTTTACTTTTTCTTCTTTTCTAAGTCAGATTCAGCCCTTTGTCTATTTTCAATCCTTTTCTGGGACACACAGGTTTTCTAAAGGCAAACTGAAAGCACTATATCATCTTTGAATTGTAATCAAAGTGGGGGTCAGCTTTGCCTTTCCCCAATTAATATTTGTCCACTCACCTGCTTCTCTCACATGTTGCACATGTACAGGCATGTGTGAAGTCATGGGTATGCTTTCCTAGTGCAGTGGGAGCAGAGGTCTCCTTGTGGTAGCATAATCATGTTTCCCTGATCTCTATAGGATGTGGAATCTTTTAAGTGAATGTAGGAGTTCAAAGAAAGGAGCGTCCCATAGACAAGAGAATGGTGGGCATCTGTAAGGCATGATCAGCATGACTAACTATTCTAGGAAACAAAATTAGGACAATCATTTTAGGACCTATACTGGGGGACTTTTTTGCTTTTGAGTGTAAGGCAGAAATGTGGTGAGGAACAGCAGATACAAAAGCAGGAGGTAGAGTCAGGCCACAGGGGGAGATTACGTACCTGAGCAAGAAGGGCAATTTTATTCATGTTTTTTCAGATCAGTCCACTGCTAGTCCTCTGCCTTCTTCATAGACAATCCTATTGAAGGGGAAAGTGTCCTGAGATCTAACTATGATCAGTGGACAAGGTTATTATTCCTTAATAGGTTACAAAGCTATGCTTATACATTATTCTCTTTCTGGCTTCTTGTGGCTGGATTGGTAAGTAGTCTTGTGGTCCATTGGAGCTTGGCCAACACACACACTTACATTCCCTCTCTGTCTCTCTCTGAAATAGATTGGATCCCATTAGTCCTAAGATACAGCCTTAGAAGTTGTTGGGTCTTTTGAGTAATCTTTTCCCAGAGCTCTTTTCAAGTACTTGCACAGTTGCTAGTTAAGTGACACTTCAACTCCTACTTTCCTGCAGAGAGAAGGAATAATGGGCAATACAACATAGAGATATGCCTAGATATTATCATAATATTGGCCATAATATTGTCAACCACTACCAAAACTCCATTTATTTAAAATTGAGATGCAACTCAAAAAGGTAGGCAACTTGTTTAAATGAGAGAGAGAAGAAAAAGGCATTAGGGGACAAACAGATCTGGGTTTGGATCCTAGCCCAAACACTTAGTGCCTGTAGGACCATGGCAAGTTATTTATTATATGTTAAATTGTTTGAGCTTATTTTCTTGTCTGCAAAATGGAGCTTATAATGTTTGCCCTAAAGAACTCTTTCAAAAAGTCAGAGATAATGCACCATCCTTGACATACAGTAGACTCAGCATATAGGAGCTTTTAATCAGCTTCTAATGATTTTCCTCCTTTCCTCCTCTGTCGCAAGTAACCTCTTTCTCTTTTTTGTATGCAGCCCCTAGACTCCCTGTCATCCTTCTGTGACTTCTCTTTTTTTCCTGAAAGGTTACCCTAATTTACTGGCATTAGACATCACCTGTGTAGAATTATAGGTAGCTGAAGGTTGAGTAAAGAAGGACACAAGTCCTGAGGGGTTATGATGACTTAGATCATACAGGCATATTAAATAGGTAATCTCCCCATCAGGCAACTTGATGCTTTGCATTGGTAACCCAAGAAGGCTAATAATGTGACCTATTTCCAAACTGATATTTTTTAAATACTTGGTCAACTTTTATTAAAGTGAACAGAGAAAGAGTCTCTCTTGAAAAAATCATACACATTTTTTTTTTTGGTATTGAAAATAAATATTAGTCACTAAAAGCATAAAATGTTAACTTATTGGAATGATATTTTCTCAGTTTTAAGTCACTCACAAACAGGGAACTTTTGCTATTCACAAAAAGAAACAGTGTTAACAAGACTAATGTCTTGTACATATATGTTGCCTTTCTTTTTTGTCTGCTTGGTTAATAAAATTAGCATCTAAATAAAAATTTACCTTATCCTTGTTTCTGGCCAATTTTTCTCCTTTCTGCTCATCTTGGAATAAGAATTGATTATTGTAGTTTTGTGGTTGTTGTCAAGCATTTTGAAGTTAAGATAGGACTTTAATCTTTTTATTATAGATATATGTATATTTCAAATACACATATATGTATTATGTGTTATTATGTATTATATGGTTGTTAAATTATGTTATATTATATTATATATTTCTCCCTAGAAGAGAGATAAATGACTGCCAGTATTTGTCAATCATAGAAATTCATTTTGTGCTGTAACTTTGAGTCTCCAGCTCTCGGTTTAGTTTTTCATTTAAAAATTTTTATAATGACCACTTTTGCTCATAAAGAGTTTATGAGCAAAATAGTCTATTTTTTAAAAAAACTCAAGGTAACTTGACTAGAGCAATGAAATTTTGCAAGACTTTATAATGATATAAAATTATCATCAATGGGTGAAAATCTTAATGTAACCTTTGTATATTACTCTTAATGTTCTTATAGTTTATAGAAATCTTATATTGATTATTTCAGTTAATCCTGACAGCAGCCCCCTAAAGTGGATATTAATAACACTATAGACAAAAAATAGAGACTCAAGTTATTTCATTTGCTCAAGAGTAAGAGCTTGACGTTGGGATAACCAGAATTCAGATATGAATCCATTAGCTCCAAATCCTATGCTGTTTTCTGTGACCATGTTGCAGTTAACAGATATTTTTATTTTTAGAAAATTGAGCAAATGCTCCAGAATTTAGGTTAAGAGTCAGAAAGGAAAGAATAGAAAATCATCCACCTGGGATGATTTGTCCTAGAGAATGCAATTAACTTGGTCCCAAAATGGTTTAAAGATCTAGGACATATTTGATTAAGTAGGTGAAGGTTGGTAAAATTTGCCAACTTTTTCTATTCTGACTTCATTCACTTCTTTGTACTTTAAATGTGATTTCACAGAATAAAGAAGAAATGGAACATCACGTAAAAGGTTGATAGTCCATAGATCCAGGCTTTTAGGCTTTTAAGATACCTTTAATCCTACCATATAGGGCTTCAGAGGGGGGAAAAAAAACACATAGACTTAAAAGATTCATGGAAAATGAACTAGAAGCAAGTTGTACAAAGCAGAATGATGTTTTAGGATGAAAGGTTGTAGTTCATTCATGGAAGGAGGATGTTAAGAATGTCTGAAGCATTACCATTGACATGTGAATATCAATTCATTAGGATTTTGTTCATTTATGATATAAATCCAATTGGTATTATTAATTTGGAGTCTATGATTCATTTCAGCCTGGTGTTGCTGATGGGTAGTAGATACCTTACTCTCAAAACATTATTTAGAAAACGTTTTTTAGAATGTCAGGAGGTAGGGGCAGAAGTGTAGGGAAGGTAGAGGTTGAAATAAACATTTCAGCTTTATGGGTCCAATTGAGCTTAAGAAATGTAGTGATATTATAATAATGTCTTAAATAGAAAGGAATCTTGAGGAATGGAACATTGCCATTCTTTACAATGTGATTACATGTAAAGAACAACCGTATTGTATTTTTTGAAGGTAACTCTTATTTTGAGATGAAAGATTAGGGTAGAATTATAAACAATTGCATTTTCAGTTGTAACATAGAGGTTCTCTTAGCTTTTCTATGTTCAGAATTTTTCAGTGACTCAGAGAAAATTGAGTTGGAATGTTTGGAGAAGAAATCAAAAGGAAGGAACTTAGAATTAGAAGCAAGTCCTAAAAGGGTGAAAGGGAGAAACTCAAGTCACAGAAGCTTTGTAATTTGTCCAGAATTTCACAGCTTCTAATTTATGTTCTTGAACTCCGTGTTCTTATAGTTCTATGAAATCTATAAAATAGGTGGAATAATAACCCTAATCTGTGATGTTGCTGTAGTATTAAACTAGAAAATAAAAGTGAAGTTCTTAACACAGTGTGAAGGACACACACTGCAAGATACTATAGGATTATAATGATGATGATAATAATAATGCTAATTCTATATCCTATGCTTTCTTTGCCTACCACATTGTAACACAAGACAATTCAGTGGTGGAAGCAGAGTTGGCAGAAAACCTGCTGCTCTTTTGTTCATATAATGCTAGGAAGTGGCTGCATATGGGTAGGCATGTCAGGGACAGAGAGGGGATTTGAGGTGGGAGGAAAAGGGAGGAGCATAGGGAGAACAGGACCATGGCACTATTGTGAAATTTAACATCTTCTTACCAGCCATCCTGAGTTTACCGCCTACCTCATTGCTAGGCAAAGTATTTGAAAAAGGGCTTATTCACTTACTGTTTAATGTGAATAGATCTGTACAAATAAAAGAGACCCATTTGAGGCAATCCAGCAATCTACCAAATGCAATGGTTGCTTGCTTGGCACTGAGAACTATGTTTCTTGCTCCTGTGGTGCCCATGCAGGCGTGTGTGTACTGAAGAATGGAGATTCATAGCAGGAATGGGAAAGAACCTTTTAAAACTCAAAATAAATTAAGCATATGGGGTAAAACAGAGTGCCTGTTCCACATACCACCCTTCTGATATGACTCTTTCAGAAAAACCTTCTCAGTATAAAGTAATTATAACCTACTTACGCTGGTCTTCCCCTTGCTTTCAGCTCCACTGACTCATTCAACTTCTGTCAGTGTTACTTTGTATTTGAGTTTTGGGGGAGGGAGGGACCCATTTGGTTTAACTTGCTCTAGCATTTTTCAAAATCCAAGCATCACTAGAGTTCTTGGAAAGTAATGACTATTGAATTTGTCTTTGGTCCAGAGAGTTTTTAATCCCCATTCTTGGCAGGTTTTGACAGTTCTGACGTTTGGTCACTAGTATTTGGTGACCTGTGTGTCTCCAGTAACACTTGAAGAGACAAACCTATCTCTGATGATAGAAAACAAAGTAAAGCAAAAGATTTTTCTTTTTCTTTTTTTTTAAAACCGCTTGCTATAGCAGGTGGATAATTTTTATTTTAAGATAAAAGAAAAAAATTAGTAAATGAAATTTTTCTTGGGTCTCTTAGATAGGAGCAGTCTGACCACTTAATTAGGTTAGAATTATGACCAAATAAAGGCAATCTGATTATCAGGAGACTTTTTTTTTTTTTTTTTAACCATGAGGTCCAGTTAAGGCTTCAGTTTAATTGCTGAGTCATGTATCAAGTGGCTAGAACATAATCCAATAAGTTTTATTTGAAAAGTATCCATAGACTTTTGGGGCACCTGGGTGGCTCAGTCAGTTAAGCCTGACTCTTGATTTTGGCTTAGGTCATGATCTCAGGGTCTTGGCATTGAGCCCTGTATCACACTCTATGCTCAGCCTGGGAGTCTGCTGGTGGATTCTCACGCTTTCTTCCTCTACCCCTCCCCCTACTTGAGTGTGCTTGCTCTCTCTCTCTCTCTTGAAGAAATAGATTTTTTTAAAATAAAGCATCCACAGGGCACCTGGGTGGCTCAGTGGGTTGGGCCTCTGCCTTCAGCTCTGGTCATGATCTCAGGGTCCTGGGATCCAGCCCCGCATCAAACTCTCTGCTTGACAGGGAGCCTGCTTTCCCCTCTGCCTACTTGTGATCTCTGTCTCTGTCAAATAAATAAATAAAATCTTAAAAAAAAAAAGATCAGACATTTCAAATTGTATCTTTCAAAAGTCCATGACTATACTTAACCTTCTATGAACTAATAGTTAAGATTATAAACAATAAGAAATGAACAACAGTGTTCTTTTTTAAACTTTTCCTAAATGTTAATTATATAGTTTTTTTGTTTTTTGGGTTTTTTTTTTTTTCCAGTTTCATTTTTGCCTTCCACTAACTAGCCTGGCCTCCAGGAAATTCCTTAATAACCTAGAGGACAATGTGTGTATCAGTCAAGACCCAACTCAAGAAACAGGACCAATAGGATATATATGAAAAGAGACCTTGCTAGCACTTGGCTATGAGATTGTGGAGGCTAGCTAGGCAAATTTAGAATCCATAGGGCAGGCCATCAGGAGGGGCAGACTGGAGCTCCCAGGTACATTCTATCTACAGGCAGAATATCTTCTTTCTCAGGGATGCCTCAGCTTGCTTTAAGACCTTTTAGCTGATGGAATCAGGCTTACCTAATTATCTAAGAAAATTCCCTTATTTGAAATCAACTGATGAAATGCTTTTATCACATCAACAAAATACATTCACTGTTATACCTAGGTCAGGGTTTAACTGAGTAATTCAGGGGTTTAACCTAGACACATTGACATATCAAATGATAAATACAATATGTCAATGTATGACAGATCCATTCAAATAACAAAGAATTAATATTCATCAATTGCTTGAGTCAAAAACAGCTTCTCTATGCTTTTCTAAAAAGACATAATTTTGAATATGTTTCAGCATTACCTTCTAATTTGCAGTGTAGCTCAGAATAAATAAATTAGTTTGTGACCTGGATTTTTCCATTTGTGGACAATCTCTGAATTACCTAAACCAGGTTCACTGATGCTTCAGGCCTATAAATATTAGCACATAGCTCTGATTTTTTTTGGGGGCGGGGGGGCGTTGAGGATGGGCTTATGTTCTTTTCCATTTCCATCTTTTTTCCAGTTCTAATGTGGAAAGTGTCCTTTCATTGAACTATTTGCTGCTATAGTAAAGGAGGACTTTTTTTTTTTTAAACAAAATCTTGTTGAATACATGGTGGTTAATTTCCCAGGGTAGTCTTTCAAAACCCAGTTCAATGGCCAAAAACTGTTTTCTTTAGGTATAAACACCCTACTTTGGAAATTTCTTCCTTATGGCAACTAGCTTGAATTTATAGGTACAAAGGGGGGCACAGACTCCTAACTAATATCTGTTTCTTCATGTGCTCATTCGTTAACTTATTCTTCTGTTCCTAATTGGAGATTTATTTCTAATTGTTTCTCATAAGAAAACATTTATTGAGTTTCTACCATGTGCTAGACTTGTTCCAGATGGTGTGGTATAAGACCACAAGAGTGAAGGAAACAACCTCACAGAACTTAATTATACATTAAATTCAAGGTCATTGATGCTATGATAAAAGAAGTAAAAGGTTCTGTGGGAGAATATAACAGGGAGACCAGGGGCTGCTGCTTAAACTCTTCTTGAACAAACTAATACCTTAAGTGACATGAGCCTGGGTTAGGGCATGTGAGAGTGAGGAAGAGCCAAGAAGAGAGGAAACTTTGGCACAACAGCTGAGAGGTGAGAGAGCACATGATGGGCTATGGATTTAGAGAGATTTTTTAAAAATCAGATTAAAGCACAGAATTCAAATGAGAATATTTAGATGTCCAGAGATGAGATAGGAAAAGTAAGTAAATGCTAGATATTGGAAGTTCTAGTTCACCATATTAATGAATTTTGAACTTCACCTATGAGAGATCAAAAGCCAGCAGAGAGTTAGAAATAATACAGCAAGGAATATTTTGGAAAAGTCTCTCTAAATGTAATATGGATAATAAACTGGAGAAAGGGACTCTGTAAATTCAGTGAGGGTAGTGGTGTTTCTATTTTGGACATTGCTGTGTTCAATATCCAGCTGGATAGCTTATTGATTAGAATACAGTGGACAATGATTAATTAATTTAATGAATATTTATTAACTGGTAGTATAATATTATTGTTATATGCAGAGGAGACAGTGCTGGATAAGGTTGGCATGATCTAAGCCATCATGGGTCTGGTAGAGAAGGGAGAGAGGTCATAAACAATACATTTATAAATAAAATAATTACATACTTTTCAAAGTGCCATGAAAGAAACCAAAGAATTTCTGTAATACAGAATGATGAGAGGTACCTATTTTAGGTAAGTTTGTCAGAAAAGGCCTACTTAAAAAGGTGGAGATATAAATTGTAAAATATGTATTTTAAAATAACTATAAAGAGTAAGATCAAGTGGGAACAAATGCAGTGATCCAGGGGGGTTATGATGAGTGTCTGTGTGCCAGTGTAGTGGAAATGATCATGGAGAAAAGTGATGGATTTGAAGATATTAATGATCCTACAGGACTGGGTCATCAACTGGATGTGGGAACTGAAGGAGAAGAAGAGATAATGAATATCAGATAGTAAATGGTGGCACCATTTCCTGAGGTAGAGATTCTGAAAGTAGAAGTAGCAGGACCTTGGTGCTAAGGTGATGATAGATTCCCTTTGGACACTCAGGTTTGAAGGGATTGGGAAATATCTTAGTGGCTATGCCAGACGAGGTGAGATATACAGCTTTGGAGTCCTGGAGAGAAGTCTTGCATGGGCAGAAATAGGAAGGAAGCAATGAATCATGTCACAAGAGCCACAGGAAGATGGCATTTCACAGAGTAAGTAATGTCAAAGTTTGTGACCCAATCAAATAAGATAAAGATTGCAAACTCCTATAAATTATTGGATAAAGATTTTAAGATAGTGACCAATTGAAATCTTCTAGAGTTGGAGTTTGCCATGTAGGTGCTTCTGATAGATCATGGAGTAGTAGGGAGTTGAAAATTTTAATTTAGTTAAGCACAGATGTAAAGAAATTTATTGGGAGCAAAGGTAGGGATAAAGGAGAGCATCATCTGGAGGGAATGGAATGTTTTAGAAGTAACTGAGGAGATGGGGTGCCTGGGTGGCTCAGTGGGTTAAAGCCTCTGCCTTTGGCTCAGATCATGATCTCAGGGTCCTGGGATCAAGCCCCACATCGGGCTCTCTGCTCTGCGGGGAGCCTGCTTCCTCCTCTCTCTCTCTCTCTGCCTGCCTCTCTGCCTACTTGTGATCTCTGTCAGTCAAATAAATAAATAAAATCTTAAAAAAAAAAAAAAAGAAGTAACTGAGGAGAGCCGAAAATGTATAATGATAAATCATAAGCATCTAAATGTACAGTTTTAGTGGTCATATCTTTGAGGTGGTCGGAAGGCCTGGAGAGTTCTTTTTTGCTGGGGAGCATTTGAGCCTTCCTGGAAACAGCTGTGGTGTGATGACCTGCACCCTGGAGAGATTCTAGACCTTAAAAGGAGGCAGCCTTCATCTGGATTGATTGTGAAGGCTCCCATAAGAAATCCATGAAGCTCAGGTTCTGGCTGATGTACACAGACAGGCACGGGATTCTGGTTGGACCTTGGCTCACATCCATATGTACAGGCCACACACATTACATCCATGGTATTATTTCTAGGCATTCAGCAAGGATTGCTGATATTGCTGGAATTTGATATAGTCAAACTTTTTTCATTCCTCTCTTTTATTAATAGCCATGTGTTGAGCTGAGACAAAGATCTGGTCACTGCCCTCAGAGTACTCCATTAAGTAGGGGGGTGAAAGAAGACAAGAGAAAAAATAATTGTGATGCAGTGTGTGCATAATTTAGTGGAGTCATGTCCAAAGTTCTTTGGAAGAATAAAAGAATAACTGCTTTGAAATATGTAGAGGAAGTCTTCAGAGAGGGTGGACTTAGATCTTGTTTTTGAAGAATGGGGAGGACTCCCCCAGGGAGAGGAGTGAGTGGGGTTCAGGGAAGAGCTGCCAGTCTGAGAGAGGAGACAGGAGAGAGGCAACAAAGAACATGGCATTCATGACAGTTAGGGACTGGGACAGGTCTGGGTGAATTTGTAGGAGACAGGCACTGAGGCTAGAGATGCAACATGGTGGCAGCTTATGATCTGCCTCATTCTGGAAAGGATATTCTGTCTGTGCTAATTCAGAGTTGTGCCCTAGAATGGATTTGTTTGGGCTAAAATAGTCCCATTTTATGACAGTGACCCTATTTGACTTTTCCATGGTCTGAGTAGCTCAAGCTTTGTTGTTCCAGAATTATTCTTGCTTTCTGTAATGTTCATTCAGACCACCATTTCTGCCTTTATCTTGTTGTCTGTTTTTCCAGAAGGCCAACCTAAATAAAATCATGATCATTTATAATTTTAATTTTTTTTAAGAACATAGAGGGATCTCAGAGTCTTCTAATTTGTTCTCTTCCTTTAATAACAGTTATAGGACAATCAAGCAAATATTTATTTTTTTTCTGTTGATGTTCTTATATCTTCTCTATCAGACCCCCATCTCTTTTTTCAAATACTTTTTATCCCCCTTTCTCTAATCTCTTCCTCTGTTGTACTTCCTGTTAAACAAGTCTACAGCTACCTTTCCTCCCACTAAATTTATTCTTCAAATAAGCAACAAATATATATAAATGATGTGGTAGAATCATCTGAATTTTGTGCCCTCACTGAGGTCTTCTTAGGATTTCTTTCTATAAGCAGTGACTTTTATTAAATAAAGTATAGCCACTATTAACTGACATTCTTAAAATGTCTGCTCTTCCATTTTAAAGAGTCACAACAAAAGCAATAATCTTCATTGTCCTAGTGGGACTATATGTTATAAAAATGCTATTCTAATAATAACTTATTCTAAGTTATTGTAAATCTAACTCCAGTACGTACTAGGTTTGTCCATATTAAAAGTGTACTAATATCATTGTGATTTAAAATTTCTTTCTTCGGGGTGCCTGGGTGGCTCAGTGGGTTAAAGCTTCTGCCTTCGGCTCAGGTCATGATCCCAGGGTTCTGGGATCGAGCCCCGCGTCGGGCTCTCTGCTCTCAGGGAGCCTGCTTCCTCCTCTCTCTCTGCCTGCCTCTCTGCTTACTTGTGATCTCTGTCTGTCAAATAAATAAATAAAATCTTTAAAAAAAAAATTTCTTTCTTCTCTTTTAAGTAAACATAACTAATTTTAAAGACTGAAAATCAGGAATATACCTACTACCACTAAGAATTTTAATTTTATTTGTATCTTTTAAAATTTAATTTTAATAAACTTATATCTAGTCATTTGTGAACCTGGAGTGGATAATTTAGTGGTAGAAAAACATAGTAGGCTGATAATTTGAGAACAGTTTCAAACATTGCTATCTCAAAAACGGCACTTAAAATCACCTGGTCTACAATGTCATTTTCTTTTGAATAGTGAAAAGCGTTTGTTGCCATGTCAAGAGCTTGATCTAAAGTTCACTCTTCCCTGGCCTCCAGTGAAAAGAGAAGTTTATTAGAGCTGGCTAGACAATTTAACAGTGTAAAAGAAACTGGGAATAATGGAAAGTGTAGCTTGAAGGTACAGCATTTCACGTGGAAGAAGACTGTCCCTCTAAGCCACAAAACATTCACAGCAGAATGACTGTGCTCTCATGAGCTGCCTCACACACTTAAGTCCAGTTAGCACTCAATAAATTGTTGTTGAACATTCCTTTAGCAGTGGAATCTTTTAAAAAACCTTCCCCAAGTAAGTATCACCTGTGGCTGGCCACCAGTTTTCTGAGCAACATGATACCCAAATAGATAGCTCATTTAGTTTTGGTTCCTAAGGCATTTTTCTTAGATCTTACAGCACTTTAAAACTAGAGAAGATTTGGTATTGGCAGACTCTAAATATTCTGATAATGACCATTTATTGAGGAACTATTACTATATGTCAAGTACCGTGCTCGGCACAGCTTATAAAAAAAATGAATAAGACTGAAGAAGTTGTAGATAGGCTTGTGGAAATTTACCCATCAGTTGAGAAGGCAAATACATGTAACTACTAGTGATACAGGTTCTTATATTTGAAGAGTACAAATAAATCATGGGGCAGAGAAGTAAGAGAGGAGAAAGCAAAGTAAGGAAAACCACTAATTTGTTGTGACAACAGAATACCTACTAGAATAAATTAACCTTTACTAGTAAACTTGTTCATTGCCAAATTTTCACCCAGGAAACAGTACTTTCAGTTGGTACACTGACTTCCTTAATCAAGATTTCTTCGGAGCATTCTGTTCAGAATCCTGTCTTAAAGACTTTAAAACATTAGAATGATTCTTCTTTAACAAATATTTGAATTTGAATGAGTTGGATGTTCCCTGATTTAAGAGCTAATATGATATGATGGCTTCTTTCAGTGCCATAGTTAACCCCATAATCCTTCCAAGTAAAAATGAACAATAGCAAGTTATTCATTGTTACCCATCTGATGATTAGTTAATGTCTGCCTTTCATTTTTGTCATACTACAAGTAAGACTCAGGTAATCCAATTTTCAGACTTTAGAAATGTGTTGGTATTGTGACACAGTGCTTCATAAACAAGACTTAGTGCATCCTTCTCAACTGATCACATTGTTTTGCTTATAAATAAAATTATAAATCATAAACATTAGTACAGGTGCAGTAGAGCTCCCAATTACTAATATTTTAAGATATTCATCCGAGCAACTAAATAATGATATGACCTATTATGAAAAGCCATTAATATTTATTGTGCTCTCATAACATTTCAAATAAGGGATAGCTTATGCAGTAATAGTCATTTATTCAGTCAGGAGAGGAATATAAGTACTTTCTGTGCACTGTAGTAGAGTACAGAAATGTAATACTAACTACACCATGGCTCTATTTTTAAGGAGCTACAATCTATATGAAGAGATAGATTCCTAGTAATCACAATACAAAATGACAGTATTAATGGATGCTAGTAAAGTGTGTTTTGGGAGCATCAAAAATAGAGGAATATTTGCAAGGTTAAATTCTTCACAGAGAAGGCAACTTTAAAGCTGAATCTTGAAAGAAGAATAGATTTTATAAGGCAGATAAGCTGTACTGTAATAGATAAACTGTGCTGTTATATTCTTTTATCATACATATTTACCAAGTACTTTATATCTTATTTCTTTGTGATACATATCTTACTTGTTGTAATAACCCTGTGAATAGGTGCCATTATCATCTCCATCTAAGAGGCAGAAAAATCACTAAGCTTAGAAAGTTTAGTAATTTGTCAAGGTCCCAGCCAGGGTAGGGAGGGAGGATCACTTTACAACTTGAGCTTTTACCCACCAAAATGAGACCATTTCTTACTGTGGTGGTAATATATTGAATAGACACAGTGGTCATGGAAAATTTAGCCTTATTTTCTGGCCCAGGTGGCTGGAGTTTACTCCACTATTTTCTAGTTTTGTTTAGATTGTATAAGTTTGAGAATAAGGTCTAGTCCATTTCTTCCTAGGTAATTATAGATACAGACTCTTTTTTTGTATGTGTGAAAATATTTTTGAGGCACAAAGTCATTTGCAAATGCAAAATAATACTTTGAAAATATTTGGAATAAAGATGTTCTCTGAAGGAAGTGCCTGCCCTACCATTGGCTCTTGAGTGCAGAGTCTTCACTTTACTAAAGAAACTGAGAAATCATAAATGATGTATAAAACAGTGATGTACTTGCAAGATTCTGACAAAGTCAGTTAGTATCAGAACAGACATAAATAAATTAGTTCCGTGCTGAATAAAACATAAGTAAATCAGAAGAATGAACCTAAAAGGATCCAGATCCTCCTTTAATTAAACAAGCAGTAGAATATGCCAACCATAAAATATCAGCATATCTGAATACATCCCTAATTCCAGATATAACATCCTGCCTTTTGCTAAAACATTGTGAGTCAGTTTCCAGAAGTTCACTAGGTAAATGCAATATTTACATAAAAGTGAAACTGAGAAAAGGAGACATGCTTCTTATGATAAGTATGGTTTATAACTTATATTTTTCTAGAAATAATATTATAAGGACAGCATCATGACTGCAATCACAGTAAATCTGTTCTCTTATTTCTTTAGTGGAAAGATTTGGAGCCATCTACCCACGGTTTGCCTGATTTCTCCATCTTTCAAGAGCCAAATTACATTATGTTTTAGAAATGATTTTGAGATTTTTTTTCTCTAATTTTTTTGATTGCTCAAGCCTTGGTTATTTTTAAAAGCTTTAGATTTTCTTTGCACTCATTTCTCATTTAGAGTTTGAAATGATATGATCAAATACATCTTCCTTAAGAAATAGCATTCAAATCAGAATCTTGGTGGATAGGTTTGAAGTATTTTTTTTTTTTTTTACGTAGAAAGCATTTTATTAACTAAAGTTTCTGCCCATGGGAGTATTTTAAATGTGTGAAGATAAACAGAATATGTAATCTTCATAGCAGCTGGTGGGACAAAGACCAGCTTTAGAGTCACAGGTAGAACTTATACCCAGGCTTTATACAAAGAAGAGAATAATGCTGAGAAATAAAGGATGAATGAAACAGGAGGTGGAATGATCAGTCTGTGGGGCAGCCTGGAGCAGTGATTTTCAAACTGTAGGTCACATCCCATTAGTGGGCATAGACTCAATGAATCGGTGGTTGCCAACCATAAAAATATATATATATATAGAAGAGACTAGAATAGAAAATATCAGTGCATAACATGTAGTAAAGATTAAGTATTGTTTTTAGAAAATAATTAGCATGTCATACATAGTAAAGATTGTTTTGTAAAATGTTCAATTTCATGTATATGCATAGTGTGTAAGTATATTTCTTATAAAATCTTGATAAAAATAAATTATGAACAATGATCTAAAAAGAAGAGAAGTTCAAATTAATGGCAGGGTAGGCGTTTTTTGTGGGTGAAGGATGAAATCAAGAATTTACAAGTCCTCTCTATATCCATTGCTAAAACTTGAGTGAGTTCTACTTTGAAATGTGTTGTTTCATGTATGTGTGTGTGTGTGTGTGTGTATGTGTACATGCACCTGTACACCCATGCAGGAATGTATAGGTGGAGTATTATGAACAGAGAGAATTTCAAGAAAGTAGGAAAGAATTATTTAGGAAATATATATTTCCTAAATGATTTTTTTAATATATATATATATGTATATATATATATACACACACACACACACGTATATACACACACACACACACACATATTTCCTAAGTGATATATAAATAGATAGATATAGATATATCTATATATAGTATATGTATCTCCATATTTAAATGTCTTACATATATCTACATATAATGGATATTGCATTTACATTTTAGTTACATTTAAACAATATTATCTTGAGATCAGAAACTAATAAAATTCAAATTGCTATATTAGGAAGGGAAAGCAATATAGACATAGATAGTTACTTCATTAAATCATTCAAATTGATTTTGAGTTTCCTCACCTGAAATGAGAAGAATAATTAATTGAATGTATGTATCAGGTCCAATGCTAAAAATCACTTTATTTTTAATGAAACATTTTCACACTGCTAAATTTTAATGTGCTATCAGAAAGATCATCAGAGTTTGCTATTTTTAATATTTTCTCACTAAAACTTTAGTCTTGAAAGTCTTCACCTGTGTTTGTGTAGGTGATTTTGTCTTATACATATGCCCAATATTTTGTGTTAAAGTTTAGCATTATGTTTTTTCTGTTCTCTACAATTTATAGCCTATAAACTACTTTAGAAGCAATTCAGAAACTACTGAACAATATCTTTTAGTATCTTCATTAAAACAAATATTTTTTTCCTTTTTTTCTTTCCTCTCAACATCCTTCCCTTCTTTTTTTCTTTCTTTCTCTCTGACATATAGAGTTCCTCCAAGGTGGCAGATGCCAGGAACAGTAGTGAATAAGGCAGATACCATCTTTGTTCTTGTATAGTTATAGTAAAGGGGAAGGACAGGTTTAAGAGTGCATGTGGGGAGGGACATTTAGCCTAAACTTGAAGTATTGGAGAAGGCCTCTGATTTAAATGACACATAAGATATCAGGTGAAGTATGAGAAGCATGGCCAGGCAAGTCAGAGCTGGGATGAGGTGCACAATGTCACAGGCAAAAGGAATAGCATATGCATGGGATAGGAAGCAAGATGAGCATGGGAGGGAAAGGTGAGAGGATCAGAGAGAGGTAGGAAGGGTCTCAATCTCATCACAAAAGTCACTGAAACCAGGTAGGAAAATATGAGTTGTATCATAAAAGTAATGGGGAGTCACTGAGGGCATTTTAGCAGGTTTTACTTGATTTCTGCTTGAGAAGGAATGTATTTGTGGAAACAGTCAAAAGCCACTCAAAGTGCAGTGTACACTCTAGACCAGAGTCAACAAATGTCTTCTGTAAAGGACCGGATATTAAATATGTGGACTTTGTGGATTATATGGATGATCTCTCTTATAACTATTCAACTTTTTTATAGTGTGAATGCAATCATAGACAATATGTGAACAAATGAGTGTTCTTATATTCCAATGCCATTTTATTTAAGGACATTGAAATTTGATTTCATATTAGTTTCATGTATGGCAGTTTTTCCCTATTATTGTTTCAACAATTTAAAAATGATTCTTAGCATGTATGCCGTAGAAAAAACAGTCTCTGGGCTGGTTATGGCACACAGACTCCAGTGCATTGACCTCTATCTGCAGAACAAGGCAGGTGTGTAAATGAGGGATTAACACTGGGCAATACATGAGGATATTTACAGAGTAAAGGGCATGGGGTTAATTTTTGCTTCTGACTCTTATTCTGATGATAGGATGCAGAGATACTTTAAGCATTAGGTACAATTGTGAGGCCTCTTAAATGGATAACTTTGAAGGGCAGTATATGTATTTATACATTCTAATATGTTTAGGGGGATTAATTTTAAAAATTCAATTCTTGCAGTGTCATTGGTTAAAGTGGAAACAGTCATTAAATATAGAGATATTTATTTATAAGATTTCAAAGTAATGTGTGTATTTACACATTTTAAAAAAGAAATGTATTAGTCTGCGTTCTCCAGGGAAACAAAGCCAATAATCAGTAGACACTCTGATGCATACAGTTTCAACACACTCTTAGCCATGTAAGAATGAGCCTTGGGCCTGGAACACCTCCTTATCAAAAGATAAAGAATCCTTACAGTGCTAGACTTATCACTTATTTTTCCATGTTTCAGACTCATCATGTACTCCTTTGTTCTGTTAAGCATATGTGTCATGTGGCACCTGGCCAACCCAACTGCTCTCTTTATCTTCTGTGGTGAGGAAACAAGTCCTTCTGCTGCAGCACAAAGAGGGTGCTGCTAGGAGGGAACCACTGGCCACAAGGAACTAATACTCATTATTTAAGCTGATCTTGCTCTGTGTCTTTATGTGAGTAAAACATTCTTCCATGCAGTGCTTGACTATGTTGGGTTTTTCTTGGTGACTCATTTATTGAGATGCAGTGGGCAGAAGTGTTTGAACTTATACCCCTTGATAACAGGCAACAGATGCCATTTGGTTCACATTTTATATCTATATCTGTATCTATCTATATTTCTCTCTGTCCTCTCCCTATTTCTCTCTCTCTTTCTCTTTATAATGAGGAATTGGCTCACACAGTTATGGAAGCTGTATCCTAAGATCTATAGTCAGCAAGTTGGAGAAGAAGGAGAGCTGATAGTTTAAGTTCCAGTCTGAGTCCAAGTTCAAAGGAAAGGGAAGGCTAATAACTCATCTCAAACACAGCCAGGTAGAGAATTCTTTCTACTCAACTGTTTAAAACTATTTAGGACTTCAGTCAACTGGTTGGGATCTATCCACACTGGGGAGGTTAATCTCCTTTACTCAGTCTACCAATTTAAATGTTAATCTCATTCAGAAACATTCTCTGAGACAGACAGAAATAATGTTTCATCAAATATCTGGTCACCTCATAGCCTATTCAAGTTGACATATGAAGTTTACCATCACAAAGAACAAGAGGGTTTATAAACTGGAATGGCATGACTGGAGAGTCTGGGTAAACTCCTTTAAAGAGTAGTAACTAAGAGGTGCCTGGGTGGCTCAGTGGGTTAAGCCTCTGCCTTTAGCTCGGATCATGATCTCGGGGTCCTAGGATCGAGCCCCATGTTGGGCTCTCTGCTGAGAGCCTGCTTCCCCCTTTCTCTCTGCCTGCCTCTCTGTCTACTTGTGATTTCTCTCTGTCAAATAAATAAAATAACATCTTTAAAAAAAAAAAAAAGAGTAGTAACTAAGACCTGAGCTGAACAGGTTAGCTAAACAGCAGCGGGGCTGGGTGTATTGAGGGTGAAGAAGAAAATTTTAGTTGGGGGATCTACATGTGTTAGAATCCAGAAAAAGATGAGGACATAAGATAGATCAGAATAAGCACTTTATTTCTACCAGACGTTTGCTAGTCTTTTATGAAAAGCAGGATTAAGCAATGTAGGAACCCCAAGAAGGCTTTTATCTGTCTATTACCTCATTCGGGTTGAACCAGCTATCAGCAGCACTGATACCATTCAGTTCTCCAGAAACAAACACTCCCCTTAAGCAATGTGTCGCTGCACTACTTCTGTCTCTCCACCAGCCTTTCTAAATAACTTCTTAGAGAAGACAGTCAGCTTCAGTGAAGGTTTCCAATCTTCATAACAAAGGCCATAGTTGACGTTCTTGGCCCCAGAGAGCCCCTCCTCCTTGGGGGTAGGCACTCCACTAGGAGGACATCAGGTGTACATCATCCTTAGCATTAGGGAGAGGTCGGTTAGGCCTCTTGGTCACAGGTAAGTTCATCTGAAGGCTCTAACTTGGTTCTGTTAGCCTCAGGTCATATGTTGGAGAAACTGAATGAAGAATTTCATTTGTGCCAATTGCAGGAACTATTTTTCACTGAAGGAAACAGTAAAAAAATCATCAGTATCCTTGAAAAATTTTATTTTTGTCAGGAATATCATTAAAATATACTTGCACAAAAATGTTGTTTTTTTAAGATTTTATTTATTTATTTGAGAGGGAGAGAAAGAGACAGATAGTGAAAGAGATAGCAAGAGAGAGCACAAGGTGGGTGTAGAGGGAGAGAAGCAGACTCCCACTGAGCAGGGAGCCCAATGTGGGGCTTGATCCTAGGACTCTAGGATCATGACCTGAGCTGAAGGCAGACACTAAACCACCTGAGCCTTAGGTGCCACACAAAAATAATTTTTGCTGTGGGAAGTCAAGCAATCCCATTGTCTTTGGACTACCCTGTATAGAACCAGCAAAATATACTCTTTCTGCCATATATTTTAGTACCACATGAAAAGAAATAAAAATGCAAGTACTGTGCAATGCAAGTACATTTATAATCTTTGTATATGACACGCACATTCTGATTATCGGTCTATCTATCTCCATTGTGATCCATGTTAAACCCCAGAAAAGTGACTTTTCAGCATTTTAAATATGATGAAGATCATAGTTCCCTGGTCTGATGTAGTTTTAGTTACATTCTTTGGGCCCAGGCATATAGTGTAGATTTGTAACATTATGATAGATCCATTTTTGAAGGTAAAAAAAAGCCCTAATATCTTCATAACTTATGAATAGTTTGGGCCTGCCTACCAGAAATCCAGCTGTGTTACTATAGAAACCTCATAGGCCTAGATGTGATGTCATCACCCCACAAAAGCTAAAATTCAACTATTCTTTATAAATTGTTAATGCAAATATATATTGAATCATCTAATTATTGGTTACAGATAATACTTTCCTAGTGCTTTACTCTAAGGAGTTAAAAAAAATCCACCAAATATGATTGGTCAATAATGAAAGATCAGAGTGGGGATGGGGGTGGGGGTTGGCCGAAATGGTGAAATTTACTGTTTTTTAAAATACAATGTAGCAAATGACTGCTGAAAATATATTCTAGTGACAAAATTATCTCAATGATGTTTTAAACAGCTAAGTACAACTTTCTAAATAAGTCCTTGCTTCTCTTCCTGATGAAGAGGCTTGTAGCCATTATGTTCAAAGAGCAAAACTCAGAGGGTGCCATCATAAGGGAACCTTATTTTTCTCGACAACTCTCCCTCTAATCGTGCACTAAAGGGTGCTAATTTGTCTTCTGCCCTTAAATGACATTCAGGGTAGGTTTCATAACTTAGAAAATAAAAAGCCCCACATTCACTTCTCATTACAAAAGAGTCTCTGTTCAGTAATTATTATGTCCAAGTCTAGTGTAATAACAAACAACTTTGAATTTTAATTAAGCTAAAAGCTTCTGCCTTCCCCTACAAAGGGCCTAAGAAAGGTAGGAATCTGCAATCTGACTGGATAAGGGCTTAGATAGCTTTTTCCTACTCCAGCATTATCTCCTCCGCCAACAACTGCTGCTTGGGACAGGAGGCAGAGAGTGAGAAGAGACAAGAGAACGTAGCGAGAACAGGTCTTATTTGACCACAATTGTCACTAGTATCAGTCCTCTGGAGGAACACCAGGAATCAAATACCAGTGGATATTTATTCCTGGAGCACTTTCATGGGTTCCATCACAGGAAATACATCTCCAACTGGATGCTTGTTTTCCTCCATCATCCTGGGCATCTGGGGAAAGTGCTTCCGATCTGTCTCTGCTAGGATCTCTTTAGTCTTCTAGGTAGTACTTTTGGGAAGACCTAAGGAAAATACGGCCTTGTTTTCTCTTCTGCATAACTAGTATCTGACCCACAGAAATCATGGAGTCGTTGACTCATGAGTGGGAGTACAATCTTTTTGTTTCAGCACCTTCAGGGGCTACTCCAGCCTTTTACCTACTAAATAGCTCAGACATGGTGTCTAACAAGACCCAGGGACATACATCAAGCTTTCCTGTGGTTTCCTTGAAACACTCTCACTAGTTTAAGGTAAAGACAAGGAGGGTGGGGAGATATTCACAGTATAGCAGGTCCTCCTACTAATGTTCAGTTTTCTCTGGCCAGTTCAACTTCAACCATATCAGGCTCCCAATCTAAGAGAAGGGTAAGAGTAAAAAAACTTTTTTTAATTAACAAAGAACTTTTTAAAAAATCCTGCTATATAGTTCATGCCTCACTTTGACATCTTGGAGTATTTAGCATCTATTTTTGGGGGGCCTCAATGAGAAATAAAATAGTTTCCCATTTTAATAGCAAGGTATAGTGGCCATTAATAGTCTTCTTATTTGAAAAAAGCTTAAATGATACCCAGATAGTAAGTTAACATGCAAATGTAATGGTATAATGAAATAAAATTTTGTGTGAGTATAAACCTTATATGCGAATTGTCAGTGCATTCTTTTTTTTTTTTTTTAAGATTTTATTTATTTATTTCACAGAGAGATCACAAGTAGGCAGAGAGGCAGGCAGAAAGAGAGGGAGAAGCAGGCTCTCGCTGAGCAGAGAGCCTGATGCGGGGCTTGATACCAGGACCTTGAGATCATGACCCAAGCTGAAGGCAGAGGTTCAGCCCACTGAGCCACCCAGGTGCCCCCCTGTCAGTGCATTCTTAGATGATGGTATTATTTAAGTATTTGGCTGTTTATCTAAACATTAGGAATTATATGTAACTAAAATTTACTTACTGAAACAAATGAATAAAATATTATTTTTAACTACGCAATATATTAATATTTATGAGTAGTGGTAAATCTGAACAACCAGGTAAATACTCTTTGTTTGCATAGAATGACTCACACAGATACCTGCTTGCATCTTGTTGTAACCTAGAACACAACGTTGTTTGCTTCCAAATGCTTTCATGGTAATTGTGTTCTAAATATCATTTGGGGGTGAGGGGTGCACCTGGGTGTCTCAGTCGGTTAAGCGCCTGCCTTCAGCTCAGGTCATGATCCCAGGGCCCTGGAATCGAGCCCTGCATTGGGCTCCCTACTCAGCAGGAAGTCTGTTTCTCCTTCTCCCTCTCATGCTCATGCTCTCTCTCTCTTTCTCTCAGGTAAATAAATAAAATCTTAAAAAAAAAAACAACTAAAAAAATGTATCACTTGGGGGATATGATTTGAGTGGAATGTTCCATCTTGAACACCAACAGCAAGTTCTGATTCATTTAAGCCTATCAGTAAAGTCATTTTCTAGCTTCCTGACTGGCTCTGAGGTAGGGATATAAAACAATCTGGCAAAATGAAAAATTTGTTGGTAACTTTTGGGAAAAGCATTTCCTCTTTATTTCCAGGAAACAATTAAGATAATTTCCCTTCCTAAAGGGTAAGAACTAGGGAAAATATTTTTCTAACAGCTATTGGTAGGTAATTTGAAATCTCTGGAAAGGCTAGATTAAAATGATAATCACCCTGTGAGAGACAGAAACCAGATGAAAGGAAACTAGGATTTTCATGTCATCTTTGAATCACTATAAGTAAACTAATCAAAGCCTGGCCTTCCTTTGGATTCTTCAGTTATCTGAGCAATAAATTCCCTTTGTTCTTTAGGACAGATCTAGTAGATTTCCCATTGCTTGCAAATGAAAGCATCTTTAATGCTAAAGTGCCAATTCAGAACCTTATCTGTGTATTGCTAACAATCCAGCTACTAGGGAGTATAACTGGGTATTCATTATCACCACCAAGGGCGCTTGGGCTTTCTCAGTTAAAATGGCTACTGTGTTTATGTTCTGATTCTTTATTTGTCCTCCAATTGATCTGTAGGTGATTGGTTTGACCAATTACTGCTCATGCTCTTTCTTCTTCTATAGTCATGATTACAGACTTGCAATATGGTTGCCTATGATTCTCACTTTGTGATTGATCTCTCGACATAGGCCTCAGTTCTTTCCCACTCACTCTTCAGGATCTGGCATAGGATCTATTACTGCAGTTGCTCTTTTTCCTCAGGATTTCACCATTAAGAGATGAAGTTAACCCTGAGTAAATAGGAAACTCGTTTGTCTGAAGAACCATACTCTGAGGTTATATACAAATAATCCTCCAGAAGTCTTTAAAAGAAAAAGGATTTATCTTAGCATTGTATTAATTTTATTTCTATGTTAATGGGATATTATTGAAAACCTTTTATCATATACATAAATCCCTTTTACTATTTTTTCTTCTTTCTAGAGATATGTAGAAAAATATTTCAAGGGATTTCGTAGTATTAGACAAGTGTGTGACAATTCCCTTTCCTTCCTTTACAGAGGTATCTGAGTTTGGAATATCCTAAAAGTGGACTCTAAGACAAAGATTTGCTTGTTGGTAGTTTATATGGGAGATAGTTCAAGATGTGGGGTGAAGGAGCTAAGAGAGTGAGATGGAGAAGGATAAAAGGTCAATAAAAGATACACTGTTGATCTGGCTAGCAGTGTGGACTATGGGACTCAAAATTAATAGGACTCTCTACTACATAGAATGACCTAAGTTGTGTTATATATCCCCATTCCTGTACCACTCACATTCATTATACCTTTTCCAAAGTGGAGATTCTCTACTAAGAAGACAGTGAGTGACTAACATCACCCCCAAAATAACTCCAGGAGGTGGGTCCAGTTACTTGGATTTCTTCATTACAGGAGTAAAAGTCAACAATAACATTAAGTCTAATTGATTAACACATATATTTACTAGATGAAACCGGAGAGGGAAACAAACCATAAGAGACTCTTAATCTCAGGAAACAAACTGAAGGTTGATAAAGGGGAGGAGGGTGGGAGGGACAGGGTGGCTGGGTAATGGACACTGGGGAGGGTATGTGCTATGGTGAGTGCTGTGAATTGTGTTAGACTGATGATTCACGGACCTGTACCCCTGAAACAAATAAACATTATATGTTAATAAAAAATAAATAAAAACGAAATTTAAATCCCCCCCGCAAAGAACAGTAAATTGATAATTAAGTTAAATTCTAGGTAATAAGAAAGAATTCCATGAAATCAAATTGTAAAAACTAATCCTCTTGAAAATCTATTTTGTTTTTTTAAAAAAGTATGCAGAAAACAATTATTGAAGACAACTTTTTTTTTTTGTTATTTATCAGTTGGGACTGGCTGTATGTATATATATATATATAAAATTTATCATTTGGGTTATTTATTAATTGCCTTTTTAAAAGGCTCTGTCATTGCCTTTTTAAAAGAAATGGCCCTCTTTCTAATATAGCAGGAAATCTTTGAATTTCTAGATATAAATATTTGTAGTAAAAAATAATGTTTTTTAATTAAAAAAGCCCTTGGTTTTCTACATACCATGAATGAGAAGCCCTAAGTGGTTCTTTTCTTTTCCTTTAACTTCTTTTCTTTTCTTTCTTTATTTTTTTAAGATTTTATGTATTTATTTGAGAGAGAAACTGAGCATGAGAGGAGAGAGGTATGCGGGAGAAGCAGACTCCCTGCTGAGCATGGAGCCCCATGTGGGACTCGAACTCCAGGATCATAACCTGAGCTGAAGGCAGACACTTAACCAACTGAGCCACCCAGGCTCCCTGTGGTTCTTTTATTTTATATCAAGGAGAATTGCACATTAAATTCTACCAATTTGTACAACTTCTTGCACACAGGAGAAATCTTGGCTGTGGGATTATTCACATCTTCTGCTATGGATTGAATGATTCTTAAAGATTTTTATTTATTTATTTGAGGCAGAAAGTGAAAGAGAGAGAGAGAGCAGGAGAGAGGAGCAGCGGGAGAAGGACAAGTTGACACTGTCAAAGTGCAGAGCCCCACAGGGCTCCATTGCACAACCCTGGGATCATGAGCTGAGCCTAAATCAAGAGTCTGATGCTCAATCAACTGAGCCACCCAGGGGCCTCTGAAGGGACCATTTCTCTTCTTGATTCATAATACTATATCGTAGGAAGAACAATAATATCTGGGAAATTATCAAAACCTGCACAATGCCATGCCCTAAGGAAAAGCAAATAGTAATAGCAAGAACAATAGCAGTTAACACAGTTCCAAAGACTTGTCAGATGGATGTTCTTTCATTATTTATATCATGGGAAGACTTCTTGTGCTTTCTGACTCCATTGTCACAGTGGGGTCTGAGCATTGTTCCCGAGATAGACTTCTGCTCATAGGATTATAGAAAGACTAACTGATCCCTGATGATTAAAGAAACTACTGGTCTAGTTACAATCTTCCCAATCTTCATAAATTCAAAGTCTGATCAAATATCATACCAAGAGTGTAGTGTAAAATATGATTTTACTTTATTTTTAAAATATGATTTTTAAAAACACAAAAAATAAGAAAGACATCAAGATATTGTTTTTACGGATAGATTTAAAATCTGTCCTGACTTTGAGTTTTATTTTTTCCTTGTCAAAAGCACTGATGTAGCCACTAATTATAGTTAGGCACATTTGTATATTTTATCTCCACATATAATAACAATGTTATTGTATTGTTACAGTATTGTATTGTTAATGTCTAATAACAAAACAATGTTGTCTATCATTTTCTTAAAAGATTTTATTTATTTGAGAGACTGCACCTGTATGCTGGGACGTGGAGTGCTGGGTGATGGGTAGAGTAGAAGGAGAGGGACAAAAGGGAAAGACAGACTCCACTCTGAGTGTGGAGTGAGTCACAGGTTGCAGGGCTCCATCCCAGAACCTTGAGGTGATGACCTGAGCTGAAACCAAGAGTCAGATGCTTAACGGACTGAGCCACAAGGCTCCCCTATTGTCTATCACTTATTAAATAATCATAATGTTCCATGCACTATACTAAATGCCTTAATATGTTATTAACTTAATTCCTCAGTAATACCCTAAGTGGATATTATTAACTTCATTACATGGATGAGAAGATGAAGACTTAGGTTAATTAATTCATACAAGGTCATAACATTAGTAAGTGAAGGAACTTGGATGTGATTCCAAGGCTTTCTGAATCCAAGCCCAGGATCATTGTCAAGTCACAAATTAATGACCTTATTAGAAGTTTAGTGAAATATGTTTGCCATACTTCTCAAAAAATAGCAGTGGTAGGTTTTAACAAGATTCTATCTTCTATGAAGACAGCAGTGTTCAGGTGTAATTGTCTGATAAATGTTATATGTTGTTTCACTTGGGACAATACTTTTTATCTTTTTAATTAGACTTTATTGTCTAGAGAAGTTTTAGGTTCACAGAGAAATTGAGCTGAAAATACAGTATTTCCATATCTCTTCTGTCCAATTCACCCTCAAGCACACCCTCCATCAGTATTGATAATCCTACACAAGAGTGGTATATTTGTTAGAATTGATGAAGTTGTATCAATACATAATTATCACCTATAGTCCATAGTTTACATTAGGGTTGTACAGTGTATAGGTTTTGACAAATGCATTATGACATATATCTACTATTCTAGTATCTTATAGAATATTTCACAACAATATTTTTAATGATACTCATTGCATTAGTTAATCTTCAATTTTTTTTTAAAGATCTTTATCCATTCATTTGCCAGAGAGATCACAAGTAGGCAGAGAGATAGGCGGGGTGGGGGCGGGGGAAGCAGGCTCCCTGCTGAGCAGAGAGCCTGATGGGGGGGTCGATCCCAGGACCCTGAGATCGTGACCTGAGCCAAAGGCAGAGGCTTAACCCACTGAGCCACCCAGGTGCCCCCAATCTTCAATTTTTAATACAATAAATAGGAAGTAACAAACCTTGTAAGAGACCTTAGAGATCCCATCAAGTGAATATGGCTGAGCCAAGCAAATTTATTTTTTTAATTTTTATTGTGTTATGTTAAGATATTGGGTATTCTATTTGGCAGAACAATTTATTCAGTTTTAGAAGGCATTCTTACATACCAGTTACAATATAGAGAGCTGCATTTCTTAATAAGAGATTTTTTTCTTTTGTTAAGTGCGACCGAGAATTGAAAAACTTACCCTAAAAGTTCTCTCGGACATTTATGTCTTGCATGGTAAATTGTGCAAAACTCTAGGGCCTCATTATTCATCTGCAAAGCACTTATCAACTGTTAACTAAAACCCAAAGCCAATGTTTGGTTCTTCTTGCAACAATTTTTTTAGCCCACATTTTTCCTGAAGTAGACTGATGTTTGATCAGGAACTTGTGTTTGATTCTTAAACTTGAACAGTAGAATGACAGTTGAATTCCCAAAGGATACAGCTCTTTTTCAACTGACAACATAGAGAAATTGCATTATATCTACATATAAGAGAGCTCAATCATGTTTGCTGCAGTCCACACCCTGTCAAAGGCTCTCTTGAGATGTCTGATATGTGACAGTCTGCTAGGCATATGAACTATTGATTCCTGTAGTTTCCCCAGTTTGTCTTTTTATTCAATTACATCCTCTATAAATACAGCATCTAAAGTTTACTATCTTTGTGCCAATCGCATACTCCTGTCCTTGTTCCATATGATCTATTTACGCTACACTTCAGCTCTAGTAAATATATTTGTTTATAATTGCTGTCAGTCTAGAAAACTTACTATTTAGAAGTTCAGAAAAGAGATTTAAGGATAACTGTGAGTGTGTGGAGAACACATAAAGATCTTGTTATTGTAAACTTATTTATGTTAGTCCTTGAAGGAGAGATAAACTTTACTAGCAGGAGAAGTTCCTTCTAAAATTTTAATTATTTTTAGTTGTAGAGAAGTTGTGTTTCTGTGACATTCAGGAATTATGACAGAGTTACAGTTTCAAGGATATGAGGATTATTTTAGATTTATAAAATTTATTATGCTATTTTATGTGAACCAGTCTTTGACAGACAATCTTATACCCTACCTGAAAGACTCTTTAAAATTACCATTGAACCCAGTGTAGTTCCTTTTAAGGAGGTATTTGTAATAGATAGTTTGCATTTATGTGAGTCTTAAGGACAGACTGGGCTCCGCCTTCTACACGTGTCTTGGGCACCCAGCCCATTCCTGTTCTCTGCTTCCTACAGCCGAGGGCCAGGTAGTGATTAATGAGGATGGTGGCAGAGAATCTGAAATGGACTACTCTGGTGAATGTTTGCTGTATGGCTTCCCTTAACTCCAGACTGTTTTCAAGCTGGTTTCTAAAGTCTTTTGTTAACATATGAGCCACCAAAAAAACTAAATAAAATACTTTTCTGTTTAGAAAAGCCAAAAACTCTGACTGATTAAGCATTTAACAATTCTGTGTAAACTGACATATTAAAGCTGCATGTAATTATAAATCCAGGTTCCAGATCACATACCAGCTTCCTGGAGAAACACTGTAGTTTTGAATGAACCTGTAATATCTGAATGGTGTGGCACAGCTTAACTTCTCTGTGCACCAGAGTCCTTGTCTATAAATTAGAAGTATGTCTGGTGGTGATTTTAATACTAGATCAGTGACTTTTGTGCCTCTAGACATGCTAGGAATTCAAAGGAGCCCCCTCATGGCTACTAATGGGGAGCAGAGGGAGAGGGGGCATGATTAGGAAGTGATTTAGAACTTTGCTCTCTACCTTTTATAAAGAGTAATTAGTCATACTTGGTTTTACCCACTAGCTTGTCTTCAAGATTGCTTTTGAATAAAGGATTCATCAATATTTGAAAAAAATGTAATTAAAAAATGTCTAAAATATTTTCTAACTGCTTTATTCTATGAGCTTGTGTTTTGTCCTAGAAATCTGTTCTCCATAGCATTCTCCAGAAATAATGGGAGGAAGCAGAATGTTATAGAGATAATATCTACAAAAAATAGCACACATTTCTAATAAGAATTACTATCATTTATTGAATGCTTACAGTATGCAAACACCAGTTTTGTAAGTGTTTACATGAATAATTTCATTTAATACTCACAGCAACTCTGTAAGTTTGGTGTTGTACCTAAGATCATATAAGTATAGAAGGTGGACTCTTTACCTAGCCGGGTTACTCCAGAGCTCATATTCTTAATTATAATAATATCCTTTTAGCTTAGTAAAAGTACTTTAGAAGCTGAAGGCAACATATCAGTTGCTCTCAGGAATAAGTGAATGGACAAGAACCTTTGGAAGGTTATGAGAATGCTTATAGTGAAGCTCTATGGTGTACATTTATCAGATGTAATCTGAATGGGATCACCAGACTGAAAAGTAATCGAGACATTGTTTTTGGCAGTTTTTATACATTGTTTCCTGTTAAGATTCTGACATGTGAACAACAACAAAAAAAAGTTGATTTAGGGGCATCACTTTAAGTATCTTTCCAATAGCAATGCCACATCATTTCCACATCATTCCACAACTTTTCCTTATTCCTAATCTTAGGGGAACAGATAGATAGTTTCAACAAAATGATGAAAACTTTAAAAAAAATCAAATGGAAATGCTATATATAAAAAACAAGATGATGGAGATTCAGTTTTCTTTGCTAAATATGATTTTTTTAAATATGATATTATTGTGATCATGGCATATACCTTCTCTTCTTAGAAGTTTCTTAAGAGTTCTTCCCATGTGTAGATGTTGAATTTTGTTGTATAAGGCTTTTTCTGTGTCTATGAAAATGATCATGTATTTTTTCTTTTGTCTGTTGATATGGTGAATTGCATTGATCAATATTTGAGTGTTGAATCAGCCTTACATTTTCATGTGGTATCCCACTTTGGTCATAAAATATTTTATTTTTAATATATTCTTGGTTTGAATTTTCTGGTGTTTTATTGAGGCTTTCATATCTATGGTCATGAGAGAAATTGGTTTATAATTCTATTTTCTTATAATACCTTTGTGTGATTTTGCTTTCAGGGTACTGCTGATCTCATAAAGTGAATTAAAAAGTGTCCCTTCTCTTCTGTATTCTGGGAGGATTTGTATAGAGTTGGTAATATTTCTTACTTAAATGGTAAATTTATGGGTAAAGCCATCTTGTCCTGGTGTTTTCTTCATTGATTTATTAACTACAAATCAATTATTTTAATAGAGATTAGACAGTCTAGGTTATTCACTGAATGAGGTTGAGCAATTTGTGCCTGTATGTTTGCTAGGACTGCCATAACAACATGCCACGTGCTGGGTGGCTTAAACAGCTGAAATTTATTTTCTCAGGATTCTGGAGGCTGGAAGTGTAGGACAGGGCTGGCAGGCTTGTTTCTGCTGAGTCCTCTCTGCTTGGCTTGTAGATGGCCATCTTCTCCTTCTGTTCTCATATGGTTGTCCTTTGGTTTTGTTGTTTGTGTTCTAATCTCTTCTTATAGGGACACCAGCCATATGGGATTAGGACCCACCCATATAACCTTGTTTTATCTTAATTGCTTCTTTAAAGGCCCTCTGTCCAAATAAAGTCACATTCTGAGGTGCTGAGGATTAGGACTTCTATATATGAATTTTGAAGGAGACAAAGTTGAGCTGATAACAGTGTTATGCAGAGAATCTGTTCACTTCATAGAAGTAGTTCAATTTATGGGTATAGATTTGTTCATAGTTTCTGCTTATTAATCTTTTAATATCTGTGGAGTCTGTAGTTATGTTTCCTCTTTTGTTCTGGATGGTGAGATTTTGCGTCTTCTCTCAGGGTGGTCATGTGATTATCAATTATATTTGTATTTTTCAGAGAAACAGCTAATGATTTATTTTCTCTATTGTTTTCCTATCCTCAATTGCATTGGTTTTTATTTTATCTAAAATATTCTCTTTCTTCTCATTGCCTGGTTAGTTTACTCTTGTCATATTATCTTAAGCTGCAATATTAGATCATTGCTTTCAGATCTTTTTTACTGATATGACCATTTAATACTGTAAATATCCTTCTAAGCACTACTTAAGCACTACTTAAGCTGCATCCAGTGGCGTGTTGGACCGGTTTACACTGGCATATAAGAACTGACTGTAGCATCTCTTCCCAACTCCATTTTCTGTGCTGTCAACCATGACAGAAATGTTTACATCATGGAAATTTGCAAATACTACAAATAAGATTTTCTTTTTCAGAAGGCTGGTTACTTTTACACCATTCCCTGGGTCTTAGAAATTTGATATGTTATGTTTGCTTTTTCATTTAAACTAAAATATATTTCCATTGCTCTCTTGATTTCCTCTTTGATTCATGAGTTATTTAAAGAGTGTTGTTTAACCTACAAAGTATTTTAGGAATTTTCTATTATTGATTTCTAGTTTATTTTAATTATAATACAAGAACATACTTTACATAATTGCAATCTTTTAAAATTTGCTAGGATTTGTTTATGACATAGAATATAGTTTATTTATGGTCCAGAATGTTCTTTGGGCACTTGAAATGATTGTATATTCAGGTATGTTAGGTGAAAAAAATGTCAACTAGATCAAGTTGGTTCGTTGTGTAGTTCTAGTCATCTGTATTTTGCTTAGTTATCTTTTTACTTGTTCTATCATTTATGAAAAAAGGAGTACTGAAGTTTTCAGCTCTAATTGTGAATATGTCTATTCTTTCAATTTTAACACTTTTTGCTTCATGTATTTTGAGATTCTTTTATTAGGTACACACACATACAGGATTGTCACATCCTGTTTTTGGATTAATTCTTTCATCTTTATGTAACGTTGCTCTTTATTTGGTTTGTCTGATAATTTACATAGCTAATTGAGCATTGCTTTTATTAGTATTTTCATTTTTTAAAGTTTTTATTTTAATTCTAATTAGTTAACATATATTGTCATATTAGTTTCAGATGTACAATGTAGTGGATTCAGGAACTCCATACCTCATCCTTTCATCACAGCAAGGGCCATCTTTAATCCCCAGCACATATTTCACCCATTCCCCACACCTCACCTCTCCTCTGGTAACCATCAGTTTGTTCTGTAAGGCTAAGAGTCTTTTTCTTGGTTTGTCTCACTATCTGTCTTTTTCCCCCCTTGCTTATTTGTTTTGTTTCTTAAATTCCACATATGAGTGAAATCATATGGTAATGGTCTTTCTCTGACTGACTTATGTCACTTAGCATTATACTCTCTATTCCATCCATGTCATTTTAAGTGGCAAGATTTCATTCTTTTGGCTGATTAATATTCCACTCTGTAAATATATATATAGCACATCTTCTTTATCCATTCATCAGTCAGTGGACACTTAGGCTGCTTCCACGTTGTGGCTATTGTAAATAGTGCTGCTATAAACATAGGGGTGCGTATTTCCTTCTGGATTAGTGTTTTTGTATTCTTGGTAAATACCCAAGAGTGAGATTGCTGGATTGTGGAGTAGTTCTGTTTATACCTTTTTCAGAAATCTCCATACTCTTTTCCACGGTGGCTGCACAAGTTTGCATTCCTACCAACACAAAAGAGTGTCCCTTTTTCTCCACATCCTCGCCAACACCTGTTATTTCTTGTGTCTTTTATTTTAGCCATTTTTACAGGGTGAGGTGATATCTCATTGTAGTTTTGATTTGCATTTCATTGATGATGAGTGATGATGAACACCTTTTTGTGTATCTGTTGGCCATCTGTATATCTTCTTTGGAGAAATGTCTGTGTCTTCAACCCATTTTTTAAAATTTGGATTGTCTGGTTTTTTGGATGTTGAGTTGTATAAGTTCTTTATATATTTTGGATACTAACCCTTTATCAGATATGTCATTTGCAAATATCTTCTTCCATTCAGTAGGTTGTCTTTTGGTTTTGTTGATTGTTTCTTTTGCTGTGCAGAAACTTTTTATTTTTACATAGTCCCATTAGTTTATTTTTGTTTTTGTTTCCTCTAACTCAGGAGACGTATCTAGAAAAAAGTACAGCTGATGTTAGAGAAGTTACTGCCTATTCCTAGGATTTTTATGGTTTCAGATCTCACACTGAGTTCTTTAATCCATTTTGAATTTATTTTTGTGTATGGTGTAAGAATGTAGTCTAGTTTCTTTCTTTTGCACATTGCTGTCCAGTTTTCCTGACATCATTTGGCTTTTTCCTATTGCATATACTTTCCTGATTTGTCAAAGATTAATTAATCATATAATTGTGGGTTTATTTTTGAGTTTTCTATTTGGTTCCATTGATCTATGTGTCTGTTTTTGTGCCAATACCATACTCTTTTGATTACTTCAGCTTGGTAATATAACTTAAGTCTAGAATTGTGATGTCTCCAGGTTTGCTTTGCTTTTTCAAGATTGATTTGGCTATTTGGGGTATTTTGTAATTCCATAAGATTTTAGAATGGCTTATTCTAGTTCTGTGAAAAATGCTATTAGTATTTTGATAGGGATTGCATTGTATGTGTAGATTGCTTTGGATAGTATAGACATTTTTAACAATATTTATTCTTCTAATCCATGAACATAAAATATCTCTGTGTTGTGTTCAGTTTCTTTCATTGTGTTTTATAGTTTTCAGAGGAAAGGTGTCTCACCTCTTTGGTTTGGTTTTTTTCCTGGGTATCTTGTTATTTTTGGTGTAATTGCAAATCGGATTATTTTCTTAATTTCCTTTTATACTGCATCATTATTGGTGTATAGAAATACAACAGATATCCGCAGATTAATTTAGTATCCTGTGACTTTACTGAATTTATCAGTTCTAGCAGTTTTTTGGTAGAGCTTTCAGGTTTTCTATATATAGTATCCCATTATCTGGAAATAGTGGACATTTTACTTCTTCCTTACCAATTTGAATACCTTTTATTCCTTTTTATTATCTGGTTGCTGTGGTTAGGATTTCTAGTACTATGTTGAATAAAAGTGGTGACAATGGACATCTTTGTCTTGTTCCTACCTTAGGGGGAAAACTCTCAGTTTAATATCTCAGGATGATGTTAGTTGGGGATTTTTCATATATGGCCTTTATTATGTTCCCTCTATCCCTACTTTGTTGAGGGTTTTTATTATGAATGGATGTGTACTTTGTCAAATGTTTTTTGTACATCTATTGAAATGATTATATGGTTCTTATCTTTTCCTCTTATTAATGTGATATATCATGTCCATTGGTTGCAAATATTGAACAACCCTTGCATCCCCGGAAAAAAAAATTCTTTTTTAACTTATTGCTGAATTCAGTTTGCTAGTATTTTGTTGAGGACTTTTGCATCTATGTTCATATGAGATTTTGTCTTATAGTTCTCTTTCTTTGTATTATTTCATCTGATTTTGGTCACAGAATGAATTTGGAGGCTTTCTTTCCTCTTCTGTGTTTTGGAATAGTTTGAGAAAAATAGGTGCTATTCTTTAAATATCTGGTAGAATTCTCCTGTGAAGCCATCTAATCCTGGACTTTTGTTGGGAATTTTTGGTTCCTGATTCAATTTCTTTGCTGATAATCAGTCTGTTCAAATTTTCTTTTCTTTCTTTCTTTTTTTTTTTTAAGATTTTATTTATTTATTTGCCAGAAAAAGAGAGAGAGAACACAAGTGGGAGAGCAGCAGACAGAGGGAGAAGCAGGGTCCCTTCTGAGCAAGGAGCCTGATGCAGACTCGATCCTAGGACCCGGGATCATTACCTGAGTCAAAGGTCGATGCTTAACTGACTGAGTCTCCCAGGTGTCCCTCTGTTCAAATTTTCTATTTCTTCCTGTTTCAGTTTTGGTAGGCTATATATTTCTAGGAATTTACCCATTCCTTCTAGGTTGTCAAATTTGTTGGCATATAGATTTTCATAATATTTTCTTGTAATTATTTATATTTATGTGGTGTTTGTTGTTATTTCTCCTCTCTTATTTGTGCCTTTATTTGAATCCTTTGTCTTTTTTTTCTATTTGTCTGGCTAGGGGTTTATCAAATTTATTGATTTTTTTCCAAGGAACCAGTTCCTGGGGTCATTGATCTGTTCTATTGTTTTGTTTTTAGTTTATCATTTGTTTCTGCTCTAATATCTTTTATTTCCTTCCTTCTGCTGGCTTTAGGTTTTGTTTTGTTCTTTCTAGTTCCTTTAGGTGTAAGGTTAAGTTGTGTATTTGGAATTTTTCTTGCCTGTATTGCTATAAACTTCCCTCTTGGGATGGCTTTTGCTGCATTTCAGAGGTTTTGAAGCATTGTGTTTTCATTTTCCTTTGTTCCCATGTACTTTTTTATTATTATATATTTTTTATTTCTGGTTGACCCATTCCTTGTTTGTTAGCATGTTATTTTACCCATGTATTTGTGGTCTTTCCAGATTTTTTTCTTGTGACTGACTTCAAATTTCATAGGTCTGTGGTCAGAAAAGATGCATATTATGACTTTGATCTTTTTGAATTTGTCAAGGCTTGTTTTGTAGCCTCATATGTGATCTATTTTGGAGAATGTTCCATATGCACTTGAAAAGAATGTGTATTCTGCTGTTTTAGGATGGAATGTTCTGAATATATCTGTTAAATCCATCTGGTCCAGTGTGCCATTCAAAACCATTATTTCCTTGTTGATTTTCTATTTAGATGATCTATCTATTGATGTAAATAGGTTGTTAAATCCCCTACTATTTTTGTGTTATTATCAACTAATTCTTTTATGTTTGTTATTAATTGTTTTATGTATTTGGGTGCCCTACATTGGGTGCATAAATATTTGCAATTATATCTTTTTGTTGGATTGTCCCTGTTATTGTTACATGAGTCCTTTTTTGTCTCTTGTTACAATATTTGTTTTAAAGTCTATTTTATCTGATATAAGTGTTGCTACTCCAGCTTTCTTTTAACATCCATTTGCATGATATATATTTCTCCATCCTCCAACTTTTGATCTACATATGTCTTTAGATCTAAAATGAGTCTCTTGGAGCATATAGATGGGTCTTGTTTTTAATCACTCTGTCACCCTGTGTCTTTTGGTTGGATCATTTAGTCTGTTACACTCAAAATAATTATTGATAGATATCTATTTACTGCCATTTTATTAGCTGTTTTGTGGTTGTTTCTGAAGATTTTCTCTGATCCTTTCTTGCCTTTCTCTCTTTCATGGTTTGCTGGTTTTCCTCAGTGATTTTTTTCTCTTTATTCTTTGCATATCTATTAGTGATTTTTGATTTGTGGTTACTATTAGGTTTGTATATAACACCTGCATATATCAGTCCATATTAAATTGGTAGTAATTTAAGTTTAAGCCCATTCTTTACTCCTCTCCAGCTCCATGTTTTAAGTATTTAGTGTCATATTTTATATCCTTTTATTTTGTGAGTTCCTTGACTGATTTTTTTTTTTGAGAAGTATTTATTTTTTACTATTTTTGTGTTTCCTTCCTTCATACTGTCACTTTTGGTCTTTCCCTATTACTCCAAGTGTCCCTTTTAATATTTCTTGGCAAGGCTGGTTTTGTAGTCAATCATTTTTTTTAGTTTTTGTCTGTCTGGGAAACTATCTCTTCATCTGTTCTGAATGATAGCTTTGCTAGATAGAGTATTCTGGGCTGCAGATTTTTTTCATTCAGTGCTTTGAATATATCATGCCATTTTCTTGCAACTTGAAAAGGTTCTGCTGAAAAATTTGCTGATAGCCTTATGAAGTTCCCCTTTTATGTGACTATCTTCTTTTGTCTTGTTGCTTTTAAAATTTTTCTTTATCACTATATTTTGTGATTTTTAATTATATATATCTTGGTGTGTATCTGCTTTTGTTGACTTTGTTGGGGGTTCTCTGTGCCTCCTGGATCTTGAGATCTGTTTCTTTCCCCAGATTAGGGAAGTTTTCAGCTATTATCTCTTAAGATATTTCATCTGCCCCCTTTTCTCTCTCTTCTTTTTCTGGCACTCCTATAATGTGAAAATTACTATGTTTGGTGAAGTCACTAAGTTCCCTAAGTCTATTCTTGAGTATTTTGATGTTTTTTTTTGTTTCACTATTTTATAACAACTTTACTGAGATATAATTTGTATGCTATAAAATGAACTATTAAAATACAGGATTCCCTTGACATTAGCACATTAACAGAGTTGTGCAACTATCACCACTCTCTTAATTTTTGAAATATTTTTATCAATTCAGAAAGAAAACACTAATCTATTGGTAGTACCTCCCCATTATGTCTGACTTTTTTCATTAAGTAAAACGTTTTCGTTTCCTTCATGCTGTAGTTTCTGTTAGTAACTCAATTTTTTTTTTCATGGCTGAATAATATTCCAAGCAAGGGTATATCATATTTTGTTTATTCATTCATTCATTCATTGATGGATAATTTAGTTGATTTTACTTTTTGTTATTTTACTTATAATCTTTTTATATTTTTATGGTTAAAGTACATTTTTATAAACAGCATACAGTTGGATCTTGCTTCTACATTGATTCTAGCATTCTCTTTTCTTTTAATTGGTTTGTTTAAACCATTATAATTAATTGATATGATATGGTTTCTATTTGTTGTTATATTTGCTCTATTTTTTCTTTCTATTTCTCTTTCCTTTTTTTAGAGTTGACCTTTTAAATGACACATTTATCTCCACAATTGCCTTATTATTTATATCTCTTTGAAGTATATATATATATATATATATATATATATATATATATATATTTGGGTGGTGGTTAATCAGGTTTATAGGATTCATCTTATTTCATAAGAACATGCCTTCAGATGACTTTATGACATTCATATGTAGTGTAAAGACATAATGACAGTATAGTCCCAATTCAGTCTTCCCATACTTTCTGTCATTTTTGTTATACATTTATTTTTACATATTTTATTTCAATTAATTTCATTTATTTTTGCTTTAGACAATCAGTTATATTTTTAGGAAATTAAATAATAAAAAGTGAATTTTATATTCATTCTCATTAATAGTCCTCTTCATTTTTATTTTTATGGATTGAAATTGCATTCTGTTATTACATTCTTCTGGCTAACAAACTATTTTTAACATCCTAGCACAGGTCTACTAGTGATGAATTTTTTTTTTTTTTTTTCCAGAGCAATGTCTTTATTTCCCCTCTATTTTTGAAAGATATTTTCACAATGTATAAAATTCTGGGTTGATTAATTTTTTCTTGTCTTTTGACACTTTAATGTTGTCATTCCTTTATCTTCTGGTTTGTATAATTTATAATGAGAAATCTTCCTAATTCTTATCTTTGTTCCTTTGTATATAATCTCTTTCTGTTCATCACTGGTTGTCAGAAGTTTGAACATGAGATGTTTAGGGATTTGTATATGTGTTTTGTATTTATTCCAGTTGTAATTCTATGAGATTCTTGGATTTGTGGTTTGGCACCTATCACTAATTTTGGAAAATTCTCTTGCATAATAACTTCAGATTTCATTTGTTTCTTTCTCTTCTTCTTCTGGTATTCCGATTATGTGTATGTTAGGTCATTTGATATTTTTTTCACAGAAAAAATATTTTTTCTACTTGTTTCATTAATTTTTATCCTGCATCATCAATTTCACTATCAATTTCATTTCAATTTTCAGTCTACTAATAAGTTCATCAAAGTCATTTTTTTACCTCTCATTCTGTTTTTTTATTTCTATCATTTTCATTTGATTTTTTTCTTAGTTTCGTTTGTTTGTTGAAATGATCTGCCTGATCACATATATTGCCCACTTTTCCCAATGGAACCTTTTACATATTAATCATAATTATATTAATTTTCCTATTTGATAGTTTCAACCTCTGGCTCATATCTATGTCTGCTTGTGTTGATTTTTTTAATTGCTTCCCATATGCCTCATAAATTGTTTTTTGTTGAAAGCTGAAAATTTTGTGTAGGAAGTAGAACCTGAAGTAATGCATTTTGTTTTGTTTTGTTTTTTGCCAGGCCTTTATTATAAGTGGTTGGTCTTATTAGGAATTGAACTGAGTATACGCTTCAGGTTCTTCTAATGCAGCATTCTTTAATGGAAACAGAATATAAAACATATGTAATTTAGAAGTTTTCAGCAGCTTTAAGTTTTTTTATTATTTATTTATTATTTGAGAGAGAGAGAGCTGAGCAAGAGAGAGAACATGAGTGAGGGTGGAAGAGCAGATGGAGGAGAAGCAGGCTCCCAAGAGCTCTGTCAGGAGCCCGACTTGGGGCTCAGCTAGATCCTAGGACCCTGAGATCATGACCTGAGCAGAAGGCAGACACTTAACCAACTGAGACATCCAGGCACCCCTCAGCAGCCTTATTTTAGAAAAGAATAAAAGTGAATTTAATTAAATAATTACTTAATTTAACCCAGTATATCCAAAATAATACCAACACATAGTTCTAGTTACATTTAAGTGCCCAGTAGCTACATGTGTTTTGTGACAATAATATTAGATAACAAAACTTGAATATTTCCTGTGTGTAGGGTAGAAGTTGGTTTGTCCAAGAGTTTTTCTCAATGTCTTTTCTAGCCTTACCTTTAGATTTTCTGTTAATGCCTATCCTTAGGGAAATCTTCTCTCCATGTTCTTGACCTTACCCTAGTAGTAGTACACTGCTGTTACTTTATTAATTAGGTGCCTGGTAGTAGGCACTGGTGGGACATTCTGTGTTGTTTTTGTTCAGCATTATTCTTGGGCAGTACTTTTTCCTTGCATCTCAGGGTTGGGGCTTGCTTAATAATTTTTTTCTTCTCTCTAATGATCTGGACTCAATGTATATTTCTGCCCTTCCTCCAGGGTTAGAGAATGTTATTTGTTTTCTTATTCCAGTCACACAGTGTTGTTACCTGTGCCTTAAGTGTGTTGGTATTTTCTTCATCCCTCCAGAGACTTATAGCTTTGTTCCATAGTAAAGATAAGGGAGATGGATATGGGTAGGGTTTTTGCCCCCTTCCTTCAGGGTTGCTGTTCCACTCCCCCGGGCCCTGTACTACAACAATGTCTTTCTCAAAACTCTGGTCCTACCCCCAATTCTGGTAAAATCCAGTGAGGTTTGTGAATAGTCTGACAGTAAATGCAGTTTACTGGTGTTTTTGCTTCCTGAGAGCCACATGCTGTCATACTAGCTCACATTCTACCTTTAGCAAGCTGGTAAATTTTAGTAGAATTACCCTCACTAACTTGTATCATGTGGGTATCATCTGCCTCGGGTAATCAAGAGGTAGTGTGCTGTTTCTCCTTGGAAACATTTGTTTTTCCTTAGATTTAAGGTTATTTGCTTGCTTTGTGATTCTGTTATCTTATAGATTCCAGAGACATTGTGATTTTGCAGATTTTTCTATTTTCTTAATGTAAGAGGAAGTGACACTGTTTTCAGCTTTCTCCATCCCAAGCAGAAGCTAGAATTCCTGATGCTTACTTTTGAGAAATATAACCCTGTTCTTTTAGAATCACCAATGTACCTCACTGGAAGTTACTGATATTCAAAGAATAAAGTCTAATTCTTATAATAAAACTCTTCAAGTCATACTTTATAATGCTTCAGTTTATGTTTAGAAACAATATATTTTAGTTTGTTTTCCAAACTTTAAGTATAATAACTTAAAAATCCTTTCTAGTACCACAACCCCCCCGCCCCCCCCACACACCCTTCAGAGAGGCTGATATCTCAAATAAAGGGAGGACTGCCCCTCTTTCCACTTCCTGGCACATAGGAATCAATGACACAGACATTCTTTGTGAGTAGAATAATGGGGGTTGATTGGTGTCATGGTGTGCAAGCAAATGAGACTGGGCAGTGACAATCTCTATATTCTCTCAGGCATGTGGAGCCACACTCTGTGATAGGGTGATACATAATTGGATATCCAGGGTTGATGCATTTACATTGTTTTACAAGGGAACAAGCTCAGACCATGTATTAAAGATTTATGTAGCCAGTACACTGAGCACCAAACATAGGTTAAAAAAAATTTTGGAATAAATTGTTTCTAATCTGACACTTTTACCTCCAGGTATGGATTGTTGCAATGACCTCAGCTTACAAATCACAGCTACTAACTAATGGACACTATGAGCCTGTGGCTTTATTGACACCCACCATTTTTTGTGAGTGTTTCATGTTGCCTTTTTTTTTTTCCTGAAGCTTGCTGTGACAAGTTAGAGCCCATCTGTCTGCTCAGTATCAAGCAAAATGACAAACATAACATAGGAAACGTTCAGATATCCAAGATTGTTTTCTACCATTTGATTTTACAAATATGCTAACATTTAGAACTGATAAATAAATGAAATATGGGTAGGACCTTGAAATTGGGATCATTTTTATGAGAACTGCATGATGGCAACAATATTTTTAAATGGTTATTTGTTTGTATTCACATTTGTTATGCATCTTATATTTAAGTCACTACCTCTCCAAAAGGTTCCAATGCTGTGAAATAAATTAGCTGTCATATTTTATACCAGTAGGGAAGCAAAAGAGCTGCGTCTCTCTTTAGAGCAGGATTGGTACAGGAAGATGTGGACATGTGGTATGACTGGCATATTTTTCCTCATCTAAAAATTTTTTTTTAATGAAAAAAATCCCCCCTTCCCTATGTATATTTTTTCTACTATAGTTACTGAGTTATTATGGTAGAAAAATTTGTCTGTGATTAGATGTTGATTTGTGTACCTTTTAAAATCCTTAGTTGTCACTATTAGGAGGTGGAACTTTTTTTTTTTTTTTTTGTCTATGACTGCCCATTGCTTTTTTTGTAGTGTTACACCTGTGCTTGGGAGAATCTCTGTGTTTTTTTTGTTTAAGGTAAATTTAATTGAAAGAGTTAAGAAATTAACAAAATAACTTAATCAGAGGCAATATACATTTGACACATTTTGTGTTCCTTCCCCAACATATACCCTTGTCTCCCCCAACTTTTCACAAAATACTTTGTATGTATGTAGAGGGTTAAGCCTAAAAATGTGCTCAATTGAATTCATGAAACGAGATCAGCTGACTGTGGGATACTCTCTTAATGATGGCATTTGATTATGAGATTCTCCCTCAACCTTCCTACCGTCCTAAACACTGCCTAACTTTGGCTCTCAAGCATGCATGAGCTAAAATATTGTGCAGTTCTTATACAAAAGACTTATAAATACCCACCATTATTGATGTTATTAATATTCTTTTGTTTTAAAGAGAAAAGTACCAGCTCCTCTCATCTTGAGAGCAAATAACAACTGTAAAAGCTGTTGCCAAGCAACCTACATTCACAGCTCAGATGGGCTGAATTGTTTATATTCATATGTGGATAAAATTGACCCACTCCTTCTTTGAAAAAGATATATATGAAGTCTTCGAGATATTTCTACCAATATTTTAGGGTATGGGCCATGGCACTCTTCTGTAGGAGGTTCCAAAGCTAACACATTGGATGTATATATCTCTTTCACTACTCTTGCCAATTTAGAGTATAGGTATTTGGTTTGGGTGTGTTTCTGCATTAGATTGTGAGTTTTTGGAGGACAAGGATTGTTCTCCTCACACATAAAAGGATCCTATACATAGCTAGCATTCCATAACTGTGTGATAAGAGATGTGTTAAAAATGATCTATACAGTGTCTGTGCTATAGACACTTTCTGCAAAAATTTTTTTTTGCTAGAACTTAGGAAGAAGAAACTCTTAAATTAAAGAATCCAGCAATATTAAATTATGATAAGCCAATACTAAAGCAATAAGTTAAAAAAAAACTAGAATTACAACATTTTAGAATTAGAAGAAACTTAATGGGACACTTATTCCAGTGGTCTCAAACTTAGTTCTTAGTTGAAGCACCGAGGAGTTTATACAGTTAACTGGTCTAGGATGAAGTTTTGAGTTGGAGTGTTTTATTTTAAACATTCATCAGGTGATTCAAATGTAGGATTGACAACCATTAATATAGTCCAACATTCTATGGTGGAGTCTCATTCTATGGTGGAGAAAATAGCCCCAGAAGATTGAGAAGTGTGAGATTGTAAAAAGAACACAAGCCCTGGAATCACTGCAAACTACCTGCTAATGTGTGATTTTAGCCATCAGTTTATCATTGTAAAATGGAGACAATAATATCTGTTTGTGGGACTTCTGGAGAGATTGAATGGAGTGACATATATATTACAACCAGAACCATGCCTGGTGGGAGCCAGGCAAAAATCGACCCTTATCTTAACAATTTTATGGGTTGCAAACATAACATGAATAGAACCTTGATCCACTGATTGCCTGAGCCTTCAGTACCATGGAAAGCAGCAAGGATACCTTTAGCTCTGATGTTTTTGCTGGAAAGGAGGAAGCGTTAATATATCTGTTAAGATCCCTATAGGAAACACAGGAAGCATCCAGAAGGGTAAATGAAGAGAATTTAATGAAGAAACTTTTTTCAAAGGTATAGTAAAGTTAAGGGGACCACCATAGTACCATGAAGCAAAATAGGGCCTGCCAGATAATGAGGTCAGAGTGGTCACTGGAACATGGTATGGCCTGTGGCTGCAAGAAATAGGTCACCAGGAAGAAGCTGCACCCCATTTAAAGGAGCAGAGGTAATAAACAAACTGCAGCCTGGCAGGAAGAGAGCTGGGAATGGATCTCTCTCTCCTGCTACTCTCCAATTTTCTGCTGGTGATCACATTGGCTAAGACAGGGGACAAGAAAGTCCAATTGATAGAATTCGTAAAGGTCAGTCTCCTAGTGTGCAGAGCAGGGGGAAAAAAAGGAGAAGGCTCTGAGAGGTCAGCAGCACTATGCTGGTACTTTATGTGCATGATGTCTTTAAAGCTCATGTTGCTTTGGGGCTAATCCAATTGAATATAAAATTGTCTGAAATTACTGACATTCTCTGTGGCACAGCTTTCAATGCCAGGAATTCACATATATCCATACTAACTTTGTCCTGAAATAAACGTTCTTAGGCAGTAAAACCTGAACTTCACAGCTGAATATGTGTCCACTATAGAGGATGCACAACTTCCACTCTGGCAAATGGCTGGCTTTGTTGGAGTAGATTCAGCAGGGAAATCAGCATGCAAAGCCTGCTAGCCAGGGATACAGAATAACCAACATCCACTCCTGCCTCAGCAGCTGCCTGCTTTTCCTGAGCCGTCTGTTCACCTCTTGGTTTTGTAATTTATCCACAAAGAAATGAGAAGAACACCTGTTTCTCATTACAAGATTGAGATGTTTTGAGGGAAAAGAAGATCATTCTTATGGAATAAAGATGCTGTCTACTTAAATACAAAGTTGAGGCAGGAGCCATTCTATTGGCACTAATTTTAGTCAGCAAAGAGGACACATAGAAGATACCTGACATTTTATTTCTTTTAATAAAGCTATTTTTGAGAATCACCTGGAGAATCAGAGGAAAATAAGCAGGCTTTGCCTTTGAGGAGTTCATGGTCTTGTGGGAGGAATCATAAATGAAACCTTTCTTAAAAGGGAATAATATTAAATTAGATAAAGGTTTTGGTATCTCTTTAAAATGTGCTTTTATATGTATTAAACTGGTGATAGCTAGCTATCTATATACTTTTTTATCTACCTGTCTACTTAAATTTTGCTAGAAGCTGATCTGTGTAAATTCTTTCAGTACTTCAAATGCATCAAATTCAGAACAGGAGTACCTCTTGGCACCTCTCCTGCCTGACAAGGCCTTCCCTTAAAATTTCCAAGGTTCTCGAACCATTTGTATCCATACCTTGGTTCTTTCCACAACACCAGCTGATTCTCCATTGGCTGAAGTCTTGTTCTGAATAATTTATCCTAACTCAGTTTGTCATTTTTTTATGGTAAATTTCCCTGTATTAGCCCTACTTAGCATCCTCATCTCCATTGCCAACTGGCAGAGGAGAAATTTTATGCAGTAATTTTATAAAATACCTATTTTGGGGACCTACAGACAATGAATGTTCTGTTGCTTTTTTTCCTCTTTGTTTAATGCTGGAGGGTGTGACTTTTTCAGTAACTGGGATATTAAGACCAAGAACCAGGGAAATCTTAGGCTTATGAATAAATTCTCAGCCAGATTTATGACAGCTTAAAGTAAGAGGTATCTCATAATAATACTAAGGGAGAATGAAGACCTCATAGTTGACATGATTGTGAACCAGAGGTGAAAGGGATAGCATTCCTAGGAGTAGCTTGAGCAAAGTTTCAGGGTCAGGTATGGGCACAGTGTGCTCAGGGGTACAGGGACAGCACCATCCTGTCTGGGATAAAGAGTTCTTGGTGGGATGGATTATGTCATCTACCATTTATGGTGTGCCCACTGCATATCTGGATCTGTGCCAGGTCACTTTTATTTATAACTTCCATTTTAGACTGAGTGCTTTTGTTCTGCCCTCCAAATTCTTATGCTAAAACCCTATCTCCTAGGGCATCTGGGTGGCTAAGTTGGTTAAGTGTCTGCCTTTGGCTGAGGTCATGATCTCAGGGTCTTGGGACTGAGCCCTTCATCAGGATTCCTGCTCAGTGGGGAGTTTGCTTCTCCCCCTCCTTCTGCTCCTCCCTGCTCAACTCGTTCTCTCAAATAAATAAAATCTTTAGCCCCCCCCCCCAAAAACCTCTTTACATCCCCACAAATATAAAGGCCTTTAGAAGCAAATTAGGTAATGAGGGTGGACGTTCCATGAATGGGATTAGTGCCCTTAGAAAAGAGATACACCAGAGAGCACCCTCACTCTCTTTCCACTGCATGAGGATTTAATGAAGAAGTGGCCATCTCCAACCCAAAAGAAGGCCCTCTCTAGAACTCAACTATACTGACATCCTGATCTCAGATTTTCAGTCTCTAGAACTCTGAGAAATAAATTTCTGTTGCTTGTGAGCCACCCAGTCTATGGTATTCTGTTATGACAGCCTGAGCTAAGACAAACTCAGATCTTCATGATACAGAAAATTGTGTTACACAGCTAGCAAGCAGTAGAGTCCTCTTAGGTGATTAGCACTGTCTGCTTTTTATCTCTTCCTGGGAGTATGGTGCCTTATTTTATAATGTCAGATTGGTGAAGGAGGATCAGATGTCAGGGTTCCTTGAGAACCAGAAATAAAGAGTATGGGAAAGCTCTGGTTGGCATTAGAAGCAATTTTTATGTGCATCATAATTTTAGAAGAATATTTTCTGAAATGATCATACCCCGCCTCCAAAGATTCTTCAGCACGCTAAGCATATTTCATTTTTTTTTGACTCTGCAAGTATTTTTTTATTCAAGTATTCACCCACTATAAAGTCAGTTGCATAAAATTCCTGCGCTCTGTCCAAATCCTCCTGAATCTGGTGATTATTTTTCTCTATTCATTGCCTGAGAAGTAGTAAGGATAATAAAGAGAATGAGAGATGGTCAGCTTCTACTGTGTCTTCTATCTTGTAGCACTTTTTTATAGTGAATGTGTGTGTGAAGGCTTAATAATGTTGTCCCTTTCCCATCTCTACCCTTTCAGAAAGAATTTTACACCACACTAAATATGCAAGACCTTGATATTATGCAATGTGAAGTATAGGAATTGCTTAATGCAGAGAAGAAAAATTCCGTAGGGACACACTAGCATTCTTCACCTTTAGATAATACATATGATATGTTTATCATGTTCAGTCCTGGGAAGGTCACTTGGCCTTTATATATAGAATCAGAGGTAATTTAGAGGCAGTGGCAGCAAGTCTTCCAGTAATCTAGATCTTGGTTAATGTAGGAGACTTTGTTAAAAGGCATATTGAATGCCAGAAATGGATTTATACTAGTGAAATTGTTATCTTAATTAGCACTATGAATATTAGTAAATGGGCATTCATTGGTGAAATAAAATGTATTCAAGATATGGCTTGGCTAAAATATTTTAGAGATACCCTAAATAGGGGAGAAGAATCTAGTTATGGCTATGGTCTGTATCCTCAAGAAAGTTTCCAGGCTCAATTCTAAAGTGGTACTCTGTCCAGCCATTGGTTGAGGATAATGTCTGTTTCCCTAATGGAAACCATAGGGAAAACACAATCCTATCTCTGGATGTTATTGTATCTGCCTTGAGTAATTTTTTTCAGGACTGGTATAATTAAAGCACCTCAAATAATGCAAAAAATAGAGAAGCTTTTGACTTAAATAATGTAAAGCATGAACTATATTGTGCCTTCTACCTAATAAACATTTGTTCAATAAATATCTATGTGTTTAGCAGAAGTAGCTAAACTTTAAGTACTTCAGATCTTTAAAGACCACTGTTATAAGTCAAAAGAACCCAAGAGGTCTTAGATCAGTTGGTGACAGTTAAACTTACTTATATTATATTACTTTATTGGCTATGCAGGTTTTTGGGGGATTTAGATCCAACTATAACTATAATATATATTTAGTTATAGTTATATAACTATATATAGTTATATATATAACTATATATATATATATAAGCAGAACCAGAAATATAGCCATTAGCCCTGCATTCACTAATTGTTCGTCTGTGCTGTAACCATACCTCTGGGTAGGTATCACCTATCACTGATAATTTAAGAACAGTTAATAATTGTAAATTTGATGACTGTGCCTGTTATGTCACTTCTACCCCCAACTTGATTTGTTTGTTTTTTTTCCAAACTGATAGCTCCTGCATTTATTATGAATTTTTATCAGTAAGAGTAAGTTTTGTTATTTGGTAAAATGATAAATTATTCTTTTGTTTTTAAGGTTAATTGCTGTTCCTTTGTCCCATTCATGCTTTAATATTTCCTAATGGGTACAAGTAAACAAACCATTGAAAACATAAATACAATTGTGTGGGAAGATAGTTTAAAATAAAGATGGCAAATTCATTTACATTTAGGGGCAGGAATGGTAATATAAATGTGCAAGAAGTAGGTGTAAAGCAATAAGGAAAAAAGGAACTGGCCCCATTAAAAAACACTTTTAATACTTTTCTGAGCTGTTCAAATAACACTGACCTCTGGGTGCCATGGATTGTACCAAGCAAAACATTGGAAATGAAACTGATGCTTTCTAAAATTCAAGGTTTTTATAAATAAATATCTTGAAGAGATTGATATTATCTAGGTTTAAAAATATTTATCCTAGTCGTTGTTTATTTATACTATTACCAAAAATGATGTAAGGATAGAAATAGGTGGCTTCTAAGGCCCAGAGAATATGACCAGATTTTATACAGACTGAGACAACTATAGCAGGATCATAGAGCATGGTTAAATATTCAAAACCTCCATCTTTTTGTCACAAATGTATAGTGAGTGCATTCATTTTCCCAGAATACCTACATTTTATAGTCTTGTGATTAACATTCATATGGTAATTAGTCATTATAGTTAGAAGTAAAATATAATTGAAAAACCTATAAGGAAAAAAATGCTTTTCTAATAGCTACAAGCCAAATGTATAAATCTTATAAGATAGAACCTTCTTCTTCAACTGTCTGATATTTATGGTCTTGGTGCCTTTGAAAGATGTGATTTGCGAATATTTATCTTAGCGATATAACAACATATAGTGTCCTCATTGAATTGTGTTTTCGTGGCTCAACTTTTCTTAATCCCCTAAAGTTCCTGCTGTTAGAAACATTTAGCTGAATTGTGTTTATACTTTTTAAATTCTACAAATATTAGGATCCACAACAACAAGAACAAATAAATAGGACAGTCTCTTTGTGCTTGGAATCTTATTCCATAACATTCCAGGAGAAAATTCTCAGTTATTAGGAAATACACTCTATCACTGGTGTATGGACCAATTTGCCTTCAACAACTCCACAACATACGGTTTGTATCTGCTGCTCAGGTGACTGCCAAAGTAGTTTGCTCTAGCTGAGAGCAATAGCTTTGTTGATAGATTTTTTGGCTTGGAAAGGCAGTAGAATTCCTAGATCAGGCTTTGGTGGAGGGGCAAGGCTCAACAGGAAGCTCACCATCCAAGTGAGAAAGATGCCTCTGCGAAATAGCTTGGAAGGTGGAGCTGATAATCTGTGGGAGTTGGTCTATGGATGTACTCCTCAGCAAAGAGGAGATCAAAGGAAAAATTAGGTTGAGAAACCAAGTGTTAAATATTGTTTATTAATAGCTATACCTAGAATACATTCCACAGATAGGTCCGTTTTACCATGTTCTACCACAACTTGTGTTTTACACTTATTTCTTGATCAGTGCAACATCAAAAATGCCAGAACCATATTTTTTCACTTTTTATACTCAAAACATGAAACACAACGGTATTTTATATATGTTGTCCTTTGATTAAACTGGACATAATAATAAAGACTCTTTTGGTTATAAATTACAGAAAGAGATTTGAACTAACTTATGTGAAAAAGATGAATTTATAATCAGGTAAAGACCACATCTAGGTATCAGAAAAGTAGCTAGTGCTAGGCATATAAATGTCAATAGGGTATTTTCCCATCACTAACCCTCTGCAAAATACTTTCCTCTCCCACCGTGGAGAAGCTTCCTCTTCTTCAGCAATCATGGTAGTACACATGATTGTAAATAAGCACTTACATTTACATGGTATAAGGTCAGTCTTCCAGTAAGGGTAAAAAAATATCTTTCTCAGCCCCAAGTCTAAATTCTTCAAGAAGAGAGGCTCTTTGTTATGGCTTTGGATCACCTGCCTCTTTATATCTGGCAAGGGTCTTGGACCATCAGGCTCACTATAGCCCAATGATTGTATGGATGAGGGAAGCAGTTTTTGGGAAAGTGTAAATGAAACAATTCTAAGAGTAGGTGGCCCATTACTTTAGAAGTATCAGTGTTAAAGCAGCTTAAGAGATACGTATGTGTATATATTATATTATATTATTATATTATATATATTTTTTTGTCTACTATATACATTATATAATACTATGTATTGTATATAATAATCAATTATAACATAGAAAATATATCATAAATAATACATAGTGTGCATTACATATATAAATATGTATATATATTTATATATGTATGATGAAATCAATGTACCTTTTAGAGAGTCATCCTGTTCTTAGTTGCTGTACAACAAAGAAAAGAACCGTATGAGAGGTTTCTTCAAGAATCTTTTGTTGGACGTTGGGTCTTAGGAATTGGGAAGGAAATAGATCCTTTGTTCCGGTGAAGCACTAGGTCTCCAGACAAGAGCTGTTGCTTAATAAAGGCTTCCTTCTTTGCTTCCTGCCTCCCTCTCTCCCTTCCTTTTCTCCCCCTGCTTCTTATAGGGTAACTCATAGCAGTGTCGCTGCTTCCATTCCTAAAAGGCCCTGCTAGTGAAAGAACATAGGCCTCATGAATGAAAAGAGTTGTAAAGATATGAGGAAAGCTATATAAATTACTGCTAAGATAGATAAATTGGATTGGTGATAAATATAGTAGAAGGAGGCATATAGAGGTTTCAATGTATTTATGTAAATTGTTTTAGATATTGAAGACTTTATATGCACATTTGCTATACTACACAGGTATTTTGGTATCCCCAGAGTTTTCTACATATTTTTGATATATTTAACATTATGTTGAGCTCTTGTATTGTTCTAGGCCCTATTCTTAGCATTTTACTTACCATCCATTTAATTAACATAATAACTTGTTAGCCTCTTTTAACAGAGAGAAAACTGAGTCATAGAGGTGTTAAATAACTTAACATCACACATGTATTGTGAAGCCAGGACTGAGCGTACTTGGTTTCAGAGCTCACCTTAGTGTACAGTCCATATAAATTTTGCCTACCTTTTCTGTGCAGTTACAGTGGCATGACAAGTTATGTAGCTGATAAAGTTAAGGAACATATTACTGGAAATATTTTAGTGAGAACTATGATGTTATTATATAAAGGTGAGGAAAGGCATACCACAACTTCCTGTGCTTTTTTTGGCTCTAAGGTGACAGGTGGGACTATTTTAGGAAGACAAGTGTCTTAAAGAACTTTGGGGTTTCTAACATTTTATTTTTTAGTTCAGATGCAGTCATTTGATTAATGAAGTACTAGTGTGAGTTTCCTTAATTTTCAGCCTTAAAAACAAGATCACTGGAAGAATATATGATAAGTTTAAGTAGCAAATATAGTAGGCATGTATCTCTTTCCAAATAGGACCATTTAAATGATCACAGAATTGTCTACATTAAAAATGTAAACCAATGTTATGGCACTTCTGTCTTTAACCTCCCCACAATAGGATATCTTAAATATCAACTCTACTTTTAATTGGCTGATGTCACTAAATCACCAGTAAAATAACTTCCAAATTAGTTTTCTAATTAGCTTGTCTAACCTCAGAGTACTTTTATGTTTGTCCTTGCATTAATTTTATGTTCAGATATGACTGACATGTTCAGAAATGGACAGCCGTAGAGAAAGTAGATCATACACTATTCTTCTTTGAATTATTTGCGACCTAATATTCAAACAGTAGAAGTTAAGGACAGACTCACTGTATATATCTGGCAGGTGTTAGTTGGAAACTACCTTAGGCCAAAATCAGCACATGCTCTGTTTTCACAGTTGTTCATAAGCATCACATGAAAGTAAAGACACCTTGTCTGTCTGTGGTCTCAGCATTTGATTGGGGTATTTGGATGAATCCAGGGCAGAATTTGTGCAGAGTGAACTTAGAAATCAACTCGGATCATATCTTTTATCTACTTTGATCCCTTGCATGGCTTCCCATCTCATTCAAAGCTCATGCCCAAATCCTCCATGACCTGGTCTCCTTTGGCTGTATCTTTTAACCCTGATTCCAGTCACTCTTTGTTGATTTCGCCCAGCACAATCTTACCAGGCACCTTTGCATTTATAGTTCCCTCTGCTTGGAAAGCTCTTCCTCAGACATTCCCAAGGCTCACACCATCTCCCGCTTTTTGTTCTAATTCAAATTTTGTTCTAATTCAAATGCAGCTCACTAAAACTTTCCCTAACTACCCTCACAGAAGTGTCATCCCCTATCACTGGTACTTCTTTCTTTTCTTTCCTAAGAAGTTATATATGCCTTACTTCTGATATATTTTACTTGTTTTTCTTATTGATCATTTTGCCTTACGAATTTAGATATTTTTGTCTGATTTACTCAACTGGTATAACCTCAGAGTCTAGAATAGTGCCTCGGTAAAATAATGATTGAATAAATAAATAAGAACAGACGATATATACAAAAAGTAGAGATAAGAAAGGAGAGTGTGATTAACTCTCCAATGGTATTAGAAAATATTGGGAAGACTTCCTGGAAGAGGTAACATCAAATCTGGGGTTTTAAGGATCAATAGGATTTTTCCAGGGGGGCAGTTTGAAAGAGGGCATTTCATACAGTTAAAACAACATGATATAAAAACTACATATAATGTGTTTGGGAAACTCCAAGCTTTAAAATATTGATGAAAATTGATGAATACTAATATGTATTAAAGTAAGGATATTATAATTTATTATTTAAATAATAGAAGGCCCATGAGGAGTTTCAAGCATGAATGATAGAGAATCATGCTCTGCTCTGGTAGCAATGGAGAACATGGATTTGAGGAAATTGAAGTTTGACTTAAGACTAAAAGCCTTAACAATAATGTAAGCTAAGAAGATGAGAGACTATACTATAGAGTATGTGTGGAGGTGTGATAACAAAAAGGCTTAACAGGAATAAATGATTGAGTGTGTGTGTGTGTGTGTGTGTGCATGTGTGTGTGTTTGGGGAGGAGATTTAGAGGAATGGAGGAGCTGAATTTATAATGTTGATGAATTATCCAGTCTATCTCTTATTTGTTGACACTGATGCATTTCTTAGGATAATTTCTGAGTGTTCACCTTCATTTGATAGATCTTGAGAGTTCCAGAACTCTGGTTTATTGCTAATGGGATGCAACTAATATGATAATAGACCTTTCTTTCTTTAAAATCAATGGAAATATCAGCAAAGCAGTCTAAGCTATATTTTTTCTCAACATGCATAATCTTAAAACTTTCTGTAAGATCTCAAGACTGTTGAATTTATTTTGAAGTTAATGGAAAACTTTGATTTTGATTCACTCAAATAAAACAAAAACTATTCTCTGACAAATCTTCTGCATAAAATTATTCTGCATATGAAATATATCAATGTTTACTATTTTCAGCTCAGTGTGCATTATTTAATAGAAAGAGGATAAACCTTAACTCACAGTGACCTGGTCTGAATATCATACCTGTAAGATGACCTTTGGCAAAATTACCAGATCACCATGAATCTTACTTTTCTCATCAGTAAAATAAAAATAATACCTACATCATAGGATAGTTTTGAGACTTAACTGAGCCAATATATAAGTGTAGTGTCCTTCAATTAGAATAACAAAAATTGATTCCAGCTAATGAGCACAAAGGATTTATCAGAAGGAAGTCAGGACTTAAAATATTGATAAGAAGCTAGAGAATGGGCAGCAACGGGCAGAAACTAAGGCAACAGGAAGCACAGCAACCACCAACCTAAACAGGTCTGGATGTCACCACTAGAAAGGGTCTGTGCCAACTATTTACAACTTTTCATCTTTTTATCACCTGCTCAAGATTCTAAGTCTGAGGAAGGAGTATTCTGTGGCTGATTTGGCTTCTCTCAGCTTCCATACCAGGAGGCTGACCTAGGAATTTCAATCTCAAGACCTCAAAAGGAAATTTGGATGCTAGGAAAACTAAAATGAATTCTTGCTAGCCAAAAACATGAACCTGATGACTTTGGAGCTGTTTTGACCGTAATCCACAGCAAAAAAATACGTTTTATATCATGACCTGAGGTTCACAGATGGCTATGTATGTGTGTATTTCTATATAACCAAGACAAAAGTTTCTATAAACTTTTTCTTAGCGTATGTGTTGTACTCAGTTTCATTTTATTTTATTCTATTTCACTTTTTAAAAGCTTGGTTCATGGGCCATCATGTTGATTTTATGACTTATGAATGAGTTTCAATACACAGGCTGAAAGCATTTTATTACAATATAATATCAGCGAATTATAGATACCCTGTAAATGTCAAGTTCTCTTGTACCACCTTTCTCCCTTCATTCTCCCTCCCACTTTCCCATGGAATAAAACTGCAGACAGTGACTAATAACCAGACACTTGAAGTCTCTTTCATTTTACTGACCTAGAGACACAGTCTTAATCATATTTTCCTAAACAATGGAGTTTATTTAAAAATTAGGATGTTTAAAAGAAACAGATTATAAAGAAAAACAGTACTGAAGCAGTAGTAGAATGAAGAGAATAAGGTCTGATTTAAGCCTCAGCAAAACTAGGATTTCCTTTCTGAAATAGCATAGAATAATTATTTGTTCCACACACGGCATCTATTGCTGTTCTCTGGTATAAGACTTGGAAGATTAAGCACACCTTTTCTCCGTTTTCCCTGTATCGAAAGAGGTATTTGGTCTTTTTTCAGTACAAAAATGTATTTTGATCTAAAATATTGGGTTTGTTTTTTGAGTGAGTGGCTTGAATTAGTAAAATAATGGATTCACTTTTTTATTTCATGTGTGTGTGTGGGGTGGGCGTCATTTAGCCCCCAAAGCATTAGGTTCATAATAGGTTTGTCCAAAAGGACTTGAATCGGTTTATATGCTTCAAACACAAGAAAAGTCATAGGTTTAAAATGTTATGAATTGCTTTTTGATCACTATATATTGTTTAAACCATGTCAAAAAAACTTCCATCATGCATCCACACTAGCGTGCCTCAGTTGGTTGTCACTTCTCAGCAATCTTTTGGTTATTGTTTATTGATTCCCTATCCCATTTCCAAGGAGAACCGTGGCAATTCCCCCTAGATTCAAGCCTTCAGCACTCAACCTACCCTTGTCAAATCCTGAGTGATTTCTCTAATTTGTGTTTGAGGTATACTCATTGAAACTCCTCTGTTTTTCTGTCTTCAAAGAACTCTGTCTTTCCACCAGAGATGCCTCTGATTTTAAGATATATTGTTTCTCAGTCTTATTTCTTCTTGCCTCTTCTGTAACCTAAGCCCCTGTGTTTGTTTCTTCTCATTTACATCTTCAAATTGTACTTCTCCACTGGAAGTGTCTTCTCTTCTTATAAACATTCTCAGATACCATAACAAACTACCGAAAACATCTTTGCTCAACTTTCCAGTTCTCATAAGCTGTCATACTGTAACTCTCCTTTCCTTCAAATGCTACTTTCTTGAAAATGCATTCTTGTTACTTCCACTTCTTATTTATTCTTTTCCATGTCTTTAGCTAAGCTTTTACCTCACCAGTCTCCTGAAACTGTTCTGAGTCTTCATGATAAGACTCTGCAGGAGGTGTTTTTTTTTTTCAGTTGGTTTCCCTCCCAAAGCTCTATTCTAGTTCCTTGACTTCTCAGTTCTTTGTCCTGGAACTGTACCCTGAGGAGTAAGCATTCTCTAGAGCCCTTTCCTGACATCTCCTGGGATGGCAGTTGGGGAGAGGATTCTGGAACCATATGGCCTTAGGTTTGGGATCTGCCACTAGGAGCTGTGCCATCTTGCCCAATTTACTTGTCATTTTCAACCTTGTAGGATGGAAATAATAATAGCACCTATATCCAAGGGTTTCTTGAATATTAGATGAGACAATGACAGTAAGGGACATTAGGGAGTTTTTGCAGGTAGTAAATGTCAGGATCATTCCCCCCCCCCCAATAAAATGGAAACCCTTCTGTTGCGGATGGGGAACCCTTTGCCAACTTCCCATAAGGAGAGGTCCTCCATGATACCACGCTAGACCTCTCTCTGGCCCTTCACTCTCTCTTCCCCTGGTGTGTTAGGAGAAAGGGCCCTGGCATTTAATTTAACCCCCTCCTCTTCTTTCCTCTCTGCTTTCCTCCTTTACACCCCAAATTTTGTGGGGGCAGTTTGCAGTGGATAAGTCTATAATATGCTGGGGTTCCATATTAGGAAGTCTGTTGGTGCAACATCCCTAAGCCATGACCTTCAATACTTTTAATACTTGTCTGCCATCTCCTTTATGAATTTTTTGATTCAGAAGTTGGCCAGAGAAAAGAGAGTGCCAACTCATTAGGACCCCTCAAACCTCAACTTGTATTGTTTTCTTTTCGTCTGTTATATTTGATTTTAAATTCCAGTCTGTCCCTGCTATTGTCCATCCTATGTATTCCTGCCTATAATCTTCCTAATAAAAAGCTCTTATGGTGTCCTCTCTTTTACAACAAATACAATTGCTCCATTATTTATAAACTTGTACGTGGATTTTCCTGAAAACATTCATGCTCCTCCACAACATGGTCTGATTCTCCCACTGCTGCTTTTGTGTTACTTAGTGCTCCATATGAACTAGACTTTTTCCTGAACAGCACATAAATTTCTGCCGCTGTGCCTTGACTTATGCTGTTTCTTCAACCTAGAATAGTGTCTGATCTGTATTTTTTTAAATTCTTTTTTTAAAAGATTTTATTTATTTGTTAGAGAGAACTAGAGAGAGAGAGAATGAACAAGCAGGGGGAGCAGTAGGCAGAGAGCGAAGCAGGTTCCTGGCTGAGCAAGGAGTCCAATGCAGGGCTGTATCCCAGGACCCTGGGATAATGACCTGAGCTGAAGGCAGCCTCTTAACTGACTGAGCCACCCTGGCATCCTATTTTTTTTTTTTTAATTCTGATAATATTCTGAGACCACCTCCAGTGTCATCTTTTCAGTAAAGACTTTCTTGATCCCCAGTCTGATATAACTTATTCCTTCTTTTGTATGTATTTTTCAATTCTCTTATGACACATTCTCCTAATTTTAAAATTTATGAAGAGGCTATTTATTTTCTCTTGTACAATAAGATCATAACCTATTTAAGGACAGGAGTTGCAGCCTGTGTTTTTAAACTCCATAGTTTCTATTGAGCATTAAGCATGTAATCTTAATCTTAAAGATCCTGTAGTTAGTAAGTGCTCAATAAAAATTTTGTGCTTTAAATTGAGATTAATATATAATAGAGGATACCCATTGGACACATTTTATACCTATTTGTTCCTCTGTTAAAAAAGAATTTTTTCCCCAAGAAGATAACTGTGATTTTAGCTGCAGTAATAAGCCATTTCTTTTTTTCTTTCTTGCTTTTTTTTTTTTTTTTTAAGATTCAGTTTATTTATTTGGCAGACAGAGATCACAAGTAGACAGAAAGGCAGGCGGAGAGAGAGAGAGAGAGGAGGAAGCAGGCTCCCCACTAAGCAGAGAGCCCAATGTGGGGCTCGATCCCAGGACCCTGGGATCATGACCTGAGCCGAAGGCAGAGTCCTCAACCCACTGAGCCACCCAGCCGCCCCAAAGCCATTTCTTAACTAAACGGCACAGTTGTCTGAGTAATTTTCTTGAAGTTTCCAGGCTGAAAAAGTTGATTAAGGTCTTAAAACTTGCAGTCGAATTAAAAGCAAAGGTAGCATTGGAATGCTGGTTTGACAGCAGCTAGTTATTATGGCAGCAGTGAGATTCATGCAGAATTTTCATTGAAAGTGAGTCCGTAAGCACTCAAAGAATGCCCTCACTGCTTATTTTCTTTAATTCATTCCATAAAATATTTTTCATGGAATGATATGCACAAGGCATTGAGCTAGGCATACTAGGTATTCAAAATCTAATTTAGAAAGGCCATAATATAAAAGATGGACAGCCTGTTATACTTGAGAAAGCTTTTCATGGACCTTTGCTTTCTCCATCATAAATGTATTATTTCTATTTTCTGTCACCGTTTCCTTCTTTCCCTTATTTCAGTTCCCTTCTTCCCTTTTGTTTTTAAGTCCTTTTCTTTTCTTTTTTTTTTTTTTAAGATTTATTTATTTGAGAAAGAGACAGAGAGAATGGGGGAGGAACAGGGGGAGAGTCTTCGGGCAGAATCCTGCAGAGCAGGGAGCCCTATATAGGGCTCTGTCTCAACTCGTGAGGTCATGACCTGAGCTGAAGCCAAAAGTTGGACACTTAACTGCCTGAGACACCCAGGTGCTGCTATTTATAAGTTCTTTTTAAAAAATATCCTGCACTCTTTTCTTCCTACATATTTTATTTTATTCTTGACTTATCTACCTGTGGATTTGTTCCACCAGATTGACTTCAGAGAGGTCACTGGAACCAAACAGCTTAAAAGTAGACCTCACTGCATGCACGGCAGGAGTAAAATCCATGAGAGAAGACGTCATACCTCCCACAGTTGGTATTGTAGCCCAAAATCATGTTCTGCATTGGAATAGTAGATATAATTGCTGAATGAATAAATTAACAATAATTCTAATACATGAAGGAGGCCTCCATCACATCAGGATAATGAAGTCTTCTTACCCAGCCTGTACACTAAGAACTGATGAAGATTTTTCTGTCCACGCTCTAACCGTCTGCCCAGCAAAGTTTTGCTGTTCTCATTACCTGGCATACTCATGATTAAAGGTTAGTGCTTCTAGAAAATTCCTTCCCTCCCATATTTTTTTCTTTGCTCACTCCTAATTAACTCATCCATCAGATCCTAGTTTAGTTTTCATACAACTCAAATCTAGGATGGGTGTCTGATCTTAGGTAACACTGCATTTTTCCAATCACCATGTTTATTATACCATTTTGAAATTTTTAGTTGACTTAGAAATTAGTTGAATAGAAATAGTTGTCTGTTTCTCCATTTACTGTTACTTCCATTTGAACAGAGACCTGTATGCCTTGTTCATGGCTATATTTTCAATATCTAAACATTTTACTTGGCAATAGCCAGGGTAGAGCCACTAAGTGAAAGCCATTAGCTGAAATATTTAAATGGGACCTTTAGCTTAACCTGGCTTGTCATTTGAACTCTTCTGAAGAACTGGTGGAATCCTGGTGCCTGACTAAATCAATTGCACGAAATCTGGCTTGAGTAAGGGAGTCAGGAAGGATTGATTGGCAGGTGACACACTGTGTGATCATGGAATAAATGAAGGACAATGTCCAGGCATGAAGCTAGAATGAAAGGCCAAGGGACAATTTGATTAAAACATCCATCTGGAAGGCATGGCCAGGAGCAGGTACAATGCAATGGGGACTGAAACTAGAGACACACTGACATTAAAAATGAGTAGGAAAGGAAGGTAGGCTGAGGAGCCTGAAGGCCTTGCAACATATGCAAAGAATTGTTTCATAGAGCTTCTGACCTAGAGTGAAGAAAGAAAGTGAACTGTTTAAGCATGTCGGTCCAATTTGGATAGATGTTGCTATCTTCAATTTCCCATAAAATGCCCTTTAACATGGAGAAAAAAAGAACATAATAATTTCCCAACTAAATTTGACTGTAGAACTATTGTCAGTCTTGGGCAAATTTAACATTTTGGACTGAAGTGAGAACTATTTGGTAATTAATAGATACTTAATAACTTAGAATAGAACAAGCTCCAGTACTTTAAAGGAAAGTGGGGAGATATTTGCATTCTCTGCTTTTTGGTACAGAGGTCTTGGCCCTCTGTATCTTCAGCAAGTGTCTTTTTATACTTAAAAGGTGTATGACTACCGTCATAGAACTTCTCCTCCATACCTATTTGACAACTTACCACATCCTAAGAAATATCAGAGCAGAAGTATTGGTAGTGGCACATGGCATCCCAATAGGTGTATTTCCAGCAAGTAAATGTTGCTCCTCTTCAGACCCTTTTTTATGCTGCCCTATTTTCTTTCCTAATGTGTAATAACACTATTTGAAATTATCTTATTCATGTAGGTAATTATTATCTGCTTCCAGCAGTAACATGTAAGCTCTAGCTTGTTCACCCCTGTATTCACTAGCACCTAGGACATTACCTAGCATGGAGTAGGACTTTGTAAATATTTGTTAAATGATAAATTAAAGAAAATGGGTGGAGTTTGGAATACTTCTGGCTTGTTACATGTTGTGGAGCATACTCTATCTCTTCAAACAATCAGAGAACCAGAGAGAGATGATAAGAGAAAAGCTCTCTCTAACTCAGTAGAATAATGCTTGAGAATCTGTGCATGCTGGTTCACATTCCAGCTGGATACTTGATGAGACATTCTTAGCAATCTATGGGACCAAGCCATACATCTTGTCCATTAGCAAAACTGAGCCTGGATAGAGCTCTTACTTTTGAAAATAGCATCTAATTAGAAAATAAGTTTAGAAAAATTCTTGACATACTTGATAGGATAAACAAGGCACGGTCTTCACGAAACAAGGAGAGCCAAAAGATGAGAACATGAGGCAGACAGACACTGAATAAGGAAGGAATAAAAAAAAAAAAAATGAAACAGTAAAAGTAGATTAAAATCTCTGCTAAAGAATTAAATTGATACTGCGGATAATTAAATGATGATGCATATGCAGATGCTGAAGCTATGGATGTTTAACATGTACTGAGCACTGTGTATTTCAGAACATGCGCTAAGCCGTATGCATATGCCATTGGCTCCTTATCTTCCTAATCATGGCCGCACACCAGGATCAACTGGAGAAAAAATTTTAAACATCAATACTTTATGCCACACCCATATTCTGATTTAATTGGTCTAGAGTGGGACTTAGGCAGTTCCACATCACTGCACAACTCCAGCAATCACACCAGCAGAGAATAGAATGTCTCATGAATTGTGCAATGTCATAGCCCTAAGCCTAGCCATCTTTATTATTATTATCACTACTATTAAATTTCACAAGTGATTCAAATAAAAAAGCCAGTATTGAAAACTATTGGCAAATGTGATTTCATTTAATCTCATTTTGGGGGGATAGGCTTATGATTGTCTCCCAAAATACAGAGAGAAAAGAAATAAATAAAAGTAATGAGAAAGCATCCTATAGATATGGGAGAAAATAGGAAGGAAATGCAAACTAAAAATTACAGGCAGGAATTCTCATGAGAGAGGCCAAGGCTGTTAGAATACAAGTAATTATTTACAACATAATTGAAAAATGTCTTCAGTTACAAAGAAAAGACTCATTGAAGGGCGTGCCATACTTCAGATAAAATTAATAAGAAAAGAGACATCTAGACACATCCTTGTAATATTTATGAACTTCAAAAGTATAAAATATTCTTATGAATCACCTAGCCAGGATCAGAAAAGAAAATAGAAACAAACAGAAATTGGCCATGAGAGTATAAACCTTGGGCTAGCTTCAGATTTTTATGATAGAAGAAAATTTTAAAGTGTTCACGGAATTTTGAGGAAAATGGTATGTTACCCATGACTAGCCAAGATGTTGCCCTTCATGAAGGCAAGAGATAAACATTTTCATTTAAGACGTTAAAAACCTGCTGAAAAGTTTTAGAAATATATCCTCCATCTGACTAGATTTTATAGTCATTAAATTTTTATCTCACAGCATAAACCAAATACATTTTAGACAGATTAAAAACCATATGTGTGTTTGTCTGTATCTATTTATAATTTACATTGTATATATTATATTAACAGTATACTGAAAGATGATATAGATAAGTATTTCAAAGTAATGGCATGAATCAAAAAGGAAAGTATTTAAAAATTGGTTCTTTATATATCTTTTGTCTATAGAAGTTAAAATAGACCAAATTTGATTTTTTAACTTTTTTTAGCACAAACACATTTATTTACTAACCAAACAAATGTTTGTGTTAAAAGCAATTGAACACAGTAAAACAAACAACAACAACAACAAAACACTATGGAGATTTGCACATCGAATTGAGCTTGCCCATCCTCACAGCTAATTTCTGTCCAAAATGATGATGAAATTTTTACTCAGCTTTTTTCAAAGACCCAAGTACAGGAGACAATATTAATGACACATTCCACCACTAATTTTCTGTCTTCCAATTTTTTTGTTACTGTGCTTTCTTTCCCATCCCATTCCTGATGTTAAACCAATGTGCTCTTTGTGAAGTTGTAGACAGTGAGTTTTTCTGCCATCTGCTGTAATTTCTTCAAACTTCTCTCCCAGATTACATGGAAATTGTGTTGTTTTCAAAGTGTTCTCAGTTTTTATGATGAGGTTTTTCCCATCAGAAGAGATGATACAATCTGGTTGTCCATCACACCTACTTTTCACAGAGCCATTCCCATTCCTACTTCCTTTATGTATTCTTCAGGGCCTTTGTGCTTCACTGAGTGCCATCTTCCTACCTGCTGCTGAATGGTGGCCATGGTGGGTGTGGGCAAGATGATAGACCAAATTTTAAAGAAAACAATAAACTAGGAATATATTCTCAACATACATAGTAGACTCTGTCTATATATACAGACATATATACACAAATATATATGTGTATGGGTATATACACACACACACACTGTAATGTAAAAAATAGGAAACAGATATTGGCAAATGACATTAAAAGGCAATTACTAAATAGAAATTATTTTTTGAGTGAATGTGTAAGCAAAAATTTTATTTACTTTTTTTCAGTTTGGTGAGATATAACTCAACATATATCATTGTATAAATTTAAGCCATACAACATGTTGATTTGATACACTGATATATTGTGAAATGATTACAACAGTATGGTTAGTTAACACCTCTGTCACCTCACATAATTACCAATTCTTTCTTTCAAGTATATAATATGATATTGTTAGGTATAATCACTGTGCTATACACTAGAGTTCCAGAACATATTCATCTTATAACTGGAAGTTTGTCCCCTTTAACCAACATTTTCCCATTTCCCCACACCCAAGCCCATGGGAACTACTCTTCTACTTTCTGTTTCTATGAGTTGTGTGTGTGTGTGTGTGTGTGTGTGTTTTAATGATTCCACATATAAGTGAGATCATACAGTATTTGTCTTCCTCTGTCTGGCTTATTTTACTTAGCATAATGCCCTCAAGGTCCATCCATGCTTTTGCAAATATATTTCCTTTTATGTGGCCGAATAATATTCATATATATATATGTGTGTGTGTATCTATATCTTTATATTTTTATCTATATCTGTATCTATATCTATCTATCTATCTATCTATCTATCTATCTGTCTATCTATCTATATCACATCTTCCTTATTCATCCATGGTCAGATATTTGGGTTGTTTATACATCTTGGCTATTGTGAATAATGCTGCGGTGAACATGAGAGCACAGATATCTCTTTGAGGTACTGATTTCATTTCCTTTGGATGTATACATAGAACTAAGATTGCTGAATCATATGGTAGTTCTACCTTCAGTTTTTCTGAGGAAATGTCATTTTGCTTTACATAGTAGCTGCACCAATTTACATTCCACAAACAGTGTACAAGGGTTCCCTTTTCTTCACACTCACTGATACTTTTGTTTCTTGTCTTTCGATAGCAGTCATTCTAACAAGTGTGAGGTGATGCTCCATTGTGGGCTTGATTTGCATTTTCCTGATGATTAGTGATATTGCATTTTTTCATGTAATCATTTGCCATTTGTATGTCTTTGGAAAAATGAACTATTTGGCTTCTCTGCCCATTGTTTAACAGGACTGTTTATTTTTTTTTGCTCTTGAGCTATATGTGTTTCTTATATATTTTGGATATTAACCCCTTATCACATGATTTCCAAATATTTTTTCTTATTTCATTTGTTGCCTTTTCACTTAGTGATGGTTTCTTTTGCTGTACAGAAGCCTTTAAGTTTGACATCATTCTATAGTGTGCTAATAAAGAGCAATTTAGATTGCTCCAAATAGATAGATCCAAATTAGATCTTTATCTTACTGTGCACACAAGCATACATTTATTTATTGCTTTAACACAGTATTTTCTATGTCTGTCTGTATGAGAACACCATAACCTTTTGCATCTTGATTTCTTTTGTATTGCAATGACTAAAATTTCTACATGATTTTAGGGACAAAAATAACAAAATGGCTAGGCTATTTTAATCTATTTTCACAAAATACAAGTACACAGTTGTAGAAATATCAAGTCTTTCATTTATACCTGTATCTTTAATTTTCTCATAAGAAAAAAAAAGTAGGCTAATGCATGAGTTCTTAGCCTTTTGCTGTAATGCCATTACAAATCAATTTGAAAGAATGTGTGCAATTCTTATACTGTAGGGAATATTTGGCAATTGCATTACTTCAGAATTCTGTTTTTTTTTATAGAATGTGTACTCACTAGAGAGTTAAGTAATGTTAAATAAATTAGCATCTTAATGAAAACTGTATATTAATATTGTTCCTGTTCCTAAGTAGAGATTTAATTCTAGTAAATCACAGAATTCAATTTTTGCTAAATAAATATCATTGTCTTGAAAAGTATAATGCTACAACTAAGCATTTGCTGTACTCCCTGATATTTAGAAATGGCCATTATTAAAAGAGGAAATGTATTCATTTTAAAGACTAGATGGCTTGGAAATTTTACTTACTGATAGGGCAAATTAGATAGGCACATTCAATGCTCTCAATTCATTAGGTAATCCAGTTTTGGAATGCGATCATTTTATACTGTATCACTCAAGTAATAGAATTTTAGCAACAGTTCTATCATAATTTTGATTTTTAAAAGATGCAGCCTAGCCACAAAGAATAAGAGTAAGATTCTTACCACACAGTATAATGGTTAGAGGATAGTTTTTAAATAGCATTTTTAATCCAAAGGAATTTAACTTTTCAATGAAATTAAGACCTAAATAACGTATATTAAAGAGTTAACTTTAAAAATACCATATATGTTAGTAAATATGAAATTCCAGCTGAAGTGAGCAAATATTTAAGAAATTTCCAAGTTTTATTTTTATTTTATTTTATTTTAATTTATTTATATTTATGTATTTATTTTATTTAATGTTTTATTTTGAACTATAGTTTCTGTTGGGTATTAGATTCAGTGAATAATAGTTATATAAATCACTTTTTGTCATGGAGTATAAGGCTTGTGTGTGTGTGTGTGTGTATGTGTGTGTACTTTTCATGCTTAACATGGTTTATGAGGTAGTTCAAACTGTAGTTTCCAAAGTCCCTCAAGACTTATTCTCCTGTTCATTTGTTCCTACTCTTGAGTTCTCAGAAACATCTTTGGTCTTGATTAGTGTCTTGAAATTTTGACCACTGCTTGCTCTTCTGCCTTCTTAACTCAGAATGCAGAAGATACAGTACACAATGATACATGCAAAATCATGTATGAACAGTATTTGTTGAGTGCTTATTATATATCAAATTCTGTGCCATTTTGTACCTGTTATTTAAGATTATTGGCAAGTCATTTCACAGATGAGCAAACTGAAACTCAGAGGTTAAGTCACTTTCCAAGATGCCATAAATATAAAAGATTAGTGATCGATTTGGGGTTTGTTCTTAGATACGTCTGAATTCAAAATCTATAACAAGTTGAGAAGATAAGAAATTGAATATGTGTATCAGTTTTTTCATCTGATCAGATGCTCCATGTCTGTTAAAAGTCCCTATATCCACTTTCTCAAAAATATGCCAGTTGTCCTTTAGTATCCTTGTTTTATGGTCTGGAATCACTAAGCTGAGGTACACTGGAATCAAATTAATCAAGAGTCACTGGACTTTTAATGCTGCTGGTCAATGGCAGCATCTTATCAATGAACTTGAAGAGTCTGTACCATGAACTAGGGATCTGCTTTTTCTTGCTGGCTGCCAGTAGACTTGTTAGCCCAGGCTGCATATCTTCAAATTCCCTCAGAGACTTTTTCATTTGAAGGTGCATTGAACCTAGCTGAGTCAGAAGATTCTAGAGAACATCTCCAAGTTCAGTGATTTGCTAGGAGTACTCACAGGGCTCAGTATGTAGAGGCCCTCATGGCTATGATTTTTTTTTTACAATGAAAAGATACAGAGCAAATCAGCAAAGGGAAAAAACACATGAGGTAAACTTGGGAGAAGCCAGGCAAGTGTTAAAATGCCTTTTTAAAAAATTAAATATTTCAAATATATAAATAGTATAGGGAATAATGTAAGAAGTAGTCATGCAACCACCAGTCATATTTAACAAATGTTAATATATTGCCGTTTTGCTTCCAGTTGTTTTAAAGCTACAGATATATTTGAAGCCTATTTCCCTTACTAATTGCTAGTTCAGTTGCTATTTCCCCAGACCTGGATCATTATGTAGCTCACCTCCTAGGGCACTATTTTTGTAAAATATAGTGCAAATGGTTGCATGGAGAGGAGAAATGCTGCTGTTCTGCCCTTGAATTAGTCTATATCTGAGAGTTGGTAAGGGATTGCCTGACAATGCTCTTATACTTTTACTACATGTGTATGGACCCACAAATAATTTGTAGTATTTTTGAATTTTCAAAGATAAACATAAATACTAGTGGGCTCTTTGTAGCTAAATCTAAGGAAACATTTTCAGTGTTCATCTTGTTTGACCTCTCCATTGCATTTGATTCAATGGACCACTTGTCCTTCTTTAAACTCTTTCTTGAGCCCATTAATACCAGTCTTTCCTGATTCTCCTCCTCCCTCTTGCTACTCAGTTAATAAAGTCTCCTTCCTTGACTCTTTTCAAATATTTTGTGTCTTTTTTTTTGCTAAACCCAATCTTATGGGGATTTTATTCATACCCATATATTCTTGTAGTACCTCACATAGATGGTGATTACTGCCTCATTTGGGTCTTCATTCCTGGCTTTATGCCTTCATTAATATCCTTATAAGACTGATTACTGGGAAACCTGGCTGGCTCAGTGGGTTAAGCCTCTGCCTTTGGCTCAGGTCATGATCTCAGGGTCCTGGGATCAAGCCCCACATCAGGCTCTCTGCTCAGCAGGGAGCCTGCTCCCTCCACACCCCCCCCCCCGCCCGCCTACTTGTGATCTCTCTTTCTGTCAAATAAACAAATAAAATCTTAAAAAAAAAAAAAAAGGACTGAACAGGTCTATATCAAGCCTGTTTTCCATGCTTTATTTTAAGCCATAGATTAGGTACAGTTGATAATAGAATAAACCTATAAATCTGAAATTTACTTTTATTTTGGTGCTATTTTTTCTAATAGACAAGATGTTTTTCAGTTTGCAAGGCTACAAATTTATTATTCCTCTTGGATGCACTTCTTTTTTTTAATCCCAGCAAATGGCATTAATCATTCAATCAGAATGGACTAGCCACCATTATTGACTTTTTTTTTTTACATCGCTACCAATACCTAATCACCAGGTTCCACTGGAACTCCTTTCATGCCTCTGCAGTCATTCACTTATTTCCAACCATATCCCTACTGACCTAGTAAAGAACCTTATCAGTTCTCATCTGTATTGTTCTTTCTTTGTAACTTGTTTTCCTTATGCTAGTCTTACAACATAACCTCTTCCAACAATTCATTCTCCTTCTGCTTCTAGAGGGATGTTATTAGAACACAACTCAGCTCATGTCTGACCCATTCTTACAATTCACACCTTCTTTGACCACTTTTACTAACCACTTTGCTTTCCAGTCATATGAAACTAACAACATTTCTTAAGATTTTTTATGTTTTCTCTTAGCTCAAGAGTTTTTTACTTGGTAAGGTATAAGTAACTTACAGTTTTTGATGACTGAACACAAAAATACTAAACCCATTACCACCTCCCAGAACTTCCCCTGAGTTCTATAATATCTACTTGTCTTAACAAAAGTTGGCTCATTCATCACTTCTTCCCCAAAAGACTTTTTTTAAAAAAAAATTTTATTATTTTATTTGTTTGACAGAGAGAGACAAAGTGAGAGAGGGAACACAAGCAGAGGGAATGGGAGTAGAAGAAGCAGGCTTCTTGCTGAGCATGGAGCCCAATGTGGGGCTCCATCCCAGAACGCTGAGATCATGACCTGAGCCGAAGGCAGATGTTTAATGACTGAGCCACCCAGGCCCCTCCCCCTGAGAAGCAAAGGCTTTTTTAATCTTCAGTTCTTCCTTGTCCCAGGTAGTGAAAGTACTTCATCATCTCCACTGGCTACATTGTATTATGATCTGTTTACTTATTTATCTCTCTTGCATTTCCTGATAACAAATACTTATTCATATTTGTATCCTCAATGACAACCACATACTTAACAGAAGATGCCCAATAAATATTTATTGAATAGTGGAATAAATGAAATTCTGTTGTAGAGATTAATATTTTAAAAAGTCTATTAAAATTATCCTATCAAGGCTTAGCTCACAAACTGCCTCCTAATTAAGCCTTTGAGATCTTTTTTCCTCTATAACATGGTTATGACTTTTCTTCCCAAAAGAAAGAATTTTCTTTCCTTTCTCATAACTAATGATGTTCTGTCTTGTATAATTTATGTGTACGTGTGTCTTTGCCTACCTTGCTATTCCAGTTTTAAGCTCCTGGGGACACTGATCCCAGGTTCTCCTTTTCTCTGTATCCCTAGCACCAAGCCCTGTCCTCTAAGGCAGTGGATTGTTATATGCTCAATGGATTTTGAATTTATTTAACTGCCATAACATGATCAGACTACAGTATCAGTATTGGGTCAAGACCACATATCAGTTATATTTTAGATCTACTGGAAATAAAAACATTTGTTGCTTAAACTATTATATTAAAATAAATTCTCAGTAAAGCAGTGGGTCATATTTTCCATGAAACAGAAGCGTGAGGTCAGAATGATGTGACTAAGTGATTATCCATCTATCTTTCTTTCTCTCTATTTCCTGGTACAATGTTGGAAACAGAATGCTCATTACACGATAATTATTATTTTATGACATTTAAGTAATCAACATGGACTTTCTAGAATACTTATGGGTATTGTTTATAATTCTCTGATGGCTATCCCAATGATATAGGTAGACATCAGATATTCCTCATTAAAACCATTGTTCTAAATTTTAAAATTTTCTCAGAAACCACTATCAAGATTCTATTTATGCCATCATGAGGTGATATGAGTCATAGGTATCATAGTTTGATCACTGGGTTTCGTTAGATGTTCACAGTATTTTTTAGGAAAGAAGATAATTTTTGAATGAATTTTAAACAAATATACTTGAAAACAACTAATACGAATCAGACACAATCATAATTCATCACAGTAGAATACTTAATGTATATTCTTTCCAACATCATGATCTGGGTTATAATTACATTTAGCAAGGATTTATCAAATACCTACATGAGTAAAAGACTACAATTTTTTATAAAATTTTGTTAGAAAAATTTAACTTTTACTCTTCTCTGTTTTAATGGGGATTGTCAGGGGCTAGATAAAGGAAAGGGGCAGGTATTGGTCAAGGGATACAAATTTCCAGTTCTGAAAGATGAATAAGTTCTGGAGATCTAATGTATAGTAATGTGACTATAATTAAGATATAATTAACAATGCTGATATATATGATGTTTGCTAACTAGGTAGGTCATAAAATGTTCTCACCACATGAAAAAGAAGCTTTGCTCAACTGTGGAGATTATTTCTTGATGTATACATATTTCAAAGTATCAAATGGCATACTTTAAATATATACATTTTTTTTGGTTAATTATACTTTAATAAAGCTGGAAAATAATAAAGAAAATAAAGCCAGAATTGCTCTGCTAAGGAGTACAAGTTCATATTTACTTAAGAACCATTACAGGGGCGCCTGGGTGCCTCAGTGGGTTAAGCCGCTGCCTTCGGCTCAGGTCATGATCTCGGGGTCCTGGAATCGAGTCCCGCATCGGGCTCTCTGCTCGGCAGGGAGTCTGCTTCCTTCCCTCTCTCTCTCTCTGCCTGCCTCTCTGTCTACTTGTGATCTCTCTCTGTCAAATAAATAAATAAAATCTTAAAAAAAAAAAAAGAACCATTACAAAAAATGTGCTACATACTTGCTAAGATGAACAGGTATGCAGGTATCTTTCTTGCATTGTTTTTCTAAATGAGCAACTTGGAGATAATTACCTCACAATTAGTTCTTGTTGAGGGCATGTTCTTCAGTGAGTGCTTTAAAGGCACCATTTAATTAACCTATGAGGCACAGAGAAGTAAGCTAAGGAATAGCACTATAGCAGTACAGATTTCAACTTAAACAGACGGATTTAAGAGCCATTGATGTTAGCCACCCTGCAATATTGGTATAATGATTTCTTTTACAAGAGGAAATGTAAAATGCTAATTTCTTAAAAATGCATTCTTATATTTGGTATCTGCAATTTTATCATTTTCTAAAGAAAAATTTCTTATTAGTAACTCTGAAAGTTTTCTAATACCAATTAAAATGCAGCCTGACCATGACTTATTTTATCTTCTGTTTAGTTCCAAGTGAATGTCTGCATTAATTCACAAATAGTTGACTTATTGTGTTGCATATAATTTTAAAAAATATTACATTTCAAAATAACGTACATTTATCACCATACAAATTGCATTAAATTTTCACCCACAGCAAGGCTGTGGTGCAAAAATAAACGTAACATTCATCTCATTCTGAGGTAGCCACTTGACAAATAGCTGAAATGGAGATCTGGAAAACAGGTCTGTTGCGGACTTCCCCAGCCAGTGTAGCCCGCAGCCATTTTCAAATGGACATTAATAAAGGTACTCTGAAATGTTTGAGAGGGTAATAAATAACAGACAAGAAATATGCCATCATTTGTCCAAAAGGTTCATTAGAATACTAATTAATTTTTTTCTTACAAAAGATATTTAAGATTAATAAGTACAGGAAAACAAACAAACAAACAAACAAACAAAAAACAAAAAAACAAGCGTGTATCCCATAAGGAAAGAACTTTTATTCTACCGCCAGACTCCTTGTGAAGCAGACTACGTGAAATGCGCGCATGCAATTTAAGTAAATGTTGACATTATGATGCTATCAGTTGACCCATAAGATAAATGCTGCCCCCATTCTGAAATGGATGTCAAGGTAGATCCCCTAAGTTAGCAATTCATAAAAATATAAGCATCAATGCATGATTTTGCATGTCTCTAAGTCATGTATACATGTCCTTTTATAGTTTCAAAGTGAGTTCATGCTTCCTATTCACGTAATCACAACAATCTTCGAGTTCGCATAGAATTTAAAACTGAAAGAGACAATGGGGGTCATGGAATACACACACACTTCGCAGATAAAGAAATCCGGATCCAACCTCATGTTTCAGAGGACAATTACCAGAATGATGAGGGAACTCAAATCCAGGAGAAAGCTTGTGCCCAAGAAATATTTGCCAAACTGGATTAAATGAAATAATGTTGCAGGAATTCTCTGTTCTTAGTGCTGGTAGTTCCTAGTCATGGCACTTTGAAGAATGAAGCTGTGGACCAGATGAAGAGTGGTGGGCACAAAAGCAAAGTTTATTGAGCAAAAGCTCAATACAAAGCTCAATATGGGAGGGAGGCCCTTGGGGTTTCCAAGTTTAGGGGGTTTTATGAGCTCTTTTGCGGAACTATCGTAAGCAATCAGAATGTGCTGAGTCTTGCCTATCAGGGCTTTGGTCACGTTTCTGTCTACCTATTAAGTTAAAGTCAATGGGCTGATGGTCTTTTTTGCTGACATCTGGGTGCTTATGTCTTAACTGCCCCTTGCCTGTGATAGTAACAGACACTTTGTGGTTAGTTGTCTTATTTTAGGGCATTTTGCAGAATGTAAAGGCTGTAAAGACTGTAAAGCAGAATGCTAGTGTGGTCCTGTCTAAGCTGCAAAACAGGGTGTTGGTACTGTCTTATTTTAGCTGTCCTGACTCCATATTTTCTCATTGTGGACCCCAGCCCTGACTACCTAACTGTCCAACTCACTCCTAACAATGTAATGTAGAAAAGTTATCGGTTTAGATATGAACCAAAAAAAATGGTAGAAAATCAATTTTCATGGAATTCAGATACAAAATGACATTGACAAAGCCTAAATTTATATATTCTTTGCACATGGTAAATTAAAGTTTTATATTTTCATCTGTCCCAAGAATTTGCTAGCTGGAAAAATTACATTTTAGGTGGATGAACTTTTTCCTGAACAGGAAAAAAGTTTTTTGATTTCAAGAATTCAGGAAAAAAAAAAAAAAAGAGAGAGAGAGAGAGAGGCACTTATTAAAATTGTTTTCCTAAAAAGAGATTCAGTATGCAACATTTTCTCTTTCCTTTTCCTTTTACTTCACCCCCCAAAGACATGCTTGGCATATAAGATATTTTAAAAATAAAATGAAGCAATGCAGAACTCAGTAAACATTTTTATCTGGTTCAGTGCCTTTAAATCCTTCATTAAAACTTTGTCTATTTGCTACTGGCAGAAGAACTTTCTATGTCAATATTTTAAGAGCAATATTGGAAAGAAATGTTGCTTTCCAATGATTTTCCCCCCTAATTAAGTTTTGTGGGAAAGAATTCCAGAAAAAGGCAGAGAAAAATCTGTCACTGAAGGGCATGCTTCCCTGTAGACACAGAGCAGGGGTTACTGCTAACCCTTTGAAGTTTCCCATTCTTCCACCTCCCTCCTCCCTTCCTCCTATGTGACATCTGAGCTTCTTGGTCAGTCTTGGTCCAGGAGAAACTGAATTGGCCTAATCCACATGGAAATTGATCCCATGTACTCAGCTTCATAAGCACCATTTTGGGGAAGATCATACTTATGGTTTCTCCTAATTGCTGAGTTTTTAATATTTTATCTTTTTTTTTTTTTTTTTTTTTAAAGTAAAGCTCTAGTGATATCCAGTTGAGGATATCCAGAGAGATTGCCAGGGCTGTTTGGCCTAAAGCCTGGAACAAGACTGTGAGTAATGAGGTGGGAGGGACTTATGGCTCTTTGAAGAGCCTTGTTGGGAAGCTGGTGAAGGAGGGTGGAGAAGGAGACTGCCAGAAAGAAGATAAAGGAGCCCCTTAGGGAGTCCTGGAGGGAGGGAGGGAACTCAGCTCCAGAAAGGCTTCTGATAGGCAGGTGGTCCTTTGGATATTTATCTCAGTCAAAGCAAATTTCTAAGTCTTTTGAGGTTTGCCTGCCATTAGGTTTTGTAGCATAGTATTACATTTTTCTAAATGTTGGTTATTTGTCTCCTTGAAAATTGCTTGCCTTGTTTGTAGAAAAGAATGAAGAGTAGCTGTCCAAGCAAGAGACTTCAATTTCTTCTCAGGGAGTGTAGTCCATTAAACGGCTATTACAAATAAATCTCATAGTTCACAGATATTGCTGCTTTATGATTTATCAGCTAAATCTTCTATTAGAAGAATGAGTCTTCAGTGGACAGATAAGGCAAAAATTCTTAATTCCAAAATATGGTAGTCCTTTATTGAAACAATAATTTGCAGCTTTTGTCAAGGTGTGTATTCCTGCCTGTAGCCATAGTTCTGAAAAAAATGGTAGTTCCTTTTCAATTTTTCCCAGTGGTCCTCCACACTTTTACATTCTATCAGTGTTTGCTATGTTCTAAGACTATGTCCAGATACAGAGCAATGTTATCTCTGCCTTCCCAAAAGGATCTATAGTAATACATCCCCTATGAGTATGATGGATGCATGAAGTAGGCATTCAGCTATTTTCTGTAATTTGAGAAGCTCAAAGAAAACTCATCTTCCCAAAACATCACTGAAGGATGCTTGGGGACCTCTTCTGAGCTCATTGTTTTTAAAAATGCAAATTCTCCTTAGTATATTAATATGATAATCTCCTAATGCTTGAGCTAGGATTTATTTTATCACATGAGTTTCAATCAGCAACCATTTGTTGGCCACATTTTATGTTTGAAATACAAAGTTATTTACTCTGTTGAACATGAACATAGAAGTTATCCTTGCACCTGGATAGCTTGTAGACTGTCAGATTGTGAGTTGCTTAAAGGCAGAGTGTCTTTTCTAGTGCCTAGAATGGTAGAGTTAATAAACAGTATTTAGAGAATAAACACATTACTGAATGATTCCGGTATATTCCTCATGTAAGAAATATCTGTGGTCCATAGAGTACATTATGAACATCATGAGAGTATTTAAAAAGTTTTTCTAAAGAGGCAGGTGAGGACTGATAGGAGCTTTGTAAAGTATGTTTCACATGCCTTTGATGTAGTTTTGGAAGGTTGGTAAGTTCTGGAACTGACAGCCAAGAAAGAATTCTTGAGACATCTTTGGTGTAAAAAAGAGATTTTATTAAAGCACAGAAACAGGACCCATGGGCAGAAAGAGCTGCTGCACTGGGGTTGTGGGGAGTGGCTAATTATATACTTGGGATTTGGGGGAGGTTAGGAAAAGGGAGATGTCCCAAAGGACTTTCATATGTTAAAGAAGACTCTCTGGATACTGGAGGCCTTGCTATTATCAAGCTAAAGTTGTTTTTTCCTCTAGCAAAACATTAACAGTAAGACAGTTGAGAGTTTCCTGGAGGAAGGTCAAACATATCCCACCCAGGAGTTGGGGTAAGGGGGTTTGAGGGGTGTCAGCTTGTGCTTTGTCCTCAGCTTTCCTTCTGTTCCCTCATCACCTTGATTATTGGGTAAGATTTAGGCAGCTTTTGTAAAAGGGTTGTGGAATTTTTGTTAGTAGTAAAGACAGAGATCCAGAGATTTAAAATTAAAGAGTTGATCCTATTTAGGAATTGACCAGTGCTATTTAGGAATTGACTGTGAGGCAGGAAGTGAAAAAAACAAGGAAACAAGGCTTGTGGCCATAAATGGAGTCTTATGAATGCCTTGTAAAGAAATGCAAACTTTATTCATAAAATAAGCAATAAGGACCTACTTGATCATTGTAACAAAAAGATCATAGAATATATGAGATAAAATGAAAATACAAAATAGTCTGGGGACAAAAGTCAGTTTTTGCCTACACCACAAGTTGATAAAGTTAACCTAGAGTTCAATGAATCCAAGAAGAATATTGCATAAGTTATTTGAATACTAACTCTCTACATAAGAAGATATTTCTGTGTCAATTTACTTTTGCAACAAAATTTAATGCCCTCCTTTTCTTGGTCCTTTTGATGAAGTTTTAGAATATAAGTGAGGTTCAGTGGGGGTAGAGTCCTGAGCCAATGACCAAGAAAGAATTCTTGGTGCAAAATGGTGGTTTGTTAAAGCATGGGAACAGGACCCCTGGGCAGAAAGAGCTGCTGCCCCCAGGTTGTGAGGGGTGGCTGATTATATACTATGGGATTGGGGGAGGTAAGGAAAAGAGAGGGTTTGAAAGAATTTTCATACGCTAAAGAGGACCCACAGGATACCCAGGACCTTGCCATTGTGAAGTTAAGGTTGTTTTTCCCCTCTAGAAAGGCATTAACATTAAGATAGTTGGGAGATTTGGGGAAGAATGTCCCACCTGTCCTACCCAGGAGTGGGATGGTAGGGGGAGGTTGTAGGGTGTCAGCTTGTGCTGTCCTCAGCTTGCTTTCTATTCCCTCATCACTCTGGCACTTTTATTAGGGCATTTGGTGACTGTATTCATTGGTTCTGTGAATAGTATGGGACTTCCTTGATGTAGGACTCAAACAGTGAGGACCCTTTGGCTGATGGGCTGAGGGGCCTATGGAACACTTGGACCATGCCCTGGAAAAGGGTAGAGCCCCAGTGGGGAAGAAAAAAATTCCACAGGTTTTTTTACATGAGGAAATAAATCGCTGGAAGGAGGTATTCTCCAAACATAAAGCAAAAACACTGCAAAAGAATCTGGGATAATATCTTAAATACCTTTATTGTTAATACTGTTGCCTGTGTCTTCTAAAATATCAGTTAAATGTTTTGAAATCTAACCACAAAGAGCAAAAACACCCGCTCAGTTGGTTCTTACCCTTACAAACTCTAAGTGGTGCCAAAGGCTTATGTGGCACCATTCTCATAGATTTTTAATGGCAGTCACATGATCTCTCTTTTAATTTCCCCAGATTAAGATTTAGAAAGTGCTCCTTTTATAAATCAGAGGATATATGCAAAATGCCCCCTTTAAAGGCGGCTGCTCACAGCGCAGCAGTACAAAGGATTGGATTCAGTGCTTTGGAACTTGCCCCCACTTTTTTTTTTTTCCCCAGATGGATAATTGTTAGAGGGTTATTAGAAGTAGTGTTAAGTGGAAGGCAATTATGAGAAGACGACCTTCATTTTGCTTTGAATGTTGAAGCATTCACAGTATTTGTTGTGTGTTCCTGGTAATGGAATTTAACACTTTATCTTTGTTAAAATGTTCTTCAAATACATATGATTGTGTGGATGTACAGGAATAAAGTATGTATTACAGAATTAGTCTCTTTGCAAATTGTTCTGTTAGAACAAATGTAAAGTCTTTTTATTATGTAACTTCAACAAGGATGTGACTTTTGAAGTTCTTAAGGTGCCTTTTATTTATTTTTAAGGTTCATGCATTTTAGTTCAGCCCTACCAAACACAGGAATGTTGCCGAGGTATCTTTTTTTTTTTTTTTAATTCTTTATTTGAAAGAGTTAGGGCATGCGTTGGGGAGGGGCAGAGGGAGAGAGAGAATCTTAAGCAGACTCCTCTCTCAAATGATGTGGGGCTTGATCCCAGGACCCTGAGATCCTGATGGAGCTGAAACCAAGAGTCAGAGGCTTAACTGACTGAGCTACCCAGGAATCCCTCAGGGTATCTTTTGAATAAGTGAAAACTTTTGGAAAAAATAATGGCAAGTAATCTATTTCACTCTATTTTTATATTCTATCTGAATGTTTTCAATTAAATTAACATCAAAATATTTTTAAAAAATTGCATACTTGCAATACAGATTGTCCAGAACTTTGAGCCATTTCAATAAAAATCAATCTAGTTTTTTTTTTTTTTTAAAGAACATTGCAGAAAATATAACCTCCATAGTCTTAAGAAATAGGTAATTTGGAAGCAATGTTTACATTTATGCATAAGGTATTTAGTTTGGCTACAAAGTCTCTGACTAGGACAAATTGTCAACTGTTGCTAATCATTCTTATTCTTACAATATTTTAAAAAATGTACTTGCAAAAGAAGAAAATGTTATTGATTGTTTTAGAAGCAAATATAAGAGTTACTGTTGTTATGATGCTTATTTGCATGTTTCAGAATGTTGAATATATTAGTAATTAATATTTATCTCACTTCAATGATACAGGCTTGGAATAGTAAAAGAATGCCTCATTTATGAATGCAGAACAGAAGACAGCTTAGTTCCCAAGAAGACTCATTGCTTTAATAATGATAACATGAGATTGAAATGCACTAGGACCAGGATCTTAGTGTCTAATTATTCTCAGAAATTGGTGTTCAGCCATAAAAGACTTCATTGAAACATTTATGTTGAAGGACTTCTGTGAGCACTGTGGCAACTGTAAAAAACTAAATGGAGTGGATATTTATTTCAAAAAGCTAAACTGGAGGAGAAAAAGAATGTAAATAGTATAGGAATTCAAAAGTGGGAGTTGTCACCATGAGTTACAGTAGGCAAGATGGGCTTAATTTAGACCATTTAAAGTGGTTGAAATTTGGAATTGAGGAGGGAAAAAGTAAGAACATTGAAGAAAGTGGATGGCAGCCAGTGGGTGCCAAGCATGTTCATGGGACCATTTATACATGCAGGGACTCTGGAATAGGAGTATCAGTCTGCAAAGCTCAGACCATTCATCTGCTGAAAAATTCAACTGTTCAAATAAAAAATTAAGTTTTTCTGCCTTGAACTTTTTTTTGGATTTTGTTTCCTTTTCTTATTATGCTATCCTCATTAAGATTATTGTTTTATTTTCAAGACTCAGTTCAGATGCCACTAAAAGTCTGTATTTATTTAGCTTTTAATTCCATACAGTATTGAAGTTTGTCCAGTATTAAGAAAAAATGGAATTTATTAAAAACATATTACCTGTCTTTAGACCATCTGAGATATTTTTATATCTATTATCAATTTTTCAATATTTAGTTATTCTAGATAATTTGGTGTCAAGATTGAAGTGATTGCTTTTTCTCTCATTGGTTTATTAGCATAAATAACCATGTGATAAAGAACCCAAAAAGAAATACTATATTCCTTCAAATCATATTATTTGGAAGACTCAAAGTGTACCAAAATCTGTGCCATATACTTTAAATATAATATCTTTGGCCTTTGATTTTCAGTACAACACATAGATGTATTCTTAATCTTGTTTTATAGTGGAGAAAAATTTGGCTTAGAAAGTTAAGGAAATTACCAAGGTCATACAGCTGCAAAGTGGTAAGGGTAATATTTTAGTTAAGATCTCTTGGAAATTAAGTTTATACTGTTCTACGACAACATAAATTCACTCATAGGACATGTTACCTATTCATTATCTAGCAGTGAATAGAGAAATGACTTTTACACCAATTTTATTTCTTCCTTGAATATTTAATGGAAATCATCAATGAAGCTGTAGAGGGCTACAGTTTTCTTTGTGGGCATGCTTTTAATTGCAAATTTATTTTTATTAATAGGTATAGGATTATTGGCTTTTTTCCCAATATCTTCTTATATCTGTTTTTCTTCAGTTCCAATTTTGTCCTAATCTGTTAGCATTATTGGCATGTAACTTATCATAGTAATTTCTTATCTTTTTAATGTTTGTAGAATTTATAGTGATGTTTTCTTTTTTCATTGCTGTTATTGGTAATATATATTTTTTCTCTATTTTGATCATTATACCTAGAGAGTTAGAATTTCTATTGATTTTCCAAATAATCGTCTTGGTTTCTCTGGTTTTTCTTTATGTTTTATGCTTGTACCTCCATCATTCCCTTTCTTCTGAACAATTTCAATTCACGTTGACATTCATTTGCTGGCTTACTAAAGTAGAAACAACATTAATTTTTAATCATTCTGCTTTTCTTTGATGTGAACCTATAGGTAATAATTTTCCTCTTATCAAAGCTTTAGCTGTATCCCATGAATTTTAATATCTTGTGTTTTAATTTTCATTCAGCTCAAAGATTTTATAATTACTCATGTGATTTATTCTTTAATCTATGGATTATATATGTGTGTTGCTTAACTTCAAATATTTGATTACTTTCCTGATTGTTTTGTTATTGGTTTCTAAGTTTATTTATTATTTTTTTAAATGTTTAAAAGATTTATTTATTTATTTATTTGACAGACAGAGAGATCACAAGTAGGCAGAGAGGCAGGCAGAGAGAGAGAGAGAGAGAGAAAGGAGGAAGCAGGCTCCCCACCAAGCAGAGAGCCTGATGTGGGGCTCGATCCCAGGACCCTGAGATCACGACCTGAGCTGAAAGCAGAGGCTTTAACCCACTGAGCCATCCACGCACCCCTGGTTTCTAAGTTTAATTGAGTTTTATTGAGATGTGTATTGTGGCCCAGGAGCATCTATCTTGGTGCATGTTTCATGTGCACTGAAAATAAAATGTCTTCTGCACATGTTTGACATAATGTTTTATAAATGTCTATTAGGATAAATTTAGTTTATATTGTTTTCTCAAAATGTATAAAATATATAACTATATTTGTGAATTTGTATGTTCTCCTATTAGTTCTCTCTGATTTTGTTCCACATATTTTGAAACTCTGTTATTAGGATTGGTATGTATGCTTGGTTTTATCACTATAAAATATCCTGCTCCATTTTTGGGAATATTCCTTTTTCTGAAGCCTCTTTTGATTAATATTAATAAAGTTGCACCAGCTTTTTATGCTTATTATTTGTATGATACTGATGTTTTTCTGTCCTTTTGCTCTCAACTCATTTAGGTATTTATATTTAAACTGCATTTTTAAAGCTTATAGTAGCTTTATAATGTAGTTTGTAATCAGAAAGTATGATGCCTACAGTTTTGTTCTTCTTTATCAAGATACTTTTGGCCATCTTAGATCTTTTGTGTTTCCTTAAGAATTTAAGGATTGTTTTTTATTTCTATGAAAAATGGCAGTGGAATTTTGATTGAGATTGAATTGAATCTGTAGATTGCTTAGATTGCTTTGGGTAGTATACTTCCTTGCTTAGATTTGTTATAAAATATTTAGTTTTATTATTTTTCATGTTATCATAACTGGGATTATTTCCTTAATTTCTTTTTCCAGAAGTGTATTGTTAGCATATAGAAATGCAACTGGTTTTGTATATTGATTTTATATCCTGCAACTTTACTGAATTTGTCTGTTAGTTCTAACAGATTTTTGGGAAGTCCTTAGGGTTTTCATATAAGATCATGTCATCTACAAAAAGAGACAGAAGAAAAAACTTTCAGCTTTCATTGTTGAGCATGATGTTAGCTGTGGGTTTGGCCATTTATGGCCTTTTTATGTAGAGCTGCATTCTTCTATACCTAATTTGTTGAGAGCTTTTAATGTGAAAGTTGATGACCTTTGTCAAATATTTTAACCAACAAAATGAAACAGTAACCTACAGTTACCTGTGAGAAAATATCTGTGAATTGTATATCTGATAAGAGGTTAATATCCAAAATATACAAGGAACCTATACAACTCAAAAACAGAAACCCCACAAATATCCCCATTAAAAAATGGGCAAAGAAATTGAATAGACATTTTTCCAAAGAAGACATTCAGATGACCTACAGGTACATGAAACAGTGCTCAACATCACTGATCATTAAGGAAATGCAAATCAATACCACAATGAGATATCACCTCACACCTATTAGGATATCTTTTTGAAAAAAAAAAAAAATAGGTAACAAATGTTGGTGAGTATATGGAGGAAAAGGAAACCTTGCATATTGTTGGTGGGAATGTAAATTGTTTCAGTCATTATGGAAAACAATTTGGAGGTTTCATAAAAAATTAAAGACAGATTTAAAATATGATCCAACTGTCCTACTGGGTATATATCTGAAGGCAATGATATCTATACCACCATGTTGCAACATTATTGACATCCATTGATGGATGAATGGATAAAGTACATGTATATATATACACACACACACATGGTGGAATATTATTCAACATGGGAAAGTAAGACTTTGTCATTTGCATAAACATGGATAAACTTAGATGACATTATGCTAAGTGAAATTGGCAAGACAGACAAATACTATATGATCTCACTTATATGTGTAATCTATAAGAAAAATAGTTGAACTTGACCTCATAGTATCAGAAAGTAGAATGGTGGTTCCCAGGAGCTGGGCAGTGGAGGAGGTGGGAAGGTGATGGTCAAAGGGTACAAGCTTCAGTTAAGAGATGAGTAAGTTCTTGGGACCTAATATATAGCATGGTGACTATAGTTAATAATACTGTACTGTATATTTGAATTTGCTAAGAGAGTAGACCTTAAACATTCTTAACACACACACATATACACACAAAGTGGCTATGGGAGGTGTTAGATGTGTTAATTAACCTGATTATTGTCATCATTTCACCATATTACATATTTATATACAATTTTAATTGTCAATTATATCTCAATGAAGCTGAAAAATTTTTTTAAAAAGTTGTGCATAATCGCAGATTAGCTCCTGGATCCAAACTGTTTAAAATGACCTGATTGGAGAATTTTAAACTGCATTTCTGAGTGTATATTAGATAGTATTTTGTCACTACTAAATTTTCTGAACATTGTATTTTGGTTATTAAGGAGAATATTCCTAGTCTTTAGAGTTACATACTGAGCTATTTATGAATAAAGTATCATGATATCTGCAATTACCTCAATTAATTCAGAGGGGAAAGATAAAGCAGTGTACATAATGTTGACAACTGGTGACTCTAAGTGATGAATAGTTGAGGATTCATTGTACTATCCTTGCAACTCTTCTGTAAGTTTAAAATTTCTTTCAAAACAGAAATCTGGGAAAAAATACCTTTAATTCACCTTCCTTTTTTGAAGAACATTTTACTCTAGGTTGATTTTTTTTTTCTTTCATCACTTGTCTTCTCTCTTGTGTTATTTTCTGATGACAAGAGCGTGATCATTCTTATTACACTTTATGAATATGTAATGGGCCTTTTTTCCTCCGGCTATTTTAAGATTTCCTTTTTTTCTTTGGTTTATAGAAATTTGATGGAACTAGTGTGGTTTTCTTTGTATTTGTCCCTTGTATTTTTTTTTTTTAATTTGGAGTCTCAATTTTAATTAAAATACTATAATTTGAATTTGAGTATTGAGGAGTAACAATGAAACATGTTTTTAATTTCTAAAGTTAATGATTAGCTGTATTAATTTTAAAGCAGTCCTTTCTATTTTATTGAGCTTCTTGGAAGTGTGGGTTAATATTTTTAATCAAAATTAAGAATTTTAATTCTTATTTATTTAAATATTTTTTCCATTCCCATCTCTCTGCTCTCCTTGAGACTCAATTACTTGTATATTCGTCATTTGGTATTATCTCATCTTTCTGTGAAGCTCATTTATTTATGTATGTATGTCTTCCTATCTGTTCTTTAGTTTAGTCTCTATTACCCTGTCATTTTCAAGTTCACTTTTCGTCTCCCTTTAGCCCAGCCAGTGAATTTTTAAAAATTCCAGTGTATTATAGCCCTAGAATTTCCATTTCTTTCCTTTTTATGGTTTCCATTTCTCTTTTGTGAGTCCTCATGTGCTTTCTCATTATGTCCATCTTTTCCTATAAATACTTTAAGGTTCTCATCTACATATTCCAATATTGTTGTCATTTAAAGGTTTATATCTGTTGACTTTTTTCTTCTGCATATGAGTCATATTTTTCTGCTTATGCACATATCTAGTATTTTTTATTTTTTATTGTAAGCAGGTGATTATGAATGTTATATTGTTGAGAGTCTGGATTTTGTCTTAGAGTTGTTCTTGCAGAGCCGTAATTTACTGATGGATCAGCTTTATCCTTTTAAGGCTTGCTTTTAGGCTTTGTTAGGATAGATATGCATCAGGTATTTCTGACTACACTACTGACATTTTGCACTGAATTGTTACTTGTTTTGGGCAACATAGCATCTTTGTGCAATGTAACATCTCTGATTCTACTCATTAGATACTAGTCACACTTCCTACCCCACCCCCAAAGCATAACAAATGACAAGATCTCTAGTCATTGCCAAAGGTTCCCTGGAAAGGGATTAAAATCATCCCAGCTGGGAATCACTGACCTACAGTAGCCATTACACTGGGATCAGAATAGCTCTTCTCCTCATGGGTGGCCTCAACTGAATGTATAGAATGTTTAATGAGATAGCTCCACTCTGGCTGATCAGAGCTCCATGGCCTTTCAGGACTATGTAGTCTCGGGAATCAGCTCAGCTCACATCCTCTCAATAGCCATTTAATGTTAGGCCTCATGGAGTCTTGGTCTATACATTTTCAGTTTATATTCAGCCAAAGACTCAAGTGGACTTCTTTGTAGCTTTGTGGAACTTTTTCTCAATTTAGCTCCCTCAACTATGTTACTCTGCCTTGCAAATTTCTACCAGCACCTGCTACTCTGAATTCTGAATTTTGTTTCTTCTACCTACAAAGACTTCCATTCTCTGTTGAGCTCTACTGCCCAGTGGAGTGATTTGGATAATGTTCCCCAGCAGAAAGCTGAGGCTAATGTGGACATTATCTTGTGTGGTTGGTTCCCTGTCTCCGTGATCACAGCCCTGAGCTATCTGTTTTCCTATGCTTGAAAATAGTTGCTACACACATTTATCCAGTTTTATTATTATTTATAGTGAGAACTTAACACAGGATGAGCATTACTTTTTCATAGCTTATTCTCATAACTGTCACTCTGTTACAAACATGAATGTTTCTAGTTGCTGTTGTAGTCTTAAGAACTTTTCCATTTGTATGTTTGTTGTCAGGTTGAAGAAGCATCACAACTCTGCAATAGACTATGTTTCTTTGTCAACCTTACTAGGTTAATAGTTACATGCCTTGATATATGCAGATAATCATGGGCCCAGGATTATATAATTTTTCTTTCCTGAAAACATGAATATTTTCTATATAATAGATTGTATCTCCTTTCTCTTAATTTTACTCATTACTTCTTTTACATTATTATGTATTTATTTTTAACACCAATCTTGCCTACATTTTCTTGCCTTTAGGAAAAACCTTTATATTGAGAGCTAATTTCTTTGGCTATAGGTAGTTTATTATTTAGATAAGAATTAACTAACATTTCTAAATAGAGCTTAAATTTTTTTAAATGCTACAATAAAAAAATTTGGAAGAATTAATTTCTGATTAATACTGTTTTTCCCATATTCTTTTTGCTTACAATTTCTTCTGAGCCTAACTTTATGATTGTGAACTTTACCTTAAACCAAATTCCCAGGCTCTTTTATAACTAGGGACTTGTGGATCAGGATTTTAAGCCACAGCTTTGCTCCTGACTAGTTATATGATATTTAGCAAATTACTTAGCACATTTGGTCTCAGTGTCCAAATCCTTAATGGACTGGATGCTCTCAAATGTCCTTTTCAGTTCTGAATTCTATTTTGAGTCTTAAAGGTAACTGAAATGTTTCTTTTTTCCCAAGGTAACTAACTTGGACTCTGAAAGACATGATAGTTATTTAAAATGGTCTTTTACTATAGATAATAGAGGACAAAATATGATTAATATGAAAACAATTAGAAAATATTTAAGGTACTTTAGTAATATAATTTCCTATTAAAATTTTAGGGAAGCAAAAATGGTCTTACTCATTTTTTATGTTCTTGTGGATCTTATACATGGTAGATCTTGAATTGTTTCATATTTTTAAATTTCTGAAGAAAGAATAAAAGCTGAAGTCATTTCTCATGAAAAAAGGAATATGGCTCTCCTCTTTTCAAAATGTGGCCTTTTTGTGGTGACTCTCTCACTGCCTCTTCCACCTGTTTGATCTGAATTTTAAGTGAGTTGGTCCCATCTTGAGCCTACACTATGACTGAATTCTAAACTGTAGGAAGTTGGGACTCATGCCTGTGTGCAATTGACAACCTTGTGTTGAATGAAGCTCTGTACTAGGGGCCGTGAATAAAGAAGCTGCTAAGCTACTGAAATCTGTTCTAAGGAGTTCAAGTTCCAGTGGAGGAGATTAATAGGACAGCCAATAATTATAAATCCATGTGTTCAGTACACAAGGTACTAGGGAATCAAAGGTAAGAAATCAAAGTAAGAAATATAAATGGCTTTTTCAGTTCAAGATTGGAGTTGAGAAGTTTCTACATGTGTTCTCCTCTAGGATTTTGATGGTTTCCTGTCTCACATTTAGATCTTTCATCTATTTTGAATTTATTTTTGTGTATAGTGTAAGAAGTCAGCCCAGTTTCACTCTTCTGTATGTCATTGTCCAGTTTTCCCAATACTGGCTTTCTTTGGGCCTCACATAAGTCAAGCTCTTTCCTGTCTCAGTGTCTGCTCTAGAATGTTCTTTGTATCTTCACTTTGTTGACTCCAAGTTTCAGTTCAAGTATCACCTTCTTTAAGACCTTCCCTGTTTACCATATCTAAAATAGTCTCACCTTCATTATTTAATTTCCCTAATAGCTTACTTTCAGCTACTTACCATTATTCACAATTAACTTATTGTGTCACCGATTATTGTCTGTCTCCTCAATTGGTAGGAACCTGTTTTGATCACTTCTAGATCTCTATTACCTAGAATATGCCTGGCTTGTAGAAGTCACTGAAAAATATTTGTCGAATGGAAAGAAGATGGAATGAACGAAGGAAGTGGAGAATAAGTGTTTCTCCTTCTACCTATCCCTAATGTCCAAAAAATGTTAGGCCATTAGTATAGAAAAATTACCCTCAATATTTCATGTTCATTAATTCAGAAAATATTTATTGAGTTAAGCATTATTCTAGGCCAGAGTTCATGATATGTAATAACAAGCATTCTACATTGTTAAGAAAAATATTTTTTATTACTTGCTTTTTTCTATTGATGGTCAGTATGCTTGAACTATGTAAAATCTAGTCTCAAAATGAATCATTCTACCTTCCTTCCTTACTTCTTTCCTTCCTTCCTTCTTCCCTTTCTGCTAAAGCCTTTGTTTTTTTTCCCCCAAGATTTTATTTAAATTTAAGTTAGTTAACATATAGTGTAGTGGTTTCAGAAATAGAATTTAGTGATTCATTACTTACATATAATGCCCAGTGCTCATCACAACACATGCCCTTCTTAATGCCCATCACGCATTTAGCCCATTTCCCCACCCTTCTCCCCTGCAAGTCTTCAGTTTATTCTCTGTAGTTAAGAGCCTCTGTAGTTAAAAAATAAATAAAAATTAAAAAAAAAGAGTCTCTGTAGTTGAGTTTATTCTCTGTAGTTAAGAGTCTCTTATGCTTTGCCTCCTTCTCTGTTTTTATCTTACTTTATTTTTCTTTCCCTTCCACTGTGTCCATCTGTTTTGTTTCTTAAATTATATAGATATGAGTGCAGTCATGTGGTATTTGTCTTTCTCTGGCTGACTTATTTCACTTAGCGTAACACACTCTAGTTCCACCCACATCATTGTAAATGGCAAGATTTCATTCTTTTTGATGGCTGAGTAATATTCCATAGTGTATATACCACATCTTATTTATCCATTCATCAGTTGATAATTATCCATAATTTATTGTTGATAGTTCTGCTATAAACATTGAGGTACATATGCAACTTTGAATCAATATTTTTGTATCCTTTGGATAAATACCCAGTAGTGCAATTGTTGGGTTATAAGGTAGTTCTATTTTTTTTTTTGGGGGGGGAACATCTATACTATGTTCCAGAGTGGCTGCACCAGTTTGCATTCCCACAAACAGTGTGAGGGGGTTCTCCTTTCTCTGCATCCTCCCCAACATCTATTGTTCCCTGAGCAGTTAATTTTTAGCCATTTTGACAGGTACGAGGTGGCTCTCATTGTGGTTTTGATTTGTATTTCTCTGATGATGAGTGATTTTGAGCATTTTTTCGTGTGTCTGTTGGCCATTTGTATGTCTTCTTTGGGGAAGTGTCTGCTAATGTCTTCTGCCCATTTCTTAATTGGATTATTTAGTTTTTTGGTGTTGAGTTTGGTAAGTTCTTTATAGATTTTGGATAGTAGCCCTTTATCTGATATGTCATTTGCAAATATCTTCAGTCATTCTATAGATTGCCTTTAGTTTTCTTCATTGTTTCTTTTGCTGTGCAGAAGCTTTTTATCTTTTTGAAGTTCCAATAGTTCATTTTTTCTTACTTCCCATGCCTCCAGAGGCATGTGTAATAAGAAGTTGCTATGGCTGATTTCAAAGAAGTTTCTACCTGTGTTCTCCTCTAGGATTTTGATAGTTTCCTTTCTTACATTTAAGTCTTTCATCTATTTGAATTTATTTTTGTGTATGTTGTAAGGAGTCAGTCCAGTTTCACTCTTTTACATATTGTTGTCTAGTTTTCCCAATACAATTTGTTGAAGGGAATGTCTTTTCCATTGGATATTCTTTCCTGCTTTGCTGAAGATTGGTTCACCAGATAGTTGTGGGTCCACTTCTGTATTCTCTATTCCATTCCAATGATCAATGTGTCTGTTTATGTGCCAGTACCATACTGTCTTGATGATTATAGAAAATTTGAAGAGACCCATAACCAGCAAAGAAATTGAATCAGTAAACAAAAATCTCCCAACACACAAGAGTCCAGGGCTAGTTGGCTTCCCGGGGCAATTCTACCAAGCATTTAAAGAAGAATTAGTACCTATTCTTCTGAAGCTGTTCCAAAAAATAGAAATGGAAGAAAAGCTTCCAAACACATTCTATGAGACCAGGATTACCTTGATTCTAAGACCAGACAAAGACCCCACTAAAAAGGAGAATTGCAGGCCAATATCCCTGATGAATATGGATGCAAAAATTCTCAACAAGATACTAGCTAATTGAACCCAACAGTACATTAAAAGGATTAGTCACTATGATCAAGTGGGATTTATTCCTGGGCTGCAGAGGTGGTTCAATATCTGCAAATCAAGCAATGTGATATACCACATTAATAAAAGAAAGGATAAGAACCGGATGATCCTTCCAATAGATGCAGAAAAAGCACTTGACAAAATACAGCATCCTTTCTTTATTAAAACTCTTCACAGTGTAGGGATAGAGGGTATATACCTCAGCATCCTAAAAGCCATGTATGTTAGAACTATAGCTAATATCATCCTCAATGGGGAAAAGTTGAGAGCTTTTCCCCCTAAGGTTAGAAACATGACAGGTATGTCCATTCTCATCACTGTTGTTTTCAACATAGTACTGGAAGTCCTAGCTTCAGCAATAAGACAACGAAAAAGAAATAAAGGGCATCCAAATTGGCAAGTAAGAAATCAAGCTTTCACTCTTCACAGCCAACATGATACTCTATATAGAAAACCCAAAAGAGCCACCAAAAAATTGTTAGAACTGATACAGGGATTCAGCAAAGTTGCAGCATAAAAAATTAATGCACAGAAACCTGTTGCATTTCTGTATGCCAATAATGAAGCAGCAGAAAGAGAAATTAGGGAATTGATCCATTTACAATAGCACCAAAATCTATAAGATACCTAGGAATAAATCTAACCAAAGAGGTAAAACAACTGTACCCTGAAAACTATAGAACACTTATGAAAGCAACTGCAGAAAGCATAAAGAAATGGAAAAACATTCCATGCTCATGGATTGGAAGAACAAATATTATTAAAATATCAATGTTACCCAAAGCAATCTGCACACTTAATTCAATTCCTAACAAAATAACACCAGCATTTTTCGTGAACTAGAACAAATAATTCTAAAATGTGTATGGAACCAGAAAGGACCCCAAATAGCCAAAGTTATGTTGAAAAAGAAAACCAAAGCTGGAGACATCACAATTCTGGACTTCAAAATGAATCATTTAAAATGTAAGCATACATAATATGTGAAATAATGATTATTGTATTGGCAGCAGCGAAGTCCAGTGTGATAGATTAGGTAACTGAGAGACATACTTGCCTACATCCCTCCTTGTTCCAGAAAAAGGGGTTTACCTGCATGTTTCTTGATTTTTTGAGATAAACCATATTACTTGCTTAGACTGATGAAACATTAGCAAATCTAACACACACAAAAAAAAGACTTGAAGTTTCTTGCACAGTTGAGTTGTGCTTCTTGTGCTTCTGCCCTCACCATAAGCCACACCTCACCAAATAGCTGCTGCTCCGCTCCTCCCAGACCAGGCCCAGGATGAGTATATAAGTAGTAGATATGAGGCTGATGCCCATCAGCTTGGAGCTGAGCATCTCAGTAAAGCTCAGCCTAAATCAGTCATACCTGTCCCACCTGCGGTGAATGAGGGTAAATGAATGCAGTTTTAAGCCACTGGAGTGGTTTGTTGTGGTTCATAAATAACCAGTGTGCCTATTAGAATATGGAACTCAGCCAGATACAAGACTCAGGAGTGTGGTTGAAATCCTGAGTTAAGAAATTTAAATGTACATGTAACCTTTGGTTTTATGGAAATTATTTAGGAAAACATAAAATGGGCCCATGAACTAGAAAGGCACAAGAAAGGAGGTTTTGTAGCATTCTTATGCAAGAAGAACCCTCACAATTTGCCTTGTAATTTAAGCCAGTTTAGCATATTATAGAAAACTCTTTGTTGATCTGTGGTTTTTCTCTTTTGTGTTAAATATGTGTCCTTTGGAAAAGACCTGGAGAAAATGATAATAACGCATATTTATTGAGCACTTGCTATGACAGACACAGTTTCAGGAGCTCGTCATTCAATTAGGACTCTGCAGAGAGATGAGATAGAGATATTATTTCCACTTAGTAAATGAGAAAACTGAGGTTCTGAGTCTATAAGTAATTTGTCCAAGGTCACAAAGCTGGACAGTGGCATAGATAAAATTCCAACCGAACAACATGGTTCCAGGATCTATACACTTAACTACAATGCAGCATTGGAGTATTTCTGGCCTATGACTCATATATTACTCACATATAATACAGAAACATCTGGCTTCTCAGTACTGTTTCCCTCACAAATTTCAAATAGCTCAAAATTGATTTTAAATACTGCAGTTTTGGCAATTTAAGGATTGCTAAGTGCACGTGTTCTGAGTGTGTCCCTTTGTATTGAGTCTGCAACTGCCTTCTTAAGCTTCTGCCCATCAGAATAGGGAAGGCAGCAGAACATCAAAGACCAGCATATAGGAAATGGACACCTGGGAAGTACAGGGTCTGAAAGGCAGGTGGGGGGTGATAGTCATATATCTAACTTCCTTTTTGTAGCTGATCAAGAAATGTGATTTTAAAAATATTAGTAAAAAAATAATAATAATTGTAATAATAATGTGAATATGCAGGTTATTATGGAAGATGGGCAATAGCATATTTGAAGTTATTTCAAAAGAGAAAGAAAGAAAAATGTTTTCCAAACCCTTTATTTTTCTTTAGTGGGTAAGTATAACTATTTTTATCTACAAATGTATATATTAAAGAGAGAACCGGCACATGATTGAGCATTCTTTGTCCTGGATGCTAAAGTAAGAAATCATGCTTCATTGCAATTGTAATGCAAAGAGAGGCTTTTAAAATTAACTGCTATGAATTTTAGGGTTGTGTAGAAATCAGAAATTTTAGCTTCAGCCAATCTGCTTTTTCCTTAGTGATGGATAAGTTCATGGAGCAAATTAGATATAAAATGAATAAGTCTTGGTCGTGAGCACCTCACCCAATCAGAACAAACTTAATAGTTCACAATGTTCTCTTCGGGCTCCTCTCTTCTCTTCCCATACAATCATAGAATTTTAAAAATGGACGAGACTTTCATGTCACCTAGACAAATGTCTATTTTGTTCTTGAATTTCCTCTGTTGGAGGAGTGTACCATTTCTGGGGTAAATCCAACTTCACACCTGATGCATTTAGTTGATCATCTCAAACTTAGCACATCCCGAACCTACTTGCTCAAGTCAGTAATACTCATTATTGTCCCACCCCCCTTCATTCTTAACATATAGCCCATCACCAAGTTATTCTGAGGATAATGCAAATATCTTATGGATATCTTCACTTCCCTATGTGTTAACTTTGCTGTGTCACAAATTGGGTCCCAGACACCATAATCTGTTTTGCATATTGATTTAATAGTCTCTAATTTTTCTGGTTCTGTACCTACATCTTTTAAATCTGTACTTCTAGCAAGCCAGAGTCTTTTTTTTTTCTTCAATGTAAATCACATCTTTTACTCCCTTCTGTTAAACCCTTCACCCTTCAATAGATTCATATTGTGTTTAGATATAACTATAAATTTTGGCCCTATGTTCTCCGATATTTTCATATCAGAAAACTACTTTCTTTGATTGCATTACACATCATTCCCATTCCCACTTTAAGAATTAAATGGTATAATATGTGGTATAATATAATATAATATAACATAATATATGGTACAATATAATGGTATAATAATATATAAATAATAAATTGTATAATGCATGTAAAGCACTCAGAATTGTGCCTAACAAATAGACTTAATAGGTACATAGCTACTTTTATTATATTGCTGGTATTTATTTATTCTATGTCTGCTTCTCTGTTAGAATTTGAGGGGATGAGCTGTGTCTATTTTGTTCAATGGCTCATAGTTCAATACCTGGAAAATACAGTATTTGTATTTCATAATTTGATTTTATTCATTTTATTCTTTTAAAGATTTTATTTATTTATTTGCGAGAGAGGGAGCAGAAAGCATAAGCAGGAGGGTGGGGGAGAGGGGCAGAGGAAGAGAGAGAAACAGACTCCCTGCTGAGCAGGAAGCCCAATTCAGGGCTTGATCCCGAGCCCTGAGATCATAACTCAAGTGGAAGGCAGACACTTAATCGACTGAACCACCTGGGTGCCCTGTGTATTTCATAATTTTAAAATATATATTAAATAAAATCTACATTTAGAAAGTTCTAGCCTATTTCTATAGTTATTATTAAAGATTTATCTATTTATTTCATTGAGAGACAGAGCAGGAGAGAGAGAGAGAGAAAGAGAGCGAGATCACATGAGCAAGTAGGGGGAGGGGCAGAGGGAGAGGGAGACAAGCAGGGCTCTATCTCAGGATCCCGAGATCATGGCCTGAGCCAAAATCAAGAGTTGAATGTTGAAGCAACTGAGCCACCCAGGGCCCCTAGATAGTTATTTTTTTATATTGAATTGAAATTTGTCATCCAAATGTTAGTCCTATTATAACTTTAGGACTTTCTAAGTTACAACCTCTTATATAGTTACAGATAATTTATATTTATCTTTTTGTTAAGTTTTAATTTTAGTTCCAATTAACATATAGTGTTATGTTAGTTTCAGGTGTACAATATAGTGATTCAACAATTCCGTATGTCACCTAGTGTTCACTACATCAAGTTCCCTCTTTAATCCCCATCACCTATTTAATCCATCTCTCCATTCCCCTCCCCTTTGGTAACCTCCAGTTTGTTCTCTATAATTAAGGGTCTGTTTCTTGATTTCTCTTATTTTTTCCCCTTATTTGTTTGTTTTCTTCTTAAATCCCACATGTGAGTGAAATCACATGGTATTTATCTTTCTCTAATTTATTTTACTTAGCATTATACTCTCTAGCTTCACCCATGTCCTTGCAAATGGCAAGATTTCGTTTTTTTAAGCAATCTCTACACCCAGTATGTGCTCAAACTTAAAACTCCAAGACCAAAAGTTGAATGCTCTAACTGAACCAGCCAGTTTCCATTCTTTTTTATTAACCTGAATATTATTATTAACCTGAATAATATTCTATTATATATATACCACATTTTCCTTATCCATTCATCAATCAGTAGATACTTGGGCTGCTTCCATATCTTGAATATTGTAAATAATGCTGCTGTAAACATAGGGGTGTGTGTATCTCTTTGAATTAGTTTACTTACATTCTTAGAGAAAATATCTGGTAGTGAGATTGCTGGATTATAGGATAGTTCTATTTTTAACTTTTTGGGGAATCTCCATACTATTTTCCACAGTGGCTGCACCAGTTTGCATTCCGACCAATAGTACACAAGTGTTCCTTTCTGTCCACATCCTTGCCAACACCTGTTGTGTCTTTTATTGTTGATTTTAGCCATTTTGACTGGGGTGAGTTGATATCTCATTGTAGTTTTGATTTGCACTTCCCTGATGGTAAGTGATAATGAGTATCTTTTCATGTGTCTGTTGGCCATTTGGATGTCTTTGAAGAAATGTCTTTTTATGTCTTCTGCCCATTTTTTATTGGATTATTTGGGCATTTAGGGGTGTTGAATTATATACGTTATTTTATATATTTTGGATACTAACCCTATATTGGATATGTTATTTGCAAATATCTTCTATTCAGTAGGTTGCCTTTTAGTTTTGTTAACTGTTTTCTTTGCTGTGAAGAAAACTTTATTTGTGGTGGTTCCAGTTGTTTATTTTTGCTTTTGTTTTCCTTGTTTCAAGAGACATATATAGAAATTATTTGCCATGGCCAATGTCTAAGAAGTTTCTGCCTGTATTGTCTGCTAGGATTTTTACGGTTTCAGGTCTCATATTTTCACATATTCAATCCATTTGAATTTGTTTTTATGTATGGTATAAGAAATTGGTCCACATTCATTCTTTTGCATGTTGCTGCCTGGTTTTCACAGCACCATTTCTTGAAGAGACTGTTCTTTTCCCCCATTGGATATTCTTTCCTGCTTTGTCAAAGATTAATGGACCATATAAATTGTGGGTTTATTTCTGGATTTTCTGTTCTGATCCATTGATATATGTGTCTATTTTTGTGCCAGTACCATAATGTTTTGGTTACTACTGCTTGGTAGTATAACTTGAAGTCTGGAGTTGTGATGGCTCCAGCTTTGCTTTTCTAAGTTGCTTTGGCTATTTGAGCTCTTTTGTGGTTCTATACAAATTTTAGGATTCTTTGTTCTACAGATAATTGTATTGTCACCTATCTTTGCTATCACTACTGAATCCCATTGAATTCATCAATAAATCTCTTGAAATTATTGAACTTAAATTTTTAAAATTCTAATAATTCTATAAATCCTAATAATTAAAAAAAGTCATTATTGTCACATAAATATAGGTGTCTAAGCATTGAAAATTTCCTACAAATTTCCAAAAGTTATATAGTATAAGAAAACTCAGTATACAAAAAGTTGCACTTTTTATTTACCAAATGATATTTTACTTTAGAAGATTTTTACACTTAAAAAGTATGTTATTTCAACATAGCACTTGTGTTCATTTTTTAGAAACTTAATTTACTAGTAAAATAAAGTGGGCTTTTATCAACAAACTATAAACCAAAGTACTCCTCTTTTGTTAATATAGTAAGTTCAAGTTCTTAAATGAAGTTCTTAAATTTATAAATAAATTCTTTAAATTTTGACAGTGTGTCAGCAGAGAAATATGCTTTCAGTTAAGTTTTCAATATAATGATGAAAAGGACTACATGTTTATATAGGAAGGAACAAAAAGATGGGAAGCCTCAGTTGTTAGCAAGTTTTGCTGGAAGGGACTTGAAAATTGGCTTTTAAAAAAACCTAACTCAAGGGATGTTGATAACATCTGCTGGTTACCAAAAAACCCATAATGATAAAAAAGTACTGGCAGATGTGCTGCTCCTGAGAAAAAGTCTAAAAACTGACAGCCTCTTGTATAGATTTTTGAGAAATAGTATGGACATAAACAGTGTTTTGTAAAGGGAATTCAGGGTAACAATTATCCTGGCAATGGCTAGATTGGAGAAAACAATTAGTGACAACATAGAATCGCTAAGGGCAGAAGTGAAAGCAGCTGGGAAGAAGTTAAAGAACGCTATCAATGAGATCCAATCTAATCTAATACTCTAACAGCTAGGGTAACCGAGGCAGAAGATAGAATTAGTGATCTAGAGGACAAACTGATAGAGAAAAAGGATCAGGAGGAGGCATGGAAGAAACAGTTTAGAAGCCATGAAAACAGAATTAGGGAAATAAATGATGCTATGAAACCTTCCAACATCAAATTCTTGGGATCACTGAGGGGGTGGAGAAAGAGAGAAGACTAGAAGATACAGTTGAACAAATTCTGGATGGAAATTTTCCCAGTCTGGGGAATGGGACCAGAGTTCATGTCCTAGAGGCAGAAGGAACACCCCCAAGATCAATGAATCTAGAAAGACCTCAAGACACTTGATTGTGAGACCGATGAATCATAATTTTTAAACAAGAGCTTCTGAGGGCAGGTAGGGGGAAGAGATTCCTTGCATACAGAGGAAAGTCCATCAGTATAATGTCAGACCTGTCCACAGAAACCTGGCAAGCCAGAAAGGGCTGGCAAGACATATTAAGGGCACTAAATGAGAAGAATATGCAGCCAAGAATACTTTATCCAGCAAGGCTGACATTCAAAATGGATGGAGAGATAAAGACCTTTCCAAGACTTACAAGGTTTAAAAGAGTATGTGACCACCAAGCTGGTGCTACAAGAAATACTAAGGGGGGTTCTATAAAAGAAGAAAGAACCCAAGAGTGACATAGAACAGAAATTTACAGAGACGATCTATAGAAACAAGGACTTCACAGGCAACATGATGTCTATAAAAACACATCTTTCAATAATCACTCTCAACATGAATGGCCTAAATGCATCCATAAAACAGCACAGGGCTGCAAATTGGATAAAATGACAGGACCTGTCCATATGCTGTCTTCAAGAGACCCATTTGGAACCTAAAGATACATCCAGACTGAAAGTGAAAGGATGGAGAAGCATCGTTCATGCCAAAGGGCCTCAAAAGAAAGATGGGGTAGTGATTCTCATATCAGATAAATTAGATTTTAAACCAAAGATTTTAGTCAGAGATAAAGAAGGACACTACATAATTCTTAAAGGGTCTATCCATAAAGAAGGTCTAATAATTGTAAATATTTATGCCCCCAATATGGGAGCAGCCAACTACATAAGCCAACTGTTAATCATGATAAAGAGTCATACTGATATGAACACATTAATAGTCGGGGATCTTAACATGCCACTCTCAGTAACAGACAGATCATCCAAGCAGAAGATCAATAAAGAAACAAGAGCATTGAATGACACATTGGACCAGATGGACCTCATAGATAATATAGGGAACATTCCACCCCAAAACAAGGGAAATAGTAAAGAACCTCAAATGATAATAACATTAAATGGCAAACATATTATCCCTCTAGGGGAAAATATAATGAAAATCAAATGTTTTAATGGTGTACAAACATTACATGAGATGGTGAGATAGACAATGGTTTATGTTTGATTAGTGTGGACGGGCAATCTTATAACTTGACTCAGAAGAAAATGAATACAGTTTCAGAGGATTTGAGTGACATTTTTATTCAAATAATCTAGATTATTACTTCAATTTTAATATAAAGCCATTAGCTGTTGGTGAAGAAATTTTCTTTTTAATGGAAAGAGGTGTTTTCTGTAATAATAAGTGTTGAAACACTCTTTCCAGAATTTTGGCTGAGGGCTGTATAAAAGAAGTTCAGTGCACCCCCCTGGCTTATTCTACTTTTTATTACTTCATTTAACCATTTTGATATGAAATTATTGTGCCACATTTAGAAAATGTCTTAAAGTATACATACAAAATCATATTACTTAAACTAACTGAACTCATAAATCAAACTATTCATGATTTTTTGTGTAGGCTTCAATATCCTGATTCTTCTTCTGCTACCAGAGCTTTCTCTAAAGTAGATTTCATCATGTTGCTTTTTATCTTCAAAATACTCAATCTGCAGCATAAAGTGTGAGCTTCCTTCCTTGACTAATGTTCCACCTCTGTGATAATAGTGACCCAGACTGCGTTTACAATATGTCAGTCTCTCAGCCTTACAACCTCTCTTAGAGCCTCCCCCTCGAGATATGATTTCCTTCTACATAGCTTACTTATCCATACTATCACTTCCTCTGACTTGCATGTGCCCCGATTCATCTAACTGGACAAGTCATATTCTTGCTCCAAGTTCTATTTCAAGATTATTCTCTCATTTGCTTCCTGTGGTAAGCAGAATAATACAAACAAACAAACAAACAAGATGTCCATGTTCTAATCCGTGGAACATGTGAGTAGATTACCTTACATATATAAAGAGACTTTGGAGATGTGCTTAAATTGAAGATCTTGAGATGGGGATTATCCAGAATTATCTAGGTGGGCTGATTAGGGGTCCTTGTCAAGTAAAAAGGAAGCAGGCATGATGATGGAACAAAAGGTCAGAGTATGCAGTTTCTCGCTTTGAAAATGAAAGAAAGCCACCAGCCAGGGAATGCAGATAGCTTGTGGAGTCTGTAAAGGGAGAAGAATAGATTCTGGTTCTGTTGCCTCCAGAAGAAATATAGCCATAATACCCTGTTATAGCCCAGTGAGATCCATTTTGGAATTCTGGCCTCCAGATGTTATAAAACAATAAATTTGTGTTGTCTCAAGCCACCAAAATTGTGGTAATTTTTTTACAGCACCAATAGAACACTAATGCAGATCTGAGTACCTGGAAATGGGGTGCTGATATAAATAAATTCATAAAAATATGGAATGAACTTGGAGTTGGGCAATGGGCAGAGGCTGGAAGAATTTCAGGAGCATGAGAGTAGAAACCTAGTTTGCCTTGAATAGACTGTTAGAAATATGGATATTAATGACTGTGCTAGTGAGGACTTGGAAGAATGTGAGGGGGAGCCCAGTAAAGAAAGCATGTGTTGTCGGTTTTAAAGAATACCCAAATCATCCTGAACAGACAGTTAGTAGGAAATAAGAATATTGAAGGCAATACTGGTGAAGAGTCAGATGGAAATGAAGAACATGTTATTAGAAAGTGGAGGAGAGGGATGTCTGGGTGGCTTAGCCAGTTAATCATCTGCCTTTAGCTCAGGTCATGATCGCATGATTCTGGGATCGAGTCCCACATCAGGCTCCTTGCTCAGTAGGGAGCCTGTTTCTCCCTCTGCCTGATGCTTCCCCTGCTTGTATTCTCGCTCTCTCTCTCTCTCCCATGCTCTTTCTCTCTCCCACACTCTCTGGCAAATAAATAAATAAAATCTTAAAAAAAAGAGAGAGAGAGAGAGAGAGAGAAAGAGGATGAGAGGATTTTTGGTATATAGTGGCAAGGAACTTAGCTGAATTGTGTCCTGCAATTATATAGAAAACAAAGCATGTAAATTATGAATTTGGGTGTTTTGTTTAACTGAGCAGATTTTCAAGCAAAGTGTTAAAAGTTGCATACTACTTTCTTTTGGTTGTTTATAGTAAAATGTGACAGGAAGTAGATTCATTTAGGGAAGAACTTCTAGGGAAAAATGAATGATTTGAGAAACTCTCAGACTATCTGGATTGTAAATATGTAAAAATTAGGAGATTCACTGTCAGAGAAATGTGCTTTGGAGAAAAATCCGAGGGTCTGGGTGGATGACTGTTCGCTAATGCATGGGAGGCCTCGGAGAATCAGATTATTCAGTCGAATAGTGGACTCTTTGAAGAGATTAGATGTTCTACTCCTGATCCCCTCAGCTGTGTATGAATGCAAAATAGAGAGAGGATTATCTAGGAAAGATCTGTGGAAGAGCCTCATGTCTAATGGGACAGATTTCCTTGACATATACAAAAGACCCACAAGGTTTTCGAGTATGTTCTGCTAACATAAAACACTGACAACTTTGACTCAAAAGGACAAAGTATATAAAATGAAATAAAACTGTCAGACTTACAAAACTATAAATGTAGGAAATAGGCTGCTCAACCTCAGCTGCAAAGTGTATTATACTTAATACAAAAGGAAGAATGCCTCTAAGGACAGAAAACCTCAACACCAGAAGGCAGAGCCTTAGACTACGGGGGATTATTTCCAGGCCTTGAAATCTATGTTGCTTGCCCAGCTAGATTTTGAAGTTGTTTGGGATTGGTGGCTCTATTTTTCCTTCCATTTCCTCTCTTCTTTGAATGGGAATGTTTGTAACTTGTACCCCATGCCTGTCCCACTATTATATTTTGGGAGCAGATAACTTGTTTTCTAATTTCACAAATGCACAGATTGAGATGACTTTTGCCCCAGAATAGATCAGGTCTTACTCATACCCGATTCAGATGTTTTAAATGATGGAATCAGGGAATTTTGAGTTGATGAGATATAGATGAGATTTTGGACTTACGCTGATGATATAATGGGATTGAGGTTTTTGGAGGTGTTGAGATGGAGTGAATGCATTTTCAATATGAGATTGATGTGAATTTTTATGTATCAGAGGGTAGATGGTGATAGACAAAATAATGGGCCCCTAATGATGTTCATAAGTGATGATCTTAATCACCTGAACTTATAAACATATTATGTCACATGACAAGGGGAATTAATGTTTCAGATGGAAGTAAATCTTCTTTGATATTAAAATTATGTTATACTTTTTCTTTTTGCTTACATTTATCTGGTATACTCTTGCACATCTTGTTATTTTCAAGTTTCCTAAAAAATTTTGTTTTAAGTGAACCTATTTGACCTGCCACAGTTTTGTTGTTTCTTTGGAATCCAATCTAATATATTACTTTTATTATAATCAGTGAGTAAAACTAGTATTCCTTTTACTGAAGTGAAAAGTATATTTAATTCAATTTCTGCCAAATTATTATTTTGTTCATTTTATACTTTTAAACCCCTTCACTAGCTATTTTATTTGCTTTGCTCCTTTAGTGTGCATGTGTGTATGTGGGTGTGCATGGTAGTTCTTTTGATTGCTAGGAAAGTTTTAATTATCCTATGAGTTGATTTCATGTTTTACTTTTAAAATATACTTATTTTTCAGCTATTACATTCATACAGAAAAGCACACAAAATATGCACAACTCAGTGAATTTCCACAAAGTGGAAACACCCATTTTAATCATGGCTGAAGTTAGGAAATTGCATATCCCCCGTACCCACAAAGCCCCTTTTACTCTTCCAGTTACTACCACACTTCTTTTTAAAATATAACTATGATTCTGGCTTCAAACTATAAATTATTTTTGCCTCCTTAGAACTGTATATAATTTGAATCATATTGAAGTTACTCTTTTGTGTTGTCTTGATCAACATTATGTTTATGAGATTTATCCATGCTATTACATATACAATAGTCTGCTCATTCCCATTACTCTGTACTTGTATGGCTATAACACCACTTATCTCTTTTACTTTTTTTTTTTTTTATAAACATATAATATATTTTTTTCCCCAGGGGTACAGGTCTGTGAATCGCCAGGTTTACACACTTCACAGCACTTGCCATAGCACCTACCCTCCCCAATGTCCATAATGACCCCACCCCCCCAACCCCCTCTCCCCAGCAACCCTCAGTTTGTTTTGTGAGATTAAGAGTCACTTATGGTTTTATCTCCCTCCCAATCCCATCTTGCTTCATTTACTCTTCTCCTACCCCCTTAACCCCCATGTTGCATCTCCTCTCCCTCATTTATTTCTTTTACTTTTAATAAATGTTTAGGTTGATTATAGCTCTTAGCTATTAGAAACACTGATACTATGAACATGCTTGTTCATGTCTGATAGGCACAAACGTACAAATTTCGGATGAGTGTATAACTAGAAGTAAATTTCTTCACATAGTGTATATAAATATTTAGGTATGGGGTTTTCCTGATACCTTTTGCAAGTTAAAACCATTTTCTTTACTTTTATTTTCTGTCTGTGTGTCTGGTGTGTGTTTTAAATCTTGAACAGATATTGAACTTTATGCAATGATCTTTTTTTATATGTATTTAGATAATCATATGGATTTTCTCCTTTAATATGTTGTTGTGGTACATTACATTGAATAATGTTCAGATATTAAACCATCCCCAGCAAATTAGATGCTGTGGATGAAATGGGAAAAGTTCCCAGAAACACACAAACACCAAAATCTAAATAGACCTTCCACAAGTAAAGAGATTGACTCAGTAATCAAAATTTTCCCAACAAATAAAAGTCCAGGATTAGATGGCTTCACTTGTGACTTTTACCAGTCTTTTAAAAAAAGATTTTATTCATTTATTTGAGAGAGAGAGAGCATTAGTGAGAGAGTAAGAGAGAACATAAGCAAGGGGGAGAGGCAGTGGTAGAAGCAGACTCCCTTAGCAGGGAGCCCTACACAGGGCTCAGTCCCAGGACTCTGGGATCATGACCGGAGCTCAAGGCAGATGCTTAACTGACTGACCCACCCAGGTGCCCCTTTACCAAACATTTACAGAAGAATTAACACCGAATCTTTCTCAAACTACTCTGAAAATGAAAAAGGAGGAAACTCTTTTCCTAACTCATTCTATGAGGCCAGGATTATGAAAGCCAAATAAAAATTCCACAAGAATGAAAATTACAGACCAATATCCCTTAGGAATATAGATGCAAAAATTTTCAACAAAATAGTAACAAGATAAATCCAACAGCATTTTAAAAGGATTATACACCATAGACCTAGTAGGATTTATTCCAGGAATGCATGGGTGGATTAACATAAGACTACAAATCAATGCAATGTACCACATTAATAGAACAAAGGAAAAAAACATATGATAATCTCAATCAACGTAAGGAAAGCATTTGATAAAATCCAATACCCTTTTCTGATTAAAAACACGAAGAAAACAAAAGAAACCTAAGAATGGAAGAAATCACCCTTAACATGATATGAAAACATTTATGAAAAACCTGTGGAAACATCTCAAGACTAAAAGACTAAAAGCTTTCCTTCTAAGAGACCAACTATTGTCATTGCTATTCAACGTTGTACTGGAAGTTCTTACCAGAGCAATTAGTTAATAAAAAGAAATAAAAATAATCCATATTGGAAAAAAAAAAGTAAAGCTATCTCTATCCACAGGTGACATGATTCTATAATAAATTCCAAGGAACCTACAAAAAAAAAAACTTACTTGTGCTAATAAACGAATTCAGAAAAGTTGCAGGGCATGGGATCAATACACAAAATTCAACTGGATTTCTACACACCTGCAATGAAGAATCCTAAAATGAAATTAAGAAAACAATTCTATTTACAATAGCATCTAAAAAATAAAATACCTAGGAATAAATTTAACCAAGAAGATGAAAGCCTTGTGCACTGAAAACTATAAAATGTTGCAGAAAAAAAAATAAATAGAAAGACATTTTGTGTTTATGGACTGGAAAACTTAATATGGCTAATATGGCAATACTATGTTTCCTGAGACTGGGAGAGGAAAATGCGGAGTAAATGTGTAATGAACATGAGCTTTTATTTTGGGGTGATGAAACTTTTTTGGAATTACATAGAGATAGTGATTGCACATTTTGAATATTCTAAATGCTGCTGAACTGTTTCACTTTAAAATGGTTGGTTTACAAAACAGATGAACAGAGAGGGGGGAAAAAGAGAGGCAAACCAGGAAACAGTCCCTCAATTATGGAGAATAAACTGATGGTAACTGGAGGGGAAGTAGGCAGGGGGATGGGCTAAATTGGTGATGGGTCTTAAGGAGGGCACGTGTTGTGATGAACACTGGGTATTGTATATAAGTAAAGAATCACTAAATTCCATACCTATAGCTAATATATACTATATGTCAAGTAACTGGAATTTAAATAAAAACTTGAAAAAAATAAAATTAAATAAAAGAATGAAATAAAAGAAAATTGTTGATTTACATTATGTGAATTCTAACTTTTTTCAAAAAAATAAGAGAACAATTTCAAAAAAGGAAAGGAGGGAAGATGCTTGATGAAAATAAACTAGAAACAGCTGGTGACTCTATAGGACTCTGACTTTTGCTAGTTCATTAAATAAAGCCAACCAATTATAAGTGTTTAAAAGAAATCACTGCATTACTTAATTTATTCAAGAGGGTTGTAGTGTACTTTTTTATATCTTCCTGAATTTGATTTTATAATACTAAATTTGTTTACACCTATCTTATGAGTGGTATTGACATACATTTTCAAATATCTTTTATCTTTGGTTTTGGTATAGAAATTTTATTAAATGAATTGAAGAATATTTACTTTTTAAATCTCTGGTTGAATTTGTATATGTGCTGCCGAAGCGAGCACAAATCTCTGGTTGAATTTGTATAAGATAATAATTCTTTGACACTTGAAAAACCATCTGGTAAATCTAGTATTTTTTTCAATGAATCAATTTTGACTGCTGATTTTATTGTTTGAGTAAATCTGTGATTATTCAAGTTGTATATTTCTTCTTGAGTCAAGTTGGCTAAGTAAACTTTTCTAAGAAATTGTTCATTATCTGCTCTGGGTTAAAATTTGTTGGCTTCAAGTTTTTTATGGTATTTTATAATTTTTTTCCTTGTGTATTTTATGTCCTTTATTTTATTCAAAATATGGTTTATATGTGACTTCTCTCTTTTTATCCATAACAATAACCTCAGAGGATTTTTTATTTTATTGGTGTTTTCTAAGAATTAATTTTTACCTTGGTTTCTCATCTATATTGTATCTTTTTCTTCAATTTTATTAGTTTATTTTAGATTTATTCTCTATTATTTTTTAACTTTTTTTTTCACTTTTAATGTTCATATTTTAGATGGATCTGTTATAAACAAGATATCACTATTTATGATGGTTTTGTTCATGTTTTTATCCAAATGAAAATCTCTCTTTTTACCTAGTGAATTTAGTTTTAATTATTGAGTATTTGAAATTAGTGGCATCACCTTATGTCATACTTGCTATTTATCCTATATTTTCAGTGCTTTTCCTCTATCCTGCTTTCCTGCTTGCTATTGGATTGTTTAGAAGTTGATTTTATTTTTCTTTTTTTAAGTTGCTTACTGGTTTGTTTTTATTTTAATTTCAGTAAAATTAACAATCAGTGTTATATTAGTTTCAGGTGTACAATATTGTGATTCTACAATTATATACATTACTTAGTGCTCATCATAAGTATACCCTTAATCTCCTTTACCTATTTCATGTCTTCTCCGAGCCCCCCTCCCCACCTCCGCTCTGGTACCACCAATTCTCTAAATTTAAGAGTCTGTTTTTAGTTTTTCTCTTTTTTCCTTTGTTCATTTGTTTTGTTTCTTAAATTTCACATTTAGGTCTTTAACCCATTTTGAATTCATTTCTGTGTATGTTGTAAGAAAGTGGTCCAGGTTCATTCCTTTGCATGTAGCTATCCAGTTTTCCCAATGTCATTTGTTGAAGAGACTGTTGTTTCCCATTGAATATTCTTTCCTGCTTTGTTAGGATTAATTGGCCATATAATCATGGATTTATTTCTGGGCTCTCTATTCTGTTCTATTGATCTGTGTGTCTACTTTTGTGCCAGTACCATACTGTTTTGATTACTACAGTTTTGTGGTACATCTTGAAATCTAGGATTGTGATACCTTCAGTTTTGTTATTTTTCATGATTACTTTGGCTATTTCATGTCTTTTGTGGTTTCATATGAGTTTTAGTTTTGCTTATTCTAGTTCTGTGAAAAATGCTGTTGGTATTTTGATTGGGATTACATTAAATCCATAGATTGCTTTGGGTAGTTTGAACACTGTAACAGTATTTGTTCTTCCAGTCCATGAGCATGAAGTATCATTCCACTTGTTTGTGTTATCTCCAGTTCCTTTCATCAGTGTTTTAGAGTTTTCGGAGTTCAGGTCTTTCACCTCTTTGGTAAGGTTTATTCCTAGGTATTTTATTATTTTTGATAAAATAAAATAAAATAAATAAAATAAAATGAGAGTGATTTCTTAATTTCTCTTTCTGCTACTTCATTATTTGTGTATATAAATGCAAAGGATTTCTGTATGTTGACTTTGAATCCTGTGATCTTACTGGATTCATTTATCAGCTCTAGTAGTTTTTTGGTAGAGTCTTTTGAATTTTCTACATATGATATCATGTCGTGTGCAAATACTGAAAGTTTTACTTCTTCCTTACCTAGTTGGTTGCCTTTTATTCCTTTTGGTTTTAAGGTTGCTATGGCTAGGATTTCCAGGACTGTGTTGAATAAAAGTGATGAGAGTGAACATGTTTGTCTTCTTCTTGATCTTAGAGGAAAAGTTCTAGGTTTTGCCTTATTGAGTATGATGTCAGCTTTTCATACATGACCTTTATGATATTGAAATGTGTTTTCCCTGAATCTACTTTGTTGAGGATTTTTATCATGAATGGATGTTGTACTCTGTCAAATGCTTTTTTTTTTTTGCATCTATTAAAATGATCATTTTTTATCCTTTCTCTTTTTGATATGATGTATCACATTGATTGATTTGTGATATTGAACTACTCTTGCATCCCAGGAACAAATCCACTTGATGGTGATGAATGATTTTTTAAAATGTATTGTTGGACTCTGTTTGCTAGTTGAAAATTATTTGTATATATGTTCATAAGAGATATTGGCCTATAATTCTCTTTTTTTTGTAGTGTTTTTGTCGGTTTTGGTACCAGGGTAATCCTGGCCTCATAGAATGAATTTGGAAGCTTTCCTTCCTCTTCTATTTTTTGGAATAGTTAGAGAAGAATAGGTACTAACTCTTCTTTATATGTTTGGTATATTCACCTGTGAAGTTGTCTAGTCCTAGAGTTTTGCTTGTAGGGAGTTTTTTAATTACTGATTCAATCTCACTGCTGGTAATCAGTTTGAAAATCATCAAATTTTCTATTTCTTACTGATTCAGTTTGGGGAGGTTATATCTTTCTAGGAATTTAATTGTTTTTTCTTCTGTTGCCTAATTTATTGGCATATAAATTTTCATAATATTCTCTTATAATCCTTTGCATTTTTTGGTGTCAGTTGTTATTTTTCCTTTTTTTATTTCTGATTTTGTTTATTTGAATCCTCTCTCCCTTTCTCTCTTTCTTTGAGGATTCTGGCTAAAGGTTTAATTCTTAATCTTTTCAGAGAACCTGTTTTCAGTTTCATTGGTCTGTTCTATTTCTCCTTCTCCTCCCCCCTCCTTCGCTTCTCCCTTTCTTCTTCTTTTTAGTTTTTATTTCCTTTGCTTGTGCTCTAATCTTTATTATTTCCCCTTTATACTGGTTTTTGGTTTTGTTGTTCTTTTTCTAGCTCCTCTATATGTAAGGTTATGTTGTTTATTTAGAATTTTTCTTGCTTCTTGAGGTAGACCTATAGTGCTATAAAATTCCTTCTTAATACTGCTTTTGCTACATCCCCAAATTTTTGGATCACTATAGTTTCATTTTCATTTGTTTCCGTGTATTTTTTATTTCCCCTTTGATTTCTTGGTTGACTTATTCATTATTTAGTAGCATGTTATCTACCTTCCATGTATTTGTTCTCTTTCCGGATTTTTTCCTGTGGTTGATTTCTAGTTCCATAGCATTGTGATCTGAAAATATGCATAGTATGACTTCGATCTTTTTGAATTTGTTGAGGCTTATTTGGTGGCCTAATATGTGATCTATTCTGGAGAATGTTTCATGTCCACTTGAAAAGAATATGTATTCTGACGTTTTAGGATAGAATGTTCTGTATATATCTGTTAGAGCCATCTGGTCCAATTTGCCATTCAAAGCCGCTGTTCTCTTGTTGATTTTCTATTTGGATGATCTATCTATTGATGTAAGTGGGATGTTAAATTCCCCTACTATTATATTCTTGCAATTGACTAGTTCCATCATGTTTGTTATTAACTTCTTTATGTATTTGGGTGCTCCCATGTTGGTGCATAATTTGTAACTGTTATAGCTTCTCATTGGATTGCTCCTTTTATGATTATATAGTGTCCTTCTTTCTCTCTTGTTACAGTTTTTGTTTTAAAGTCTATGTTGCCTGATACAACTTTTGCTACCATGACTTTCTTTTCACTTCCATTTGTGTGATAAATGGTTTTCCATCCCTTCACTTTCAATCTACATGTGTCTTTTTGTCTGAAATGTGTCTCTTATAGGCAGCAGATAGGTGGGTCCTGCTTTTTTATTCATTCCATCACCCTATGTCTTTTGATTGGAGCAGTTAGTCTATTTACATTCAAAGTAACTATTTGTATTTCTTCTTTGTTCCTTTCTTTTCTTACTCAATTCTATCAGTTTTCTGACTTTCTTTAGTGATATACTTGGATTCCTTTCTCTTAATTTCTTGGATATCTATTACCAATTTTTTAATTTGTGATTACCATCAGGTTTACATACAACATCTTTTGCAAATAGCAGTCTATATTAAGTTGATATTGCTTATGTTTGAATTCATTCTAAAATCACTAAATTTTTACTCTTCTCCCCCCTACATTTTAGGTATATGAAGTCATACTTTATATCCTTTTATTTTGTGTGTCCCCTGACTGATTTTTATAGATATAATTAAATTTACTGCTTTTATGTTTCCTACTTCCTTACTCCTACTTATGGTCTTTCCTTTCCCCTCAGAGTTCCCTTTAACATTTCTTATAGGGCTGGTTGAGTGGTCATGAATTCCTTTAACTTCTCTTTGTCTGGGAAATTCTTTATCTCTCCTTTAACAAAAAAAGATTTATTTATGTATTTTAGAAAGAGACAGAGAGCATGGGGGAAAGGGCAGAGGGGTAGAGAGAGAATCTTCAGCAGACTCCATGCCAGGCATGGAGCCCAACATGAGTCTTAATTTCATGATTATGAGCTAAAACCAAGAGTCAGATGCTTAAGTATTGTTCACTGCAGATTTTTTCCTTTCAGTGTTTTGTGGCTGTATCATGCCACTTTCTTCTGGCCTGCAAAGTTTCTGCTGAAAAAGCAGCTTATGTGGCTTCCCTTGTATGTAATTGTTTTCTTTTCTCTTGTTGCTTTTAAAATTTTCTCCTTATCACTACATTTTGCTATTTTAATACTGTATGTCTTGATGTGGATCTCCTTGGGTTGATTTTATTGTGAGCTTTCTGTGCCTCTTGGATCTGGATTTCTGTTTCCTTCTTTAGATTTGGGAAGTTTTCAGCTATAATTTCTTCAAATAAATTTTCTACCCTCTTAACTCTCTCTTCTTCTTCTGAGATCCCCATGATGGCAACGTTATGGTTAATGGTGTTACTGAGTTCCCTAAGTCTATTTTCTTTTCTTTTCTCTTCTTTTCTTCTTTCTTTCTTTCTTTAACAGAGAGACACACAGCGAGAGAGGAAACACAAGCAGGGGGAGTGGGAGAGGGAGAAGCAGGCTTCCTGCTGATCAGGGAACCCAATTCGGGGCTGGATTCCAGGACCCTGGGATTGGGACCTGAGCCAAAGGCGGAAGCTTAATGACTGAGCCACCCAGGCCCCCACCCCCGAGTCTATTTTCATTTATTATTATTATTATTTTCTCTCCTTTTCAGCTTGATTGGTTTCCATTACCATTTTCCAGGGCCCTAATCCATTTTCTGCTTCCTCTAGTCTACTCCAGTGTAGACTGTCTCTATAATTCTCTATCATATTAATTAATCTCCATTTCATTTAGCTCTCTTGCTGTGATTTTGTCTTGTTCTTTCACATAAAACATATTGCTCTGTCTTCCTCATTTTGTATAACACCCTATGTCTATTTTTTGTTTTAGGAAAGTCAACTAGGTCTCCTGCACATGAAATTAATGGTCTTACGAAGAAGTAGTCTTATAGTGCCTTCCCTTGGGATGATCCCTGTTTACCAGAACCTGACACTTCAGGGGTATCTCCTATGTATGTTGCATGTGTGGGGGGAATTTTTGGTTCCTGTCTTGTTAGTGGGTCAGTCTGGGGCTTCCTTAGGCTTCATTTGTACCAGACCAGCATTTCTCAGAACTGCTATAGCACCAAACTGCAGCACACTTTCTTTGTGTTGTCCCCTGAGAAACTTTCATTGGTAGGTAGGGCCTGCAGGCAAACTAGATGTTTTCTTCCAGCCCACTGCTGGGGCTGCAGTCAAACTGTTGTATATGGTTATCTTCACATTTCCCCAGGGTAGGAGTCACTTTGGAGTGTTATTAGCCCCTGTTGGGGCTGCTTGCACACTGGCAAGCTTATGGCACTTCTTTGGATGTACTTCTGCCAAGGGTATGTTGGAGGGTAGGAGTCTGCAGAGCACAGATATGTGGTCTGTGGTGCCAGTAAGGTCTGCACAGGTCTGCTGCAGGAGAGTGCCTCTAGTTACCTGGGAAAAGTCTTGCCAGGGCTGGGCTGGAGGGGGCAAGTACATGGAAAAATGTTAAGAGTGGGGTGTGCTATTAGCAAGGTACGTTGAGAGTGTCTGGGCTATGCTGCTTCCCACAGGTGTGCATGTATTTAGGCTGAGGGTAGGATGGAGGAGGGAAATGGTGTCTGCCAGATCTTTTGTTCTTGTAAAAGTCTCCTAAAGATTGCTGCTTCTCTAGCAGATGTTCTGAGATTTGTAAATAAATCTTCCCATATCCTAGGTGTTTTTCAAGCTGTTGCTTCTACATCTTAGTGGGGCATTTGTTTTGCTGTCTCTTTAAGGGAAGGGACTCAGTTTCTTGTTGCCCTGTGGCTCTCCCAGAGTCCAGCCCCTGATTTTTTTTCCACATGTTAAACCCCATTGATTGTAAGAACTCATAAAAATTAGGCCCCTCTGGTTTTCAAAGCCAAATATTATGAGGATTTGTCTTCCCAATGCAGGTCTCCCATGCCTGATGGTGGGCTCTGTTCCTCTCCCTTCTCTGTGCCAGCAGTGTCTCTTCCTTCTATGGACAGTCCCATGGGTCAGTTTGGCTTCCAACTATGTCTCTGCCCCTCCTACCCTTTTTGATGTCACCTCTTCTCAACATTTAGCTTTGGAGAGTCTGTCCTGCTTGTTCTCAGGTCAGTTTCTGGGTTATTTACATTAATGTGGGCGTTTTTTAGGTGTATCCTAGGTGTATTCTAGGATCTTTCTAGTCTACCATCTTATGGAAGTTTATTTTTTAAAGAGAATTTAAATTTGTTACTGCCATTTTTCCATGAATAAGATCTTTGATCCCATTTCTTTCAACCATTTTATATCACTGTTTATGAAATTTCTAATAACATAGAGCTAGGTTTTTAAATCTAGTTTTAGAATAGTCTTTTAAAAGGAAATTTCCACCCATTTGTGGATTTAATATTAATTTCGTACTCGTGTGTGTGTGTGTGTGTGTGTGTGTGTATGTGAGTGTTTATGAGTTTATCTTGGTGGATTTATTTTTTTATAGGGATTTAGAGTTCCTTGTATTTTGAAAGTATTTTTAAATATTGACTTTCAATGACATTTCACTTGGATTATAGAGGGCTTTAATAATCTTTGGCCAGTTTTTTATAATAATTTCTATGCTTTTAGCTATTATTCCATATAGGTTATATAAATTCAGACATCACACATGTGCACTGTGAGTTTTTTGCTATGTTTTGTTAACCCTTGTCCCTGGACTGACTTCAAGCCTCCTCAGTCTAGTTGGCAACACTTCTCAGTTCCAGTTCCATTCTGTTAGATTTTGCAACTTGTTAAGTCCCCCAGCTTTTTATAGGGTGTTAGTGCCAACCCCTCTGACCTCCGTCATTCATGAAACCATCTTTCACATCACCAAATGGCTGTTAGGACCTATTTCTAATTCTTTAGGGTTTTCTCTACAGAAGCCAAGCTCTTGTGGGCTGCTGCTGCATTACCTCATGCTTATTGTTTGGCTTTGATTCTGCTTGCCATTTCTAGCTCCTGAGAATTGCTTTTTGTTCTTGATCATATTTTACTTTGTATTTTCAGGTAATTGTACTAAGAGGAATATCTGTATGAACTTAGTTTATCATGTTGTGATAATTTTTAGCAATTTAAGAAAAAATCTACTTTCAATGAAAAAAGTCAGGAACAGTTTGAACACTTAGGATTAATTAACAAGTCATATAACTATTGATGTAAATTTGGTGAGGACTTTTCTCCCTTCAAATGGTAGAATCTAGAAATTAGAGATCAGGATAATTTGCACGGGGTCTGTTAAGAGAATTCATGAATGAAGTTACTGAACCATTGGATTAGCTTTTGAAAAGTCATGAATTGCTGTGTTTTGACCTTTTGTTCAAGAATGAAAAATATATCAGTTTAAAAAAAGAACTGCAAATGATCTTGACAGCATGGTTGTCATCTTAGAATATAGGGAAGAAAGCAGCACCAGAAACATCCTTCTACATGTGCACTGCTAACTTTCCCACCACTGTGTACCTCATATGCTTATTTCTTACTCCCTCTTTCTTCCTTCCTCTGTTCTTTTCTTCCTTCATTTCTTCTGCAGATAGCTACTGAGGGCACAAGGTTTTATTATCTGTAGCACTGAAGAATTATTCTTGTTGTGAGACCTCTTATCTGGGAGTTTCAATTTAGTCATTCATTGACTCTGCAACTGAAGAAATTCTGTGTGCCCAGCCACACACAATTGCAGAAAATACTTCAAGATCTTCATAACTCATTTCTGCTTTATTTTCATTTTATAAACTTCTTACACTTATTGTTCATATGAAAAAAAAATACCTTCTCTGCCTCCATGTGTACTCATGTACCCTTTTCTCATCTGATATTAAATTAAAAGAGGTTGGAGTATCTACTGTCTTCCATAAAAGAACACTTCTTTTTTTCCCCTCTTTCATAGAAGCATGCATAGCTCTTACTTCCAGTCCACTGTGTCTAAGCAGAGCCCTTCTGTCAACCCTGAGACTGCTTTAGAAACAGAGGCCACTAAAAGAGAAATGGTAATAGAAATTTTAGTGATGAGATGGAACCTGTTGGATAGTTCAGTTTTAATCCCATTGAAGTCAGAAGCTAAAAGTCTCAAATTCAAACCTTGCAGAATTTAAGCTCCAAATGGGTCCATTATGTCCTAGTGGGATTCTATAGGTAATAACTTGCTATAACACAATGTGATTTTTGAGCTGAGTTTCCTTAGGGCATGATTTTACAATTTTGTTGAAGGGAACTTGGGATCTTTTTGTTAATTTGAACATGGAGGTATTTCTGGACTCATAGTTACATAGAAAACAGGGTATGCTAATGAGGTGCATTTAAGATTTGTGACTTGCTTTGAGCCCCAGTGGTCTTACAGATTTCTGCAGCTTTGCTCTCAGGATCACTTATCTGGATAACCAAAATAATAAGACCCCCTTATCATTGTCCAAGAAAGACTTTAAAAAACTGAAAACAATTAGAAAATTTATAGTATCTTAGAGAAGCAAATATATGGTGTACAGGATATAGTATATCCTGTTCTGATCAATGTAAATATTTTGAGCCTACATATTGTGGCACATGAGCAATGTACAGCCACAGGTACTTATTCCTACCTCAGGGACTTTGCACTAGCTACCTAACATCCTCTTCCCTCTGAACTCTACATGGGCCATGGCTTCACACAGCTCAGATCTGCACTTAAGTGTTATCTTTTCAGAGGTGCTTCCCTGACCACCCAATGTAAAATATACCTCCTTCATTGATATCACATGACTCTTTAAAAACCCTCTACTTAACCTATATCACCATGTGATACTTTTTGTCATTATTTGTTACTTTAATATTTCTTTTCCTCCTCACTCCACATATAAATTTATATGCTTGATAATATTTATTGGATGCCAGACATTGTGAATTTTACCTTCTTGGTACTGGAAATTTTGGGTACTGGAAATTTTATATTTCTTAAAAATATTCTTGAGCTACTTATGGGAGGAGGTGACATTACTTAGAAGTAATTTGGTCTTTTTGTATCTTGCTTTTATTTGTTAGCCAAGACCGGAGTAGCATTTAGTCCAGGACTAGTTTTTCCCAACTACTGAAGCAAGATCTTTCTTAGTACTTTAGCCGTCTTCCTGTGAAACATGACTTTTGTGTTCTGGATATTGGGAGCAGTTAATATTCCCAATTCTATGTGAACTCCAACCGCTATGCTCTCAAATTTTCTTAGTTGGTTGTTTCCTCAGCCTTAAGTAATTTCATCACATGTACGGGCTGTCTATATTCAACTGAATACTTTGGGGAGAATTATTGTAGACTGTTCTGTCTTTACAGCTCTACCCTCTCCAGTGATTTGCCCTGTGGACTCTGGCCACCTTGGTTTTTCCTGACACCCAACTCCGTCCTTTCCACTTAGTGAATCCACTGGACTGTACCTGAGCATATCCCTTCTTATTTCCCTCTCCCCTGCCTGCTTCTGAGCCATGACTTGGAAATCTCCAAACAATGTACTCAAAATATTTTAAGGCTCATCATCTCATTTGTTGCTCACTTTGCGGAGATCACTGTCTTTCATTGCCTGATGTAAAATGTCTTAAGAGCCTTTGTTTTATATATTTTGTCCAATGTCTTAGTTGTTTCAGACAGAAGAGTAAATTTGGTACTTGTTACTCTGTCTAGGTTAGGAGTAGAAGTCCAACCTATGAATTTAAATGAGAGCAGGGATATTTCCAGTCTTATTCATTAATGTATTTTCAGGTCCTAACAGTGCTTGGCACTAAGTAGGATATCAGTAAATATTTATTAAATGAAAAAATGCAAAAGATTTGAATCAGTTAATGTTGGAGGATCTAGATTTGTTCTTTAGTGAATCAAAGGGTACTCTAAATGAATTACATGAGCGTAAAATAAAAAATATATGATTCCTTTCTACTCATTTTTCTGTATTATTAGAATGATGTGTTAAGTCCCAGATACAATCCAGCTCATCATTAAGAACAACTCAAATCTGAGGGACCTAAAGCATACAAAAGTGTACATATCTAATTTTAATGCAGAAGCTATAATTATTGTTCCCGAATTTGAATAACTGCAGGCATAAACTATAAATCTTCTTTTTAAAAATTAATAGTATTTATTAGGTTAAAACCATTTTGGTCAGTTTCTGGGTATTTTATATTTTTTGATGCTTCTTAGCATGTAATTATTTGCTCTTGAGAAAAAAAATAAAGACATGAGGGAAATGAAAACTGTTATAAGCACCTACTATGAGCCAAATATATAAATTATATAAACAAAGTTTTCATAAGCTGTTTATTTTAAAAAATATCTTTTAATTTCTATTATTTCTATTTTAGAACTAAACAATATTCATTTAAATCATATTTAATGCATCTAACAGGTAGGTCAGAGTTTACAACTAATCCTGAATTTCAGAGAAAATGTCACAGCATGTTCTGGTTAGTGGTATGCTGTAAATGTTTAACAACTGGCTCTCTTAAAAAATGAAACAAAGCAGAACAATAAAACTTTGATTTCTAGTGTTTGCTATTTTTTATGGATTGAATTGTGTCTTCTTAAAAAAATACGTAAAATTCCTAATCCTCAATACCTCAAAATGTGGCCTTATTTGAAACAGAATTCTTCTAAGTGTAATTAGTTAAGATAAAGTTATAGTGGAGTGGGGCATACCTTTAATCCAATATGACTGCTGTCCTTTTAAGTGTAGAAGAGACACAGAGGCACCGACACACAGGGGAACACCATGTGGCTACAGAGGCAGAGATTGGGGCAATGCAGCTGCAAGCTATGGAGTGCCATGGGTGGATGGTCACCAACAGAAGCTCAGAAGAGTCAAGGAAGGATCCACACAGAGTCTCAGAGGGAGCATTGTCCTGCTGGCAAGTCGATTTCAGACTTTATAGCCTCTAAAACTATGAGAGAATAAGTTTTATTTGTGACTCTTCTGTTTATGGAACTTTATTAGAAAATCTGATATATCCATGAAGTCAACACTTTCACTATGGCCAGTTTCAACTTTCTGACATGCAGTTACTTAATACAGAGGTGAGAAAAGATGCTAACAATGGATTCTTGCCAGCTGGTTTGAGCCACCTCCAGCTTATCTCTCTTATAGTATTCTCTGTGAATTTTTGAATTCAAATTGGTTCATAGATTTTTATCCATTAATTCAATTAATTTAACTGTTATAAGCACCTACTGTGAGCCAACAACTGTTATAAATGCTGGAGCTACGTAAGTGGACAAAAAGGATAAAAATCTCTCTGCCTATGTGGAACTTTCATTTCACTAAAGGGATAAAGAAAATATGTTTATATGGTACATCAGGTAGTGATAAGCTTAAACAAGAAAAAGGAATAAAAGAGAAGGGACACAATTTTAAATAGAGAAAGATCTCTGTGAAAATGTGGTATTTGAGCAGACATGAGGGAATGAAAGAGTGAGCCATGAAAATACCCAAGTGAAGAGAATTCCAGAATTTTAGGCAGAGAGAATAGCCAGTGCAAAGATTCTAAGGCCAGGGCATCCTTGTTCGTTGAGGAACAGTAGGGCAGTCAGTGTGGCTGGAGCAGGGCAAAGGTTAGAATAGCACAAATGAGAAAGGTAATGAGGCTCAGAGTGTGTAGGGTCTTTTGAGGTACTCATTGAAAGGCTTTGTGTGAGAAGGAAAAGCATTGGTGGATTTTAAGCAAAGAAATGCCAGGATCTGATTTATGCTTTAATCAGAATCACTCTGGCTCTTTATTACATATATATATATTTTTAAAATGGGTCTCTTGCTTCCCTTCGGTTGGTTCTTAACAATTACATGGGAAACTGCAACCTCTCACTCAGTTGGCATAAAGGGACATGAAAAATAAAGGTTCAGTAGCAACAAAACAACCAGGGACTTAAAACAGAGAGCAAAGATTGGTAATTTAGATCTGTAAAATTTTGCACTAAGGAATGAAGCCACCACAACCTTCCCAACAAAATGAAAAGTCTTGACTTCATTGTCATGGTTTCATTTACCGTGAACATCAAGGTGGAGTTTTGAGGTATCCCCTTTGAACTGCTTTTTAGCTAGCATAGTCTTTACCTTAACAACTTCTCACAAATTTACCTTAACATTTTCTAAAGCAGTACTTTTTGAAGTCTTTATCTTCTTTTTCTTCTTCACTTTTTTTAAAATTCCAATCTAGTTAGGAATTGTACTTTGGTAAATTATGATGAAGAAAAATTGCTAGAAGTCAAATACAACATGAAGATAAGCAGAATACAAGCCTAAACTTGTATTATTAGATTTAACAGACATAAAATCTCATTTCAGTAAATATAATAAAAATAAACAAAACAAAGGAGGAAAGAATACCAAAACAATACTCATTGTCCATTGAAAGTGTGTGCCCAGGTGATTAATAGAGAAAATTACTATTACACTTAGAACTTTTAGATGTTCTAAAATTGTAAATAAAAAGTTTTAAGAGGGGGTGCCTGGGTAGCTCAGTTGGTTAAGTGTCTGAATCTTTATCTCACCTCAGTACTTGACCTCAGTATCATGAGTTCAAGCCACATGTTGGGCTCCATGCTGAGCGTAGAACCTACTTAACAAAAATGTTTTAAGTTAAGTAGAAGTTTCCTATGTTAAATGCCTTATGTGCACTTTAAACAAACACCATGCATATCAATATTTAGAATTTTAATATGCTAAATGAATTTATTAAATTATCTAATCTGATTTGGGTTAACAATTATACTTGCATAGTACCTGCATATATACCACTCTTCTTTATTTAATTTTCATAACATTCCTAGTAGAATAACCAGCCTCACAGAGGTCTGCTGATGGAAATGGAAGAAAGATTTTATAGCAATTTCAGTGAGTTTGGGTATTCATTTAATTCTTTTATCCCAAGTGAAGTGAGTGATGCTCTGTTTTCAAAAGTCATCTTTAATCTTTAATCACATAGTTTTCATAATCTATCCCATAACTTTTTAGTTCAATTTAAATTACCTTTTGATGAAATAAAAGAATTCTGGATCCACTTCCAATTTCTTTTAAGAGGATTTTTTTAAAATGCATATCAAATTTAATAAAACTCCATCTGCTATGGACTGAATTGTGTCCCCTCAAAATTCATATGTCAAAACCTTAACCTCCAATGTGACTCTTTTGGGAGATAGGGCCTTTAGAAAGATACTTAAGGTTAAATGCGGTCATGAGGGTAGGACCCTGATCCAATAGAATTAGTGTCCTTATAAGAAAAAAACAAAACAAAACAAAACAGCAGTGAGCTTGTTCTGTCTTTCTCAAACTATGTATATGTATGCACTGAGGAAAGGCCATGTGAGGACATTGTCTGCAAGCCAGGAAGAGAACTCTCACTAGAAACTGAATCAATTGGAATCTTGGTTTTAGACCTTTGTTCTCCAAAACTATGAGAAAATAAATTTCTGTTGTTTAAGCCAACAGTCTCTAGTCTTTTTTATGGCAGTCCAAGGAGGCAAAGGCAATTCAATTCATGAAGTATTTGCTGACAATACTTTGTAGATGATAATATTGAGATCATTTTCTACTCATTGACACTTATTTTTAAATTAAAATTGTGGTACAGCAATCTATAAAAAAAACTTGTTCTTTAAAGTTTCTGACTTTTCATTTTGTTCTTTGACCTCAGCTCCTATTTGTAAAAAAAAAAAGTAAAAAGAATTCTTTCTTTCCAGGAAATACAGAGGCTGTTAAATATATCAAATACCAGTCAGTAGAGCAAGTTAGGCTTTCCTATTGATCTATTTAAATATTCAGACCAAACTGATTTCTTCTCCTGAAGAAACACCGAATGTGTTCCATAGTTCACTCTTGACATAGCTTCGCCCATCGATCCTAAGAATAGCTGTTTATGGTCAGTTCCACATTATCACAATGGGCTGGCTGCATGGCGGGCAGAAAGCCAATAAAACAGAAGCCCTAATTTGTAACATTTACTGATTTTCCTTGATGTATGTATACCCATCATGAATAACTTCAACCTACCATGGTTAAGTCATAGAACACAATGTTTGGAAAAAATGCGAACTATCTGTTCTGATGGGCCAGTGAAAGCCACCTTCAGTGCATTTGTTTTTACCTAACTTGAAATTTGTACTGTCACTAATTGTTGTTTACTTCAGCTGATTTTTTTTTTTTAAATCAAAACCTCTCAATGAAGAAAGTGTTGCACTGAGTTACATTCTCTCATAAGCTACGTGGGTACCTACTCCAGATGTTTCCTGGTTGGCAGTTGCAGCATCAGAACACATCCCTATACAAAACATAAAGTGCCAACCACATTTTTTGACAAAGTAATTCTTCATAATTTTAATATCTAGAGCTAGTTGTGCTTCTCAGCATTGAAGCTAAAAGAGAATTTAAATAAGAGCAGAGCTTTCTTCCTTTAAATCTTCATTTTCAAATTGCACACATACTAAAAGAACTGCCACATAAGAATTTATCTGCACATTTGTCAAGTTACAATGAAAGAATGCTTTGCTAGCTTCATTTATTCAATGAGTTGGTTTTCCATATCATTAGGCGGTTTCAGAAATCACTGAGCGATGATGCCTCAGAAAGTAAAACTTGAGCTACTTGCTTTACTGGAATCAGCAAACATTTCTAAGCAAATATCTTTGATGCAGTCATTCACTAATGTCTTGGCAACTGTATGTGTATTTTAGTCTTAGCAAGCCCAAATGCCACTTTATAAAAACCCATGAAACACTAATGTTTTATGCAGAATATTGAACATAGACTTCTGTTCGGTTTTTAATACTTTTTGTTTCCAAGAATTACTTGGTTTTTAATTTTTTTAATGTTTTGTGTATAAAGGATTAGTGTATTTTGATGGTTTCATAAATTAATTGGGTAAAACAACTCCCATAAAAATAATACACTATGGTTTTAGCACTTCACCATCAATTGGGGATAAAAGCCAAATTCAATATATGAGCCGACATTTTCAGGTAAATTTCATCAGAACTCTTTTCTCCTTGTTTCTGTGGAATCATTGCCACTATCTACATTCAAATACTACTGTTGCCACAATCAGCAGAATATATACATTTTCTCATAAAAAAAAATTAAATAAATAAAAATTCAGTGTAGCTTGTGTGGCCATTTAATTGGAGTTAAAGTAAATAACGAGAATTTGTTCTCCTAATTTAGAAGTTAATCTTATAGGATAGATTATAAAATAGGCTTGATTAAAATTTAAAGTATTATAAAAACATGTATAAAAATAAATGGGAATATATTCTTGGATATTTATATGCTTTTGTGTTACAATTGCAAAGCAACCTTGAAATGTCATGCACTGTCACGTGGTTCTACTGCACGTGGCCTGCATACAGCTTTAGCTACAAGCAATTCACCATGTAAATTGAAAAACCCCATGTTTATACTGTATACAATGACATGAGTCCACCTATCATGTTCTTAGACCTTGCAACAGAGTCTAACAGCTCTAGATTTTCCTAAATGCTTAGTCTCAGTTTCTGTCTTACTTCCCCTTGACTGGTAACAGTTTATGAATTGATACCAATCTTTGGACCACATGATTAGTAGTGCTTTCATAGAGAAATCCTTCTCATATGTAGTTATAGCTCAGACATTGGTTGGATCATGAGGAGATTGATGATAAAGAGTTGTTAACATCTAGTAAGATTTCATCATGTCAGATGATTCAGGCTTAGGATGCCAGGGGTGAGTTGGGGGATAGGGGTGAGGAAAAGATAGAAAATGAGAATTACTGATCTGACCTTGATCTCCTTCACATGAAGTTTCCATTTCGTGAGAATTCCCTTCATGCTTCCTGTTTTGACCTTTGACACCATCCCATTCCCTCCCCCACCTTGGTCACTTTTCTTCTGAAATTCCATAGGACTAGAAGTCCTCTGTTTGAGTTCTAATTTCAGCAGTACACGACAACCAAAGGTGAAGGTACTCCCTCATCTTCAATTTTTCAGTGAGCTGAGGGACCTCTAAGTGCCTGTACTACATAATTAAATTAAAAATACCTACATTTTGGGGCACTTGGGTGGCTTAGTTGGTTGAGCGACTGCCTTCAGCTCAGGTTATTATCCTGGAGTCCTGTGATGGAGTCCCATGTCAGGCTCCCAGCTCCACGGGGAGTCTGCTTCTCCCTCTGACCTTCTCCCCTCTCATGTTTTCTCTCACTCACTCTCTTTCTCTCTCAAATGGATAAAAAAAAATCTTAATCTTAAAAAAAAAAAAGAACCTACATTTTGTGTCAGTTTTATATTTGTGGTGGGTTTACAGCAACTGATTTTAAAATTAAATATAGACTAATTGTGACCACTACCCGAATTCCTGGTTCATCAGTGCTTCCACACCATCAACACCTGCCTTCATATTATAGTGTAAAAAATTAGCCTGTATGTGTGCATGTGTGTATGTGTGTGTGCCCATGTGTGTGTGTGTTTCCATAGTTTCTGTCTGCGAGTTCTAGAACCAAAGAACCTCCACAAGTATCTACACTGTAAGTACTTTCTAGAATGACCTTTCTAAAACAAATCTAATCATGTCATATCCCTGTTTAAAATCTGAATAATTTCTCACCATCATAAAAATGAAATCCAAAATCCTTAACAATGATGTTCAGGTTCTTCTAGATCTCACTGGCGTGACCTATCATTCCTTTACCTGGCACACTCTAAGCAAACTGAACATCTTGCTGATTGATAGCTTTGTACTCTCCTGAGCTGGTCTTTCTTCCATCTCTCTCTTTATTGTGTAGCTTCAATGCATCCTTTAAGTATCATCTTAGATGCTACTTCTCCATCAAAACCTCCCTTGACAGGGCCCTTCCCCTTTTCCATGCTTCTGTAGCCCACCTTCCTTTCCTTTCAGCTACTACAACTCCCTATAGCTATTATGTATTTAGTGGCTAGTCTTCCCCACCACTGTGATTACCTTGAGAATACAGGCCTTGCCTGTACTGCTTAGCAGTGTATCTGTAGCAATAAGCAAAATGCCTAACTCATACAGGATTCTTAGCAAATAAATGTCAAATGGAGAAAGCCAGTCTGAATTCTTATTAAAAAAGCTGCCATTACCACCATAAAATTTCCCACAATTAACATCACTTGATTTAATTTGCATCATGTGACATTTCTTCAGCCTTTATGAGTATGGTTAGCATTGTATTTATAGAATTTTGTGCTTGTTTACTTATGTTTTTGAAAATATTTTTATTAACCTTTTCTCATTTTCTTATATGGTAATCTCTGGATTATTTTTAAAGATGATAGCTTTACTATCAGGTACACATAGTTACTTGTACTCAATACAAATCATATGCTTTGCTCCCTAGATTGTAATTATTTTAATTGAATATAAATACATTTTTCTAAAATGTTTTTAAACAATTTTTAAATGAATGCTATTGTATTTCTGTTTTTTACTATCAATTTGCTTATTAAATGATTTTAATTTATATAATGTAAAAGTATTATATTACATGCAGCTCCTGTCCAGGTATAATTGATAGAATTAGAAACAATATTTTCCTATTGTTTCCATCAGAATTTATTCAGTGGAAGAAATCTTATTATTATTCAGGTTGGAATTGTAGAATTTCACAGGGACTAGAGCAATGATTTTGGGGATGAGGACAGCCTTGTGAAAGAACTGTAGTATAAAAATGTTGAGGGGGGACAAGGAACAAGGATTCTTGTATTTTGTGAGGAATACTTAAAGACATAGAGCTGTCTTAAATGTTCACCTGTTTATCCACATTCTGCAGCTTTATTTCCAGATAGGAAAAGGAACTCATCACTGGGGAGCAGATGGGGCAGCAGAAGTTGCTGGAGGCTGTGAATATGCCTCACAGAGTTCAGCACCCAGCACAGCAGGATTCATTGCAGAGGCCTGGGGTGAGCCGGTGCCTGCAGTCATCTCTGATAGCATGGTCCAACACTACCACCACCACTATCAACAACAATCACAAAAGTAAACACACAAACCAGGTATCAGGAGAGCTGTTGCTTCCCTGTTTTCAAGTGTGCTTCACAGGGAATTCACCAAAACAATATCCTTGTAAAAAATGCCAACACAACTGAGCAGCAAATATCCTTTAAAATTCTTTGTAAGGGGCGCCTGGGTGGCTCAGTGGGTTAAGCCGCTGCCTTCGGCTCAGGTCATGATCTCGGAGTCCTGGGATCGAGCCCCGCATCGGGCTCTCTGCTTGGCAGGGAGCCTGCTTCCTCCTCTCTCTCTGCCTGCCTCTCTGCCTGCTTGTGATCTCTCTATCAAATAAATAAATAAAATCTTTAAAAAAAAAATTCTTTGTAAATACATTTGGCAAGTGGTCTGTAGACAAAATGATTTAAACATACAAACACGTTATGGATGTTTTTCAGCTAACAAAAGCTTTTGTTAGTATTCCATAACATCTTATCTATGATAGATTCAAGATCTCATATGAAAGTCTAGAGATTAACATTTCAAAAATATTCACCAACCAATCCTAGCTGAATATTTTTTTCTTTTCTTTTTTTTTTTTTTAAGATTTTATTTATTTTTTTGACAGAGATCACAAGCAGGCAGAGAGGCAGGCAGAGAGAGGGGAGGAAGCAGGCTCCCTGTGGAGCAGAGTGCCCCATATGGGGCTCAGTTGTGGGGCTCGATCCCAGGACCTGAGCCTAAGGCAGAGGCTTCAGAGCCACCCCGGCACCCCTGGTTCTCCTTGATTTCACTCATGACTTCTTGGATTTAACATCAACTCTGATTTCTGGAATGAGATCATCAATAGTGAGGGGGAAGAGCTTTAACCAATGGCTCTGCCCCACTAAACCACATGACTTCAAATTTTCTATATTCAGATTAACTCCCATGATTTGCTCCTGTGTTGGAGGGCAAAAGGGCAGGAGGTCATACTCTCTTTGTTTCCAGCACTGACACATGATACTTGCTTTTATAAATTGGAAATGATTTAAAAAAAAAAAGAAATGCAAATAAACAATATAAAAGACTCATTTCATACACTTAAAAAAATTGTGGGTTTCTTATTCAGACTATACATTCACACATAGAGAAGTCTCACGTAATAGTAAATCTTGGGGAGAAACACACTTCAATCTTAAATTTTATGTGTAAAAGGAATTTTTTTCTTCAAATTATAAGTCATCTTGATTTTAAATATATACTCAGAAGCAGAATTTCTTGAGAGCGTAACTTTTTTTTTTTTTTTACCCTTGACCCTATAGTTCAGGTCTTCAGATTGCTATAAGTGTAGTTATGATATAATGTGAATAAATCTAAATAATTAAACTAGCTTTTCTAAGTGGACTGAACTTATAGAAAGATAAAAGAGTCTCTCTTCTTTTTTAAATCAATTTGACTGGCCGTCTTATTCAGTGATGGGGAGTAGAGCAAGACTTGTTAGAAAAACTCACGTCAGTCTCCACCAGGGGGCAGAGCTCAGTGGCCTTATTATGTAATAGGCTTACAACACTTTGAGGACTTCCTACAATCCTTAGGCTAATAGTTACTAAGCTGAAATTTGTACCCACACTTCTGTCTCCTGCCACAGCTATACTGACTCTCCAAATTCTTTGGATGACCCATGCTCTTTCCTGTATATTAGATAATCTACCAGGAACCTTCTATACCAGTCCTTCTCCATCTCTTCATCCGACTAATAATGCCCACGTATCCTTTAGGCCTCAACTCAGAAGTAACTTTCTTAGGATAGTCATCCCTAATTACTTTCTCCCTACCCACACTTATATACATACATACACATCTGACTAAGTTAAGCCCCCAAAACCCTCCTCCCCACATTACTGGTCACTTCTTTACAACATTTGTAATTCTTGTTTAGTGTCTTTTTCCCACAAGTCTATAACACCAGGGGCAAAGGATAGTGTGTCTCATTCTTAATTGAATCTTGAGCATAGCAGAGCATCTAGGTAAATGCAAAAAGAAGGAAGGACAGAAGGAAAGAAAGAAGAAAATGATGGGGAGGGGATATAGGAGGGAAGGAAATGTCTGCAAGATTGTAAAATCTCTGTCCCAATAGATTTAGAAGAAATGTATAAATATTCTGTGATCTGGCTGGTTAGACCACACTAAACGTCAAGGTCCCTTTAGTTCTGGATCATGTTAAGTCAGCTATACCTTCTACAACCTTTGGTCTTTTAAAAATATAGCTCCTGTTGGTTCACTGGGAAGATTCTGGAGTGGAACTGCACCAGTGGTGCAACTGAGTAGAGGACACAAATTTATTCCAATTGATCTCAGTTTAACAAGGGGTGAGCTATGGTTGGTCACATATATTTGGCCCAGGTCTCTGCTCTGTGAGGAACAAAACAAAAACACTTTCTCTGGCAGACAGTTATGTTCCAGAAACTGCAGGGTGTAACTCTGTGGGTATAAATAAATCCACCTCTTGACCAAGATAATCCTTAACCCTCTTCTCAGTTTTACTCAAAGTTAGACAAGTCTCTTCCTCACTATGGGCCCCTTGACTTCTCTTTCCTTAGAGCATTTAATTTTAAAAATGCCATTATAAATTCTTTCTCTATCCCTTGGAGGTGTACATTTTCTCCTAGCCTCTTGCCAGTTTTTATAGCAGAGAAATGTCTTTCTCAAGATCTGGAAGCCATCCCTTTGAAGTGTAATCATCAAGAGTGATAGCAAACCCTAGATCCCCATTTCTGTGGGAAGGTGGGAGCCTAACTTAGATAAATGACAGTTATCAAGCACAGATGGCTAATCACATTGACCAAGCTCCCCTTGATGTCCTCTAGGGCACTTGCTCACTAGCTCACCTCAACACTTAAATCTCCACAACTTTTGTTTCAGCAGAGTGTAGTCAGTGTCTCTTGGCTGTTGGAATAGTCTTGAATAAAGTCTCTTTTGCCTGTTTAATTCTAGTGCACTTTTTCTTTGGCACCTGATGGGAAGAGATCATAGCCATTTACATGAGGTTTGGCCTAGCTCATATGTACACTTGAATTAAACTGGAGCTACATCACTCATGACCAATGTGAATGTTCTAGAAGGTGACCAAATTTAAAACAAAAAAAAATGATTTCACTGAATAAAATGTCAATTAACTTCCTTTTAGTGAGCACGAGGATTATTTTTATTCGGGGAAGTGGGATTATTTTCTTTTAATGCTGCTATTTTGGGATAACATTGAGGGGGAAGCATCTCATCACTTTTAGACAATACAAGTTTGAACAATGTCCAGGCACAAAATCTGTAGTTGCCATGCTTCTGAGCTAAATCAATCTTCTATCCCATAAATGCAGCTCATATAATGGTCTTGGCTGCAACCTTGAAACCTTGCTGAGCTCTTATTGTGAAGGTCCTGAGTGCCTGGGTTTTATTTTATTCTGATTTGGACAGCAGCTGATGGGTTTTATGGCCTAAAGAGCACTGGGTTTGGGAGCCAGACTGCTTGGGTCCATATTCTGGGTCCACTCGGACTTCATTTAGTTGCTGAACATCTGACTGAGTAAAAGAAAATAGTACAGAAACTGATGCCTAGTAAATAAATGCTCAATAAATGTTAGTTCTTGTCATTGCTGCTATCATCATCTTCATTGTCACTTTCACTACTGTGAAAAACAAACAGGACTTCACGATTTCAGAATTTCTACTTTCCATCAAAAAAAAAAAAAAAGTGATTGTTAGGTAGGATTCTGACTTACAATAGACTTTCAGCCCTGCTGAATTGCTTCATTCATGCATAATGCTGAGACCTATTTGTGAGACCTTTGTCTTTCTCTCTCCCCACCCCAATCCCTGAATTTTTTTAGTGATGGATGGGCAGACAGAGATGAAGTCATTGAAGGTTATGAGGTGGAAGCCAACGGGGGAATCACAATAAAGCTGCAGTCTCCAGAGGTCAGGTCATTTGATGATTATTTCCTGAAACTGAGGCTGGACACTAATACAAGGAATCCCTGGTTCCCTGAGTTCTGGCAACATCGGTTCCAGTGCCGCCTACCAGGACACCTTCTGGAAAATCCCAACTTTAAAAGAATCTGCACAGGTAATTCGCGTTCACAAAATAACAGCTCAGAGGTTATAACTCTAGCCCCATTGCAACTTGTTGAATGAAAGTAGAAGGTGTCAAGGCTGCAGTTCCAAGGCCTGAATTGCCATCTTAATTTATAAAATAGCTAGAATGAGGAGAGTGTGTTTATTACCACAAAGATTCATGTTTCTATATTCTGGAAAAACTGCTTTGGTCTCTGGTGGAGCAAGTTGTAAGAAGAGATAATGCAGGTAAAGGAAAAGCAGACTGATAATTCAGGTATCTAGTATTCAAGCCAGAGGAAATAGATTTTATTGCAAGCATGCTTAGGAAATGTTAGCCATAGACATAAATAAGCAGCACTGGTTTGATCCCTTATTCTTCTTTATGACTCGCGTCAGAATATGAGTCTGAAGAAGATGAGATAATGTTACTCAGGGCCACACCACTCACATGGGTGTATGTGGACATAGGTGGCAAGAAGCTCAACAACTCTCATCTGTAAATAGGAGTGACATTTCCTGGTGGGACAGGTAATTCCCATGTACTGCTCACTGAAGGCATGCCAGGAAAAGGACAGCACATTGTTCCAGGTCTTTCAGGGCTTGGTGAGCTCTACTGGATGTCCTTTTCTGACCACCAGGAACTACCACACTTCTTAACAGACTTCTTAGCACGGTAAGTTTTATGAGTGTTATCATTATTGCATAGAGACATTGCTGTCTACTGTCCTTTTTCAGTATTGCTTATTATGGCAAAAATAGATCCCCATTGGTCTACCGTAGTGCCATTCAAAACCAGTTGTCTATACTCGGTTGATAGCAGAGCATGATGGACAGGCATTAAAGATGGGGTCACCATTGACTAGATGGGAAAGACTCCAAGACTACCAGAAAAGCAGAAAGGATCAGGAGCTACATTGCAGATGGGTTATGGGTTAATTTTGAGATATCTATTAGTGATGCAGCTGTATATGTCACTTGGTCATTGTGTTTTATTGGTAAAATTTAGAATGCTATTTATTAAACATACCTAGATATCTTTTTGCAAGGATTTCCAGGAAAATATCTTGTGACCTAAGCTTTCAAAACAAAGTTAGAATTCTGTAGCTATGTATGTTTTGGAAACCATTTTGGGTTTTCTGTTGTCACAGTTCATGCCAATGTCAAAGTTAAAATCTGAAATTGGTTAGTGTTCATAGTAGAAAATAAAAAAAAATGCACATTCATGAATTGCTCTTATATTATGCTTGACTCTCAGGTATTTTTAAGAGCTTCTTATGTGATTACAACCTTTAATAAACATGTTTATGTTTGCATTTCATTCTGTAGTCAAGGTTAGCAAATATTTCCCTTTGTTCTTAGTTCTAAGGAAGACTGAAGGCTTATTTAACTTTTCTATTTGGAACTAATTCATGAAATTTATTGCTCTCTTCTGCTACAGGAATCCTAGAATTTTATTTTTTAATTTATCTTCAGCAGTGTTTATGGTATCTATGTGTGTATACATTCATGTAAATTTACCTTGCTCTTCAGTTTTAATGTCTGTGTTTCTATGAAATTGGCTTCAATGCTATAGAAGAACAACTGCACTTTCACTTCATGTATCATTCTTATCTAGTTGAGATCCTTGAATGGCAAATAAATTGCATAGTCTTCTAATAAATATGCAGACACATTTATGAAAATTTATGTGAGGAAGTTGAATGAACCCTTCTATACTATCAATAGCTGCTCTTTCCATCACTTGCTTTTACCTCTTCTAATTGGATCATTTTGGTGTTTTGGAAAGTTTTGATATTGCAGTTAGTTTCCATGGAAACCTTTATTGAGCTTAATCTCTGATGTCACTATTTAAATAAAGAGTTTACATGCAGTAGATTATTATTTTGAATATTAAGGGTCCTGAGCCCAGGCTCAATAATTTGGGAATCACTGTGGCTAATTAAAAATTACTTCATGCAAAGTCTACATCACTGCTTAATTAGTTGGGCATATCAAGGGATTGGAGATGTGTTGGAAAGGTACTAACTGAAACATCAAAGCCCAACTTTTTTTTTTTTTAAGATTTTATTTATTTATTTGACAGAGAGAGACACAGCCAGAGAGGGAACACAAGCAGGGGGAGTGGGAGAGGGAGAAGCAGGCTTCCCGTGAAGCAGGAAGCCCGATATGGGGCTGGATCCCAGGACCCTGGGACCATGACCTGAGGCGAAGGCAGATGCTTAACAACTGAGCCACCCAGTCTCCCCTTACTTTTTTTATTTTTTAAGATTTTATTTATTTATTTGAGAGAGACAGAGGTGGAGGGAGGAAAGAGGGAGAGGGAGAATCAGGCTCCCCGCTGAGCAGGGTTCCGTGGGATCATGACCTGAGCCAAAGGCAGACAGTTAACCTACTGAGCCACCCAGGCAAAAAGCCTAATTAAAAAAAAAAAAAAAAAGAAGAAGAAGAAGAAATCAATCATTGTGAGGACAATGGAAGGAATAGGTATGAAACAAATCGAAGTCCCTCTCTTCCAGTAAGTGTCTTAGTTGTTTATAGAGTTTGTGTTATGTTTGCAATGGTCTAGTGCTTTATCCTTCTTGATAAGAATTGTGAAAATGATTCCATGGGATCTGTGAGAGCATTTGAAGGATTAACCACTGGGTCCAACACTGGTTTGGTCAGTATCTGCCAAATGACTTGGAGGACTTTACTTAATTTCTGAATCAATTTCTGCATCTGTAGCATGGTAACACTTTACACAGGTGTGAGAATAGAATGAAATAATACAAGTGAGATACTTTGCAAATTATAAATCCTAACATAAATGTAAAGTGTTTTTATTAGTGTCATATCTTACTAGAAGGCAAATAAGTATAGCATGGGTCACTTTATTAATATTACAGGTTTTGAAATTACAAATTTAACATAACTACATTCCGAGATGTGGAAATTAGAAAAACAAGCACACAATTCTTAATCAACCACCCTTATATCGTGCCAATACAGATACTTTATTTTTTTCTTACTTAGGCTTTTACAATTTTTTTTCTGATTATAAAAGTAATACCTACTACTGTGACTATTGTATATAAATTGGAAATATAGAAAAACATAAGAAAGATGATAAGTATTAAGAATTTTCTTTTATATAACCTCTGTTAATCACTATTAATTTTTAATATATTTCCAGCAAGTACACACTAAATTTTTGGTATATTTTTATCTGTATGTACTTTTAAATCATAAAGTCAATATTATTTTATATATTGTTTTTAAAATGAATATTGCCTTTTCTTTTAAATTTATAAATTTATCATTAATTTCTTTCATTCTTCACAGCTACAAAATATTCTGCAGACAGATAAGCCCTAGTTTATTTAACTATCTCTTTCTTCCTACCCATTTAAGCTGTTTTCAGTTCTTTATGAATTAAAAAAAAGCTGCAGAAATGTATTAAGAAATTCTTCTTCCTAACCATCCCCCTTTTTTTCTCATTTTCTTTCTTTCTCTCCTTTCTTTCTTTCTTTCTTTCTCTTTCTTTCTTTCTTTCTTTCTTTCTTTCTTTCTTTCTTTCTCCTTCTTTCTTTCTTTTGATGATTTTCTTAATATATATATTTCCAGAAATTGAATTATTCAGTCAAATGATATGAACATTTCTAAGAAAATAATACATCTCAGAAGGTAGCTCCTACCAGCACTGCTTGCAATTCTATGAACATTTTTTTCATTTTGTTTTGCATAGTTATAATTGTAGTGTACATATAATTCTGTATTTTATTTTCAGTTAGGATTATACTTTACCTTCTTGATGTTGCTTCATGACCTTTATAGCCTCCATTTTAATATCTCCATAATATTCTACCCAGTTAATTATTTAGGCATTCTTATATTATTGGTTGCTTCCAATTTTCCTTCATATAAAAAACACTGACTATGTTACAGAGAGTTTTCATGGATGTTATTACTATTTTTAGATCGTTTCCTCACTAGAGATTTTTAAATGTATAATTATTGGCCTAAGAACATAACAATATTTAGGCTTCTTAAAAAATGTATTATCATTGTCTTGCAATATGGTGATATTAGGATTTGCTGTGGTTAGCAGTAATTTAACTGGATGAGTTCACTATGTCCTCACAGATCTTATTTACAGTCCAGTGAATTTATAGCCATAATACTTTCTCCCCTTATTCTTTATACTAACTGGAAACAAGTGGGAACAATACTTTTTAAAGCTGGTATATCCTTGTATCTGGTTATTATCCAAGACATAGTGAAAGAATTTGGATGATATCTGTGATACTCACCAACAGCTCAGGACTAGTAAGATAATGGCAGCTAGTCTGATATGACAAAATTTCAAGACTTTCAAGCATGAGTGCTCTTTTTTTTTTAATGAGCTATAATTGATATGTAACATTATATTAGTTTCTAGTTTACTGCATACTATTTGATATTTGTATATATAGTAAAATCATCAATACAACAGCCTTTACACCCATATATATGTATTTTAAATAAAATTATATATATATAATTTTATTTATTTATTTGTTTGTTTATTTATTTATTTTAGAGAGAGAACACATCACATGCATGCAGGAGTGAGGGAGGGGAGGGGCAAAAGGGGAGGAGGAAGAGGGAAAGAGAATCTCAAGGAAAGTTCACCGAGTGTGGAGCCCCATGTGGGACTCCATCCCTTGACCCCAAGATTATGACCTGAGCCGAAACCAATAGTCAGATGCTCAACTGACTGAGTCACCCAGGTGCCCCTTATCTTTTCTTTATCCATTTATCCATCAAGGAATACTTATGTTGCTCCTATGTCTTGGCTATTATAAAGAGCTGCAATGAACATAGGGTGCATATATTTTTTCAAGTTAGTGTTTTTGTTTCCATAAGATAAATACCCAGAAGTAGAATTGTTGCATCATATGATAGTTGTATTATTAAATTTTTGAGAAACCTCTATACTGTTTTCTAGAGCGCAGTGCAACAATTTTTATTCCCACCAACAGTGCACAAGGGTCCCCTTTTCACCACATCCTCAGAAGCACTTGCTTTTCTTGTCTTTTAGATGATATCCATTCTAACAGTTATGAGGTGATATCTCATTGTGGTTTTGATTTGTATGTCCCTGATGATTAGTGATATTGAATATCTTTTCATGTACCTGTTAGCCATCTGTATGTCTTCTTTGGAAAAATGTCTATTCAGATCCCCTGTCCATTTTTTCACCATTTTTTTTTCTTTTGCTGTTGAATTATATGAGTTCTTTATATATTTTGGATATTAACCTCTTATCAGAAATAAAACTTGCAAATATTTTCTCTTATTCAGTATATTGACTTTCCATTTTGTTGATGGTTTTCTTGGTGTGCAAAAGCTTTTTAGTTTGATATATTCCCACTTGCTTATTTTTGCTTTTGATATCAAAATCCAAAAGACATTGCCAAGATTTTCTTTTAGGAGTTGTATGGTTTCAGATCTTATTTTCAAGTCTTTAATCCATTCTGAGTTATTGTGTGTATCTCTGTGTGTGTATGTGTGTGTGTGTGTTTGTGTGTGTAAGATTTCATTTTTGTGTGTGTGGCTGTTCAGCTTTCCCAAAAACCATTTATCGAAGGGACTATCCTTTCTCCAAACATAGGTACTCTTGCTCCAGCTTAGAGATTGCCATTCACAACTTTTACATTGGTACTAATTTTTATAATATATTTCCCTCATTATTAGGTTTCTTTGGAGTTTCCATTTTTAATTAATATCCCATGTAAAGTACGATAAGATTGGTCCAGTATGACTCCATCCAGATTAAGATAGTCCATGAACTGAGACTGGTTCCTATTTACTATAGTCTTTTAGGTCTTGGGTAATAACTTCTCTTTGCCTTTGGAAGTTTGACCCCAATGCCAATATGCATGCCTGAAGAATATCATTTGCCTTTACCCAAGAAATTGGTATACTAGCCGTAGTTTGTAGAGGGCTTCACAGTTCGCCACCCCTCCCTATAACCATGCCCTTTGAAATATCACCTTGCAGCTCCTCCCATTATGAAGTGGAATTTTGCTCTCTACCATTTGAATCTCAATAGAATTTACTGTTTATTAGTTCCAAGTCCAGGTTTTAAGAGGCTTAACCTACTATTATTCTTTCTTGTGACCCTTCCTCAGCTGTATATAGAAGCCTGAGTTAGTCTTCTAGAATATGAGAGAGAACTTGGAGCAGAAACAGGATGATCTCTTAGTTGATAAACCGGTCTCCAGCCAATACACTAGCTGACTGTTGACACATAAGTGAGCCTCGCCGAGATAAGTCATCTCTAACCCAGAGTAGCAAAACTTCCTAGTTGACTCCCAGATTCATGAACTAAATAAATACTTGTTGTTTTAAGCCACTAAGCCTTGGGGTGGTTTGTTATGCCGCATTGTTGTGGAAATTGGTAAGTGATTAAAGGATTTCTATAGCCCTATAATCCATGACCCTCACATGGAACAATAGTTGATTTAATTTAGGGAACATAATTTCTCAACCTAATGCTAGAATTCTCAATCTTTTCCCCCTTCAGGAGGAAAGATACAATGCTGTACCCTATATCTCTGAAGCAAAGCCAAACATTTTTATGATTCTACAATGACAATTTAAAGCCCCCTGATCCAAGGCAGTAAAACTATTCTACTTTGGAATTCTGGAAGTGCTTACAAATGGGGCACAGTTACAGTTGAGCCAACCAAACATCCTCAAAACAAAAAAGTTAATAGGTTCTCGCACAATGTGCTGGTAGAAATTGCTTAATGGACATATGTTTAAAAGCTTTGGATGTTGCTTTACTCAATTTGGGATGCTATAACAAATTAGCGTAGGCTGGGTGGCTTAAACAACAAAAATTTATTTCTCATTGTTCTGGAGACTAGAAAGTCTATACTTAGGGTGCCTGCATGGTAGGATTCTGATGAGAGCCTTCTTCCTGCTTTCCTCACATGATGGAGAAAAAGAAAAGAAACAAGACTCCTAAGTGCATTAATCAGATCATAAGAGGTACACCCTTAAGACCTAATTACCTCCCCAAACCCTATCTCCAAATATCATCATCACATTGGGTATCAGAGTTTAAACATATGAATTTGGCAGTGACACAAACATTCAGTCTGTAATAGATCTATTTATATCTTTGCTTGAAAGAATGAAAGTAAACTGACCTTGTGTCACTTTTGGACATTATAATTTCTCAGAAAACCTCACACAGAGATGAAACTGAAAATAATATCATACTATAAGCATAGTCTGGGTCTGCTTGACTCTTAATACTTTTGACCTGCCCTGTCAACTGTGGTAGCTACTAGCCATGTGTATTTTTTATATTTAAATTTAAATTAATTAAAATGAAGTCAAACACTCATTTTCTCAATCTCGCTAGTGATATTTCATATGTCAACAACTGCATGTGGCTAGTGACTACATCTTGCATAGCACAGATGCAGAAAAATTCCATTATTACAGAGAGTTCTGTTGAACAGTGCTGCATTATAATTTTCTTCTTCTTCTCCTTCTCTTTCTCTTTCTCCTTCTCCTCCTCCCCCTCTTCCTTCTTCTTCTTTTTAGAGAGGGACAGGGGAGGGGCAGAGATCGAGGGAGAGAGAGAATTTTAAGCAGGCTCCATGACCTCACAACCCCAATATCATGACCTCCGCCAAAATCAAGACTGAGATACTTAACCAACTGAGTCACCTAGGCACCCCTGCATTCTAATTTTCTAACCCCATAAATGCAAGTTTGCTTGTATGGTTATTTGGATCTAATTCACAATTTAATGTTTCCAGCATGATCAACTTGTTGAACATCCTAAGTACAACGGCTGAAAGATGTTATGAGCCACAGCTTCCACCTTGCTTGGTGGTTCCCACAGAGCTTCCAACCCAAATAGGGCAGACTTATTCTTTTGAAGACCAGGTATATCTTCACTCACTTATTAAAGTTCAGGATAGTGTATTCTTCCATGTCATTTTAATAATTGAATGGATTAATAGAAATGTGTTCTATCGTTCAAAAGACATAAAGATGGACTCAGGTACGCACGTTTTCTATAATTTTACTTTATATTCATCATAATTTTGTTTTGAAAGGGCTTGAACAATTTTTAGCATCAAGCAGATATGGACTTCAGGTATAAAAATGGAAATTTTTTGAGGCCAGCAATGCTTATCGTAACAGTGATCAGTTATTTTATCTTTAATAGAAACATCTAATTTATAATTATGTAATATTGGATATGTTAGTGAACTTTCTGCTATGTAAACTAGTTACCTAGAGAATGGCCTAAGGTATATTAGTTTAATTTATTAATAAATCCTTCAATTAGGTCAATTTCTGCTTATTAAACAATTTATATACTTCCAAAATTTAATGCTTCCACCTATGGTCCAGCCTAACTTCTAAACAAATTTGAGAATGGGTATTTTTAATGATTAAAATCTATGGCTATTCTTTATAAAGAGTTCACCTTGACATAAAAGGCTGCTATATATTTAGATATTCCCAAATGGCTACATAACAGGATTACTCTATATCATATAAGTTGTATTGCTTCTCATCAGGAGAATAGTTTTGCATTTTATGTCTTGTGCACATTTGCTGCTGGGAAAACTTGCATGAAGTAAAATCATAATTTCAGCCATCATAAGAAGTTAGTCTTTTCATGGTGGGTAAACCAAACATACTTGGCATATGGCCCATTTACTCTTTTTCCTGTATTTTTATATTCTTGTTGAGGTACAATTGACATACATAAAACTACATGTATTTAAATTGAACTATTTGACAAATTTTGACATGTGTGTATATCCATAAAATCATTACCACAATCAAGATAATGAATATATCACTCCCCAAATTCCTTTCTGTCTCACTGAAAATTCCTCCCTCCCACTATTTCCCACCCCTCTCCTCCCTCCTATTCACATGCAATTTTCCTGCACAGTAGTTCATTTGCAATTTCTACTCTTTTTTTTTTTAAAGGTTTTGTTTATTTATTTATTTGAGGGAGGGAGGAGGAAGAGGGACAAGCAGACTGCGTTGAGCACAGAGTCCTAGTTGGGGCTCAATCCCATGACCTTGAGATCATGACCTGAGCTGGGATCAAGAGTTGGAGCCTTAATCAGTTGAGCCACCCAGGCACCCCCTACTCTTTCATATGAATGAGACTGTGTGCTGAGAACTGCTTTCTGTCTGCATTCTTTCACTCAGCATAGTTAATTTGAGATTCATCATTGTATTGCATATATGAACAGTCCATTTTTTAAAAATTGCTGAGCAGTGTTCCATTAACTGGTCATAACAAAATTTGTTTATCCTTTTACCTGGTAATGGATTTGAGTTGTTTCCTGAACCAAGTGGCTAAGAACATCCATGTACAATTTTTGTACAGACATATGCTTTCTTTTCTTTGGGGGCAAATCCTAGCTGTGGAATGCCTGGATCCCATGGGAGATATATACTTGACTTTTTTTATTTATTATTTGGTCCTATTCATTATGGAGATACATAATTGGGAAAACAACATCATAAAGGAGTCAAACACTGAAAAGATAAATGGTTTGTTAGAATTCAAGAATCTGTCAGACTTTTGAACTTGTTCTTGAGGAGGATGTTCCATCATTCCATTATTTCTGCTGTGTGGAGGTAACAGTTAAGGTGAAGGAGAAGATAATTCTGTATCTATATCCTGAGCCAAGTTTTGGGTTGTAATAGCTACTAAACATGATTCCTTATTAGATGCTATAAAATGGAGTTTGACATGTCTCTGGACAAATTCTTCACTATCTTCTCTGGAGGTAAATTCTCTGGTGCTTGCTTTTTTTTGAAAACTAACTTCATACCTGAAGTTATTATATACATTTGTGCCCTGATGAGTGGGGTCCTATGTAATCAACCTACCAGTTACATTTATAATTTAGGTCCTGTGTCTCTGGGCCACTATAGCACACTTGAGTATTATAGTATATATCCAGGAGCTGCTTGTCAAACCTCATGCCAAAGATCTGTGTGAAGTAGTGTTAAACCTGCTATCATAGTCACCTATGCCTCTGTCAATGTCATGTCATAATTCTATATGGCCATTCTATTTATTTACCAATTGAATGTTCTCTGGAGTATCAGTGGCTGGTAAACAGAATTATTTGTGACCACAAATCCTTATAGAAGTTTGATGGGCATCCATGGGTACTACATGGGACAAGTATTAAAATTTGTTCGAAATACAAAAAAAATGAATCCATAAGTACTTACCTCAAATAGATTTGGTCTAATAATGTAATCAACAGAACACTATTATCCAATCCATTTGGATAAATTAATAGCCCAGACCCCAAGATGATATGAAGAAGAATCTTATCCTTTAGAGCAATGATTCTCAAGGCTGGCTTATTAAAGTCATCATGAAAGCTTTTTAAAAAGGCTCTCCAATTTATGTAAACAGAAATGTCTGAATAACACAGAGCACGTTTTGTTTGGGAAAAAGAAAAAGTTACTTCACAGTACCAAGTTTTCACACCACACCAACTGAATCAAAATCTCTGGAGTGGAGCCAACCACTTAGGTTAAGGACAGGAAGAAATTCATAGTTAAAATTTATGAGCCTTTTAGCTCTTCTTTTTTTTTAATTTTTAAAATTTGGAATCATCTATCACTGTCCAAGTTGAGAGCTTGCCAAGGTTTTGGCTGTGGCTATGGCAACTGCAGTAGCTAATGAGAATTTAGTAATTTCTCATGCTGAATGAATCTCTTCCGTTTGTTTTATTTATTTATTGGTAGGCTTGTTGAAGCATTAGCATTCCAAAATCAATAAGTCATGGCTATATACTCTTTTTCCATGTCCAGATTGGGCAATTATGAGATATATTAATTTTCTATTGCTGCCATAACAAGTTACCATAAAGTCAGTGCTTTAAAACAATCCAAATTTATTATTCTACAGTTTCATGGGCATCTTGGTGGACCAACAGGTCCACCACAGTAGATATTTGGACAGAGTGAAGGATTAGCTTTCTCGTAGCTACTTCTTTCGCTCTTTTGCAGCAGACCTGCTCTATTAACATTTGCAATGAGAAAGGACATAACTCTTTAGGTACATATTTAAATACCCAATTTCACTGTATTTCTGTGAAAGGTAGAACATCTAGACCATTAAGACATGTGCCTCTGGCTGACCAGAATGGCATCTGAATGCATGGATACTTTCCTTTACATTTCCCTAATCCCTGTTTTTTCATTTTTCATTGCTGGATTTGTTCTTCTACACTCCCAAACACTATGCTCTTACCACAGAGAAATAAAGAATGAATTTCCTGGGTAATTGAAATTTTTGTATAGCCATATGTGTCCTTACAGATATTTTTTGTCCAGCTCTCAATTCACTTCATATGAATGATTTTTATCTTTCTCCCACAGATATGCATCAAGATATCAGACATTCTCCAGGAGTCTTGCTATATCTTAAAGCTAGAGCCTAACTAGAGTTTTAGTATCCCCTCTCATCAGTTGTCATCATTTGAAAGATTTATGGGTGCCAAATTAATTCCCTCAAAGATTTTATCACAAAAATAAGAGTTTTTATTTGGTCCTTGCCATGAAGTTGAGTTTTCATTTATTCTTTGTAGCATAAACTTCTTCCGTTTTATCTGTTAAGAGTTGGAAGTGAGGGGCACCTGGTGGCTTGGTCAGTTGAGTGTCTGCCTTCAGCTCAGGTCATGATCCCAGGGTCTTGGGATGGAGTACCACATTGGGCTCCTTGCTTGGCAGGGAGCCTGCTTCTCCCTCTACCACTTCCCCTGCTTGTGCTCTCTCTCTCTCTGACAAAGAAGTAAATAAAATCCTAAAAAAAAAAAAAAAGAGTTGGAAGTGAGAGTCAATTTCATTTTTATCTCTGCACATTTAATATACCTACCTCCTTGCTGAAACATGCAACCTCATCTGGTAAAATACCTGCCTTCCAAGTTATTAAAAGTGACAATGTTACTGAATGTTTTGCTGCTGAATAATAATGGATTTATGTCTTTTATGACACTGGTCACAGTCTCCTAACCATCTGCTGCCAGTTTTTATAAGCCTCATACTTAATGATTCATTGTCATTTTTAATGTATTTTTTTTATGTATACTCCATGCCTAGCATGGAGCCCAATGCAGAGTTTAAACTCATGACCCTAAGATCAAGACCTGAACTGAGACAAGAGTTAGATGCTTAACTGACCGAGCCATCCAGGTGCTCCTTATGATTATTTTATTGTTGTTACAGCATTCTGCTACTTTTAGGTATTGATTCCCTTTTTGGTTAGGATAGGTGAGGATACATACATGTTATAACAGATAACCCCTAATTTAATATCTTTCAAGAAGAAAAAATTATTTCTTGTTCTTGCCATATGTCTATGATGTATGAGTTAAGAAATTGTTCCATGTCTTCTGCACCTAACACCTTGTCTGATAGACCAACTTCAGTCTGGAATATTGATAGTTGTGGTAAGGAAACAGAACGTGATCAATGTGATCTGGAGTTAAAGCTTCTGCTAAAAGTTATATATGTCACTTCAGTAACATTTCATTGACCAAAGCCAGTCCTATGGTTCAACAAAATATCGATGGAGAGAAGATACATAAACCATCCTAAGGTATCTAATATTTATGGGTAATAATACAATCTATGAAAATATTTAATTAAAATTCACACTGCAACTATTTATTTAGGAGGTTCATGTGTATAAAATGTATGTTTAGAATTTTTGCTTTTGAGCTCACTTAAACCTTTAATTGGCAGAATTACCTTGTCAAAATGCATTTCCATGCACTCCCAATGCATTTTTGCCAAAGGTAAAGAGGTATTTCCTTCTTATTTACCAGGAGCTAAATTAATTGTAGGAAATTTTTATTAAGACAGTGAATGAAAAATTCAGAACTCCAAGACCAAGATACATCAGCCAAAAGGGCTTATCAACAAAATGCCTTTCTTTTCTAATCAAGATAGTATTAAGTAATAATTAAGTACTTCTGTACTAAGATTTCATGTTTCTGCTAGTGAAGACTTCTTTATTTAGAGGCTTTGGAAATGGAGCTTATTCCCATCTTTGGAAGAACAAAAAGAAAGTGATTCATGTATAGTCAGTTATTACCAACTACTCTCTACTTAAGGCCCCACCTCTCATGTTGAACCTACAATGACTGACACTCAAGAGCAGTTTCAGGATTTCCTTTCTTATGTGGGACATGATAAGTCAACATTACTGCTTAATAACATATACAGTTCTTGCAAAAAACCCCTCGTGTGCAGAAATTCTTACGGCATAGTACAAATGGCATTGAAGATCTTAGGCTTGTATTTTCCCCTTATAAAGAGATTAATTTACGTCGTCTCCTAGGAATAAAATGTCCTTAGCCTTGCGGCACTGTGCTCTCTTACTGATATTTTTGCAAGTCTGTATGTGCAGAAAGTAAGAAGAAATTGTCATGTAGCAAATGGCTAAGAATCCCCCCATTCTGTGCTCTAGCCTTTCCCTATAGGATTCTGCAGAAGTCCCTGGCACACTATTTTTAGGCATTATACTTTTTAAAATTCCCAAAATGATATGTGAAAATTAGTGTCATATTAATTCTTATCTTATCATCACTAAGGCTGAATATTTCCTCAGCTTTTATAATTTTTCAAAATTTTAACTTCTGTGCCTTCTTTACTGTGTTGTCAGATTACCCTTTCTTGAAATTAAAATTATTTTGTTTTTAAAAAAATTCTTATTATAAAACTTGTACTTCTTCAATTTAAAACCTTTACACAAAATAAAAGAAATCAGTCCTGGCCTTTGAGTCCTCAAAATCATGTCATTAGTGACTTACTCATTTTGTAGGAAAGTTTAGGTCATGAAAGCGTGTATTTTAGACTCTACCGTGATGTGAACAAGTTAGGGAAGTGGTCACATAGCTATTAGAATGAGGTTTGTTGTTAATGTTAAAGAAAACATTCGAACAAAAGCTAAATTGTGTTTTTGAGATACAACTATTTATCATCATTTTTAAAAAAAGTGACATGGATAAATAATAAAAGTACAAACAAATGCAAACAAAAGAGGTACAATCTTTCCATTGTAAAATAAGTAAGTCAGAGAATGTAATGTATAGCATGGTGACTATAGTTAATAATATTGTGTTTCATATTTGAATGTTGCTTAGATAGTAGATCTCACAAGTTCTTATCACACACACACAAAAAAGGATCAGGATATAGGTTGTAGGAAATGTTCAGAAGTCTTCTAGGTATTTGGAACAGCCCATATAGACTTAAGACATTATGAAAAACTGGGCATAAGTCTAGACTATTTAACTAAAGGGTTATGTATACGTATTTATATGTGTTTTATGCATTAATACCTAGACTTTTTCCAGTAATTATTTAAGGCAATCCAAAAAACTTCCAACAATATAATTTATTCAAATTAAATGAATAGAAAATAAGTATTGTAAGAAGTTAGTTATGGTATAAGATATGATCCCTTATATATGGCCTTGACTTTCTTTAATACACTATTTTTTTAAGAATAGTTTTAGATTTACAGAAAAACTGTGAGGAGAGGACAGAGAGTATATATTCTGACAATCAGTTTTCTGTATTATTAACATGCTACATTAGTATACTATATTTGTTATAATTAATAAAACAATAGTGACACATTATTATTAACTGAAGTCCATATTTTATTCCTATTTTCTTGCTTTTTATCCAATGTCCTTTTTTTTTTTTTCCTATTCCAGGATACCGCCCAATGGATACCACATTACATTTAGTCATCATGTCTCCTTAGGCTCCTTTTGGCTGTGACAGTTAAAATATGACTTTTTAAAATATGGAAATTTTGTAAAATAAGGATAGGGAAAAATCAGATAAAGTCAAAGTTGTGATTAGAGACAAAATAATAAATGTTATGAGATTAAGTTCTGTGGCTAGAGATGGGGAACAAATATGGCTTTCAACCTCAGTGTCTAAAAGATATGAAAACACCAGTTGCTTATGATATTTCATAGAAATGGAACTCTTCCTGGTATAGTCCTGAGAGAACTTTCTCTTGGGGTCATAATTAAGACTTTTTAATATCCTAAACATTTTCCTTAACATTATGTTTATGGAAAATTTAAATATGGCTTATTGGCTTATTAAGGCTATTTCCTATATTATCTTTTTCTTTTTTTTGTATTATCTTAAAGGTGGGCCAAGTCATGATGACTAAGTGCATTTCAGGTGTCTCAGGAGGGACAGCAATAGGGTCAATGCAGTACAGTTATCCAAACTCATTGTGGGATTGATCACTTACCCTAAACAGCTCTTCCTACATGGCTTTTTCCAAAGCTTCCAAGGAGAATCAGATAAATCAATAGAGGCAATATTGATGATTTCAGGTTGGATCCTTCTAACCCACCTCACCCCAGTCTTTCCCTTATCTTCTTCTTTGATGCAAGACAAACAAAAGACTTTAAACATGGATACTTGAAAAGAACTCTCCATGGGGGGATTTAGAGTAGGAAGACTAAAGTTCATGTTGGTGAAAGTATGAGGGCTGGGTTTTGAGACAGGTGTTCCAGGCACCTCACAGATTGAGGGATAGCTGCCTTCTCTGTCTTTCCTTGCTTCACACTGCATTTGTTCTTGCTCAGGGGCAGCTGCTCATAAAAATGATTATATTTCCTTTGGCTACATTCATACACAAGTACAGTGCGGGATTGCAAAACGTTTGAATGTATCTTTTCTATGCAATTATAATATGCCAAATGAGATTTTCTGTAATCACAATTACTTATATTCTTTAGATTTAACATTTCTCTGTGGGGAGTATTGCTAATTAAAGTACTGCTACAATTAAAATAGAAGTGTGACCTACTGTCCTTAATCTTCTTCAAAATATCACATACATCCCCAACTCCTACTCTGGCCTAGTTCTGTACACAAGGTTTAGTAGATCCTTATTTGATTTCTGACTTTATTCCTTGATATGTGTGACTTTGGAAAAATTTTCTAACATTTTGAAGTCTCATTCATAATATGGGAAGTGTATACCAGTGTTAAAGGGCAAAGATTTAAATTAAATGAAATAAATTATGTGATGCTCTTATACAAATATTTAGATAGTATTACTGTCTTAATGATGTTATTTATCTATGTACATATATATAAATACATATATATATTTTTAAAGAATTTATTTATTTGTTTGACAGAGAGAGACACAGAGAGAGAGGGAACACAAGCAGAGAAGCAGCAGAGGGAGAGGGAGATGCAAGCTTCCTGCTGAGCAGGGAACCCGATGCAGGGTTCCATCCCAGGAACCTGGGATCATGACCTGAGCCGAAGGCAGACACTTAATGACTGAGCCACCCAGGCACCTCCATAAATATATTTAAAACCATTTATTTCTCTATATATGATATATGATATCCACCTTATATATCATAATTCTTAAATCATTGTGCCCTTTTCATGTTTGTCAAAAGGTTTAGCTGGTATTTCTTTCTGCTCTTTTGAATTCTCCAACTTCCTTGCTGTCAGATATATTCACAAGCTTCCAGGATACTCAGCTTAGGGGAATTTTATTGTTTTTGAGAGGTTGGGAAATTTATCCCAACCTTTTATTGGATTCCTTACCTGAGGAGAAAGGATCCCATGACCCAAAGAAGGATACTAGCTTCGACCTGAGTGACCATTCATCTCCAGTAGGTCAGGCGAGGTTAGTGATGTGGGGCTGACTAACCTGTCCATCTGTTGGTATATACCATGTAAGTGGACCCTTCCAATCCCACCTCCCCCGACCTTGGACCATCACTTACCTGCTCATCTTTGAATTGTCCCTAGAGAGTCTCTGTGTTTCTTACTGTGATTGTCAAACTTCCCTCTAAGTCATAGTTTTCTTAAAAGTTATAAATGTAAGATATACTTTTACATTCCTTCCTTCACTAGGCACAATGACAAGGTGAGTGTGTAATACAGTGAGTTGAATGAATGGATGAGTGATGAGATTGGGCTTCACTCAGAGATTCCCCGGCCCAAATGTCTTACTGTCTGAAAATTCCTATTACTTATTATACCACCAGTGCTTTCTTGGTTGGACGCATGTGACTATCTTGAATGCCACCTTATGTTTCATAGTGGAGGACAGGGCCCTAAGGAATGAGCTCACACATTTTGTGGAGGACTGGGGCCCAGAGCAGTCAGGGTTCTGTGATATCCTTTTTTCTTGACTAAGGTAGGGTATAGAGGAGAGAGGGCATCATGAAAACATTGATAAGAGTTTGGGGACCTCAGATGAAGTGATCAGAGGTATACAGATACAGAGAGAGGCCCCCAAAGTGAATATTCTCAGACTTTTAAACATAACTTTAAATGATTTCTCTACAAGTTATTTCTCAAATTTCCCAAGTGTTCATTCTGACCAACCTACCATGTCAATGTCAAGCAAGCTTTTTATTAGCTTCAGGGGTAAAAACAGTGCAAAACTATTTAAACTACAAAACTGGTTTACCAAATTGTGCAACAGGAAGTTTCTTCAATGAAGGGATGGGTGCGTGGTCATGACTAAGCAACTGAGGAGTGCTGTGCCTCCCTTCAAATCCGCTGATTAGGAAGGAAAATTTCGAACATTCATGGTGCATTGGTTTCCACTTTTCCTGTGAAAAGAAGCTTTTTCATTGTCTTAGATACAATCATTTTATTTAGTTTGGGAAATAAGAGACAGAAAGAGAAATTTCCAGAGAAAATCTGTGTTCTTTTTTTTGTTTTTGTTTGGTTTTGATGACTTTTTCTTTTTTTCTTAATTCAGACTTCTTTTTTTGAGCAGATTTAGGTTCACAGCAAAATTGAGAGGAGGTATACAGATTTCTCCATATACTTCATGCCTCCACATACATTGCCTGCCCTGTTATCAACACCTCCAATACAGTGGTAACATTTCTTATAATTGATAAATCTATACTGACCCATCATCATCACTCAAAGTCCATAGTTTACATTAGGACTCACTCTTGGTGTTGTACATTATATGGGTTTGGACAAGTGTATAAAGACATATACCACCATTATGGTATTATACAGAGTATTTTCACAGCCCTCAAAATCCTCTGTGCTCTGCCTATTCATCAGTCCACACTCCTTCCAGCCCTTGAAAACCACTGGTCTTTTTACTGTTTCCATAGGAATACATCTGACACTCTCATCATCTTATCAAATTTGTTTTCCTTTTTTTTTTTTTTTAGATTTTTAAAAATTTTATTTTTGCCTGTGCACGAGTATCAGCAGGGGGAGGAGAGAAAGAAGTAGCTCTTAATGTTAGTTTCCTTTCTCTCTCTTTTATATTAGGATATTAAAGAGATAAATTAGTGTCATCTCTCTGACAAGTTTTAAACAAGGCTTTAAAGACCACTTGAAACCTCCTAGTGCTGGAGCTAAATGTTAAAGCTGCTAGAATTAAACAAGTTACCAGGAATTAAAGAACAACAACAACAACAACAACAAAAAAACAGACAAAAATTGAAAGGCAAAATAACCTTCAATGCAGCAACCTCTTAGAGAGTTCTAGTCAATACAAAACTACCTGATTCAAGTTGCAGCTATTAAAGTCAACCCAGAAGCAAAGTGTGGGAAAATATGAGAATACACACCTGATGTTCTTCATGGAAAATTCTCTATTAGGGACAAGCCTTATAACCGCTGAGTTTGTTGTTTTAGTTTGGTAATGGCTATTAAAGATTTATTATATATTTTCAGAATTATGTTGGTGTCCCCAGTACAAATTTTTTAAGCCATGGTTGTCTAGTGGATGTGTTATTGTTAAGCATTGAGACTGTAATTGCTCTTGGATTTCTTTGGGATCGATATTTCTTTGGGATTGGTATGTAGGGCGATCCTACAACTTATTATCCAAACTGGGCCACTTTCAAGAGTGAAGTAATGATTCTGGAAGCACAGTTGTAAAGAAGACAAACTGGTCAAACATTGACGTTTCTTGAGCCACATTGGCCTCTAACTGTATCTGTTTACTGATATTATTTTGGGTAATACAGATACATGTATTACTCATACAAATACATATAACATGAAATATGTGTACTTTGTATATATACATACATAAATGTACAATAATCAGTAGACTACCGTCTACTGATTTTACATTTATCTAATGTTAGTACTAGCTATTAGTTTTTGGATTGTTTAAAGAATATTCAAATAATGAGTTCATGATAATCCTGCCAAGTAGATATGAATCTCACCATCTACAAGTGAGAAAAGAGCAGTGGTATCCAAATGCCCTCCTGATTCTTGTGCTTTGTGTTACTCTCAGTGGCAGTGTGGGTGCAGATACAGAAATCTACAGAAGCAGCACTTTCTGGTGGCTGACGAGAGGGCATCCTACTGTGTGCCAGTATTATTGTCCAGTTGGTTTGGGGCTTCTCCTTAGGATCCTTCCAGATGTGCACAGCTGTCTTTCTGAGTAGAAGTACTGACACCAATCTTTTAACACCGAACAATGACAACAAAGCTCATCCTGTCAGTATTCATCACACAGCTAGCCAGAAATCTAGGCACTCGTTTTCAGGAAATATTTGTGATTCACACGCCTTTCCAGCTTGTGCGTTTGTATAAATCTGAAGCGGGCACATGCACTTTCCTACCCTGCATGTCCGCTGGGTCTGCACATGAAGGGGGTGCCACCATCAGGAAGAACTCTCTCTCCAGCTACCACCCCAGCTCAGTGTGAACTGGCATTTGGGAAGGTGCAACATAGAAAATCATCTGGCCTTTACAGGGCCACTTTCTTTGCCATAGCAACTGTCTCAGTTAATGTTGCAAGGATCTATCACTGAACAAACAGAGTATGTTACAGGTTTTCCTGTCTCCCCCCCACCCCAAATCCCATGTTTTCATGACCAGTGAATAGAGAATCCAAACTAATAATATTGTCACTTGGTGGGAAGGTGAAAACACTGTGGTTCCCTGGGCTTTAGTACCTTTTCATAACCTTAGTCACAGAGTTTTTAGTGAGAAGGGGATTTTATGATCCAGTTTTCTGTGGTGCGTTAACTGTTATAGACCACTAGGGTATCATTAAATCATTACCTATTCTAATAGAATAAATAGAATCAAATAATTGTAGTTGACTATGTTTATTTACCTTCAAAAGAATACCTGCCTAACTACTGCAGATCCAGCAGAGTGGATTGTGAAAATAGCTACCTTGATTCTAAGCAGTAATCTTGTTCTGACTGCAGAAGCACAACACAAGCTACCAATAGCTGCGTGAGTGAGGCGACTCACAAGGCCTCCCCGGGGTGGGAAGTGCCTGTGCACCTTCTGAAAACCGGAAACTCATGGTGGTTGGAGAGAAGGGTTGGCGATTTTATCTGCTGCCAGTGAGGCTGGCTCTTCATTAGCGTGGTAGAGCAGAAAGAACTCTGGACCAGGCCTATGAACACCTGGGACCCAGACGCAGTGCTGGTATAATATGTGAACAGTGCATTTCCAACAAGCCAGGGAACTTTGATAAGGGTCTAGACCTCCTTGGGTCTCAGTTTCCTAATTAAAAAAGAAAAAAAAAATACAAGTGGGTCAGATTATCTTTCTGAAGATCTCTTGCCCCTCCAAGGTTTCTATGCTTTGCTTTTTCAATTCTACATTTACTAGTACTTGTCAAAGCCATTCGCATAGATCGCATTGTTCTACTGTATGAGATAGGTTCTATGATCTTTCTACTATATGAGATAGGCTCTATGATCACCATTTTACACGTGTGAAGACTAAAGTTAAGTCACGATTGGGGGCTTCTTTCACTTCAGTTAATTCTTCTTGCTCTTCTTTCCCTTCAGTTAATGCTTCCATCGAAGAGACTCCTAATTAAGTAGCATCTCAGCTCTTTTGGCTTAGTAGGAAAAGATGAGTGATTCGTCTTAAGAAAAAACTGGGCATGCTCAGCTCCACCCCTTGCTCTCTCCTTTGGAGACAATAGCTTGACACTCCTCAAAGGTTCTGGTTGGTTCTGAGGCCTTGGGCAAGTGTGGGCTGTCTTTGTGCAGCCTTGTCAGTAGGCTAGACAGATGAATCTCTAGTTCTAAGATCAAGTAATAAAAAGTCTATCCTGGCCACATATCTAATCTATGTCCTCAATCCCGTGTGGTTATCTATTTTTCAGTTAGTGAGGGTTTTTGTTTGTTTGTTTTGGGTTTTTTTGTTGTTGTCGTTATTGTTAACTTGAAAAAAAATTTTAGTTTTCCTGGTTGGCTCAGTCAGTGGAGCATGCAACTCTTGATCTCAGGGTCATAGTTTGAAGCCCATGTTCAGTGTGGAGATTACGTAAAAATAAAATCTTAAAAAAAATTAATTGAAGTAGAACTCACATATGGTAAAGTGCAGAAATCTTTATTGTATAGATCAATAAATGTTTACATAAGTACATACCCATGTTACTCCTGCCCATATCATGATTTAGAACATGTCCAGAGGCTTTCACTTATTTAGAGCATCCTAAATTCATCCCAGCAATGTTTCATAGTTTTTCAGTGGGCAGATTGTAGGTATTTGGTTTTCATTATGCTGCAACAATTGATATATTTGAAAAAAAATTTAAGTTATTTGTTGCTAGTATATAGAAACACTCTTGATCGTTGTATTTTGGTTCTCAAGTTTGCTAAATTAATTTATTAATTCTAATTTTTAATAAATTCTTTTGAGTTTTCCATATATACAGTCACCTTATTAGTAAAACATATTTCATCCTCATCTGTTTGACCCCTGGGTCTGCTTCTTAGCTGCATCAGTTTTGGGAAGGGAGTACATTATCTGTCCCACTGAAATCCCAGGGGTCTTGAAATTTTCTGAGGTTTTAATAATGTCCCAGTTTGAATTTCCGAAGTGAAAGGATAAAGAATATAGATTGAGAGAATGTTGAACTGTAATAGAGTACTTTTGATGATGATTGCTCTATTTCATTAAAGTTACCCCACCACTATGCATAACTCTAGTTATGTTACCTTTTCAAATTTAGACCCTCAGCATTAACTTCAAACTAAAAGGAAACAAAACAGCATTCTTCTATCTCATCATAAAACAAGGAAGTATTTTGGGAAACAATGGTAAACATAACTGTCCCAGAAAAAATATTCTGATTTCTTGGCATTTATAACTCTGCACTGCCTCTCTCTCTGAAAGTTTTATATACTCAGTATATTATTTGATACAATCTCAGTTCAAATCAAAATAGAAAGGGCTGTATTATTTTATATTGTTAAGATAATAAAATTCATATTCCTCTAAATGACCCAAATATTAGATTAACAGAAGGAAGATTAATCAGATCATTTTAAAAATAATGACCTCAAAAGATGAAAGTGCCCTTAGTTTTTCTCGAAAACCTGGACTGTTAAATTTTCTTTATGGTTTTCTAGGGAGAATTTGTGATGAGATTCACAACTGTCTAGACTTGTCCATGCTCAAGCCTAGGATCTATGAATTTTTGTTTACTCTCTCTATATTTTCCTTTTTCCCTGTAAGTTTTCTCTGTTCACACCACAGAATAATATGACCTCTCATTATTTTCTGCTTAGTTTGTTAAAATGTAAATTAACTCCTGTGTAGGATAGAAGAAAGGAGCGTTCATTTAGTCGAGGATGTGTTATTATCACTGTTACTATTAGTTGAATTTCTATTGCTTAAACCCACCTGATTTTAACATATGTGAGCAGTACAGACATTTTTCTAAATACACCATCGCAGTCTATTGTTAAGAGAGAAATTCCCCACTTACATGACACGTGAACAGCAGGCTCCCTGCAGATTGATGATGATATATGGTAAGCCTCAATTCCCTGAAAATACAATGCACTTTAGGTAATTCATTCAAAAAATTATAGTGTATGTGAAAAACAAATGAGGACAATTACTGCTGTGTTTTAATGATGCTGAGGATCAGTCAGTGACATTCCTTTGAACCAGAAGGATAGTTCAGAGAAAACAAAGGCAGCTCGCTATGTGTCTTTGCCTTGATTATTGATCTAGCACAAAACGCTGTCATGAAATTATAAACCACTCCCCCTGGAGTAACTAATCTTTGTAGGTCTGCAGTAAGCATTTGGCAGGTAATCATAGAGATAAAGTATGTTACAGAGAGCTGGCTGCTTTAACCACTGCGGGAAGTTAAAGTGTTGTTAAAATTCATCAGGCACCAACTCTCTTCTCAACAACCTCCTGGGTCAGAATTCTTGCATATTCCTCTGGGCCTCTCTCAAAGTCTAAGAAAGCATACCTATGCATATAGCCCCACTTCTAATTATTTGTGGGTGGTAGGAAACATGCTTTCTTTTACATATGTAAAAGAGTTCCATGATTTAATGTTATTATGGTCCATTTTGAGTTCCTGTCAATGGTTTATCCCTTATAAAGTACCTCTAGTTTTATGATGCTGTGTTTGGACTAAGCTAATGGGTTAGACTGTATTTTGCAGAAATACAAGAGCTATTTGTAAATATTCTATCCATCTCTGACCTATTTAATTTGGATTTAACATAGCATTTTCTGGTAGGCAATATAGTCTTATTCATTACAAAAACAATATCATAGAATTATATGGCATTGGCATCTTAATTCCACTTTCATAATTGATTTCTTATTAATGCAGTTAGTATCTATAACTTGACAAAAGACCATACATAAAAAATATACCTTGAGGCATATTAGAGAATTTCATATCCTTCAGCCTTTTCCTTAGAATTCATATGCCAAGTGGTAAACTAGAAGCCTAGAATAGAAGCCTATAATGTTCTAAACAGAGTCTGGGGTTTAAATATTAGGTCATAAGGTTTATTACCATGCCTGTACCACCTAAGAATGAGATATACTATGGATTTTAATTTAGGGTTCATCTTCCTGGGTCACTGTAAATTGATATTTTATGTTGATATTTTAAGTAGCCAACAGCCCATGTAGATCACAACACTATCTGTCCCAATGTTGCAACTATTGGGATTTCTTGAGTGGCATATTGCTTTTTATGCAGTGTCTCCCAACAGCATTTCTTGAAAGAATCAAATTCGTATTTTCTAAGGCCCCAATAAGAACTCATGGCTAGTGAGACTTTGGTCAATCAATATGTGTCACAGAAACTGAAAGAGTAGTTTTTAAGATTAATGTTGTCAAGTGCATATAGGAAAAGAATTCTTAGCAGAATCTGTTGATAAAACAAATACAGAGTGCAGACTTTATGCAAATGTGCTTGGATGTCAACTACTCTGCTCAAGTTGTAAAGTGCATATTTATAGAAATAAGAATGCTCAGTATAGAGGATTAGTCTTACAGTCTTATAGGACTCAGTATAGTGCCATAAGAAGGACTTCCTTGAGAGGTCACAGGGCTGATCTGAATCTATTAAAATTGTATTCAGAAATGGAATATAAGCAATATACTCTAGTTGGCCAAATTATTTCTCATGGAGCATGGGTTAACAATTCTGGAATAGCTGTACATGCACCAAGGTTGAACAAATAAATAAGTGCATGGCAGATGGTAGAAGCCAAGTTTGTCACAGTTGGAGTGGGAAGTTACAGACAAGCAAAGGGGGAAAACTGGAATAGACCATGTGGTAATGGAATCGAGTTGGAGGCTTTACACGAATTCAAGTTTAGCTTAATACAGATATTGATAAGTTTACATAGAAATAATTATATGTGTATATATTTAAATGTGGACTGGTATACATATATTTCCCAACTCAGTGGGCTGAAGCAACAATACCCAGATAGCATACCCAGTGTCCAGGTCTTGGTTTCTAATACCATTCTCCAATAAAAAGGATTAGGGGGCGCCTGGGTGGCTCAGTTGGTTAAAAAGGATTAGGATTCCTTTGTAGAAATAAACAGCTGTAGGGCTGGGGCAGGAAATGTCAAGATGAGCCTAGAGCATCTTGCAGTGCTAGAAAGAAAGGAAGTGCTTAAAAAACAAAACAAGTTATATGTTAAAGGGACGCTAGACTCAACTGAAAGACTATCAAAGCCCAAAGGGCTTTCCTAAAGCTGAACAATTTAAGCAACAAAATAAGCAATATAATATTGAATTATAACCCAGAGTTTAAATATACTCACAAGTTCATGTTTATATACATAAATTATTAAGTTAAAAAAATAAATGGGGAAGAAGAGATAAATCTATACAGAAGAATTCCCAAAATACTATGCCCTGCTCTCAAGAAGGTAGAGAAAAATTTCCCATCCCCTAGGTGTGGGATACACTTAGTGACTTTCTTTCAAAGAGCACAACATTAAAAGGGTATAAAAAGAGAGACCTGGTAAATACTATCTTAGCCAGGTGATCAGTGTTAATATCATCAGTAATGTGTTAATGTGTTCATATGTTAATATTAATATGTTGTGCAGAGAAAGATACTTCACCTCTGTGGTCTTTCTCCCAAAACCTACAATCCCAGTCTGACTATGAGAAATACATCTGCCAAACTCAACTTTAGGAACTTTCTACAAAATTTCTGACCAGAAGTTTTAAAAACTGTCAAGGTCGTCAGAAATAAGGGAAATTCAAGAGTTGTCACAACTGGGAGGTGCCTAAGGAGACAATATAAATGAATGAAATGTGATATCCTGAATGAGATCCTGGAACAGAAAAAGGAGAACTGACGAAATATGAAAAAAATATGGAGTTCAGTTAATACTAATGTACCAATCTTGGCTTATTAATTGTGGCAAGTGTAACACAGCAATATGAAATATTCACAACAGGAGAAACTGGGTGCAGAGTACATAAGAAGTCCCTGATAAAAATTTGCAAATTTTCTTTAAAACTTTTCTAAAATGCAAACTTTGTTTTTTAAAAAAGGTGCAAGAACTACATCGAACCTGAGCCAGCATCACATACAGAGACAACATGATCAAATGCTTGCTATGTGACAGGAATTTAATCAGATGCTTTACATGTATTATCCATCTTACCATGACTTATGAAATCAGTGATATTACTCTATCTGGCTTAATCACAGAAAAATCCAGGAACTAGTGGGTTGAATGACTTGTCCAAGATCACACAGCTGGATAGTGGTGGTAACTAGACGGACACCCAGCTGGTATGACTCCAGAGTTCTCATTCTTAAGTATTATGTCGCTCTGTCTCTCACTTAGCTATAATCCAATAGTGATATTTTACTCATCAGGTTCACGGAAAGATGTGTATTTGCCACCACATGAATAAATGTTTGTGTGTGCAAAATAAAATATGCCTTTGCTTATAGATTATATAATCTTATTATAAAGAGGACGTCCACACATTTCATCACATTGTGAGGTCACCATAGTTTATTTCACATGGAACTTGTAGATATACAGACAAAATATTTTGCATATAGATATTCCATTCATTACTACATAGGGAAAGTTAAAAAGCAACAGACAAAATTATTTGGAAAGAAAAACATCAGTAAGAATCAATATACTAGATTCTATGACACTCAGACTGACCTAGTCACAAGAAACTATGAACTGATTTGCTAAGATTTTATCTGTGTTCCCAGACTACTCCAAGGTCAATCCTTCTGGACACACTTGTTTGTGTGCTTAGCTGGGAGTGTACCTTCTGTTCCTGGGGAAATAATCATGGAGGTTAACTTAAAAATCTAATTAAATAAGAGGCAGGCATATAGTCTTGGTTGGTAATAACAGTTTGGAAGTCACAGGGTAAGAACAAACTTAGAGGAGGCTCTTAATGTACCACAAGGAACTCTATCATGTAGCATATATGTGCCTGTCTGTCCCTGTCATTAACCTGGACTGCTAACCTAGATTATTAGGGTTAGGTCTTTGCAAACTGACCTTGCTCAATCTCATCAAATCACACTCATTAAAAAATGCATTTGAGGACCATATGGAATTTAGCATCGCTGGGCCAATATTTCTGTTGACTGTGGGACATTTTAAGTGTTTTATGGGAATTTTGCTTTCTAGGATGCCAGGTGTTACACCATTTTTGGATGATGCCTTGATCATGGGATTCAGTTCTACTGAAGTAATTGGGCAATGTATCAAGATTTTTCCCTCATGGCTTCTATTTATTCTTAGATGAGGGTATATGAGACAAGCACAGATGTGTTCAACATGATGCTCTGTCTCCACCTATTCATTGTACCCAAAGTAGACTTTTTTCTAGTGTAATAAAGCCAATTATTTTTCATTAGGACTTGGAATTTAGATGAGGTACATGTGCCTGACTACCCCTTTATGTATCTGATTCTCAAAAAGATAGAAACAAGTACCCACCTCTAGAGAGAAGAAAGAACACAGAAGCCTTGACATCCACTGAGGTTCAAAATTGAGACTGCAGATAAAATGGGCAGGGTTAGTCATAACCAAGGCTAGATTGAAGGAATGAAGGATAGATAACTGAAACTCATCATAAAGGTAGGACAAGTCTAAGCTGATATACCAGATTTATACCAAAGCCTGTGTAATTTGAGGATAATCCTAGCTTCAGGTATAAAATTGAGTGATAGTAGAACTCTTTCTGACCATGTGTGTGTATGTGTGTGTGCACATGTGTGTGTGCTTGCACATGCTTGGGGTTAAATAGATACATTTGTGCATTCAAAGTACTGTACTGTCTTGAAGCCTGATATGCTGCAGCATTCTTCAAATGAACTTAACATAAAAAAGGGGAAGCCTCCTTCTGATGAACACAGGCATGCTGAGTTGTCACAGTACTCTGGATGAGTTTAGAAACATGACATTAGTCCCCCTTCGCTGATTTCTTTGATAACTAGAAACAAAAAGGCAACAGTGGGGATGAATTCCACCCTTAACTAGGGATAAGAAAGTCAATGTAGAGGGGCACCTGAAGGTTCAGAAGGTTAAGCATCTGACTCTTGATTTCAGCTTAGGTCATGAACTCAGGGCCCTGAGATCAGGTCCTCCCTCAGGCTCCGTGCTGGGCATGGAGCCCGGTTAAGATTTGCTCTCTCTCCCTCTGCCCCTCCATGCTGCACTCCTTCTCTCTTTCTCTCTGTCTTTCTTAAATAAACAAATAAAAAGCCAATGTAGAGATTAGTTTGCTGAGAAATGAGCACTGGAACCAAAGCTTATATATTCATCTTGTATATGTTCAGAAATATTTGGGAAGGATAAAGCAGGGAAGAGATTGAGCAGCATGACACTGTCACATTGATCAAATATGACAGCTGCTTCTAGTGGTGAGGTCAACAGGAAACCCATTAAAAGCCTCTTCTCAAGAATATTTGGCATTGATATTTCAGTTGTGCCCCCGCAAAGTTCACAGAACTTTTATGTGAAGGCAGCAATGATTTTGCTTTCCTCCATAACTGCTGAATCAGAATCACCAGATATGTCTGCAACTGCTTATATAGACTAGAACAGCATAAAAATACACTGGTGTATTTTTTCAAGTTATATTAGTCCAGGGGAAAATTCTTGTTTTGTGTACCAAGGGATACTGTGGTTTATTGGTGAATTTCCATTGCCCCTGGCTTCCTTGAATGTGATAAAGATACAAGTTTTAGAAGCCCAGATTAGCTTGTGTACAAAGAGTAAGGATAGCTGGGGGCCATTATGCTGCCAGAAATGCACCGCAACATATCCCCTATTTCTACTGCCAATTGAAAAGTCACCAACATATTGTCAGAATAGACTCTACCTGTGGTGGAAACACACCTTACCTGTTTCCATGCAGTAATAAGAGTTATTTAGACAGTTGTCTTCTACATTATCTCAATGTTTCTCATAGTGAATGACTGACAGCTCAGGAGAAGGATCATGACCTAACTGAGGCTTGACTATTATTCATGGTGACTAGAATACACTTGAGAACATTCAAAAGGAAACCTGATGTGATGACTGTAAGCTATTACTTGAGAAGACTGAATTATAACCTAATATAGATGAAGTATCTGTTTAATACATTAGTCAAATTAGGAGTACTTAACATCTGTAGAAATAAAATAAACTGTGTATAAATGGGATAAATGAAGGTTGGGAAGTTCAGGCAATTATTTCAGTCTGAAGCAGTAAGTGAGAAAGTTCTTCAAATCTCTTAAAAGATAGAACCAAAGTTCTGTTCCATTTTAAGCTTATGAACTGAGTATTGTAGGAGGAGAGCTGTTCAAGGCTCATATCCACCCAATTATCTGAGGGGAGGAAGATGTTAGTACCTGGAATAATAGGAATTTATAATATCTTTTAAAAAAATAAAATTTTAATGACAATGCAAGCTTATGTATTTATTTAACAGAATAAGAATTTAATACTGTAGTGACTGCATTCTCAGTTTGAAAATCACTCAGCCATCCATGGTGCGCATTCCATATGCATTCCATATGTTGGATTCTGTGCTGTTTGTATATTTTAAAGAGTCAAATTTTGTGTGACTCAACTCTAGGGATGAGAATTTAGAAAAGGAATCAATCACTGTAAAATTCTAGGCAGGCTTCATGCAGGAGATTGGATACAGACTGCTGTTAAGCAGGTGTAAGACACTGAGTAAAGAAAGAAAGAAGAGGCTTCTTGCATAGCAATATTGACAGAGGTACAAATACACAGTATGGAGGAAACAGTAAAAACCCAAGCCTTGGGGCGCCTGGGTGGTTCAGTGGGTTAAAGCCCCTGCCTTCGGCTCAGGTCATGGTCCCAGAGTCCTGGGATCGAGCCCTGCATCAGGCTCTCTGCTCAGCATGGAGTCTGCTTCCTCCTCTCTCTCTGCCTGCTTCTCTGCCTACTTGTGATCTCCATCTGTCAAATAAATAAATAAAATCTTAAAAAAAAACCCCCAAAACCCAAGCCTTTATAATAACCTGGCTAATAAAGATACCAATAATACTAGTTATCATTTATTGAACTTTAAATAGCCAGTCAGAGAGTTTTAGACAAAGTAATAAGCCAAAGGGAGTCCCGTCAGGCTTTCAGTACAGAAGGCTTAGGCTTCTTTCTGGCACCATCACTCCTTTTCAGGCCTTATTTCCTAGATGGTTGTCTAGCCCTCAGTGGCTGTTTTCAACAGGCATAAGCTCAGGGTCTTATTCTAACTCAGTGACACCCATGAGGTCCTGAGGAAGATAGGTGAACTTAAATAGGCAAACAAAGTAAAATCAATGTTTTCCTATAGTTAGTTAGGGATTGAATCTCAAACCAAATTCAGAATTATACAGCCTAGGATAGGCCCAGTAGAAGCTTGTTCTACCTGACCTTGTTAGAAACCAAATAATTTCAACCTTGCTCCATCTTTTCTGAACTTTTCTGCTCTCCAAACCTCCAAACTTTGAGTTCAGATTATATCACCATTGAAAAAGTCAACTGATAGCGTACCTGACAGAGCCCAATAAAATGGGGCCCTTCTCTTCTGTGGTAAAAATATACTAGCAATTGGATAAAGAAGCTATGGTTCATCTCGACAACATTATATTATTCAGTGGTTAAACAGTATATTATTCAATTGGATAAAGCTATGGTTCATCTAGACAACAGTGTATTATTCAGTGGTAAAAGGAAATAACTATTAAAACGTGAAGAGACATGCAGAACACTTAAGTGCATATTACTAAGTGAGGGAAACCTGTATGTAAAGGCTAGACACTATGTGATTCCAACTAAGTGACATTCTGGAAAAGGAAATCTATAGGGACAATAAAATATCAGTGGTTGACAGGGTTCAGCACAGAAGCTTTTCAAGGAAGTGGAAATACTCTCTGTATGATACTATAATGGTAGATGCAGGTCATTAAACATTTATCCAAACCCCATAGATTGTACACCACTAAGACTGAGTTCGAATGTAAACTATGGACTTTGGATGATAATAATAAGTCAGTGTAAGTTCATGTATTATAACAAATGTACCACTCTGGTGGGAAATCTTGATTGTAGGGAAAGATGTGCACTGATGGGGGCAGGGAAATCTGTGTACATTTCTCTCAATTTTGCTGTGATTCTGAAACTGCTTTAAAAAAATAAAGTATTTAAAAATATATACACTAGCATTATCTAATTTTTGCACTCTCAAGGGTTAGGAATATGGAAAGTTTTTATTTTTCCTGTATGTACACACATATTTGCACCATTGTATATCGGATCATTTTCTTAGTATAAATCTTTATAGTAAAATTACTCAATCAAGGTATTTCTTTAGACTCTTGATGTATTTTGAAAAAATTGCCCTTCAAAAAAACTGTACTGTTCATTCTATCATCAGTGGCATATTTGGGTATTCATTTTACCATATCCTCACCAAAACTACATTCTACCATTTTATAAAATTTGCCAATTTGATAGATGGAAAATTATACCTTTTATTTACTTTAGGTACTAAAGTAAAACTTTCTCTGTATTGTGAATTTTGTATTCCTGTCCGTTGCCTCATTAGTTTAAAATTAAATAGTGATATTTATTATAGTATGCTCAAATAGTTATAATTGTTTCACTTATGTGAATTTTCTTGTAAATAAATTTTAAAAATATAAGTCTGATTTACCAAGTGCATCACTGTGCTGTATCTTTAGAATAGGAATTTTCTGGAAGGAAAATTATTGGAAACAGTGCTATCTGAATTTCTGCCACAGCATGCAGACCCCAAGTTCTATGAGAAGGCCAAGTCATAGGCAGGCAGTAATCCCAGGGTCTGGGAAGCTAGCTTAATATCTCTGTCCTTTACTTTCCACATGAATTTAGCTCCTTTATTTACTTAGTTCTATGAACATTTTAGCAACATCTCTACCAAGTGAAGTAGTTTTATTGAAGCATTCACTTTCATTGTTAGTTTACCATATAATGAAGTGTATAGTAACGCTTGATGGTCTCTTGTGATTTTACAACCTTTGGTAAATTCTTATGAAAGAGGAAACATGGTAGAAGGCAACAGGCATAATGAAGTAAAAGCATTCCTAGCTTTTCTAGTACCACCAGGCAGAAACTGGAAAATGGAAGACTGGGAAAGGACAAGACTGGGAAGTGGGCTGCCAGATTCTCTGAAATCTAGTCTGGAGGCAAAACCCTGTTCCCAAGGAATGCAGCCCGAGTTGTCATATTGCACATCTCTGGAAGGTGCTATTCTTAGAGAAGGCAATGATAAAGGTACCCTTGGAGTTCTGCACCATGAGAATCCTTCTTGGAGCTAGAGATAAGGCTAAGCAAATAAGTTAAACAGAAAAGGGAGAACACATGTTGAGTCCTTGGAAACGAGAAGTCATGGAAAGAGCTATGTAGACATCTGCAAACTAACAGTGGCCAGAGATGGTAGCCTTTTAATGGGCTGGGTCCAGGGCAGGACTTCTCTCTCTAGGAAGGGGATTTTGAAAAATCAATTTTTAAGCAACTGTGGTACCATAGAAGCTGCTAGGGAAGGTCCTATATATCCAGAGATATAGAGAGTTAAGTATTGGACTGAGCAAATGATAAAGCCAAGAGCTCAAGACTAGGAGGAATAAGATGATTCTTGTTGAGCTGAGGGATGTAGCAGATACTATTTCCCAGAACACCTTTCCCAGCCAGAATACTCATAGCCTCGATATGCTGATAACAACTCCCAGCTAATCCCCTTCTATGAAGAATTGCTCTCACACAACCTGGAAATTCCTCATCAGGAAGGCTGCACCTCTCCCACCACTTCTGTCCCCCAGAGGCTCTTGGCAAAATGACTGACTGACTCTAAAGTTCAAAAACTGGTTCCCTTGCTAATTCTGTGGTCAATCTGTATTCCAGAGCATACTTGTGGGATCAGACTGAAACTTCTCTCTAGCTGAGAAATAGCTAGCTTATTACCCAGCCTTATCCTGATTCCCTCCCTCTCTTTTTCATGAGAACACAACTCAATAAATAAGTAGCAAAAGAATCTTTGCCTTAGGTTTTACTTCTCGGGAACTCAAGCTAGATAAGATTTGTGGCCTGGAATCTACTACACCCTAGTTAATAGACTCAAGATTCTAAAAACCTTTCCAACTTTTCCACTCCACATCAGGTTTGATTGTGAGGCACTTTTCTCAACTACTATCAGCATTGGACCCTTTCAAGGTATCTGCTAAAATGAAGATTCCTGGGCTGTATCATAAATCCACTAAAAAAGCATCACCATTGTTGAGGCTCAGAGTAGCCTGGGAGAGTCTCACACACTTTAAAGATTAATAGTGATGTTCCAGGGCTTGGAATAAGAAGAAGTTTATTGATGAAAATCAAGTAGGTGGGGCAAATGAAGAGAAGTGGACCACAGGAGTTGGGCACTAGGCTGAAGCAGAAGTTGAGGGTTAAATGCATAGCTATCACAATGTAATACAAATAAGAGGAAACTCAGTAGTGAAAGCAACTTTCCCAGAGAGGGATTCAGAACTTATATATATCTACCAGGGAATTATGTTTTTTGTATTTTTCTGTCACTTCCTTGACCCTTAAGATTCCTCCTTATAAAGTAGAGATAGTGAGACCTTCTACCTAACAACTTACAGGCATGTCATGGAGATAGAACAAAACAATGTGCTAGGTGCTTTAAACCAGTTGGAAGAAAAGACATTTATGTAAATACAAAATTTAACACCTTTGATAACTGCCTGGCTGAGTTTCAAAACCAAAATCAAGTTTCGAAACCTTATAATATTCATGAAGCTATAATGAAGTTCAAGAGGCTTCAGATTTAATCTTCAAAACGCCAGTCATTGAAAGGGAAGGCAGATAGTACCTACAAGATTTCCATGACTGGAGACTCATATTTGCTTTAAGAGTAAGACTGCATAATAGATAAGTTTTCTCATTAAATTTTGGTTGAATTCTAAGGGAAAAAGCCTTTCAAATGAAGAAAAATTCTGTATACAGGAATTCAAGCAAGAATGAGGTGCGGTCATATATCACCAGGACCATGGAATAGTCTTGGGCTAAGAGAAAATAAAGTTGTCAAAACAGAGGCTTCAAGCTTATGGTGATTTATTAGTGGGAAACCATGAAACCATTGCACACTAATAGCATGTGAAGATGTGGGTAATGACACATCTGGTGCTTTCTATCATACAAAACCACTGCAGTACAGCATACCCAATTTCCTTAGGACTGTTCCACATCCAGCCGGACATAAGCTGGTGGGAAGCATGTATGAGAGAGAATAGCAGATTTTCATTCTGGTCTTAGCTTATTTATGTTGATTCTTTTTTTTTTTTTTTAAGATTTTATTTATTTGACAGAGATCACAAGTAGGCAGAGAGGCAGGCAGAGAGAGGAAGTGAAGCAGGCTCCCTGCTGAGCACAGAGCCCGATGTGGGGCTCGATCCCAGGACTCTGGGATCATGACCTGAGCCGAAGGCAGAGGCTTTAATCCACTGAGCCACCCAAGTGCCCCTTTATGTTGAATCTTATTTAATGCATTTGTAACTCAGTAACAAATTCTGGCTTTGATATCTCCATATATACCCAGGAACAAAATAGGGCCAACTTTCTAGACATTGTTTGATAAAATTTACATGGTATTTGATGTTGCATGGCTATGTACAAAGTAGTAAATGTTTCTGGGTCCGGCTTCATCAGCTTACAAAATAATTTGGATTCTAATTATGCCCAGATGTTTATATTAAAGGTAATCCATAGGTGGAGAACGGGGCCACTCAGTTATAGATGGCTGTTGCTGGCATTTAGCAAAGAGGACTAAAGAGTCCAACTTTCTGGTCACTGGTTTTCACCTTCTCATTTCCCAAAACTCACACAAGTAATTAGGGTCAGATGTACCTGTGCATTTCACTTCTTTACTTCTGTTCATTCTTGTTAGAAATCCTAATTAGCAGTGAAATGGTTGAAGGAGAAGTGAGCCAAAGAGAGGAAGAGAAAAATCAGTCTGAAGAACAAAAATTTTAAAACAAGAATGGGTGATCTGACTTTCTGCATTGTGTTTTTCTAGACTTTGGTGTGTGTGTGTGTGTGTGTGTGTGTGTGTGTCTTTCTAGACTTAAAGGAAATAAATACTGGAAAGATAAAGAATGAATCAGTGATTATTTTCTTCTTGAATTCGGTTCAAAAAATATGACCAGTAATAAAACATGGATACAAGAATTAGCTCCTCAGGACTTAGACTTTTGTCTTTGGATTCTTTAGATTCATTCACAGCCATTGCAGCCATTGTTTGCACCCATATGAGGAGGAGTTTAACTCCTTCTTGGGAGCAACACATCCTCAATGACAGGACGGGTCCCTCATGAGGAAACCAGAGTCTTTCCTACCAGCTGAATTCTACCCATGACACCAGAAGATTTAGCATCTATGTTTGCCCACATTATCAAGAAATGTAGTACAATCTATTTCTAATTCCTTTCCTGACCATTGTCCCAAATAATGTATAGAGAAAAATATTAAGGTTTAGTGAAGCATGGCTGTCAATAAGAAACACTTTTTTTTTTTCTCCCTATTTGGTAATCTAGAAAATAGATCCTACAACTGAGAACTGTAACAGGGATGGGGAGAAACACTTGTCACTCATATCAAGTGAGAATCCAAAATAAGTAAGCACATATTTGAGGCATATCAGTGTCTGTTAAATGCCAGGAACTACTCGTCTGAGAGATCACATTCCAAGCCTATTAGATGGCAGGGGTAACCAAGATCATTTAACTGAAATAAGAAAGTGTTTTTTTAGAAGACAATATGCTCTGAAAATAGATAAAAAGTAATAGCTTTTAACTTTTTGTGGCAAGCACAATGACCCCCTGCAAGTGTCAAAATCTCTGCAACCTTTGAATGTTATGTTACATGGCAAAGATACTTTGCAGAGATAATTAAGGTTAAGGGCCCTTAAAAATAAAGGGATTTTTCTGGATTATCCAGATGACCCAATCTAAACCACATGAGCCTTAGATGCAGAAAAATGTGGCAAAAGGATAAGTTGGAGAGATTTAAAGCATGAGAAGTACTCTACTCCTCTTTGTCAGAGTGTCCATATGGACAGTGTGAAAAAGTATGTAGAAAACTTATAGGAATAACTGCTGGCTGGCAGGTAACAGAGAAACAGGGACCCCAGTACTACAGCTACAAAGGACAGAATTCAGCCAACAACTTACATGAATTTGGTAAGGATTCATCTCCAGATTCTTATGAGATGCTACACGAGAGAACTGAGCTAAGCTATACTGAGCTGTAACCTACAGAACTATGTGATAATAAGTGGGTATTATTTTAAGCTGGTAACTGTGATCATTAGTCAAGGCTGATACACATGGTATATTAGCCTCCATCCACCTACAGAAAGTAGATAAGAGACCCCCATGGAGAATACAACTAGCTTTCATAAAATCAACCATCACAATAAATACTGTAGTGATCTAAGGAATATTTAAGAAATGAAGAAATACTTATTTATCTGAAATGTTAACTGGACAGTGTGCTGTCTCCACTCTAATTCTGTGATCTTTTCTGATTTCCAAGTCATCAGAGACACTGAAGACCTGCTTTTCAAGCAACCTGTTGACTTTAAGGCCATCCTTCAAGGGCAATTGTTGCCCAGACTTTATTTTTTTACTCCCATCATCTCAACTAGACTATAAACTTCTTTGTGCATAAATATCAGTTTATTAACTTTTTGTACCCCTTAGCATGGCATTATGCATTCACACAGTATTAGGGATACGATAGCACAAATAAATATCTGATAGATTTATTTATATTTAACCCCAAATAGGTGATGGATCCTGCCTTGTTACAGAATATATGTATTAAGCCCTCTTTGCTCTGGTCAAAACATCAAGAAATTTTAAATAAAGCAGCATTATAAAATAAAATAATTAATAGAGTGGAAATAATAGCAGGTTAACAATGTAGTGTTTAGATGTGGGTAAGAGAAGGAAACAAATAAGAAGAAAAAAGATTTTTTAAAAATCTAAGATAAAATTGAGATTTTAGGAAAACAACATAGCTATAACATGAGGGTTGGTTATGTATGATATGAAATTTATAATGTAAAAACGATAAGTGAGGATGCCTGTGTGGCTCATTAAGCATCTGCCTTCGGCTCAGGTCATGATACCAGGGTCCTGGGATCAAGTCTTCCACAGGCTGCTTGCTCAACAGGGGAGCCTTTTTCTTCCTCTGCTTGTGCTCTCTCTCTCTCTCACACACACACAAACAAATAAATAAAATCTTTAAAAAATATATTTAAAATATAACATTTTAGGGGTGACTGGGTGGTGTAGTCAGTTAAGCATGTGTCTCTTGGTTTGGGCTCAGGTTGCGATCTCAAGGTTGTGAGATTAAGCACCACATTTGGCTCCATACTCAACTTGGACTCTGCTTAGGATTCTCTTTCCCTCTCCTTCTGCCTCTCCCAATCATGCTCTCTCTCTCTCAAATAAATAAATAAATCTTTAAAAAATAATTTTTTAGAAATGTTATATTTCATCTCAAGCTCAACATCAAAGTCAAAGCTCTTTACCATTTCTTCCAAACACTCCTACCTTGTCTCACTTCTCTGCTACTCTGTAGCAGGAAACTTAGTGTCCAGTGACCTATGTAGGATGGAATAAAGAGGTCAGGTGGCTGGGGGTTCAAGGAGCCCCCTATTGTTCTCAGTTCTCATCAACGGCTGAACTCATGACCTTTCCCAGCTTCTAGCACCTGGAGCATACATAGCATAGATCCCTCACTATTGGTCAGGGGTGGTGGAGGGAAAGCCCCCCAAAGAGAGAAGTAATTTTCTGGAACTAGGTACAAAATCTCTGAATTATGACAGTGATATGTTTCAAATCTATTTTGTTTTTCAAGCCTATTATCTGTTTTCAACAAATCCAACTGGGTTCTGAATTTCTTATCCATGCTTAACTCCAAAAGCTTAGACTTCTGATATGGTGCTCATATCTAACTTGATACTATTCTTGGGAAACTTGCTAGGCAATTGTGAAACTTTGGTCACTGTGACTTAGGTAGAAATGATTGCAGGGTTTTAAAAATTCATGGGTAAAAGTTAAAGGCTAAAATTAAATGTGTAGTATGATTTTTCCATTAAGAAACAATTTACCTGAGTTTCTAATAATCAGAAAATCTGATTCAGTTATTTGGATACTGTCAACCATATATAAGGAGAGATTCTTATTACCTAGTTCTTTTTAATCGGGGTTTTTTTGGCCCTAGAGATGATAAAATTAGTGGAATCATTGAAAGAAAATATCAGGGTTTAGGTAATACACAAACTGAGTTATTCTAGATTGTGAATTGTCATAGAGGATATAAAAAACACTTTTTTCAGTACCGTGGTATAGGGAGACTTTTAATATAAGTCTCTGTGAACCAAGACAGAATGAGTTATTTTCACTGCTCCTTAAGGATTTCCTTGCAATATTTGAAAGTTCTTTATCTTTGCCTCTATGGAGTGTGTTTCATATGTTATGAAACCGTTACTGAATTCAGAAAATAAAATTGAATAAACTATTTGTAGATAGAATTAGAACTAGTTACATGTATAAGGCTGGAACAAGTGGACTTGGCTTTTCCTTCCTCTAAGACCAAATGCTGAAAATCATTTGAGGATTAAATATGCACTCCTAGACCTCATTATCACAACCCTGTTAGCGGTCTGTTTTGTGTTGCAGGCAATGAAAGCTTAGAAGAAAACTATGTACAGGACAGTAAGATGGGGTTTGTCATCAATGCCATCTACGCCATGGCTCATGGGCTGCAGAACATGCACCACGCTCTCTGCCCAGGCCATGTGGGCCTCTGTGATGCCATGAAGCCCATCGACGGCAGCAAACTCCTGGACTTCCTCATCAAGTCCACGTTCATCGGTGTGTCTGGAGAGGAGGTGTGGTTTGATGAGAAAGGGGATGCTCCTGGAAGGTAAAGCAGTCTTTTCTATAATGTGTTTGAATAACCATGTGGTCCTCTCTGAGCTGAACAAATGGCAACTCTGGTCCCTTTGGTTCCATGGTTCCCAGGTGTCGTAAGGATAGATACAACTAGAAAGGTCAAAAGATGGGGCTAATCTTAGATGGAAATTATAAAACATTGAAAACTTATTGGTGAACACCCACAATCCTGTATTCTTCCAGTGCTACCCTTTTATCCAGCTATTACCCTGGTCTTTCCCTCAGAATGTGTGGGACCTCCTACAAGCCCAAGAGATGGAAGAAATTATACCTGAGAAGCAGGGTCCTCCCTGGCAGTTCTAGCACCAGATCAGCATCTTTCTGATTGATTGGTCCCAAGCCATGCTGGTTGTGTAGTATTTTAATAAGAGATTAATATATGGGGCTCCTGGGTAACTCAGTTTGTTACATGTCAGCCTTTAGCTCAGGTCATGATCCTGGGGTCCTGGGATCGAGTCCCACATTGAGTCCTGCATTGAGCTCCCTACTCAGCAGGGAGACTGGATCTCCCTCTTCTTCTGCCCCTCCTTCCTGCTCATGCTCTTTCTCTCTGTGTGTGTGTGTGTGTGTGTATGTGTGTGTGTATGTGTGTGAAATAAAAAAAGAAATGAATCTTTAAAAAAGAGAAAAAGCTTACTATATGAAGAGAACCAAGTCCTCCTCATGTATCTCCTTTCCTCGGGCTAACTTATGTTTCTGCTAACATGTGTCTTGAAACAAAAAAGAAAAGAGTTTTCTTTCTGCTGTCAACTCTCTGTGGCTTCCAAAGAATTAATCAGGAAGCAAAGAAAAATGAAACCTAACAAATATATATGTTTTTCCCCAAGTCATTTTATACACACTCTGTTCTGCAATAGCTGCTTTTATGATATGTTAGCTCACATGTGACTGATAGAGAATGATGTCAGTTTAAAGAGCAGTTGTGTTCGTTCATATGAATTTTTCTAGGCAAGGGATAATCAGAATCACGGGAAAAGATTAAAGTCTGCTATAGGAAAGAAAAAGGCCCTCAGCTTGGCTGCTATACAGTATACCCACAATCTTGGTTGTTTTTTGTTTTGTTTTGTTTTTTTTTCCTTCTCATAAGCCCTGTTATCTTTCAGTATATGATTTTACGGAATGAGAAATTTTAGGAAAGCATATGTTGTGTTAAAATGGAACATCAAATCATTTAATCCTCATTGCTATAGGCATATCATTATCCTCTTTTACAGATGATAAATTGAGTGTCAGAGAAACTAAGAAACTCACCTAAATTCATGCAGAGAGTCGCTGGTAGAGGCAGTGCCATCTGAATCTGACGCTTATAATCTTTTTGCCACATCACGCTGCCTTTTAGCTAATCCTAAAATTAGGCAAAGATGCTGGCAGCCTGCTTAATGTCATTTCAAAGATACTGTTAGAGACTATCTGACCCTAAGTAATTCTCAACATATCTCTTCCTTCATATAAGCTTAAAGTTCTGTGTGCAGTGCTCAGACAACGTTCAGACAATGACAAATTTATCCGATTCCTTCCAGGCTGCCAGTTAGGTAGGAGGAGATGTAGATCCAAATGTGAGTGGGGTGGATGGAATAATTTAGGGCCTGGGGATGTGGAAATCTTCCAGATGCTGGGCACTCTGGGAAACAGTACCAGCAGGAACAAATGGACCTGAGATTCAGAACACTGAGCACTCTCTCCTTCAAGCCCATGGTTGTCATCCTGGGTTCCACTGGAAACTAGGCTCCCTAAACTGTCAGATTTGGAATAGAAACCTTCCTTCATGATTCTCTAAGGCAGTGTACACAGTGTGCACAGTATAGGACCAGATGCCTTTTAGACACTCCATACATACGAGTTTCTTCCTGCTCTCTTTATTTGCAAGTTATCCAAAATATAGGCACATAGTTTTAGCTTATTTTTCCTCCACGTGTAATTACATGTTCAAATTATGAGCTTTCCCCTGGGTTCCTTTTCAAGGATCATTTCCTCATGCTTGAAACTGGTCAGCTTAATCTGCACTCAGTTTCTGTTTTAACCACCTCCCTCTGCTTGCATCCCCTCTCCTACCACCATTCATGCTCTTGGTCCCTCTTGTAATTATTTTAGTTAATCATCATGCAACATAAACTGAGTGCATTAAGAGGATGCTATACAATTATAATTTACAGCATGAGGATATTCCAAATAAATGCCAACATGCTGAGGAGGGACTCTGGGGTCAAGAGAAAAGAGTAGTGTTCATTAACACACATAGCACAGGGGAAGGCTTTTGTTTAGTGTCTCAGTTTTTTCCCTTGGTATCTTTCAGTATTTTTGTCCTCTGGCTTTTGGAGCTTTTTAAAAATGTGTTTTCATGCCAAAATGTTATGAATTTTTCAGTTTCTAAATGCTAATAAAGTGTGAACTGATTTCTCCTATTGAAGAGCAAATGAGGATTGAAATAAGACTTAGGAAACTTGATGTGAGGGTGCCTGGGTGGCTCAGTGGGTTAAGCATCTGCCTTCTGCTCAGGTCATGATTCCAGGGCCCCCCATCACATCAGGCTCCCTGCTCAGTGGGAAGTCTGCTTTACCCTCTCCCATTGGCCCTGCTTGTATTCCCTCTCTCACTGTGTCTCTTTCTGTCAAATAAATAAATAAAATCTTTTTTAAAAAGGAAACTTGATGTGGTTTTGGAATATAGGTGAGATTCAGTGGGGTGAGGTATGGAGCCTATGACAAGAAAAAATTCTTCAAATGTCTCTGGTGCAAAATGGTAGTTTTATTAAAGCATGGGGACAGGACCCGTGAGCAGAAAAGGCTGCTGTCCAGGCTTTGTGAGGGGTAGCTGATTATATACTATGGGGTTGGGGACTATAAGGAAAAGTGAGGTTTCAAAAGGATTTTCATATGTGAAAGAAGACTCACAGGATACCAGAGACCTTGCCTTTGTCAAGTTAAGGTTGTTTTTCCCTCTAACAAGGCATTAACATAAGATAGTTGGGAGCTTCCAGGAGGAACATTGCACTCTACCCACTTCAAGTATCTGTCAATGGGCTGCAGGTTATAAGGACATATAATTTTATCTAAATTTCCTTCTGGAAGCTAGGCTATTGACAGAAATGCTTTGCTCTTGTAGATTGCTAAAACATTTGTAAACTGGGGGAGACTCATGTTTTACAGGATTGTGATCTCTATAGGTTAACTAATTGTTTTTTCTTAGCTTTAGGGCAGGCAGTAGTGCCTGAGGAATGCCACATATATCCCATCTTGGGGAGGGGTATTGTGGGTTGTCAGCTTCTACCTTGTCCTCAGCTTGCCTTCTGTTTCCTCATCAAACTGATTTATAGGAAAAAGATACCATAAAGCCAGCATTGCACCAAATATTTAAGGAGAGTCAACAACAATATGGTGTACAACATAAAAATTAAAGGAAATGAAAAAGGAAATTATTCACCAAACATTCACATTAGGTTCTATAACCATGACTTTAAAATGCAAAATTTTGGAGACGTAGATTAGCATCACTGATCCTCAAGATGAGTAGGAACCATCAGCACGGGGTTAATAGCCACTTGGGTATCCCTCAGAAAGCTACTCTGCAGAACATCCTGGGATGGCTCCACACTAGAAGAATGAGAACCTTTATTTCTCAGCCAAAAGTCAGAACAGCAAAGAGATTAATACTATGCTCCAGGTGTGCTGTTTTTCCTTCTCATCTGGTAGGTTTCATTCTCCTGGAAAAGTAGGGAAGAAACTTCCTTTCTTCTCCTAGAGTCCCCTTTCCCTTTAGAGAAATTACCAGAATGTGGATGTGGAGAAGCCACTAGGTATCCTGTGGTTGGCAGAATGCATTTGCATGTTAAGAACAGCCAGAAAAGCCAACAAAGGATAATAGTTGTCTAGATAAAGAATGAATCCAGAAAAAGCCAGTAGGTTTTGGATGCCCACTAAGATTAACGATAGCTTTCCAGGAGTGCTGGGCTAAGGAGGACTCATTCTGAATCTGATTAGAGAGAAGGAATTGCAAAATGGATTAGGTAAGGGTGAGGTTGAGGTTGGGAGGTGAGGTTGGGGTTGGGGGTTGGGAGGTGAGGAAGAGGAATACATGTTAGGTAATTGCCATCTATTTCTTCCGGTCAAGCACAAAGAGCAAGAGACCATGCCTCTAAAATTCAGTGCAGGACAGTGAGAACTGTGCAGGTACTGCAGCAAAAAGAATCCCATTTTGCAGAGCAGTAAGGGGGAATCAGGCATACATTTTTGGGAAACTGCCACATGAGTTACAGCTTACTTGAAGTAAATAGCAACATGGAGGAAAGATTGAAGAATGCCAGAGGATTTCCAATGACTGAGAGAGAGACAGCTTTTGTTCTCCAGTTTTCTTATGGTAATGAATATAACCAGAGTATTTTAGGGCATTCATAGTAATACAAATATGAATGATATAGTGATATTGCCTTACATATGCAATTCTGAAATCATTTTTTACGTGGCTTATGTTAATTAATCCCTACAAGAACCCCGTGGACCTTTAAGAGTTTAGGGACATTCCTAAGTAGTATAATCTATTGCGAAAATGTTAGAAAAAGATTCCAGTTTATGCATTCTAATGTCAAGTCCAGTGCTCTTTTCATTGCTTTGGAGAATGTTCTCCATTGCCCATACTGAAAAATGATGAGGTCTGGCCCCCAGAGCACACTCAGCTGCAGTGAGCATTTCAAAATGTAGATTTTGCCGTAGTGTAGCATTGCAGCATTTGAAATTACTGGAATAACTGACGCCGATTATTTAGATTCAGAAATGTTTGTCCTAATCAGGGAAGAGACCAGTTTAAATGTCAGTGCTCAAGATGTTAAATCCCCAACATCCTTGTTAATTAAAGCTGTGTTTCTCAGATTTCTTGCTTTATTAGCACCTTAAATAGGTTCCAGACTTGGTAAAACTCACTTCTTTTAATCCAGCGTAATGAAAATGACAACTGAATGTGAAAAAGGACATTAGAATGAAAGTAATCAAGTTAAGAAATTAATGTTCTCAAGAATCACGACTTGTTCAAAGAATAAATTAGTGAGTAATGATTTGAAGGAAATGAAAATCAACTCAGCACATATAGGATTATTTGGGGGGAGAATAACAGAGAAAAGTGTAGGAGTAATACATTCTTTAGCAGATATAGACAATACACAGACTGTAGATGAAACACACATTTTGGAAAATCAGAGGAAACCTTAGAAATGAAATAAAATATTGACAGGCATTAGGAAGTGCGATGATTCTTGCTCTTATCTTCCTTCTGGTGTGTCTGTTTACCGAATTTTTTCATTTTCTGCATCATGTCTATACTCTCCAAGACACACATGTTGTTTTCTCTGTAGGTATGATATCATGAATCTTCAGTACACAGAAGCTAATCGCTATGACTACGTACATGTAGGAACCTGGCATGAAGGCGTGTTGAACATCGATGATTACAAAATCCAAATGAACAAGAGTGGAGTGGTACGGTCTGTGTGCAGTGAGCCTTGCTTAAAGGGTCAAATTAAGGTAAGCTGACCACAGATGTATTCTTGGACAGGCCACCTGCATGAGCCTATGTAAAGAAAAAAAGACATTTTTCTTAGACAAGACTGCTCAGAAAGGGTGTGCCAAGCTTTCTGGTTTTGTAATTGTGTTTTGCTAAAATTGGGAAAACAAAGAAAGATTAGGAAATGAAATAGGCAAACCATTCAAATATTTAAAAATAGTCCTTATCTGAATTGTAATGATGAGCCAGAATCTTCAATCCAATATAGAAAGCAAGGGGACAAATACTCGAACTACAAATTAAAACAGAAGTAAATGTGGAAACCAAAACCAGTGATAATGCTTAGTCATAGTTGTAGCTATTGTTAAAGAGAGCAGAAGCTGAACAATACAAAATAAGTGCATAATAAACATAAAAGAAGTTGAAATGAGCTAATGCAGAAGCTGCTTATCAGTTATCTTTTCACCACCACATTTTTAAATTTTTCCTGAAATTGGCATTTTCTAGCCAAGAGAGAATCCTCACTTCCTAATTATTCTTAGAAGCCTTTTTTTTTTTTTTTTCATCAGTCTGGGGCAAGTGAGTAACCATGATATTGCTGTATGCATAACAGTAGAGTAAATACACATCAAATATCTAGCCTTTGGCTGGGCGATCTAGAGAGAATTCTTAGTAAGGAAGACATGGCAACAATGCTCCCTGAATTCATGCTATTTAAAACCAAACTAGATGATACACTAGGAAATGGAGTGTAGGGCAGTGATTGCCAACTGGCAGGAGGATGGATTAAATGACCTGCTAGGTCTTTCCTCTCTCTAATTTTCTGTGATTCAACTCTGGGAGCAGACAAGCTGTCACATAAATGTCACATAGCACAGCTGGGCTGGAGTAGACACCGTGGGAGGTGCTGGCCCCTCCAGCCACGCCGCCCCTCCAGCCACACCACCACTGCCCTTCTTGGGAGCTGTGGACTGCCCCTGCAGGGAGAAGCCCTGACAGGTACACTGAGTGGTCTGGTTGTGTGCGGAAGTGCTGGTGCAGAAACTGGAAGAGCCTCACATCTACTGGTCAGTGAAAGCAGAGGATTTGGAAACCGCAACATCTTTTGAAGAGCTATAGTGATGAACTCAACTCTCAGTGATACCGGATACTTTGAGGAAGCAATAGACTTCTGAGACAATTCACCCCAGTTTGTTTGATTGATAGGTTGATTGATTGCATCTTCATTTTTTTAAATGGAGTCTAGTTGACACACAAAGTTACATTCATTTTAGTCACCCTAGTTTTAGATGTCTTTTGCCTTCTATGCAGATGTGATATTTAAAGTACTTAATTATTGTCATGACAACTCACCAATTCAACTGGACTCCTTCTTTGTGCTCCTGCCAAGCCCAGGGTTAGTCCTTGGACTGTGGGAAGATATGGAGAAGGAGTCCTGCAAGGTTGGAGTAGTGTGGAGGCATTCAGGAGGCTCAAAGATACCATGAGTTTCCACTCTGCACAGAAGTGTTTCATGCTTGTAGCCACACCAGTGTGATCGGCTCCTCCCCAGGAATCTCATTTCTGATTCTTGTCCTGATGAAATTCTTCCACGTGAGGCTATCTGGTGGTTTAAAATCCAGAGGCCTGTAGCTTCTTGACTATTTCCGCGAGATGCCAGACCACTGGATTCTATGTTTGTCATCCTTCATGAATGGTGGGGAAACATGACATCTGAGACAGAGGTCATACCATGGGGGACAAAAGAGAAACCCTGAGCTCATGGACTTCTGTGACTCAAAAAGGATCACATGTCTGGCTCAGGCCTTTCCAGCTTGTGTGGTAGCATTGTTTATGCTGCACACAACCACTGTAAAACAGTTTATGGAACTAAAAGTTGGGTTTTTCAGAGTATAAGAAAAACAAACCAACCAACCCTGGCAAGAGAAAACTAATCATTCTAAAGATTCTCTGAACTCCAGCCCCCTTTCACAATTCCCTGCTATTGCTGTGATTGCTGGCAGGCCATGTATGGAGCCTCATATACCATGTGGATTCGGATTTGTACAGTCCAGAAGAAAGGCCTTTCCTCCCTGAGTTCAGAGGAAAGGCTGTCTGCATACATCTCTATGCCTAGATACTAAAGTATTTCTGGCAACACGTTTGCATTACGCCCATGCAGTGTTTGTTATTGAAGAAGATCCCAGAAATCATTGCGGAGCCATTACAGAGCACTAGCTATAAATGCAAATCTCTTGGGGTCTAATTTTAGAAATATTTTGTACCCTGCAGGAGGAAAATATGCCTGTTCTCAATGGCACCTGGAGTGGAGGTGGGGGTGTGTGTGGAATGTTTGTTTGTTTCCCATAAGCACCAAGGGAGGTATGGAAACAAATGAAATCTGAATCCCATTTACCAAATGATAGCACTTAGATTCTTACACCACCAATTTGCCACCTACCAGGCCCAGGATGCAGAGAGCCAGATCCCTCAGTAGCCACTACAAAGAAAGGAAGGAGAGAGGCAATGAGAAAGGGGATTGTAGGACTTGCCCTTGCATTAACTGGGAAATACACTGTTGAGAAAAGGAGTATTCATTTTGAATATCAAATGCCATTTAAAGTGCTAAAATAAATGATTTGACTCTTTATGATAACCCACAGAACTCTCTTATGATAATTTCTCTCAAAGTAGCTAAAAGTCCAGTTTTCTTATGTTATTGGTTTTTAGAAATATAATAACTTGTAAATATCTTACAGAAACAGAAATTTATTTTAACCATTCCATAAACACAGTTAAATAAGATCAAACATTTTATGGTTGTGTGTTACATTAGTCAGGGTTCAGACAGGAAGAAAGAACCCTTGCCAGGTTGTTTGATAGAAGGAATTTAATATAAGAAATTGGTTATAAAAGTGAAATAGGATGCCCAGGGCACCTCAGAGGTGACCAACAGCTAGAATCATCTTCACCCTGGGTCAGAGGGACACAAGGAGGAGTCACAGCTGCTCCTGAGATGCCCCCTGAAATGGGCATGAGAGGATACTTGGGCTTCTCCTCTCTCCTTTTCTTGGGTCTCCCATTAGGTCCTTGCATTTTGCCAATACCATCCAGAAGACATTAGCAAGAAAGCCTGGACAATGTACTTCACAGATTTCCTTGAGACCTTACGACTAAGCAAGGCTTAAGTGCTTGCTATTGCATTACTGCGAAGTAGAATCTCAGAGATGCAAGAATGAAGGGGGAGGGGAAAGGAGCCATGGGAGCATGGAGAAACAACAGCACCACCACCATCACTGAAGCAATGCTTTACTGAGTAGGATGCCACTTCACTGAATACAACTAGTTGTTCAGCCTCACAGAGATCTCTGGACAGGCTGCTCAGACTGTCTACTGGAGCAAAGAGGGGAGAAGGATGTGTGCACCTGTGCCATGCCATTTTCTGCTCCTCTGGTCAAAGTTTGCTCATGGGAAGTAACACCATCTGATCCCTTTAGGCAGCCATGGAGAAAGCCAGAATCTATGTCCTGTTCTATGGTCCTTTTTCAAATTAGAAGGAGTTGGGGGCCAAAGCCTCTGTAGGTCCCCTGCAGTCTGGTCTGGGTTTCTGTGTACAATGTACTTCTGAGTACAATGGAGGCTGTTCTGAACCCAGTGATGGAATCAAGGGAGAGACAAACAGGTGGAGGAGCCTGAAATGAGGCAACAGTGATAGAGGCTGACGTAAGGGTTGCGGAAGGGTCCAGGACTTCCCAAGAGCTAGTGGCCAAGGGCTTAAGAGACAGACTTGAGGAAGAACATCTGAGGCAGCACACAATGTGTGGACAATGGATCTGTGAGCAAACACCAAAGGCCTGGCACGTGTGGTGGTCTCCCGTATCAAGTGTGCAGCGATTTTTTTGGTGTGGTGAAGGATAGGAAAGAGCCGAGAAGGGGCAGGAAAGAGAAGGGAGGCCATGAAAGGAAGGAGAGAGGAGACAATAGAGGTCAGAGATGAATGTCTATCAAGCATACTCTTGTGCAAGTACAACCATAGGTGCATTACAGTCATCATTTTAATTATTCCTTAAAACAACCCTTTTAAAGCTGATACTATGGCCCCCATGAGAAATCTGAGGCCCAGAGAGGCTGAGTTACTTGCCTCAAGCCTTCTCAAGCTAGAGAGTGCCAAAGCTGGGCCCAGAGCCAGCAGGAAGCTCTAATCATCGCACTGCCTCAGGTTGTTCAACTACCTGTCTTTAGAGGATATGATGTTATTTCCTACAAATGCAAGTCTCAGTTGCTAAGCCTTATTTTCTCAGTAGTTGACAATAAAATTATAAATAGAGATCTACTTTAACAGGGAATAGAATCTAGAATTGTAGAAGCAATATTAGTGAGGGAGCTTGGGATAGTTTAATAGAAGCAGGGAAACCAGTAGAGAAGTCGAGGGAAAGGATCCTGCAGATTGTTTTCACTGGCTCTTATTCTTTTTTTCCTCCCCTTAAGTTTGCCTTTGGGTTCTTTACTTAAGAGGATGGTTTTGGGGCTAGGGGTTTGGGCATGAGGAATGAAGAGCCCTGATTCCTCCTATTCTCATCCAGCCAGTCAAAACAGAATTCTGGAGAATTGCGTGAACATGATAGAATACATCACAAATGTATCCTCATTCACACATTCCATATTGTCATATAATAAAATTCACCTTACATGCATATAGAAAAGCCCAGGTACACATATCTTACAAACTACAAGCTTTGAAATAAAGTTAACTAATTTCCTTTCGAAGGATGAGTCTGATTCCTTCCTATTTGTTGGCATTTTCTATTGGAAAGATAAAAGTTTACTTTCAAAAGGTATTAGCAGTGTGGACCTCAGAAGACTCTTTAACTTAAAACTGCTAAAGCCCTTTGCTCAACTTCAGCTTCCATGTCCCTCTGTTTACCATTCCATTTAGATCAGCAAATAGGCCAAACCACAGATTTGTTCAGTATCAAACTGAAAGGGACATGTTCATTTTCGTTGTGATCCAAGATGTCTTCAAAGATGAAAGGACACTCGGACAGTCTATCAAGAAACCATTTACATTGACCTTTAATGTAATCATGTGTCGTTAGATTTAATAATGCCATAAGCATGATTAGGTAATGCTGCTAGAGGCGTTTGTCTTTGGATTTTTTCTGTAGTTAAGGATAACTCCTTGAGAGAGTTGCCAATGTAGAAAACTTATAGTTTCTAGTAATATCTTTCTTTAAATATATGATTGCTAATATTAATTTTCACATTGACATTATCACCTTTCAACATAGGCCAGTGATTAAAAAGCAGCCACTGTGTTGTAGATCTTTTATTTCAAGACTCTACAAAGATTAGGGATGAGAGCCTCACATTCCAGAATATTTGTCATGTTAGCCACCCAGCATCATCCTTTAATGCCTGCTTTTAAATCATTCTTTCTGTAGTCTCTTTAGCATGATTTTTCTCTTCCTCTGTACATTTTCCTGTTCTTGAAAGAACTCTTTCTATATTTACAGTTGCGTATTTAACCCAATTCCAGCATTATTCTGCAAGAGGTGCTGTCTCTCTGAAAGACTGAACCCCCATTTTACCCCAAATCATCAAGCAATTAGTACCACCCTACCTTTCCAAATGATAAGAAAATAAATGTGATAAGGATGAATTTTATATGATATAACATATATTATTTGCCAACAATCCTTCATGCAGAAATAACTGTAGGAAATAGATGTGTCTTGAGCCCATGCTATCCAGTATCAAAGTTGAAAAGAAAATATAGGCATATCATAATGTTTGTACTTCAGATCATAACACACCTGCCAATATTACAATTAAATATCCTCATGGAGTAAAACAACTTTGGTAATGTGATAGAATATGAAACATTGTATTATGTGAAATCAGATAGATGAACTTTGAAAAGTGTTATCATTCCATTTATTTTGCACTGATGAAAACATTGCAAAAGTTTCATCAAAATATAAAATAACCAAAGAGAGGCTATAGCACCATTTCCTGGCAATTTACCACTTGAGGAGATACTACTCTCCCTTTAATCCCGATATCTGGGATTAGGAGGTTAAATCAGTGGGGTGGGAAGAGCTCATATGATGCAACCCCTTGCACTCTTCCTACCCTCACACTGAATCAGCTCACCTGCTGATTTTCTTTTAGGTTACATTATGGATCATGTAGGACAAATTATTTTACGTTCAGTTTTTCCATCTGCAATTGCTCCAAAATTCAAAGTTCAAAGTGTGTCATACTGTAGCTGCAGTTCTTTATATTTGTAGCTATTTTTGTTTTCATAGCATTTGGAATAGTTTCATTCTCCTCCAGTGCATGTGCTTCAAAATTGCTTGGATATGCTGTCTTCTCTTCATGGCAGTAGGAAGAGGAATTTTGTCTTGAATTTGGTGGCAAGAAAATCATTTTAAACTGACATCTACCTTGAACAAATGTTCCCATGGTTCAAACAATCGTTATTCCCCGGTCACTATGTAGCTTGCATGGGTGTGTCATGGCCTGTCCTCACCACCCAGCCCATCCAGCCCATTTGCCTGAAGCTTTTGGAGTTTTTTTGAAGTTATCGCAAGCCTATTAGCTGTAAATTCTCTTTGGAAACTCCCTGTATCTGTAATGAGTATATCTTTCTTCCTATTTGCTCTTTCTTCCTATTTGCTCATAATTTTGATCTCATTAATACTTCCCTCATTTTTCCTCACTTTCAAATGTGAAAAAAAAAACACATTAAATTGACCACTCATGTAGCCACCAACTACATTCAGTAATTATGAATCCTTCACTATATTTCCTCTCCCTGCACCCTTCTCTTAATTTCTTTATTCCTCTCTCTTTTTCCCCACCTACTGTTCTCCCTGAACCTGAGCCATTTGAAAGTAAGGTGCAAATAGGAAACTCCATGCCTTAAAACCTCAGCTTGTGTTTTCTCAAAATAAGATTATTCGCATACAACCATGAGCTGAGCTAAGAAGTTAGCCATAACATCATCAGCCGCAACTGCCCCATCCACCTCCACTTTCTCTTTCACTTGTGATTCAAAGCAAACTTCCCACTTAAACTGTTCATAGTTAATGCAGCCATTTTGGCAACCAGTGAAATGATGATATGCTTTGTCCATTATATAATACTTTCTAAATCCCACTGCAGGAAGGCAAGATCTGAATATAAATTGCCCACAAGAACATAATTTTTTTTTTTTTAATCTGAGAAGGCTGTGATTGCATAACAATAATACGATCTGCTCTGGTGACTAAAAACATATTGGCTATGATTTTTTTTAAAAATGAAAATAAAATACCCTTTTTTTTGGTATCTTATTGTGCATGTGAAAACATGAAATTACTATAGTCCCTCTGAATGAGAAAAAAATTCTTCAGGCACTAATCATAATAAGAAATTCTTGGAATTATTAATTTATCCACAGCCACTTTGAGTAATACCTATATTCTTGCCTCTCATAGGTTGACTAGAGTCTATGCTAATCACACATTTACTGAAGTTGTTGGTGATCCCTCTAGTTTCAGACCCAGCTTGCCAATTCCTGGGGATGATTCCTGCTAGGTGCTGCTGCTAATCACATGATATTGGACAGTGGCAGTGGCAGTGGCAGAAACAGGACCCATTTGTTTTTGTAAATAAAGAGTTCTTGAGGTATAAGAATTTAAGGAGGCACTTACTCTCAAGGTTGTGCAAGTGCAGGGTGCATACTTACACAACCCTGAGGGAGAGCGTCTCTTTAAACGTGGCCCCTAGGTGCTACACTAACACATTACATTAGATTTTGAGCTCTTTAGCCTTAACAATTGGGTTTCTCAAAAATTTATGCCATGTATAGCACCATGTCTGGCACACTGCACCACTAAACAAAGGCTGATTGAGTACATATCTACCAGACTCTGAGATGTAATTTTGGTTCTCAGCATAACATGTCATCACCCTGGCAGCCACTGTTACACTGGGAAAAGCCTAGCTTTGGAAGTAACTGAACATCACATGACTGAGATTTGCACAAGACATGGATCCCTTCTGTAGTGACTTCCTCGCCTGCAGAACTCACATAATTAACTCCACCCCCTGGAGTGGTTGTGCAGGGTTAGTATAATTCTGTACAGAGGTCCTAGCACATAGCCTGGTTCAATATATGTCTGCTCTTGTGATGATTTTATATTGCTATACCATTTTTATTACATTTTCCTTGTAATAAATTACAGTGTGGGGATTTTTTTCATTGGCATTTTTTATTTAGTTTTTGTAAGGTTTTCTTCACTTTAATTTTTCATTCTCTTTGAATTCATTTACATTTTTTCTGTTTATGTCATAGTCTATATTATTTTTCTGTTTTCTTCCATCTGCATTATTGAGTAATTAATATATGCCAAGAACCATGCCAGTAATGTAGGCAGCTTGGGTCCGAGAACCCAGAGGAAGGTCCTATAAGACCAACCTTAGAGGGCCCTTGGCTTCACACAGGATAGAAATCAAACATGAAACAAAAAAAAACCAGGAGTCAGAGAAAGTGAAAGAAGAGTTTATTGAATAGCATGAGTGGCAGAGAATGGCAGAGTATCTGGGAGACTCAGAAAGGAAAGGAGAATGAGTCTTGTCATTGTTTGGGGTTAGGGGTTTATATTAGAAAAGGGTCTAGGATACATGTTTCTTCAGCAGTCCAGGTAGGAATCCAGTCCAATCGAGGTGAATGTCAGGTGAACAGGTTATTCCATAAGATAGCCGAAGCTGAGTCTTGATGCCAGTATCAGCCAAGGTTTGTTTGAAGCTAATGTCCTGGGACATCTTTGGGATCTGGCTTTCTTAAGTGCTATCAGGGATTTGGAGTTTAGAACAAAATTCAGAGAACGATTAACTTTATTTCCCCCTGGAAAGGAGAACAGAGCTTCTTCGACTTATTTAGAGGTAAAATATAAAACATGATTATCAGGGCCCTGTAGAAAAACGAGATGGAGCTTTTCTAAAATGGAGTCTCTTCAGCTTCCGTACTTCACTAGCTCCGTGAATGTGAAGGAAACTTAACTTCCTTTGAGGAACTCAGTGAGTGGGAGAAAAACTTCTTACTCAAGTTGACTGTTGCCCCAGCTCACATACAGGACGTGATAGGAAAGAAGAGGGCAACGCTAGCTCTTCTCTCATGCAGCTGACCCTCCTGCAGTCCTAATTAGAGTAGACTCAGCTTCTCTATTCTGTTTAGTCTTCTGGGCATTTCTCTTTTGAAGAAAATTTTTTTCTGTTTCCTCTGATTCACAGTTATCTTTCCTTCATTATATTCTCTTGATGCTATTTATTTTCTTTCATTCTTTTTTTTTAAGATTTATTTATTTGAAAGAGAGCATGCGTGCATATTGGGGGAGAAGCAGAGGGAGGGGCAGAGGGAGAAAATCTTAAGAAGACCCCCCACAGAGTCTGGAGCCTATCAGGGGACTCTGTCTCTCGACCCTGAGATCATGACCTGAGCGGAAATCAAGAGTCTGATGCTTAACCAACCAAACTACCCAGGCGCCCATATTCTTTTTCTAAATAAAACCTTATTTTAAAAAATCCATTTCAAGTTACTTCAGAAACTTAGTTACAAAATGAACACTTGATTTCCTTGCATAAATACTTTAAGACTCCTACAAGGTCTATGTAATTGAATTATGGCATTGTATGTACCAGCAGCTCACCTGGTCTCACTGATAATAAATAGCTCTGTGTGCACAGGACATAAAAAGAATCAAAGCAGGCTCTGGGCCTTAGTAAGCCTTGGTCCTTTAAGGGCAGTTTCAGTAAAATATCAAAACTGTCATTGTGACTCAGAGATATCATAAAAAGTACTTGTGGCAAAAGTGAAAACATACTTTAGTCAGTTACTGAGTATATACTATAATAGTCCCCTCTTATTTGGGAGATATGTTCCAACGTACCCTCCTCCTAAAACCACAGATAGTTCCAAACCTGATATATACTATGTTTTCTCCTAGATCTACATACCTATGATAAAGTTTAATTTATAAATAGGTACAATAAAAGATTAACTGCAGTAACTGATAATGACACATAATAATTATAACAATATTGTGCTATGGTGAGTGCTGTGAAATGTGTAAACCTGGCAATTCACAGACCTGTACCCCTGGGGCTAAAAGTACAGTATATGTTTATAAAAAAATAAAGAAATTTTAAAAAATTATAACAATAACCTGTAATAAAAGTTTTGTGAATGTGGTCTCTCTCTCTCTTTTTCAAAATATCTTATTATACTGTACTCAGCCTTCTTCCTGTGATGATTTGAGATGATAAAATGCCTACGTGATGAGATGAAGTGAGGTGAATTATGTAGGCACTGTGATAAATTGTTAGGCTGCTACTGACCTCCTGATAATATGTCCGGAGGATTGTATGCTTCTGAACAAAGACTGACCATGGATCAGGAGGGGCCACTATACGTGCGAAAGAAATATCAGTAACCATGACTCATATAAAAATACAGAAAATATAAAAATAATCAATACTATGCTATTGGGAAGATTTGGATATAAATCAGAGACAATAACAGGAATTAAAAAGAACTATATCTGGATGAAACATATCTATTATATAGATATGAAAAAATTAGAGGACGAAATCTAGCTTGGAGTAATAAAATATCAACTATATTTTAGCTACTAGAGAATTAGAAATAAGACAATATTTGAAAGGATTTACTGCTCCAAGATACTGTCTGGAGCTTGTGATGTATCTGCGCTTGAAAGTAGTGACACAGATGGACTGATGGAGAAGAGATGACATTCTAAATGGAAGGTAATATTCTTTCTTTCATTAAAACATATTAATTTGTTTACTATGTTGGTTCCATGTGAGAGCCATGGATTAAAACATACACATGTAAAAGGTGCACGTGCATGTGCGCGCACACATACACACACACACACACACACTCACACTCACACACACACTCATTCTTTTTTCTCTCTGTCTTTAAACTCTATTCTCCAATAGCAGCCAGAATACTCCTTGTAGAAAGCAAGTCAGGTGAAACACAAATTCAAAGATGTTTCTACTGTACTTGAAACCTTCCCCCAAAACAAAACAAACAGTTATGTGGACATTAATGAAGACAAAATGAGGGGCTGGGACAGAGGCTCTGTCCTCATTTTGCAGACTTTTATAAGAAATTAATAACAGAAAATTTTGGTGCAGAAACAAGGACCAGGGACTAAATGAATGCCTGTCTGGAGAGCTTATATTGCAAAGGTACATGGGTAGGGAGGCACTAAAGTTCTTTAAGTGGTTTAATTGTGTTTTTAAAAAAAATTTATTCAATACCCATCCATTGGCCGCCACTGTGTGTTTTTGATACTTATTTGTCCCTTGATGACTAAATCTGAAAACAATGAAAGTCAGCTTGGTCCCTTCTCTTGAGGAGCCATGGGCTATTTGGGTGATCTTGGCAGCTGTGTGCATGTTACTCTAAGCAAAAAGAAATTAGAGCAATGTTGTATGATTAGGAGACAGGGACAAGAATTCAGGTGTAAAATGATAAAACCTCAGTCTAGAGGAGTGACTGAGAGATGGAAAAGACAAGTCAAGGGCTCCTGGGTGGCTCAGTCAGTTAAGCATCTGACTCTTGATTTCGGCTCAGACCATGATCTCAGGGATAGGGATAGAGCCCCCCATTGAGCTCTGTGCTGGGCATGGAGCCTGCTTAAGATTCTCTCTCTTTCCCCCTCTGACCCTCCCAACTCTCTCTTAAAAAAAATTAAATTAAAAAAAAAAAGGCAAACAAAATATTACAGATGTGTATGGCAAAAGTATACGTCCTTGGTGGCAGAATAAGGAAGAAATCATAAAATATAACTCTACTTAAGCAACTCCATTTTCATTATTTATTAAAGAGGTAAGCTAATCATTTATTGATTCATTTATTCAGTCATATAAAACCTGATTTGAAATACTTTCCAAGTACCAGCTAATCACAAGATCTACCCTCACTATTCATTCTGCATAAATCAATTTGTTTAGCATTACCACCTTTTGAATTTGTTGAATTAGTAGCATTATTTTTATAGTAAAAGAAAGAGACAAAGCTGACTAAAGGGAGATGCAGTATTTTATGATGGCTTTTACTGTACTTTTATGCCAATTAAAATAAGAAAGTGGTATTCATTTACTCAATTTTTCTCATCTCACTTAAAAAATTTTTATTTGGAATGTAAATTTCCCACACTTATTTTGAGGTTGTGGGGAGTCTTTTTTTTTTTTTTTAAGACTTAATTTGATTCTACTTTCCAAAGTTTTCTGAAAGTAAAAGAAAAAAAAGAATAACTCACATTTTCTGAAAATATACTGTCATTTTTATTTTATATGTAATTCTAAGGTAGGGGGATAAATTTTGACCTGCTCTGTGAGAATATAGTTTTATTTTCACAAAGATTAGAGTTTATATGATTTTAAGGTCTAGCAATATTTACAGTTTGATTTCTGATTTTTCATATGTATTAGGGAGAACTTGTGCTTCTAGCCATGAAAGAGTAACAGAGCCCAGACTGCCTTTTGGTGTAAACAACGAGAAAACTTGACATAATATATGAAATAACTGTTCAGATGCTGGAAAATGGTGCATGACCTTGATTCCAGGGAATTGAAAGCAAATAAACAAGGCGAACCCTAAAATCACTCAATCAGCCTGGAGGCAATTTCCTTGTTGTTCAGTAAAAGAGAACAGAGCTTGGAGATCTTGATAATTAAAGAAGACAGAAATCAAAGTTTAGGAAGGCCAAGGCAGTGAGAATTTGTAGTGTGGTATAAGTGATAGAATTATTCAGAAAATGTCCTAGAAGTTAACATACAGGTTCTCTTAAGCATTTGGCTGAACACAGGTCTGCACATGGGTAGGACAAAATTCAAAAATTCAAGTGAAAAAAAGTTACTAGGGAGCTGGAATCCCTGAGCATACACAGATCCAGGAATTGTCTCATTTTCCACAAGCCAGAGTGGAGATGCCTTGTTGAATACACAAGGGATTAAGTAGAAACCCCAGGGAGTCACACCTTAATAATGAGGCTTAATTATTCCTACAGTAGAGACTCTTCTAGACTTCTAAAAGGTTAAAAACAATGCTCTAACTGAGTCACAAGCAGTTTAGCTGCCTGCCAGAACAAAGACCAGTACTTCTTCAAGGAAAAACATCCAGCACACTATACCTTATGTACACGATGTCCAGCATCTGGTCAGAATTTTCTTTTCCAGCCACACCAATGATTATACTAATCGTAAATGTATGAAATATTTCAATAAAAAGCAGAAGTTCTCAGACTGCAGATGAAAGCAAGATCTAAATATGTGCTTACAAGAAAATCACTTTAAATGCAGTGTGATTTGACTTTTTTTGGTATCATGTCAAGTGAAATTTGCTTACCAAACAGATTGAAAATTGGAGAAAGTTTAAACTACTACTTCAATAGTAAATGATTCTTCAGTAATTTTGGACTAGTAATTTTTCTTCCAACAATTTATGTAATCTTTTAAGTTCACTAGAGCAAGTCACAGGCCAATAACAGGATTGGTTTTCTTAGCAATCATTCTGTTTTTATGTATATAAAGTCACTCAGACTTTCATAATTATAAAATGCCATAATTCCTCAGATTTTTATGAGTTAATAAGAAAATAATATACAAGAACTTTTGTGGTTAAAAATTGCTCTTTCGGAGAAGAAAAATTTATTTTTATTTTTCTGAGGATAATACAAATGAATATAAATAATAAAATTCAACTGTTTCATTTTTTAACTCTGAAAAAGATAATGTCATCAATTCTCTTTATGAAAGATATTATTTTTGAAAAGCTTCCAAATCCAGTATAGAATGACCTGAAATTCACATCTGAATTAAGATAATCAGGTATATTTGAATGCATGTATTTAAGGTTCCTTTTTTGAAGAATTACTCTTTTTGTTTTATTATTATAGTATGAAAACAAGTCCATATTGAAATAGAAGGCTTTCTGGGGAAACCCTCTTTAAGGCATATGGACTATCCCTGTGTTACAGGTCATACGGAAAGGAGAAGTGAGTTGCTGCTGGATTTGCACAGCCTGCAAAGAGAATGAATATGTGCAAGATGAGTTCACCTGTAAAGCCTGTGACTTAGGGTGGTGGCCCAGTGCAGATCTAACAGGTAAGAAGTGCCCTACTTTAGATTTTGTGCCTGACTGTAGACCTTCTCAATATGCCCATTGTTTAAAATATGAATGAGCAACTCTTGTCTTTTTTGGTGTTTATTTTTACTGTGCACTTTTTAATGCTCATGTCAAAGAGCACACAGAAACCTTTATAAGTTTTCAATCATCCATATTGAAAAGCAAGTTCATTTTTTAAATCTAAATAAAAGTGTATTAAATGGGTATTCTGGTATGCCAGTTGCTTTCTGTTTTTCTTTTTTAAAATTTTATTTCAAGATATTTCTAGTTACCTGCATTTATGTTTGCAAACATTTCTTGAACATGTGTGAGGCAGTACTTTTTTTGCTTTAAATGTATCTTGCTTTATTACTTTATTTTGCTTAAAACTTATCAGGGAAGAAACATGTAAAAATAATATAAAATTGTTATTAATATAAAAGAGATATTAATAGTGCATAAAGTTCATTAGGCAGATAAGGAGATGAAAGAAATTCCAGAGAATAACTAGAAGATGGGAAAATGAAAGCCTATAACACATTTGGGGAAAACCACAAAATAAGTGTGTGGGGTTGGTTGATAGACACAAGGACCTAGCAAAGGCCAGAAATGAGACTGGTGGTGGATGATACAAGATTCTTCCTGACCTTTCCCCAAGAGTTTGGACTGTGGTTTTAAGCACAGGAGAACCACTGAAGAATTTAAATAGGCAAATAACACCTTGGTATTTGTGTCTCATAAAGATGCTTCTACTAGCTCAGACTAGCAGTCTGAGGAGTATAATGAGATTGGATGAAAAACAGAAGCTAGAAACTATTGCATTGGTTCAAATGAGTAATTTCCAAGGGCGTGGATGAGGGCAGCAGCAGCAGGAATAGAGGAATATATGAATGCAAGAGATGGTTTATTAGTAAAATCAATGGGTATCATATGGATAGATTATATGAGTTTGTAAATTTCATAAGAGCAATGTTCAAATACATGAATTTTGTTTTCCACACACATGAGAGATATTTCACAAATACTATTCACAAATTTTAAGAGTAATAGGGCCATGGAAACTGTCATCTGAGTACATTTTGTCATGTGAGTAATCTCATTCCTCCTTTTAGAAAGGGGAAGTTGAGGCCCAAAGAAGTGTACTTGTGTGCCCAAGTTCATGCAAATAGTTAGAAGCAGAGCCCAGTTCACTGCCTTCCTGGGTATTATTGAAAATCATTACAAAGGGTAATATTTCTTATTGTTTTTTACTTTTTCATCTGTTCCCAAATAAGATTAGCAACTAAGAAATTGTATGACTTATTCAGAACACATCAAAAATGACTGGGTAAGTAGAACCAGGTCACATAATGAAAATTTTACTTATTCAGTGAGAGTACCTTGTAAAATAGTAATCTTTGTTGGAAAAAGTTAATCTAAAATGAGGGTCAGAAAGCTTTTAGAAATTATTCAGTACAAAGACCTTTTTTAAAGAAAAGGAAGTTAGATTAGAATACATTTGAAGATAAAAGCTGAATCTCAGTCATATTTTTATTCTGTCATGGAAAACTGGTTTTCAACTTTAATATGCCTAAAACTTACCCAGGTATTACTCATTTGCAGAGATTCCTGTTCACCAGTTCTGAAAAGGGACCCTGCAAATTCTGAGGCACCTGGTTCCTGTCTCATCCTATGAGAAACATTATTCTCTGGCTCATAGTCTAGTGCCTTGAACACAATAGCTGTCTAATAAAAGTTCTATTGAGAGAAGTAGAAAGAAGAAGGGACTTACCTAAGTTCATGCAGGTCAATGGATTTGGTTAATAGAGAAGCCACTGTGAGAACCCAGGATTTTTATCCCTAGGTCTAACTTATATCCTTGTTGTATGCAATAGACTGGCTTGGAAAAGCTTTTTCAGCCACTTTTGGACAACAAGACCTCTCTCCCACTCATGCTGTGTCTCTGTTCACATCTTTATCCTCTTTCATAGTGTGTGCTTCCTGCCAGGCCTTTTTATATCAAATAGAGGGTTGACTTACTAGTCAGTCCTCTCTGTTATTTGACTGAGACTACAGCTGCCTGTGAAGAGGCTCAAAGACAAAGAAAGCTAGCCTTTGTCAGGTTGATTTTAGAAATCAGAAGTCCTGGCTTTGAGGTGTAAGAATTTTTTTTTTGTCTACATTTTTTTTGGGCTTCCCCAAATTTTTCCTAAGGCTCCTTTTTTACTTTGATTGCAGCTTATCTCATACCTGATAAAGAACTTCTGTCCTATTTTAAGACATCAAATTTAAAAAAAAAGGTTTTTTATTTTTTTATTTTTTTATTTATTTTTTTTTTTTAAAGATTTTTATTTATTTGACAGACAAAGATCACAAGTAGGCAGAGAGGCAGGCAGAGAGAGAGGAAGAAGCAGGCTCCCTGCTGAGCAGAGAACCCGACGAGGGGCTTGATCCCAGGACCCTGGGATCCTGACCTGAGCCAAAGGCAGAGGCTTTAACCCACTGAGCCACCCAGGTGCCCCAAAAAAAGGTTTTTTAAAAGATCCAATATGTTATAATAATGAACTCAAAGTCATATATTTTATTCTCTAGAGATCTTCCATTGTAGGTATATTTTTTGCCCACTACCAAATGAGGATCACCATTGATTTAAGGCTCTTTCAGTTAATAAAGCATAAAAAAATAAAAACACCTTCCTTCACTATACTTAGATATTTAATGTGATTATTTTCTAAAATATTTAGTCTATCATTCATCACATGCATAAAAGTCACCTTAGCGTCAAATGAGTTGAACCAAGCAACAACTCAGACAGCCTTTTTTTTTTTTTTAACCATTTCTGATTTTTTATTCAGATAGCCCTTTTCTAATAGCAAAATAGGCAAGTGGCTACTTTTGGAGCATATATTTAATTATTGTGCCAATTTATGTTTAGGGTCTTTCAGAGTACAAATCTCTGATTTAGTTTATACTTAGTTTTAACGACACCTATAATTTCTGGATCCTTTCGGTCTTACCCATGAATGGACAGTGTGGTCTCATTTGCCACTCATTTGGTGCCATGTCAGGCTCAGAGCAAGTGTGCACTACATGGCAATGTGGTGTTGGTGGTTGCCATGGTAGCAGTAGTCGTGAAAAGAGAAAACCCACAAGCAGAGAATACAAAAAACCAGTAGAAATACTCGGAGGAGTAATGCATAGCCTTTAAGTAGGTGTTTTGTTTTCACAGGCGGATTTCTTTTTTTTTTGGACTGAATTTTAGTTAAAATGAGAAATCATTCTTCTTTAGGAAATGGTGTTTTTACTGAAGGTAAATGTTGTTAATAGGCATAAAATTATTTTATGAGATAGTTACTTTCCACACATGCTCCAAAGGCTCTAATATTAGTGAATAAATACCTGTTTATAAATGTGTTATTGTTTTCATTAGAATATATTATTTGTTGCTATAAAGAAAAAAATGATACACTTTCTGAAGCTGTTAATAAGTTTCTCACTTTTTCTTCTTAGGAAAATGTACATTTTAATTCAGCATTTAAATTTCACACTTTATTTCTTATGATGCATAAACAGGGATCTCTTCTGTCATGGTATAAAATTTGACAGTAGTTTAACAATTCATGAACCAATTATATGTAATCTGATGCTACTTATTTCTTTTTAAAAATCAAATAGAGTAAGAAGATTCCTCAGAAAACCAAACTACATTAAATTTAATCATTAAAATATTAAGTTATGGAAATTAATTTTTACTATTTTTCTCCATCCCAACAGTTGCTATGACCTCTTACACTATCTACTTACTTACTTAAATTTCATATTATACACTACCACCTACTTTGTACCAAGCATTTTTTGGAGAAACTGGAAACATATATGTGAATGAAATAAAGTTTATAACCTGGGAAGGAGCTTCCTATGAAACTAGACAATTTTAAGTCCTACAACAGGAGTGTGTACAAAATGTCATATGAACAACTGAGAAAAAAAACAGTTATTTCTCCCTGCGCAGAAGAGAGGACCCTTCATAGAGAAGGTGACATTTAAGTTGAGCACTGACCATGAAACAGAATTTCTCCTTGTAGGTAATTGATATTAATGTAAAACACTAAAGAAAGCATTTTGACGATGCTTTATTAATTACGAAGTATTATTGTAACTGCTATTAAATGTCCGAAGACCTGTGGACTTTATTTCTTTGATTCATATTAAATATGTCTTAACCTAATTAGGAAGAAATCCAGTATTAAAAATAGCTTCTTCCAATGCATTTGGATCTTACAATTGAACCAATATTTGTTTAAAGAATTAGGACTAACTTCCTATTCCTCAGATCAGAGTTATTACCACTTGTCTTGGATTTTGCTCAGGAATTTGTAGTCTAATAGCTCTGGATTCTTAGGAAATGGACTTGTCTGATAGCTCTGGATTCTCTGGGAAAACTGTAACGACAGATACTGCCAGCTCCCTAAGTTTTAGAGGCTTTAGATATAGTATGTAAAACTCACAAAAAGGCTTTTAGTTTTGGGTGCTGGGGGTCAGGTAGGGCCAGGACAGTCTTCATCACTGGTTGAAGGTAACTCCCACTCCTTCCAGGCTTGAGATACCCAAACACCTCTAGGGGTTGAACAACTCTTTAAACCTAAAAACAGAACAAAAAATACATTACATATTATATTATATATATGGACAATATGGATATTACAGCTAATTCTCTCAAGGAATCAAAGCTAATGCATCTAAAATTTAGAATGTCTTAAAAAAAAAAGAAGGAAAGGAAATAAGAAAAAGGAGAAAACAAAGCTTGTTTAAAATATAAGTGATCAGTCCCTATCTTCGGCTGATTGTTTTGAGTGTTCCTGGATTATCACTGAAAAACCTGGTTTCCCTGTAGGGAAAGAATCTAAGATCTTCACAAGAAATAAAGCGATCACAGTAGAGTTGTAAGTATATTGTTTTGAGGTGTTGTTGACATAATGCCACTGTTACAGCACAGGATACTTATATCTCCTTCTAACTCAAGCATATTTTTCTTCATTTGCTTATAGTACACTGTGTAGAATAGGCTTGATTTATAGCTAGGCTTGGACAACTCTGATTATCTGTGGGATGCCTGAGTACCTACCTGTCTTTAACTCTTGGCTACATTAAGGAGACTGATACTCATAATACGCAGTTTAGAGTTTGAAATTCCACTGGTGACAACCAAAACCATTTTGTTTACTGATGGATTTCAACTGGTGATTAGAGATAGGCTGACTTGGCCATATAACTTGAAGGTCATAAAAAGAGTTCACTGGGAACTTCCGTCTTGAGCTCTCAATTCAAAGATGAAGTGTGCCCTTTGAGAGTAAGGATCTTAGGGCACTTGCACTGGGATATCCCTTTGGCCCTTGGTGATTACCTGCACTTCCTCTTACTATATTAAATGTTTTGCCTTTAAGTAAAAAAATTACATGAGTATGTTCTATGGATCTTCTGAGTCCTTTTAAATATCTGAACTTGTGGAATCTTTACATATACAATAAGTATCATTATTGGAAGTTAGTGTGATATACCTAACAATAGCTTGATATAATTGAATTATTGAGTTAATGATTGCCTAGTAAAACGATTTAGGCAAATACTTATTCCTAGTAAGGTGAACACTAAAGACAAACTCAAATTTATGTAGTTTTAAATCAGTAAAGAAGAATGAATAAGAAAGCATACAAAGGAAAGTATGATATATGTAAGAATCTTCTTCAGATGATCTTGCACAGAAGACCATTGTATAATCATCAGCTTGCTATAAACTTCAGTTAACAGTCAACTTTCACGAGGGCTTCAGCTTATGGAGGATCTCAGCAGAACCTCACTTTAAAATCACTAAAGGGAGCAACCTGCAACAATATTAAGGTTTCTTTTAATTTGTCCAGAGGGTTGGGAATGAAGACAGGCTTGTGTAATTTAAATTCATGAATAAATGTTCCACTGAAAATGTTCCCATATCACTAGATTGACCAATTGGAATGTGCTAAGATCACAAAATCTAATCATATTTTAGCCTTTGTAAGTATAGTGGCTTTTCAACAGAATGCTTCAACCCATCTGCAAAATAAACACACTGTTTAGACTAATACATATTCATAAACCATAGAGGGAGAAAACTATATACAGCCACTCTGGAGTAACTCAAAGGTTCTTTTGCAATTGTTTCAGTTAATGCCTCCACCTTTACAATTTGTCCTAATTGATTTAATTACAAATGAAGCATGAACTGGCCACATCTGCTGTCCTGGAAATGTTTCCCCAATAGCGTTTAATTTTGTGGCCAGTTTGTCCCTACTGAAATGAATATTTTCATTTGTTCCATCAGGATTTTATCTAATCCCTGGTAGATATATTTTTTTTTTTGGTACTGTCGGATGGCCATTATGGATTTGTCAGATACTGTCTTCATGAATCTTAGAACACAATCATGAAATATCTGGAATTTCTTTTAAGAACTTCTTTTCTGGTCACATTTTATGTATCTATAATTGAATACTTGAACTTCTTCATGGATTTGTTACTATCATAAATTATTTGTTTTATATGAGATGCTTTTATCAGGGTTTTTAGTCAGAGCACTCTGCTTAGCATGATAATCTCTAAAATATTTCTATTGTATTTCTAAGTATTTTATAGTATCTATAACTTTTATAGTACTTTTTTTTTACTGCGAACCTACCACAATGAACAATGGCTCTTTGATATGGGCTACGTTGTTGAATTAATACATCTAGATTATGGTGTATCATTTTCATATTTACACACAAAAAAAGATTTATGATAATCTAGGTACATGTGATAATCTATATGTTTATCTGCTCCGTTCCAATCCATCTTCCTATTTCTGTGAAGTCTTTTGTCCATAGGGATTCTGGGGCTAACAGTATTCCTTAGATAATTTTTTAAAATTATACATAGTATAGATATTTTCATGACTAGAACAGCTATAATTTGATCATCTGTAGGGAACCATAGTACATTTTGTCTAGAAGTTAATCCTACCTATTAAAATTGTGGGTCTTGTGTCACAGAGAATAATGTATCCTTCTAATAATAATCTCAAAGTACCAGTTGTGGGTTGGGGCATAAGATTGTTAATGATTTTCACCATTTCTGCGGTTTTATTAAGCCAATTATGTCATGTTCTATTAATAGTGAGATTATTGGTAGACATTAAGACACTTAGATCAACAAAAAAGAGGTATTGCTTCCCTTGGGATTTCAGGGGAAGAACAAGGAGTTCTTGGGTACCAGTGTTTGCCGTGGAGTTAAGTCACTGGACAGATTTCAAGTAGTAGTCTGGAATTTTAGCTAATGTGGGACATTGGTTCTTTAAATGACACTTCTGTTTAGTATCTATAGGTTTCCTTTTGTACAAGTTCCCAGGTCATAGAGAATAGAGGCTCCTTTAATTGTTTAACCTAAAGATCCACAATAATACTGACTTCTAGCATATTTACTTTTTAAGTTTCTCCAGAAACATCTAGTCACATATTGGATATTTTCAAAGTCAGTAATTTTACATTTTAACATTTTCTTCTCTTTGGTTCCCCTAATTCAAGTCTGAGTCCACTTACAGAAAGAGAAGGTATAGTTTTCCTTGTCAGGTGTTGAGTCTACCTCAGAATTGTTTGAAGATGTTATAAAGTCTATGTTTTATCTTTATTTAGTTTATAATTTTGCATCTTTGTTTAAACAAAAGCTTTCAAAATTGCCTTATGTAATGCATTTTGTGTTTTTTACACTTTACACCACTAGGTTATTTAAATTGTCTCTTTTCTAATCTGCTGTTTTTACTCCATGAAGCTAACAATTAATTAAATTAATTGGTGCATATCTGTAGTATAGGACAATAAGTATCTAATAAAAATCCTGAATTCTACAGAAAATATTTTGCTTGTATCTCTGAAGTTTAGGAAAATTATTAATTATAGTTCTTAATTTGGCTCTAGACCAGGGTTTTAATTCAACTTCCATAGATTTGACTTGTGTTCTAAAAATATAAAATGTGGCATTCTTTCCTAATGAAAACTCTAAGGACAGACTAGCTTATTTACTAAACCAGGTAAAGTTGCATAGAAAAAAAAAATGAAAAGAAGGCTAGCTTTCAGAATATAAAGGCCTTGACAAAGACTATATTGCAATTTGAATTTTATTTAGCAAGCCCAATATGCCAATTAAAAAAAGTGTAGTATTGACTATTCAGTATTTTATCTCATTTATCTCTTAAATATTTTAAGTCATTGAATATGTTCTATCAAAAGCCCCCTGTAATAGTTCCTGTTATTCTAAATTATGTGTCTAGCTAATCATTTTTCTAAACTCTATTAAGGAAATGAGAAGATTTAGGATTAAAATGTGACTTTTTAGGGGAAGCAGAAGTTCTCCCAGGAAGATTGAGACTTTGAATAGATAAACCCCTGACACAAGAGAAAGGGGTCACTGTGATCAGTCAAGACTGTGTGCTTGTGAATGGCTGGAGCTCGTTTATTGCCTTGAGTCTGTTCCTACTTGGGTGATTATCAGAAGCAAGGGTTGACACTGACTGACTGGCTTATAGAAATCATGTTTGTTGAGGGGAGCTGTTGTTGACTGAACAGGAGTAAAAGGTTCTGATGGTTCCTGTTCCCATGGCTGTAGAACAATGAGTCTTTTTATTAAAGTCAGGGATATATTTTTATTCTCACAATTTGGGAAAGACTGGCCCAGACCAAACACAAGTTTCTCTGACGGGGTTGTCTCCAGGACTTGACAAATTTCTCTCTCTCCGTGAAACAAAACAGTCTTTATTCTCCATCTGAGGGAAAAGATGAGCCAACTATTTAGGAACATCTCTCCTTTTAAGAGTTGGGTGACAGGGGCATTCATCCTTCCTTGGCATGTCTAGTAGAAGCTGATAACACAAGTGCCCTCAGATGCCACAGATGGATCACACATAACTCAAGGGGTGAGACAAAGCAAGTAACATGTAATAAATGGGGAAAATGCAGATTCTTCTAAAGAATTCAAATAAAATTTATGTTTAAAACACTCTGTTAGCCAAAACAGTACTTGTCTATGAGTTAGACTTACCTCTGGACAATAGCTATGTGAAAATAAAAATTTTGTTAGTATATTTCTTCTAACTTATTCTGTCACATCATCACTAATTTAACCTTCCCAGGAAACAGTTTAGTTTCCTTTTTCTCTTTTTTTGAAAGTGTAGAACGAAGTTCCACCCACAGAGTGGCACCCATTTATAAAGCTGGTGTTGGGAGAAAAGATTATTTTTGTAGGCTCAAGTGTGTCACATTAGTCTTGTGATGAGATCTGGTTTGGGAATACAATTGTCTTGACAAGATAATGGTATACATTTATTAGCGTAATAATGAGGCATTTCAAAAAATAATTAATAACACAAAATGTGGAAGATGTACACATAGCTATGCCTCTGGTAACTAGTAAGCAGTGTTATTACTGATCAGCAGAAATCTTGGATTTTAAAACTTTTTTTCTTAGGGCTCCGGGGTGACCCAGTTGATTAAGCATCTGAATCTTGATCTCATCTCAGGTCTTAATCTCAGGGTTGTGAGTTCGAGTCCCCCATTTGGCCCCATGCTGGGTATGAAGCCTACTTGAAAAGAAAAAGTTAAAAAAAAAATTAAAACTATTTTTCTCATTACAGGCTGTGAACCTATTCCTGTGCGCTATCTCGAGTGGAGCAACATAGAATCCATTATAGCCATTGCCTTTTCCTGCCTGGGCATACTTGTCACCTTGTTTGTTACCCTCATCTTTGTGCTGTACCGGGACACACCAGTGGTCAAATCCTCCAGTCGGGAGCTCTGCTACATTATTCTAGCTGGCATCTTCCTCGGTTATGTGTGCCCTTTTACTCTCATTGCCAAGCCTACCACCACATCCTGCTACCTCCAGCGCCTTCTGGTTGGCCTCTCCTCTGCCATGTGCTATTCTGCTTTAGTGACCAAAACCAACCGAATTGCACGTATCCTAGCTGGCAGCAAGAAGAAAATCTGTACCCGGAAGCCCAGGTTCATGAGTGCCTGGGCCCAGGTGATCATTGCCTCAATCCTGATTAGTGTGCAGCTAACCCTGGTGATAACCTTGATCATCATGGAGCCCCCCATGCCCATCCTGTCCTACCCAAGTATCAAGGAAGTCTACCTTATCTGCAATACCAGCAACCTGGGTGTGGTGGCCCCTCTGGGTTACAATGGACTCCTCATCATGAGCTGTACCTATTATGCCTTCAAGACCCGCAATGTGCCCGCCAACTTCAATGAGGCCAAATATATTGCCTTCACCATGTATACCACCTGCATCATCTGGCTGGCTTTTGTGCCCATTTACTTTGGGAGCAACTACAAGATCATTACCACCTGCTTTGCAGTGAGCCTCAGTGTAACAGTGGCCCTAGGGTGCATGTTCACTCCCAAGATGTACATCATTATTGCCAAGCCTGAGAGGAATGTCCGCAGTGCCTTCACCACCTCTGACGTAGTCCGCATGCATGTTGGCGATGGCAAGCTGCCCTGCCGCTCCAACACTTTCCTCAACATTTTCCGAAGAAAGAAGCCAGGGGCAGGGAATGCCAAGTGAGTTATCTGACAAGATTTACCTCCCCCTCTCTCTTTTCTCTTTACTTCTATTTGACTAACTCATGCTCTTCCGTTTCCCCAACAGTTTTCACTTCCTTTCTTACTCTTTTCTCCTTTTTTCCAAATTTCACATTCTCTGGCAGTAGGAATACTAAAGGTCTTCTTTGTTCTCATTCCCTTGAAAAAGCAAGGAGCATAAAGGTTGTTGTTGTGGTTGTTGTAGAAGTGACAACCAGCTGAGCATATTCTTATTCTTACCTAGAATCTTCAGCTTCTTTTCTAATACGTTTTTCCTTTCACATGGGTCCCCTCCTTTATGGAATATCAACACTTCTCTGAGGTCTGGGTTTGAGATGCAAACTCTAATTCTAATCTCTAGTTTAGACTATGATTGAATAAAGTTTCTGAGTTATTTTTATCATTCTGGAGTCTCAGCATTACTAATCATGGGATGGAAAGAAGGAAATTAAGCACCTGGGGAAATCCGACTATTTCATAATTTGAGTGCAACTAGCAACGAGTCTGCCCTGGAATAAGTTCCCTTGAGCAGCAGTCCTCCCTCTCTTACTTACTGAGCATCAATGGGTATTGTAATAAAGACGTTCCATAATACTACACAACAGTTGTGCTGCCTCTACTGCAAGGTCACAAGCGGAATGGTTTGTTTCTGAGCCATAAAGCACCAGAAGAAATAAGAAACTAGATAAGGGTGAAGAGCTCCAAACTGACACAGACACTTGAAATTCTAAAGATAGTTTAACCATCCAAAAAGTCCTCAATTTTCCCCATTAACACTGTTAATTTTTTTCTGAAACAATCTTTTAAAAGTGAAGACTTTTAATACAAATAATAATAACATATATGATTATTGTATATTTTTTCACCCACCTGAACAAGCCAGGAAGACAAGGGGCATAGGTGTTATTTTCCTTCATTTTATAAGTGAGGAAACTCAGTCACTGTGAAGTTCTATGACTTGTGAATGTAATTCTATTTAGTTAGATATTCTTTGCCTAGGTCTTAATTGGCATGAAATTTCTCATCTTACCTTATGTCAAAAAATGTACATGCCTTAAACCTCTGTGTTTTGTATCTTTACTTGCCAAGAGGTACCATGGGAATCTTTTACAGAAATCATATAATTGGTTTGAGGATCTGATGAGGGAGTCTGTGGGAAAAAAAAAAATATATATATATATATACATACATATATATATACACATACATATTTTTAAGATTTTTTTATTTGTTTACTTGACAGAGAGGGAGATCACAAGTAGACAGAGAGGCAGGCAGAGAGAGGGGGGAAGCAGGCTCCCCGCTGAGCAGAGAGCCCGATGCAGGGCTCGATCCCAGGACCCTGAGATCATGACCTGAGCTGAAGGCAGAGACTTAACCCACTGAGCTACCCAGGCACCCCCAAAATATATTTTTTAATCTATGAAATTATTATTATTTCAAATAATAAATAGTAATTTTTCAGTGTTAAGGATTAAGATCATAATGCATGTTTACTCATTGGTATATCCATTTCAAGTTCTAAATAAAACACTGATAATAAAAGTTACATAGTCATTTTTTTCCCTTGCCAGGCTTTTCATGCTAGCCAGCATGCCATCAGGAGCAGCCCCCTGGCAGGGACTCAACAGTAAGCATGAAGGCAAATGAACAGTGCCATGAAATGAGAAAAAAATAATAAACCATAGCCACAGAGTTCAGATGTAAAATGGCATCATAACAATTTCCATTAAGAGGGAAGGAGTGGGAAGAAACACAATGAGAAAGAGAACACTCTAAGCTGGAATGTTTGTAGACACTAAGAGATTTCCTTTGTCCCATGTCATATGGCTTTATGAGGGATCCATTCTACCACCTACCATTATACAATCCATGTTTCTGATTTTTCTGCCTTTATTATGGTTCTTCAGAAACTTACGTGATTTTTTTGATCATTGTTATTTCTGAAAGCTGTTCTAACCATTTGATGAAAGAAGATACCTATGTGATCATGGTATCTTGTGTTAGTACCCAGGGATATGCATCTATGGAAGCCCTCCCAATGATTTTATGTACACTTGTGCATAGAACTCCATGAGCACCTGTCCTAGAGCAGTGACTGATGAATAGTATATGGTGCTTGCTGCTGGGATAAGCTGATGTGTCTTTAACAATTCTTATTAGCAACTCGCTTGCAGTCAGATATTGTTGTACATTCTGATCATCTTCTTGTACATGGAACTTCTTTCCTTATAAGCCTGAGAATATACCTTTCACTATTATGAAGTTAGAAATCAATTTTATTTGGGATCCTGCTTTTAAGAGAGAAATCAGTTTGTTCTAAATTGGATTGGTTGTCTAGGGGGTGCTATTTAACCAATAAATTGCTTATCTATTAGCTATAATTTATCAACACTCTCAGAGTAATATGGTATACTTCTAATTAATAGCATGCAGGTTTCTTAGTATGATCTGTAGCCTCTGCAGGATGTAGCACACAGCTGAGCTGACCCACTGAGTAATTGAGGCTAGAGCTCTATGGAACACAGCCACTTATTTATTTATTTTTCTGATTTATTCTTCTGTGGCTTCTCTTTTAACTCTCTATGAGACTATAATTTTAAAATAATAATAATCTCAGTGCCTATGTTTTAACCTTTTTTATTGCTATCTTATGTGCTTCTGGTTTGTCTCCAAATTTACAAAAACCACAACAATCTAATATTTTTCTACAGCAACTAAAATCTAGCAGATTTTTGCCAACTGTAGCAAAGGGGCTGAAAACTCTGGAGATCATATCACCCGATGAGTTTATTACCATTCTGGATGTGTAATTCCTAGGTTTATGGTGCACTGAGGGTGTTCGGCAGTCTGCATATGTAGCTATAAACACAGAACAGCTGCTGTAATGAAGAGCTTCCAACTGATCTGTTTGAATATTATTGTGAAGAGTTGCAAGTCCGACTACATCCTCATAAGAGGCTGTTTCTGAGATACTGGGGAGGGATGACGTCGTGGGTCTGTTTTTGAAAAGTTTTCTGCAGTTTTTAAATTTAATTCACAGCTAACCATGTGATACAACCAAAGGTCTGGACACTTCTTTTACATTTTCTGAAGTGTAATTTAGGAGGAGTTTAACCAATAAATTGTGTGTTTGGGTTACTTACAGTTAGATGCCTAATTAAGCATAATCCTACTCTAGAAGATCGATTGAATAGCATAATTGCCTTTGACAGCTCTAATTTCTTTAGCTGAAGTAACTCAATGTATACTGATAGGAAAATATTTAAGCTTAACCTTATATAAAGATAGTGGTAAAATTCTTTTCTTGGCAATAGAAGAAATATAGAAATTCTCAGGCACTCATAATTAAATTATTTAGATCCAAATTACTTATCACTTCTCTTTAAGCAAAATGAGTTAACACTATGCAACCAAAAAATTAAAATAATATGTAAATGACATGCTTCTTTTAAAAAATAGGTATATTAGTGTGTAAACGTGGAGATTCACAGACCTGTACCCCTGGGGGGAAAAAATATATATATATGTTTATAAAAAATAAAATTATAAAAAAAATAAATAAATAAAAATAAAATGCAAAAAAAAAATAAATAAAAAATAGGTATATTAATGACTAAATGTCAAACTAACACTCTTATTTTCTGGGTAAATAAGCTCAGTGAGTGCCAATCTAACAGTACATGGAGCTGAAATGTGACAGTTCACCCCTATGGCCTTTGGCATACAGAACTGAAAACAATTACAATCACAAAAAGGCATTAGATTCATGCAAAAAAGTAATTTTAAAACCTAGGTCCCTAGGGGCACCTGGGTGGCTCAGTAGGTTAAGCCACCAACTCTGAGTTTTGGCTCGGATCATTCATCCCAGGATCCTGAGATCGAGCCCTGCTCCTGTGCTCTTTGCTCAACCTGGAATCTGCTGGAGATTCTTTCCCCCTACTTCTCCCTCCTCCTTTACTCCCCCCACACCCACCACTGCTCGCACTCTCTCTCTTTCAAATAAATAAAGCCTTTTAAAAAAGTATAGGTTCCTAAATAAATAGAATATTATTATGTTCTTGCAATTGTTTCTTACGCATTTGAATGTATGTTTCTACTGAGTGCAAAAGCTAAGTGACATACTAAATAGAATGATGCTCTGAGGAAATTTTTCTCTTGGTCTGCTAGAAACATTTTTGTCCACAAGTAGGGTCACTAAGCCCGCAGCATTCATGATTATGCCCCGGGTATGCCTTTTAATTTGTCTTTCTTCCTTTGATTATGAAAGGAAATATGGTAAGGTGCCAAAAGACATCACAATCAAATAGAAATAACATGTTTGCTTCCATTGAAAGAACTCAGTCACTATTCTAATAAGCTTGTAAATGAGAAAATTTGTCATTTTGAAATTATTTTTCCTGTAATCATACAATAAATGGCTTTAAAAGTATTGTAAAAAAGTGACAGTATTGTAAATATTCCCTTGCTTTTAAAGTAAATATCAGAAGATTTTATCTAAGTACTTGTCATAGAATTTTACTACTCGAGAGTAACATTTACAGAGGATGAATTGCTTATTCATTCATTATTGTTTCAACAGTAAGCTTAAAAACACATACATACTTGATGTGGTGCTAGGTAATATTCAATATAAAAAAAGATAGAAGAAGCAGGCACAGACTGTATCAGTCTTATGATATGGTAAGGGAAACACAAAATATAACTAACTATGCTGGGTTAGGTGCCATAATACCACAGTATAACATTGTGGGTGTCAGGGAAGAAAGAGATTAGGTCCAGCTAATGGAGCAGTACCTGCTGAAGGATAGGACAAAATTTCTTGATGAAAGTGGCATTTGAACTTGGCCTGAAAGGTTGTTTTCAACAGGAGAAAATATTTGCATGTCATGTAAAAGAAGCTTTAGAAATGTGAATGCATTTTCTGGCTACACTGTGGAATCTGATATGAATGAAGTACATGGAGAAGTATAGTGGTGGGCAAATTTGTCCTACAAAAAGAGGATAGATTATTGATAATAATTAATAATAATCAGTGTCCTAAGAAGGAGCTTAGGTATTTTTTATATAAACTGCAAGGTACATTAAGGATTTTTGTGATTTTTATGGTCATGTGAAAGCTTTATGGGAAGAGATTGACTGCTGAAAGATTAATCAATAGAGTGTTACAATAACCCAAATGACAGGTTAAGAGTTTTAAAATAGAGCAGTGAAGTAAAAGTCCAACCCCAGATATGAATATGAAAAACTTTTCTGAGCTTGATACATTAGAGTTGGATTATTGGTTTGCAGAGAGGAATGAAGAAATAAAACCTAGAATACAACTCTCATGATTTGACCCTGTGTGACAGAAAAATGCAGCTAGAAGGAAGGTGGAATACAGATGTAGAACTGGGGAGATGTTGATGAGTTGGGTTTCAGACTTATCAATTGAAGATGCAGTAAAGGCATTCCAAATAGAGGCAGCCATAAGTTATTTAGAGATTTAAGTCAGGAGCTCAAAAGAAAGGTCTGAGCCAGAGCTCTAAATTGAGGCTTAATTGTTAGAATGTTTAAAGTGGCCAAAAGTGTGGTTATGACTTAAGAAGAAAGTAGGAGGAAGAACATTAGCGAACAGTTGCACTTGAGAAATAAGATATAAATAAGGAAAACCTAAAGGCAATAAACACAAGGGAATCAAAAAGAATGGGGAAACAAGAGGACTGCAGTATCCTGGAAACCAAGGAGGAGACTGTGTCTTAGTCAGCTTGGGTTGCCATAGTAAAATCCCACAGACTGGATGCTTAAACAACAGACATTTATTTTCTCACAGTTCTGGAGGCCAGAATTCCAAGATCAGAATGCCAGCATGGTTGGTTTCTGGTGAGATCTCTCCTCTTGGGTTGCCGATGGCTGCCTTCTAGCTGTGTGCTCGTGTAACTTCTTGTCTGTGCAAGGATGGGGAGAGAGAGAGGGAGAGGGGAAGAGGAGGGAGAGAGAACTATGTGGTCTCACTTTTTGTATGAGCACCAATCCCAGATGAAGGCCCCACTCTGAGGACCTCCTATAAACCTAATTACCTCCCAAAGTCTCCACATCCTAATAACATTACACCAGGGGTTAGAACTCAATTTAGGAATTTGGGGGAACACAACCATTCAGTGTATAACAGACTGTTCCAAGAAGATTGAGCTTGGGATCCTTGGGTTCCCCAAGGATGGAGACTCTATGGTTATCCTTGAGTGGCTTCAGTGTTGTGATGTGGGTAGAATTTCTATTAGAATAAGTTGAGTTTGGCATAAGGGAACTTAAAATTCTAGATAGTATTTAAGGAGGGAGGAGTGATATAAGAGAGATTTAAGCTTGTTTGTATCTAAGAAAAGAGGCATGTGTTTATGCTGAGCAACCTGACTCAGACCTGTGCCTTACAATACAGTCATTTGCCGTCTGTTGACAACTCTGTGACCAATGAAGCATCGACTCTGAAGAACATGTTGATTATGTTCGATACTGGTTCTCACTTAACTACACGTGTGTTGCTTGACATTAAAAAAAAAAAAAAACATTAAAAAATCAGGCTGGAAATTTATAGGAATTTTAATTCAAATCCAAAAATTAAAAAAAAAAAGTAAGAAAATGCAGCCCTTGTTACTGATTTTATCAGACCTCTGGACTTACAGTGTAGGATTTGAGAAGGGACATATGAAGGAAAGTCTGGAAAGTACCACATGCTTTCCTGGAATGAGTGGGGGAGCTAGAGGATCCGTAGTTGATAAGTAGCAGTTGTTTGTAGAAGAAAGAAGGATGTTGTGGATCCAGAGACAGACTCAGCTGGGGCTAACACAGGTACCTTTATTCAGCTGTGATTGAAAGGAGCTGGAAATCTTTGGATCTCTCCCTGACAGCTAGTCATAGTGCTGGAGCCTGCCAGCATGAGGACATTTTATTTGGGGTAAAGACTTAATGCCCCCCACCGAAAAACCAAGCCAAAATGCTTTCACTTCCTGAAAGATACAACATTTTGCCACCTGAAGCATATTAGCCATAATTTAGAATGAAAATAGATAAGTCGGTATGTCTGTCACATGTGGAGAAGTTGCTGCTGTGAGGGACCAGCTGCAGAGGCCATAAGCTTAGGTGTGGGGAAAGGGTGCACAACAGGACAAAGGAGGGATAGACACAACTTGTCCCCCATCAGGGGCTGCAAATTTGCAGTCATCATTATTTTCTTGTTGTTTTTTTTTTTAAATCTTGTTAATAATACGCTCATTTTGCAAATAACACAGAGTAGCTCCTTTTGATACTTGTATTTTATGTTTTCAAGTTCTACACTGAGACCATAAGGTATAGATTATGTTGCAGCTTCAAAGAGAACATAGTTCCTTTTGAATATAGGTCACCTTTTACATTTCTTTCAAATTCAAATAAACTTACATGACTGATCCACATTCAAGCTTCCAAACATAATATTTTATCCTCATATGTTAACACTACATAGTTTTTAAACTGAATTAAGAATATTCTTTTTTAAAAGAAAAAAAGATTTATTTATTTTAGAGGTAGAAAGAGAGAAGTGAGGGGCAGAGGGAGGAGAGGAAGAGAAACTTGAGAAGATTGTGCTAAATGGAGAGACCAACCCAGGGCTTGATCTAATGATCCTGAGATCATGACGCTGAGACCACGACCTGAGCCAAAAGGAAGAGTTGGACACTTAACTGATTGTGCCACTGAAGGGCCCCTGAATTCAGAATATTCTATATGAATATCCATAATGGCCCAAGAGAGGTCCATATAACACAATTGTGCAAAGAACCTAAGGCTTGAAAAGCTCAAGCCATTTTTATAAGAGAAAGAGTTGGGACTAAAATCATTGAGGATGTTTGTTTGGATAAAACCATCATTCTAATAGCTGTTTATGTCTGCAACCTCAATAATGTATATATTCATTCATATATTCAATAAAATGAATAAGACATGTAGACTGCCCTCTAGAAGTTCATAGTTTATTGATATAACACACCATTACAATAAATTTGAGTGAGTGGAAATGACAAGAAATGATATAGTGTGGTGATTCAGGTGAATGGGTAAATTTAAAGCCAGAAGTTTATTAGGTATATACCCCACTCTATGTAACAGTCACCTGTTAAAGAAACTATTGGAAGACCCATTGGAGACCTGCAGGCTGAACCTGACCATGGATATTCTCAGATCATGGGAACAGAGCCTATAGATTCACTAATTATAACTCATAAGCTGCAAGTTATAGAAGCCAACTTAAGTTAGCCTAAGCAAATTTATTTTCCATTCGTATAAAATAAATGGGAAAATGTACCAAAAGAGCAATGTGCAGTGCCTAGCACATAGTAAAATCTCAATAGCTATTACTAGTGACACTGAAATTTTGAAAATAGGGGATGATGTATGGGAATTTATATACTAGCATAAAACTCTGCATTACACCATCCTATAAAGAGAGTTTTGAAAACTGGCAGTGTGCATCACCATTATCATTAGTTCATGGTATCTATGCTATGTAGAATGGAAGGGCATGTATCTGCTGAAAGTGGGGACATGCAGGTGTGACTTAGCGTGAGATGTGTGTGGGGAAGGACACCCTGTTTGACATGGCTTGGCAACCTGTCCGTACTTGGCCATAGCTAAAGAAAGATGAGGTCATTTGCATTCCATCTGTTAGTGTTCAGTGTAAAGTGTTACCTACTGTAAAGGGAAGCAGACCATGTGAGCAACGTGTTTGTAAAGCTAGTTCAAGAGCAAAAATAATAACAGCTTGCAGAATGAAGAACATAAGAAGAAGAAAGTACCAGTGGATTTGTAAGCTTCAGCTCATGAGAAGAGACCCTTAGGCTCCTTAATTAGAACTCTCTGGCTACAAATTATAGGAGCCAACTTAAGCTAGTCTGAGTGAAAAGGGACTATTTACAGAAAGAATATAAGGACTACTTTCAGGTATCCCATGGTAACAAGATTTGGAAAGCTTCTGGGATACATGGGGTTTGGGCTCCTGAGGAGAAAGCACTCAGGGTCACCTCCTGTCTCCTCCCTGCCTGCCTCCTTCATCTTCTCCTCATAAATCTGCCTTCTTCATGCCATGGGCCCTCATGGTCCATCCAAGGACAACCATCCCTATGCTCCTGAGTTTACACACAGTTATTTATCCAGCTACCCAAAGAGACCGCTTCCATTCTCTCTACCCATTTTGCTCTACATAACAAAGAAACTGATTGGCTAAGCCTGTCTCATGTGTCTACCTCAGTTTAAGGAGGTGAAGGACAATCATCTATCTGTATAAATCACAAGTGATTATTCCAAATTCTAGTAGCTATGCCAATGGAGGGGAAAGAAAATGTCATAGCTCTGACACAGCATTTATTATAAAGGTAGGCACTATAGAATCAAACAAATTAAACAAACAAACAAAAAAACCCCTGTCTTTACTACTTTTATAAAGAATCCTGACTATAAGATGCTTCTCAGTTGCCTAAAGATGAACAAAGAGGAGGGGGAAAGGAGTTTTATTTTGTAAAAGGAAAATAGGTCATTGGGACACTGTCTTCTGAATGAATTAAAATATGTATAAGGGGGCACCTGGGTGGCTCAGTGGGTTAAGCCTCTGCCTTCAGCTCAGGTCATGATCTCAGGGTCCTGGGATTGAGCCCCGCAACGGGCTCTCTGCTCAGCGGGGAGCCTGCTTCCCTCCCTCTCTCTGCCTGCCTCTTTGCCTACTTGTAATCTCTCTCTCTGTGTCAAATAAAATCTTTAAAAATAAATAAATAAAAATAAAATAAAATACGTATAAATTAAAGACCAACAATAAAATATTGCTTATTATTAACATTGGTTATAGAATAGAAGAGGAAAATTATATGACTATAATTTGATTTTGTTTCAAAAGGGTAAACGAGACCTCCTATAATTTAAGGCACCTTAAGGATACCTTCTATGCAAATTTTCTTCAAGATAAATGAGGAGTCCACTGCTAATAAAAGTAAGACAAGTCCCTAGTGATTCTGCTAAACATGTTGAAAATCAACCCTGTAAAAGAAATCAGTGAGAAATATTTTCCTGGGATGCCTGGGTGGCTCAGTTGGTTAAGCATCTGCCTTCGGCTCAGGTCATGATCCCAGGGTCCTGGGATAAATAAAGTCCCTCATCGGCCTCCTTGCTTGACAGGGGGCCTGCTTCCCCCTCTCCCTCTGCTGCTTGCCCTGCTTGTGCTCTCTCTGACAAATAAGATCTTTAAAAAAAAGAGAAATATTTTCCTTTCCCTGATTTTCCAGCTATAAAAATGTATAGTTAGTTTGCTCCGTAAATTCTCTTAAACATTGTGGGAATTAATATCATTTTCCATTTTACATTGCTTATGTTACCTGGATTAGATGGCTATGGGATGGGGAGTGGGAAAGATTAACAAAGAAAAAAAAAGACATACATGATCAAAAATAAATAAGTAAATAAATAAATAAAATTAAAAAAAAAAAAAGACATACGTGATCAAAGTATAATAGAAAGATTTATGACCAGAGGGCAGGGGTAGCAGTGAAGAAATGGAAGGATGGATCTATGTCACTAGCCAGCTCTGTGACTTTTGCCATTGATTCTGTCAGCGTCTTATTGCAAGTTTTAGAATTTCAAGCTATTTTAGTTAAGTTTTCATAATTCAGTCCTTTGCTTAAAAAAAATATGAAGGACTTACTACTTTACAAACAGTGGACAATTTACCGGCGAAGAAATAATGAATGGTCTATAATCCCACCTATTTTTGAATCGAGCAGAGGACACCAGCAAAAGCCCTGACAACAACAATGTGGCAGTGTAGTCCTAGGACAGAAAGGATGGATAGAATGTTCAGGAGACATAACAGAAGGGGCCTCTAGTGTAGACCATGGATGGAGTCAGGCAGGGATCTAAGATAGCTAAGAATAACGGCTGCCATTAGCTAGACCAAGCAGTGGGTTAAGGTTGGGGAAGGTACAGGGAACATGTTTAAGGCAGAGAAAGATGTAGAGGCAAGAGATACTGTGGCATAGTTGGGGGCGGGGAGCGGGATGGGGGTGTTTCCAATAGGGCTGACAGTAATTATTCTTACAAAAAAATATTTAGCTCTGAATGTTTAAAGTCAAAAGTTACTCCAGAGCTGATCCTAGTATAAAATCACTTTTGCTCTGATAGTTAATATGGTTTCAAGACTTGATACATACCTTTTCAGTTTGGGAAGAGAACCACTAATGACTCATTCACTCAACAAATGACTTTCAAGTGCCTAGTATGTGCCCAGCACTGGAACAGTGCAGGGAATACAGTGGTGAGCAAAACAGATCCAGCCCCTGCCTTTTTGGAGGTGAAAATCTGTCCAGGAAACCAGACATGGAACAGGTAAATACAAGTGTAGTTAGTGTTTATAAGACTAAATACAAGGAATTATGGAGTGTCATTAGAGGGATCTAACCAGTCCCAGTGCAGGGAGCCTGGCCATGTTCCAGGAAGCAGCATTATTTAAATAAGACTTCTGAAGCAGAGAAGGGGTTAGCTAGGGATGGCAGGGGACTAATGGAATAGAGCAGTCAAGGAATCAGAATGTAAAGGCACTGAGCAGAAAAAATACTCAAGGCTAAAGGAGATGAAGCAATTCCAGGATGCCTGCAGACAAGAAAGAATGAAAAGTATGATAAGAAGAAACTGGACCAGTCAGCTATGACCAGATAGGGTCTAGTTTGAGGGCTTTGGAGCTTGGATCTTACCATCTGAACCATGAAAATCCACTAAGGTCATCCTTGCCATCCTGCCATCCGTGAGCTACGAGTTTTATAATTGGCACTCCAGCCTCAGCACGGAGGAGTGCTGGGGAGCAAGATTCAAGACCCTGGACTTGGGGAATAGGCTCCCGGTGGGAGACTATAGTGGCCTGACCTAGGGCTTGGGCAGGTGGTGGTGAAAAGAGAGATCTCAGATAAATAATTAATAAATAAGGTAAAAAGTGAGGTTGCTCACAAAATTCCATTTTTAAAAATTTTTTATTATCATTTTTTAATTTTAATTTTAATTTTTTTAAAGATTTTATTTATTTGACAGACAGAGATCACAAGTAGGCAGAGGCAGGCAGAGAGGGAGGAAGGGAAGCAGGCTCCCTGCTGAGCAGAGAGCCCGATGCGGGGCTGGATCCCAGGACCCCGAGACCATGACCCGAGCCAAAGGCAGTGGCCTAACCCACTGAGCCACCCAGGCACCCCCACAAAATTCCATTCTAAGACCTATAAAATAAACAGAGATATGCAGTCACCTCAGGGTGGTTTGGCTCCAAAGCCTGTAAAATTTGAACTGTTACCAGACTAAATGTGTTAGCACATCTATACCGTGATTGATCTGTAAGAGTAGGGGTTGATCAGACATTAAAGCAAAGAAGAACAGTCACCAAAACAAACATTAGAAATGGTCATAGACCTCTGTGATATGGAGATGGGTGAAGGAAATGAAGACCAATGGGCTCTTTGAAAATTTAAGTCCCAATGACAAGAGGATCCCTAGAATTAATAGAGCGAAATAAGCTGTCTTAGCTCAATGCCATCAAATGTTTAATTATTAAAGTGTGTAAGGCTATTCTCAGCCTTTCTGATCCAGAAATTCGTAACTCATATGTTATTTACTACACATATGTATTTCCTTTATTCTACAGGAAGAATCCTAGTTTCCAAGGAAACAGGAGATGGTAGGATTGAAATGTCTCAGAGGTAGATAATTATGTTATTCCACAGTAGCCATACAAGTGTCTTAGGATAACTACTAATACTACCACAACCAATTAATTACTCAAAAATTGTTAAATATGGTAGTTCACATCTGATCTTCCCATCCCTCCCTTTTAAACTAGTTTTACTGTATCTATATTATCTGAGTATATAGCCATTACATACTATACATTCTCCCTTTTAACCTTCATTTAATTTTAGTTCTACAACTAAGGATGGGTTTTTTTGTTTGTTTGTTTTTAAAATTTTTATTTCTTTATTTGACAGAGAGAGATCACAAGTAGGCAGAGAGGCAGGAAGAGAGAGAGGGGGAAGCAGGCTCCGGCTGAGCAGAGAGCCCGATGTGGGGTTAGATCCCAGGATCCTGAGATCATGACGGGAGCTGAAGGCAGAGGCTTAACCCATTGAGCCACCCAGGCGCCCCAAGGATGGGTTTAATACTTAACTTCCAGTCTTCATGATGATGTCCTCCTAGTTATTTTGGTAGTCTGAAGCCCATAAGCTTAGCCCAGAGTAGATTTTTCAGGGATTTAATCACAGGAACAATAGTCACTCAGTTTTTGCTTATTGAAAACAGTTCATCTACAGCCTTTATGTCAAATATCAGTTTTGCTGGCTATAAAATTCAGGGAGCACATTTTATTTTCCTAAAGTATCTTCAATTTGCCTTTCTAGTTACAGCTAACATAGAGATTTGTTGCCCAAAATTCTGATGATTATCTATTTTCCCTTATAAAACACCTGCTAGTTTTTTTCCTAGACATCCAAAATAAAATATTTCCATTTCCTATGAAGTCTGTTTGTTTTATTAGAACATGTCTTCATATTGGTTTTCCTCTGTCAGTACTTTCAATGTGTAGTTACAAGTCTTTTTTTCAATTTCAGGAAAATTTTCTTGAGCTATATATAATCTTCAGTATTCATTTCCTTGCTTTTTTTTTTTCTTCAAACATTTCTAATATCTGTATATTGAAACTTTTTGGGCCAACTTCAATATGTACATTTTCTTTCTAATCTTTTTTATCCTTTCATTTCATATTCTTTTTTATTGAAGCATAGTTACTAATTATATCACTATGCATAGATTTTTTTAAAAGATTTTATTTATTTGTTAGAGAGAGAGAGAGAGAGCGTGCAAGCACAGGCAGACAGAGTGGCAGGCAGAGGCAGAGGGAGAAGCAGGCTCCCTGCCCAGCAAGGAGCCCGATGCGGGACTCGATCCCACGAGGCTGGGATCATGACCTGAGCCAAGGGCAGCCGCTTAACCAACTGAGCCATCCAGGCGTCCCAACTATGCGTAGATTTTAATCCAGTTTGATTAACTTAGAAAATTTCATGATATACCCCATTAACGCACCTGAAGTCAAGATAAAGAGCATTGTCTTCACCGTAGAAATTTCCCTCCTTCTTTTCTAATCTCTTCCACTTTCCATTCGGAGACAACCACTACTGTGATTTCAATCCCCATAGATTAATTTGCCTGTTCTTGAATTTCAAAAAAATTGAAATCATATAGTAGGTTTCTCTTATATCGCCATTCTCTCACACAACATGAGATTGATCCACATTCTTGCATGGATCAACAGTTTATTCCTTTTAATTGCTGATTAACGTCATGTTGTATAAATATACTAAAATTTGTTTCATCTAATGTGCTAATGGGCATTTAGTTTGTTTCCAACTCTCACTATCATACATAGAGCTACAATCAACATACATATACTAGTTTTTATGAACATATATTTTCATTCTTTGTAGGTATATGCCTAGAAGTGGAATTGCTGGATGATAAGGCAGCTGCATATTTAGTTTACAAGAAACTGCCAAAGAGATTTTGCCATTTCATACTCCTACTAAGAATGTATGAGATCCATTTGGTGTTGATAATTTTTCACATTTTAGTCATTCTAATGAGTACGTCATAGAATTTAATTATAGTTTCAAATTGCATTTTCCTGATGACTAATGACCTGAAAATTCTTTTCATGTACTTTTTGGTCATTTATATGTCCTCTTTTATGGAATATCTATCCAAATTCTTGCCTATTTTTTTTATTGGGTCATTTGTATTTTAGTATTTATTTTTAGGGCTTCTTTTTATAATCTGGATATGAGATTTTGCCAGATACATGTATTATAGTATTTTCTCAATCTGTGACTTGACTTTTCATTTTCTTAGTGGTATTTTTTGATGAGCAGAAGTTTTTAATTTTAATTTTGATGAAGTTCAATTTATCATTTCTTTTATGGTTAGTGCTTTTAGTGTTCAGTTTAAAAAATTTTTGCCTACTCTAGGTCCCCAAAATTTTCTTCTAGGACCTTTATAATTTATAATTAGGACCTTTATAATTTTGACTTTTACATTTAGTACTGTAATACTTTTAAAGTACATGGTGTAAGGAATGGGTAAGTTTCTTTTAACTTTTTTAAAATAGAAATTGTTTTCCCAGCTTAATTTTCGAAAAGACTTTCCTTCCCTCATTGAATGACATTGGTGTTTTAGTCCCAGTTATGGACTCTCTATTCTGTTCTATTGATATATTTGCCTATCTTTACGAAAATACCACACTGTCTTCTATTGCTAAATCTTATATTGTCTTAAAATTAAGTAATAAAACTACTCTAGCATTATTACTGTTTTGGCCATTCTGGGTCTAGGACATCATTGCCATTACTCAAAATTTCATCATTATGCATGACATTACATCCAGGGTTTTTTATAATTTAGCTTTATCAGGTTGGGGATACTCCTTTATACCCTTGGTTTGCTGAGAAATCTTTCATAAACTGGCATTGAATTTTGTCACAATCTTTTTTTCCGCATCACTTGAAATATCGGATTTTTTCCCCTATTTTACTCTGTTAACATGGGGGAATAAACTGAAATATTATTGAATACTAATCCATTCCTGGATTTCCTAATATAAATTGTCCTTGGTTCTCTTCTATATTGGTTAGCCGAAATAGAGTCTACCTTGTCTGACACTGGTGTAGCTTTTAGTTTTGGTTAATGTTTCTTGTTATACATTATCCATCCTTTGTTTTTCAGCTTTTTTGTTCCTTATGTTTAAAGAATATCTCTCATAAGCTGCACATGGTTAGATTTAGATCTTGTTTCTTAATCATTTTGATAATACTTATATTTGAATTCGAATATTTAGTTAACTTCAGTTGGTCTAATTGCTGGCATAATCATATTTATATTTACTTAATTTCTGCTTATCTCAGTGGAATGATTACTTCCATTTATGTTTATTCTCCTTTTGTTTTTCTCTTCCTTCTTGCCTTCTTTGGATTAATATAGCATTTTAATACTCAATTTTCCCATCTACTAATTTGTTAGCTTAACTTTTTAAAATTATTCTTTTTATGGTTACCTTAGAGATTATAATAAGGATTTTCTGACTTTTGTAATCTTAAATAAATTAGTAGTTTAACACTTCCCAAACAAAGCCAGGATCTTAAAATACTTTAATTGCATTTGCTTTGTGTCAACTTTTGTGCTTTTCTGTTGTGCATTTTAATTCTGCAAACATTTTACATCTCATATTACATGACTATTATTGTTTTGCACAATCAATACATGCTGATATATTCCTGATATGTAAACCTTCGGTGATTTACTGAGATGATTTGAGTGTGTATTTTAGTTTTGTAAAGTTTATTCTGCTTCACCTGGCACATCCTTTTACTAGGGTACAGCTCTCCAAGGGCTGCTGTGGGTCCCCACTGTTTCCATAGGCTCCACATTATTCAAATGCCTTTAACTTCAATTGTGATTCCTCAGTGCTGTGAGACTTCCAGAAACTTCATTCTGATTTCCTGCAGTTTTCTACTTAGCGTTATATCCTGTGCTTTGTGCAGCCTGAAATTTGTACATTTTTCATGAGGGAACCTACTAAGTGTTAGTTTGTGTGTGTGTGAGAGAGAGAGAGAGAGAGAGACCTCCTTCCAGAATCTTGGCTCCTCAAGTCCTTATTGCCTTGGAAGACTTGAGATCAGTTTTTATGTCTACAGGCCTATGCACTTATAAAGTTTTTCTTGCTGCTTTACCTCTTAGTTAACTAAGATCCTCTGTCTGCATGCTCAGTCTGTTTTTCCCGAACCAAGAATCATCAAGTGTTCCCAGAGCAAATAGTTTGAAGATTATCCACTTGCCTTTCTGAAGTTCTCTTTTTTCTGACTTGGATTTCTGACTTGAATTCTTTCTGACTTGGTACGTTGGATTCTGGTTGCCATGACAGTTTTCAATGTTTGTAAATGAGTTTTAAAAATATTGAATCTACTTTTTCTAGTTGTTCTCGGTGAGAGAGTTGTTTTATCCCAGGTATTACATATTAGCTGGAAGCAGATGTCCTCTTATAACCAATTTTAGTATCTCCCCCTCTCATTTTTCAGTAAGCTACGATATCATTATAATTTCTTTTAGGGCTATGGGGACTATACATCTAATACTACGAAGGAAATCATAAGATAATTGCTATTTGATTCTTTTTCAGGTTTGATGGGTGGTGACATGAAGATATTAATGCCTCTGCTTAAAGAGAAATGGTAGCTTAAAATAAACTTTAATAGAAACTTATCTAATACTGTGAATGCCAGAGACAAGAATATCAGAAGCCTCGCACAATTCTAGATTTAAGTGACCTAAGTCCTTTTTGTTATCATTACTTCAATTTTAAGCTTCTTACCAAAGTAATTATTTCTTTTTTGTTTTTTTTTTCAATTTTTTATATTTTATCAAGGAGTAGGCAAATAGTTGATTGACAATCCTGGTCTTTTTAGCAAATCAAATATATAACAAGGATTCATCATTTTTAAAAACGATTTATTTATTTATTTTAGAGAGTGGGGAAAGGCAAAGGGAGAGAGAATTTTAAGCAGACTCTGTGCTAGGCACTGAGACCAATTCAGGGCTTAATTTCACAACCCTGAGATCACTCACAACCCTGAGCTATAATCAAGAGTCAGATGCTTAACTGACTGTACCAGGCAGGTGCCCCAAGGAGTCATCATTTTTAATTGATCAAAATTAAACTGAACTTGAAATTATGATTAATGAATCACAAGTTATTTATTATTTGAGAGAGAGAAAGAGCATAAGCAGGAGGTGCAGTGGGAGAGAGAGAGAGAGAATTTCAAGCACACTTCTCAATGAGTGTGGAGCCCTTCTTGGGGCTCAATCTCATGACCCTGAGATCATGACCTGAGCTGAAATCAAGAGTCAGATGCTCAACTGACTGAGCCACCCAGGTGTCCCCATGAATCACAAGTTATGATGAGTTATCAGCAACTATTTTCTGTTTTCTAAACACCTGCATTAATTTGCCATGATTACTCAATTTCTATGCCATATATAACATGTTTGGCAAACATGATTTTTGCATATTTTATTTAGATATTTGTCAAATGCTAGAGCAACAAGAAACATAACATGATTCATGCTCAAATTTGAGATAAGCACATAATGTAAGTGTACAAAATATACAAAAACTTTATGGATGCTATGATTTAGGTCAATTTAGGTAACTGAGACCCCCCCCCATCTGTATTCACAGAGATACATAAAATTAATCGTTTGTACCACTGTGGACTATAATTAACTTCATAAGAAGAGTCTTCAGTTAAATGAATATTAGTTCTGAGAGAAATTTGAGATAATCTAGTTTTCCAATTTTTAACTGATATCCCCCCCCTTTTTTATTAAGGTATAAGTGCCATATAACTATTAGTTTCAGGTGTACCATATAATGATTTGATATTTGGGCACATTGTGAAATGTTCACCATAATAAGTCTAGTTAGCATCCATCACCACACAAAGTCACAAAAGTTGTGTGTGTGTTTTATTTTTTGTTTTTTGTTTTTTTTTTTTTTGTCATGGGATAGGAACTTTTAAGATTTATTCTCTTGGCAACTTTAAAATATGCATTACAATATTATACTAGTTTACCTAAAGGTATTAGTTTGAATTTCCAAATTCTATACTTTTTATTTGATATTGCTCTTTAGTAGCTCATATTTTAATATATATTTGTAGAGATTTTACTTCAACCCTTTTTTTTCAGCAAAAGAAAATATATTCACAGATCCTAGGCAATGCCGTAGTTTACTGGGGTAAAGCTATGAGGAGAAGGAATTTTACTCCCAAATTATGATATTATAAACTTTTTTAGAATAATAATTTATTGCTTATTTTTTATATTTTAAAAAGTGATAAATATTTATTGTGGTCAATTTAGAAAATATAGGAAAGCACAAAATTATCTATAATTCTATGAATATACAGAGGTAAAACCACCATTACCATTTTTTTTGGTATATCCTCATTTTTACACACACACATAAATACATACATGTTATTTTTACTTATTATTTGTAAACTTAATTTTCACTGAGGATTTTATGACATTCAATATTTAATATTAGAATTAATTTAAGAATTAGTTATAAAAACAATTAGCATTTTTGATATTCCTGAAACTACCAAAGTGATGAAGAAATTCAGAAGTATTTCTGGTTTATTTTCCTATTAGGATTATTTCTCCATTCTGTTTTGATTTTTTCAGTCATTCATTCATTTACTATAAGTAGGTGCCCATATGCATTTTCACGTCCTCCACCAAAGTCCCTGGTTATGCATTTTGTCATAAGATGACTTTTAAATCACTCCCTTCATTCTTAAAAGTGATCATTCTTTGCATGAGAGATTATATGGTTTCCTTTTATTTCCAAAAGTTGGGGCAGGAAAAAAGGGGGATAAGAAGTACACAATGGTAAATCTGATATAGAATCTGCCCTTCAGAAACTATGGCCTATCAAATGTGGGAGATAAGAATTAACATCAATAACTTATATAATACAAAGTGAAAAGGATCACAGGGGAGATGCAAAGAAATAATATACATTGCAATGTGGTCAAAAACTTGATAAATATGTTTGAATGCTGAAGGAAATATGTGCAAAATCTTGTGAAGAGTAAAGAAATTTCGGGAATGTATATAAAAGACAAAAACTTTTTTATCAGGGAGTTACTGAAGTGATAAGGAGAGTGAGACTAGAATACCAGAGAGAGGAGAACCAAGAAGTGAACCAATGATCTGCAGCTGCTTTTCTCAGGGAGCATCTGCCAACTCCAGGCCCCAGCTGAGGGAATAATATCCAGGCATGACCCAAGCTGAGTATCCAGTCATGGCCCAAGCAGAGTCAGTGGAGGGAGGAGAGAAAGCAGAAGAGATGCTGTGGTCATCAGACTGAAGTGCTAAAAAGAAAGGGAGAGAGGCTTCAACACATGTCTAGCTTCTCTCTCAAAACATTTGCAATTGCCTGCAATTGAGCAGATCAGAAGGGCTAAAGATAAACTAAACACTTCTGACATAGAGCGGTATTTTCATGGAGTCTTTCAATAATGAGGAGACAGACCCACCTGTTGGGGGAATAAGAAAACAGAAATGCCTTTAGCAACCACTTGAGGCTGGACTGACAAAATTGGAGACTCAAAGGCACTCAATTTTATGGTCAGGGCTCCCCATCATTTGCCTAATTCTGAAGTTGTGTGGGTCAGGAAGCCAAAAATCTAAGCTGAAAATCTTTGAAAAGCTGGCCAGAAGCTCCCATAGCCTCTTAATGCTGAGGTGATAAACACCCACCAGATGAGGTGTACTAGTGCACAGTCAGATGTTCTGTTGAAAGTCCTGAAGGGATATACCCTACGGTAGACCAGTTCCTATCCCAGTTATAAAATAACTTTAACTCAGCTCAATTCTGGATTAGATTAAGATAATCTGTCCTCTTCTGCTTAACAGATAAAGTGGTAAAGCAACTCTAGCACAGATAATACCATCTACCATGTACTGCCTCTACAGAATCTTATTTTATATGTGTATGTGTGCTTTTGAATATATATGTGTGTGTGTGTGTGTATGCTTTATATGTTTAAGTATGGAGGTATCATATGTTTAGGCATGGAAAAGTTCAGATAATATTACAAAAAGTCAAGGGAAACAATTGGACAATGGAAGCAGAGCCACAGGTGATACACTGATCACTGTTGGAGGGTGTTAGAAAACCAAATCATTATTCTGAACATTTCTAAAGAAAAGAAAAGAATCACCCATTTGGCTTGTGTTTTCTGTTTGAACTCAACATCAAAGGAACTAAGTAACTGATGAGGGGAAATTCTACTTTAGAAAAGAAATCTAACTGACAAATACAGAAAGGATGATAGAATCGTAATAATGCCATTTTGCAGTTTTGTTATAAAATGATCTCCATAATGATCATCAGTGACTGCTAAAACCGTTAGATGAAAGGCTGATGGGAAGTTTTGTAACATATGCATTAGGCTGATCACACCTGAACCCACTGATCAATCTTAATGTGATTAATAGACAATCCAATTTATGTGCTTTTTGGTCTGGTATGATAGGGAGCAAACACTATCTCCTAGATGTTATACTCCTTGCACAAACAATCGTGAATCTGATCAAGCCCTCAGATCTAACTATCATTCCATAGGCAATATAGGTGGCAGAGGAACATATTAAATGACACGATAGGGACTCAACCAGTAAAATCTATAATCTGGGAAAAAAATCAGTATTTTTTCAACAAATAAATAGTCATCAAAAAAGGAGAAGGGAACATCTATAGATTAAAAAAGGTTCAAGAGAGTCACCAACAAAATGCAATATGCAGATCTTGTTTGGATGCTTATTTGAAAATCAAAAGTAAAATAAAAATATATGAGACAATCAGGGAAATCCAAATAGTGACTTTAATATTAAACATTTAATATCAAATATTAAAGAATTACTATTAATATATTTTAGATGTAATAATACTATTATTTTTCCTTTTATTATAAAAATGTGCACCTATATTATAGGCCTAGATACTGAATTACTTATGGATGAAAACATAATGATTTAGCTTTTCTTTAAATAAATGTCAGTATAGATGGAACAAGATTCACATATATATTATTATTGAAGCTGAATAGAGATATGGTGTTCATTTTAGTATTTTCATGTTTCTATGTTTTTGGAATTTTTCATAATAAAAAGCCTTTTTTTAAAGATGTCTGAAAAACAAACAGAATGAATAATATGAATTCTCACATACTGGTCAAAATTGGGCAAGCACTTGTTAGAGCAATTTGGCCATATATAAGAAAGATGAACGTACCCTCACAACAATCTACCAACTCTAAGTCCATAGCTTAGGAAAACTCTCCCATATATGTGTATAAGAGACATAATCTAGAATGTTTACTGTGCACTGCTTAAAATAGCAAAATGTAGGAAACAACCTAAGTGGACATCAGTAGAATTGAGCGTATTTTTGGTAGTGTGGTATGTATTCAGTTTAAGTGAATGAATGAGAACTGTTCTTGGAACACTACATCAAAAACTAATGATGTATTGTCAGGTGACTAACATAACACATACACAGACACACACACACACACACACACACACAAAGAATTAGAACTATACCTATTAATGTAATACAAAATGGAAAAAAATGGGCAAATGACTGAATGGAAATAGAGTGTGATGCCATGTCAATAAAATCTAATAACATGGTAAACACTACCATATATTATTTATTAACACATACGAATGTATGTTGTAAAAGTATTAAATTATGCCAAGTGATGATTCATATACCAAGTTTTCCCTGGGAAAGGCTAGATTAGTATTAAGAGTAATATACAGAGGACTTCACATATGTTCTTAATGTTTTCCAAAGAAAGAAAATCTTACATAAGGAAAAAATGTTCATATTTGGCAAATCTATAATAATTAAATTGAATTTTATTAGGTCATTTTCTATAAGCTCTTATTAGCTTAGAAATCTTTATAATTAAAATTCTCTTTAAAAAACAGTATTTTACACCTCTCTGGAGAAACTGCATTGTGTGTTTATATAAAGAACATTAATGTACAGTATTAGATATCCATGTACTAAAATGAAGAGTAGAAGAAATTACCATTTACAGAGGGCTTACGTATATAATCAGAGCTCCACTCTCCTCTCTGACGAACAAATATTTAGAAATAAATATTTAAATTCAGATAAGAAAAAAATGCATTTGGCTTTGGAAAACAATCAGAGACATAAATTATCCTATATTTATCTACAACAACAACAAATAAAAGATAGACCACACTCTGCTAAAATGGTCTTGAATGGTTGCTGCCAATCTTTATGATTACTTTGGACAGCTGCCACATTATTATTTCCATGGTAAACTGACCATCTGGAATTGTATAGACTGTTTCTCTCTGCTAAAAGTAGACTCACCACCAAAGTAGACTCACAGAAACGCAACTTCAGACAGATGGCTAACCTGCTCTGTACCTAGCTTTCACCTGCTCTCGCCACCTCCATTCAGTGTCACTAACGTTCCCCACCCCACCCCCAAACACCATCCTCCATAATCTGAAAAGAGTTTATTTTTTAGTAGAAATTATTGAAATTCTTAAATACATTCTTAAGTAAAATGAAGTAAACTTTGAGATACTCTGGATTAGTCTACTTTAAATCTCACTGAGATTTAAAATACCTGGGTCTTTTGTCTGTGCTTTTGTTCCTCCATCCTTCAGAGAAAGGGTTTTAATAGTGGTACCTTAAACTGCAATAACATTTTGCTACTTAGAATCATTTTCACATTTATTCTTTCAACAATCCGTTATGGATAAAAAAACTGAATCTGAGAGGGGCAAATACACAGTTGGAAAGTGCCTGGTTTCCTGGGCCCTTATCCAGCCATCCTACTTCTGCACTACCATGAGTGAAACCTGTTTGTAACAACTTCTCAAGTTCATGTGAAGAATAATTCCTTGAACAGAAACTGACATATGAATGAACTACTGTAAGGAAAATAACACATTATGGGGTGCCTGGGTGACTCAGTCATTAAGCATCTGCCTTTGGCTCAGGTCTTGATCCCAGGGTCCTGGGATCAAGCTCCACGTCAGGCTCCCCACTCAGTGGGAAGCCTGCTTCTCCCCCTCCCACTCCCCCTGCTTGTGTTCCCTCTCTCACTGTGTCCCTCTCTGTCAAATAAATAAAATCTTAAAAAAAAAAGAAATAAAATAACACATTAAAACAAAGTTATATGTACACCCAAAGAGAGAAGGTCTCTTCTACAAAGGAAGATTTGGACAATGAGAACAGATGAGAGAAACTTGTAATAAGCAGTAACTCTATAGGAAGAGCAGAGGAGAGGAGAAGAGAAGGAAGGAAGAAAGGAAAAAAGAAAAGAAAAGGAGGATGAAAGAAAAATAGAAGGAAAGAAGAGAAAGGAAAAAAGAGCAAAAGAAAAGAAAAAAACTGCACTTTCAGAAGAAATTGAAGAGGAATCTTTCTTACTAAATTTCTGGGGTTTCTTTAAATCCATGGTTTCTGCCAAAAGATTCAAGCACAGATTTGGGACTTATATTTGACAAGTCTCCATATGCTGCAGTTTCCCTCCAAGCTTACTCCGGCTTGCCGAATCTGGTTGGTTGAATATGTGGTTTTACAGTTGCTAAAAATACCCTGAAGTCAAGTTCCTCTCAGTTTCTGTGCAGTGATAAAACGGACACTCTGGCATTAGATTTTTCAAGGCTCTGGCCTGTAACCTTTAATCAACCACCCCTTTCATAAAAGTAAGATCTGTAGGCATAGGGCATATACATTTCACTTCAACACAAAGCGAGTCAGAGACCGAAGAAAATGGCTCTATGAAGGAAATGCTGTAATTTTTTCAACTATTTCAATCAATAGTGAATTAAGGTGGCTTTGAGATTGCTGGAAGTTACTGTGTGGAGTTTGGCTGTCAATATGACTGCCACCTCTAAAGGAACCATAGAACTGTCCACAAACTGCCTCAGTTAATTCCAAGTCTGTACCAGAGGCCACAGATCTCCCTCCCCTGTCCCTGGGAGACGGAAGTGCTATCGTCCAGACATGCCACACTCTGTGCACCTATGCTAATGTCAGCATGTCAAGTCTCTCAGCTGTCAAGGCGTTTCCCTGTGGTTTTTAGCATCATCATATACCCAGCAGACAAGACCAGCTACATCATTTGCAGGGCCCGGTGCAAAAAGAAAACATGAGGCCCTTGGTTGAAAACAGAGGGAAATGTTACAGAGACTACAATATAAAGCTTTTTCTCCTGTGGTCTCTGTCTCAACCTGTCTTTGTGGTTTTTTGTTTGCTATTTAATGCTGCACTCCCATGCAGGGTGGGGTGGAGGAGATTTGGGGGACAAGTGTGTACTCTACCAAGTGTTGCAGCCCACAGTCTGCGGCGACTCCATGCTGGTGCAAACTTCAGGCCGCCAGATCCCCCTCCCACCCATCCAGTCCCTGGCCTAACACTACAGGGAAATTGAACCAAGCATCTCCCCGCTCCCCTCCCCCCTCCCCTAGCCTCTAGCAGACCGGTGATGTTCAAGGGAATTATGACAACAGCAAGTGGACTAGAAGGTGCCTGCACAGAGGATGGATGAGAGGCTCACTCCTGTGGTGTTGCCTGTCAAACGCACTGTGGCCCTGCTAGTCCAGGGAGGGGAAGGCCCATCACTGCCTGGAGATGCTCCACAGCATGTGCGCTTGACCCTAATTTGATCTTCCTGCTTTCATGCCCAGATCCCCTGCCACTGGTGGAAAGTGACGGTGATCCCTGGTCAGGTCAAGATAGTGAAGCCTCGGAGGGTCCCGGGAGCACCAGGGAAGTTAGGGAGGCAGGACCCTGGGTAAGCCTGAGGCTCCAAGCCCTGAGTGCATGCTCCATTTCCCCATCAAACATCACTGACAAAACACAAATTAAGTGATACAAGGATTACAGTTTTCAAAATGATGACTGTAGACCACTAAATCCCAAGTGCAGGGACCTTCTGATGAGGAACAAGTGGTGCATCTGTATTGGCCACAGGGCCCTGAGCCAGCCTGGGTGGGGTCCTGGATTTCCAGCACCCTGGGACCAGGCCACATGCAGACATTATCTACAGGTAGAATTAACTAGGGGATTCAAGGGACACCGGCAGTTTAGCAAGGGAAAAAGAAACGCCTTGAGTGTATTTTCTGTCTTTCTTCCTGAGAAATGAAGTTGTCCTATTATTTTGTAGGTTAAGTGTTCTTTCTTACTGATAACTTCATTTATATAGTGAAACATCATACTTTTGTCCCTTGTCATCTACTTGCTGGTATTTTCATTGTTGTCATCATTTTTGTGATTTCATGTGGCCATACTGAATGTCAGGGACAAACTTCTTCAGCAAGGTTAATAGCAAACATTATCTCTTTGTCTGCTTTTTAAAATAAATGGATCATTACAGTAGTAACGAAGTTACAACAAGGTGTTTCAAGTTTTTATCTCTGGGTGAGGATTTCAAATTATTCTGGGACTTTGAAATGATTTATTGAATGACCCAAACTTGGCAGGCATACACATAGAGATTAATTTTATTTTTCTCTTTTACCTTCAACTGTGCTATGGAAGACTTTTTTCCCAACTTCGACTTTCAGATGAGATTCCTTGAATTCAGGAATTCTAGTGTATTCTTGTTTCAAACCTCAAATTCACATCTCTCTTTCTAGCACGTGCTGGACCTCAGCCTGGGAGATGTGGAATGGGAAGGGCCGTGGTCTGCTCCTGCAATATCTCTGGCTCCTCTCTCTTCTGTTTCCCCTCTTGTGTCCACTTTAGTGGGAAAAAAAGATAGGAAACATAGCCAAAGTTTTTGACTTGACTGCGGCTGTTGTGGTCCTCTTCTGATTAACACTGGATAGTTGTCACCAGGATCTTGGGGTAGGTGCCCAATGTTGATACACAGAGAATATTTGTGGGCTTTCAGGGATCCCTAGAGGGGACTTCATTTCTGAGAGTTCCTTCATATTGAGATTCCACCCAATTCAACCGACCTCGTCCATCTACCCATAGTCCACCCACTGATGGTTCACCTTTAGCATCTTGTTCCTGAAATTCTTTTCTGTGATTGGCAGCTTTCTTATGTGGAGTGATAACAAGATGGCTTTATCCCACTACCTTCTGCAGTGCTGTTTAATTCATGGGAAACCCACTTATCCTCACTCCAACAAATGATGGTAAAAGGCCAGCTGCCCGTGTCTGCCCGTTAGCCTTGCCATGACCATTCAATGCTCTTCTCCCCTTATCAGATCATCCTATGTGCTGTATAAGGAGACATTTAGCCAGGGAATCAGATGGCATTCTCCCCAAGTGGCAGATTCCTCCAGTCTCTCGCTGCTCCCCCTCTCTCTACCATCCGATACACTCTGTCTGTAAGGGCCAAGAGATAAATGTAACTTTATAGGAAGTGACAGCAATGCTTTTGTGATAACATAAAATGAAGGAAAATTAACAATGCAATTAAAATTCACAATGTAAGACATAAATCCACAAACACCCTTTAAGAGGGGTGATGGTCAGGGAGATTCAGCCTGCATCCGTGTGAGTGGAGATGGGGCCCACTGCCACAAGGAGGAAAGGGGAATGTCAAGAGTGGAGGGAAAGAACTGATTTTGGACAGACAGACACACAGCAGAAAAAGCATCTGCCATTTGGAAAGAGATGGTCCCATAAGGTAAAAGAAAGAATGCACTCCACTGATGTGGTTTTCAGAAATGAGCCTAGCTTTAAGAAACAGCCAATGCAAGAGAGACACACGGGGTTGGAGATGACATGGAGAAAGGCTCTGGCCCAAGCCCAGGCACCACCTGAGTGGTGTGATCACTATATCTGTACACATGTATAACCACTCACTCACTGAGTGTCTTTTTCTTTTCAATCTTCAGGAAGAGGCAGCCAGAGTTCTCGCCCACCAGCCAATGTCCGTCGGCACATGTGCAGCTTTGAAAACCCCCACACTGCAGTGAATGTGTAAGAGAAGCTGCATGGACAATGTAGTGGTTTGGCCCTTGCTTTCTCTCTCCTGGGTTTTCCCACTTTCTAACATGGAAACAGATGTGATGCATGCCATCAAGAATGAGGAACCATTTACGTGCTGTGCACGACTGCCTTAATTTGATCGTCCACCGTTCTTAAAAGGGCACTGTCAAGTTGTTAGTCTTTTTGCTTTTTTAAGTTTCAATGCAAGACACAATACTTTTTCCGATTCTGGAGATCCACTTTTGCTTGTGACTCCCACTCGCAAGCTTGAAAGTGAGTTTTCCCCCTTCATAAATTTGTCAGCTTTTCCTTGGCAAACGGAGCTCTTCGCTTCTCTTTTTCTTTTTTCTTTTCTTTTCTTTCTTTCTTTCTTTTTTTTTTTTGCCTTTTTGCTGTTGCACAAATGTTTGAAATGATGCTGTCTACATTAAAGTAAAAGCCACACCTTGAACTTATGGAGAGTTCCATAATATCAGTTTGAGGGGGTAGGCACTGACATGAGCCTCTGCTGGGTGCCTCCCACATCCTGGGGTGCACAAAACAAAAGTTTTGTGAGTCCCATGAAAAGAGAGTTTTACAAAAAGGAAATGTAGTTATTTCTCCAGAATTCTGAGTGTTTTTATCAGATGTTCAACATCTGATAAAAATGGTGCATGTTTGGTCCAATTTTTGACCTTTAGATCTTGACAGTGTCTCTTTAAGTTAACAAAAGAACATAGACCATGTTCAATTCATTGTGCATGGAGTCTGTGGTCATTTTCAGCTGTTTCTTTACAGCCCTTCAAACTCCTGGGAGAGTCAAAGGTACACATTCCTGCAGCAGGAGGGAGTCCACTGATAAGGTGTCTGTGGCTTGAATAGCTCTTCAGATGAGAAGAGCCCAATTTGTTCAAATGTTTGCTACTGAACCTGGCTGTGGAGGCCAGCATATGAGGCCATGGTGTCTCTTCACTCAGTGGAGTGCATTGGAAAATCTGTGTTCTGATATTCCCTTAAAAAGCCCAAATAGGAAGAGTGTGGTGGTCTCACTCAAATCATACTGATTCTTTAAGGGGAGAATATGGTAGCCATGCCAGTATGCTTCAGGTAGTGGTCAGGAGGCCCCTGCTCATCTAGATCAAAGTCACTCTAGTCTGCTTGGATGCACCGTCTGTAATTTTCCCAAGTCAAAACGCATTGGGGATTTCTTACAGCATGGGTTGAGTCTGACCAAGGGCACAACAAGGAGATCCTGATCATGACAGCTGCTGGCTGCCTGTCAAAAGGAATTGATGGGAATAGTAGATGTGCTTGTCTTGCTGTGACAGCAGGGCCAGAAAGAGAGGAGAGTCACCTAATTTCATTATTTAAAGGTGAGTGCCTATAAGCAAAAGCAAAGACTGAAAGTGGGTACATTCTTGGTAGGTGATGACAAAAAAAAAAAAAAAGCCCTGATCGGCAAAGCTAATAGGTTGGTTGTTAAGAATCTCGGAATAGGATCTATTCAAGCCTTCTTTCAGGAGACTATAAAGGATCAGGAAAAGATTGAGAAGAGACTGGCTATTTTTAGCCTTGGCTGTTCCTCAACAAACAATAACAAAAAAGATATGTTCTCTCTGTGACCTTCAGTTCCCACAGCTTTTGTGAACAATCAAGGCAATGGGACTAGTGATGGAGATAAAGCTGCCTACTGGACCATTATGGTCTGCCTAGATCTATCTTGTCTCTGAGGAATAATCCCAGCAGAGCAATGCAACTGTCCTGTGCTTCCAGAGCATACTGCGAGGACTCCAGGGTAGAGTTGAGGAACATCAAATGACTTGCTATTAAAATTACAGGTCTGGTAGCATGGAGCATGGAAGATACAATAGTGCTTGACTTGAAGTTCCTTCAAAGGGAATGGAATCTAGACTCATCTAGACTTCCTGGAGGAATATAATTACAGCTTGTATACCTCTGCTAAAACAATACTCCTGTACCAACATGATATCTTCAGTAAACTTTGGCATGAGAATTTCTTTCCTCAGCCAGTAATCATGATTAGGTTGATTATGATCATGATTATGATTATGATCATTAATCATGATTAAATGGCCATTTAAAATGTACGTAGGAAAAATTTAGTAACCATCAGAATTCTATTCATTAGTTTGAAACAGATTTATCAGTTTTCTCAAGACAGTAGACCCTATGCTTGGACAAAGTTTATGGAGCCTCCTGTTCTTTGGTGAGCTCATTTTGTTTGTGGATGTCTTTTTCTTAATTAATTCATTGAAGAGAGCACAAAGCTTAATAAAGGCAAACTGATTTCCTTTGTGCTATCGTGTATCCTGTATCATATAACTTTAACATATAGAATGTGACTCATCTAAAGATTTTAAAAAGAGGACTTATATTTAGACTTTGAGATATTGTAAATTTCGGTAAGCCAAGTGGTTCTCTGACTAACTTATGATGTTAGAATCAGAGGAGAGGGATAAAATTCACAATGCTATTTAAGACTGATACCCGCAGAAGCCACCAAGTTACCATGTAGTCAAAAAGCAATTGTGTCCAATAACACATTCAGAGATTTTCTACCTTACTAGTGGTGAATCAAAAAGGTGAGAAATTTTAATTATGTTCACATAGGCTCCCAGGGATTATATACTGAATATGCAGATTTTTCTGGAAAGCCTTCAAAAGTGTAACTGGCATCAGTGGAAGTCCTTTGTACTGAAGATTAACTTGGCGTTGCCTGGGAAAACAAGAGTCTGACTCATATGGCTTCAAATAGTTCCTCTGCCTGCGATTCTACAAGAATCACTACTCAGACTTCCTTCTGGTACCAGCTCCCTGAAGCAGGAAGAGGCAAGGCATTTGGACAACACATGTCTGGCATCCCTTTCCGAGTGTCTCAGTTGGGGGAGCACCAGCCTTTCTGGAAAGGCCTCGTGTGCCCACCGTGGCCATACGGCCAGAGCAAAACTGCCCGTAAGCCTGTAGCTTTGATTTCTTCTCTGGACTTGATAAGCCATTCTCTCCATGCTGTGACTCAATGGCACTTCCTGTTTCCACTGTCATTTTCAGAGAAAACAAATGCTAACCTCTTTAGGTTCCAAGGAGTGAGTCTCCCCTCCTTCTGCGAAGGTCTTGCCTTGTCTGTGGGCTCTCTGGATGCCATCCTTATGTTTGTCATGAAGCTATAAAGCCTCATGGCAAAGACTGGAATTGGACATAAGGGAGACAGGTGCTGTGGAAGCTTCCCCCTCAGGCAGCTTGTGCAGGATGCTTCCCTCCTGATCTCAAACACCCACCCACTGTTATTCCCATTTTAGACCTCTCTGGAGCAGAGAGTGGTGTACCCTGCAGATGTAACTAGTACTTACTGAAACAAATAAAACAGACAAGATCACTCTGAATGCCAAAGATATACTAATCTGTTTACACCACCCACTTCCAACCATTCTCCAAAGTGCTGTAAATATTGGGTTTTCTGTTTGGGGGGATTGTTAGACTTATCTAATGAGAGAAAAACCAAAGCAAGATCCCAAGTCTGTCATAGTTGGCATGGCAGCCCCAGGCCTGCTTGGCTCTGCACACTCCCAGTACAGATCACCATCTACATCCTGGTTCCTCTCCAGCCTAACAGACATTTCCTCCAATAACTTCTGTATCAATAAATATCTTTTGCCACCTGAGGCATTCACGCCAAATGCTACTGAATTTGATCTTCGAATATGAGGTTGTTTTAAGCCTGGTGTCTGCCTTCTGAAGTGAGAGCAGGAAGGATGGGGCGTTTTGCGACAATTATGTGGTGTTTATCGATCACGCTTTTCCTAATACTTCTATTTAGGAAATGAAGTAAAATTGAATAATAGAAGGAAGCAGTTGGTGGCTGAAACAAAAGGTATTAAAGTTATCTGGGATTAAACCAAAGATTTATTTCATAGTAATATTGCACTTTGATAATGCATTTACTCCTTTTGGCTGCCCCCTATTTTATACATTTTTTTCTCTTCTTAATATCATAACAGCGGACTCCCGGCCTTTTCAAATAGGGTAATCCCTTTTCACACCAAAATGCTTATTAAACCTCCACCCAAATCAGTGATAGTAATCGTACTGTTTTTTTAGTAACCACTTGACCACAAAACACAAAAAAGCTTCTCAGAATTTAGCTACACTTGTATCTAGCAACACACTTTATTGTGATAGCATTTATGTGCGTTTCAATATAACAATGTACAATCTATCAAGAAATAGTACCGATCCAGTCTAAAAGCAAAGCTCATCACATGTGTAGATTTATGGACCATTCGAGCTGTATATGAACCTGATGTCAGAAACACTGGATTCAGAAGGACTAAACTTTATACTCTGGGCTAAAGTTTCTATGAGATGATACATTTCCTTCACTATCTCTGGTTTGTAAGAAGCAATTTGTTTTGTCGTTGGGGAAAAAAAAAGGTTAATCTAATTTTCTTAAGCTAATAAATGCCCTGGGACATTAGAACTGTTTCCTAATTGAACAGTTCTTTACAGCAAATCTAGAGCAAGACTCTGAGGGGAAGGAAAGCTACTAATTTTGACAGCCAGGGTAAAAATCTCCCATTTCATGAATAAAAATGGTATTGGATTAAAACAGAACTAAGATGTGATTTTATCTATATGCAAGATGATTAATAATGCCATTAAAATAGGGAAGCACATGATTTAAATAGAGGCCCACATAGGGCCCTGGGAAGTGAGGAGAAGAGCCTATGTGAGTGAGTGAATGAAATAAGTCCTGAGAATACAAGAATGCCTTTTTGCCGGGATGTATGGAGACTGGAATAATTGCTTGTTGGGGAATGTAAGCCTGGGTTAAGTAAGGTGTAGACTAGCTCTCAAGGGACTTGTTTCTTAAACACCCACACATACACACACATATGCACACATACACACACAACTAAATAAAGACTCAAAGCATCCTTTTAGTTTAATGAATTAAAAAAAAATAAGCCTTGAGAGGCAGGCATTGGAAGAAGGAAAATATGTATCCATTGCAATTCAAAGTGATGCAAATTAGGGGCTCCCGGGTGGCTCAATCCATTAAGCATTTGACTCTTGATTTCCACTTAGGTCATGATCTCAGGGTCCTGGGATTGAGCCCCTCATTGCACTCCATGCTCAGGGTGGAGTCCACATTCAGGAAGGAGTCTGCTTGTTTCTCTCCCTCACCCTATGCCCCTCTCCCCAGTCATACTCTTCCGCTCTCTCTCTCTCTCTCTCTCTCTTAAATAAATAAATAAAATCTCTTTTTAAAAAAGTGATGCAAATCATTGAGGTTGGATGGTACACTAAAGCGTATTTAAGAGACAAGGCAAGAGGCAAATCAGTGGTTTTATACTTTCTGGAAGAGTCATAATGAATGTGTTAAGAGAGAGTGAGACGGCTTGAGTAAAGTGAGGATTGGAGGAAACTGAGAAAGAAGGAGGTGGGAGGTGAGCTCACCTAGAGTTTCAAACTCAGAACTGTGGATTGTGGTCTTGGTTGCTGGCTGGGTGACTGTGTGTTCATGCTGGAAACACAAACTGTTCTATAGTTGACTCAACTCAGAAGAAAGGTATTCTAACAATAGTGTAGAAGCTGAAAAGCCAGTAATTTTGCATTTACAAGTACTTCTACATTCTCAGGAAATATATTAAGCATATATTTCAGAGAAATATTAAGTTTCACATAGTATTTTGGAGATGAGATTTTTCTTAGATAATTAAACATATAGCATAAATGGGGTGCCTGGGTGGCTCAGTCAGTTGAGCATCCAAGTCTTGGTTTCAGCTCAAGTAGTGATCTCAGGGTTGCAAGATCGAGCCCTCCCACCAACTCCACTGTTGGGCTCCACACTCAGCAGGGAGTCTGCTCAAGATTGTCTCTCCCTCTTCCTCTGCCCCTCTTCTCACCTGCATGCTCTCTCTCTCAAATAAATAAATAAATATATATAGCATATAAACTATAAGATAGAAGAACTACCTTTTCATAAATAATGACATTTTAACTAATTTTATTATTATTTATATATTATTTAACACAATTTAACTAATATTTAACTATTCTAAGACTTTTTTTAAAATTCTAAGACTTTTAAATCCAGAGTTTTCCATAATAGGTATCAGAATTTCTGCAAGACTCTGTATTTATTTGGCTCACTTCACTTTTCAAGATTATAATATATAAAATGTCAAAATATTATCATCATCATAAATGCAACATGCATAATTTTTGAAGTATTCATTCTTGTATTTTCAAAATGACTAAATAAATCATTATATTAACTATTGGTCACTTCCTACATTTTTCGAAACAAAAGACCATGATACAGAATAGTTTATTTCACACATCCACCTAAGAAAAAAATGTTCTTTATTCCTATTCCTTTTACTGTCAAAAATGTGTTGACATTGTGCTACTTTCTCTGTTGTTTTCATGGATACAGTGAAAAAGCAAACTCAAAAAAAAAAAAAAAAAGAACGACACACACACACACATACACACACACACAAGAAAAAATATCCTGATGTAAGTATTAACACTGATGTTATTAATAGTATGCTATGGTAAGGTACCGCCATCTGCTAAAATTGTACAGGAAAAAAAAGAAAGCCAAAAGTCCAAAAGTAAGACGAGAATTATTACAACATACAGAATAGAATCTGAGTGATAGGCACAGTACCTCTCTTTTCTTCCACCTTCTCTTCCTCTTCCTTCTCCCACTTCTTTCTCTTCTCCTTCATCATCTTCATCCTTCTCCTCTTCCTTCTCCTAACTGGTTTTTTGATGGTCCCATAAAGAATGAAAGGTAAAAAAACAGGTGGGCTGCTGGTACCCTAACATTTTTCTTCTCCAAAGCTCATCAAGGAAAAGGGCAGGCAGGGACCTTTGCCTCTGTAACTTCTGCTTTCTCTGAATCTCCATTTTGTCTTGTTTGCGTCACCAGCTATGTTGAAGGGCTAAAGCAGGGTCTGAGCATCTGTGTTTTGCTGGGCTTCCTGGTTCTATCACTTTTCAAACACACCTAGTTAAAAGTCCCCAGCGGGAAATCCCAAACTAGCAGCTGTGAATCAGGGCCTTTATGTGAATTGTGATTCATTGTATGTGTCGGGAATAATGCATTGAAATAAAAAGAAAGGCAAAAGTTATGACACACTAAAGTGGAACATGGGCCTGGGTTTTCTGTCATCTGCTTTTTTCTCTTCTGTACAGGTGCCATGTGTCTGACCTTGCTACTCTGGTACCAGGAGATACCCACCTATCAGAAAGGGCAACTGAGGGGATGTATTTTATAACCTCACGGGACAATGAGAGTAGCTTAATCTGTGGGTTTTAATTTGTTCCAGGGGCTTCAGAAGAAAGGAAGGCAAGGGCTATGGTCATTATGTTCTGTTGTCCATGTGTATCTGTAGTTTTATTTCTTATTTGTTTCCTCCATCAATTTTGGAATCTTTCAAGGGCTTGCACTGAGTGGCAACGTTGTGGTTACCTTAAGTGTATGTGTGAGTACATGAGTGTGTAATAACTGTGAAATCTCAGATGGAAATGAAAATAGCCGCTTCTGCGGCAGGTTGGTGTTTCTCCCCACTCCAACTTTCTCAGGGTCAAAGTGTTCTGCCTCGTCTTGGGGTTGATGGAATCACTGACTGCAGCTACAGAGGCAAGCTGTGGTCACTGCAATTTTTGGTCTTTGACCTGTAATAAGGGGAGGTTAAGGGTATGGAGGCCAGGCATACAGTTGGGTGGGGAAGGGGGGAGTGGGGGGTATCAAATTGCATTGAGCTGGGATTGCATATAATTTATATGTATTTTCTCCTGTGTGCATGATATATCTGCAAATAAATCCATCTCTATTTTATTCATAGTTCTAATGGCAAGTCTGTGTCATGGTCTGAACCAGGTGGAAGACAGGTGCCCAAGGGACAGCACATGTGGCACCGCCTCTCTGTGCACGTGAAGACCAATGAGACGGCCTGCAACCAAACAGCCGTCATCAAGCCCCTCACTAAAAGTTACCAGGGCTCCGGCAAGAGCCTCACCTTTTCAGATACCAGCACCAAGACCCTTTACAACGTAGAGGAGGAGGATGCCCAGCAGGTTGGCTTCAGCCCTCCCAACAGTCCTTCTATGGTGGTGCACCGACGGGTGCCAACTGCGGTGAGCACCCCACCTCTGCCGCCCCACCTGACCACAGAGGAGACCCCCCTGTTCCTGGCAGACCCGGCCATCCCCAAGGGCTTGCCCCCTCCCCTCCAGCAGCCACCGCAACCGCAGAAATCCCTGATGGACCAGCTACAGGGAGTGGTCAACAATTTCAGCACCGGGATCCCGGATTTCAATGCGGTGCTCGCAGTTCCTGGGGGCGCGGGGAACGGGGTGCGCTCGCTGTACCCGCCCCCGGCGCCTCCGCAGCACCTGCAAATGCTCCCGCTGCAGCTGAGCACCTTCGGGGAGGAGCCCGCCTCACCGCCAGCAGACGACGACGACGAGGACGACAGCGAGAGGTTCAAGCTCCTCCAAGAGTACTTGTATGAGCGGGAAGGGAACACAGAGGAAGACGAACTGGAAGAGGAAGACGAAGACCTGCAGGCGGCCAGCAAACCTGCCCCCGAGGATTCTCCTGCTCTAACGCCTCCGTCGCCTTTCCGTGACTCCGTGGCCTCGGGCAGCTCGGTGCCCAGCTCCCCCGTGTCCGAGTCGGTGCTCTGCACCCCTCCTAACGTGACCTACGCCTCGGTCATCCTGAGGGACTATAAGCAAAGCTCTTCCACCCTGTAGGAAGGAGGTGTCCACGTGGAAAGCAAGAGAAACCAGGGAGCACCAGCACCTCTGGAGATGTGCGGATAGCTGGGAGGAGGAGATGGGAGAGGAGCGTGAAGTGTGCGGGAAAGGGAGACAATGCTGCTGCTGCCTTAGGGAAGGCCAGAGGAAACTGCTCTGCAAGCAAAAAAAATCCCAGCGAGGATCCCGATTCTTGAATTATTCAAAAGCCTTCTCTGGGAAGAAAGGGAATTCTGACAAAGCACAATCCCATACAGTGTACAACTTTCACCGCATAAATAAATAAACACATGCGTACATAAATAAACAAGCAAACAGAAATAATCTCTTCTTTTGGACAATTGTGCATAGATACACTCGCCCACACACGCTTGGCTTGAAGAGACAGCACGTGTGGACCAGCCAGGTGAATCGTTAGCTGACATCATGGTATTCATGGCAGTCATGGCGAGCGTGGGGCAGCCAGACCGGGCAGGTGGGTGAAGGAGGGGCAGGGATGGAACCACCCGTGGAACAGCAGCTCATTTTTCTCTATCCCTTCTCCTTACTAGTGTTCAGGAGCCTAGGGAATTGGCCCAGACAGGGGCCTCTCTTCACCCATTACACCTGAGGCAGAGCCAGCCTTGTCACACTTGGAAAAAAATGTATGGACACCCTGCTGCTCTGTGATGTCTCTCTACTTAGGAAAACAGGAATCAGAGCAAAAGCATCACCAAAAACTGCTTCATCAGGAGTGCTAAGGGAAGATGGAATGAGACAGTACATAAGCGTGAGGTGGTGAACACAATCAGCACAGGTAACGTTCCATAGCTGAGGTGATTTTGGAAAAAAGGCTAGAACAAGATTGGAGAGTGGCAGAAGATGTTTTGTGGATGACCTTGTGTTTGTGCCAAGGGGGCTCTTCTCTGCCCTTCAATGAAAGAGAACAAAACATGTGGCAAAATTGTTACCTTACATTTACTGTAGCAAATATTATTACCAGTTGAACTTCTAAGATGCAGTATGTGTACTTGGTGCCATTGTTTCTCCTACGTACTAAGGAAACAAATGATCTTCGAACTTAATGGTGTACTCATAGCAACTATTACTGGTTCAATGACAAATAATTCTTTCCTCTTGTCATCCAAGTCCCTGTAACTAGTACGTAAATGTGTTCCTGTGTCGTTGTGTACATGTGATAATAAAATTTGTGCAATGTGATGTCAGTGGAATTGCAACCGGAAGGTTGTCTTTCCGATAGAGTATAGATATTTTTATGTTCTAAAAATGTTTTATATATTGTCACCAATATTTACAGAAGTTCTTTGAAGGTTTGAGTGCTGTGGTCTCATGGTTTTCATATGCTGCTCAGATGGTTCTTCCTCATCTAAGAGGGAATTTATTTTTCAGATATTTAATGATGTGGAACATGTTATTAATGAAGTGGCTTGAAAATTTGTCATGTTAAAAATTCACAAAAAACTGTGGGTAACAATAAAGAGGTACATCTTATATATTTTCACACATCATTATTAAAACATGAGATTGAAATGACAGTATTAAGATTATTTCAGGTCACTTTAGATTTTTTTAAAAAAGATTTTCCACAGTAACGTGAGCTTTCAGTGATTGAAACAAATATAAACCTCTATGTCTGGTCATATTTTTTTCAAATCATCTATCCATCACTTCTTACTTTCTTTTAATTGTTATTTCCATGTACTTTTATTCCTCCATTTTCACTGTCATCACTTTACTTTATATTTTTGTCATTTGCTGTATGCAATATCCATGTATGTGTAATCCAGTTGTTTTATTTTTACCTCCTCATTATACCCAATAAAAGCAATTTTTCTTGCTGTTTTGATTTCTTCTATTATTTGTGGAATGAAGCTCACCCCTTTAAATATCTGTTTATGCCGTATGTGCAGTCATATTTTAATATGCTTCCTTCATGTGGGAGCTGATTTCTCAGCCAAAAATCATCTTAGAGTCTTTAAATACCCACTGCATCATTTGTTCAGAATTTAACAGCAGCTCCAATGTTTGAGGCTCATGTTTCTTATGTCTTCCCATATTCCACTGCCAAGTTTAGTTGGTTCCATATCAAGAATGGACTGCCTTTCCTTTAAACAATTATTTCTAACCCCTTTGGTAGAAAGACCTCGTGACTGAAACAAATTTTAGCTCCATGTTTTTACAGTAATGAAGCAGAGTGAGGAATGTAGATGGTTCCAGTGCTTAATAGATGGTCTGCTCATTGGCAAACTAGCAACTAAAAGCTTACTATCTATTACTCGTGAAACATGTTTTTTTTAATCTTAATGCCACTAATATATGTCCTTGATATCACAGGACTTGTGCATTCAGATTTTTTTTTTTTTTTTAAGTAAGAATAGACCAGGAGATCTGCTCTACTATTCAAATAATATAAGATGTCAGTTTGTTCTGAGGTTTTAGTCTGAGACGTTTGGTGAACACATTCAACAGCTATTACATTATTTCTCTGAATGCCTAATATTATCATGATTAAAAGTTTTCTTGAACATAATACAGTATTAGCTCTTATAGCATAATTGTTCAAAATTGGAAATGTACACATACGTACCCTGTACCAAAAGGGCAGATACTCTTCACCTTAATGTATGTGCTTATACAAGTTGTTTAGCTTCTTGTAAAAGTGTTTTCCTTTGGCTCATTACTGCCTTTTGTCAGATAATCTTGATAATGCTGTATAATAAATGTTTTCTATTTATTAAATGTGTGTATTCTTTCTCTATGCTTTGTCAGTTACAGTAAGAGAAATAGATTGTTATAAAAAAACAATTACGGTGGTTTGATTTTGCTCACAACTTGTCTTCTAGATCAAAGTGGGAGAACATCATATAAAATCTGTAGGCCAGGTAGGTGACAAAGTAGAGTACATTTTGATTGTAAGAAAAGTGGTACCTGAAACTCTAAATTTAAAATTAAATCCAGAATTTGAATATTTAATGCTACGGCAGACATTGTCTTTCATCTTTTTCATAGAAAGTCTGAGCCTTAACAAACTACTGGATCTCCAGCAGAGCTCTGCAGACAGAGGCACTGAAGGCTGCCATCTCTCTTTTATTTGTGCACCACAAGACTCATACTCTAGAGGAACCTGGTTTCTTACTTTGTTGACATTCTCCATCTAATCTCTTTAATTTCAACGGAGACTTCACTGGTCTTCAAAACAAAGAAGCCCATTATTTGTCTCTTGCCGTAAGATACCTACAAAGTAAAGCACCTACACAGTGTCGGTCAAGAGGAGAACAATGGTAGTACAAGGGCCATATCCATGAGATTGTGATGTATTTAGATTGTGGGAGCAAGGTGTATATAGGAACGCTGATGTTGAAGAAATTTCCAGAATCAGGGGCTGAGACACCAGGGGGTTTCTTCACTGTGTCCAGAAAATAGAATGAGAAATCATGAAAAGGGAGCTTGATGTCTGAGAGAGAAAAGTCGTAGGAGAGGGAATGAGAAAGAAGAGAAAAGAAGAAAAAGAAAAATGGAAATGTTTCAAATGTATAGTCCAAAAATACCCTCAGATTGCTCAGTAGGTCATAAGGACCTCCACTTGGAGAGTATAGAAGCTTCACCATATGGAAGACATTTGAAGCGGTGGGGTCTAGAATCCAGATACCACAAATGATGTGTGAGTAACTGCCCCAATAATTTCTACATAAACCTTCCTGAAGCAACATTTCATCTGCTTACTCTGTGCCAGACATTATGCTAGGTTCTTTACGTTCTCATTTAATCTTTCAGGTACTACTGCTCCATGGAAATTTTGTAGTACTAAAATAATTTGTCCAGAGTCTCTCAGCTAGCAAGTGGCTATACGGGATTTGAGCTCCATCCTAAGCTGGCACAGGGCCTGTGAATTCATATTCCTTTGCAGAGCTCAGGAGAGTATCACCCTTTTGTATTCCCATAACATTTTATTCACATCCTAACCACATTATAGTTTGCATGTCTCTTTCCCTTAATAGATTTAGGTTCCTTTTTGTTTGTGATACTCCCCCCCCCCCAATTTATGAGGCTTCAAGGCAAAGAGATACTCAGTAAATGTTGAAAAAAGGAAATAAGTGTTGTAACACCATGTAATTTTCCTAGCTTAATTCTTTGAAGATTTATTCCAAGAGCCTTATGGGGTCCAGAGCTCTATATTTCCACCTACTGATCCTAACACTGCCAACTGGAACAACACATGTTTTCATCATGAAAAACAAGCTCTCCTTTTGGCATCAGAAAGATTTGTCCCACTGGGCAGCAGGTCTGCCTTTCTTGCAGAAGAACATGGCAATACTCAGTGTCCACTGAGCCCAGTCAGAGGTCTGGCAAAGCAATAGGTGTGGGAAACAGTGTCCTCTTCAAGAGAACTGCCAGTAACACATAGATTGCTAAAGTGGGACCCCCATTAAAGTGAGGGCACTTGAAGTAATGACACCATTAAACCAGAAACTGGCTTCATTCTCTCTTGGTAGCTTGAGAAGCAAAACTTATAAATTAATAAGAAAAGAAGGGGAAGAAGAAAAAAGAGGAAGGAGGAGGAGAGGAGAACGGGAAGGAGGAGGTGAAGGAAGAGTGGGGGAGAAGGGGGAGAAGGGGGAGGAGGAGGAGAAAGAAGGAGAAGAAGAGGAGGAGGAGGAGAAGAAGGAAGAGGAGGAGAAGGAGGGGGAGAAGGAACTTAAGAATGAATATAGAAAAACTGAAAAGGAAAATAATTATAAAAAATTATAGAGTTGGAAGTAAATAAAGAAGTCATTTAAAATAAGCTACCATCTGGAGTGCCTGGGTGGCTCAGTTGGTTAATTGTCTGATTCTGGGTTTTGGCTCAGGTCATGATCTCAGGGTCATGAGCTGGAGCCCTGAGTTGGCTCCATGCTAAGTGCAGAATCTACTTGAGATTGTCTCTCTCCCCCTCTACCCCTCCCCTCACTCACATGCTCTCTCTCCCAAATAAAATAAATAAAAAAATAAAGTAAGCTATCACCCCATTCAGGATTCTATTTCTCTGTGTCCTGTCCTCTTCCTGTGTTAGAAAGGGGTAGGAGAGGAAGTCACTTCTGACTGGGGTGGAACAGGTGGAGGGACTGGGGTAGAATGTCTATTACCTCCAGCTGTACAAAAAGAGAGCAGATAGCTCCTAAGTTATTTCACTATAGTTACATACCTATTTTTTTGGTGATCATTTTTATTTGAACTGGGAGAACACCTATATTGCCTGGGAGAGCAATGTCCAAAATGACATTGTTAATCCATGAAGGTAGCCAGAGAACAGAACTAAGACATAAATTCAGAATGAAGGTATTGGAGGACCAGGAAAATAAGGGGGTAGGAGCAGTGAGGCTCATAGGCTGGTAGTCTGAAGGAATGCCCAAAAACAGAATCCTGGTTATTGAAATGAGCTTTTGATGAGACTCACAGAGGCTTACATTTGGGACCTAGGTTTATTTTAAGGAATGGGGTGGATTCAGGTGATTTTTTGCCATCTGCTGAAATATTTCCAGAGACTAGGATCTGGCATTTGATAAGGGAAAGCTCTAATCATTAGGAGAAGTTTTTGTTTTACTTTTGCCCAATCAGAGATCTGCCCTCTGGAAAGAGATTGAATAAATTTAATGTACTGTGTACATGACTTCCCTTCAGCCACTTGAAGACTGATTATGCCATTTCTTAGTAGTTTATTCTCTAAGCCAAATACCTCACTTCCTTTAATTGGTTTTTTTTTTTTGTTATTAGGTTCCTAAACTCCTAATCAGGCAATGGATATTCCAATTTTGAGAATCCTTTAAGAAATTTTGCATCCAGAAGTGGAAATAATACTTAAACTGCGCGGATACCTTGATTCACTTTAACCATTATTCTAGTATTGCTGCCTGAGATTATGCTAATTTTGTTAGCAGCCTTGCCACATTTTGAGCTCAGGCTTAGCTCAGAGCTAGCTATAATCCATGAGCCTTTTTCTTATGAACTGCAGGAAATGGATATAAATGTGAGTATCTTATTAAGATGGATTTCCCCAGAAGAGACCCTGAGAAGAGGATTTGAGCAAAAGTAGTGTACTGGGGAGGTGATTCTTGGAAGGACCAATAGAAATGTGGGGAGGCAAGGCAGTGAATGATATGCAGCCAATAAAGGGTATGTTACCAGGCAGGTTACCACCATGGGGCTCAATCCTGCTGGCGACTCTGGGAGACAGTGGAGAGCATGCCTCATACTGTCCACCATCCCCATGGGGCAAGGATGTGGGGGAGCATTTACTTACTTCCTATCATGGTGGAGGACTGCTGGGGAGGCAGGTGCATGCTAATTCCAGCTACTTCCAATGTGTCTTCTATGCAGGCTCCAATCTCCAAAGAAAGCCTTCAGGCAAAAAGTTACAGATCCTGGCAGTTGGAAACCTGAGATTTGGCCCGTGTGAGGAAGGTGAGTGCCAAGAGGGTGCAGGACACTAACAATATGTGCTATAGATATGAATATGGAGATGATGACAGATAGGTAGATAGACAGATAGATAGATAGATAACAGACACACACCGAGACTCAAATACCAGTACAGATAAAGAAAACAAAGAGCTGTACAAGGGAAGATAAAGCTGTGATAAGGACAGGAGGTGAGAACTATTGTTTCTAGCATCAGCCAAAGAAACTCCTGTCTCCTTGTAGCAAGGTAAAGTCACAAAAGAAAATTAAAGTACAATGGTCCTTTAAATGAATTTGATGTTAGCCTCTGGATTCTTTTCTTTTCTTTTCTTTTTTAAGATTTTATTTATTTATTTGACAGACAGAGATCACAAGTAGGCAGAGAGGCAGGCAGAAAGAGAGGAGGAAGCAGGCTCCCCCCGCTGAGCAGAGAGCCTGATGTGGGGCTCGATCCCAAGACCCTGAGATCATGACCCGAGCCGAAGGCAGAGGCTTAACCCTCTGAGCCACCCAGGCGCCCCTGGATTATTTTCTTAAAACAACTTCTATAATTGTGTCATTTTTCTATTAAAAAAACAAGAGGGGCATCTGGGTAGCTCAGTGGGTTAAAGGCTGCCTTCAGCTCATGTCATCATCCCAAGGTCCTGGGATTGGGGCCCTCATCAGGCTCTCTGTTGAATCTGGGCAAGGATCACCAGCAGGGCTTGAGCAGACAGGTGATGAATAAGCCCCTCAAAATCTAGTGTACTTAGTGATGGAGTGGCTGTGCGGCTCAGTAGCAAGAATGGATCTCTAGAGGTCTAACAAATTTTCCAGTTACCATCGCTCAAAACCCCACATGTAAAATTTAGAAGAAGCCACAAGAAGAGCAGGGATCTTCCTGTAGGTCAGCAGGAAAGATAAGCATAGATCAGGAGGGTCAGAACCTCTATTTTGGTCTCGCTGAGCAGAAGGCCGGCTAATAAATGGAAAGCAGTACAGATGACATCAACAGATCAGGAGCAGGGGATACTGAGCTCTAAGCACAGCAAGGCAGAGAGTCTCAAAGGATGTTAGAGGTCAAGATCAGTGCTACCACGCTGGCAGTTCAGGCCAGGAATAGATGGGGAGAGATGGCTATGCTGGGGTCGTCCACAGGGACAAGTAACTGCAGGCAGTAGCCAGAAAAGATTGCAAAGCAGTAGCTAAAACAGGAAGGCAGAGAGGTGCAGGCTCTGGGCAAGTTATAGGAAAGCAGACGAAATTACATGTTTTCTCTTCGAAGACAACACAATTAGGAAATACCACATTTGCCATGTGAGGGCTTAGAGTAAATCATTAAAGTGACCTACTTAATATTCACATGTGAAAAGCATTAAAAGCATTTCTTGCTGATATTAACAAAAAATACCCCATAAACTTCATCATGTGGATATCTTATAAGTTTTTTGATCACACTTACTGTTAGACACTTAGATTGTTTAAAACTTTTTGAGTCCTACAAATAGTGTGAGAATTATTCCACACCAAAGATTTATTCTATAGATAATATTTTTTTTAAGATTTTATTTATTTATTTGATGTGTATGCATTCATGAGCATGAGTTGGGGGAAGGGACAAGGGAGAGGGAGAGAGAGAATCTTAAATAGATGCCCATGCATGCCCATGCCCAGCCTGAAGTGAGGCTCAGTCTCACAGCCCTGAGATCATAATCCGAGGCAAAATCAAGAGTCAGATGCTTAACTGATTGAGCCACTGGTCGCTGCAAATATAGATTTCCTTAGTCTGGTTTCAAAGATTATGTTATTAGTTATTCAATAATAATTATTATTTATTCCCCGAATTTTACATTTACATTTTATGCCACATTTAACTTTGTAATATCCTTTGAAGTAGGGCTTTTTCTCATTTTATAAATGAGAAAACTGAGGTTCAAAAAAAAAAAAATGAAGTAACTTGCCTAAGATCACAAAGCCAGTGGGACGTGGAGCTGTGGAGCGCTTCCAGGGTGCCAAAGCCCAGCACCCATCCTCTGAACCACCACACTGGGTTGAAAATTATGATGATACTATTTTTAAAATAGTACACTGAAAACTGTTCTGTAAGCTCTTGATACAAACAAGCACACTCGGTCTGAACATCAGTGTAATAGAAAATTTAAATTGCCTGCTCTAGAAATGTAAGCTGAAAGAGTTAGGGGTCCCCAGAAAAAGAAAGATGAGACTTAATTTTCAGGACACCAGAGAAGTCCGTTTTAGACCGCCAGCAATTTTCTTTGATCTGTGCCCTACTTCCTGGATCTATGGACTTCTTGCAGAGCTTTCTAGGAGGTGTCAGAATTATAAAGAAGTGCAAAAGCCTTAGTAGTTAAGGGTTTTAAGGGAACAAAAAGAATCCAAAAACTAAGTCTCTATCAGGCCGGGAAAGAGCCTAACCATAACAGAGACAATAAATCAATGGTAAAATTCCCAGTGCTATATCAGAAGTAAGTAAGGCCCTGAATTCTTTACCTGAGATCATGAGCCCAAGACCTCCACCAGTTTATGCTGGCTCTGGCTCTTAGAGCACCGCCATAGCCCCTTCCCCCTGTTCAACAGTTACCTCTGCTCTATTATAATGTTAAAGTCTCTGCCCTACAGAAGAGTACAGGCTTCAGTAACATAACAGAATACATATATCAGCATGTTTCCTAAGTAAGCCTGTGCAACCTTATGCCCATCTTTACACATGATGACAAAGCTCCCCTCTCTGAGTATTCATCCTAACCCTAAAAAAAAGAACCCACTCATCTTTGCTCAGGAGTCCTGGCTTTGGAAGTTATGCTCTATAATCTCCTTATTTGCTGCAAATAAAGCTTCCTTTGTGACAACTCCACCAGATAGTACTTACTCTACCTGTAACTAACCAAAGAGCAGACTCACATTAGTTCCATTACAAAATCACCAGTTAGGAGCTGGGTATGAATTATTTCCCAAACAGCTTTTAGATTTCATAGTTACAGATGTTTGTTCTATCCACAGCAGAATCATCACTGCATATTAATTCACAATGAAAATCTACAGAAAAAATTTCTAACTCAAAATCACTGTTTAATTGTAGTAATTTATAAGAACACTAGAAAACTACTTGAAGTAAAAAAAATGTGTATATATATATATATATATATACACACACACATATATATATTTACAGTAATTATGGTATTTGTAAGGTAGCAAATTTTACCACCCCAAGATATGCCTTTGGCATACTGATTATTTTAAAGTGGTTATTTTTTAAGAAACTGCAAACACAGGAGAAGCTCTGAAAACCAAGTAGAAGTTACCCTTTTGTAAGAAATAGTTACATTTACAAGAAAAATTTCCATTTCTAAGAGTGTTGGGGAGGAAAATGTTTTCTCTACCTTTCAAAGTTTTTCCAGCTGGCTCAAGAGTCAACTTGACATGAGACAGATTGACAGGAGAAAATCAAACAAAATTTCTGTAACATGTATACCTCCTGTATATTTGAGAGAGACCCAGGAAGAGTGAGTAACTCCCTGAAAGGCCAAAGACATCACCTTAATACCATCTTCAGCCAAAGATAAAAGCAGATATTGGGGTTGGGGAGTCAGTTATGGGAGGTTACTAGGGAAAGCACAGGAAACAAGGGTAAGGTGGTTATGCAGATTTACATAGTTGTCTTTTCCATTGATAAGATTTTCTAGAGATTCAGAGTCATCCCTCCTCTTCCTGTTATAGCAAAGCAGACACCTTACAAATGGAGATTTCCCTAATACATGTAACTGTATCTTTACAAAAGGATAACTTTTACTTGGATTTCAGAGTTTCTCCTGTTTGAAGTTTCTTAAAAATGACCAGCTTAAATTAACCAATATGTCAAACAGGCATATCTAGGGGTGGCAAAATATGCCCCCCTACATATTCTATGAATGTATAATTTAATAATTAACATGACATCCTAAAGTAATGTTTCCTGAGAATTTCTCAAAGGGTCACTTTTTTTTTTTTTTAGTAGATAATTACTACTTCCAGAATGTTTACTAAAAGAACTTTAAAGTTAAAAAAAAAAATAGAGAAGAAATGACCTCTCTCCTTAAAAATGTGGAAAATTTCATGAATGTGTTGGGTCCGTTATCAAAGGAATGAGACTGAGACAAAGTGAAAGTTATGCAAAGCCTTATTCTATGCCAAGCATTAGAAGTTAGATTGTCTGGCCAGGGGAAGGAGGCTGAGACAAAGTGAAAGTTATGTAAAGCTTTATTCTATGCCAAGCATTAGAAGTCAGACTGATCGATCAGGGTGGCCTCTGAAGAGAGCGACCCCCCCCCCTTGGTCTTACAAGTTAGTTTTATAGGGTGCAACCACAGACCTCTACGTATGTGGCTTTGGCTGATTGGATGTCTCCTACCTGTGTGTTTTAGTAACGGTTACCAGGAACCGATACTAGTTACTGCTGAGGCGTTTATTAAACAACAAAATGGCCTTGTTTTAGGTATGTGTTTTAGCAACAGTTTCCCGGAACCAGTATTAGTAACTGCTGAGGCATTTATTAAACAACAAAATGGCGACCTAGGCAACATGGAATCACTATGGCTAAGTAGGCCCAGGCAGGCCCTAGCGGTTTAACAGGTTTTAACATGGAATCAGCCCCAACAAATGGATATAGAGATAGTTAAATTATTAATAAGTACTGATGTGGGAAACAAAAGAGGAAGAAAAATTTTTAAATTTCCTTACTATTTAAAGCCCATTTACAAGTCCTTGAAACTGGGAGTGACATTTCTCTAGGAACTCAGCTGTTTTGATGTTAATACTTTGCTAAGGATAGCAGGTCATCCTTGGCCCGACCCCCAGGATGCTTTAAATCTACTTTAACATATAAAAGATCCTTCAGAAACTTCGTTTATCTCAACCCCCTCCCTGTCCAAGATACATGTTGGCAATCATCTTCCAAGCCTACGACCCACCAATATATGTCTGAAGGGTCTCATGACTGAGGGTTTGCTAAACAATAACAAATGACATTTTCCCAGTAATAGCTAGTTCCCTCAGGATCCTGGAAAACCTTGTTTCCAAATACCTGGGGGACTTATGCTATCCCTAACCCCCTCCCAACTTGAAAGTATATAATGGGCCACTCCTCAGGACTCCAGGGCCCCAATTTCTGCCACCTTTTTACACCAAAGATGTCTCAAGAATTCTTTCTTGGCCCTTGGTTTTGAACCCTAACATCTTTCCTACATCAAATACCACCCAAGAATTACAAGATTGAGAGCAGCATTGTTAGGTTATCACTGAAATTTCCTCATGTTGAAGGAGCAGAAGGCAAGCTGGGGACAAAGCAAAGCTGACACTCCACAACTTCTCCTCCACCAGTGGGATATATGTGATGTTCCTCAGGTACTCCTGGCTGCCCTAAAGGAAAAATAGTTAAATTCATAGAGACCACAATTCTGCAAGGATTGAGTCTTCCTCAGTTTACAAATGTCTACAAGAACAAAGCATTTCTATCAATAGCCTAGCTTCCAGAAGGAAATATAGATACAATTAAATGTCCTAAAAACCTGCAGCCCATTGACAGATACTTGAAGTGGGCAGAGTGTAATGTTCCTCCAGGAAGCTCCCTACTATCTTCATGTTAATATCTTGTTAGAGGGGAAAACAACAACAGCAACAACAAAACCCCTTAACTTGAAAATGGCAATGTCTCTGGTATCCTGTGAGTCTTCTTTAACATATGAGAATCCTTTTGAAACCTCCCTTTTCCTTACCTCCTCCATCGACAAGGTATATAATCATCCACTCCTCACAGCCCTGGGACAGCAGCTCTTTCTGTCCATGGGTCCTGTCCCCGTGCTTTAATAAACCACATTTTGCACCAAAAGACATCTCAAGAGTTCTTTCTTGGTCATTGGCTCAGCAGTCCACCCTACTGAACCTCATCTATAACTCCAAAACCCCATCAATGTTAGCTACTTTCTTGAAATAAATTCAGCTGTTATTTTTAATAGACTAAATTCATTCAACGGATTCAATGTATCTAAATGTCTCTTTCAGTGAAGTGGTACATGTAGTTTAGGGGGCAGATTGCAATACGTTTTAAAGAACCCTAGGTTGGAAATCTTTAGCTATATTAAAAATTAGCTGTTTGGCTGTGGCCCCAGCATTTTAATCTCTAATATAATGAGTTTGGGTGATATAAAATAATAAGTGTATTAAACTTTTTATGTGTCCCTGTGTTCCCAGTCTTATATACTTAATATGTTTAATTCTTACAACTGTGTGAAATAGGTGTGAAGTTTGCATTAATCAGGATACGCTAAATTGTGCTTAGTATCAATAAAGAAGGAAGGAAGGAGGGAAGGAAGTGATGTGGGGAGCAAAGGCAGAAGGAAATGTAGATAAAATTAAACGTCCTTATAACCTGAAGCCCATGGGCAGGCAGAGTGTAACATTTCTTCAGGAAACTCCCAACTGTTTTCATGTTAATGCTTTGCTAGAAGGAAGAACAACCTTAGCTGGACAGTAGCTAGGCCTGAGGGATCCGGGAAGTCTTCTTTAGCATATGAAAGTCCCTTTGGAAACTTCCCTTCATCTTTCCTCCCCCAGCTGCAAAGTATACCATCAGCCCTTCCTCACAACCCCAGTGCTGCTCCTTCTGCCCACAGGTTCTGTCCCTGTGCTTTAATCAAACCACCTTTTTACACAAAAGATGTCTCAAGAATTCTTTCTTGGCTGTTGGCTTCAAGTCTTGCCACTCCAAACCACCTTAGAAGGAAGGAAGGAAGGAAGGAAGGAAGCAAGGAAGGAAGGAAGGAAAGAGAGGAAGGGATGCGGTGGGGAGGGAGCAAGGAGAAAGGAGTGGAGAAGGCAAGAATGGGAGAGAGGACTGAAATTGAAGAAGAAAATTTCCCAGAGCAGGCCCAGGCCTGGAGTCCCTAGAAGGTGGAAAATCACTAACAATAAGCTAGAGCTAGCCAGAAGCCCTACTGGAAGCAAGAGATAACCAGTCCCTTCTGCTTCTTTAAACAGGCTTCCCACTACAGGGTCCCTGCACTACTCTTCCCTCCTACAGCAGCCCCCACTCCTGCAGTTTAAACCTACCTATCAGCAGTTAGCATAGCCCTTGAAACCTATTTGCAGTCCCCTATAAAAGCCCTATAACCCCATTGCTTGGGGCACAGAACTTGAAGCATGAACTCATCTGGGTCTCCTGCATAAATAAATCCGAGTTCTCCTACTTCTCAAAGTGTTACTTGGTCTCTTGCAGGTCTGATTATTTTTCTGCAACAAAATCTTCTAACCAAACTAGAGTTTGTCTGTCCAATGAGCACCAAGCTTTAGCAGTGAAGAAATATAGATTATTTAGTTGTGTGATGCCACCCAGGAGAACAGGGAACTAATGCTCAAGATCCTGAACTGCCCGGGACTTACAAGTGAGGGTTTTTAAAGGCAAAAATTAGGGTATCTGGGTGGAGCTGATGTAGTTTTAGAATATAGGTGAAGTTTGGTGGGGTGGGGTCTGGAGCCGAAGACCAAGAAAGAATTCTTGAGACCTCTTTGGTGCAAAGAGGTGGTTTTATGAAGCACGGGGACAGGACCCATGGGCAGAAAGGGGGTTGTGAGGCGCAATTGATTATATACTATGGGGTCAGGGGAGGTAAGGAAAAAGGGAGGTTTTCCAAAGGACTTTCATGTACAAAGAAGACCCAGGATCTTGGAGGCCTAGCTACAGTCAAGCTAAGGTTGTTTTTCCCTCTAGTGAAGCATTAACATTAAGATAGTTGGGAGCCTCCTGAAAGATTGTCACACATATCCTACCCAGGAGTGGGGTGAGGGGACAGGGGAGGTTCCAAGGTGTCAGCTTATGCTTTGTCTTCAGCTAGCCTTCTGCTCCCTCATCAGGGTGACATTCAATGATTGGTGGAGAATGAAATTACGTTCTTGATATCTTATCTCCTGTTCTTTGACTCCGGTGTGTTTGGTTGAAAAGGGATCTGCTCCACTCAACGATGGTAACTCTAAAAACATCTCTATTCAGTGAGTTAATAAAACAGTATAATGGGGCAATACATCCTGTGATTCCTACCAGCAGTAATTTATTACATTTAAGGGACTGTGTAAGTATTCTCCATTACTGACTACAATGATCTTGTACAACACGTGCCTAAAGTTCTACCACGGTGATGAATAGTAGTGTACGTGCAGTTTCACGTATTCTGCCTACATTCCGTTTTCCCCCACTGTTGTTCCCAGAAGTCTTCAATCTCAGTGCCTTAATAAAATAACACTTACTTCGTGCTCACATCCACTCACATTCAGGTTAGGTGACTCTCCTTCATGCCTGCAGCAACCCCAGGTGGGATATATGGTCTCTAAGTCACGGCAGTGTGTCTGCTGGAGGTTTGTGTGGGATGTTTGTAGGAGCCAGACTGAGAGTGGACGGCGGTCATGTGGCCCCTGGAACCTAAGCCGCAAGGGAGGTGGGGAAGCAGAGTCATCCTAATTCCTAAAGCTATAAATGGTGAACGTGTTTCACTGTTTCTGCCAGTTCTTATCCTCATTCTATAGATAAGAAAACTGAGGCTTAGCTGTATATGTAGGATACCTAGTGCCACACAGCTCATACGCGATGACAGAATTCACAGGATCATCAGAATCCAGGGCTCACGGTACTGACACTAAACCATCAAAACCCCTAAATCGTGCACTGAAACTGAGTAGGCAACTAATATCAGCCTTCTGTGACTATCTCAAGTGACCTCAAGGAAGAATCAAAAACAGGAGGAACCAGAAAACCAGTTAAAAAGAGACATGTCAGTGTTGAGGCCGAGGGCAGGCCACCCCAAGATGGGCCACTCTGGCATGAGGATTATTTTGAGTTGAAGACAATCAAGAACCTGCAAGCTTAAGAGAAATATTTGGCCACCCCTTAACTACACAGAAGAATCTAAATTGGAGGTGTTCCCCAAAATAGTAGGTATTATCAGAAATAATCTTTATCTGGGTAACCCATCTGTAGGCCAGGGCAAATATCTAATTACCAGACATTCACTCTTCTTACTGCCCTCTGAACTGCATACCGTTCCTCTAAAGCCCCAGACCCCTGAAACCTTCCGGATGACATATACACTTCATTTTACCTGTCTTTAGAATTTCCATGTCTATAATGGTTCTCCATCTGTATACTAGTAATCAGTTTTCTCCTGTTAATCTGGTTCATATCAATTTGTTTCTTAATCTGGCTTGGAGGAGCCTTAAAGGAGACAGGAATTCTGCCCCCTGTCACAGGCAATATTATAAACAATCAGATATGATAGAAATATAATGTATTAAGATGACCTAAGGGTTTTTCTCATGTCTGTGTGGAAATCAGTAAATCTTAATTTTAACAATAGTTAGATTCAACCTTGTGACACACAGTATTTGGAGAGCCACTTCCTAGTATGTGTACCCCTTTCCCTTTTTGTATATATAATCCCCTGTAGCAAGAAGCTTCAGAGCAGTTCTGCAGAGCGCCTGATAGTTTCCTGAGCTATTGTCCTTAGGAAGACAATAAATAAAACATTTACAAACCTCCTTTGAGGTTGATTTTCTTTCAGTTGACAACATCTCTTGTATCTTCAGCATATTTGTTACCTCAACTACACTGATAAGCACAGTACTTGCTGATGTAGGAAAGAACATTAGGGTTCAAAGCTAATGGCTAAGAAAGAATTCTTGAGACATCTTTGGTGCAAAAAGGTGGTTTTTTTAAAGCACGGGGACAGGACCCGTGGGCAGAAAGAGCTGCACTGGTCAGGAGGTATGGCCCATTGTATACTTTCAAGTTGGGAGAGAGGGTTAGGAATAACCTAAGTCTCTGAGGAATTTTGGAAACAAGGCTTCTAAGACCTTGACGTGGCTAGCTATTGTTGGGAAAAAGTCATTTATTACCATCTTATAGGGTCATGAGACCCTTCAGATGTGTATTGGTGGTTCATATGCTTGGAGGAGGATTGCCAACATGTATCTTTGGGATAGGGATGCAGGAAGTTTCTGAAGGAATTTTTATATCTGAAAGTAGACTTACAGCATCCTGGGGGGTGGGGTAAGATTACCTGTTGTCCTTAGCAAAGTCTTAACATGGAGGCGGCTGTGTCACCCTGCCTGTTTCAAGAATTTGTCAGTGGCCTATAAGTAGTAAGGACATGTAATTTTCCTTCTGCCTGTTTCCCACATCACTTGATAGTGCAGATTCTTTTGATATGTTTTCTTTTCTTTCTTTCTTTCTTTTTTTTTTTTTTTTAGTTTTTCTCTATAGTCTGTTTCCATGTAGCCACGTTCACCAGCACATAACAGAAACTTACAGCACAGAGTGACTTAAATAACCTTCATCCTTCCATAGTGAGATATTTAATTTACCATAAGCACTGGTGATGGGGGAGGTGGGGGAAGCACTTTTTTTATTTGTTCCTTTGTTGGCTGGTTTAAGTAGGTTCTATGCTCGGGGGGGGCCAGGGGGGGGGGGGGGGGGGTAGGGGTGTGGAGACCTGAGCTGAGCTAAGGGATCAGATGCTTAACTGCCTATGGCACCTAGGCCCCCTGGGGGGGAAAGCACTTTTAAATGATTGAAAACATCATCAAAGTTCCTAACATCCTTATAAGTTTTTAATCAAATGTCAATTAATGTCTCTTCTTACTGCTTAATTGTTAAAGAACTAGTTAAAGCGCAATGAGCTAGGGAGGGTGTGAAATTCATACACCCACAGGATTACTGCAGAACCCTAGTGATACAGTGAAATACTTTTCTAGGAGGGAGGACATCTACTATGAGCAGTTTCTGCTCATTGACACTGGCAACATCTGACTTGATGAAACACAATCTACTTCTCCTATAAAACTAAATACCATTTGTTACTTGGTTAGATACAATTTCTTTCTCCTGTAAAGAGCATTCCCTTAATGGAGAGAGTGTTGCAGTCTCCCCCAGCAAAAGAGAGGTGCAGAGGTTCAAGGCTGAGACCCAGAAAGATGGAAGTGATACAGGGGATCTGCCCAGGGAGTGATCCACATTCACAGTGCCTAATGAGCCCTATAAGTTGATGTGACTATTCCAAGATATAAGAAGGTTGTAATTCATGGCGTCATTTATATTTACTTTTTATTTTTTTTTCCCCCAAGAGATTTTATTTATTTATTTGACAGAGAGTGAGAGCACAAGGAGGGAGAGCGGTAGGAAGAGGGAGAGGGAGAAGCAGACTCCCCGCTGAGCAGGGAGCCGGACATGGGGCTTGATCCAAGGACCCCGGGATCATGACCTGAGCCCAAGGCAGACGCTTAACTGACTGAGCCACCCAGGTGCCCCCATATTCACTTTTCTGATCAGGTTTTCTGCTGCACAGATTTTCAGAGGATTCCCACCCATTCTAAGAGGTAGTAAAATACTGACCAAAAGATGTTTTCTTCAGCATGTTCTACCTTCAGAAAGACTATTCATTGCTTCTTTTACCCCAGGTTTGAATCTACAGATCTGAGCTTTGAACCCCAGAGACTATAAATACTATCCACCTTTCCTTTTCTACTCAACTATTATTAATTTGCCTAAATATAAAGCCTAACCCAGCAGGCAAATATGCACTCATGAAAGATTTAGTTTTCCCTGATTATCATCTTGCTGTTTACCATTTCTGTTGGCATAGGCAGGAAAAACTGAATAAAAATATTTGATTTTTTTCAGGTTATTCTGTATGTTAAAATAATGATACAGAGCATTATGTATAAAGTACAAAGCAGTTTCACTTTGAATCGAAAGTATCTATGTTTCTCTTCTTTACAACCAACATAAATACGAGACAGGTTTTAATTTTATCTCCAAAAATATTTATCAAAAGCTTAAGAAACACCATCTCTGTGTATTTAACATAAAATAAAAATATTTCCAAGCTGATTATCTTTAAGCTACAGTCTGGAAAGATTCCTAAACCACGACTGACTATTAAAAATGAACTTCATCCCCACTGCCTGAGTTAGAGGAAAGAGGAAAATCTTTTTCACACTTTGGAAATCATAGGCTCACTTCAGATTTTGGAAAGAAAACCTGAAATTTTGGTGAATTTAATTTTTTAGCAAATACTTTGTCCTTTATATTAAAAAAATGAAGTTAGGAAGGGTTATTTATGCATATACCATTGCCCTCTTTAATCATGTACCTGCTCAGAAAATTGTTGCAGGTTTTTCCAGAGATCTTAAATAAAGTACCAATTGCTACTCCGCTGGCCAAAGGCATGAGTGAGGTTCTTTTCTTTCCGGAGACCTTTATGTACGAATGAGTATCACAGCATTTCACACATGTAGTAATTTGTGGCTGGGAATCAGGGGTCGGGATGGGAACCTCACCGTCTTGTGATTTTCAACCATGCTCCTTCTGGCAGAAGAAAACACTCATCGTTGGAAACAGACAACCAGCATCATCAGGGCCTTTCAAGCCTGAGGTTTTAAATAAAGCAGTTAATAATAACGAATGTGAAAAATAGAGTGGAGTGCTTTTAAGGCAGTGAGCTTACAAACCCCCAGAGAGCTTACAAATAAATAAAACACATCTGGGCCTCATCTCCCAGAGCTTCTATTATGTAGTCAGGTTTGAAAATCACTGTCTTAAGAGTATGAGTATAGACACTAGATTTAAGAAAGAAAAAAAAAAAAAGGGAGAAGCCAACCTCACAATTTGTAGAAAAATCTATTTAAAAAATATGCTCCTCCCTATAATCCTGGTTCATAAATTGTATAATAAGCTCAACCCTCATGGCCTAGGAAGCCACCATAGAATCCAGCAAGTAGAGGAAGAAAAGTTACATTAAATAACACTAAACAGCAACTGTTAAGGGATGAAGAAGTTTCTTGACGTCATTACTCTTCATCTTCCAACAGGAACTAGTCGGCTCCAGTAGGACCTGGCTTTAGACTGAATACCAAACGAGGCCGTGTGGGAACAGGATGGGGACAGAGAGGCAGATAAACTCTCTGTGCTTTCAACAGCAACAACAAAATCACTGGTTTTTACGCTTTATATTTTCCTCTCCATATAGATATGGATTCCCTTTTCTCTTAATCTGTGTTCCCTCAGACCTCCCATGGTTCTTGTATTGTCTATGAAGAATCCCATACTTGATTCATTAGGAAGCCAATTAAAAGAGAGCCAAGCATTTCACTCTGTTCTAAGAGTTCACAGGCAATTCATAAACTAGACACGTACGCAAAATGTCCAGGAACACAAGAGTGGGAGTGACCCACTCTGGTTCCCTCCGCCGCCTGCATCTGCTGCATGGTTAGCCTGCCTGGCCAGACAGAAGAGAGCTGTTTAGCAAGAGGTGCTCAGTGAGCGCATAACTGACCAAGTTCTACCAAGGTTTACATCTCCCACAGTGCCTTGTATGTAGTAACTGCCCAGTAAATACCCATCAATCAATCAATAACAAACACTAAATTTCAAAGGGAGATTGTCTTCAATGGTGTCTTTTCTATAGCCATTAATAATAAAGGAAATGTGGAGGAGATTGTCAATTTAGATGGCATTTTGTGCTCCAGACACCCACTTGTGAGTTGTGGATTTTCTTACAGTTTCGTTTCTTTTCTTTTCTCTTTTTTCTCTCTCTCTTTTTTTTTTTTTTTTAAGATTTTATTTATTTATTTGTCAGAGAGAGAAAAAAAGTATAAGCAGGTGGAGGGGCAGGGGGAGAGGCAGAGAGAGAAGCAGACTCCTTGCTGAGCAAGGAGCCTGATATGAGGCTGGATCCCAGGACTCTGAGATCATGACCTGAGACAAAGGCAGATGCTTAACCGCTTAACCAATTGAGCCAACCAGTCACCCCTTTCTTATAATTTTTAAGAAGAAATGCGCTATGAGTGGTACGTGTGTGTGGCGGGGGAGGGGGTTTGTGTGTATATAAGGTAAGACCTGTCCTAGATACTCTTGAGACTACAAAGATGGAAAAGAAGGAAGCCCATAGCAGCAGAAACTATAATAGACCTGTTCCGCAAGTGATGTCATTTAATTTATTATTACTTAGTGTATTTATTATTTATTATTTCATTTGATTTTATCCTTCACAACAACCTTCTGAGTTTAGGTAAATACTTTTTCTTAGATTTTTTGCCAGATCTTCCTCTATAAGTCCATCTTTTTTTTTCTAAACTAGAATTTCCTCCCCTCAAAATTTATGTATTAAAACAGAATATTAAGAGTATTTTATGTTCAAATGATTTTGTAAACTCCCAGCTAAACAAAATTAAATATATTTCCTTATTACAGAGAATCTTAGAGCTTTTAAATGCAATATTCATTGGAAGTCTCTAAGAGAGTGATATGCACACAATACCGAATCTGGCAAACATCTTGCCAGTTCAGATAAAAGAATGAAAACTAGAGATCATATTGCTTTCCAGGCATGCCTGGACTGGCCAAGGATCCTATAGGAATGCAAACTCACTAGGTTAAATATAATCACCAAATATACTTCATGAAACTTCTAACATAAGGAATAAAGACACTTTTCAGATTTTAAGTCTTTCTCAAGAAAGAAAAGACCTGTGGTATCTGGGTTGCTCATTTGGTTAAGTGGCTGCCTTTGGCTCAAGTCATGATCCCAGGGTCCTGCAATCAAGCCCTCAATCATGCTCTCTACTCAGTAAGAGTCTGCTATTCCCTCTCCATCTGCTCCTTCCCCCTTCTCCCCCTCCCTCCACTCGTGCTCCCCTTTTCTTGCTCTGCTCTCTCTCTCTCAAATAAATAAATAAATAAAATCTTAAAAAAAAAAAAAAAAGAAAAGAGAGAAGACAAACAAGAGAGAGAAAAGACCCCCAGAGGATCAGACAAAGTAGTACCAGAGCACCTGCAAACATCACTTCATGGTCTTCCCATCAATGGTGTCTACTGTTTCAGGAGACACCTGCCCCAAATTTTGTCCTTAAATATCTTCACTTGCCAGCCATCTGGGAGTTCAGGACTTTGAGGTATTAGCTCCCTGTTTCCCTGGGTGGCACCACACCAATAAACTGCCTATTCTTCTTCACTGCAAAAGCTTGGTGTCAGTTGCGTTTTTTTAATTAACATAAAATGTATTATTTGTTTCAGGGGTACAGGTCTGTGAATCATCAGTCTTACACAATTCACAGCACTCACCATAGCACATACCCTCCCTGATGTCCATCACTCAGCCACCCTATCCCTCCGTACCTCCCTCTCCAGCAACCCTCAGTTTTTTTCCTGAGATTAAGAGTCTCTTATGGTTTGTCTCCTCTGGTTTCATCTTGTTTCATTTTCCCCTCCCTCTCCCTATGATCATCTCTCTTGTTTCTCAAATTCCTCACATCAGTGAGATTATATGATAATTGTCTTTCTCTGATTGACTTATTTTGCTTAGCAAAATTTGGTGTCAATTTTTATTGGCTTGCTGCACTGGGTGGGCAAACTCTCATTGGGTTCTGCTACAATAATAATTCGACTGCTTTGGCCATGGAATCCTTTCTTAAGATGACTTCTCTTGAGGACACTGTCTAGAGAAAACCTTTCATATAGTCCTTCTCCAAGAAGAGTTGAATAAAGGCACAAACGCCTAGTTTAAAGACAGAATGTGGTCAGTGTTCTCAGAGAGATAGAGATAGAAGTCAGGGAGGTTCAGAGAAAAGAAGAAAATAGCTCCAGGTGCTAGAATAGGCTGTCTGGGAAATGTGACATTTGTAGTCTGTTATCAGTGGCATAATTTTCCTCCCAGGACCCCATATTTCAAAACCAGTGATTAGCAATCTTTGCTGCAATTAGGAATCCCTGGGAAGCTTTACCAAATGCTAATGTATGGTTCCTACTCCACACAGCCTGATCTATCTGGTTTGGGATGTGACCTAGGCTTTAGGATTTTTAAAGTTGGCTGCATGATATAATGAGCAGACAAAGCTGAGACCATAGTTGTTCACCTTGGCAAAATCTGTGACTTGACCTATTCAGAATGAAGTACTGACGCTTTCTCTGCAATAATTCTCATGCCACTCCTAGCTGTTCCCATAACCAAAAGCCATGAGACAGGTTTTCGGTTTTAATCTTATTTATATTTACACTAGTATTGTAGATGCTTTCCAGATTTGCTTCCTTCTTTCAGATTTTCTTCCCTGTAGTATATCTAACATTTAAAAAGTAAGGCTACAGAATCATTTCAGACAAGATCGGGCATGTTCACGTTGGTATGGCCATAGACTACAGAATCATTTCAAAGATAGTATAATAGAGTCACTAAGAGTGCAGGCTCAGTGTCAAACTCTCAGAATTCAAATATATTTACAAACTTAGGTAAGGTATCTAACTTTTTAAGCCCCAGTTCCCTCATTTGTAAAACCAGGCTAATAATAATACCAACCCCTTTTAGGTTGTCCTGGAGATTTTAACAAATTAACCCTCGAAATATCCAGTACAGCATCTGGTACATTTTTAGGGGTTCAGCACAAGTTGCCCCAAGATGTGTCACTTTTTGGCGCGCAAATTATTTCAGCTGAAAATAATCAAGGCCCAAAAGACTCAGGAAGAAATGTTGACCTTCTCCCTAACTGCCTAAAAAAATTTAGACAGAGGGGGCGCCTGGGTGGCTCAGTGGGTTAAAGCCTCTGCCTTCGGCTCAGGTCATGATCTCAGGGTCCTAGGATTGAGCCCGGGCATCGGGCTCTCTGCTCAGCAGGGAGCCTGCTTCCCTCTCTCTCTCTGCCTACTTGTGATCTCTGTCAGATAAATAAATAAAATCTTAAAAAAAAAATTAGAGGACATGTTCCTGAAAGAGATCTATTGTCATAGATAACTACATTATGAAATGAACTAGGGTGGTAATCAAGGAGGAACTTAGCAAAGTCTGTTTATTAAAATTCCTGTCTGTGTCCCATTGTTTCTGGATGGCCCAGCAAACAACTGTTTACCAAGTGTTTACTCTTCCTGTTCTTTCTGTGAATTGCCCTCATTCCCTCTGAATCCCCAAATGCTTACTCCCTTTCTTCTTAGTTCAGGATGACATATATACCTTGTTTTGCCTGTCTTTGGAATCTCTCATGTTTACGTGGATTGCCTGTACATTGTAATTCAATTTGATTTTCTACTGTTAATTTGTCTGAGGTCAATCTGATTCTTAGACGAGCCAGAAGAATTTTAGAGGTTAGAGAAAAATTTCCCTCTCAACAGCGTTCATTAATTGTTAGCTGGTATGATCATCATTTTATCACTTTTTCAATTACCTCGCTAAAACTGCCTAGAAGTTGGGGAAAGCTTGTTAGAAGCCTGTTAGGAGCTGGAATCTCAGGCTTTATTCCAGACCTGCATGTTCAAGGTGACCTGTATGCTCATTCAGGTTAGAGAGGCACTGCTTTGGTTCAGTGGTTCTCAGCTTTGCTACAGATTGGAATCACCTGAGGCACTTTCAAAAAATCTACTCCAGACCAATTAAATCAGCATTTCTGAGGCTGAAACTGAGGCATCAGTATTTTTAGTGTCATGGGTGATTCCAGCATGGAGCTAAAGTTGAGAAACTATGGTTTAGCTCTAGAGATTACCAATAGCACCCAAAGTCCTATTTCTCTCCCCTTCCTCACTCTCATGCTCTTTCTCCCCTCTTCCTCTCTCCATTTCTCTTTCTGCTTCCTTCTCTGTCTGCTCATCTACTTTAGCCAGATTCTATTTCCTTTTCCAAATATTTATGCTTATTCCGTCCTCAACCTATGTTCAGATTTTGAACTCTAACTCAATAGTTGATAACCCCCTTATTTGACGGAGGATAAGCTGGTTATTCCAAACTCATTAATCCTTTGCCACTTTCTAGATGAGTCCCCACACCTGTGATTACTTTAATTCAGCCTCGCACCACCTGCCGATATGACATCCTTTACACTTTAATCTGTTAAAGGGAAATGTCTATATCTATTTATACTTCTGTTAGGTGAACATTTCTAGTCACAAAACAAACAATAAAAACTTTATTTAAAAAAATATTGTCCAGAATAATTTACCAAGAGGACAAAAGGATAGATTGTAACTCCTATTTTATTTATTTATTTATTTATTTGACGGACAGAAATCACAAGTAGGCAGAGAGGCAGGCAGAGAGAGAGGGGAAGCAGGCTCCCCGCTGAGCAGAGAGCCCGATGTGGGGCTCAATCACAGGTCCCTGGGATCATGACCCGAGCTGAAGGCAGAGGATTTAACCCACTGAGCCACCCAGGCACCCAACTCCTTTTTTTTTTTTTTTTTATAACTTTCAGACTTCTTTTACTTTCATGATCCCATGCGATTCTCACAACAGGCTTTTAAAGTATTCTCAACCCATTTTGCACGCAAAGTGATATTTAGAGGATCTAAATGACTTGCCCATATCTGCAGAGCGAATGAGAGAGTAAGCCACGCCTTAAACACTGACTTTCTCATATATTTAAGACTGTATCTCTTAAACCATGCTCCAAGTCAGAAGTTCCAAAATGTGATTGCTCATACTCAGTGTCAGGTAGTGCCAGGTAATGAAAATAAAGTGGAACACTGTGAGCCCATGCTTGTCTCTATCTTTGTCTAATTATCTCAGGATGCCTAGCAAAACCTGCTTCTGTGGTTTACACGTTCTGTATTAGACAAGAAACAGAACTCTGGGATTTTGACTCTATTTTTCTTCAGTTTATTCATTCAAAAATATACCAGTCCCTGGTCAAGCTTCTGTATAAAACCGCTACATAATTTTCCTGGGTAATGGGTTTGCAGCAATGTCTTCAATCTGAAATTTATCTGATTCCCACAGACTCACTCAGCCTGCCCCTCTCACTGAATATGGTTCTGGAATAGAAGGGAAAGGGGATGGGAGGAGAGCTCCAAATAACAGAAAAGCAAAGCAAACAAATAATAAATAGGAAACTGCATCATTTATCTCTCAAGAGCATTGAATTAAATGATAAAGCACCAGTAAAAAGCAACAAGACATTCTGCTCAAAAATAAACTTGTTGCATTTTTCATTTCATTCATTATATTTTTTAGCTCCAGAATTTGTTTCATTCTTTTTATTGTATAATTGAAATTTGCTAAGAGGGTAGATCTTAATGTTCTTACCACACAAAAAAAGGAGGGGGTAATTATGTGAGGTGATAGATATGCTAATTAACTTGATTATGGTGATCATTCATTTCACAATGTATATGTATATCAAAATAAGTTGTGTCTATTAAATGTATACAATTATTATTTGTCAAAAAAGTTAAAGCAGAGCAGTATGTCTATAATTCATTTCAATAAAACTAAAAAGTTATGGTCATATACCCATAGGTACATACTATTTGCATAAGATAGCAGTTGTCCTGGAGAATAGAAATAAAGAGTTATTTATTTTTACCTGTCCTCTTTAAATAAAAATAAAAATAAAAATATCAAGAAGAGGAAGAATAGACCAGAAGTTTATTCAACAGTCTGTCAGGCTTTAAATTTAAAAATATTTTTAATATTTTTAATATTGAATATTAAAAATAATATTTTTAATATGAGCATTGAAACTGCTCATAACTTTATGATGAATGCCCTTTTGAACACAACCCCAATTTTTTAATACATATGCGTAATGTGCCTATCAACATAGTTACTTGTAGTATTTTATTGCCACCAAATAAGTGTTTTAATGAAATGGAAGGCCCAGAGACTTTCATTAGAAATGATATCAGTCACTCCTTTATATCAATAATATATTGTCTGTTTCCCTATTATAGCACATGGATGTGTCTGTCCCAACCACTAGACTAATAGGTATTGGGAGAGCATGTGATATAGTTTAACATTTTTTTGTATCATAACAAAGCCTTGTTCAGTATTGAATATTGTATACACATGTATTAAATGTTGGCTACTTGGAACTGAATTGAAAAACATTTAAATAATTGTTGAGATGCTGTCTCTTTTCCCAATGCCTACAAAGGTGCTTTGCACTAAGTGGGCCTTTAATTTTTATTAATGAATGAATAAGCTAACAAAGTGAATGAACAAATGATTTATTATTTTTAAAAATGAGTATTCAGGACACCTGGGTGGCTCAGTCGGTTAAGCATCCAACTCTTGATTTTGGCTCAGGTCATGATCTCAGGGTTGTGAGATCAAGCCCCACATTGGGCTCTGTGCTCAGCAAGAGATTTTCTTGTTTGAGATTTTCTCTCTCTACCTCTGCCCCTCCCCCCTCTCAAATAAATAAATAAATAAATAAATCTTTAAAAAAATGAGTATGCTTTCAAAAAGGGCTAATTTATTTAGCAAGTTCTAAAAATTTGAAGTAATTAAGACTTGCTAAATGAAAGTAACCATGCTATAGCTATAAATAAGTGAATAAGTTTTAGCCTGGTTATTTCTGTTATCTTCTCTAAGAGTTCATTTGTTACATCTCAACTACCCAAATTTGACATCTGTTGGGCAAGGGACTTTCAGATTTTTGAAGTCCCCCTATGACAATTACTAGGAATGAATGCTTTTTAGCTGGTAGTGAAGCAAAAATTGAAGGCACATCTAGGAGAAATAGATGAATCCATTATCATAGTTGGAGACTTCAACATCCCTTCTATCAGAAATGAATAAATCCAGTAGGTATACAATTGTTAAGAACTTAATTGAACTCAATAACACCATCAATCAACTGGATGTAATTGACATCTATAGATTGTACAGCAACAGCAGAATACACATTCTTCTCAAGCTTCCATGGAACACTCACCATGAGAGACCATATTCTGAGGTACAAAACATACCTTAAACATTTTTAAACCTATAACGTTTACAATGCCTCCTCTCAGACTACAGTGGACTTAAACTAGAAATCAGCAACAGAAGGACAACTGGAAAAGCCCAAAACATATGGAAGCTAATAACACCCTTCTAAATAACACACAGATTAAAAAAGAAATCTGAAAAAAAAATTTAAACTAAATGAAAATGAAAACTTGTGGGATAAAGTAAAAACAGTATTTAGAGAGAAATTAATGCATTAGAAAAGAAGAAAGATCTAAAAACCCCACCTTAGGAGCTAGAAAACCAAGAGCAAATAAAACACAAAGTAAGCAACAGGAAAAAAAAAAAAAACCAACAAAAAATGAGACAGAGCAGAAATCAATGACATTGAAAACAAGAAATCAATAGAGAAAATCGGCAAAACCAAACTTGTTCTTTGAAAATATCAGTAAAATTGATAAGCCTCTAGCCAGGCTAACTAAGGAAAAAAGGAAAGAGGACACAAGTTACTGCTATAAATTAAAGAAGGGGAAAAAAAAATAAAGAAGGGACATTATTACACATCTCGTGTAAATTAGAAGGAATAATAAAAGAATACTATAAACAACTCTATGTTCACAAACTTGATAAATTAAGTGAAATGAGCCATTTTCTTATAACACACAATCTACCAAAACTCATATAAGAAAGAATAGATAAGGGCTAGGCAATGGGCAAAATGGGTGAAGGGGAGATGGTGATATAGGTTTCCAGTTATAGAATAAATAAGTCACAGATATAAAAGGCACAGGAAAAGGCATACAGTCAATGATATTGTAATTGTAAAGTAAAAGGACAGACAGCAGTTACACTTGTGAACAGACCATAGTGTATATGGTATAAAAATCACTCAGTTGCCCATACAATGTCAACTATACTTAAAAAAAAAAAAAAGAAATAGATAAAATATTTTCAATAAAATAAGAAAAGGGGAACTTTTTCAACCTAATAAGAAATATCTACAAAAACCTAAAGCTGATACTAAATGATGGAAAGTTTGAAGCTTTCCCACTAAGATCTGATACAGGCAAAAATGTCACCTCTCACACTTCTTTTCAACATGTATTAAAAATCCGTACTAATACAATAAAGCATGAAAAGGAAATAAAAATATACAGATTGGGAAGAATGATTTAAAACTTCACCTGCAGGTAATAGGATTGTCTATGTAGAAAATCCAAAAGACTTGACCAACCCCTCCCCCAGCTGGAATTAATAAGTGATTTTGGCATAGTTGCAGGATACGAGTTTAATGTATAAAAGTCAATTCCTTTCTATAAACCAGCAGTGAATAAGTGAATTTTGAAATTGAAAATACAATATCCTTACAATAACATCTCAAAAAGTTAAATACTAGGTATAAATCTAACACTATATGTACAAGAACTATATGAGGAAAACTACAAAACTCTGATTAATGAAATTAAAGAACTAAATAGAGATATTCCGTGTTCATGGATAGTAACAATCAGTATTGTCAAGATGCGTCCATTCTTCCTAATTTGATCTATAAATTCAATGCAATCCCAAACAAAATTTGTCAATATTGACAAACTGATTCTAAAGTTTATACAAAGAGGCCAAAGACCCAGAATAACCAACATGATATTAAAGTAGAACAAAGTTGGAGAACTGATGCTACCCAACTTCAAGACTTCTAGATCAAGACAATTTACAGTATTGGCAAAAGAATAGACAAATATGTTGGTGGAACAGAATAAAGAGCCCAGAAACAAGTATAAATATAATCAATGGATATTTGTCAAAGGAGCAAAAGTAATAAAATAGAGCAAAAATTGTTTTTCAACAAATGGCATTGGAACAATTAGACATCTATTACACAAAAATGAATTTAGGCACAGACTTTACAACTGTCACAAAATTAACTCAAAATGGATCATAGATCTAAATGTAAACCACCAAGTTATAAAACTCCCAGAAGATAACAAGAGAAAATCTAGATGATTTTGGATATAGCAATAACTTTATAGATACAACACCAAAAGCATGATTCATGAAAGAAGTAATTAATAAGCTGGACTTCATTAAAATTAAAAATGTCTGCACTGCATAAGACAATGTCAAGAGAATTAGAAGACAAGCCACAGACTGGCAGAAAATATTTGGAAAAAGGCACATCTGAAAAAGGACTGCTATCCAAAGTACATAAAGAACTTTTAAAATTCAACAATAAGAAAACAAAAAACCAAATTAAAAAATACCAAAGACCTTAATAGACACTGGACCAAAAAGGATGTACAGATGGCAAATAAGCATATGACAAGATGCTCCACATTGTATGTCATCAGGTAAATGCAAATTAAAACAATAATAAAATGCTACTATACACCTACCCTAGAATGGCTAAAATCTGGAACACTGACAACATCAAATGGAGGTGTGATATGGAAAAACAGAAATTTCATTTATTTTTGGTGGAATGACGAATGGCACAGCCACTTTGGAAGACAGTTTCGCAGTTTCTTACAAAGCTAAGCATGCTCTTACCATACTATCTAGCCATTGGGCTCCCTGGTATTTACCCAAAGGAATTGAAAAGTATGTCCACACAAAAACCTGCACATGGATGTTTAAAGCAGCTTTCTTTATAATTGTCAAAACTTGGAAGCAACCAAGATGCCTGCCCTTCAGGTGAATGGAATAAATAAAGCATGGTACATCCAGGCAATGGAGTATTATTCAGCAATAAAAAGTAATGAACAGACAAACCATAAAAAGGTATGGAGGAACCTTAAATGCATATTGGAAGTGAAAGAAACCAATCTGACAAGTCTACACCCTGTATCATTTTCAACTCCATGATATTCTAAAAAAGGCAAACTGTGCAGACAGTGAAAAGAGCAGTGGTTTCTGGGCCAGGGTAGGGGAGGAGGGGGGATGGTGGTGGAGGTGGGTGGTGTGGGATGAATAGGCAGAGAACAGAGAATATTTGGGGTAGTGAAAATACTCTTTATGATATTCTAATGATGGATACATGTCATTATACATGTCATAGAATGTACAGAATCAAGAGGGAACGCTAAGGTAAACTATGGGCTTTAGGCCATAATGACATGTTAATGTAGATTATAACAAATGTACAGTATCAATTGTAACGAATGTCTCAATTTGGTGTGTGATGTTGATAATGGGAGAGGATACACATGTACGGAGGAATGGAATATTTGAGAAATCTCTGTAAATTTGCCTCAATTTTGCTGTGAACCTAAAACTGCCTTAAAAAATAAATTCCCAAGGGGTGCCTGGGTGGCCCAGTTGGTTGGGCATTTGATTCTTGCTTTCGGCTCAGGTTGTGATACTGGAGTCCTGAGATTGAGCCCTATGTCGGGCTCTGTGCTTGGGATAGATTCTTGTTGGGATTCTCTCTCTCTCTCCCTCTGACCCTCCTGATCTTGCACTCTTTCTCTCTTTCTCAAATAAGGAAAGAAAGAAAGAAAGAAAGGAGGAAAGAAAGAAAGAAAACTTTAAAAAAGTCTTAAGAAACAGTTATTGTTGGGGCGCCTGGGTGGCTCAGTGGGTTAAAGCCTCTGCCTTCAGCTCAGGTCATGATCCCAGGGTCCTGGAATCAAGCCCTGCATCAGGCTCTCTGCTCAGCAGGGAGCCTGCTTCCTCCTCTCTCTGCCTGCCTCTCTGCCTACTTGTGATCTCTGTCTGTCAAATAAATAAATAAAATCTTTAAAAAAAAAAGAAAAAGTTATTGTTAATTGTGTTAGGAAATATAATAGCATTATGGATACTCAAGCAAAAAAATCTATATATTTTTAGCAATGTACATTGAAGTGCTTACTGATGAAATGATGTAATATATAGTACATACATTAAAAATAACTCAAAAATAAAATAGAAAAAATTAAAAAAGACACAAGTATAGAAAATTCAGATAACTATTGAAAATTAATGATGAATAATGGGGTATTATTAGACGATTATCTATACTTCCATGTTACATTTTATTTAACATTACATTTTAACAACAAGAAAATGGTACACACTAAAACCTGAGCCTAGAGTTATAGTTCTTCCTGAAGTTGAACAATTTTTTTCAGACCTTGTTATCCCTTAAGAATTATCCTACATATCAATAATTAGATTACTCTATATTCTACTTATGAGACCATGCCATCTACCCTGTTTGGTATTTTGTTGTTTCACTTATTTTGGGGTTTGCATAACATTACATAGAGAGCTGTATCATGTTTCTTAATATCTGCATGTAATTCCATCTCACAAACCATTTTAACGAATGTTGTTTTATCTGTTCATATGTGTAATAGAGAAAATGACTACAAGGTTAAAAAAAATCTATAGAAACATTTTTCCCACTCTCCAATGATGCATGCCTGACCCTTAGCAGGGAGGAGGCCTTTTAGCCATAAGCCCATCACTAATGGAAAGCTGGCACAGGTTCATCATTTCCTAGTCTTTCCTGACCCCATATGCAACATCAAATGCCAAATGTACATGGGTATGCCTGGGTATCTGATAAATTTTTTTTTTCTTTTCAAAATGAATGAAATAACATTACCCAGTGGCAAGAAGAGAGAAAGAACAGAAAGTTTAAGAACAGAAAATATATTCTCCCTTGCCAAAAAAGAAAATATATTTCTCTTGAGGTTAAAAGGACATAACTTTATATTAAAGATCAATCTAAAATAAAGAATATTTATTATCCAGAAAATCGTACAAAATATCTTTCAAAGGGTACTTGGGTGGCTCTGTTGGTTAAGTATCTGCCTTCTGCTCAGGTCATGATCCCAGGATCCTGGGATAAGGCTACATGGGCTCCCTGCTCAGTGAGGAGCCTGTTTCTCCCTCTCCCTCTGCCACTCCCCCTGCTTGTGCTCTCTTGCTCGCTCTCTCAAATAAATAAATGAATTCTTAAAAAAAAAAAAAAATCCTTTCAGAATGAAATGTAGGTTTTTCCAGAGGTTTGAAGCCAAAGTAAGAAAGATAAGACTATTATTCTAGTTTAATTCTCTCCTTCTTATTCTTCTAAGGTAAAAATAATCATTTAAAAAATAGGCGCAATTATTGCTAATTGAAAAAATATTTTAAATATTAAAGGATTAAAATTAAAAGTTGTAATTGTTAAGGTTTTATTTTCAAGAAAGAAGGACAAACATTAAACTATAGAAGGAATTTGTACATTATAGTTTGAATATATTCACATTCAATTAGGAAAATGACTAAAAGACACCTAGGAATTCAACCAGAAATAATAAGTTATGAAAAAGTTTGTTTCTTACTATCTCCTAATACACTGGTATAAGAATGATAAAACTGACCCTCACTATAAAGTAAGAAAAAATTTTTTTTTTCTATTAAGGGCTGTAGACATTGCTCAATGTGATCCCATACCAACCCACATAAAAATTAGGAAAAAATTCTATATATCTCATATTTTTCTACTATTTACTCAACAATTTAATAAGAGTTATGTGAAGTATAAAAGTATACACATTTAATATTTGTCTATCTCTCTGTAAATATTTTCTTTTTCCAATAATGCCCACCATCACTAAAGAATAAAATGTGGTTCTTGATCTCTATGGTGATGTTATAGTCACAACTATATCCATAATAGAGTTTCCCATTAACATTGTCTTCTTTGATAACTGTAAGCACTTCCAGACTTGCTTCTGGAAGCCTTTGCCACTCTAGGGCACACATCCTTAGGATGTTAGTTTTATCTTCCTTTATTCCCTCAACTCTGATTTCATTATTCAAAACCTAAAACAGAATAATAAAATGATTTAGATAGAAGGGACCTTGAGATACCCAAATGTGACTCCATCAACACTGTACTACTAATAACTATCATTCCTTGAGCAATGATTGTATACCAGGCACTGCGCTAAGAACTTTTCATATATCACGTCATTTAGTCATCTAAGCAATTCTACGCAATAGATACTATAATTATCTCCAACTGATGGTAAGATAAAAGTGGTTCATAAATGTTAACTATCTTGTTCAAGCTTACTCTAGAAACTAATTAATTTTGTCTACTCAGGGTTCACTTGTCATTCTCCTGATACTCCAGTTTTCCTTTAAGGAACCTGTCATATCTCCTGCTCTCAGTCAGTAATTGAGTTGAAGGTGACCCTATCCTGGTTCCAGGAAAGGAAATCTGCTCAAGACCATGAAAACCAGAAGCCTGGTTCAAGGGTAGGTGTATGTCCTAAAGTGGAGTAATCTGAATAAATCCAAGGGTAAATGATGGTGCTTTGGGAAAAGAGGTACCCTCATTCTGGGGAGGTTGCTGAACTGATAAGGTATAAAGTCGGATCCCACAATTCAGAAAAAAAAGTGGAAAGGCATGAGACAGCCTCCTAATAACATGTCAGGCCTGAAGTCTGAGCTATTCCTAGGTAGGCGTTATATAAATTCCCTTTTGTAAAGTTGGCTTGAGTTGATATTCTTCCTATTGCACTGGAATGAGTGATGAATGATCCAGTCATTAAGCTGATACAGGACAGAGCCAGGAAGTAAACCCAGGTGTCCTGTTCTAATCCCTTTATGTCACAGTATTGGGATTTGATTTAATCCGCTGTTACCTCTAAAGAACTAGAACAATTTAGAACAAGATTTAGCCATAGAAGGTGATCCAGAATTAGACCCTGAGTCAAAGGTCTTTATGCAAGTAATTTAGTGAGGACATGCTACCAAGGGAAACTAGTAAGGAAGGGGGAAAGCAGAGGTGAAAAGGAAAAGAAACCAAGCAAAAGTGAACGTTCTGGCAGCACCGGCCTGATGTGTGAGGGAGCTTTGAAGTGTAAATTACATTGCAGAGTTCGTCCTGCCTTGGGCAGGGAACTGCGCTTATGGATTGGATTCTAGTCAGCCACTGGCAAGTGGGCCACCCTGGATGGAGGGAGCATACATTTCCAGGTATTTACCCTCTGTGCACATACTGGACACAAAGCTTCAGTAACCCAAGAGCAGTCCTCTGAAGGACCACTACAGAAAGTAGGTCTGAATTACAGGAAACTTTCCTGGTTATCTGGCATGACCAGCTTTTCTGGAGTAGAATACTGGATATGTTTTGGCTATAGAAAGGTCTCAGTAAGTGATGCGAGAGAGATTGGAGTTCAACTTGTTTCCTTGACTCCTTATAATGTTTCCCAATTTGTGGATGAAATTTCTCCAACTCTGAAATTTCCTTTCATTTCTCTTGGTGCCAGAGAACATTTCCCCAGCTGCAAAATGTTGACCCTACCAAATATCCTTAACTTCACTTAGCAGGAATTTTTTTTCACATTTACAGTGGAGAAAAGAATAGAGCACATACTGATAAGTTCTTTTAAAACTTAAATAACAAAATGCATTGTCATAATACCTAATACTAAGCTACTTGTGAGTTATAGCCAATCTGAATTGAATTGTGTCCCTGCAAAATTCATTGGTTGGAGCTCTAACCCACAATACCTCTGAATGCGACTGTATTTGGAGACAAGGCCTTTAAAGAGGTGATTAAGTTAAAATGAGGCTATTGTACTTTCCAATCTGCTGGTGTACTTATAAGATGAAATTTGAACAAAAAAGAGATATTGGGCATGTCCACACACAGAAGGAAGACCACGTGCAGACATAGCAAGAAGGAAGCCATCTGCAAACCGGGGACAGAGGCCCAAGGAGAAACCAAACTTGAGGTCACTAGCCTCCAGTATTGATCTTGGACTACCAGCCTCCAGTAAGAAAGAAAATAAATTCCTGTTTTCAAGCCACCCAATCTGTGGTGTTTTGTTATGGTATCCTAGCAAACTCATCTCACACATATCAAAACTGTTCCTTCCTTAATTTTTCATTCCAGTATCTTATCATTCCTGGGTATGTATGAGTAGATAGCTTTTATGTCAGGAAAAGAAGGTGTCTCTTGAGTGTTTTGGGTCTACCAGGTTGATTATTCGAGAAACAAACCCTAAAAGAAAATGGGATAATTTTCCCGGAAAGAAATATTAAATAGACTCATATTCCATATTCTCTGATACTGTAGTGCCCGCAGGTAGGAAATTATTCTCCATGCGTTAGCTCAGAGACCACAGCAATGTCAGCATGAAGACCAAATAGAATAAAGCCAGAGTTTAACTGCATTTATTTTCAGAGCATTGGTAAAAGTTGGGTTGGAGTGAAGCTTGGTTCTTTCTTTGGTGTCTCAGGTCTAATTTTGACTCATCAGCTCTATAAATGCTAGTTAGGAACACTAGTTACTTAATAGAAGCTGAACAACCTCCCCATGTCATGTCTATGATTCTGAAAAATGAATCTAGGAAATCAAAGTCATAAATCTCTGTATAACTGCCTTCCAAAGGAAATGATTTCTTAAATGATTTTTATTGGAATAGTAGGTCCAACACATAAATCCAGAGATGTAATGAAGCGTCTCAAGATGGAAACAGAAAAAAATGAGTTAATATATTAGAACAGAGAAACAGAACTATGTGGTATTCTTTTTGAAATCCTGGTTAATGATCCTGAAGCAAAAAGAATGGCTTGGTCTGTTCGCAGAGTATCTCTATGGGTATCATCCCATTTGAAACCCAGAATAATGCAAGAGATTAATCAGGGAAGGTAACATAAGGTCAAAGAATTTACCAGGTATTTTGCCTGAGAGCAAAACAGTAAGTGAATAAAAATAAATCAAATTTTACAGCATTTCCTATATGTAGGCATCTAATACAACATTCATAATGATAAAGGTGAATTACATTCAGGTTGATTAATGTCCTGTCAATCAAGAAGACTTGCTTTATTGTACTTTTCTATTAAAAATATTGTTGTTGTTTAATAAAACTTTAAAATTGTATTCTTCATAATTTATGGACAGTGATTAAATATAAGAAGCCAAATGGAAGGGATAGAAACAGGTTTTCTAACTATTGATCACTCTGTAACATTCCAAGATGAAGAGCTAGAACCAGCACTTGAGATCCATAAGGGATCTAGTTTCATGGTCTCTTAGGGAACTTGGAAAGATAAATTCTCCCAGCCTTTCTTCTATCTTGTCATTTGTTCAGCCAGGAAAATCTAGCTCTGTACATACAGATGAGGGTCTGTATGAGTTTGGGTCTGGTGGGGAGACAAAAACTGTAATGTGGTGGTCTTTGGCTGTGTGTCTGCTTGGCCAGGCTGCAGTCCCCAGTCATTCAATCCAACACCAATCTAGGTGTTGCCATGAAGGCATTTTGCAGCTGGTGATTGAAGTCCATAATCAGTTGACTTTAAGTAAGGGAGGTTAAATCCAGGTGGTCCTGATTCGGTTTGCTGCAAGGTCTTCAGAGCAAAGCTGAGGTTTGAAAAAGAAATCTTGTCCTTGAATGGCAGCTTCAGCCATGCCCAGGGGTTCCAGACATTCACGTAAGCCAATTCCTTGTTTTATACAGACACACCCACACACATATATACATATATAAAATTCCTTGTTTATTAGGAATAATTCCTTATTGAAATTCCTCTCCCTATATATATATAAATTGTTATATATATAAATTTTTATATATCATTTTATTTTCTATAAATATTTATTTTATATATTATTTATATGTATTTTATGTATAAAAATATTTATCTAATCTCCTGCTTGTTCTACTTTGGTTGAACCTGAACTCACACACCAGTTATTTGAACAGTGAGAATTTAATACAAATAATTGCCAAGTCAATAAAAAAAATTGTTAACTGGGTAACTGGAAGGATAAAAGAGAATGCTGAGATATCACAGAGTTAGCAAGAGAGGAGGCAGATACCATCTCTAGTGCTCAGGGTACAAAGGAAAGCATGATGCTGGAATTATTAAATTTGAGAAATTTAGAGGACTGAGCCCCTGGCCTGGGAGGCAGTGCTAGCTGACTGGTGCTGGTGTCTCTGAGTAGGCATTGTAAAGCTGGTTTGGAGAAGAGGGGAAGACTGTAAATTGGCTTTTGCAGCTGCTATAGAAAGGCGCTGCCTGAGGGCAGAGGCAAGGGACTGGAAAGCTGACAGGAGCCTCCCCAGATAGGTAGGAAGCAAACAGGAAGGGGTGTGTCCACTCTTTCTCCCAGAGTCTTGCAATCTCCTTCTGGGGTTCCCTATATTTTGACAAAGCAAAAACGTAGTTGGCATCGGATTCAAACATTCAGAAAGATAAAGTTAAATTAGATTGAGTGATGAATTTCCTATCAATCAAGAAGACTTGACTTCATGCACTATTCTATCCAAGCAGGTAAGTTTGGCACTGAGAGAAAATAGCTTATTAACTGGAATGCAATATATGTATTGCTCAGAATATATATATGTGAAAAAGTTATGTTTTCCCAAAGAAGAACCAAAAAAAGTATATGAGTGGACACATCTGCAGCATTATCACTTCTTAGGTCTCTACTTTCTTAAATATAGTGAAATCAAAATTATCTACAGCTACAGTTTATCCTTTTAAAGAGCAGCAATTTAAATCCTCTTCTGCTTAAAAACTCACTTCATATTCAAGTCCTTATAAATTGCCTCTATTGGTCCATTGAAAAGTCAGCAAGAGTCACACCAATTACCCAAACACTTTTTAAAAATACTCAACCGCACTAGGGGTGCCTGGGTGGCTCAGTGGGTTAAGCCGCTGCCTTCGGCTCAGGTCATGATCTCAGGGTCCTGGGATCGAGTCCCATATCGGGCTCTCTGCTCGGCAGGGAGCCTGCTTCTCTCTCTCTCTCTCTCTCTCTCTCTCTCTCTCTGCCTGCCTCTCTGTCTACTTGTGATCTCTCTCTGTCAAATAAATAAATAAAATCTTAAAAAAAAAAGAAAAAAATCCCTTTAAAAAAAATAAATAAAAATATTCAACCGAACTAATTACATTCTTTGACTTGGGTCAGAAGTGGAGACAGTGTAGGAGTATACACCAGCTCCTAGGGGTCTGTGCAATGTTTCAGCTGTGAGCAGAAAGTGCTGCAGGAATAGAAAGTGACATGATAAAGTGGTAAAAATTAGGAGGTGAGAAATGGCCATATTTGGAGACCAATTTGGGCTAAAGAATGAGGAAAGAGGGAAATATGGATCAATCACCCTGAGGTGGTTGTAGGCAGAGGCCAGTAACAACACAGCAGCCCCTCATTCGGTGTGGCTCACAGATGTTCGTTGCACCGACCCTCCTGCATGCCTTCCTTTCGTGCCCTAGACATCAACCTGAAGTGTTTTGAAAATGCCATATTTGTTCATGTGCCTATAACTTTTCACGGGTTCTGCCTTCTGCCTGGGATGTCTTTCTTTCCTTATCTATGAATGACTTACTTAAACTTCCAGTCTCAGTTCACACTTCTCAGTAACACCTTCTCTGACCCAGGGCCAAAGCACTACCATGACCCAGGAGTGTAATACACCTTCGTTTTATGTAAGTATTTTCCCTTGGAGTTATGCAACATGGCAGCCTCCCTCTGACCTCCTCCAGGTACCAGTCATCCTGCTCCCTCTTCCTCTCTCCCTCCTTTCCCTCTTACCTCCCTCCTTTCCTTCTTCCCTCCCTCCTTTCCTTCTTCCTTCCTTCCCTCATTCCCTTCCTTTCTCTGTCGCTATCTATCTTCATCATCATCATCATCATCTATATCATTATTAGTCACCTAGGGCTGCTGTAACAAAATATAACAAAGCACAGACTGGGTGGCTGAAACAATGGAAATTTATTTTCTCACAGTTCTGGAGGCTGGAAGACTAAGATCAAGGGGCTGTCGGGGCTGATTTCTGGTGAGGCCTCTATTCCTGGCATGTACACAGCCACCTTCTCCCTTTCTTCTTACATGAAGAGTGTACTCCCTGGGTACACTCTGAAAAACAGACATCTCTGGTGTCTCTTCCTCTTCTTTTTTTTTTTTTCTTTTTAAAAATTATTTTTAATCAAGTATAATTAACATACAGTGTTATATTAGTTTCAGGCGCACAATATAATGATTCAACAATTCGATACTCACTGCTCATCACAATAAAGGTACTTTTAATCCCCTTCACCTATTTCACCCACCCTCCGCCCACCCACCTCCCCTCTGGTAACTACCAGTTCGTTCTCTATAGTTAAGAGTTTGGTTTTTTGTTTTTCTCAATTTTCTTCATTTTGTTTTCTTAAATTCCACATCCGTTGTGATGTGAAATCATATGATATTTGTCTTTCTCTGACTGACTTATTTTGCTTAGCATTATGCCCTCCAGATCCACCCATGTTGTTGCAAATTGAAAGATTTCACTTTTTGATTGGCTGAGTAATATTCCATTATATGTTACACACCACTTCTTTACCTCATTCATCTATGGTTGAACACTTGGGTTGCTTCCATATCTTGGCTATTGTGAATAATGCTGCAATTAATGTAGGGGTGCATATATCTTTCCAAAGTAGTGTTTTCATATTCTTTAGATAAATTCCCAGTAGTGGAATTACACGACCATATACTAATTCTATTTTTAATTTTTTGAAGAACCTATGTACTGTCTTCCACAGTGGCTGCACCAGCTTGCATTTCCACCGACAATGCACAAGTGTTCCTTTTTCTCCACACCTTCACTACCACTTATTGTTTCTTGTGTTTTTTATTTTAGTCATTCCGACAGGTGTGAGGTTATATCTCATTGTGATTTTGATTTGCATTTCCCTAATGATGAGTGATGTTGAGCATCATTTCATGTCTATTGGCCATCTGTATTTCTTCTTTGGGACAATATCTGTTCATGTCTTCTGCCCATTTTTATTTTTTTAATTAATTTTTTTAAATTTTTTTATAAACAAATAATGTATTTTTATCCCCAGGGGTACAGGTCTGTGAATTGCCAGGTTTACACACTTCACAGCAGTCACCATAGCACATACCCTCCCCAATGTCCATAAACCCCTCCCCCTCTCCCGGCCCCCCTCCCCCCCAAACCCTCAGTTTGTTTTGTGAGATTAAGAGTCACTTATGGTTTGTCTCCCTCCCGATCCCATCTTGTTTCATTTATTCTTTTCCTACCCCCCAAGCCCCCCACGTTGCATCTCCACTTCCTCATATCAGGGAGATCATATGATAGTTGTCTTTCTCCGATTGACTTATTTTGTTAAGCATAATACCCTCTAGTTCCATCCACGTCGTCGCAAATGGCAAGATTTCATTTCTTTTGATGGCTGCATAGTATTCCATTGTGTATATATACCACTTCTCCTTTATCCATTCATCTGTGGATGGACATCTAGGTTCTTTCCATAGTTTGGTTATTGTGGACATTGTTGCTATAAACATTCAGGTTCATGTGCCCCTTCGGATCACTACGTTTGTATCTTTAGGGTAAATACCCAGCAGTGCAATTGCTGGGTCATAGGGTAGCTCTATTTTCAAATTTTTGAGGAACCTCCATGCTATTTTCCAGAGTGGTGGCACCAGCTTGCATTCCCACCAACAGTGTAGGAGGGTTCCCCTTTCTCTGCATCCTCGCCAGCATCTGTCATTTCCTGACTTGTTAATTTTAGCCTTTCTGACTTGTGTGAGGTGATATCTCATTGTGGTTTTGATTTGTATTTCCCTGATGCTGAGTGATGTGGAACACTTTTTCACGTGTCTGTTGGACATCTGGATGTCTTCTTTGCAGAAATGTCTGTTCATGTCCTCTGCCCATTTCTTGACTGGATTGTTTGTTCTTTGGGTGTTGAGATGCTAAGCTCTTTATAGATTTTGGATACTAGCCCTTTATCTGATATGTCGTTTGCAAATATCTTCTCCCATTCTGTCAGTTGTCTTTTGGTTTTGTTAACTGTTTCCTTTGCTGTACAAAAGTTTTGATCTTGATGAAATCCCAATAGTTCATTTTTTCCCTTGCTTCCCTTGCCTTTGGCGATGTTTCCAGGAAGAAGTTGCTGCGGTTGAGGTCAAAGAGATTGCTGCCTGTGTTCTCCTCAAGGATTTTGATGGATTCCTTTCTCACATTGAAGTCCTTCATCCATTTTGAGTCTATTTTCATCTGTGGTGTAAGGAAATGGTCCAATTTCATTTTTCTGCATGTGGCTGTCCAATTTTCCCAACACCATTTGTTGAAGAGGCTGTATTTTTTCCATTGGACATTCTTTCCTGCTTTGTCAAAGATTAGTTGACCAGAGTTGAGGGTCTATTTCTGGGCTCTCTATTCTGTTCCAATGATCTCTGTGTCTGTTTTTGTGCCAGTACCATACTGTCTTGATGATGACAGCTTTGTAATAGAGCTTGAAGTCCGGAATTGTGATGCCACCAACTTTGGCTTTCTTTTTTTTTTTTTTTTTAAAGATTTTATTTATGTATTTGACAGACAGAGATAACAAGTAGGCAGAGAGAGAGGGAGGAAGAAGCAGGCTCCCCGCCAAGCAGAAAGCCCAATGTGGGGCTCGATCCCAGGACCCTGAGATCATGACCTGAGCCGAAGGCAGAAGCTTTAACCCACTGAGCCACCCAAGTGCCCTGGCTATCTTTTTCAATATTCCTTTGGCTATTCAAGGTCTTTTCTGGTTCCATATAAATTTTAAGATTATTTGTTCCATTTCTTTGAAAAAAATGGATGGGATTTTGATAGAGATTGCATTAAATGTGTAGATTGCTTTAGGTAGCATAGACATTTTCACAATATTTATTCTTCCAATCCAGGAGCATAGAACATTTTTCCATTTCCTTGTGTCTTCCTCAATTTCTTTCATGAGTACTTTATAGTTTTCTGAGTATAGATTCTTTGCTTCTTTGGTTAGGTTTATTCCTAAGTATCTTATGGTTTTGGGTGCAACTGTAAATGGGATTGACTCCTTAATTTCTTTTTCTTCTGTCTTGTTGTTGGTGTAGAGAAATGCAACTGATTTCTGTGCATTGATTTTATATCCTGACACTTTACTGAATTCCTGTACAAGTTCTAGCAATTTTGGAGTGGAGCCTTTTGGGTTTTCCACATAGAGTATTATATCATCTGCAAAGAGTGATAGTTTGACTTCTTCTTCGCCGATTTAGATGCCTTTAATTTCTTTTTGTTGTCTGAGTGCTGCGGCTAGGACTTCTAGTACTATGTTGAATAGCAGTGGTGATAATGGACATCCCTGCCATGTTCCTGACCTTAGCAGAAAAGCTTTCAGTTTTTCTTCATTGAGAATGATATTTGCGGTGGGTTTTTGATAGATAGCTTTGATGATATTGAGGTATGTTCCTTCTATCTCTACACTTTGAAGATTTTTGATCAGGAAGGGATGCTGTACTTTGTCAAATGCTTTTTCAGCATCTGTTGAGAGTATCATATGGTCCTTGTTCTTTCTTTTATTAATGTATTGTATCACATTGATTGATTTGTGGATGTTGAACCAAACTTGCAGCCCTAGAATAAATCCCACTTGGTCGTGGGAATAATCCTTTTAATGTACTGTTGAATCCTATTGACTAGTATTTTGGTGAGAATTTTTGCATCTGTGTTCATCAAGGATATTGGTCTGTAATTCTCTTTTTTGATGGGATCCTTGTCTGGTTTTGGGATCAAGGTGATGCTGGGCCTCATAAAATGAGTTTGGAAGTTTTCCTTCCATTTCTATTTTTTGGAACAGTTTCAGGAGAATAGGAATTAATTATTCTCTCAATGTTTGGTAGAATTCCCCTGGGAAGCCGTCTGGCCCTGGGCTTTTGTTTGTTTGGAGATTTTTGATGACTGTTTCAATCTCCTTACTGGTTATAGGTCTGTTCAGGTTTTCTATTTCTTTCTGGTTCGGTTGTGGCAGTTTATATGTCTCGAGGAATGCATCCATTTCTTCCAGATTGTCAAATTTGTTGGAGTAGAGTTGCTCATAGTGTGTTCTTATAATTGTCTGTATTTCTTTGGTGTTTGTTGTGATCTTTCCTCTTTCATTCATGATTTTATTTATTTGGGTCCTTTCTCTTTTCTTTTTGATAAGTCTGGCCAGGGGTTTATCAATCTTATTAATTCTTTCAAAGAACCAGCTCCTAGTTTCGTTGATTTGTTCTATTGTTTTTTTGGTTTCTATTTCATTGATTTCTGCTCTGATCTTTATTATTTCTCTTCTCCTGCTGGGTTTAGGGTTTCTTTCTTGTTCTTTCTCCAGCTCCTTTAGGTGTAGTGTTAGGTTGTGTATTTGAGACCTTTCTTGTTTCTTGAGAAAGGCTTGTACCACTACATATTTTCCTCGCAGGACTGCCTTTGCTGTGTTCCACAGATTTTGAACTGTTGTGTTTTCATTATTATTTGTTTCCATGAATTTTTTCAATTCTTCCTTAATTCCTTGGTTGACCCATTCATTCTTTAGAAGGATGCTGTTTAGTCTCCATGTATTTTGGTTCTTTCCAAATTTCCTCTTGTGATTGAATTCTAGCTTCAGAGCATTGTGGTCTGAAAATATGCAGGGAATGATCTCAATCTTTTGATTCCAGTTGAGACCTGATTTGTGATCCAGGATGTGATCTATCCTGGAGACTGTTCCATGTGCACTAGAGAAGAATGTGTATTCTGTTGCTTTGGGATGAAATGTTCTGAATATATCTGTGATGTCCATCTGGTCCAGTGTGTCATTTAAGGCCTTTATTTCCTTGTTGATCTTTTGCTTGGATGATCTGTCCATTTCAGTGAGGGAGTGTTAACGTCCCCTACTATTATTGCATTATTGTCAATGTATTTCTTTGATTTTGTTATTAATTGGTTTATATAATTGGCTGCTCCCACATTAGGGGCATAGATATTTAAAATTGTTAGATCTTCTTGTTGTACAGACCCTTTGAGTATGATATAGTGTCCTTCCTCATCTCTTGTTATAGTCTTTGGCTTAAAATCCAATTGATCTGATATAAGGATTGCAACCCCAGCCTTCTTCTGATGTCCATTAGCATAGTAAATTGTTTTCTACCCCCTCACTTTAAATCTGGAGGTGTCTTCGGGTTTCAAATGAGTTTCTTGTAGGCAGCATATTGATGGGTTTTGGTTTTTTATCTATTCTGATACCCTGTGTCTTTTGATTGGGGCATTTAGCCCATTAACATTCAAGGTAACTATTGAGAGATATGAGTTTAGTGCCATTGTATTGTCTGTAAGGTGACTGTTACTGTATATTGTCTGTTCCTTTCTGATCTACTACTTTTAGGCTCTCTTTTTGCTTAGAGGACCCCTTTCAATATTTCCTGTGGAGCTGGTTTGGTGTTTGCAAATTCTTTCAGTTTTTGTTTGTCCTTGAAGCTTTTTATCTCTCCTTCTATTTTCAATGATAGCCTAGCTGGATATAGTATTCTTGGCTGCCTGTTTTTCTCATTTAGTGCTCTGACTATATCATGCCAGTTCTTTCTGGCCTGCCAGGTCTCTGTGGATAGGTCTGCTGCCAATCTAATATTTTTACCATTGTATGTTACAGACTTCTTGTCCTGGGCTTCTTTCAGGATTTTCTCTTTGTTGCTAAGACTTGTAAATTTTACTATTAGGTGACGGGGTGTGGACCTATTCTTACTGATTTTGAGGGGGGTTCTCTGCACCTCCTGGATTTTGATGCTTGTTCCCTTTTCCATATTAGGGAAATTCTCTACAATAATTCTCTCCAATATACCTTCTGTTCCCCTCTCTCTTTCTTCTTCTTCTGGAATCCCAATTATTCTAATGTTGTTTCGTCTTATGGTGTCACTTATCTCTTGAATTCTCCCCTCGTAGTCCAGTATTTGTTTGTCTCTGTTTTGCTCAGCTTCTTTATTCTCTGTCATTTGGTCTTCTATATCACTAATTCTTTCTTCTGCCTCATTTATCCTAGCAGTAAGAGCCTCCATTTTTGATTGCACCTTATTAATAGCTTTTTTAATTTCAACTTGGCTAGATTTTAGTTCTTTTATTTCTCCAGAAAGGGTTTTTATCTCTCCAGAGAGGGTTTCTCTAGTATCTTCCATGCCTTTTTCGAGCCCGGCTAGAATCTTGAGAATCATCATTCTGAACTCTAGATCTGACATATTACCAATGTTCGTATTAATTAGGTCCCTAGCCTTTGGTATTGCCTCTTGTTCTTTTTTTTTTTTTTTTTTGTGGTGAGTTTTTCTGCCTTGTCATTTTGTCCAGATAAGCATATATGAAGGAGCAAATAAAGTACTAATAGGGTGGCAAAGACCCCAGGAAAATGCACTTTAGCCAAATCAGAAGAGACCCCAAATCATGGGGGGGAGGAAGGGGATAAAAAGAAGTTCAGAAAAAAAAAATTAAAAAAAAAAAAGAAAACAAATTTTAAAAAATATAAAAAAGAAAAATATATATATATATTAGACTGGTGACTAGAACAGGGTCACCCACTTAATTTTGGGAGTAATTTGGGAGTAAATTTGGGAGTTTCTTAGAAGAAACTATCTCCCAAAATTTTAAAGAATGAAAACATATATAAGGGTAAACACAATGAAGGGATGGAATATGCGTATAAAGATGAAAAAAAAATTTTTCTTTTTAATTTATAAAAAAGGAGTTGATAAATTAAGTTGGTTGGGAGAATAAAGAAAAAGAAAACAGAGAGATTTTGCTTGGGCTTGTGACTAGAACAAGCCTGGAGCTAGATTTAGGGCATATTTTGATCTATTAGGAGGAGTTGTACCCCACATTTTTTAGAAGAAAAAGCACTATGTGTATACAAAAAGTAATGTTAGATACAATGAAGGATAAAATATGACCATAATAATGAAGTTTCAAAAAAGATTTTTTTTAATGAAAGTTATTGTTAAGATAAACTAGTTAAAAAACGTTAAAAGAGGAAAAGGTAAAAGTTAAAAAAAAATTAGAAGTAGAAAAAAATAAAACTAAAAAATATTAAATTAACTGCAAGAATAAGGAATCATGGGGAGAAAGCCATGAATTCCATGCTTTGCTTTCTCCTTCTCTGGGATTCTGCTGTTTTTCTTGGTCTGTGAACTTGGTCTTGCCTGGATTTCTTGTTGATCTTCTGGGGGAGGGGCCTGTTGTAGTGATTCTCAAGTGTCTTTGCCCCAGGGGGAATTACACCGCCCTTACCAGGGGCCGGGCTAAGTAATCTGCTTGGGTTCACTTTTGGGAGCTTTTATTCCCTGAACGCTTTCCGTACAGTTCTGGAGGATGGGAATGAAAATAACGGCCTCCCAATCTCCGACCCAGAAGAGACGAGAGCTTGGGGCCCCACTCCTCAGTGCGCTCTTAGAGACAAGCGCTCAGTCACTCCTGTGTCCCTAGCCTCTGGCTGTGCTCCGAGCTCATCCAGCCTGCGACCGGTTCCAGGTAACCCTGAGCTGAGAGCTCACTCCTCTGCTCTGTCTCTGTAGCTGGCTTCCCTGTTCTAATACCTGTAAGCTCTGCGACACTCAGACACCCTGGATCCTTCTGTGACCCCACCAGACCTGGGGTCACGCTGACCCCGCGTGGGCTTCACCCCAGTTTCGCCTCTGGAATAATGTCCTTCAGTGTAGCAGACTTTTAAAAGTCCTGATTTTGTGCTCCATTGCTCCGCCGCTTGCCGGGAGCTGGCCCCTCCCCCTGTGGTCTATCTTCCCGTCACTTTGGATTCACTTCTCCACCGGTCCTACCTTTCAGAAAGTGGTCGATTTTCTGTTTCTAGAATTGTTGCTGTTCTTCTCTTTGGTCTCCTGTTGGATCTGTAGATGTTCGCAATGGATTGATAAGCTATCTAGCTGATCTCCTGCTACCTGATGTCGTCTCAGCGTGCTACTTCTCTGCCATCTTGACTCCTCCTCGTCTCTTCCTCTTCTGAAGAAAGATATAAGCCCTCTCAGATTAGATCCCCATCTTTATGACCTCATTTAACCTTAATTACTTCCCTACTGGCCTTATCTTCAAATACAATCAACTCAACGTGAATATGTGAATTCTGAGGAACACGAATCTGTAACACTAACCATCTCTACTGGAGCCTTTGCCATTTCATGTGTGTTCACCCCTTGAGCCTGATTATACCAAGTATACTGTTTGTCCTTAATTGAAAGGTTGGCACAGCTCCCACAGAAAGCACATTTTGGAGAATTAGCTGACTGGGGTGAAAGATAATAAATTCAACCTTAGGTGTATAGATTTTAAGATGATGGTAGGACAGTGTCTAAATGAGGAATTGGAAGGAGGAACTGAAGCCCAGTGTTGACAAGTGAGGTTGGAGATGGGCTTGAGGAAGTTCAGAATCAGAAGTCAGCCTAACCATTGGCACACTGATGCAATAAAAACAACAGATTTGACCACCTTCTTTTATTGTAGTTCATGTTATTGTTTCAGCTTTCAGGTCTCGAGGTCTCCACTAAACCTGTCTTTCATCTAACGAGGGCAGTGTGCAGGGGAATGATGTGGGCTCAGTGGGATTCATTTTCCATTAGCAGTGTTTTTCTTCATAAAAATTCAAACTTAATTCCACACTGCTTTGCACAAGGGTACCATGTCAGTGAGTCAACATGCCTTCCCATGGGATTCTCAGCTCCCCCAACATGTCAAACTGTCTCATGAAAATGCCTCATTAATTTTATAAGATAGGATGGTTTATTAAATTGCTTTTTAAACCTATTAGGAAAAAGTAGATTTTATTTGGGGGGGAACCCTCCAGATTTGACATTCCACACTTTCTTTCCAATTAGTGGTTAATTAAGATTTAAATTCTATTCAGTCATCCCTACCTAGTCTTGTACAATGATAAATCCTTCAAGTGGATAGGCTGCAATAGGTTAGAATGGAGAAAAAAGGAATGCTATCTTACACTGTTTGTTCCATTTATTCAATTGCATTCATTCATGTAAAATTGGATATAATTGTTAGGTAATAGATGGACTTGTTCTACGTTAGGCATTTAGGATTTGCCTTTTAATGAGAATTAGCATAAGCATGTAATTTCAGAGTGTTCACTAGTGAATAGTTGTGTATTACTGAGTATCTGCAGAATGACAAATGACTTGGAAGGAAAAAGGAGAACAGCAGCATATTGAATAAATAACAGAATTTGAAAAGACATTTTTGTTAAACACTAATGTGAATATTATCCCAATGCCTAAATTTCATCAGTCCCATTTTCACATTTGTATAGTCTTACTATATATTATTCTTATGATGAGAAAGGATACTTGAAAAACCATGGTGCATAGAAGTGCATAGATGATGTTATCATCCCTACACATTGTCTTCTGGTGATGTTCATGAATCTCCATTTTACTTTTTAGAGAGTTTACATTAGCTCCCGTGCAAGTGACATTCTATATTATAACATTTAAGATGTATCTTTCTCTCTACAGGCATCTACCTTCTAACTGAAATTTTTTATAGGAGTTTTCATTAGTGGTTTTGTAAAATTATTATTTCTTAATCTCATTCTGTTTGCCATTTATTGTCATAGGAAGGCAGTAAAGCTTTGAACCAGGGTTTGCAATATATATCATTTATATAGCAAACATAACAAGAAGACTATAGCAAACAGAATGGTATCAAGAACATTAGTCAAATTATGATATTTTTCACTTGGGCTTAATAGGACACTTGTCCAACATGTATACTGGGATCTTTAGGATTTTGTATGAGGCCTAAGCTAACCTCATGAGAACTAACTGCATCTTACACAATAGATCATCTCTAAGAAAGTCATATCACTTTATTTTTTTCTTTTAAAGATTTTATTTATTTATTTGAGAGAAAGAGAAAGAGAGGAAACATGAACAGGGGGAAGGGCAGAGGGAGAGGGAGAAGCAGACTCCACACTAAGTATGGAGCCCAGTGCAGGGCTCGATCCCAGGACCCCGAGATCATGGCCTGAACTGAGGGCAGACACTTAACTGACTGAGTCACCCAGGTGTCCCAAAAGTCAAATTACCTTAGACATAATTTGAATTTAGTAAATACTATTTATTTGTATCTCTGGACAAAACCACAAATGTGGAAGAATTTCCAGTGTGTTAGAGGGCATATATACTGGGATGCCTGGGGGGCTCAGTTGGTTGGGTGTCTGCCTTTGTCTGGGGTCATGGTCCCATGGTCCTCAGAACCAGTCCTACATTGGGCTCCTTGTTCAGTGGGGAGCCTGCTCCTCTGCCTTCTCTGTGTGCTACTCTTCCCGCTTGTGCTCTACCTCTCTCTGACAAATAAAAAATAAATAAAAATTTTAAAAAAAGATGACATGTATACTAATATTGGCCACAAATGCCACGCACCAATATCATATAATAACAGAAGACTTAAAAAAATATTTAAAACCAAGCCTACAAGCTACTGATAGGGTTTTCTATCAGTAAACTGCTTTTGGAGATGCCTGGGTGGCTCAGTTGGTTAAGCGACTGCCTTCGGCTCAGGTCATGATCCCAGCGTCCTTGGATCAAGTCCCACATCGTGCTCCTTGCTCAGCAGGGAGCCTGCTTCTCCCTCTGCCTCTGCCTGCCACTCTTGTCTACCTGTCCTCACTCTCTCTGACAAATAAATAAATAAAATCTTAAAAAAAAAAGTAAACTGCTTTTGATTACAAGACTTAGATTCCTTAGAATATTGATTTCTAAACGCCCACTCACGGACCCATTTGGTTTCACAGAGCTTCCATTAGTCTGTGGTAGAATGAATCATCTATGGGCAGTATAATACTTTTATCATAGAATTAAATGTATCTTATTCGAAAGAAAGTTCTTCTAATTCAAATACATGTCTTTAAAAAGTTTTGATGTTAAAATGGTTTTGTATTATAAAATGCCAATAAAGATGGTATTTTTTTTTTTAATGATTTGTTTTTTAAAGGACAGAAACTGGCACCCTTACCTCCATCCACCATTTTATATGAATTTGTACTTAGCTCTAGAACCTGAAAGTTTGGAAGCTGGTTAGTGCAGGGATCCCTAACGAACCTTTTGAGATCCTCTATTCCCTTTGTCCTCTACCGTGGCAGCCACTTCCCAGTATAGGTTCAGGCCACAGAAACACCACCATGATCTACAGAATCTTGCAAACAATAGGAAAGACCCTCGTCTTTCAGGTTGCTTCCTTCTAGGCATTACACCTGCAATTCTGCCACTAGCATGGTCCATCAACAACCAGCCTGTTATCCAGAGTAGTAACCCATCGCTTCTCGGCCTTTTGGCTAAGATCAAGTGCAGAGTAGTAGCCCAGTGTCAGAAATGACCTTGTCAAGAGGTTGCGAGAGAAGGAATCTACTTCTGTTTACCTCCATAGGCAAGGATCAAGTTATCTTAACTCATTGCTTCGCTGAATCCTCACATCCCATTTACAGAAAAACATAACCGATTCAGAAAGATTTGTGGTTTGTTTATGGTCTAATAGCAAGTGGCAGACTCAGAAATCACAAATCTCTGACTTTTCCGAGTATCAAGTGACAGCTTTGCAGAGAAGAGTCTTTGAGGCAAGATTTGGAAATTATCTGCTGAGGCATCCAGACTGTGAACAACTAAAGTAAATTTTATGGGGGTTGTGAGAACGAGGCACCTGAAAGTATAACAATTATTTGTGAAATATGGCCCTCATGCATTATTTCATGAAATGATCCCAGTGTTTACACAGGCACTGAAATGTTCTGCATTCATTAGCAACTTGTTACTCTGCTGGAGATAAAACACGTTCTAGTCTCTCTACTTAGTTCCACACAGTTAAATGACTCCTTCAGTTCACAGCTATTTTTTAATTAAAGGAAATGCATGCTCCCCTCTGGCTATGCTTCTCAATACTGAGAAAAGTCATGTAACAGAACCAAGGCAAGATCACCCCCCACAACCAAAAGCTTTGTGACAGCACATCTTCCTAAGGATATTGTGTTTGGCAGTTCTGTGGCTAATGGACTTGGGCTGGTTTTTCCAAGAGAGAAGGTGCAGATGATTTGTAAGTTTTTTTCTAAATGAAAGAGCAGTTGGGGAACACAGGTGAGTAGGTGGAGTATGTTCAAGCCGTCCCTCACTCCATCCTGTAACACTGTGCTGGGCAAAGAACATGGTTTGAGCCCAATCTGTCAAAAGGCTCACACCTGAAGGCTAATTTAGAACAAGATTTTTTTTTTTTAAGATTTTATTTATTTATTTGACAGAGAGAGAGAGAGAGAGATCACAAGTAGGCAGGGAGGCAGGCAGAGAGAGAGAGGGGGAAGCAGGCTCCCTGTCGAGGAGAGAGCCTGATTCAGGGCTGGATCCCAGGACCCTGAGATCATGACCTGAGCCGAAAGCAGAGGCTTTAACCCACTGAGCCACCCAGGTACCCCTTAGAACAATATTTGGAGCTGTTCATTTACTTCCCGCTGCTTTCTTCAACACTCTTAGTTTTCTTTTCTCTTGCAAAATATTCCAGACATTATTAATTTGTGGTTGTAAAGTCTAAGGACAGTTATTACTCTGCTGGCCATTACACTTCAAACCCAAACAGGCCTTTATAGACATCATTGCTATTCTCAGCAAAACTAGTCTGTCTGGATTTTATCTAGGTTGCAGGTATCTGCAAAAATCAGCCTTAAGAATAAGTCCTTTTATTTAGATTTATAGCTTTGCCTGGTGCATTTCTTTTACTTCCTCTGCCCTAGGGAGACGGTTAATGAGCAACAAGCACAGTGTTGCTGCTAAGCCTTGGTGAGCTGGCCCTTTGGGAGACCTGAAGTTTGACATTTTGTTTTGACTTTGAATCTGAAAGCCAGAAAGAGGGGAACCATGTAGGTGTTGCGGGAAATAGTATGTGGGAAGAGGCTACCAGAGGGGCCAAGGTCAGTCGACGTTTGGATTAGTCAGTTTATTTCAATGCGCAGACCTATAACACAAGATGAGTGTGTGAGACTATCTGGAGAAATGAGAAGCTGGGATGAAGAGCTTTAAATACTGCTGGCTGTGCAAACTGGTCTTTCTGGGGGAAAGGGGAAATGAGGTAGTTAAAAGGGAGTTGCTGACTGCTGCATAACCCTAAGCCATTAAAATGCTCTACGGTGTCACTGCTGCAACCCCAGAGGGTCCTGGGAGCCAGAGAGCCATAGAAGGACCAAGAGGAAAAAGTGCTGTATACTCGAGGAAACTGGTGGTCCCCCTGCTCTCACTTGGGAAGTGAATATTGTAATAAGACACTATAAGCCACTTTGTGAGTCAGGCTCCTCTTTCCCAGTCTTGCCTTGTGTAGCCCCTTACAGCTGGATGATCCAGAGTAGCGTCAAGTGTCCGTGTTCGTGGACCAGTCCTGAGAGAGTGGAGGACATGTAGCAGGAATCCCCACAGTCTCTGTCTATGGGATGTGCAATTGATTCGGACTCTTTGATGTTGCCTTCCGTACTCTGTACTCTGCCCAGCTCTACTGCCTGGTGCTCTAGTCTTCGGAAAAGGAGAGTCCTCTACCCCCCAACCTGTTTGACTTGTGCCTTTGTGCACTGACCTACTTCTGTTGACCAGGGGAAGGGGACAAAGAGAAGAATTTGTCTCTTTCCTACCTCCTCCCAACTAGTCGGGGTCCTAGCCCATAGGAACAATCAATCTTTCACAATGGTATCCATCCCTGACACCAGTCTTGCCTTCCAAAGCTGGACCTTACCTCGAACTATGAGAAACAGGATACCAAAGTGGCTAATAAGGTAGGTCACGGCAGCAGGCTGCCTGGGTTCTAATCCCCAGCTCCATCATCTACTAAAATCATGAATTAGGACAACTTATTCAACCTATCTGGATTTCAGTTTTCTTATCAGGAAAATGAAAGTCATATTATACTTAGCTCTTTGAATTGGCATGAAAATTAAATGAGAACATAGTAAATTCTTGGGGAGACCAAGCTACTGTTGTTGATGACTTACTATTCCCATACTCAGTATGTCTGATCAAATACCCCATTTTGAATTCTGTGATTATTTGGAGTGGTATACACCTAAGGAAGCACACCAAGTATCATATCACTATACTACTCAGCTACCTCTTCAGGCCCACAGGGAGATTACTAGAGATAATAGTAATTTGGGGAAGAAATGCTTAAACTTTTTAAAAAAATTTTCAAGTGATCTTTTAGAAAGTATGAAATAACATTAGACATGAAAAGTAAAAAGACTGTTATAAAGAAATACCAACATACTCTTTATCCAGAGGTCCTTTTAAGTTTGGCCAATTGCCCATTCATGCCTTTTATTGTAAGAGTACAATTCCAGGAACTCTTACTGTACCCAGTTGCCATGTCTCTCTAGGCTCCTTCAATCTGGAGCAAGACCTTAGTCACTCCTTGACCTTCATGACCTTGACATTTCTGAAGTTGAGCATTCATTTTGTAGAGTTTTCCTTAATGTGGATTCGTCTAATGTTTCCTCCAGAAGAGGAGCACATTATGCATTTTTGGCAAGAATACTGCAGAAGGGAGGTGGTGGTTTCATTATATCCTATTAGGTGGCACATGATGCTAATTTGTTCCATTACTGATAGTGCTAATTTGATTACTTGATAAATATTATGTCTGCCAGGACACTCCTCTGGAACATTACTTTGGAATTACTAAGCATTTTTTTTTTGTGGAGATACTTTGGTTTCATGCAAATATCCCATTCTTCAGCTCACGTTCACCTCTAGATGCAGCATGTATTGAATTTATTATTGCTATATGGGTATTTCAAATTGTAACACTTTTCCTATATTTATGGTTTGTATTCTATTGTAAAGAACGGTTTCTCTAATCTCTACCTATTTTTATTAGTTCAGTGGTTTGTAACCCATCCATATGATTATTTTGATGCTGAAATTTTCTCAGATTTGGACAGGAGGAACCCCTCCAGTTAGATATGTCTTCCAACCTGTTTTGGCATAAAAAGATGTTCCAAGCTCATTCTCTACTTTCCTTGACCCTGATTTGGATAAGCTACTTGGTTCTTTTAGTGAAGAATCGTATGTAGAAATCAGGGTCTGCATGCGAGTTTAGTTCATTGATACTGGGGTCTCAAAGTTTGGCTTGCCTTTTATTTACATTTTCTACTAAACCTCTTATTCCATTCTACACTACAGAGTTTATGAGCCATTGGAATCTTCTCCTGTTCCATATTTGTATTCACTTCTTCATTAGTGAGAAACCAAGCCCCATCATCCTCAGCATATTTTCTTATTTGCTCAATCCCTTATGTAGGCAATTTCCTAGCTTATAAAGCTCCCTAACCCCAACGCTAATACTCCATCCTTGCATAGACACCATTACTGGAACTTCCTGATGTCAAGGAAAGAAAGAAAGGGGAGAAAGAGGAAAAGATCATTAACAGAATTGTCTGAGGTTGGTTATAGCTTCAATGGATGCTTATATTACTTAAAATATTCCTAAAATTTCCATTGGGTTTTACTTTTGTTGATCCTTCTGCACCTATGAAATCGCTCTGGTTTCATCTTTTGGTTATTATTTGGTTCCTTTCACATCCTTTGTCATAAGCAGTTTCTTATCCACTGAAAGTAGTAATGGAAGGGATAGATAATCAGTATGGTCAGTAATACACACAAACCTTGGACCTTTCATTTTGTCAGGATTATATAGTACTATGATTGACAGCACTAACAAAATCCCATGGGTGTGTGTGTGTGTGTGTGCGCGCGTGTGTGCGTCTGGGGAGGGAGGCAGGGAGCAATTTGCCACAGGAATGGGGAAGTTTATTTCCAAAAGAAGGAAGAAAAAATTGTGTATCCTCTTTTCAATCTGCATCTCTCTTCTGATTCATTGTGATGGTCCCCAAACTCGTCTCTTTATCTTTGATCTTCTCCAAACTTAGCTTTTTTAGTGGAGACCATACGTTGTTCTTCATCAACCTGATGTCTCTTTATCCTCTACCGCTCTGGGTCCAGTTTTTCCAGGTGGTATCTCCATTGTATTGCAATAACAATAATTTGAATTTTGTCATTATCAAGAAACTCTGAGGTTCTCTGCAGCAGGAATCATTTGATTCGTCTTTAATCCCAAGTCTGAAAGTACTGCAAATTTAGTAAGCGCACAATAAACATTTGCTAAATGGATAAATTAACGGATATATGAGACCTACTTAAGGAAGCTAGTATTAGATATTGTCATCTCTTCCTTTACAAGTAAGATTTTACAGTTGATTATTTTGGAGCAATTTCAGGAGTCTGCATTTTTAACAAGATTCCTCAAGCGATTCTATTCAGGTCACACTTTAAGAAAAATTGAGATTTGCTTCCATGTTCCTGATTTCAAGTTTAAAAGGAGAATTTCATTATTCAGGGTCACTATTAGAGTAATTTTTTATCATTACAGACATTATGATTATGTATGATTTAGAAGGAGTTGAGATGCTACCCTAATTGCCTATTGACCTTCCAGGATGCAGATTAACACGGCTTTATTTTTCTTCTACAGTATCATGTGTGCCACTTAAATATTTCTATACATTCCTTCAAATAACTCTTTACTATCTATGCACTTAGTGGCTGAATCTAAAATGAAACTTCCTGTTTCTAAGAAATATGGACATACAGTTACTCTTGATTCATCAAATGCAATAGGCAACTTTTTAAGATTAAATTTGTTAATGCACGAGCACAAATGCAATGGGCTCAAAAGTATTGACATCTATAGAACATTTACAGATAACTTGGTCTCAGATACTATGCACAGGACTAGGTAAGTGGCAAACAGCTTTCGTTATCATGGCATATTTTTCTTTTCCATGTATGCAGGCTGATATTAATAGATTTTTATCATTTTCTGAATGGCTGGATTGCTTTGTATATTTTCTACCTGAATAATCCCATAGGGAAAACAAAGAATTATTCCCACTTATATCTACTTTTGTTCAACAAAACCAAGAGAGTTGTGAAAGATATATATGAATTGCATATTCTCTTTGTCTAATAAGATCTACAGTGTTTGTGTTTTAGGAAAAATAATAAGAAAGCTAGCCTGTTTATGTCTGTTATGTTATGTCTGCAGGTGTGAGCATGTCAATTGGTGAGAGAAGAATCTGTTCTTTCTCCTGTGGGAGTCTTCATTGACAAGGTTTCACCCCAGGTCAGATCAGCCGGGCACTTGGCTTATTGCCACACTACTTAAAGAGGCTGAAGCAGGGAGGTCAGAGACTTTGCCCACTACTTCAAAGCCCCAGGGCCAGACTCTGGGCCTCTCACCAAGTCAGTCACATCCCATTATCACATTTGATGCATACAGTTGTCTGTTTCATTCACCTGTTGACCTTTATATTTTATCATTACCTTTTATATCCTCTAGCCTCCTCCTTTCTTTTGTACCTGGAAGTTTACAACAGAGCCCCAGGGCCCTGAATAAATGGATCATATGCTCAAAGTATGATGCCCATTTGGCAAGAAGAGTTTGAATTGCACTCTTCCTATATTGATTTACAGAAAGGAAAGAAGGGACATTATCACAGATAAAATCTGTGAATTAATCTCTCTCTCTTTCCTTCCTACTTTAAGGGGGAAAACAGGGAAGAATTTTAGAGAAATATAGTCAGAGAAAGAATTTTTTAAAGTATATCACAACGGAAAAATGGAAATAAACCATTTATATGCCAGTAGTCACTACTGTAAAAGTGACTTATATAGTATATCGATATCATTTCCCAAACACTAACACAGACATTTTACTACACTCACAATATTGACAGGTTTTTGAGTGTCAAGCAATGCTAATGAAAAGCGAAATTGAGAAATGAGCTATTAATCAACAAAGGTTACTCTCTGAATGTTACATTCTCTTAAGGGCATCTCTGCATTAGTAGTTATGGTTTCAAAGTCCAATTATTCCTGAAATTCTCTGCCTGTGTAGATAAATGTTACGCTCAGTCATCAGTTTATTCAGTAAACTGGTATACACGTAGTTACCTAGTGAGTATGATTAATCAGTGTTCACCAAAGTAGCGGAATTTGGCTCCAATAGCAGTAATGTTCTCAGAAGAGGACTATGTTATTAAGACAGACCATTAAGGAAAACATGGACCAAGTACTCTTTCTTATAGATTTTTACTTATTTATTTGACAGAGATCACAAGTAGGCAGAGAGGCAGGCAGGGAGAGAGAGAAGGAAACAGGCTCTCTGCAGAGCAGAGAGCCCGACGTGGGGCTCGATCCCAGGATCCTGGGATCATGACCTGAGCTGAAGGCAGAGGCTTTAACCCACTGAGCCACCCAGGTGCCCCCCCAAGTACTCTTTCATACTTGAATAAACCTATTCAACCATAACAAACCAGCAAGGCTGGTAGTCAATGAAAGTAAGAGAAAAAACCTAGCCTATGTTAGTCTTAACTCTGCTAACTTGTTTTCTACAGATCAGGCAGGCTATGCCACTGACATTCCTCAGAGGAATTAGCAATAGAGTTGCCACTTAATTACAGTATTCTATCTTAGATCAATTTTTACTTCAGAGAATGATGCTGGGAAAAGTGCCTAAGGAGTTTTATTTCTCTCTACATATATAGAGAGTTTCTCTCTGCTATCTTAAAAAACACATTTCACAGGAAAGATAGACTAAGGCTCTTTGACTGTATCAGAAAAGCCAGAGCTGTCAAAGCTCCCTTAAATTTGATATCTCTAGAAATGGGAACATTCACAGTATAACAGGACTGGGAGAAATTTATAGGAAGCTGCTCACCATGAACGAGAGAGAGAGAAATGCTTAATGAACCAGGAAAGGAAAGACAGGCGTGAGTTCTTAAAGTAAAGGAGGCAGTGAGTTTTTTCTTCCTCTTACCTCAAATCCCAGATCATATTATTGCCCAGAATGCATCAAAATCAATTAAGAGACCACCCCTCATAGCAGATTTGGGTAAGATTTAATTAATGAAAAGAAGTATAGTTAAAGCCAGCCCCATCACTACCTTGTTCTGTAGTCTTGGGAGATTTCTTAATATCCTTGTTTCCCCTTCTGTAAGGTGGGAATAATACTACTATATTCTTGTGACAGGCAAATTTGTTACAAATATTAAAGAAAAGAATGTACATAAAGCTTAAACTCTTAGACTTTTACTTTTTGGTTGATTGTTTTTTAGTAGAAATAAATATGTTAACTTTTAAAAATCGAAATTTGACGTATAACATTATGTACACTTAAGGTGTACATGTTAATTTGATACATTAATATATTTAATATTTTTGCCCTTGTTGCAATAGTTAGTGCCTCTATCACATCACATAATTATCATTTCTCATTTTAATTACCTCTTTTAATGTTTAGGCTTAGTGATTATTAGGCTTAGTGATTATTAAACTATATTTCTGTCATTGTTTTGCTCCTCTTCAGTGGTAATTTCTGCTAGTAGTTTGAATTTTTCTATCAGTTCTCTCTCTAGTAATTTGTTTAAAAAATCAGAATCGTGACAAAATTAAGAGTTGATAACTTTGATTTAAATGTGATAATTTATCTTACAAAGCAAAACTATGCTTTTGGTACATGTGGGTAAAGACAAGTAAAGAAATTAATATTTATGGGGCACCCGGGTGGCTCAGTTGTTAAATGTCTGCTTTCTGCTCAGGTCATGATCTCAGGGTCCTGGGATGGAGCCCCACATTGGGCTCTCTGCTCGGTGGGAAGCCTGCTTGCTTCTCCCTCTCCCACTCCCCCTTCTTGTGTTCCCACTCTCTCTTTCGGTCAAATAAACAAATAAAATCTTAAAAAAATAAAAAAATTTAAAAAGAAATTAATACTTACTAAATATCTACTACATCTACTACATTTCCATATGGTAGATGGTAAAATTTTCATCCAAAGTGAAAAAAAAAATTAATCAGGGAGGTTAAATAATGTTTTTAATATATCAATAATTTTCTAAGCTTTTCAATTATAAGAACCGTTTTGAAGATATAATAATATCACAGACCATTTCATAATAGTGATAAGCATTGTAATTGTTGAATAAGAAAATACACAGTGATAATAATTGAGTATAAATGTATAGCATATCAATCATGATTCTAACAAAATTAAAACTTAAAAAGTAGGTTGATATTTTTATATTACCTATAAATTATGAAGTATACATTAGTTCACATCAAGACTTCTTGCAGTAACTCTGTATGGAACTATAGGGCTTTTTAATCAATAGTCTTAAGAAACTCACACTACATTATTATATATATTATAATGATTATTATACTCACTGATTATGTAATTATGTTATTAATTATGTAGTGATTATGGGTTACATATTATTAGTTATTATATCACTGGTTATTATTATCATTGATTATGTAACACATTTCACAGCAGTTTTGAAACATTTTTAGGTAGTTGGTTTTTTTCACTGTTTCACTTAGATTAAGTTTACTAAAAATATAATATTTATATAATAAGATTTAATAAACATAAACTTTAATGGATGTCTTTCATTGCAATTAAAATAAACACTCATGTAGAGTATGTGTATTTTAGGGAATATTTTTGTAGGGCCTCACATTAATAAGAAAAACTCACTTTGTTAATGCAGTGAGTGACAATTTCAGAACCAACATTAGAAAGTTTTTTGTATACAAATCTGCTTTATATTCTAGTCACAGTAACATTAGGAAATGAGTAGTTATCATCAAAATTGATTTAAAACTCACCAGCTGACGAGTTCCCTTTGTTTGATCTGCTTTGAAGTTCTGAGAACTGGAAATCTCATCCCCTCTGACTCTATTTTAGAAATCCCCTTTAATACAACACTTGAGGAGGACTGCCTCTGACTATGTTACCTAAAATGACTGACAATTATGACTTTCAGATACCACTTTTTTTTTTTTTGAGGCGAGAGGACAAAAACACAATTATGGTAAAATACATAAAGACTGTAAAATTTCCCTTACTTTTGTTTGTTCTTTCCATTTGTATAATTTGTGTAGATAGAATATAAGAAACAGAATATGGTAAGACTACTATTGTGCCATACTTTCCTAAAGGCAGTTGACAAAATCCATATATTTAGAGAATGAAGCAATACTGTCTCTTGAAAAATGACTATTCTGACATGCATAAAGGAGAGTAGGCTACTAAAACATTATAAAATTTTCTGACATGCATAAAGGGGAGTAGGCTACTAAAACATTATAAAATTTACTTAGTTAAAAACAAATTTTTTTGTTGTTGTTACGAGTTTGCCATGAGAACACAGGTCTTATGAAAAACATCACTAAATTTAAGCCAAAATGGAAAAGGAAAAGATTCCCATCATATTGCTGTCATTGGGTTGGACATGTAAATTCAAGCAAGTCTATTATTACCAGCCATCTGTTCTACAAATGTGGCTGGAATCAACAGAATAACCATCAACGTTTTTGAGAATGAGTCTGCTAAAATGGGAAAGTTTCCTTTAGATATGCCTGGATCTTGGAAAAACTTAAACTTGAATGTGAATAAGGTATGGCCCTGGGTATCTCCTTGTGGAAATTTGAGACCAGTAAATATGTGGCCTTCACTCATACTTCAGGACAGAGAGACTTTATCAAAATACGATCACAGATACACCTCAGGCTGACAGTGTTGTTCTGATTTTTGCTGCTGATATTTGCAAATTCAAAGCGAGTGTCTCCAAGATTGTGTGGACCTATCAGCATGCCCTACTGGCTTACATGTTGGATTTGAACCAACTAACTGTTGGTGTTAACACAGTGGATTCTACCAAGCCATTCTATAATTAAAAGAGATTTGAGGAAGTCAGCCTCTACATTAAGAAAAATTTCCATAGGGCCACAACACTTAACACAGTAACATTTGTGCCAACTTCTGATTTGAGTGGTGGAACGTGTTGGAACCGAGTGCTAAAATACCTTGGTTCAAGAGCTGGAAATTTACTAGAAGGATGGAAGTGCCAGTGGAACTACACTGCTTGAAGCTCTGGATTATATCCTGCCACCAAGTCATACAATTGACAAGTCCTTCATCTCTCCCTCCAGATTGTTTATAAAATTGGTGGTAGTAGTATAGCTGCTGGAGCTGAGTGGAGACTAGTGTTCTAAACCAGACATAATGGAGCACCTGGCTGTCTTAGTTGATGGAGCATGCAATTCTTGATCTCAGCATTGTGAGTTTGAGACCCAGCATAGAGTATACTTAATAAAAAATAAACCAGGCATAACCACCATCTTTGCTTCATTCAGCATTACAACTGAAATAAAGTCTGTTGGAATGCATTTTGAAACTTTGTGTGAAGGCTGGGAACAGCATGGGCTTCAATGTCAAGAACATGTCTGTCAAAAAATGCTTGTGACAGTGTGGCTGGTGACAGCAAAAATGATTTACTAATGAAAGAAGCTGGCTTCACTGTTCAGGTGATTATCCCAAACCATTCGGGCCAGATTAATGCTGTTATCCATGTGAGCTGGAGTGTTCCACTCCTCACATTGCATGTAAGTTTGCCAAGCAGTGGAAGGAGATTGTAGCTGCTCTGTTAAGAAGATGCCAGTTGGCCCAAATTGTTGAAATCTAGGGGTGCTGCTATCATTGAAATGATTTCTAACAAAGTTATGTGTGTTGAACATTTTTATTGTCTTCTGGGTCATTTTGCTGTTCATGATATGATGCAGACAGTTGTTACAAGTGTCATCATGGCAGCACATGCTGCTGGGGCTGGCAAAGTCACCAACTAGGATCAGAAAACCCAGACTGGCATGAATATTGTCTAGAACATTGCACTGTCCTAATTGTGGAAGAATGTCTACGAGCTCTTTGTCTCACCTGCTATTTAAGTTTAATAGTGAAAGACTGATTAATGATATAAATGCTATGTAAAACCTTCAAAAGGAAAGAAATGTTTTCTAGACCATTTTTGAGGTAGTTTTAAATTGTGAGATTTTAAAATCAGTACTTCTAAAATAGCAACATCTTGACCAAAATCTGTCAGAGAATTTTGAGACCCATTAAAGTGAAGTTTGATAAACTTTTTTTGTCAATACTAAAAGCTTCCAACAGAATTTCTTAGGCAAAAAGACTTAAGGAAAAAAAGTTGCCCATGATCTATTTTGGGTGCTCCATTTGCCAAAATTTGGTGAATTTGATATTTCAGAGTTAATTCATTATTCTCAGGACAGTGATTAAAGTGTTTTTTTCTAAGGGGAAAAAAAAAGTTTTTTCCCCCCTTCATGTACATCTCTTAAGTTGATTTAGATATTAGGTAAAGAAGTTATGGGAAGGATTTTTCATTTTCAATATTTCATATTTCTTGGAATAAGCTAGCTAAGAGTAACTTGTAGTATTGTATATTACCTTATAAGAGGACCAAAATTCTGCAATATTAAAATCCCTGTGTGTTACACAGAGAATTTAATTTTATGTGTTCTATCAATATTTAGATAACTTGTTGGCACAAACTCTTACATTTCATTTCCCAGTTCTTAAATGCATTTTTACATTTACAAATAATGTAGTAGAGTTTGTTAAAATAAAAGAATCTGACTTATGAGGTTAAGTATTTTTGGAGTGACCTGCTTTTAAGAGTTAATGGTGTCTTGGGGCCCCTGGGTGGCTCAGTGGGTTAAAGCCTCTGACTTCAGCTCAGGTCATGTTCCCAGGATCCTGGGATGGAGCCCTGCGTCGGGCTCTCTGCTCAGCGGGAGCCTGCTTCCCCTCTCTCTCTGCCTGCCTCTCTGCCTACTTGTGCTCTCTATCAAAAAAAAAAAAAAAAAAAAAGTTAATGGTGTCTAGTTTCTATGGAAAATAAAGATACTGAAAGTTAAAAAATAAAAGCTGTTTCAGAGTTCTTTTTCTTATAAGGGTGAAATAGTTTGTTGACTTTCAATACCTTCACCAAAAACAAACAGAAAAGCAGAAAAAAATATGTTTGATATCACTGAAGAGATATCAAGGTAACCAAGGCATCAACAGATAGGATCCTGAAATAAAGAAACAAAAATTGGGCTAAACCCCACATTACAACTATTCTAAAAATTTTACTACTTCTAGGGGCGCCTGGGGGGCTCAGTGGGCTAAAGCCTCTGCCTTTGGCTCAGGTCATGATCCCAGGATCCTGAGATGGAGCCCCACATCAGGCTCTCTGCTCAGCAGGGAGTCTGCTTCCCTTCCTCTCTGCCTGCCTCTCTGTCTACTTGTAATCTCTGTCAAATAAATAAATAAAATCTTTAAAAAAAATTTACTACTTTTAAAATACTTTTAGGGCATTTTTAAGCACTTCAACATGGAGAGGCTAAAAAGATAAGCAGAATGTGGTAATAAGAAATTAGCAAGCTGAAGAGAAATTCCAGCAATTTTGTGGGAACATGAAAACAAAAATTATAGTTTAGGTCCACTGAAGGGCATTCTGACTTCCAGTTTGAGTCTGAAACTTATACAACTCTAAGGATAAAATCCAATAAAAAATAGACTAACCTGCATAAAAGAGTGAAATCTAGCTTTTAATTCTATGAAATCTGCCCTATTTTAATGGCTTCCTTGAAAGCAAAATGACATCCTCTATGAAAAAAGATAATGATAATAAGGGCCTTGAATTATATTTGTGATTTTATATACTCATTATCTGGAATTCAATAAAAAATGATCAAGTATGCCACAGGAATAACTAACCAAAAAACAAAAACAAAAGAAGAACCCAAAACGCAAGAGAGAGAAAAAAAAAAGAGCAAATCCATAAATGATTACAGATATTAGAGTTACCAGTTGTGAACATTAATATAATTGATTTATATATTCAATAAAATAGATTATAAGATTAAGAAATTCAATAAAAAACTGGAATATATGAAAATATTCTGATGGAAAATGCAAAACTAAAAGATGTCGCAAATGACATAATAATTTTTTTAAAAGAGTAAGCACTTAACAGTAAATTAGATACAGCAGATTTAAGAAATAAGATTTAAGAAATATGAACCAAAAACCAAGTCACTAGAAAATATACAGATTAAAACATTGCAAAATTAAAAAGAGATGAAAGTATCTTAAGCCATCTATAGGCAAGAAAGAAAAAAAGCCTGTTATATGTAAATTTGTAATCTTAGGAGGGAAGAGTGTGAAAAGACAGAAATTACTGATGAGATCATAGCTAAGAATTTTTTCAAAACTTAGAAACAGTAATAATCCACAGATTAGAGAAGTTCTGTGAATCTCCAGAAGATTAAATTAAAGAAAACTATACCTGGAACTCTGGGAATGTTATATTAAAATTGATGAAAACCAAAGGCACAAAGAAAAATTCTAAAAGTAGGCAGAGGGCAGCAAATCACACAATACTTTTACTCTGATACCTGACTTTTCCACAGAAACTCCGGAGGCAGTAAGACTATGTTTAAAATGCAGAAAGGAATTAACTGCCAACTTAGTGAAAATATCCTTCAAAAACAAAAGTACATCAAAGACACTTTCACACAAGAAAAATTGGGGAGAACCATTACCAATAATATCTCACACTAAAAAACAAAATGAAATAAAAGAACAAACACAGGGAATTCTTCAGATAGAAGAAAAATTATTACAGTTGGAAAAACAGAAATACACAACAGAGTGATGAGAAATGGGACTAAATAAATATTAGAAGTATAAGATCATGGCATTTAAAATATATGTAGAATTAAAATGCATTAAAATAATAACACCAATTTGGGAAGGGAAAAAATGGAATCAACTAATCTAAGATTCATGCATTGACTGGATTTAGTATGTGTAATTTTTAAATATTATGTTCTATAAATTAAGGAGGTGTGTTATACTTCCTATACAGTAATTCCAAAAGGTAAAACAATTAACTAATAAGCTAAATAAAGCAAAACTAAAATGAAAAAAAAAATACAAAGAAAGTAAGAAAATAGAGAAATACATCCATAATGGAAAAGCTGGTATTGGCTTATACTCCTACAGTCAACAATTATAAACCTGGGCCAAAAATAAAAACTATTAAATTACATAAAAATTATAAAATCATTAAACTATCTAAAAATTATATTAGTGGCTTCTGAATAGTAATTAGCAAAAGCTATATTTGATAGAAGGAAAACCTATGAAAAGGACTTCATATCAATCCAGGCTTTCAAATTGAGGAAGTTTCCAAAGTGTAATTTAAGGACAAAAGACCGAATAGAAAGTGGTTATATAGGTGGGCAGAAGAAAAAAGAAGTTGAAATTTGGGGATGATAAGGCAATTGGGATTTGTGGGTCATAATATTGGACAGGTCAAAACTTCACAGACATAGCCCCAAAAATCTAAATTAAATTTCTTCTTGGGGTATCTTACTCTTGATTTTGGCTCAGGTCATGATCTCAGGGTTGTGGGATCAAGCCCCATGTTGGGAATCTCAGCAGGGAGTCTGCTTGAGATTCTCAATCTTTCTCCCCCTCTGCTCCTCCTTCATCTTTCTAAAATAAATAAATAAATCTTTAAAAATAATTTCCTCTTAGGTCCCTGGATAATTCATAAGCTGGGCATATATATGTGGTAAGACTCTCGAAGGCATGGCAGAGAAAGGCCACTGGGAAACTAAAGAGCTGAGTGAGGACTTCAGATGTCATTAGGTGTGGAGAAGAGGTAGGTGTTCAGCATAACCAAAATAGAGACCATGGAAAACACTATGGGCTTTTAAATGAGACTCCAGAAAGTGCATGTATAGAGAGTACAATTCAGATCCTAGTAGTAGAGGCATAATTAAAATAGACGTGTTCTAACAAAGTCCAAAATCAGGCATCAATAGATGCGTAAAAGATGACTTATCAATAGTTAAACTGCCTGAGCAACAAAACCTAACCTTCTTTGGAAGAATACAACACAATCCACAAACTCTACACTATATCTTTCCCAATCTTCAGCATATAATTATTAGTTATTGAGTTGCCAGAAAACTGACAGTAAAGAAAGAAAAAAAAAGTCAGTAGAAGCAGACCCAGAGGATGATCATAATATTGGAATTAACAGATAAGAATTCCAAAATAACTATGATTACTATATTAGGAAAATAAAGAAAATGGAGAATTTCAGCACAAATTTAGAAGCTATAGAAAATCATTGAGTATTCTAGAAAGAAGAATATTATATCTACAGTTCAGAATCACATGGATAGTTCTAAATTCAAAGAGGGTACAGCACAAAACAGGATTAGCGGAGTCAAGAAAAATTAATAGAAAATATGCAAACAGAGAAAAAAAGGAAAAAATAAACAGGAAACATAAAACCACATACGTAACTAGAGTCACATAAGGAGAGGAGAGGACAAAACAGTATTTGAGAAAGTAAAGGCAAATTTTTTTCAGCTCTGATGAATGACATGGACCCATTAATCAAAGAAAATCAGTATTCTCCAAGCAGGATAGAAACAAAGAAAAATACAGCCAGGTGTATTATTAGGACATTGTTAAAGGAAAAAAAAAAAAAAAAGATAGAATACATAACAAGTATTAAGGTAGTGGATTTAATCTCAACTCTATCAGTATTTAAATTACAAGGAAATTGTTTAAATACTGTAAGTAAAAGATGATATAAACATAAGGCCATATAAAACTTAAAAATAAAAGAACCGTAAAATATAAGACACGCAAACAGTAACCAAATTAAAGCTCATTGATATTATCAGATAAAGTACTTTTGAGGTAATATATACAACTAAGGAAGGATCTTTGTATTTAAACAACAGCAAAAAACAACAGCAAAAAGCACACAATTTGGGAGGAAAATAATGGCAAAAAATTTGAACAGATATTGCACAAAAGTAGCTATCCATTTGGCCGTTAAACATAGAAAAAAGTATTCAAATTTATTAGTCATCATGGAAATGCAAATTAAAACCACAAAGAACTATCTCTACACGCCTACCAGAACGCCTAAAACAAAAATGTCTGATGATACTGAGAAATTGGAACTCTCATAAACATATAAGATGATGAAAAAGAAAAATTGAAAAGGATCTAGAAAGAAGACAGATTTATTCTAGCTAAGCCTGGTAAAGTCTCTTGGAGGTCATTATTCAATACTAACTTTATCCTAGAGCATTTCTTTTTTTTAAAGATCTGAAATTCTTTGAGAAAAAATATACACATACATATACACTATATTTGAATATATTCAAACACATAATCCAAATATATATTCAGATGTATATGTAAATGAATATTGATTCACATTTATAAACACACATACATATTTAAGATAAATATTTAGTGAACATTATTTAGTTCTTGTCATCTTGTGATATGTTCATTACTGAATAATGATTTCCTGGTCATCATACCCCTCAGTAGTGCTAATTAGTAAGTATACTCATTAGAGATTCAGGTGTCTTGAATACACAGATCAGAAAACCCTCCCATATCATAGTGAATGCTTGAGTAAGACTTGTTCCTTTCTACATACTGAGGGCTATTTTGGAGATGTCAACCTCCAAAGAATGTAAGTAACCTCTTATTTCATAAACAAAGAGAAAAATTGCAGCTTGCAAAGCATATTTTGGCATCATAAAAATTGAATTGAATTTAATATTTTCTAATTTTAGTGCTAAAGTTGTTTAAATTTTGTATAATGAGAATCTTCCCAAATCCTCCAGCGTTCTCCATCTTTTCCTTTAGTGCTCCATAAAATTATTCGATACTTCATCTCAACTGTTGTAAGAACTCCAGCATGCTCCTTAAAATTCCCAGAGACTTACAGGAATCTTCACATTCCCTTGGATACTTCATACACACTTTTTACTGTCCATGGTGCACTTTTCAGTAAGCCTCTCAGCATGTTACTGCATCTCTCCTCCTTTCTATTTGCAGAGATTTACTCCAAATCAGTCTAGGCTTTTCCTCTTTTCCTAAGACACCATCAACATAAGTTACACTGAAGAATTTTAGTAGCATTACACAAAAAATATTTAAAAATAAGTATTAGACACCATTGTTCAGAAAAACAGTGTGACCTCTCTAGTCATTCTCCCTGGACCTGATTTCCTGCTATGCTCCAGTTGCTTTCATTCTCCCAAAACCAGTCTAAGATCATGCAAACATTTTCTCTAACAACCTGGAGAACAATCCCCCGATACTTGTTACTCTATTATACAGAGAAATGGATCTCTTTTGTCTTCTTATTCCTACTCATTTTGCCCAGTCCTAGCCAGCAAGCATCTCGAACACATCAACCTCTCAACACACACACACACACACACACACACACACACACACACACACATTCATACTCCTACACGTATGCTCCCCCACACACATTTGCCAATATAGCATGGCAGTCTATTCACAAGCAAGTAAGTCAGGGCTTCTACTTTCCAGGATTTCACATGCCTTGGGAGGGGTATGTACAAAAGTAATTAGGATGTCAGAATAGGGAGATAAAGAAAGGTTCACCAGAACTAAATCTTAAAGGAGGATGAAAATCTATTATCAATAAGTGAGTGGGATTCTAGTAAGGAAACTTAGAGAGAGACAATGATGTGAGAAAGTCACCTCATTGTCAAAGACCATGACATATGCTGAAAATAGTCATCTGAAGTTACTAGAGAAGAGATAGTGTGCGTGTGTGTGTGCGTGTGTGTGTGTGTGTGACGTTTACAATCAGCCAAGTAAACATATCTAATCAGGCACCCCAAGGGCTGGAGCTTAGAAGACAGAAGCAGACTGAAAAACACATTTTTTTTCATTGTCTGAAAAAAAAAAAAAGCTTCTTAAATACAAAATCTCAGAAGTACCGTAGCAGTGTACTGCATAAATGCCTAATCTATGTGATTTCTTTTCTATTTGAGAAGACAAATCGACTGATCTTAAAAGCACAAATTTGCCAGTAGTTAGGTTCATCTGGTTGGGTTGATTCTGCAAATAGGTGAAAACCATTTCTGCCATTATCAATATTGTTGAGGCAATGAGCCTTGCAAGTATAAAACCAAAGTCTTTGAGGAATATCTGGAGGACTACTTCATCCGTCTCTTCTTTAACAAGAGATCTTGAATTATGTCTTACGTAAAATATGGCTTTATTTAAATGAATCAACTGATTCATTATAATATAATATTATTATAATATAAAATATTATAATATAATATTATTATAATATAAAATTACAAGGGTTTATAAAACTTTCTAAGGGCATGTGCATTATTTAATCCTCCAAAGTATTAGATTTTTAAGTTCCAGATGTAACTTTTAAAAGGATTTTATTCATCTGACAGGGAGAGAGAGAGCACAAGCAAGAAGAGAAGCAGGCTCCCAGCTGAGAAGGGAGCCTGGTGAGGCTGACTGAGCCTGACTGAACCACCCAGACGTCCCTCAAGATATAATTTTTAACAGCACAATAGCATTTGCTTTTATCATACATTCTAGAACCATCCAAATGTATTTTGGTGGGGCAAGGGAAGGTGAATATCAAAGTGCTGTTTCGTTTTTGTTTTTGTTTTTCCTTTCCAGCAGTGGCTTAATCATTAAGGCTAAAGCATGCAACTTCAACTTTTCAGGGATGAATAGTGTAGGGAGAGTTTAAAATCAAGTGGTCATTCTTATAAATACGGAGAACAAACTGATGGTTTTCAGAGGAGGGGAGTGGGCAGATGGGCAAAGTGGGTGAAGTGGAGTGGGAGATACAAGCTTCTATTATGGAAGAGTAAGTTGGGGTAATAAAGCACAGCATAAGGAATATAGTCAATGATGTTGTAATACCGGTGTATGGTGACAGATGGTAACTGCACTTGTGGTGAATGTAGCATAACGTTTAGAAAAGTTGAATAACTATGTTGTACACCTGGAATTCATGTAACATTGTCAATAATACTCAAAATTTTTTCAAATAAAAACAAAAATGAAATAAAATCAAGTGGCCAATGTGTATACTACTGCATTTGAATCCTTACGATGACAATAGTCTTTAAAACCAAAATTCATCAGAAAAAAGTAAAAGGATTTTGTATCTTTTAATAGGTTCCCTTACAAAATAAAAAGAAATAGTTTTGCTCCCAACATAGAATACAAAAAATAAAATGTAATCGAATTCACACTCCATTTGTGTTAGGAAAGAGGGGAGTTTGGAAGGGGTGAGACAGGGTTTGGATGCTCATAGGTTAGTTTCTCCCCAGCTTCCCCACACTCCACTCCACTGCCACCACCAGCAGGGCTGCTGTCAGAACAAATGGATTCAGTGTGAATTTTAAAAAGAAGAAGAAACATGCACTAAAGAAAAAGCCAAAACAAAGAAAGGGACCTGATGTCTTATGCATGTCCAATATTCTGGAAGCATCAAGAGCCTATCTAGGGATGGCCTCTGCGGAGCAGAATTGATAGTACAAACAAACATATTGTGTTTAGAGCTCCTTTAAAAATGAGTCACACAATCTTCAGTCAGACAACTTTAACTTTAGGAGGAGCACTGAAAGAGAACAGGATGAAAGATTGAATTACTCTGGCTTAACAGGAGGTTCAAGTACCAGCAGAGACAGCAGCATGAGGATCAGTCCTTCCTCTAACACCATGAAGAAATAGAACCTGTTTGTCCCAGTCCCTCTGGGAGGGGGACAGGGGGACATAAAGGAGAAGGTGAGAGTAGGAAATGTGAATTTTTAAAATTTATTTTTCATTTAAAAAATCTCATAAAAAATGAACTTTTCTTTAGAATGGTTTTGGATTTTTAAAAAGATTTTATTTATTTATTTGACAGAGACACAGAGAGAGGGAACACAAGCAGAGGAAGCTGGAGAGGAGAAGCAGGCTTCCCGCTGAGCAGGGAGCCTGATGTGGACCTCAACCCCAGGACCCTGGGATCATGACCGGAGCCAAAGGCAGCTGCTTATCAACTACGCCACACAGGTGCCCTGGTTTTAGTTTTTTTTTAAAAAAGGGAGATCATACATAAAGTTCTCATGTACCTGCACCCAGTTTCCCTTACTACTAACATCTTTCACAAGTATAACACATTTGTTATAATTGTGAAGCAATATTGATACATAATTATAAAATTATAAAACTATATAACTGTAGTCCATACTTTATTCAGATTGTCTTAGTTTTTTACCTAATGTCCTTTTCTGTCTCAGAGTACTTATGCTTCATTTAGTCATCTTGTCTCCACTTAACATTTTGAATACTAAAAATATATTTGTTTTAATGTCCTTGTCTACCAATTCTATTGTACGTTTCAATTGTTGGTACATTCATACCTTACAATCCTTACAAAAACCTTATCCAGCTTACTATTACTATTATTCCCATTTCACAAATAAGGAAACTGAGGCATAGAGAAATCAAGTAACTTGCCCAAAGTCACACAACGATAAATAATGGAACCAGGACATGAACCAGGTAGTCTGGCTCCATGGGAGTGAACGGAGACCAAAAATCTGTTGCTCCAAATTGTCTCAAATTTCTTAATTAGACTTTGAAATTTTAGGTTTTCATAGTTCCCAGAGTTCCTGGGCTCTCATAAAGAAATAGAGAGACATGAGCATCTTTGCCACGGTATTGGCCATAAAAAACAATCTGGGCTCTTGACATTCTTCTGCTTCCAGTCTTGTCTGTCAAGTGAGGGGAATGGACTAGTGTGTCAAAAAAGTCACATCAATATACAACATTTTATAAGTCAATGAGAAGATAAAATCCAATTATATTGATTTGAGCATTTCAAGCATGATCAGCTTAGGCTATGGCAACTCAGAGATTTGTGTTGGTTTTGTCTTTAAAGAATTTTGAGCAAATTATTTTATTTCTTGAAACTCATTTTGTCTATAAAATGAGGTATCATAGAATCTACCTTATGTGGTTATTGTAAGGACTAGAGGAAATACATATAAAATATCTAACATGTTAGTTTCCTTTCCTCCCTTGTCATAATACATGGAGTAGTCAGAAGACAGAAATAATACCTTTTTTTTAAGATTTTATTTTATTTATTTGACACACAGAGAGAGAGCACACAAACAGGGGGAGCGGCAGGCAAAGGGGGAAGGAAAACAGGCTCCCTATGGAGCAGGAAGTCTGATGAGGACCATGGGATCATAACCAGAGCTAAAGGCTTAACTGACTGAGCCACATAGGCACCCTGAAATGACTCCTTCTAATCCTCTGAAATGGTAGTGATTTCTCTAAGAAGTTTGTAATAATCAAATCATAGCAAGTACAGTACTATAATCTCCAGAAACTTCAGGTTTACAAGTGACTCATTTGTTCACAGGCCAAGGACTTTTTTTTTTTTTTTAGATCAAAAGAAAGCACCAACAGTTGTGCCCTACTTAGAAAATTACACTTTTTGCCTTTTATTTTGTTCATTGAAAGTCCTTTATATGAACATAGTAATTGCCATGACATGAATGGTCGGTAGATTGAAAGTGAATGTAAGTTTCATTTCAGGGCTATCTTTGAAAATTTCTTTAGGTGACAGGAACTCCTTTTCTATGATGCAAACAAACTAGGTTAGGTTAAATCTTCTGATTCATGACATATTAGTACAGCTAGGTTAGTATATTACTGTCCATCCTAGGGAAGTGGTTTTGACCGATATGGGAAGTAAGGAAGGGAGAGAACTTAGGGCATTTGAAGACAGAAAGAGCCATACACCAGCTGACATCAGGTTCCACAGTTTCAAGTGATCCCTGACATTAACATTCCAAATGACCTCCCCACGTCTTTACTACAGGTATTAAAGGATTCACTGGCTTTGGAAACTTCTAGAAGTCCCCATCTATGAATTCTGAATGTTGCTGGCATTGCTATATGTACTTCATATGGCAAACATGGATTCAGTTACAACTTTTCTTATATTCATCATTTGAAATAAAACTGCTTCTATGTTAATAGCTGGATGATAGATGTGGGATTTTCTTCAAAATCTGGTAACAAAAGAATAGATCTTTCCCTCATTTTGAGATGATAGCACTACACAATCCTCTTTGGATATTAATTTGACATATACAAATGAGTTAACTGGGTGTTATAAGAAGAAGGGTCCTATCTGATACATTTCTTTCCATCTGTGATGTCAGCAGGAGACATTTTAGAAGACGACTCAGTTGTAAGCAGAATTACTCTTCAAGAACTTGAAAGAAGGAAAACCTTGCTTTTTACTATCAAAGAATGTTGATGTCATGTCAAGATTAATGTGATCTTACTATGCAAAGGTAGTGGTTGTTTTTTGCAGCACGCAAATTATCTAATTCTGACCAATAATCGGGATAAGGAGAAGAGTGGAAGATTCTGGGGCTCAAGGGAAAGTGTATACAATGAAGCTAGGTTCTCACTTCCATTCAGAATCAAAACTTGTTAAAATTACTTTGCTGTTTCTTGACCCTTCATGAAGCAGCAACAGAGTAACCCAACTGATTGAAATAATCAAGCTTTGAATATATCAGTACACACAGATTTCAAATAGTAATCAGATTTATTGAAATTACAATTATGCTCCAGAAGAGATTGCATTTGAAGATATCCAGAAGATAACATTTGAAGATCTACTGGTTTAAATAACAAGTGATATGTGGAAGGGGAAGGACCAGTCTAATGCTGGGATTTTGCACCTACTTTATAGGATGTAATCTCTTCATAAGACAAGGTAATGAAGATTGTAGCACAGGAAATGTGTAGCATGAAACACTATCATTTTAAAGTCTTCCCACAGTTATGCATAGAACAAGATATGCATAGAAAAAGAAAAAGGAAAATAAAAGCCCTGGGCAGAGCAGATGGCTTGATGCACACTACCAGTGATTTGTGTACACACAGTTTAAAATGACAGTCTTTATTGTTCCCCGAACATGACTTCTGATGACAGAAGCAAAGTCAACAGGCTTAAAAATATGCAGACGTGTTAATATAATTTTATAAATGGAGATTGCACTTCATCTATTAAAAAAACTCAAGGTCATTCCTTACCATATGTCATAAAGATACTGGCTTTGGGGAAGCTGAGTGGCTCGGTGGGTTAAGCCTCTGCCTTCAGCTCAGGTCATGATCTCAGGGTCCTGGGATCAAGCCCTTGCATTGGGCTCTCTGCTCAGAAGGGAGCCTACTTTCTCCTCTCTCTTTCTGCCTGCTTCTCTGCCTACTTGCGATCTCTCTTCCTGTCAAATAAATAAATAAATAAAATCTAAAAAATGAATTAAAAAAAGATATTGGCTTTACTGATAGATGAAAAATACAATCTGGAAAGAGCTATGAGACAGCAGCCACCAACTTCTGAAATAGAGTCAGAAAAGAAGGAAATACTGAGGGACATTTGTCTTTGAAAAATACTGTGGCTACCATTAGAAAGAATCAGCCCCAGCAAATTCATTTCAATTTGGAATGTCAAAACCAAAAACATAAAATAAAATATAATTTTAAAAATTAGAAAACAAAAAACACACAGAACAAGATAGTGTGCAGAGTAAGCATCTGTTCTTAAAGAGTTTACTCAACAGAAGATTTTAAGAGTATTTAAGGGAAAATTCAGAGTATAAAACTGAAGCAAGAACATTTTTATTAATTAGTAAGACTTTAGCTATGGGAGGAAAACTTAATTCAAGTCTGCCTTTAAGTTGGACATACTTCGTTTTAGTGGGGGAAGAAGGAGTCTAAGTGAGAGCTAAAAAGGTGTGATTACTTAAAAATCCAGATAGGGAATATAAAATGTATTCAATAAAGATACAGAGAACCCAAACTACATTTCTCTTCCATATGGTGTTCAACTCAAGGAAAGAACCAAAAAATTCTGGAATAAAAGGGAAAAGGATAAAAGATAGCTGGAGAAGGAAAGAAAAGCAAGGGAGAGAAAAGCCAGTAGACTCACTCATGGATGAATAGTGGACTGCTGCTATTGAAGCCCAAGAGGTTGAGGTCACATCATAGATGGTGCTAGAACATCAAAAGGCAATTTGTCCTTTGTCTGGTTACCAAATGAGGTGGTTGGAAAATAAATGGTAGAAAGTGTTAATGCCTTGACTATTCTCACTCTGTATATGTCCACAGAGAAAAGAGTATCTACTTCTGTCATAAATATAAGAACTCCTGGGCTCTGCTACAGTCTGCAAAACTGGAATGAATTTAAGCTTGAGGTCCCAGAACCAAGGTAATAATACTGTACACGCATTCTGGATGTCTCACTCCTTCAGATAAGGCTATAGGGATGGAGTTATGGATGGGTTCTGGGGATCCACTAGCCCCTTGAAATTGCATGCCAATATTTGATTTGCATTTTTCATATGCATTTTTCTGGAAGGAAAGAGGACACTTTCATCAGGTTTTCACAAGGGCTCAATTAAAACAAAATGTTAAGAACCACTGTAAAACAAACTGAACTTTGTACATGACACAGGCAAGCAGGTAAGATAATAGCTATGCACGTATCCATAATGCTAACTTCATTTACTAACTACCTGTGTCAGTCACTGTGTTATGATAATGATATAAATGTATACCCAGTATATAAATGATAAAACTGAGGCCAAGGGTAGATTAAAAAAAAACAACAAAAACAAAAAACCCAACACATGAGCTGTCACACAAGTGATTAACATTTCAGGCTCTCAATTTAGTCTCTGTTGTAATTGTTGGTGTTCCACAGAGCTTTGCCCTAAAACCTCTCTTCTGCCAACTTCTTTGGGTGTTCTCTTCCTCTAACTTCAATTGCTATCTCCATTGTTTCTAGTTACCAAATCTGTGTCTTTTTTTTTTTTTTAAGATTTTTATTTATTTATTTGACAGAGAGAGATTACAAGTAGGCAGAGAGGCAGGCAGAGAGAGAGAGGAAAGCAGGCTCCCCACTGAGCAGAGAGCCTGATGCGGGGTTCGATCCCAGGACCTTAAGATCATGACCTGAGCTGAAGACAGAGGCTTTAACCCACTGAGCCACCAGGTGCCCCCAAATCTGTGTCTTGATGATACAGCTTCCTGCTAAGCTCCAGGACAGTAAATACAATTGCCTATGAGACCTTTGTAGTTATAGGACCTCAAAGTCTGTGTGATTGTCATTCAAAATGAGATCATTTTCCACTAATATTTCCTTTTAAAGCCTCTGGAATCACCATTATCAACTATCTGGTGACACAGAGAGGAAAATTAAAAATAGAGTAAAAAATAAAATTACAGTTGATTCCTTATTGTCTCTTCACACACACACCCAGACACTTACCCTGTACACTCAGCTTCCTAAATATTTCTAGAACTTATGATTTCTGTGTTGTTCCACTGCTTATATCTCTTTTTTCCATTTTATTGAGATATCATTAATATATAATATTATATAAGTTTAAGATGCACAACAGATTATTTGATATATGTATATATTATGAAATGATTGTCATGATAATTTAGGTAACATATCCATCACCTTACATAGTTATATATTTTTTTTTCTTGTGGTGAGAAATTTTAAGATCTATTTTTGTTGTAATTTTCAAATATACAATACAGTAGTAGTAACTATAGTCATCATACTGTACCTTGCATTCTCAAAACTTATTTATCTTAAAACTGGAAGTTTGTACCTTTTTGACCCCTTCACCCAATTTCCCTCCCCACACACAACCCACCACTTATGACAACTGACAATCTGTTTTCTATATCTATTAGTTCAGTTTTTTAATATTTTATATATTTGAGAGAAGGACAGAGAGAGCATGAGAGATACAGAGACAGCATGAGAGAGACAGAGAGAGCATGAGCAGGGGGAGGGGTAGAGGGAGAGGGAAAAGCAGATTCTCCGCTGAGCAGGGAGCCAGACTCAGGGCTTAATCCCAGGACCCTGAGATCAAGACTGGAGCTGAAGGCAAGTATTTAACTGGACTGAGCCACCCAGGCATCCCTGAGTTCAGTTTTTAGATTCCATATATAAGTAGGATCACGTATTTGTCTTTCTTTGCCTGACATTTCACTTAGCACAACGTCCTCCAGATGCATCTATGTTGTTGAAAATGGCAGATATATATATATATATCTATATATATATATATATAGATATATATATATATAATATTTTCCACATTTTCTTGATCCATTTGTCCATCAATGGACACTTAAGTTGTTTCCATGTCTTGGCTATTGTGAATAATGATGCAATGAACATAAGAGTGTAGGTACATCTTCAAGATAGTGATTTCATTTCTTTCAGATGTATACCCAGAAGTGGAATTGCAGGATCATACAGTAGTAATATTTCATGGTTGTCGTAAGGCCAACTCCACTTCTCCATCCCAATTTAACCTCCAGTGACTAAGCCCTATTGATTCTCCTGAAATCCCTTTGATGCAAGACCCCAGTGGACCTTCAGTCCATGTAGTGAAGGTAGTGAAGGACCTTCATTCCTTCACTACCTTCACTCCATGTAGTGTCCCTCTATGCTGAAGGAACTGGATGTGTACCCTGGACTTTCTGTTTCCCACTGGAGAAACCACAGGTCCAAAGGGGTCCTCTTGGTGCGATTCTGTGCCAGCCAGGGGAAGTGGCTATCTGGTCAGGGTGTAGCCACTCCTCTTACTCTTCTAATATCGTCCTTCCAGGTCCCTGTGGTCCAGGGAGAGGTGCTTCAGCCCTGAGTTCTGGGATATTCACAACGGTACTTGTTTATGATGGTTGCTAGTTGGTCTTGTGAGAAGGTACTGAAATGGGGGATGTTCTACGTCACCATCCTGATGACCTACTCATATTTCTTATGCAAATGTGATCACATGATCCTCTCCATATCTATCCTTGGCCTGTTGAGCTTTCTGGAGATTTCCATTTCCCTTAGCATAGCCTCCAGAATTCCTGCCTCTAAGGCCTTTCATAATCTAGTTCTTGCTTCAGACACACGTTTCGTAACTCCAAACTCCAGTATCAGTGAACCATTTGCATCTTCTTGAATGATCCCTGCCCAGTCTCTTACATTTGCTATTTCCTTTACCAATAACACTTACCCTGCTCCTCCTTCTGACCAACAACTACAAATGTTTCAGATTTGGATTTAGTCATATGTTTGGGGAAGATGTTCTAACCCTTCCGGAAAGAGTTGATCTTCCTAGTGTGTGTGCGCATAACACCCTGTGCTTCTTCCCCCACAGCACTTAGAAACAATAGTCTTATTCTTGTACTTACTCTTGTACTCCCAATGTTAAACAGAGTGTCTGACAAATGTTAGGTATCTCATTAATCCTGTTGAGTGAATAAATCTAACTCAATCCTATGAGTGGATCCTCTTTACACAGTTCTGGCTGATGCTAACTTGGTTAAAGTTGCCACATAAAATACATTTTGCCCAGTTAACTTTGAATTTCAGATAAACAATGAAAAAAACGGTAGTATAAGTAAGTCCCAGATATTGCATGGGACATACTTATACATATATATATATATATATATATATATATATATAAAATCTGAAATTCAAACTTAACTGGGAAACCAGTATTTTATTTGTTAAACATGACTACCTTATTAATTTTGGCATTTGCATGGCCCTTTTTCAGTGACTCTGCAGATTTTTTTTTTCTTTTCTTCACACTAAAACTGCATCTCCTAGAGGCTTCAAAGGTGGTCATGCTTGCCAGTAACTTTCATCATGCGCTTTTTTTTTTTTATTTTATTTTTTATAAACATATAATATATTTTTTTCCCTAGGAGTACAGGTCTGTGAATCGCCAGGTTTACACACTTCACAGCACTCACCATAGCACATACCCTACCCAATGTCCATAACCCCACCCCCCCTCTCCCAAACCCCCTCCCCCCAGCAACCCTCAGTTTGTTTTGTGAGATTAACAGTCACTTATGGTTTATCTCCTTCCCAATCCCATCTTGCTTCATTTACATCATGTGCTCTTTGAACTGCTAGGGCTATACCTCTGACTCATCTCCAGCTCTATTGCTGACTCAGCTTCTGGGTTTTTCCTTACATAGCTCCCAGTGCCCACTTGCTTTCCCACTACTGACAATGGCCTATTGACTACATCTTAATGATGTTTTTTCACTCACTAATGTCTAGCATTATGGCTACTAAGTCCATTGCCTTGGACTCTGCCTCTGCTATACACCATCCTTGGAGGATCACAGTTAAAATTAGTGATGAGAGGTCTTAGACTCTCTGTTACATTTGTGGACAGTTCTAATTGTTAGGGAATTTTTGTGGTAAATAGGAATTGTCTTCCCTGAAGTTTTGACCTATTTGACCTTCAATAGAGAGTTTTCTTCTTGAAAGTAGAGAAATATTTGCTTTGGTATCTCAACATCTTTGACAGTGACTGGCACATGGAAGTTTCTCATAAATGTCTGCTAAATAAAAATGAGTATTATTGTCTTTGGAGCTACACTGTGTAAACCAAATCTCTTCTCTGCAGTTTTTCAAATATTTTCTCTATAACTAAGTTATAGAGAGAGGTCTGCATCAATCTTGTCTGTTATAGGCTAGGCATTCCCAGTTCCTTAAATCATTTTTTATTTGAGAAGTGGTATATTTGGCACAGAAGAAGCACTTGATAAATGTTTGTCTATGAAGAATTTATCCATATTTAATTTAAAGTGGCAAATGTTGATATGAAAATTTAATGCTAGATATAGCTTCAAAAAATAGACATTATTAGAGAGTGTAGGTAAAAAAATATTAATGGTCAAAATAATCATTATATTGCCTAAAAATGTATACCAGGCTAACTGTTCAGTGTAGACTTAACTGAATATATATTGCCTAGCTCTTTTGAAAATACAGTTGTGTGTACACATACCCAAATATGCCTACAATTTGAAATATTTTAATTTTAAATACATTACTCTTAATTTTTATGCTATGTTTTGTAAAAACTTTAACAATTCTCCAGTGTTGCTACTTGCCCACATGAAGTATTTAGTTATAATTGGCCTCAACATTTAACATGTTCCAGGAGAGTATCCAGTATTCTTTTTTTATGAAACACATTTATTTCCATTTTCTTCTGAAATAATTAGCAAGAGGAATGATTATACCATCCGTTGTTGTTTTCCAAAGAAATCTATAGAGGAATAAATAAAGGAGGAGGAGAAACCAATGATTCAATGTAATAATTAGAAGAAAACATTATGCTGTAAAATGGTAAGGTGAACATCTAGGTGTTAGACTAGCTTTAATTAGTTACTAAAAAGGGAGATAATTATCAACATATCTTCAAAATTGCATCCTATCCTTTAGCTCACTTCCTAGTCTGAATAGCTCTATTTGATCATTTGTAGTAAGTAGAAAAACTAAGAGATTTTTTTCTTATTAAATTATTTTTGGGGGGTGCCTGTGTGGCTCAGTGTGTTAAAGCCTCTGCCTTTGGCTCAGGTAATGATCTCAGGGTCCTGGGATTGAGCCCCACATTGGGCTTTCTGCTCAGCAGAAAGCCTGCTTTCCCCCCACCCCACCTCTCTCCTACTTGTGGTATCTGTCTGTCAACTAAATAAATAAAATCTTTTAAATAAGTAGATAAGTAAATAAATAAATAAATAAATAAATAAATAATGTTTTCAACCAGAAACATCTGAAGTGGAATGAGGATGTTTCTGGTTGAAACTTTCCTGCCTTTTCTTTAGAACCCATGCTAGTTGTTCAGATGGCATATTGACATATTCTTTATTTAAATCTTACTTGAGGTTGTGTAACAGTCTCTCATTTCTGTGGTCTAACCAATATGATTGCGGTATGAGGAGAAACAATCTTACTCTGCATTAAAGTTTTCATGTGACCACACTACCAAACCATGGATAGTTTGGCTGTTACAGAAAGTTCAGGCATAATTAAATGGCTGGGAAATAAAGAGGATTCCTCTCAGCAAGATTCCCTAAAGGAAGCATGTCTTAATTACACACATAGGGGAAAATGTTGAAGAAATTTGGTTGCGTTTTGCCTGTAATCAAAGGATTCATCTTAAAGACAGAGTTTCTGAATACAAAGTCCTGTTTTAGAGTGTGGGTGGGTGGGTGTATTTACACAGAGAGGGAGAGGGAAAGGGAGAAGGGGATTTTACCCACTGTCATGCTGGTATCAAAATATACAGTAGCTCTGGGAATAATCCTGAGACTCTGCAGTACTTGAAATAATTTCTACCTTAGTCTGTTCAGTTTGCTGCAACAAAGTGCCAAAGACTGTGTGGCTTTCAAACAAAAGAAATTTATTTCTCATACTTCTGCAGTCTGGTAAGTTCAAGATCAAGGTGTCAGAAGATTTGGAACCTGGTGAGAGCCCACTTCCTCGTTCACAGATAAATATCTTCTCTGTATGTCCTCACCTGGTGGGAATAGGTGAGAGAGCTCTCTGGGTCCTCTTTCATAAGGGCACTAATCACCTCCCAAAGGCCAAGACTCCTAACTCATGACGTTGGGGGTTAGGTTTCAATATATGAATTACTGGGGAGACATAAACACTCCGTTCATAACAGTCTTTTCCCCAGCAAATGCAACAACCAACGTATCTTAGATTGTGGAGAGCCTCTATGTTCTGGCTGCAGATCACCTGTTTATCCTCCCTCCCTAAAGGACAAGCAGTGGTCTTCTTGCCCAACTCCCTCCTCCCGCCATTACCTCCGCTCCAATTGCTATCTTTTTTCTTAAATTGGAGATTTGAAGGGAATCCCTGCAACAAATTATAATAGGTCGCCAGAGAAAGTGCTTCTATTTTAAAAGAAAAAGCAAGAAAAAGAAGGTTCTGCTGACTCTATGATACTCCCTCTGACAAAAGGCTGCTTAGAAGGCAAAAAATCCATTGCTGCTATACCTGCCAGAGTACTTGGAAGACAGTTGTGGGAGAAAACCCCTATATTGCAAATCTTTCTCTTCTGAGGGTACAGTGTGGGAGGCGTGGTCAACCTTCCTTAAGAAAAAGGGGATGAGGGGTTCTGTGCCGGAACACTCTTAGGAAGAGACATATTCGAGGTCTGGTAAAATGATACAGAAGCTCTTCATGCCATATGTTGCAAATGATGGTGAGACTGAATTGACTTCCTGATCACCCATCTCTCTGCTGCCATGTCAGAGTCAGGAACCTGAGAGCTTTAGGGTTTTCTTTATTTGAATTATAGCATTTGTTCAAACTATATACCTAAGCCCCTGACTGAGCTACTAAAAATAGTATGACTCCCGAGACAAATAATGAGTAATACTCTTCACGAGCCATAGGAGAGGGAGGAGAATGCTTTCAGCTGAGATTTGAAGAAACATCAGTGAGAGAGAGAGGGAAAGAAAGCCTGCAAGAGTTGATATCAGAAACACTCGGGTCCCGTCCAGTTGTCTCTCCCTTTTGTCTGCTCCCACAGACAAAACGGAGGAGTTTCAGAAACATTCATAGATATTGAAATTCTCTGAGAGCTGTTCTTGGATAATTTAAGAAAGAGCAATGTGAAATGATTCTTAAAATTAAAAAAAAAAATGATATCCAGGGGAATTGTACATGACCCTACTGATTAAACCACAATTGACTCCTGTATATAGGACAAATATATTAATTGCAAGAGGTTTCATTCCAATCTGAATAATTTGATGACATCAGTGCCTTAAAACACATTGCCACCTTCTGAGAAGCAGGAACAATCTAGACACACCCCGGTTTTGGTTCTTTTTAGCACAGACCCATGAAACAAAGCCCTGGGCTTTTCATCACACTGGGAAAGTTGAAAAACTCTAGTATGTCTCTTATGTTCCTTGTGGCTAATTATAAATTAAACTCTAAATAAAGAGGACTAACCATCATTAATCACTTAAAATAGATGGGATTAGTTTGGCAAATGGCATGAGATGTTAGATCCTCAAGGTAAGGGTGAATTGGTGTCAATTCCTAAATCCTGCCAAAGCAACTAATTCAGATGATACCATAGGAAATGATGTTTTTAAAAAGATTTTATTTATTTATTTGACAGAGAGAGAAACAGTGAGAGACGGAATGCAAGCACAGGGAGCGGGAGAGGGAGAAGCAGGCTCCCCACTGAGCAGGGAGCCTGACAATGGGCTCCATCCTAGGACCCTAGGATCATGACCCCAGCCCAGGGCAGACACTTAACAATTGAGCCACCCAGGCATCCCTCTGAAAGGATTTTTGAAGTTAATGTAACTCAGATGATTTTGAAAATTAATCTCCATAAAAAGTTAATTTAATTTTTATAGTTCAGATAAAGTACAGGGGGAAAATAAAAACAAAAACAGTTCTTTCCACCCAAGTGAACAACATTGACTTTGAGGGCAGTTGTCTTCAGACTTTAAAACAGAAAAATAAGTATCTTCCATGCCTACTCCATAAATCAATTTTGATCTTATGCTTTATAGCTTTCTAACCAAAACTCTGCTGTGGTTATTAAGGCAGCTGTCCCAGAAAATCCTACAAGAATTTATTAATTCATTTTTATATTGTATTAAGACTCAAATTTGATATAACTGCAGGAACTCTGCCTTTAACTTCAAATGATACTCATGAATCACCTGTGCAACATTGTTATCATTATTATTATTATTTATAGAGAGGGAGAGATCCACATTTCCCCAAACACTGAAGATTGATTTTTAAATCAATGATCCACTGGTAATAAAGCATCTTCTCTCAAAGCATCAAGTGAGAGTTTCAAAGAACATCACAGAGCAATAAGTCACTGACAGATTTTGGTGGCCTCATCCAAATGTAGTCACCTCTACAATCTCATTTCAGCAGTAGAATTAGGGGTACAGACAGGTTGATAAAGCACTGTTGAGAGTTAAGTTTTGGGGAAATGACTCTTTCCTATACAGTCAAAGAAGATTTCTCATAAACTCTGGTAACAAGAGAAAGGCTAACTCTGACCTAATCTGGAGCACCTGTCTAAAGCAACGATATTAAATTCTGTTCAGTGGTGAATCCAGTGAGACTTTTTCATTTAAAAATAACCTAGCTCACCCTAAAATTATGGCCCATGAGATAAGAATTGTCTTATTTCACCTAACCTCTAGACTGAAGATTTGGAGTCTGGCTCCAAACAATTATATCTGCTCTGGACATAAGGACAAAATACAAAGGCCAAGAGTTCATCAAAATGTATCCTGATATTCTGACAAAAAAAAACATGGGTCTTTAGAGGAGGATTCTCAGTGTCCCTGAGACATGTCATTGGCTTCTAGGGGAAATGATCTTCAAGGGAAGGAATGGGTTATTTTTTGCTTAGACTGAAATACAAATACAAATTAAGTCATACCTTAAGTGATCTATTATGCCTAAATGGATTGAAGAAGGAAGAAAGGGAGGGAGGGAAAAAGGAAGGAAGGAAGGAAGGAAGGAAGGAAGGAAGGCAGGCAGTCAGATGCAGCAAATGTAAATTCTAGTATTAATTTCCACAGCTCTTTTAAAGAGGCTAAACCAATTTTATGCTACAAACATGTTTAAGCACCTGAACTGTACAGTGTGGTAAGCTGAGAAGCAGAGAGAGTGAAGGTATGAAGAGAACAAAAATTCAGTTCTATCAATATTTAACAAGTGTCCTAGCAAGAAGGTACTGCCCTCCATGGGACCTGAGACCCCAGCAGGCCCTACAATGATTTCTCTTCCACAGGAACACAGGAGGTTAACAGGTATGTCCATGCGCCCCCCTGGGGAGCTGGACTACCCATCTGCAGCGAGGGAAGCAAAAGGAATGTCGCAAAGCCGCGTAAAGATCCTTTGTGGAGAAAACATGCCTGCTGGTGTTTTATATTTTTATAAATATTAAAAAGCTTGTTTCTTTGTAGCTCAAATAAGGCAAGCAGAAATTATAATTGCATGCTACCAGGGACGCCCAGCTTCTACCCAGGGGAGCATAAATAGAAGTGAGGAGAACACCCGATCTTTGCCGGAACACTTAGTGGGCTTTCCTGTGGGCTTAAACTACAGAATGACGACAAAAACAACTCCGTCTTTTCCAAAGCAGCATCACGCACCCTGAGTCCTGGAAGCCGAAGCAGAAGCGGAAGCCGAAGCAGAGGAGGCAGAATGTCACCTCCCGCAGGGGGCTGCAAACATTGCAAGGACCGGCTGTGTGGTGTTCAGCATGGTGGTTACAGGGGAATAAAGGGAGAGTGTAAGCCTTCTAGATTTTTCTTTTAGTGTTTTTATGTCCTGCAATTCCTGTCTCATCAAGATTCAAAAGAAACCAAGATTGGGCTCACCCACAGGCAGCAGTTACGTGACAAAGCATCTTCTAGGATCAGGGGTTTACAAAAATCAGCCCTTGCCCTTAAGCCACTTTTCTTTCAGGAACAAAGTCAATAAACATCTAACAAAAAGGCTGATAGGTATACACAAGAGTTGAAAATCTAGTAATTAATAATAGCAATAATAATATAAAGCAGAATTTAATCCTTGTTAAAAAAAGGAAAAAAAGAAAAAAAACCACATCATGCTGTTAGAAGAAAAAGAAGAGAAATTATTTCTAAGACATTCGAAGAATAATCAGTGATAACTGAGAATTGCAATTAAGACTTTTTTGGTCAATACTTAGATATTACTGAGAGAAGAACAAAAACTAGGAATGAAGTTCTAAAGAGGAAATAAAACCAAGATGAACTAGTTATTTTCTAGCTCGGTCTTAGAGAATAGTTGAGTAAGCTGGTTCCATGAGCTGGTACTTTAGTTTGCTCATCCTAAGCCCAACATAGGATAGAAAACAAGCTGGAAATAACCATTTCCTTCCTGTTTAAAGGAGAATCCTAGGAGGATGGCTGAATTGCTCCCAATATGATCTTTGGAGCTTTTCAGCAGAGAAAGAGGTGAATTGCATTACTATGAACAAGGTACTAAAGGATGCAGTAGCACACGCAAAAGGTCGTATTATAGTAGTCTGTGCATCTGAGGTAGGAAAAGAGATTACTCTGATGTATCCTGTTTTGTATGAACAAGTTTGCATTATCTAAGATTCTAGGATTTTTGTAAGAATTCATAATACTTAAGGTTATTTTTAAAATTTCAGCCAAGTTATGAGAAGATAATCCACTATTAGAAGACATTATGTTAGATGCTGGAGGTATAACAATAATGAAGATATTTCTGATCCTCAAGAAGCTAACAGAAATGAGGTAAAGTCACAAGAACGTTGGTGCAGTCGGATTCTGTGGCAGACAGATGTACAACAGATATAACAGAGAAGAAAAAGCAACTAAGTCTACAAAGAACTCAGAAAAGGGTTCACCAAGAAGGCAATATTGGAACTGGATCATACAGCCAGAATTGGCAAGACCTAGGTGATAGGGCAAAGGTAGACCAAGCATAGGAGGCAGATCAAGTTCATGTAAATGTTCAAATTTATCAAAGAAGACACAGAATGGTAAAAGATTCCATGTAGCTGGAGCAGAGGTGAGGTCAAGTCAGGTAGTGGGAGCTGAATAAACAACCAGTGCTCGTATGGCATGGATACCTTTTCTTAAATTTCAATTATTATTTTTTCAGGCCCGCCAAGTAATTTTTCTTTTTTCTGAGAGTATCTGCACATGGACTCCTTTATTTTTTTTAAGATTTATTTATTTATTTGACAGAGATCACAAGCAGGTGGGGTGTGTGGGGGGGTGGGGGAAGCAGGCTCCCTGCTGAGCAGAGCACGATGTGGGGCTCAATCCCAGGACCCTGAGATCATGACCTGGGCTGAAGGCAGAGGCTTTAACCCATTGAGCCACCCATGTGCCCCACATGGACTCCTTTAAATAATGATTTCTCAACTGCTCTAGCCTTCTGCTGGATTGAAATGGTGTCCTACAAAGTTCACTATCTAAGGATCAAAGTGCATGTATTTATTTCCTTCTTCATAGTTCACCTGGCTTCATAGTTTATCCACACACCTAATTTTGAGGTGATTAATTTGACACAGAGAGCCATGAACCACTGAATGCTAATGACTTGTACCACCTCCCAGGGGCTTTGTAACCACCTATTTACAACAGGCTTCCTATTTAACACTTTAGCAAATATGGAAAATGAGTCACAACAAAAAGACAGGATACTTAATTTTTAGCCTTGAAAGTTTACACTTAATTTGGATAGAACAGAATATTAATGTGGTCGCAGGGAAGCTCAGGTTCCCTGCTCCCGAGAACAACTGGCACATGGATCTAGTATAAGCTGACTCACAAATATAGACCCTTCATCCAAAGGACTATCAACATACTTGTAAATTAACAGATTATAGAATGTCAGGATTGAAGATAATTCGATAAATATTTATTGAGTGCATGATCTTTTCCAGGCACTGCTTCAGGAAATGGGAGGTATAGCAGTGAGCCAAACAAAGTGCTAGCCTTCCAAGATGGAGGAGACTGACATACATACAGACATGCATATCTAAAACACGGAAGGGGAAGAGAGAGTGGTGGAGATAACTATGCTATAGTATACTGAAGATCAGGGAAGGCCTCTGCAGTTAGGTGATATTTTAGAGATCTCAAGTGTGGGACTATGCCAAGCCCCAAGAACGAAGATCCTGTGTTGTGAGCTGCTTAAGGTGTTCAAGGGGGAAAAGTAAGAGGGTTGGTGTGGCTACAGCAAAGTCAGAGAGAAGAGGATGCTAGTGGGTATTGGAGCAATAGCAGGACCAAGATCATAGAGAGCCTTGTGGGTTTTGTTATGGACTCTGGATTTTGTTCATGGTGGGCTTTGGCTCCCAAGGGAGCCATTGGAGGGTTATGTGCAGAGAAAAAAACATGGTCTGAGTTATATCTTCAAATGATCACTCCAGTTGCTATGAGAAGAGATGGTGGGGACACGGAGTGGAAGCCTGAGGCTCCTGCCATAATTTGGTGACAGGTGGGTGGTGTTGTCTCAAGTGGTAACAGCTGTCGTATGTAGGAGGTGAAAGGTGGCTTGATTGTCAATCTGTTTTAAAGGGCACCTGGGTGGCTCAGTTGGTTAAGCGTCTGTTTTCCGCTCAGGTTGTGGTCCTGGGGTCCTGGGATGGAGCCCCACGTTGGACTCCTGCCTCAATGGGGAGCCTACTTCTCCCTGTGCCCCTCCCTGCTGCTCATGCTTTCATGCTCTCTCTTAAATAAATAAATAAAATCTAAAAAAAAAAAAAAAGTCACTGGAACCTGTCTACTTTATTCTCTCTGTATCTATAGCTTTTAGATCAGTATCAGACACGCAGCAATTTTTAACTATTTTTATAATATGGAGTGAAGAGCATGGCTGGAGTAGATGGGGAGTGAGAGAAAGAACAGATCCAAGGATGGCTCCAGGACTTGGGGTCTAAATAACAAGAAAGTGGAGATGACACTTGTTGAGATTGTGAAAACTTCGGGACAACAAGTTCTGGAGTGGTAATTGAAGAGTCTGGTTTAAGCTGTGGTAAGTAGGTGGTGGGTGTAACAGTCCAAAGTTCAGAGCATTTGGAACTTTGGACATTTGGAAATCAACAAAATACATACAGTATATAGAAGCATAAGATGGAGTGATTTTAACCATCAAATAATATAAGACGAAAACTGGGATTTTGGGGAATATGACCATCTCATTGTATTGAGGATAACGGAGAATCACAAAGGAAGTCTGAGAAAGAACGGCCAAAGAGGAAGGAGGAGAAGTAGAGAGTGGCTCCCGGGGCTGGGGTGGGGTTGGGGGTGGGGCAGAGAAGATCATGTGTCAATGTTGGGAGTCCGCCCCTGCACAGAAGCAACCGGGGGCCCAGTAAGCAAAGCTCAGGGCTGACACTGCCCTAGTCCTAGAAAGATTACTGCTCTTCCTACAACGTAGAATGAGAAGAACTGAGTGAGTATAGGTAACTTCTGTACATTTTTTTCTGTAAATGGGAGCAGGGGGAGAAGGAGAAGGAGCAAGGTGGTTGTAGCTCCTGGAGGAGAGTGTGGGGTCGAGGGAAGGTTCTGTAGGGAGGAAAAACCCAGTGATGTAAGAACGAGCTAGATAAATTCAAGGTCGGCTGACAATACAGTGTTTCATGAGCAGTACAAACATTAAAATAATCATCCTTTGAATCTCAGAATCCTGCTTTACTTATGTTCTTATGGAAACAGAATGGACTTCAAACACCTTTGAGGACTCGATCCCTCCAGTAATACGTCTGATTCTGAATAGTGTTCTTGCCTCTGCAATACCTTCTCTCCTTCCTCCTTCTTTCTCTTCACTAATATGTAGGTCAGAAGTGGCTAGAACAGCTGAGTGCATTTGATGACCACATTGCTCACCAGTCTTCTGCTCATTACTGTTTAGCACTGGTGTGTCTTTGGGCCAGCTGCCTCCTTTCCTGGGGAAACAACCCATTCTCTGGACCTCCACCTCCATGTCCTTTCACTCAATGAGGCAGAGGAGGGCTTTTCTTTGTTGCTACTACTTGACAGAAAGGATAATTATCAGCCAGAATCAAAAACTGGCGGTGGCTAAATTGCTACATAGTTTTACAGAATCTTGTATGAAGGATGAATTATTTAAAGCCATGAAAATTGCGATGAAAATTTTAAAAGTCATGCTATTATTATTTCTGAAACACTGTCAGCAGAGACACCTAAGCATATTAATTGGACTGGCTCTACAAAATAAACTTATCATGCAAAAAAAAGCAATAAACCTTGGGATATTCAGGAAATTAGAATCTAATGAGAAAGCATCTTCAATTTAACTTATTTCACCGAAGCTTACCTTATGCAAGGCACTATGAGAGCCTGTTGAATAAGGAATAGTTCCATCATTAAAAAAGGAAAAACCAAAATTCAGTATCAAGTTATAATTATTTATAGCAACCCACACCACACAGACCCCAAATTACTCTCCAAATGCATCAAGCATTTTCATATTTAGTCTTTCTGCACAGTTATTCCAACTCCCTAAGGCATCCTTCCTCCAATTCTCTGCCTTTGAAATCCTCATCCTTCAAGATCAGCTTCCTGGGGACTCTGGATCTTTACAATAAGAATTAACTCCTTCCTCCCCACTTGGCAACTGGACCATTTTCCTGCTAATACGTATATGTCTGCTCAGTCCATCAGACTGTGACCACTTCGAAGACAGGTGTTAGATTTTATTATTTCTAAATAAGTGCCTTGCCCTTAGTGTCTACCCCAGGGTCTTGACCATCGTAAGAATGTAATACATTTTTGTGGAAATAAATTATTTCATAGATCATCACCCTGGGAATGCTCAGTCAAAAATGAAAAGCCAACGTAATTGCTGGAGTTCTGATAACATTGGTTAGAATTTATTGGACTTAGTCTATGCCAGAAACTATGTTATGTATGTCTATACTATGTCTAATCCTCACTTTAATCCTTAGAAAGTGCCTCTTTGAGATACATTTTATTAAGCTTCATTTAAAGATGAGAAAGTCGAGGGTCATAAAGATTACCTAGAGTGATCAAGATAGCACGCTTGCAAGGTGCAGGTCTGAATCTAAGTCTAGGTCTAAATCAATATAGATTGGAACCTAGTTTTGTCTGACTCAGAGTCTGTGCTTTTATTTACTATTTAAGCCTCCCCAGCTCCACCCTACAGTCATCTGCCCAGTCCCTTCGTTTTGACAGACAGGAGGAGCTCCTCAATTACTGAGTGCCATCCCCAAAACCACCCTGGTGCCGGGCCTCGCACCATGGCATGCACGTCATCTCAGTAGATGCTCATGAAACTTCTACAGGAACGACTTAAAGAGGCTTGGAGAATGTAAGTCAATTTTCCAAGCTAGCTTGGCTAGAAGTGGCCAAGTTGAGACTTCTGCCCTGCGCTCTGCTCCTAACCAGGATACTGTAAAAAACCTTTTGGACACTAACAGAGCTATGCCAGAGGCGCCATTGCTCACTGAGCCCCCTTTGCCTTCCCAGGTTATTTTTACTGCTCCTGATGCCACTTCCTCTGCCCTCTTCCCACTTTCCTCTTCTTAGAGAAGCATGCTTTTCCAATCCTGTGTCCATAAGCTGTACCCCTTCATTGCCACCTCCCTTCCCATAGCTCCCTTCTCTGGATGAAGAGGGAACCTGTCCCCCAAGGACTTTCAGGCATCCATGGGCAAACCTCCAGGGGATTCAGCCCAGAGGAGACTGTCCCTCCCACAGTACATAATTGTACCCCATCCCTACCCAAGTAACAAAGACACTGAAACTTCCTTCCCGCCCCCCAGCTCTTTTCCCTAATTCTCCACCTCTCCAAACTGCTCTTCCTGCCCATAGATCTCTCCAATTTTACTCTTGCAAGATTTGTCGAATTGAGTTGACAGATGCTGCCCCTCCCACTGTTTATCTCTGCAGGGGGCACAAAGGGAAACTGAGCGGGGATGAGTCCCAGTGAGGAATTTTTGACCTCGGACAACACAAGGACTGCTAAAACTGCCAGCAGTGACCCATGCAGAAGATGCCAAATGCAGAAAGAAGGGACCCATTTCAATGCCTCAGATCAGGAAAAGAAGAGGGATTTCACACAAGGGGCAGGCAGGACCTGCCCAGAGGGTAACAGTGAGGCTGACCTAGTGAGATAACAGCAGGGCAGGAAAAGGGGTGAGTCACGATTTGCTAGTTGTGCAGGTGGATGAGCAAAGGACAAGCACAATATAGGTCAAGGCTAAGCGAGAGGTGAACTGATTTCAGACTGAAGAGAAAAGAGCACTGAAGGGCTTAGATGCTTCCATGTGAGAAAATCACCTTTGCACCTTCTGATTTCCAAACAAGGAATTAGAACATCAACAGTAACAACCCCTAGTGTCATAAGCAGGAGATGAATGTACCAAGGCCGTCTGGTACACTTTATGTAGTATGTTGTCATTTAATTGGCCAAACTGTTAAATTATACATTGATAGACAATCACACGTATGCTAGTGAATCTCCACATTTTAAAAATCTTTCTTAAACTGAAAACTTAAGTACTAAGACATAGCACAAGAGGCAAAACAAGTTTGTTCCAAGTGACCATAGTTCAACCCTTGAGTGAATGAACTGCCCAGTGAGCCTCCAGCAGACCACACTTTCAGAAATTATATTGTCTGTCATTATATGAACGATTCCTTCTTTATTGTTTATTTTTTTTAAAGATTTTATTTATTTACTTGGGAGAGAGTGAGAGATAGAGTGCATGATCCGGGAGAGGGTCAGAGGGAGAAGTGGACTCCCTGCTTATCAGGGAGTCCAATGCAGGACTCGATCCTCGGTCTCCAGGATCATGACCTGAGGCTGAAGGCAGTCGCTCAACCAACGGAGCCCCCCAGGCACCCGCATCCCTTCTTTAAGTTTTACTTTATTTTAGGGACACCTGGGTGGCTCAGTTGATTAAGCATCTGCCTTCTGCTCAGGTCATGTCCCTGGGTCCTGAGATTGAACCCCGCATCGGGCTCCCTGCTCAGTGGGGAGCCTGCTTCTCTCTCTGCCTCTGCTCCTCCCTGCTGTTTATGCTCACTCTCCTTCATGTTCTCTCTCAAATAAATAAAATCTTCAATAAGAAAACGTGTTTTTTTGTTTTGTTTTGTTTGAGAGAGTGAGAGAGTAGGGGGAGGGGCAAAGGGAAAGAGAGAGAGAATCTTAAGTAGGTTTCATGCCTAGTGCAGAGCCCAATGCGGGGCTGCATCTCACGACCCTGAGATCGTGACCCTGAGATCATCACCTGAGGCCAATCAAGAGTCATTGCTTAACCTACTGAGCCACCCAGGTGCCCCGAAAGATCCCTTCTCTAAACCAAATCATATTCATTCACTTTTCTCCTGCTTCAGGGACATAGAGGTCGAGGGGTTTTTGTTGTTTGTTTGTTTTTTGTTTTTTGGTTTTTTTTAATGCTTTCCTGCAGTGCTCAGTAGGATTCGTGTGAATCAACATCGGAGAACACTGTGAAGAGAAGGACGTCTGAGTGTCTGGCAACTCTTCAGACAACACCCGCCTGCAGGTTTGGGGCTTAGCGGCATTTTTCACAATTCTCCCCTCTCACAGCTCAGACTACGGTGCTTTCCTCTCTTCTTGAGGCGCTCAGCTGTGCTCCATATTTCACTGCCTTTTCTCTGTGGCTAGTCAGAAATGAAATTCAACATGCTCTTTGTTCTGTTGCCTCCTATCATTTCTTCCTTTCTCTTGCAGGGTCTCTACTGCTTCTCTGCTGGTCCTGTGGGTGAAGAGCTACCCCCGGAAGCGCTGGGAGCTCTTCTCGAGGCACTTAATTACCGCCAGTGTAATTTTACGTTAATTTGCCTCTTTTATCCACTCGACGGTGAGTCTCCTGAGAGCAGGAACTGGACCTTTTATCTCTTTATCCTCTATGGCGGTAACAGCGCCTGTCCAGCAGGAGGGACTCCATAAACGCTTATGCATATTTATGAGTCTGGAGTGAGAGGATTTAGAAAGAGTTGTCTCCCTGCCATTTACTCACCTTGGGATATGGACAAAGTATTTCACCTTTTTCAGCTTGTGTCCTTGTGTGAAATATAATACACCATTCTCTTCTAATTACGTTACTAATTGAGATGAGGCCATGTAGTGTTTTATAGAGTGTAAAGCATATATGCGTGCAGATGTTACTGTGTTAACTCGAAGGTTTGGTGTTGAAGGAGGATGTTTCAAACCAGTGGTTCTTAGAGACATGTACGTGGCAATGTCTGGAGGTGTATTTGGTTGTCACATCTGGGTGTAGAGGGGGTGTTGTCTATTGGCATCCAGCGGGGAGGGACCAGAGATGCAGCTAAATATCGTACAGAGCCCTGAAGAGCCCCCTATGACAAAAATCATCAGTAACACCAAGGTTCAACCCTGGTTCAAGCTTAAAAACATATGATGGGTAAAAACACTTCCTTTAATATATTTGCCACCGGACAGTTGTCTGAGTTTTAGCTTTTCATACATCCATAGGGACCCTCATGTGAATGCACTTCAACTACTGGAATAACTCCTTATCTCTCACAATCGAAATGTTTGCTTTCTCTCTGTCTAGCCTTTCAGTAACTGTAATGTACACATGGGAGAAACTTCTGGTGTCCTCTCCTTCTGGGCACATGGTAGACTTCTATTTTTCTGTTTTTCTAATCCCCATATATACAGAGAGGCTTTCACTACCAGCACTCACCAATGTCTTTTAAACAGAAGCAAAGTGTGTCACATCAGGGCCAAAGCATTTACCAGCTGGTTCAAGACTGTTTTGTTCTCTCTTGCCCTGGTTTAGTCATTATAGAGGCAGCAGCTGAGAGGGCGATACCACGATATGGGAGCAGCCTGGATCCCAAGCATCATGGAGCAGAGAGCTGCCCAGAGCCTGGCCCAGATCTACATCAGATTCTCCATGAGCAAAAAATAAAAGTGTTCTAGATTAAGCCACTGAGGTTTGAGGGTGTTTTGTTAATGAAGTTTAACTTAAACTTACCTGACCACCACACTGATGAAAGTGAAAGCAATATTGGTTGCATTGATATTCTTTACTCAACTTGAACAGTTCCTAGAATGGAACAGGCCTCAACAAAAATGTTAATGTAGAATTGATGGGAGAGAGGAAAAGGAAATTATTGACCTGTATCTTACTTTTCAGAGTATTTCTATCTAACTATGACAACTATGCTGGTTCTGGCCTCATGGTTTTGTTTTCAAAGAGCCAGAGTCTGGAAATTTTGACGAAGTCATTTTGTTATATATCATTCTTTAACTCCTAGTACATATTTAATTAGTATGTAGCAAAGCTTGAAACCCTCTTGATAGTCTCTCTGACTCAAAAGGCTCTAACCACATACATTGGACAACCCACTGCTGAGACTAGATGGTCTTTGCTACAAGGAAACTCCTAGGTAAAATAGTTCAGCACTTTTTCTAACACTGTTCGGCAGGATTGAATTTGCAAAGCTTGCCCCCTTGCGGCCAAAAGTTCCAATCCACAGATTGTTTTACCTGACTGACAGAGAATGGTCTACTTGGCCTTGAACCTACTACCTGGTTCAAGGTAGCAGGTATGAGTGCTGGAATCAGCAGCACTGTTGCGTGAAGAGCAGGGACTCTGGAAACAGATGTCTGGGATTGTGCCTGGGACTACCACCTCCTGTCTATGTCATCTGGGGTCCATTCCCTCATCTGTAAACTGTGAGTAGGAAAAGTACCTGTATTATAGGGCTGTTCCATTAAAGGTAATACAGGTATAGGACTTAAAGTACTATTTGCTATAGAGCAAGGGTTCAAATAAGGTAGATTTACATTGTCTACAGTGACTCTGAACTAGTATCCGCACACAATTTCCTCAAAGTGTTACATATATTAACTAGACAAGCAGTCACATTCTTCAAGGGGCTATATGCTTTACCAACTGAACATTTCAAAATATATTCAAAACAGATTAAAAGTATGATATAATCTATGTTGACGTTTGCCTTTCAACTCCTCTCTTTAAAAAAATCCCTATTAAAAAAAATCCCTATCAAACTGTGAAAACATTCCCATTAAGACATTTGAACTTTTTTAAATGTTAAGATTTATAAATAAATCTTCACAAATGATGTTCTTAAATGGTTCAGAGAAAAGAGGCCTTTGTTAAATGTTCTTTGTCCTATCTTTTTCATTTCCTTTTAAAATTTCCAGACAATCAAATAAACATTGTAATGACTAGTTAAGACATGAAAGTCACATTGCCAATTTAAAAAGTAGATAAATTTATTTTAAAATGGCCTTTGGTGGATTCAAAAAGGATTTTCAATTCAATAGAGAAATCAGTCATAAAACTGATTATGTGGATTTTCTGGAAGATGGTGTCAATTAGCTCTGTGAAGAAATAGTTAAAAGTATATCCTGCCCCCACATAATAGTGGGGTCTCCAAACTGAGTCTGCAACACAAAATACAATCTTCTACAAAATGAGATGTTATAATTGTATTTGGCTCTTTGATCTCATGAATATCAGATTATCCTGCACAATGTAGAAACAGAAGGCAATAAAGAGAATTGTCCAAATTGGCTAGAATTTCATTTATATTTTGCCAAGCTGTTCTACATTAACTGTTGAAAATTATATAAAAATGAACATGGAATTAAAACTATAATGCTTAAACAAGAAATACTTAACCTATGGGAAAATACTGCAAAATTTAATTGTCTGGTACTTTAAAAATACTTTATAATTATAATTAGTTAAAATTATGTTAATAATAGGGCACTTTGTACTTTTGTTCTTAATCACGTTATAGGATATTATTATAGACACTTAAGAAAAATGAGGGGGTGATAATTTAAACATAAGGACACACAGAAAAGCCACTTACATATACACAGTAAAGAACGTGCCTGGGAACAGCACTAGGTATTCAATAACTTCTTAAAGCATGATTGATTTTTAGCATATTTTATGCATTTATAAAGTGAACTTCATATTTATGAATATTATCTATGTATCACTTTGTACAGTCAACAGTTCATGTATTTGAACTCCATTTAAAGCTGAGTAAATGGGGATTGGAGAGGTGATGATCTCCTGAGATCATAGAGGAAATGGCAGAGCCAGAAACTGACCTCACTATATCCTCTAAACAGTATGCTCTTTACCTATTCAAAGATCACAGAGTTGGTCAATGGAGGAAACTGGGATGTGAACTCGGGCCTTTGATTAGAGTCTAGTGCTCATTTGATATTCATTCATCAAATTTTTAATGAGTACCTGCTACATAGATACTCAAAGTTGATGTTCTTATATTGAGAAGACCAAGTCCCTGATTAGACTTCATAAGGCAGAGTGGGACATACAGTAGTAAACTTACATTGTAACTCAGGGCCCAAGTGACTAGCATAACACTGGATGCTATTGCGAAGAAATAACGGGCACCCATCCCAGCTTGGGGGAAGGGAAAAGGGCAGGTGATGTTTGAGCTGAAAGGTGAAGGCTGTGAGGAGCTAAACAAAGGAAGGGAGAGGAAGAGGAATTCAGAGAAAATGCCCTAAGATAAAAGAGAACACGGCATCTTAGGAAAACAGATGAATTTTAGTAAGGAGCTACAGAGATAGTTTGAGTAGAAGTGGGAATGTTGAGAAGCAACAAATGTCATCTTACAAGCTTTAGACTACCAATTGAATTTTGTGGGGAACCACTGATGATTTTTAAACAGGGTTAAGGCACGATTTCGTTTGAATTCTGGTCAAAAAAGGCATATTGAAGGCCTGTGTTTATCTCCGTTTGCTCCCAAAAGTCCAGTAACATGACAACAGATGAATTTTAGAAGTTTAGAAAACCCCCAAATCAAACAGATTGAGAAAGGAGACTAGAGGGAATGAGAAACAGCTACGGATATTTTGAAAATGGAAAGCATGCAGAGCGTGGTAACTGACATAACAGCTGAGAATGCAGAGAGATCTAGGTATTTGCAAGAGAGGTGCTTACGTGAGACAATGTAATCCACAGGGCAGACCTGGAAAAATTTAGGAACTGGAGAGAAAGATTCTTTGGAGGGCAATGATAGAGTTGTAAGGTAGACTCTGAGCAGTTTAAAGTTAGTTTAATGTCACTTCAAAGTTCAGTTACTTGATGAGATCCTCTCTGCAGTTTTGTAGGGCAGCTAACCCTTTACATGTCTATAGAATACCTAAGGTTCATTCTAAGAAGGAATTATGCTGAAGAGGATGCCCCGCATGGTATAATAAAGGGCAAAGTGCCATCCTGGAAAGAGGGGAGTGAGTGAACACGTGCGGGCTGAACACTGAGACTTCTATGCTCTCTAATTAGCAACGAGGCTTATATGTCTCAGAAAAGAGACTGAAAATTATTTTCTGGAAAACTTGAGCAGCCAAACAGAAAAGTTCGGCAGACACTGATATGGAGAGGAGCAACAAAACAGTTCCTTCTCCCATCCGATTATCCTACAGTGAAACTCACCAGTCAATAATCCATCTTCATGCTCAAAGAATTCCATTTAATGATAATGTCTCATTCTTGAATCAATGAAGTATTACTAGATATGTAAGTATAGCCTCCAATATGTACAACAGAGACATAATAAAAATAATAAAAAAAAAACTCCAAAAGAAATTTAGAAAGCAAGACAAAAAAATTTGAGAAATAGAAGGGAAAAATTAATTCTTCAGATAAATATGAGAAAAATTTTTTTTCATTCAAAATAAAACGGTGCTGTTAGAAAAAAAGAATAAAGAGCAAAAAGAATTCTTGGAAATAAAATATATAATTGCAAAAATTGAACAGGAAATCACTGAGAAAGAAAAACCTCACTAAAAATGAAATTTATGTGAGATAAATTATTTTTCAGAAAATATTTCCTCCTTTCCCTCACAGAGTAGATGATATTTTCCTCCTCCATTGACGTTGAGTTAGAACTACAAGGCCAAAAGGATATGTGTAGAAGTAACGGTGTGTTGTTTCCAAACCAAAGTCTTCAGTGGCACATGAATTTCTATTTACCTTCTTGAACATCTGCCATTTGAGAAGCCACTGGCCCGAGGAAGATGAGAAACGCATGGAGCAGAAAACCCTGATTTGCCGGGACCAGGTGACTCCAGCCAAACCTTGCAGAGCCCCAGCCAACTATAGACCAGCGAGGACAAAAACAAACAAACAAAAAACTTGCTTTTGTGTGACACTGAGCTCTAGAGAAGTTTGTTATAAGACATTATTGCAGTACTGACTAATATAAGACAACAATATAAAAGCGAAGACAAAGAAAAATTACTCAATCTAAGATTTTTAACAGCTACATAACAGAAATTTCATGAAGAGAGAACCAAAAAAATTTAAGGGGAAAATGTAGGAAAAAAAATATATGAAAAATTTCTCGGATTGAGTGACATAAATTTCCATATTGAAAGGGCCCAATATACAAATAGATCTTCACCAAGGCAGATCTGAAGAAATTTCAGAATATCACTGATAAAGTAGATTAAAATTTCCAGTCAAAATAAAGAGGTTACATATAAAAAAAATATTAATCACAATGGCATTGATCTTAACAGGACAATGCAGAAAGCAAGAATTCAGTAAACAAATGCCTTTGAAATTAGAATTGAGAAGGCTGGGACACCTGGGTGGCTCAGTTGTTTAAGGGGCTGCCTTCAGCTCAGGTTAGGATCCCAGTGTCCTGGAATCAAGTCCCCTCACGAAATCAGGCTCCCTGCTCAGCGGGGAACCTGTTTTTCCTGCATCTCTCTCTGCCTCTGTCCTTTCTCCCTCCCCTGCCTGTGCTCTCTCTGAAATAAATAAATAAAACCTTTAAAAAAATAAAATTAAGAAAGTAAAGATTCTAATCTAAAGTCATGTAATGATTCAAACATTAAATCAAATAGAAGGATAAAGTAATAGTATTTTCAGGCATGTAGGCACTCAAAATTATTTACTTTCAAAACACTTTTTTTTTCAGAAAGTTATTAAGGAATATCAGTAAGATGAGGTAGTCTTGAGATCAATGCAGTGAGAGCTCCAACATATGAGAAGTGAAGAAAGAATTCAGAATAACGGCAAAGGAAAGTTCCAAAACAGCTGTGTAGCCAACCAAACTTTCAGTCCAAATTAGAGAAAGGCAATGAAAGCCTTCAGGAGGAATATCTTCATGGAAAATAATGGAGCTAGCAGCCTAATAGTTTACCTGATGTACTTGACTATCTTGGGGGAGATTTTACAGGTCTTTTTGAGAGCCTGAGGACATAAACAGGAAGCAGAAACATAAAGCAGAAACATAAAGCAGAAAAAGTGAAAAGAAACATTACTATTTTCAGGAAAAAACAAGACCCCTTGAAGGTCTGAGGTTTCCATAAAGGACCTTTGCATGCATAGAGTATTTTTTCCTGCACATTTGAATTACATGTACTGCATGCCTTAGTTTGGATTTCCTCAGAAGCTGCCTCAAAGGAAATGTTTCAAAAGTAAGTAGTTCATTTGGGAAGTAAAGGGAACAATGGAAGGAGAAAGGGGAGGTGAGAGGAAGGAAAAGAAACTCACAGAGCAGGTGAGAAACTAAAAGGCAATAGCAAATTGTTCTCCACGCCTATACCATAAGACTTTGTACCATAAAAATAATTTTAAAACCTACTTTTTTCACTCAACATTATATTTTTGAGATGTCTTTATGTATCCATGTAGAATTCCATTTGTTTTTATCTCCTGTATCTTATCTCACTATCTAAATTATAGCTTATTTATTCATTCTTCTTGTTTTTGCTTTTCTCTATCACACTCAATGATGCAATACCTATTTTTGTACATGACTTCTAGTGAATATTTGTTAAAGATTTGGTTTTGTTTTTGCTTTTTGCTTTTAGCACTGATATTGGATTATTAGGTGTGATGGTTAATTTTTTGAGTCAACTTGCCTAAGTTACAATATCCAGATATCAGTCAAACATGTCTTGGATGTTGCTGTGAAGGTATTTTTTTGGATGAGATGAATGTTAAAATCAGACTTTGAGTAAAGCAGATTACTCTCCATAAAGTAGGTGAGCCTCATCCAAGCAGTTGAAAGTCTTAAGAAAAAGCCTGAATTCCCTGAGAAGGGAATTCCATCGGCAGCTGGCCCTCAGACTTGAGCAGCAACCCTCTTTCCCAGTCTCTACCCTGCCAGCCTACCCTGCATATTTCAGACTTGCCAGCTTCTATAATCATGGTACAAATTATTTCCTTAAATTAAGGGAATTCCTCTCTAGATCTATATATCAGAAATTAGAAATATGTGTGTGTTTATATCTACATAAACAGGAAGCAAGAATTCCTGTCCCCTTCAAGGTCCTTTTAGCCAGACTAAGAATCAAATTGATATGAGACAGTAGAAAATCAAATTCAATCTTGTATGGATGGGGAATCCATGAAGACATGGAAATTCCAAAGATAGTCAGACAAAATGAGGTATACATGTCATTTGGAACTAAAGAAGAGGGGCCAGGGGTCTGGGGCTTCACAGGGAAGGACTGCAATTCATAGCAAGATGAAAAAGAGTAAACGTTTGGTAAACAGATGTTTGCTGGGCGATTCAGAAACAATGGGACACAGAGGTCTGAACAAAATAGACTTTTCTAGGTCTCTCCCTGGCTGCTATACCTAGTTCATAGGATAATGTAGTTATCTCTGGTGATAGCTCTCTTCCTGGAGCAAGTTCTGTATCTGAATTCCTTTTAGGCTGTTGTGAGAAAGGTAAAGAGCTTTCCCTGCATCTGCTAGGTTTCTTCCCCCAAGATTTACTTATATATTTGAGAGACAGCGTGAGTGTGGGGAGGGATAGAGGGAGAGGGAGAAGCAGACTCCTCATTAATTGCAGAGCCCATGTAGGGCTGGACCCCAGGATCCTCAGGATCCTGAAATCATGACCTAAGCCAAAGCAAAGGGTTAGCCACTTATCTGAATGAGCCACTCAGGGGCCCCCGAATCTGCTGGGTTTTGATTGTATTTTAACTCAAAATAATCGTAATGCCAAAGAGGTCTACATTGGGGCAGCCTACCCTTGGCCTCTACAACACATACATGTCCTACTAAGGACAACCCTTCTAAATCATTGGATGCATACACATAGTACTTTACTGGATATTGCCATAATGTTCTATAAATATTCTAGGATTTTTACATTCTCAACAGCAGTTAGGAGAATGATCATTTCTTACATTACTACCAGCATTTCATACTATAATATTTTTGACCAATGTGATGATTGTGAAATATTATCTTGTTTTCATTCGTATTTTTCCCACTGCTATTACTTCTTGACTTAGAAATTTTTCAAATATCCATTTGTTCATTTATATATATACTTCTTTTTAAAAAGCACATTAAAAGTGATTTTAATAAACTTTCATTAAGGTATAACCCACAAAGAGAAAGTTCAAAAGTTGAAATTGTAGGATTTGATGAATTATCACTAAACACTTCCAATATAACCACTATTTAGTATTTAGATTCTAGACTGAAAAAAAAAAAAAAATGAACACCACCCAAACCTAGAACGTACCTTCTAAGTACTGTACTTTTTCTTATCCCCAAAGAATAAACACTATCCTGAAAGCTAATATTATTGATTAGTCTTATCATTTTATAGAAGTGGAACTAAACCACATGAACTACATTGCATCTGGTTTTCCTCAACATATCTGTGACATTAGTCCATGCTATAGAATAGAGCTACTGTTGATAATTGTAACTGCTGCATAATTTATTGTGTTACTACACAAAAATTTATTTCTCTAGGGGCACCAGGGTTGCTCAGTGGGTTAAGCACCTGCCTTCAGCTCAGGTCATGATCCCTGCGTCCTGGGATTGAGCCCTGTGTCAGGCTCCCTGCTCAGCGGGGAGTCAGTTGTTCCCTCTTCCTCTGTCCCGCACCTCCCACTCACACTCTCTCTTGCACATGTGCTCTCTCTCGAATAAAATATTTTAAAAATTTTTTTAATAAAGATTTTATTTATTCATCTGATACAGAGAGAGAGCATGAGCAGGGGGAGAGGGAGAGGGAGAAGCAGAGTCCCTGTTTATGTGGGACTTGATCCCAGGACTCTGGGATCATAACCTGAACAGAAGGCATATGCTTAACCATCTGAGCCACCCAGGCACCCCAAATAAAATATTTAAAAATTTTTGTTTCTCTAATCTGCTGTTGATTAAATGTGATGCTATTATATAACATTTTAATGCATGGTTTTTAGTACACGCAAGTATATACCTATGAGTAGAAACGTTAACCTTCATCTTCAGTGGATAAAAGTTCCCCAAATGGTTGTACAAGTTCACACTCTCAACTGTAATTCATGTGAGCTCCGGATTCTCTGCCCTTGCCAACAATTGGTATTGTCAGCACTTTTTAATTTTAGCCAATCTAGGAGGTGGAAAAGATAATTGATTTATGGTTTAAATGATCGTTTCCCTGATGACTGATGAGGTGGATCACATTTGCATGTTTGTTGGTTATTTGGATCCTCTGAAGTATCTTTTCAACTCTTTTTCTCCCATTCTTCTATTTTGTCATATGTATTTTCTTACTGAATTTTATAAATTATTTACATATTTCAAATTGGAGCACTTTGTTTTTATTGTGTAGCAAATGGATTTCCCTACTCTGTTAACGTATCTTTTACTCTCTTACTGGCTTATTTAAGGGCAAATTTTTAAAGGTTTATGTAGTTTAACTCGGCATAATTTCCTTTATAATTATCACTATTTTTGTGACTGTTTAAAAAATCCCAAGTTATCCTAAAATCATAAAGATCTCCTCTTTTGTCATGTACTATAACAGTGCTGTCTGAAATAGAACTACCATATGATCCAGCAATTCCATTTCAGTGTGTATTTCTGAAGGAAATGAAAACAGGATAGCAAAGAAATGTCCGCATTCCCATGTTTATTGCAGTACTATCCACAACAGCCAAGATGTGGAAACAACCTAAGTGTTGTTTCCAACATTGGACAACACTGTCCAATGGATGAACGGACAAAAACAATATGACACGTGCACACACACATGAATATTACACAGCCACAAGAAGGAAGGAAATCATGCCCTTTGAAACAGTATGGATGGATCTTCAGGGTATTATGTTATGTGAAATTAGACAGAAAAAGAGAAATATTACATGGTATCATTTATATGTGAAATCTAAAAAAGCCAAACTCTCAGAAACATAGTAGATGATAGTTACGAGGGGCTAGTGAGGGGTGTGGGGACATATTGGTTAAAGGGTATAAACTTCCAATTATAAGATGAAGAAGTTCTGGGGATCTAGTATACAGCATGATAACTATAATTAACAATACTGTATTATATACTTGCAAGTTGCTAAGAGAGTGAATCTTACATGTCCTCACCACAAAAAAATAAATGGTAATTATGAGATGTGATGGAGATGTTAATTAATAACACAGTGGTAATCCTTTTTCAATATATAAGTTTATCAACTCAGCACATTGTACATCTTAAACTTGCACAAAGTTATATGTTAACTTTATTTCCATAAAGGTGGGAGAAGAAAATCTCTGTAATGATAGAAATATTTTTGATCTGTTTCAAAACAGCACAGTAGCCACTGAATGCACGTGGCTATTGAGCACTTAAAATATAGCTCCTGGGACTGAGGGAATCCTTTTAAACTTTAATTTTAATTAATTGAAATGGAAATTGCTACATGTGGCCAGTGGCTGCCATATTGGACAGAAATCATTCAATTATGTGTCCCTTCATAGGATTAAACTAGAAACCAATAACCTAAACATAGCCACGGAATCCCAAACTATTTGGAAATTAACATAATTCCTAATAATATGTGGGCCAAAGAAGAAGTATCAAGATAAATTTTAAAATATTGTGAACTAAATAAAAGAAACTACAATTTATCAAATTGTGGAATGCAGTGAAAGGAGCACTTGGAAGTAAATATACAGCATAAAATTCATGTGTGAAAAGAAGATCTAAAACCTAATCTTCTGGGGCACCTGGGTAGCTCAGTGGGTTAAGCCCCTGCCTTTGGCTCAGGTCATGATCCTAGGGTCCTGGGATCAAGCCCACATTGGGCTCTCTGCTCAGCGGGGAGCCTGCTTCCCTCTCTCTCTCTGCCTGCCTCTCTGCCTACTTGTGATCTGTGTGTATCAAATAAATAAATAAAATCTTAAAAAAAAACAACCAAAAACAAACCTAATCTTCTACTTTAGCAAACTAGGTAAAGTAGCCTAAAATAAACAGAAAAAAAAAATAAAAATTATAGTGGAAAACAATTAAATCAATGGAGAAGACTTAATAAATCCAAAGCTGCTTTTTAAAAACAAATAAAATCCATACATTGAGTCTTGCTAAACAAGGAAAAAATAGGCAAATGACTGATACAATAAATGAAAAAAAGGAGTCATGACTATCACTACAGAGCCCATGAAAAGCTAACAAAGGAATATTATAAACAACTTTAGGGACGCAAATTTGATAACTTAGATGAAATGGACCACTTCCTTATATCAGCTCTCACACTGGGAGAGTTGGATAACCTGAATATCTATCTATTAAAGAAACTGAATCAATAGTTTATAAACTTCCCCAAACTAGGAGCTCAGACATATAATTTCACTGTGAATTCTACTAAATGTCTAAGGAAAAAATAAGACCAAGTCTTCACAATCTCTGACAGAAAATAGAAGCATAGGGAACACTTCTTATCCCATTCTATAAGTTTAGAATTATCCCAATATCAATCCAGATAAACTGGTATAAAGAAGTGATAGAATAAATAAATGAGAGAAAGGAGACAAACCCTCAGGGACGTGGCGCATACTCCTCACTCCTTAAGCGCTGGCTGTTCACAGTGATTTCATTCCAGAAAAACCATATGGAAAGGGATGGGGGTGGGGAACAAACAGCTTTACAGTGGAGAAATCTGACAAAGATTACCTCAGCCAAGTGTTCAGGGCAAACGTCAATCATAGTGACAGTATATGCCTTTGAGGTGACATGAGAGTGGAATGTGCTCCCTGAGTGGTCTTCCTCCCCGAAACCTGTAACTGTAATCATGAGGAACACATCAGACAAACCCAATTAAGGCACATTCTACAAAATACCTAACCAGTATTCCTCAAATTTGTTAAGGTCATAAGAAACACGGAAAGTCTGAGAAATCTGCATAGTCAAAAGGAGCCCAAGGGGGTATATTAATTAAATATAATAGGGTACCCTGGATGGGATCCTGGAATAGAAAGAAGGCATTAGGTCAATGCCCTTAGGTCAAAGAACAGACATCTGTATTAGGTCAAATTAGGACATCTGAATAAAGCAGGGACTTTATTACTTGTATAAATGTTGGCTCACTAATTTTGACAAATGTACCATAACTAATATAAGATATTTGCAACAAGGGAAACAAGGTATATAGGAACTCTCTGTACTCTTTTAACTTTTCTATAAATTTAATACTATTCTAAAACAAAAAGGCCATTAAAAGAAATTAACGGGACTGTTGAAAATTGGGTTGCCTACTATCTTCAATTTTATTCAAAATTATGTTGGAAGTCTTACCAGTGAAATGAAATAGGAAAAATGAATTAAAAGGAATAGAATAAAATGTATCAGGATTGGAAAGAAAAAAAAATACATTTCTATACATAAATGCACCTCTATAAATTAACTTTTAGAATTATCATAGTCACTGAAACTAAATTCATTCTACACAAATCAATTTTATTTTTATTCTTATATATCAATTACAAAAAATTTAAGATCTGTTCATGTTCTTGAAAGATATTAAGATCTACATAAGTGATAGATACACCACATCAATATTTTTGAAGACTCAGTGCTTTCAATTCTCCTCAAATTATTCTTTGAATGAAATGTAATTCCAATAAAAATCACAGCAGGTACATTTTTGGAAAATTAATATGTCAATACTAAGATTTATATGGAAATGCAAAGGAACAAGAATGGCTACAACAAACTTGAAAAAGAATTACACAGTGAGAGGATCTGATTTGCCCGAAAAGAAAATTTATAGAAAGCTACTGTATTTAGGGCAGGTAAGAACTGGTACAAGTGCAGACACACAGAGCAGTGGGAGGAAAGAAAGAGTGAAAAATAGACCATTCTCATATGAGCACCTGAATTAAGACCAAGGAGGCAAATATTTCTGGGTCAACGGGTTGCTCACGTGGGGAAACAAATGGCACTTGATACCTACTCTCAATATTTTCTTTAGGATAGGCCTGCTGATTAGTGTAGCTTTTATTCTTCACTCAGTGTTCATCAACTAGTGGCATTTTCCCATTTAATTTTCTTCGTAAAATCTATATCTATCTGAAACTATCCCATTTATTTGATTGCTTTTTAATATTCTGCCTTGCTTCTACTACACTATAAAGTCTTTGAGAGCAAGAATCTTGTCTATTCTCATCACTGTACTTGGAGTATCTAGAACATTTCTTGGCACAATCATAAGCTTTCTAATAAATGAATGTGTAAATCTGCCAGGGAAATTCAGAGTGAAAAGGGCAGGTAATCCCTTGATCCAGCACTTGAATGCTGAGGAAGGGTTTACAGGGAAGAGCCTTGGGATTTTTACTAGAATTACATTTAATTCAAAAATTCAAAGGTAATGGTCTGGGGCGCCTGGGTGGCTCAGTGGGTTAAAGCCTCTGCCTTCGGCTCAGGTCATGATCTCAGGGTCCTGAGATCGAGTCCCGCATTGGGCTTTCTGCTCCTCGGGGAGCCTGCTTCCCTCTCTCTCTCTGCCAGCCTCTCTGCCTACTTGTGAACTCTGTCAAAAAAATCTTATAAAACAAAACAAAACAAACAAAACAAAGGTAATGGTCTGAGACCTATTCCAGGTAGAGAGCACAGCAAAGATGAAAGGTGATGAATGCACTGGGGAGCATCACAAGGGGATTTTCTGAGCAGGCCATTCCTATATGCGGCAAATGGAAATGTTAAAGCGTCAATTAGTCAGTCACATGTCTCAGATTATTTGTATTATTTTCTCTTCATTTTATATACAGATAAACACTTGCTTCCCCACCGAAATATTTCTGTTGAGACCCACTTCCTGGTTTACAGGCTTCTGTTTTCTTGCTGTGTCCTCACAGGGTGGAGGGGAGAGAGCTTTCAGAAGTCTCTTTTTAAAAGGCGCAATCTCATTCATGAGAGCTCTACATTCATGCCCTGATCACTTCTGACCAACGTCCCAATACCATCATATTGGGGGTTAGGATTTCAACACTGGAGTTTTGGGGATTACATTCAGTCCCTAACTTCAGGTGAGCCAAATACAGAGCAAATATGGGAACTCCTAAATTCTAATCTAAACCCTTCCTAACCGAAGTGTGGGCCACTAACACCATTTGCATCACCTGGGAACTTATTTCAACTCCTGAATTTCAGGCCCCACCTTGCATATTCTCAGCCCGCTTTCCTAAGATCCTAGATGGTTCATATGAACTTTTACGTTTGAGAAGCAAGCACTGATGTAAATCACTGTGCCCCTAGACCTGAGGCATCAGCATCAACTGGGAACTTGTCCCTTATGCAACTTATCTGGCTCCATTTTCCCCACTCACCCCCAGTTCTGGGGGATCAGAACCTGGGGGTAGGCCTGGTGATGTTTTAACACTCAAGTTTGAGAACCACTGGATTCAAGCCATTATCCTTTTAGCTGTGACCATTTTTAACTTTAAACCATTTGTTGCCTATGATTTTTAGCACCACGATTCTATTTCTAATGTCAGTGGAAACCTAGGAGAGTCGGAAAAGAAGGAACCTGGAAAAATCCATGGTAATATGGGACAATATGCCATACTTATGGCAATAAATAGAGGATTTCCTCTCTCCCCAAGCTGGAAACATATTGAAAGGACTCTCTAGATGGGCGAACATAAAAGCCATATGCTGGTAGGCCATAAAACTTGTTTAAAGACATATCCATGCTTTTTCAATAGCTATTTTAGTAAAGGTTTTACTCCCACCTTGACGTCTAAATTTTAAAACGCCTCCACCTCTGAAAAACATTTTTCAAAGCTTGTCAGATGATAGCAGAGCGAACAGCCTCTTAGTTTATTTAAGGACGCTACCAGAGTCTATCAGCTCCAGGTGCTCCTAATTATGGGGGAGGTTATCCTCGATTTTAAAAACACGGCAAGCGAGGCAAGGCTTCCTATCTTTGTTCTTTAAAATAAAACCCCTCAAAACTACCTACTACTTTTCAGTCAATTCCTGGGATTTATCTTAGAGCCTCTCTCTACTAGGTGGAAGACTTCGATAAGATTGTTTTAACGACTCTAGGTCTTTATCCTCAGACCCAGTCCTTCCCTTAACACTGAAGCGTTATCAGTCCTTTGTCAAGTTCAGGGTCAATCTGCCTCTCTTCTCAGAAGTGGGCCGCGAGAAAGAAATCAGAGGCCGAAATCTGCAGGGGTTAAACCCTCTCGGGGCAGAAGCAGAACGGAGGTTTCACCCCAGGCCAGCGCCGCGCCCCGGGACCACCAAGCCCTCCCTTCCGAGCTCGGCCTAGGCACTTTTTCAGGCCCACCTTGCGCGGCCGGGGTCCCCGCGACTCCGGGCCCGCTCCCCGGCGCCAGCAGGGGGCGGCCGGGCTCCGCGTCCCCCGACGAGGAGGGGACGCCCCGGCGGAGGAAGTGCCGAACTCCAGCCGGCCCGCCCGAAGCGCAGGCGGCGGCAGCGGGAAGCGGCCTCCTCGCCGGGTCCTCCCCCGCAGGCCAGCCCCCGGCCCTCTCCCCGCCCCGCGCGGCTGCCGCGGCGGCCGGTTCCGGGTCCTGTGACCCGTCGGGCGGCGGCCCGGGCGCAGGGCGGCCGGCCTCGGGGACGTTGCGACGGCAGGCGGGGGCTCCGAGGGCGCGCGGGGACGGCCGGCCGGCTCGAGCGGGGCCGGGGGCGCTCATGGCGGGCGGGGGACCCGGGGACCCGGGCCAGGGGGCGGCGGGGGCGGCCGCGCCCGAGACCCGCGAGCACCTCTTCAAGGTGCTGGTCATTGGCGAGCTCGGCGTGGGCAAGACCAGCATTATCAAGCGCTACGTCCATCAGCTCTTCTCCCAGCACTACCGGGCCACCATTGGGGTGGACTTCGCCCTCAAGGTCCTCAGCTGGGACAACCGGACGCTGGTGCGCCTGCAGCTCTGGGACATCGCGGGTAAGCGGCGGGCGGTGGCCTCCATCGGGAGCCGGCGGCCACTGGGCTCCGCTCAGTCTCCTGCCCTCTTTCTCTGTCCTCAGCCTGCACTGCCGGCCCCGGAGGTATGGGAGAGACTAACGCCGCCAGGGACAAGGAAAGGGCCATGGCCGGGTGAACTACTGGACCATGGACCGGGCAGTAGTAGTAGTTGAGGGATTTAAAAGCAGCATAAGATAGATAAATGCATACATAACTAGCCCTGGTTAGATGCCTCTACTAAGTCTGTAGAAAGCATCTAGTTTTTAAGAGGTCTCAGAGAGGAGGCCTCCACTCCAGTTCTCTCTCACCTGACCGGAGGTGGGACAGCCCTGGGGTCTTTTCCAGAAGTTGAACTCTGAAGGTTGACAAGCTTATAATACATCAGGAAGAGTTAAGGGGAGGCGTGGGCTCCTCTCAACCGGCTTTAACATCTCAGAGATGAGCACTGAAGTTGAATGGTTCACCCAAAGTCAGTACTTACTGTCACTACTTAGTGACACAACCAACACTAGCGACTAGATTCCTTTTTAGAATGTTTTTCATCACGACCTTGGATCCGAGACCCTTCTTTGTGAGTGAAACTCCATTCTTGAGACAGGGTGCTCTGTTAGGTCATGCCTGTCCTCTGCCTGTGAAGATTTGGGGAGGCTGCTCTTGCATCCTTCCTCCCTCCCTAAACCAGCATCTCTCCCCACTCCTGGCCCCTTCTCAACCCTACACCCCAGTATATTTCTCTGTCCTTTGATTTCAGTTGTCATTTAGGAGCATAATATCCCTCTTGGAGAGGATACTTACTCTCCTTGCTTTAATTTATGAAAACCTGAACTCTGTCGGGTGCGGTGGGTGGGGGGTGGGCATTTAAGAAGATGTTAACTTTGGAAAGCTTAAATATGGAAGTGATACCAAAAGTTACCCTGTTCAGTCATTGCTAGTAGGAAGCTCAGTCTTCAGTAGAGAATTTTTATGGGAGAATGTTCAGAGCTGGAGAGACCATTCTTTAGGATGGTTCATCCTATAGATGCATCAACTGTAGAAGTTTTGGTCACCCATCCGGTAGTGGGGTGGGAGTGAGGTACGGTGACATAGGTCTGTCTGCTAGGTAGTGCTCTTTTCATTAACAGTTTATCCCATATGAGAAAGTATTGAAGAATTATAACCCATATACGCACTAATTTAAGAACAGACTTCTCTGCCTCAGATATGAGAATAAATTTAAATAAATAAATAAATTTATGTATGTCAGTTCCTCAGAGAAAGGGGGATGATCAGCTCTGGGCTCAGCTTTTTTTTTTTTTTTCTTTTGGTTACAGAAAACCAAAAGTTCGTTTGAAAAGTCATCTTTTGAAGCCAGAGACTTCTTTCGAAATACTTCCTGTGTTTCACAGAACACTTATGAATACTAGTATTGCTTTTTGACAAGGTCGTAAATTCTAAAGGTTGCCTTGCCATGTGATAGTCATTCTCCAGGAATCTTCAGTGTAGCTGTAGATTTCCATGAAGATGATTTTAAACCCCCATCTAGGAGCGTTATTGACTTTGCTTTATTCTTCTTGTAAAACAGTATCATGTTTAGCTATTAAATTATCACTGGGCCTCACTGCAGGTAAATAAAAGATTTTATTGGCACATTTGTGTTTTTAAGCTTCATGCAAAAATGCATATATTTAAAGACTTGGGAAAGCAAAATCATGAGTAATTTTCTCCCTGAGTATCACCTCTTCCCTTTTTTTGTCCACCTTGAACAGACCTATGCAGCCAGGAGGGGAACATAGTCAGTCTTGTCAGACTCTGGTACATATTGAAATAGATGAAAAGGGCTTGCACTTTTGCCTAAGTCCAAAGGTTGAGCTTTGCCAGGAAGGAAAGCAAGATTTTAAGATCTCCAAAAGGGATTCCTGGATGAGAGATACCATCCAGCAGGTACGCACCAGATGTTAACAAGATTTGAAGTAAACTAATGAGGTAATTAGAAATTACTAGGCTCACCTTACAAATAAGATTTTCAGAGATGGGGTCTTAATATATAAGGAAGCTGCCACAGAAATAATTTGGCTTTCATTTGAGGTTTAGGGAGCTACATCATTAAGTACTTTGCTTTGAATATTTGACCTGTTAGTGAATCCTAGCTGATATCATTTGAATTAAGTCGTAATGATGTAATGAAGGCAAATCGAAGGCCACTCCAGAAAGTTCTCCAGGGCTAAACAACATTGAATCATATTGAATTCTCAAAGGATAGAAATACTCCTTGATTGCAAAACAGTAGGTAGAACTGGCCAGTTGATATGACTAACTTAAGGTTTGGTGCTATTACTAGTTTTTTCGTCGCGGCTTTAGAGATGAGAAAGCTGGCAAAGGGATTACATTGAGTCTCTTTATACTTGGAAACTTTGGCAGGTATAACAGGTGGGAGTCGTCCAGACATTTCCCATAAATGTGGCCAAGCAGTTTCAGCTCAACTCTTCAAATCAGGAACCCCAGTGTCTCTTGGGTGCAGGCCTTCGGAATGCTTTCTTACTGCGAGAAATGAGTGTAGCTTTAAAATCCAGATGCAATCCAATTTTTGTGTTAGGCCACTGTCTCTTCCTTCATACGTGTTTTGAGATTGCTCTTAACACATTAACTGAAATACACTAAGTTACTGAAGTGTCAAAAAAATTTTAGGAAGTTTAATAAATACCACTAAAATTTAAGATGTAGCAAGAGATGTCTCTGAGCTTCCTTTTGTTGTTGTTACATAAGTTAACCCATTTTTCATAGGTCAGCAATGTATTAAATGGTGGAGCTACTATTTCAATTATCCTCATGATATTCCTGACGGGGCCGCGTATTTACCGGTGATTTCAACCTTTTTGGTGCATTTTGCCATGTCACAGCACACTAGGGTATTTCTTAGAGTGGGATCTGATCTGCACTTTCATATATAGTGCGTATGAAGTGGTATTTGATTACAACTTATGATAACTTTATTAGCAGCTATAGGATTTTCCAGGTAGGTTGAATGGCTGGTCTAGACTAAATCTTCAAAAGAAAGAAACCGGTGTGTCCATTTGGATCTAATACAGTGTAGTCTTCCTGTATTTGCTGAAGTAATTTACTTTTGCAGGGGAGGCATAATTTTATCCCTGCCTTTTTAAAGTTTTCATCAAGGCCTGAAAATTAAATTGATGCTAGACAAATTAGCAGCAGAAATTTGTTTCATGTAAGTTTTCTGTGACACAGGAGCCCTCATAAGAAAGTGAACACCCAAAGAAGTGGCAAAACCCAAATGGTTTTATACCAGGTTGAACAAAGAGAGGAAATTGTAAAAAAAAAAATAACTAATATGGGCAGGCTAAAGGAAAATAAGAGTTATTTTATAAGGTCTGTTTGTAGAGACTTCTCTCAGCTTTGACTCCCATCCCTGGTGATAAGAATATTTCTTTCCTCCTGGAAAAGAGAGGATATCTCTCACATGGGAGTATTCTCATCTACTTTTAGGGAGAAAAAGGGGGAGATTAGAGCATTCTTCTTACACCTGATCTTTTTCAAGTGCCTTTAGTTCAAAATGATCCTTATGCCAAAGTGGCATTTTTTTTTTTTTTTTGCCACATTTCACTTTTTAGAATCCGTATTTCTCTATAAAAATCTGAATGGATAACCCTACTTTGGGCCCAAGAACAGATCAGAAACATTTTACTCAGAAGTTCCTGTAAATGTTATTTACCTAGAGCATAAAATGCATTGTTGGAAGACATTATAAGTTATATAAACCATACTTAGATTCACTTTTTATTTTTTTGATTCCCATCCTAAATTAGAACATGGATCCATCTTCCACATTGACAGTCCCTGTACCTCATGGCCTCCTCTTGCCTGCTTTCATAACTCTCCTTTAACCCTCATGAGCAAGAATCTGGAATATTATCTCAGATGCTTTCTTGACCTTCAAATTATCTATTAGTCAGGAATTACTAATGTTCAGGTTTCTTCTAAATATGAAGAAGCAGTGCTTTGAGGAATTAGTCTATAGTTATTTGTAGTCTCCATCTTAAACACTGACTATTACAATGACTTTCCAATTACTTAATAACTCATTTAAAGGAATTTTTTAAAAAAAAATCTTCATTATATCTGACTTTTGTATGATTTTTCCATCCTGAGCCTTACACAGATTCAACTGCTGTGCTGAATTACAAGCGAAGTCTACTGTCTCATTTTACATCTTTAAATCTTCCTCAATTCATCACTCTGGAGACATCTTTGGGTGCCCCAGTCTGAACTTTGAACCCACAGTTGCCCAGGCAGGCTTAGTGTAACAGCATATTTCTGTTACTGCATGCGGAAATTCTCCTGAAAATGATACGCTTATTGCCTTTCTTTCCTTTCTTTTTTTTTTTTTTTTTTAATTATTATGTTACCATTCTCAGTTGCCTCAATTTCCCACATAGGCTGAAAAGTGCCCAGGTTAGCAATAGAGGGAGACATTGATAGAAAGCACTAAAACATGAACTTTTTTCCCTGTTTTCCTAATCATTCTGTTGTTTGAATTGAAGGTGTTGGAGGCTTTTAGAGATCCCATAGTCTAAATACAGAGAAGTGTAGTAAGTTGACCAAGAAAACACAGATAATCAGTGGCACTGTACAAAGACACATCTCATGACTCTGAAATATGAAAACTAGCTTTTAATAGTGTAGCAGATTTTTGGTTCACTGGTGTCAAAACAGTCTGAAGATGGTTGTCCAACAGTCTAACAGACTCTAGTCTAAAATTGCAAATGTTCTGGTCATTCTTACAGTAGCTCATATGACTCTTCTCATATACCCATTCTAATAATTCCATCTCTTTATGTTATCAGTCCAGAATTTCCAGTTATACTCTTCTTAACACAGAATGTCCAGTGTGTATACTTTTTGATCTGCTCCATCATTTTGGGGGGGCATTTTGAAAGACTGTTTCCACAGTGTGGACTTTCTGAAGATAACAAAGCCTTTTTATTGATAAATACGTGTAGAGCGCACGTATTTATTAAGGTGATAATTATAGATGTTTGCATAGTCTACTCTGTGATCTCACTGATCAAACCTGTCAGCCATGCATTATCCTAGAGAGGCGGTGTTACTTTCCAGTGTATTCTAGGAGAAATTTTATCCATTATGTATATGTTTTCTTGGCCTTCGGACTTTCTTAAGCTTCTGATGTGGAAATTTCAGTGATTCTTATTCTATTTTAAAGCATACCCAGGATTTTGTTTTTATCAGGTGTGGTAAGGCCAACACATCAGAAGATCATCACCATTGATAAGATGGTTTGTTATTCATAGTTCCAGGAGAAGGGAGCACGCTGCCCTATGCGGGACCACATGGGGAAGCACCAGGGTTGGTCCAGAGGCAGAAGGAGCAAGGGAAGAACGTGGGCTAGAGACTTTATTGTAGTTTTTGCAGGAAGAAATGGCCAAGGCAACATAGGCAAGCTGAGCAAGTTTAGGATTGGTTAGTTTGGAATATTTGAGTGGAGTTGGGCTATAGGGGTGTTCCCTGATTGTTTTAGTACCTGGCCATGGGTGGTTTAGGGCAGGAGGATAGTGTCCTAGTCTGCAGGAGCCTGAAAAAGGAGGCAGATGGTGAGGACTCTGGATTGGTTTGCTTATCAAAGATATGCTTTCAGCAAGTCCTTTGTTGTCTCTAAGAACTAGCTAGCTGGAAGGGGTAGTCCCTCCCCTGGTCCCAAGGCCCCAAGATGTCAAAGCATTATAAAATATAGAAAATTTAAAAACATGATTGATACATATTTCTAGGCATTTGTTAGAAAAGATTGAGAGATGAAAGAAAGTGCTCTTCCAAAGAAGAAAACTTTGAAGGCCTTATATGTGTAGTCCAAGGATAGCATATCCTTAAACTGGTGATGATTTCACACTTAATCAACACTTAAGTAGTAGCGAGTGGGCCTAGTGGACAAGTTTGGATTGTGTTGTGGTTGCAGAGATCTTCTGGGGGGAGAACAGTGCAGACATATAAATGGAGGGGGATGGTGGAATTCTGCAGGGTGAGGTAAAAGATCAAGATAAAATGCTTTAGAATTCCACTCAATTATATTTTCAAAAGTGCATTTTGTAAACAAGGAGGCTAGACACATGTAATTTCTTCACTGTCCTTTTGAGAAAGATAAGCCACATAAAAATAGACAGTAGGGGTTTAGTTTGAGGATCTCTAACTGGCAGATGGCCTGACATTCTCTTTTCCCCATTCTTTCCACTCACTTCTGTCCAGATATTTTCCTTAAGCATTTTCTGCAGTGATTTCTGATTACTTCTTGAAATTAAGCTAAATATATATATATATATATATATATATGGTGCATGTGTGTGTGTGTGTTTTAGTGTGATTATAGGGAAATTCCTCCATCAGATTCACCTGAGGTGCTTAAAATACAGATTCTTTTTTTTTTTTAAATAGTAACCAGGGGAGGCTACTTTATTTATTTATTTATTTATTTATTTATTTATAGATTTTATTTATTTATTTGACACAGAAAGAGAGAGAGAGGGGGAACTCAATGCAGGCAGGGGGAGCAGCAGAGGAAAAGGGAGAAGCAGGCTTTCTGCCAAGCACGGAGCCAGACATGGGGCTTAATCCCAGGACCCTGGGTTCATGACCTGAGCCAAAGGCAGATGTTTAACCGACTAGAGCCACCCAGGTGCCTCTGATGACTGGGTTTAAATGAAATTTGACTGGGTCTTGATCTGTTGGCCTTCTAACACAAGTTTGTTAGAAGTGCCTCATCTCTAAAATGCACAATGAGATTTAAGGTTTTTTAAAGGAGTTTAAATTTAAAGAGCTTAGTTCTACTGATTAGAAACTATACTTTTCTACTGGCTCACCTTGAATAAGAATATGTAGCTCAGAGAATCTAAGTGGGTGGGAAACGGCGAGCATTTCTACTTTGAATACTAAACTCCAGTTGTCTCATTACATGGATCTGTGTTTCCTGGTGAAATTTATATTTTGTATTTCAAATAATGCAAGGAAATACTTGGGTTATTTATCAAATGAGGTCATGAACATAAAATATTGAGATGAAGTTTTTTTTTTTTTTTTAAGATTTTATTTATTTATTTGACAGATCACAAGTAGGCAGAGAGAGAGAGAGGAGGAAGCAGGCTCCTTGTTCAGCAGAGAGCCCGATGAGGGGCTCGATCCCAGGACCCTGTGTGACCTGAGCTGAAGGCAGAGGCTTTAACCCACTGAGCCACCCAGGTGCCCCTGAGATGAACTTTAAAAAACTAAACAAAGGGAGTGATTAAAATCACAAAAGAAAACATCTCTCGCCTCTATTTCTGGTGACCATTCAGAATGTGGTCCTTTCCTTTTCAAACACTGTGAGGAAATACTTTTCTTTGGAAAATTTACAAATGAAGAAAGAAGGCAAATTGTTTTGTGGTTTTCTTTTCCTTAATTCAATTATGTATTTCTGGAAATATGTTACCCCAGCTCCTTTTCAAGTCATTAGTGTTGGATATTCCCAAATATTATATTAGCATTTTCATCTTTTTACCACCATATATTCCTTAAGCTTCATCCACTTTGGGTAGCTAAGTTGCACATCTTTAAATACCTTTGAGCCTAGATGACTAGCACTGTGCTTTTTCTTCATTCTCATTGCCATGGTGTCTAGTTATAATAAAGGTTCCCTCTTCTAGAAAAGGAGGGTAACAGACCTTTATAAAAGATATCTCAGAGTCATTTGGAGTATTTTGGCAGTCTGCCCACAGCAGTATGGATAAAAAGACTGCCCCTAGTACTGGGGTAACTAAAGCACTCAGCGCTGGAGCATGGCCCATAGCTGCTAATGGTAAAGCCCTAGGAGACTTAGAGAAAGGGTTTACCTTGTGCAGTAGGGCTGTGCTGTCCTTGAGGAGAGTCACCCTCAGCCCATGGGACTGCCTGGGGTCTGTTTGGAAATATGGGACATAAGGAGCAACATGTACTCCAGAAAAGTCTTTGGCTAACAAATTGGACAGCACATTAGATAACAAATAATTTGGGAATTGGAGTAGTTTCCCCTCCCTGGGATTTTATTTTCTCATCTATAAAACAAGAGAGGTTGGACTAGATGATATGGGGCATCACCTTTCAGTTACAGTGTTGTCCATCTAAGTGATGGTCAGGAAGGCATGGAAGTGGTTCCTCCTCCAGTCAGAAATGACTATGGCACTGGTTAAAAAGATGGTGTTGCTTAGAATCTCCCCACTGTCTGAGCTACTTGCTGTTTAGAGGAAGATCTCCTAGGTCCTGCTGATTTTTTTTTTTTTTTTTTAGATTTTATTTATTAGAGAGAGAGATCACAAGAGAAGGAGGCAGAGAAGGAGGCAGAGAGAGAGGAGGCATCAGGCTCCCTGCTGAGCAGAGAGCCCAAAGTGGGGCTCGATCCCAGGACTCTGGGATCATGACCCGAGCCGAAGGCAGAGGCTTTAACCCACTGAGCCACCCAGGCGCCCCTCCTGCTGAATTTTTATATTGCCATAAGCTTTAACTCTACACACACACACTCACTACCACTCATGTGTTTCACACTCATGTGAACAAAACCCATGGATCTGTCTTTGTATTTAATAACTGCAGACTTCTCTACCCCGTCTTCTCCTGTAGGGGAATATAACCCAGGAACATTCAGCATGGTAGGAATTCCCTGCATTTTATTTGCATGTTTGTGTAAGTAGAATCCAAGAATAATAAAGTTTTCTTGGACTGAACTTAGAATGGTTGATTGACTACTTCCCAGAGAGTATTCTTTGTATTTTTTGTCTAAAATTAAGAAAAAAAAAAAAAATTCTGATCCTACAGAATTCCTGTGCAATTCTAATGTGAATGTGAAAGTCTTTTCCATTAGTTTTGTCTTTAGCCCTTTTTTAAACTTAGGGCTAATTCCCAAAGCATTGTGAAAGGGAAGTAGTAGAATGCATCATTCTCTCTCTCTCTCTCTCTATTTTAAAGATTATTTATTTACTTATCAGAGAGCATGTGTGCATGAGCGGGTAGGGGGGGCAGAGGGACAGGGAGTGGTTTAAAATAATCATCCCTCACTCTTTCTGTATGTCCATAGTGAGGGTGGAGGTTGGGGTGTGGCAGAGGGAGGGATGTGAGGGCAGTTTTGCATTGGAGCTACCTGGACTCAGGCTAACAGAGGCTCTACTATCTCTTGATAGTGTCTTTTCAAAATTAGGGATTCCAGCCTGCTGCAGCAGGACAAGGACACTGTCACCCAAGTGATTCTGCTTAGAAATGACACTTCTGTTTACATTTCATGGTCCAAGACTAGTTCATAGCCACTCCTAATTTAGTGGGGCCAGGAGAATGTGATCCTTCATGCATCTAGAAGTGGAAGAGAATGGAATATTTGTGAACAGTTTTTTTGTTTTCCACTATAGTTCTTTCTTTTAGGCAATAATAAGGGGATATATAAAATTACCAAGAGAGTAATAATAACAAAGTTATGGGATGCAACTCTTACTCTAGTAGCAAAATTTCCTTTATTTTTCAGTTTAACAGTTGGAAGAGCTTGGCACATCTATGCATTCCAACCTTTGAAACCAACATAGTTAAATCTAGGTTTTACCTTGTTAGGGTTTTTTGTTGGTGGTGGTGGTTGTTTTTTTTGTTTTTGTTTTTGTTTTTTTACAACAGCTCTTAATTTTATGTTAAGATTATTATCTTAAATAAATTCATTGTATCTTTCTCTATTCTGTAATTATACTTAATGCATTTTAGAAATGTGTGGTTTTTTTTTTTTTTTTTACTTGTTTTGACCAGTTCAAGAATATCTCTGAAGTGGTAATGGATTACTTTAGAATTTTTAAAAAAGGAGATGATGAACTCAGGAAAGTAAGAAGTATACGTACTGTTCTGTTGGAAAGTATGCTGTGTGTGGCTTGGCCTTTCGATGCTGGATTATTTACATTCAATCCCCACTGCCGTCTGGATTCAGCGATTGCAGAATCTTTAGAAAATCATTACAACATTAAAGTTATCACAGAGAAACTTAAAACATCAGAAGGCAGAGCTGGGAGGGCTTAGAAGATCCCTAAAGATCTGTAAAGACACTTCACTTATTTAGGCAGAGAAAGTTACTTGCCTGGGGTTTCTTCACCTTTTGTGCTTGATATTTTGATTCTCGAGTATACTTTTCTTTTCCTCAAGTTCATTTTTCCTTTGCCGACTGTTTTCACCACTACAGTTTACGACATATAACTAGTTTAAGGCTCTGCCGTGTTTCATTGCACCATTTTAAAGAGGATACTCAGGCTTTTATCATGTAATACCTTTATTAAGCACTTAATAATAATACTAGCTAACATTTACACTGTGCTTCCTATGGCCCTGACATTTTACTTTTTGAACTTAAGGTCTGTGCATGTAAATTATAGTTTAAGCACATGCTCTCATGAATTTTTATTTAGCATTTCTAGTTCAAGGTATAGACCATCCCTCGCCCCCTAGAACAGAAGGAGCAAATACTTTAGGTTTTGTGGGCCATTCGCTCCTTGTTGCAGCTACTCAACTCTGCTATGGTAGAATGAAAACAGATGCAGAAACCCATATACAGATACAGTGGCAAGATTCCAATAAAGCTTTAGCTGAATTTGACCATGAATTATAGTTTGTTGCACTCTGCCCTAAAAGACTCCCAGGCAGGCACTTTACATTAAACCCTCCCAGTGAGCCTGTGAGGTAGGTATTATTTTTTATTACTTTATTGATATATAACTGACATGCAACAAACTGTACAGTTTGATGTTTTGCCATATGTAAACACTAGTGAAACATCAGTATAATCAAGATTGCAAACATTTCCATCACACCAAAAGTATTTCCTCTTGCCAACTCCCCCCGCCCCTTTTTAAAATATTTTATTTGACAGAGAATGAGGTATCGAGAGAGAGAACACAAGCAGGGGGAGTGGGGCTCCTCATGGGGCTTGATCCCAAGGCAGACGCTTAACAAAGACAGGTGCCCCTCCTCTTTCCCCTTGTAACTCCTCTCTCTGCCTTGCTGAGGATAATCATTGATGTGCTTCCTCTTACTAAGTTTTTATTTTATTTTTATTTTATTTTTTATTTTACTACAGTTTTTATTTTTAAGGATTTGATATAAGTGTATTCATGGAGTATTACCCATTCCCTCTGAGTTCTGGCTGCTTCTACTCAGCATCATTACTTTGAGAGTCATCTGTTTTGTTACTTGTATCTATAGTCTGTTCCTTTCCTTTCTATTGTTATATTCATTGTATGGATATACCATATTTTATTCATTACTATTTTAGCTGTAAAATAAAACATTGATGAGCATTCATGAAGATGACTTTGTGTAGACATGGGCTTTCATTTTGTTTGGGCAGATACCTAGGAGTAGAATGTGTTGGTTGTATGGTAGAGACATGTCTAAATTTTAATTTTTTTAATTTATTTTTTTAAATGTTTTTTTTTTTTAAAGATTTTATTTATTTGACAGAGAGAGAGAGAGAGATCACACGTAGGTAGAGAGGCATCAGAGAAAGAGGGGAGAGCAGGCTCCCCGCTGAGCAGAGAGCCCAATGCGGGGCTCGATCCCAGGACCCTGAGATCATGACCTGAGCCAAAGGCAGAGTCTTAACCCCACTGAGCCACCCAGGCGCCCCCCAATGTCTAAATTTTTAAAAACTATCAAATTGTCTACCAAAGTGGATGTACTATTTTAAATTCTTATTCCTACCAGCAGTGCATGAGAACTGATTGCTCCACATCTTCGCCAGTACTGGGTATAATCTGACTTTTTATTTTAGCCATTCTTGTGGGCATGAAGCCGCAGCTCGTTGTGATTTAAATTTGCATTTCTCCAATAATTAATGATGCTGGGCATCTTTACATCTACTTGTCATTGTATACGTTCTTTGATAAAGTGTCTATTCCAGTCTTTTGCTTACTTTATTAATTAGATTTTTTTATCTTCTTACTTTGGAGTTTTGAGAGTTCTTTATACAATCTGGGTATAAGTCCTTTACTAGATACAGAATTTGTATCTTTTTTCTCCCAGGCTATACCTTTCCTTTTCATTTGCTCAAAGGTGTAATTGACACTGTTTTGAGCTGCCCTATGGTGTGGTTGTTACAGAGCAGTCTGAGACCATCCGAGAGTTTTGAGTCTTAACCTCGGAACCTAGGGAAAATAACTTGAGGTTTCTAAACCACAGGGTCCACCTCAAAAATTCTTGTCATACATGTTTCTGATTTTCTTATGTTTTACCAAGAAGTTTATATGAGGACAAATTTGAATATGATTTAGTATGATTGGTTGAAAGAAGTATTTTTAGGGATGTAGAAATGATTCAGTAAACAAAATGGCAGTCATTAAGCTTAATTGTTCTTCATAACTTCTGGATTTCTATCCTTTTACTAGTTTGGCACCCTACCCTCTTTTCTAAATTGAAGGGATATTCCAAAAGAGTACTTTCTTATAACTGTGAAATAATCTTATAATCTGGACTATCTTGTTGCCATAGTCATTTTATACTTAGTAATTAAGATTTATAGAAATAAAAGTCAGTAGTATGTGCTCTCTAGTTAAAATTGAAGTCGGAACAACTTTAATGCAATCTACCTAGTCTTTCTGCAGAATAGTGATACTGACTTTGACCAGTTGGTACATCCTCTGTGAATTTGCCGTGTGTGATTATTAAGTGTGTGTTTAAGGAAAGTGGTACAATGTTAACTTCATATAAATGTCAGCATTGTGATCAAATAAGTTATACAATTGGCTGGTCAGATTTAACTTACCAATAAAACATGAACATGATAGTGGGGTTTCATATGTGGCCATTTGTTACCTTGAAGTTCAGACATCTGGGCCATCATTGTAGGGCTTCAGATAAGCCCATATGATGGGTTGTCAGAAACCAAATCAACTTTTTATTTTTTAAAAGATTTTATTTATTTATTTGACAGAGACAGACACAGTGAGAGAGGGAACACAAGCATGGGAAGTGGGAGAGGGAGAAGCAGCTTCCTGCTGAGAAGGGAGCCCAACACCAGGCTCCATCCCAGGACCCTGGGATCATGACCTTAGTGGAAAGTAGAGGCTTAATGACTGAGCCACCAAGGCGCCCCCAAGATGAACTTAAAGCATATCCATTTACATTTGCCTTTTGTGTTCTTCTTCCATTATCTCACTAAGCCATATCTAAAATTGTATGATGCTATAGTAAAATTTGGAGAAGAAGGAATTTTTCTTTTGTGGGTAGCTTTGCATTTTTTACTATCAATAACATGTAGATAAAGTGTGTTTTTCATCATGTGTTTTAATAGGAAAGGGTCCTGTCAGTTTGTTTTTATCATTGGTCAGTTACCCGTCTTGGATTTGCACTGATTGCCATTTTTCCTGAACACTGTAGTCCGTAACTTGACAGAATGAAAAGTGAACACCTTAGAAGTCAAGGCGACTGCAGGATACTTCAGAATGCCTGGTATCGTATTAACGTGGGCGCGTGGCAACCAGGAGACCTGGGTTCTGGTCCTGCAGTATGTCATCAGGGCCACTGTCATCCTGCCCAAGCAGCTCTCAGCATGGTTTTTCTTCTGTCAGTTGAAGATTAGGGTGCCTCCTGTGTCAAAGAGCGATACCAGATGGAAAGGAGATACGTGAACCCGTAGAATGTTCCCCAAAGTATTTAACATGTTAAATTTTTTAAAAGTATGATAGTTGAAGAGCTCTACAGTTGTTCCTTCTTTTAGTCACATGGCCACATGGGCCACTTTTTGTTAGTAGGTTTGCATGTATCTGCCTTCTTAGAGGGAGAGCAATCTTGCATGCAGAGGCAAAAGTGGGTGCGGACTAGAGATGGGGAGGAAGGATAAGCTCCTTTATCTCATAGCCAGTCCTAGTCTTTTGACTGCATTTTGCCCACCATACTTATCTTCTTCCTGCAAGCTTCATTTTCTTCTATTCTTGTCTCTTCTCCCCCTCCACTACCAGCTTTCTTTTTTCCTCTAGTACCTCTTCTCTTAGACCAGAGGGAGGGTGGCAGGGGGATCGGGGGAAGGATGGCTCTGTAGCTTTAAGTACTGTCATCTATCTGGATGGTTATGGAGCATGTGTCGGACACGTGCAGAGCATAAAGCTAGTTAACTGTGTACTCAGACCCCATGATCAGCCACATGCTTCTGTACGTCCTTTATCCCACCAGTTTTCTTTGCTTTGGAGTGGGAGACATGTGTTTGTAGCACTATTCTTAGGGTCAGAGGGGTTATATCTAAATATAGACTCTGCTGAATGATGAGCTCTTAATCTCTTATTTTATTTATTTTTAGGACAGGAGCGATTTGGCAACATGACCCGGGTATACTACAAAGAAGCTGTTGGTGCTTTTGTAGTCTTTGATATATCAAGAGGTTCCACGTTTGAGGCCGTCTTAAAATGGAAAAGTGATCTGGATAGTAAAGTCCACCTTCCAAATGGCAGCCCTATTCCTGCTGTCCTCTTAGCTAATAAATGTGACCAAAAAAAGGATGGTGGCCAGAATCCTACCCAGATGGACCAATTCTGCAAAGAACATGGTTTCACTGGATGGTTCGAAACTTCTGCAAAGGTGAGTTCTGCTTTGTGTTTGTATCTGCTCTGCTCTTCATTCGTAAATTTGAGCTGTAACTATAAAATATTTAGATGAGTTTATGTGTGCAGTTTTGGGGAGCCTAGAAAGAGGAAAGTATAGCATGGATTTGTTATAGCTTCTTTGAGCGGTCAGCAGGAATGCTTTCAAAATTGGCTGATGTGGAAGTGAATAGAATAGAATAGAAGGTTTTCCATCAAAATAAAAATTAGCTATTATTTAGAGCAAAGAACAATGATGTTCTCTGAGTTTGAGCCTTTAAATAAAGCACTTCTGCAACTGGAGTTCATGGGGAGGATAAAGTGTCTTGTTAAGCACAAGCATTGAAGACTTCACGAAATCTAGGGATAGATGACACTGGTCAATGTGTAGGTCATGTGCGTGTAGGTCATGTGCAGTACTAACAAAAATGGACACTGAAAATGTCAGAGATGTATTCAGATGGTGTTTGAAGAGTTTCAGATTGTGTATAGAAATCTGAAAGAAATGTGAAAGAACCTGAACAAGAGGCAAGTATCAGCATTTGTGACATGTGGCATGAAGAGTGGAGGGAGAATTTTTTCTTTCATCTATTATGGGATACAGTGTTTTATGAAGAAAAACAAAAACACTAAACTTGTTAAAAAATCTTGCCAGCCTAGATATACAAGAAAGTAAAAGTGAAAATCGCAAGCACAAAATATTAAGTGGGGAGGGAGTTTGTTTACATGCATTGGAAATTTCGCATTAGAGGTCAATAACTATTGGACTGATGTCAGAATGATGAAATGTTGGAGAAATTCTGTAATGACAAAGTCGAAACCTTAAGATTGTATATCTTAACACAGTCCCAGCATTTGGGATGCCCTCTGTGGATTTCTTGTATGTATATATTTTTTAAAAAGCCTTTTTCTCTCAGTTAACAAATGTGACCAGATTTACCTACTGGTCAGATTACCTACTCACCACTAGGTCACTTTTAGTTTTACCAGAAACCCACCCCGAAAGTAGAAGATCATTTGATGCCACCGATGATCAGAATAAGGAAAGTAAAGCTATGAGAGCCTGCACAGAAAAGCTGCTCTGGAGATAACTGAGTGATGTTGTCGTCATCCGAAAAACTATTGTCTGCTGGAACCAGAAGTTTTTACTCTTAAGCTAAAGGCTATTTGTTTAAATAAATACATTCTAGAATCTTCAGTTTTAGTTTCATGCATAAAAAGTGGTGTCAGGAGAAAGTTGCGCGTGAGCACTTACCCAGGCAGGAAGGAAGAAATGGCAGAAGGGGAGGCTTTTCTCACAGAGGCCATGTCCTGGAAGCCACATATTTGGTCTCTTGTCTTTGGCGGGTCTGTCAGGTGATTTGCTTGACTTCCTAGCTTTGTTAGGCAATAATCAGTGGTATGTGCAATGTTTATTAGAACATGGGACTTATAGGAAGAGATGCATGTATTACAGATAAAATTTCTTCTCCAAATTTTATTGAATTAATTATTCAGATAATAAATCCAAATTCATCCCCAGAAACAATAGTGTTATGTGGTGAGTACCTTGGGACTGTAAGTCATCAGCGTTGCTACATTTATAGACATGTTACATGTGGAGTGGAGAAGGAAAATCTTGATTAATAGATGTTTCAGGTCTGTTCTGTGCTTTCCTACAAAAACATTAGCGACGCCTTTTGCAGAATGTCCTTAGTAGTAAACCAGGGATTTCCAAGAGGATAACAGTAATATGAAATTTAGGTTAAAATTGTAGTTAAGACTTAAAGTACTGCCCTAGTGTCACTAATGCCTGTATTTCTGAGCAGGCCGGCAGCTGACTCGACAGCTGATTTCTGCTTGAATTGCAGTGATCTGAATTCGAATGGGAACACAGCCAAAAGACAGTCTTGAATTCATGAACTTCATCTTTCACCTTTATGGCAAATAATGGATTTCCTATACGAAAATGTGTTACTAATTACAATATGGGAATTTCAGTTCCTAATCAATTGCTACTAAATGCAGTTAGAGAGCATTAGAATTCTTTGAGATAATGGGAATGGTGGGGGCTAAATGACATTTGGACATTCCAAGATCAATACTTTAATTAAAGTTAATACTTATCTTGGGAGTGGAGGTTAAAAATGAAAAGTGCTGGAACAGATAACTGAATGAATAGTCCAAATGTAGGTTTCTCACTGTCTGAGAAAGTACAACCGATAAGGGAGACAGCTAGAATATACCTAATGTTTTTAGACTGAAATTGGGGAGATCGATATGAACTTAGTGATTTATATGCATGTAGAGATATGTATGTTTCTGTGTATGTGTTTATAGACACGTGTATATATGTGTATACACATGTGTCTATATACACAAATATGTATAAACAGACAAATGTAGAAATTGATGTCTATGTGTCTGTGGAGGCGTATGTGTATTTACTAGTTCTCCTCGCTTAGGAGCAATGATACCACAGATCCAATGAGCTTCCTAGTCCCCAGAATTTGTTCTTTATTTTTTACTATTTTTTACAAGACTTTATTTATTTTAGAGATAGCATGAGCTGGGGAAGGGGCATAGGGAGATACTCTCCAGCAGACTCCCCACTGAGCACAGAACCCGACGTGGGGCTCGATCTCACCACCCTGAGTTTATGACCTTGAGCCAAAATAAGAGACAGTTAACCAACTGAGCCTCCCAGGTGCCCCCAGAACTTGTTTTTTAAATACTGTTCTCCTGTAAAAAGAACAGGGGTTTCATGGAGAAATTATTGCTTCCAGGATTGGTGGGACAAGGAAAGTAAAGATACGACAGAGATATTTTGTGGTGCTGGAAACTAAGGAAACACAAAATGATGGTGATCGGTCAAAAAGAAACAAGACCCTACTTAATAGGAGCTCCAAAAATTCAAGACAATTGGAGCAGCAAAGTAAATGACTATTGCAGTGGATCTAATCCATAGAATAAAGGAATAAAGTAATAATCCACGATAAGAGTAAACCAATGAAAAACTCTTCCTAACAGCAGAATTCCAACTAATAATTAAAAAAGGAATGATGGACACAGTCAGTCACCTTTAACCACCATGGAAATAGCTGTTTTAGGGAAGAATAAATTGATGTTGAAGTTAATGGGAAAAACTCTGATGAAAAATAGGGTACTTCCATATTTGAGCTTACTAAGTACAAAACTAAGTACAAAAGAGAAATAGTGCCTATTCAGTGGAGAAGCCTGACAGACATGACTTTAAGCAAGTGTGCCTCTCGGATGCTGAGAGAGACACATTACTTACTCCTGTCAAAAATGTATAACTCGAGTTTAATGATATGGAAACATCAAGCAAGCCCAAATTGAGGGATATTCTCTGGCCAGTATGCTCCAAGAGTGTCAAGGTCATGAAAGGCAAGATGACTGAAGAACTGTCCCAGGTTAAAGGAGACCAAGAAGACATGAGCATGAAATACAGCCAGTCACCTGGATCATACATAGGACACTGAAACAATGGGGACATTTGAATGAGGTTCATAATCAGTGCTGACACTATTATCGAATTTCCTGACTTTATCTGGAAATCTGGTTATCCAAGATGTTAATACTTTAGGAATATGAGTGAAACATATGTAGGAATTTTTGCTATTTTTGCAATGTTTTTGTCAATCCAAAATTATGTAGAAATGAAAAGTTAAATATTAAAAAAAAAAAGCCCAGATTTTGCTATGTGTTAAACTCGTGTATTTAATGACAGCTAAATCTGTCACACAAATGTTGTGATAGCTAGTGACTCCTTAGGGTATTTTTTAATGGACATCACACCTACAACATTGTTTCAGAAACTAAGGAAATTAATTTACAAATGACAACTAGAAGTAATAACCTTACTCAGAGAGGGGAAATGACATGATGCATTTATCATATTTTAATGTGTGAGCCCATTGACATTCCTCTTCATAATGTATCCTGAATGCTTGACCTTAAATGTTTAAAGGCAGGAACTTTTTTGTCTTAGTGCTTTCGTTTATGGGAGTGGCAACCCAGCAAGGGATGACAATTTCTTTTCAACCATTAAGGTAGTTCACTGAACCTCAGGGACAAAAAGTTTGAAACAGGAATATCAGGAAGGGGAATCCTTTGTGAAAAGAGGAACGTTCTATATCCACATTACTGAATGGCATTAAACTCTGAGGGTGTGTATACCCTGGAGTGAGGGCGAAGATGGCAGCCTGTGTATTCTAATGTCCCCTCTAACAAACTGCCCCCTCTGACAAACTGCGCTCGTACCATTACTGCTCTTCATGCTTTCTTCTAAGCATGAATCCTTGGAATTCATCCTGGTCATCATTTCTGCATTTTAGGATAACATAAACATCGATGAAGCAGTCCGGTTCCTTGTGGAGAATATTCTTGCAAACCACCAAAGCTTTCCTAATGAAGAAAACGACAGGGACAAAGTTAAACTGGATCAGGAGACCTTGACCGCAGAGAGCAAGTCCCAGTGTTGCTGACATGGCTTTTGCTTCTGTCTCAAGAGCAGATGCAGCCTGCCTGGGCTGGAGCCAGGCCTGAGTTTGGATAAGGTGCAGATGTGCTGTCCCGTGAGTCTTCCCAGGGCTGCACTTTAAAGGAATGCTCTGGTTTTTCCTCAGGTTGCATATCTTTCTCCCTGTTCTGAATGATAGTGACAGCACCCCTGGGAGCCTGCGCCCACACAGGGCTTCTCTGGTGGTTGCCATAAGTTCAGGATAATGTTTACATCCTCTGTAACATCTTTTTAAATGATGCTCCCCCCCGCATCCCACCCCTTTACCAACTTCCAAGTTGTGCCTTGTGGCGGGAGTGCTGAGGTAAGAAACCTGACCTACAGTCTTTGAGCAAGGCTGTGGGGCTCTGTCTTGTCTCCATATCCTGGTCTCACTCTCCAGGCTCTGGAGGCTGCAGGCTCTGGTTGTCACAGAAGGCTTGAAGTCCCTGTTTTGCAGCCTTTCTTTCTTTTTTCTTCTTTCCTTCCTTCCTCTTTCTTTCTTTCTTTTCTTTCTTTCTTTCCTTTCTTTCTTTTCTTTTGTTTTCTTTTTTCTTTTCTTTTCCTTTCTTTCTTTCTTTCTTTCTTTCTTTCTTTCTTTCTTTCTTTCTCTTTCTCTTTCTCTTTTTCTCTCTCTCTCTCTTTCTTTCTTTCTTTTCCTACTTAACACTTTGGTACTTCATGTAAAATTGTTACCCTTAGTATTATAATTTCATGAGCCCTAGCCAGGGTAGCGTGCCCTTGCTAAGGACTCAGCATGGCTGGCATTCTGGCTCTGGTTGCTGCCAGTTGGAAACGATATAAACAGACATTTCTTCTCTCTCTCCAGTCTTTTGTTCTGTTTTTTGGTTTTTGGGTTTTTTTCCCTCTTCCTTCTGGTTGTTTATTTTTTACCTGAGAGCCTGGCTGGTATTACTGTTGCAATTATCTCCAACTGAAGCTAATCTTTTTAAATCTGTATTAGTAATGGTCATAGAGAGGAGTCACTTCAAAACATGTACCATGAAAGCTGAGGTTCTGTATTATGAATTATGAAAGAGAGTAGGTCATGTGTGGTTTTCTGTAAAGTTTGGGACATTTTAAGTATAACACATGAGAAACTTAAGGCAGCCTCATAATATTTGTATTACCATTTAACCCAGTTAAGGAAAAGAATAAATATTTTGACTGAAACCTTGTTTTTGTGAATTAATGTGATTATGTGAAGGTAAATGGGGTGTACTTTTCTGCCTTACAAAACTTGGTGTCTGTTCACTTTTTCCTTTTGTTTTTAAGGGACTTGCTATCGTCTGAAAGGTCCAACATATTTTTTTCAGAGGAGTTTTCAAAGTGTTTGTGACATAACCCAGAGCTAATGCAAAATGAGGCATTGATTAAAATGTCTTACACAATATTATGAATGTGGGTAGGAAAAATCCATGCATTTATTGAGAGCAGGGGGGAAAAGAACTAGCAAGAATTGTGTTTGCTCTGGCAGGTGTATTCTGGGAATAAATAGTTATCATGGGCCATAAAATATAGCTTGCTTTTCTGGTTAAATGTAAGCTTTGCCTAGGACTCACAAAATGTATTTATATGTTCTTCATTTAAGTAAATAAACCCTTTGATCTTTTGGGACATGTATTCTATATAGAATCAGATTTTCTGAAGTTAAGGAATATAAAGAAGCCCCTTATTTAAATATTACTTACCATTTAGTTAATATAGCCCCTCTTAATTTAAAAAAAAAACATTGCATTTAATCTTGCTTTCTAAGAAACATGTGTCATACTCTAAAATTTTTTCTGGTGTAGGTACAAAGCACTTTTTTTTTTTTTTTAAAGATTTTATTTGAGAAAAAAAAAGACAGGGATACCAATAGAGATGGAAAGGAGTGTGAGGAAGAGGGAGTACAATGTGGGGCTCTATCCCAGGACCCTGAGATCATGACCTGACCTGAAGGCAGATGCTTAACCCACTGAGCCACCCAGGCACCCCAAACTACAACTTCTTAATCTATATTGATTCCAAAGTCCAATTGTGTAAGTAGTATGAAAAGTGGGTGCCAAAACCTAAATGTTAGAAACCTAAAGCTTACTCTGGGTGGTCACTGAAAGCAGCAATTCTTCTTAGAATTTTCTTTTTGTACATATTGGCTTTCATTTTTACAAGAAATTCATTGTGTTTAAATTGAGCAAAATCAGGGGTATTGCACTCTCTGTGCCCACCTTTACCACATTTGTTCCCCTCTCTGAGGATAATTTTAAGGATTGAGAGTCCCTTAGATAATGGTTTTTCTATAAACCCTGAGGGTTCTGTTTGTCAGTATGAGATAATTTATTCTATTTATCATTTCTTACACTTTAGAAGTAAAACTGAGTATTTTGCTTTACTCCTAAATTCTCACCACAATTTGTTTTTGTAACATAAAATTGAATTTAGGGTAAGTTACATAAATGGCTAAAGGAGAGAAGAGAATACTTTGACTTCCTTATTCACTTAATTGCTTATTAAAATTCCTGAGCCTCACTTCAGACTTACTTAAATAATTTTCTGGGGATGGGGCTTAGAAATTTCCTTTATAAAAAAATCTGGTGAGGGGTGCCTGAGTGGCTCAGTCGGTTAAGCATCTGACTGACTCTTGGTTTTGGCTCAGGTCATGGTCTCAGGGTGGTGAGATCGAGCCCCACATCAGGCTCTGTGCTCAGTGGGGAGTCTGCTTGAGATTCCCTCTCTCCCTCTCCTGTCCCTTCTCTCTCTCTCTAAAGTAAATAAATAAATCTTTTTTAAAAAGCTGGTATTCCTTATAGTAAGCAGCAATAGTTAAAGTGTTACTGAGTTTGAAATCTATGACACTGCCCAAAACATGAAGAACATTTGTAATATATAGCACTTTTATTTCCATTATATATCATTGTTATTAAAAAGTCTGAATGGCTTAAACAGTGGACAAGCAGTATAAATCTGCTTTCATCCCACTGGAAAAAAAAATTGAGGCTTAAGGATTCTGACAGGCTGGACTAATCTCCAAGTAACTTTGTACAGTTAGCCGTCTGGAAAAAAAAAATAAGTCCTATCTCTATTGTGCTATTCCTCAAAATGATAAGTCTGGAAATTAATAACCTAAATGTTAAAACAAGAAATACTAACAAAACTTTGCCATGTGTGGTAAAAATTTTGACATCAGGCTGAGAAATTCCTTTTTAAATCCCCAAATGCTTAAAGCCAAAGAGGAAAAAAATAGATACATTGGGTGCATCAATATCATATCTAAGAAGAGGATATAAGTAAAATTATAACAAGCAACAGACAAAAGAAAATGTATGCAATCCATTTAATTGGGTGAGGTCAATGAAGCAGGATAATAAAAAACTCTAAGGCAGTAAAAATGGACAAAGAATATAAAATCAGCATTTTTGGAAGAAGCAATTCCTGTGTTAAATCTTGGTATGTTAAATCTTGGTAACCAGGAAACGTAAAAAATAAGATGTTATCAGATTCCACAAGAAATGTGTAAATTTGGTTGTATCCCTGATGTTGGTGAACACACAGGAAAATCGGTGTTCACAATCTGCCATACCACCAGGTTTGGTAGATATCTCCCCGTTTCCCTCCAGTGTTGCTGTGCACTTGACACTCTGCCCACATCTTGCTGAGAAGCCAAACTGCTATTGTTGGGGAAATAACAAACTATCCTCCCACTCAGAAGACGGCTCCCAGAAGTAGAAGGGAGAGAAAGCAATGTTTATTGAATAAGCACGAAGCCAGAATGATTGCCTCAGGGGCAGTAGCTAAGAGATTATAAAGGCCCTTTTGCATAGCTCAGCAGATACAACTCCCCCCGCCCCCATCATGCTTATTCTCAAGGTAAATGAGGTATACCAGAAGTCAAGAGGACTTGGTATCACCTTTTGTCACACAGGGTACATCCTAAATGCACTTAATAGTTGGAGTATTAGCTAATTGGCTTTTTCCAAAGGAGAAATCACTTTTTATATCTTCATGGCAAGAGGTGGTTGTGCAAGTTGGTGTGAGATTTCTCCCTTTACAAGAAATTGGGAGATAGGGACACTGTCTCTCCTCAAAATATTTCAAAGAGCTGGCTCCCAAAGATGTCCTTGAGAAAGTCTGGAGAGAGTCTTCTTTAGCTTTAAAACAGATTTATATACATATCAAAGAGACAAAGAAATAACTTACAAGATGAATGGATAGAAAAGATATGGTCCATATATACAATGGAGTATTATGCCTCCACTAGAAAGGATGAATACCCAACTTTTGTATCAACATGGATGGGAGTGGGGGAGATTATGCTGAGTGAAATAAGTCAAGCAGAGAAAGTCAATTATCTTATGGTTTCACTTGTGGAGCATAAGGAATAACATGGAAAACATTGGGAGATGGAGAGGAGAAGTAAGTTGGGGGAAATCAGAGGGGGAGACAAACCATGAGAGACTGTGAGAAACAAACTGAGGGTTTTGGAGGGGAGGGGTGGGAAGAGGTGAGCCTGGTGGTGGGTATTAAGGAGGGCATGTATTGCATGGAGCACTGGGTGTGGTGCATAAACAATGAATCTTGGAACATGAAAAAAATAAAATTAAGATGTTAAAAAAAACAAGTTTTCAAATGTAAACACTGAGAAAACAGGGAAGGGGCATGGATGGAGGAGTTTTTTCCCTTAACTTCAATGAGACTTAGCTTCTTCTTTTTAATTTGTATTGCCTTTGCTGTCCAGCCTGGATAAACATTTGCTTGTGTATAAGGAATACAGAGAAATCTGTTCACCGCAGCATTGTTGGGATATGTTTGGAGGTATGCATGCAAAAAATAATAATAATAATAATAATCTACATGCTCATCTACAGGGAAAAAATGGAAAATTGTATACCCATACAAGGAGATACTGTGAAGCTGTTTAGTAATATTTTTAAGAAAGTATTAAGAATTTAAAGGCTGTGTGAGCCATTCAAAAAGTTTAATACCAAGTTCCTGATTATAAGGGCCAGAACTGTGGGTGTCAGTTAAGGTTGACTTGAGGTTTTTAGTTAATGTTTACATTTTTATGTTGCAATTTATTTTACTGTGGTTAGTAAGTTTCCTACACTGTCACTGAAATCAAGCAGCGTTCCCGTTTGGAACATAATACTTAGAAAAATAATAAACACTTTGAATTATCTTTACTTTTTACTGCACTTAATAGCATTGCCTATAATTTTGCCATTCTGGGATCTTAGGTATATTATGAATATATGATATGAATATATGAAGCTTCTGTTCTTATTTCTGATTCTCCAAATCGCGTGTGCACACGTGTGTGTGTGTGTGTGTGTGTGTTGGGAGGGGAGGTAGGAATGTAGACGTTAAGGTACGAGTTGCATGTAAAATACTGCTGGGACTGTGTACATTTCAGTAATTGAATCTACTGCCTCCCCGAAATCACCTGAATACCGACCATGTGGTATTGCCCCACCCATCTGTTAGCATTTCTCAAACCAAACCCATTATCTTTCAGTCTTACTGCCAAGCCTGCTCTAGAGGTTTAAACGTTTATATATCATAATTTAAATAAGTTTTATGTGCATTCTAAGTTAACCGGTAATGCTATCTTTGAGTGGTATGGTTATTTTGCCGATTTTTTTGAACCCCACTAAATGTATAGCTGCCATTTTCCTCCCTTTATGAAAACTCTGCTTTTGAGTCTCTAGTATTGCTTTAGTCATGTTGCTAAATTGTGATTTGCGAGCTTTAAAGTAATACAGTAATTGCTCTAAGGGAAGTCTTATAATAACCTGGCTCCAATTTCAATTCAACATACTACTTCATCTGTGATTTAAAGATGAAATTTTGTGGATTTCTTTTCTTTTATTGATAACAAAACTGAAGTAACCTCCAAAAACTTTTCTTTTTTGGAAATTTTAGCAAAGTACTAGTACTAGTACTTTGATTCGGAACCATTTTAATAGCTGGGAGTGGAATCTAATTTTTCATAGCATAACACCTTTGAAAAATCAGATATATACTTTTTCTCTTGACTGTTTTTGTGGACTATTTGAGCATATTTCTATCCAATCCTATTTAACAAGATGATTTCATTTTAAATTCCATACATGTTGCTAATCATGTGTGGTTTGTATAGTGGACACTAAACCGAAATGAATTATGCTTAGAACAGAAACTGATAGAACAGAAACAGGGTAGAAATGTAAGCCATTCCTCGGGTATACTCAATATTAAGCACATTGTGTTTTAAAATAATAGTCATTGCTAACTGGAAATCAGCTTATGTTCCAACATTTAAAGACCTGTGACAGTTTAAGATGAAGACAGAATGTTAAATTGATGTTCTGTTGAAAATACTGTGCTCTGATATTTTAAATGTATGTGTGAGAATATTCCAATATTGTCTTACCCTACATTTCTCTTTAACTGTAAAGGAAACATAAAGCAAATACTTCACTCTGTAGCAGGCTTTTTTTTTTTTTTTAAGATTTTATTTATTTATCTGACAGAGAGAGATCACAAGTAGGCAGAGAGGTAGGCAGAGAGGTGGGGAGAAACAGGCTCCCTGCTGAGCAGAGAGCCCAATGCAGGGCTTGATCTCAGGACCCTGGGATCATGACCTGAGCCGAAGGCCGAGGCTTTAACCCACTGAGCCACCCAGGAGCCCCTGTAGCAGGCTTTTAAGACATTTCACAACTCAGACCTTAAGAAGAATTTTCTTCATGTAAATTTTATGATCACTGTAGGCTGAATCAAACTCAGCTGAATTGTTAGTACATGAAATCCACTCCTGTACCCTATTTCTTGGACTCATTATGATTTAAGACCATTCTGAATCGTGGACACAAGGTTCTGATTTGATAACTGACCTTTTACTCAAAATGGTGGACATGTGTAGGCATGAACCACCATTGAAATGTCAGCACCAGAACCCTGTGCTTAGGATTCAAGGGCGACAAGTAAAGATTTTTTCCTTTCTTTAATACCCCATGTATTAAGTCAACAGATACAGAAGGGAAGGGGAGACTTTTTATTTCCCCCTTAACAGTTGGAGACGCCTCCAAATGGCTCTTCAGTTATTTTTGGAACTGCACATTTATAAAAGAGTGAGTCTGTCTTTTAACCTTTACTAAATGACATATTTGTAAGTATACTTTGGAGGCCTTAAAGTTCTTTTCAAACCAAGGCTAATGGCAAACTTGGTAAGAAAATGAAGCAGGTCTGTCTAATGGAATTACCTAGGAGCTTCTCTGCCCACTCAGTCTGCTTAGATTAGAGAAGTTTTATCCAACTCCCACCAGGTCCTTACATGTGATTTTCATTCTTTTATCAGCCCCAAGTTTTAAATAAAATGTCCAATATATCCTGGTTGGCTAACTGTTCTAACATTGGCTTTGGAAGTCACTTGAAAATGCTGGAGTTTATTATTTCCAGGGCAGCATTAGTATATGTCCTAGATATTAGAAAACTAACATTACCTCTTTAAAAAAAATGAGTTTGAAGTAAAGATGAGGTTTTATACACTAAATTCATAATCATTGTCCTATTTAACAAAAATGATCATTTGCTTCTTAAATATCGTTTTGTTGTATAACAACACACTCACATTTTAGAAGAAATGACACTATTAGCTATGTTTCAACTTTATAGCCAGGTAAGAATTTATACAAAGATATTGGGGGGGGGAGAAGATAGGTACAGGAACCAAAAGTGACAAACCCTTAGCTAAAAAATTTTACCAAGGAGCAGCCGTATAAACATCATTTTCAAGATTTGTTTAATGAAACAATTATTAAATATAAGAGGTCAGAATCAGAAACTCAGGGCAGATACACCCTGTTAAGGGTCAAATTGTGTCTCCCTTAATGGTATGTTGAAGTACTACCCCCCACCACCTCAAAACGTGACCTTATTTGGAAATAGGATGGTAGCAGATGCAATGAGTTAAGATGAGGTCACACTGGAGTAAGAGGGGCTCCTAAAACAATGTGACTCTGTCCTCATGGGAGGATTGTATTGTGAAGTCACACACAGGGAGAATGCCATGTGAAGACAAGGGATTGGAGTGATAGGTCTGTAAGTCAAGGAACAGCACAGTTTACCAGCAAACCACCAGAAGGGAAGAAGAGTCCAGGAAGGATTCTTCTACAGGCTTCTGAGGGAGAATGGCCCTCCCTGCTGACACCTTGATTGCACACTTCTGGCCTCCAGAGCTATGGAACAATTCATTCCTGCTATTTTAAGTCACTCAGTTTGGGGCACTTTGTTATGATAACTCTAGGAAAGGAATACACACCCCAACATCAGCTCTGTTTCCAGGTCAGGGAAAAACACTATAGTATAAGATTTCGGTTGGGGTTTCCTCAATCAAGTGTGAGATAATATAAGGTAGATTCTCTGCAAACACACACACACACACACACTTCTCCTGCCCCCCCCCCCCCCCCCGGAAATACCTTGTTTTCCAGTAATGGTGGAAAATCAATCACAAGTCACCTGGACAAGTCATTTGGACAAAACCTCAAATTCCTTAAAAACAGGGTTGACAACATTCATCACAAAGCAATAAGATCAGAAAAAAGCAGAAGGTACCCAACCAAGACAACTAAAGACAAACTAACCTGGACCTGTATTTTAGGCCAAGGAGAACCTCTAATCTAAAATTATAGAATGTCTGGAAAATCAATATGACAAAGATACCATTGATAGAAACCACTGAGCTGCAGATAGCAATGCCAAAACCAAAATGCTTACTTCTAAATAATTAAGAAATACAAGTGAATGGAGTAAACTGCCAATGCAAGAATTTAGAAGACCAGTGAAGGGAGGAATTAATGCTAGCAGCAGAAGTTCGTTTACTAGAAAACATGAAGTTTTTTGGCGGGAGAAGATGAAATAGGTAAATTTGAAAATTACGGTGAAAAGAAAATAATCACATTTACGTGAGAAAGTTAAAAAATCCTAACTGGAACTTTTGTTCAACACCACGCAAATGAATTCAAAGGAAAACATACATTTCCTAAACTGCCTCAGGTAGAAAGATAATCTAATTTTTATATTTGAGAAATAAGTGGTCAAATATCTAACCTTTACTGAGCTCAGCCCTCTTTGTAACCACCGTCACCAAAAATGCACCAGATCTAGATGGGATTACAGGGAACTCAATAAAAACATCTAAGGAACTGATCCTCTCAATACCATGTAAATGGTTTCAAATGTGGAGCACTGGAAAGTCTCCATTTTAAGGAAGTTAGCTTGAAGCGTAAGAGGTATCTCATTGCTCGACAAGTTGCTCTGCTGATAATGGTCACTTCCCAGACAGTTCATGGATAGCGTCTGTCATCCTATAATCAGAACAAGACTAGTTATTAGCAAATAGGGATCTGAGAGGTGCTGTGAGATGAGTAATTTGGGAGATGAAAAGCAAGTGAGTCCCAAGGGCTCCAAGAAACACTGACCGCCTGCACACCCATGCTTGTATTATTATGTCGGAGGCAGAGGAAGGCAGTGGACTTTCCATAATGAGGGGAAAGAGAAGCAAACTCTGTAAATTCTATCACCTCAGCCTAGCTGGTGTCTCATTACCATCTGAGGTTTCCTATCAAGGATGAAACATCTCACAGTTGCAGAGTTGATGATTACCTAAATATTGAAATTCTTAACCAGAAAAGAAATGTTATTTGCTGGGGGAAAAAAGAACCCTTTATAGTGAAAAAAACGATCAAACCATAAAATTTTTCTAGGATTTAAAAGCATAATAAAGGACGTCAGAATGATATGTATACTGAAACCTGACGAAACTGCATAAAAATAGCGAACTAGCCCCAACCTTGTAATGATGCAAAAAGCCCACATAAATAATTAGCAAATGAAACCAACAGCACAATAAAGATCCAGGTAGGATGCTCAATAGGGGTTTATAAAGTTGTTCACTATTAAGACTGTTAGGAAAGCTATTAATGAAATTTGCCATGAAAACAAACAATATAATTCTTCTGTAAAATGCTGTAAAGGAATTTTATAAAAGCTGATGGTGACTTGTAAACATTGGGGTAAGTGGTTATTTCCTGAATGTGATTTTTTTTTTTTTAAGTTGATCCATTGTGCCCAGAAGCTTACATCCAAGGAAAATGCTAACATTGGTGAGGATCCAAAATACCTGAGATGCAGATAAAAATTGAGACAATTTTATTATTTTGAAAAACAGTATTTTCCCTGAAGTCGAAATATTAAATGATTGGTAAATATCATGTATGTAATACACTCTCCAGCATATTAGTTCTGCTACTTCTTCCACAGTTTCCAGAAAACTAATTATAGTCTCTGCAAGCAGCCATTGGTTATCAGTAAAACTGAAGATACTTAACAATTTAGGATTTTTCTGTGGTTTTTATTCAGCTTCCCTTTTTAGCATGTACTAGCTTCCATTTTATCGTGCTTAAACATTTCATAACTAGTGATTGTGAAAACAATTTTATATGGAAAAATAATTAGTAATAAATGTCTTTAAATATAGAAGGAGATTGACAGTTAATACCAATATTCAGAGGGTATATTTAGATAACAAGGTCATGTCCTTTTTGAAGTAATGAGTATTTGGAGAAATGTAACATAAGGCAAAAAATTATTCATGTTTATACAAATTTAGTATAAGACTCAGCAGATTATTGGAAGCTGCTTTGGTAGCTTTTTATCCAGGCTCGGTGACCCCTGATCATTTTACTCTTGATCAAATCCTCCTTGAAACACTAACTTAGAGTGTTTACCTCCACTGGATCCAAGATAAATCAAAATCAAACTGAGGATCATCTAGGAGATCAAGCAACTAGACTTCATTATCAGTATTCTTCATGAAGAGTAACCAGTATTAAGCAGCCACAGGGAAGGATGAGGTCTAGTAAAGTAATTCCAGAGAGGACTGCATAACTACACAGGGATCAAGGCTGAAGGGTTTTCTGAGGTAAGATGGAGCAGGTTCACCTAGCCTCCTCTCTTACCACCCTGCTGAATGACTGGATAGTGAAAACTTCCTGGGAGTTATAAGTTGGAAGTTGGGAGTTGGTCATGACTTTGTAAGCACTCTGTGTGGTTACCTGTCTTGTATCCTTTCTCAAAGCTACAGAAACTTAATGCTATTCAAACCCTACTTTGTCTCACAATTTCACATTTGGACCCTAGACATTGCTGTTAGTAATAGAAGAGAATTCTAACCTATAGGCTTCTGATCATTGCAGAATTGTTTAACCAGATGGTTACATTCATAACATTAATTAACTATCCTTTAAGAACTGTGTTTCAGTTTAGTTGATTCCCTTTCAGACAAGGGTCCTTCAAGAAAAAGTTCCTTGTGAGAAATCTTTAAATCCAGTTAAGATAAATTAAAACCAGAATGTTAATTTTTCTTCTTGTGTAACTGAGGTGACAAAAACCTCAAAATCATGTACAACATTTGTGTTAGATTATCCTTAAGCCAGACATTATGATGAATCTAAGTAAAAATAAGAAAAAAATAAGTCTTAGAGAAAAACAAAATATTTGAAACACATTTCCTTCCACCATTCAGACTTCAAAAGACTTGTTTAGGGTGTTCAAATGAAACAATTACCTGGTTTGGGGTCTATGGCAACTAAGAATTTAACGAACAATATCACTGAGAAGATTGCTGAGTTTCCAACAATTTTCAATACATGAAGGGAAGAATTTTTTAGGTTTTCTCAAGTTATGAATTGTAGTAAAAATTCGTTTTAAAAGTCATTACTAAGAGACATTTTTTTTCCTGTATTACATTTTGCTGTTCAAAAAAACTATTTTTATGTCAACGTGTGAAGTGTACTCTTCTGGTACTTACATTTCAGGCATTTGGACATGGGGGTAGTAAGTTTGACAGCATGACAGATTAATATTATATTCAATAATGCTTTTTTACTTAATTGCAGAGAGATTTCTAGGTCTAATCGGAAATCAGCGCAGTGAAAGGGAATGAAAATATGTTTAGAGAGTAGAAAACTATAAAGAAAAGTGACAAAATTGACAACAGAACAGGTATGTTGTAGACTATGAAAGATTTAGTTAGCACTCTTCATTTTGGAACTGTCTGTTCTGAATATAGATGTTTAAACATGTAGAACAGAAACCATTACATGTAGAGGGGAAAAGATCTTTAATTATTAAGTGACCTAAGTTCTGTTGATCATCTATGGTGGCTTGCACAAAATATAATTCGTTTGCTGGAACCTGTTAATGAAGTAACCAATGAGTACGCCAAAGAGTGCATCTATTTCTTATGAAATATTTGCTATGAGAGAGTTTTATCATTCAACCCCAGGGAAAATACTGACCTTGACAAGGAACCTATCTAACTTTTATGTTTAACTTCTAAATTTGGCTGCTAAAATATTTTTTTAATAACTGTGACCATTACATTTTTGATGCAATTTCTATTTGCTCTTGTATGCCAAAAAGTTCCTTCTGTGATGATTATGTAAGCTTGGGTCATTCAATATCCTGCTGAAATAAGTGTTCTGTATACCTCTAAATTATAAAACAATTTGGTATTAGCTTAAGAATAGCCAGACTGATCAAAGAGTCAAAAAGTCCAAAAATGAATGTAAGAGCATTTGGAAGTGTCGAATATGAAAGAGGTGTTATTTGAAACCAGCAAACAAAATCTGATTATTTTATTAAGATTTGTTGAGAATAGAGAGTGGTCATATAGGGAAAAATGTTGACTCCTTACTTCTCATTATTTATTCAAACAAATTTCAGATATGTGAATCATTTAAATTTAATAATCACTAAGGTAAAACATGGGATTTTTAAAATATCTTGAAATTAGAGAAACCTTTCTAAGGATGACACAAAGGCCATAAACTCTGATATATTCAACTACAGAACATAAATAAATACATTGCCAAAACTCACCATAAGTAAACTCAAATGATCATCCTGGAAAATTAACCCGAGTTATAGTTACACTGCTATTGCCCTTGATTTCTAAAGAACTCTTACAAGTCAAAACAAACAAACAAACAAACAAACTCAGCAGCCAAATAGAAAAATAACCAAAGAATAAGCAGAAACAGTTCACCAAAAAGAAATACAAATGACTATTAAACAGATGAAAAGATGCTCAAACACACTCACAAAAATGCAAATTCAAAACTACACTGAGATACCATTTTTCATCTATTAGGCTGGCCAAAAATGTGTTTGCTAAAATGATTCAAGTGTAGTAGAACGGCGTCTCATATTGCTGAAGGGGGTGGAACTTGACAAAATTTGTATGAAGGTCAAATGGACAATAACCGTGAAAATTATAAGTGTTGTGTTGCATCATGTTTGTAAGTAGACATTTATTCTACAGATATGCCTGAATATTTGTAAATGTAATTCATGTTGTGAGGATGTTCATTGCAGCAATTTTAATGAAAGCAAAACTAGTGGAAAGAACAGATTAGAAGCAGAGCGGTATTGTGGTATTCCTTTCATAATCAGATAAAACGTGGGTACAGAAAAGGTACAAATGCTTTGCATAGGAACACAGCAATTTCATAAGTTATCCGAAGTCCTTTGAAAATTAAGTGCTAAAGCAACTAGAGTCCATTTGGCATTGTAGAAGTAAGAGCTTTCTTATGCAACGTGTGGTATGTCCTTGATTTAACAATGAGAGCTCAGTTGTGACTGTGGTTGTCCTTGTGACTATATGCCATAAACTCTGCTGAGCACTTGAAAAGGTTATTTAACCTGCTTTTAATAAAATGTTCCCCTACGACGACTTTTCTATTACCAGTGACTCTGCATACTTTTTGCCAAGAAATCTGTTATGATACACGGACACTCTAATAACTGTTTTCTAGATTATGATCCTGTTATTCAAATGTTAACTTACTGCTCTATGAAGTAAAAATAGTTTCTTCTGCTTCGAGAAGATGCTTGGCGTCTTCTCTGTCAGTTCTCATGCAGGGACAACAAACAACGCTGAGCCCCATCCCCATGTTGGAAAAGCAACAAACAAGTACCAGCTGTCAGGTAATGCCATGTCCCGGTCAGGACTCAATCCAAAACTTGCTGGAAAGATGAAAGAACACTTTCCTGCTTCTGAAGAACTTACAAGACAAACAGTATCAAATGACAAAAAAGTAATTGTCCTCCCCTTTTATTGGTGTGATACAGCTCTGAATGATTTAGAAATTCTCTTAGATGTCAGCTAAATTTTACTTAATTCAAAAACTGTATAGCTAGGTGGGGCACCTGGGTGGCTCAGTCGTTAAGCGTCTGCCTTCGGCTCAGGTCATGATCCCAGGGTCCTGAGATTGAGCCCCACAACGAGCCCCACATGGGGCTCCCTGCTCAGCGGGGAGGCTGCTTCTCCCTCTCCCTCTGCCTCCTACTCCCCCTGTTTGTGTTCCTTCTCTCTCTCTCTCTCTCTGGGTTAAATAAATAAATACCTTAAAAAAAAAAAAAACCTGTATAGCTACGTACATAAATCAATAATAACTCACCACTGGTGAATAAACGGGTGGGTGTCACCCAGGCATGATTTCACTGCAGAGGCTTACTGCATTATCAGAAGGAAGGAAACAAACACTCAGCACTTCCTATACGGCAGGCACTATTTTTATTTTAAATGTGTGTATTTGTGTGTGTTTAATCATTATGGGTTAGTAAAATACATAACATCAAACATCCTTACAGGTGAGAAGGCAAAGACTCAAATAGATTAAGACATTTGTCAAAGACGACTCAGTATGCCGCAGTCAATTCTGAGTAACTCACTCATTGACAAATCTAGTAAATGATTACAACTATTGCCATTGTTGTGAAACAATTGTAGCTATTGTAGTATCTCATCAAAGGTGAGATACAAAACACATCACTGTTCAATGTTCCACTGAAAAAATACAACTTTGCAAATCATAGGATAATATACACACTATGCCGTATTATCCTCTATTAAATTGCACGTGAATAAAAATTTAGGATAACAATGTTTCTGACAAATTGATGTTTGATGTCTTAATGATAATCCTTCAAAAATTGATCACCTTGGCTTCTTACTATCTTGGAATTTCTACTGTTCTGAGGCTTCAGTTATATAGGCAATCTTTTTAAATGTATTTTAGTAACAAGATACAACAGTTTCAGCTCTTTATAAGGGTCTTCCTTTCTTAGGTACAATAATAAAAAGAAAAAAGAAAAAAGGTTGTTATTTCTCAAATGACAAATATTGTTTGATCAACATCAATCTTATGCCCTGTTGTTTTTGCAGTACATTTTTTGCACACACATTAACCTTTTATTTCAAAGCAAAATATGCTATAACCTTTTTGAAGACATATTAAATAGAACTTAAATTCAGCACACTTAGTAGCAACAACCCATGGAACCTGGATATGAATGAGGAACCGATAGGTGACTGTGAACATATTCTCTTATGTTAAGGAAATGGCAATCACTTTATGTCTCCCGTGCAGCTGACAGTAATTATAAGACTTCATCAATTATAAGGTACATCTTGATTTCAAGGATCTTAAAATGTGAGAAGAAAAGTTAAAATATATGAAAAAAAGTTTGTGTCGAACACAGTGCTAGGAACTGGAATACCAAGAAATAATAGAGTCTTGTCCCTCATGCTGCTAACTGCCCAGTGTGGGTAGACAAGTAAGCCAACAATTAGTATACAGTGTGATGAGAAAAATGATATATATTTATACAATTCTTTATATACACACCTTATATGTGCTAATGTATTTAATCTTTATAATTATCCCATGAGGCAGGTACATGATAGGGGTAAAAACCTGTCTGGATATCCAGGAAGGGTATCTAAACTATCCTGTGTGGGTAGAAAGCCTTTTGTGGGAGACATCTCATAGGTGTGAGTAGGGGAGGAAAGGGGAAGAATTAAAATTCCAGGCAATAGCACTCCATTAGCACAGTTGGAGAGGCAGAGAAAGTGGGACACCTGAGGACTACCCAGGGTGGAATAATAAAGGGCTCATGGGGGTGACAGGGAGGAATCAGGAGCAAGTCCCCCCCCCCAACCCGCCCCCGCCATACTAAGGAATTATGCTATTATCCTACAGAATGAGGAGTGCTATGGCTGGATCAGAGGGAGTTGTAATTGGGACCAGAGAGGTCGGTGAAGAAAACTGTTTCAAAAATCTAAGTAAAAACGGTAAGAACTTACATTTAGGTCAATGGTAATTCGTGAAATACTAAACACTAATATTAAAAAGGTGTAGTTAGCAAAAACAGCCCAGTAAGGAGCTCCCAAGTTCTGCCCCTCCATAAAAGGAACAAAGAACTGCTAAAACTACGAGAATTTACTTTTTTTTTTTTTTTGGAACAATGAAAATTAATGAAAGGCTTATAGTGAAAAGAGAATCTTGAAAACAGTAAAAGAAGTGAAAGATTCACAGTGGTTTCTTATTAGAAGCCATGGATGCCAGAAGGCAATGGGATGGCATAAAGTATTGAAAGAAAAAACTTTCACCCAAGAATGCTACATCTGACAAGATTACCCTTCAACAATGAAGGAGAAATTTACACATTCCAGAAATAAATAAAACTGTGAGTTTGTCATTAGCAGACCTATCCCATAACAAATGCTGGTCATTTGTTTGCTAGAGCCATTAAACAGGAAACAAAAAGACAATACACAGTAACGCAAATCCATGTGAAGAAATAGAGAACACTAACTTCTTAGGTAAGTGTAAAAGTATATAAATATGTTTCTTGTTTGTGATTCTTTTTTTTTCTGATTTTAAAGACAGCTACATAATTCAATAATTACAAATCTGTATTAACTGACATATAATGTATAAAGTTGTAATTTCTGACAATATCAGTACTGAAGGTGAAGGGTGGAGAAATATAGGAGCAAAATTTTTACATGTTATTGATATCAAGTTAGCATTAATCTAAACTAAAGGAGAAATATAAAATCTGAGTAGACTTACAAGTAAAGAGATTGAGTAATCAACTTCCAAAAAGAAAAGCATAGGACTGGATGGCTTTACTGGTGAATTCTACCAAACCTTTAAAGAATAAATTCCAATTTTTCACTAACTCTTCTGAAAAACAGAGGAAAGTGAACACTTCCCAACTTATTCAAGGCAGCTAGTATTACATCAATATTAAAGGCAGAAAAAGGCATCACAAGAAGTGAAAACCACAGACCCTAAACCCTATGAATAGTGATGCAAAAATTCTCAAAAAAAAAAAAAAATTAGCAAACCAAAGCCAGCAGTATATAAAAGTAATTATATACCACAAAAAGTGGGATTTGCCCTAGGAATGCAAGATTGGTTCAACATAGAAAAATAAATATAATATATTAAGAAAGGAACAAAGATACATGATCATCTAAATATATGGAGAAAAAGCATTTGACAAAATCCAACACCATTTCTTAATAAGTACACCCAACAAATTCAGAATAGAAGGGAACTTTCTCAATCTGATAAAGGCCATCTGTTGAAAATCCACAGTAAACATCATGCTTTTTTACTTCTTGTACTGTGTGTTACTTTGATGCATTTATAGATTATAATGTGGTTACCAATTTGACCACATAATATAACAATATTGACCACATAATATTTTTTACTATATTCAATATACTATACATTAGATCTGTATAGCTTATTGGTACTTATTACAAGTTTGTACCCTTAAATATCATCAATCTTATCCACCCTTCCATCCCCAGGTAACCATGATTTTACTGTCTGTATTTTTTTTTTACAAGTTTGACAGATTTAAATCCTACATATATGTGATATCACGCAGTAGTTATCTTTCTCCATCTGACTTGCTTGACTTAGCATAATGTGCTCAAGGTCCATCCTGCAAATGCTTGGATATCCTCCTTTTTCATGGCTGAATAATAGTCCACTACATGTATGTATCACATCTTTTTTATCCATTAATCTGTTGTTGGCTTTTGGGTTGTTTCCATACCTTGGCTATTGTGAATAATGCTGTGATAAACATGGGGGTGCATATATCTTGTCGAAAGCCTGTTTTCATTTCCTTTGGGTAAATACCCAGAAGTGGAACTGCTGAATCATATGATAGATCTATTTTTAGGTTTTTTTTGAGGGCTCCATATTGTTTTCTATAGAGGTTGGAGGAAACATAGTATTTCATGGGGAAAACTAAAAGCTTTCAGATACAAGACAAAGATGACTGTTCTTGCTACTTCTATTCAATACTGTACTGGAGGGTCTAACCAGGGCAATTAGTCAAGAAAAAGAATTAAAAGGCATCCATATTGGAAAAAAACAGGTAAAATTATTTCTATTTGTAAAAAACGATGATCTTACATATAGAAAACCCTAAAGAACCCACTAAAAAACTAGTAAGTTTAGTTTTTTTTTTTTTAAAGATTTTATTTATTTATTTGAGAGCGAGACAGTGAGAGAGAGCATGAGCGAGGAGAAGGTCAGAGGGAGAAGCAGACTCCCCATGGAGCTGGGAGCCCGATGTGGGACTCGATCCCGGGATTCCGGGATCATGACCTGAGCTGAAGGCAGTCGTCCAACCAACTGAGCCACCCAGGCGTCCCGTAAGTTTAGTTTTTAATAAACTAGTACAGCAAAGTGGCAATCTACAAGATTGATGTACAATATATAAAAATTAGTTGTATTTCTATGCAGTAGTGATGAGCAATCTGAAATTAAAAAGTAATTCCATTTATGGTACTATTAATAATAATAGATAATATATATATTATATAATTTTATTATATATATTATATAATAATAATAAAATACCTAAATAAATTTAATCAAGGAAGTATAAGATTTATACACTGAAACCATGAAACATTATTGAAAGAAATGAAAGATCTAAATAAATGGAAAGACACCCTGATTGGAAGACCTTACAATGTTAAAATGACAATAGTCCTCAAAATGACTTACAGATTAAATGCAATCCTTATCAGAGCCCAGTTACTTTTTCATAGCAAAGGATAAACTGATCCTAAAATTATATGGAAATGCATGGGGCACCAAATAGTCAACATAATCTCAAAGAAGGATTTGCACCTCCTGATTTAAAAACTCACTACATTACATAGAGTCATAGGATAGGGGCTGGGTAATATAATAAGTAAACTCTTATTTTACTAAACAAATGAACATGTCAAACAAATTTTCTAATAAGAGCTTATGTTAATGAAAGGGAAAACACTAAATCTCAAATTAAATTTGCAACTTACAACTGTATGTTGAATTTGCTTGTATAGGAACATACCTGTTCTGACACTTATAAGAAAGAAAAAAGAATCTGGGTCATTTGCAGAGTTTAGTATTAAATTGTAGGTATGACACTGTGGCTTCTTTCTGTTGCTATGGGCAAGTTTCTTGAATGATTTCAACAGATTCTTGAACTGAACAGAAATTGCTTCCCACTCAGTTATAATTTTACCATGCAGAGGGTAGAAATTAGGCATAAATAATGAAAGAGATCATGCAAGTTCACATGTAATGCTCTGTGTGGGATGTAGCTGATGATTGGAGAGGGGAACTGTGACCTGGTGATAGAAAGATACTGCTTCACGATCTGAAAGACATTCTGGCAGCTCTGACTTTAATTTCACATAAGAAAATGGGGAGAAAGTACCTACATGAAGGAAGAAATATGGTTGCTGAAGTTGTGCCTTTAAAGTTGTACCCAAGAGAAAGAAGTAGTCAATCCCTGATAAAGAAAAGCTCAGAATGCAGACAGAAATCTGATTATGACTGTGGCATTATTTGCCACATAGCTACCATATCACTGAGACAAACATGCAGAGATGAAAGACATATAAAATGTTTTCCAAAAAAAAAACCAAAACCAAAAAACAAACTTTTATGTAATCCATAGATTTCTTTCTTTTTTTAAAGGAAAAAAGAGAAAGAGAGAGAGAGAGAGAGAGTATAAGCAGGAGGAGCAGCAGAGGGAGAGGGAGAAGCAGGCTCCCTGATGAGCAAGGAGCCCAATGTGGGGCTTGATCCCGAGACCCTGTGGTCATGACCTGAGCCGAAGGCAGACACTTAACTAACTGAGCCACGCAGGTGTCCCCACAGATTTATTTCTTGACAAGAGATTTGGTGGGGTAAAGATGGCCACCATTTCTTTGTAACTCTTTCCTTGGAGAAGTGGAGTTTATTTTTCCCCAGCCTCAATCTAGTCTGGCTCTGTGACTGCTTCTGCAGTAGATTATGCTGAAGTGACACCATGCTAGTTCAAACCCTTTGAGGACTGACAGGCAGGTTTTGCGTCTGATATCTGGGAATACTGACTCCTGAAATTCTCCCTCTCAGAATCTAACTGCCATCCTGTGAAAGGCCCAAGCCCCATGAAGGGTCATGTGAGATGTTGTGGTCAAGCTCCAGTTTCTGGCAAGTGTCAACTGAGAGCCATGTGAGTGAGCCATTTGGATGTTTCAGCTAAGAGAGCCACCCAACAACTGTGGCCCCAAGTGGCATCACAGAACCAGAACCGCCAGGGTGATCTCAATCAATACAGAGAACTGTGAGGAGTAATATTATGGCTGTTTTAAAGTATTACCTTTTGGTTGGTTTGTCACACACCAACAGATAATCGAAGCAATCATGTACATAAAGATATATGTTAAGTTGTGTTAAAACTTAGGTTTACAGAGGGCATGGTAAAAAAAAAATGAGTAAATTTGATCTATGTCAACAACTGTGTTTATAATTCAATGGTCTCAGAACTTCCTCAAGGGAATTTTAGCAACTCAGTAGACTGCCTTCAGACCTGATCTCTTTTCTAAATCCAAGCTTTATATTCCACTGGGTCCTAGACAAAGAGTTTGTGAAAGACCTCTCAGTACCTCCAACTTAACACATCAAAAGTACTACCTCTTCTTTAAAGTTGAAGCCTGCAGACAAAGCTTTTATTCAGAACTTTACCTTAGTTAAGATTGTTCACTTGTTTTATTTTAATAAGATGAGATGAGAGCAGAAGGATGTTAACAAATTTTAGATGGAACTTTTATGTTGATATGATATGTTTTAAAAGAGATTAAAATAAAACAAAACAAAAGCAAACCACCTCAGGAGATAATGAACCTAATTATCCTGAAAGAAAACTTCAGATTCAGTATATGGTACATTGAAATCTCTATGTGTTGAGCTAATTTTTGAGTTTGGTTTCTGAGTCTGTCATCCGAATTTGGTCAAAATGAATCAGTAGTATAAAACTGAGTTAGTTTGTCCCTTTTAGGTTTTAGATTTTGCCTCTGATACCTGACTTGAGTTAAATGTCAGTACATGCTTGTGTGGATTGACAAGACACATTTTCCACTATAGTTCACTAAGAAAGAAAGTACACGTGGAATGAGACCTGTCTTCTGGGATGGTTTGAGGGAAAACTAGCCATCTGTATAATTTTGAGAAAGTGGCTAACACACTTTCCCCTCAATACCTAAATCAGGAAAAAAAAATAACTATCTTTGCCCTGTTTATCTGGAAGAACTATTCTTCAAAATCAAGTGATCTTACACAAATGTGAGTCTATTTAAGGAGTGAAAAGTTTTTTTTTAAGCTAAAATTCTTTCATTGTTAGTCATGATAATTCTGCTTCTAGTAATTGTGTACTTTTTTTCTGTCATTTCTGGAAACTATTTTATTATATGTTTCTGAGTTCCAAAGTTGATCTTTTTTTCAGATTGTGGTAACTTTGCCTGCTTTGCTCACAAAGGCCTTTTAAGTTAACTGGTAATTAGTTGAAACATAAACCATGGTAGAAATATTGGGGAGAGAAGAGAAAAAAGTTGTAGACAGAAAATGATAATTTCAAGCGTTTAAACCTCTACCCAAACCTTCTTTCTTTTTATCTCATTTTAACCCATCCGGGCCTATACATTATAATCCTGAGATTTACTGACCACCAGCTCCTGTGTCCTCAGTTTCTCTGCACATCCAGCTTCGATACCATGACTTGACATTATAATCACACCTTCGCAAATATTATTGCTCCCTTCCTCTTCTTACATATTATGCATTTCTCCTAGAATTTTGTGTACATGGAATTACATAGTAAACACTGTTGTGCCTTGCTTAACTCTTAAACCTAATTTTTTAAATGATTTATTCCATGTATGTACCTGTAGTTCAATCTTTTAAAATCCTGAATGGTATTAGTGAATACATCACATTTTGTTTATTCTTCTATTGATGGACTTTTAGGTTATTTCCAACTGCTGCGGTCATGAATAAAGCAGCTGTAAATTTCTTGTACAAATCTTTGTGTGAAGCTGTGTTTTCATTTCTCTTAGGTAAATACCTAAAACTGGAATTGCTGGATATTGAGGTAGGTATGTGTTTACCTTTATAAGAAACTGCCAAATAGTTTTCCAGAGTCATATCCCAGCATCAGTGAAATTGGTCGTTGCTTTCTCATCCTCTCAATATTTGATATGCAAATTAGTTTTTGCTTCATAACAAATGTCCCACATAACTTAGAGCCGTTAAACAACACTGATTTGATGGGCGCCTGTGTGGCTCAGTGGGTTAAGCCTCTGCCTTCAACTCAGGTCATGATCTCAGGGTCCTGGGATGGAGCCCCACATCGGGCTCTCTGCTCGGTGGGGAGCCTGCTTCCCTCTCTCTCTCTCTGCCTGCCTCTCTGACTACTTGTGATCTCTCTCTCTGTCAAATAAATAAATAAAATCTTTAAAAAAACAAACAAACAAACAAACAAAAGAACACTGATTTGAGCCAGCTCATTGGAACTTGATGGCCTAGGATAGCCTCACTTGCATATTTGATGGTTGCTTCATTGTCGCCTGGGATAACAGGCATGGCTTGCCCATGGGTGTTAGAAACTAGCCAGGACTCAGCCACATGGCAACGGGGTTACACAATCAGTAAGAGAAGATAAGCTCCGATACACTTTCATTTTCCAATCCTCTGCTTGGTTGATGTTTGCTAATATCCCAGTAGCCACAGAAAGTCATGAAATAAGGGTTTTGTTATAGGTATTAGATCTTATACAAAGATGAAGTAAATGAAGTAAATGGAAGGATGCTGGAGGATAAGGAGTTACTAACGAGACTGCCTACCATACTGCTACAGGTAGACCAGTTAGAGCTTGCAGGCAAATCTGAGAAACTCAGCATATCCAGCCACTGTAGAAAGATTTAGAAGAGGAAGTTCATGGTGAGATTTTTGGGAAGTTGTTGCCTTTGTGTAGCTACCATCTTTGTAGGTCCACAGCCAAGCAACTTCCCCCCACGCCCACAAGCATCTGATGGTTGACTGGGGCTGCTTTTGTTCTGCCTAGAAGGAGAGTTAAATAGCTTGGCAAAATGAGATCATACTGTGACCCGGGGACACATTTGTACCTGTTTGACACTAAACCTGACAACGATAGAGTAATGAAAATAATGGTCACTGCTTCCTTATAGGCTTTAAATAGTACACAAGTTCCTCTTTTGGCCAAATCTAAAAAAGAAAATGAAATTCTGGGAAATGTAGTCCTCAGTTTAACTAGGTTTGCATGGAATAATCCAGTGTGTTATTATTAGTCATATTTTTAAGTTTCAGCAGTACCGTAAGTCTGTATCTACTCCATTGCATTGAGGTTTGCTTTTTAATTTTCTTAACAGTAACTATTTTGAACAGACATTTTAATGAAGTTCAGTTCATCAAACTTTTTATTATGGTTTTGTGTGTTCTAGGAAATTTTTGAATACCTCCCAAGTTTGCTAAGATACTCTCCAATATTTTTTAATGAGATTTTTAGATTGATTTTTAAAATTTTAATTCCAGTATAGTTAAAATAGTATGCTATACTACTTTTAGGTATACAATATAGTGATTCAACAATTCCATGCATTACTCAGGGCTCACCATGATCCTCCTGACCTATTTTTTCCAAACCCTCCCCCCGACTTCTCCTCTGGTAACCATCAGTTTGTTTTCTTTAGTTAAGTCTGATTTTTTGTTTGTTTGTCTCTTTCTTCTTTGTTAGTTTTCTTTTTTATTAAATTCCTCATAGGAGTGAAATCATATGGTATTTGTCTTTCTCTGACTGACTTATTCACTTAGCATCATACCCTCTAGATCCATCGATGTTGTTGCATGCAAATGGCAAGGTTTCTCTACGATGAGATCTGCATGCTATCTTGAGTCAATTCTTGTATACGGAGTGAGGTATTGTTCAAACTGCATTTTTTTTTTTTTTCCATGAAGACATCCAGGTCTTCTGGTACCACATGCTGAAAAACACATATAATCTTTTCCATATTAAATTTCACTGGTGCCTTTGTAAAAATAAATTTATTACATTTCATTGTATAAGTCTCTATTTCAGGGCTTCCTATTTTAATTGATTATATTTTCTTATTCCATATCAATAATTATCATGGATTTATGGTAATTCTTAAAATAATACAACTCTTTCAAATTTGTTCTATTTAAACATTTAAAAAATTATTCTAAGTCATTGATAGTTCTATATTAATATCAGTACAAAAAATAACCTGCATGAGTTTTGATTGGAAATGCATCAAACTTAGAGAATTTTGGAGATATTGACATTATTACAATTTAAGCCTTCTAATCTAGGAATATGATATATTTCTCCACTTATTTAGGTGTTCTTTAATTTTAGCAATAAAATATTTGGGTAAAAGCCTTGTATGGATCTTGTTAAATGTTATACTCTGTGATTTTTCATGCTAACATTATAAATGGTATTATTTTTAATCCTCCATCACCACTTCAATCTATTGTCGACAGAGCAGCCAATTATTTTTATTAAAATGGAAATTCAGTATTACTCCCCATTTCATAACCAACAAAGGCTTCTTCTATGAAACATAATAAACACTAAAATTATTTTAATAACCAGAAATTTCTACATCATCCTGCCTCAACACCTACCATTGTTTTCCATGTTCCCTCTCCAACAACTGCATTGACCCCCTTGCTCTTTCTCTAGATGCCTCTCTCCTCCAGAGACTTTTCATTGTTGTTCCTTTGCCTGCAGTTGTCTACTCCAGATACATCCATGTCTTTCTCCTTCATGGTTTTCAGGTCTCTCCTTAGATGTCACCATATCACCTGACCCCTGACTACCGTATTTGAAATAAACCCGACTCACTCGTTCTGCACCCTCAAACCAATTTATCTGGGTGACTCTCATTTTCATTTGCCCAGGCTGGACACTCCAGCTTATGTCTGCTGCCCTGGCATCCCACTTAGTTTTCAACTGTTTTTATTATAAAATGTGTCCCAATTAGGACATTAAATTACTTATCACCCTACCTTTATCATGATTCATTTTTCTTCATGGCCCTTTTCATTTGTGTGTCATATTATAGATTTGCAGGTTTGTTTTCCAACTCCCCCAAAGAGACTATAAATTCCATGTGACAGAGCATTTTTATTGTTGAGTGTTTTACCTCAGCCCCTAGAGCATCACCGGCACCTCACACTCAGTAAATATTTGTTGTATTAAGTAAATAATTAGTAAGTATACAAGCTGAATGACTTTGCTTTTGAACTCCCCCCACCTTTCTGTAAAATGAAGTCCTACATGGAATGAGGTGATTAAGACCATTCTGGCTATACATGTAATGATTGCTTGTGAAACCTGATCCAAATTTCATTTAAGTCAACAGCTGCTTTGTGTAGAGGGAGAACAGTAGACCAATGTTCTTCGTAAGTAGAGTAGTCAGCTAAAGCAATAAAAGACATTGTTCTAAAGTGGAAGTTTGTCTAAGTAAGATGGATTGATTTAAAAATAATAACCAGAATGACTTTACTTGCAGAAAGACTCAAGTGTAAAATCATATTAATCATTTTCTGACCTAATTGAATTTTTCCATACATTGTTATAATGCTAAAACATATTTTACAGTATAGGTGAAGTTATTTAAGGAATTCATTTTGTGATTATGACCCCCAAGTTTCTATCTATAGCCTACATCTGTTCCCTAAACTCCAGACTCATATTCAGCTCTCTGTGAATTCTCTGCTTATGTTTCTAGTAGAAATCCAAAAATGAACTCGTTCAAACCCAAACTCCAAATTTTCTCCCCAAACCTTCTGTTCCCACAATTTTTCTCTTCTCAGTGGGCAGCTGCTTTTAGTTGCTCAGGTCAAAATCCTTGCTGCCATCCTTGATTTCCCTTTTATCTCATACACTGTATACCTTTTTGGTTATCCATTGAAATGCACCCAGGATCAGACCAGTCTCACTCTCCTACACTTTTTCCCTAATATGGACAATATTGTATCTCTCTGAATCCCAGCCATAGCATTTTAACTGGTTTTCCCCAGCTTTTGCCCCCCCCTTTCCATACTCACCATGCCTACAAGCAAAGCATCCCAAAAGATCACTTTAAAACCTAAATTGCCAGATCATGTAACGTCTCTGTCCCAAATCCTCAAATTGTTTTCATGTGACTCAGAATAACAGCCATGTTCCTGATAGGGGTCTCTAGGATCTGCCATTCTAATGTCTGACTTTTTCTTTTATATTAAAATATGATATATTATTTGTTTCAGAAGTACAGGTCTGTGAATCATCAGTCTTACACAATTCACAGCCCTCACCATAGCTCATACCTTCCCCAATGTCCATCACCCAGCCACCCCCAATCCTCCTACCCCCATCCTCTCCAGCAACCCTCAGTTTGTTTCCTGAGATTAGGAGTCTCTTATGGTTTGTCTCCCTCTCTGGTTTTATCTTGTTTCATATTTCTAAAGCGTAAATTTGATGAAGTGTTTTTATTGTTGAAGTACGATTGCCATGAAACATTATATTAGTTTCAGTTGTGCAACTGAAACTGAAACTGCAATCGATTCAACAATTCCATATGTGACTCACTGAGCACCTCCACTGAGTGTGGTCACTGTCTTGACTTCCATCTTTTACTACTTTTCTCCTTGCTCTATTTGTTCTATTGATTGGTGGCAATAGAACACATGACATACCCTCCTACCTCAAAAGATAACCCACTATTGACTTTCCTGGAATCAGCTTTCCCTAGGAGGAAGGAATGGTTCTATCTTTTACACACTTCAGGTCTCTCTTCAGAGGCACAATAACAGAGTGGTCATTGCTGCACCCTTGATACGAAATAACAACTTCCTCCTTGTTCCCACATTTCCTATTTTCTTTACCCTAATTCCTTTTCCTGCTTAGTAATTAGCCTCATGTGACACACTGGAACAACATACAGTATTTTTTGTGTGTGTCGTCTGTCTCGCTCTCCTAGAATGTGAGCTCAAGAGGTCTGGAACATTGTCTGTTTTGTATCCTCCCTATAGCTCTCCATCCCTGGGAACTGGGACTGGAACATAGTAGATGTTCAATAAGTATTTGTGGAATGAGAGAATGAGTGAATCTATTTGCTTGACAAAGTTTTTATTATCCAGTGCTCTTTTTTCTCTTCCAGTCTTCAGCTCCATTCAACAACAAAATAAACACTCCTTGATAAAGCAAACTTATTTCAAATGCGTTCTCTTTAATGTGTATTTGTAGACTGTGTTTTTCAAAAACTTGTTTATGATGCTGAAAATAGGCACAATGCAAACAGGGTAAAATGCCAAGCACGCCTGTAAGCATCACCCTTCAACAGACCCATGCATATTTGGAGTCTCGAAGAGATGGCAAGGTTGGCTGTCAGTCCTCTTTAGTTCTGAGAGGAAACAGCTGGTAGAAGCAGGGGTATTTTGATGCTTTCCCACTTTTCCCAGGGCCACTACTCACTTCTTGCTGTTTTAGTTCTGCCAACAACCCACAAACTATAGGTCCTTATGCTACCTTCCCACTGTTGAGCTTTCCCCACCTCAGTGCCCAACCTAAGACCTTCCCCACCAAAGTGTTCTCACATCCTGGAAGTGCTGGCATCTAAGTTCAACCTGAAAATTTTCTAAGTGAGAAAACTGGGAACTCTGAGAGATGAAATGACTTACCTAAAACCACTCAGAACTGGCCCTGGAGGTCAGGCCTCAGTCCTCTCTCCTGTCAGTCTTGACTGCATTGAGTTTCATCAGCCTGGTAGTCTCATTAAATAAATAGAAGAAATAACCTAAATTCCAACAATAAGATAATGGTTAAGTGTACTCATATGATGGTTTACTACAGAGCTATGAAACATCATGATGTAGAAAATTCTTAAATAACAATGGTAAATGTGGGCAACATAGAGAAGTGAAAAAACCAAGTAGCATAACCACCATTTCATGTTTATGATTTGCATATATATGGGAAGGCTCTATACATCAAATCTGTGGTCATTTCTGGAAGATGAGATTAGATGTATATTTACTTGTCTTTATATTTTATGATTCCAAAGTTGTACTTTTATTTTTACTTTTATTTAAACACTTTATTTATTTGACAGAGAGAGAGAGACAGCAAGAGTAGGAACACAAATAGGGGAAGTGGGAGAGTCAGGATCCCCACAGAGCAGGGAACCTGACATAGGGCTCTATCCCAGGATCCCAGGATCATAACCCAAGCCAAAGGCAAACGCTTGACTGAGCCACCCAGGCACTCCCCAAATAAATACTTTTAGAATAAAAGGGTATTTTATCCCTGCACCAAACTTCTGATTAGTTTAAAGGTGTGTATTTTTAAACACTATGATATATTTATAAATGTTAATTTTTCTTGTATAAATAGCATTCATACAATATGCATGAGACATAAATGTGTGGAAAACTGAATGAGCTTCTTGAATGTAAAGAATTACTTGGGTGGGGGGTGCGGTGCGCCTGGGTGGCCCAGTCTGTTAAGCATCTGCCTTCAGCTGAGGTCATGATCCCAGCGTCCTAGGATTGAGCCATGTGGAACTCCCTGCTTGGCGGGGAGCCTGCTTCTCCCTCTTTGTCTGCCTGCCTCTCTGCCTACTTGTGCTCCATCTCTGTCAAATAAATAAATAAAATCTTAAAAAAAAGGAAAAAAGAATTACTAGAGGGGTGCCTGCATGGCCCATTCAGCTAAGCATCTGGTTCTTGATTTTGGCTCAGGTCATGATCTCAGGGCCCTGGGATTGAGCCTCACATTGGGCTCTACACTCAGCAGGGAAGTCTGCTTGAGGAGTCTCTCTCTCCCTTTCCTTCTGCCTTTCCCCCAACTTGTGCTCTCTCTCCTCTCTCTTTCTCTCTCAAATAAAAAACAAATCTTTAAAAAAATAACTAAAATTAAATTAAAAGAGAGAAGGACTTTTAACTCTCTTCCTCTGGTATAAAATGTGGAGGTTTTTTATGCAAACACATTATTATAATCAGGAAGCCTTGCTTTTTCCCTTGAAACTCTCATATTCTAAAATTATACTTCAATCTAATTTATTTTTTACCCTCCCCTAAATTTTTGAAGTTGTTTAAAGTTCTCATAGGTCACCCTAACACAAATTTCTCTCAGTCCCTTCTTTGCAATTGTAGTTTTGGCCACTGCTTTAGAACTGTCACAGAGATAAATAATGGTGCTTCATAGGAGAATGATGATGCTAAACTTTGTTTTGTTGTTTCTAACATATGAATCTCAATCAATCATCCCAATAATCCATTTATAACCTTTGGCGGGGGCGGGGGGGCGACAAATACAATGAGGTTCAAAGAGTCTAAATAACACGCCTTCTAGTATGTGATGGAGTTTGGTTGAAAATCAGCTCTACCCACTAAAAAACTCACGCTCTGCTGTCTGTCCACAGTCCTTTAAATTAACTTGGTGGCCTTTCTCTGCACAAGTGTCCTTTCATCACCTTGTTTGCTCTTCCAAGGCTCTCAAAGAACCACCTCTCACCATCCACAACTTAGGGCTGCAGCAAGTTGCCTAGGGCTGCTCCATGACCCAGATCTGAATTGTCACTCTCATCACCATTTATCTCTTCTGTGCCTATGCCCATGGGTCAGCGACTTTCACTAGATGCTTGTCACTGGTCACCCGTGCTGAGGACACCCTCTTGGATAGCTGTATTTGAGGCTTCCTTTGTGTCTGACTCACATCTTTCCCATTGAACTCATTGCATCATTTTGTAAGTATTTGTTCTGGTTTCTGTTTGTTCCATAAGATCAGTTCCTTCAGGAACAGAAACCAAATCTTATTGATCTAGTTAGAAATACCCAAGGCATAAAGTTAAATCTCCAAGTAAACTAAACTTCCAGATAAACACAATTAAGTTAAAGTTACAAAAGAAACAAATATTATAGTATATGCTGCCAGCATCCTACATGGTAGAATTCACAATGTCTTGTAACTAAAAAAAAAAAATGTAGCAAATAAGGAGAACAATAGACCCCATTAAGATGGGAAAAATTAAATTAACTGAATTTGACCTAGAAGTGTCATAGGTGACAATTTAATAGATGGATATATTAAAATATTTATATTATATTGTAATTATATTTCATATTGTAAAATGGTAACAGCCTTCCAGTTTTTCAGTTCTTCCAATAACTATTTCCTGAACCTCTCATAGGCCTGAGAAATACCTGTTGATGCATTTTCTTCCACAAACATGCTGTTCTAGTTTACCACAGCTACTGTCAAACTTATGTTGTGCTGTTGATGTTCCATCTGTCACCTGTAATGGGCTCCTCCTTACCGGCTGGTCAGCTCCCAGTTTCCAAATTAAAATCTTCCCTTTAACTGTGTTTCTAATCAATCTGATCATGATGTCTCTGGGTACAGATGTTTTCATGTTTATTGGGTTTTGGGTTTGTTGAGTTCCTAGAATTTATGGACTTGACAAAATTTGGAAAATTTTCAATCATTATTTTTCCATTTAAGTTTTCTGTATTTCTTTACCCACCTGCCTACCCTCCCTGCCCATTCAGGGACTTTAACTGCACATGTATTAGTCTCTTTGAGGTTGTTTCACAGCTCCCTATGCTTTCCTCCTCCTCCTCCTCTTCCTCCTCCTCTTCCTCCTCCTCTTCTTCCTCATTCTCTTCCTCCTCCTTCTTGTCTTTTTCCTCTGTGTTTCATTTTGGATTGATTGTATTGCTGTGTCTTCAAATTCACTAATTCACAAATTCACTAATTCACTGTTCTGCAGTGTCTAATCTGCCGTCAATCCCATCCCATATACAGTTTTTCAACATGAACATTGTATTTGCAGTTTTAGATGTTATTCAGCTGAAATTAACATGTTCAATTTTCCTGCTAGCTTCTTGAACACATGGAACACAGTTATAATAACTATTTTAATATCCTGCTTAATTCCATCATCCATTTTTTTCTCATTCCTTTTCAATTGATTGGTCTTTTCCTCCTTTTAATAGGACATATTTTCATGCTTCTTTTCAAGCCTGGTAATCTTTATTGGGTACCAGTAATTTTGAATTCTACCTGTTGGGTGTTGGCTATTTTACGACTACCTCTGAACATTCTTAAAATCTGTTCAGGGAATCTGTTAACTTATATGGAAACAGTGTGATCATTTCAGGTTCTGCTCCTAAAGTTTGTTAGATGCGGCAATGAAGTATTAGTACAGAGTGAAATTTTCATCCCTACTGAGGCAAAATGCCAAGGCCCATTTCCTGTGAATTATGAGGTGTCTCCAGTCACGCTGGTGGGAATAGGCCCTATGTGAACTCAAAGAATGTTGCTCCTTGTAATTGTCTCCCATGGTTTTACTGTGACCTCCGCACATTTTTTCACGTGCTTGTGCAGACTGGCACTCAGACAGACACTGAGGGCCTGCCCTCAAGTTTCTCCTCTCTGTATAGCTTACTCCTCCACATACTCTGAGTTGGAAACTTTAACTACAAAGCTTCCCTGGATTCAAGCTCTGTCTCCCCAAATCAGAGGCACTATTGGCCTCTGCCAGTGTTCCCCGCCCTATGTCAGAGCATCACAGCCTGTCTTTTTTGTTTTCTACATCTTGGGGGAGCACTGCCTTTCATTGCCAATGTCTTCATCTATCTCATTCGGTGTGTTCCTTATTGCACACAAGAAGGTAAATGCAGTTCCTGTTACTGCCTTTTGTTTGGGAGCAGAAACTTTTCCAATTCTCCTTTGAGAGTCCGCTTCCTAGAATCATGCCTGAGATCAACAGCGCTGCGTCTGTTTTCAGGAAACGAACTCCAGCATTCAGAGATTTGAATGGTTGATGTTTACTAGTGAGTGTTTTGGGTGACATCTCTAAATGGAAGGCAAGCAGGATGAGACAGAGGATAGAGTGCAGTGTCGTTGTGACCAAAGTCTCCACCAGTAGCAAGGGAGCTCTGGAAAGAGAAGAAACTTTCGGGATTGTGGGGGTTTTATCCCCTCCTTTACATACACTAAGGAGATGCAGGCAGCTGTCCAGGAGAAGTCATGACCTTGGGCTGAGTGACATAACCGGCTCTCATAGGGGAGGTGACTGCATCATTCTTCAACTTCAGCTTCCTATGCAACCCCATGAAGTGTTTTATTACACCCTGGAAAACTATTGCTTCAGATTTAAACAAGTAATCCAAATGGAAATTGTTTTTCGGCCACTATCATGAAAATATCTTAATTCCTTTGTCTCCCATTTTTGTTAAGAATCCCTACTCTCAAAGATAATTAAAACTATAAGTTAATTCTACCCAGACTAATGAGACTATCTTGAGCAGGGACATTTGGCTTCATATCTGCGAGGTTCAAATCCTCCATAACTAGTGGGGTCCGGAGAGGCAGAACATTAGGGGACAAGACTGAATCTAAGTTGCAATTTTAATATTTTCCATGACCTGGAGTAACCATTCCTCTATACTCCCTCTGAAGGGGGCGGTGTAGCAGAGGGCTGAAGAGGGACCACAAGTATAAAGTTTTAGGTAAGTTCTAGGGATCTGTCCTACAGTATTGTGTCTACAATGAACAACACCGTATTGTACATTCAGAAATATGTTAATATCTTGTATTAAATGTTCTTACCACAGTAAAGAAATACAATACGATACAACATAACATTATGTAGTAGTGTGCACTCTGAAACCAGACTGCTCACATTTACACTGTGGCTCCACTCCCCTCTGTGCTTTGGACTTTGGCCAAAAGCTCACATTTCTTCTCTATAAAACGGGCTGATTGTACACCTCATAGGGCTGTGATACTGAGTTCGAGGCAGATTAATGGGATTGTAAAGAGCATTGGTCCAGCACTAGACCGCGTGGTGAGAATCCTGCCTGACACTTAGTAATTTAACTTAACCTTTCTGCCTGTTTCCTTGTTTACACAAAAAATAGATTGTAATATTAACAAATTCCTAGGTTGTTTCTATGAATTATGTGAGTTAATGCAGGAAAAGAGCTTTGTAGAGTGCCAAGCAGACAGCGAGTTCTCAGTAGGTGTGAGCTCGGATGATGAAATGTTGAGGGAGTTTGCAACTTTGAACCAAATTTGGTGAGAACTCAAACAGATCCTGCTCTCGTGCCCTTGGAGGCTAGCATGTGAGAAGGGCCAGGTCATAAAGGCCTAAGGAAGGATAAAAAGAAAGCAGAATATTATAAGAATTTTAGGACGCATAAAGCTCTGTGGCAAATAAAGGAAAATGAAGTCAACCGTACAGAAGAATGGCACTTGAAGGACAAAATTTGAAAGGTGAAGTCACTGGAACCAGAAGCAGAACGTGTAGAATTTACACCTTCTCATCTGATTGCTTAAATTCTAGGGGACTTATACCGGACCTGACTGCAAAGACGGGCTGAAAGCACCATGGATGTTAACTGTTTCTGGCCACGGGACCGAGTGTCTAAAGGCGCCTAGAACTAAGGCTTTAACAAACAGGAATGCTGCCCCTCTCTTTGCCCGAGACCGCCTAGTTCCAGTCATCTGGCGCTCCCAATGGTGGGTGGAGAAGTGATTACCAAAGTTCACTTCCCCATTTCAGCAGATCCCCAACTAGTCCAAAGAGAGAGCCCTGCCTGTTCTGTTTCTGCAGGCATGGGGAAGCGAGTGTTTCTAACGACTTCCCTGTGGAGCCCGGGAGCGTTCCTATTGCCTGAAGTCGAAAAACTCTTCCTCAAAAAGTAAGGATAGATCGGAGAGAGGCTGCACTGTGGGTAGTAGCTCTAAGAACAGGTAAGCCCTGTTTCTCAGCCTTTGGAAGTTATTCAACAGCCAGAGAACTTAGAAATCCATGAGCTGAGTTGCAGGGCAATCGTCTGGATTTGTGACTCTGAAAGATTGCAACAAGGTTAGTTAGCCTGGGATATTGCCGAGAGCAAAGGCTGTGTGGAGTTTGGCTCAGTCTGCTCTGCCCACTGCCCCATGTACCCGCAAACCTCTTTACCTCTCTGCACTACAGCAGAGTGAAATATGATATTAGCTATCATTATTTGAGTGTTTATGATGTCCCCAAACACAACATTTGAGCTAAGTATTTTCTTTCCCTTTTCACAAAGAGAACGGAATCCAGAGGGTATGAATAATTTACCCAAGGTAACTCAGCTAATAAGAGTCAGCATTAAAATTCATGTTTCCCTCTAAAGCCTATGCATGCCCTAAGGAGCTAGCACCCCTCCCTAAGTCAGGCATGTAGAAGGAATGCAATAAATCACAATTATTACTGGTATTTCAAAACGGCATTGGCCATGATTACCATCTGTACAGAACACAAATATTTTTCTTAAAAGATACATGTAGGGCCGATTATCCTTTTTTTGCACTGACACATACGAATAACATTTTATGGCTTATAGGGGAGCATGTTTGCCGCTTAGAATAATGGCCTGATCATGATCTCAGGGTCCTGGGATCGAGCCCTGCATCAAGCTCTCTGCTCGGCAGGGAGCCTGCTTCCCCCTCTCTCTCTGCCTGCCTCTCTGTCTACTTGTGATTTCTCTCTCTGTCAAATAAATAAATAAAATCTTAAAAAAAAAAAAAAAAGAATAATGGCCTGACCAGCGTTTAGTTCCAGAAAGAAGAGAAATTCTGTTTATGGGAGCTTCATACATAGCATAATAAAGGAGAAAGAACACTGGACTAAGAATCAATTATATTTTCAAAAAAATTTTTTTTATTATCTCATTTCATTCTTATGTCAACTCCCTTATTTTTGTCCTAATTTAATAGAAGAGAAAGCAGTTTCTGAGTGGTAGTACTGGTATGTTTGGCTTAGACCAGTGTTCCTCCCTTTAGTGCCTCTAATCCGGACTACACCAGTAGCTGTGAAACTTTTGGCAAGACACTTCTCTTGGTCTGGAGGTTTTCATCTATAACATATGGGTGGGCCGAGGAGGATTTGATTTCTAAGACTTTTCTAAGGTTCTTTAACAATGAGCTCAGGGATGACCTTGGCTCAAGGTGAAACTCACCTGTTCGTGGGTTGGTTGCTTAAACTTGTGCTGTTTATACTCAATAGTCTTTGTATATGCTTCAGGGTATGCATTTGATTACTTTGATAAGATCTGGTATTCAACAATATTTTCTCAAAGTTTGGTCCTGTATTTTCATTCAGGAGTTCTCTGGAAATTTCAATCCTGGGATAAATGAGGCCGAGCCCTCAAGATGCCTTTTTTGGTCTTAACATATATAGGAGATGTTTGTTGGGTACTTCTTCAGTCACAACATTAACACTACAGACTCTGAAGTTATTTATCTTGCATATAGAAATACAATGATGTTGCTGTCCAATCAATTGTCATTTGTGTAACACCCTAAAACAATAAGATTGGGACAGTGTGCCAGGGAAAGGCCATGCTGAGTGCAGACGGCTGGGCATTCATTTGTCAAAAGAGCTGAAAGATCTGCTTTATAGGAGGCTGGTTTTCCCCTGCGGAATTGGCCCTCTGAGCAATGCTCAGTCCCAAGATTATTTAAAGGGGATTATTTAAAGATAGTTAATTATTTCTAGGCTCACAGGAGCCACCAAGGAACTTCATAGGGGTTCTAAACCTCAGGCCTGTGCATGGCCAGACCTCACTATAGTGAGGTTGTTTTTGGCCCACACAATATTTTGCTTTATTATAATAAGTTTTAAAGCATTTCCAGTCTAAACATGGCTGGATTTCATTCATTCATGGCATCTGCCCGCTCCTTGAAGCAGGGGCCCCCTATTTGCCGCGGGTTCATCGTGTGCCAAGCATTTTACATACTTTTTTTTTTTCCAGGAGAAAATCATGAGTTAGATATTAGCATCTCCTGTTTACAAATGAGTAAATGAGGCTCAAAAGGAAAATCTTGCCAAAGGCAACTAGTAAATACCGCTATGGACAGGCAGAGCATTAGGTTTGAGCCTTAATGGGTCTTGGTTTGCTTGGATCTGTTTCTTCTCCTCCAGTGCCTTCCCAAGTGAGTGTATCAAGGACCTCTCGACTCTATGACTAGGATTTATTTTTTTATATGAACAACGGAGACACTGGGCTTTTCCATCACAGACTTCATTCATTATTAGCAAAACTTGAGCAACTAAGGGTGTCATGATCTCGTCTTCCCTACAGGGATCCCCCTGCACCCACCCTATTCTCCTGGACAGCCCTTTTCAAGCCATTAGCCATTCGGAGCGTCCATAATGTGTCCTTAGTTGAAACTGAAAGAGCTTGCTCAGCGGAGAGAAGACCAGGGGAGAGGCGACATCGCATAATAAACCGTCTTCAAATAATTGAAAATCCAAAAGAGAAGAATATGTCTATGGTTCCCAAGAGCAAAGCCAGGTAGAGCGGACCTGATAGAGCTGCGGTTTATGAGAGCTGCCCATCACCCCTAACGTCAAATCCATGCCAAGGCCCCCCAGATTTCTCCCCAGTCACCCCACCCCTAGGCCACCTGGAGGTGAAGACCTGAGCTCGCCGCGCCAGCGTCCCCGGTCGCCGCCCCCAGAGCCGCTGCGCTAGAGCCGAGGGGGACCCGCCCTTCTGCTGCAGCTGCGAAGCCGGCGTCTCCTTGGCAACCACGGACGCGGAGCGGCCCCGGTGCCACTCCTCGCTCAGAGCTCCGTCGCCACTTGTTTCCCGGGTCTGAGTCTGCCTCTACCATGGCCTCCAAACAAACCAAAAAGAAAGAGGTGCATCGTATCAACTCGGCGCACGGATCGGATAAATCTAAAGAGTAAGAGACCTCTGCCTGCCCGTCCCGCCCTGGCCTACCCTGGTCCTGGGGCTGCTCTCCTGCCGCAGGCTCTGCCAGGGCGGGAGTGGGGCCGGCCTACTCGCAGCTCCTCTGTCTTCTCTGGGAGATTCATGCTCCCATTCCTTCCTCATGCCTACCTCCACCCTCCCCCTTCCCAGAGCCCCTGGTTTCTCTGCCTCAGGTGCCCAGTGGCACTTTTGGTTTCCCTCCGTGAACCTCCCACTCTTCCCGCCCCTCCCCTCCTTCATAGCCCACCCAGGTACATCCTGGGGCGCAGCTGCCTGACGAAAAAGGCGTAACTCAAAGGATGTCCCGTTAGGGTCACATCTTCCTGGCCCCAATAATGACACACACACACACACACACACACACACACACACACACACACAGAGAGAGAGAGATTTGAACTCAGTGCTTAATGGCTATTCCCTAGCTTCTATGGGCCCCATCCAACAACTAAAGAACTTCTATCAGATGACATCGGAAGTAAAATGGTTTTAAAACGTTAAACCTAGGGACGCCTGGGAGGCTCAGTGGATTGGGTCTCTGCCTTTGGCTCAGGTCATGATTTCCGTGCTAGGATCAGCCCCCTGTCAGGCTCTCTGCTCAGAGGGGAGCCGGCTTCCCCCTCTCGCTGCCTGCCTCTCTACCTACTTGTGATCTCTCTCTCTCTCTGTCAAATAAATAAATAAATAAAATCTTAAAAAAAAAAAGTTAAAACTATATAAATATATGGTTCATGTTACTAATGTAACTCCTTTCCTACACACATCCCCATAGTCCTGATTCTCTAGTTCCCAGTTCTGTTTTCCCTCCTAAGCAGGCTTCCAGCTATCTGGCAGATAATCCATTCAATTTATTAACTTAAATTTTAGATACTATATTACATATATAAGTGATTTTAACAAGATCTTATAAATCAGGTCATTTTAACATTTACCAAAGATTTTCATTCTTCTGGGTCCAAGTCTTACAAGGCCCTATAGGATCAGACCCCTATTACTTTTCTAACTTTACCACTCCTTTGTTCACATACTAGTCTCCTGTCCACTCCCTGGAACACCTGTGTTGTTCCTACCTCAGGATCTTTGCACTTGCTGTTTCTACTGTGGGAAAGCTCTTCTCCTGAGATTTTTATGTGGTTTTCTCCCTCACCACCTTTAGGTTGTGTACCTAAATGTCATTTTCTTGTGTCAGCTTCTTGGGCCAACTGGTTTAAAATCATAGCCTCCATTTTCTTGCCCTCCCTATTTTGTTACTTTATCTTTCTTGAAATTTTTATTCATTTAACATACCTATATATTTTGCTTTTTAAAAATTATGTTTACTTATATATCTTCCTGATAGAATGTAAGTTCCACAAGGGCAGAGCTTTTTTTTTTTTTAATATACTATTGACTCCTTAGTATTTCAAGTGATTCTTGCCTTGTACATAGCAGACACTCAAAAATGCTTATGTAATGAGTGAATGACTAATTAAATAAGAGATTATAACAGGGTTGCAATGGAATTTTTGAATATATAAAAAAAAACCCTTAGTCAATGATGGTTATAATTAATGAACTTTGATGGCTGACAACTCTCAAGGAGTTTTGGGGAAAATCTTTGACTTTAAAGAGTTTATGTCCTCAAAGAGATGAGATTGTTAACTCTCATGGGCGGGGGGTGGGGAACTGACCAAACCAGATACCATAAATCATAGTACATGGCCTGGGCCAGTGATGGTTGTCACATTAGAGAGACAAGGTGCTTGCTGGTAAGATTCTAACTCTTTCCTTGCAAGCAGTTCCCATCTCTTTTTGAGATGATAATGTTATTTCCAACATGTTTATTTCTTCCAGAAAATATTTGAGTTGAGTTTATTGCATCAATAAAACTGTATATGTCAATTAATGAAAATACAAGTGTAAAGGCAAATAGTTACACAAAATCTAGGCTTCGCTAGAAACTATTGAGCATCAACTCATTAGATTTTGCTGTACATAATATAATAAAATGTGAAGTTTATTATAAATCAAGTCTCCCTTCAAAATTTTTCTGGAAATTCAATCATAGATATCAGGCTAAGTCATCATCAAAAGATAAGGTGTCACCTGCCTGGGACCTAGGTAACAAAGTCTATCAAGGCTTCAGTGTAATTGTCATTTGGAATAGTCTGGGGATATTTACAGTAAGCTTTTCTACATCATTTTACTGTACCAATAAATGCAACCAACTCTAACATGGTCCTAGACATGGAAAGGAGAGAAAGGGTCTTCAGAGCTTTGAAAATAGCAATCTCTAGCATACCTCTTTTATTCCCTCAAATTATTGGTCCTAATGAGGACAAATACCATGTCTGGCTCTCGCCTAGCATGGCGGCTAATACTGACCATTTCCACTTGTTGATTAAATGAGCTCATAGTTTAGTGACCCAGCTTGGTTTCCATTCCTTCTGAATTAGATTAAAGCCTGGTTCTCCTTCTCTTTCTAATCTGTTTTGCTGAGATGGCAAAGTACAAAAACTGAGAACTTACAACTGAGAAAGCAGAGTCATCTACATCCAGCTCTGACCAAATTCACATGTCAGTATGACTTTGAATCACCAAGCAATGTCATGCCAGTGAATTGAGTTGTCAGTCCTTACATTAGATTCACTTACTATCATTTGGTCTATTTTCCTGTCTCAGGAAGGATGGAATTTCTGTTTTAGGGTTCATTCTGGCACAAATTTTCTGTAACATTGGACATGTCATTTTTCTATTTTGACATTCAGTGTTTTTCTTCTTTAAATGAAGAACCACCTAATTAAAATTGCCCCAGATCCAACATCTGTCCTCCCTTTTCTGCTTTATTTTCCCCTCCAGCTCTAAACTTCCATGACTTCATCAGATTAAAAACAAACAAACAAACAAACAAACAAACAAAAAAAACCTCTACTGTGTCCAAAATGGGTGAGGGAATTTTGTTACAGTTAAGTATTTAACACTTTGATTTAATTCATTTTCCTAGTAGAAGTTATCTTTTAAAAATTCTATGTTCAGGAGCAATAACTGTCGTAACAACTGTCACAAATTATAACTTTCAGTATCAAATATCTAATGATAATTAAAAATTATAAACCAGTCTAACTTAATCAATTTGAAAACTGATAGGCATGGCAAATACACCTTCATAAGTTAGATGCTATTAGAAAGGTTTATAGTGACACTTTAAGTCAAAACTTTGATTTTCTTGGAAGTACTGAATATAATCCTTTGTGTTATCATGGCTAACTTAAAAGAAAGAAAAGAAAGTATGCCTTTTAAATATTAGCAGTTATTAGAAATGTTGAAGCTTACATTTGTAAACACCAAACTCTTTGGAACTGTAATGGGCAGTTTGAAGTGGAGACACAATTTGGTGTTTATACTAAGCAAAGTTTTGTTTCACTTCCAATAGCACCTTCAAACCAAGCTTAAACAAATAGATAATCTGTTAAACTAGCAAGGATTATGCAACCTTCCAGATTCTTAATGATGATGAAATATCATTAACCCTCTTTCCAAAACAGAATGAAATCTATTTCATAATGATCAGTAATCTATCCTTACTGACTGAAATGCACATCTAAATATTTTGTAGACTTCTCAAAAAAGAACAACGTATCAGTCCATACGAAAATTTGAAAACAGGACTAATTGTGATCAATGTTATAAAAGCAACATAAAGTAGAAGAATAAATATCTTACTGAGGATTAAATTAAGTGGGTTCTTGGTCATCAGAGGTTCAAGAGGGAGAGCGGATTAAATGAAAACATGCCATAGTGGTTGGTAGATAATATGTTCCTCCACCTTCAGGGATCAGGAAAGAAATTCCCCATGAGAGAGTGGGAAGGTGCCTATGGCACCATGTCCAGTCCTCATAGCTCCACAGAGGAAGGCAAAGGTAAGAGAGCCAGTGGAGGACAAAACAACTCAGGGCTCACAATGAGTTTTGTGATTTCCCAGATGACTTCTATTGACCCCAACAACTAAGGTCAATTAACAAATTTAAAAGGTTACTTCCTGTGACAGAAGCTTCCTTAGAGCAAAGCTTTTTCTTTATGTCAATTTCTCAAGAGTTCAGTGAGTACTTCTCATGCACAACTCACTATGTAGGTCTGAGAGGACAAGGAATTGTGAAACATGGTACCTTCTCTCCGGGGATATGTGGTCTAGGAAGAAAAAATATCCCCTAAGATTCACACCGAAGTAACTAGGAGGTATATGGTGATTCCACATTGGTCAGGGGTACTTGTTGGAAATAATGCAAGAGGCCGCATTCCATGTTCGCATGGAATTAGATGAGAGACATCATGAGAGTCCTACAATGAGGGCTCTATAGGGAAGAGGAGAGGAAGATCACTTCCAAACAGAGGAGGTCTGTTCTCACTCCTCTACCAGCCAATCCCCAATTCAGAAGGCACAAGTTAGCAAATTGGTCAGTGCAAGCTATGGGCCTGTAAATGGCACAGAAAGCCAACCAGATGGCTGGCTTAGAGTGTCTGTGTCTGAATGGACTGGCCCTTAAAGCATCTAAAATGAATATGCAGCAGAATGAGAGGGACGGATTCAGGGATTTAAACTTAATTAAGGGATTTGAAGTATAAGGGAAAACACGGATGTTTTTCTATATTAAAATAATGATTTATGAGGAATAATTCGACTCTTGTCTGCATGGACTATATGTTGGATTAAGAATCATAATAGCAAGAAATGGATGGTGGTCTGAGAAAATGGGGAATGCCTGATTTGGAGAGCTCTCCATGGCAGTGAGGGACATTATGAAAGGAGAACTCTCAATGATAGTGAGGGACATTTTTTAAAAAATTAGTTTCAGAGGTAGAATTTAGTGATTTATCAGTTGCATATAACACCCAGTGCTCATTACATCAAGTGCCTGCCTTAGTACCCATCACCCAGTTATCCCTTTCACCCACCTGCCCTCTGTCCAGCAACTAGTGAGGGACATTTTTATTTATTTATTTTTTATTTTTAAAGACTTTATTTATTTATTTGAGAGAGAGAGAGAGAGCATGAGCAGGGAGGAAGGGCAGAGAGAGAGGGAGAAGCAGATTCCTGGCCAAGGAGGGAGTTCATATGGGACTCCATTCCAGGATCCTGAGATCATGATCAGAGCCCAAAGCAGACACTTAACTGACCAAGGCACCTAGGTGTCCCAGTGAGGGATATTTTTAAAGGGGAACTGTCAATGGTAATGAAAGACTTTTTATAAAGAGGGTGCAGAGCTGATCTGTAAGACAATTTTATTGTCGAAGACTACAAAAGCCAAATTTCTGATCTTCAGTTGCGGTGGTAATACTTATTGTGATGTCCAGGAAATGATGCCACCCTGTCTGAAAGAGAAAAGTGTAAATAAAATTCAGTGGCAAATTTCTGAAGGCCTTGCCTGGTTTATCTGGCTTATCTGCATTCTCTCAGGGCCTGGTACAGTGTGTGTTTAACAAATGTGTATAATTTAATTGAGTTGAACTGGAACCCTGGTGGGGTTGCTTGGCCATAAAAACCCTCTGGGTCAGAACCAGAGTGAGACTGCAAGAGTAAGGAAGATGGCCTGTTGGACATACTCCAGAACGCAGGGTAACTCTTGGCACACACTAGGGCATTATATAAATGTCTGTTGCGTATCTTTAAATAAAAAATCTCAGCCCCAAAGTTCTGCTTAATGAGGACCATTAATAAGTACCACATTTGTCTTGGGGAATGCCATTGGTTCTCTTTTTAAAATAAACCTAATCTGGGATGCCTGGGTGGCTCAGTTGGTTAAGCCGCTGCCTTCAGCTCGGGTCATGATCCCAGGGTCCTGGGGTCGAGTCCTGCATCGGGCTCCTTGCTCCGCAGGGAGCCTGCTTCTCTCTCTGTCTGCTTGTGCGTACTCTCTCTCTCTGGCAAATAAATAAAATCTTAAAAAAAAACCTAATCTGTACATTTAAAAATTTATTAAGATTTTTTGTGGTTTAAGAATCATCGCCAGCAGTGAAATCTATTTTTTTTTTTTTTTTTTAGGATCACCCAATTTTTAATTTGTTTAGTTTTGGAGAAGAAATGGTTCCCTCTAAAGTTGATTTGGTAACATTATTAGAGAAGTAGATGCTACCTTAAAAAGATGTAAGTTTATAAACTCATGAATTTGTATTTCATTGTTCCCTAAAAACATAATCAGATGTGTACGTTGAAACTGGTAGCATTATTGCTAATGCCTCTAGATGTGCAAGCTAATGTTGCCTTTATCAAAGGTGAGTATTTAAAAATATTTTCATTGACTTTAATATTTCTTTGACATTTCCAGGTCACAGTTTATTTAATTCAAGGGATTAAATAATCTATAAACTGATTATACTACTTGGTATGAGATGAAATGGCTAAAAAGTGTATTTAAGACAGATTAAAAATAAATCTTTGATATGAGCTATATAATTTGATATGTTTTGTGTAATGTGAAAAACTGAATAGAAATATTACTACTGGGGCACCTGGGTGGCTCAGTGGGTTAAAGCCTCTGCCTTCGGCTCAGGTCATGATCTCAGGGTCCTGGGATCGAGCCCCACATCAGGCTTTCTGCTCGGCGGGGAGCCTGCTTCCTCCTCTCTCTCTCTGCCTGCCTCTCTGCCTACTTGTGATCTTTGTCTGTCAAATAAATAAACAAAATCTTTAAAAAAAAATATTACTACCACTTTTACCCTCAACAAAGAAGATGCGCATATATTGTCATAAGAAGTATAGGTTCAGGCTAACTAATTCTAAATTCTGGGACTACACCTCTGCTAATTTGTAGGGCTGAATTCACATATGCTACATGTTTAAAGTGAACATTTACTTCTATTTTGCATGGGTTTTTTTGTTTGTCTGTTTTTTGTTTTTGCTGGTGTCAAAACAAATGCTGTGGTCCAAATACTTTATATTTATTTTTTTGCCATAGGATGAATATCAGAATTACATATATTACTCCAGTTGTAGTTCTTAAAAAAAAAAAAAATCACTGCGCCCTTTCTACGCTCGAGGTTAGTTATAAATTAGTGTGAAAGTCTCCAGCTTGTAAAACCTCATAGATCCAGAGGCAAAAGGAGAGGAAGCAGGAACAATGAGCTGTTTTGCTTGCTTTGGTCCCAGGTATGAGTCAGAAACACAGTGAGAGTTTAAGCAGGTAAGGTCAAGGTCAAAGGTGAAGGCTGTACTGCACACACTGCCAACAAGGCCCTTTCTACATACTATTATAATGAATGAATTAGCCCCATGTTTGCTACACCTTGGGTCAAAGTCTAGGAGAAATTAAGGACTGGTTTGCACCACCAACAAAGAATGAGGTCATGAGGAAACTAGCTGGAGTTAGAGTAAAAGAAAAACACCATGTGCTCTTTATACATATCAGCTTTGCTGATGGAAGGTGTCAGATCCTGGGAAGCTACAGAAGCATAAGGTCCTCGTGTACTTTGACTTGGGACTGGAAAAGCAGATGCAGCTGCCTCTTCTTCAGCTCTCAGTCCTCCTCCTGTCTTTCCAGAGGGTTTAGCTGCCTCCCAGGGAGCATGGGTCACTCCAGCTGAATCTCACCTCTCTTGCCCTTTCCCTGAGGTCTCTCTTCTCTCTGGCCTGCCCCTGCCTTGCTTTCTTTCTTCTGCCCCCTGCATGAAGTCATTCTGCAGTGGTCTCACTCACCTCTCCTCTCACCCATTTGTCTCCTTTTTGATCATCTAAAACAGTCATTCCTGATTAAAGTGGACTAAATTAGCATCTGTGGTCCTTTTCATGTAATTGAGCTCAGGTTCAAGTGGACAAATCCACTCGGAGGTGGTCTATTGCTCCAGGTTAAATATGTCTAAAATAGGGATCATATTTTTTCTCTCCAATGTACGTATTTCCCGTGTGGTTCATTTTGAAGAATCTTATTACCATCCACGCTGACCCTCTCGGACTCCAAAGTTCAGTCATGGTTGACTTTCCCCTGCCCAGCATCTGGTTTGTCTCTTTGTTCTTTTGATTTTACGTTCAAATTGCTTCTCTAGCCTGGCTCAACCTTCCTTTTCTTCCCTGTCATTTTCTAGTTTGGGCCTTTTGATAACTCCAGGTGGAACCCTTGAGAAAGCATTCCAACTTCCTTGCTTTCTTCCGTCTATTCCCAATCTTCTTTCTATGCAGTACTGTTAGTCATCTTCTCAACACACTATTCCACTAGCAGGATGTTCCTGCTTTACAAAAGAAAGAGGGAAGGGAGGAAGGAAAAGAAGGAGAGGGAAGGCATGGAACTAGCTGGCAGGGCCATAGCCCACTCCGACTCCTTCCAAACACTAACACACGATGGACATTCTCCCACTTTTCTACCTCTGTGCCATTCCCCATCCTCTTTTCTCTGCTTATGGTTGCTTTGGCCTTACCCCTGCCATTCTATGAATATCTTAAGATCTGCTTTTCCTTGCAGCCATCACGGATTGGCAAAATTAGAAATCATCTTTCTCCTCTTCTGTGCAGATAAAGCACTTAGTTTTTAACTTTTTTCAAGCCCTTTCACTTTTGCTTTTGCGGTTTTCTTACTGTGTGTATTGATGCTCACTAATTTTAACTTATTTGAGAACAGAAACTGAGTCTTAACCCATCTTCATATTTACTCAAGCACAATGTATTGAAAAGAAATGATGAACTTTAAAAATTAATATCCAATTAAATAATTTTAATAAAACCAAGAGGATAAAAGGTCAGCACGACAACCTGGCTTTAACTATTTTTAATTGAAATTTTTTAAGATTGCAATTTGTTTCCTTACATATGTGAGCTTTCTAAAGAGTATGGCTCAGAATGTCCCAACCCAAATTAAGTCAGTTGTGTAATTGTGTTCATATTCTAATTCTTTCAGGGTATTAGCTGACCCTACTTAAGAAGGCCTGCTGATTGCACAGTGGGCAAATAAACAGCCTCCCACTATGACTAATATTGTGTCTTAACTCTGAACAGCATGCTTGAAGAAAATAATGGCAAAATTCCAGACCCTCATTTTATTGAAGTTTTAATCCCCACAGTGAAAATAATCTAATTAAAGCACATATAAGACTGTGTATATGTAAATCAGCTTCTGATTTTCTTTCTTTCTTTCTTTCTTTCTTTCTTTCTTTCTTTCTTTCTTTCTTTCTTTCCTTCTTTCTTTCTTTCTTTCTTCTTTTTTGCTTAGAAGTCTCTAATGACTTTGTACCAGCTAAAGTTTTCTTTGAAGATTTTCAACTCTTAGACATTTTCTATTGTATTATTTAATCTTCTTAATTGATTTAAGAATTTTTAAAAAATCATTTTGTCATCTTTGCAAGGTATGTGATTAATGTGTTTTTAAGTTTTAAAAAATTATTTATTCATGTTTTAGGAATAATTGGATTATAAAATACATTTTAATACAATTATGGATTACTTTCATTATATATAAAGATAGTTTTGACTTCTTCCCAATTCCAAATTATTCAGGGTATTTAATTTATCAGGAATAGGTATACATGAAAGACAAAATATATAGACAAAATATATTTTATTGTATATAACTCAGTAATCAAATATATCATACAATATGGATTTAATTTTACTATGTATTATGACTCTAGGAATGGATAATATTGCTATCACGGTATGTTGTTTGGAATTTCCTTAATTTGCCTTTTATAATCCCCAGGCTTGTTTTCTTTTTATTTCTGAGATCAAGACCTGAGCCAAGATCAAGATTTGGATGTTTAACACACTGAGCCATCGAGGCACCCCTCTTTTTCTTTCTTTTTTAAAAACAGGTTTATTTTTTAAAATTCTTAAAAAAGATTTTATTATATTTATTTGGCAGAGGGAGAGAGCACAAGTTGGGGGAGGGGCAGAGAAAGAGGCAGTAACAGACTCCCCACTGAGCTGGAAGGCTGACAAGAGGTTGATCCCAGGAGCCTGGGATCATGACCTGAGCCTAAGGCAGACACCTAACTGACTGAGCCAGCCAGGCAACCCTAAAAACAGGTTTATTCATGTAAATCTGACATACAGAAAATTCCATGTATCTAAAGGATATGTTTTGATAAGTTTTGAAGTGCATCTACACACATGAAAACATCAACATGATTAAGACAATGAAGAGATTTACCTTTCAAAAAGGTTTTCATGATTTCTTGGTGATCCCTACCCTCTGTCCCTTCCTCACCCCAGTCTCCAGGGAACCACTCTTTTGTGTTCTGTTACTACAGATTAGTTTTAATTTTCCTAGAGTTTTATATAAATGGAATCATTTATACTCTCTGTGTGGTTTCTTTCATTCATTATATTTATTTTACTTTCATATTCTTTCATGTTGTTTCTAGCAGGTAGTGTAGAATTGGTATTATTTCTTCATTGAATATTTAGTAGACTTCACCAATGAAGCCACTTGGACCTGGACTTTTCTATGTAGGGAAGTTTTTAATGACAAATTCACTTTCCTTAATAGACACAGGGATACTCAGTATCTCCAATCCAACCTGTGAGTTATTCTGAATTTATGTCCTTCAAGAAATTGTTCCATTTCATCTAAGTTATTGAATATATGGATTTAGAGTTGTTTGTAGTATTTCTTTATTCTCCTTTTAATGTCTAGAATCAGTAGTGATGGCCCACTTTGGCTTCTGATATTGGTAGTTTGTGTCTTTTGTCTTATATTCTGATCAATCTGACCAGAGTTTGATTAATTTTGATGATCTCAAAGAACTGGATTTTGGGTTCATTGATTTTTCTCTATCATTTTTCTATTTCTATTGATTTGATGTAATCTTAATTTTCTTGCTTTATTTAGTTTAGATTTTACCAGTTTAAGGTAGAAACTGAATATATTGAGACTTTGATTCTTTCCTCATATAGGTTTTTTTGGCTATTATTTCTCCCTTATGTACAGCTTTAGTAGGATCCTGTAAATTTTAATGTTTTCTCCATCTTTATTCAGTTCAAATATTTTCTAACTCCCTTTAACATATTGGTTAATCATAATTGTTTTATTTCAGTTATATTTATATCTTAGAATTTTCCAGATTTTTTTCTGTGATTTCTAATGTAATTCCATTGGTCAGTGAAGATACTTTTTATAATTTGAATTCTTTTTAATTTGTTGAGACATTCTATGTCTTAGATCGTGGTATATCTTCATAAATATAATGTGTATTTGTGAAAAGAATGTGCATCTTATTGTGATAAAATGTTCTATAAATGTCAATTAGGTCAATTTTAATGGATATTGTTCTATATAGTGTATCTTCTGCAGCCTTATTGATTTTCCATCTGGTATTTTTTTTTTTCTTCCACTTAAATTTTCTGCTGATGAATGCTTTCAGTTATTTATGTCAGGAAAAAAGTGTTTATATCATTTTCACTTTTTAGAAATATTTTTGCTAGGTGTATAATTCTAACTTGACAGATTTTTTTCCTTTTAATTTTTAAAAGATATTCCCTATTCACTTGCATTGTTTTTAAGAGAAATTTGCTGTTTTCCTTTTTCTTTGTTCCTCTGCATGTAATATGTGTCTTTTTTTTTCTCCAGTTATTAGCATTTTTTTTTCAACAGAACTTTTAAGTCATTTGCTTATGTTGTACTTAAGCATGATATTCTTAATGTTTCTTGAGTTTCAGGCTAATTGAAATTCCTGAACTTGTGGATTTGTAGTTTGCATTTAATTTTTAAAAGTTTTGATCATAATTTCTTCAAATATTTTTTTCTTCCTCCTAGCCCTCCTTTGAGGACACAAATAATCCCCAGATTGTTTGAAATTGTCCTAGAATTCACTGATGCTCTGTTTATTTTCAATTCTTCTTTATGTTTCATTTTGGGTTATTTCTATTGTTATTGTTTTAAATTCCTTAGTCTTCAGTATTTTTTCTCAAACACTTTAGTTTCCATTTCAGGTATTTCAATCATTTTTTAAAAAATCTCATGTGTAAAAGCTGAATTTCTCCTCCCCAAAAAAAAAAAAAAATCTCATGTGTATGAGAAACTACACAAGATCAAAGAAAAAAGTACTCAAAAGGATTGGAGGACTCACACAGAGCTAATTCTATTGTTATCATCCACAAAACCCAAAGTAAATAGAAAGAATGGAATAATAAAGATTAGAGAATAAATAAATGAAATAGAAAATAGAAAAACAATAAATAAAATCAATAAACCCCAAATTGGTTCTTTGAAAAAATTGACAAATGTTTAGCTAGGTTGAATAAGAAAAAAAAAGAGGAAAAACTCAAATTACTAAAATCAGAAATGAAAGTGGGGACATCACTACCAGTTCTATACAAATAAAAAGAATAACAAGAGTTCTATGGACAATTGCATGCCAACAAATTAGATAACCCAGATGAGGTGGACAAATTCCTAAAATTGCAAAACCTACTAGAATAACTCATGAAAAAACGGAAAATCTAAATAAGCTTGTAACTACTAAGGAAACTTAATCAGTAATCAAATATCAATATCTCTCAAAATGAAAGGCTTTGGACCTGATGGCTGCACTGAAGAATTCCACCAAACACTGAAAGAAGATTTAATACCAATCTTTCCCAAAATTTATGAAAAATTAAAGAGGAGGGAATATTTTCTAATTCATGCCATGATGCCAGCATTACCCTGATAACAAAGCCAGATACAGACCAAAAGCTTTTAAAGATATTGAGGCAAAGATCATCAACAAAATCATTGCAAACAGAATTCAGAGAGGTAGTGAAAAGAATATACACCCCAGCCAAGTGGGGTTTATTCTTGGAATGCAAGAATGGTTTAATTTATGAAAATAAATCAATATGATACACCATATAAACAGAATAAAGATAAAACCCACACAATTATCTCAATTAATTCAGAAAAAGCATTTGACAAAATTCAGTGCCCTTTCGTGATAAAAACACTCAACAAGCCAGGAATAGAAGGAAAGTACCTCAACATAATAAAACCATACATGAAAAGTCCATGGAGGATATCATACTCAATGATGAAAAGCTAAAAGCATTTCTTCTGAGTTAAGGAACAAGACAAGTGTGCTCTCCTTCACCATTTCTGTTCAACATAGGACTAGAAGTATTAGCCAGAACAATTAGGCAAGAAAAGAAAATAACTTAAATTGTAAAGGAGAAAGAAGAATTCTGTTTGCAGATGATATGATCTTACATGTAGGAAATACTAAAGATTTCACAAAAAACGTTAGTACAATAAATTCATCAAAGTGGCAGGCTAAAAAGTTCACAGCTCACAAAAATCTGTTGCATTTCTATACATGGACAATGAACAATCTGAGAAGAAAATGACAAAAACAATATTTACAATAGCCCCAAGAAGAACAAAATACTTAGGAATTAAACCAACAAAGGAGGTGAAAGACCTGTACAATAAAAACTAAACAACACTGCTAAAAGAAATTAAAGGCATAAAAAAATGGAAACACTTCCCATGTTCATGGATCGAAAGTCTTAATGACATTTTAATGTCATTACTATCCAAAGCAATCTACAGATTAAATGCAATTCCTATTAAAATATCAGTGATTTTTGTTTTTTGCAGAAATGGATAAACTCATACTAAAATATATATGGAATGGGTGACCCTCTGAAGATCTCAGTAGTTCTTTCTGTGAAGCTCTCTGTTCTAGTCTCAGTCTTGCAAACTCTAGCAGCTCTGGTCTCCTCCAGGCTCTCACTTCCTGTTCCTCTACTCAAGGAATCTGCTATGATATGCCTGGATGACCTCTTCTTGCACTACAGCCACAAATTCTCTCACAGCCATAAACTGAGGCAGTTATAAGGCTCACCTCATTTGGTTCCTATTTTGTGAGGAGCACCATCCTTCATCACTTGATGTCTGCCTTGAAAACCAGTTTCATGTGTTTTCTTCAGGTTTTGGTTGCCTTAGGTGGGAGGATAAATTCAGCCCCCATTATTGCAACTGAAATGAACATGATATCTCTTCGGTTTATTACCTAAATTTTACATTTTATTTCTAAATATTAAGATAGGAGGGTTTGAAGCAGTATTTACAAATATATATCCACAAATAATATATTGCAGGTATGGGTACAATTCTTTCCCCAAAAGTGAAATCCTAAATTATATGTAATTGCCAGTATATATTGTCTCCTAAAATAATGGTTTTTGATATAGTAGAGACATCCTGTTATAAGAATTTTAATTAAAAGAATGCAACTTATAGATGTGATGGGGATAATCTTTAATCACATTTTTCATAATAATTATCTGTGTGCTCATTTTTTAGCTGTATAGAAACTTCAGAGTTCCTCAAGCTTTCTGTTTTAAAACTGATGGTCCATTTTGGGTAAATATTACATACTGTATATCTAAGAATAAAATGTTCATCTTTGTACAGTGGGCAAAGTGTTTACCTTGCTGTTCACCTTGTATTGCATCCCCACCTAATTTCCCCACTGCTTTGCACGATATGCTCATGCAGTGCTGGAAAGCTCATAGTTCCCTGCACCCACTCTGCTGTTTCTTGCCTCTGTCCTCACTCTTACGCTCTTCTCTCTTCTTACTGATGCCCTTTCTGCTTTCACAACCTGGAAAATTTCTCATTATCTTTCAAAACAGCTTAGATGCTATTCATCTCCAGGAGTTTTTCCTAATTGCCTTACATTGGGCACAATGCCATCGGTGAATGCGTCCATCTCTGCGGATACCACATTATATTGACATCATCTGTTTACCTGTTTGAATTCTAAAATAAACTCAAGATTAGAGACATGTATTTATGAGGCTGTAACCCTATCATCAAGCACAGAGCTTGTCACAGAGCAGGTGTTCCAATAAATGTTAGTTAAAAATAAGTGAACTGTTGGGTGAGTGAGATGCTTTTCTCATTCTGAAACAGTATTTTTCTAAAATGTTTTAGTCTCCAGACAGATTGGTTGATTTGATCTTTATTAAAAGAATTCTGCATTCTCAATTTCCCATCTACCTAAGGCAGAGTTTATACTGAGTTGTTTTCTAATATCAGGTCCACTCTTTCTGCTCTTTCTCCGTTTGGAAGTTTTAAATTTTATTTCTTGAAGGGTCTTTGCAATGGCTTGAATATTTGTTAACCCTAAAATTTGTATATTGAAATCCTAATCCAAATGTAATGATGTTGGATATGGGCATTTGAGAGGTAATGAGGTCATGAGTGTGATGCTCTCATGAATAGGATTTAGCATCTTTTTAAGAAGAGGACAGAGAGAGGGGCAGCTGGGTGGCTCAGTTGGTTAAGCATCTGACTCTTGGTTTTGGCTCAGGTCATGATCTCCTGGGTCGTGCGATGGAGACCTGTGTGGGAGTGGGGAGTCTGAAGGATTCTCTCTCTCCCTCTGCCTATCCCCCGACTCGTGCATGCTCTCTCTCTCTCAAATAAATAAACAGATCTTAAAAAAAGAAGAAGAAAAAGAAGAAGAAGAGGAGGAGGAGGAGAGAGAGCTATCTAGCTCTCTTTCTACCATGTGAGGACACAATGAGGACTTGGCCATCTGCAACCCAGAGGATGTCTCTCATTAGAACTTGATCATACTGGCATCTTGATGTCAGACTTCTGGCCTCCAGAACTGTGAGGAATAAATTTCTGTTGTTTATAAGTCATGCAATCCATGGTATTATGTTAGAGCAGCTCAAACTGACTAAGACAATCCTTATTTTAAAAACAGATTTATCTTCAAATACTTTCCTATATAGTCTACAGTTACCATTATTCCTAAAGAAAAAACAGGCACACTGTGTCCATCAGAATTCCCTTTCCCATCTCACTTATTTTTGATAGTTTTTAAAAACCCAAAGTTATTGTAATCATTATTTGTTAGTAGGAAATATTTTTTAGAATTTTACCAAAATATATTGACTCATTTGTTTGCCATTGCTATTTGTAGCCTACACTTTCAATCTAGGTTCATTTCCTGTTTTCCTTAGATAAATCCTTCAATAAATATTTGTATAGGAATCTATTATGGTAAATTCACAATTTTAAATATTTTTCGATAATTTAAGATAAATGTTTCTACCTCACTTATAAATAAGAGTTTAATTGGATCTTAATTTCAAGATTGACTGTTATTTTACCTCAGCTTTGATGATACTACTTCCTTATTTTACTGTGACAGTGATTGCTGTCAATTTGATAGTTTTTACATTTATTTCTTTGTGTAGACAGATATTTCTTTATGTAGATAGATTTTCATCTTCATCATTTATCTACAATGTTAGTTGATATATCTAGAGACAGATTTGCACCCCCTGACCTCCCATTTATTTTATGTTATTGTTGATGTATTTTTTTTTTCCATCTGAAGACATATCTTCCATCAATTCTAAAGATTTTTCAGCAGTCCTATTTCCAGATATTTCTCCCTACCCCCATCCTAACTATTTTATCTGTCTGCACCTTCTTTTAGGCATACCCTGGAGTTCTTCAATCTATCCACATCCTTAGTTCACATTTTCTATCTATGCAAACATTTTATTTTGTTTTGTTTTGTTTTTTAAGCTTTTATTTGAATTCCATTTAGTTAACATACAGTGTAATATTCATTTCAGGTGTACAGTATAGTGATTCCACACTTCCATAGAGCACCCCTTGCTCTTCACAAGTGCCTTCCTTGTGCTGTGTCACCTATTTCACCCATCCCTCCACCCATCTACCTCCCCTCTGGTAACCATCACTTTGCTCTCTATAGTTAATAGTCTGTTTCAAACACTTGATTTTAAAAACTCTACCTTTTAAATCCCTAGTCCTCTCCTTTCTTTGGCTTTATTTAGCCTATTCTTTCAACAGCTGATGTTGTCATTGCTGCAATTTTCCAATCAATATGTCTTTGTTCATATTGATCTCGTTTTTTGTTTGTTTGCTTAATATCTTCCTGTGCTTGTTGCAAAGCAGAACTTTCCCTCCTTTATCTTTTCAGTGATTCTAAACATTTAAATATCTCTTAAATTTGCTACATTATTCTCTTTTCTTGGGTGTGATTTCTTTTTTTTTTTAATTTATTTACTGACTGTCCTTTGTAATTTTTAAATTTCTTTTTTTCCTTTTTAGTGTTAGTTTTTCAGTTCACATTTTGTAGGTATTTTAAACTCATGTATACTGTTCTTTGCCATGTGGTTGGGATGGTTTTCCAGAATAAGTCACTCCCTACCCATTGCAACATCCAGTTGTGATACACTGCTGAAAAGGATAGGGCAGTTGTTACAATATTGAAATACTTCCTTATCAGTTGACAAATAGCCACTTTTTTGAGGTTTCCAAAGAATATCTCTCTCCTTTTGGACTCTGACCTCTCTGAAAACCTCATGACCTATTCATAATTTAGTTACTAATTGATTAAGGGACCAGCAGAGGGTCTCTAGCACACTGTTCTAGCATACACACAATATAAAAATTTTCTGATTAGAGGTGCATTTTTGTATTAGCCTGCTCCCACCCAAGTCTTAGCATTGGGAGGTTGAAGGCTTTTCTCCCATATGGAAAGTGCTATCCCTGATACCACCCGCCCATTCCCATTTTTTTTTTTCTATAACCAACCTATTTCCTCATAGAATCATAGGAAAGTGACACATTGCCTGTTATGCCATAAACTATAGGAAGAGTTATACCAGCCCAAGTTCAAACTTAGAAGCTCATGAGTAGCTCTAGTCACATGATCATTCATGAATCCTATTTCTGATCTCTTGACACTTACAGGGTAAACTTTGCTTCTTTTCCAAAATGGACTTAGAGATTTTAAGCTTGGACTACCACTGCTCGAATCTAATTCCAGTACCTACTTGTAGATTGCACTATCTCAACTCCCTATGCACCCCTACAGGTTCTTTCTAATTAGTGCATTGACTTCTTTTTTAAACTGAGATATAATTTACATATAATATTATATTAGCTCAGGTGTACCACATAATGATTTGATATTTGTAGATACTGAGAAATGATCACCACAGTTAAGTCTGGTTAACATCTATCACCACACATAGTTAACAAATTTTTTTTTCTTCTGAGAATTTTTAAGATCTACTCTCTTACCAACTTTCAAATATGCAATACAGTATTATTAACTATAGTCGTCATACTGTACATTACATTCTGCATGACTTAGTTATTTTATAATTGGAAGTTTATACATCTTGACACCTGCACCCATTTTGCCCATCTCCTTCCTGCCTCTGCAAACACTCATTCACATTTTTCAATGTCTTTTAATCATGAGCAGTTCATTTCAGTCACAAATATATATATGTAATTAATAGATATATTAATTCCATATATATAAGATATATATATGTATTTTATATATAATCATCTTAACAACTCTAAACCTATTGCTTATTTAATATATCATTTTTATGTCATGATATTTTATGTCATTTTCTGTCCAACTTGAACTGCTGTTGTAAATTTGCTTCCTTTCTGCTGTTGCTTTTCTTTTCCCCAGGAGCATCTTCATATTTTATGTATCTACTCTGGAAATCAGCCCGTTGTCTGGCTCTGTGGAATTTTTTTCTCCCTCCAAGCATCAGTTTCCTTTAAAATATCGTTTGGCATTTTGAATGTACAGGCTTGATGTTATAAACATTCCTCATTGACATTAAGTTTTTTAAAAATAATAAATTTCCATAAATATGCTTTGTCTACAGATTTCTAGCCTCTCCTAAAAGTGTGGGTGAGACTTCCTCTATCTCAATAGCATATTTAGACTCACTGTGTAGAAGGGAGTATTTAGTCATATATTCTGAGGATATGTTTATCTTTCAAATCTCTTATACAGCTTGTAATTTTAATGGATTGCTAGTACTTGGGTATGTTGCTATGAAATAAAATAACTCGGGTACCCCTGATACTTTAGCGTGTCAGGTGTGATTTCTCTGCATCTATGAGTTTTCCTAGAATTTGGCACTATTTATCTCCCAGTATTACCAGTTCACACATCTTCAAAAGTCCTGAACTACTCCTGCATTTAAAGATTAGCTTGTTCTCAGAATTGATGAGACCAGGAATACTGTGCTTTGAGTGTCTGAGGGTCTCAGCTATCCCATAGCAGCAGGTACATTCTGGCAATGAGTGTCAAAGGCACACTGTGCTGACTGTTTCAAAAGTAACATATTTGAATCAAATCTACTGTATATTTGACATTGGGCCATATTTTACTATTGTTTATATTGTGCGTGTAACACTATACGTGAGCTATTGAGCTGGTATGAAATGCCTCAAATGAGAGTATTTTTTAAGTGATCTTCAACACAGATAGAATCAAATTTGATATGTTTACAAGGGAAGTAGGCCAATTAGTGATAAAGCTCAATAGTTTAGGGGAGGAAGCCAGAACATTTATTTACCCTTGACAGAAAGAAGAGGAGAGCAAAACATAATCTCAGCAGAGCCTTTATTTTTTTAAGAAATTAGATCCTCCCCTTACAAAAAGAACTTTTAAGGAGACTGAGCTTCCTGAATGAGTTAAATTTTATCATGATTTTGTTGGCTACATAGTCATGGATTTCTTTTTATCTCTACAGTTGTACCAAACCTGAATAAAGCAGAGGTACTCTTAGTTTACTATTTTATGCCTTTGTTTTCCTATTAATATTTTGAAAAATTTCCCTTTCTTCCTGAAAACTATTCTAATCATCTTTCTGTCACCTTTTCTTAGATGCTTCTTAGAAATACTCCTTTACAATGGATATATTCTTAGACTTTCTTTTCCAGCAAGATAGTGGATTAAGACAAAAAACAAAAAACAAAAACAAAAACCTAATACTTACAAATGCCTACCTAAAGAAATAAAAAATCTTCAGAATCCAGAAATGAGGAGGGAACTGAAAGTCAGGATGTTTTAACTCTAAGCTGAGACTATAGCTTCCCTGGGGAAGGCTTAGCAGTCTTACGAAAGTAGATTCTTTTGTTTTAACATATATAGGACAAATGAAGGAAGGGAGTGCTCCAACCTTGGATAAAGGCATGACTTTCCAAAAGTTTAATTCTTTTTAAAAAGGTGAATAAGAAAAATCTGCCTTATAATCTTAGATTATAAGACAGTTAGCTTTTCTACACTTAGTGTCTGGCTGGAAAATAAAAAAATCTTCCTTGAGAAATGGAAATCTTGGGATTGAGACTTATGTAGGTTTGAGATCTGATTTTAAAGTACTTATGGGTTCCTGGATGCCTTCTTTATTTGGGATTTCTGAAAGAAGAAAATTCCATATTAACATTGAAAAAGCATTCTTTCAATACAGGATTGCCTTGGGGGAAGGGGATTGGAGAAAAAGAACACCCTGATAAGGATGGGCTCATAACAGAAGTGTCCTAAAACATGAGAATATACCAAAAACCAAAAAAAACACAAAACAAAACAAAAACACAAAAAACAAGAAACAAACAAAAACCGACAAAAATCACAAGAAAAAATAATCAAATGTCAAAGACTTAAGATAGCAAAAAGTAATGTATAAGTAAATTACCACGTGTAATGATATAATGATTTATAATGCTAAAAGTCATAAAAGAAGAAATCCAAACCCTAAAAAAATAATTCTACCCTTTATATTTGTCAATGTTAACAATCAATGCTAGCTACAATATCAAAGAAGCAAGTAGGAAGTAATCAATGTTAGCTACAATACCAGGTAAACCCCAAATCACACAGCAAAGGATATTTCTCATTTATATTAGAGTTTGATGGGGAGTTTAGGAGTGGCCTTGCATGTGCTAAATAAGGATTGTTGGCTCTTTCCATCTTGTGGCTGTTACTGATGAGGGAACAGAAGGCAAGCTGAGGACAAAGCAGAAGCTGACACCCCACAACACCCCCCAAGCCCCAGATGGTATCTATGTGACATTTCTCATGCACTCTTGGCTCCCTAAAGCTACAGAAAGGAAAAACAAATAGTTAACTTACAGAGATCACAATCCTGCAAGTCTCCCTCGGTTTACAAATGTCTTAGCAATCTATAAGAACAAAGCACTTCCATCAATAACCTAGCTTTGAAGGAAGAAGGAAATGTAGATACAGTTAAACGTTCTTATAACCTGCAGCCCATTGACAGATACTTGAAGCAGGCAGAGTGTAATGTTCCTCCAGGAAGCTTCCAACTATCCTAACATTAATGCCTTGCTGGGGGGGCGGGGGAACAACTTTAACTTGACAATGGCAAGGCCTCAGGTATCCTGTGAGTCTTCTTTAACATATGAAAATTCTTTTGAAACCCCCATGTTCCCTACCTCCCTCAACTCCCAAGTATATAAGCATCCACACCTCACAACCCTGGTGCAACAGCTCTTTCTGCCCACGGGTCCTGTCCCAGGGCTTTCATAAAACCACCATTTTGCACCTGAGATGTCTCAAGAATTCTTTCTTGGTCATCAGCTCCAGACCTCACCCCACTGAACCTCACCTATATTCCAAAACCCCACCAATTACCATTTCCCAAGATCTTCTCTGAAGTATTGAGCATGCGGACAAGTATGTCATCGGATGTTTTATGAGCCTGGAGGTAGGATACAACATATCTCCCCATACATGCTATTGTCTAAAACACCACCACAAAGTACCAGCCAAACTGCAAAGGACTGGGAAATATAAGAAATGAGGAACAGGACTGGTAAGCCATCTGATCAACTTTTACCTATTCATAAAACCTTGAAACAGTCCTAATTAGAAAAGATAGTAGTAGTATGTCAAGACATTCATTCTTTTAGTTCATGTAAATAGAAGGCAGAGAGGGAGACAGATTTCTTACGTTATCCAGGCACTATTTCAATTGCTGGGGATAGAAGGAGTGAACAAAAAACCCATGGATCCTACTCCTGTGAAACTTAGAAAGCCACCTGTGGAAACACACAAGCACCAAAGGATTAGTGAGAGAACCATCAAGTGCTATAAAAATGAAGCAATATGAAAGGAGGCAAAGGGGTTGCTATTCTAGATAGGATGTTCGAGAAAGTCCCTCCCACCCCCTGCCCTAGAAAGTGAAATTTGAGAGAGAACTTTCATCTTCTTGCTGCTAAATTCAACATTTATTTGTTCATATTTCATTTTGTTGATCTATTAGCAGCATTTGGATCTACTGTTCATTCTCTTACTTAAAAAAATGTTTTACTTGACTTTTAAGGCATAACCCTCTACTGTTTTATTTCTGTTTCTGTTTCTTAATGCTGCTATAATAAAATACCACAAACTTAGTGGCTTAAACAGTACAAAACTATTATTGTGCAATTCTCGAGGTCTGAAGTCCAAAATGGGTCTTACTGAGCTAACGTGAAGGTACCAGCAGGGCTGCTCCTCTCTAGAGGCTCACAGAGAGAATCCATTTCCTTGCCTTTTTCAGCTTCCAGAAGCTGCTCACTCTCTTGGGCATGTGGCCTCCTCCCTCTGTCTTCAGAACCAACAGTTTTGCATTTTTCTATTCATTCTTCCGGAGTAAAATCTCCCTCTGACGACTTCTATCTCCTTCCACTTTTGAGAACACATGTGACTGCACTGATCCCATGCAGATACCAGGATAACCTCCCATCTCAAATACTTAAAGTTGTCTATAAACCCTCTCTTGCCAGGAAAGGTAACCTATCCCAGAGTTCAGAAATTCGGGTGTGGACATGGGCGGGGGAGGAGCGAGAGGTAGGGGATGGGGAGGATGTTATTCTGTCCCCCACACTCACAGACTGCTTTTCTCAGTTTTCTTCCTACTCTTTCTGACTTTTCACATGGAGTATCAGAGCAGGTATACAGCTATACTATACTGATAGTCAGAATACTGAAATATTTTAATATTGATTGTGGAATAACCTTAACAATAACATTACTAATAACCCTGAGCCCTAGACATTTCTGTCTTCTGCTTGCCCTGAGCCCCTGACCCACCCTGAAGACCTCATACTCCTGACCCTGTGACTCAAAGTAAATAATATCTAACATAACGAGGCTTTAAGGATTGGTCAATTGCTCACCAGTTGTTAGGTGTCTTGAATAGCTTTAAGTCTTAATAGCCTGAAGTCTTAAGACTTCAGATATCATCTAAATGCTGATGACTCCAATTTTCACTTTTAGACTGATTCTTTCTCCCAAAGCCTTAGAATCCTATGTCTAACTAACTATTCAACATCACCGCAAACATGTGATATGCTGCTTTACTCCTTACCTCTGTTCTGCCCAAACCCAGAGTCTTCTGTCTTGCAGGAAACATCAGTTCAATCTATGGGCTTTCTCTTAAAAACAGGGGCCTCTCTCTTGCTGCCTCACCGTCAGCAACCTGATCCAAATCACCATCCGCTCTCACCTGTTATTTCAGCGCCTTCTAAATTCTCTCTCTTGTTCGCTTTGCCCTTTTCTCAACATAGCAGCAGGCATGAATGATTATAAACTTCCCTGCTCAAAACTTTCCTTTGGCTTCCTTTCTCACCTAGGGAAATCAATGTCCTTCCTTTGGCTTCCATCACCTTTATAATCTCTGCATCTCCTGTTCCCTCTCTGAAATTACCACCTTTTACCTTCCTTCAGCTCTGCTGATGTCTTTATTCTTCAGATAAGCCAGGATGCGTTCCGCATCTGGAAGCCTCTGCCTTGGTGCTTGTACTTGCCTTTTCCGGTCTCCAGAACAGCCTTCCTTGGATCCACACGGTTTGATCCTTCATGTTCTTTCCCCGTTGAGTGAACTATTACCCTATGATGCAGTGCTTTCCTTAACCACTATATTAAAATGATGTACCTTAACTCCTCAGCTCCCCCTTCCTATTTTTTAATTCCCCCTAATTTTTCCCTTTCTAATGCACTCTATATTTTAGTTAATTTATGCTGTGATTTTATGTTTCTACCCACTAGAATATGAACTCTATAAGGGTAGAGATTCTTGTCTGGTTTGTTCACTGCCTATCCAAGGGTCTAGAGCAGGGTTGTAGTCATTCACAGTTAAAACTTGAAAAATTAAATGTGACATGTATTTTAGACTTTAAAGGTTACAATAATAAAGAAAAGGTAAAGTCAAGGTTTAGAGATATAAAATTGCAACATAATAATGAGTGTATAAAACAAGTCCAACTTCTCTGTAGATAATTAGTGAAAATATATCACAAACTTTAAATATGCATGTATTTGGGTACTTTACATTCTCTTATTAAAATCTATCCTAAGAAAAGAATTAATAAGGTATGAAAAGATTTGGGAATAAGGAAAGCCTCTGAAAGCTTGTTTATAATGGTGAAAAAAAGGGTGCCTTGGTGGCTCAGTTAGTTAAGAGCATGCCTTTAGCTCAGATTATGATCCCGGGGTCCTGGGATTGAGCCCCGTGTTGGACTTACTGCGCAGGTGGAGAGCCTGCTTCTCCCTGTCCCTCTGCCTCTCCTCCTGCTTGTACTTTCTCTCCCTCTCCCTCTCTCTGTGTTAAATAAATAAAATGTTTAAAAAATATGTAATAGTGAAAAAAATTTTAAATCAAAACCTTCAAGTTTTTAAATACAGAAACTTAGACAAAAGGAAGTATATTTATACAATTGAACAGTATGCAATCATAAAATTTGTATTTAGATAAATTCTCATCGACATAGGAATTATTTATAATATACTGATAAATGGAAATAAACAGTCTATAAAGGGAATGTGCTGAATGATGCTATTTTTGAAGAAGGAATGTATATCTTTGGACAGTTGTTAACAATGTGGTTTATAGAATGGAGTGGGAATGTCTTTCCTACTTACCTAATATTTAAAAAATTGTATTTTAAAATAATGATCACATAGCATACTTATACTGGGAAAAATCAAAATTATATTTGTAATGATCTTCAGAAAGCCATTCATATTATATGTGCAAGGATTTTAAGTGTGAATTGCATATAAATATTCCCCTTCATGGCATTTTATGTGTTTATGATGAATGTCCTGCATTAGCAAGTAGGGCCTGAGGCTCAGAATTTGTTTACAGAATAATCTCTTCAGGTATTTTAGTTTTTTTGAACCCCAACCTGTGGAAGCTGTCTGGCTACAGGTGACAACGATTGAAAAATGTCTTTAACATGACTGCTGACAAGACCATTAAAGTTATACCATGCAATGAACCCAATATTTTACCTCAGAGATTTGACTTAAAACTAACCCACCTCCCTGCTCTGTTTCTAGTCAGTACTACGTGGGCAGTAATGTGCAACCTAGCTCCGTTGAGCAAAAGAAGGGGAAATTCCCAATCTGGCCAGAATGGAGTGAGGCTGACATCAATGCAGAGAAGTGGGACGCAGGCAAAGGTGGAAAAGAAAAGGACAAAACGGGAAAAAGCCCTCTATTTGTAAGTCCGCTTGAATGTGACTAGAGCTCATTTTAGTCCTAATTTTATAGTAGCATAAGATTTGTTAACATGGGAGAGTGCTCATTCTTCTCCAGAGGCTCCCTTCAAGAGAGAAATTTTGTCTTTGTCCACCTGTCTCCCTCCATCCTGCCTGTCTTTCCAAGCCTTAGACCTGGGCTTTTCTAATTCCATTTAAGTAAGAGAAAGGAGAGAGATGATCAGAGGGTCATAACGAAATAAAGGGGAAATTGATAGAACAAGTCAGATAGTAGATTTTGGACAGGGTTGGGAACAAGTCATTTAGAGTAGTTTAGAAAATGAAAGCCCCATCAGACCTGTGAACTGTTATCTGGTGATGATAGGAGATTTTTTTTTTTTTTAAGTTGTTACTGTGAGATAAGGGTTGAATCTCTTAATATCGCCCCCCCCCCTGAAGATATTTGGGGAAGGATCTCAGGTACTCTTTGTTTCTCTATGGCCATTGAAACATGATGTGTCCCTGGGATTGGAGCTGAGAACAGTGTGCCTACATTTTCCAAGTATATATCTTAGGTTCTTTTGCCTTTTTAAAAATGTTTACTCTATTTCTAAAGACTTCTTTTTGAGGGTATGAGTCTGGGTTGCATTTTAAATATGACCCTTTGGGGCATCTGGGTGGCTCAGACGGTGAAGTGTCTTCCTTCGGCTCAGGTCATAATCCTCGGGTCCTCCCATGGAGCCCAGCATCAGGCACCCTGCTCACTGCTCCGTGGGGAGACTGCTTTTCCTTCTGTCTCCTGCTCCCCCTGCTGGTGCACGTGCTCTCTCAAATAAATAAAGAAAATCTTTTAAAAAAATTAAAAAATAATATATGACCCATTTATTTGGTGCAACAATTCATTTAACCAAAATGTTTATGAAACACAATGCAGTTTCAAAACACAAATAAAATTGCCAGAATGACCATGATGAACTCTGGGGTGTTTATTTGCATCGAGAACTCTGGAATGGTTCTTATTAACAATTATATTTAGTTCACAAAATGCAGAAGTATAAACTGCATAATTCATTACAGTAATTTGTTTATAAAAGATTACAAATGTAACTAATTGCTGGTTCTGTTAGTACCTGAACAATTTCAGATTAGGAAAGTATGAGGGAATACATTCTTTTCACCATACCTAGGGTGACTGTGGAACTTTTAGACAGACAGGGCTTTTGAACTCTGTGGGTTCAAATGACAATGGTCATAGTCTACATATTTTTAACAGAAATTTACAAGTAATGGGGGTTGAGTGTGAATGTACGTCAGGAAGATAGACTGTGCAAATCCTCAGGTAAGCCCTGAGCTCTAGAAAAGACCTAAAGACAAGCCATTATAGAGTGTGAAGGATAACAGGGTGAAGAGCAGCTGTGCCTGAAAACTGAAATAGGAAATAAGATATAAATAAGATATAAACTGTAACATGTTAGGGCCCTTAAAGTGAAATGGGACTTTAAAATAACTTTAAAATAACTGAATTATTTGTAAGGGAGGAAAAGCCTTTACCAGGTGACTACTAAGAAATCCTGCAGATCTCTGGGAGGTTAGGCATCAAATTCTGGAACTTACCAATGTTATTAAAACAAGGGCACATCTGTTGAAAGAACATTTATTGGAGGCAAACCATTGAGACTGGAAAAGTAACGTGTGCTGGATACTTGATGCCCATTTCATTCGGGGGCAAAATATAGGAATGTTGCTAAGTGAACATCAGACTCCAACCTTGATTCTGTGATCCTCGGATCATGTATAAAACTGCATGATTAGGGCAGCACCAGCCCTCCTCCTGTGGTGAATTGGGACTATTCCAATGGCGTGTGACACTTCAGAACCTGAGCCAACATTCCATTCTGCCTCTGCCATCTTCATAAGGCCGAAGAGTATCAGGTCAAACCCTGGTTCTTACAACAGCCCAGATACCATATGGGATACAATCTTGTTTCCTACTCCCAGTTCTGTTCTACAACCTCAACATTCACGGCTGTGAAGTGACAGTCCCTCATGGGAGTGAGTGGTGGACACCCCAAGCATGTCACATTTGCAACATCCACAGTTTACCAGGGTCAATTACCTTAAGCATCTGACTATAGCAAGTATCCTTGGAATTTTATAGAAAGTCTCTTCTTTAGATGTGAGGCTAGTGATCAGGAAATCAGCATCAGATAAACTAACCCTTCCTTGTAATTCCAGAGTCAAGTCTCAATTCTTCAGCTAAGTGACAGCAACAAAAAGACATGGTGGGTGAACCAAACTGAGATATATATAATGAAACATTGTAAGGTGCATATAATAAATACACCTAAGGCAAAATGACATAGAAAGATTACCATTTACCACTAACTTAACATGGAGAAAAGGGAATCATACCAGATTATGATATGGTAAACTCCCATTTGCCTTTTTTTTTTCTCTCCTTAAAGACATTTAATAATTCAAGGTATGACAATGAAAGGCCAAACAGAAAGTAGTGGCTGGGGTTTATGCCAGTTTTTCTGGGCTGGAGAGAGAGAGGATATTGACTGGGGCTGCGAAAACAGCCAAAACTAGAACCCAAATCCCAGAGGTAATTACAGAACCACAATCTGAATATTTCCCATATAATCTTATTTCAAGACATTTAACCAAATCCTAAGCTATATGAGTGAAGATTTTGCTGCTGAGCAAATGAGTAAAAAACAACAGTTTGGAAGTTAAATAACAAAATATTTCATGATGCTATGGCAAGAGATTGGAATTTAGGGTATACCAAGGTGAAGGGACTCAGACACTCCAGCTTTTCAGTGAGTACCCAAACATGGCTATAGCATTCTGTGTTGAGTAAGGGTAAACCAAGCCTACACCAGCCCAGTCAAACCCTGAGACCCAGTGTTGATGGGGTCAAGTTCATTTTGTACTTTGCCTGCCAGAAAGGATGAAATCCTCCTCTCTGGAGGAAGGTGTCATTATTTAGGACCCATATACATTTTTATATGCAACATTTATCGTACAACCCAAATTTATCACACATGAAAAGAATTAGGACAAAGTGGCTGAAAAACAAGAGGAAAATTAAATAATAGAAATAGATCCATGAGTGACTCTGATTTTGGATTGTCAGATAAGGGACTTTAAAATAACTGAATTATTTGTAAGGGAGGAAAACAAAACAACATGAGGCAACCCCGGAAGTCTAGTGTGTCTCTTGGAAACGTCAGTCTATTGTTCAGGGACTCCTTCTTGGATCATTTTCACTAGATATTGGGATTGCCTTTATCTTCATTCAAAATATTTCAGAATCTTAAATATGCTCCAGATACACATAGACACTTTGTGAAAAAGCTCAGACAGGGCCCTCAAATATAACCAATTTCTCAGGTCACACTAGCATTTGGATAAAAATGAGATTACCATAAAAATCACAAAATAGTATTTTCTTCCCCCTGTCATTATTAACTGAGGTGAAATTTAGTACTCCTTATTTTTCAATATAGATATTTTATATTCCTACAGCATTGTTTTTGTACTCCCAGCACTTTTCATTTTCTGTAAGGCTCATTGCCACAACTTAATTATTTTAGGATCTGTGAGAACTTTTACACAGTAGCTACTTGAAATCTAACTTACTATATTCTAGCATTCGAGAGTAGATATTTGGATATCATTCTTCCTCCAGAGCTCACTAACTGACTCATTCTAAGGACTCAAAAATTAATAAATTAATTGCATTCCTGGGCATTTACCTCCGAGAAATGGAAACTTACGTTCATATAAAAACCTGTAAGCTATATACAAAAATTTATAGCAGCTTTATAAGTAAGAGCCCCAAATTAGAAACAGCCCAAATGTCCTTCAATGGACAGATGGTAAACAAACAAACAAACAAATATCCATATCATGAAATATTGCTCAGCAATAAACAAAACAAACTGTAAATTGATACTTGCAACAGCTTGAATGAATTGAATATCCCGGGAATTAGGCGGAGAAGGAAAAAAGCCAATCCAGAATGTTACATGCTATATGATTCCATTCATATAACATTATTTTTTTTGAAGGTTTATTATTTGTTTATTTGAGAGAGAGTGCATGCATATGAGATCAGAGAAAGGGGCAGAGGGAGGAGGAGTGAGAATCTCAAGCAGATTCCCTGCTGAGCACAGAGCCCAAAGCAGGGCTTGATCTCACGACCCCAAGATCATGACCAGAGCCGAAACCAAGAGTCAGACTCTTAACCAACTGAGTCACAAAGATACCCCTCATATAACATTATTGAAATGACAAAAAGAGACCAGATTAATGATTGCCAGGTGGTAGGGATTAAACAGGTGGTAAGGGGGTGGGAGGGTGGGCATGGCCATAAAAGGGCCTAGGAAGGATCCTTATGTTCTTGGAACTGTGGTATACCATGACCGTCAACGTCAGTATCCTGGTTGTGACATTGCACTCTGGTTTTGGAAGATTTCCCACTGGAGAAACTGAGTAGAGAGAACACAGGAACTCTCTTTATTATTTCACAGCATGAGTTGTGAATCTATAATTATCTCAAAATAACATGTTTAATTTTAAAAATTAATAAATGAAAGTCAGATCCAAGGTTCAAAAATTTCACTGACATACAATCATATTTATGATTTTTTAATTTTCCCAAGTAAAAACAAGAAAAATCTTTTCAGTGCAAAATATGTCCATATCTGGCCCATCCAAATTGCTTTCCTACCATACCTACCTCACATTCCAAAGCAGCTCATGCTCATTTTGATTGCTTCCTCTGCAATAAAATGTTACTCAACAATTGAGGTTTTGTTCACTAAATACAGTATTATTAACTTCCATATTCACCAAATACTCCATGAGCTACTTCTGAGAGCAATTATACAAATTGCTCTATAAATGCATATTTATTGATTGAATCTATGAACTTACTGATTTTTACTAGGATTGAGTTGTTTTCATATTTTTAGAATCATATGGAGACAACTCAATATATATTTTTTTATACAGCATTTTTTTGAAGACCCCGAAGGAAAGATTGAATTACCACCGTCGTTGAAAATTTATTCCTGGAAACGTCCACAGGATTTTTTAATTAATCGGGTAAGAAACATTTTCACTACTGAACAAAATACATGTTAACTATGAGCTATAATATCCTAGTGATGAAAATTCTCATTTTTAAAACAATGTAGGATAAATTTTTCCCATGGTATTTAGTAAGAAAAAGGAATTACTTTTTGACATTTAATAGAGATAAATGTGTATCAGCATAGTTTAATATCACTTGTACTGGCAACCAAGAGCATATTGAAATTTTGTGTAAAGTCTTGAGTTTTTTTTTTTTTCTTTTTTACATGATATCAAAGAAGAGCCTAAAACGTGTGGGAAGTTATTCCTTAATTTCTGACTGACAGAATTACCCTTTACTGCTGCTTAGCAGGAATTTATGTGGGCTGAAGGTTGTTTACTCTAATGTTTATTAGCATTAATTTTCTAGCCCAGGAGACTGGCACTTGGCTCTCTGCGTTCTAGGTATTCCTGAAGCATTTCCCAGGGGCCATCTTCATTTCTGGACTTGACACGCAGCCACTTGAGTCACATTGACTGGGACATCACCAGAGAAGCCATCCTTTAAAACAGCATTATGTACATGAAAACTTTAGATCCACTGGTCTGCCTTCTTAACAGTCATGTTAGTTTGAACATATTTGCTGTTTCCAAGGGTCTAAATCATCACTAACTCCTTTTTTTTTTAGTTTATGACTCTCCTAGAATTTTCATTTAATGCACGGAAAACCAGTAGGCTAAAATAGTTATTTAGCATTAATCAAATGGTTGTAAAGGAGCTGATTCTTCCATTGGCTATGGAATCCACTGAATCATAGTTTCACACAAAGTGATTTTATTCCTAAAATTTTTAGCGTTTATAAGCACCACTACTATTGCAAGAAAATACAATTTATCCACCATATTTCCAATTGCTGTTACTAACCGAGAAGGTCAGATAATCCTAATTACAAAGATATTTAGTAAAATAAAAGAATAGGATATATTTCCAACAGAATATTTATTGAATGCCTACTTGTAAGCTATTTTAAATAAATCAAATGTCCAAGCCTTTAAATTACTTATAATATTAGATAATACTGTTATGAAGAATATAAGTTCTTTGGTGTTAATATAGTGTACTTAATAATAGTGTATTATTCATAATATTCAGGCTCTGTGCAGTGGAAGTGCAGGGTTTACATTCCACGCAAATAAAGGATATTAAGTCCCTAAAGTGAGAGTGTTTCAAATGTGAATAAGTAGAAAAGTTTTACACCACTTTTTCTTTTTAACATACCTTAGTTCTGAGAGATAACACTTGTATTATAAGTGAATTCATCCGTTGTTGGTGGTAACACTTCTCCCAACATTTATCGTAATGTTGCTGCCCAACTGAACACCTCTGTTCTGTGCTGACCTCTTCCTCTTGATCTTGTGCACAAACTCCTCTTGGAGTGCTGACCAGAATAGCCACAGCTGAAAGTCTAGCTAGCTAGGATAGTCTTAGAATAATGTTTTTTTAAGTTTTAATGTCTAGATCCACAGTGGTAAGTATATTTTACATGGAAACTCATTATCTGTGGGCATACAGAAAGCTTAGACAAAAATTTAGCAGAACGATAACGACCTTCCTACATGAGCTTGACTCTATTCTACTCTAAGCCAAATATGAAGTCGGAGGACACGATTTAAGTCAGAGAGAAGCTAAATTATGAACAAACTTAAGAGCCTGGATTCAAGATATCACAATCAACATGGGCTATACAGCTGAGGAGGTTAACAAGCTCTGACCACTGAGGGAATGATCAGTTTTGTATATTTCTGAGAATCAGGTGTGAGTGGTTCAGGTCCTTGAGTAATGATGATACTGAGCAGATGTAAAGTGTCTGGAGATGGATTCTGTCTCAAGGACAAGTGTAGGGAATAGAGACCTCCGTGGAGACGTCCACCTTAATATTTGCTGCCTTTTACACACCATTGGTTTCTATCTTCTACCGATTGGCAGGTAGCTATTAAGTCGCCCACCTCGAATTTTAGTTATTCAATATTTAATCTATAATCAATTTTAATGTAGGTTGTTATTGTTATTTTAATGTAAGTTGGCGAAGAGTGTGGCCATTTTAGAAGTGCAATTAGCCAAAACAGAATTTAAAATATACGTTTTTGTATAAAATATTTTATATAATATATATCGAACTTACTATGGTCATAAATTATAAACTAAGAGTCAACTCAGGCCTTCAAGGTAGTTTCGGTTAATTTCTCTCACACATAAAGAAATATTTTATTGAGTTCTCAAGATGCTCGTTATACATGTGATTGAGAGTAGTTGACGACATTAGTTTCCATGAAAATCTTTTATTAATCAAAACCATATTTATGTTAATTTGATATGTTAAGTATATAAGCTTGATATGAATTGTAACAAATTTTTAAAAATTGTTATAAATCATATGTTCCCTTATTATGTTTATTCCTTAGTGATCTAAACATACAAAAGCATCTTTAGATATATACCAATTAAATAATGACCACCATATGATTTTTTTAAAGATAAGAGGATTTCAAATTTGGCAAGATTTTAAAAAGCTGTCATACCTAGTATGTTTTATCAAAGGGATGAAGATATTTTTCCTGCTAGCATGTGTTAACTAAGCTTCAGGTTTAACTTGAAAGGCTAATTTAAATTTTAAGTCATTTTTTAAACTCTCAGACTATGTGTGTATGCATGCTGAGACCATCTGCATATATTATATCTTATAACATTTCATTTGTATATGAAAATACTGTGTTTGATAGGCATTACATTATGAAGTGAATGGCACCCATAGCTCTAAAAGGGTTATCTTATGGAATAATGAGCTTCACTTATTTTTTTTTTCTTTTAATTCCTCTGGTTGTAAGAAATGAGATCAGGTTTGACTTGTTTATATTGCATGAAACTATATTTCATTCAGCTACATTTCCTTTATTTTTCCTAATGAGGAATATCTCTTTTTTACATATATTTTTAATTTCAGGCTCCAGTAGTTGTGAGAAATGAAATCCTGTTTGATTTGTTTTCAGCAAATGAACATTTACTCTGCAGTGAGGTATGTAAGGAAGTTTTAACTGAAGCCTGTTTTCAGGCTTCATTTTCCATACCTGCTTAAAACAATTCCCAGACCGTCAATTTCAGTTCTCCCTTGCTCACCTCTAAGTTTTGGTGTAACTCAGTATTTTATACACCAGACATTCAAAGAGGTAGAGAAGCCTCTTCAGTTAAGTTTAATGAGCAGATGGTGGGAAAATGTTAGCATTAGCTTTGTTGTGCCCCTACTCTGCTGCCCCATAAACCCAAGGTAGCTGGGATCTCATGATCTGGGCTTTCTCCTCTTAGTACAAGTGCCTAGCAATGGACAAGAAGTTGCTTGGAACTTGCTCTATATAGTGCTCAAGGGCAGGGCATCCTGATGTTGTTTGACTTGCTAATACAGGGAAAATCTCACCTAAACACCTCCATCTCTCCACCCTGGGTTTTCTCCATCAGAAGCAGACTCTGTTCCACTTCCCTAAGGCAGTTATGTCAGAAGCAGGTCTTTTAATTTAAAATTATTTTCTCCCAGAAAAAAATTCTGTGCCAGTGAGAATTAATAGTCATTATTGATTCAAACACTTTGCCTTTCTTATCTTAAATATCTTTTTTTAAAAAGATTTTTATTTATTTATTTGACAGAGATCACAAGTAGGCAGAGAAGGCAGAAAGAGAAAGAGAGAGAGAGGGAAGCAGGCTCCCTGCTGAGCAGAGAGCCCAATGTGGGACTCGATCCCAGGACCCTGAGATCATGACCTGAGCCGAAGGCAGCGGCTTAACCCACTGAGCCACCCAGGCACCCATCTTATCTTAAATATCTTGACCAAGATTAAAGTCAAAACATTTCTTTCTTCAACCAGGTTGTACTGAGTAGTATAATATTATCTCTAAAGTGTTTTATATTTTAGCCTAAAATATGCTTATTTTATAATCCAAAGCATGCATAGACTTCAGCTTTTTATTTTTAAAGGAAGTATAAAATATTCTAGCAAAATTCCCAGGTATACATGCAGGAAGATACTTGATTTACCTTTCATTTTCAACTAAATTAAACTTGGAGAAATGTCCTAGATAATGTAAATTAAGGAAAACATGAATCTTATAAGGTTAGTCTCAAGTATTTAATCTTCTTATAAACCAGGCAGTTAAATGCAAGACGATTATTTCAGAAAATCTCATGCTACTAGGGTAATGTCTTTACTTAACAACCACTGTGATCCAGAGATTTTTTTAAATACATTGTTTCTATTCCCTATAAAATGCTGAAAAATAGATAGCATAATCTGCATTTTACAGACAGCATTACATAAATTGCAATTTAAAGATGGTGAAATGACGTTCCCCAGAGCAGAAGGATCTGAAGGAAAATTCAAATCCTGGTCTGTTTACACTACAAAGCTCAACTCCCCACTGCGCCTTCTTGCCCATTGAAAACTCTGCAAGTGGGGATTTTGTTCAGAGCCCTTCTGCCCCCGCAGATTGGCATAAGAAATATGAGACTTAGAGGATATTTAAATGTGTGTGCAATTTTCTTTCTCATATCTCATTCCTTGTCTAGCTGACCCTATTGACATAGAAGAGATCATTTTCTTTGCAAACTTCTCAACGTTTACAGAGGGGTAGCTTAATCGTTTATAAAAAGTTAATCCCAAAATAATATCACTGCTTTCAGGAGCATTCATTCTCTCTCTCGCTCTCTCTCTGTGTCACACACACACACACACACACACACACACACAGTTGAAATGAAGGTCAATGTCAAAAGGAGGTTAGTGTCAAACCACTAGTAGTTTACTCTGGAAGACAGCTCTTAGCTGAGTGTGTTTAATATTAAGTCTTTTTAGCATGTATTGTGACTATATTTCCTGACAACAAAGGCAAGAGCCATGACTTTATTCTGTAGATCAGAAATCAAAATGTGAAGCACATTACAAGTAGAATTTAATATGAAGAAGTAGATTGGAAATAGGTTTTGACTGGTTTCCCACCTAAATTACAGTACCAACAAGGGAAGAACAACTGATTAACACGAATGGCTTTTGTCTCTAGCTGATGAGATGGATTATCAGCGAAATCTATGCAGTGTGGAAGATATTCAATGGAGCTACTTTGAACAATTATTTTAAAGGGAATGCAGGGGAACCACCTCCTCTCATCTGGAAGCCCTGGGAACACATCTATTCTCTGTGCAAGGCTGTGAAAGGTCACATGCCTTTATTCAATAACTATGGGAAGTATATCGTGAAACTTTATTGGATGGTAAGTTAGGTCACATTCATGTGCATTGAAATTCGTCTGTCCTTCATATTGAAATATATTTGTCTTACACGCGGTTACCTAGGCTATTACAAGATACAGGACATCAATTGTGCAGACACTGGGAAGATAGGTCCTACGTGTGTAATTTGGGGTCAATAACAAACATCGTTGTTTGTCCTGAGACCCCAATCCCACATGCTTTTTATACTGCAGTTGCTTGGACCATGGAAGGACGGTCCTCTGCTATCTCTGTCCCGTCAGGCAGGTGGCCTGGGTGGACAGGTGGATGCCTGGGGCTCTTTTCTTCCTCCTTTGTCTGTGATTGTGGATGGGGTCTTGAGCAGAGGGAGTGCTTGAGCCTGGTCCATTCTTTCTCTCCTGGTATTTGCTGCTCCTGAGGAGCCTGGTCCCACCCAGGCTTTGCCCTAAATTTGAGATTTGTACTCAAGTTAACAAATCTTGGCTTGACAAGACGTTTTTGCTTCTGCCTGAAAAAGAGCAAATGGGATAGTAGAAATAGAGAATTAAAAATCCCCTAGTTAATAAGGCAAAGTAGGCTCACACCACATTTGGCAAGACTAGATTACGAAACACCTTTGAGTTTTTGTTGGTGGCTTCTTTCTAAAGGCCCAAACTCACAGGCAGGGCCAGCTACATGTTTTACAGAGCCCCGTGTTAAAATGAAAATTATTAAGAATGTCAATATGGTGATAGTAGTACTTAAAAAAAAAAGAGCATAGGGTCCTTCTAAGTGTGAGGTTCCTTGTGACTGTACAGGTTGTATACCCATGAAGCTGGTCCTAGTCACTAAGGAAGAATGTTCTTGAACATTTGAGGATGTGGAGAAGTATGAAAAGTTAATCATTCCATTCTGTATTTCTAAAGAACATGACTTTAACCAGGGAGCCTGGGCCAATCTTTCCTGGGATGGGGGATGCTGAAAGGGCAATGCTTAGGAATTAATAGGATCATTACAGCAGGAAGGTAAGAGTAAAGAAGGTGGTATTAGTCTCAGATATCTAAAATAGGATTTTTGGTGTTTTGATGTTTATTGCAAGACAACAGACTTTGAAAGTCAAGACTTTGTGGGGAGAGAAAATGACTTCCTAAATGTCTTTGTTTTCCTTATTTACCAAGCAGGAGGCAGATTTGGTAGACAAGAGTTCAAAATTTTAATGTGCACCAAGGAGTGAGAGTGAGGCTGTGGTGTTAGGAAGGTGGGTGCCCTGTGAATATGGATGAGGGATTACAGAGAGAAAGCAAACACAGAGGTCAAACATCAGGGTATTTGCCTCCTTCCCCATTTTCCACACATTTGCTTACACTTGAGGTAGGAGCGAGTTCTAAATCATTAAGTATTACAAAGCAGCATCAGTAGAATATTAGACCAACCCCATTAATTTCTCTTTCTCTGCTTCCTGACATCCTTCCTTCTTTGCAAATTTCCTTCTGGACAGAGGTCAACCTTTATTAACACTACATCTCATTTTACAAAGACACGGTGATTTATTTCTCTTTAATTGTCCTGATTCCTCATAAGCCCAAATCCACTTGGATTCAGAATTAAAACAAAAATATTTACTCCAATTTGAAATTTCACTCCAAACCAATTATTGGAGCAGTCTAGAAAAGGTAGCCCTGGGGAAAGGAAGGGCCTGATGTCCAGTGGCTTCTTCTAGTTTCTCACTGGTCTCTCCTGAGGAATGGCTTGTGGGGCCTGCTGCTAAGCTGTTGAGCACTGAGATAGAACTTGTTCCATATGAATTATTTTTGTAGACAATTTGTTGACCTGAGCTGAAATCAAAGTTGGACACTGACCTATTGAGCCACCCAAGTGCCCCTTTTCTTATCCTTTTTAAATATCATATTGCTTTAGTTATCACAAATTTATTGTTCGATTTAATTTTTTAGAACAAAATCCACCTAATATTCTTTTGCTTCAATATTTTCTTAACATATATGCTTTTTGAATAAACATTTTTGTTGGTACTTATCTCTGAACACATTTATAATAATGTATCCTTTATTTCCTCTATAAAAGGGTTTAGTGTTTATCATCCTGCTCAACTTCTCTCTTGAACATTTTATTTTCATCCATCTTTCATTCAGCTGGAATGTGCATTCCAGAATTTTATTCACTTAGAATATATATGCTGTATATTTTGGGTCATTTTAAATACTGAGGTCTATTTTCCTTTATATATGATTATTATATGAGTGTAATTTGCTTACATATGGAATACTTGGATAATACCATTTTGTTTTAGAACACAACAGCCAGGGTCTGCATATCCTCTCGGTGTAGTGTTAAAAACACTCATTCTGAGGCCTTTACTCTATACCTTATCTGAAACCCTAATACCTTATCTCACCAGTCCCTGCTTCATTTTTTTCCAGAGCACTTGAGTATGGAGTGCTCTGGAAAAAACCCCACCCCATACCCCATCGTAGTGAATTCATCAGTGTATGTAAAAATATGCAAGAAGCTATAGCCCTCTAGATGCTTTCTTCATTCAGGCATTTTGCTTCAATGTATATTTCTTATATTCATATATTGGTCCAATCTATAGGGTTTTTTTTATTACTAAGGTACAGAAGACACACAGGTTACATTAGTTTCAGGTATACAACATAACAATTCACTAAGTTTATACATTAAGCTATGCTCACCACAAGTGTATCTACCATCTGTCACCTTTCAGCTGTCATACTGTCATTGACTGTGTTCCCCATGCTGTATCTTTTATTCCCGTGATTTATTCTTTCCATAACTGGAAGCCTGTATCTCCCACTCCCCTTCACCCATTTTGCCCATCCTCCCATACTCTCACTTCCTCCACTCTAGCAACCACCAGTTTGTTCTCTGCATTTATGGGTTTTTGCTTGTTATTTTATTCATTTGTTTTGGGTTTTGTTTTTTTTTTTTTTGCTTCTATGTATAAGTGAAATCATATGGTATTTGCTTTCTCTGACTGACTTATTTCACTTAGCATGGTACTAGCCTCTAGGTCCATCAATGTTGTCACAAAGGGCAAGATCTCATTCTTCTTTATGGCTGAGTACTATTTCATTGTGTGTGTATGTGTGTGTGTGTGTGTGTGTATCCCGCATCTTTTTCTATTCATATATCAGTGGACACCAGGTTGCTTCCATATCTTGGCTATTGTAAATAATGCTGCAATAAACATAGGGGTGCATATATCTTTTCAAATTAGTGTTTTAGTTTTCTTTGTTTTTCTAGTAGTGGAATTCCTGGATGACGTAGCATTTCTATTTTTTGAGGAACCTCCATACTGTTTCCCACAGAGGCCACACCAATTTACATTCCCACCAACAGTGCACAAGGGTTTCTTTTTCTCCAATATCCTCTTCAACACATGTTATTTCTTGTCTTTTTTATTCTACCCATTCTGCCACCTGTAAAGTGATATCTCATTGCGGTTCTGGTGATGAGTGATGTCGAGCATCTTCTCATGTGTCTGTTAACCTGTATGTCTTCTTTGGGGAAATGTCTATTTAGAATCCCTGTTAATTTATTAATTGGGGTATTTGTTTTTTGGTGCTGACTTGTATAAATTCTTTATTTATTTTGGATAATAACTCCTTACTGTAGATATCATTTGTAACTATCTTCTCCTACTCACTATGTTGCCCTTTTCATGGCTCTGTCCGCTGTGCAAAGCTTTTTATTTTGGTGTAGTCCCAATAGTTTATTTTTGCTTTTGTTGTCCTTGCCTTAGGAGGCATAGCTAGAAAAATGTTTCTACAGTTAATGTCAAAGAAATTACTGACTATGTTTTCTTCTGGAAGTTTTATAAATTCAGGTCTCACATTTAATCCATTTTGAGGTCGTTCTTCCATTTAGAGTTTATTTTTGTGTACGGTATAAGAAAGTGGTCCCATGTCATTCTTTTGCATGTAGCTGTCCAGTTTTCCTCAGCACCAACCATTTATTGAAGACACTGTCCTTTCCCCATCATGTATTTTTGCCTCTTCTTTTGTCATAGATCAACTGACCATATAAGTATGGGTTTATTTCCGGATTCTTTTTTTTTTTAATTTTATTTAATTATTTGACAGAAGGAGAGAGAGATCACAAGTAGGCAGAGAGGCAGACAGAAAGAGAGGGGAAAGCAGGCTCCCTGCTGAGCAGAGAGCCGGATGCGGGCCTCTATCCCAGGATCCTGAGATCATGACCTGAGCTGAAAGCAGAGGCTTAACCCACTGAGCCACCCAGGTGCCCCTGGGCTCTCTGTTCTATTCCATTGATCTATATATCTATTTTTGTGCCACTACCATACTGTTCTGACTACTAAGGATCGTGGTATACCTGAAATCTGGAATTATGATACCTCCAGGCTTGTTCTTCTTTCTCAAGATTGCTTGGGGCTCCTTGGGTTCTTCTGTGGGTCCATATAAATTTTAATCTTATTTCTTCTAGTTCTGTGAAAAGTGTTGTTGGTATTTTGATAGGGATTGCATTGAATCTGTAGATTTCTTTTGGCAAGAAGGATATTTTAACAAAATTATTCTTCTAATCCATGAACATGGGCTATCTTTCCATTTGTATCATCTTCAATTTTTTTTTTCATCAGTATTTTAAAGTTTTCAGAGTACAGGTCTTTCACCTCCCTCATTAAGTTTATTCCTAAGTATTTTGTTCTTTTGGGTATAATGGTAAATGGGATTGTTGTCTTAATTTCCCTATCTGCTACTTCATTATTAGTGTATAGAAACGCACTGATTTTTATATATTAATTTTGTATCTGCAAGTTTACTGAATTCATTTATTCTAATAGTTTTATAGTGAAGTCTTTAAGATTTTCTATATATAGCATCATGTAATCTGCAAATATTGCCTTCAGTTCCTTTTGTAAGGTAAATACACAAGCCAGGTCACTCTACTCCTGCTAGTTTTTCCCTATTTTGGTGTATTCTTTTAAAATTGGAATTGTAGTCCTTGAAAGGTTATTGAATACTGATAGCAGTGATAATAAATAGATAGATGCAATTTTTACAGGACAAAAAACAAGGACTTTGCTCTCTCAGAGGCTGCATTCATGCGATAGGGAGATGGTACTTTGTTTTCTGGTTGGTAGAAATTTGTTCTCTCAGGGCCAGGGGCAAATATTTTTACTTGTTTCTACCTAATCCCCAGATGGCAGGGCTGAGTCAACATCTATGTGCATGGCAGTTGTAGTAAAGAATTAGAGTAACTTCTTTCTGACAAGATAAACATTTTTTCTTCTTTTTAAAAAATCTCTTTCTAGATATATACAATTTAATTTTTGACTTTTCCCTTCTAATTCTAGTTCAGTATTTATATGTCTATTCTTTGTTTTTCACTTCAAATATTTGAGAAACATATTCATAGCAATAAGTTCTGTTACCTTCTACTGCTTGATTTGGTATAAGGAGATGGACTCATCTTGGATCTACACTTTTCCTTCCCCTGTCACCTCTCCTACACTTTGAGTCTTGTTCCCCTTGCTGTCTTTTTCTTTTTTTCCTTTTTGTCTTCAGTTTCTTGATGCTTGCTCACCTTTTTGTTATTGGACACTGATTTTCCTTCTCTGCCTTCTTGCACATGTATCTTCTTCCCCTTTCCTGCTGTCCCTCCAAGCATTTGTCTTAATCATTCTTTGAAGCAAACCCTCCTGTCAGAAACTCTCTGCCTGACATTTAAGGTGCAGATTTTTACACCAGCATATCATTTTCCCCATAGAAGTATTTCTACTATTTCCAGTTTGTATTCTAAGGACCTGGAATCAAAGTTCTTCGACACCAGTCAGACAAATATTTGTTGAGGAGCATGAGGAACAATGTTATAAAACAAAGAAGTTCCTCTTTTCCTCTCCCTGGAAGTGATGGTACACTACTGGGGCCAAATGCAGTTGGGTCATGTTCCTTCTGTTTTCAGCATTCCTCTGGCCCCTTGATAGAAGCAATTAAGTGAGCACTTTCCACTCACAACATGTATTGCTCTCGGCTGCTTTGCTGGGAGTGTCCCAGGCACTGTCTCTGAATAAACAGGGAAAACATACACATTGGGACCAATAATTTTCTCCAGTTGCCATCAGTCTATCGATATGTTAAAAAAAAGTATTAGCTTTTGTTTCTGATAGACCCTTACACTTCTTAAGGACAAAATTATTGTCAAATTCAGAGTTTCTTAGACAGTAAGGTGCAGAAAACCACCAGTACCAACATGACCTCTTTTGTTTCCCGAGCCCCAGCCCCGACCCCCTGAGAGAAGTCTCTGGCCAAATCGTGCACCCCAACATTTGAAGCACATTCTCTCCCAGCCAGTGACATTTTTGTTCTTTAAGCTTGAGCAACAGTGTTTTCAAGATACACCATGACAAATTTTTTTTCTATCATTAAATTACTGTATACAAAATAGAAATGTTTTTATTTCATTATTATTAGCATTGTAAATGCTTTTAGTAAAACAAGTTCAAACATTATTAAAATTGTTCAAAGTAGAGAATGAAAATTCATTATTGTTCTGCCTACATGGACAATCATAATAAATGATTTATGTGTATCTTCCTAAACATTTTTCTTATAAATATATATAAGCCTACTACATATAATTTATAGTAATAGTGGGATGGTATGGTACTTCCTATTCTGTAATGTATTTTTTTCCCCTAACTCTAGGTATTATCTATACTAATATATATACTGATCTACCTTGTACTCCTTTGTTCAAATGTAACAACAACCATACATATTTTGTTAATTTTATCTTGACATTTAGATTATGACCAGTGTTTTACCAATACAATTCTGTAAAATAGCATCTTTGTGTATATATTTTGCCCATTTATATGACTATATTTTTCTGGGCTTTCTACATGTGGAATTATTTAATTATATACAAACTCTTTTTTTATAAGTATATCTAAGCTACTTTTACATTTTAATTTCTGTGCAATTTGCATTTGATATAATTGGGATTTAAGTCTGTTATTTTATTACTTGTATACTCTGTTACTTCTGTTATTTACTTTTTTTTTTTTTTGCATCTGTTTCCCTTTTTCTGTGTGTTTCTTGAACATTCTTTGGGATTCCATTTTGAGTTATTTCTGGGGTTTAGTGTGTCTCTGTGTATTACTTTCTTGTCTAGTAGTTGCTCTAGGGATTAAAATATACATGCTTAGCTTTTCACAGTCCAGTAAGAGCAGCATTTTGCCACTTAGATTAGAACATAGATAGTTAACCACCATTTGGGCCCTTTTATGCCCCCCCCCCTTATAGCATAGCTGTCTATATATTTTCTTTCTACATAGTAAGAACCTACTCATAAGTATTGTTTTTAAATGTCAAATATAATTTTTAAAGCTCAAGAGGCAAAGAATACTTTATAATCATTTTGTATTATTGTATAGCCATACATAGTTTATACTTTATTTATAGCTATACCTATGTTTATATTTTTTTCTTTGCTCTTTATTCATGCCTGATGTCCTAAGATTTCTTCCAGTTCCTTTTTTTTTTTTTTTTTTTTAATAAGAAATTCCTTTTACCATTCTTTTTTGGGGCCAGTCTTCTGGTGATAAATTATCTTAACCTTTTTTGGTCCAGAAAAAAAAATTTTTTAAAGGTTCATTTATTTATTTCAGTGAAAGAGAGTGCAGAGAGTGGGCCAGAGGAAAAAGGAGAATGAAGCTCAAGCAGACTTCACACTGAACACGGAACATAACTTGGGGCTCAATCTCACGACCCTGAGATCAAGACCTGAGCTGACACTAAGAGTCAGACACTTAACTGAATGGGCCACCCAGGTGCACCTTGTCTGAAAATGTTTTATTTCACCCTTATTCCTAACAGGTATTTTCACTCAATACAGCGTTGTGAGTTGGCAGGCTTTTTTTTCCTCAACATTGACAACTAGTTGGCTATTTTCTTCTGGCTTCTGTGGTTTCTGAGGAACAATCGGGTGTTCTTTTCTCACTAGCCATTTTAAGGCTTTTTTCTTTGTCTTGAATTTTCAGAAGTTTGAATTTGATGTGTCTGGGCGTAGATTTCTTTGGGATTATCCTCTTTGGGATATTCTGAGCTACCTGAAATTGTTGGGTCATGTCTTATGACAAATTTGGAAAGTTTTCAGCCATTATTCATTTAAGTGTTTTTCCAGCCCCACATTCTTTTCCCTCATTTCTGGGGACTCCAATGACACAGTAGTTATATCTTCTTCTCTTGTCTCACAGATCTTTGAGGTTCATGTCATTTAAAAAAATCTACTTTCCCTTGTTCATAATTTCTATTGAACTAACTTCTAGTTCACTAATTTCTTTGCTATTTGCATCTGGCTATTGATCTTTCCCTATGTTTTCTTTGTTTAAGTTCAATATTTCTGGTTGTTTCCTCTTTCACATTTTTTTACTTTGCTGAGATATCCTTTTTTTATTTGTTTCAAGAGTATTCATAATTGCTTCCTGGAGCATTTTTATGACATCAGCTTTACATTTCTTAACTAAAAATTCCAAATTCCCTGTCCTTTCAGCAATGTGGTCTGTTGACTGTACTTTCTCATTGAAATTTAGATTTTCCTGGTTTTTGCATGATGAGTAATTTTGGATAGTTTCCTGGACATTTTTAGTGTTCTATTTTATGATTGTTTTATAATTAAATTTTTTATTTAGCACGTACTCAACCTGTTTAGATTCAGAGTACACATCCTGGCTCACTTCCGTGGGCTGTGTTTCAAATGTTACTTTAGTTTATAAAGCCTATGCAATGCTACTTGGCTCTGCCACTCTTGTTTGTTATCCAGACAATAAGACTCCATCCCACAGTATCCTGAGCACCACCAGGGGTGGGGGAAGTGTACCTCCTCATTCCTGCATGGGCAGAGTGGGGAAATAAGAGTTTTTCCAACAGGCTCTACTAATGCAGAAAGCACTTCCTCCTTACTGCAGAAGGAAGACAGAAGTCCTAATTCTGCCCCCTGACTCCACTGGGGAGAGAGACCACCTTGTTTACTTCAGGACAGGCAAGGAAGTCAGAGTTCCACCTTCAGATGCTGTATGGGAGGGGCACTGCCTTTTACCCTGGTGAAGGTGGGGAAGTGCAGTCCGAGCTCTTTCTTCTCTACATAATTATGCTCATTCAGGTTACTTGCTCAAATCTCTGTCCCTGATCTTATGGAAGTGTGACTGATGTGATTAATTAAAAAGCATTTTTTATTATCCCTTTAGCATAGTCATAGGAGGAAGAGGATATAAATTTATGTAGGTATTTAGTTATCTTGACCTAGGAAGATATTAAGATTCCAATATGACTACATTCTAAAGTGACTTTTGGTAATTTATATTTATACTAATAAAGGAGGGCATCCTTCTTCATAAGCATGTAAAGTAATTAAATATTTTGATAGTCATTTAAATTTATGTGTTGCTAACACAGTAATCTCAGTAAAAACTGCCCAATATTCATCATTTACATGCAGTTAAAAAAAAAGGTGTAAAAATGTTTCAGTGTTCTATGATAAGGACTCAAATAAGTAAACTCAATGTTCTATGATAACATCTTATATATATTTACATTATATACTATTTATATATTATATATTTATGTGTAATATATTTTTTATTTTATTTTTTTTTAAGATTTTATTTATTTATTTGACCAACAGAGATCACAAGTAGGCAGAAAGGCAGGCAAAGGGAAAGGGAGAAGCAGGCTCCCTGCTGAGCAGAGAGCCCGATGCGGGCTTCAATCCCAGGACCCTGAGACAATGACCTGAGCCAAAAGCATAGGCTTTAACCCACTGAGCCACCCAGACACCCCATGTAATATATTTTTTAAAGTATTTATTTGAGAGAGAGAATGAGCATAAGTGAGGAGGTAAGGCAGAGGGAGAGAGACAAGGAGACTCCCCGCTGAGCCCCACCAGCTGGGCTCCCAGGACCCTTAAATCATGACCTGAGCTGAAGGCAGACCCTTAACAACTGGACCCCCCAGGTGCTCCTATATATATAATATTTAATTTCTTCATAAACTTTAAGGAAGCAATCCAACCAATGTATTAATATCAAGGAATCAAAAAAATTCCTAAGAAAATTGTGATACCTAGTTAAATTATGTTTTAGGTATATAATACTGAACGCATTTCCCAGTTATTTTCCATAATAGCTGTTTTGAGATGCAATCACATGCCATGTAGTCCATCTATTTAGACTGTACAGTTCGATGGTATTTAGCAATTAAAGCATTCTCAATTGAGATAGGTTATTGATTAGCTGGAAGCAGATGGCATTTGTTGAACTGGTTTAAGTTAAGTTCCTATTTTGGCTTAAAACTTTTCCTTCATAGGGATTCGGTTGGTTCCTTCAAAAATTTTTTGAAAATTAAAGTGTAGAAAGGGAACTGCTATTATTAGTTTTTCATTGTGGTAAAATATACATGATGTAATATTTAGCATTTAACCGTACAATTTGAATGTACAATTCAGAGGCATTACATATTTTTGCAAGGTTGTACATCCATCAAGACTATCTTCTTCTACAACTTTTTCATCATCCCAAACAGAAACTCTGTACCTATTAAACAGTAATTTTTCATCCTCCTCTTCACCCAGTCCCTGGTAACCTCTATCATGTCTTTTGTCTGCAAATTTACTTTTTTCCAGATACATCATATAAGTAGAAGTATACAATATTTGTCCTTTGTGTCTTACTTATCTCACTGGGTATTCTTTTGGGTTATATCATTTGAAATTAGGAGAGTGGCTAAACTCCAGTGTTTAATCCTGTCTTGCCCTATCTCAACTCTTAGGGAAATAAGAAAGACATGCAACCACTAAGGCAGGCGATATGAGTTCAGACTTACATGTGCCATGCAAAGAGACCAGGTTTCACCCTATTGCTCCTATCTACTTATGAAAAGTGGACCGTTCTTTGAATCTTCACTTGAGATGTTAACTTCTTGTGAAGACTTCCACAAGCTATATTTGTCACACCTTCTTTTCTGGTCCTAGAACATTTTGAACTATTATATTTGATATTGTTTGCGTGTATGTCCTCCCTCACTAGACTTGAAGCAATGCAATGGTTTAGGCCAGGTGTTTTCCAGATTTTTATGTTCACAGAGGTCGCACTACTGCTGAAAATATTTCTTGGGCAAGGGAATAAATCCATGATAAAATTTCACCTGTAAAACCAAAATCTAAAAAAATATATAGTTTTTTGACTTCATAATCATTAATATTATTATTTGTCTTAAACTTTTAATTGTGAAGTCATATGTATCAGGAAAATATATCATGATTTTATTAAGTAAAGTATCAATCAACTTCATGTTAAGAATTAGATCTTTAATTAGGAGCAGAAGCAATCCGGTAATTAGAAGTTTAATATCACTGACTCCAGCAGGATAATCAATAATTACTTATATTTGGGGAATTTGTGCTATGACTAAGTTGAGTTATTTAATTATGGCCAAACTTATCTATGGCTATATAATGTTTTGGTTCTGCTATTGGAAACTCTTTAATTTACTGCGTTATGTAGGATGGGGTACCCAAGAATATGTTTACGAGACTTCAGAAAGGGGCGCCTGAGTGGCTTAGTCATTAAGCATCTTCCTTTGTTTGGCTCAGGTCATGATCCCAGGGTCTAGAATCGAGCCCCACTTTGGGCTTCCTTCTCAGGAAGTGTGCTTCCCGGGAGTGTCCCACTCCCCCACTGCTTGTGTTCCCTCTCTTTCTCTCTCTCTCTCTCTCTCTGTCAAATAAAATTAAAAAAAAAAAAGACCTCAGAAATAGTGACATATTTGACATGATGATATCAACATATCTGTTGATATAGATAGGGATGTGCTGACATTACGTAAAATAATCCACTCAAATTCCCAGCCATGGTAGTATTGAAAACCAGTATGCTAGGCTTTAGATGTAAGAAGCTAAGGTAAAATTAAAAAACACTGAAAAGTCACATCAGTGCTGTACAATAATGGATGAGAGAAAATAATATTAGTCACTGATGCATTCCTTTTTTTCTCCTGTTTAGGGTTGCTGGAGAAAGATAACTATTGATGACTTTCTGCCTTTTGATGAAGACAACAATCTATTGCTTCCAGCCACAAACTGTGAATTTGAACTCTGGCCAATGCTTCTGTGTAAAGCTATCATTAAGCTGGCAAATGTTGAGTACGTGGAAGGAAGAATGATCACTCACTTATATAAAAACAAAAAGACAACAGACAGCTGTACATCTATATCATACAGCTTTATTTTTTTAAAATCAATGTAAAGGAGTTTTCTTTCCAAACAATGTAAATGTTCTAATATAAAAATGAATATGCCAAAATCACTAATTGGAAATATTGGGTTAGCCAGCAATAAGATAGCATTCTCCCAAGAAAAAATATTCAAAAATTATTCTATATCCAATGCTTTCTTGCAAATAGCGAGTGATCATGAGAAATAATGTTTTGGCTTACTGTGAGAAAAAAACTTGGTTTGTAGGGGGAAATATTGGTTCATCTAAATACAAAATAATATATCCTGGATCCAGTTCAAATATTAGGTTCTGTATGTGCAGCAATAATTTACTAATCTTGAAAACCTGAACTCTTCTGAGGGATGTCAGTATGTTCCTCATGTTTTTGGTAACATTGGTCCCTTTTAATACATTTGTGATGAAAACTACTCATATCTGCTTCAGTACTTGTGAAATCTGCTTGCATCTTCCATTCCTGCATGTCTTGTGCATCAACGTATATGAGACATGTCTGCTGTGTTCATTCTCTTGGCTTCCACCTACAGACACCCCAGGCCAATCCATCCCCCACCCAGCCATGCAAAAATAGTTTAGATGCTTGCGTTGCAAAGGCACGGCAACTTTGTATCATTGCTCAGTGGGAGAATTCTCACATACATGGCACTGGCTTGAATTTGATACCTTTCACCCTCCTACAGTGTGTGAGAGCATCTCATTCTCAATGGAACACCCACAGGCTCTAACAGAGACCACTTCAGCCCTTTGCTCAAATCTCAGCCTCCTCCCCTTCAGGAAACATAACCTTGTCTGTCATCAGACCTCTGATCTGCTTTTTGTGGATTTTGTTTTGGCTCCCCTTTCTCTCTCTTTCCCATGGCTACACAACAAAACCAGCCACTCCTACTGCCATCCTTGTCATCTCTTTTTTCTCTCACCAACCCTTGATTTTCTGTTTGGAATTTGTTTCACCCAGCTCACAACTCTTAATTTCAATGATTTTTTTTTTTCTTTTTTAAAGAACTCAGCCCAGATCTTTTTAGGTAGCTGAATAGCACTAAGTATTCATACTGGTGACAGCTATGTTTGTTTGTTTTGAAAGAAAATAATGTTCCTCACGTTCTTAATTCTCAGACCTAACTTGAATTTCTGAGAATTAGAGCTGACTTAATATCAGCGAAGTGTTAAACCTGTGACCTGGAAAATTGGAGTGGCAATTTGTCTTTCTTAAAGCTACAGTTCCATAGAATTTTATAGCAACCTAAGAAATAGGATTATTTTTATTTAAAAAAATAGATAAATCCAGCATGAAAATAAAGGACCAGACTAGATTTAAGACATTTCTGAGGCTTTCTAGTGGATACCTGAACTGTGTGGTACAACTTATATTTGTCTATACATTTTTCCCTCAGATTTAATAGTATATAGCAATTATTTTCATATAAGTTTTATCTTTCTACATTAAAAATTAATTTGCAGTAATTATGTCAATACCACTGTGAGCTATGCAAAGGATAGATCATTATTTTTTTTAAGATCATTTATTTATTTATTTGACAGACAGAGATCACAAGTAGGCAGAAAGTCAGGCAGAGAGAGAGGAGGAAGCAGGCTCCCCGCTGAGCAGAGAGCCCGATGCGGGGCTTGATCCCAGGACCCTGGGATCATGACCCGAGCCAAAGGCAGAGACTTTAACCCACTGAGCCACCCAGGCGCCCCCAGAACATTATTTTTATGAGGTTTTCCAGTTGTTTCCTAAGTAGGATTATCCACAGAGGAGTTTAGACTAGACTGTGAACTACCCCAAGTGATTTTTGTTATCTGTGACATATGTAGACACATCAAAATTCATAATATGGGGTGCCTGGGTGGCTCAGTGGGTTAGGCCTCTGCCTTTGGCTCAGGTCATGATCCCGGGGTCCTGGGATCGAGCGCCGCATCGGGCTCTCTGCTCAGTGGGGAGCCTGCTTCCCCCTCTCTTTCTGCCTGCCTCTCTGCCTGCTTGTGATCTCTCTCTCTGTCAAATAAATAAATAAAATCTTAAAAAAAAAAGAAACTGAAATCACAAGGATAAAAGACACTGTTCTATTTTTTAAAGAACATGTTAGTATACTGAATATATAAAATATATATAATCTAAGTTTACATATTTTATAATATATGTGAATGTTTTATGTATATGACATGAATATTAGCATATCTTTTTAAAATAAGGCTTATAGCATGTTTCTAAAATAAACATGAAATTTTATCTTTGGATCTCTAAACACTAACAAAACAAATCATCTGGCTTTTGCAATAGTATTTTCTTGTATTTAATAGGTAACCACTACAACCCCTACATTTTTCGTGGCTGTATCATTGTTTATTATTATTATTATTATCATTGCTACTAACTACGCTATTGTGCATTTGCCTCTTTAGCATCCATATAGCAGAGAGGAGAGAACTAGGGGAGTTCACTGTTATCCACGCACTCACAGGATGGTTACCAGAAGTGATCTCTCTCCAGTAAGTTTTACCATTAACTTCTTCATATATTTTTTTTTCTTTCTTTCCATGTAATGTTTCTTGAATTAAACATTCTTAATCTTTAAGAAAACATCAAGAAATGACATATTTTACAAAATGTTGGTTAAAACACTATTTTATAGTATTCTATAAAATTCCTTGAGAATTTCAGGATAAATTCTGTTTCCTTAAAAAGACTGTGAATTTACTCTTTAAATATCTGGATTACAAATGTGAAAACAATGTTAATTCTTTATTATGGTAAACTATTTACATGCATTCCTTTATATTATACAGTTACTACACTTATTCAATACAGAAACATAAAGGCAACTTTTAATTAGCCACACGTATTAGGAAATAATAATAATGAAATGCCTACTAGGTATTAGGTACTTTAATATAGTATCTCTAATCAGAAACCACAGTCTTGAAAATATTTAATCATTCATATGGCCTCATCAGCTGGGTATGTGTCATTACAAACAAGGAAACTGAAGCCCAGAGTGGTTTGGTTTTTATAAAATGAAATCCATAACTTAGTTATTGGATCATCTCCGATCTTTGATTTTTATTGGAAATGTACCATTCTCAAAGGATCCAGGTTAGAGGAGATTGAATTCAGTCCCCAGTAACTTGGATTCTACCATCTGAAGCATCTTTTCAGCAGGATAAACTAGCTGTTGCTTGGTTCAAATAAACATATCTGCAGGGTGAAAAAAAAAAGAAGAAAAGTAGACCCCTTCCTCAAGGGACTGCTTTCCTGAAGGGAGAGCTGATCATGATTTTTAGGGGATGATCTAGATAGGTCTTCTCATGGAAAATCCTTTTCTGATATCTAAGCAAAGAGAATATTCTTGAAATACTATGGGTAATGTTAGTGGAGGGAGGTTTAAAATGAGGCTTAAAACTGGGCTTTTCTAAATTTTTATCTTCAGCATTGATGGAATGCTTATAATTGTGCCTTGATTTTTCCTGTGCGATAGTGAATAAATACAGCAAAGACATGAAATCCTCAGAAGTCCATTGAAAGATGGTGAAGAAATAGGAAATCAAAATAATTTACAACTAGAAAATTAGTCCATTAGAAATTGTGAATTATCTCTTGCCAGAGTCATACATGAAAACTGAAAAGTGTTTCATACACTACCTTAAAATTAATGATAAAAATTTTGAGAAGTTTTAGACGTACTCTTTGCATGAATTTCTGGTTGCTATGCAATTTCTATGAAGATGATATAAAGGGGGAAATCTTGAGCTTTGGAGTCAGAACGATATAGCTAGATTTATGTTCTGACACTTCTGTTTCAAGCTGTGTGAATTTTGCAAGTAATGTAATTTCTCTGGGCCCCAGTTTCTTCATATGTAGAGTGGGGATAAAGTGACCTATTCTATATGGTTGTTCCAAAGATAAGTGAGTAGGTGATAGAAAAAGTAGCTACTGTACAATAGACACATAATTACTGTGAGTTTCTTTTCCTCTCTAGTGACTATCACTAGATTATTTAGTATTATCTAGATATATGTATGATAATTAGTAGTTAAACTTTGAAAACAGGGAAAATTCTAAAGAAGAATATGTGAGACTGATCCAAGCATTCAAAGTTATCAGTTTTCTCCTAAATACAACTAAAAAGTAAAAAAATACATACTTTGATATGTATGATTTATAATTTTTCCCATGAGTATTCTGTCACATTATTCATATAGTTTAAAATTATAATATACTATAAAATTGCAAAATTTATTTATGCATACCTATGTACTATTAAATGAAAAGGATGTCATGAAATACTATATAGATGATTGTCAAGAAATGTTTAGGTTGAAATATGGAAGCAATTGCCATCAGCCAAGGATGCAAGTGGGGGTCAGGTAGGGTTTCATGGAGAGTGTTCTCACTTGGTCTGAGTCTTTACTGAGTTTGTCTGAAGAAAAGGATGGAGAGGCCCAGTAAGGGCAGGAGAACAATATTCTAGGTGCCAATGATGTATTCAGGAGTGGGATGTTTCTGTTACCAGGAAGTATTAGAATGTGAAGAGAAAGCCTCTGAGGGACCTGTAGGAGTGTTCATGGTTTTACAGGGGTCAAGGAGAATTAAAATGCTGAAGTTCCAAACTTGTGTTGACTATTAGAACTTTTTCCCATGTGAAGATCAGTTAGGATGAAAGTGTTCTGTGGCATTTCCAACAGGCATCTTCCCTGCCACTCTCCTGTGGGAGTACCAGAGGGAAGCACTGGTCTACATACATTTATTGGCCTTGCCTCTTATGTTTTCCTTCAATTAATGCAGTTTTGCCATTTGAAAAGAAAGAAAAAAACCTTTTGACCCTCCATATAATAATAGAAACAATCAATGATATGTCTCTGTGGATATAAGAAGATGATTTTAAATGAAGAGATGATTAGTTCCTAGGCACACTTCTCTGATGTTGGCATAGTTCATCCAGAGTAGAGCAACTGGTCACCTCGCTTTTTAAAACTGAAATATAATTGGCATGCAATATCCTGTTAGTTTCAGGTATTGATCATGGTGATTCAACATTTTTATATGTTACTAGATGATCCCCGTGATGTCTAATCACCATCTGTTAAAATATAGTTATGACATTATTATTGACTATATTCTCTATGCTATATGTTGCATCACCGTGACTTATTTATTTCATAACTGGAAATTTTCAGTTAATCTCTTCGCCTATTTCACTCCACCCCAATGCCTCCCCCTCAAACAGCCAATGGTTTATTTCCTGTATCTGTATGTCTGTTTCTGTTTTCTTTTGTTTGTTTGTTTTTTTTCAGGTTTCTGGCTCAGGAATTTTTTTTTTTAATTTAATTTTTTCAGTGTTCCAAGATTCATTGTTTATGCACCACATTCAGTGCTCCATGCAATATGTGCCCTCCTTAATACCCACTAACAGGATCACCCACTCCCCCAACCCCCTCCCCTCCAAAACCCTCAGTTTGTTTCTCAGAGTCCACAGTATCTCTTGGTTTGTCTCCCCTCCAATTTCTCCCAACTCACTTCTCTCCATCTCCCAATGTCCTCCATGTTATTCCTTATGATCCACAAGTAAGTGAAACCATACGATAATTCACTCTCTCTGCTTGACTTATTTCACTCAGCATCATCTACTCCAGGCCTGTCCATGTTGATACAAAAGTTGGGTATTCATCCTTTCTGATGGAGGCATAATGCTCCATAGTATATATGAACCATATCTTCTTTATCCATTTGTCTGTTGAAGGGCATCGTGGCTCTTTCCACAGTTTGGCAACTGTGGCCATTGCTGCTGTGAACATTGGGGTACAGATATTTGGGGTAAATACTTTTGTTTGTTTTGTCTTTTACATTCTACATATAAATGATATCATATGGTATTTGTCTTTGACTTTTTACATTTAGCATTATACCCTCTAGATCCATCCATGTTGTTCCAAATGGAAAGATTTCAATCTTTTTTTATGGCTGATAATATTCCATTATATATATATATATATATATATATATATATATATATATATATAAAATGTGAGTGATATTCATACATATATATAATATGCCACACCTTCCTTATCCATATCTTAGCTCTTGTAAATAATGCTGCAGTAAACACAGGTGTGCACATATCTCTTCATACTGGTGTTTTCCTTTTATTCAGCTAATTCCAGAATTGGAATTGGATCATATGGTAGTTCTTTTTTCAATTTTTTTGAAGACACTCCATGCTGTTTTCCATAGTGGGTGCACCAATTTACAACAATGCATAAAGTTTCTTTTTCCACATCTTTGCCATACTTGTTATTTCTTATTTTTTGATAACAGCCATTCTAAACGTTATGAAGTAAAATCTCATTGTGGTTTTGATTTTTATTTCCCTGATGATTAGTGATGCTGAATATCTTTTCATGTATCTTCAATTATCCGTATGGGTTTTTTTTTTGAAAACTGTCGTTTCAGATCCTTTACCCATTTATTAGTTGGAGAGTTTGGAGTTTTTGGTTCATTTTATTTTGTTTCATTTGCTATTGAGCTGTATGAGTACTTCATACATTTTTAACTCCCTGTCAGATACACAATTTTGTAATATTTTCTTTCATTCAGTAGGTTGTCTTTTCGTCTTGTTGATGGTTTCTTTTGTGATGCAGAAGCTTTTCAGTTTGATATAGCCCTACTTTTTATTTTTGTATTTGTGCCCTTGCCTTTGGAGTCAAATCCAAAACAAACAAACAAAAAACAATATGAGACCAATGTCAAGAAACCTATGTTTTCTATAGGAGTTTTATGATAAAACCATATAAAGCCATGCATTCAAGTCTTTAATCCATTATGAACTAATTTTTGTGTATAGGTAAGATAGTGGTCTGGTTTCATCCTTTGGCATGTGGCTGTCCAATTCTTCCAACACCATTTCTTGAGGAGGCTGTCTTTTCCACACTGTGTGTCCTTGACTCCATTGTCAAGTTCATTGACTGTATATAGATGGGTTGATTTCTTAGTTCTCTATTGTGATCCATTGATCTAAGTGTCTGTATGTCAATAGTATATTGTTTGATCATTATAGATTTGTGACATAGTTTGAAATCAAGAAGTGTGAGGCCTCCAGCTTTGTTCTTTCTCACAATAGCTTTGGCTATTAAGAGTTTTTTGTGGTTCAATACAAATTTTATGATTTTTTTTCCTATTTCTCTGAAAAATGTCATTAGAATTTTGATAGGGATTGCATTGAATCTGTCGATGACTTTGGGTAGTCTGGACATTTTTACAATATTAATTCTTCCAGTCAATGAGCACAGAATGTCTTTCCATTTATTTGTGTCATCTTCAATTCCTTTTATTAATGTCCTATAGTTTTAAGTATACAAGTCTTTCACCACCTTGGTTAAATTTATTTCTAGGTATTTTACTCCTTTCGATGAGATTGTAAATGGGATTGTTTTTTTTATTTGTGTTTCTGATGATTCATCTAGTGTATAGAGTGCAACAGATTTTTGTATATTGATTTTGTATCCTGCAACTTGACTGAAGTCATTTATTGGCTTTATAGTTTCTGGCGGCGTCTTTTGGGTTTTCTATGTATATTATATCAAATAGCGACCATTTTACTTCTTCTAATTTGGATGCCTTTTATTTCTCTTTCTTGCCTACTTGCTTTGGTTAAGAACTGCAATACTATTGAATAAAAATGGTGAGAGTTGGCATCCTTGTATTGTTCCTAATCTTGAGGAAAAGATTTTAGATTTTCACAGTTGACTGAGTATGATATTAGCTGTGGGCTAGTCATATATGGTCATAATTATGTTGCGGTATGTTCTCTCTATACCCACTTTGCTGAAAGTTTTTATCATAAATGGATATTAAATTTTGTCAGTGTTTTTTTTTCCATCTATTGAGATGACCTTATGATTTTTATCATTCATTTTTAATGTGGTGTATCACATAGATTTGCAAATGTTGAATCTTAGTTACTTACATCCCTGGAGTTAATCTCACTTATTTAATGTGTTATTGAATTCTATTTGCTAATATTTTGTTGAGGATTTTTGCATCTCTGCTCATCAGAGATTTTGGTTAGTAATTTCCTTTACTTGTGGTATCTTTATCTAGTTTTGGTATCAAAGTAATGATGGCTTTATAAAATGAGTTAGAATGTGTTCCTTCTATATTTTTTCAGAGTTTGAGAAGAATTGGTATTAATTATTCTTTAAATGTTTGGTGGAATTCACCAGTGAAGCCTGGAGTTTTGTTTTTGTGGATTATTTTGATTGCTGATTCAATACCTTTGCTAGTAATTGGTCTATTAAGATTTTTTATTTCTTTTTGATTTGGAAATTAATGTTGATGTGTTTTATCTAAGCCCAGGATATATGGACAAAGTATGGGAGCTCTTGAAAGAAATATTGCCTGAATTTAAGCTGTCAGTTGAGTCCAGTTCTGAAAGCAAAATAGCTATGTTAGATGCCAAGTTAAAGGAACCAGTGAAGGACAGCAAAGACTTCAAACCTGAAGGTTCAACGACAGCTCTAAAGGTACCTGAGAAAAGTGACAAAGCTCCAAAGGGTAAGACATTTCATATTCCAATGTCATTCATGTGTTCAATATGGATATTGTGTATAAGTGATTTACAGTCATTGCTGAATTTAATGATTATTTGTTGTCATTATCATTTACTGTGTTGTGAAAATAATTAGGATCTTATCTTTCTAGGATTTTAGAATTAGTAATGTTGTTTACTAGATGTTAGTTATTATTCCACATTTTTCTCTCTTTAAAAATCAAGGGCAACTATATATTTTGATGATACTGAAGTAATGTAGTATTAACATAGGAAGACACATTAAGCATCAATTTCCATCAGACACACTTCCTTATATGTTATATGTAGAGTGGAATGGAGCAAAACTGCAAAGGGGAAAGTTGTCCTATTTTGTCTTTTTTTCTTCTACCAAGGAAATTCAAAATAGACACAGTATGGATTTTGATTTGCTGACCATTTGTTGTAAGGTTGAAGTTCAAATTTGAAAATAAAATAATGTCAAGTTATTTTCAAAGTGTAAGATCGTAAAGTGAGAAACATATTGAATAATTATTTTATATTTTCTAAAATATTTCATATAGCTATGCATATGAATAATAATGTTTTTATAGTAAAGTAGAATTAAATATACTAGGATGTATTCAGATTTTTATATACCTCAAAAGCATCTATAATGATCTTTAAAATATTTGTTTTATGAAATCTTATATTTTGCCCAAATTTTTCCTTAGCAAGATCTTATCTACCAGCATTTAACATGCAGAAGTTATTGCTATAAATGTTCCTCAAGAGTTTACCAAGATCAAGTGTATGAGTGTTATCTGCCTATCATAAGCCCTTCTTTTTTTTTTTTTTTTAAAGATTTTATTTATTTATTTGACAGAGATCACAAGTAGATAGAGAGGCAGGCAGAGAGAGAGAGAGAGAGGGAAGCAGGCTCCCTGCTGAGCAGAGAGCCCGATGCGGGACTCGATCCCAGGACCCTGAGATCATGACCTGAGCCGAAGGCAGCGGCTTAACCCACTGAGCCACCCAGGCGCCCCATAAGCCCTTCTTTAAATGACCTAATGTGCATTAGTTTATGAAAGGAAACAGAAAAAGAAGGCTGATTAAATTTGTTTTACCTAGCATATCTCAAATTAGTTTGAACTTAGGAGCCTTTTTTCATGTATCACAAATTAACACACGTATATCCATCCATTCAGATATATTATTTTCTGAGTAGAATTCCAATAAATGTTCCAGGAACTAACAATAATCTGGTGAACAAAATCAGATGTGGAACTTATCTCCTAGTGCTTATGATTAGTGAGAGAGACTAACATTAATTTTAATTCTAAAAACCATTACTGTATACTAAGACATGAGCCTTGAAGGAAAATACAGAAAAGTATGGGAGTGCATACTTAGTCTAGGGCATCATGGAAGAATTCCCTAAGGAATTTTGAGCTATGTTTACAAAGATGAGAGGGATTTCTTGAGGAAGATGAGGGAATGTGGAAAGAGCATTTTCTGTGAGAAAATAGTAGATATACATCTTATGATGCTGGAGGAAGAATGAGAAAACTAGCCTCATTCTAAAATGAGAAAACTAACTTAAAATTATATATAGTGTATAAAATTATATATTGTTAGATATATATTATATTCAAATGATCATCTCCATTTAGCAAAATAAATGTATACTCAATAACCAATAATTTTTCATGTCTTTGGCAGTACATTGCCAATTTTCAAAGTTTTCTATTGTTTTATTTTGATGTTTCCAATTAGAGGTGAGTAGTGTTTTGGGAAATTTGTGGCTATTGTTTTACATTTAAATAACATTATTGTTTTGGCCACCTTTTCAACATAATAACTGAATAAGTAATATAATTTGAGATTTTGTAGTTAAAAGATTTATCATATATATTTTTAATATGTTAGAAAAAGCAGATGCAAAAGATGTTGGGAAGAAAAAGAGTAAAAATGGAGAAAAAGAAAAGGAAAAAGAAAAATTCAAATGGTCACTTCATGCTTCAAGACCCTCATCAGATGTACAGTACTCACTGCAGTCTCTGTCAGATTGTAAGATTTCAGTATTCTAGAATAATAGCTATTTTAGCTGTCTCCTAAAATGTTGGGAAAATTTGGAGTTTACAAAGTTGGAATACAACTTTGGAATATAAAAGTGTATTGCCTGTTTAGACATATCTAAATAAGCTTGCTCAAGTTTGCCCATAATCGTTGAACTCTCAAATCAACATGCATGCATGTGGGGGCAAAGCTTACATGTGTGACTGAAACCAAGGTTGTCCCAGTTCTTATGGTACAACAGTCACAGAATTGTTTGCATGGAGGAGGACATATACTCATAAATGTATATGTTATGTATTAACATATAACAATCTGTTACATATTGTTATATATAGCATATTATAATATATAAAACATACTACATAAAATACAATCATATTATATGACACATTGTAAAATATCCATAAATATTGATATATAATTACATAAGCTATATAAATATAAAATATAATTACATATTAGTATATATAAATATATGTTAGTATATGTTTCCTCTGTATAAATAAACTATATATATATATATATATGTGTGTGTGTGTGTGTGTGTGTGTATTCCTAGATTCAGGTCTCTGCTCCATGAAAAATATACAAAGTTTAATTTAAATGTAAAAATATGTTTTCATAAGTTTCATATATTTTACCTTTTAATCTTTTCTAGATTGATCCTGGTTCATATTTAACTTGTATTTTGTGGCTCTAAAAATATTATTCTTTAATAAATATCCAATACAGTTCAATATTAGTGCTTGAATTTGTAAAGGGATAAAAAAAACTTTTTAGTTAAATATAAAGATAATAGAGAAAAATAAATTATACCATTTTAGCCAGACTCTTTAAAGAACAAACGCATACTGAATCAAATATAGTAATTTCAGGTCTGTTAAGAAATATGTGAAAAAATAAGTGATGCTCAGAAACATTAAATATTAAGTAGCTCATATTGTACACCTGAAACTAATACAACACTGTATGCTAACTATCCTGGAAATAGATGATAGATAGATAGATAGATAGATAGATAGGAATTTCCTGGCCAAATGTATCTATGTTTTCTTTCTTCTTGAAATGACATAGAAAGTTCTAGCCTGCTTTAAATTCAAAATAAGTTTTTATTTATGAAAGCTAAAAATATTTCAATTTTAAAATCATTCCTTTTGAATATAATCATGTGTAGACTATTATAAGTGACATTTACTAATAGCTAGAGTTTTTTGATAACTTTTTTATAGTGACATAAAATGATTTCTTAAGCAATTAAAATGTATTATGATGAAGGCAAAACTAATGAGATGTTCTATAAAATAGATGCATATGTGACATTTAACATTTATTAAATGCATTTACAGTCATTTACCTATTTTCACCATGCAAAGATGTGCTCATTAAGGAATTTGAACAATCTGGAATGATCTACTGACAGACCCATTCAGCTAGAATTTCCATGACATGGTATATGTTTTTTCTACAGGTTCTTCAGCAATACAGTCACCACACATGGTTGTATATGCTACGTTTACACCCCTATATTTGTTTGAAAAAAAGATCTTTTCATTAGAAAAAATGGTAAGCGCTCAAGGCCAGGAAGCACAGTACCATTTATGGTGTGTGTGTGTATGTGTGTGTGTGTGTGTGTGTGTGTATGAGTATGTGATAGAGTGTGTGTGTGTATGAGTAGGTGGATGAGAGAGAGAGGGGGCAGTGGGGAGGGAGAGCAAAAATAGAGAGAGAGATTATTTGTTGTCATAGAAGATATATCAGAATTTAATTAAATTCTATACCTGGATTTCAGTCTACTTATCTTTAAAATATTAGACACTTGAACACAGGGACTTGGAACATTCAAAATTATCTTAGATGATTGCAATAGTTTCTTATTTAAAAAATGTATAATTTTTTCCATTCTAAGCAAAAGAAAAGGCAAATGAGTTATATATTTCAGTAAGAATCATATAAACATATCTAAATTACCTGTCCATAACAGATCATAAATATTTGTTTAACATAAGATGATTTAAATGAACTCACAACCACAGCTGGTAAACTACTATTATAACCTCCTTATAATCTTTAGATAATATACACAAAAAATGTTAATTGATTTTTCTTGTAAGTCTAACAATTTGGAGGAAATTTAGAAAATATATACAAAGTCATTGGAATTAAAATATTCATAGTATAAATACCTAGACATACACAATGCTAACATTTTGGGATATACCCTTTGATTTTTTTTCTTCTGTGCATATATTCTGTATAAATATGTGTATAAACTGTTTTACACAGTGGAATTAAATTTTATGAATTTATTAAATTTTAGAAGCCAGTTTTTCACTTTACACTCTATCATTAATTTTTTTTCATGATGTTAAATATTTGACCACACAATATTTAGTAGTAGTATGGTGTATTTAGGTTTCTAAACATGTATATATATATTTAAGTAAATTAAGTAAACATGGGTATATATTTAAATATATATATTTAAGTAAATATATATTTACCCATTTCTCCCACTCCCACCTTCTGCCTCTGACAACTCTACCAATCTGTTCTCTATTTCTGTGAGCTTGTTTTGTTTTGTTTTGTTTCAGATTCCACATATGAGAGATCATGTGGTATTTGTCGTTCTCTGACTTATTTAACTCAGCATAATGCCCTTGAGGTCCATCTATGTTGTCACGAATGGGAAGATTTCATTCTTTTTATGGCTGACTAATATTCCATCATTCCATTTTCATTTTGCTGCTCTAATAGTTTGGGTTCCACTGCCTTGTCTCTGAGCTGACTTATCCTTTCTATCACTTCTAGTCTGTTGCTGAAGTTTTCTAGTGCATTTTTCAGTTTAGTTACTGTATTCTTCAGCCCTTTGACTACTCTTCATTACTTTCTTGTATTTCCATCTTTTTGTTGAAGTTCCCACTGTGTTCATCCATTTTTCTCCCCAATTCAATGAGCATTTTTATGACAACTATGCTAAACTTTTTATCAGACAAATTACTTATCTCCCTTTTATTAAAGTTTTTCTCTGAGTTTTTATCTTGTTCTCCCTCTCTCTCCTTTTGGAACATATTCCTCTGTTCTTTATCTTGCTTAATTCTATTAGCTTCTATACAGGTGATGAACAATCATCTCTCTCAGTCTTGAAGGAGTGGCTCCATGCAGTAGATGAAGCTTGTCATTCAACCTTGCCTCAGTTCTGGTTGTCACTTAAACCTTTGTGTTTGTCTGGGCAGAAACTATCATATATTTTTTTAATTTTATTTTTTATAAACATATATTTTTATCCCCAGGGGTACAAGTCTGTGAATCGCCATGTTTACACACTTCACCGCACTCACCATAGCACATACCCTCCCCAATGTCCATAATAACCCCACCCCCCTTCTCCCAACCCCCCTCCCCCCAGCAACCCTCAGTTTGTTTTGTGAGATTAAGAGTCACTTATGGTTTATCTCCCTCCCAATCCCATCTTGCTTCATTTACTCTTCTCCTACCCCCTTAACCCCCATGTTGCATCTCCTCTCCCTCATATCAGGGAGATCATATGATAGTTGTCTTTCTCCGATTGACTTATTTCGCTAAGCGTGATACCCTCTATTTCCATCCACGTTGTCGCAAATGGCAAGATTTCATTTCTTTTGATGGCTGCATAGTATTCCATTGTGTATATATACCACATCTTCTTTATCCATTCATCTGTTGATGGACATCTAGGTTCTTTCCATAGTTTGGCTATTGTAGACATTGCTGCTATAAACATTCGGGTGCACATGCCCCTTCAGATCACTACGTTTGTATCTTTAGGGTAAATACCCAGCAGTGCAATTGCTGGGTCATAGCAATTCAACATTTTGAGGAACCTCCATGCTGTTTTCCAGAGTGGTTGCACCAGCTTGCATTCCCACCAACAGTGTAGGAGGGTTCCCCTTTCTCTGCATCCTCGCCAGCATCTGTCATTTCCTGACTTGTTAATTTTAGCCATTCTGACTGGTGTGAGGTGGTATCTCATTGTGGTTTTGATTTGTATTTCCCTGATGCCGAGTGATATGGAGCACTTTTTCATGTGTCTGTTGGCCATCTGGATGTCTTCTTTGCAGAAATGTCTGTTCATGTCTTCTGCCCATTTCTTGACTGGATTATTTTTTCTTTGGGTGTTGAGTTTGCTAAGTTCTTTATAGATTCTGGACACTAGCCCTTTATCTGATATGTTGTTTGCAAATATCTTCTCCCATTCTGTCTGTTGTCTTTTGGATTTGTTAACTGTTTCCTTGGCTGTGCAAAAGCTTTTGATCTTGATAAAATCCCAATAGTTCATTTTTGCCCTTGCTTCCCTTGCCTTTGGCGATGTTCCTAGGAAGATGTTGCTGCGGCTGAGGTCGAAGAGGTTGCTGCCTGTGTTCTCCTCAAGGATTTTGATGGCTTCCTTTCTCACATTGAGGTCCTTCATCCATTTTGAGTCTATGTTCGTGTGTGGTGCAAGGAAATGATCCAATTTCATTTTTCTGCATGTGGCTGTCCAATTTTCCCAACACCATTTATTGAAGAGGCTGTCTTTTTTCCATTGGACATTCTTTTCTGCTTTGTCGAAGATTAGTCGACCATAGAGTTGAGGGTCTATTTCTGCACTCTCTATTCTGTTCCATTGATCTATGTGTCTGTTTTTGTGCCAGTACCATGCTGTCTTGATGATGACAGCTTTGTAGTAGAGCTTGAAGTCTGGAATTGTGATGCCACCAACTTTAGCTTTCTTTTTCAATATTCCTTTGGCTATTCGCGGTCTTTTCTGGTTCCATATAAACTTTAGGATTATTTGTTCCGTTTCTTTGAAAAAAATGGATGGTACTTTGATAGGAATTGCATTAAATGTGTAGATTGCTTTAGGTAGCATAGACATTTTCATAATACTTATTCTTCCAATCCAGGAGCATAGAACATTTTTCCATTTCTTTGTGTCTTCCTCAATTTCTTTCATGAGTACTTTATAGTTTTCTGTGTATAGATTCTTAGTCTCTTTGGTTAGGTTTATTCCTAGGTATCTTATAGTTTTGGGTGCAATTGTAAATGGGATGGACTCCTTAATTTCTCTTTCTTCTGTCTTGTTGTTGGTGTACAGAAATGCAACTGATTTCTGTGCATTGATTTTATATCCTGACACTTTACTGAATTCCTGTACCAGTTCTAGCAGTTTTGGAGTGGAGTCTTTTGGGTTTTCCACATATAGTATCATATCATCTGCAAAGAGTGATAGTTTGACTTCTTCTTTGCTGATTTGGATGCCTTTAATTTCTTTTTGTTGTCTGATTGCTGAGGCTAGGACTTCTAGTACTATGTTGAATAGCAGTGGTGATAACGGACATCCGTGCTGTGTTCCTGACCTTAGCGGAAATGCTTTCAGTTTTTCTCCATTGAGAATGATATTTGCAATGGGTTTTTCATAGATGGCTTTGATAATATTGAGGTATGTGCCCTCTATCCCCACACTTTGAAGAGTTTTGATCAGGAAGGGATGCTGTACTTTGTCAAATGCTTTTTCAGCATCTATGGAGAGTATCATATGGTTCTTGTTCTTTCTTTTATTAATGTGTTGTATCACATTGATTGATTTGCGGATGTTGAACCAACCTTGCAGCCCTGGAATAAATCCCACTTGGTCGTGGTGAATAATCCTTTAATGTACTGTTGAATCCTATTGGCTAGTATTTTGGTGAGAAATTTTGCATCTGTGTTCATCAAGGATATTGGTCTGTAGTTCTCTTTTTTGATGGGATCCTTGTCTGGTTTAGGGATCAAGGTGATGCTGGCCTCATAAAATGAGTTTGGAAGTTTTCCTTCCATTTCTATTTTTTGGAACAGTTTCAGGAGAATAGGAATTAGTTCTTCCTTAAATGTTTGGTAGAATTCCCCCGGGAAGCCGTCTGGCCCTGGGCTTTTGTTTGTTTGGAGATTTTTGATGACTGTTTCAATCTCCTTACTGGTTATGGGTCTGTTCAGGCTTTCTATTTCTTCCTGGTTCAGTTGTGGTAGTTTATATGTCTCTAGGAATGCATCCATTTCTTCCAGATTGTCAAATTTGTTGGCATAGAGTTGCTCATAATATGTTCTTATGATTGTCTGTATTTCTTTGGTGTTAGTTGTGATCTCTCCTCTTTCATTCATGATTTTACTTATTGGGGTCCTTTCTCTTTTCTTTTTGATAAGTCTGGCCAGGTGTTTATCAATCTTATTAATTCTTTCAAAGAACCAGCTCCTAGTTTCATTGATTTGTTCTACTGTTTTTTTTGGTTTCTATTTCATTGATTTCTGCTCTGATCTTTATGACTTCTCTTCTGCTGCTGGGTTTAGGGTCTCTTTCTTGTTCTTTCTCCAGCTCCTTTAGGTGTAGGGTTAGGTTGTGTATTTGAGACCTTTCTTGTTTCTTGAGAAAGGCTTGTACCGCTATATATTTTCCTCTCAGGACTGCCTTTGTTGTGTCCCACAGATTTTGAACTGTTGTATTTTCATTATCATTTGTTTCCATGACTTGTTTCAATTCTTCTTTAATTTCCTGGTTGACCCATTCATTCTTTAGAAGGATGCTGTTTAGTCTCCATGTATTTGGGTTCTTTCCAGATTTCCTCTTGTGATTGAGTTCTAGCTTCAGAGCATTGTGGTCTGAAAATATGCAGGGAATGATCCCAATCTTTTGATACTGGTTGAGACCTGATTTAGGACCGAGGATGTGATCTATTCTGGAGACTGTTCCATGTGCACTAGAGAAGAATGTGTATTCTGTTGCTTTGGGATGAAATGTTCTGAATATATCTGTGATATCCTTCTGGCCCAGTGTGTCATTTAAGGCCTTTATTTCCTTGTTGATCTTTTGCTTGGATGATTTGTCCATTTCAGTGAGGGGAGTGTTAAAGTCCCCTACTATTATTGTATTATTGTTGATGTGTTTCTTTGATTTTGTTATTAATTGGTTTATATAGTTGGCTGCTCCCACATTAGGGGCATAGATATTTAAAATTGTTAGATCTTCTTGTTGGACAGATCCTTTGAGTATGATATAGTGTCCTTCCTCATCTCTTATTATAGACTTTGGCTTAAAATCTAATTGATCTGATATAAGGATTGCCACTCCTGCTTTCTTCTGAGGTCCATTAGCATGGTAAATTCTTTTCCACCCCCTCACTTTAAATCTGAAGGTGTCTTCGGGTTTAAAATGAGTTTCTTGTAGGCAACATATAGATGGGTTTTGTTTTTTTATCCATTCTGAGACCCTGTGTCTTTTGATTGGGGCATTTAGCCCATTAACATTCAGGGTAACTATTGAGAGATATGAATTTAGTGCCATTGTACTGCCTGTAAGGTGACTGTTATTGTATATTGTCTCTGTTCCTTTCTGATCTACTACTTTTAGGCTCTCTCTTTGCTTAGAGGACCACTTTCAATATTTCCTGTAGAGCTGGTTTGGTGTTTGCAAATTCTTTCAGTTTTTGTTTGTCCTGGAAGCTTTTAATCTCTCCTTCTATTTTCAATGATAGCCTAGCTGGATATAGTATTCTTGGCTGCATGTTTTTCTCGTTTAGTACTCTGAATATATCATGCCAACTCTTTTCTGGCCTGCCAGGTCTCTGTGGATAAGTCTGCTGCCAATCTAATATTTTTACCATTGTATGTTACAGACTTCTTCTCCCGGGCTGCTTTCAGGATTTTCTCTTTGTCACTAAGACTTGTAAATTTGACTATTAGGTGATGGGGTGTGGACCTATTCTTATTGATTTTGAGGGGGGTTCTCTGAAACTCCTAGATTTTGATGCTTGTTCCCTTTGCCATATTGGGGAAATTCTCTCCAATAATTCTCTCCAATATACCTTCTGCTCCCCTCTCTCTTCCTTCTTCTTCTGGAATCCCAATTATTCTAATGTTGTTTCGTCTTATGGTGTCACTTATCTCTCGAATTCTGCCCTCGTGGTCCAGTAGCTATTTGTCCCTCTTTTGCTCAGCTTCTTTATTCTCTGTCATTTGGTCTTCTATATTGCTAATTCTTTCTTCTGCCTCATTTATCCTAGCAGTGAGAGCCTCCATTTTTGATTGCACCTCATTAATAGCTTTTTTGATTTCAACTTGATTAGATTTTAGTTCTTTTATTTCTCCAGAAAGGGCTTTTATATCTCCCGAGAGGGTTTCTCTAATATCTTCCATGCCTTTTTCAAGCCCGGCTAGAACCTTGAGAATCGTCATTCTGAACTCTAGATCTGACATATTACCAATGTCTGTATTGATTAGGTCCCTAGACTTTGGTACTGCCTCTTGTTCTTTTTTTTTGTGGTGAATTTTTCCGCCTTGTCATTTTGTCCAGATAAGAGTATATGAAGGAACAAGTAAAATACTAAAAGGGTGGCAACAACCCCAGGAAAATATGCTTTAGTCAAATCAGAAGAGATCCCAAATCGTGAGGAGGGGGGGAAAGGGGATATAAAGAGGTTCAGAAAGAAAGAAAGAAAGAAAAAAGAAAAAAGAAACAAATAGAAAAAGAAAACCAATAATGAAAAAATATAAAAAGGAAAAAAATATATATATATATTAGATAAACTAGTTAAAAAACGTTAAAAAAGAAAAGGGTAAAAATTAAAAAAATTTAGCAGAAGAAGAGAAAAATAATTGAAAAAGAAAAAAACATTAAATTAACTGCAAGGCTAAAGAATCATGGGGAGAAAGCCATGAGTTCCATGCTTTGCTTTCTTCTCCTCTGGAATTCTGCTGCTCTCCTTGGTATTGAAACTGCACTCCTTGGTAGGTGAACTTGGTCCTGGCTGGGTTTCTTGTTGATCTTCTGGGGGAGGGGCCTGTTGTAGTGATTCTCAAGTGTCTTTGCCCCAGGCGGAGTTGTACCGCCCTTACCAGGGGCCGGGCTGAGTAATCCGCTCGGGTTTGCTTTCGGGAGCTTTTGTTCCCTGAGCTCTCTCCGTAGAGTTCCAGAGGACAGGAATGAAGATGGCGGCCTCCCAGTCTCCGGCCCGGAGGAGCCGAGAGTCTGGGGCCCCACTCCTCAGTGCGCCCTCAGAGAACAGCGCCCAATTGCTCCCGTCACCCTGGCCTCCGGCCGTGCTCCGAGCTCACCGAGCCTGCGAGCGGTTCAAGGTAAACCCGAGCTTAGAGCTCACTCCTCAGCTCTGTCCCTGTAGCCGGCTTCCCCGTTCTAATACCTGTAAGCTCTGCGACACTCAGACACCCCCAATCCTTCTGTGACCCTGCGGGACCTGAGGCCACGCTGACCCCGCGTGCGCTTCACCCCGGTTAAGCCTCTGGAGCGATGTCCCTCAGTGGAACAGACTTTTAAAAGTCCTGATTTTGTGCTCCGTTGCACCGCCGCTTGCCGGGAGCCGGCCCCTCCCCCCGCGGTCTATCTTCCCGTCACTTTGGATTCACTTCTCTGCCAGCCCTCCCTTTCAGAAAGTGGTTGATTTTCTGTTTCTAGAATTGCTGTTCTTCTTCTCTTCGAACTCCCGTTGGATTTGTAGGTGTTTGCAATCTTTAGATAAGCTATCTAGCTGATCTCCCGCTACCTGAAGTAGTCTCAGCCTGCTACTTCTCCACCATCTTGACTCCTCCCCCCGAAGCTATCATATTTTTAATAGCTTCCCATCAGTGAGGATGTGCTAAGACCTGTCAGCATCCCTAAGGGGAGGACCTTAGCACTTAGATTCAGGCAATTTGGAAGTCAGAACTATAAGCTGCAGCTTTTAAAAGTATGTAAATATACATAGTCCTCAGGCTTGCAAGTGACCAGGCTCTCTGGTGGTGTCCCCTGGTTGGCAGCCACAGAAAGTTGGGGCTCCAAATGATCAAAAAGCCCTTTTCTGAGATCCCAGTGAGTGGCAACAAGGCAGAGGGAGCATCCAAGATGGTGTCCACAGCCTGTTCTCCTTGAGAGCAGATAGCTCCATAGTTCACTAGGTGTGTGCCAAACCTGATGTCCCTGAAGCCTGCATCAGGTAGGCTCCAGGGCAAGCCAAGAGTCCTGCTTTAGAGGCTCAATTTGCCCCTCCACAGTGCCCACAGGTGGCAGCCTGCCAAAGACTGTCTCTCCACTTGCCACAGTCCTGTGGCACCCAGGAATGCAAACCACCACTTGCTACCAGAGCCAGACAATCAAGAGGCTTCCTTAAAGTGGTAGCTGCAAAAATCGGGGTGCCACCCATAAAAAGCAGAGCACCAGCCACGTGTAAATCCCCTCTGCAGGAGACACGGGGACTCTGGAGTGTGGTGGAGGAAAGAACAAAGATAGTGCTTGCCCTCTGAGGTCTCTGGGAAGGATCACTGTCAGTCCCATGATGTGTGTTGAATTAGAAATCTGCCCCTCAGGCAGCAGCCAGGAGGATTACTTAATAGGCCTCCTCCATGGAAAGACTGACCTGGATCTGTTGCCTCTCGTTGTGCCCCAGGGGTGGCAGGTGGTTAACAACTCTTTCTCGGTCGGTTATAGTCTGGTGGGAGCCACAAGCGCAAGCTCCATTGGTTGGAGAGGTGTCCCCTGGCAACAGTCACAAAAACAGGGCAGTGGATGGGAATATGAGCTCCTTTCCGGGTGTCACTAGTTCTTATAGTCCCATAGGACCAGGAATGCAAGTTCCCTGGCCTCCAGAGCCAGGTGGTCAAGAGGCATTCCTGGGTGGCAGCTACAAAGATCAGGCATCAGAGGCTTATGGAAAGCATCCTCCAGGAGATACTGGCATTCTGGAGCAGAAAAAGGGAGAGTGTGAAGCTGGCTCACTGTCCCCCCCACCCCACACCCGGGTTCCTGGAGAATGTTCCAGCAGGCACCTACATGTGTGTGTATGAAATAAGATGCTGGCCCCTCAGGACGAGACTCTAATACAAGCAGGTGAGCCTCTTTCATTTTGGGTGCAATCAACCGGACTTGGATTGGATATAAAAAATACTTTTCTCCTTCCCTTTGGAAAGGGTGAAGTCCACCAGATTACTTGCTCTTCACTCTGCTTAGACAAACACAATATTGCACTTGGAGCTTACCGAATCCTAACCCCCTGGGGGGCTCCCAGACATGCAGCACTTTGGTTAAAGATTTCTATGTGCTCTGAAATCATTTCACTTAAACCATGAGAAGACTAGGTGGTGTAGTGATATAAACATAAATGTTCAATGGGCTAGTTAGAAAGAGCTAGATAGTAAAAATTCAATGACAGTTTGGTTGAAGTGTAAATCATCCAGGTGGCTGCTCATTGCACTTTACTATACAGTATATTTATCTTCTAGATCATTTGCCCAGGCGGCATAATGTTATATCACTCCTTCTCTTTCCCTCCTCCTTCCTCCAGCTTCTCCTCTTCTGCCTTCTCTTCCTTTTCCTGCTCCTTTGTCCTTTTTGAATAGAAACCATTTCTTCATGAGAAAATCTGCCACTTAACAGGGGTAATACTGTCAAGATGACAGGGCACAATGTGCCTTTATGAATGTAGAGACAGTGGCAGTTTCTCTAATTTTAATTCAAAGTTAATTAACTTTAGTCATTGGCTAAATCCAAGTACATTTCCTTGACCTCCCACCAGATTAAGTCTCTGATTCAGATTTGAGCTGGCCATCTCTCTCAGGCCTCAGTTTTAAAAAGTAAAAGTTTATGTGGCACTGGCCCAGCTGTTGTCTTACATATTCCAGAGTTTTAACACCATGGACTGCAAAATGACCAGAGCCGTGCTTTGGGGAGTGCCATGGTCTCTTAATGGGAAGTACTCCAACACTTCTTAAAACTACAAAATATAAAAGTGCTTGGCTCTCCTACTGAGAAATTAGTATTTAAACACAAAGTTAGTTTTGAATTTAAAGGACAAAAAAGATCACCCATGTTTGTTGTTAATTCAACACACGTCTATTAATTACCTATTATGTGCTAAACAATGATTTAGTCTTTGAGGACCTGATAACAAGCAAGACTAACAAAATTCCCTCCTTACAAAACCCAGAGTCTAATGAAGAAGACAGATAAGCCAACAAGAGTAATAAAGTTAGAAAATTGGTACAACAGAGATCATACAAGGTATCTGGCATATAATAGAAATAGTGTTCAAATAATGTGTGTTGGATGACTGACTAACTGAATGAAGTTAGCGTAATAAACGGGAAAAAGTGTGCTCAAAGCAGATGTTTCTTTTGGAAAGTCTGGAGATAAAGGAGAGCTCACTGGGTTCAGAGAAGTACTTGAAATTGAGCAAATGGCAAGGGGAGAAGACTAGAGGCAGCTTGAGATGTGGGAGGGAGTCAGGACCTACAAAGTGTTATAAATCCTTCCTCTGGGGGTTGAAAATGGCTTAAAGGACCCAGAGGTTCAGGAATTAGCCCAATGTCTGTAATAATATCAAATGAACTATTTCACCCATCTCCCCACCCACCTCCCATCTGGTAACCATCAGCTTGTTCTCTATAGTTAAGAGTCTGTTTCTTGGGTGAAATAGATGACAGGAATTAAGGAGCACGCTTGTGATAAGAACTGGGTGAATTATTGAATCACTGTAGTGTATACCTGAAACTGATATATATTGATAAATCAACTTCAAGGCTGTAATAAACTGGCTATAGCCTCAACGGTCTCCCTAACTTACCTGCTGATTCTTTTCCATTAGTTATTAGGCTAATCTAGTTCTCCTGGCCAATCAGAATGAGATACAATGTTTTAAAGAAAAATCAATAGAAAAAGAATTCTAATAGAGTTTTGTTAAATGCAGTACGTCGTTAAAAATTATAGCCCAAAGGCAATGAGACCAATAAGTAAAATAAAGGCAATACTTTACATTTCTTGAAAAAATTTGTCCAGAATACAACAGAAAGAAAACTTGGAAAGGAACAAGATGGCAGGAATTACCTCATTTTCTTGCTTTTGGATATTCTAAATAGTTTTAGTTTTATTTAAATAAGTAATCTGCAATTTCTAAGAAAGCCACCCACTTGCTCAAACTCCTACTTTTAGATGATTTGAGGTATCTGGCTGGCTCAGTTGGTAGAGCATGTGACTCTTGATCTCGGGGTTGTGAGTTCTAGCCCCACCTTGGGGCTAGAAAAAAAAAGGAATGTTTGAGGTGGGATGGGCCAGAGGGGTAAAAGGGTCTTGGGGGCAAGGAAAATTCTAATATAAGTCTATACATGAAATATTCAAAAATATTTCTCGAGTGCCTACTTAGGGTTTCATCTGAGTGAAAATTTACCATTCTAAATCTCTCTCTGCCCCTTACTCTAATCTAAGAAAATATGAGGTCCTTTAACAAAGTCTCTCAATATCAAAATATAACTGTTATCCAAATTATTATAAATTATTACATCATTCAGAAGTATCTTAAAATATGTTAGAAATAAAATGACGTATGAGAAATCAGCTTACTTTCCTTAAATCCAGCTAGTATTTTTGTGGATTATTCAAACAATACAATAAGTGTTAATACTCTACTTAATTATTTGACACGAGACCTTACATTTTCAAATGCTTTAAATAACTTTATTTCCTGATGCTTTATGGCTCCAAAAAGAGTAAAGAATCTACATATTTGTTTGCAGTTAAAAGAAGGATTTGAGATGTATAGACCAACTTTAATGAATAATAAAGTATCTGGAAATGATTCAGTTTATAGATACTACTTTGAGCAGGGCTTCTATTTTGGAGATAAAGTATAAATTTTTTTTTGAAAGATTTTATTTGACTAAGAGAGACAGCCAGAGAGGGAACACAAGCAGGGAGAGTGGGGAAGGGAGAAGTAGGCTTCTCACAGAGCAGGAAGGCCTACATAGGGCTGAAGGTATGACCTGAGCTGAAGGCAGATGCTTAATACCTGAGCCACCCAGGTGCCCCTCAGGTATAAATTTTATAGTGTTCTTTCTTTGGTTACTACCCTGACGCATTGCTTATTGAATAACATAAATAAATTCTCCCATAAATTCCCATTTTGAGTGATGGGAAACTGTTAAACTTGTCGGGGTAAAAGTTGTAGAAAAAGGTTTAGACTTTAGAATATCTATGAGAAAACATTTTTAAGCCATTATAATACCAGAGGTTTCCACTTTTTTTTCTCAAGAAATTGCTAACATTCACCAAAAAGATAAAGGAGACGTAACAATTTCCCTTTTTTTTTTTTTTTTTTTTCTGAACTGGGTTCCACTCCCAGTATGGAGCCCAACATGGGATGTGAACTCACAACCCTGAAGTAAGACCGAGCTGAGATTAAGAGTGGGATGCTTAACCAATTGAGCCACCCAGGCACCAATCCTCTGCTTTTTTTTTTTTTTAATTTAATTTAATTTATTTTCTTATAAACATATATTTTTATCCCCAGGGGTACAGGTCTGTGAATCGACATTGGGGAGGGTATGTGCTATGGTGACACTTCACAGCACTCACCATAGCACATACCCTCCCCAATGTCCATAACCCCAGCACCCCCAACCTCCTCTGCTTTTTAATTAGGCCTTTTCCCCCCTTAAACGTTGAATCACTTTCCTCTTTATTTGGCATATTTTTAGCACTTTTAAGTGGCTTTTCTGGACTCGACAGTGCACTGATAAGCTCTTTCCAATTATTAATTAATTATTACAATCATTAGTTATTCCCTGGATTCAGAAAGAACTGTTTTATCTCACAGACACCCCACCTATTTTGCTTCTCCCGGAAGTATAGACTGAGTTATAGAGAAACAAATCACCAGGGCAAGGCATGTTCTGGCTGAGGCAATAATTTGTAATAGGCTAATGGATGGGTTTCTGGTCCTCATTTAAATGACCGTTTTATAAATTTACATTTTCAAGCGTTGCTATTTGCAGAGAAATCAATAATGCAAAATCACTAGGAAGAAAAATAGTTATTGGCAAAACTGACTTAAATGTACTTATTTTATTTTACTTTACTTTAAATGTTTCAACATTTAGACTGCGAATGCCAGAATTTGCTACAGAATATATTACTTTAACTCTCACAGACTTTTTGATTTCTTATGGCATATTTCAGCCATCAGTGAGTAACTGAAGTTCTCCTTAAACATGATTCTGAATTGTTCCAAAGCAACACAGCAGCTTTAGGAGATCTGAATGGTTGCATAGGGGAAACATCTTGGAGAATTACTTGATTTGGCAGGATTTGGGACAGCCTCTCTCCTCTGGCTTTCTATGAGTGGCTCCATTGTCCGGAGAGATCATGGGGATTTCCTGTGGGAGAGCCTCTTTTTGAGGGTGAGGTGTAAGCTACAGACAAGGAACTAGTTATTACCACATTGACCTGACCTACTAAGAACAGTGGGTTTTTTTTTTTTTTCTTTAATACTATGTAGCGGTTGCTGGTGACTAAACAAACAAACAAACAAAAACTTCACATATTAAGCACTTTTATCAAATCTTTAACTGATTGTAATAATAATGGTTGATTTATTTTGGACCAAAACTGATGTGCTAAGATTTTTTTTTTCCCCAATCTCAGAAGATCTTAAGCTTTTAGAACTGAAAAGTGGCTTCTAGCTCTAGTCTCTCATTTTGTATATGAGTAAGCGGGGGCCTCAGAAAAATAAAAACACGAAGAGAAATACAAATGGTAATAGTGCTTATGTTAGGAGGTGGAAATATAGGTTATTTTTCCTTTATTACCACTTTATTGTGGTAACAATATTCTTATAATGACAAAAAAGTGCTTTATTTAAATGCACAAGGCAATTTCATGTATCCCTTTACATGTGCCTTCTTCCCTTCAGGCTGGTTCTGCAGAGAAGCTGAGAGAATACGGCCTCTCCCACATCTGTAGCCACCCCGTGTTGGTAACCAGGACTAGGTCTTGCCCCCTCATAGCACCTCCGAAATCACCTCCTGTACCTGCCTGGAAACTCTTTCGTCAAAAAAAGGAAACTGTTATAACAGATGAAGCTCAAGGTATTGTTTCTGTTGTCTGCAAATCTCTCTAACAAGCCTTTCTCTGCATGAAGGTCTAATAGTTTCATTTGTAATGAAAGATGTATATCAAGGCAAACCACCTAACATTATACATAAAGCCTACATTCAATTTTATATCTAAATTTTATGTCTTTAAAGGATCAATTCGCTACATGTCAGAAGCTGAGCAGTTTGGTTTACATCTAAACTGACCAGCCATGGCGCCTGGGTGGTTCAGTTGGTTGGGCATCTGCTTTCAGCTCAGGTCACGGTCTCGGAGTCCTGGGATCGAGCCCTGCGTTGGGAGTCCCTCCTTGGGGGAGTCTGTTTATCCCTCTCCCCCTGCTGCTGCCCACCCCCCCCCGCCCCCGGCTTGTGCTCTCCCTCTCTTATATGGATGGATAAAATCTTAAAAAAAAAAAAAAGAAAAGAAAAAGAAAAAATGGTTTCCTTAAAATAAATAAACAAATTGACCAGCTATATATATCCAGGCCATTCTTTGGGTGAGGGTATTGTTGTCATTCTTGTGACAGAAAATGATTTATAACAAATAGTAGAAAAAATGTAAAGAGCATATTTAAGCCACTGGTGTGAAATCACTCTAGAGTGCCCTGTAGAACATAACTTTTGAATTAACTGATTTATGTTTAGAATAGAAGCTGACCTTTGTCTAGAATATAGGAATGGAACTTCTGCCCTGGACTGGCTCCTATGGGAATGTTGTTCTAAGCCACCCTGAATGGCTGTTGGGCTAGAAATAAAGAGGTTCCTGCGGCCGTGGGGGGTGAGAGGGGCAGGGGACTGTACCCACCTGGCTCTTATTCTCAGTTCACTTCTAACTTCTTCACAATCTAAATTCTTCACAATCCCAAAACCTTCAATGTTTCTTCCCTCCAAGTCTTCATTCTTACTCTATTTTTTTTCATGAGCACCAAGTTTGAATGGCAAAAGATGTGAGCAAGGGCATTAATTAAAAAAAAAAAATCAATTTTAACATGGAAGCATGAATCTGAGCAGATGCAATTAAAAAAAGGAAAAAAATAATAATTTAAAAATTATGGCTTGGCAGAATAGCTCACAATTTTTGTTTAGGCTACATCTACTGCATTTCTGTGCCTAATTTAGAACTTGCAGTTTCTCATAAAGGATGATAAAGAATTGACCTGTCATGGATTATTTATCTATATATAGACCTCCGTGCCTGTGGATATATATATCTTTCTTATTCCAAAACACTTCAATTGCTTTAATTGTCTTTGTTCAAAAAAGCTTTTTTTTTTTTTTTTTAATGGCTTTTGTGTTTGTCTCCTTGCTTTTGCTTTTTCTCCCTTTGTCTTTGCTGATTGCTCATTGTTTTCTAATTGTATTCCTCCAGCAATGGGGATATCACATTCTAGAGGTTTTCACATTAGGGGTCCTGTTAACAGGTCTGTTATACCCTCAGGAACAATGAAGGCAAAGCCTCGGCCCGCTTACTGATGGCATCACTGGGAAGCTCAGAAGTATGCTTTAAGCCAGTAATAACAAGGAGACGTTGTTAACTTTCTCCCTTGAGACTTGATTCCTTCACGTTTAAGTCTGGAAAGCAACAGAGAAGTAGACTTCAAATATCTAATATTGGCAGGATGTATAAAGCCTTTCAATATAAAACCTACGTATCCCAGTACATTCCTATTTCCCTCTTTTGAAATTTGTTGGATAAATAATTAGTGTTATCAGTACTATAATAGATGTTAAGTTATGCATTTAATCTTAGAAGATTTTAAAAAGTACATTATGCCACATGTTTCTTTTAGAATTAATAACAGAGAAGCCCGAACAATTTCTTGAAATTTCAAGTCCGTTCTTGAATTATAGGATGACTCCATTTACCATTCCAACAGAAACGTAAGTATGTAACATTCTTTCCCACAAATACATCTTGCTGACAAATGAAGTATTTTGTGAATTGTGTGGTTAGAAATGTATGCTTTGGTGACAGATGTACTAAACTTTGTATCACTGCAGTGATTACAGGAAAACAATACTCTTAGATTCTTTTTCACAGTAATAAGTAGAGAAGATAAATCCTGAATAGGTAAAAATAAAGCTTAACTATGCCCGGCTTTACAGCTTTGGCTACTGTTTTAGAAGAGTAAAGTACTTCGTTTTACTTAAACATTAACACTAACAAATGCTTTTGGTTATCTGATAATGAAATCATAAGAGCAGAGGATTGTCATAGAAACCAGAGAGATGAAGTGCGTCAGTCTTAGGGAAAAAAACAAAAACAAAAAAACTAAGTAGAGCAACAAAGACAATCAAGAAGTAAAAGGAGGAAGAGGAGGAAGAGAAATCCAAATATACTAATATTTGTCTATGGCAAAAGGGATAAAAATAAAGACTATCACCCTGAATCTAAAATTTCTAATGAGCTCAGAGAAGTGAACAGCAAGTCCACAAATAGCAATAAATGAGAAGAATTAGTGAGTGATATGAAGGGAGAATATGATTACCACCACTAAAACAGTGGTAATTTGTTATGCAGTGTTAAGTAACTAACACATGGGTCTATACCTATGTCGAAGATTACCAAACTTATAGTCTAAGCTTGTGCAGCTGACTGTACTTCAATTATCCATCAATAACATTGTAATGCATAAGGATAAATAATAATGTGTAAAATGGTTTTAATAAAATAGGAATTCTAGGAATTCAAGAATTCAAGGGATACAATAATAGCTGAAAGTAAGGATTCAACAGATGTGTTTCATCAGAGATTAGATACAGCAAAAAAGACAACTGGCAAAATGGAAAACAGATCAGAGATAATATCCAGACTGAAAGATTAAGACTAAACATTAATAAGTAAATGGGGAAAAGTACAATAAAAACTAAAGGGACAAGTTGCAAAAGACCAACATATTTGCAAGTGGGTCTCAGAAATAGAGAGATGGGAGAATAATGACAAACTAAAAATATAATGGCAAAATATCCTAAAGTAAAAGAGAAATAAAATCAAGTCAAGAATCAATCAGAAAGTTCTGACATCAAGCAACGTAAACACAAAAAAACCTGCAACTAGACACATCTGGGTAGAACCGAAGACAGACAGGGTACAGGGATATGTAGGGATAAAGTCAAAGTCCTGCCTCACAAACCAACATGGATGAATGTCACACAAAATCATTAGACCGAAGAAGTCTGGTGTAAAAGGTACACGGGTTGCTTTTAATTATCCTCCTAACAGACATTATGCAAAGAAAAATAAAAAGCAATCCATGGTCTTGGAAGTCATGATGGTGGTTTTCGGTGGTGAGGAGGTCCAGCCGTGCGTGGGAGACACTCGGTGCAGCTCAGGGGGCACTGGCAACATTAGTATCCCTTGGTCTGAATCATGGTGACATGGTCATGCTTCTTTTGAGATTTTTTCAGCAAGTTTTACACTTATGATTTGGTCCTTTGTTCAATGTCTTTTAAACTTAAGTAAAAATGGAAAAATGTTCCATGCTCCTGGATTGGAAGAATAAATATTGTGAAAATGTCCATGCTACCTAAAGCAATCTACACATTTAATGCAATTCCTATCAAAGTACCATCCATTTTTTTCAAAGAAATGGAACAAATAATCCTAAAATTTATATGGAACCAGAAAAGACCGCGAATAGCCAAAGGAATATTGAAAAAGAAAGCCAGAGTTGGTGGCATCACAATTCCGGACTTCAAGCTCTATTACAAAGCTGTCATCATCAAGACAGCATGGTACTGGCACAAAAACAGACACATAGATCAATGGAACAGAATAGAGAGCCCAGAAATAGACCCTCAACTCTATGGTCAACTAATCTTCGACAAAGCAGGAAAGAATGTCCAATGGAAAAAAGACAGCCTCTTCAATAAATGGTGTTGGGAAAATTGGACAGCCACATGCAGAAAAATGAAATTGGATCATTTCCTTACACCACACACGAAAATAGACTCAAAATGGATGAAGGACCTCAATGTGAGAAAGGAATCCATCAACATCCTTGAGGAGAACACAGGCAGCAACCTCTTCGACCTCAACCGCAGCAACATCTTCCTAGGAACATCGCCAAAGGCAAGGGAAGCAAGGGCAAAAATGAACTATTGGGATTTTATCAAGATCAAAAGCTTTTGCACAGCAAAGGAAACAGTTAACAAAACCAAAAGACAACTGACAGAATGGGAGAAGATATTTGCAAACGACATATCAGATAAAGGGCTAGTGTCCAGAATCTATAAAGAACTTAGCAAACTCAACACCCAAAGAACAAATAATCCCATCAAGAAATGGGCAGAAGACATGAACAGACATTTCTGCAAAGAAGACATCCAGATGGCCAACAGACACATGAAAAAGTGCTCCATATCACTCGGCATCAGGGAAATACAAATCAAAACCACAATGAGATACCACCTCACACCAGTCAGAATGGCTAAAATTAACAAGTCCGGAAATGACAGATGCTGGCGAGGATGCGGAGAGAGGGGAACCCTCCTACATTGTTGGTGGGAATGCAAGCTGGTGCAACCACTCTGGAAAACAGCATGGAGGTTCCTCAAAATGTTGAAAATAGAACTACCCTATGACCCAGCAATTGCACTGCTGGGTATTTACCCTAAAGATACAAACGTAGTGATCCGAAGGGGCACGTGCACCCGAATGTTTATAGCAGCAATGTCTACAATAGCCAAACTATGGAAAGAACCTAGATGTCCATCAACAGACGAATGGATAAAGAAGATGTGGTATATATATACAATGGAATACTATGCAGCCATCAAAAGAAATGAAATCTTGCCATTTGCGACAACATGGATGGAACTAGAGGGTATCATGCTTAGCGAAATAAGTCAATCGGAGAAAGACAACTATCATATGATCTCCCTGATATGAGGGAGAGGAGATGCAACATGGGGGGTTAATGTGGTAGGAGAAGAGTAAATGAAACAAGTTGGGATTGGGAGGGAGACAAACCATAAGTGACTCTTAATCTCACAAAACAAACTGAGGGTTGCTGGGCAGAGGGGGGTTGGGGGGGGGTTATGGACATTGGGTAGGGTATGTGCTATGGTGAGTGCTGTGAAGTTTGTAAACGTGGAGATTCACAGACCTGTACCCCTGGGGGAAAAAAAAATATATATATATATGTTTATAAAAAATAAAATTATATAAAAAAAAAAAAAAAACAGTAAACTTAAGTAAAACTTCATGAAACATTTTGAATAGTTTATATTATAGGTCACACAGTGACCAGGAGTGAGGGGTTAGCTTTCTTTGGATGTAGGGAGATCCGTGACAGGAATGTAAGCTGAGGAAGAAGAACAGTTAAACTTGAGATCAGAAGTCAGTTCGTTGCATTGTTTTACTTTTAGAGCCTCTTTACATCACAGCCAGTTAATTGACATTGTATGAACTCTATTTAAGTTGAAAATATTAGATTCTTCAAAGCAGTTACTGTCAAGGCTCCGTCAGTTCTGTGTACCAACAGCTGACCATTGAGAAGGGGGTTAGGAGGGACCCCTTGGTAGCACTCCTCTGGATAGTCCTTGGCAGTTAGTAATGTCAAGCCTTGAGGGACAGCTTTATCAACTGAAAACATGGTTTGCTGCTACTTTGATTTCAAAAATTTGTTACTGTTACAAATTTGTAAACCCAGTTTTCTTCAAACTTTTGTTTTAACTCTTCATAAAATCTTATTTTATACTTAAATCTATGAATTTCCATAAAAGTTTTAAATATACTTAGTTTTGAAATTTATTTAAATATTTTAGATGGCATTTGCTACATCACTATGTTTTGTTATCTCCCTAAGAACTTAAAAGACAGAAATCATAGGAAACAAAAATCTTGCCAAGTATTTAAATCTTTATTAAAGTTCAAATAATCAAACTCAAATATTTTGAGAACCTTAATTTTTCCTATATATGCTATTAGTTTTTACAAACCAAAATTTTCTTTTATGTTGTAACTTAATCATGAAGCTAAAATTAAATATGTCATACATTTTAAAGCCTAATTTGTTGGATTATGTAACATGCTAAGTTCTTTCATATGTTACAAATACAAAATAGCATATCTACATAGAGTTTTCCTGAACTTAATATAAAAATGTTAATGTTTCATAATTTTTCTAAATTTTATACTATTACCCACTAAATGATTTTTCCATTCCAAGTAACTTTTTAATCCTCTCTCAACTGATGAGATTGCATACTGATCAGAGACTTTGTGGATTTTGAAAGCCAGAGCTGCAGACTATCAGGACAAATTTTCTCATGACCCAGACTTTTACAATCTCTGTGTCAATAAGCACAGGTTGGTTTCATAGCCTGAATTCCCTGAGTTACTCCCTTACTCGATTTTCTTATATTTTCTTTAAGCTTCATTATCTGGTCAAGGTGGACAGAAGTCTAAAATCCAGGTCTAACTGACTCTGACACCTGATTGGATTCAACTAGTCACTGTTTGAATCTGTTATATGTTTCCTGGCTTTATTCAGTCCACCAGAGGCAAAAACAAAGATGTGAATGACATTTCATCCTACATGAAAGAAAGGTCGCTTGTCCTACTTTGCTGTGCAGTCAGAGTTCTCAGGTCAACATGAGTGCAAGCCCTTTTTTTGGCAAGTCCTTGAGAGTGACTGCTATCACAAGTGATTTTCCCTGGAACTCTGTCTCTGCGAGCAACATGCCAAACTGGCCCATTCTTGGCTCCTGGCCTTGTGGGCCTCAGAACCTCACAAATATGACTGTGCTACCCTCTAGTGGCGGTTTCAGGTAAATCAGACATGGTTAGCTTGAGGCCAATTAATTAAGAACTCTTCACTGAACACAAGGAAAAAAAAGAAAGTGTAGGAAATCTGTATACATGAAATTTAATTTTATTTTTGTGAAGTATGTAACCTAAAATGTATTTACCATAACAAATGTCTTTTTATTGTGCTTGTAAACTCGGAATGACAATGGCAATTCAAGGTCATTTCAGCAATAACTTGAAAGAAAATATCCTATACTTCTGTAGCTAGTATGAATGTCACAGTTATAAACTCAAGTGTTCAAGACTCACTCAGATTTCTGACTCTGAGTCCCATTTCATTGATACATTATTTTAATACTGAGTTAAATCAGGTCTAAATTCAAATTCCTACATTCTCATCATCAACATTTAAAGATGACCACCATAGTTTTAAAATAGCATTCCAGAAAAGTTTTACGACAGTGCATTGACTGATATGGATATTTCTTCAGTAGTGTAGAAGGCAAGTCAGTGTTTTTAACAGGAAAGAAAATTTGTTATCAGATATAAAAGGTGATAAAATGAACAAAATCAGAAATTCCTACTCTTGACAAAACTGCTGTTATTAATGTACAACGTAGTATCAGTCTATAAAAAAGAAGGAAATCTTGCCATTTGTGACAACATGGCTGGACCTTAAGGGCATTCTGCTAAGTGAAATAAGTCAGAGAAAGACAAATGCCATGTGATCTCACTTGTATGTGGAATCTAAAAAGTCAAAACCAAACACAAACACACAAGATACAGAGAACAGATTGATGGTTGCCAGAGGAAGGAGGTACATGAAATGGGTAAAGTGGGGTCAGAAGTTACAAACTTCCAGTTATAAAATACACAAGTCATGAGATATAATGCCCATGACGATTGCAGGTAACAATGCTGTATTGTATACTCGGAAGTCGCTAAGAGAGGAGATTCTAAGAGTTCTCATGACAAAGAAAAATGATTGCAACTATGTGTGGCAATGGATGTTAACTATGCTTGTGATCATCTTACAGTATATATGAATATCAAATCATCATGTTGTACACCTGAAACTAATATGGTGTTATATGGGAGTTATACCTCAATAAAAAAATGACAGTTATTTATTAGTAACTTCAAATAAGAAATTAGGATAACAAAAGTTTTTTTTTTATTAGCCATTTTGTACAGTCTTTTATTAAGAAAGGGGTGCCTCCTAGATTTGATTTATCATCCATTACCGAGAATGATGAAACCTCCACCATTAGCCAGCCAGACTTAAGCCAATTGACAGGAGCAGTTTCTCAGGTAACTATGTTACTCTTATTATCAGCCCAATTCTTACTTATAAAATATCTTTTCTTAACTTGTGAAATATATTATACACAAAAGACTGTATAACATGCAATTGAACAGACTAAAGAATGTTATGAAAATAAGCTTTTTAGATTATAAAGTGACATATTCATTCCTTATAGAAGTCCTTTGTGCGGGGCACCTGGGTGGCTCAGTGGGTTAAAGCCTCTGTCTTCGGCTCAGGTTATGATCCAAGGGTCCTGGGATTGAGCCCCATATCGGGCTCTCTGCTCAGCAAGGAGCCTGCTTCCTCCTCTCTCTCTGCCTGCCTCTCTGCCTACTTGTGATCTCTGTCAAATAAATAAATAAAATCTAAAAAAAAGAAGAAGAAAAAAAAAAAAAGAAGTCCCTTGTGCATCTCCTATTTTCCATTCAGAGTTTGGTGTTAACCAAGCCCACACTCCTCTTCTTCTTCCTTTCTTTTTTTTTTTAAAGATTTTATTTATTTGAGAGAGAAAGAGAGAGCCATGAGCAGTACAGCACAAGTAGAGGGAGCAACAGAGGGAGAGTGAGAAGCAGACTTCCCGCTGAGCAGGGAGCTGGATACAGGACCCTGAGATCATGACCCAAACTGAAGGTAGACTCAGACCAGCTGAATCACCAGGCGTCCAAACCCATACTCTTCTAATTTTGCCAATTACATATATACATTTATAAACAGTATAACCTTAGTTTAATTGTTATGTAATTTTCTTTAAATGGACCCATTAATTCCTCTGGGACTTCCTTCACTTATCATCATTTATGAGCTTTACCAGGTGTTGTATGTCATAGTTGATTCATTTCAACTGGTTGAAGATATCTAATATATAACCAAACTGCTTTTTTTTTAATTGCCACATTGTTAATGGCTATAGTCATTGCTGCTTGTTTCTTTTTTCTTCTTTCAGATTTTTATTTAAATTCTAGTTAGTTAGCATAAAGTGTAATATTGGTTGCTGGAGTAGAATTTAGTGATTCATCACTTACATGTAATACCCAGTGCTCATGAAAACAAGTGCCCTCCTTCATGCCCATCACCCATTCAGCTCACCCCCCACCCACCTCTCTCCATCAACCCTCAGTTTGTTCTCTGTCTTTAAGTGTCTCTTATGGTTTGCTTCTCTCTCTTTTTTTCCCCCTTTCCCATAAGCTCATCTGCTTTGTTTCTTAAATTCCACATATGAGTGAAATCATATGACATTTGTCTTTGACTATTTTGCTTAGTGTAATATACCCTAGCTCCATCCATGTTGCTGCAAATACCAAGATTTCATTCTTTTTGACAGCTGAGTAATATTCCATTGTGCATGTATACCACCTCTTCTTTATCCATTCATCAGTCAGTGGGCATTTTGGCTCTTTCTGTAGTTTGGCTATTGTGGACATTACCACTATGAACATCGGGAGCTTCTTGTTTCTTACTATGGTAAGCAGTGGTACAATGACCATTCTTGTATGTCCCTGTACACATGTTCCAGCGTTTCCAGAGTTCCAGAGTTTGTAACCTTTTATGCACTGTGGCTCCTGTTGCCAATTTTGTAAAACTTCAGCACACAATGAAAATAACTGCATCTGTGTATTAGTTGAGTATCAATGACAGGGAACAGTGGAAAACAAAATAGCTGTTTGGGTTAGCACCATGAGAACACATCACTTCACTGTTTGGTGGAGGAATGACTGCTAAGTATAGTTGCCAAATGGTTGGCCAGCTTCAGGTCACGGAAGTATCTGTAGAGAGTAACACATGACTACTTGAAACCTAACAATGGGCCCAACAATTGCAATTTCAGAGTAGTGGTCAACACATGTGACATTTGAAGATATTTGCAACAACTGTAAATATATGTAAAATAGTGTAATTTCTTCCATAAAGTCACAGTTATTGCTAATAATACTGTGGCTTACTTACCTGCATTGATAAACCGATAACTGAAGAAAATGCTGAACTTGGACTAAAGATGAATTTTTTTCAACTCTCCATGTTCATGGATTCCTGAAATTTTAACTCTGGACCCCAAAGGACACTCGACTAGGAAGTCCTGGTCGAGAATGTGAATCTGGGAGCATAATTGATGGGTCATGGGACATTTACCCATTTGACATTACAACAAAATGCCAAACAATTTTCCAATATAGGTGTATCAATATCCACTTCTGCCATCCCTGGATAAGAAATTTCTTTGTAAGGCATCATGGCCAACACTTATATTACCTAATATTTCAAATTTTGCCAGTGTGGTAAGTGTCAAAGGGTATTTATTGTTTAATAGGTAATATATTCACATGTTCAAAAATAAAAATATAAGGGACCCTTAGGTTGCACAGTCAGTTAAGCATCTGATTCTTGGTTTTAGCTCAGGTCATGATCTCAGGGCTGTGAAATTGAGCCCCATGTCAGGTTCCATGCTCAGCACAGAGTCTACTTGGAATTCTTTCTCCCTCTCCCTCTGCTCCTCCTACTCATGCTCTCTCTCTCTCTCCAATAAATAAATCTTTAAAAAAATAAAAAATGAAAATATAAGGCATACATGAAGAACTCTTGTTTCTATTAATATCCTTCTCCATTTTCATTGCTCTGCACTCCATAGGACATTTGTTGCATTTTGTTATGCAAATTCAGAGAAACACAGAGATAATATTCCATAACCTCCCTTCTTCTATTCAAAATTTAACAAAAGAGTTTTTACTTAGTAAGTACTGGAGATAATTTCATATTTATACATAAAGAGTGTTTCTATTCTTAAAGTTGCATTATATCTCTTGAGGTGACTGAACCCTAGTTCATTTCTACTCACCTCTCTAGATGCATAAGATACCTTGCAGGGCACACCACTGCATTCAAGTGAGCAATTTTTTTTTAGTATTAGTTGAAAAGCAGACAAAAAATTGAGAATGAATAGATTTGAACATTTTTAAAAGTTTTTCTTTAGTTTTAAGCTATTCCATGCAGTAGTTTTAGAGAGTCAAGAACACCATAAAAATAGTCAATCTGTCTTATTCCTCCTTATTCCCTTAGTCTTCCTCCCCGGAGTCAATCCCTTTTATTAGTGTTTTTTCTGGTGCGTAGCTCTCCATTTCTAAATAGTAGGCACGCACACTGTTGTTGTTGTTGTTTATCAGCACTGGTGAAAATGCTTGGCATATGGCAGACACAGTTACATATTTATTCGATGATGGGATTCTATTATTTCTTGATCTATCAGTTTAGATATTACCCCTTGTTGTGGAAGATAAGTATTTAGTACGGCTGTCCTCTCTCACAATGGCAAACCTTCACTTTCCTCTGCCTTCCAGATTAGTTTACTTCAGAAGTCTTTGTTGAATCTACATTCTAGCTATATAAGGATAATTACTGTGGAGACAATAAAGAAAAGAAATTCCCATGTCTGTCTGTCTGTCTGTCTATCTATCTATCATCTATTGACATATCACACTTTATTTATTCATTCATCCATCAACGGACACCTGGTGAATAAAACCAAGAATCAGATGCTTAACTGACCATGAGTGTAAAAATATCTCCTTGAGATACTGCCTTCAGTTCTGTTGGGTTTTTATCCAGATGTGGAATTGTTGGAACACCTGGTAAGTCTACTTTAATTTTTCAGGAGCTACCATACAGTTTTTCACTTTATAATCTCACTAGGAATGCACAAGACTTCCAATTGCTCTACATCCTCACCAACATGCACTCTTGTTTTATTTTTTTTATAATAGTAGCCATCATAACGGGTGTGAGGTTATAACTCATTATACTTCTGATCTGCATTTCCCTAATGATTAGTGATGTTGAACATCTTTTCATATGCTTTTTGGTCACTTGTATATCTTCTTCGTATAAATATCTAAGTCCCTTGCCCATTTTAAAATTAGTTTATTTGATTTTTGTTGTTCTTTGTATAAGTTCTTTATATATTGTTGATGCTACCCTTTTATCAGATACATGATTTGCAGATATTCTCCCATTCCACAGGTTGCATCTTCCTGGTATTGATGCACAGAATTTTCTATTTTGATGTAGTCCAGCTTATCTATTTTTACATTTGTTATTGTTGTTGTTTAGTATCATATCCAAGAAATCATCACCAAATCCAATGTCATGAAGCTTTCCCTCTGTTTTCTTCTAAAAGATTTATAGCTCAAATCTCTTTGTCTTTGTGTCAACCTTGTCACCCAAACTTTCTGTTGAGTTTATCTCACTTTCCTATTTTTAATTTCTAAGAGCTCTCATTCTTCAATGTATTTTTTGTAGAAGTTTCTTATTTTGTAGATGGATGTTCTCTGATCTTTCTGATATTACCAATTTAAAAAATGTATTCCTGTATATTGTTTTTGTTTTCTATTAATCTCTCCACCCACACACTTTAGTTTCTTTCTTTGATCTAAGTTTCCTTCCTCAATTGTCTGGTGATACTTTGTTGCATATCTATATCCAAGGAATTCATGACATTAATTTGCTGATGATTGGAGGTGGCTTTATAGAATGGCTAGAGCTTGTCAGCCAGTAGGATAATTAACTTAGGATAACTGGGGGATAAACGAGCTTCATTTGGGGGTGAGATTAGCTCCAAATGTAGATTCTTTGGGGGTTACCCCTTAACTCCACAGTTAAGAGTCTTCTAATCTCCCTCCTGGGGTGGAATGGGTCACAGGGATTGGCATACACTTATCCATCAGTGTTCTTACAGCCAAGCAGCACAGGGGAGCCAAGAGTCTCAAAGTTCAGCACGTGGACTTTCACTTAATTCCTCCCTTCTCTTTAGAGTAGCTCTGTTTCCCACGGTACCTGTGAACCCAGGTCTGGAGATTGCTCATTTAATTTCTCCATGTGAAGAAATTTCCAGTGTCCTGTGTAGGCAGAAGAAGGCTAGATGTTAAATCACAAAGGATTATAGCAAAATGGGGATTTGTCTCTTCCTTAAATAGTCATTTAACCCATTCCTGTATTTTGATATGAGGCCGTATAGCATTCTCTCCTTCTCAGATGCCCACTAATCATTTCTGGGGCCCTAAGGCATGTGATGGGCTTGCTTCTCCCTCGCTTCTCAGGTAGCTCTGTTCTGTTATTACCTGCATCTCTTTACATCATCCAAAATATTGTTACCATCATCCATTATGTCTGAATGACTTTGTACCCTTTAACCTTTTATACATATTTTAATTGTGTCACAGAGGAAATGGAGTTGCACAAATGAATTCAACTTCATTTCATTTGGAGGAAGCATTTTTATAATTTGAAACATACCTTTCTAGTTTCCGTACATTAACTGCCAATTATAATCTCATCTCATTGTATTTGATCTGTAATCACATCAGGTGCTTCATACCAAGCAGAATAACTACTTGAGGATATTATTGTTTCAATTTAACTTGTATTTTAAGACTCAATTATTTAATAAACTCTCATATTCTGGGTTTTAATTTCACAAATTTAAACCCTCAGGCAATTATTGAAATAAATTCACATCTTTGAACTTTAAGGTTAAAAACAAAGTTTCTGCTTTACCATGTTTTAGGAACTATTTGCAGAAATTTATTTCTTCAATGATTAAAAGACAGTATTAACTCTTTTAAAAGCATTGGTGCTTTAAATAGCTAACATGTTTTGCTGAATTTATAAATGGTTTCTTAATGTGTTCCTTTCATTTCACAGGGTAATGTTATTTCACAAGCTATACTTGGAAAAGGTAAATTAATAATCTCATGACTTTCACAAACATCAAAACGCAAAAAGATCTCTGCTTCTTGACAGCTCTTAGAGGTCCCTTCTCCTGGCTCTTGGTGGCTTGTCTCCAATGTCTTCTCTGATGTGTTAACTTTAATCTGCTTTGGGCTAGAAAACTCAGATAATCTCACTTGTTAAATTCATTCTTAAAGTCAAAATCAAAGATATCTGATAAAGGGCCCATGAGTACAGCTCATGTGTTTTCATACATGTACTTGATGATCAAAGCAAGGAAACCATCACCAACCAATTCCTCAGTTCCTAAATATAGACTTGGCCAATCCTCAAATCTAAAGAAGCGTTATGTGGCATGTACATATGTAACATTTTGACTCAGGAAGCCTATAAGAACTTTATGACATCACTTGATCAACATAAAATAAGATGTAGAATTCCTAACGATGTGAAAGCATTTAAGTGGCTTCTGAAATGTATTTGTTGCGATAGCTCTCTGTTCTCCTTTCTTCTGATGCATGAGCTACCCCTCCCTCTTCCTCTCTTATATGAACTTGTCTGCCTATAGCAGATGTCAAATACTTAAACTAGATAATTTCTGCTGTATCTTTATAATCTGTGAAGAATGGTCACACAAATTTATGAAAGTGATTTCAGAAGTTTTGAACACTCTGCTATTTGTTTAAGTTAGGATTACATTCTCCTGGGTGTTTGAAAATGTGTCTCTGCATGGGCCTCCCCAAATTTGAGGCTTGCATGTAAATGATTGCCTCAGGAAACATTTTTTTCAAAAGTAGAATTCAATATGCAAATTGCCCTCTATAATTTTCCATATCTCAATAACTTAATATTTAATGATGTAGGTGCAATTGATATGTTTGTCTTCTGCTATGCACAGACGAACTGATAGACCTTGGATTGAATGATGCAACCCATCAAGGGGAAGGATTAAGTTTGGAAAGAGATTTGGTCAGCCTGACAACAGCAACACAGGATAAATCACAGGAGGAGTTTGCAACCATAAATAATAATGTTTCTAAAGAAATATGGTTGGATTTTGAAGACTTCTGTGTTTGTTTTCAGTAAGTATAAGTTTTTTAATGTGTATTAAATATAGTGGATATATAAGCCATTAACTTTTACCTATCATTCAAAAGAGTTAAACCAATATTAGTCTGATATTGATATGATACCCAGTAAAAATGTTAGAGAGAAAAATAAGTGAGTTGATAGTCCACATAGAATATTAATAATAGCCAAACAGATCTCAGGCCAGTGTCTGCTCATCCTCAGAGACTTATTTGTTGATGAAGTGAAAGATAGTTTACTTACTGAGAGGGATCATTTTTGTCTCCTTTGGATAACTAATTCAATGCAGTTGTTACTCTTTTCCCCTGGCTTTATTGACCTAAGAGTTGATAAATAAAATTGTAAGATATTTATATATCTTAAATATATGTATATATGTAAATATATATCTTAAACATATCTAAATCTAAATATAATATATATATTATATATCTTAATGTACATGGTGATGAATCAATATACATTATGAAAGATTCTCCCTATCGAGTTAACACATACAACACCTCACACATTTGCCAATTGGTGGGAGGAGGCAGGAATATTTAAGTTATACTCTCCTAGCAAATTTCAGTGATACAATCCAGTATTATCAAGAACAGTCACCATGTTATATACATTAGATCCTCAGACGTTATTCATCTTAAAACTGAACGTTTGTATCCACTTACCAACCTCTTCTTATCTCCCCCACCCTCAGCCCCTGGCAACCACTATTTTCCTGGGTTGTTGTTATATAAGTTTCTTTAAATTTTCATCTGTCTTTTCTTTGTTCTGCCTGTAATCATTTGATTCCATGAAACTTAGCATGTAGTACTAGTTCATTGCATATTGTGACAATAACCTGATATAAATAATGTTTTTCAGGAACATATATATTTTCCACAAGCCCAATTCATATTGCCTTAGCTTTCAAAAAACAGAATTCAAGGTAAATATATTATGATCTCTTCTCTTTTCCTTTAATGTAAATTTTGATTAAATCATGCTAGTACAAAACACCTTCAAATCTATCAAGCATTTCCAAATTTGTAATTATATTAACAAAATCAATTCCTAGAGTCTTCTACTGATCTCTTGTCCAGACAACAAGCAAAATTCTGCTACCTTGTATCTCCAATTATGATTCATCTGATTATGTTCAATCCTGAGCTGCATTATTATGTAAATTCACTTTAAAAATGTTTGACTTATGAATAACTGAAGCACAAATAAATTCACTATATTTGATTTCAACTAGTGTCTATTGAATTGCATGCTATTCCTAAAACAAAAGCACATTTCTACTACCATTTCTGCTTTTTTTGTCCATGTTCTTCTGTCTACGTGGAGCCCGTTCCCTTTCATCTTTATTGCCTTCATCTGGCTAATGCTAGAAGTCTTTCAGAACAGCATCAATGTCCTTGACTCTGTGAGACTTTCTTCCTTGGCCACAGAGTCTAGGTCAAGTACCCTGCACTCTGTGTGACCTGTACTTACCCTTCTCTGTGCTCCTCCTCCCACCCACCTGCTTGATGTTATCATCTTAAGAAGGACTGTCCTTTTGTGTATTATTCCAATGCTGGTCCAGGGATAAGGCAGAAAATCAATGAAAAAATTAAAGACTGAATTAATAACAAATCTCACATTGTGTGGCATTCTGGAGAAAACTATGAAACATAGTCTAGGAAACTGGCTTGTACTGAAACTCTTATATTGCTCGTAGGGGGCATTCAAGCCCCCAGCGATAATGGCACATCTCTATAAGGCAGAGATGGGGGAAGAAAAAAGTGTTGGAGATGACTTTTCTCATTGCACTCATATCAGATGAAGATGCAGGCAAAGAAAACCTTTTGAGCATTTTTCATGAGGTGCTCTTTAGCTGGATGTCTGCTCTGAAACAAAGGATCAGGTCCCTAGTAGTGCCTGGGGGGAAGGTAGCTGGGAGAAATGGTCAACCTAGCTCTGGAGTTTATCTCTAAAGACACCCAGAGGAGTGCTTTGACTTTATAAAGATAACAACACTGCTAATCGGGAATAACTGAACCCAGAGTATGGGGTGAGGATAACATACAGTTTACAGGTCACTGCAGCATATTTCCATATTCGCACTGTGGGCAATAATAAGAAGTCATTTAGAGGTGCTTACTCTGTCGGCTCTGCACTAGGTTCTTTATTGTATTAACTCCGCATAGCAAACCCTAGAAAAGGACTATTATGATCAACATTTTTCAGGGAAGGAAACTGAGGCAGGTCAAGGCTGAGTAAACTGCCCAAGACCACCCACCTGGTAAGTGGCACAAGCATCCTGAGAATTGTGCCTGATGTGAAGCCTATCCCTTTCTCACTAGTTCTTCCCTCTCACTAGGTTTTCCGGGTTGGTGGCCTGGAACCAGGCTGCCTGGTTTTGAATTCATGTTTCATTTGGGGTGGGATCTGACTAAGTTCATTCCTTTTTGCCTCCATTTTCTCATCTATGAAATTATTGCAGTAAGAGCCCTATAGATAGGGTTGGGAAATAATGGAGAGAATGTATGTAAAACACTTAGAAGAATGCCTAGTATTAACAAGGGATAATCAGTGTTGGTGGTCATTGTTACTAAAGGCAGTTTGGTTATGCATTTGCTATTACACAACTATCCCAACACATGTGTGTGTGTGTGTGTGTGTGTGTGTGTGTGTAAAACAATGGCCAACTGTTCTTTATTCTGATCCTATTTTTACAAAGTGATGTAAATACAGATTTCTCAGTCCCTTCTTCATTCCCCTGAATTTTTTTTTTTTTATTTTTAACATCAATGGTATGAGAAAACAATAATTTTTTCTTAGAGGGCTTTGGAATCCAAACTTGAAGCCTTTGGGATGGCCTGAAAGGAAGGGTTGGTTGTGGTCTAAGGCCAGGCATTCCTGATTTTAGTGGCCACAGGCACTACCAGCTGAGCCCGAGGCTCCTTCTAGCACATTCTATAGATATTCCATTGGTGCTCCATGTGAAGGTGGGCAGGGGGTTCCCAAAGGTGCCCTGTGCAGGCACCAGAGCACCTCCATGTGACCTCTAGGGCCACACTGTCCCTAAATTCTCAGACTCTCAAAAATGGCAGCAAATGAGCTCTGTGCAGAAACTCCTCCTCCAGCATGCACAGGTAGGCTGGCAAACCCAAGCTTCCTTCATAATTTTAGAGAGTATATTCTTGCAACAACTGCCTTTATAACCAACGTGTGGCAGCCAGAAGGAAACAAAGAAGATACATGGCAAATGCTTACTATTGAAAAATATTGGGGGAAGCAATCATTTAAAACATGGTCATGTTGTATCAAGCATTTCCAGCAATCTTGTCACACTTGATTAAATAACAAGGTTGTGTTTTTCACAGTATCACTAGAGATTTTTCTTTCATATTTTAAATGTTTATTTAAATATCATTGTGTAATAAAATGAAAGCTTAAGTCTATAATAGCAATGAAATTAACATACTTGCTATATGCCATCTGTCAGAATTATGTTGAAGCACCAGTCAGTTGAGAGGCAATAAAAGTACAATAGTCTCAAAGACCAGTCCTGGAGCTGGTCAGTAGAAAGACCTACTTTTGACTCTCAGCTTTGCTATTTGCAAATTCTGCCACCTTTGGCAAATTACTTATTCTCTTTGTGTTTCAGTTTCTCCATCCACGATTATGCATATAATAGTACCCATTTAGGATAGACTGAGTTCATGTTCATGTAACCCTTACATGGCTGTCCTTTAAGGGAAGTTCTGGTTTTACTCAGTACTCTCTTGCATCTTCCAAACAAAAACCCAGCCTGGTGCATTGGTGTTCAATGGCTGTATTTCTGAAGATACTGTAAAAAAAGGACAAAAGTATTTATATCACATACCACCCTGCAAAATACCTTAATAGAACCCATTAGACATTTCCATTCTCTGCTAAGGTTACTCTGTGGCCTATTATCAAGGACCAATATATATTCTTTGAGCACTGCTCAGCTTCCAGCCCAGTCTCCTCCATTTGTTATTTCTGAAACAAGCATATCCCTTTTCTTTGCTCTTGGAGAAGAGTTTTGACTCTCTGTTATGGGACAACCAATCTTACACACAGGTCCTACAGACCCATCTTCCATAGACTATTGCCAACATTTACCTAGTGTGATTTTCTTCATATCATGAAAGCTGTGAAATATTTATCATGGTGTCTAGGGCATAGTAGGTTCTCTCTAAATGTTAGGTATTGTATGATTATTACAAGTGGCAAATACAGCATTAATAGACTAATACTAAATTCAGTGATTTATCTGATTTCTTGCAGTTCTCAGATGAACGTGTGCCCTACTATCTATTTGTGGATAGTCTAAAACCTATCGAACTGCTGGTTTGCTTTTCTGCATTGGTACGATGGGGAGAATCTGGAGGTAAGAGAGCTTTGAGAAAATTAAAGTCTTTTTAAATTTTTAAAAATTTTTTTTAGTGTAAATTATAGTCTTAAATCCCAGCTTACTTTCATTCAGTCCAGGGGAAATACAAGATGTTTAAGCTGTAGATGCAGGAACTTATTTCCTCTCCAGAGTCTCTAAGAAAGTCTTCCTTACATCACCTTTTAGGAGGCTCTTCCTGTTCAGACATTGTGGGTTATGCTCACTCTTGCCACCTACACCTCTCCTTGTCTTAGTCCTGTGTTCCCCTCTTCGGCATGATACCTGTTTTTTTTTTTTTTTTCTTTCCCCTTCCACATGTCATCATTCTTGAGTCTTTTAAAAATCTATTAAAAAACATGCAATCTTTCTTTGATTTGACAATTCTGAAGCTCTTTTATGCCATCTCAGCTTGGCCTTTGTTTTCATAATTATATTCTAGAAGGTACCTGCCTTATAACTGTGTCATCTCAAACATCTCAATTTCAGGCTCTGACTACAGGACCTGACTCTCCAGTTCACTCTTCCTAAAACCCTTACTCTTACAATCCTTTGACTCCTCTGGGACCACCATCTACTGACCTTCCTACTTTTCTCTGTCCTCCTTCTCCTCATGTCCCTATTTATCTCATCCCCAATGTCCATGACCCGCCATTGTAATGGTAGCCTTGGCCATACCTCAGTGTGATTGCTTTTCTTTCCCTCTCAGCTTCCTTTCCTGGCAAAACCCTGATATTGGTTGATTCAACAGATCAACTATGCATCTTACCTGTGTGCATCAGAGCAGCTAAATGTAACTAGAGAAAAAAATAATCCTATCAGCTAGCCTCACTTTCAACTGAGGGCCGCAGATTTCAAAATGGCCCTTAAGCACTGCCAATGTTTCCCTGGTTCATGCATTCTCCATTCTTGTCCTCATGGAAGACTATCTCAAACCTCCAGATATCTCCAACAGTTGTTCTTATCCTTGTGCATTTTTAGCTAATGACCTTACTGCTATTTCCACTGGCGGGATAGACAAAAATCAAGAATGACCCACCTCATCTTCCCATAATGAGCTCTTCACAATACTGGTCATCTTCCCTCCTGCTCTCATGGAGGGACTATTCTTGCTTCTTTCTGAGACAAGCCCCTTGCACATTTGCACATATGCACAAAACAACATTCTTCAAGTCTCTGTCCTGTTGGGTTAAAGTTAAATCTGTTTATTTAAAAACAGGCTAGGAAACAGCATTTTTTCCCCCTTACCAATCATTTTTACCTATGGTTTGTTTTTAATCTTACCTGTACATTTATTTTTAACTAAGATAAACTTGGATAAGCAGATCACATTTTCCCTTTTAAAGAAAATATGGATAATCGAAAGTTTTCTTGATTTTGATAAATAAAATTCAAAGTAGTACCTCCTATTTCAGATGAAATAATGGTTTTTACTGGATTTCCCAAGATCAGTCATGTTAATTCTATGTGATCAATGAAAAGCTATGGCTCTTATAGAAAAAGCAAAGCCTAAACAGCAAAATCAAATCATCTATAGTTCAAATTTATAATACCTGGCACTGTGGAGGTACAATAAAAATTTGCTGAATACTGACTATTAAATGTCCTGCCAACTTTGACAGCAGGGACTATGATTTTCTACTCAGTTATACCCAGTGTTGTGAATGGTGTCTAGTGTAGTCATAGACAATAAGTATTCATTGAATAAATTTGCCAAACTTCAGTGGTATAAGCTTAGTATATCTACTAACTAATAACTCCTAAGCCACACCATGTCTTTAAACATTGAAATTCAATGTGTGCGGAGGTGTTTCAGGTCATGTTTTGCCCTTATATGCTCAGGTTATAAACAGTGTAAAAATATAAGCTAATTCCTGAAGATGTAATGTACACCAAAGTGACTATAGTTAACAACACTATATTGTATATTTGAAAATTGCTAAGTGAGTAAATTAAAGTTTCTCATTACAAGAAAAAATATTGTAATTGTGTGTAGTGATGGATGTTAACTAAATTTTCATGGTAATTATTTCACAAGATGTGCAAATAGCAATCATTATATGATACACCTAAAACTAATAAAATGTCTTGTGTGAATGTTGTCTCAATTACATTTTTTTAAAATTTAAAAAGTCTTTTGACCTTAGCTACGGATGAAAATTAGTTAATATTCTTTATTCATTTTAAGAGGAACACTTAATATGAAAATTAAATTTTTGTCCATTATTTGCTATTTCTACACATAGTCAAAGCTAAGAATCAAAATTAAAAACTTCGATTAAACAATGGGGTATTTTGATCTCGCTTTGCCACTATCTTAAGAAAATCTTTTATTTTCCCAGATGTGGTGTCTTTCCCCTTAAAACTGCATCTAGAGAGATATTGTGATTTTTGCCACAGATGATTAAATGGGATAGTCTTGTCTGTACTTTTGTTAACTCTCCCACTCCTGGTTTCTTTAGTGAGAGATGATTCTGAGGAGGAAAAATTGACAGGGAGGAAGACCTGAGTCTCACCAGTGTTATTTCCAGTAGTTATTTACCCAGAGTATTTTCTCTGGGTTTTATGAATAATTTCAGAAAATCTCTAATTCCTGATATTATTATTGTTACTAATGTTGTAAAGGCCAGCTAAACTGTCACAGTCAAATTTTAACATTTTTCCCTCTCCTCCTAGCTTTAGCAAAAGACAGCCCCCAAATAGAGCCTGGACTGCTTACAGCTGAATCAGTTTCTTGGAAATCTCTGAAGTCCCGGGAACTTGTTACAAAGATTCATACATATGCTACTAAGGCTACGGTAGTTCGCCTGCCTGTTGGGTATGGAGTGACTTCATTTTTCCCATATGAAGAATTTTTTGAAGCCTTGTAAACCACTGGCTACCAAATAAGTAAAAATATGGGACCTAGAATATTGTCTCCTGAAGTGATTTTGTAAGAAACAGAGCTATCACTAAGATTCTTGAGAAAAATAATTCCATGAACAAAGAAATTGAAGAAATGCTGTTCAGTGAATCTCCTTTTGGAATACTCATGATTGTCAAAGTCTGGTAATTTCTTAAGGAAGAATATAGTTTAGGGGCACCGAGGGTGGCTCAGTCGTTAAGCATCTGCCTTCAGCTCAGGTCATGATCCCAGGATCCTGGGATCAAGCCTGGCAATGGGCTTCCTGCTCCGCGGGAAGCCTGCTTCTCCCCACTTTCCCTGCTTGTGTTCTCTCTCTCGCTCTCTCTCTCTCTCTCTCTGTGTCAAATAAATAAATAAAATCTTAAAAAAAAAAAAAAAAAAAGAAAGAATATGGTTTAAAATAGCATTTCTTAAAATTCATTTATTAAACAATCTTTTTTGTTTTCTGGTAAATCTTATATCCCTTGGTAAGAACTATGATTTTATTTAAAACCAGATTGACAAACATAGCATTTTTTCCCCTATGGTTTCTATATTTTTAACCTGTGGTTTGCTTTTAATCTTACCTATAGTTTTATTTTTAATTAAGATAAATTTGACTGAGATAACATTTTCCATTTTAAAGAAAATATGCATAGTCGAAGCTTTCTTGATTTTGATAACTAAAATTCAAAACATTACTTCCTATTTCAGATGAAATAAATATTTTTACTGGATTTCCTAAGATCAATCATGTTAATTCTATGTAATGAGTGAAAAGCTACAGCTCTTATAGAAAAAGCAAAGCCTACACAGCAAAATCAAATGCTAAAATAATGTGTGGCAAGCACCCAGTATTCCTAGAAAATAATAAATTTTAGAACTTCAGAGTTTCTCACTTCTACCCTAAAAACTTTGTCATAGAGAGACTTTCCCAGAAGTCATTATTTTGTCTGAGTGCTCATCCATCACAACAACCAAAAACAGGCAATTAATAAAGAACCTTCTTATATATATCCAAGTGTTTCCCCCAGGACCTAATCTATCTGCGTGAGTGTTTTAAGAATGTTCCAAGTGCTCAGTAACTGAGGAGAAATGAGCATTGCTGCTCTCAGTGATACCACAACCTGGTAGGAGAAGCACAAACAACATAGGTGAAATGACACATTTGTGAGGAAATGACTATGAAATGAATCTGAAATCTACAAAGCCTTAAGCACCATGAATTATTGTTAGGGAAAAATCGAGACTCATCTCCTGGGATGTGACTGCGGTGTGTGGCAGAGATCTCCCTCATGGTCAAGTTCATCATTTAGTATAACTATTTTCTGTCCTATATAATTAATGCAATTATATCCCATGACCTCTGATGATTCATTCAGAATGAAAATTCAAAGGTCTTTATCCCATCTGTGTTAAAAAATTCAACTCACTAATGTTTGACTTCATTTGAGCACAGTGTCATCAAGCAATTAACAGAGGTTAGAACTACAACAAAGGAGCCCATTGGTCCTTACATATTTTCCATTGTCTTTAGGAGACATATGCTGCTCTTCACTGCATACTCCCCAGTAGGACATTCCATACACATCTGCAGCATGGTGACTTTTGTCGTTGGAGATGAAGATGTTGTGCTACCCCACTTTGAGCCCGTAAGTATTTAAGCAACCATGATTTTGTGTGTGTGTGTGTGTTTCCAAAGACTTGGAACTAAATCATATTCCTTACCCATTTTTCTTTTTACCTTTTAAAACTGTTAATTAAGAATTAAGAACTAAGAATTTTAAGAAACTCCTCCCAAATGTATTTATGTATAATAAATAGTTTAAACTCTGTAGAGATACAAATAAAATAATTTTAGATTTTCTCCAACTGCCTTCACCTCTGCTCTGTGGAATTCCCTGTCACATCCACATTTTTGGTAGATCCCATAGTATATTGGTCGTTTGGGTTGTATAGAGGGTCAGTACAGACCTTTTCATTAAAGTTTAAAATTGTGGTATCAGATCGTTCTTGTACCCCTTCATTGACCTAAGGAATTTGAAGTGTTTGACTCTGGAATTCAGGGAGAGAGGATCCATGGATAATTCTGTCATTCTTGTTCATCTCTTCTTCTCTTGGCCTCTTCTTAGTTTCTCTTACTCCTCTGTTCTGAAGCATCTGAAAGAAGAAACAATGTAAACGAACCCAGCATTTCCCCTTGAGATCCTGTCTTAGTTTTAGATGATCTTCATAAGACATCTTCTTTAGATATGTTGCCTGTTGCTTTTGGGAGGGCCCAATTTGTGTGGGGCACTCCTGCTGCACAGTTCAGTTTTACACCCTTTACCAAACCCATCTCCATGTAGAACCTCTTCATATTAATGAAGCAGGATCTTCTCAGCCAGTCAGTAAATTTCTGGGCCCAGGTAGCAACAAGATGCCTCAGGAGCAGCTCTTTTATGTTAATGTTGCTGTGGCCCAGATGTGCTTAGTCATGAATTCTTGCCTCTCTGGGCAGTGGTTGTATAGGATTGCCCATGGCTGCCCCCTCTCTGCTGTGCTATTTCTCACCTGTCCTCTCCCTCCTGCTCAATAGAAGGAAGATCAACAAGCTCACCTTATACATACATGTCTCTTATTCCCTTAATTATGTTTATCTTGTTTATTTTAAATTCTTTTTTTTTTAAAAGATCTTATTTATTTATTTATTTATTTGACAGACAGAGATCACAGGTAGGCAGAGAGGCCGGCAGAGGGTGGGGGGAAGCAGGCTCCCCGCTGAGCAGAGAGCCCGATGCAGGGCTCGATTCCAAGGCCCTGAAATCATGACCCAAGCTGAAGGCATAGGCCCGAGCCACCCAGGTGCCCCTGTCTTGCTTATTTTAAATTCTTATTTCATTTTTTATTTGTTTCCTTTAAAAAAAAAAAAGATTCTGCTTCAGGTAGTATGGATTATCCAGTTTGTCTCTTTCTTTGGGTGACTTAACTTTATAAATGTTTAGTTATTTTAGTCTGCGAACTCATCTTTCCCTGGGGTTATCAGTTCCTCCATCTTGTAAAAATTACTGGGCCTGAAAACCAGGCCCTATTATTCTTCAGTTCTAATGAAGAAACAAGAGATAGACTAGTCCAAGAGCAGAGAGACAGAAACTCCTCAGAGCCATACATGATCACTCCCAGTGCTGTCATTAAACCAATTTTTCTGGTCATGGCTTCACCTCAGGGAGAAACACCATTGAGAAGATGCTTTCTCTAGGCTTTCAGAGGCTGGGGTAGAAGGTAATAGAATGGCAAATGCATTAAGGGGGCAATTCAGTTGCATCTGTCTTCATCTGGTCACCCCAGCAGGGTATCTGTACCGTCCAGGCATAGCTGCTAGGCCATTCCTCACAATTTCTGCAGGGAACCAAGGAGCAATGATGGCACCATGGTGCACCCTAGGAAGGAACGAAAACACCTCACAATTTCACCCTCTTCATGTTGTCTCAAAGCACCCTCTTCTTTGGGTACCTCCTCCTCTAGCCACCAACTACCCACTACACACCGATCAAAATAATCTGTAAACTCCTTTTCCTCTCGGGGTTCTCTTCTTCTCTCTCTCTCTCTCTCTCCTCCTTTCTCTTTCTCTGCCCCCCCACCCCACACTGACTCTCTTTTTGATTTTGACCTACAGATTTGCAATTTGACATCCAATTTCTTTTTTCCATCAGCTTTATTGAGATAAAATAGGCAAATAAAATCATAAGTTATACAAACTGTACATTGTGGTCATGTGATATACATAAACATTGTGAAAGGATGCCCACCATCTAGTTAATTAACACAACCATCACCTCTCATACTTATCTTTTTGTTGTTAACAACATTTTTTTGGGGGGGGGTGACATTTGAGTTCTGGTCTTTTAACAAATACCAATTATACAATACGGTGTTATCCACTGTAGTCACTATGGTTTACATGTAGATCTTCAGACCTTGTTCATCTTGTACTTGAAGGTGTGTATCCTTTCATGAACTGCTCATTTTACCCACTTCCTAGCCCATGACAACCACTTTTCTACCCTCTGTTTTTGAGTTTGTTTTTAAATATTCCACACATAAATGATACTGTGCAGTGTTTGTTTTTCTCTGTCTGGTTTATTTCACTTAGTATAATGCCTTCAAAGTCTATCTATCCATGTTGTCACAAATGGCAGGATTTCCTTCTTTCTCATGGCTAAATAATATTCCGTTGTCTCTGTGTGTTTGTATGTGTGTGTGTGTGTGTGTGTGTATAAGGTATAGATATATAAAATATATATGTGTACATGTTACACATATATACTACAGCTATACATATATATAGTTATGTGTAACAGATATATAATATATATACACACACTACATCTGTATTTATATATGCACACACATCTATCTATACACACACACACATTACATCTCCTCTATCCATTGATCCACTGATGGACACTTAGGTTGTTTCCATGTCCTAGCTAATATATATAATGCTACAATGAATATGGGGATGCAGATATGTTTTCAATGTCCTGTTTTCATTTTCTTTGGCTGTATATCCAAAGTAAGATTGCTAGAATAGATGATAGTTCTATTTTAAATTTTTTGAGGAACTTCCATACTGTTTTCCATATCCCTATCCCCTTTTTGCATTCATTTTCTCCTCAGAGTCAGTAGCAGGAGGGAGCCAGAAGCAAGAGGGAGCCAGTTCATCCTATTATCTTTTTACCTTTTTCACCCTCTTATCTTTTTAATCTTTATCACTCTCTCCCTGAACTCTTCTCTGCCCATCAGTTCTCCAATCCCACACAATTGTGTCAAAGTAATTCCTAGATGTCCTTGGGACTAAGTCTAGGTATCAATACTCTGGAGAAATTTCCTCTGGCTCCCAGTATGAGGTAGGTGTCCTTCCCATGTGTCCCCACTACAGCAGGAATTATAACCCTTGTTTTATATCTTTGAGATCATAGACCCTAGGAAAATGCCTTGATCAAGCAAGGGCTTCATAAATAACTATTGAATCAACTATATAGAAGAGGTTTAATATACTAACAGAAATTAAATATGTATAAGCTTAATTACACTTAAATAAAAATGAAAAAGAAAGTAAGGCTGGCTGCTATGCTTTGTCTTCACAGGAGAGCTACCGATTCATAGAGCAGTCTCTAACGATTTTGAAAGCTGTTGGAAATGTGATTGCTAGTTTCAAAGATAAGGGTAAACTCTCTGTGGCTATGAAGGATTTACAAGCGGCTCATTACCCTGTACCCCTCCACAATAAAGAACTAACTGCACAGCACTGGAGGGTAAGCACATCCAAGTTATGATGTTTCTAGAAGGATAATTTCCATTTGACAAAAAAAATATATATCTTATAGTAGGTGATCTTCAAAATTTAGCCTTTAAAAAAGACTTACATACATTTCACAGAGAAAGAGAAAGAACTTGCAATAATAAATTTTTGAAAGAGGTGTCTCAGAAAAAGGTAGGAATATAGTTTCTTCTTTTATTTTCCATAGAGAGAATTAAGCCTTTCTTTTGTAATTTGTATTTGCCCTTATAGTATCTTGTATTCTATCTGGCAACTCTACCTGGGACATAGTTCACCCCTAATTGAGAACTGTTCATATACAGCATGAATAATCTGCAAGAAATACCTGCCATGATTTACTCTTCAACCAATCTGATTTCCCCCCTTAAGTGAACTCTGTTATCAATCCACTCTTCAAGGTGATGGTTCTAGATGGCTTAAGGCGGTATTCCCAAACCTTAAAAATAAGCAAATAATTAAATCATCATAGGACTAGAAAGTTGTGGTCTCCATTGCTATATCTGGCCCTGAAGCCATAGTTGGTATTCAACATCTCTCTCTTCTACCAACCATTCTAGAGTTCCCCTTTCTTCCATCCAAAGCTTCAGCTGTTCTTGTTGCCTAGTGGGTGACCTAGACTTTTAATCCTGATGAGCCCAAGACCTTGATTGCCTTACTCTTTTTAGGCTGTGATTAATCATTTACTGCGGAAGCACCAAGAAGTGTCCCAGTGAATTCAAACATAATTCTTCTTGTCCCCATTATGGAGTAGAAACCCTAGTACTTCATGACAGTCAGGGTAAATTCTCCCCACACAACATTGTATTTTTCTTTTCTCCTATTCACATACCAGAATGAGAAGCTCAAAGCAACCAGGCCTATATCATAACTTAGGTTTATTGTAAATCATAACACATTGCCTGATGGAAACATCCGTTGCCTTCCATCCCCAGGAATTAGGTCCTCCAATTTAGCAAACTGCCTGTTGGGACAGAGAATACTAATTATTGCAAATGGACCACTGGAAATAATGGTGAGAGAGGCCAATCTTACTTCTAATTTTTGAATCCCTGTGTGTCTTAGCTTTTACAGATACAGCACTGCATGTTGGTTTTTGGTTCTGTTCATGTATATCGTGCCCTGGAAGATATCATGTCAGTTCTACAAGATGTCATCCTTAGGATGGCCTCTTAGCTGAGACTTTTATATGCCATTTCAATTTACCAGGAATTTTGTCAGTTCCTTCTGCAGTATATATTAGGCCCATTGAGTTCGAGACATTCTCCAGTGGTTAAATCTTCTCTGTATAATATGACCTTGCTCCAAGGGGATGTTAGGTTGGATCTAATGTTTGTAAATCAGACTTTCCATAACTCCTTGGACAATGATACTGGCAGAGGCACCAAAGAAAGAGAAAGCAAACTCATATTTGAGGTAAGTGTCAATGCTAGGAAGGACAGATGGAGACAGGAAGTATTATGTCTGAATTTGCTGGGACATTTCTTGGTGCTTCTGAACCCCCTTGATAGAAGCCCACTGAAATAAACTTGCCACCACACAGCTGACTGGAATCCCCGGAGGATGATATTGTATTAAAGTTCCTGCTACTGACAGATTGCTAAGCCTGGGTAAAAGAGAGCCCAAACTATTGGAACCATTCGCAGTTCCTGTCCCTGCCACCCAGATTACTTGTGCATGAATCTGCGGTCACTAGGCCAGATCTAATATGTAAAGGACCTTTGTGCATGCTTCATTTACACAAAAGGGAGCTATTTTGTTAATGAAATACTTTAAATTTTTGAATACTTTTACATTTTTATATTAAAGAGTTATGTGACTTTTTTTTAGAGCCACATCCCATAAATCAATAAATTTCAAATTTGTCTACCATAAACAATTCCAGATGGGTCAGGTAAGTATCCCACAGATAAGGACGCTCTCACTAGTGAATAACACTAGTGTGTTTTCTGGGAGGTCTTTCATTAGCATGTTTACAACACAATTGGACAAGGTGATCTTTCTTTGTTTCCCACGGTGCTCAAATCTCCTAGAGATCTTTCTTTTGCGTTGGATTCTGCTCAAACCTGATGGCCTTCTAAGTCATTCAGTAAAGGATTGGAATAATATTCCCCAAAGCAGAATATTTTATCAGCAATTCCAGAGAAGACTATGAAGGACTGGCCTCTTTCTTAATTGTAGTATCTTATCCTTTATCTTAGAAGGGATGTCCCAGCATGCCTAATCCTCTAAGACCCCTGAAATCACTGATATGGTGAATCCATGAATCTGTGAGAAGATTATTCCCTACTCTCTAACATGCATGTGTCTTAATCAGGATGTCAGAGTAATGGCCCCTTCCTGCCCTCAGGTCTGAATTCACTGCTGTCATCAACATTCACACAGAACCCAGAGTGATATCCTGTAGAACACCAACATGATCAAGGACACTGAACACTTAAGTGTAAGAGAGTAGGAGGATTAATATAACCAGTTATTTTTCTTATTTTTATCTTAGACGCTGAAATACTTAGAGCATTTTGTTAGCATGGCACAAAAAACAAATCTAACTCATTTAAGTCATAACAAGGAGTTAGATGTGCTAATTTATTATAAGGATATAGGGAGGTCTTGGCTCCCAAGGATAGGAAGGACTCAGTGGAGAACTTCAAAGAAGGGATAGACAGCCTTTGGAACATATCTTCTTCATTTTGTTTTTCTCCTTGTAAACATGTTGTCTCTACTCCTAAATTCATATCATGGAAAAACTGACTCCTGACTTGCATCACTTTCCCATATGAGGCCAGTTTAGAATGTCTTGATCCTGATTTCAAACTATTCAACCAAAGTAACAATGATTTGCTCAGCGTGGGTTAGGTGGTTTCTTGCAGGCTTATCCGCCATTGTCAGTTGATGGGACAGTTACAAATATAGATTATGAGATTAAGTCCCTGTCTCTAAACATATGGAGAGGGGTGAGAAGTAGTCAGAAAATGTGGACTAAGCAGGAAGTACAACAATCATATGTCTTTGAAGAGCACTGTACTTCACCAATTCTAAGAGGCACATTTCTTTTCACACTTTAACATGAGAAGGAAATCAGAGTGTGTCTTGTAATTGGTGGTTCCTTATAGTCATTGCTGGCCAGGTAGCCTTCAGAATTCTCTGCACACACATGGACATGTTCATAAGGGTTCATACTGTTACTGCTTCAAAAGAAATATGTGTATTGTTTGACAAAGGCCTAATCCTTCTGGGAAGAGAATTAAATGACATTAGAGAGCCTCTGAAAGAAAGAAGATAGCAGAAGGATTTTCCCTATACCAGACTGATACCCCTCCCCACCTCCGGGGCCCAGGGAAAAGAGAGAGAAGGAGAAGAGAACATGGCTAAAAGTCATCACAGATGGTGTCCCAGGCACCTTACATAATCCACCAAGCACATTACTCCCTGTGGATGAATAAGTAGCTAAAAGTAATCCAGCAGCAAGGTGCTGGGCCTTGGTTGGCATTCTCAGTGGAAAGACTGGGTAAATGGAATCTCAGAATTTAAAGACAAAAACTATGAAAATAAAATTGGAAGAAGGAATATGTGTTCTGGTTATGGTCTAAAAACCTTCCATGGGTCTTCTTTGGTAGGATCAGGAGGGAGTCAGCACCAGCACTTACTGACGGGGGTCGGTGGTTTGAGTGGAGCCCCAGGGACAAAAGTGGAATGCACTTTAGCCAATGGTGCTTCAAAGCTTGACAACATAAAGGACAAAATTATATAGGAAAACACACATAATAAATATCTTCAAAAAGTGACTTGCAAGAGTAAGAGTTTGAATATGAATGTTTTCAGAATTCTTAACCCAAACTTAGGCAGCTTATTTTATTTTTTCATGTGTGTTTCAGTGTGATGAATGATGGAAAATCTCTGTCTAAACAAATCTAAAAGAGCTTTTTCAGTAGGAAGCAAGTATTCGTAGATGAAAATAAGAAAGAAATAAAAAATCCAAACAGCATATTTTCTATTTTGGTAGCACATGAAACAATAGTGTGTCTTACAGTGGATGACATTTTAGAACAAATGAGATATTCAATTTGCTTAATTAAGGACACAGGCCATATTTTTCATCTTACACTATATCTCTTTAAACAGTTATATTCTGATTGAGGGTACATTATAAACGTCATAGTGATTAAATTTTATTAAACTAGAAATGGTAAGGTGGTAAGTAATTTTGCTCTCTTCCTGGGTGAGTGAGACTTCAAAATCTTCTGTTATTGTGCATCTGAGAAATACGTATTTTTATTTTTAGAGTATTTAAAGTTCTTTAGAGCCTCTCTGGCCAGGTAATGCTATTTTCTTGGTTTAAAAAAATGTACTAACATATTTTCTCTTTTTCAGGTTTTTCATATTTCTTTATGGCGCTTAATGAAAAAAACTCAGCTAACAAAACCTCCTCCCAACTTTAAATTTGCATTTCGTGCTATGGTTTTGGATTTGGAGTTACTCGATTTCTCCTTAGAAGAGGTTTCTTTAGGTACTGAATAGTTTAGATACTCGTTTGACAGAGGGCTTTCTAGGCTTATAGAAGAGAAATAATTCGTAAAAAGCACAAAGTTTTTGTAGAGTAGGTAGACTAGAGACGTGGAGAATTCAAGCTGTGCTCTGGGAAGCCTAGAGTCTCCAAGGATCTGTCATGTGTCCTCAACTTCCATATTTCCAGGGAAGCCCAGAATTTCCCTGTTCTATTTGTTTCTGCCCTGAAAGACTATGAATGTCGCTAACATTTATGGTATAATTTAAGGAATTCTGGGAAGATCTTCAGATCCAAGTAACTCTCCTTTCCTGCTCTCCCTATGCTATAGTCGTGCAATTTTAACATTTTCTTTCAATTTTGAGAGAAAACCCTCACTATTTTCACAGAAGAATTAATAGTAGCTCACTCATGGGTCAATATGTAGTGTTTCCCTTTTCCAGAGTGTTTACATTCTAAAAAAGGGCCACTTGCAGAGCACAATATTAATTATAAAGATAAATCTATCTTTTATTAATTATAAAGATAAATCTATCATTGTGGCACTTTATATGTCAGGGGACTTTAGCAGTTAAAGGCATTGAAAACTGGGGAAAGGATTAAATACTTTAACTTAACCTTCAGTCCAATTTTTTTTTTTCTCTTTCCAGCGGAATGGGTCCATGTTAAATACTCTCTACCAGTGAGTGATAAAGAATATTCTCCCGAGGAAGTAGCAGCAGCGATTAAAATTCAAGCCATGTGGAGAGGGACTTATGTCAGATTGCTTATGAGAGCTAGAACACCAGGTATCATGTTCCAGTCATTTATAAAATAAACTTGTGTATGTAAGAAGGAATATTTGTGTGCTAAGGAAAAACATTTTGGAGTTGTCTTACTTTACTATTGGGCTAACTCTTTGTAACTCTATAAATGTTGAATTCCAGGGCACCTGGGTGGCTCAGTGAGTTAAAGCCTCTGCCTCTGGCTCAGGTCATGATCCCAGGGTTCTGGGATCGAGCCCCGTATCGGGGTCTCTGCTTGGCGGGTAGCCTGCTTCCGCCTCTCTCTCCACCTGCCTCTCTGCCTACTTGTGATCTCTGTCTGTCAAATAAATAAATAAAATCTTAAAAAAAAATTGAAATTCCTTGAGGTCAAAATGCATGTCAGCACCCTTACTCTCTAACTCCCAGAATTGACCACAGTACCTGGCACAGAGTAAGCACAAAGCAAATATGTGCTGGAAGAAAGAATGAAAGAGTCAGTGAAAGATCAGCTGTGTCTTCCCAGTCTGTTGTGAGTCTTAAAACACAAGACAGCCCATCTTTTCCTCCATGCATCTCCAATGCCTAGCAGAATGCTACAGCAGTTAGCTTCAGCTAGGTCATGGATATTTTTATATTTCTAGACCATTTTTCAAAGAAATAAATGAATGAATGGGTAAATGAATGAATGAGCTGAATGAAGGAAGCTTTCATATGTCCCCGTGGTATATGTTTAGAGTACACAGGATGTGTTTGTAGTGTATTCTAGCTCTTAATTCAAATTATCAGTGTATTCTATTAAATTATCTAGGTATGTACAATGAACTTTTTGTGAAAAAGGTTATTTTATTTTAGCTTTTTATCAGCTTAAAATAAAACACTGCAGAGGCAAAATTATATTTAATCATTTTCATTCTGCAGTTTTTGTTTCATAAAAAAAGTCTTACCTCCGATAGAATTCTTTTTGAGGGTTTTATTTACTTGAGAGGAGAGAGAGAGAGAGAGAGAGAGAGAGAGCGCTTGCAAATGCACAAGTCAGGGGAAAGGGAGAGGGAGGAGCAGACAATCCCCTGAGCAGGGAGCCCAACTCTGGTCTCCATCTGGGGACTCTGAGATCATGACCTGAGCTGAATGCAGACATTTAACTGATTGAGACACCCAGATGCACCATCCAGTAGAATTCTTTGATGTACTGAAACATTTTGTTGTAAAATGTCTCTATTTGAAGAATTTAATGGGAATAATCAAAATGTCCATCTCAGGAGGGAAAACTACAGATACACAAATGTAAAGTTAATTAACTATATTGTATAATTGTGTGTGAGAAAAATATTACTGTTGCTTGATTTTGCTATTATTCTATTAGAAAAAGTAAAGATAGATTTATCATATTAAATATATAGTAAAATATATTTTTTGTCCATATATGCTGTAAAAATTATGTTTAAACAATGACTTTCTTTCTCTTTTGAGACATAAAAGCTTGAACAACTTAATAATGTTTTAATAATTAATAATATAGGCATTTCTTTCACTTAAGGCTTATGTATGTGCACAGCACATATGTATGTGCACAGCACTGTTCTAAATTCTGACTCTGTTGAAGTCAGGTAAACTGACAGTTTCTGCTTTGATGAATCTTGTGTTCTAGTGGTGATAGACATACAGTAGACAAGTAAATATATTAAGATATCAATTTCAGATGCTAGTAAGTGTTATGAAGAAATTACAATAGGATAATTTGGGGAAAAGTCAGTTTCTGACATGTTAAATTTGAGCCAGCTAGCATGTAATTTGCATTTTTCTTACCATTTTCATTAACTCTGAAACAAATGCAGATTATGGGATTGAGCTTTAGGTGGGATCCCATTAGCCATTGTTTTTTAGAAAAATTGGATGAATTTTTTTTTCTGTCGTTAAAAACTTTCATAAGGAACTTTTGGTGACAAAAGATCTCCTCATATAAACTCTTTGATGAGACTCTTCAATTAGATCAAGGAACACTTTGTGATTTTTAAACTGAAGATGAAGGGAAACAGCACAAATTGATGAGCAGAGCTGTTGACTGGAAGTTTATAACTTTATATTTTAGCAAAATTTTGCTGCTAATAAAGCCTGTGGCTTTGGATACCACCTTGTAAATTTCAGCTTCTTTATCTGTAAAGGGAGAGCTTTGAACAAGATGATCTTTCAGGCATCTTGCAGTTTTTATGTTGCTATTTTTAATTACTATTTTTAGATACAATAGAAAATGCCAGTGTTGCAGATACTCTTCAAAAAGTTTGGAGTATATTGGAACCGAATATAGAACAGTATGCAGTTTCTCTCTTAAGGTAAAGCAGTATAATGAAGTTTCTTATTATAGTATCTTGGTATCCTTCAAGTTCCCGTTCAAGTGTTAACATGTTCATTGAGTGTTCCTAATCACCACAGTGAGAAACCACTTCTTCAGAACTTCCACAATATTTTATCTGAAGCATTCCTATGGTACTTGTTGCTTTTGATTTATTGTAATTATACTTAACTAAGATTCTAAACAGAAAACCTCTGAGAAGCAGAGCAAAGTTTCCTGAAGTCTTATGATGCTGATGTGACCACAGTCAGAGTTGAGGACCTACTAGGGGAGGGGACTCCAGCAAATAATTAAAATTGTCAGTTGAGGGGCGCCTGGGTGGTTCAGTGGGTTAAAGCCTCTGCCTTCGGCTCAGGTCATGATCCCAGGGTCCTGGGATCCAGCCGCGCATCGGGCTCTCTGCTCAGCAGGGAGCCTGCTTCCTCCACTCTCTCTCTCTGCCTGCCTCTCTGTCTACTTATGATCTCTGTCTGTCAAATAAATAAATAAAAAATTGTCAGTTGAAATCTCTGAACAGTAACAATCTAGAAACAGGGGTAAACTGGAAGTAGACTGAGCCTCAGCAAAACTGTACTGTAGCCACAAACCATATCTGAGCAAGAGGATAACTTGAACAAAACTAAGAAATTATAAATTATAAATTACTTATATATATATATGTGTATATCTATATCTATCTATCTATCTATATGCACATACAGACATATATAAAAGAAGCAAAGCCTCTGGTGATGTTGGAGTTAGCAAGCAAAATCTCCAAACCTGATTGTATTGGTAATGCCAAAGAAAATAAAGAGTAAGAAAAATTGGATCAAAATTTTAGATGAATAAAGCAGAGGCAAATGGAAATTACATAAATGATGATTTTAACAACTATATTAAAGATTTACTTGTAGATTTAACAGCAGATTAGTCAGAACAGAAGAAGAGATTGGTGAACTTGGAGATAGGTCAATAGAAAAGTATCCAAACTGAAGCCTAGGAGAAAATGAATGGGAAGTAAGAAAGGAGCATAAGGGACATATGGAATATGCTCAAAAAGTTCAAATATCATCACTATAGCCCTGGACTGTAAAAAGATAATAAGTGAGAACTTTCCAAAACTGGTAAAATGTATCAACTCATGTTCTCAGGAGACTGCAAGATGACTCCATGCAGAAAGGTTACAAAGAAAAGTATTCCTCGACTCACTGCAGTCAAACTACTGAAAAAAAAAAAAAAAGACCAAAAGAAAAACCTTCAAATCAGCCAGAAAAATAATGCATATTATCTTCAAAGGGGAATCAACAAATAGCTATATACAAAAGTAAATTCATGACCTAAAGCAATGAAAAAAGTAGATGTTAGGTATAAGTTTTTAAAGAGGTCTAAGGTTATAGCATTATGCAGAAATGGTAAAAGTGGGGCACCTGGGTGGCTCAGTGGGTTAAAGCCTCTGCTTTCGGCTCAGGTCATGATCCCAGGGTCCTGGGCTGGAGCCCCGCATTGGGCTCTCTGCTCAGCAGGGAGCCTGTTTCGCCCCTCTCTCTCTGCCTGCCTCTCTGCCTACTTGTGATCTCTCTCTCTCTGTGTCAAATAAATAAATAAAATCTTTAAAAAAAAAAAAAAGAAATGGTAAAAGTAATAATTTAGATGAAATGCTAACAGAGGAGGAATGCATGATACCCTTTCTAGCAATATACTAATGAATTTAGGAAGAAATAAGATTAATCTCACAAATCTTCTGGAGAACAGAAAAAGAAGAAACACTAACCAATTCATAATCTTGATTTAAAAAATTCAACAAGGTCAGTAAAAAAATGAAATTGCAAACCAATCACCTTCTTCAAATTGCAAACCAATCACCCTTTGAATAGATGCAAAAATATGTAATAAAATATTCAAAAATTAACATTAGAATTAAATAAAAAGGAAAATGCCTTATAATTCAATGGGCCTCTCATTCCCAGAGATATAATGTTGGTTTAAGGTTAGAAAATTTATCATTTTAAGTCAGTATAATAACACAAAAGCAACAAATGATTTGATCCTCCAGATAGATTCAGTGAAAACATTTGATAGAATTTAACATTAATTCAAAATTATTTATTTTCTTTTGTTTTTAGAAAACTTGGATTTTTAGAGAAGAAAAATTTAGAGAATTCTTTCATTAATACATTATTGGTATCTGGTATTTTCAAGACTTAACTACAAACATGATTAGTGGTGAAATTTTGAAAGCATTTTCTTGGGTTTAGAAATGAGACAAAAATGTCTGCCTGATAACTTCCATTCACAATAACCCTGGAATAATTTTGAGGACAAAGTGTCAATAAAACAAAATAAAAGTCATTAGGATTTGAAGGGAAAAATAAAACCACCACTGTTTACAGACAATATGAGTGTATAAGTAGAAAATATTTTAAAATCTGCAGAAAAATTATTAGAGTTAATAAGAAAATTAAGAAAAGTTGCTGGAGACAAGGTCAATATAAAATAACAAATGGATTTCTACTTATAAGCAACAGACAAATAAAAACTTATATATGAAAATATATCAAAATGTAAAATAACCTTAAAAATAATGAAAAAAATCATGATGAACCAAATATCAAAATTTTAAACATGGGGGAAATCGAAATCTATACAGACCTCTAATACAGAACAATTTTCTATGGCCATTATGGCTTCCATCCCAGCTAATTCCCATAGACATTATACAAAAGACCCTAGATTGCTGGTGCTACTGAAGCTAGATCCAGTTCCTGGCCATGGAAGGAAAAGAACCTAGAGTCTCTCTTACATGACTTCCATCATGCTCTGAAATATGCCACAGCCTTCCAGGGGCAAACACGGAGAAATCTCACTCCATAATTCTTTTAACCAGTTGCACATAACACTCTCTTATGGGCCAGAAATCATGCAGAAGGAAAACTGACATTCTCCCCTTGATCATGGCCTTAGTTTTTTGTTTTAATCCTTTTTTACAAATCCATTCCTTACTTTAAACTCTATTCTACTATCGATTCCCATGACAATTCCAGACCTTGAGTGGACCTCACCCAGATTCATTGCTACTTTGCCTCTTCCTGTTATCCTACCCTTGTAGCTTGAGCTTTGGTGCTGATTTCCCACCTCTAAACTGTAATTACTTTCTTGATCATGAATTAAATTCCCCTTTGATTAAGAACTTCAGATAACTTTAAAGACCTTTGAGAGACATCTTTCATGCTTGACCTGGAATGGGCTCCCTGAACTGAGTGCCATGCACTATGAACTCCATAGCCTTTGATCAAGGACTCAATCCAGCCAACAACAGACTGGGATACTTGTGTTATTTTTGCCTACTTATTTTTTTTTGTAAATAAAAACTTATTTTAAAAGTTGCCTTTGTCATTGGAACTTCATTTATTTTTACATTTCTAGACTAATGTTTAGAAGCAAGTGCAAGTCTATTGAATCTTATCCATGCTATCAAGATGAGGAAACTAAGATTGTTTTTGCTGACTATACTGTGACTTATGCAGACCAGCTACCAAATAGTTGGTTTATAGTATTCAGGTGAGGCTATCATACATCCGTATATGATGTCATCTTTAAATAGCATGCAATAGTCCTATGTGTAGAGTTTTATTTATGGTAGTAGTGAAAATATGAATTTACAGATTTTCACAACTTAACACTTCTTCCCCATCTGTTATGCATAAATGAGATATTATAGGAATTTTACCCATATTTCTTTAAATAAAATATGAAGAATGTGACACTTATTAGTATTTTTACGAGCATGATAAACAAAATAAATTGATGTGTTACCAGTATAGAAAGAAATTATTTAATTTTCAAGCAATATCATATTAGGTAAAAGTCATGAATTACTTATAAAATGGGATTTCTTAAAGGGCTTGCATTTACATTACAAAATAGTATATTAATAATTAAACAGTATGTATACTGTGTAGTTATTTGAAATTTTAGACTTTTCTCTTTCTTGCTGAAACCAAATTTCAAACTTGCTTTATGATTCACGTCAAGATGAAGTTCATTCTTTTTCATTACAGAGAAACATTTTTGGTTCCTCAAGATATGATTTTGGTTCCCAAAGTATATACTACACTTCCAGTCTGCATGCTCCACATCGTTAATAATGACACAATGGAACAAGTGCCAAAGGTATTCCAAAGAGTGGTGCCTTATCATTATACCAAGAATAAGGTATGTGTAAAATTTATTCTCCCCATATGTTAGATTGGCAGTGAGAAGCCAGCACCTTCGTAAGAGTCCAGGAGCAGGTAGAGCAGATGTGCTTTTCAACCTACTTAACAGAGGAATAGGGTCCTGGTCTTCTTCTGTAGAAGTCCCATTTATCTGACAGCCCAAGGTGCTTAATTTGAGTGCTAGAACATTCATCTCTCAGCTCTTTTTTTTCTTTCTCTGTGAAGAAAATATGACAAAAGGAAAGCATTGGAAATTCCTATTAAAATCATAAAATCATACAAATCCTTAAAATGGAAATGGAGGTGAAGGTGTACTGATTTAGTCCAATTCTTCAATCAAATTAGCTGGTTGTCTCAGTTTCCCACTGGGTTTTTATTCCATCCCTAAATATTTCAGAAGATTGTGCTTACATGGGCACTGGTCACCCACTACCCCCAGTCTTTTCTAGGGCTACACAGATTCCTTAAAAAACACTTGCGCATTATTCCTGAAGCATGATAGACCTTGATTTCTGATGATCCCTCTCAAATCATGTTGCCTTTCTATTTGTATCTCAAATTTGTGTTTTTGATTTTTGATTATTTCTTCTAAGAGGGGAAGCATAACAAAAGGGCGTATACACCCACACTGGAAACTGGGAGATTTGTTTTGGCTCTGATTTCACTCTTTCATTCTTTACCTATATGGCTTTGAATCTTTTCATTTTTCTCTTTGAGCTATGGTTGTAATCGATTTTCAAAGTTCATTTCAGCCCATGATTCTGTGTATTACTTTGCACACATTAAGACATACTTATCTAATAAATACTGGTTTATAGGAATGAATGATAAATTTTTAAAAAACATTAACTCCACAAAAAACCCAATTGCTCTTTTGAGTTGCTTAAGAGGTTTTTTAAAATTGAAATTTAAAAATTTTTTAAGGCTTAGAAGGTTTTTGGGACACCTGGATGGCTCAGTCAGTTAAGCCTCTGCTTTTGGCTTAGGGTCATGGGAGCCAGCCCCACGTTGGGCTCCCTGCTCTGTGGAGAGCCTGCTTCTCCCTCTCCCTCTGCCTGCTGCTCCCCCTGTTTGTGCTCTCTATCTCTCTCTCAAATAAAGAAAATCTTCTTAAAAAAAAAGAAAAAAAGCCTTGGAAGAGTTTTAAGACTTCATTGCAACTCTTAGTAGCAATAAATGAGAGCAGTTTTAGCTTCGCAGCAAAACTGAGAGGAAAATACAGAGATTTCCCATATACACCCTGCTCCCACATGTGCACAGCCTCTCCCATTATTGACAAGCCCCACCAGAGTGGCACACTTATTATGTTGATCATCCTACCTTGAAACATTATAATCCCGCAAAGTCCATAGTTTATATTATGGTTCACTGTTGGTGGTGTACATGCTATGGGTTTGGATGGATGTAAAATGACATGTGTCTGTTATCATGGTATCATAAAGAGTGTTTTTATAGTCCTAAAAAATCCTCTGTGGACTCTTAATCTCACAAAACAAACTGAGGGTTGCCCGGGGTAGGGAGGTAGGGAGAGGGTGGTTGGGTTATGGACATTGGGAAAGGTATATGCTATGGTGAGTGCTGTGAAGTGTGTAAACCTGGTGATTCACAGACCTGTACCCCTGGGGCTAATAATACATTATATGTTAATAAAAAAAATAAAAAGAAAAAAGAAATGCGCTTATAAAAGTAAAAAAAAAAAGAAATCCTCTGTGATCCACCTATGTATTCCTCCTCCCCCTCCCCCTGACCTTTTGTGTGTCTCCATAGTTTTGTCTTTTCCAGAATGTGGTAAAGTTGGGATCATATAGTGTGTAATCTTTTCAGATTGGTTTCTTTCACTAAAAAACATACATTTAAGATTTTTTCCATGTCTATTTGTGGCTTAATAGCTCATTTCTTTTTAATAATAATATTCCACTGCTGCTTGTATCAAAGTTCATCTGCCTATTCACCTACTGAAGGACATCTTGGTTGCTTCCAAGTCATGGTAATTATGAACAAAGCACCTACAAATGTCTGTGTGCAATTTTTTGTGCAGACATAAATTTTTGACATAAATACCAAGGAGCACTATTGCTGGACTGTATAATAAGAATATGTGTAGTTTTGTAAGAAACCACCAAACTGTCCTTCAAAGTGTCTGTACCATTTTTCATTCCAGCCAGCAGTGAATGAGAGTTCCTGATGCTCTGTATCCTCATCGGCATTCGGTATTTCCAGTGTTATGGATTGGGGCTATTCTAATAGGAATGTAGTTGTATCTCATGGTGGTTTGAGTTTCTCTGATAATATACAATATGAAACATCTTTTTGTCTGCCTATTTGCTGTCTGTATATCTTTTCTGGTGAGAAGTCTGTTACAAGTTTTAACTAGGTTTTTTGTTTTCTTATTGTTGAGTTTTAGGAGTTTTTGCATATTTTGGGTAACAGTCCTTTATTATATGTGTCTTTTGCAGATATGTAAGTGTCCAGGAATAAATTACTCAGGAGCCTTGCAGTTGTTTAGAATAGTCAGTTTCTCTCTTAAAACCCTATCTCTGGTTTAGCTTTAGACTTTCACTTATCGATGTCTATCCCACCATTTTATAACACTTTTTTTCCCTCAAACTTTTTCTCGGAGCCTAGACAAACACAAAATCAGAGTCATGTCATTTTATTTTGCTTCTGAATGCATTAGTACCACAAGCTCAAAAAATAATGAGAATTGCAATAAATCTGTGCATTATACAAGTAAAAATACTTTGGCCTATATGAATTTATCTTCCTTTATTTCCGTCCCCAAAAATAATGTTAAAAGGTCTTTATTGGTGTTAGGGTTCATGATCAAAGGAACGAGACTGATACAAAGTGAAGGTCAAGCAAAGCTTTATTTCGCGCCAAGCATCAAGAATCAAACTGACCAGTCAGGGCTGTCTCTTACGAAAAGACGACGACGATGATTCCGACAAGGTCACTCCCAAGAAGGCCGCTCCGGACGAGGCTGCTCTGCAGATGAGGCCGCTCCCTGGTCAGAGCAGTTCCCAAGAAGAGGCCACTCCCAAGAAGGCCGCTGCTGATGAGGTCGCTCCCCGGACAGGGCCGCTCCCAAGAAGAGGCCACTCTGGAGGAAGCCGCTCCCAGGACGAGGCCGCTCCCAACGACAAAGAGGCGATGACGACAGCGACGATGACAAGGAGGATAACACCAATGACACAGACTCTGCTCCCCATGACGCCACTCTGACAAGGCTGCTCCCCAGAAGAGGCCACCGCTCCGGACAAGGCTGTTGCTAATGAGGTCGCTCCCCGGACAGGGCTGCTCCCTGGACAGGGCTGCTCCGGCGAGGCCGCTCCCTGGATAAGGCTGCTCCGGCGAGGCCGCTCCCCGGACAAGGCTGCTCCCTGGACAGGGCTGCTCTGGCGAGGATGCTCCCCGGACAAGGCTGCTCCGGCGAGGCCGCTCCCTGCATAAGGCTGCTCTGGTGAGGCCACTCTGGAGGAAACCTCTTCCCCGATGATGCTGCTGCTGCTCCCGCAGGGCCGCTCACTGAGGAAGCCTCTTCCCAGATGAAGCCGCTCCCTAGAATGACGCAGCTCCGGCAAGGCAGCGGCTCAGGGTTCGCAGCGAGGTTGCTGGCGTCTGGGCCATTCCCCGAGGCGCCGCTGCCGAAGGTTGCGGTGTGTGGGTGGGACCACTGGCGTCGGGCCACTGGTGTCTTGGTGGTGGCGAGGCTGCTGGCGGCTTGGGGCCGCTGGCATCGGGACTGCTGGTGTTGGGGCCACTGGCGGCTCGGGGCCGCTGGCGTCGCTTATAGCTCTGACAAGAGCTGTTAGAGCTCCTACAGCTCTTACAGCTCTTCTTCTTCCCTCTCCGACGACTCTCCTTCTTCTGCTCCCGCCGACTCTTCTTATTCTTCTTCCTTCAACAGCTTCCTTCTTCCCTTCTGACAGCCTCGCAGACCAACCTTTATGGGAGTGGTTGAGCCCCGCCCCTACACAGACAGCCAATTGAATCCCAATTCACCCCAGTGGATATACGCGCACCCCACGGATTGGACGTCTCCACCCAGCCTGCCCCTGCCCCTACATCCGGGGTCCACAAGCAAGTTCCTCTAGGGGAGGGGCAGGCCCTTACAATTGGTGTTGTAATTCTCATCTCATTATGGGTATTGAAATTCTGGGTAATATCCCTAGATGTTTATTGCAATGTGTTGAATTCATTCTGTCTTATATATTTTTACTTTTTATTTCTGGAAATCTAAACACATCAGAGAGTTTCCTCTGCATCAGAATTGACTGGAATACAAATCTATATTTTTCTTCCTTATTAGAAGTGTCTGGAATTACAAACTCAGAATTACTTTGAACTTTTTATCTCATTATGATATCATGCTCTTGCTTCACTGACATTTTTGCCAGATGGATATCCAATTATATAGAACCAAGTTATTACCCACTATGATATTATCCCAGGTTACTTAGCTGCTTCTTTTCCCCAACCTAAAGAGCTCATCTCCATACTCCTATCTGGGTTCCCTGGAACCAGATCTGTTGTTAACTTGATAGCTTTATCTGTCAGTTGTCATCCTGAGGGAATTACATTTCCATAAATGCTTCTGTTCTTCTCATCTTGAATTTAAAAAACAGGGACATTTCTTAGGAAGTTACTGAGCTACTGCAGGGTGATGCAGTGATAAAAATCTACCTTAGCCAACATTAGCAGAATTGGAAGAAAATTTAACAATCATATGTCAGAGTTACACACTTTGTGTTATAGCTTGAGAACCACACAAACAAAAGTGTTAGAGTTACTAATTTTCTATGAAAACATGTAAGATCCTCTATGAGGAATTTCCAAAATGTAATGCTAATGATTTTCTTTTATCAAGAGATCTTGGGATTTTCATGTATATCAAGATAATAAAGCATTTTACTACCGTGAAGCCATGTGTTGTACCTTTGAGAGATCAGTAACAGTAAGCCTTACTTCTGTCTAATTCTCCTTCCTCTAGAAAGGCTACACATTTGTGGCCGAAGCATTTACTGGTGACACATACGTACCATCCTCACGATGGAAACTGCGCATCATTGGGTCCTGTAATCCACTCCCATGCCTATCTCGAGAGTCTCCATGCAACACTTTTACTATAAAGGAAATCAGAGATTACTACATACCCAATGATAAGAAAATTTTATTCAGGTATAAGTATATGACAGAAGGGAAATGCCCCAAATTGGCATTTTTTGTCACCAGTTGGGTGCTAACACGTTGTCCTTCACCAACTGTGCCTACAGAGGTTGGACCTCTAGATAACACACAGGGCTCAGGGCTTGACCATGCTTAACTATTAATATATGACTATATTATTGAGGAAGTAAGGGTCACCTGTAATCAAACAACCTAGAAACAATCACTGTTAGTATCTTGTTATATTTTCTTATGGTGTTTTTTCCTAGTCACAGATTAACATTATTGAAATCATAACATAATTAGTTTTATAATCTGACCTTTTTACTTAACATTATGGTGTGCACATTTCCCAGTGCCGTTAAGGCATTTTGTGAACTCTTTTTCATAATTACATGGTAATCATTTGTAGGAAAATACAACAATTTACTGATTATTTTTTTGTTACAAACTTCCCATTTCTACTTTTTCTGTAGCATTAATAGAGATGTGATAGGTGTACTTTATTGTAAATATTAAAGTAAATTCTTGATTATTGTCTAAAGATTTATTATTTTAAAGAGATTATATGTTTTAAACATTCCATATATATTGGTAAATTTGTTTACTAAAGAAACACCTAAGTCTATTTGACAATATATGTACAAATATAATTTTCTGCATTCTGGCTAGTTTTCCCCTCTAACTCTTATTTATTTGTGTTTTAAAACTTTTTGTCTTTTAAAGAACTAACATGCATTTTTGTAGTATAAAATAGTGGGCACGTGGGTGGCTCAGTCATTAAGTGGCTGACTTCCTCTCAGGTCATGATCCCAAGGTCCTGGGATCGAGGCCCACATCGGGCTCCCTGCTCAGCAGGAAGCCTGCTTCTCCTTTTGCCAATCATCCTACTTGTGTTCCCTCTCTCTCTATGTCTCTCTCTGTCAATATATACAGTATATACCCAGCATTTGTTTTTGTTTTTATATTTGTTTATATATTTTATATGTAGGTAAAAGTTGAGAGAAAATACTGAAAGAAAATATATGAACTGGGGCTAATAGCTGGGGCAGAAAATTCTCTTTTTTTAAATTTTATTTTATTTCTCAGTGTTCCAAGGTTCATTGTTTATGCGCCACACCCAGTGCTCCATGTAATACATGCCCTCCATAATATCCACCACCATGCTCACCCAACCCCCACTCTCCTCCCCTCAAAAACCCTCAGTTTGTTTCTCAGAGTCCACAGTCTCTCATGGTTTGTCTCCTCCTCCGATTTCCCCCAAGTCACTTCTCCTCTCTCTTTTTAATTTGTCTGCCTCTTGTCATGTATCTGCACATTGGCTATTAGAAAGAAAGCAAGGGAAAAAAGGAAAAAAGTAGGAGGGAAACATACAAGCAATAAAAAATTACAACTGTGATAAGATAGTTTAACTACTCTGGCAGGAGGCCACTGTATCACACTGCAGGACCACTAACAGGCTAACGAGTGATATTTAACCCAATATCTAAATTAGTCCTAGAAGCTGGTCCTAAAGTTGTGAAGCGTAGTGGGGGGCAAGGTGAGGAGGGAAGTGCTTCATGAGCAAATGGGATAGTTCAGAAATTAAGAAGTGTATGACCTTCTCAGGGAACTGAAGACGTTTGTTTGCAAAGTGGGGTTCTAGGGGGCTCTGGCAAGGGTAAGGGCAGAGAGGCAGGCAGAACCCTTTCCTGAAGAGCCTCATAAAGCAAGAGATTAAGACTTTATCTGAGAGGCAAAACATGCTTTGAGGAGTTTTAAGAGAAATGGCCACAATAGACTTGTGTTGAGACACTATGCTTGCAAAGCATGGATTGAAAAAATACATATTTTAAATATAATTTCTAAGAGCAGAAATGTTGTTAGAACCATATTATTGTGAAATTATATATAATCATAAAAAGTACAGAATATGGAAGAACGAAAAATTCAAAAGACTGCAGTGTGTTGAATGGACAACGGGCAGCATAACTGGAGACAGAGGAACCAGACAGGAAGAAGCTTTGAAATAACCCAGGTGTGTTCTGATGACAACCTGGAGCCTGTCAGCGGAGTCGTTTGCTAGTGCTGCCATAACAAAATTCCACAAAGTGGCAAAGTAGGTGGCTTCAATAACTGAAATCAATTGTCTCATAGTCTCACGGTTTTGGATGCCAGAAGACTGAAATCAAAGTATCAGCAGGGATGGTGCCTACTGAGTGCTGTAAGGGACAAGCTATTCCATGCTTTCTCCTAGCCTCTGGAGGTTTCTGATAATCCTTGGTGTTCTTTGACATATACTTATCACCATGGTCTTTGTATTCATCTTTACTTGGCATTTGCCCTGTGTCTCTGTTTCCAAATTTCCTGTCTCATAAGGACATCTATCAGTTATTTTGGATTAAGGCCCACCCTAATGACCTCATGTGAACTTGATTCCCTCAGAAAGAAATGTCCAAAAAAGGTGACATTGTGTGGTACTGCAGATACTCTAGGTCCTGGACTTCAACATAGCGTTTATGGCGGGGCACAAATGAAACCATACTAGGCAGTGACAGTGGATCTGGAGAGAAGAGAAAGGGTTTTAAGACATGAGGAAGTCAAATTGACAGCCCTGATTGGTTGGGACTCCTGGGATCTGACTTGGGATCAGGGGACAGTAAGTGTCCTTTACTTAGTGGTTATAGGGAGAAAACCCCATTTGCAGGTTGGGCAATAGGAAGATAATTAGTTCATTTTAGATGTTAATTATGGGTAGGTCAGTGAAATGTCCAAGTGATATTGCATAAGGAGTGGGGCTGGAGGCACAAATCTGAGAACTATTATTCTGTTTCTGTCCATGGAAATGCCCAGGGAAGTTTGCTCCATAACAGTCAGACTTGGACAGAACATTTAAGATTCTCTGATACTTATAGGAATATCAATGGGGGGAGAAGTCTAAAAAACAGCAACACCAAAATAGGAGGTACAGAAGTTGCTACACTTAGAAGAGTTTTTGAAGAAGAGTAAGTGAGGGTTGATTCAACCTTGTCAAATTCTCCTGAGAAGTCAAGAAAGATGAGAATTGAAATTTCTACAGGGTGGCAACAAGCTGCTGAAATTTGCAAGAGCAAGGTTAGCACTTCTATTGGGGACTGAGTAGAATATCGTGAGCCAATAGGAAGAGATGGGGTTGTGGACAGTGACAATCAACAACTCTCCTTTGATGTCAAGCTGGGGAGGAGTGAAAAAATCAGCAGAGGCTGTACCTCAGGGTGTGTTTTTGGTTTGTTTGTTTGTGTTTTGTTCAGGTGAGACCTTTACATGTACAAAAACAGATGGCAAGGAGAAAAAAAGAAGGGGAGATTTAAGATACAGGAGAAAGACGAGATTCAGAAAAGCAAATTTCTAGAGCAGTTGAGAGTTTATAAGGTCCTGAGCATTTGTGAAGATTCACCTAAACTAGGAAAAAGAACTCCAACAAGATAAAAAATGAAACAGAACAAAATGTCTTCAGTTGTGTCAAGAGAAGGGTTGGGATTGTGCTATACTGTACATTTTGTCTTTTTGTAAAAGCTTTCCAATTTGTAATGGTAAAGGTTGAGAGTACAAGTGGTGGATACTAATTTTGACTTCTCTGTATTTTTATGAATCAAAGAAAATGTGATAAACAGTGAGCTTTGAAGAATGCTGTCAGTTATCCAATTGGAGAGGAAGGTATAACAGGAAGTTTTGGTGTGTCCGTAGTTCGCAGATCTTTCATGTTTTATAAGTGTTTATCATATCTAAAAATAAGTTATATTTCCTGCTTGGGATCTGATGATAATAAATGTCCTATGCTATTTCATTTTACTATAGTGTATTGAGATCTTTTGTTACAGTCTATAATAGCAATAACATTTCCAGGATTTGGGTCAATTTTACACAATGGATTTATTTTAGATTACCGTATTAGCAAATTATACAGTTTCCTCTACTGACATGAGGGAAAGATCAACAAACTGCTTAAAAGTCAAATGTTTTCCTTTATAGGTATTCCATTAAAGTTACTTTACCGCATCCTGTTACAGTACAGGTACGCACATCTAAACCAGATGTATTCATCAAGCTACAGATCTTAGAAAATGAGGAAATTATTGTCAGCTCCACTGGGAAAGGCCATGCTATAATCCCAGCAATCAACTTCTTAGGGAGTGAAAAAGTTGTGAGCTCTCAGTGTAAGTGTGTCTCTTGCCTTTTTAAATGTATTATTTAGATCTGTAAATAAGTATTTATGTGTATGCAACTGATTTTAAATTATTTTATTTAAGGTAAAATAGGAAAGAAGCTATTATTTATATCTGTAAATATATCTGTAAAACTTGTTACTATTTTTTAATAGTAAAGTATTTTTTAAAACTTTCATTTGTGTGTCAGATTAGTCTCTGAAGATCAATAGATAGTTACAATTCTACTTTAAAGACTTTCTTATATATACCTTCTTAGAATTCTGATTAAGAAATAATATTTTTATTACCTTGAGAGAAGTTTTCACTGTTCTTTTATCCCTAATTCATTATTTTAAGAAATACTCTATAACAATTAATAGAACCTTTAAAATCATTACTTTTAATATAAGTCATAAGAATGATTAATTAATAAAATAAAATTGTTTCTGAAATAATGGAAGACAGAGATACTGAGATACATATGCAATTATTTTTGTAATGATTCTGACCATAAAAATAATACATTGCCCAATGTAGAAAATTTTGAAACAGAAAATTATAAATAAGAGAACAGTAAGTCCCTTATGCTTTTCCTGAATTCTGCCATTATGTTTTTTTAAATAATTGATTATATCTTTTTTTTTAAGGATTTATTTATTTATCTGGAGCACCTGGGTGGCTCAGTCCGTTGGATGTCTACTTTTGGCTCAGGTCATGATCCCGGATCCCAGAATGGAGCCCTGTGTCAGGGTCCCTGCTCAGCGGGGAGTCTTCTTCTCCCTCTATCCCTCACCCTGCTCGTGCTCTCTCTCTCAAATAAATACATAAAATCTTAAAATATAACGGTTTATTTGAGAGAGAGAGACTGCATATATGGGGGGCAGGTAGAGGGAAAGAAAGAGAGAGAATCTCAAGCAGACTCCCAGCTGGGTGCAGAGCCCTACATGGGTCTCAATCTCACAACCCTGAGATCACAACCTGAGCTGAAATCAAGAGTCAGACATTTACCTGACTGAGCCAACCCAGCATCCATAAATAATTGATTACATCATATAGTTGACTTTTGCATAACAATTTGTCGCCACTATCCTTTCTGAACTCTCATTCTCAATAGTGCTTATGTTGATTATCTTAAGTGTATAAGCAAATTACTAAAAATGACTTTCTACCTATCTTATAATATTTGAATGTTTCTTTTTTTTTTCTTCTTCTTCTTTTCTGTCTTTTTTAGAATAGATGCCCCTAAAGCAGGGCTCTCTTTATTTTTTCTTATTAAGCCCGGAAACAATATGTGAGTTGTCATTGTAGCCCAGGAATATTCCCTTCTAATATGAGTAAGAATTTGGAGGACCAGAGAATTAAAGACCTCACACTATAATGGCACAGGGAAGTGGGAAATATACTATATTAGATTAGTAAGACTGAACTTGAGTACAATTGCAAATTAAACAATTCCTTTGATCCTGTCTCCTTTTTCTCCCATCATTTGCCCTTCATCCCTGAATATATCCAGGGTTGTTTTCAGTACTCAATTCACATTACCACACGTGGTTTTCATTCAAATCTGCCTGTACTCTATTTATATCTTTTCCTTCGATATGTTAAGACTGTCAAACTACTACTGTTAAGTTTTGCTAGTCTGAATGCTGCTCTTACTCTTTAAATTGGCTCTGTTTTCTTCGTTCTAATCTATTCTACACAGATTTCATAGTTTGCTTCATGCAGGGATACCTTAATTCCAAAATTTTAGCAGGCATAGCATATCAACACTCCTATGGTATTTGTGGTCTCATGTTTTGTTTTTTTTTTCTTTATATAACTCATTAACAACAAATCCTTTGTTTCAAAGTAGAGTCAGGGGCACCTGAGTGGCTCAGTCAGTTAAGCATCTGCCTTTGGCTCAACTCATAATCCCAGGGGCCTTGGTCAAGTCCTGTGTCAGGTTCCCTGCACAGTGGGGATCCTGCTTCTCCCTTTGCCTCTGCCACTCCCTATTGCTCATAGTTTTGTGTCCTCTTTCTCTTTCTCTCCCCACTCTCTCAAATAAATAAATAAAATCTTCCAATTAGTAGAGTCTAACACTGCTTATAGTTTGTCACATAGGTCATCATTATTTCACTTCATAGGTTACTATTTCCAAGAAAATTACACATAATCATTTAAATAATTTTATGAGTTTACTTATGGCAAAGAAAGGGACAGAAATGGAGTAGAAAGGTAATTGGAACAGAATTCAGAAGTTAATCCAAAATTAGTCATTATCCAAGATTGTTCTTCTCTTATAAGATATTTCTATTTTCACATTTGTGATCTTCAGTATAATTTTCTTGGATTCCCTTCAAACATGTAAAAATCCATCATTTTCCTTCTGATTGCCTTGACTATGTAGATTAATTAATTTGAGAATGGACACCTTTATAGTACTGAATTCATATGCTAGTAAAAACTATTTCTTTCCGTTCACTCATGACTCTTCATGTTTCACAAATTAGATTTTAAAATATCTCCATAGATACTTATAGAATTGTTACTGTGAGCTAGATTATTTCTTGATTTAGATTTCAAACAGGTTATCATTTTTAAAGGGATGCTATTAATTTGCATTTATGAACCACATAAGCAGACACTGAAATTCCTTTTTCCTTTAAAACATTTTTTAGCTGCTTCTCTTAGAAATATATTCATTTATGAATTCTTTACGACTTGTATATCTGGAGTACCTCCACCAATATACATGTAAAAAAATGTGTGTGTGTATGTGCACATAATATTTGTAGGAGAATAGGATAATGGCAGACTATAATATTTATTCTGTAAGCAAACATTCTGTTGTACTAAAGAAGAAATAAACTCCATTGCAAAGATTTAGAAGGCTCTGAAGTGACCCAGTAACAAAATCTTAAATATAGGCTCTTCAGGTTTTGATTTATCTCATGAGAATTTGAAAGAATGTCATACAATTTTTTTAAAAGATTTCATTTATTTATTTTTTGACAGAAAGAGACACAGTGAGAGAGGGAGCACAAGTAGGGGGGTGTGGGAGAGGGAGAAGTAGGCTTCCTGCTGAGCAGAGAGCCTGATGTGGGGCTCCATCCCAGGACCCTGGGATCATGACCTGAGCCAAAGGCAGATGCTTAAGACTGAGCTACCCAGGCACCTCTATTTCATATAATTTTTAAGAATAAAATCTTATACCAGTACCCATGCTATAGGGTTAATATTAAATTTGGAATTTTCCACAGATTTTACAATCTAAGAAATTGGGTCTTTGAGAAAGTACTATGGATTAGGGATAGTAAAATATTTTATTTCATATGGCTGTATAAGACTCAATTTTGTTGATGATATACTATAATTAATGTAGTCAGTCACCTAGTGATAGTGATTTGTGATAACTTTAATTTTATATTTACATAAAGAATGCTTTTTTTTTAAATGCATGTATATTCTTGTCTGAACTTGTATATGCATATATATTGAATAAATGCTTAGATGTAGAACTCTGGGGTTAAGGGTATGTACAGTTTAATTTTGGTATATATTGCCAAATTGTCCTCCATGGAGTTTGCCTAAACTTACCTTATTTTATCCTTTATTCTAAGTTATCATATTCTTGACTTTTATCAATGTGACTGCTAAAAATATTAATTTATATTATTCTTAGAGTTAGTGATGTTCAAGCATGTATGATTTTATATATCTTACTTATATTCCTTTTATATTTTCTTCTTCAAAATTTTTCTGTGTGTTATGCTTGCTTTTCTGTTAGAATTAACTTTTTTTCTGATTGATTTGTAGATTCTCATGTATTAAGGAAAATTTTCTTCTTTTTTATATATGGTTAAAAGATGGATTGAATGAATGACATAATGTCTGAAGGAAGTAATGAAGGAATTACTTCACAAGGGTAGAGACTGTGTCATTCATTCTTCACTGCTAATCAAAGTATAATTTATATAGAGGAAAAGGCACAAATCTAATTTGATGAATTTGGTAAGTGCATACACTAGTGTGACCCACACTTCTAACAAGATATAGATATTTCTATTTACCCACAAGATCTCTCAAGGCCATTTCTATTCAATTCCCATCTCCCCAAAGATGTAACCACTGTTCTCATTTTCATCACAGTATACTAATTTTACCTGTTCTAGAACTCCACGAAACCCTACAAACACTCTTTTGGCACTGGTATCTTAAGCTCTGGATAATGTTTTTAAGATACGCTCCTATTGTTGCTACTGCATTTCCTTTTATATTGCAGAGTATTATCCCATTGTATGGAAATACTACACTTTATTTATTCTTTTATTGGGCATATAAGTTTATTCCAGTTTTAGAGTATGATAATTAAAGCTGGTAGAGACATACTTGCATATTTTTTTAACAATATTTTCATTTTTCTTGAATCAATATTCAGGAGTTGAATTAACATGCCATGGCTTGACATATGTATATTTTATCTTTTTTGACTTAGCCAAAAAATTTGTCAAAGGGACTCCATCTTTTTACACTCCCATCAGCAAAGTGTATGTGTTCTGGTTTCTCCATATTTTTGCTAACATTTATTGCCAATGTTTTTTATTTTAGTCATTCTGGTGGGTATTTAGTGCTATTTCTTTGTGATTTAAATTTTCTGACTAATGATGTTGAGCTTATTGGGCATATGTGTGCTTATTGGCCATATGTATAACTCATTGACTGAAGTATCTATTCATGCATTATGGACATCATTATTTTTAATGGGTTGTCTTTTTTTATATATTCTGGATACACATCTTCATCAAATATTTGCTTTGCAAAGACAATCTCTTGTCTTTTCATTTCCTTAGCAATAGCTTTTTAAAAAAAAGATTTTATTTTTTTAATTGAGATAGAGTGAGAGCAAATGAGAGAGAGATTGAGAGGGAGTGGGGCAAAATAAGAGGGAGAAGCAGGCTCTCTGCTGAACAGGGAGCCTGATGCAGGACTTGGGACTCATGACCTGAGCAGAAAGCAGACCTTTAACTGACTGGGCCACCCAGGTTCCCCAGCAATAACTTCTTAAGAGCTTTTAATTTTGATGAAGTCAGTCATCATTTAGAAAAAAATTACTAGTGCAGTTTGTGTATTATCTCAGAAATCTTTCTTTAATCCAAGGTCATAAAGTTTACATGTCATATTTTATACCAAACATTTAATAATCTCAACATTTGTGTTTAATTTTATGACCCATCTTGAATGTTTGTATATAATGTAAGGTAGAGGATCTGGTTCTATTTATTCCCATATGGATATCCAGTTATTCTGACACTATATGTTGGAAAGCCATTATTTTGCACATTAAATTCCCTTGACACTTTTGTCAAAGATCAATTGACTATGTGTGCATGGGTCTGTTTTGGAACTCTATTTTGATCAACTGATATTCAATCAATCAATATTCCTCTTAGTCCAACACCACTTTTCGTGAAAATTGTAGCTTTAGATTTTGATTGGGATTGTGTTGAACTTGGGGAGAATTGGCATCTGAACAAACTGAGTTTGCTGATCCCATGAACACAGTATATCTCTCAACCTATTGATCTTTAATTTCTCCCAACAGTGTTCTATACTTTCAATGTATTGACTTTACACATATTTTCTTAAGTTCATACCTAAATATTTTGTTTTTATATTAGTGCCATGTAGGACTAGGAATGCGTGTACTTTAGATCACTTGATATCTGTATTAATTTCCTAAGGCTCCTGTAACAAATTTCCCCAAACTGGGTGGCTTAAACCAACAAAAATTAATTCTCTTATAGTTCTGGAAGTCATAGGCTCAAAATTAGGGCATTGTCAAGGCCAGGAGGATTCTCTTGTTCCATCAAAGTTTCTACAAGAGAATCCTCCTTTACCTCTTCCATTTTTTGGTGGCTCTTCACATTTCTTGGCTTGTGATGGCACACCTTTGGCAATCTCTGCTTCTCTCTTCACATAGCCGCCTTCTTTCTGTGTGGCTTTTTGTCATGTCATTTTCATTCTCTTTTAAGGACACCCATCATTATACTTAGGGTCCATACTAATCCAAGTTGATCTCACCTTGGGACCTTTACCTTAATCATAGCTGCATATACCCTTCTGTCAAATAAGGTCACATTCTGGATAGACCTATCTTTCTGGGCGAATCACATTCCACCCACTACAATATAATACTAGAGGCAGTTTGCCTCTATTCATTTTTTTTCACTCTATGCTTCTATTTAGATCGTTTTGATTGCTTATCTTAAAGTTTACTAATCTTTTCTTCTGATTTAACTATGTGCTCTTAAAGTCAATCCAGGAATGGGGCTCTTGGGTAGCTCAGTTGGTTAAGTGTCTGCCTTTGGCTCAGGTCATGATCCTAGGATGCTGGGATCAAGGCCTACATCTGGCTCCCTGTTCAGCAGAGAGCCTGCTTTGCCCTCTTCCTCTCCCTGCTGCTCTGCCTGCTTGTGCTCTTGCACTCTCTGTTAAGCAAATTAATTAACTAATTAATTAATTCTTAAAAAAAATAAAGTGCATTCAGGAATGTGTCATTCCAGATACCAGATATAGTCTAACATTGAATTTTTTGATTCTCTGTTCCATTTTTCTGTTGATATTCACCATTAATTCTTTCAATATGTTGATCTTTTCTCTTAAACCCTTAAACACATTTCTTTTTTTTTTCTTTTTTTGGCCATAAGTAATGACAATTTTGAAAAATTTAATTTAATTTAATTTGTGTGTGTGTGTTCCAAAATTCATTGTTTATGCACCTCATCCAGTGCTCCATGTAATATATGCCCTCCATAATAGCCACCACTAGCTCACCCAATCCCCCAAACCCCTCCCCTCCAAAACCCTCAGTTTGTTTCTCAGAGTCCACAGTCTCTCATGGTTTTTCTCCCCCTTCAATTTCCCCCAACTCCCTTCTTCTCTCTTCTCACAATGTCCTCCTTGTTATTCCTTATGCTCCACAAGTAAGTGAAACCATATGATAATTGACTCTCTCTGCTTGACTTATTTCACTCAGCATAATCTCCTCCAGTCATTCATGTTGATACAAAAGTTGGGTATTCATCCTTTCTGATGGAGGCATAATACTCCATTGTATATATGGACCACATCCTCTTTATTCATTCATCTGTTGAAGGACATCTTGGCTCTTTCCACAGTTTGGTGACTGTGGCCATTGCTGCTATGAACATTGGGATACAGATGGCCCTTCTTTTCACTACATCTGTATCTTTGTGATAAATACCCAGTAGTGCAAATGCAGGGTCATAGGGTAGCTCTATTTTTAATTTCTTAAGGAGTCTCCACTCTGTTTCCCAAAGTGGCTGCACCAACTTGATTCCCACCAACAGTGGGGAAGAGGGTTCTCCATTCTCCACATCCTCTCCAACACTTGTTTACTGTCTTGTTAATTTTGGACATTCTAACTGGGTAAGGTGGTATCTCAATATAGTTTTGATTTGAATTTCCCTGATGGCTAATGATGATGAACATTTTTTTCATGTGTCTGTTAGCCATTTGTATGTCTTCTTTGGAGACGTGTCTGTTCATGTCTTCTGCCCATTTTTTTGACGTGATTATCTGTTTTGTTGAGTGTTGAGTTTGAGGAGTTCTTTATAGATTTGGATATCAGCCCTTTGTCTGTAGTGTCATTTGCGAATATCTTCTCCCATTCCTGGTTGCCTCTTTGTTTTGTTGACTATTTCCTTTGCTGTGCAGAAGCTTTTGATCTTGATGAAGTCCCAAAAGTTCATTTTCACTTTTGTTTCCTTTGCCTTTGAGGACATGTCTTGAAAGAAGTTGCTGTGGCTGATGTCAAAGAAGTTACTGCCTATGTTCTCCTCTAGGATTTTGATAGATTCCTGCCTCACGTTGAGGTCTTTTATCCATTTCGAGTTTATCTTTGTGTGTGATGTAGGAGAATGGTTGAGTTTCATTCTTTTATACATAGCTGTCCAATTTTCCCAACACCATTTATTGAAGAGACTATCTTTTTTCCACTGTATATTTTTCCCTGCTTTGTCGAAGATTATTTGACCATAACATTGTCCATATCTGGGCTCTCTACTCTGTTCTAGTGGTCTGTGTCTGTTTTCGTGCCAGTACCATGCTGTCTTGGTGATCACAGCTTTGTAGTAAAGCTTGAAATCAGGCAGTATGATGCCCCCAGTTTTGGTTTTCTTTTTCAACATTTCCTTAGCAATTCAGGGTCTATTCTGGTTTCATATAAATTTTAGGATTGTTTGTTCTAGCTCTTTGAAAAGGACTGGTGGAATTTTGATCCGGGTGGCATTGAAAGTATAGATTGCTTTAGGCAGTATAGACATTTTAGCAATGTTTATTCTGATCCATGAGCATGGAATGCTCTTCTATCTTTTTGTGTCTTCTTCAGTTTCTTTCATAAGTGTTATGTAGTTCCCCGAATACAGATCCTTTACCTCTTTGGTTAGGTTTATTCCCAGGTATCTCATGATTCTTGGTGCTATAGTAAATGGAATCAATTCTCTAATTTCCCTTTCTATATTTTCATTGTTAGTGTATAAGAAAGCAACTTATTTCTGTGTATTGATTTTGTATCCTGTCACATTACTGAATTGCTGTATGAGTTCTAGTAGTTTGGGGGTGGAATCTTTTGGATTTTCCATATAAAGTATCATGTCATCTGCAAAGAGGGAGAGTTTGACTCCTTCTTTGCCAATTTGAATACCTTTTATTTCTTTTTGTTGTCTGATTGCTGTTGCTAGGACTTCTAGTACTATGTTGAACAACTGGTGAGAGTGGACATTCCTGTCATGTTTCTGATCTCAAAGGGAAGGCTGTCAGCTTTTCCCCATTGAGGATGATATTTACTGTGGGTTTTTCATAGACAGATTTTATGAAGTTGAGGAATGTTGTTCTCTCTATCCCTATACCTTGAAGGGTTTTAACCAGGAATGGATGCTGTATCTTATCAAATGCTTTTTCTGCAACAATTGAGAGGACCATGTGTTTCTTCTGTCTTCTCTTATTCAATTGTTCTATCACATTGATTGATTTGTGAATGTTGAACCACCCTTGCATCCCATGGATAAATCCCACCTGGTCATGGTGGATAATCTTTTTAATGCACTGTTGGATCCTATTAGCTAGGATCTTGTTGAGAATCTTGGCATCTATATTCATCAGGAATCTTGGTCTGAAACTCTCCTTTCTGGTGGGGTCTTTGATTCATAAAAAGAATCTGGAAGTCTTCCTTTAGTTTCTATTTTTTTGCAACAGCTTCAGGAGAATAGGTATTAGTACTTCTTTGAAAGTTTGGTAGAATTCTCCAGGGAACCATCAGGTCCTGGGCTCTGGTTCTTTGGGAGGTTTTTGATCACTGCTTCAATCTCATTACTAGATATTGGTCTATTCAGGTTGTCAATTTCTTCCTGATTCAGTTTTGGAAGTTTATAGGTTTCCATGAATGCATCCTTTTCGTCTAGGTTGCTTAACTTATTGACATATAACTGTTGATAATTTCTGATGATTGTTTCTGTTTCCTTGGTGTTAGTCGTAATCTCTCCCTTTTCATTCATAATTTTATTAATTTAGGTCATTTCTCCTTTCTTTTGGATTAGTTTGGCCAATGGTTTATCAATCTTATTGATTCTTTCAAAAAACCAGCTTCTAGTTTTATTGATGTGTTTGATTGTATCCCTAGTTTCTATCTCATTGCTCTCGAGTCTAATCTTATTTTCCTTCTTGTGTGTGGGGTTGGCTTAATTTGTTGTTGATTCTCTAGTTCTTTAAGGTGTAAAGAGAGCTGGTATATTCTGGATTTTTCAAATTTTTTGAGGGAGGCTTGTGTGACTATGTATTTCCTCCTTAGGACCAACTGTGCTGTATCCCATAGGTTTTGGACCGAAGTGTCTTCATTCTCATTGGTTTCCATGAATTGTTTAAGTTTTTCTTTGATTTTCCAGTTAATCCAAACATTATTTAGCTGGGTGGTCTTTAGCTTCCAAGTGTTTGAATTCCTTCCAAACTTTTTCTTGTGGTTGAGTTCCAGTTTCAAAGCATTGTGGTCTGAGAATATTCAGGGAATAATCTTAATCTTTTGGTATCGGTTGAGCCCTGATTTGTGAGCAAGTATGTGGTCTCTTCTGGAGAAAGTTCCATGTGTGCTTGAAAAGAATGAGTATTCTGTTGTTTTAGGGTGGAATGTTCTGTATATATCTATGAGGTCCATCTGGCCCAAATGCACCATTAAATGCTCTTGTTTCTTTATTGATTTTCTGCTTGGATGATCTATTACTGAGAGTGGCATGTTAAGATTCCCTACTATTAATGTATTCATATCAATATGACTCTTTTTACTTCTTTTTTTTTTTTAAAGATTTTATTTATTTATTTGACAGACAGAGATCACAAGCAGGCAGAGAGGGAAGCAGAGAGAGAGAGGGGGAAGCAGGGTCCCTGCTGAGCAGAAAGCCTGATGTGGGGCTCGATCCAAGGACCCTGGGATTATGACCTGAGCTGAAGGCAGAGGCTTTAACCCACTGAGCCACGTAGGTGCCCCAATATGACTCTTTGTCTTGATTAACAGTTGGCTTATGTAGTTGGCTTCTCCCCTATTGGGGCCATAAATATTTACAATTGTTAGATGTTCTTGGTAGATAGACCCTTTAAGAATGATGTAATGTCCTTCTATATCTCTGACTACAGTCTTTAGTTCAAAATATAATTTATCTGATATGAGAATTGCTACTCCAGCTTTCTTTTGAGGTCCATTGGCATGAAAGATGCTTCTTCATCCCTTCACTTTCAGTCTGGATGTATCTTTAGGTTCCAAATGGGTCTCTTGTAGACAGCATATGGGTGGGTCCTGTCGCTTTATCCAATCTGCTACCCTGTGTCATTTTATGGGAGCAATTAAACCCTTAAACACATTTCTCATAGCTATTCTAAAGTTTTCATTTGTTAAAGTTTTTCATTTTGTTTTATTGCTAACTCCAACATCTGTGTAATTATTTCTATTGACCTTTTTTCTCAAATTATGTTCATATTTTTGGCTTCTTCACATATCAGACTGATTGTGTGCTGCACATAGTACAAGCTATATTGCTAAGAGTCAAGATTATGCTCTCTTCATTGAAAGAGTTTTTAATTTTGCTCTAGTAAGTGGTTTATTGACAGCTTAGTTTAATCCTCTCAAGACTTTGTTCTAAGCTTTCTTAAATTGGGTCTAGAGCTTCCATTACTCTAGGGTTAGCATTGTACTAGCTTAAAGAATAGCTTTTGTTGAGTCTCACTTGATGCCCTGTGTTTTCATTAAATTTTCATACTTTGGCAGAACTTTAATGTCTTTCAACACTGTACAAACTTCAGAATCTCCATTAAGCTCACAATCTCCTGGGACTTGTCTGCCAGGCACCATTAGATATTTGTACAAATCAAGTTTAGAATTCAGTTAAAGACCCAAGTGGACACGCTATGTGTATTTCTGGGTGCCATACTCCGCCCCCGCCTCCCCCCCCCCCGTACCCTGCCTCACAAATTTTAGTTGTCTCAGGAGCCTCAAACTATAATCTTGCTTCCTGAACCTGACAATACTGCTGTTGACTGCTTGGACTCTGCTTCTCTGTGCCATAGTCAAGAAGGCGCTCACAGGCAGAAATCTGCAATTTTTATTTTTTCATGGCTTTGAGTAAATCCAATGCCCATTATTTTGTTATGGCTAGAACTGGACTTTCTCTGTGATTTACTTATGTTCTCTCAGTGTATGTTTGATCAATTAATTACACTGGGCACGTTTCTATTTTTAATCCCTCCAAATGGTAGTTCTATTATCTTTTAATTACAAAAAAATGAATAGAGAAAAAATAAAATGGGAGTCTTATATAAGTGTAATAACACACACACACACACACACTGAAGAAGTCAGAATGTATGTTATTAGTTTAGTGTCATTCAAGTGACACAAAATGAATGAAAACTTGTGGAATTGTTGTACATTCTTTTAGCAATCAGTGGTTACTCAGAATATGCATTGCTCTATGCAAGTCACAGGCTTTTATATAAGTTTCTTTAAGACTGGAATATCTCCCAAGAGCCAGTGATATTGCTTTTTATTTCATTAAAAGAAAACAAATTGACCTGTTCCTTTGAGTGTCTTATAAAAGGATATACCTAAAGAACACAGTTAGTCATAACTATGCATTTCACAGATTTTAACTTAAGTGTAATAAATCTCTCCTTTTCAGCTAGCAAACAAGTTCTTTTAATGCATTCTGCATCCAAGAAGGAGCAAGAATGGTACAGCAAGAAGAAATCTACCCAGGGAAGTCAGAAATCCTATAAGGGCAGACCTGCAAGTGCAATCGTAGACCCTGGGCAGCCCATTCTGGAGGAGGAAGTTGTCAGTATGCCCACCATAGAAGAAAATGCTAGCACTGCACAGCAGGTATAGTTATGTTTAAGAGAATCCTTTGGTGATTCTCTTACCATTTAGGAATAATATGGTATTACTCCTAAAAATCTAACAAATATAATGATGATTCCTTTCCTAAGCATTATCAATATGTATATGATATTTTCTATCTTCATTGTCTCCAGTGTATAGCAGAATCAAGGGATTGAACATTATTTAATGGTTTCTATGTGCCAAGATATTAAAATAAATAGCAAGTTTAGTGTGTATACTAACTCTATAATGCAGATGTAAATATCTAATGTTACATGAGTTATGAGGCTCTCTAATTATGAAAAAAGGTCACATATTAATAAAAGCTAATTTTTATATATCTTAAGTTAAAAACATATATATGTATATGTAAAATAAAGGGCAATTCATGTAATTTCAGAAAAAAATGATGTATCCATCAGAAACAAAACAAATAAATAAATAAAAAGAAATAAAAATAAGAGGCTAGAAGTAAATCCTAATATGACTAATGACAATAAACACAAATTAAATATTAATCAATTAAAAGAATAAAAAATTAAAGTTAGATTAAAAAGTAAGATTCAACTATAAGTAGCCTAAAAGTGACACTTTTTTAAACAAAATGGAACTGAAAATTCAAAGTTGGACTGAGAGAACTGTGATGATATATTAACATCTCAGGGCATAGAATTCATGAAGGATATTGTGTAAAAATAAAAGGAAGAATATAACAAGCAAATATGAACATAACTAATATAGCATAACCTAACTGTCCAGGCTCAATGAATAAAAAGTAAAAGTTGTTTAGAATTACAGAGAAAAATAAAGTTAGTCAATAGTTGCAGACTTTAATAAACAACTCTCAGAAACCAATAGATTGAGCTAAAAAAATACATATGATTACTAGTATTTGAAAAATTTAAGTATTTATTGTTTAGATATTTATATAGAACACTCACTTACTAAATTGAGAATATACTTTTTCAGAGTACACATGTGAAGCCTCAATAAAAACCAAACTATATTTTATAGATGTTATCCAAATATAATGCAATAATACAGAAATTAGTAAATAACAACTTAAAATCCCATAAATGTAGAAGCAAAAGAGAATATGCTAAATAGTTCTTCAGTTACAAAGAAGAGCAAAAAAAGAAATGAATACTAAGAACTCAGTAACGACTAAAAAAATACAAATCAAAATTTATAATGACATCTAAAATAGCATTTAGTGGAATGTTGACTTTCAAATTAATCCATCAGAAAGTATGAATGGTTAAAAACAAGTGAGCTAAACTATCATAACAAAAATTTAGAAAAAGAGCAAAAGAATAACTCAAAGAAAAAAGAAGAAAACGTTTTAATGAAAGTGAGGTAGAAATTAGTAAAACAAAGAACAAAATTTAGCAAGATGCATTAGCTCTAAGCTTTTTTTTTTTAAAGAATTTTTTTTAAAGATTTTATTTATTTGACACACAGAGAGAGATCAAAAGTAGGCAGAGAGAGAGGTGGAAGCAGGCTCCCTGCTGAGCAGAAAGCCCAATGCAGGGCTCAATCCCAGGGCCCTGAGATCATGACCTGAGCCAAAGGCAGAGACTTAACCCACTGAGCCACCCAGGTACCCTAACTCTAAGCTTTTTTAAGATGATTAAGTGGGCAGGCTTCTTGTAAGACCAGCTAAGCAAGAAAAAACAAAAAGAAAAGAAAGAAAGAAAATGTAAATAAATCAAATACAGAACAACAAAAATAGAGTGGAGGTATAAATGCAATCAACAGATTTAAAAAAAAATTAACTATTAAGCACAACTCTATGCTAGTGAATTTAGGACTTAAGGGAAAAAAGACATAACAAATGCCTGGGGTGGGAGAGGACTGGCAAACTACTTTAGGAAAAGATAGAAAATATAAAATAATAATAATAATAGTAAAGAATAATAACATTGAAATGATAATCAGAGTTTTACCTTTCCAAAAGTCATAGGCCCAGCTTGCTTCACAGAATAGATCTAACAGACTTTCAAGGAGTAAGTTGTTCTAGAAAACAGAAAAACAACACAAACTTTTCAATCCTTTTAAAGAGATTACCATAATCCTGACGCCCAAACTGACAAGGAACAAAAATAAAATAAATGAGTTTCATTTTTAAACATGGATGCAAAAATTATAAACACTAGACTATACAATTGCAGGTGTGGGTGGGGATGTGAGGATAAATTTTATAGACTGTGATACTACAAAATTTTGGAGAACATCGGATAGCATTTGACCAAATTATGATTGTGTGATATAGAAAATTATGCACTTATTATGTGCTTATTAGGCATATACTATATTTATTCTTATTGTTTGTGTTTAAACATCACGTTTTATTTCACAGGTTAACAAGTACATTATACAGTGTTTGGTATTGTACAACAGTTGGCCTCTCACTGAAAGTCAGCAGACATTTGTTCAAGCATTGAAAGAATTGGAAAAAAGTGATAGCAAAGGTATGCCCTCCTAAATGTTAGTCATATACCTTGTATTTTATATAATTATTTAATAGTAAATTAATCATGTCATTATTAAAACATTATTGTTTACAATTTGCATTTCATATCCAGTGGCATTTTCTGCTTTGTTAATTGATTATGTCTCAAAATCTTTACTGCCTGGTTAGTAAGAACTAAAAATATATGATTATTTAGGCCTAGTTTAAATGTGTTTAGTCCAGTTAATAAAAATAACTTGATGATTATCTAAGAAGTGTACAGAAGACTTTTCTGTTATAAAATTAAATTTGTCTAAGTTGTTGAGATAGTATAACCCTAAAGTTCTTAAAATATTTAAGAGAAGGAGAGTCCCTGAGTGAAAAAGGATTCAGGTTTATTTTTTCAAATAGAAGCTATTCTCAAAATTCCTGAGCAGGGAGTTCGATGCATTAGAAAAAGATATTCACAAGTGGACCCACGTAGTTCAAACCCATATTGCTCGGATCCCCTTGGTGTCTCAGTTGGTTAAGGGTCTGCCTTCAACTCAGGTCATCTGGCTCCTTCTCATTAGGGAGCCTGCTTCTCCCTCTGGCTGTGCTCCCCCTGCTTGTGTGATCTCTTTCGCTGACAAATAAATAAACAAAATCTTAAAAAAAAATCCATATTATTCAAGGGTCAACAGTATTTGAGAACACGATGCCTTTGAGGTCAGGGAGTTCCATGGATTATTACCTGTTCAATCCTGCATTATCCATAGTGCAGACAATGCACACAGTAATCACTCCATGATATTTGTCAAGTAAGTGAAAGAAAGGATACATCTAAGCTACTCTTATTATTGTTATTGACATTATTTACTAATTGTCAAAAACCCTGTTCACACATTTGCTTACTTATACTAACTGCATGAACCTGTTCATTGAAAGGCTTGATAGAGGTTTATCACCAAAGTTAAGAGAAAGCTATTATTACTGAACTAAATCTTTGTAAGAAGGGACCAATTCTAGGGCAAGACATCAAAACCAAAGAAAATTTATAAAACTAATGACACTGAGAGTCCGCATTTCCTTTCCACTGTATTGTGTGCATCCACAGAACATGCATTCTATGGGAATCTTGAACTTGTTTGCCTCCCCACTGCCCCTCTCGTGGTGGGAAAGGGACTCTGCCTCAGCCTCATCATTGCACCTCTAGAACCAGGTAGAAGCTGTTAGTAAATGTTTGTTGAATAATGCATGAGTGTGCAATGCTAGGAAAAGCAGGAGTATTTCACTTCTAATGGCATCCTGGCCTGGGGTCTTGAAAGGATTCTGGGCTGTTTTGGGATCAGCGAGAAAGAGTTGTGACCTTTCGTTGGTGTCTAGCATGGACACATGTAGAGAAAGTGGTGAGACCAGAACCACATTGTTGCCACCTCTTTGCTATTCATATGTGTTGTGTGTTTCACCCACGCCAAGTGCCCTGGAGCTCAGAATTTATTTCTTGAACGAGGGGCTGAGTTACTGCTTACCAGTGATGTACATAAAATCCCCTAAGGCAGATATCCTTTCCCACATCCCCTAGGTAAATTCATAGAATGTGAGTTTTGTTGAAACATTTCTTCCTTCTGCCTCTACGTCTCCTCTAAGAAGCAATACCCCACTGCCCAGCACCACTGAGAATATCTGGAATAGAGAGCAGATAAGACTTCAATTTAGAATTCTTATTTACCAGAAAAGACTGCAATTATGATATGAATAAATGGCATATGGAAGCTGAAAAGCCCCTTAAATTAATTATTATCTCCATTTTCTCTATAGTCCAAATCAAAATCTCATAGTTTGTACTGTGCTAAAAAAAAAAAATCTAGATATTTTTCCAATATAAATCAACAGAAATCTGCTTGAAATAACAGATAGTGCAAATTACTGGGTGATTTTGTGTCCCGCCTCCTAGAAAGAAGTAAATAGTATCTGCTTAATATGAATTGAATTAAATATTTTATGCTAAAGATTTATGTGCAAATAAAATACTCATAATTATAAAAATAAATCAAAATAATAGAGAAGCAGCACTGTTTTATGTGAGCATGTGTGTATGATGTATGTTCTGCAAAGATACTATTTCTTTTTTTGTTTTTCAAGGAAAATGTATAGTACTACTAGATTTTACATTACCGTTCAGGGTATCAGGGATTTTAATAGATCAGAGATCGAGAATCAAATCCTAGGTTTTGGTTTTTGTTTTGCCTGTGTGTGCTCTTTCATGAGTTGTCTGTAGCTCTTTATACTTCTGATTTCTATATTTGAATATTCTGTTATGCCTGTTTTGACAAGCTCAAAATAGTCATGTTAACTATTGTTTATAGCAATGATCAGTGTGAACTCACACCCACATGACAGGGAAGAAATAATCCCAGTTTAAATCATGAAAAGGAAACAACAGAAACAATATTTCTAAATCCAGGTGGGGATCCTGTTCATGGGGAACACCTGTTTCTGAATAATGTTCCAGCAAGATAGAAGAAGTGCACACTGATAAAGGAGATATTTGTGAAAACATTTAAGCCATTCAGGAAATGAATAATGCTGTTAGAATAGTGAATGAGGTGTTTTCTTGCCAACTCTCCAAGGTGAACTTCTAATGTCTAAAAAGGTGCAAAATACCTTCAAATACGCTCAAGTCTAGTCAAATGCAGGTTTAAAAATTTCTGTGTGTATTTTCTTCAATAATTAGAAATTTGTTCCTAGTATATGGAAGTTTTGTGAATTATGTAGACTTACATAAATCTTTAGAAAAAGAAGAAATGACACTTTGAAGTGAAGACGAGTGTGTGTGGAGGAGTGGGGTTTGAATAGTTTGTATGATGAAGTCCTGAAGAATACCAAGCAGGGGAAGTGAACTTTGTCTGGAAGTGAAAGTGACGAGAAGACTGTGTCTCAAAAGATATGCGGGAGCCTATTTTGGACACACCTGACTGACAGGACCTCCTACCAGGTGTAAGGTGTGGCTGGAGAGAGACTAATTCCTGTCAGAGGAATATGCAGAACAGAGTGACCAGGAAAGCCCTATGCGCGTGTCCAACTCTTCAAGGCCATTCCCCTTTTCACCTAGGTCAGGAAGGATGGGGAAGAAAGATCCAGAAATGCTTTCCTGTGCTTAGCTCACAGAAATTCTTTATTGTTAATATGAACAGTTTATCTACTATTAGACATCGGTGACCCTACATTGCCATTACTCTTCAAAAATATATGAGTGGGTCCCAGAGCAAAAGGGAAAAAAAAAGTAGAGTATATACCAATATGTTGAAACAATTATGTCTCATTTGTAATAATTTAATTTAAAATAAAAAATTTATAAATCAGAAGTTTTATTTTTTTATTTTTTTATTATTTTTTTAAATGTTTGTTTTTTTATTTATTTGACAGACAGAGATCACAAGGAGGCGAGAGGCAGGCAGAGAGAGAGAGAGAGGAGGAAGCAGGCTCCCTGCCAAGCAGAGAGCCCGATGTGGGGCTTGATCCCAGGACCCTGGGATCACGACCCGAGCCGAAAGCAGAGGCTTTAACCCACTGAGCCACCCAGGTGCCCCAAATCAGAAGTTTTAAATGAGCACCTACTATTTTAGTCAAAATGAAGCAAAACAAATCGAAAAGAATATAATTGTATTTTGTAAGCAAAAAGAAAACACTGGAGAGCTCTAGAATTTTGATTATTATGATTATGATTTTGTTTTTAGTGCCATTATGGGCTTCTTATTGTACTGTGTCTTTTCATATATTATCCTCAATTCTCATGAAAAAGTCTGAGAGATAATTATTACCATCTTGATTTTACACATGAGAAAATGAAGCTTAGATGCTGTAAATAATTTGCCTACATTTACACAGCTGGAAGAAGCAGAGTAAAGAGTTTTACCTACATCTGACTTACTCAAAAGCCCAGAACATTTCCACTCTACCAATATGTCCTTTAAAGACAAATGTTAGTAGCATTGACACAGTACTAATGCTCATAGAGGTTATAGTGGGTAACATTTATGTCAGAAGCCTTGTGAAGGTTTTATGTGGAATTGAGATAGGAATTGTCAATTGATAAACCGATGAGGTGGATGCTGTAACTACTGTCATTTTATACACGACAACACTGAAGCACACACCGTTCATGAAACTTGCCCATGGTCACACAGCTAGTTACTGGCACACCTGTGATTTTGAATGGGAGTTAATTATCTATTAAGGGTGTCTGGGTGGAAAAAATAATAATACATGATAGTACCAATTTCAAGCCTTTATTGTGTCCTCAATAAATGCCTTTATTTAGGGAACTTTATTTAGGAATATTTCTTTATTGAACATACAAGTTTGCATAAAGGGTCTTACCATGTTTTCCCTGAAGATCTAATAAGTTTCTCACCTTAAGTTGTTCAACACAAATGGAGTTCCGTAAACAAACCAATTTGATCAACAATCATATTTAATACATTTAGGGATATTAATGGATAAATGTTAAAATTCCAGAGGAAACTAAAAAATTAATATCTGAAGTAAACAGTAGTATAATTCATGAAATAGTATAATGTAAAGTATAGAGTTGGGTAATGTTACAAAACTATAAATATATAAATTATAAAATATAAGGTTTTTGTAAGTTAACATTTATTAGACTTATGGTGGTGATCATTTTGCAACATGTACAAATATCAAATTATTAAGTTGTCTACCTGAAACTAATAGTGTTTTATGTCAATGATACCTTAATAAAAAATAAAAATAAAAAAAGAAGGAAAAGAAAAGGAAGTTACTGTTAAGTGGAGAAATACAGCATAGCAGCAAAAATTCCTTAGACTACCTAAACCTCAGTTATTTATCACCTGAGAAATTAGAATAATAACTCCTATCTTTCAAAGTTGTCATGAAGTTTCAAGATAATGTATGTAAAGTTTCTAGAACCAAGTAGCCCTCACAAAAATGGTATTCTCATTATTAGGTACTTAACTAGAAAAGAAATCTCTGGGAATAATTGCATCTTCTTTTTTGGACATAACATTTGACAATTTTATGTGTGAATGAGCAGCTACCAAAATTAAATTACATGTTACATTGTATCAGACATTTGCTGCTGAAAGCAGCCAGCAAATAAATTCAGAATTGAATTGTATTATGAACTAGGAAATTTTTTTCTCTTATAAAAGCATATGTTGGTCAATCTTATGAAAGTCAAGCGGCTTTTGAATTCAGAATAATCAGTATCACATAAATGTGAATTTTTAGGCAGCCAGCTTGTTTAAATGAAAACATATCAATGTCAACTTACATGTGTCAATTATATTTACAATTTAAAACCTAGAAACTTCAATTTTAAGGGTATGATGTATTTTTAAAAAGATTTTTAAATTTTTTTGAGTGTGAGAGAGCACAAGCTGGGGAGTGGGGTGGAGAGGCAAAGAAAGAAGCAGACTCCACACTGAGCAGGGAGCCTGATGTGGGGCTGGATCCCAGAATCCTGGGATCATGACCTGAGCTGAAGGCAGCAGTTTAACAGCTAAGCCACCCAGACATCCGGGTATGATGTATTTTAGAAAAATCATGACTAATACCTTCAATCTTTTAAAAAAGATTATTTATTTATTTATTTATTTATTTATTTTAGAGAGAGAGAGTGGGCAAGAAAGAGAGCATAAACTAGGAAGGGATGGGGAGGCAGAGTCAGAGGGCTCAATCCCAGGATCCAGGGATTATGACCCAAGCTGAAGGCAGATGCTTAACTGACTGAGCCACCTAGGCACCCCCTAATGTCTTCACTTATTAACTTAGCTTACTTTTTCAATTATAAATACTTTAGATCAAATAGAAATTAATCAAATTTTTTTCATTAGTGTATTGGTACTCTAATTTAAAATTTTATGTATATCCTGAATTCAGTGGAAATATCACATTTACTCATTTAAATTTAACATTTAATTTCTGTGAGAAAGAAAATATTTAATTTTTTCTAAAAATTCACATCTTTATAACTCACAATAAAAAAGTAAGGACTACATCAAAAGAAATGAATTCTTGCCATTTGCGATGACGTGGATGGAACTAGAGGGTATCATGCTTAGCGAAGTAAGTCAATCGGAGAAAGACAACTGTCATATGATCTCCCTGATATGAGGAAGTGGAGATGCAACATGGGGGGTTAAGGGGGTAGGAGAAGAGTAAATGAAACAAGATGGGATTGGGAGGGAGACAAACCATAAGTGACTCTTAATCTCACAAAACAAACTGAGGGTTGATGGGGGGAGGGGGGTTGGGAGAAGGGCGGTGGGGTTATGGACATTGGGGAGGGTATGTGCTATGTTGAGTGCTGTGAAGTGTGTAAACCTGGCGATTCAGAGACCTGTACCCCTGGGGATAAAAATATATTATATGTTTATAAAAAATAAAATTAAAAAAAAGTAAGACCTAAAATATAACTGCATTCAACTCAGAATATTTCTGTTATAAATGTTTAGGAAGCTTGTCCTCTGGTTAACATGAGACAACAGTGCCACCTTTAGTGTATTTTAATACCTAATTTTTAGTAAAAATTGCTTGCTGAGACAGGTGACTTTTTCTTAAGGAAATAGGAATTGGAGGATCTAGAGCAGGTAACACTTTGTGCTACCAACTACCACATACATAGTTAATTGTGTTGTTATTTTAACGTCTTTTTGCCAATATGTTACATTTTTATGTTACTGGTCTGGGCCTTTCAGGTTCTAGTCTATTTGTAAAGTCACATATGTACTTTGTTTATCATTCTCAAAATCTTTGTTTTCAAGTCCTACCCAATTTTATTAGCATGACTATAACACTATTTTCTTATATGCATGGTGTTTCCAATTCATAGTCTTTGAAGAAACCAAACATGATGAGATTATCATCTATCTATCTTTTATCTGTCTATCTATCTATCTATCTATCCCTCGTCTAAAGATTTTCCTGTTTACATTTACCAAGTACAATCATACTTGGTAAATATATACCTTATCCTGAGCAACTATTCTAGTTTAGAAATTATGATAATGTTCTAATCCCATTTAGTTTTTAGTTCCTGGATACATAAATCTGAATTTTAATCATAAAAATATGTCTCTGTAACTTTTATGTCTTATTATCCACTGAAGATTTCAGTCTCCTGTATTCTGGATAAATGTAAGGTAACATAAGAGGAAAACTATTATGACTTAAGTCATAAAGCTAAAGGTCTTTTCAAGTTCATTTCCTCAACAGATACTGCCTGAGCATCTCTTCTCTGCAAGGGGTATATTAATTTATGTCAATGGTCATTTACTCTAGAACCCCTCTAATTATATGAATATGCAATGCGAGGTCACATTTTTCACAGGTTTTGAATTAGTACGATATTTATTCTTATACCTTACCGATACCTTACTGCTCTCAACACATACAGTTTCCCTAAAAAGCTTCACATACTGAAGTTAAACAATCTGATCATGAATACATACTATGAATTCAGAATTATACTAGGTGAGATTAGGAATCAAAATGAGGTGTATAATGACATTCTGGCCTCTAGAGAACTTGCAATGCATGGGAGAGAAGGTTACTATACTGTATGCCATTAAAGAATAAGGAAATTATTTTATTTTATATATTCATAACGTAAAGAAAGAAGATGATGTGCCCCTGGCACCACACTATGTGCTCACCTATGTAAACTTGAATATTAGAATATGTTAATTTGAAGGGAATCAAATACACCTACATATATGATTCAAACTCTAAGACCTATGGATAGTGAGAAAAAGAGAGACCAGAAATACTTATTGGGGCTGTTTGAGATTCAATTTCAGCTCACATTTGTTAATATCGTAAAACCCAGTGTGTATGATACCAGGTACAATCCTATTTTAAATGACCTATATAGTTTATTTGTAAACCCCATAGGCATGGTATTGACATCTCCATTATACAGAGGAAAAAACAAAATCAAAAGAATGCAATAAATCTGCCAAAGTGAACCTATTTAGTGGCTGATTCAAGATTCACCTCCAAGTCATTTGATTACATGACCAAAGATTTTCCCTAGTACAACAGTTCATAGCAACTGGGATTGTTGACAGAAAGACAAGTTGCCCCCTTGTAAAACTGTGGTACTTATAGTCTCTTTGCAGTCATGCAGGATAATCTGCCCTAATTTGAAAGTAGCTAAAAACTGGCACGAAGCCATTCTTGATAATTACTACTTAACTTTGCTAATGGGATGACTTACAGACTCCAGTTTTGAAAGGGGCTAACATGTCCTTTGAACTCATCCTTGAATGCTAACTCAACCCCAACAGCTGGGGGAATGTAAGCAAATTTTTGCTTCTGCTCTGTTGGGGTGCTTTGAGAATTAAAAAAAAAAAAAAAGAAAGAAACATAGTAAAGATTCAACAAATGTTATCTGTTCCTTTGCCACTGGATATGTAGAAAGAATGACTAGAACATAATGCAAAAAGCCCTTCACATCCTCCTTTGAGGAAGCAGAGGGAAGAGAATAATACATGTGATACCAGAGATGAACACATTCAGTACTGTGGTGGAGATCCTGGCCAAGGAAATTAGGTGAGAAAATGTACTGAAAGCATTCAGATTGGAAACACATCAGATAGTGATAATTTTTGCCTAATCTTACAAATATGTCAAAACCTACTGAGTTCTCCACTTCAGTGGTGTATGGTATGTGAATTATCTCTCAATTTTGTAAGAGAGTCACACAGATCTTTATAAAATATTTCTTTAAAAAAGAAAAGAAATCCAAACCTCTTCAACTAACAACATTTTACTGACTTGCTCCCCTTTTCCTGCATGACATGATTTTATTGTTGTGATTCACTGGTTTCCATTTTTATGTCCTCTAGCTCATGGAGAGAAACATGAGGAATTAGTTACCTTGGGAAGCCCAGATTCCCATACTATTAGTGAGGGGCAGAAATCTTCAGGAACTTCTAAAACAAGGAAAGGCAAGGAAAAGTCTTCGGAGAAAGACAAGACATCCAGAGAAAAACAAGTCCCTCGCTTTGAGCCTCAGGTGGGTGTGCTACTTTTTCTCATTGGAGTCATTTAATAAATGTATGTCCATTGATTCCCCACTTGTCTATCTCTCCCAAGGACAAAACTGAAAAATTCCACCTCCTTGATTCTAGCAACCATCTAGATAACCTTAAGGACATTCCTTGGGCACCTTTTGCAAGCTGCTTTTCCCAGTTCAGTATCGAAAATCATTAATCAAACTTTTAAGACATGTATGTCTATAAGACACTGTTTTGGGGCCTTGGGTTTCTAATATTAATATTATACAGTCCCTATCTTCAAAGAATTTGCAGTCTAGTGAAGGCAACTGAAGGTAAAGTTTTAATGTTAAATATTGCATGTGAAGTGGTAGGAGGAAGAGGTATTTATTCTAGCCTCTTTCTCCTGGAGGAGCCAAATCCAGACCTGAGTCAATGAACAAAGATATTCTAAGGTGAAAATGAACACAATCTCTGTGTTTTGTTTTTCTGGTTTTGTTTTGTTTTGTTTTTTTCTTTTTCCAGCACTGAAGTATGAGAGATGGGGCTGGAGAGGTAAATAAGAGTCAGAAAGAGAAAGGCCTTTAAGCCTCATTAAGAGGCTGGGATTCTGTTTATAGCCCAGAGGTCATTCCTTCCAAATTCCTTCAGGGCCAGTTAGGTAATTGCAATGATAGGGGTAAAGAAGAGGATGTGGGGGCAGAGTTGAGGAGTGTGAGTATAGGCCTAAAGATACTCAAATTTAGGTTATTTAAAAACACTGAACTCAAAATACCTATGAGGATAAAATCTTCCCAACATTTGTCATCACTGTTTAGGCTCAGCAAGGCTGGGGGTGGGTTGGGAGACAGGAGGTTAAAAAAACTTATTGACACGATCAGATTTATATTTCAGATATGCTGGTGGCTTTTAAAGGTATACAATTAAGGGGGGGAAAGACTAGGGATGGGGAGAATAACTCAAGAAAGTACTGCAGTAGTCTAGGCAAAAGAGGGCAAGTTGTATCAGGTACAGGTAAGAAAGGAAGAAGAAGACAAAAAAGAACTATCAAGGAAACAAATAGTTTATGTAGTTATTAATTCCAAATGGGTGGTAAGGAACAAGAAAAAATAAAAGATATCTCTCAGGTTTACAGCTGAATCAACTGAACAGGATGTTGGTACCACTAGTATAGGACTTTAAAGGGAAATTAACAAATTAGGGGAAGAGGCAGTGATCATGTCCTACAATTCAGTAGTAGAAAAGCTGTCCACCTGCATTGCCAAGTTTGCCTGTCTGTTTATCTGTCTTTCTTTTTTTTTCTTTTTAGATTTTATTTATTTATATGATAGAGAGAGTGCATGTGAATATATGTGTGGGGAGGAGGGACAGAAGGAGAAAGAGTCCTGAGCAGACTCTATGCTGAGTGCAGAGCCCGATGCTGGGCTCCTTTTCGTGACCCTGAGATAAGGCCTGAGCTGAAACCAAGAGTTGGATGCTTAACAGACTGAGCCACTCTGGTGCCCCACCAAAGTTTAATTTCCTAGTTGGAGTCTGCCTTTGGAAACATGGTGAAATAAAGAAGCTTAACCTGACCTCTGCTGAGAGTAGAATGGAACTGATGAGGGGGGAAGGGTAACCCCTTGGGTGGGGCTCTTCCCTTGTGTTGGAATTCAGTTGGCGCAGGCTGACCTAGTCAATGTCAGTGCTGGGAAGAGGCAAGTTGCCAAGGCTGCAGAAGTTGCAACCTGCATCCCATGAAACAGGAAGTCTTGGAAGGAGAGGAACAGCTGCATTTTTTGTGCTCACCCAAAGATTATTGGGGGATAAGTCACATCAGTCTACAAAGAGTTTTTCATACAAGCAAAATAAGATGTAAATGAACCAGAAGAGAAGCAGATTCTATGGTAAATCCTGTTATTCTTTGAACACCCATAGTTTACATATTGAAATTTTAAAACTTAGGGCTTCAGCTCCCAAAGGACTTATAAAAGTGATCATCCCTATGTCCTATTTTTATTTACTTTTTTTTTTTTTTGGTAAAGATTTATTTACTTATTTGAGAGAGAGAGAGCACAAGTCAGGGGAGGGACAGTGGGAGAAGAAGAGGGAGGGAATCTCCAGCAGATGCACACAGAGCCCCATATAAGACTCAGTCTCAGGACACTGAGGTCATGACCAGAGCTGAAATCAAAAGTTGGACGTTTAACCGACTGAGCCGCACAAATGTCCTATTTTTAAAAATACTTTGAAATTTGTCTTGAAGGTTGTTTTTATCTGTCAGAATGTAATGATTTCACATTTACCTCAAGGTAAAGCAAGTTTAAGATTATTTAAAAAAAAATCAGTTAGTGGCTGGATAAAACAGAAAAACATTAAACAAACCATCAAATCTCTGAAGAAATACAGTGTTTAATCAGCAAAAAATACTCTTCTGGTGGGGGGATGTCATGTGAATGAAGACAAAGATAGGCAAAGTAAAGCCTTTTATTATACAAATAGTATTACCATAAAATTTGAAGAGTCATTCCAATTTCTATCAAATCATATTAATTCAAACTTCAGGTGTAAGGGAAAAGATGCCTTATAAAAGGAAAATAAACATTTCCAGGATAAATCAGAAATTAAAGATAAACACATTGAAGAAGAAAAATCCAGTTCTCCAGGTCCTAGCATCCTGACTGACAGAAGTTGTGCTCATATTTTCTTTATACCCTATGGACAAGCCTGCAAGCCCCACTGCGACAGCTGAGATTCTTCCAGTTTCAACTAAACAAAGTCCTGCTAAACTTACTTACCCCATTGAAGGTGTACAAGCCTAATAGCCAGTTATACTGGTGGGCTTATCTCCAGATCAAAGTATGATTGAGTCAGAAGAATAAAAACAGGTGATCAAAGCTGAGCAGACTATGGCAAAAACAAACAAGCAAAGGAGAGAAAGAATTTATCTCTTCAGCAAGAAAAGAGTACAAGGGTGAATATTAATGACAGAACCTGAGCTTTAGTTCAAACATTAAGAACAACAGACCCAAAGCTTTGCATTAATAGGATTGAAGAACTGACTCTTTATCTGCTGGAATGTCTTGAGGGAAAAGAAGAGGATTTTGTAGAAAGAGTTAATTCATATTTATTACAACTGATAGAAGAATGGTGCTCTTCAGGCCTTATTTGGCTTCATGAAGCCAATGAAAAGAAGAGGTATCCAAATTCTCACAGCTGATGGCAGAGGAGCAAGGTGATGTGGTTGCTCTTCAGATACTTTGAAAATTAGTTGAAGTTACTTAGAACCCATTTCCTCAGCATCTTGACTGCATTGTAGGTATAAGCACAGGGCCATATGAGCTTGCATATTTGGGTTGTTTCATAGGGCCTTGGATGAATGTGAGGAACTTTATAAAAAATTAACATCACATATGTTTTTATAAGATGTCATTGTTAAAGCAGTCAAAATGAGTTGGAGCCAGGCATTTTATGAGTCAAACATGGGGAAGTACTCTTAAGGTTAGAATGGGATATGAACTAATGACTGAATGAGTAAGAAGTCCCAGCTGTGTTGTGGTAGCTGCAGTAAGTACCATGAAAAACAGCGGAAGAATGCCAAAAGCTTTTGTGTTAAAAAACTATGATCATTTCCCCAGAGTCAATTCTCACTCTTTGGGAAACTATCCGTATAAAATGTGGCAGGATATTTGAGCCTCATCTGCTACTCTAGGCTACTTTGCAGAGTGTACATTTGATGAAACAATCTTCATCAAGGTGGTTTGCTTCTGAATAACTCCTAAGTGTTAGCACTGCATGAGCATAAACATTTTGGCCAGATATCCCATAAGTACATAGTATCCCTAGGCACTGGACATTATAAGAGACATGTGAGAGATACCATGATATATGTAAGTTTGAAAACCAAACCGTCTAATGTTACAAACTGCTATAGATATGGAAGTCCATATAGATCTTGATGATTTATTACTTCCTGATATCTATTGTAGATTTAGTCCTATAATGTGTGAAAACATTATAGATGAAAGTCAAATGAAAAGCTGAAGTTGGAAGGGTTGAGGTACATAAAAAAAGAAAAGAAAAAGATGGCAGAGGAGTAGAGGACCTTCTTTTAACCAATCCCCTGAATTGTGCTGGATATCTACCAGACTGTTCTGAACACCCATGAAATCAGCTTGTGATGTAAGAAGATATATCTGGATCTCTACAAACAGAATATTTTAGGTGGTTAGTCTTGAGGTAGGAAGCAGGGATTCATGATTCTGCGGGCATACATCAGAAGATAAATGGAAGGGGGAGGGAGCCTCCGGGATTCTGTGCCACTGGAGCACAAAAGCCTCCCATACTGGGGACTGGGCACAGACTTGCAGACTGGTAGCAGTGAGGAAAGGACTTTATGGCAGCACCCTAGACTGAAACCTGGAGCTGCAGGGACACAATTGGGAACTGGGGGCGGCTGGAGGTTTTAGAAGCACAAAGGACAGAGATACGCCTGGATCTGGAAGCAAGAGCTCAGAGAGCTGCTGTGGGGCTCACAACCAGGATGCTGTGGTTTTTGGCAGCACAGACAGAAGTGGAGACAGTGTGGCCTGGAGAGCTCACTGAGGGGCAGACTGCAATCTCTCTGTTCTGAGACAGAGGTTTGGATACAGACACTTCTGCTCTGACTCTCAGGGTGGGGGATGCAGAAAGCTGCCAGAGAAAGCCACCAGAGAATAAAAGTCCCCCAAACCTGGTTTTCACTGAGCCTATTCCCCCTCCACAGGGGGCAGAACAATTCTACCCAAAGAGGGTTACCTGAGTAACAGTGTGGCAGTCCCCTCCCCCAGAACACAGGCTGGAAGAACAAGAGGCTGACAACCCTAAGGTCTCTATAAAACAAGTGCATCTTCCTTGGCTTGGGGTCAATAATTTGGACTCTGTACAATCCTTCAACCAGCCCTCAACAGAATGACTAAGAAAAGGAACCCCCAACATAGGAAAGACCAGAGACTATGATCTCTGTCACAGAAATAATGGATATATAAGCAAGAGGTCAGAAACAGAATTCAGGGGAACAGTTACACAGACAATAGCTGGGAAGGAGAAAATCATTAATGGCAACATAGATTTTCTAAGGGCAGAAATGAGAACTGATCTGGCAGAACTTAAAAAGTACTATCAATTAGATCCAATCTAGTCTAGATACTCTAATAGCTAGGGCAAATGAAGAGGAAGGATGAATTAGTGATCTAGAAGATAAGCTGATGGAAAAGAAGAAACAGGAGGAGGCCTGGAACAAACAGTTTAAAATCCATGAAAACAGAATTAGAGAAATAAATGATGCCGTGAGACATTCCATTGTCAGAATTGTTGGGATCCCTGAGGGGGTGGAGAAAGAGAGAGGACTAGAAAATATATTTGAGTAAATTGTAGCTGAGAATGTCCTAATCTGGGGAATGAAACAGCCTTAGTGTCCTAGAGGCAGAGAGGACCCCTCCCAAGATCACAGGGAACAGACCAATGCCCTGGCATGTAATAGTAAATCTTGCAAATCTTAGAATCAAGGAAACCATTGTAAGGGCAATTAGGGTGAAGAGATTCCTTACGTACAGAGGGAGGAACATCAGAATAATGTCAGACCTATGCACAGAGACCTGGCAAGCCAGACTGGCAAGACGTATTCAGGGAACTAAATGAGAGAACATACAGCCAAGAGTTCTTTATCCAGCAAGACTGTCACTCAGAATGGATGGAGAGATAAGGAGTTTCCAGGAGCAGCAGAAACTGACACAATATGTTACCACTAAGCTGGCCCTGCAAGAAATATTAAGGGGGGTTCTATAAAAGGAAAAAGATCCCAAGAGTGATACCAAGCAGAAATATATGGAGACAATCTATAGAAACAAGGACTTCAGAGGCAACATGATTGACAATAAAATCATATCTTTCAATAATCACTCCCAATGTGAATGGCCTAAATGCTCCCATAAAATGGCACAGGGTTACAAATTGGATAAAAAGACAGGACCCATCCATATGCTTTCTACAAGAGACTCATTTTGAACCTAAAGATACATCCAGACTGAAAGTGAAAGGATGGAGAACCATCTGTCATGCCAATGGACCTCAAAAGAAAGCTGGGGTAGCAATTCTCATGTCAGACAAATTAGATTTTAAGCTAAAGACTGAGTTAGAGATACAGACAGACACTATTTCATTCTTAAAGGGTCCATCTAACAAGAAGACCTAACAATTGTAAATATCTATGCCCCCAACATAGGAGCAGCCAACTACATAAGTCAACTGTTAACCAAAATAAAGAGACATATTGATAATAATACATTAATTGTAGGGGACCTTAACACTCCACTCTCAGTAATAGACAAATCATCTAAGCAGAAAATCAACAAAGAAACAAGAGCTTTGAATAGCATACTGGACTGGATGGACCTCATAGATATATATAGAACATTCCACCCTAAAACAACAGAATATTCATTCTTCTTGAGCACACATGGAACTCTCTCCAGAATAGACTACATAGTGGATCACAAATTAGGTCTCAACTGATACCAAAAGACTGAGATTATTCTCTGCATATTCTCAGACCACAATGCTTTCAAACTATAACTCAATCACAAGAAAAAGTTTGGAAGAAATTCAAACACTTGGAAGGTAAAGACCATCCTGCTCAAGAATGTTTCAGTCAACTAGTAAATCAAAGAAGAAATTCCATAATTTATGGAAACCAATGAGAACAAAAACACATGTGTCCAAAAACTATGGGTTATAGCAAAGGCAGTCCTAAAGGGGAAAACATAGTCATTCAAGCATCACTCAAACAGAAAAATCCTGAACACACAAACTGTCTTTACACCTTAAAGAACTGGAGAATCAATAACAAATTAAGCCTAACCCACACAAGAAGGGAAATAATTAAGATTAAAGCAGAGATCAATGAATTAGAAATCAGAAATACAATAGAACACATCAACAAAATTAGAAGGTGGTTCTTTGAAAAAATTAAGAAAATTGATAAACCACTGGCCAGACTTATCCAAAAGAAAAGAGAAAGGACCCAAATTAATAAATTTATGAATGAAAAGGGAGAGATCACGACTAACACCAAGGAAATAGAAATGATTATCAGAAATTATTATCAATAGCTATATGCCAATAAATTAAGCAACCTGGAAGAAATGGATTCATTCCTGGAAACCTATAAACTACCAAAACTGAAACAGGAAGAAATTGACAACCTGAATAGACTAACATCAGTAATGAGATTAAAACAGTGATCAAAAACCTCCCAAAGAACAAGAGCCCAGGACCTGATGGGTTCCCTGGAGAATTCTACCAAACATTCAAAGAAGAACTAATACCTATTCTCCTGAAGCTGTTGCAAAAAATAGAAACTGAAGGAAGACTTCCAGATTCTTTTTATGAAGCCAGCATTACCCTGATCCCCAAACCAGGCAAAGACCACACCAAAAAGGAGAATTTCAGACCAATATTCCTGGTGAATATGGATGCCAAGATTCTCAACAAGATCCTAGCTAATAGGATCCAACAGTGCATTAAAAAGATTATCCACCATGACCAGGTGGGATTTATCCATGGGATACAAGGTGGTTCAACATTTGCAAATCAATCAATGTGATAGAACAAATCTGCAAGAGAAGAGAAAAGAAACACATGGTCTCTCAATTGATGCAGAAAAAGCATTTGACAAAATACAGCATCATTTTATGATTAAAACTCTTCAGAATATAGGGATAGAGGGAACATTCCTCAAATTCATAAAATCCATCTATGAAAAACCCACAGCAAATATCATTCTCAACAAGGAATAGCTGAGAGCCTTTCACTTCAGATCAGGAACATGACAAGGATGCCCACTCTCACCACAGTTGTTCAACATAGTACTAGAAGTCCCAGCAACAGCAATCAGACAACAACAACAACATAATAAAAGGTATTCAAAATGGTAAAGAAGTCAAACTCTCTCTCTTCACAGATCACATGATACTTCGTCTGGAAAACCCAAAAGACTCCACCCCAAACTACTAGCAATTCAGAAATTCAGAAATGTGGCAGGATACAAAATCAATGAACAGAAATCAGTTGCTTTCATATACACTAACAATGTAACTGTAGAAAGAGAAATTAGAGAATTGATTCCATTTACAATAGCACCCAAAACCATAAGATACCTTGGATATGTAACCAAAGAGGTAAAAGATCTATACTCTAGGAACTACAGAACACTCATGAAAGAAACTGAAGGCACAAAAACGTTCCATGCTCATGGATCAGAAGAATAAACATTGTTAAAATGTCTATACTGCCTAGAGCCATCTATACTTTCAATGCCATTCTGATCAAAATGCCAATGACATTTTTCAAATTGCTAGAACAAACAATCCTAAAATCTGTATGGAATAGAAAAGACCCAAATCGCTAAGGAAATGTTGAAAAAGAAAAACAAAGCTGGGGGGCATCATATTGCCTGTTTTCAAGCTATATTACAATCTGTGATCACCAAGACAGCTCGATACTGGCACAAAAACATAGACCAATGGAACAGAAGAGAGAGCCCAGGTATGGACCCTCAACTCTATGGTTAAATAATCTTCAACAAAACAGGAAAAAAATTATACAGTGGGAAAAAAAAAGACAGTTTCTTCAATAAATAGTGCTGGGAAAATTGGACAGCTATATACAGAAAAATTAAACTTGACCATTCTCTTACACCATACACAAAGATAAACTCAAAATGGATGAAAGACCTCAATATGAGAGAGGAATCCATCAAAATCCTAAAGGAGAACATAGGCAATACCCTCTTCGACATTAGCCACAGCAAATTCTTTCAAGACAGTCTCCAAAGACAAGGGAAACAAAAACAAAAATGAACCTTTGGGCTTCATCAAGATAAAAACCTTCAGGCACAGCAAAGGAAACAGTCAACACAACAGAGGCAACCCATGGAATGGGAGAATATATTTTCAAATGATACTACAAAGGGCTAATATATGTATCAGAACTATAAAGAACTCAAACTCAGCATCCAAAAAACAATCAAGTCAAAAAATGGGCAGAAAACATGAACAGATACTTCTCAAAAGAATACATATTAATGGCTAACAGATGAAAAAATATTCATCATCATTAGCCATCAGGAAAATTCAAATCAAAACCACACTGAGATACCACCTTACACCAGTGAGAATGGCAAAAATTGACAGGGCAAGAAACAACAAATCTTGGAAAGGTTGTGGAGAAAGGTGAACCCTTTTACACTGTTGGTGGAAATGCAAGTTGGCACAGCTACTTTGGAAAACAGTGTGGAGGTTCCTCAAAAAATTAAAAATAGAGCTACCCTATGACCCAGCAATTGCACTACTGGAGATTTACCCCAAAGATACAGATGTAGTGAAAAGAAGGGCCATATGCACCCCAATGTTCATAGTAGCAATGTCCACAACAGCGAAACTGTGGAAAGAGCTGAGATGCCCTTCAACAGATGAATAGATAAAGAAGACGTGGTCCATATATACAATGGAGTATTACTCAGCCATCAGAAAGGATGAATACCAAATTTTGCATCAACACGGATGGGATTGGAGATTATGATAAGTGAAATAAATCAAGCAGAGAAAGTCAATTATCATATGGTTTCACTTATTTGTGGAACATGAGGAATAGCATGGAGGACATTAGAAAGAAGGGAAAAATGAAGGGGAGGAAATCAGAGTGGGGGATAAACCATGAGAGACTATGGACTCCAAGAAACAAAGTGAGGGTTTTAGAGGGGAATGGGTAGGGAGATGGGTTAGCCTGGTGGTGGGCATTAAGGAGGGCACGGATTGCATGGAGCAGTGGGTGTTATATGCAAATAATGAATCACAGAACACTACATCAAAAATTAATGATGTTCTGTATGGTAACTAACATAACAAAATAAATAAGGAAATGAAAAAATGAAAAATCTTGCAAAAATATTAAGTCAAGGAAAAGTAATTCTGCAGAAAATTAATGACTGGATAAAACTAAAAACTAACATGTTTGGTGGCCTTCCACTCTTTGAAATTGTGACAAATGGGCACATATATAATAAAAAATGAGAAGCTTGTTCAGAAAATCCACTATTTAATAAGGAATTGTGGGATTCATCCTGAGTTAACTTTGAAATGCTCCTGAATTCTGGGGAATACTGAAAAAGATGGTGTTTGGATCAGTTTGCATAGCACCAAATGTATTCTTGGTTACAGAATTCATACCGGAATTGGGTTTTTAGGATATTAATAACTAAGCTTTAGGAATCTTAATATTGTGCCAGTTGTTTGGTAGACCTTGGTGTTTTATTTTTTCATGTTTTAAAATGTATTAATACATGTGCCAAATAAGAAACTGAAAACTATTATATTTTGTATTTTTACTTTAATTACCATAATCATGTTGAATTTATTTGATCATTGATTTTATTTCATGTGGAAAAGCTAATTTCTTCTTAAATTTATATCACTTATGTTTTCACTAGCTACATTTTATAATCCAAGTGCTACTTTTATTGTAATATCTAAATGGATACAGAAAAAGAGAAGTTTCTCTTCCAAGGGATTATTACTTTTGAAAGGACCAGATACAGTTTTCTTTTTAAAATTAGGTTATTTTAACATTGTTTTGTTAGAAAATATAGGTGAAGTGGTTTCAAGAAAGTATTTTGTTCCTCTTGAACGAGATAATGTTGTGTGTTAACTTTTCTAGCTGTAGCTCCAGTTTATCATTTAGTGTTAAGAAATCAATTATTTGAAGGCACTGAAAAAATATCCTTATCATCAACAAAATAAATTATTGAAATTTAAAACAAATTGAAATTTAAAACAAATAAGCTTAACTCAATCCATAAACTCTTACAGTGCCCCCCTAGTCCTTCATTATACTCCCTTTCCTGATCCCAGAGTTTCTGATTAACCCATTTATCAAACAATATAAAAGATGATAAAATCTTTTGTACCGTGTTGTAAAAGGAAGAGAGAAAAGAATTTCCAATTGTGAGATTTAAGTTCTCATCAGAATATTAGAGGAATATTGTAGAAAGCAAGGAGATCTTTTTGGTAACATTGAAACCAAACTGCCCACAACAACTTTATTCAGTGGCCCTACCGATCCCTGCTTCCCCATCTTCATTATTCAACATGAATAATTGACAATTGTCTGAATCATGTGTACAGTGCTAGTAACCACATTAGATTCAAGCCTCTCTCCCTACCAAACTGTCACCAATGAGCGTCACTCATCTAGATATTTCAAGTCCTAGGGGCACCTGGGTGGCTCAGTGGGTTAAAGCCTCTGCCTTCGGCTCAGGTCATGATAACAGGGTTCTGGGATCGAGCCCCGCATCGGGCTCTCTGCTCGGTAGGGAGTCTGCTTTCCTTCCTCTCTCTCTCTGCCTGCCTCTCTGCCTACTTGTGATCTCTGTCTATCAAATAAATTTTAAAAAGTCTTAAAAAAAATTTAGATATTTCAAGTCCTAAATCAATCTGCTCTCAGCTTATGGCTTATAAAAATAAAAATAATCCTAGAAGATATCAAAATGTTACTTTCATAATGAATATATATCCAGTGTATCCACATGTGGCATGATCAACTATCCCTACCCTAATTTTTGTAAAGAGGTGCCACATAACTCTAAATGTAATTTAGAATTTTTTTTCTTTACAATTTTAGATAAAATTTGTTTTTAGTGAAATGCAGTAAAATTAATTATACAAGTCAATGAATTTTGACTAGTGCATTCAATACTGTAATCTACATCTCTGTCAAGGTATAAAGTATAGATCATTTCCATAAGGTTGGAGATTCCCTCAAACCTCTTTGCAATGGACTCTGTCATCTTCACACCTCACCCCAGGTAGCTGTTTTCGCCTGTTCTGGAATTTCAAACAAATGAGTCACCCAAGTTGTATTCTTTTGTGCTCAGCTTCTTTATCTCAGTATGATGTCTATCTGTAAGATCCATCTGCACTATGGTATATTTCAGTAGTTTATTACTTTTTATTGTTAAGGTAGTGTTCAATGATATGAATATATGATAATTTGTTTATCTATTCATCAATTGATAGACATTTATATTGTCTCCTTTTTTGGCTATTATGAGCATAAAGCTGTAATGTATTTTTTTGTCCCAAGTATTTTTGTGAACATGTGTTTTCATTTCTCCTGGGTACATACTTAATAGTGAAATTATGGGTCGTGAGCTAAAATCCAGACCTTTTTGACTGGAGGGCAATACCTAACCCAAAGGTTTTTATTTATCAGATATCCACTGTTCACCCTCAACAAGAAGACCCAAATAAACCCTACTGGATTTTGAGGTTGGTCACAGAACACAATGAAGCAGAATTTTTTGAAGTGAAAAAGGATACAGAACGAGCAGATGAAATCCGAGCCATGAAGCAAGCCTGGGAGATGACTGAGCCAGGAAGAGCTATCAAGGTCACTTGAGTTGGAAAAGTTGTTCTTTAACTTTCCATTCCTAGGCACCGGTCTGAAGTGAGAGCCACGACGGTGAAAGCACATAGTCTTTCCTTTAGGAACGGTATCTGGAATTTTGTTAGACACTCACTAACTACATGTTAAGACCATATTTAAACACACTGTGAAATGTGCAGAATGGCTGATACCAGATGACTCACAAAAGGGAAGCACATGATGGTGCCACTTTATTGGTCCAAACTGTGGGTTCCCTCGTTTTTTTTACGTAGTGTGGGCTGTATTGATGTGGTTTTGGAATATACATGAGGTTCAGTGGGGTGAGGTCTGGAGCCAATGACCAAGAAAGAATTCTTGTGACGTCTTTGGTGCAAAATACTGGTTTATTGAAGCACAGGGACAGGACCCATAGGCGGAAAGAGCTGCTGCTCAAGGTTGTGAGGGGTGGCTGACTATATAGTATGGGGTTGGGAGAGGTAAGGAAGAAGAGAGGTTTCTGAAAGAACTTTCATTGTTAAAGAAGACTCACAGGATACTAGAGGCCTTGCGACTGTCAAGTTATGTTGTTTTACCCTCTAGCAAGGCATTAACATGAAGATAGTTGGAAACTTCCTGGAGGAACATTATACTCTGCCTGCTTCAAGTATCCATGAATAGGCTGCAGGTTATAAGCACATATAATTGTATCTACATTTCCTTCTGGAAGCTAGGCTATTGATAGAAGTGCTTCGTTCTTATAAATTGCTGAGACATTTGTAAACTGAGGGAGACTTGGGTCTTGCAGGATTGTGATCTCTATAGATTAGCTATTTGTTTTTCCTTTCCTTAGTTTTAGGGCAGCCAGAAAGAGCCTGAGGAATGTCACATAGATCCCATTGGCGGGGGCGGGGTGGGGGGGGTTTGTGGGGTGTCAGGTTCTGCTTTGTCCTCAGCTTGCCTTCTGTTTCCTCATCAGTATCCATGTCTGTCCTCACACTCCTAAGTAAGAAAGCATAAACATGTTTAATATGGGTTTTCATGTACTTTGAACAGCCTTGAGTGGATAAAAAGCCTGTGCTGCCCCTTGTGGAATATACATACTTCACATCTCCCTCCCTACTCTATGTAAGAATCATCGCTATAGTGAGCCATTATTACTCATATGTGTTTCATGTCCCTACTCAGGGTTATTAAGCCAGATGAGAAAGGTTCAGGAGCAACTGGACCTAAGGCTGCATGCCTTGTGTATCCATTCTAAGACTGCTTCTTCGTTAGCTCTCAGAAAGAACTGTCAGAATTATGGATAGCTTAGAATTTGAGTTTATTGGATAGTAAGAGCTGGCCTAGTTCAACCTGCCATTATTTATTCTCACTTTCCTCTTTCTTTCATGCACTCTTGAAATGTTGTTTCCTGGGCCATTCATTGATAATGTTTGTTCTTTAGGCTTCCCAGGCTCGCCTGCATTACCTCAGCCGGTTCATTAAGAAAATACCGGATGCGGACAGCATGCCTGTGTCTGAGAGCCAAACCAAAGCTCTGGAGGAAGGTCAGTGAGCCCTGCCCCAGCCACCTCAGAGCATGGAGCTGTGCTTTGCACCTCTTAAAAGACAGAGGATTCTACAGGATAGGAAAATATATTGTGATTTTTTTTTTTTTTAATCAAGCAGATGTTTGCTTTCTCCCCAAGTAGATATGGTTTCCTCCATTTAAGAAAAGATGAAACCAGAAATAAGAGTGAAGCCTAGGTCAAGATAGCAGTGTGTGAATTTGAAGGCAGGCCCACGATTGTTAATCTGGCAACTTTCTAGTAATAATAGCTGTGAATAATAACAGTAAGATAAAGCTAACTGCTTTTATTGAGTGATTGTTGTGGGCCCAGAACTGAAAATACTAATTATTTCATTGAACACTCGCATGAATTCACTATAATCTATATAGTATATTATTTATATTATAATCACAATATTATAAATCTATAATATGATTTCTGGCTTATCAATAAGGACACAGGCCCAGAGTGATTTACTTTGCAATTTGCTAAATTCACAAGATACCCAGAGACAGGCCAGCTTGCAGATAGCTCTCCATGACCCCAGAGCACCTTCACTAACCCTTCACTGCCCCTATCTATAACCTCCTTGGGATGCCCAGGTAGGGCGAAGACGTTAACATCCCTAACTATGCTTTTCCATGTTTATGTTCTTAGGAATGCAATTCAATGATTTTTATAATGATAATGCCCCTTAACTTTTTATATAAAGAGTATAAATAGCAAATATCACCCTGATTTTGTTTCCTGGGATGGGTACTCTTCACAGAACTGTTTATCTCCTTTTAACCTACAACAGCTATGAGGTAGACACTATTATTCCTTTGTACAGATAAAGAGACCAATGCTCAGAGAGTCATCAAACTTCCTAAGTCACAGATCTAAAAAGTGATAGAGTAGGATTTGAAATATTTCTAACTCCCAAAGTACTCACTTTTCTAAGTGTTAAAGTTTAATGTCATATCGAGAATACAAAAGTGAATAGGTTTTATTATGATTCTATCATCTCATTATTTTAAATTTTATTATTTTATTAGAGTTTATTATTGTTTTTAAAAATATATTAAGTTATATGTAAAGAAAAATGTTGCACAGGACATTTGTTAAAAATGACGAGGAACACTATTCGAACTATTGCAATAGGAGTCAAGACTGTTGCAGTAGGAGAGAGAGAGATTGAATTCAACTTTGAATACAGCAGGGACAAGTGGGGTTTTATAGTGACTAGGTAGGGAGTGGGTGGAAAGTTACCCAGAAAACTTGGTTAGATATCGAGGGTAGGGGGAAGAGAGGAGCTGGATTGGAATATCAAAGCGGGGGTGGGGGGCATTTCTTGATAAATTAGTCCAGCAGTATTCTTTGCCTAAACTGGAATTCACAAACCAAGGACAAGGCCTAGTCGAGAGCAAGGCTCAGAGGAGGCTGACCTTGTCCTACAACATTCACGCAGTAAAGACACAAATATTCACTGTACAACTTGACAAATTTTTATATCCGTACACATTCTGGAACCACCATTATCAAGATATAAAACACTTAAACATCCCCAAAGTCTTCCTCATTCCCCTTCCGTCAGCCATTTTCTCCCTCAAAGTAACAACTAGTCTGACCTCTATTACCCTGTTTCCATTTTGCCTGTTCTTGAACTTCATATATTTGGACTAATACAGTATATACTTTCCATCCCTCACCATGAAATGAAGCTCTTCTAACTTTCCTTTTGTCAGATTGGTAAAGTGTGTTTTAGAAGAAATTTGTCTATTTTATGTAAGTTAAACTTCCTAAAATAAATTTATTTTTAATTTTTTTTGATCCATTTTGTCTGAAGGGTTCATCAATTTTAATAATATGTTAAAATGTGTATTTATTTTAACATTTCTCCATGTTTTCAATTACTAACCTATTATCACCTTTTATTCAAAGCAGAATATAACATTAATTAAATTATCTGCAATTGATAAATGGGGGGAGAATGTCTGTATAACGTGGAAGCTGTGATAGGTTTTACACAGTTTTTTCTCCCCCCCGGCGTAAATATCTAGAACAGTGGGAGCAGAATTGTAGCATTAAGGAAAAACTTCCCAACTTTGCAATTTCACAAGCAAGAGCTCTTCTCACCTCTATTTTAAGATAATTTTAGACAAGTGCCTAGACACAGGGCTCCCTCTCCAGAGAGAACCACATTCACATATATTTCCCATACAAGGCAGTTTGCTACCTCCTCCAGGGCCCACCCTAGCAGTGGTCCCAGTGTTCAGAGATCCCATTTCCACTTGCAATGTCTCACCTCCCCAAAGCCTCTATTTTTATGTGATGTGTTGGTATCCTGAGGTATGCTTCCAGACACATCGGTGGTCCGGGCCATCCAAATAATTTCTGAGGCTACCAATGATTATTATCGCTAGTGCTCTCGTTGGAGGTGGCAAAGCTTTCCAGTCTGCTCCAAACCTGGTTCCCACAAGCCCTCGCTACTTTCTGCATATGATTTTATAGAATACAAGCTCGTCTTGGCTAACGCATATGTCGTGTTGTAGTTGAAACTCTGTCAAGTGCCACAAGAGAGTCAGACACAAAGAGTTCTGTGAGTTCCGATAACAAAGATGTCGTGTCGTCAGGGAATATGCTGTGGAAGAAGTGGCAAATGGGGAAGGGCTTGAAGGATCTTTCCAAATCGGGGAGCAGCGAAAGCGGAGGAACGTCCCCAGCAGGGAAGGAGGAGCAGAGCGTGCGGAAGGAGATCAGTAAGTGGTGTTCTCGTTTGTAAGAAAAATATGTACTTGGAAATAAGAATTCTGGAAAGACACTGACAAAACACATGTGATGTGTAGGGTTATAGCTAGAAAAATACGTTTTTTGGATTCATAGGTCTTCCTTTTGTTTATCAGAGTTGATAATCGGCTCAATGACCTTATTGCTCAGTAGTTAACTTAAAGGTAGAAGTGGGCCAAAACAAAAAACAAAAAACACACAGCAGGTATATTTTTGTACACTTCCATGTGTCTATAAACACTAAAAATAAAATTGCAGTGACCACGCATGCCATTGTCACCAAACACAGATACTTTTTTTTTTTTTTTTAAATCTACCATAGGCTTCATGGTATATTTTCTTCTTACCTTTTATAACAAATTTTAAATATTTGGATTCTAAAATTTTGGAGGAGAGGGGTGAGTTTTTAGTGGTGCACAAGCCACGCCGATTTGGTTCATTTTTGTATAGTGGGGATTCGTATTTGTTCACTAAAATCAATGTAAATCCTCTAGGGAAGTTTTTAACAGAGCAATGTCTTTCCATGCCGGTCTCCCTGAGGAAGGATTTCCTCTGAGCAACTCCTGGATGAAAGGACTAAATTGCTAAGGGGCTAAGTGTCCTCTGTGGTTGAAACAATAAATCTGGCTGCCTATAAGGGATCCTGAGTCGCTTGCTTGTCCCTGAGTTGGAACCACTACCTACGGTAGTGAGGTGAATGGCAGGGGTCAGCTGGCTGTCGCGTTCCGTGACTGTGGCCCATTTGCCTCTCACATGGAGCTACCTTCTCCAATTATACCTGTATCAGTAGCAAAAATCTTAATCTTTATTTCTCTACTTGTTCAGAACCCAGGCAGGTAAGAAAGATATTTTGAAAGGATGCTTCCTCAGAAACACCAACAGCAATGGTTCTTTTCTCAAAATTGCTAAACCAGTCTGGGAATTTTTAAATTAAAAACTGCTTATGGCTAAACCATGTCCTTGAAGGAGTTCCACAAGGAAGAGGAAAATTCCAAAATTCAAAGGGCTCTTTTACTGCACTAACAGGAGATTCCATTTTTTTTAGCGAATATTTTGAAAGTAGGCACTCGTTTAATAAATAATGATATACATGATGTAACACTAAAACTTATTTAGAATAACAGCTATCATTCTATATTAATATTTAATTTGTAGAGTGGTTTTACATCTATTATCTCACTGGAGCCTCTATGAACTAGACAAAGCATATACCGCTATTTCTGCCTCAAAATTTAAGTGATTGATAAATGTCTCACGCGAGGTCAGGAAGCTGAAACAATGTGCCGTGAATCAGGACTCAAATCCTAATTCTTTTCATTCCACATGTTGTGATCTCTAATGGAACATAAACTTTTCCTCACACTTGGTTAAAGACTTGTGAAATGAAAATCTAATTATGTTTGGAGGTCGACCTGTTTATATGCTAACAAAGTAATTTTTTTAAGTTGCAAAAATGGAATATAATCATGATTCTTCACTCCAGCCTTGGCCAGTGTGTCCCCTCGGTCATGGTGTGGAATCATTTTCTGCGCAGAGCCCCAGACCAGTGTGTTGGGAGGGACTGCTTCTGTGTCAGTTTTCGTGATCTTCATTTCTTCACACTTTCGGCCTTCGGGCTTTAGACCTTTCTATTAAAGTTCACAGCACTATGAAAGAGTCTACTTTGGGATGAAAAGGAGGGGGTAGGAAACAGGGAGGAAAGGTAAATTTGAATGGAAATGGAAAACTGAGGCCAAAGTGGTCTGTCCTCAACCAAAAATGTCTTCAACACATTCTGAAATGTGTTTTATTATCACTTTTATTGAACATAAATAATATATGTATAATATAATATATACTATATTACATGTAAAATAAAATATAAATTTACTCACACAATATCAAGAAAAGTCGACCCCTTCTCCCTCCAAGAAAAGGTGTGCTATTTGGTTTCCAGGACCTCTTACAGCACTGAAACATGGCCATGGACTTTGGGTATAGGGGTTGTAGAAGGAATCTTGCTTGAGAACAATGGGTCTGGTTGTCCAGCTGTTCTCTGGAACTCCATGGGATGCTCTTACCTCTGCTGTTGGTGCCCCATATTAGCCCTCACTCCTGGAGAAGCATTACCTGTAAGAGATTACAGACCCTGGGAGAACTTTGCATGATCTGGTCTCTTTATTCCTTTGAAATTTGGATTTCCCACAAAACTGTGTTATTCGTGGGTGATTGGATGGCTCATTTGCTTAAGATCTGCCTTTTGCTCAGGTCATGACCCCAGAGTCCTAGGATCAAGTCCCACATCCGGCTCCCTGCTCAGCATGGAGTCTGCTTCTCCCTCTGCCCTTCACCTCACTCATGCTCAATCTCTTTCTCAAATAAATAAATAAAATCTCTAAAAGCAAAGCAGAAAACCCCCTACCTTATTCTTGCTACTTCCTATTTTCATACAGTAGGTAACTTAGAACAATTTCCTTCATAGTACCAGAGGGCATATGGAAATGATATTACTATGGATTTCACACCTAAGCATTCTTTCTCAATACCAAAGCCATTGTCAAGTTCAACAATCTGAACATTGCTTTCCACTTCCCCTTTACCTCTGGGAGCCTCTAGAAAATGCTTTTTACAAACGTTGCAGGTGATCTTTGTCTTTATTCCCACATCTTTTCCCCAGGCTTCACAATCACTATGCCCTTGAACAGCGATTTTTAGACTTATCTATGGCGAAGTAAGTTTTCTCCCTTAGTCCGTTGGAAACATACAAGGCTGTCATAATACACTCACACCCTATTCTGACACAAAAGAGTTTAGTAGCCAGAACATGAAGGTGAGGGGCGCCTGGGTGGCTCAGTGGGTTAAAGCCTCTACGTTTGGCTCAGGTCATGATCCCAGGGTCCTGGGATCGAGCCCCAAATCGGGCTCTCTGCTCAGCAGGGAGCCTGCTTCCTCCTCTCTTTGCCTGCTTCTCTGTGATCTCCATATGTCAAATAAATAAATAAAATCTTAAAAAAAAAAAAAAAAGAACATGAAGGTTAAACTTCTCTGCCCCTTTCCTACACCCTCTTCTGTTTAAATATATGTTATCCGGCAGAAGGCAAGAAAACACAACTATCTAATTAATCAGTGAGTATTTACTTTCCAGTTAAAGTCAGCAGAGTTAGTATCTTATCAAAACAACTAATGTTTGAAATGCCAAAAATATAGCTAACATAAGTAGATATGTTCATAAGAAAAGCAAATGAACTTTAGAAATCTAAGATCCCATAGTCATCACAATGAAAAAAGAAAAGTTATTGGCTCCTGGTTCCTAAAAAACACATTATAAAATGTTAATTCTTCAGGAATGTTTTATGTTATAAAATGAAAGACATGATTGAATTGATGTTTTCATCATAGAGTTGAGTTGGGATTTTTTTTATTTCACATGTACCATGTCTTCATGTATTTTCAAAAAAATGAATAATTTGTACATCATGTTTAAAATGTTTTTTAAAGGTTTATATTAGATTGAATTTCTGAATGAGTGATCACTTTTAACAAGTTGTTACAAATTAAGCACTTTCCAATATTGTGGGAGGGGATCACAACCCTGTGTAAAAAGTAAGACTAAATAGTCTGTGGGCGTGAGACGTCCTGATGGCAAAGTTAGGACTTAACATAATCTCTCCCCCAAAGCACTAATAAACTGAAAATTAATTAAAAGACATGTTAAAACTCTGAAGGCATATAACTAAATAAAAAGTACAAGATACAAGATTAATATACAAAAATTACTTTCATCTCTACATAATATCAATGAGTGATCAAAAAAGAAAATTAAGACCCTTTTATTCACAGTAATGTCAGTAATAAATGTATGGAAATAAATTTCTAAAAGTGCAAGACCTGTATACCAAAAACTACAAAATGTCACTAAAGGAAATTTTTAAAAATCTAAAGAAAGGAGGAGGTAGTCCATGCTTTGGACTAGAAGACTCAATTTGGTCAGATGGCATTTCTCCCCAAATTGATCTATAAATTCAGTATAATCTCCATCAAAATTCTAGTAGACATTTTATAGAATTTAGCAACCTGATCCCAAAACTTACTTGGAAATGCAAAAGACCTGGAATGACCAAAGTAATTTTGATAAAGAAACAAGGGGGAAGATCTTCACTTCATGTTTTCAGAATTTATTTTGAAGTTAACAGTAATCAAAACACTATGATTTGGGGCCCCTGGGTGGCTCAGTGGGTTAAGCCGCTGCCTTCGGCTCAGGTCATGATCTCGGAGTCCTGGGATCGAGCCCCGCATCGGGCTCTCTGCTCAGCAGGGAGCCTGCTTCCTCCTCTCTCTCTGCCTGCCTCTCTGCCTGCTTGTGATCTCTCTATCAAATAAATAAATAAAATCTTAAAAAAAAAAAAACAACACTATGATTTGACAGTTTCTTAAAAAGTTAGATGTCATTTTACCATTCTTAGTTACATGGACTATCCAGGAAAGACAGATCTATAGAGACAAAGTACATCAATGGCTGCCCTAGGCTTGTGATGGGAATGAAGAAGGGCTGTAAAAGGCACAGGAGATTTTACGTGGAGAATGGAAATGTTTTGAGACTGAATTTGGGTGCTGGTCACACAACTCTGTAAACATATGAAAAAGCATTAACTTATACTTTTAAAATGGGTGAATTTATGGCATGTAAATTATACTCCAATAATTTTTTAAAAAGGAGATTAAATGTCCTGTAAACTCTGAGTGGTTAATATTATAGTCTCTAAAATCTCCTTATTAAGTTTGTTTTGTGCGTTCATATGTGTTTCGGGAGTAGAAATTTCCTGCTAACTTGATTGTCAGTGTTTACCTGCTATATATTGCCTACTCCACTGGATCTGCAAGTTTCTTAAAGTAGACTACTGTGTTGTAATTATTTTTATATTCCACCCCTGGTGGTGTTTATGATGGTTTTTACCTCTAGAAGAAACACTTTAAATATTGGGTCATTTAATTTGTGTATGATGAAATACAGCATGACTTTTACTTCTTGTCTCCATCACCATTTAATTACCAGTGTGGTAACATTCTGTTACTCTTCTTAAAGAGTATATTCACTTTGCCATCTCCCTCAAGTAACTGTAAGTATAGTAACACCAACTAGAAGATAAATATGAAATAGATTTTAATAAAGTTGCATTGAATCACATTAAAATCATATTAGACAAGTCCAATCAATGTTTTTTTTAAACAGAAGATATTATTTTTAATTAAAATAAGATATAACAGTCATGTAGGCAGTGTTGATTCTTTTTTTGAAATCCTGGAACTTATTTTTTTAACAGGATCTCGTTCACGATCCCCAACAATTTTGGAAATGTCTCCACAACTTATTCGAAAAGCACTAGAATGTGTAAACTTAACTCAGTATGTACGGTAAGTTTTAATAAACATGATTAATGCAGACATCTGTGTTCACAGAATTTTGGATACATTAATAAGCAGTTGCTAAACAACTGAAAATTTGAACTTAAATGCTTAATATGCATCAGTGTATTCAAATTTTTAGGAGTACATGATTTTACTCCTCAAATTTAGCAAATGTTTTATTAAGTCAATCATAAAAGCATTTGAATATTTTCTGTAAAGATTTAATTTGTAAGTTGATTAAGGTGAGTTGAGCTGCAGAAAATTCCTACTATGCCTGCGGGCATTATTTTTTTTTTTTAAAGATTTTATTTGTTTATATGACAGACAGAGATCACAAGTAGGCAGAGAGGCAGGCAGAGAGAGAGAGGGGGAAGCAGGCTCCCTGCTGAGCAGAGAGCCTGATGCGGGGCTCGATCCCAGGACCCTGAGATCATGACCCGAGCCTAAGGCAGCGGCTTAAACCACTGAGCCACCCAGGCGCCCGCCTGCTGGCATTATTTAAGTACATTTAATTTTATCAAGAACCAGACAGTAGGATTAACAGAGAGAGATAGTTACTCAGGCATACTTATAAGTTTGAAAATATATTCAACATTATTTAGCTGCATAAATTAAAAAAGGAAAGACCTCCAAATAGTCTCATACTTTTCAACGCCAATTCCATGAACACCTCATCGGAGGAAGCATCTGATTTTCCTTGTACTTTCCTAGAATTGTTTCCTAAAATATTAGTGACTCAATAAACGGAGAATAGCCCATCAACAGATAGTAAGTTTATCCTTTCTATTCCTAACATTTGATTGGATTCAGGCCACCGCACTGTTCATATAATTTTAAATTATTTGAACTCCAGCATTCCAAAATGATTTATGCATCTCTTTTGATGTTTTTATAGAAAAACAATGGACTTTGACCCTCTGCTGCAAACAGAGGAATTGAACCAGCATCAGGCAATGCAAAAGGCAGAGGAGGTACATCAGTTCCGCCAGTACAGGACCAGAGTCCTCAGCGTTCGAGACATTGACCAAGAGGAACAGCTTAAAGTAAAGGACAAAATCCTGGAGATGTATGGGGAGATGCGGGTGAGTCTCAACATACAGAGTACGGTTGACACATTCCAAAAAGATATCGTAGACTCATACAGGACGTGGGTGGAGAGCAGTCTTGAAAGCGTTTAGTTCCCAACTCCTCAGAAGAGACGGAGGATGGGTGAAACACACCGAATTTCACTTATTTCCTTAAACCCCTCCAAAATGCAGTATTGAGGATCTATCCACAAAGATGGGAGGAAGGAGAGAGAAGACAACAACAAAATATGTGTGTAGGTAAAGAGAGCTGGGTGAAGATGGTATTAAGAGATTTGAGGCAGCCAAATTCTAAGCTGGTAGCAGAACAGTTCTTAAAATAACCCAATTTGCTCCATGGAATCCCTGAAAGGCTCAGAAATATGTCTAGTTGGCACATCCTCTTGCTTGTCCAATAGGCACCTTCAGCAAACCTCTGCCAGTCCAGATTCTATCATTCTTGCCCTCTTTCTCACATCAACCCAAACGTATCACCTGCACCAATATTCCCCACTCAGGAAGGGCAGTTGTACTCTCTCAGTTGCTCAGAGCACAGCTTTCAGAGACATCCTTGACTTCTTTCACCTCTTTCACCTAATCCATTATCAATACTTGTCAGCATCACCTTGAAGATATACCTATAATTCAATCACTTTTCGTTCTCTCTATGCCTACCACCCTAGTCCAAACCACTGGTGTTTTCTATTCAGAGTTATCGCCACAGTCTCCTGACTGATCTCACTGCTGCCATCTTGTTCTTCTACAACGGAATCTCTGCTTCAAACCAAAATGATAGTAACCATCAGGAAAATGATTTTATCCTGTGGTAACCAACAGCATCAGTGTCTCAGTGGCTTAAGACAGGGGTTAGCAAACTTGTTTTCTGTAAAAGACCAGATAGTAAATATTTTTGCCTTTGCAGGTCAGGTATGGTATCTACTCAGCTCTGCTGTTCTTCATACAAATTCAGTCAAAGATGATGTCTACGTGTGTTCCAGTAAACCTTTATTTAGAAAAATAGGCAATGAGCCAGATTTTTCCACAGGCCTTCATTTGCCAACTCTTGGGTTAAAACAACAGAAGAGTATTTCTCCTTCTAGCTGCATGTAGAGGGAAGGTCAGCAGAGGGCCCTTCTCATCACATTTATGTTTCATAGTCACATTTCACTGGTCAAATCTAATCACATGGTCACATACTACGACAGTGAAGGAATTAGCCTTGTGGACACCTTGATTTCAAATTTCTAACATCAGTAATGCTGAAACAATAAATTCTGGTTCCTTAAGATACCCAGTTTGTGGCACTTTGTAACAAAAGCCCTAGCAGACTAAAACTAAGACTAAGACTAAGAGTGCTATGCTACTTTATGCCTGGAGGAGAACTGCAAATATTTTATGAGTTGCACTAGTGGTGATCATAGTACATAGTGCATAGTACATAGTACATAGTACATCTCTAAAATTTCACTCCTGTAATGACTTCACATTTCACTAAGAAAAAGAAGTCTTTATTATGGTGTCTAGAGTTCCATATAATCTATATAATCTAGTGCCCGATTTCCTCTCTGATCTTTTTCCTCCATAATTCTATCTGCTTTGCTTCTTTTGTTTTTTTCCAAACTGACTTCACCTTTCCACTAATAGTCAGACATGTTCCCACCTCTGGGTCTTTAACTTGCTCTTAACCTTGTCCTGGAATGTTCTTCCCCCTAGAGAGCCAAATGGTTTACAGCTTCACTTTCTGAGATCTTATATCTATTGCTATTTTATTAGAGAGATCTTCTCTGGCTACCCTTTTACAGTTAGCATCTCTCAATATCTGAAGGCCCACGCTTGGCCTTATTATTTTCTTTAAAACAATCACCCTATATGTGTTATTTGTTTATTGATTTAACATGGAAAGGTATGTTTATTTTATACATATTATTTATAAATATTATAAATATTGATTTATCATATGAAATATATAATATATAAGCATATATATAAAATATGTGCACACTTTAAATCTATCTTCTATAGAATTTAGTTTGAATGTGAATAGGATGTGTGAGGTATAAAAACCCTAGTTTTGGTTGAATCAAACTTAATAGAAACACTGTCAGTAACACATTTCTTATTAGATGGGAGAAAAAGATACCAATCCTCAAGAGATTACTGGCCTATATTAAACTTACTTTATCCTAAATCCTTTAGATGACTTTCTCTCTCTTTTTAATATGGTACTACTACCATGTTGCACAATTGATTTAGCAAAGCCAATTTTATTGTGGTGGATACAGTAATTTTCTTTCATCAAAAGATTTGAAAAAAGTCTCATTTTGACATTCAGCTCTTCCATAATCTCTACCACAATCATGCATGTTGCAAAGCCACAGAAAATTTCTCAAAGAATTTAGCAATGCAGACAAAACAGTCATTTCTAGATGCTTCTCTTCTGGTTAACATCAGTTCATTATTTTTTTTTAATTATATCATTTTTGAAACAGGAAACAATCAACAGGATGGACCATGATTGTGCTCATACTATCAGAAACCCAAATGAAATAAGAAAGCCAAAGCTTCTTAGGAAAGCTACATTGGGACTTAGTTATATCACTGCTTTATTAGTGAACATTTTTAGTATGGTGCCTGGAGCTGACATTAAGCTTTGAAAATTACCCTTCTTTTTGAAAATATAAACTATAATACAAATCTAGTTATATATATGTATATTTTGAAAGTAGAATCAGGATTTCCTGATGGATTGTTGGTATACTATAAGAGAAAGTAAAGAGTCAAGAAATGCTCTAAGGTTTTTGGCAAAACAACTGATCAGGTTGAGTTGCCATTGGATCTGATGGCTTGAAAGAAAAGACAAAGATTTCAATTTGGGACATTTTTGGATATACCTATTGTATCAAAAAAAGGCATTCTTATGTATCTATTACAGTCATCTGGAGATACTGAATAGAAGTTAGATATATGGTTCTGGAATTTGGGAGCAAGATCTGGGCTGGAGATTTAAAAAGTAGGGGACCCATCAGTGTGGAAATGGAATCTAAAGCCACGGGGTTAGATAAAACCACCAAGGAAAGAAGTCTAAGATTTAAGACGTGGCCATTTCCTCATTAAGAAATAAAGGAGAAGAGGAGACGTCAGCAGAGGAAACTGACAAGGAGCAGTTAGTGAAGTAGAAGAAAAGTCAGTTGGGCCTGAGGTCCAGAAAACCGAGTGAATCAGTTGATCCAGGAGGAGAGGGTAGGGGTAAGTAAGAATTGGACCAAGATGTGGTCTCTCAATTTAAATTAAACTTGAACGAGAGCCAAACTGACGATAACAAAGATAAGTAGTGAACTGGGTGATGGTATTTGAAAGTTCTTCAAATACATGCCAAACACATTTCATCAGGTCTAGTATAAGTAACTTACTAACATAGTACATCAGGTCTAGTACAGGTAACTCATTAGTACAATACATCAGGTCTAGTACAGTAATTCACTAGTACAGTATATCAGGTCTAGCACAGTAACTCACTAGCATAGTACATCAGGTCTAGTACAAGTAACTTACTAGTACAGTACATCAGGTCTAGTATAGTAACTCACTAGTACAGTACATCAGGTCTAGTACAGGTAACTCATTAGTACAGTACATCAGGTCTAGTACAGTAAGTCACTAGTATAGTACATCAGGTTTAGTACAGTAACTCACTAGAATAGTACATCAAGTCTACCACAAGTAAGTCACTAGTACAGTACATCAGGTCTAGTACAGGTAACTCATTAGTATAATACATCAGGTCTAGTACAGTAAGTCACTAGTATAGTACATCAGGTTTAGTATAGTAACTCACTAGAATAGTACATCAAGTCTACCACAAGTAACTCACTAGTACAGTACATCAGGTCTAGTACAGTAACTCACTAGTTCAGTACATCAGGTCTAATACAAGTAACTCACTAGTACAGTACATCAGGTCTAGTACAGTAACTCACTAGTACAGTACATCAGGTCTAGTACAGTAACTTACTGAGCACAATTACGGTGAGAGTCGCTCTGAGCTGCATATTTTCTAGAGATTATATTTGAACTCTTGCCTATCTCTTCACCTTTCTGTCTCTTTCTCCTGCTGATGCTTTTATTCACCATTTTGTTAAAATCTCATGTGCCTTTTGTTGCTGTCTCATGTTTCATGTGTTGATAAACATTTGAGACCATAACCTAATTTTTTTGGTCTCTCTTCTGTAATTTGCCATAGAAATCTATTGGCATGAGGAAGGGATAAGGGGATTGTTTTGTTTTGTTTTTTTAATTTTTTTCTGGGACCATGAGCTTTTATTAGTAAATCTTAATTGCTTAGGATTTTGTTTTGGAATAGGACTCTTTAGATGAAGCCCGACAGAAGATCTTCGATATCCGGGAAGAGTATAGAAACAAGTTGCTGGAAGCTGAGCGCCTAAGATTGGAAGCTCTGGCTGTGGAGGAAGCAACAAGTCCAGTGGAGCCAGAGAAGAAGACGCTGTCTCCAGACACACAGAAAAAAAAGAAAGGAAAGAAGAAGTAACCAGCAGGTGCCCAATACTTGCCTTTTTCTGGAGAGGAAAACGCCCTTTTTCTTTCCTTCTTTCTTTGCTCCCTTCTTTCCTTCCTCTCTCTGTCTCTCTCTTTCCTTTTTTTGTAATCTATAAACTTTCCTGTTGATAAGGTATTAGGTTTTCCTTCTTAGAATGCCTTCCTGCATTTTAATGTTCAATTGTTGGTTTCTCCCAGAAAACTATAATTTGAGTAGCCATTAGAGTTTCAATTTTTCTAATTTCAATAAAAGTGCCTCAAAATATTTCAAATACAATAACATTGATGTGTTTCCCTCTGAATTGCTGCATTTTTGGTAAGCAGTAAAACAAGATCATGAATGGGCTAACAGGATTGCGTTTGAAGACTCTGAACAATAAGAAAAATAACTATGGTTCTTAGAGGAAATTTTGTTTCTAACTGTAAAAAAATATTGTAACTTTATAATATCTTTAAAATATGCTTCAGACTTGTGCTTTTTTTTTTTTTTTCCCCAAAAGCTGAACTTCCAGAAATGTCCTTCACTGGGCGAGAGCTGTTGTGGGTTAAGCTCAATCAAAGTGTTTGAACTCAGAATCCTGACAGTCAGGTCACCCAGACACAAAGACAGTGACCACAAATACATCCCTTGTCATCAGTCCCAGCACTTTGTTTTTTGTAAGTCACAGTGCATGTTCTCTGACACCAGTTTTAGAAAACTGCAGTAGATTAACTGAGGCATGTAACTGGAAATGGCCTTCTCCCAAAAGCACACTTCTAGTTCATGCCTTCCTGAGATAAAAACTCCAGTGATATATTGTAATCAGTCAAAGCTGGGAGTGCCTAGCTAGCTTAGTTGGTTAAGCTGACCCTTTGCTCAGGTCATGATCCTGGAGTCCCGGTATCCAGTCCCACATCAGGCTCCCAGCTCCGTGGGGAATCTGCTTCTCCCTCTGACCTTCTCCCCTCTCATGCTCTTTCTCTCATTCTCTCTCTCTCTCAAGTAAATAAATAAAATCTTTTTTAAAAAGCTGTTCCTCTTTGATAGGTGATTTTCCTTTTTTCATGTACTTAAATCTTTTTAAAATGTTTAGTTATATATATACATATATATGTAATTTTACTTAAATATGCAAACACATGCACTTTTCCTCTATTATTCTTTGCCTAACCTTTTTTTCATCACCCTGTGATCTTCCAACCCCACAAAATAATACACGATAACAACATAGTACAAATATTTCTATTCTTCACTCATCTGATATAATCATAATCAACATTTTATATCATGACCTATTTTACAAAATGACATTTTATTATACATTCTTGACTGTGTCTTGATTTTACACACCAAACAATACAAAATCTCTCTGAGACAAAAGTAATTCATTCTTTTTAATTACTGTGAAATATTTCATGGTACAAATACATTGTCATTGATTCAGCTAATTCTCCTGTGATAATATTTGCTTTGTTTCTAAATTTTTCTGTACAAGAAAAACAGGTAAGAATAGAAAAAAGGTAGCAAGATGGTAGACTTAACAAAGTATTTTCTAATAAAAGGAAACATAGTGTCTGACCTTTAAAATAAAGGAAAAATAAAATAAAAATATTTTGTAAAAAGATACTAAAAATATTATTATATAAATAAATGCTTGGAGTGACTACACTGGAAATACATGGGACACAGAACGCCAAGAGCAATGTTCATGCCTATACTTGGAATCACTGACAATGCAGTATGTACAAATAAATACAGACAGATTTACACCTGGTTTGTAATTATCACTCAAATGTTTGGAATAGTGTTGCCATTGGTGATACATTTTTCAAAATGGTGAACAACCTTGGTAAATTTTCAAAGATCACAATGTTTCATCTGCTTACACTGCCTTCAGTGTAGATGCATTCCTTGAAACATTCACTGAACTTTAAAACTTTGCAAAAAAATACTTATGTTTTAAATACCTTCAGAGTTAGGTTCTTGAATCATTAATTTGCTCTCAGACTGCATAAATTATGGGCCATTCAAATCATAGAGAGGTAAGATAATTCTTTGTTGCATGTGACTCTTTCGAAGATTGGGGGTATCCAACATTCTTGACATTCAACCAGTAAAAATAGCAATAGTTCTCTGCCATTCTTGGGCCAATCCAAACTGCCCCTACATTTTTCCTAAATATCCTCTAGAGGGCTTTCACTGTCCTCACTGAGATCACTTCCATGTAGAAGAACAGTAAAGATTACTAAGAAGCTGAAGATAGTAATGTCTGTGGATAGTAGTTAATAAATAACTCCATTAGAATGCATAGCAGTATAAAGACCCTCAATTGTGTTGATTGAGTTAACCAAGGTGTGTGTATAAAGTATACCAACTTCCTACAATCCCTAGACCATTGTCTTCGACAAATGTATGGTTTCTCATTCATTTTCAGTTTCTTTCTCCATCTCTTATCATCTACCTCTTTACATCTTCCCAAGTACTTCAAGGTCAACTCTCCATCCCCTTTCTCAGGGGCTCTTGTAAGAGCAGAGAAAAATCTTTTTCTTCTGCAGTCAAAAGCTTGCTTCTGAGTAATGATCCCCAGGGTGCAACTCTGGTGATAATGAAACATCATTATAAGAGCAATTTAACACCTCATTGTCTCTAACACCTCCACTGAAGAATAGGATTGTGGCTTTCCCTTTTGCAAAATTAAAGTGTCCACTAAAGTGTTTTCTGAAATGTAAGAAAGGACAGCCTTCATTTAAATGAATCTGAAAATTGCTGACAAAAAAATCTTTTAAAAAATAGAAACCAAGCTTTCAAAAACAAAAAGATTTCTAGTCTCTGAGCCCTCTGTTTTGTATAGACTACTTTCAAACATTAAAAACATGTTGCATGGTATTCTGATGTTTATCTTGTGTCTCTAACTCATTTCAATGAAACTCTTGTATCTACTGCCTCTTGGAAAATAGAGAAGTAGAAGGGAAGTGGCAAGAAGAGCCATATAGTAATGGAATTTGCCTCAGAGAAGAAACTGCATGCCCTGAGCTACATCCCAAATGGGATCATTAATAACAAATTAATAAAAGTTTCAATGACCTTCCCATTTCTGAAATTAACATTATGAAGGAACTTTGTTTTAAGCTGGTACAGTATTTTTTGTCTAATCAATTATAAAACAAATTCTATTCATCTTAATTTAGATAAAATAGTTTCCAACCGCAGGTGTGTTTTTATGGAACAGTTTCATTACGTATTGAAGACTTGGCATATGCTTAGGCTAAATATCCTTGTTTTTGGTATGGGCACAGATGGCAGCATCAACACACAGTATGATTTATTTTTTAAGTGAACCTATATAACAAATTACCATTGTATGATAATTTCAATCCATAAATAAAAAATCTGTTTATCCAAATAAACCAACCATTTTTAATACATTTTATTAATTATAAAAATTCACTTGCCTAATGTGTAAATCCTTTTCCCATCTGGCATAAAATATAATGACACCCTTTATTTTCAATGTTCATCAAACCATTGATTTCAGAATCAGAAATTCAGATGGCACATGGATATCTTTTTCATTCCACATTCAACTGTGGGTGGTTGATATATTTATACAGATACAAAGAAAATTCATTAAAAATGATGTTTGGCTTTGTGAAAAAGATTCCAAACTAATATGTTACACAGTAATGACTTATTAGCTATTAAACTGTTGAATAATATAAATCAATATAGCTTATTGGTGAAACTGGGATCAGTTGGTTAACATCTCTGTAGTATTTTACAGGTTTGAATAGAAAATTTTCATGCTGTTTTCAACAGGAAGATTAAAGCTGTGTAAATGGTTAAAATCATATTAGATACAAACTCACCAATGACTATTTGACTAGTGATAGAATTACTGATTAAATTGTTATACAATTAATAGGATAACAAAATTTTTGCTGTATATTTTTTCTGAAGGAACTTTGAAGTTTTCCTGTATTTTTTCATGAACTTAGCCAATTTTTTTTAATTTTAGTTGCTTCTGGAGTAGCAGGTGCCCAAAGTCCACATATTTTACACCATAATGTATGAAAAACATTAAACTTTTGGCAGATATTAAACTTCTGCCTAAGGCCATCATTTCTGGAGCAAATCATCTGAATCATTAGCTATTAAAAATAAGACTTCATGGAAATAGTTTTTAAAATGGTCAACTTGAGGACGCTTGGCATCTGCCTTCGGCTCAAGTCATGATCCCGGGGTCCTGGGCCCGAGTCCTGTGTTGGGCTCTCTGTTCAGTGTGGAGTCTGTTTCTCCTTCTCCCTCTGCCCCTTTTCTCTTTCTTATGCTCCCCACCCCTCACTCTCAAATAAAATCTTAAAATAAATAAATAAATAAACAAACAAACAAATAAATAAATAAAAGGTTTAACTTGAATTCAAAAGCTGCTTTCCAATTTATGATTCATACAGACTGCTTGTATTTACTCTTGCTTTTCATTTATCAACATTTAAATCATCTCTGGCTCTATAAAGACAAAGAGGAAGAAAGCAGGGGGAAATCCAGAGTTTCATTTGTGGTTTGCAGATATGACCAAAAAAAAAGTCCTAAAAGGAGGTTAAAATTCCTCATGAGATACTCATATATGATTTGCAGATTTCAACAACTGTTGGCCTTCAGGAAATTGGATGCTTCAGATTTGTCCGATAAGCTTTATTTCTTCTGTTGCATCATTACTGTTTAACTAGCTTGTCACATTAGGGCCATTTCTAATACTTTGTGTAAAGATTTCATCTCTCTGTTGTACAATGGCTTTTATGTTACTTGAGTGCAAGGACTATATTGTAATTGTCATATATTATGCATTTTAATCACCCACAAATCATAGCACAAAACCTTACAAAGTGGGCCTTCAGTAGATTATAATCAGATAAACTACACTATTTCCCATTATGTGGGCTATTAAGCTGATGTTAAAATGGGTCCAAAGCAATGTTTATGATCATTTTCAAAAATGTATCAGATTAGCCTTCAAGTGAAAATATTGAAAAATACAGTTTATAGGACCTGAAAAAAGATTCACACCCCTAAGAGACTGTGATAATACCAGATGGCAGGTTGTCAACAATGGTATTCTGCAGTGTTCACAGAAGATATGTATCATAGTCTAGTCAACAAAGCTTCATTTTCCAAATAGGACCTTAATTTATATACCACTAATGCAACCAGGGAACTCATCATGTTCATGCAATTAAAGTAAAAATATTCCAAACTGTTACTAGTGATTTGGGAAACAGAGGCAAAAGAAATGGAACTTAAATTAAAATCTCCTTACAGCTGGCTTTGCCCAGGGATAGATCCTGGAAACATGCAGAATGTGACCTTCCTCAAGGAACTCGGGGCTTCTTTTGTGCCTTAATGTTTAAAAGGAACCTTATCTTGGCAGCTGCTGGCCCCTCAGTGTCCTAACAGCCTTGTTTCCACATTCCTTGGAGACTTGTGAGATCCCTAACCCCACTAATTAAAAAGTATGCAATCTGTCACTGCTCACAATCCCACAATAGCTCTTTCTGCTCACAGGTCCTATCCCATGAGGAGGGAAGGGGGGAAGGTATAGGCAGAAGAGATAGGAGGCTCCTGGCGACCCCCTGACTGGGCTCTGAAGCTACTCCTGGCAGGTGGAGACCCTGAGATAGAGCTGCACAAGAGATAATGGAACAAACCAAGAAGGCACAAGAATCTCAAAGGCCTCAAGCTTCCCAGTCAGTTCTCAATAAACGACTGGCACTAAAAGCCCTCAGTGGCAACCTATTGAGACCCCTCTCACTCTGGAGAGCTTTCTTTACTACTCTCAGCTTCACTTAATAAGCTTTCACTTCACTTCACCCTTTTGTGTCCATGAGATTCATTCTTCAACTCTGTGAGACAAGAACCCTGCAATCCTGCAACCATAGTCCCTGGTGTTTACTCTTGTCTTTGGCCAGAGGAGCACCCTTTTTTTGTTGTTTTTTGCCCATTGCTGCCACACAAACCCAATATGTAACTGTAGATCAGACTCTTAGCCCTCAATCGGAAATGAGAAGAATGGAAGACACATACACACACACACACACACACACACACACACGCACACACTTCACAGCAACTCTGAAATTCCTCAGTACAGACAAGGTGAAGGCCTCCTTCCCACCCCCCAAGAAGTGGGGAAGTCCATGATCAGGTCTGACTTTGTACTCTAAAAAGACTGGTCTGTTTAGTTGATATCCATGGCCCCTGGTTTCATCTTCTGAGAATATCTTCTTGTCTCTTATACTCTTGGGGCACATTTGAAGTGGTTGTTGGAAAGTTCTTCTTGGAAGTTGACCAGCCTTTGTATCCCAGTTCCTCAAAATTCATGTACATATGTTACAAGCAGGCATAAGTTAGTAAGAAGTAAGAGTATAATTGTGGTCATAATCAAAATATTAAATGACATTGAAGATAAAGTAGTCGTTTCCATTCTTCTCAGAAGTCTGTGGCTTCTATAATGGGCATTTCCTGTTTCTGCCTACCCTGCATCCTTTTCTGCTGTTGTTTTGGTAGTAGTAACAAAAGAGCTGAAGCTGAGTCATCATGAGACTGCTGCATTAGTATCTGCTAAAGACTTGAAGTCATTTCTGGTCTGGGGTTTTTCTTCAAATCTATGAGTCACTCAAAAATATCTCCAGAGATTTCATTTCTTCTTAAGTTAACCAGAGTTTGAGGCTCCTGGGTGGCTCAGTGGGTTAAGCCTCTGCCTTTGGCTCACGTCATGATCTCAGGGTCCTGGGATCAAGCCCTGCATAGGGCTGCTCTGCTCAGCAGGGAGCCTGCCCCCACCCCCCACCTGCCTTCTTGCCTACCTGAGATCTCTGTCTATCAAATAAATAAATAAAATCTTTAAAAATAAATAAATAAAACCCATTCATTTCAATCTTAGTCTGTCCTGACCACACCTAAAACTCTTTTTCTGAAGATTTCCCTTCACAAACCTTCTACTAACTTTCCTTTGCATTCAGGTTTTGTCCCAAGCCATTTCCTTCCAAACAACCATCTCATTTAGGACAAAATTACCTTCTTTTACCTTCAACAAAATGCATTCCCATTCCTTTTTTTTTTTTTTTTTTACATATCTCCTACTTTTCCGCATACAGAGCTGTTTCCCTTATTTCCATCAGTCTTAGTTGCAGTTAGCAGAATTTTGTACTCTTAGAAACACCTTAATCTCTAGTGAAGACTAAGTATTAACCAATTGTGAACCGTTACAACAGAATTCTTTAGATGGCCAATTTATGAATCAGTTAAGCATAAAATATGTTTACTAACAGATTTAATATTCTTATTTTCTATGCAGTAAGAAGTCAAAAGCACAAACCTATATCCAGTAATTAATAACTCAGCATTTTATTTTATTTGAAAAGACCTAGATGTCTAACAAATTTAATTCCATTTGTCATCCAAACAAAATTATAAACTTTCAGGTTACCAAGACTCTGAAAGCTATCTCAACAATTATCCATGAAAACTTTGAGACAGACAATGAACCATCAGTTTAGTCATCTTTTTGCTAACAACCCAACAGAGTTAACACAAGGTTATTTGACCTTCAGTAAACCTTGATAGAATAAAAGTTTCACATTTACTGCTGTAAATTCCAATTCATGTCTATCTTAATTAAACCAACAAACTTAACTTAGTTTAAATACTGACTTATGTTCCACCTGGGCCCACCCCATTTTCAGTGTTTACCTGAGACACAGGTGGAGAAATTTAGAGTGGGAAGTGCTATGTCCGGTGGTGCTTTTCTTGCTCCTTGACAGTGAAGAGAGAAGGAGCCGTGCTGCAGGAGGCACTGAGGATGGTCTAGAGACCAGTTATCCAAACCACATCCAAGTTGGCACAGAAACAGGAGAAAGCGGGAGACAGAGGAAACAAAGTGCTGCCAGAAGGAAGAGAAAGGGTTCCCGGTTTTAGAGCTCATCAGCCAACAAAGGAGCAGACACCATGTTTTCCCACCAACAAGTAGGGGAGAAGTTAGGCAGTCCATGTTGAGCCAGAGAAGACAGGGAATTTCCCCAAAACAAAGGGAGTTTTGGCAACTGCTTGGGAATATTCCTTAAAGTCTCCATCCCGAGTTAGACTAACCCCAGTTGGCTCCAGTTATAGCCATTAACATGAAAAAATGAGTGAGGGAGAAGCCTTCACATCTATTAGGAGGAATATAGAGAGATAAAATCAGAGTCCCCTTTGCTAAGGATGGCCTGTGTATCCTCCAGCAACCTGGGTTTACCAGGCGGTGGCTTACTTGGATAATTATCACCCAATATGTCAGGAGGGAGTTTACTAGTTGACCCATTCAGGCAAACACATTCTGCAAAAGGCCCTTAGGTTGTGGTCTTGGTGTAGAGCAATGAAGGTATCCTAGGTCTGTTTGCCCTATTTCCTGCAGAGGAGATCTAATTGATAGATCCACTGAGGCCATGCAGTGTTCCAGGAGCTCAGTCCTTTCCTAGGTTTTACAATGCAATTTGTCTCCAGTGGGTTAAAAGGCACCCCAAGGTAGAGCCCTTGGGAACTAAAGAAGCTTACTGAGGCCATGGTCCCAGAAAAGTAAAGAAGGTCCATTACCAAATCTCCCCTGACTCCTGGGTGGAGTCCCACGCAGGATATGTCAGAGGTTCCCGTGTGTCAAAAGCGACTGGAGGCATCCCTTAGACAAGACATCGCTATTGACTGTGGTCCTGCCTTCCCATGAAGGCATTCCTGCCATAAAAGGCCCTGGAGGGGTGCCAGCACCCCTTCCCTACCCCATCACATCCTAGGCTGCCGATGGGTGCCTGGTGAATGGACTAAAATACCGTTCCATGCCATGCCATCATCTGTACTGAAGGTTGCACACTGTTCTGCCATTTTAACCCATAGAAAATACTAGAAAATTTTACAAGGGGAAATTATTGAATTTTATAGCTCTAAGTAGTTAGTAAAGGACACTGACAAGAAACAGTAAAGACTGAAATCCATCATGGTCTAAGCGACATTCCAACACATATGTTCCTTATAGCCAACTTCCCTAGGAAACAGTCCCCAACTTCCCTAGGAAACAGTCCCTGGTTGGGTTTTAATTCAATCGGGTACTAGTTTCGTCTGGCTCCCTGTGGAGGTCCCGTGGCCAGAAGTGGCTAGACAAAGGATGAAAAGGGGATCACATTAGATCCATCAAGAGGAAACGTCACATGGGAGTTTTAGATGGGCAGCCGTCCTGTTTACTTAGGTGGCTGTCCCGTGCCCAAGACAGACAACTTTATATAAGAACAGGAATAAAGAGAGGGCATCAGGTTTCTGGATCTTATTATCATTCCAGCCAGGGTACTAACTTCAAGCAAAGGCAGACATTCTCCTCCCCATAGAGTAGCCATGGGCTAGAGGATTACAGCCTGTGCGATCGACATGAAAGTGTTCCAATAAGACCATACTCTCTGAAAAGCCCCTGAAATGAGAGTAAAGGAAGAAGTGAGAAAGTGCTCACCAATTTTGCACCGAAGCTCAACGTTCAAATGTAAAGACTCAAAGCCCCACGTTTGGGAGCCAAATGATGAAGTTTTAGAATATAGGTGAGGTTCGGTGGGGTGGAGTCCAGAGACGATGACCCCGAAAGAATTCTTGAGGCATCTTTGGTGCAAAACGGTGGTTTATTAAAGCATGGGGACAGGACTCGTGGGCAGAAAGAGCTGCTGCCCCAGAAATGTGAGGGGTGGCAGGTTATGTGGGATGGGGTTGGGGAGGTAAGGAACTTTCATATGCTAAAGAGGACCTACAAGATACCAGAGGCATTGAGGCCTTGCCATTGTCAAGGTCATGTTTCCCTCCAGCAAGATTTTAACATTAAGATAGTTGGGAGAGGAGCGCCTGGGTGGCTCAGGGGGTTAAAGCCTCTGACTTTAGCTCGGGTCATGATCTCAGGGTCCTGGGATCAAGCCCCACATTGGGCTCTCTGCTCAGTGGTGAGCCTGCTTATCTCCTCTCTCCCTCTCTGCCTGCCTCTCTACCTAATTGTGATCTCTGTCAAATAAATAAGTAAAATCTTAAAAAAAAAAAAAAAAAGACAATTGGGAGATTCCTAAAGAATGGCACCTATGTCCCACCCAGGAGTGGGGGTGGGAGAAGGTTGCTGGGTGTCAGCTTTCGCTTTGTCTTCAGCCAGCCTTCCGTTCCCTCATCAAAAACTACTTATATTTCAGAATGAGGGCTCTATACCTGGGGTTTGGGTGGACTTTAGGTGACCTGTGAGCCTCCTGCAATTATATAGATCTTCTTTTGGTGAAAAAAAAAAAATAGCTTTGATCAGATATTAAAGGAGTCTGAAACGCATAAAATTCTAACGATTACTGCTCTACAAATTTACTTTCAATTTTTCATTAGCATAAGGGATAGAACTGAAAATTATTCTTTTTCTTTAAAGAATGCCTTAATGCCTATAATACTGATGAGGAAACAGAAGGCAAGCTGAGGACAAAGCAGAAGCGACACACCCCACAATGCCTTCCATCCCCGTGGGATCTACGTGACATTCCTTAGGCTGCCCTAAAGCTAAGGAAAGGAAAAACAAATAGCTAATTTACAGAGATCACAATCCAGCCAGGAGATTTGAGTCTCCCTCAGTTTACAAATGTCTCAGCAATTTACAAGAACAAAGCATTTCTATCAATGGCCTAGCTTCCAGAAGGAAATGTAGATACATTTAAATGTCCTTATAACCTGCAGCCACTGACAGATACTTGAAGTAGGCAAAATGTAATGTTCCTTGAGGAAGCTCCAGACTGTCTTCATGGTAATGCCTTGCTCAGAAGGAAAAGCAACCTTAAATTGGCAATGGCAAGGTCTCTGGTACCTTATAGGTCCTCTTTAGCATATGAAAGTTCTTTTGAAATCTCCCTTAAAAAAAAAAAAGAAAAAGAAAAAGAAAAGAAAAGAAACTTTCCTTTTCCTTACCTCCCACAACTCCCAAGTATATAATCAACCAACACTCAAAACCACGCAGCAGCTCTTTCTTCCTGTCCCTGTGCTTTAATAAACCACCTTTTTGCACCAAAGACATCTCAAGAATTCCTTCTTAGTTGTCAGCTCTGGACCTCACCCCACTGAACCTCACCTATATTCCCAAACCCCATCATTACCTGTAGAAATTTACTTGGAAATAAACCTATTCAATATTAGAATGTATCTGCAAAAGACATCATGAAACTTATCTCCCTGGAAGTTCTTAAATACAATGTAAATTGTTTGATTTATATTTGTCCTTAAAAAGATTGAGTTGGACATCTTGTGAATTCTATATTTTTAAGATTCTATCTTTTGGGAAAATAATAGGGTGGCATCTAAATACAAAATACCAGAAGGGGTCAGAACTTCTGGCCAGCTGTCATTAAGGACATAAGTGCAAAGATATTTAAGTGGAAGGTGTTCAGTTGAGAAAGAAAGGTGGAGATACTTTCTTCAGTTCTACTTATGGGGAAAAAAAGGCAGAAGGAAATGTAGATAAAACTAAATGTCCTTATAACCTGCCGCCCATTGACAAATCCTTGAGGCAGGCAGATTATAACCTTCCTTCAGGAAACTCCCAACTGTCTTCATGTTAATGCTTTGCTAGAAGGAAGAACAACCTTAGCTGGACAGTAGCTAGGCCTGAGGGATCCGGGAAGTCTTCTTTAGCATATGAAAGTCCCTTTGGAAACTTCCCTTCATCTTTCCTCCCCCAGCTGCAAAGTATACCATCAGCCCTTCCTCACAACCCCAGTGCTGCTCCTTCTGCCCAGGAGTCCTATCCCTTTGCTTTAATAAAACCACCATTTTGGCCCGAAAATGTCTCAAGAATTCTTTTTTAGCTGTGGGATCCGAACCCCAACATTTTCTACATCAGAACTAGCATGTGGGAGGGTAAAGAACCGAGGTAGGTGCGGATTCATTGGCAGGCGCTGGTACACTCATCCAAATGAAATGTCAACATGATTTTTTTCCCCCAGCAAACAGATATCTTTATTTTCACAAAAGTATGAAACAGATTCAAAAACAATGGCAAGGAAAATAAGGAGGTTTCAATCAGGGAAAGAAGCAGAGTGCTTCTTCAAGTACACAGTTTGCAGGCTTGGGTGACGGTGTAAATTGGGGCGTGGGGCGGGATTCATTGAAAGGTGTTTCATCTCCAGGCAGCTCTTGGTAGAACTCGGCGTCTATCTCAGTGTGCACAGCCATCCTGTTCCACTAGTTAAAGACAGAACATGAAGAAGACTGCATGTGATTTACACTGCCAAGAGAATTTGGAAGATCAGTGTACTTATTCAAATTGGAATTTAGCCCAGACTCTATTTTTGTCAAAGGAAAAAAAAAAGGAAAAGAAAAAAGTTTATGCATTTTAATAAAGCACAAGAACATCAGTTAATTGGGGATATGGTACACATTTTTCAGGCTCTGAAATTTCTCTTCAATTCTGTATAAAGGGTCAAGCGCTGTTCTTGATATACCAGTATCTTCTTTATTGAAAAACATAGTTGCTTATCTATTGCCTTTTAAAATATCTGTGTGATAGATTCTGACTTCTGATCTTATTCTTGCTCCTCTCCACTAAGCACAACTGTAGAGTCTAGAAATGATGCCCCAGACAACCAAAGGGGGACCCTGGCAATGGGTGAGAAAGTGAGCTGGTTTGGGGCTTTAGTACTGGAGAAACGGTGCAGAAGCAGGCATCTTTCTGCTCCCCACACAACAGAGAAAGACGACCCAGACCATTGTTTTCTGATCACCAAATTGCCAGAAGAGGAAAGTCACCTAGGTGCATTTGTTAGGAGTGAGTTGGACAGTTCTGTAGTCAGGATGGGATCCTCAACAAGAAAATATGGAGTCAGGACAGCTAAGATCAGACAGCACTGATATCTGGTTTTGCAGCTTAGACAGGACTGTTCTAGCATTCTGCTCTGCAGCCTTTGCAGAAGTCACTTCTGCAAAATGTCCTAAAATAAGACAATTAACCGCAGAGCATTTGTCCCTATCATGGGCAAGGGACAGTTAAAGCATAAGCTGCCAGATGTCAGCAAAAAATGACCATCAGCACATAGACATTAACCTAATAGATACACAGACATGTGACCAGAGCCCTGATTGGCAAGACTCAGCACACCCTGATCGCTTAAGCTAGTTCCACAAAAGAGTTCATAAAAACCCCTAAATGTAGACACTCCAGGGACAACCCTCTCGGGAATCTTTGTCTCTGGGAGCTTTGTGCTCTTCCTCAATAAACCTTGCTCTACTGCCCACCACTCTCCCTCTGGTTCACCTCTTCATCCTTTGAAGCTGTGTGAACAAGAACTGGGGGCACTAAAGTCAGAGAACTCCTGCAACACATTTTTCTCCCTGTTAGAAAAGGAATCTCTCTCACAACCACAGGTGAGCGGACACCACTGTCAAGGATAACCAGCTGAGAGCTCCACTACAAATAAACAGAGGAAGGAAACATTGTCCTTCTTAGCAGGGCCTGTGACTCCCCTTTTTCACTTAGATACGAGGCATTTAGTGGAGCTGGTGGGAGGGACCCAGCTACAGCTGGCACTCGGTCAAGGAAGCATCTCTGTTTTCATGTGCCCAAGATTCTCTAGATCATAAGCTCTAGGGCAGCTAAAACAATGGTGACAGGAGAGAAATTACTATAACCAATATTAAGGCAAACTGCTTAGCTATCATGATCAAAACAATGAAATATTGTCAACGTCGTAGAAAATAGATCAATGGAACAGAGTAGAGAATCTAGAAAGAGATCCACACAAATATACCCTACAGATTTTTGACCAATGTGCAAAAGTATGCAACCACGTCAGTGGAGGAAAGATAGCTTTGCAAAAAATGGCCCCAGAGCAATGGAATTCCATAAGCAAAAGAAAGAGAGAGAGAGAAGAAAAATATAAAAGAACCTCAGCCTAAACCTATTGACTCAGACAAGATTTAACACAAAATAGACGATGAATTTAACTTGGGAACATAAAACTAAAAAACTTTTAGAAAAAAACATAGGACAAAATCTTTGGGACTTTTGGCAAAGAGGTTTACTTACAGTTGACATTCAAATCACAACCCCATTAGAGGAAAATTTGCTAAATTGACTTCATCGGAATTAAAAATCTGCTCTGCAGAACATCATATGAAAAGTCGAACTACAAACCATGTATCTGACAAAGCACCAGTATCTAAAATACATAAATAACTCAAAATCCATCATTAAGCAAATGATACAATTAGAAAATAGGCAAATAACAGTGAAGAGCTCTCACCAAAGAGGAAAAAGAGATTAAGATAAATAAGCACAAGGTGTACAACATCATTAGTAATCAGGGAAATATAAATTAAAACCACAATTAAATATTATTATATACCCACCAGACAGCTAAAAAAATATTGACAACAGCTGAGAAGGATAAGAAGAAACTAGATTACTCATATATTGCTGGTAGTAATATAAAACAGTACCATTGGTATGGCAAATTTGGCAGTTCCTCAAAAAAATTAAACATGCAGTATCATATGACTCAGCAATAGAACTCTTGGACATTTACTTCAGAAAATGAAAACTTTGTTCTCTCAAAAACTTCTACATGAATGTCCATAGAGGCTTTATTCCCAATCGCCAAAAACTGGAATCAGTGCATTGTACCTGAACAGTTGAGTGATGAAGTAAGCAGTGACAGACATGTACCATGGAATAGTACTCACCAATCAAAAGGAATGAACGATGGATACACATAACAGCATGGAGAAGTCCCTAGGAAATTATATTTGGTGAAAAAAGTCAATCCCAAAAGGTTACATCATTTATGATTCCATTTATATCACATTGCTGAAACGACAAAGTTGTAGAAATGGAGGACAAATTCACGGTTGTCAAGATTTGGAGAGGGGATCCTGGTTGTGTTATTAAGCACCATCACAAGGTAGCCCTGTGGGGTTACAAGTGCTCAGTGTCTTGACTGTGGTAGGAGATACACAATCCTACACAGGTGATAAAACTGTATAGTACTAAACACACATGCACACAAAGGAGTACAAAAAGAACTGCAGAAACCTGAGTAAGGTTGGTGGATGGTATCAATGTCAATATTCTTGATCTGACATTATATACAGCAGAAGCCTATGTGCTTGAGGATTTGGGGTTTGGGGTTTGCTTGGGATGGTCCTGACTATGTTTTTCTGGCTCTGTTCCTATGTAGGAACAGGCTGACTTGGAGTAGGTTAATACTGGTAGGGTCAGCTGCTCTCAGGAGCAATGAGTGGTGTGAAGAGCTCAGGACCCAGGACAGAGGCCATGATCCATGACGACCTCGATGACCCTTCTGAAATGCAGATCTTTCCTTACAAGCTCAGAAGCATTACCCGCATTTTTAATCCACATACCTGTGTTCCAAACCCCAAGGATTTGAAACACAACCTGAGTTATTTGAAATCAGTATGTTATTCCAGCTTTCAAAGAGAAAGTAAAACTATTTCATTAGTGTTTCTTCCCAAGCGACTTTCCCCATCTGTTGTACTTTAATTTGGCTGGAATTTTGTGTGTTGAAGCACACAGTGGAGACAAGTCAATTATGAGGTAACTTGATGCTTCATTTAAAGAGCTGTTGAAGTGTGAAATGATTCTCAAGCCTCAGATACAAGCTTGAGTGATGGAACACCCAGAATAACTCCTGATCTGTGAGGACCAAAAACCAGGCAGGCCAAGGGGAAGAAAGTTTGATGTAACAAGTTGATTTCCTTCAGTTTCCAGCAAAATTAAAAGTTCATTATGTAATTTTTGTTGTGGATAAAGCAAGGAATAAAAGCTACATCTTTATAAAACCGGAGTGAGTCCATGTCCTTCCCTTAGCTCTCCCATACCTTTCCCCTTTTAGTTTTCACCTTCCATCTAGCCTCCTCCTCATAATGTGGGGAGATATGCATTTGTTTATGTTTCAAGGAAAAGAAGGTCTCTTTGCTCCATGTTCTTTGAGTGCTTCCTATGTAGACCTCACTCTACCACAGAATGTTGTCATTGGGTAGATAATCTAAGTATGGTTTAGTGTTATTTTGCTTTCCTTTAACCCTCATTAGTTGACCTAAAAGGTCCCTCAGTTTCTGGTGGGGCAGCAGACAGAGATTTACTACCATATTTCCAGGAGCACCCAGCTTCCTTACCCAACCCCATTTATCAGTGTCCCCAGAAGGCAGGTGAGTGGAAATCAGGAACTCAGTATTTCCACATTAACCTCATGACCATGGCCCTTCTCTCAAAAAATGAAGACAAAAAAGAACATGAAAGAGAAGCAGTAATTAATAAATGGTAGATATTTATACGTCATGTGAAAAAATACATCTATTCCACTTATCATTTAAAATTTCACTACATAAAAAAAAACTTAAAAAAAATTCTAGCACTCAAAATAGTATGGGCAAAATGGGTGAAGATGGTCACAAAGGATTAAATAATTTTATGGTGTTCAAAATTTGAAGTCCAAAGCTAGAGGAACATCTTTACCAGGGAGTAGAGAGAGTGTGGAAATAGAACCAGTATTAGACCCAGGAATTGATAGTTGGGTTGTAGAAACATTTATTCAAACTTATTCAAATTTACATACTTATGTAAGTTATTCAGGACAGTGCTGTCATATGTGTTAGAGGAAAATGTATTCCAAAAGCTCAGTAGACCTTATAGGTTTATTTTCATTTTTTTTTTTTTTACAAATTTATTACATGTTCATTTTTAAATAAACTTGAACAATACAGAAATGTAAAAAAAAAAAAAAGAAAAAGAAAAAAGTAGTGCCCATAAATGCAATGTGAAGTTTATCTACTGTATGTGATAGTTAATTAGTTTATTTAACAATCACAAACACCTTGTGAAGTAATTGTTATTCTGGATATTCAGGTTAAAGAGAAAACTGAGGCTAAGGAGTAAAGAGTTAGGTTGTCCAAAGTCTTATAATTAACAAGTTATGGAGGGGCAGAATGTGATCCTTTACAGTATGTCTCCAGGTCTTAGAACTAATAACTAGTATTCCATATAAGCCCAGTAAAAATCACTATTAATAGTGTCATTCTGGATCATTCCAGATCATTTTTACAAAAACAAGGTCATAATTTATAAAATAGCCAGTAACTTGCTTTTTCTCATGCAATTATCATAGAAAACCTTGAACATCATTATGCAAAATTTCCTTAATACACCTATATCTTGTTTAACAATTTTAATTAATACCTGAAACCATGCCACTAAGTAGAAAGTAATGAAATTGCAAGGAAATATTTATATCAATTTTAATGAAAAAATTATGATTCCTTTCAAACCAACCTAAGATGCCAGAATGATTTTCATAGGAAAAATAGATTCATTGACAGTGAAATCAAGTTTACATAAGCAATAAGAAACAATTTGAGGGAAAACAAAATCTGTTTTTCATAAATATAGTAATGTCATGAAGGTTCTGTGTATTCACTGAGGAATAGACAGGGAGGAGTGGTGTGAGGGAGGTGTTCTAAGGAAGACCGGGGAAGGTCAGTAACTGACTTTCAGTCAGGCTTACATTACTTACATCCTAATTTGTTTAGATTTGACTTTGTTTGTGGTACTCCTTAATATAATATTTTAAAAGTAAAAACATTTTGACATATGTTGTAATTAAATTTACCTTTTTTTGTTGTTAGGACAGCGGAATTCTTTATTTTGCTTATATAGGTTTTGTCCACCATTAGTGTATCACAAAACAGTAGCCAGTATTTTTTCTGTCATGATTATGATACATAATTTATATCAGATCTATCTAAAAATATTTTTTAAGTATGTACAATAAACCCTATTAATGCTCCCCAATATCTGCCTAGACTCCCAGCCTCCAGGTAGATAAAGAAGGCTCTATGGCTTTTGTGGCAAATGGTATAGTCAGTGTAATGCGTGTTTCACTTCCATGCTGGAACAGAACACAGCCCCTTTGTGGTTTAACACCTGTGGCTTCTCTGTTGGTAGCAAGTGTGGGGTCTATCTATTTAATGTCAGAGCCATGAGACCCAAATAGTTTGGATCTCTGAGTCCCAGGTGGCAGACAAATAGCCATGGAGGCTCACCTCATCTGTGGTGAATTTTGCATGAATAAGAAATAAACACTGTGCTAATTCACTGAGATGTTACAGATACTTTACTACCCTTATGTTACCACATAAACTTAATATACCTTGACAAACAAAATATAATATACTATGACTACAAAATGAACAAATGATAGAATTTTCTTCCAAATGAATAGATAGTTGAACCCAAACCACCAACATGAGTAAACATCACAAATGTAAGCTAAACAAAAGAATGAATACACAATAGAATGTGTTTTAAGTGATTTCATTAATATAAAGTTTGAAAATAAAACTAAATTATTGTGTCAAAATTGGAAAAGTGGTTACCCATAGAAAAGGGAGAGTTTGCCAGGGGACGAGAAATTGTGAGATGACAGTATTAATCTATTTTTCATTTAAGTGATGGTTATATGAGCATTACCATATGTTCAGCAGAGATTTAAAACCGAATTTACATGGTGGTGTTTTTATATATGTTATAAAGTGATTTTTTCTCAGATGTATGCTGTATGTATGCCGATACGCATAGATTCCATCAAAAATTTTTGTTCACCAAAATTTAAAAACACATCATGGCTTTTTTCTCACCTGGGTATTATAACTAAGGTAAGGAAAATTCATTTTCTATATGTTATCCTTCACTATGCTCTTTTGTAATCTAGAACAAAATGACATGACTTGAGGAACAAAACTACTCACTGTTTCCTTAAAAACAGAAGCTCAAACACACTTACATTTCTCTGTCACTATTGCTCCTAATGTATTCTGACCCACTCATATTATAATTTTTAGCCAAAGTAGCTGACTTTCTTTTCTCAGAGAAACTTGGGGTTGTACAATTAAAGACTACCATATACTGGCACTTCAACAGATTGCAAAAGTCATGAATATACACAACTCAGATTTTCCTGACATATTTAAATAATTTTTCCTAATGCTCACTGCAATATCTGTAATTCTTATTCCTTCTGGGCTGGCTTTTTCCTTATCATAATAAATAGATCTTTCACTCACTGTTTCTTTGAGAGACCACACCACAAACTTTCTTAGCCCCTTTATCACCCTTGCAAGAGAATTTGACACAAAGGGACCTTTGGAGAGACAACTTCCTGGAGCATTCTGAAGATACTGTTTCACTGACCTCTGGTATCTATTTTTGCTGATAAGAAGTCTGACCTCAATCTAATTGTAATTCAGTTGAAGGCAATGTGATTTCTTTTCTCTCTGGTGGCATTTAAGATGTTATCTTGACCCTTGTTCTGCAATTCCACCTAATGTGTGTAGTGTGAGCTTATTTCTGTTTATCTGGATCAGCGCTCAATGTATACTTTCAATCTGAGAAATTATATCTTTGTTTGGTTCTGGAAAACTCTCAGCTGATGTCTCCTTAGAGACTGTGTTTATATAGTGTCAGAAATGATTTTTCTCAGGCATTCTCTCATGCCTCTACGTTTAGGATTTCTATGAGATCCAAGCTGGAATCCTTTCTAGTCACCAGGACTGTTAACATCTGTTTCATACATTTGATTTTTTTATCTTGCAGTGTCAAATTCTAGGTAAATGACTCAGTGCTACTGCACTCAGTCATCTGATAACTATGTCTTTTTTTTTCTTACTCTTTTTCTTTCTTCTTTTAGAGAGGGGGACAGAGAGAGAGAGATAGAGGCAGAGAAATGGCAGAGGGAGAGGGGGAGAGAGGATCTCAAGCAGGCTCCACACCCAGAGTAGAGCCTGATGTGGGGCTCTATCCCACAGCCCTGAGATCATGACCTGAGCCAAAATCAAGAGTCAGACACTCAACTGACTGAGCCGCCCAGGTACTCCTGTCAAATATATCTTGTTGAAGTTTATTTTCTACTGGGGATGTTTCTTTGTCTTTCCCAGCATGCTGCCCACCCCCCACCTCAATTTACAATTTTTTAATGTCCACCTATGATTTTTATGTCATTCTTTAAATTTCATAATTTCTTATTCCATTCAACCTGATTTCATAATTTGTTGTTCTTTATAATTTCATACTCTTCTTGAACCTATAATTCTGCACTCTCAGTGAAAAGATGTCCTAGTGTTACTTCTTAAATTTCCCTGTACTTCGGTTTTTCTCTTTTATAAAGTAAGGACAATAGTACCTGTTTCATAAGGCTATTGTCTTGAACAAATGATATAATACATGAGAAGTTCTTAGGACAATGTCTGTCTGGATATTAAACACAATTATGCTTTAATTCTATACAGAGTGTTCTATTACTTGTGATTTGTTGAAAATAACTTGAGTTTCTGTGTTGGTTTTGTTGGATGCCTCTTCAGCAATCGCTTTCTTGGGCTGTGTTCAAACTTCAGTTTGTAGGCTGAACTTAAAAGTAACGCTCTCTGCCTTCATCTTCCTTCCCTTTCTAGCCAGGCCCTTTACTATCGTTCAGTGCTCCTCTCCAGCAATGACATCAGAGACATCGAAAGTCCGTGCATGGAGCTGGCAGGTGGCTTGGCTCAGGTACTAGTTGTAATACTACTTTCTTCCCATCATGCACGTTGCACAAGTCACAGCCCTTGACAGTGAGCAGGCTTGTTTCTCAGTCTCCTTTTATTGGAGGGAGAAGGCCACCTTAGCTCCCAATTTTATACCCTGGCTTTGGCTATGGTTCTTTCCCATCTGCTGAGTATGTCTGGGCTCCATCACCCTATGGAATCAAATGCCTGTTTCTGTTCCTGGAAGCTCATATAGCCACAGATTCAGCTCTAGTTTCTACTGTGTGGTTCTGTTCTACCTTTCTTTCTTTCTTTCTTTCTTTCTTTCTTTCTTTCTTTCTTTTTTTCTTTTTTCTTTTGTTCTGTTTGTCTTACAAAAAATTAAATTTTGAGTGAACTACATCTTTTTGATTAACATTTTAAGAACTTTGTCTGTCATTCCTAATTATTCATTTCTAGGGAGGGAAGAGTAGTGAGGATGTGTGGGGGTGCAGTGGAATTCAGCTTAAAGCAAAGATACAGATGTAGTGAAAAGAAGGGCCATCTGTACCCCAATGTTCATAGCAGCAATGGCCACAATCGCCAAACTGTGGAAAGAGCCAAGATGCCTTTCAACAGATGAATGGATAAAGAAGATATTGTCCATACATACAATGGAATGTTACATCTCCATCAGAAAGGATGACTACCAAACTTTTTATCAACATGGATGGAACTGGAGGAGATTATGTTGAGTGAAATAAGTCAATCAGAGAGAATCAATTATCATATGGTTTCACTTACTTGTGGAGCATAGGGAATAACATGGAGGACATTAGGAGAAGGAAAGGAAAAGTGAATTGTGGGAAATTGGAGAAGGAGACAAATCATGAGAGACTGTGGACTCTGAGAAACAAACTGAGGGTTTTGGAAAGGGAGGGGTGTGGGAGATAGGTGAGCCTGGTAATGGGTATTAAGGAGGGCATGTACTGCATGGAGCACTGGGTGTGGTGCATAAACAATGAATCTTGGAACACTGAAGAAATAAAATAAAATTTTAGAAAAAGGTAGCTAAAAAGTAAATGCTAAACACCATCTTGACTAAAAAATACCCAGAAGCTTATGACTAAGGACTTCCCACTGTGCCAAAAACAAATTCATACAAAGCTAAAAGATACTGCATTCTGTGAAGCTAAAATCCCAACGGCATTCCAGAACCCTATCCTGGAATTCTCTAAACAGTGTTAGATGTAGGCATGTATGATTTATGAACCTACTTTCCTGCCATGTTGTTTTTTCCTTTCAGTCTTTTGTAGGGCTTGATTATCTGAGATGGACTCTTAAATGATAGCTTACTAAAGATTCTTAAATTTTTTTTGTATAAACAAAAAACTATTGAAAAGGTTCATATTTTACACATTTCACCTCTTATTTTTTGTAAGTAGTGGAAGTTTTAGGGTACAAATAAAGAACATTCTCCTTTACCCTTACTGGCTTCTAAAACAACTTGAGAAAAGAGACAGGAATCAGCAGTTTATTAGGAAGAGAAAACAGGATTGGAAAGCATGGGTTAATTTCAATCCACAATCAGATTTCCTAAAACATCTACCCACCACCCCTCCCGAGCTTACCAACCCCAAATTTCAGATCCCCTTTGCAAAGGCAGAGTGTACCCTGGAAATTATGTTACTGGGTGCACAGAGGCTGTAGACCTCTTGAGAATAGGATACCCTGACCCTGATAGACTTATCTCTGATGAGAGAGCCCAGTCTTGGCTGAGTCACCCACTCTCCAATCCTTTTCTCAAACTCACCCATCAGTTCAGTCTGTCTTCCTCAAGGGAAGAGAGTATAGGGCAGTGGGGACAGAGGGAAGGTGATCTAGTTCGGGTTTCCTCAGAAGCAGATCCTGAGGAAGAACTTGAATACAAACAGTTTATGTGGGATATGATCCCACTCCACAGTGGATTGGGAAAGTGAGACCCAGAAGGGACGGAAGCCAATATGGGGCATCAGTGAACACATGGCTACTAGGAGCCCGTGCCTTACTGTGGAGAGCACATCTGAAAGCTGCCCCACCCAGTCAGAGAGGCTCCTGGGGTATTATCAACCAACTCTTCCCATCATCAGAGGAGAGCTACTCCTGGAGACAAAGACTCTCCAGTAGTTCTGGTGGCCCCAACTCAGGAGAGCAAGTTCCTGTGGCCATAGAAAGTCCTCAGGTAGAGACTCCCATTTGGCTTGCAGGAAAAAAGCAGTAGACCTGAGAGGAGTGGTAAGTGTTGTGGGGATATGGGCGGGGCATTGCCAGCTTCTGTTATCCACACACAAGTGACTTTCCCTGGTACTTCTCAAAAGATGAAGTTACTATTTTATATAGGCCATGATCGTGCATATAACATAAGCATATAATAAAAGCATAACTATGACTTTTTCTTTCTTTTTTAAAGATTTTATTTATTTGTTTTATTTTAGAGAGTGAGAGAGAGCACATGTGCAAGCAAGGGGAGGGGCAGAGGCAGAGAATCTCAAGTAGACTCCTCACTCAGCATGGAGCCCAATGCAGGGCTCAATCTCAGGACCCTGAGATCACAACCTACGCTGAAACCAAGAGTCAGGTGCCTAACTGACTGAGCCACCCACACACTCCACTATGACTTTTCTAATATCTTACAGTTTCTATGGATCAGAAATTTAGGAGGATCATTCTAGCTCAGGGTCTGTCCTAAGTTTGCTGTCCAGATTTTGGCAAGGGCTGTGGCATGTGAAAGCTCAACTGGGGATGGGAGATCCATTGTTAAAATGGCTCACTTAGAAAGCTGGTGACAAGGATCTTAGTTTCTTGCCACATAGACCTCTTCAGGGGTTGTATGAGTATCTTCACAAGAAAGAAAAGGAGTAAGCAGGAAGCCTTTTTATGATCTCATCTTGGAAGTCTAATATCCTCACTGTGTTTCTATTCTATTTCTAGTAACAAGCCACAAAGTCCAGCCTGCACTCAAGGGCAAGGAAATTAGGTCCCACTTTTCAAAGGGAGGAGTTTTATACAAATTATAAACATATTTTAAAACCGCAACAAGTGCCAACTACTTCTATGTTCTAAGGTGAGGTGCTTGATCTCACTTCTAATTTTATTAGAGACTAAGATGGAAGAGTCCAGAGAACTTATCTGGATTTAGTTATGTTCCCTAAATCCTCCCAACATGGGAAGAGGGATGGGTGCCCCTTACCTTAAGCCCAAGTGAAAGGGGTTTTAAGGAGACTCTTTAAAGAGTTGTACCTGTGTGTCCAGGAATGTAAGGACTAGATTCAGAGATATGCTTGAAAAGTCTAAAGGTCAGAGGCCATGAGCATAAACCTCTTATAGGAGAATAAGCCACATGAACAGGCAAAGGTTTGAGTTTTTCAGAAAAGAAGTATGAACACCAAGGGGGAGCTGGCTGGAGATAATCTAGGAAAGAGTCACCCACCCTGGAGTCAAGTTATTACTCCAAGAGAAGGGCTGAGCACTGGAGTGCAGGGCCTGAGCTGGGAGTCACAGCTGACTGCCAGATGACAGAGGACAGGTACCTCCCATTTGTAGAGAACTTCAGGTCAAGGCGTCCAGAAAGAGGACCGCCAAAGATTAACAAACATCTCACGAGAGACCTTCAAACAACTAACATGGCTGTGGGTCACCAGCACTAGATGACAGCTGTCCCTGCCTCTAACCCTTTACAACTCCCCATTCGTCTGTTCCCCTGGACGCAATCCCAGAGGAATTAAAAAGCATCAACTAGTAGTGAGGACTCAGGGAGAAGGCAACCTTGCTCCCACCCTTCTGTCTGGTCTGGTCAAAACCTCTGTTAAGCCCAAGTTGGGGGAAGGAGAAACTTCAGACTGTGAGCATTCAGAGTTTGCATTATAACAGTTGCCTGGAATCATGTAATTATTAGACTGGGCAAGACTTTTTAAAGTCAAATTAGGGAATATATGCTTGTATTCAAGACCTCACCAAAGCCCTTTCCCCCAACCCAGGATGGAAAAAGAACTTTTTTCTTTCCACTTTTACCTAAGAGCTTTCAGATTTACCTAACTATTCCATTGCATTAAATGCACCAGTTACATTTCAAATGTTAGCTGGGAAGAGAATGGATTCCACTAAATTATGAAGCAGGTCATTCTCAAGTGACTAATAAGAAGCATTGTTTTGCTTCAAGCACTGACAGAAACTCTGTGCTATTAATTCTATTTTGAATCAAAAAATGAGAAAGGAAACAATCTTAGTTGTTCATGAAAAATTGGTCAGCTTCAAGCCTGGAGATACAATCCCTGAGGGCCAGCCTAGTCCAAGCTGAAACCTACTTTCATTCTGTGCATATCTTCACCACTTGGCTCCTTTCTAGCGATACACTTGCCCCAGAAGGGCTCCATCTGGTGCCACACTTCATGGTATGAATTTAACTGTTTCCAATCCCACCGAACTTGAATTCTGCCTTTCATTTTCATTTTAGTTCCCCTATTGTTTACACTCACCTGAGAAGCCAGTCCATTTCAGTGTATATGGGGAAAGAGAAACGTTCCAGAAAGAGTCTGAAAAAGATACTATTTCTGGTCTCAGTGAGTTCACCCACGAGTCTGGGCAGCAGTCTGGATTCGCCTAGACTCCCCCAGTAGGTATTGTTGTTCCTGAGTCTCTTGGATGAGTTTGCATCCTGTCCCCGCTCAACACATGGCACCTTGGTACTCTGCTTCAACCACCCCCAGGCACCCCAAGTTCCACAGGCTCCGTAGGCTCAGCAAGATTCTTCTGGCACATTAACTCCTAGAAACAAAGGCAGCCCTGCCATCCTCTCTTCCGAATCAGTTATGAGACTCCGAATTCTTCCCCTCTCCTCCTCTTCTTTATTCTGCTGTCTTCTGTCTCTTACTCTCTAAGCAGGAAGGGAGGACTTCACGAGATGAGTGCCAAGCAGTAAATATGGGTTGCTTTGAGGTCTTTTCTCATCAACATTAGCCCACTGACCCATCTCCCTATGCCTGTGTTGGAGCTTTGCACCCCTAGTTTTAGGAACCACCTTTAGGGTATGGCCTACTCTTAGTTTTGTTTGTTTGTTTTGTTTTGTTTTTGTTTTTTGCCTACTCTTTGTTATCTGTTAATTCGCCAATGGCAATATTTTAGCATTCTGTTTTTGCAATATTTATGCATAATATTGCATATGCATAATATGCATAATAATAAATATGCAATTTTAGCATACCTGTTTTCGCCCTTCCCAGTCTTCATTCTTTTATTCATTCATTGACTTGTTGATTCACCCCTGCGAGTTCCTATTCTGTATTAAGTCACGTCCTTCAAGATAGGAAAGTAAAGACCAGGGCAGTGCTTTTAAACCTTGGTCCATCCGCATAGTCAACCCAGAATCTTAAAAAGAAAATACAGATGCCCTGGTTCCACTCTCCAGAGATTCTGATTTAATTATTCTGGGGCACAGCCTGAACATCGGCGATTTTTAAAAGCTCCCTAGGTGATTCTAAAGTGCAGCCAGGATTGAGAACCATGAGAAGACAAGATAATAAATAACTTGAACCAAAATTAAATGCCAAGGATTCCCTAAAAGATTCTGACAGAATACTCTGGGGGCCCGCGTCTTTCGCCCGCACCACACTCTCAGCCCCTCAATCTCTACTCAGCCTGGGCACAAGGGAGCCATGGCTCAGGTGGGAGATCTGTCACATCTGTCACATCCTGAGCAAAGGAAAGGTGACAGTATCATTAACTTTTCCTCTGCTGAACAATAATGATACCTCCGTTCCGGAGGCAAGCGCACTGCCCTGCGGGAAAGTGGGTGCTGCCACAGCTCACCCAAGCTCAGCGGTCTTAAAACTTTGCAAAGACAAGTTAGAGGCAAGCCTCCAATGTCTCTGATACTCTTATTGCTAGATGATTCTCACTTCAAGGGAGATTACTGCGATTCTACAGAACCGGCACGCAGTTCGTCTAGGCTGGAGTAAAGGGGGAGAAAGCGAAGGACATCCCTGCAGTCTGTGGGTCCCTCTTCTTCTGTGATATGACGCACAGTTAAAAGCAAGAGAGGGTTGCAAAGCAGCCGCCCAGGCTTAAGGTACCCACCCCGGGCTGCCCTTGTCAGGGAGAGGCCTGGCTGCTCCACTCCCCAGTGCCCAGGCTTAAGAACGAGTCTACTGACTGATGCCTCAGTGGATGCTCTATGGTGCGGGGTTAAGGTTCATGGCTTCTCTTCCTGGGCAGAAAATTCCCTTCTGGTGGTGATGCGGTGAGAAAAGACCACCACACGTGGAGAAAGCATGGGGGAAGGAGCGGAGGGTGGCGAAAGCACCGTTTCCCCGCTTGTCCAGCAGGGGGAGCCTACGACCGGAGCGCGGGAGGATTATGTAACGCCGAGGGCGCATGCTCGGCTCCGGGACCGCCCGGCCGGCAGGTGCTGACGCAGGCCGGAGCCGGGGCAGAGAGGCACATCTGCGGCCCAAGTGGCCCATTTCCACTGAGGGGAGACCGGCTCTTAGGACTCTTCATCCTTCCCGTGAAACCCTGGAAACGGCTCAGTAGTTCTTCTGGTTGACTTGCTGTTGTGCACAGCTGTCAGCTGCTTGTGAACTGGGTGACCCTAGCTCAGGGCTCCTGCTTGTTTTCCAAAAGCTGTCGTCTTAATTTTAATTTTTTACACTAAATAATAATAATTATAGGCACCTTTTCCTAAGCAGCTCCCATATGCCTTCGCTAAGCTAGGTGCTTGACGTGCGCCGCGGATCTTTTTCAGCTCTGCATTTTTCTCTCCCGCATCCTGCAGTGAGGGGTCCCACCAGCGCCTTACATCAGCCTGTGCTGCTTCGCGAACACAGCTCGTTTTTAAAAGGGAGAGGGAGGGAGGAAACCAACCCTTTCCCGAATTTACTGGACTTATCAAACAGAAAGCTTACGTTTAGAGAACAAGCAGGGAACTGAGTATTGTTTGATTCTTTTCTCTTGAAATCAGTTGCATCTTGCGGCTATTTTACAGTTTAAGGGGTGTGTGTGTGTGTGTGTGTGTGTGTTGCTTTGTTTTGTTTTCAATTTCCCTCAAATGTGTTGGTGATCTTTTTTGATATCATATTCTAAAGAAAATACTGGTTTAAGAGGAGACAAAGGTACTATGTAGTTCTTTTTGGTAGGGTAAGAGGGTTGTTTGTTTTATCCCTTTCCCGTCTTAATTATACCATAAGGAAAATTATGAAATAATTTTTTAAAGAAGAAGAAAGAGGTCAAAACCCAGCTTCCTTCATTGAAGACAAGTTAACTGTGGCAAATTTGTCAAGTATAGATCTGGAAAATAAAAGAAGATAAAATTCATCCATAATCTTTTAGCCTAGAGATAGTTGTTATTTAATTTAGTGTATGAATTGATGGTCTTCTGTTCTAACATTTTAAATGCTATGCTACAAAGTGTTATAATAATATGTATACTGGTTTATAATCTGTTTTTCTTCTTTAATATATTGTGGCAATCTTTAATTCCTGCATAGTATGCCTTGTCATTTATCATATAAATGTAGCATGATACGTTCAGTTCATACCATAAGGATGGACATTAAATCTAATTCCATTTTTTTTTACAATGGTAAACATCACTAGGATAATAGTCTTTATATACATTTGTATTTCCTTAGGAAAATTTCTACCAGAGAAATTAAAGATCAACAGATATTTTAAGATACTGTGTGTTTGCAAATGCCCTTCCAGAAACATGGTTCCAATTTGTCTTTTCATCAATTCTGAGCCAACACTGATATCGTTCCTTTTTGTATGCTTTGCCAGTTTTGGAAGTTACAAATAGTATTTTGTTGTTGTTCTAATTTGTATTCCTCTGCTGTTTTCTTTTGAATTACTCAGATTTTCTTTAAGGACCTTTTCAACGGGCCTAGATTCTGATGTAAACAATAAAAGATAAGAGTGTGCAGCAGCCAAAGAAGAAGGCCTTGCCGTGGGAGGCACTGGCATTTAAGACATCTGAGACTCGATGAAACAAAGCCCCTTGCATAGACTGAGGCATTTATAGAGACTCGGGACCTTTAGTGGGAAGGATTCATGGCCAAGAAAATCAGAGAGAGACTGTGCATAGGGATCCAGGTTGAAATAATGTTTAAATTTGGCTACTGAGCTTGAATAACTGGAAGAACCACCACGTGGGATGCCTGGCTTAGTTGGTTAAGCTTCTCCTTTGGCTCAGGTCTTAACACCAGAGTCCTGGGATGGAGCCAGGACTCCCAGCCCAACTCCATTGGGCTCCCTGCTCAGCGGGGAGCTTGCTTCTCCCTCTGCTTGCCACTCCCCCTGCTTGTGCTCTGTCTCTCTCTGATTAAGTAAATAAATAAAATCTAAAGTAAGTAAGTAAATAAATAAATAACCCACCATGGCCGGAAAGACTAAGCACAAGAATTCTGGTGATTTTTGCTCCCAAGGTGGCCTAATAGAAGGTGAGATTGTTGCATGGGGGAAGAGATGACCTTTCAGAAGTCCTTTTTCACCTGGTGTCTCAAACCCCATAACCGGTTTGGACGTACAGGTATGCATTCATGCATAGTTGGGTATGCATGTCTTTGCAGATTTTGTCCCTTCTAATTTTCACTGAGTGTTAAAGGGATAGGAGCCTCCCTCCGCTAGGAAAGAGAGAGACAAGTAGGAGATAGTTCTGCTTTGGGGAAGGCAAGTCAATGTACAGAGCCACCAATTTACTGAAACACAGTTTGCCAAGTGCTCAATTTGCAAGACTTTGGGAACATTTAAGAAGTTTGTTTTATCCTTGGCCTGTGCTTTCTCCTACCCCCTCTAAGAGGTTTGCCAAAGCTGCTTTGCCTGCGAGGCAGGGTCAAGCTCAGAGGCAGAGGTAGGGATAGGAACTAAACTAAAATTTATAAGCAAAGCCCTCAAAGAGTCAGGCTATTGGTCATTCATGAAATTAATTTTAGTAAATTAGCTTTCAACATGGCGCCTGGATGGCTCAGTGGGTTAAGCCTCTGCCTTCAGCTCAGGTCATGATCTCAGGGTCTTCGGATCAAGGTCCGCATCAGGCTCTCTGCTCAGCACGGAGCCTGCTTCCCCTCTCTATCTCTGTCTGCCTACTTGTGACCTCTCTCTCTGTCAAATAAATAAATAAAATCTTTAAAAAAAAATCATCTTTCAGCAAACTGGCCCAGAGCCCCGTTATGACACCTTCTTCTAGAAATCTCTCCTTTCCTTTTCAGTCCTTTGTCATCCAAAGCTGTACTTCAGCTGGACCTTGAGATTGCGCTAGTCATAATTATAACCCCAGAACTCATTACTTACTTTGGGACATGAAGGTTTAACTATTAGCTGGATCAATGCTTATATGGAACCTTAGAGGACTTTTGATAATGTCGAATAATACATTCAAAATCCATGAGATGGTGCTGATTTGAAAATAACTTCTCTTACCTGTTCCAGCCTGCCTTCCAGCTCCATCTGTGGTCCTAGGGCCTTAGTGAGCCCCACTGTTGGACAGAGAGGCCCCTGTTCCTCATGAGACATGCCCCTTCCTGTGACCTCTTTATAGCCTGATCACCACCCACTTAAAAAAAAAAAAAAAAAAAAAAACTAAACTAAAAATAAATAACAATTCCTGCTACCACCACTTGCCTCTGCCTCTGGCGTGTGTGACTAGGTGTTTGATCCACCTCTGGACAGAGACCTTTGAAAGCATGGAGACTGGCAAGGAGGGCAGGTCCCTCATGGTCATCTGGCCTGTGGGAGGAGAGATAGGAGGGAGCACATATTTTGCACTGAGATTAGCTTCCTGCCAGTTTTCTCACAAGTTTTCCTAAAAGTTCATCTCCTTCCCAGCCTGATTACATTTTCAAAGCCCTCCCCCTCTGTGGTAGCTTTGATAGCTGCTAGCCTGTAGGGAGAATTAAGGGGATGGGGATGGTGGAAAGGGTGAGTCCAAGATCAAAGCTATCCTTCCACACATGGGGTCAAAGCAGACATTGGGCGAGCTCTCTTCGTTGGCAGCATGCCGTTATGGTCTCTGTAAGGGAAACACAAAGTTTAGTTATACAGTTACAGCGTCCAGATGGATAAAAATGCGTTTGTAAAAATTTCGATACAAGGTGTTAATGCGCTAAATGGTAAGGTTCCAGGAGAATCATAGACTTCTCAGGGCACCACGAATGTTGGCAGAGGTGGCCTGAGAAGCGAAATCGTGAGTTTGGTGCTGAAATGATTAAGGAAGAGGGAAGAATGAACTGAAAGACAATGTCAAGGGCACATTAACATATGGCCCTAATGTAAAAGAGGAGACATAATTGAGGAGTGTATGTGGAACACTTTCATCTATCATGTTGGAAATCTAGCAGGTGACCGAAGTCAACCTTAAAGAACCCTAGAGCTGAGGATAATTTGTCTGCAGGGACAAATCAGATTTGCTCCACATCAAGCATGGAAACATTAAATATGTAGCCTTATTGCTATATTCATAGAGATATAGGTACATTTTTGTGAATTAAGACAGATCATAACCCAATAGATAACAGACTCTTTGTGTTCTTTTTTATTTTTTTTATCCTCATTCTACCCAACAGAAGGAACAATTTCATGCTTTACAAAAGGCAGTGTCACCTCTGATCTATGAACCATTTTATTTCGAACACAACTTATTGTTACAATTTTGTCTACTGCTTGGTTGGGAAAAGGCCTTTCTATATCTCACTCATGGCAGAGCAATCCAATTTTCTTGTAATATCCATCTGGTGTTTATATCCATCTCTTGAAATGTAGGGGCTATTAGAATTAGATCAGAAATATTCCATGTAGGATGGAGCCGAGAGTCATGTCACTGACAACCAGAGAGAAAGGGAGAGAGAGAGGGGGGAGAGAGAGAGAGACGGAGAGAGAGGGAAGCAGGGAGAGAAAAAGTAATAGCATAACAGAGGCCGAATGGACGCCCTCATGGATCTCTGGAAGGCTGGCAGCACGTCCTTCCTGATCTGTCCTTGCAAGGTTAACTCTGAGGTCCTGGATGGCATTCACCTTTGGCCTGAGTTAGCAGGGCCCTGACCCATTCTAGTGTGACCATGTGTTTAGCTTTTCTCTGTAATCTCCAGAATACACGGTTTTGTTATCCTGTGTCATTTCAGAAGGCCCACGTCAACTCTTCCCACCATTTATTTGTTGACACTAGGAATTCTTCTTCTTCCTCCTCCTCCTCTTCTTCTTCTTCATTTTTTTAAAGACTTTATGTATATATTTGAGAGACAGAGAGCTAGAGAAAGTGAGCCAGGGTAGGTGGGGATGGCCAGAGGGAGCAGCAGAGGCCAAGAGAACAGCAGGCTGTCCAGGGAGCAGGCTGCTTGATGCAGGGCTCGAAACTGCAACCCTAAGATCATGACCAGAACTGAAGACAAACACTTAACTTACTGAGCCACCCAGGCACCCTAGGAGTTCTTTTTTAGGAGGAACAAATCTTTTCATTCTGGTTGAAATAAAGCTTTATTTCAATGGTGGCATGTTGCTTTTAGCTCACTCTTGGCTCTACAGGCTCTACAAGGTGGGTCTCAGAACTTCATCTAGGAGCAAGTTTCTTTGCAGGAAAGACTGCTTAAGGGTGGTGGGTCATGCGCAGCTCTCAGCAGAGGGGGAACAGAGGCTGGAAGTTTCAGACTCATCTCAGGACGTGGAGAGAGGGCATGACCTCCTTTACTCTCTATGTTCTATTTCCAAACACTTTCAAGGAATTCAGTATATGTATTAAAAGCCAAACTACTACAACTGCATTATTTGCATTAATAATTTGAGTCTTCAAGTTTGTTGCTTGTTGAAGGACTGTATCAGTTTGTTTCTGACAATCAAGTGTTTTTCTTTCAAGTCAGGTACTAATGCTGCCCTTGCTGCATGCTGGCCCTCCAGCAAGAATTATGAGTTATGTGTCAAAACAAGAAGGATCGTCTCATTACAGAATTATGGCATCATCAACTAGAAAGGGAACTTCAAGGTCACCAAGTTCAGCTTCGGAGATGATACAGGAATTCTTTTTACAGCATCCTTATAGGGGGCGCTCAAGTCTCTACCCAGGTAGGTATTCACCCAGGCTGGGGCTGTCCAGAACCTAGAGGAAAACCCATTGTGATGCCCAGGAAGCTCAGTTGTAGGAAACATTTGTATTGTTTTGAGCAAGATATATTTTTGTATAACCTTGGTTGATTGGCTCCCCACCAGCAACCCAGAAAACAGTGCATTGCCTTTGACCTCAGTGCCCCCTAACTGAAAGTCAGCCACAAAATACACGGAGCGTGGGAGTAAGTTTCTGGAGTCCCATATTTGCTTCTTAGCTCTGCTAGAAATCAAATGAATGACCTTAGCTTAAATTCTGTATTTCCCTGAGGATGTCATTGGTGAGTTTCTTTAAACATTTCAAGTGGAAAAAACTTGTTAATACATTGAAGTATTTTAGTTTAAACAGAGATATGGTTTAACTATTACTTTTTATAATGCAGAGTTTCAAACATATACAGAAATTGATGTGATAAGATAATGGAAACTCCTGGTAGTTAGCACCCAACTGTAAACATATCCACTTGTAATTAATCTTATTTCATAAGACCTCCATCCATCCTTCCTCGGTGAGAGGATGTGGTTGTCCACACATGACCAGCTTTGCCACTAATTGGCTCTACTCAGGATAGCAAGTGCTGCTGAGAAGTGGAGGCTGTGAGGAGGCTCGGGGAAAGGTGGAAAGTGGTGAGGAGCTGCTCACCTTCATCCAACGTACCTCCTCCCTGGGTTTTTCTTGAAGCAAATCCCAGATACCATACCAAATCATCCATAACAATTCAGTTTTCTAAGACCTAAGGACTCTGACTTGTAACAACCCCAAACCATTATTAACTTCTCCCAAATTAAAAAAAAAATTCCTGTATATTTTAACTATACAAGAAGGTGTTCACATATCTCCAACATGTACAACTCCCCACCTTGCCCTCTGTCTCTCTTTGCTTCAATCAGGATGCAAATAAGGGCCTATCATTTCAATTAAGTCTCTTTTAATCTATAGGTGCCCCTTCTCAATTTCATTTTAATTTTTTCCTTACAATTTTGTTAAGGAAACTAGATTAGTATACAATGTGATTAGTATACAATCGGTAGCTTTGTGAATTTGTACTCTTTTGTTGTGTTTTTCATTTTCATGGGTATATCTGTGTAGTAATATACTAGAAATGGAATTTCTGGATTAAAGTATAAGTGTACATGTAATTTCTCAAAATATTGTCAACTCTTGCAGTATTGCAAAATATCTCCATAGGTCTTATACCACTTTGCCTTCTTGTCTTTGGGAAGGCTGTTAAACTGATGTGTTGGGGGTTGCTAAAGATCTAAAATTATGGAATATTTGATGAGAACTCCCATGTTTCCATGGATCTTCTCTTTTTCAGGCTAAACTTATTTTGTGTCTCACACATTTGAGAAATATATCTTCTGTGTCTGCAGCCATTAATAAATTTTTAAACAGGAGTGGATTGGGTAAGACACCTTGACAAGTGTCAGAAGAATTCCAGGCTGACATTGGTTGACCATCTTGGATTTATCTAAATGCACATCTCACATTTTTCCATCTATCATGAGATTATATCCAGTGGCACTTGATATTATAATACTGTCGTCTACATCTTTCCTCTAAAGGACAGTGTAGTGTACTCATTAGGGTGACCTCTGAACTTAGGCTACTTGGGCTCTATCTTGTCCCCATCATTTCATAACTGTGTTCCATTGGATTGGTTATTTAAATTCTAGTGCCTCAGCTGTTGTGATGACTATAAAAGATAACATGTAGAGTCCCTAAAACAATACCTGGCGAGTACTAAATCTTTCCCAAGCATTTGCCATAAGATAAAGCTACTAATCTGATAACAAGCTCCAAATAAATGAAGGTAATTTTGCAATAACTATTCCTTTTGAATGTGTCTTATCTTCTATAGCTCACCATTTCCTTCCCTAAGTATTTTCAAGGTGACTTAGAATTCTTCCTAAGGGTTTTTCCCAGGATTTACATGCAGTTGTCTTTAATCCTTTTCAGTTAGGATTAGGTTCAGCTGCATGACAGATTCTCCATTAATAACATAATCTCATTCAACTAGACATGTTTTTGTTTTTTGTTTTTCCTGAAATATCCGGGGTAGACAGTTCAGAGGCAGACATCCCATGGACCCACGAAGAATCCAGGTTTTAATAACTACCTTCACTATTCTCAACATTCAACTTCCATCCTTCAGACTCTGGTGTGGTCCAAGAAGTCTTCACTACAGGATGATGGTAATCAGAACAGCGAAGAGACAAAAGAGCCACACTTTCCAGCTCAGGGATCTTGGTCAACCCAGAAATCGTATTGACACCTGTCCTTATATTTCATTGACCAGAATATTGTCACATGGCCTTAGGAAGCTGGAAGAGAGGCTGAGAAACGCATATGGTTCACTGAAAATATTGTCTCCGAATGAAATCAATTTAGTTAGTTCTGTATAGGTCACTGCAGTTCTGTTACTAAAGAAGAAATGGAGACTAGCTATTGGGATAGGCAACCAGATGTCTCTGCCACAGTATTTTTGCACCTTTTGACACCTCTCTCATTCTCCATGTGTCATCCCATCAACAGTGATGCTGTAATCTCATCAGTCACTTATAAGAACTTGGGATAAAATTTCTCCAAATGGAGTAAAGAAAGAAATGTGGTGACTCTCATATTACAGTGGCTATTGGAGTTGAGCAGATGAATAAAATAGGGCCATACTTTAGTCCCTATATGGGTCTGTAAAAATTGATTCTTCTTTATGCATTGGCCCTTCCTTTCTCTAATCTAACCACTTTTGGAAGTAGATAGTGAGCCTTTTTCTATTGCAGTAGTTCCTTAACCTGCCATATTATCAAGGTCTTCCAAGATTGTATCACTACAATATTTTGAGAATCTCATTCCTTTTGAGCTATCTTTACTTTTTAAAATCTTCAGTCATGGAATTGTTCCTATATTTTCTTTCTGATCTCTTAAAAACCTGTGTATTGTGTTTTCTCTGTATTTCCCTCCAAGTTTATTATGAAAACTAAGATGACATGGTTACTGTCTCCCAACATCCTTTACCATTTCCCTTCACCTCACATTTTATTCCTAGTTGCTCTGACTTCAGTCCATAATGGTAATTTTATTTTTCTTTTCTCTACCTTCTGAAAAGTGAGCCTTGTGACAAAACAAGTTAAGAATTCTCAGAAGACCTGCATGCACCAGGATGATTCTCTCTGCCAATATTCATATGATCAAATTTTAAAATTGAGCATTGACTATGATTCAGTTATATTGTCTGCATGCACAGAAAAGGGAAAAACAACCACTGTATGCATGGGGTAAAAAAAATCAGACCGAGTGATCATTATGTGATAATGTATTAATAATAGATGGTATAATGAACCAAAATGAGCTTGGCAAAACTCCCAGGTACTTTTCGTAAAATAATTTCCATGATCTGCTTTGCCTGTGAAGAGTACAATACATTATCCCACATTTACTTAGGAGTGGAGGGCTGGCACAGATCCAAGGACTGGGCCGGTGACTCTATTCTTGGCTCTACACCTCTCCAAAATCCTTGGCCTTTCCCCCTTAGAGTGTATGTATTTGTGGGAAGGAGCCTAAGACTCTGACTGTGCTCCAGAGACTGAACTCCCATATCCCTGAGCTCTTCCCAGCAAACAGGCATGGGAGCCCCTCTGATAACTGCAGAAATCCATTTCCTGGGAAGAGTAGATCAGTTCCCGTTGTTCATTTGAAATGATGTAGTATAAATGCACATAACAAACTGTATGAAATCTAGTAATATATTTCCTTATTATATTATTCAGCAATACAGTACTAAGGTTGACCAGGTGATGAAGCTAACCTTCAGAGGTCCATGATTGGCACAAGAAACAGTCAATATATGGGAGAAATAACAGTTACAAAAGGAAAAGCTGGGGCTTGCTTCTCACTCCAAATTCTGTATTCTACAACAAGGTCAGTACGTGCTTCAGTTGTACCAGTCATCAGCCCTCCAAGGAGTTAGATCATATGTCCCTAAATCTTCAAATATTAATTTATGTGTTAAATTAAATTACATGGGACAGGCCATGGAGAACACAGAGGAACTATAGCTGGAGTTTCGTGAGTAATCTGGTTTGGACATCAGAACTAGGTGTGTTCTGTGTTGCAGCTTCAACACCCTAGAAGAAGGACCACTAGGGCATATGTGTTACACAGCATTGTTGACCTGCACCAGAAAGGTTGCTCTCGGCCTTTGGCACAAGAAGGGCAGTGGAAGTGAAATGGAGTTATTCAATGAGAAGCTCAAATCCTTTGTTGGTTTGCAGAGTGTTTTAGTTTAGCAACATGCATTCTAAATTCCATATTTCAAGTTTATTTCCATAAGCAGGGTTTTGAATGGGGTTTCATTCACTTCCACATACTCATTTATAAATTATGGGTACCGAGAAAGTAATTGTGTAAGGAAGAACAGAGCAAAGCTATTAGGAACCTCTTCAGTTATCTAACTTATGTGGTGCCTCTGAGAAGTGTTGAGCAGAGGCTTGGTAGAGAAGTGGAGAAAACCAACTTGCCAGCAGCAAAATTAATAATAGAAATAACCGAATAAGTACAGATATAATGCCAGTCCTTGGCAGGCTATCTCAAGAGCACAAGTAATCTTCTTATATATTATTTCTCTAACTGTACTTTAATTATTACAAGATCCTATTTGTTTTGTAGCAAACCTTGAATATGTGCTGTTAATGTGCCACATGGGGTGAAAATATGGTGGTCCTTCAAAACTTAAGAAGAATACATGTGCAAGAAATTATTTTGCTTACTTAACTGTACATTAAATGGCATTATCTTATCAGTAAAATGGAGAAAATGGCCAAACCTACTAAGGTAAAACATTAGTTTAAGTATATTATGTTTTCATTCAAAATTAGGTGTTCATTAAACAATTATAATAGAGGCTGCTCTCTGAAGATTCACTAAGTTTCTTCTTTCACTTTTTCTAATGTATTCTTCCCATGCCTGTCCATTTCAGCAGAGCATCCACCAACACATTTAAAGTCCATGAGCTCTTTAAAATACTGGATTACAGAGTTTTAGAATGAGAATTATCTACAGATTAGTTGAGATGATGATATTCACGTGTAGCCAGGATGAGTCACTTTATTTCAGCTTTCTGTTTAAGATTATATCCCTTTTTAAATTCCTATTCCCTCTCAATTAATTTTTGAAGCCCAACAATTTTTATTAGAAAAATATCCGCTTATTTTAATCAGGTTCCCTCTTACCAACTTAACCAAGAACACTACATGCTTACTCATTCCAGATTTTTTTTTTTAAGTAAAAATGCCTTTATTTATACATGATATAATTATTGGGTGGAAAATCCAAAGAAGGACAGGTGGTGGGTCAAAGAGAGGGGAAAAATACAAAATCTGGCAAACACATTAACAAAGTGGATACCAGGCTCTATTGCCAGAGACCAGATCTGCATAATCTGAATTGATTCTTCTTGCCTAACGCTCAAGGCCTTTTTTTTTTAAATTAATTTATTTATTTATCTTTATTTTAATTATTTTTTTTATTTTCAGCATAACAGTATTCCTTGTTTTTGCACCACACCCAGTGCTCCATGCAATCCATGCCCTCTCCAATACCCACCACCTGGTTCCCCCAACCTCCCACCCCCCGCCCCTTCAAAACCCTCAGATTGTTTTTCAGAGTCCATAGTCTCTCATGGTTCACCTCCCCTTCCAATTTCCCTCAACTCCCTTCTCTTCTCTAACTCCCCTTGTCCTCCATGCTATTTGTTATGCTCCACAAATAAGTGAAACCATATGATAATTGACTCTCTCTGCTTGACTTATTTCACTCGGCATAATCTCTTCCAGTCCCGTCCATGTTGCTACAAAAGTTGGGTATTCATCCTTTCTGATGGAGGCATGATACTCCATAGTGTATATGGACCACATCTTCCTATCCATTCGTCCGTTGAAGGGCATCTTGGTTCTTTCCACAGTTTGGCGACCGTGGCCATTGCTGCTATAAACACTGGGGTACAGATGGCCCTTCTTTTCACTACATCTGTATCTTTGGGGTAAATACCCAGTAGTGCAATTGCAGGGTCATAGGGAAGCTCTATTTTTAATTTCTTGAGGAATCTCCACACTGTTCTCCAAAGTGGCTGTAACAACTTGCATTCAAGGCCTTTTTGTTGTACCTGAGTAACCAGGGCAATTTATCCCATCTCACCTACTTTGCTTTCCTAAAGCCCCAGGGATTCTTATGCAAACCGATATACCTTCCCTTTAGGATTTAGGGAGGGCAACCTTTCTCAAGTGGTTGGAGGTCTTGGTCTGTTCTTCCCCCAGGACAGTAAATGTCTCTCCAACCTACACAGGCATCACCAAGAGGGGCTTTAGGTCACCCCGGGCAGAACCAAGAATATCTGCCCCAAGGTACCTCACACAAAGAAGATGGTGTGTGCTTACAAAAGGATCCCACCCCCACTCAACACCCAGTAATATCTGGAATTCCTTTGCTTTGCACAAGTTCTAAAAGTGAGGGATAGAAATAGTCACAGGTCATGTCTTTCCACTAGCCCTAGCTATTTTTTGTGACTTTGGGCAAATTGTTACATTTCTCTGTAGGGACAGACCAGGAATTTTCAATCTTCTTTAATAGAACAGAAGTTTTAAAAATTTTTTTGTTTTTTGTTTTTTGTTTTTTAAGTCAAAAGATTTTTTTTCACCTGGAAGTTTATAAATATGAACCTTTACCATAATGTTCTCAGGTGTTGCTGAGCCATGACTTTATTTCCTAAAACTAATTTTTAATGTATGACTCCGAACCCCCTAATTTGTCTTCTGTAGGAAACTTGATTCAACCAATTCCATTTGAAGCTAACAAGATTTGATGATTTCTCAGTCACTATGAGTTGAAAATTCAGACATATTCAAGACCATTTAAACTTTTTCTAAAATTTCCTCATCTGGAGAGGGACATGGTAAAACTGAACATGGTAAAATTGAAGACAGTATTTCCAAGGGGAGTCAGGACACTTTATAATTTCACATTTGTGTATCAGCTGTGGCAAATGTCCCAGGATTTATTTATAGAACAACTTCCCCTCTGTTCACACACAGCTATCCTCAGCTCACCCTCCTCTGTTCCCTAATCCATTTACTCTTTTCCCATCTCATATGTTGCCACTTTTAATATTTCCTCTAAAAGATGAAGAATATAGGTTTTCATTCTCTATCAGAAGTGGTGTGTTGGTTAATATTATTTGTTGACTGGCTACAAGGTTCCCAGATTTAACATTAGCTTTGTGTGTGTCTGCAAGGGTGTTCCTAGGTGAGTTGAGTGTTTTAAGCTGGGGGCCATGGTAAATCTAATGCTCTCCCCAATGTGGGTGGGCACCTCCAAACTGTTAAAGGCCTGAACAGAACAAAAGGCGGAGAAAGGAAGAATTTGCCACCTTTTTCGTTTCTGTCTGTCTCCCTGCTCAAGTGGGGCATCTCATCTCATCTTCTCCAGTCTTTGGACTTGGATTTGTACCATTGGCTTCCTTGGTGCCCAGGCCTTTGAACTTATGCTTGGATTAGATTATACCATTGGCTTTCCTGAATCTCCAGCTCGCAGATGGCAGATTGTGGAACTTCTCAGGCTTCATAATCACGTGAGTTAATTCTCATAATAAATACATTTCCATATATATTTATATGTAAATATATGAATCCTACATATAAATATATAAATATTTGTATATACCTATATACACATATAGTGTGTGTGTGTGTGTGTGTGTGTGTGTGTATATCCTACTCATTCTGTTTCTCTGGAAAATCCTGACTGATAACAAGTAGATTAAGAGATAAGAGACCTAGCTGTGCCCCTACTCCACTCTCCATATGACTTTGGCAATTCACTTGACCTCTCTGAGGCTTCCTCATTAGTAAAATAAAGAAATCAGATGATTTCAAAGCTTCTCCCACTTCTGAAGTTCTATGACCTATGAATTCTGAATGCTCAGGTTCTTGGACTCTCCCCATGTCCTCTAGAACCACTCGTATAGCTTCTCAAAAATAAATACCACACAATTATAGTCTTTAGCATTTCTACAATTTACATGCAGTTCAAGTAGCCCAAGAACGCTGGACTTGTTGTCACTTACTTTAACCTTTTACAGCTCTCTGGACCTTTTTACAGATCTCTGGACATAAAAGTTTTGCCTTCTACTGTAAAATTAGCAACTTGAGGTATTACAGCCACAGGGGGAGAATGTAGATTTGAGACTGAAGCACACTGGAAGTCAGGCAAGCAAGGTTTGGACACTCTGACCTCTGAAAATGATTCACCAAGTCCCTCTGGTTCCTATAGAGTAGACATAACATCTTCAGTACCTACTTCATGGGATGGTTGTGAGGCGATAAATCCCAAAAGCTGACCAGACCAGACTTACATTCACTTAGTCACCTGCCACCAGACACCATAGCTATAGGCCTCCCCAGACTAGAAAGCCGTTTATTCCTGATAGGGAAGTATGACACATTCTCTAATATCCATTTGATCATATGTGTAGACAGATAGATAGATATCTCAGCACATTGTATAAAATGTAAATTAGTCATCTTCTGTTATCACAGTAATCACTTTTAGAATCTTTACATCTTTGTTTATGCCATTTACTCACTTCTTGAATGCTGTTTTCTTCCATGAATAAATATCCAACAAAATCCAAACATTTTTATGGAAAAAAAATCTCTCTGATAGGAGTTTCCGCACCTACTTTTATTTTAGTTATTTTTTTGCATGTAAATTTTTCTACTATGCATATACTCCTGTGGGTCACCAGACTGTGTCTTATACACATTTATACAGTCCCAAAGCAGCTAGCCTACAACACTTCACTTATAGAAGTCAACAAGTACTCAGTATGTAATTGATAAAGAATTAATGAAAACAGACCCAAGAGCCCAAAAATCATTTCTTAGCTATGTAACTTGCTTGATTTTGGCTTGCCATATAGTTAGGCAGGGCAGAGGGTATTTCTTGACTTGCCTAAAGTGGTAGTTGTTATATATCTGATGTCATTAAGCCCATAGCCCCAACTGCCCCAGATCCTTTCCATTTCTGAGCATGTCTGTTGGGCAGAAAGTAAAAGTCTTTATAATAGGACTAGACATTTTAATAGCCCCTGGAGAAATAAAAGCACTTTTTGAAGGTTATTTTTATTTTCTGAACAAAAGCAGTCTATGCATAGAACAGCCAGGAAATGTGTAGTAATTAGAAAAAAATATTAGGCTGTTCTCCTGAAATCTTAATACAGATAAATGACATTTATTGAATTTTTATCATATGCCACAGTATTGGATGCATTATTTCATCTAAGTTTCTCAATACACATCATTATCTCAGTTTTCCAGACAAGGAAACTGTGATAGAAAGTTGTCAAGCCCATGGCTCAGGGCAGCAACACAGATCCCAAGTGACAGAATAGATATCTTGGCCATGACTAGAATGCCCTATCTGGACATAAGCATTTTTGGAATTTCAAAATAAGACTGTTTCTCTATTCCGTGACTCAAACTTTGGTCTCTAAGATATCTGAATATGAAAATGAATAGGACTAATCATGATCACTGTATAACCTCTGTTAAGTTAGCCATGAATCTTAGTTATCTTCTCTCTCTCTCTCTCATTTTCTTTGGAGAAACTAAAAAAAAGAAAACAAACTTGGTTTCCAGGAGTTGTCAACCATAGTCACTAGAGGAGTTTCACCAATGCTACGGATAAACAGGACCCTATGACTTTTTGCCCCAGATTTTCTGTGCATGACTGAGGCATCAACAACCAGCAGAAGCCAAGCAACAAAGATACCTGTTGTCAGGTGCCTCTGCCCCACAGAGAAGCAGGAACTCCCAGCTTGCTTGTACCGCTCTGACAAATGCCAGAGGTATAAGGCCCTTCGTGTCACTTTCTTCCCACCAGGAGAGTCATCGAACAGCCCATTGGTAAACCATTTCACCCAACAGAGGAGGTTGAAAGGCAGCACCTATTCAAGCCAAGTGCTGGAGAGCAGAGGGAGAGAGGGTCATATGGGATTTGGTATAACGGGGAGCAAGCTGATTCTTCCTACACATGGTACAGTTTTTACTAAAAGGAAATACAGACTGGGAATTCTGATCATTGAAGAAGCCGCACACATGGCACAGAAAACATGACTAGATGTTGAATCTTCCACAGAAGGACCTCTGTGTGGCTGAGTGATCTATAAACCATCAGACCTGAAAAACTGCTCCCATTTGTTCTATCACCTAACCCAACACTAAGGAGCTAAAAGTTGAAAGCACCATGTCTCGCTTCTTCAAACAGCTCTGGAGGACCACTTATATTACTTTTTAAAATTTTTTTAAATTTTTTAAAATTTTTTAACCATTGCCTGACAGCTTCATCGGTTACTGATCCATAAAAGATGCAGGTGCATTTCATGCATTTTATAGACATTGGCAACACTGGGCATTTTCCTGTTTATGCCACTCTCCAGTCTATTTTTTTCTCTAGTTCCCAGGCAGGTATCTTTTCTAAGGACACAGGCAAGGCACACAATCCTTCTGTGATTGCAGCATAGAAGCATCCCGCAATACTGAGAACCAATGACCTCATACTGCTCCATACAATAAAATACAGGGTGGCCTTAGCAAAAGGAGTCAGCTGAGTGTTTTACAAGAGAAGAAACTATAAAAAGAGTGTTTTGTTTTTTTTTTTTCAGATTTTTCTCTTGCTATAATCTGCTCAAGCCATATTTTATTGGTGCTCATTACCAAGGTAGAGAGTGATAAATGTGGAAACCATAGAAACATATTATGGCCAAATTGATGTTGCTTCGAAACCCTAGTGACTCACGCTGTGAAACACTACACATTATCCATCAAGGTGCCTCCTGGACTTTCGTCAAGAGGGCCTTCCTTTCACGTGCTCATTCTGGCTCAAGTTCAGCCACAAACTCACTGAGAGAGTGGATGGGCCTCTGAAGTAAAAGACACCGCAAGTCATTAGAAGTTTCCCAGAACTGACGAAAAGATGCTACAAATTGCATATCATCTTTGACCAATTTTATCCAACCTAATACCTTAAATTATAAGGCATATTTAAATACAACTAAATATTTAAGACATTTACAGCGCTTGCCCCACCCTCTCTTTTTATTTATATTTATTTATTTGTATTTAAATTTTGCGAGTTAACATACAGTGCAGTATGGGTTTCCAGAGTCGAATGCACTGACTGATCACTTACAGACAACACCCAGTACTCACCAGGGGCGCTCTCCTTAATGCCCATCCCCCAGCTGGCCCATCCCCCACCTCCCTTCCTTCATCAACCCTCAGTTTATTCTCTATCATTAAGAGTCACTTATGGCTTCTTTTCCTCTCCTTTTCCTTTTTTTTTGCTTCCTTTTCCCCCTTCCCATATGTTCATCTGTTTTCTTTCTTAAATTCCACATCTGAGGCCCCCACTTTCTCTTGAACCAAATTATTTCCCTCTGCTTTTTAAAACTTGATATAACTACATATATTGTCAATGTAGTATATCCATACAAACGTTAAGTTTCAATGTTATACAGCTGATAAAACTAAACACATCACAGTAGGTTATTAAATTTGTGAGTTTCCCAAACTTATGAACACATAAAGCCAACACCACACCTCGAAGAGTGTCATTAAAACAGGTTAGAGAGTTCTTTTGTATACGTAATCTTGAGCTTTATTGTATACAGTCTTGAAAGTTAAATCTATTTCTTAACTAGTATATGAGCTCAGAATATAATATTATATAAACACAAAGTTTTGGGTAGTTTAAATATAAATGATAATCTTAAATTTTTGATTACTATTTTTGTGAGAATCAATGATGCAAAGTTTCTGCAATGTAAGTGAATAAGAGTAGGAATTTTCAAAATAAACTTCAAATATTTATTGACTGTGTGCAAGGTACTTATGTAGGTGATGCCATCTCTGTGGGATGGATAGCAAAACTAGGAGAGTCTTGGCCAGTGCTCCAGCCCCACTACATATTTCCATCTGATCTCATCATCTCATCTTTTAAGATGGGCCTATTTCCTATGACGATGACAAGTCAAACATCAGAAGACTGATTCTTCTGATGATGGTAGCTTTGATATGTGGTGAAGTTTGAATCATCATTTAAAGCATGCTGACATAAACATAGCTAAAATGAAATAAACTTTTTATTTTTTGTATTTTAATAATATCTACCTTTCAAAAATAGTTACAAAAGGAATAAATGTTCTGTGCAGATAAGAAGCTGAAAAATCACAGAGAAGCACTCGTCTATAATCCAGCACTGATATATAATCCTTCACTTTTTGCTATTTACTATTCTTTTTCATTTGTTTAAATATTATTTTACAAAAATAGTGTCACACTCTGACATCTTACATTTTATTTTTTGGCTTTATATTGTGAATATATTCTCTTACCAGTAAGCATTTTCTATTAACACTTTCAATGACTAAATATAAGTCTACAGTAAATATATAACATAATTTATATAATCCCCTACTCAAAGAAACTTTAGACTTCTTTAAATTGACCTTTTTATGAATTATGCTGATTGAATATATTTAATTTTGACTCCATCTTTATTTACTTCTGATAGACCCCTAAAACTAGTAGGTCCAAGTGTATAGACATTTTAAAGGCTTAGGAAATCTATTTTCAAATTGCCCTTTAAAAGTTTATTTCAGTTTACTTACTCCTCAGTATGAAAGTGCTCGCTGTCCCACACCCTAATCAACCCTAGGAATTATATATCCTTCATGTCTACCCATTTGATCTGTGAAAAGAGGTCCTATTATTTTTTCAGTTTGCATTTCTATATTAATGATATTTAACATTTTTTTCATAAGGTTGATGTTTTTTAAAAAATAACCTGTGTGAATTGCCTGTTCATGCCTTTTGCTTTTTATGATATATAGATGACTATATTTTCCTTCTCAGTTGGTAGGAGTTTTCCACTTGTTCAACACAGGTTGAAACATTTCCCCCCTGTTGATCACTTGCCCTTTAATTCTGTTATCTCATACTGTTCAAGTGCAGAAATCCTCATGATAGCTCATCAAATCTCATTTGTTTTCCCTTATAATTTCTCTTTTCTGTTTTATTCCTTTAAAGGTCTTCTGAACCCAAGACATTTGTTCATATTTTCTGGTGGTGCTTTTACAGTTTTATCTGCATTTAGTTCTTAAATCCACTTTGAACATATTTTGGTATACAGTAAAACACAGTACTTGCTCCCATATTCGTATCTTAGAAAGTACACATAGAAAATGATTATTTTATGATATTTTGGAGTAAACAAATGAGACTGTTCACAGAATTTATTAGCCACTCCTGTCTCTAAGAAGATGGCATCCCAGCTCATCTACAACCCACTACTGGCATACCACTGGCACTTCTGCTATAAGTATATTATAAAATAAGTATATTATAAAATATATTATATTATTTATTAAAAAAATAATCAATCATCCAAGTTATTGAGTAATTCATTCTTTCCTCACCCATTTGAAATGTCATTTTCATTGTATGCTAAAAACATGTATACATGGGTCTTTTTCTGGTGTCTCTATTGTTTTGTTCATCTGTGTGCCTGTCCTGACACCAACATGACCCATTTCACATTCCATAGCTTTGTAATATGTTCAAATCTCTGGCAATGCAAGTTTTGTCTTAAAATTTTCTTTCAAAAATGGTGAGTCTCAGCTCTTTATCCTTCCAAATGAACTTTAGAATGTTTCTCAAAAATTCACGTTTGAAAGGGATTGAATTAAATATAAACATCACTTTGGAAAGCATTGACATCACACAATATTTTGTTTTTTCCATTTGGAAGACATTTATTCACATCATCTGTGTGACTCTCAATGAACTTTAGTAGTTTTTTCCATATGGGTAGACCCTTCTTTTAAGGTCTTTGCTATGGGTTTTTAATTTTTGTTGCTATTTTTAATAATATCTTTTCCCCATTATATTTTCTAGATGACTGTTATTTGCATAAAGGAAAATCATAAATTCAATTTGTACAGTCACCAGACTATTAAATATGGTCCATCTGTTTTGCCATATTCTGTTTGTAAGGACACCAATATGGAGAAAAACACTGTCCTCTGATAACAGTCTTGGGAGTGTACAGCATAAACTCAGAGCATAATTCCACATTACTTGAGTGGTTTCTTATTTTATATTTAAAAAATATATTTGTATAAATGGCATCCATGAAAAGACAGAATCACAGAATATTCTTTTCATCTTCTCAATTTGATTTTAGCTTTTATACCTAAAAATGTTGGAAGATATATTCTTAAAAAAACAAATGGTTTAAAGGCTAAAATATTCCATATAGTTACTTTAGAATTTATAGGCATTTAGATTTTTATAAACCTCTCTGACTATTTTATTTCCCCAAATTATTTCCATGCTCAATAGCGATTTCACCAATGGTATTTGTGATGGCAAGACACAGAGATAATCAGAACCAAATTGGTGAATTTTATAAGCAAATCTCCTTTTCCTACAGTGGTATCATTAGTTAAAAAAAATCAAAGATTTCAATAAACATTTTCAAAGGTTCAAATCAAGTTCCCAAGTCAGGAAACAAACAGCTCTAAGTTATTTCTTCTTCCAAAATTGGGCTGAAAGAAAATGGTTGAGCAGGTTGTGAAATGCTATCGGCATCTTGTAGAAGGATGACTGTCTTCCAGGCTTGCAGATGCTGTGTTTTAGAGAAAAGGAGAGAAATCAGCAGATCTTTGAGTTTTCCTGGGACTAGACTAAACAGATTTTTAAACCAGTTACATTCAGCTACTTCAGGTGCATGAAAACGGCTCTCAGGCTTTATTGAATTGCAGGTTAATAGACAGGAACTAAATTAGGTCTATAATTTCAGATGTCCTTTTTTAATGACTCATTTTTCTGTCAATAAAATTGACAACAGAGACCAGCACATTTCCTTAGCCCACTTCTGACCGGTCTTCTTGAGTCATGTGACCCAGTCCAGGGTTGCCAGATATAGGCTGCCCTTCTCTACTGGCCTTTTCATGGAAATAAGATTAGAGAAATGTAGCCTGAGCAAACCCAGGGAGGTCTGCAGCAGACATGAGGGATGGCATCAATCATTCACCAGAAGGTCTCACATAGGACATTTTCATTGATAGTGCAGACTTTATTTGTGTATTAAAAGATGAATTACATTGCTTTTCTGGTAAAAGTCATCTCCTTTAGCATGGGGCTACTTTACTGACCTCAGAACCTCCTAAAAGATTCAGATAGCTTATCTCTTTCAGAGACTAGAGAAGAATCTCTTAGACAAAATAGGGAAGTTAGGTTTAACCATAAACTGAAGTCACATAAAGAATTTGCAAAATGTGCTCATCACAAGGAATAAAAACTCTAGTAATCCTTTTCAAACGGGGAAAAAATGGATAACCCTCAGCTTTATTCTGACATTTACTCCCCTGATACCAAAGTTGTCGTTTATTGGTTAATGTACTCAAATAGACTGTAGTAATTCAAGATTTAAAGACAGACAACAAAGAGACAGCGATATAAGCTTGCCAATGGGGTCATATTGTGATATGCTAAATAAAAGCTATCTTGATGATAATCCATTTTGCACACACATACACCCCTCCACTTTTAGAAGAGAAAAATTAAGAAGTCTAGAGAGAATTACGAGGTCAAGTACACAGTTTATATCACTAAGATATGAATACATGTTAAGCATCATTAATTTTTTAATTTAATTAATTAAATGGAAAGATAAAAGAATATTTTTTCAAACTAATGCTAGCTGTTCAAGAAATAAAAATGACAAATTTATGATAAGATGCTCATTCTCATTCAAAGTAAAAAAAAAAGAAAAAAAAGAAAACATTTTGCATAGATTAAATTGACAACGATATACATTTTTTTAAGTTAAATAACATGCTCACTGACCAGGATATGGGAAACTGGCATTCTCATCTTTTGTTGTTGTGAATGTAAGTTGGTAGAAGTTCTATAGAGAGCAATTTGGGCATATCCATCAAAATCACAGATGCAACCTAATGTTTCAGTAAGTGCTAATTTGAGGAAATGATTCTACTGATATACTCCCACTCATGCAAAATGCTTTTGATAAAGATATTAATTGAAGAATTGCTGGCACAACCAAAACAAAAAAAAACAAACAAAAAACTTGAAAACAAGTGTGTATCAGTAGAGAGCTATTAAATATACAGCCTTGGCTTTTAGATGTGAACAATGATATAGGACCTCTTGGAAGGATAAGGCAGACAACCAGGTAAAAACTCATGGGATACAATTTTAATGACAAAACCAAAATGCAGAATAATGTGCAAAATACAAGTCTATTTCCACGTATAGTCTTATCAGTGCATGGATTAGCTCCAGAGGGATGTATTAAAAAAACAACAAAAGTGGTTACATATGGGGATAAAAATGAGAAAACATTTAAATTTATATCATACACAGATGTTACCCAGAGCCAAAAAAAAAAAAAAAAAGAAATTAAATGGAGAAAGAAAGAGAATAAGAAAACATAAAAATATTTCTTTGTGTGCAGTCAACCCAACATAATAAGTAAAACACTTACTGTATGATAGGCAATATGACTTTATTGGTAATTATTCTATCTGTTTTTATAGGATTTTAGATTTTTAAAACATTTTCCTAAAGTTGGTGCAGGAGATCTATGTTTGAAAACTTGGTCCCATGCTGACTCATTGCCTAATTGTGAGGAAGTCGTTTTATCTTTTTATACTTTTATGTCTTACTCTTTGTACAATGACTATAAAACTTCTTTCTATCTTTTCAAAGCCAAATGTAATGCTGAAAAATAAACCACAGAGTGGAATGATTTCTCTTTCTTAGCAAGCATGCTCCCATAATTCTAAAAATGGTTTCCTTGTAATTCTTAGAGAAAGAGTAGATTATTTTAATGTTATTCTTTTTAATTCAAAGAATTATTTTCCTAAACCTTTCCTTTTTCTTGTGTTTTCTCTGATTTGAGTTAACATATTTTAGCAACTTCTGTTCTCATTTGGGTTTTTGATGTCAGGCTTTATTTAGCTGCTGCTTCCAATGCAATGAGTTACCCAACCTTTTAACATTACCAATCTCATCTTTGCAACTACCATGTGTCTGCCCAGCCTCCCTGAAGCACCTTGGGTACTCTGTTTTCATACAGTTCCAATAATTTTCTTTCAGATTTCCACCAACCCAGGTTCTTGCTCAGACTGTTGTTAGTTTTGCTGAGGCTAGGAGCTGCTGTCAGCTTTGATTAGATTCTACTTCTCAGCTACAAGTATATTGTGGAATGTGCTTCCATAATAAAATTTAGTCTGAAATAGACTGTGTGCTAAAGGTCAAACTAAAATAGCCTTTGGCTTCCCCCTAGATTCTAAATTGATGCGCTAGTTCACAAATCTCCTCTATTTGTTTGCAGAATGGCATAACCTTAGCGGAAAAGAGTTCTGATAATCTTCCCAGCTCACCCCATTATCTTCCGGTGGCTTTACTTGGAATGGTTGGATTCCAGGAGTCTGAAATCCTTGCTGCTCTAAAATTTGATAATCTGGATCAATCTAAGTTCTCTCCTTGCTGGAACCCCCACTGATATATCTTCTTTTAATTGTATATGCTGTCCTCCTTCCCATAGGTTTCTGTATCGGTTCTACTCCTAGGCTAGTCCTTGATAGACTTATATAATGCTAGTACCACAAGGGAATGGGGGAGCTCTTTAAGTATTGATTTATAGGAGATAACCAAGAGCCCAGTGAGATCTCAGACACTAGAGTAGAAGTGAATCTCAATTACAAGGCCTTTATTAAGTACCTATTATGTAGCCTCAAATAGCATTTAATATAGTTGGGGAGATGGGACATGGACACATGAATAGGCTATAGAAAGTGGTAAATGATGAGTACTGAATAAATGGTACATAAATTAAGACATCTTGGAATTGAATAATCAAAACCCAATCACCTCCAGCTTGGATAAGCATGGAAGACTTCTTGGACAATTTCAATTGAGTTTTTAAGGATGTGATGGACTTAGGCCATTGAAGTGGGGGAATACTACTCATGGGAGAGAAGGCATAAACCAAATAGAAAAGGAGAAACAAGCAATGAAATAGTTTCAGGGTACAGTGAGAAGACACAGTAGCTGGAATGGAGGTTTTTTGAAATGTAGTTCATAGGCCTTGCCATACCCAGAGAGCCCTTCTTTCAGAAACTGTCTAGCCCACAGCCTCCTGCTTAGGCAAGAAGACCTAGCCTCCCTCCCTTTTTCATAATTCAGGCAAAAGACTCCAAAATGAGCAAATTACCACTATGATAGTGTTCCGGTGTGACAGCCTCTGCCCAGAAGAGGAGAGAGTGCTTTGTTAACTTATGTATACCAGTACCAGCCACCTTTAGAGTTTGAAGATTGGTCATGTGTTAGCAGAAGGAAACAAAGACAGCATGACAGAGTGACCAAATGGGACATGATCCCTCATTCACTCCCTTAGATCTTGAGTCTCTTTTTGGCATCTGCAAGAAGGCAACGGTCCCAGTGGTTCCTATAAGAGACGAGCAGGTTAAAGCTCATGGGGCAGGGCTCTTAACATCAGGCTCTTAACCTGGGAATTTATAGAAATATCCATAATGCCTCAGCTCCCCCACCCCAGTGGTCAGAGAAACTGGACTACCATGGGGTAAAGATGAGGAGAGCACAGAGGCCATGCTGTCTTTCAACTTACAAGGCTTCTTTCCCAGTATACAGATTGTGGGACTTAATCCATTTATAAATAGCATTACCTGGAGGAGAGACACATATCTTTGTCTTTATTTGGAGAGGCAGTATAGCATAGGGGTTAAGGGTCCAAAAACCAGTCATCTAAGTATTTAGAATTAAATCCCATTATTAGCTGTTTAACCCAGGGCAGGTTACCATGTCTCTGGGCCTCCCATTCCACCTCAGAGGACAACCAGGAAGATGGCACCATTTACATCTATCTCACGGGGCTGTCCCAGGAATTCTATAAAGTACTTAGCACAGAACACAAAGTAAGAACTACATGAGCATTGTTAAATAAACACAGCCTCTTTTTATTTCCATAGATTCCATATAAGTACAGTGGGTACCTCACGGATTTCTGTCCCATCTCAGGCCCCTATGGACTTAGGTAACAGTCATTTTCATAATGAATATATGATACGATGGCATAAGGAGTCCTGTTTGGGGAGCCTGCTAGCAGCATAAATAAAAAAGGTACATTTTTTAAAAGGACTCCAAAATTTCTTTCTTCCCACAACATGGAACAGCAGGGAGAGAAAACTATAGGCCCTCCTGTTGGGACTACAGACCCCATGGCAGGACAGCAGGACAATTTCTCTCCGTGTGCAAGAACACGGCCCATTAGAGTGGCAAGATGGCCAGAGCAGTAACACAGGGGTCAGGTCAACAAAGCCTTTTTAAAATCACTTGTTATTTGAAGTTCTCTAAAGCTGAACAATGACAGCAGTATCTCAAACCCATGCAAGCTGACAGTCACTGCCACGGCATGGCTTGGCTCTGTCCCCACCCCGTAATGGCAGACCACAAGCAGAACAGTGGAGCCCTCAATGACAGAAAGAGGGAAGGACTTGAGAGCCCAAGCCAGTGACCAGCAGTTTCTGATGACAACAGGGCTGACAAAATCTTAGAAGTGCCAGGTTTTCAGGCCAATCTGCTTTCCAGTCTCATCGAAACACCCTTGAAACTTGGGGTGAGGTAGGGTGGTTTGTCTTTCTCTCCAAGCCCCCAGCAAGAGTCTTTGCTGACTTTAGACCCACATGAGGCTTTTCTTGGGTTCCCACACACCTAACATCTAGCAGAGCCTCACTTTTTGAGCATACCTCACCCCATCTGTGCTCTCTAGACACGCATTTTCTCGGTCTTCACCTTGCTGATCAAAGCAAGATCTTTTCCTCTCCCTGAAACTGCTCTATCTTAAAACCTCCTTCCTCTTCTGGTTTCAATTGTCCTCCATCTATTCAAAATACTTGAAAGGACATTTTCTTCCCAAGCATCACTTCAGCACAACATTTCCTTTCTCAGAATTCTGCAGTTGCTCTTCATTACTTCCTGAATCCCATTAAAATCTGACCACGGGCTTCACTGTCTTCCAGCCATTGGACTCCGCATCCTCCCCTATTTTATTCTGACCCCGACTCCTATCTGCCATCAGGGCACCTTCTGCTGCCATTAGAGAATGTTACACATTGTCCTCCCCCTCACCCCTCATGCTGCCTCTTCCCTCTGAATACACCTGCCCCACTCTTGCCCCAACGATGGCTTTAAAAACCCTCAGGATGATGATGGCTTTCACTCAAAAGTTGCTTAAAATTAGCTTTCCCACACAGGAAATCATTTTTCTTCTTCCTCCTCAATTCCTGAGAACCCTGCCGTGATACATACAGAGGATGATGAAGAAGATAATGGTGAGAATTTGAATAAATAACAGCAACAGCTCACATTTGGGTGGAAGGTTGCAGTCTGCCTATCAGCTCCTCTCACACACACACTCCCAGTGTTCTTGTGATAATCGCTCTTCTTTCATTAGCAGACACCGGGTCCTAAACATCTTTCTTCTTCATGCCCTCCTACATTTTACATCGTGCTTCACATACATGGAGTGAAAGAAAGCTAGATAGAAAAAATGAGTTTTTACTGTATGGTTTTAGAAAGTAATTTCTCCTCGAGTCTTTCAGTTTTCTCACTTTAGAGGTTGGGATGTTAAGTAATTGGCTCCCCCTTCCCTGTACCAGGAGAGCTTTGAAGATTAATGATAGAATTATGAAAAAGACTCATTTTCACAAAATCACCAAGAGAAGAAGTGGAATTTAAGAGAATTGGAGCCCAAAGGGGCACCCAGACTGATCATGTTCTCCTGTTTCCTTCCTATATGCATTCCAGCATAAAGGATATGATATAGGCCCAGCTAAAGAAAGAATATGCCAGAACCTTAAAGACTTTATCCTAAAAATCAAGATACACACTGGCCACTAGTTCTGTTGACCAGTAGGTTTGACAGAAATATCTTTCAATGGTATACAATTAACTGAGCACATAATTCAGGCCCCTGAGGCAACTTCCAACTAAATGTTCATCATTTTTACAGGCATTAAAACCTATTACCTTGAGGAAGAATGTTCTCAGGAAAGATAGTCTTGGATTTGCTTTACTAAATCAGCGCTCTGAAATAACGTTTGCTCTATTTTCATATTTATTGAGAAATGTTGTATTCTGGGTACTGTTCCTCCCTTAATTCTGGCAAATATTTAACATGCAATCCCATGAGATGTCCCTTTTGGAGAACGAAACAATCTTTCAGAGCTGTCAATTATTGCCACTTTTGGTATTTTACAATATTCTACCCGTTTGTGCTTTATGTTTTTTAGAAACTACATTTTTTTTTTTTTTTAGGGCAGTGTAACTGGACCCAAGGTATATTTAACCATAATGAGAGCTTCTCATGAATGGAGGAAAGTGAACAAATGTAGTAGAGGAAAAAGGAGGAAAGAGGAAAAGGTGATCAACACAAAATGAGCATAGACATGGTGCCTGATGGGATGCTAGGTATTCTACTCTAATGACATGGTAAACATTTTATTTTGAAAAATTTGAAAATATCCTACAATAAACACTTATATACACTTCATTTATATTTACTGATTGTTAACATTTTGCCCCATTTGCACACTTTTCTGTGTCTCTACACTTGTCTGTATTATCTGTAGATAAGATGAAATGTATATCTATATTATATTTGATATAGATGGAGAGAAAGGAATATATACATAGACATATATTTGTGTATATGTAAAAAGACACATTTATTATGTATGTGTGGATGTATATGTGGCATGTAATATATGTTTATATTTATTATATAAGTATATTATTATATAAGTATATGTATATAAGTATATATAAATATATAAGTATATTTATTATATAAATGTATATGAGTATATATATATATAATACAAGTATATATATTTTTTCTTTTTTTTTTTAAAGATTTTATTCATTTATTTGACAGAGAGAGAGAGATCACAAGTAGGCAGAGAGGCAGGCAGAGAGAGGCAGGGAAGCAGGCTCCCCGCTGAGCAGAGAGCCCGATGTGGGGCTCGATCCCAGGACCCTGAGATCATGACCTGAGCTGAAAGCAGAGGCTTTAACCCACTGAGCCACCCAAGTGCCCCCATAATTATATATTTTAAAGGAAGTTAGAGACATCATAACACCTCACCTCTAAATACTTCAGCATGAATCTCCCCAAACCAAGGATGCTCACCATAAAATCTGTACCATTATCACTCTATTAGTGTTATTATGTTTGATGTCTTGGAAATGTCTCAATTATAAGATCACTTATAATTTCTTAATCATAAAAACACATTTTCTTATAATTTGAAGGGAATATGGGTTGGAGAATAGGAAGTCTGAGAATATCCTTTTCTTCAACAATGTTTCACCTATCTTAACATCCATTGGTGACCCTGGATTGTTTATTACAAAAATAATATTCCCATTTTCCTGATGAGGAAAACAAGCTGTACTTTCTTTATATTAACCAACTCGTGTGTGGCTGAGCCAGGTTTCAAAACAAGTCCCCAGACTCATAATCTGCTGCTACCTGGTGTCATGACACCCCATTAAGTTCATGATGAGATTGATTCCAATTCCCATGCCACAATCCAGAAAATAGCCATTGCCCTTCTTAAGACTCCTGTAAATCCCTCTGGGACTTATACTTTCATGGGTACTCTGGGTTCCAGCTTCCTGGCCCTGATGGATTGATGTTTGTTAGTCCACACTAACCCTAATGTTAAGCCCAGTTTCTTCCTTTGATTTCTATACATAAAGGAGCTTCTATGTGGGTAGAAGACTTTATTGAAGGTTTGTAGAGATAGTAAAGAGAAGGACAAAGTTGACTCTGCCTCTCTACTAGGAATCTGGAGTTGAACATTAGACATTTCTGTTCTTAAAAGTCATTTGTCTTGCCTCCATCCTCCCAGCCTCACCTGCCAAACTTCTCTGTATTCCTCCTGTTATGAACACAGAGATGAACTTCCTTGAATATTTTGATGGAAAATAATTTAGCCGTAATTCCCTAACTCCTACAGTTAATTCCACTGTGCGTGCCTTCCAATGTGTATCAAAACTTAGCCAAAGCTTTAAATTACAACCTGGTCAAGATTTGATTAAGCGTTTGGCTTCCACTTCTTTCTCAGATTCACTTCTACTCAGAAGGTAGAAGTGGACTTCTTATTATACAGTATCTTGGGAAAATCAATTTATTAATCTAAGGCCCTAAAATAAGGACAGACCCTAGCTTATATATTTTAAATTTCCTTGGAGGTAAAACACTAACTATGGGTCACTGGAAGGAGTGGTAAGAGGTTGGTGGGTTTTAGTTGAAACAATGTTAAGGATTGGGTTTCAGATTTACCGTAGCTGGTTTGGGACTATACATGGTGTTAAGTTTTCCCATAAAAGAAAGTGACATTTACGTGTATAAAAAGAATAAGGGGAAGGGAAACTTTTTATAGTGATATTATGGAGTAAATTTAGCTATTTGGGAAGTGATGTCAAACTAAATGAATTATTTTCTGCCTCTGAAAGAATCAAGACAGAATCTTGAAAGGAGAGAGAGATACCAAATATTCCCACATCAGACCAAAATCTCAACCATGGCCTGATTTACCATAAGAGAGAAGAAAGCCAGTCACGATCATAAGAGAGTTTGCAAAAGTTGGCTTAATTTTGTAAATATTTTTGGAATGTTTTATGAGGTTAGTCATTTTTCAAACACTGTCTTTTTCTATCACAAAGACCGATACAGGGAAAAATGTCAGAACTTTAGGGAACTTCCATGCACACTTTCAAAGTTGTACACACATCTAAGGAAACTTTTATGGGTATTAAACATTAACATATTTTATTCAAATGTTCCCCCAAACAGAATCCATTCCCAAAACAACCAGTTTCCCCCAAACAGCCACTTACTCCAGCGTTTTCTTTTAGAAGTACAACTTTGGGGTATCAGACTGTGAGGCATTCAGTTTATCTAACATATAGCCTTTCATTGCTTTGAAATCTAGAAAACGATATTGATTTCTAGATGCTGTTTTGGGATGAGAGGAAATACAAAATAATACAAAAGGAACAGAACAGCCTTCCAAAGTGTCCAATTTTACATGTATTTCAGCTTGTCCCATCAAAGCAAACAGAATTTGTAAATGGGACAAGGCCCCTGGTTCTCTTGGCATAAAACTGAAAGACGTCACTCTGAGATGACAGTACTTTGCTTCCCTGCAACCATTTGATACCATCTGCCCACTTCTCCTCCCCTTCTGGGTCTCCCTGCTCCACATTTTCCAACCATCGATTGCTTCTGAGATTTGAAAGAGTTTTCTCCCCTGTGGACAGGTCTGTGCCAGAGTTAATAAAAGTTTCACCATGATGTGCCTCTCTCTGCTGACACCATCTCAAGAGAAATAATCAGACAAGAGCTATTTCTAAAAGGAAAAAAGAAAAGCCAAGGAGAATTAAGGTAAATTTAAGACACTCATCTTTTGAAGATCTCTCTGCTGAAAGGATTGAGATGAACTGCTCCCCACCTTGGTGCCCTCTTCTTCCAATCATTGTTACAATCTCCTGTGGACAGACCTGCTCCATACTTATCTACGTCTGGCTTCCAGAAATTATGTAGACAATACAGAAATGGTGGAAAGAGCATGGTGACAAGTCCAAGGTCAGCCAGAAGGATGACTTTGAAAGCCTGGGGTTAACAATGTAAGGAAGTGTCCGTTTTTTGGAAGGGGAATTTCAGAAAAGGAAGTAAGAATAGGCAGGATGGAAAAAGCTGGGGAGAGATGCTGGTTTGCCCTTGGTAAAAAAACTCAGATAGCTCTAGGGAACCATTGGCCAGCCATTTATGTTCTAAGAGAAAGTTATATTTTCTAAGAGAAAGTTATGTTTTCTTTCTAGGAATAGAAAATAGAACAAATTATACACATTTCCCCCAAACTTAAAAGGAATCCATTAGCCTTATAAAAAGATTCAGTTTTTTTAATCACATAATTATTGAATTATGGTGCTGTGATATAACAAATAATATATTGTTTTATATATTTTTCTTAAGCTTGGTATGAGTTAGGCATTATAAAAGCACTGCTTGGATTACTCCCAGTTTCTAGATGAGGAAATGAAAGTTAAAAGAAACAAAACAGGGGTGCCTGGGTGGCTCAGTCGGTTAAGTGTCTGACTTTAGCTCAGGTCATGATCCCAGGGTCCTGGACCGAGCCTCGCATCACACTACATTGGGCTCCCTGCTCAGCAGGGAGTCTGCTTCTCACTCTCCTCTGCTCGTGCTCGCTCTCTCTCTCTCAAATAAATAAATAAAAATCTTAAAAAAAAAAAAAGGAACAGAACAACCTTCCAAAGTGTCCAATTTTACATGAGTAGTAACTGGTGGAACCACACAAACCTCCTAAACCTACTGAAGACCCTATACACTAAAGCTGGATTAGCCAATAGAAGAAAACTCTAAAAGAATATTTGGGGTCTATGGGAAATCGGGAATTATGAAATCCTAATATCCTATCTATGGCTCTACCAGTTCCTCCAAAATGGACTTCTGGTTAATTTTATTGATGCCACTTTAAGGCCAACCAAAAAAAATGTAGGAAAAAAAAAAAAAAAAAGATCCCCAAGAAAGGGTAGTAAGGGTAGATAGGAAGGTAGAAAGATAACCAGCTGTTCTCCCATGGCCATGAATGCATTTGACCAGAAGAGATTCACACAAAAGGGGCGCCTGGGTGGCTCAGTTGGTTAAGCATCTGCCTTTGGCTCAAGTCATGATCCCTGAGGCCTGGTACCAAGGCCTGCCTCAGGCTCACTGCTCAGCGGAAGTGCCTTCTCCCTCTGCTCCTCTCCCCAGCTTGTGTTCTCTCTCTTTTAAATAAATAAACAAAATCTTTAAAAAGAGAGAGAGAGGGAGAGAAAGATTCACATGCAGTGGGGGAAAGGATGATGAAAGATGTTTGCCAAGAAGAAACAGCATTGCAAACTTGCCTGATGGTGAAAATGCTCACTTCTATGAGGCACCAGTTTTGAGGTAGAAAGAGAACAGGGAGCTCTAACTAAACCAAGCTGCCTCAGTCTCCCCAAAGGGAAGGATGTAGGGAACTCCTTTTTGCCATTCACAAGTCACAGAGTCTGACATGGTAATTGGAGCCTTAAAGTGGAAATGCATACGGGGTTCTTAATTGTTTCTAAATCCCTGCTTCATTTAAGCCTTCTGGGGTAAGTAAACACCAGCAACACTTTCCAATCAAACTGGCAAATATTTTATCTTTCTGTTTGCTTCCAGTCAACAATTTTCTTCGATATTTCAGCTGGATCAGTGTTCTGAAATGGGACTTTGGAGAATGAAGGCCTTTCACCTTGCATTAATTCCTCTGCCTGCCCAAAAACAGAAATAGCTATGCACTGCTCAGGAGTCTCCCTGCAGATAAATTAGCTAATGTCTGTGGGGGATAATGAAGATTAAAGTGGTGCGTGTACAATTGTCATGAATAATGAACACATTAGCTATACGTCGTTACTTCAAACACACGTATTACAGCTTATCGATTAGGGAACCTGTGACATTTTACTAGGTGATGGCTCAACTTAAAAGGAGACCCTTTTGAAAAATGATCTACTGACTTTAAATAAGATTTTAAAATAATTTTACTATTTCAAACCATTAACTGTTTATTTAGGATCCCATCTTATATAGTCATTCATTATTGGCCAAGTTGTTTTGAGCATTTCATAAAAGGATTTCAAATAGGGCCAGATTTTTTTTTTTTCTGACCTAGTTGCTAAGGGCCCTTCTTGAAAAAATTTTCAGAGAATTGGAAAACATAGTAAGAAAAAAATAAGTAGATCTGAATTATGACCTCCTACCCACTTGTCGGACTTCCTAAGTCCTCCTGTTGCTGTCACTTAGCCCAGACCCTGGTGTGACCCACCTGACGTGCTTCTCCCAGCTGTTCCCTCTAGTCACTTACCCCCTCTATTTACCTGTCCAATCCACCCCTATTCTGATATCTGGATCCATGACGAATCTTTTAGATTTTGGTAGTGGTTTATGTGCCCAAGCAATCGTCTATGGTAACGGATTCTAGAATAACTACAGGTAAGTAACATCTTCACCTTTTCACGTGGGGCCTCCTTATCGCGTGTTATCTGTACTCTAAGTTCCGCGTGCATCACAGAGATTGTTGGCCTGGTCCCTGTCCTCTTGGTGTCGACTCTGTGACCCCTGCACTCTCATCACTCCAGGCATTCTCTGTGCTCACCTCAAACCCTCCCTTGGGGATCTTTGGCCCATTATTTATTGTGCAAACTGTAAATCTGTTATGACATGTCCCTTGCCACTTTCACTGGACGAGTTTCTTTACTAGAAAGAATTTTAAACTAATCTGCTCTCTGTGGCTGCTAGTTGGGAATTTTATCATTCTCAGAGACAGAGCCACAAAGGAGAAAGCCAGTGAGAAAGAGAAGCTCAAGTGATTCATGTTTGAATGAAATCCTAACATAAGAAAGCTTTCCAAATGTGCATACAGTTTCTGCTGCATCTGTGTGTCCAACACACAGCAGGGAGTTGCATGTTCTGCTTATCTCGGGGACCACAAGGCATGTTAAAAATGGTTCCAGATCTTGCTGCCATTCCCCACTAATACTGGCAATGCCGGCACTGTATGGAAAGGCAGAAGTCCTCGTGGAGGAGGAGATAGAATGTCTACAAGAAGGCAAGCTGAAAGGTCTGTCTCTCAGACACTGCCACTGGCCGTCTCCAAATTCAGGGCTGAGTTTGGAGCATTGGAGAGAAAGGTGAGGGAAATGAGCTGTCAATTATTTATATGGGATTCATGGAGAAGCAAAAAAATTTTTCTAAAGAAACTCTTTGGCTGAGAGGGAACATGTGAAAAGGCTGTTTCTTTATCTTGGTGTTAAATGAACTTCTTAAAGCTGAAATTTTTAGCTTGGCTTCTGTGGAACTCCTCACGGTTCATGGTGGAGGGGTAGGGAGGGTTCAAGGGAGAATTCTGCAATTGGACACAGAGTCATGTGGTGTGTACTGGGTAAGGAGAAAATTTCAAGGATAGATTTCTTAAATGTTCTCAGGGTATCAAAGGATAGTTCATGACCTCAAAACATGTATAAAATTGAATAAAAATTACACATGTAGCAAATTACCCTATGGAAATACTACAGTTAAATATTGTTTCATAGAGGTATGATAAGGATGATCAATGTAAACAAAAGATACTATTTACTTATTGTTATCATTATTTATTGCTCCTTTTTGATGCACAAACCCAGTGGCAGCGGGATACCTCATGGAAGGCAGTGTAGGTCATAGGATTAACAGGCCTCTGGGATCCTAGGGAGTCATGGCAACTCTCTAAGCCTCTTTTTCAACTCTAAAATTAGGATTAGTTCTTGTGATATTTCAAGTGACCTTTCAACTCTGAACTTCTACAGCACAGACCTTTCCCATACTATGATTTAAATGTTTGTGCTCAAGTATATACATTAAATGCAAACTTTTAAAATAAAAAAAGAAAAGTTAGGTTAAAAATCCCAAGCTCTTGCATTCTCTAAAAGCCTCTCCAAAAATTATGGCACTTTGACGTAAAAAAACACTTTGTAATATCGACAGAATTTGGCCTGAAGCACTACTTGCATATGGTTTGGTGGCAGTCATTGAAAAGAGAATTACAGTTTTGGGGATGCCTAATTTATGAATGACTAAACACTGGCAGTAGTTCTTAACCTTTAGTCTACATTAGAATTACCTGGAAGGCTTGTTAAGATACAGATTTCAGGGCACCAAACCCAAAATTTCTGGTTCAGTACATTGTTGGTGTAGAGTGTGTGAAACTGTGTTTCTCACATGTTCCCAGGTGACGCTGAGGCCCTTGGTCCATAGACAGCCGGCCGTTTACCTCTGCCCTACACTAATCTCCACATTAGGAGGTTGCCTGGACCTCGGAACAACCCGTTTTGATTGTCACAAAGGAGGCTTAGATCTGTCTTTGTGTTTGTGTTTGTTTTTTTCTTAAATCTCTGAGAGAAGATAAAAGATGTTTAGAAATTCGTAATTTTGTCAGAAAACTTTGCTCCTTACATCCAAGTATAAATTTATTCTCTTAAATTAGCAGTTTCATTGACTTATTCTGACCTCTAGGTGGCAGCAGCTGTAATCGCTCTCATTTCCCCAAAGAGAAGAAAAGAGCTGTTCGCAGGTTTAAGAGAGAGAGGGAGGGAGGGAGAGACTAACAGCACTGAGCCTCAGGTCTTGGCCAGGCAGAAGCAGAGGCCAACATTCCAGTCACGGCTCCAGAGGCATGAAATGAATAATGTCCCGGGAATCCTGGGGGACAGACAGCACGGGCTTACTGGCACGTATTTGCTGTCACCTACTCATGACAACTCACTCAAAGTCAATTTGGGATTTTTGGTTTGTTGTCTTTCCTGGGCTTGAACCTAATATTTTCTCAGTACCTGTTTTTTAATTCCACAGAAGATACTGCTGTGTCTGAGGAACCAGAAATGTGGCCGATGAGCAAGAGAGACCAAAGCCCCGCCTGAGCTCCAGTTCTACTATGTAACCTTTCTGAACTCCTACTTCCTTGTTAATCAAGTGGGAACTAAGTGGATTGTCACAAGCCCTTGAGGAAGCTATGCAGTTTCTTTCACTGCCCATTGCCTGTAGGTAAATCTTCATTAACCATATGCTCTATCCCACACTTTCAAAGGTCACGTATATATCAGAACTGTTTAGATGACACTTAAGTGAAATTTGTCAACTTTTATTGATATACAAACTCCACTTTCTACATAGTTAAATAAAACCATTGTATTAATATTTTAGACACACTGCTAAGTCTTAGTAAAACTCCTCTTAAATTTTCAATCAGTAAGTAGGGCTTATCTAGGAAGTGTTTGGTGAGCCTACTAGGTTTAAGGTATTATCCTAGACCCAAGAGGGCCAGGGTTCTCTGAGCAGCAGCAGCAGCAGCAGCAGCAGCAGCAGCACTTGGGAACTTTTAGAAATGTAGATTCTTGGGCCCCTTCCCTGAACTGCGGAGTCCAAAACTCCAGGGTGGGGTCAGCAGTCTGTATTTTAACCAGATCCCCAGGTAATTCTGCTGCTTCCTGAAGTTTGAGAACCCCTGCCCGTGGGAAATTCAAGAAAGTATGAAACAAGCTGGTGCAGTGGAGATCAGACTTCAACTAGCTGCATACAAGATGCTGTGTAACAGCTGAGTGTGACAGAACTTAGGAGTTCCATGCAGAAACAGGGCACTTTAAGATGGAGTATTAATAGAGGTATTCATAGGGAGGGTATAGTAATACGGTAAGGAGTAAAGGATCTTAAAATGTAGAGCAAGGGAGAAGGACAAAATAAGCTGCAGGAAGAGTCTGAGCTAAGTTTTGGAAGGAGGTTCATGATTAATTCAGAGAAACTCTGGGTGTTGAATCGGAAGAGGCAGAAAAGCATTACCTCATGGAGAATTTGGAACACTGTGCTGGAATTTACTTGCAAGACAGTGGGAAGCCACTGCAGGCTTTTGGGAGAAAGTTACTCTAGCTGATTTTTATTTTAGAAAAATAGAAGTAAGGTGAGGGATTTGGCGTACGAGTTTAGAGGCAGACAATGATGTGTTGGAGCTCTTCTATGGGTGACTCTGAGTCCTAATTTAAGATTGCCAATGTGCCTTAAAAACTGCAGCATTGCAATAAGGATGACATGGTTTGTTTAAATGAGAAATGCTACCAGTCACATTGCATTCTGATGTTACATAAATCTACATCATTTGGTTAAATTAACAATTGCTTATTTGAATGCTTTAGCATTACAAAACAAATAAAATGAAGTAAGATAGCATTTCTCTTCCCTAGCTTTCCTGTCATGCAAAAATATGCTTTCAAGTTAGTAGTCTTGTGCTTATGTGTCACCCTAACTTCTTCTTTCCTGATAAGATGACCTGATCTTTCCTGTTTACCAGTCCATCTGGCATGTTGGTCAGTTCCTTCTACCCTTCATAAGATGGTTCCCATTCAGAATCTCCCTACTATTTATAACACTCATGCCTCTCCAGGTAGTTCATTCTAGACATCACTGGAAGGTCAACCACGACCTCACCTCTTCTTTCCTAAATAGACCCATCCCCGCCCCCAAAAGTCATTCTCCAGCTGGGAATGGTCTATGTATTATTGGTCAATTTAGTGGGACTTGAAGAATGGGTAGGGACTTGGTAGGCACTGGGGAGGGAACACAGGAGCTTGAGACATATTTGGAATAGCATTTTGGTTTCTTTTCACCTAACTTCTTATGAGCAGTGATGTTCAGGGTCTAGGTGTTGATGACCCTGTTTTTAAAACTTACTGTATGATCTTTGGTTTCTCATTCTCTCTGCATTTATTCCTATTCAAAATGGACATAATCCTTGGAGTTATAGCAAGATATGATGATTAGCACAGGGACTCTTACTATCATTTCTAAATTGTTGCAAACAAATTGAAGCCCATTCATCTGAGGAAAAAAACTATCCATCTTGACCATTAAATTGTTAATAATGGAGAAGATAAACATTGGCTATTATAATTCAATGATGTCTATTTTATTCTAAGTATTTAAAAAGAGAATAGGGTGTAGTTTGTTCAGCAAATGCAGAAGGAGAAACACTAACTTCAGTCATAGAGTTGAAGTACAGAACTCTTACATAGCAATATACACTCACTTTAATTTTTAAGACTATAATACATCAAATTATGCAGAAAGTAGATTTTAAGATTTATTCCTGTAAAATGAAAGAGAGGCATTGGTTGGCTCTACCAATAAAATCGTAAAATTGTTTTTCAAGTTAATTTTACCCTAATGTCAGAGTACTTTAACCAACACTTTGGGCTATAGTGATAACTATTCCATTTCACACTGAAGAAGAGCATCAAAAAGAGAAGGAAGTTTCTTAAATTCATATATCACAGAGTAGAATCTCCTACAAGAATTACATCAGTCTCAGTGTCACAGGCAGGTCACAGAGGACATTTAAGGCAGTGAAATACTCTGATATTGTAATGATGGATATATGTCATCGTGTTTGTCCAAGCCCGTAGAATGTATAATACCAGGAATGATCCCTAAGGTAAACAATGGACTTTGGCTGATTATGATGAGTCAATGTAGGTTCAATTCTTGCTTAAAAATAGGCTATTCTGGTGATGCTAATAACGGGGGAGACCTAAAACTGCTTTAAATTTTTTTTCTTAAGAAACCTGGCTCTCTTTTTCCTTAGGATGGAGTTAGTGCTAATTGGACCATAAAGATCCATGAGGATAAAGTAGGAGCTTCCAGGAAATTCACATCAGAGAAGGGAAGAGAAAGAGAATTCTGTAAGAAGTCAAAGCCCATTGAAGTGACCAAGATGGGATTTTAGCATCATGCATTGATATGTAAGAATATGAATGTTAGTATTAATTAATAAGATCCAACACTGTCAACTCCTGGAACATGGTAGAATAAACAATAAATGAGAACCACAGAGAAGTACTCTTTGTGAACCTGAAAATAAAAAAAAATACATGATCACTCTTTATAAAACCATAAATCAATTCGTGATAGATCATAGCAGATATATAAAAGTCATCTAAAAAAATCTAGAGTGAGTCCCGGCCCTCAAGACTAGACAACAACCTGATTATGAAGTCATATCAAGACCTAAAAAAATGTCTCCTTAGAAGTGGAGGTGGCCTTATCATGGAATCAGAGAGAAGGGAGTCAACAGTAGTAACAAGAGTGGGTTGGAGACCATAAGATTTGAGTGCATGAATATTCTTGGCTATATAATATTCACCAGAATCATAAGTTGAGAGAGGTTTGAACTGAGAAGACCTGTATCTAGAGTGATTCATGGTTGGGATTTAGCTGTGTAGGTGAAATAGAACAGGTGAGAAAGAACATTAATAAAGTGACCAAAGTGATACACAATAGGGTCTAAGTTGGATGAGAAAGCAGTAAAGGTGGGAGGAGGATGATGGATAGAGAGGCAAAGGAATAGTGGGCTGAAGCCCTTGATTAAGCCGAAGAACAGAATTTGTGGACCTTGGGCTGAGAAAGCTGAAAGCAAGTGTAGGACCCTGTGATCAGAAGAGGGTCATGGTGAGTGCAGGATCACAAGAATGAAGAGCTAGTATGGGGAAAGGTGAAGGTTATTGGACCTAAAAAGATAAAAATTCAAGAGGTCAGGGTGTTATGTGTGAGATCCATATAAACAGGAGAGTAACTCATGATGGAGAGGAAGCTTGGAAGGAGAATGAAGTTGTAAGCCTCGTCTTCCAAAGAATGTGGGAGAGACCTAAGAATTTGGCAGAAGAATGAGATGAGAGATGGTGATTTAGCTGGATGTTCCAAGTCTCAAAAGAGCAAGAATTTTTACCTGAGATGGGAGGACTCATGATGTGGAAAAAGCTTGGAGGATGAGAAGCATCCTGCCCAAGTTACTGGAGTTAGGGTAGTAGATCACCCCTAGTGAGGGAAGCAATGTCATCAGGGTGAGTCAGGCATCAGGGAAGTCAAGAATGTGGAGGGAATGATGAGGGAAGGAACCTAAGGTATAAGGAGCTATGGATATAGGAAAAGAATAGGCACCAAAGAAAAGCTGAGGGGGGCAGGGTGAAAGGAAAAGTTGAGTAATAGGAAGAAAAACACAGACATGTTTGGGCATTAAAAGTAGGAAGAAGACAGAGGGAGAAGAGCTTTCATTCTGGACAGTCACCAAAGCAACAGAGACAGGAGGCATTTGTTACATCAGTCTCCAGTGACTGGGAGGAGATATTGTCAGGAAAGGTTGGATAAAGCTTCCATGGAAAGAATTAATTGTGACCTGTGTCGATGGGACGTTTTAGGGTTGGGGAGGTTGGGCTACATTAGCCATAGGAGAGAGACAAAAAAGGTAGGGCGAGTGTTGAATTGGGGCAAGACACTTCTTTTTCACTATCTGTCCTCAAATCACCTGGAACCCAAAGGCATGTTAGCTGAATGCCTCTAAGAAAATAAGCTGAACCTCTTCTCCATTCCTTCCTGGAGCTCCTGTTCGGCTCAGAACATTTCCTCATGTGAGTACTCTGAGCCACTTGGGTATAAACAATGTAGATCACAGAAGAGTGCACGCACCAAAGGAAGATAGGCATCTTATAAAATGTCCACAATATTGTAAATATTTTAACATTTAGGTGCCAGGAAATTAGTGTGTTGAATCCAGGACCAAAAAGTATACTGCGTTGTTGTAGCACTCGGTAACACTGCAGAGCAGTACTTCATACCTTCTACTCTATCATTCTTTTGAGAGGATTGCAGTTCTCCTTGTGTATACTGCGGTCCCTGTCTTCCTTTGGCTTAAAACAATATCTTACAAACAGCAGACTTTGTGAGAAGAGATAAGAGGATTTGGGATTGTCCAAATGCAGCCTGTGCAGACTAGGCTCTTATCTGTTCAGATTTCCTTGCCTTCATTAACTATTAAATGCTAACCTTTCCTATTTAACAGGAGGAGACTCTAATTTTCCACAGCCTGATGAGATATGGAGGTCTATCAAGGCCACGTCTTTCACAGCTCTGCCTCCTGGAAGACACACACATACACACACACCCCCAAACCCCCTCATTAAACATTTCTAACCACTGTCATGATTCTATTTGCCCTTCTCTTAATCTAGAGCTGGTTAGCTGAATTTGATGTTCTCTGTATCAACAGAGATTATGTCTACAAGTGCTCACAGAAAATAATGGAAACAGTCCTTGTAGCTACTTTGGCTTGTGGGGTTGGTAAGTCTCCCCCAGGCATAGTCTGTCTGTGCCTTGAGGTGTCTGGTGGTATTCCTGAGCTGTGGCTCAGTCCCTTTCCCTCGACATTTCTCTTCTCTTTTGTTGTGCATTTTCCCTTCCTAAACCTTTGAACTTCGCTGAGTCTGATCACAGAACATTCTAATTCCAGAAGCAAAATTCTGAAAAATCACCTAGTTAAGTGTTCTTTCACATTCAGATAAGGTGGACATAATTTTAATTTTTTGCAAATTAACTCCTGAGACCCAGGGCTGAGCTAATAATTTGTTGCCCCTTTAAACTGATGGTTTAAAAATATTTGTTCAACATGTATTAAGGAGAAAGGTTATATGTTCTTGATGGTGGTGCTGAAAAGGAGGCCTGCTCCTAGCTGTGCTGAACCCTTCTGAGTAACTCAGTTTTGATCCCAGACGCGCCTAGCACCCACTCTGCAAGCATATGCTGTTTATTTCCCCAACCCATTCTCCTGAGAATCAGGTTAGAGATTCTTTATCATAACCTGAGCATGAGTCTTGGAAGCCTCTGCACTCATCCCCAGAGTCTTAACAAAGTAAATCTTCTGACTGCTTGTCTCTAGAGGAATTCTAGTAAATGTGATTTCTTCTGCTTTTTATATCCCTGTTGATATCTTTGACTTAGTGACATTTAGCTCTCCTTATAGATGGATGCCCTGGGCTCCCTACCCTTTGACTCAGCTTGGCTAATAACTAAGGTCCCAAAAGATAGACAAATGTACAATTTTAATGCTGTTGTGGCAATAAAATAACAAGGGAATGCCGTTCTATAGAGCTAAGTGATGGCCAAAATTGGAAACAAAACTCACAAAGATTTTGATAACTGTTAAAGTTTCTTTTTCACTTAACTTTTTAATGCCGAATTCTAAATTTTAAGGAATTCTAAAAATTTACCAATTAACTGAGAAAAATGTATTTGAAGGGATGTATTTATTTCCATTTTAGCAAAACAGTGGGCAAATTTTCTGCTCTATGGTTAGATACAATGTCTAAGGCTAAGTATAAGCAAAAAGATAATGTGGGGGTAATTTTTTATTTTTACTTTTTATTTTGGAAAATTTCAAGCATAAGCAAAATTGGACAGGATGGTAAAATAAGCCCCTATGTACCTGTCATTTAATTTCAGTCACTTGACTCACATGACTAATTTCATGTCTTCATGCCATTACCTTTCCCACCTCCACCAAGTTTTACAAACTCTCAGAAAGCTAAGATGTATCAGTACAAACAAGGTGAAACTCCATCAGCATACACAGAAAATTCTCCTTTTCAGGATTTTTAAATGTGTGTCTTCTAATCAACTTAATTGATTTTAATTTTAAGGGTAAAAAAAAAAAACAAACTGGCTTTAAAAGAACTTTTGAAGGACGCCTGGGTGGCTCGGTCCGTTAAGCCACTACCTTCGGCTCGGGTTATGATCCCAGGGTCCTAGGACTGAGTCCCGCATCGGGCTCATTGCTTGGCGGGGAGCCTGCTTCTCTCTCTGCCTCTGCCTGCATCTCTGCCTGCTTGTGCTCACTCTCTCTCTGTGTCTCTCTGATAGATAAATAAATAAATAAATAAATAGAAGAACTTTTGAGGGAAAGATCTGAATGGGTCAGCTCAATATAAATTAGTTTCATGAGAGAATTCCTCAACAAATAGGCACCATCTAAACCAACAGAAAAAGTGGTTTTCAGATAGAAGAAATCATCATAGGCTCTTGTCTTGTGGGTTCTTCGCTGAGATGCTATCTTTAACTATGAACACCACATTTTAAGGAGGATAATGTGCAAATAATCCTGGGGAACCCCTAGAAGTGGTGAAGATTCTAAAAAATCATACAGGGAGCAAAAGAATAAATGGGCATGTCTCATTTAGATTGGAAATAATTAAAAAGTTGAGAGACAAGAAAACTTCCTTGGGTAACTGAATCATTGTCCACTGAAAAGGGACTCATTTTGCCAAATTAAAGATATGGTGGGTTTTTTCTGACCCTTTGGAGATTTCTTTTGGTTTAATTTGGTGATAGATTTTAGACTTTTTAACACTCTTTATTGTAGTATAAACTACATACCAGACATACTAAAAACTAAAAACTATCTTTCAGATGCCGACTGTTTTCTAAAGGAAAAATGGATCAAATATGGATTTGAAAAATACTGTCAATATGGGCTTTGGAAATGAGTAATTTAAGCATCCCTAGTAATGATACCTTGGGAATCTCCTAAGGGGGGGATGAAAGTTATTATTTTATTAAAAAAAAAAAAAGAACTAGATCTTAGGGACATTGATCTATGAATTGAACTTTCTGGAAAAGAAGGATAGGTTAATAAGGGAGAGGGAAAGGAAGTGTGATTAATAACAAAAGAAGCCAGAAGATCAGAATATATCTAACACTTATTACTTCTTTTTTTTTTAAATATTTTATATATTTTTAAAGATTTTATTTATTTATTTGTCAGAGAGAGTGCACAAGCAGGCAGAGAGGCAGGCAGAGGCAGAGAGAGAAGCAGGCTCCCTACTGGACAAGGAGCCCGATGGGGGACTCAGTCCCAGGACCCTGGGATCATGACCTGAGCTGAAGGCAGCGGCTTAACTGACTGAGCCACCCAGGCGTCCCTAACACTTATTACTTCTTAAAACAGAGTGTAAAATGTGATTTCTAAACCTCACTGTGAGATGAAATCAGATAGTTTAGGACAAGTTAATGGTTTTAAAGCAATGTATTAACTTGAAAAATTCTAAAAATTCTTTGTTTTTAAAAATAGGAAGGAAAAAAAAACCTTTAAAGCATGAAAGATGTAACTTAGGTTCAAAAAACATTTCTATTGATGTTTTAAATATCTAAATGGGGCATCAAAATGGCTATTAAATCTTCTCTGAAGGACTTCACAGTAGAACTGATTCTTCCCTGTGATGTTTTGATTGTGTCTTTGTCAGCAAGCAGGTGCCCAGATACTCCTGATAACCAGCCTGGTGACAATCTCAGGAAACGAGAATATTATTCTTCGGTCATAAAATCAGTGATTGTAAAGTGCTTTTTAAAGAATAATGGGAAATACAAAGTGAAGGATGATGTGTTCCATGTTTAAGGAGCTGTGATGTGTGCTGATCCCATGGACCACGGGAAAGCTGATCTCAGCTTCCCCTCAACCTCGTCGCTGTCTCCCCCCCACCCCCACCCCAACAACAAGAGCTGTGTAATATGCAGAATCTTTAGGAGGCAGCACCAACACCAGGTGAACAGTTTACTTCAGCCTGTTTTTAACAGTTTTTAACAGTTTTACTTCAGCCTGTTCAGATTGTTCCCATGTTTGGGCAAAAGAAATCCCTCCTAGGAGGAAGGACGGGCTGCAGACAGTGCTTGGTGGTGCCTGTGCTACCAGGCCCCCAAACCGAATGGCTGGTAGTGTGAGCTATGTGCAGAGTTGTGTTTACGGTGCAGGTGAGTGAAGCATGCAGACCACCTGATACTCTGAGTGCCTCTGCCCTGAGCATGTACCATTGGGCTGGAATTTGTTTCTTTTCTATCAAGAGCATAAATCTAAAATCCCAAACAACCCGATATGGTGTGACAAGTGCCAATTTCTCTATAGTAATGTGGGCACACAGTTATTTTCCTCCGTCTCCCTTTCAAGAACTTGGCGTGAACCCATGTGGGGCATCACTGGGTTGGTAATCTAAGCTAAGGCTCCATGTATTGTCACAATATTTCAGTTTAGTTATAAGATGTAATTTAAATATGAAAATATGGAAAATCAAGTATGAATATGTGCTAAAATTCTATACTTGGACTTAGGAAAAAACTGTAATCTGTATGGAAAATACCAGTTGTTTTTTACGAAATCAAAAGAAATCCTTGGGGGGCGCCTGGGTGGCTCAGTGAGTTAAAGCCTCTGCCTTCGGCTCAGGTCATGATCCCAGGGTCCTGGGATCGAGCCCCACATCGGGCTCTCTGCTCAGCGGGGAGCCTGCTTCCCTTCCTCACTCTCTCTGCCTGCCTCTCTGCCTACTTGTGATCTCTGTCTGTCAAATAAATAAATAAATAAAATATTTTAAAAAAATAAATAAATAAAATAAATTATTAAAAAAGAAAGAAAGAAAGAAAGAAATCCTTGAGTATTTCCAGATTCTGCTCTCAACAAGACCTTTTCTTCTTAGCCTGCTATGATCCCTCCAAGAAAAACCCATTTGATCATCTACTGGGCTTAGTGTGTAAAAACATCAAGCCCAGGGCTAGTCTGGTGCCAACTTAAGTCCACCATTTGTTAGTTTTGGTGCATTGAATAACTGCTTGGTGTGTTGGTTTTCTCATCTGTGAAATGGGATTATATCAGATTCAACCACACAGTCTGTAGAGAAGACATATTAGATAAAACATGCAAAAGAACCCAATGCCTGGTGTTTAGACATCTGTTTCTTGATGAGCCAGGTATAAGCCTGCCTCAGTGCTTTGCTTGATCCTCTCTTGTGCCACACGTATTTGCAAATCTCACTCTCCTTTGTCCTTCAAGTTTTGACTCCAATGTCACTTTCTCAATGAGGCTTTCCCTTGCCACCTTACATAAAATGACAACTCCCCCTCAATGATCTCTCTTTCTCATTACCTGCTTATTTTTCTCCTTAGTTCATATCCTCTAATGACAGTATATTTGACTTGTTTATTGTCTGCACACAGTACTCACTATAAATATTAGTTGAATGAATGAATGAAAAGACACGCATAAGCCACTCTTACAACTAATGCACTTTTTTTCGCTTATTGCCATAAACTCTGATGCGGTATCCTTCTCCATTCCCTTTTTGTGTATTTTCCTCCCTTACGTTAGGTCATGAGCTCCTATTATTTCGTCGTCTTCATGTAACATTTGGCAGAGACTTGGTTTCTCTACAGACTCTAACCCCCACAGTGAGGGCCCATATCTCTGGTCAAGTTTGCACAAGGAAGAAGTAAGTTCACCTTCTTACACATTTCTAGGTACAACAGGGTATGATGAGGCTCTTGCTTGTGTATGTATCTCTGACAATTGATCCAGTGGTGCATCTGCTACTTATAGGACTGTACATGTAGACAGGTTACGAGACCGTGATGCCAATTTATTGAAAAAAAGTAAAAAAAAAAAAATGTCTTAGGATTGATTGAGGTTTTGTGCATGGGCAGAGTGTGAACAATGTGAGAGTATTACATTATAGGGAATGGTGGTGGCAACATCAGCGGGTCACAAGGCAGTATCATCAGTAAAAAACCATGAGTCCTAGAATCTATTATCATAATCATCATCATTTGTCATAGCTTTTGAGATTTTGCCTGAGCTGGGATCTATAGTGAAGTTGTTCTCAGTTGACTCCTTACAATACCCACTTCCATGAACATAGATCATTCCCCATGGTGCATCCTGGCACACTGGGCCATCACACCCTTCATGTGGTGTACACATTATAATTTTGATGAACAACTTGGAAAGACAGGAAGAGGATTTTTACTCTGAGGAATATTGGTTTAGCATTTTAGAAAGTTTGAAGTAGAGGCAATTTGGAAAATGTAGTGGTAGGTATCTCCATGAGATGGCACTCATTATCTTCTTTACTCTTTATTTAAGTTTTTAACATATTCATATTCATAGTTATGGAGTATGGATGTACATATAGGCATATATATACGCACATAAATACGTGTGTGTGTTTATCTTTGGTTTTATGATTTACCTAGATCATTCATATTCTTTTAATAATTCAATCACATTTTTTACAAATTGTCATTCATTTGGGACCCTTGAGAATCCTGGGACGGGTAGTGGTGGGGTACTATGTTTGGTGGGAGAGGGAATCATTAGCTTTATCCTCTTCACTTCCACCCTCTGCTCTTTTTATGCTAGAGGACAAAAATACGAAGCTGCCTGCGAGCCTAGGAATCTATGCACAGTAGGCAGGGATGAAGCCCAAAACCACAGAGACAGAATAAACAAGAATGTAATGAGATAAGCTATTTATAGAAAGAGTACTATCTAGATTGTTGGGGGACTGAGCAGGCTGGTAATTTGAAAAGCTAATGACTCTGTAGAAGAACCCCCCCCACCCAGAAAACAGAGGTTCACTTGCTCCTGTTAGCATCTGAGACCTGAAAATAACTCTCTTCTCCTTTGCTAAGTAAGGCCAAATATGAATTAAAATAAGATCTCCTGTATTTGAGGTTCTCTCACTAGCCACTGCGTCCTGGGCTCCGGTTAGAATGCTCCACAAGTGACAGACCTCAGCATGGATTTTGAGGTCACAGACTCAATTGTAGTCAACTGGAGAATCAACCAGACTCTGGATCATTATGGCATAATTTTGTTTTCATTACATTAGCACTAAAAGGGGGGAAAGAGCAGGAATTTAGACTCTATAAAAAAGCACATCAGATCATCTATGGGGGAAATATGAGCTTCTCAGCAACAACATCAACCCCTATCAGCAGGCTGGATGTTGCACTCAAATTGACCTTGTAGGCATTCAAACCAAGTAGGCCCTTGGGAGACAGAGACGGAGAAGGCACATCTCGCATTTTCTCATGTCACACCTTAACAAATGGCAACCAGTCCCACCTGCCTTTTCAGGAAACTCTTCTTCACGTGGCCCCTTCCTCACTCAGAGAGCCCTCTGCATTAGTTTTCCTCTGTGTAAATCCCTAATATCATGCCTTATATTTATACAGCACTGGGTTAATTTCACAGTATTTTGACATCTAAGAATCACCTTCATTCCTTTTAACCACAATACTATGGAGGTTGACAGATATGTTCATCCTAATTTCACAGGTAAGAATCCTGAATAGGGGAGGTGACTTATCTGAGGTCACAAAGGAGACAGAATCAAAGTCTGAAATGGACAGAAACTGGTCCCCAGACCAGTAGCACACTCTGCCTCTGCATGATCATGTGAAAAGCCCAGTGTTGATATATCATAGGAACTAAAGGCTCCATTTCCTTCCCTAGCAAAAACAGGAGTAGGGTAAGTAAGTTAACACTGTCTTCCCAGAGGATATATTACATGTGGTGATTTCCGTCCCTAAATATTATTTGCTATAACCTTCTTGAGGATGACCTCAGAAAAAAGGCACACTGTACTAAATTTCTTCTTGTCCCCAGACTGGATTCTCATTCTAACCACTGCCCAATTCTTTTTCAGTACTGCCCCAGGTATAGCAAAAGAACTTATTTTCATATAGCAAGGGTGTTATTCAAAAGACAATTTGAACATTCAAATTGTGTGTTTTGCCATTTGCGTGTTTTTTTCCTAAAGCTAGTGTTTGGATAACCTGCAGGGAAATCTTAAAATACCCTGAAAATGAATGTAATTTCCTATCTGGTAGACACACATATATAGAACATTGAATCATTCTCAGTGCATGTGCGTGCGTGTGTGTGTGTGTGTGTGTGTGTGTGTGTGTGTTGGAGAAACAGGAGATGTGTTCTTTGGAAAATAGCTGATCCATAAACTCTCATTAACTCATAGGCCAACAAGTCAGTGCTTTATTTTCCAGTCCTTTCCTACTAGATTTAGTCTGAGGATACAGAAACAAATCAAGAAAAAAGCCAGAAGTCTGAGGTATAAAAAGTATCAAAGAAACATTCAAATTTGCCTTCTTCCAAGATCTTGTTCAGGCTACCCAGAACAGCCTGAGACATGTCAGACCCATGCATGGTTGACGCGACTCTACCCAGTAACTTTCTGCTCACTGCTTGGCAACCAGCAACCAGCATGTTATTGTTCCCATGCATACATATGCATAGACTACGCCTGCCTCTCTCACATTCTCATTCTCTGTATGTTCTCTGTGTATGTGTGTGCCATATGTATGTTTAAAACCATTTTTCTCTTTGAATTTTGGCTGCTTCTTATTTTTGAAAGACCAAAGGAAAGGAGTTGAAAGAAAGCAGGTTGCATAAAAAAATCTGTTTCACCAAGTTGGCTTCAGACTCCTGTACTTGTACTTACACTCACGCACACACACACATATGAAAACCTCTTTTACCCTCTCTGTCGTGATTTAAATAATTAATAGCTGCTTTTTCTCAGGCCCTTTGGAATAAGTACTCTCAGGGATTAGAAACTCCACGATTCCTCTGCCAAAATGCAGCAGATTCTTCTTCAAAGCTGTGACCCTGTTGATTTTGCTCACTGCCAAATTTCACATCATGAAAAAATAGCTTGATATTGGAGTGATTAAATTTCAGGGAGAGCTGACAGAATGGAGTTCTTCAAAACCCAAATTCTGCCAATTTTGATGTCTTTAATTTATTCCAACAACCATTTAAGTCTAAATGCCTCCATTTTAATCATATTAACAGTAGATTACAAAGACACTGAACACCCAGAGAACTCCAGTTGCAAAATCAACTTGGCTCTTCCTCCTCTTCTTTATGTTTGGAATGATCAAATATCTTCTGGCAGAAGCCATTAGCCAGAGCCAGCTCTTTTGTAATTTCCCTTTGAATCCCTCTGTTTCTTCAGCCAGAGGCCTGGACCTTGGCACTTGCCCAGAGAGCACAGGGGAAATAAATGCACCTACTATCCAAACAACAGCAAAGGTACTGAGTTCTCCGTGCCAGCATTTAGCTAGCTCACCTTGAGAGCTCACATTTTCCTCGTATATGACTGGTGCTACGGAGAATTAAGGTTGAAACTAACCCACATCAATTCACAGCAACTCAGAGCCCTGGTCTAACTGGCATCATGCTCTAACCAGGGAAGCAACAGCAATGGCCCCCCAGACCATGGGCTCTTGGCCCCTCTTTTGGATGTTACTAGTCGGTAGTGTATTAGGCCTTCAATGGGGCCAATGTAGAGATCTGTTCAAGCCAAGCTTGAGCCCTTGCGAGCTTGCCCATTTCTCTGGTAGTGTACTCCCATAAAGCTGCAGGAAACCTGAATATTTAATGCAGATATTTTATTTGAAACCAAGCGCCTCTGTTCTCTAGGGTCTACTTTCTGTCACCAGCCTACATCACAGGAAATAGAATAAACATTTTTCCGCCCTGCACAAGCCAAGCTATTTTCATATTTTGTTTCCCAGAAGTCATCCAACTGCATGTGTGCACAGATTCTAAAAACTCTAATAACTCCTCACTGTTTTTGCAATATTGCCTGGTGGGTCCAAACCTGGGCTTTCCCCTGAGCCAGCCCGTGTGTACCTCCCAGGAATGCCCCTCACTAGGTGACATGCAGCAAGCTAATCATGCTCTCTGAGATTTGGTTTTCTCCATTATTAAGGTGGAAAAAAATAATTCTATCTCCTTATAAAGTGCTACTGTGAGAAACAAAGGAGATAATGCACAAAACGTACTTAACAGAGTCTGGCCTATAAGAAGTGCTTAATAATGCACTTAATATAGTAAGTGCCTAAGTGCTTTGCCAGTTGTATTGTTAATATGATCATTATTAATATTATCCACTTATAAATGGCTTAAATTGAAGATTTATCATGACTTGATAACTACACAGAAAGAGATGAGGAAGCTATAAGCTACAAGAATTGCTATACAGGAAGGGCTTTAGGGCAGCAATGTACTTGGAAGAGGAGCTGGGGTATTGCCTTGTGTTGCATTCACATACTAAGCACACTCATTTTCCTTAGATTGTGTAATGATTTAAGGTGTCTTGGTGAATATAGGCAGTGATGGAAACCTATGACACCATCCTACAAGATATTCACATTATACTCCTTCTACTCTACCCCTTGGGTATTCCACGTCAGACTTTTCCTGAAATCTTGTCTCTGATGGTGAAGAACATTTAACGATTTTTGAAAATTATTTTATAAGTATCTTATTCCTGCTTAAAAAAAATCTTTGAGATACACTGTGAAATAGAATCAAATACCTAAGCACAGGTGGTTTTCCTCCTTTGTGCTGAATCAAGGAAGAATCTTCTAAAGCTGGGTTCTGTTGATAACCTTGGGAGATATCACTACAACCTTTATGGGTGGAATCCCATACTGAAAGATGAAGTGAATGAATCATATATGAGGTAATTTTCCTCAATCAGGCAATAAAGGTAATGGAAAAACAAGATTTTTTTAAAGTTTACCTTTCATTCAATTGACATATACTTTAGAGTATAAGCAAGAAGGCTTTGAGATTGTGAAATGTGAAATGGAATGTTTCTGGTACCTCAAAGTAGATAGAAAATCAAATTTCTGTTCAATAGAAGTCAGTAATATTCTCATATATTGGTTGAAGACTTGGATCTAGTTCAATAAACAAAGCTAGAATGGGCTATTTTTTTTTCTTGAAATAATAGGCCCTGCACATAGAGATTCAGACTCAAAAGAAACGGTAAAATACAAGTATGAATTAATGCCATCTCTGAGCTTCCTGAAAGAGAAGATTCCCTAGCCAAAGAGACAAATGAAGTGTTAAAATTTCTCACCTCCTCCAGGAAGAGTCTGATGTTTACATTTGAGAAGGGAGACTGAAATCTGGGGGGCATTCATGGGTCCTCGAGAAAGCAGAGTCTACTCTTTTTTTTTTTTTTTATAAGTTTTTATTTATTTGGCAGAGAGAGAGATAGTGGGAGAGAGAACACAAGCAGGGGGAGTGGGAGAGGAAGAAGCAGGCTTCCTGCTGAAAAGGGAGCTCACGATCCCTGGACTCTGGGATCATGATCTGAGCCAAAGGCAGAGGCTTAATGACTGAACCACCCAGGTGCCCCAGCAGAGTCCAGTCTTATGTGGCTGTCTGTCGAACTCAATAACATTAAGGCTTTGAGTTTGTGCCCTGTTGTCTTAAACTGTCCTGGAATTAGGACACTGGGTTCCCTTTTGGTTGGGTCCTTTGAGGTGTATACTGAATTAGGTATAAATAGTCAGTCAAAGAACAGTCAGCCCAACCACTGGGGATTGGTCATCAGATATCTGGATTAGTTTGCTGAAAACACCAAAGTATTCAGCCACTGAGACTTCATAAATGTTACTCGGTGGCCATCTTTAAAATGTGAGTAAAGGCCAATCACACTTATTTAGAGACATAGCCTTGACTAGAAAACTACTTCAGCCAGCTACATGTCTAAGATCTAGAGAGAACAGTCTGTGGACCAGAAAACAAAAAGTCTCTTTAAATGTCGCATTTTCTTGGAGGGTTCTAGGTCTCAGAAACTTAAAACACTTACAATACATAAGGGGAAATAAAATTTCTCAAATGAATAGGATAAAAGAAACAAGGTTTTCAAACTTGTTATCAAAGTTGGGATTCTGAGCACCAAATTCATTATTTTTTATAGAAATTTCTTTTTGGAAGCTGAGGATATTTGGAAGACACTGTTTCCTACAGAACAATTTGATGAAGCACAAGTAACTTCAGACTATGCACAAGAGGACATGCGTCATATTAACATGTTTCTAGTTGATGTGAAGATACGTAGTTTAGCTCCTTCAGAACAATCTGCAATAAAAGAAATATAGTGACACCAATAACAAAGGTAGAGAAATGACTTTTCTTATTTACTCTTTATGATACCACTTCTGCCAAGCTGCTTTTCTCTTAGACATATAGACTCTGAAACTTCAGTGTTTTAATCCTTACCAATATTCTTCTAAATCTCTTCTTAATTTTTACTTCCATCTTTGACACCAACTATCTGAGATAGTTGCTGATCTCTTTGTGTCCTGTCATTCTCTCCGGCTTACAGAGCCCGGGTCATTTATGTGGATGTAGAGCTATCTTTGGAGGCAGACCCGCTCAGGCACAAGGCAGTCTGATGATGAAGTACCTTTCCCATTTACACTTGTGTAAAAGAATACCATCCACTTATCTGCAGTGTACTTCTCGAGTAAAGCAAGTTAGAGACTTGTTCCTAGGTCAGCCTTTGTGTCCAATTTCTTTTAACTCTTAATCATTCTGGCAGCAAGTGCATTTGCCATTAAGTAGACCCATACTGTGTCTTTGCATATAGTGTCTCCAAGTATTCGGGAAAAATCTCAATGTCAGTGCTAGACAAAGAAATGTAATAAAACAAGACTGGAGAAATCAAGTCAGTTACTTAGGAAAGTACACCCAATTATGATATAATCTGCACAGTATGTACCATGAGTATTTTAGAAATAAAGCAATGTTGTCTGTAGGGAGAGATGAATGCTGAAACTAAACAGTTTCTGAAGAGCAAACATAAATGAATGTACTGACTCTTAAGACCTTGGCATAGAGAAAACAATGATGAGTTGTTTTGACAAATCCAAAAAATGTTTCTGTCTCTCCTCTTTCCTATGATTTGGCATCTCTTTTACCTCATATTGATTTGTTCCTCATTTCCCTTGCAACAAAATTTACCTTCTTGTAAACATATCATATGATATTCTTTCCACAAAGACTATTCTAGAGCTTCTACCTTCTTGCTAAACGATTTACTACTTTTTTGTTCGTACCTTTTATTACTTCTCCTTCCACTGCAAAACCAAAACCAAAACCAAAAATTTAACCAGCACAGAAGAAAATGCTACAAATTTCCCAAATTATCCAGGGAGTGAAGACAAAGATGGATATGGAGTTCTGTGTAGACTGCCATCTCAGCTATACAGATGAATAGAACTAAGGCTCCTTTGAACCTCAAGTCTTTGTCTCCAAGAGGATCTCCAAGTCTGTCTTGTAACCAGATTGTTAATAACTGCTCTTCCTGAATCTCCATGTTACAGTGGGTGGGCACACCCCTTCCTACTTCTTCCCATGTGTTCAGCTATGGTGGAAAGATGGAGACAAGATGAACTTCCAAGGGGGAAGAGGATGCTGAATTCAGCCAATAGAATTGTGAAAAACAAGGTCTCTGTCATTATGGATACTTAATCACACTTTCCTTTTTAAAGTTTATTTTTATTTTTTAAAAGATGTTATTTATGTATTTAACAGAGACACAGTGAGAGAGGGAACACAAGCAGGGGGAATGGGAGAGGGAGAAGCAGGGTTCGCATTGAGCAGGGAGCCTGACGTGGACTCAATCCGAGCACTCCAGGATCATAACCTGAGCCGTAAGCAGACATTTAACCAACTGAATCACCAAGAGTCCCTGTTTTTTTTTTTTTTTTTTTTTTTTAAGACTTTATTTATTTGTCAGAGAGAGAGGGAGAGAGAGCGAGCACAGGCAGACAGAATGGCAGGCAGAGGCAGAGGGAGAAGCAGGCTCCCTGCAGAGCAAGGAGCCCGATGCGGGACTCGATCCCAGGACGCTGGGATCCTGACCTGAGCCGAAGGCAGCTGCTTAACCAACTGAGCCAACCAGGCGTCCCAAGAGTCCCTGTTTTTAATGTTTAAATTTTGTCTAATGTTCCTGACCGGAGGTTCCATTTCTTTTCAAGTGCTAAGTTGTTTCTCAAAGGTAAATTCTAGATCACATTGTTCTCATAGTCTTCACCAAGGTAAGGACTCCTCAGATGTGCACAGAGCTGTTTGAATAAAGCATTTGTTTCTTCAGGCAAAATGTATGTCCTCCCTGAAGATTGCATAGCCAGACACTACGGCCCTCTTCTGCCTTTTCCTCTCCTCAGAGGGGATCATATTCCTGATTGGGAAACCATGATTATTGAAAAATTAAAGCTGAATTGAACAATTTTCTCTGGATTATTATCAGGATTTAACCTATATTAAACGAGCTAGCTTTTGAGTTTTAGAAGTTCAGCTCATCACATTGCTTTCAGTACCATGGCTTTAAAACCTGTAAATATGCCCCAATCCAAATCTTATGTTTTATAAATGAGAAAACAAGGCTGAGAATGGTGAAGTGACTTACTCAAGGCTACATAACTACCTTGTGAAAGAAAGTGGCTGGTATCCCAGATTTTCTGATGCTTTCATTTACTGCAACATAAATGAAAAACATTTTGCAATAGTTCCACAGATATGTATGTGAAGACCATATGCACCCATTGAATGTGTTTAAATTGATCTTCATGTTGAGAATTCTTTCATATGTGGGTCAGTATTGTATCTCCCTCAGAGTGGAGTAGCCCACCAGTGCCAAGATGACCTCCTAATCATTCAGCTAGAAGACAGCTGACAGTTGCTCAGCACTGTACATTTATAAAGGGCTTTTACACACACGTGCTGGCATTCTTCCCTCACTCTAGCTCTAAGAGGTTGATATAATTAATAGTTTTACATTTTAAATGAGGACACCAAACATTCTCAAGTAAAATCCTCTCTGTTGCTCAAACGACAAGACTTCATGTTGAGAAAGACCTTGCCCAAGCTTGGGATCCATTTAGATCCCTTTCAAAATTAGTGGGTGTGTCTATACTCCCTTAGCTAGAGAGTCCTGAGAGAAGAGCTCTGCTGGATGAGATTCAGAGAGAGCACGATCTGAGTTCACATTTTTGCCCCATGCAGCACACCTGGGCAGGTACACACATGTGCTTACATGTAAGTTTTGAGGAAATGGCATATGAATGATTGATCTCTCTAAGTCTCTTACATTTATGATGATGAATCCTATTTTGTGGTACCCCAGATTTAAAATCTTAAATTAGTTTTGAGTTGGAAAGCAATGATAGTTCCTGTTAAGTTATTTTGGACAAAAACATTTTGTAAACAAGCAAGCATCGAAACAAATATTTTTGCTTAAACTTCTACTTTATGAATCATTTAAGAAATGCACACAAATCATGGCAATGTGTATTTTCCCCCTCTGGATGACTTTTATTTCAACTCTTCCATCTCCAAGAACATTTTCAATTATTTATAATCACATTTTATAAAGTTGCTTTGCTGCTAGAGCCAAGATAAAGGCATATGTAATTTAGCTTCACATTTTATTTCTGTCTTCACCAGTAAGAGATCTGTTTTCCCAAGAGGGTTATACTGTCATGAGGGGATATTCCAATAGTTCTATTGAAGTATATAAAAGATATTAATATTTTTTCTAAAATGAAAAAGACAAAAATAAAATAAAATAAAATAAAATAAAATGAAAAAGACATGTAACAAAAGCAATTTTTAATATAAAAGTGGATAGTGGTGCACACTGGTGGTTAGTGTTCATCCTGAGAGGAGACCCAAAATATAGTCCATCTAATATGAAAATAAATAAAACTCTCACTTCTCTAAGGAGCCTTAATGCAGAAAGAAGAATATACCCAATACACTCAGAAAATTAATAACATATCATTAATAGGAACATTCTGACTTTGCCTAAAGTCATCAAAAATAATCCCACTGTCATGGAATTGTCAGAATTAGAGAATTGACATGGAGAGCAACAGAAAAAGAACACCTAATGTAGACCAGAGACAGAAAGATGGCCTGGGCAGGACTGGGAAGAAAGTGAGGTATGGCCTAGGCGTTGCCTGTCTCCCTTCCCTGCTGCTCCTCTTAAGGTCACTCTGGGGTCTTGCATCAGCATGCCTCCTGTGCCTGCCTCCGAAATGCCATCCAGTCCCTGCTCCAGCCCTACCCATCTATTTTAGGTGCTACTGCTAGAGGCAACTGCTCTCAACTTCCTGATTCCTTAGAAAACATTCTGATGAAATGAAGCTCACTAAGGCGTTTGTGACTGACAATGGAGACAACTGATCACATGCCCCTGATCACTGACTGTCCATGAGATGCAAGCCTTGGCTCAAAGTGCTGACAGGAGGTAGAGTTTTTGACCACTAGCCTTGTTAATTGTTCTAGAGTAAGAAAGTATTAAGAAAAGGAAAAAAAAGAAGGAGATCTGCGTTCAAGGTCTGGCTTACAATCAAGCGACTCTCCTGCCTTGAATAAGCCACATGTCCTGTCTATTGAAAAAGTCACATGACCTGCCTATGCTTTCATCTCGCCAAGTAGTTAATGAAGATTTAAAGGGTGTTTTGTGACAGAACAAAACAGATTGCCAATTATTTTTATTACTGCTGGTATTACAGGAGTTTCAAAATCATTTTGTCTCTCCTGTATATTTCTTATGCAAGACATTAAGACTACTACTATAGTTTTCAAACACCAACAATATAGGACACGCAAAGAAAATCAGAGTAAACTAATTTTCCCTTCTTTTGCATTCATTTTTGTTTCTTTCAAATACAAAGATTCACACCTAACTACTGCCCGATGGACTTTCTACCCTTAGAGCTGGTCAGTATTTGATAAAGGAGTAGGGAAAATGCAGGTGTGCAAGAACCGGGAGCTTCTGAGCCTCGGGTCTCCCCAGGCCCTTGGGCAGGTGGTCAGCGGGGGAGGTAGTGCACCTGGCCAATAAGCCTCTCGCAGCTGGTGGAGAGCTTCCCTGTGGGCTCTGCTGGCTCATGGGCCTGCTTCTTCCCTAGCTGTGCAGTTCAAAACTGCTGATTCATGCTCATGATACAAGTCTAATGACCATGAATGTGCTCTGATTTTTTTCTTCAGGCACATTTTCTTGGTAACCAGGCTCATGAGATGCTAATACAAATTGGCAGACTTGAACTGAAACAACAAAAATACGTTCTGCCACTTGGAAGGAACAAAGCACAAAAGACTCCAAGGCTGCCCTTTTGCCTTGGGTTTTCCTTTCAGTGGTGAAGGCTCACAGTAAGTGCTCAACAAAGAGACGGGGCTTTCAGGGGAGACCCATGGTGACCAGTAGGATTTTAAATCACTCTAAGCAGTAATTCCTTTCATTTAAAATAAATTTCCTTCGAGCCCTTTTAGTAATGTGGCATTAAGAGACTCTCTGCTAGTTTCTCTCTTTGTGTCAAATAGCTCTGGTTCAGGAGCATCTACCAAATCCAGGAAGGCAGAAAAGTCACATTTTGCCTTTTCTCCAAATCCATCTTGGCCACAACCTGGCCGCATCTTGCTTCTGAGTCATATAGGAAAGGTTCATGGGAGGTCAACCCAGTTCCATAGACTAATTTGGAGTTTTAATGTATTGCTGTTGAAATAATGCTTAATCTCTTCTTGTCAGCTGGCTGGGTGATACAATGATATTCCCCCGTGAAAGCTGAGGAGCACAGCAAGTCCTCCTTGGACAGCCGGCAGCAGACAGCAGCCTCACAAGAAAGCGCAGAAGATTCTGCAGAAGAACCACACAGATATTCCCAGAAAGACAATTCCAAGACCAGTTCATTAGTGGCTGTGTTTTCATGGCACTGCTAAGTGGAATGCCAGGGCTGTTGGCTCCTGTTTTATTAGGGTTCTCCTCTATCTGACTAGGACTCACATATTTTCTGACCACAGACTTGGAATTTACTGTAAAGTGAGGGAGCCGATATGAACCAATCAAAATTCTCCAAGCAAATTCAACTCAGATTTAAAGTTGTCTCTATTGTGAAAAGAGCTTTTTCTTGATTATCTGGGAATGGGTCAGGTAGGAGGGTCTGGGTGTTAAAGATGGTGTTAAGATGTTAAAATAAACAAACAAATAAATAAACAAATCACCTTGGGTAATTTCATGCCAGAGGCTACAACCTCCTGTTGATAAAAAGGAAGATGTTTAGTTTCAATTGGAAAGGTCATGCTCTGCTACACTGATTTTAAAAGTGATGTGGTGATAAGCATAGAAAGGGGTAAAGAAATTCCTTACAAAGCAGAATGAAGATGAGGATTTTTTTTTTTCATCACAAAGGAATAAGATTCAAAACAAAGTCCTGAGAAAAAGGTCATTTTGAGATACAGAGAATTATAGGTTAGTTCTAATTTGTTGAAGTTATATAACCTGCTTCTAACTGTTTCTTTAATCAGTTTAGCACTTAGAACAATCTTGACATGGTTATTACCACCTTATAATAAAAGTACTAAAAATGAAAATTTTATTTTATCTTCTGCATTCTGGAATTCCAAATCTTAGTGTCATCTAAAAAACCCAAATCCTACTTTATCTTTGGAAGCCATCCAGACACAACAATCTATTTAGAAAGAGATTGGGATAGGATAACGATAACAGTGATGGTTGGATTAACCCTAGATGATGAACCAAGAAGAAGCAGTCACCAGAATCCCTTCAGGTCCCTAGGGCTGTCACCAAGTAGCACTGTGGGCAATATCTGAAGGCTGATCTCTGTGAAACTGGAGGGCTCCAAACATCACTCCCATGAGGAGTATCCAGACCCACAGAGGCCCAGACAGAACAGCCCTTGCCTTTGGACTCTAGAGAAAGTATCTAGGAAGGAAGTTTTTAGAAGGAAGTTATGTTAAAATTTCTATCCTCATTATTTGGATGCAGAAATGAGGCACAAAGCAGTCAGTAACTCCTCCACATTCCAGCAACCAAGGAATGAATTAGAATCCATTTTTTTTTCTGCCCCGTGCCTTAACTTGGCCATCCATCTGACCATGCCACCTCCTTTTGTGAAAGGAAAAGAAGAAATAGAAGATTGGATAAATCAGCACAAAAGCTGAATTCTGAGGTCATAGATAAATCCAAGATGACACAATAGGAGCAATTTTCCAATGATCTGTTGTTTGAAGACTGGGGACTAGACACAGGTTCCAGGAAGGGCCAAGAAACAAGGTCCATTTGAAAAGTAATATTTGACCCAGAGCAAGTATATTGAACAAAATTATGAAAAGTTGATCCTGACATCATATATTTCCTTCTAATAGCTGGCTGGGTTAGTCAAGGAATTAAATTATCTATCCATACCCACCCCCCACTGTACCCTCCCCCAACTAAAGAAGGGCTAATTCAATCCTCCAAGAGCCTTTATCCATATCCCAAGTAGTTGAGCGGTAACAAATGATTAACATGGAAATGGTCAAAACATCACGTCTTGCCTATGCAAAAACTATCTAATGGAAGGAAAATATGTTGGATTAAGAGTCTGCTTGTTTTAAGACAGAATATGTGAGGAGAGAAGGAATAATAAAGGCAAAGATTAGGAAAACAGAAAAGATGGCAATAAAACTGGACAGGCCAGAGGAGCCTTGACTTGGTACCATTGACCTCTCTGATCTTGTCCTTGACAATGGTCATCTTGTTCACCCTCTGTGCCCAGCTCCAGGGTTTGTACTGTTACCTGGAAGGCTCTTGTTCCCATTAGAGTATCGGAGCTGTGGCCCAGCTCTGTTCAGGACCCCAGCCCAGTCCATGTTATGAAAGGAAAACAAACTGCAATGTAACAACTGGAAGTGAAGACTCTTTTTTTTTAAGAACTATTTTTTTAAGAGTTTATTTATTTGTCAGAGAGAGAGAGAGAGAGCACGCGCACAAGCAGGCAGAGTGGCAGACAGAGGCAGAGAGAGAAGCAGGCTCCCCACTGAGCAAGGAGCCTCATGTGGGACTTGATCCCAGGACCCTGGGATCATGACCTGAGCCAAAGGCAGTGGCTTAACCAACTGAGCCACTCAGGCATCCCAGAAGTGAAGACTCTTAACTAAGAATTTCCAAAATGTTACTGTGGACAACTGACTGAAATAAGCAAAAGAGCAAATACCTTCATTGAACATTTATTGAGCAAGTACTATATGTCAGTTATCATACCAGAAAGTCTCCCTGTTTGCTCTTTGAATGTTCTTAAGAACCATAGATGTGGAACTGTCCCCATTTTACTAGCATCAAGGTCATACTGCTATAAATGAAAGGACTGGTATTCACTTCCTGGTAGATTTTAATTTCCAACTAATAAAATACAAGTGGGATTTCTGCACATATGGTAAATGCACGTAAATATTTCAAAATGCATGATGATTAACAAATATCTTTGTTATAAAACTATAACAGATTATCACAGGCCAAAACTTGATGAGGTAAAATTTTCCATCTATCATTTTGAGCACAATGAAATCAAAACAAGTAATCCTCAATGAGAGGAGTCAGGGGAAGAGGAGCACATCAGTATTACTTGTGCAACGTGTTCAAGCACATCTTCCATTCCTATTCCCTCCCCACCCCACTTCACTTCCTTTGGTCAATGTTATTGGTAGATTGTGTCTTATTCCTTACAAGTGCTCAGCCATTAAGAGAAAAAACAAACAAACAAACAAAAAAACCCAAAAAACAATGTCCTGACATCACTTTGTAAATTCCCACACAAGCAAATGTTTCTATGCTTCTTCATTATCCTATATATACGGGATATGTCATTCCCTATGTCTAGGATATATTCTTCACATAAAGGAATTTCTAGATAATCTGTTCTCAAGTTATTTAAATTCTCATATGTTTTGGTAGTTCATTTATGTCACATACAATTGTATGGGTACAATAGTCTCACGATAAGACGAGTAATTTATATCTTTTATTGGCCTCATTGACATACTCTGCACATACACATACAATTTCATCAAGATACTGACTTCTGATCAGATTAAAAATAAAGTAACTTACTTCATTAGAAAATAACAAATCTCCTAAAATGGTATAGGAAATGATTTCAGTGAATCTCTCTACTTTATCATGTATTCATTAACTTAATCAATATTGATTTATTATTGACAGGTACATGCCAAATAGTTGGGCTTTATCTGCTAAAGTAAAATTTATGTCCCTGCCTTGTTGAGATACTCATTTGCTTATTTTGGAGAAATTGCTTTCAGACTATGGATGTACTGAATGATACTAAAGATATTCAGAAACATCAAACTAACTGTTGCTTCACTCTTGAATGACTATTTTTATTGGAGATAAAGCATTCATGTTTCTCAGGTGACACTTTCCAGATGTCAGCATTTAGTAATAATTATTAGTAATGATTTAGATCACTGCCACTTAGCTTGTTATGTAGGCTAAAATTTGGGCTTTGAAGAACACTGAGTTCATTAAACTATAATGAAAACATGGACCAAACATACTGAAATGGGCCCTATGTACTCTAAGTACCGTAGCAGTGCTGATTTAGGGAATTCAGAGTAAAACTGATCTGTGGGTGGATCTACACCAGTAGCCTGCACTATAATCCCCAAGTCACCAGAAGAATGAGAGGCACCTGGGACTGGCAATCTTAAGGCCTGCATCTGAATCTTAGTTTGCAAGTTTGGAAATCACAGATAAATCTCTTAATCTCTCTGAATTCCTATTACTTCATCTGTAAAGAAAATAATGGTTTTGTTCCTATCACTGGAATCTTATAAAGATCAAATGATCTAAGGTTTGTGAAATGTTTCAGAAATTGTAAAATGATACAGTATAAAATACTAGTTCTACAAAAATTTTCAGAAACTGTAAAATAATATATTAAAGTATTAGTTTTGCTACCAATGTCAAAATTTTATCTTAAATTTTATAATCATATTTAGGCTTATTTACTATAATATACTTGCTCATTATAAACAATCTCCAAGATTCAGAGAAGGGGCAATGTAGTATAAAGGCAAGAACTCAGGGTTGGAATCAGCTGAACTTGAATCCCAGGTACATAATTTATTGTCCAAGATCCTTTGCCCATGTTGCTTCTCTGAACCTGTTACTTCATCTGTAAAGCATACATAAGGATATCTACTAGCATTAAAGGATACAATGTATGTAAACATGTAGTACAGTTGCTCAGTAAGTAGACACAATCAATGAGAAATATTTCTATCATTACAAAGTTATAATGGTCTTTGTTCTCCCCACTAACCATGGTTACAAATGTCTTTCTGGCTCAAGGATTTTATCATATTCTGCTAGTTTTTTAGTGTGCTCTTTTTTTTTTCTTTTCGTAATCCTTTTCCAAAAGCAAAGGATTCACAACTACCATAACTATGAAAATGTATTAGATATGTAATTAACAAGTTAGTACTACAGTTATTTGTTATGCTAGAGGTTATATCCTACTAAGATACCAGTGAGTCTGGTTTGAAAGGTAACATAAGAAGAGGGTCATGTGCAATTGGAGACATGTTCTTATCAAGGTGATTCTTGTTGAGGTTATAGCTTCACTTTGGTACTGTTGAATTTTGTATTTTCTTTTTCTTAAGGTGAATGTTTTGAAAATATTATCTCACCTGAAAGAATCTGGTAATTGGTAAAATGATGGTTTGTCTACGAGAGAACGCACTGCTGCAAAAAAAAGTCCGATTTAGTATCATGACTTTTATTCAGTTTGAATGCAGAATTTCATGGCTCATCAAGGAGTAGTAAGCTGGTCTATCATAAGAAGTTGTCTTTTTGCTCATTTTAGAAATTTCCCTGCTGTTATCGTGTGTGTGCTTTTGAAAAATCAACACTATTAAAAGGAAGGGGGCTGGTAGTCTGTTCTCTTTCCCCTCCCTCTTTCCAAGTTCACTGTGTTTGCCCTAAAAGTCCCTCTCAGAGCTTTCCCAATTCCTCCCTGCAGTCCATACTATTGAGTGTCATAGCTTATGAACAATCATCATTTCACATTAAACTTACAGTTCAGCTAATGTGATGGAATGGTTTCCATGCCAGAATCTCTTAATTTCTTTTTCTTTCTTCCACACAACTGCAGACTGGAACCAAATGCTTAGTCAAATATCTTTCTTACCTAACAAACAAGAGGTGAGTGTTTTCCTGTTTTTCTTCCTCTCTCACCCTTATTCTCTAACTCCTTCTGAATTTATAGAACTGGCTTTAATTATAATTTAACAATGTGCCAAGGGCCCATCAGTGATCCTCCAGATGGCTCAAACTGACCCATGAGAGTACCTTTCTTTCCAAATTTGATATTCAAATAGCCAATATGTTCCTAGCAAGAATTGACTAAGCAGGTGACCTGTCTATTTGCAGTTAGTTTCTAATTACCTGCTTTCTGATGATGAATACTAATATTGCTTAATATTATTGGTCTCCTAGGCATCTCTCTGTATTTTCCCCTTTTGGATTTTGTGAATACTTACTCTGTGGATCAGTTGGAGGGAAGCCTTTAATTAAAAAAAAAATTCATTATTTAAACCTGTTTTTCCTTCAGCATATGCTACAACTTCTGAATGAAGGTCTTAAACTTCATGATAAGGAGTACCAGATATTTATTTGCAAAGAATTTCTGAGAAAGTGAAAAGTATAGCAATAAACAAATGAAGAGAAAGGAAAGATGGGGAAGACTAAGGTACTATGTTTTACATCTTCTTCCATTTCCCCTCATCAAATTCCCTGCCAAAGTGTTTAAAATAAAGTTATATAATACTAATTTGGTTACTGTAATGAAGTACTTGTACCATCAGCACAGATTCTGTATTTCTTTTATCCTCAAATAATAGAAAATAAGGGCTCCAGAATGATCCTAAGAACTGTAAATGAATCAACAATGGCAAAGTATTTTTTAGAAATAGTAGCATGTGCTTGTGTGTGCATGTATGAGTGTGTGTGTGTGTGTGATCCCATTGCCTTCCCTGATCTAAAATCAATTAATATAACAGTAATATTTTTATAGTAAATAGGTGAAAATATTCTTTCTCAGTTTATTTGAATTGTCAAAATGTTTTTATCAAAACTAAAGAAGTGGAACTACTATTAAAATTCTAGCAGACTGTAAAAATGTGAAGTTTATATTCATACATAAGTTCATATGTGAGTAAACCTAAAAGCTTTGGTTTTCAGTGTCTATTCTGAGTGTTCATGGTAATTCTACTCAATCATTTATTCAATTATTTGCTCACTTGGCAGACCTACTATATGAATATATACTAGTGGAGTGAGGAGGGTAAAAAGAAGAAAACTAAAGGAATTTTGAGGAAATTTCAAGCAAAGTGTAGCACATGGAGGGGTGCCATTTATGATTTTTATCTTGCTTTCTCTACAGCATAAGAGGAGGGTCACAGCGGACGTAGTTGAGAGAATGTAGATGGCTTTCTATGCCATACTCTGGAACTAGGATTTAGCCCCCTTTTCACAGATAAGGGGGAAATGGAATACCTTTTGAGAGGGTGAGTTTCACATATTATTGAATTTCAGTGGATTTTCACTGTGACAGCTGTGTGAAGGGTGTCTGGAGAGCACCTGAAACTCCAGAAAAATACATATAGGAGACCATTGCCATAGTTGAGGTGAAAGATGAGAAGGGCCTGAATTAAAACTAGAGAAGTAGGGATTTACAAAGACACAATTTATAGGTTGTAGTGATGATTACACATCAGAGATCAAAGAAAGACACCAGTCTAGGCTTTTTTGCTTGAACAGCTGGGTAAACTTCTAAAATGAAGAATGAGGAAGGAAAGGCAGGTTGGTAGAAGATGATGAGATCAGATTGGGACATGTTGTGAAGTATGAGACATAGCTTTGTGGTAGAAAACTGAGGCACATAGGTCTCAAGCTCAGTGGGGAGAGGCCTGAGATGGATAAAAAGATTTGTTTGTCAGATTGGGAGTCAACAGCATAGATGACTGTTGAAATCCAGACAGTAATGAGATTTCCCAGAGAGAGCCTAGTTGGAGGAAAAAGTCCTAATAACAGAGCTCTGGAGAACACAAACACTTAAGCTATCATTTAAGAGAAATTAGAAAAGAAGGATTTTTTAAATAGGAAGGAAGACTGTCAGGACAGAGTCATGATTTAGAAGGGAAGGGAAAAAAACACTTTCAAAATTAAATAAGATGAGGACTGAATGATAATATTGTCTTCACCCGTAATTATGTCATTGGTAAACCATGCCAGAGCAGATTAGTATAGTAGATTGCAGAGGCTATGACCAGTAAAATTTAATATGTACCAATTTTATCAATGGATCAAGTCATCAATTCTAAAAATTACTCAGAAATAACTTATTCAGGGGGGCTCTCTGCTCGGCGGGGAGTCTGCTTCCTCCTCTCTCTCTGCCTGCCTCTCTGCCTACTTGGTATCTCTGTCAAATAAATAAATAAATAAAATCTAAAAAAAAAAAAAGAATAAGTGCATTTAAAAATGAAAGTGCCTGTATACGCTATATATAAAAATGTTTTCTAAAAGAAAATTCCTTCAAATTAGAAAAATTCTGATGAAAATAATTGTATTTTGGGAATGCAAAGCCATGCTTTTGGCCAACAGATACTGGACTAGCTGTACATAACTAGAATGCTAAATAAAATATATAAAAATATATAAAATAATGTTTTCAGACATTGGACAATAGGCAGCACAGGCAGTATCTTTGGGAATGGAAATAAGAAAACACTCTCATCGCCTGTGTTTTCTGGCAGAGGCAGAGGCAAGGGGAGGAATCCATGCAAAACACAAAGATCTCATTAACCAGAGTTTGGAGAGATTGGGGTATATGGAATAGCAGGATAGAACAATGGAGAGAAAGGAGTACACTCAGCAAGAGCTCCAGAAACCTACACAGGGCTATCCTTGAGACTCGGTGTAATAAAAAATTGTCCATGTTAGGAACACTTACAAGGTTGAGAAAACCATCAGGGAACAGTTCAGCAAATGTTGAGGTGTGCACAGAGCTGGACCATTTTGTAACCAACCAATCAGGGTAAAAGACCTTAATGCACATCCTGAATAGTCAGTAGAGATCAGAGAAAGACCATGATTTAGCATAAGGCCTGATTTAGCTATATAATAAAACATGCTTGAGACCAGCCTTATCAAGTTTTAAAACAAATGTTGAAAAGATCAAGCTTATTCCCACATAAATAGATTTCTGACCAAAACAAATCCAATATTCTTTAAAGGAAGATAATAAAATCCAGAATTTCAACAATTAATCCAGCATATGCAAAGAAACAGGGAAATAAGACCCATAACTGTAAGAAAAAATTAATCAATAGAAATAGGCCCAGAAATCATTGAGGTGATAGAATCAGTAGGCAAGGTCTTGAACAGCTACTATAAATATATTCAAGGATTTAAAAGGTATAGTGAACAAAATGAGAAGAGAAATTGAACTTATTAAAAATCAGAATTTTTAGAGTTGAAAAATGCAATATCTAAAATTAAAAATTCACTGGTTGAGCTTAAAAGCAGATTCAATGCTAGAGAAGAAATGGTCAAGTGAACTTAAAAGCAGAAAATAGCCTCCAAATAGAAACACCAAGAAAACAGGTTTATATGGATATACTAGACACCTTAGATTAAATGGACAAATTTCTTAAAAAATTTAAATTGATAAAGCTGACATAAGAAAATGGTAAATCTAAATAGCCTTAAATCTATTAAAGAAATTGAATCCTTAATTTAAAATCTCACAAAAATAAAAGCAAAAAAAAAATCCAGATCTGGATAGCTTCACACAATTTTATCAAATGCTTGAAGAAGAAATAACCACAATCATACATATATTCCTTAAGAAAATAAACATAGGGAACACTTCTCAGGAATTACATTACAAGATAGTGAGAATCATTTCAACAAGGACTTAACACAAGTTCTTAGAAAGGAAAGATTTCTTCTGGATATTATGGTCAGGAACAGAGCTACAGAGAACTGGAAAATTAAACTTACACTTAAAGGATCTCTATAGGATGGAAATGGGTCATTCATTCTAATTTGGGGGAATGACATAAAATAACATGAAGCAAGAAAGCATATATGCATGGAACATTAAACACAATTAGACTAAGTCACAGAGTAACCAAAGATGCCCTAACACAAGTGAGGGAGTTTGAATTTTATTCCATAAGCAGTTGTAAAATCAATGATATTTTTTGAGCATGGGAGTGGCACATACAATAGAGATTTTGCAATCTTGATTTCATAAAAGCTATCTGGATTGAAGGGAAGAAAGCTTAGTGACAGAGTAAAGAGGAAAAATCTCTGAAATAGCTTGGAATGTTTCTTTGGGAATGGAGAGAAAGACACAGTGCCCAGAGGAAGTCTAGCCATAGATTCAAAGAAGAGCAGCTACAAAGTTAATCACATTTTCTAAGTATTAAGGTAAAAATATATATGAACTAGTCTATATTCTAATTCCCAAGCTCAGAGAGAACCTCATATGGTGTGGACTACTAAGATATCACTATGAGAGAAGATAAATATTATTACAATTTATGCTGTGGTTTTGGTTGGAAAAGATACTTAATTTAGTCCTATATATCTACACATGAAAATTTAGGTAAGATCCATATAGTTCTTTCCCACATTTTTTTTTAACATGAAGCCTGGTTCAAGTAAATTCATAATGGGAAACAATTATACATTGTACATTTACTGGATTTTCTGTTGATTTTAGGAAGGTAGATTTATCTACTGAATTTGAAAATTATCAATACTGATTAAATCAGTTAAATTTGAAGTCATCCATAGTTTAATTTTTTTGTTCTCAACTTGAAATTTAATGGGTACTTTTTTCTCTCTTCAGTTAACCAAGGCTCATGTATATATATCTCTGAGGTAGCACCGAATTCTCTGTGAATATTATCAGGGGACTAAGGCAGAAAAAAATTTGATATGTTGTGATTTTGCAGCAGTAAACAAACCACAGTGAAGGAAGCAGCAATTAACATTGTGAATTTGTTAACACCACCATTGATATAAAAGAATTTTCTTGACAACCAGCCTAAAGAAAGACTTGCTGTTTTTACAGTAGTCTTCTTTAAAGAAAAATCAAAACAAACAGAAAATCTTTAAGAAATGAATAAGTGAAGGATGCAGGATATTTATAAATACTTTGAGTTTGTTCATTTGACTGAATATAGAAAATTTCACTTGCCCATTCTTTCATTTATTCAACAAGCATATGCTGAATACTGTTCTCTCTGGGACCCTGCAGTAGCTTGAAGTGAGTGAGTTCCAGAGCCAGCCACAAGGGGAAGAAGGACATGTACTCATGTGACTACAGAAAATTTCTGTAGGTAACACTGTAAGCAAAAGCTTCCTTTAAACATTTCCCTATGCTTGAAAAGAATTCTTTTTAAACATCATGGAAACAAAAGAAGGCATAACAACTTCAAGTTTCTGTTTTACTATTCACATCAATTCTCGGAGATTTTAAATATTTTCCTAGCCTGGTGCAAACCTTCTCTCCTTAAGAATTCATATTGCACAAAGCTAGTGAACATTTATTGTTTGACGAAAACTGTGATAAGAGCTGTTCCTTTCCTGGAAAAACTCATAGACTAATGGTAGGATGCCTCCCATTTGTATTACCCTTTACAATTTACCAAGGGATTTATTTTTTAACCTATTTGGTCTCCATAACATCTTGTGAGTTTGGCAGGCAGTCAGTTCTATTTTTCTAGAGATAAGTTGGAGCTCTAAGACTTTGTGTTTGTACTTCTGGTGAGTGGTGGAATCAAGACATGAACATGAATCATCTAATTCTTAGTTCAGTGTTTTTTCAAACACAATATCCCGTACCTATATGTGTATGTGTGTTAGTAATATGTGTGTATTTATCTATTTATCTACCGTCTATCTATCTAGTCATAGGAAATGGGATTACTTAAATACATTCCCTTTCAAGTTCTCTGTCCTACATAATTTGCGCTTATGGAATGGTGAGTTTAAGAAAATATTTTCTTAAATTTTTTCTCACTATATTAAATTATGGCTCTATAGTTGGGCATCTCATGTTCAGATTGGCACAGGCTTTATAGTTATATAGGATCTATTGCATGCCAGGCGCATTTCCTAACTACACCATATGTGTTAAATCAGTTAAATATCAGGACAGCCTTATGAAGTAAATTCTCTTTTATCCCCCGTGTATATATGTGTGTATTATATATATACTCACATTATATATAAAGCACAGAGAAGTTAACTAACTTGCCCAAGATGATACAATCAAAAAGTAATAGAAATGTAATATGAAGCAATTTGGTTCCAGAGCTAGCACCATAATATATGATGACATTTAAGAGGGAAAGAGTCTTATTAGCCAAGTACAATGTCTGATGGAGACTTCAGTGGTTACATTTTAAGGCAAATATTATTATATACCATGTAATACATATAAGGTGAATTTCAAATACCTGTCTGATAACATTTTGGCATGGATTGTTTCATTGTATGAGCTGCTTGCTATTTACATAGCTTAGCTATTAGGATTGGGTCACAAGACAGAAACATTTTAAGGTGGATGAATGTAGAATGATCAAAATCATGAAGAAACTTCTAGAAGATTATGACAATACAGGGGTTGTTGTAGAGGAGCACTAAGAAGCCATGGGAATGCTATGGAGACACTGAAGGCTTAGTCTGTGTTAGAAAAGGGCATAATGGGCCCAAGAGGAAGGACCAGTGTCAAAGGATATCCCATAAGGAGTTCTCAGTCCAGGAAGGAAGGCAGATACATCACACACAATTATACTATCTTGAGGCATATGTTGAAATAGAGGTATGTGCTTGGTTCAAAGAGGTTTCAGAGGAATGCTGATTTTACCAGAGGTAGGAAGAAAGGTCAAGAAAAAAGACATGTCTGGGGAGACAGCTTCTAAAGAATGGATAGATCAGGCAGAAAAGGGGTTACGTAAGTGGTTATGACAATGTTTTGATTTCTAAAGCATTTAAAAGTATTTCAAAAGCATAAAATGCTTAAAGCATTTTAAATACAGAATAAAACATTTTATTTTACTATTAAAGATAGTATATTTCAGGAAATTATCAAAATAACTGATAATAGTTTCTTTTCTGCCACAGGTTTGAATTGGTAATAAGCCAACCACAGAGCACCAACTGTGTGAGAACTAGAGGAAGAGGCCATCACTATAGGAAGCAGTGGGGAGGGTAGAATTTAATGAGCTTCTATTACATAGTATTTTTTGGTTGTTGTTTATATCCTTTCACTGAGTTTTCAAAACAATGCCATCAGGTGGTATATGCCCATTTACAGATGAGAAAACAGAAGTGTAGAGAAGTATTTGCTACCAGTAAATAATAATCTAAAATCTGAATTCAGACAGGTTTGTCAGTTCCGAAGTTCATGCTCCATTCACCCTGAATTTTCACTCTAATCTCTTCAGGAAATACAGATATGGAAGGTCTATCAAGGACCTAAATGAACCGCTGCAGCAATGCTCAGCAAACCCATGTTCAGGGTTGGCCAAGTGGAATCTCTGGGAGGAAAGAATCAGGGGATTACCAAATCTCTCTTCCTCCTCCTGCATGTTCTTAGTTTTGGTAAGATTTGAAGCAAGATGTTTCTTTTGTTGCTGTGTGTCTTCATCTCTGGATATCTGATAAGGGTTGTAGGACAAGGGAGGACACTGGAGAGAGGACTGTGTAGATTTTGGCTATGTATAAGAGTTTGAGGAAAAGGGAAAGATCATGCCATCTCTACTTTGCCCAGCTGAGTTCTCCAGAGCAGAAGAGCAGAGAAGGCTTCAAAGAAAAAGCCCCAGGTAGGAAAAAGTCTGAATTTACTTGTATTAGCACCTAAACACAATTGTAGGTGGCTGAATAAAGCATAAGTCTCATAGAGGTAAATGTTCCTTAATGTACATCATCAGAGGTAGGAACAGTTGCAAAAGCAAAGATGCATGCAGCCAGTTTTCCCACTTCTCACTAGTGTCATAAAGGGAAAGAGAGTGATGGAAATTTCAGATCTTTGGAAAAGAGACTTACCCTGCTGGAATATCAGAGGAGAGAGGAAAAGGTGTTCATAAGAACTAGGGTTGACTAGAGATCCAAGGAAGTGCTAAATGTAAAGGAAGTTAATGAGAAGGATAGCCGTCACCAGGTCAAGAGAGTTTTTACTACCTCGTATGATGCTCTTACTCTCTCTCTCTTCCTTATCCAGCATTAATTTCTCTCTCCTCTTACCAGGACCTTGATTCTGCTCTGAAGTCTTTAATAGCTTTTTTTTTTTTTCTTTGCTTACAGAATGATCCATGGTTCCCAAACAGGCATTCAGTATGCTCTACAATGTGGCACAACTTTCCTCTCCAACCTGGTCGTCTACTCTTTCTATAGGAAATCTTCACCATTAAATTGGTGTATGCCCCATTCCTAAATACTTTGTGCTTTCTTACCTTCATATGTTGGCTCTTCATATAGCCTCTACCTAAATGCTCCTCTAATTTCCCATTCTTGCTGTCTTTGAACTTTATACATAGTATGAAGCACACAAAAGTTGCCCCATAGAGCCTAATTGGGATTACATCTTTATGTCTCATCTCCTTTATATTTTGTAAATTCTTGAAGGTCAATAAAATGTCCATATAATGCATTATTCCAAGGCATAATTCCTTGTACATAATAGATACTCAATATGTAACTGATAAATGAAGATATTAAAAAGAAATTATGATTCTATTAACTAAGGAGATCTGGAAGGATCATTTGCTAGCATCTAGTCTAATGTCTTCATTTTAGAGATGAGGAAACTGAATCCCAAGAAGTTAATGATCTTGATCTTCATAAAAACTACTTCAGCCACAGCCAGCACTAAGAATAATAGCTAACATCATTTGACTATCTACCATACACCAGGCCCATCTAAGTCTTTAGTTATTTCAACTGTTTTAACCTTTAGCAATCCTATGATATACTCAATAAGCTCATTTGATAGAAAAATAGTATCATGCAGAAAGTCTGAATAATTCATACAGTCACATACCTTTGTAAAGAGTGGAATCAAGATTTAACCACACTTTGATTCCAGAGTATGCATGCTTAACCATGACTCCATTTAGTTGGACCTGTTAATCTAGTCCTCATTCTACTATGCCATTCTATCTGTAGGGTATACAAATATTGGCTGACCCAGGCCCTTGCTGGCTTGTAAAAATGAAAGGCTTATGAAAAATCACACACATGTAGGCATTCACTATTACTAATTTAGCTAATTAATATTACTAATAAAGCTAATAAAGAAAATAAAATTAGTACAAGCCAACAGCAATGTGATTTTAGTTGAGAAATGAAGTGTAGACCCTATTTAACAAAATTTAGTATTTTAGTCTCTACAATTCAGATTTCCTTACAGCAAGTAACAAACAGATCCAATAAAGGGAAACAGCCTTGGCTATTCTAAACCTGCCATCTCTTCAGTTTTTATTGTAAACTACTCAAGAGGAAAAAAAAAATAGGCCATGTTGATAGTTCTCATGGAGGTTTATGGATTTAGGTTCTAGTTGATGATGATGATGATGATGGTAACAATATTTCAATGCCACATTTTTTTCTGTGTATGAGTAAGCTTATTTTCTAAAGCTTCAGAAACCAAAGCCTATCTCAAGCAAGCCTATTTTGAATTGCTTTATGCTTAGTTTTCCCTGCTAATTAAATTCCAGTTTATAATTTATTACAGTGTTCCTTTTTCTCATTCACTGTATTTCTGTGTGAGCTATTTCTAGACTAGAATTTTTAAATTTTCTCAAGGAAATATAAACCTTGACTTTCTGTTAATTGTAAGAGCGATTGTGACCACAGGATAATTCTGGAAAAGCAATTAAGCAGTGCTTTGATTTTCCCCAAAGTTGTACATTCGTAGTTAAAATCTAAATGTCTTGAGGTTATCCTATCTGGACCCCATTCATAGGGAGCACCCTCCTCCCAACATCTTCTGATGCCAGCCTCTGCTTTCCCAGTGCAACCAAAGACCTTCCAAAAATACAAACTTGCTCCTGTTTTTCCACTGCATACAGCCCTTCTGTATTTTCTCCTTATTCACTCTCTTAGTATGGCAACTTCTTTGTGCCTTGGACCCTTTGTACTCTCCAGCCTCATCTCTCACCACCTCAGTTCCTAGCAATCAACTCACAACCACGTTGCCATTTTTCCCAATAGGAAATCTAGAGAATAAATCTAATACTTCTTCCTCATGACCATCTCTTAAGTATTTAAGTGCAGCTGTTGTTGGTTACCAGAGTTTTCTATTTTCCAGGTTAATTTCTCTGATTCTGGACATTCTTCAATAACTATGCTCTAATAAAGGATAAACTCTGTTAAAATGGAATTCAACATTTTGTTAGGATTTGTATTCTTCAGAGAACAGTGAGCTCTTCTCATTCTGCACACTTAATTTTCACTCATGGAAAACAAAATTTCATAAACCTTTTCATTATCCACAACCACTCAATTTGCCCTAGCTAACTAACACTTTACATTGATTTTCCTTATATTAAAGTTCCCCAAATCTGTTCTTTGCATTTATTGTTCTAAATATAGATATGGTAATTTATATTAAATTCTGTTGCATTGCATCTCATTAATTTTTAACTTATCATTTCACCCTATGTTTGCATCATTTAAAATTGGATAAATAGGCTGTCTTTGTCTTCATTCAATTTATAGATAAAAAAGTTGAAAAGCACAGGACCAAATGCCTAGTCTGTGGGCAGCTGCTATATTACTATGATTAAAGTCATATTTCACCATCTTTTTCATGAAGAAGTTTATAGACCTTTGACAAATATACTCTTCGCAAGAGTATCAAATCACATTACATTATCTTGGTGAAACCATGTTAGCTCTTTGTGATCCCAAAGCATCCTTATAATCATAATCCTTTTTGAAAGAACATTAAACATTGAAATCACAGATATTACCCCAGAATAAACCTTCTTCCTTTTAGAAAACTTAAAAAGAAAACTGAGATAAAGAAAAAATTCTGAGGAACTTCCTCTACTTTCCATAAGTTTTCAAAGATAATTTATAATGGCTCCACAAACATATCAGCAACTTTTTATAATGAAAGAAATATGATGTAATCATCTCTTCACCTCTATTATTATTTGATGTTTTTCATAACTGCAGTGACTCTACTCTTTCTAATGTGAAATTTTTCTTGAGAAGATAAAAGTAAAACAGGAGTTCATTTTCTAAAGTCTGAATTGGTTTTGATTTTACTTATATTTGCCCAAATCACACTAAATGAGAGTTGAAGAATGCTCAAAATTGTTCAAAAAACATTATTTTTTTTAAACTCCACCTTCTCCAGCAGAGTTTCCAAAGGCCATATCCTCTCTTCCATGAGCCGGTTTCCCCAGACTCACGAAGGAAGGTCAAATGGGTTTTGTCCATGTGCTTCTGAGTGTCTTGGTGGATGAATCCCTTGATTTGGGGTGACCAATGGTACTCCTTTGTCAAAGCCACTCCTGTTATCATGTCCTTCTTTCTCCTCTGTCCCTCCTGTCTGTGGTGTCACAGTTGCATTTTGCCACCCTAATGCTTTCTGCTACCCTGCCATGGACTGTTTGTGCACTGCGTAGTTCCCAATGGTTTCTCCTGCTCCTGCTCCTGACTACTCTGAAATCACTGCTGCTTCCTTGTCTTTTCCACTTGACACAAACAAGTCACCTTGCTAAAGCGAAGGAATGCCTTTCTCTCACAACAAGCTGTGTGGGTGTGTGCGCTATTACTTCCTCTTCTTCCTGGGATTCTCACACAAATCTTGGTAGATGGGGTCAGCTAAGTAGCACACACCCAGGCATACTACAAATTCTCCCTCCCTTTTGACAGAGGCTCATTATATTTCAGCACACTCTTGAATCTAAACTCTCTACTACATTGGGTTCAGGATAATCCAAGATAATCTCCCTGCCTCAAGGTCAGATGATCACCAGCATCAATTCTACCTGCAACTTTAATTCCCTTCCATGTAACTTAATATATTCACAGGTACCATGGATTATGACACAGACATCTTTAAAAGACCATTATTTTGCCTACTACATCCACTAACCTGTAGGCTTCATCTGTCTATAAGAAATACCTATGCCTTGCTCTAACAAACAGAGTTCTGTCTGACTCCAACACAGCCATTTCAATGTATGACCACAAGGCACTTGAGCTTTCTTAGGCATGACCAAGCACAAAGTTCTCTGTAACATTCAACTTCAAGGAACACATTTCTGAGTAGTCCTCTCTGTGGCACCCACTTTGGAATGCTATCGTATCTCTTCTTCTCTCTCTTAGAAATAATGCCCTTGTAGATTTTCTCTCCAGTCTCTGATCCTTTCTTGTAAATCCTTCACCTGGATTAATAGGTCCCAAACCATTTCTATAACATTTTATCTTTGTAAGTCTTGCAAAAGGAAATCCATTTTAGAACTATCTTAGTATTTGAAGCTCATTTTATTGGCACCTTAATAGAAATGTAATTTTTAATATCTTGTTACATGGTACCTTCAATTGTTTAGCATTATAAATGATTTTTTAGTGAATGTTCTTATACACACATCATTTCAAAAATATTCAAGATGTTAGATAAGTCCAAGAAATGAAGTTAATGACTAAAAAATATCCCCCATTTTCACTTCTGATGGACACTGCTAAATTGATGTTTATACAGGTTTATCTCCTATATACAAGTATACACTAGTTTACACTATCAGAAGCAAATAATTGTGGAAGACTGGTTTTCCACACTACTACTAACAAGACATGATGTAGACATTTTTGGTTTTGCCTATTAAATTTATGCTAGAATGTATTTTATTGCATTTCCCTTCCTCTGATTGGAAATGGACATGTTATGATTGAGAGCTATTTGCAATTATAGACATTTCCCATGTGTTTTTTATGTTTTAGAATGTAGAATATTCTGATCATTTTTAACTGACTTTTGAGAATTCAAGTGACATGAGGCCAAAGTGTGACTGGAACTAATCTTGAGACTCTCCCCAGGGGAAAGTATCAGGAAAAGAGGATATGAGACAACAAGTGTCAATAACCAGAGCCCAGACTCCATCAGAATCCCCTGATTCCTCTAAATTTTACTGATCACTTACCACTTGAAGAGTAATAATCATGAAGATATTCTTATGACTCTAATACTATCTCTTTCTCTCAGGAGAGGATACAGAAGTGGAGGCTCCATTCCAAGAAATGTAGAGGAAATCTTTCTTTGATTGGGCCTCAATCGGAAAAGGTCAGGGTTAATATTACAAGATCCTGAATTAAGAAGGAACATTCTTAAGGATACTGGCATATAAGTAATCCTTAAAATGTGCAGAAACTCTTAAATACAATATGTTACATTTAAATGGATAGGAAACAGATGACCAAACTATTTAGGCTTATTTTCAATTTAAGAAACTCAGGAGTCTATAAATATCAAAATAAAAATGATGCTTACTTAGAGAACTTTAAATTTTGTGTTCTTTCTCAAAGTTGGATAAAATGACTATAATGCTTTCTGTGTTATTTCAGATGAACTTTGACATTCAGTGCCCTTTAGTGTGGGTCTTACACAATTCAAGTTCTATATTGAGCATATAATTTATGTCCAATGACACGCTCTCTTGAACTGCTGAAGGAAAAAGACTCCTTCCCTGTGAAAAATATAGGGCCAGGAAATGAGAATGCAGACTTCAGGTGTTTTGATCTATTTAGAGAATCCTTGGTTCTGAATAATCCAAACAGATGAAGTTTTGTGACACTATTTAATGGTGATTAAAGTTGGATCAAAAAACATCCCAACGATAGTATAATTTACTGTGTTTGAAAAAAAAGTTTATTTGTTTTCAAGGCTCTTGCCCAAACAGTATAATAATTTTTCTCAGATGATCTTTCCTACCCCTTTTATTAGATTAGTATTGCCCCCAAAATAGTACAGGTAGTCCTCATTTTGCCCGGTAATGTAGGACCACAGAAATGGCCATGTAAGATGAGACCATACAGAGTAATCTTAACTGATGAGAAAAATTACAATTGTTCCATGACCTTTAAAGATATTTGTCAAAACTTTAAAACTCTTTTAGTGTATAAATAAAAGAAAATGTTAAAAAAAGTGTAAAAATGATATTTACTTAGTGTATGTTAATTTAAAATATTTCAGCCATTGAGAATTAAAATTATTTATCTGTACTTTCATCAGGAACAGTTTGAACAGTACTTGGGTTCTCCTTGTCGTTGTATAACTTAAGATACAAAGGAGTATCTTTCCTGCTTTGGGGAATTGTCATAGAGTTTTCTACATTTTGATCAGCTTCAAACATTTTAGCCTTTGTGCTTTCAATATTGTGAAACAACTCTGAGAGTTCTTTTACTGTGAAGAAGTTACCTTCTCTAGGACAGCTTTATCTTTTTGTCACAATCACTTTCCTCATTTGTTTTGGTAAGTTCACCTTCCCTGTATTTTCACTTAGTTTCTCCAACTGCGTGTCTACAGTCTATCAAATGGGCTAATGCCAACATTCCCACAGTTGGCCATTTCTTCTATAGTTCCATTTATGTTAACTCAATTTGCTATCACTTATCTTTTCACTGTACTCTCATCATTGTTGGCAAATTCGCTTTGTGTAAAATGTCACTTTAGGTCTATCACTCAGAGACAAGGAAACAATACAACTACACGCTTTGCTGTCTGTATGTGAACTGAATAACAGATGTGCAGTGACCAATCACAGACAAATTCTAAAAGTGACATGATTTGTCCCTGTTCATAATGCACATCTGTTATTGACATAATGATAGTAGACTGAAGAGCTAGCAGGAAATTTGTACCATATGCACTTATTCGGTTCATACGCTATTGTGATAGAAATTTGAACCACGTTGCTAGAGGACTGGTATTAATAAACCATGGTAGCTGAAATTCATGCATATGGGAACTGTGCAAAGCAAAGATTGACTTGCTATAAATAGGAATGATATATTTACTTCTTTATTCATAAAGTCTGCCTTTTGAAAACAAATAGCTCCTTTTTCTAAATCTAGTAGAAAATGGGAGAAGAAAGTGGACAAAATACTAAGATCTAATGAAAGATCATTTTGATGAAAGCTCTGCATTTTACTTTTTTTATCAAATAATTTACATAATATCTACTATGTTAGGAATTTTTCTAGAAGCTTTACAAACATCAGCCTTTTTAATAATCTTAGTAACAATGAAGTAGTCACCATCATTTTTCCTTCTTAAAGATGAAAAAACAAGAAGAAGTCAATTGTGTAAGGTTTATAACTTATAAATGGCAAGCATGATTCAAATCTATGCAGCCTGGTTTTGGAGGCTGTGCTTTCAATCACTGAATAATGCTGCCTTATATCATCAATCTATGTTGCTAATTCTGCAAAGTAACACATTATCAGGTCATTGCTCTTCCTGATAGAGTTAGGTCTATCTCATTCATTGTTGCAGTTTATGACTGTAGGTTCAGAATTCAACACACAAAACTGACATTATTTATGACAGAGATTACTAGGGCTCCACAGAGCTTAGGAGAGAGGTTGTGTCTTTCTCTCAGGGAAGTCATGAATGCAAAGGGAATGATTTGAAAGAAAGGGAATATAGCTGCTGACATCTCAGGATCTGAGTTAACTAGTTCAGAGGGTCAGAAGGGTGAAGTTCTGAGCATGAAGCTCTCCCTGAAGGTAGAAAAGAACACCAGAGATGATGGAATGAATAAGTTATTTACTCCATTTCTACTCAGATTACAAGGGTCTCTTTAAGGAAACCCTCCAGCTAACTTCACTGACATTTAAATGGCATCAATTTTACTTTGCTTTGCAAACAACTGTCCATGATTCCAGCCACTAAACCTGAGCATTATAAATTTAGTGAACCTGACAAACATATTAACAACTATATTAAGTAGACACAACAGTTAGAACACAACAAGTTCAAAAATATTATCCCATTTCTTTTATTAAATGTCTGGAGAATACCAGTAATCAGATAACTTAATCTGCTTCTCTGGAATTGTGGTTAAAGATTAAAATGGTTGTTTATTTTAAAATCATCTTGTGTTTCATGGCCACTTCCTGAGTGTCTGCTTGGTGCCTAGCAACTGCCAAGCATCCAATTTTCAGTGCTAATCCTTTTCTCTTTGGCAAGTAAAAAGAAAAAATCAAAGGTTAGGCAGGCTGTTACTAGAAATAACTTATTTAATAAAACAATATGAATTACCTAGAATGAACCATTCATGAATAGAAGGTCACAAAGAAGAACACAGTACAAGGTCTATTTCTCATGGAGTTTTTCCACCAATTTCCAAGTCCAGTTCCACGAGTTGTGGCAATTCTTTCATTATGTGTACAATAAATCTTGATTCCTGAGTTATTTCACTTAAAAGAGGAAAAAAGGGGAAGATCAGTATTGAATAAAAACTAGTAAATTTGCGTATTGGTGGTGGGTGGTATGGTAAAAAGCACATGAACTGATGACGAGACAGATTTGTGTTACAGACAAGTATTGACCCCAGGTAGGGATCGGTTTTCTTTAAGAAGAAAGAATTGAGCTATTTGATCTCTTAATTACCTTTAAGGTCAGCATTTGAATAATACTACAAAAGCCTTTAATTATGTCAAGGTCATCTAATAAACTAACATTCATCAGCTCATGACACTCAATGCTGAAATACCTCCATTGGGTTTCCATTTCTTTTAGAATAAAATCCACCTTCTTTATCAAGGCCCAGAAAGCTCTGAGTGATCTGTCTTTCCACAACCGTCTCAACCGTCTCTTCATTCACACCGCTCTCTGTTCACATGCCCAATTCAGTCACCCACACTTGGCAAAACTCAAGTCTGTCTTGAGGTTTTTACCTTCTTTTCTTTAACCTCCTCTGTCCACATCTAAGCTTATCAAGGCCTTCAATTTCTTGTCTTTTGGGTCTCAGCTCAAATGTCACCTCCTCCTTCTCAGAGAGGGTCTCCCTGTCCAGCTGACCCAAAGGAGCTTTTCCCAAAAAATCTCTATCACCTAGCCAAGTTTAATTTTCTCTGTAACAACTTGCAATGGTTTTATTCATTTACTTGTCCTTATCTGCTTTCTCCTATACAAATGCGTAACCTATGTGTAAGCAGGGATCTTATCCATCTTACTCCTTTGTGTACCCTCTGGAACAGTGCCTAATAGGCACTAAATATTTTGAGAATAAATGAATGGTCATATGCCACCAATGCCAAAGCACAATGCTTGGTACCTAGTGGGCATTCAGTAAATATTTTCTCAATGTAACTCAGTGAGTGAACTTGGTCACCTTCTTATAAAGGTGACAGTATGAATTATTTATTATTTGTTCTGTATTAGTTTCCTATCACTGCTGTAAATAGATTACCACAAACCTGATGACTTAAAACAACAACAGCTATTATTTTGTAGTTCTGGAGATCTGTTAGTTCTGGAAATCTAACATGAGTCTCATGGGGCTAACATCAAGGTATTGAAAGGGCTATATTCATTTGGGAATTCTAGGGAAGAATCTATTACTTTGCCTTTTCCAGCTTGTAGAGGCTGCCTGCATTCCCTGGCTCATAGCCCCCTCCCGTCTTCAACACCAGCAGTGGCCAGTTGAATCTCTATCATGCTGTATCATTCTGACACTGAAACTCCTGCCTTCCCTGCGATTTTATGGGCCTATTTGGATAATTCAGAATAATCTGATCTAAAATTCCTTAATTTAGTCACATCTACAACATTCTTTTGCCATGTAATATAACATATTCATAAGGTTCCAGGGATTAGGACATGGACATCTTGTGACGGGCCAATTATTCTGCCTACCACATTGTCATTTTGAATGATTCTGCAACAAATCACGCTTGTCTTCGGTGATCTTATGGAAACCTCTTATCTTTCAAATATGCAACATGGTCACATTCTGGAAAGGATTCCCCAGAATCTTATATCTCATTCTCCCATCTTAGGGCTATGGCCTGAGGGGGTGAGTAATGCTACTTTGCATACATTGAGCAAAGGTTTTACACTCCTACCACCTATGCATTTAAACAGCCTAAAAATAAGCAGATGTTGACATCTCTGGGCAGGCTAAAAATCTATTTCTATTGCTGGTTGAGGATAATTACAAGAAGGGAAAACACAAAATTTCTATTCTTACAAAAAGAGAAAATAAGGACAACACTGTATATTGTAAGAAGATAAAATTCAATGAGAGTCAAGGAAATTGCACCATTATTAGAAAGATCTATCTTAAGCCTGGAAGGCGGGGGGGGGGGGGGGAGGGGCTGTATGATAGACTCCAAAATTTGCATTGAGCTAAGGCACTCTTTTTCACTTGCCTAGGCTAAGTGGGTTCATACAATTAAGCAAACCCGGGGGCCTCACACATTAACTTGCCTTCGATATATTCTAACTGCCTTGGCACAGCTAGTATTTCTGGCATTATTTATGAAGGCAGTCTTGCTATATTCGCACAGCATGCAGCATTGTTCATAACAGGCTACAGATTATTGTCAATGAATAATGCCCCAAAATCTCCTAAACCTTTGTGCTTATACCTAGTAACTAAATAACAACAGCTGCTTTCTCTGTTCTGTTTAAGATTATAGCACAGCCATAAACAAACTACGAGTAGCAGGATCCATTCAGCATCAGTGACTACCACTGCAAAGTTATGAGATCATATTGTTCCCTGTTATACTGTAAACGATGTTCATACTAAGATTTCTTTAAGTTGATGAATCCTAAATATGGACATCAAATTTTCTGAAATCTCCTATTTCTTAAATTGTTAATCCAGCCAAAGTATAGAGCAGGTCTTGCTTGGGAATTTTCCTTTGTGAAGAGTAATCACAGAAATGGGAATTCCTATAAGTCATTCTTATCTCTGAATTATTAAAAGATTGCATGGAAGTGTATCTTTTAACATTCACTGGAGGGTTGGGCTTTTTCTCCTGCCAACCTTTGTCAGAGAGCTTTGGAAGAGGCTATTGGATCTCAAAATTCCCATTTCATGGCCCAGTTCGGTAAAGGCAAAAATCTCTCAGAGATTTCCCCTTTACTTCCTCTTAAAGGCCACATTAGAAACTCTTTACCAAAATCAACAGGAAAACTGTTGCTCCCATTGCCAAAACACTATAGAGGGAAATCTCTGTGCCTGCTGCCTAGTTTAACCTTCTCTATGAGACCACCACTCAATGGAAGACTCATGACTTAGAGAAGGTCATATAAATGAAGTGCCACAAACACTGGACACGGATGCAGAGCAAGAGTCTTGGACAGAACTGTAGTCGTGAGGGACTTCACCACCAAGGAGATCAGGAGTTTTCCCTCCTCTTCTGGATTTCACCTGGCTTCATCATCTCACCAGAGTGTATTTGTTTCCTGAGACGACCAAAACTAATGAATACAATCCAGGTGGTTTTAAACATGTGAAATGTATTCTCTCACAGTTCTGGAGTCCAGAAGTTCAAAATCAAGGTGTCAACAGAATGGTCCTTTCTTGGAAAGCTCTAGAGAAGAGTCTTTCCTTGCTTCTTCTAGCTTCTGGTAGTTGCAGGTTCTCCTTGTTTTATGGCTAGATAATTCCAGTCTCTGTTCCATCTTCACATGGCCTTCTTCCCTGTGTACATCTGTGACTGAATCTCCCTTTCTTTTCTCTTATAAAGACACAAGCCTTGATTGTATCATCAAGATGTTTAACTAATTAGATCTGCAAAAACTATTTCCATTCAGATGTTCCAGGTGGACATGTGTTTTTGGGTGGGTGGACACTCTTCAATCCACTCCATGGTATTTGGTTCCTCCACCTGGGCCAGGCTGCTTGAGAAGAATTGCATTCCCATGGCTCTCAAACTTCCCTCATTCTGCCCCTGCCCTATTCCCCAGGTCCTTACAAGAGGCATAGGGAACCTGGAGCCTGGACTGATGCTGAACAGAAAATTTCCCACCCTGCTGACTATCTCTCTTGCCCTGTTCCACAACAGCCAGGCTTTCTCCCTGCAGAATACCTAGGAAGGCTGCCTCTACCCAGTCTCCTACATCTCTGGAGAAACGGACCTCTGTCTCTGCAGTTCCCTTCATCTCACTGGAAGATTTTGAGACCTTCCACTCAGCACTTAGGCAACTTCAAAGTGTTCAACTTTCTATTTAAAATACTTTTTTATTTCTTCTGCAAACATGATGCAACTTTATTACAAGATTATTTTTTAAACACATCATAGTACCAAAAAGATAAAAATCATCATTGATCCTACCACATAGAGGTAACAACTACTACTGTTTAAATGAATTCCCCAACAATCTTTCTCCATCAAATATATAATACACTTTTTAAAAAGGAGTTAGGACAAGAGCACACATGTAGCTTCCCAACCCCTTTGGATCTCAGATGCACAAAACGGAATTAACTTATAAATTATTTTTATGATATGATAAACACCCAGGGAAAAAAACACATAAGAATGAGAATATTTTTAACTTGCTCCTTTCACATTCTGTCCTAATCATTTCCTCATGTCACTAAATAATCTTTAAAACACAATTTTAATGGCTGCTTATTTCATCTTATACCTTCATTACAATTAATGTAAATAATCCTACATTATGAACATTGGACCAAATCCAATTTTAATTAAATAATAATAAAGCAATATGTGCCTTTATTTTTAATCTTCTTGAATATTGCTGATACATTTCTTAATCAAAAGACAAAGAGACAAGATGCCCTGCAGCAGACAACTGGATAAAGAAGATGTGGTCCATAAACACAATGGAATATTATTCAGCCATTAGAAAGGATGAATACCTTCCATTTGCATCGACATGGATGGAACTGGAGGGGATTATGCTAAGTGAAATAAGTCAAGCAGAGAAACACAACTATCATATGGTTTCACTTATTTGTGGAACATAAAGAATAGCATGGAGGACATTAGGAGAAGGAAGGGGAAAATGAAGGGGAGAAATCAGAGTGGGAGATGAACCATGAGAGACTATGGACTCCAGGAAACAAACTGAGAGTTTTAGAAGGGAGGGGGGTGAGGGGATGGGTGACCCTGGTGATGAGTATTAAAGAGGGCATGGACTGCATGGAGCACTGTGTGTTATATGCAAACCATGAGTCATGGAACACTACATCAAAAACTAATGATGTACTGTATAGTGACTAACATAACATAATAAAAAAAAGACAAAGATGTTTTAAAGTTTTTGATACATGTAACAAAATCTCTAGTTTATAACAATTTATAATTCTACAATTTAGTTCATTATTCTCTTCAGACACTATTAACTATATCAACTTTGGCTAACTTAAGAGACAGACAATGTTAAAGCATTTTAATTTGCATTTCTTTTATTACAAGTAAGGTTAGAGATTCTTATATATTTATGAATCATTATACTTCTTTTGCAATGGTCTTTCCAAATTCTTTACCTATTTTTTTCTATTTGGATATTTATGTTTTCAGTAATTCATTTGTTTATTCAACAAATTTTTATTGTCTACATCGTCTACATTTCCCCTCAATCTAGCCAGACAGTGGGCTAGATTGAGGGGAAAGAATGTTAGATGTTAAGAGAAAAATGGCTGGCTTATGTATTAAAGCTACGAATTCTTTGTTATGTGTCATTAACATTTACTGGTTTGTCATTTGCTAATTTTGTGTTTGATAAGTATTGTTTTATGGAAGTTTGGGGGATATCATTTGTATTTTTCTTTACTTTGGGGGGCAAGAAAGGGGTTATTTTTCAGAGAAATTCCTCACCAAAATATCCAGTCATTGTTCTTCTCATTTGCTTGCATTTTCACTCCTTTCATATAATTCCCCATTTGGATTTTATTTTGATATATGAAATGAGGCTTTGGAACTTTCTTATTTTCCAAATGTTAATTATCCCAGTGCCATGAACTAATGATCTGTACTTTCTCATTGTTTAGAAGCTTGTATTTATCATAGATTAACATTTTATAACTATCGGAGTCAGTCTAAGATTTCCATTCCATTTCATTGTTCTATTCTTAGGCCAATATCACAGTATTCATTATTAAAGCTTTAGGTTTTAGTATACGACAGTGCCAATTCTCACATTTTCTTCACTCTCTTCTTTTTCCTGATCCAGTATAACTTTATTATAAACACCAAACATACAAATAAAAGACTCCTATGGAGTCTTTGATTGGAATTGGCATAATTTTCCTTTAGACTAAATCTATTACATTTAGTTCAACTCCCCTCAATTTCCATTTGCTAAGCAATTCTTCCTAATTATCTTTTACTCCACAGTCCCTTGTAATACACATCCCTAATGCCACCCTTCCAAGACCACACTGAAAAGACCCATTAGTTCAGGTCTTCTGTTTCAAATTTGACCTCATAAATGAAGAGAGTTGTAGGAAAAAAGGAAAGTTGTTTAGAACTTAAAAGAAAAGATTGTTTCAAATCCAAATTTTATTACCAATGCACATTTATAAATTAAGGTAAATAAAATGCACTTAATCTTTTTGTTCGTTAAAATAGTACAAAAATTTGATATACTTTATCCCAAAAGAAAAGTATTTCAGATACTTTATGATTATTAAAAGATTTGTTGACTAGGCTGATACAAGATAGCATTGTCTTGGAGAATAGAACAAAATAGATGTTTGCTAACATTTTTATTTTAACTATAAGAAATGCACTGGGTTAAGATGGCCATTTCCTGGAGCTTTTCACTCAATACATGTATGAAACTTTTTGCTCCTTCTGAATCTGCTAATCCAACATTGCTCTTGTTTCTTGCTGTCTGGTCTACAACAATTGCCTCTTGCTTTGGCCATCTTCTTTGTATTTGCTTATGAAAGCACAAGCTTAAGTACTGGATCACAAACAAATGTCTATATAGTTTCCATGAGCCTTCAAAAAAAGAAATTAAATGATGGAACTCATCTAAATTTCCCAGAGAGTATCAGCAGATAAGGAATCATCTTTATTTTCTATGAATCTTGATAAGACTGAATAGTTAGGTTGCTACAATTATCCCGGTATAAGCAATAACACTTGCTTAAAACTTTGCAGTCCAACCTGTACCTCCTGGGGCAAATAATACATTATATATTAATAAAAATAATTAATTAAAAAAAAAACTTTGCAATCCATTCCAAACAACACAACTCACACAAACAAACAAACATGGAATTCACTAAGTAGTCATCCTTTGCTCTCTTGGCACTTAAAAATAGGCCACATTTCTTCCTCAAATGTCCTCAAAGAAATTTACCTATCTATGTTAGGCTTTTTGTCATTGTTTCCTTTTCAAGAACTGGGTGGAAGCAAATCAGGTACCTCTTAGTTAAAGCACTGAAAGTAATTCCAGTGGAAGACAAAAGGCTGCATAATCCTAGGAGGCATACTATAAAGGACCAGCCATGAAAACAGGCAAACACTCAGTAAGCTCTTCTATGTGGTGTTTGTTTTTTCATATGCATGGATCTCAACCTTACTACTTTTTAAGTGGTTAGTTTATCCATGCCAGCAACTGTGTCCCTTTGGTGATTAGCATGGGACTTGGTGTTTGAAGGATTTTCTGCACAGGGAAATCTAGTCCCATCTTGGAAGCATCATCACTAAAGTTTTCCCTGGGGAGTCTCAGGACTTGAACATGTCACCCCACAATGCTGCAGAATCCTTACCAAACACCATTGCTGAAAATATGTGTTAGAACTGAAGTTCTTACTCACCCAAATAATCACAAGGGTGCCACAGGCCAAAAAACCTGCCTCAACAATGCAGGCATCAAACTGGCTATACATTTTAAGTAGATCCTCTTCAAAATTTTCTTTTCCTTTGAAATGTCTTATTTTTTCCCAATTTCAGTTGGCAATCACTGTGTAACTGGATATAATTTCATTTACATGTAAATGAAATTATATCTTCATTTCCATTTATGTTTCAACTGAAGCTGAAAAAAGTCACTATGTCTAGCTTATTAAAAACTAAACAATTGAGTAGAATGAGTCTCTTTACATAGACTAAAGATAGAATTCTAAATTACATTTATACTTTTCAATTTAATGACATGATCATATTGAATTAAACTTGTGACATTATCTAAAATGTCTAGAGTTTTCTTTCTCTGCAAATTTTTAGTCCACTCTCATGAAAAGCTTGGGAACTCACTGTCTCACATTTTTTTCTGATCCCACATTGATATCAGAGTCATCACACATTTTCTTGGCAATTTCTTCAAGCAGGAGATAACGGGTTGCTGAATGTAAAATTTACCTGGACTTAGTGAAGTCACTTACTCTTATGATTGCTTTATGTATGTCTAAATTAATTTTTAAAATTCCTACCTTACCTTGGATCTTTGTCATGGAGCATTCCACTAGTGAAATATTGCAATAGAAGTTGACCAAAATTGAGTGACATAGACTTCAATGGGTCTATGTACCATGTCATGTAATTAAAATATGCATGGCATTGCTTAATTAAACAGATAAATGCTCAGGAACATATAATTAAGTATCCCTTTTACATACTGAATTAATTAAAAATAGGTGACTTGAGTTTAATATTACATGTAAGCCATCTAAGATTAATTTTTAAAATAAATAAAAATAGGGATACCTAGGTGACTCAATTGATTAAGTGTCTATCTTCAACTCAGGTCATGATCCCAGGCTTCTGGGATCCAAACCCACATGGGACTCCCTCCTCACCAGGGAGTCTGCTTCTCCCTCTCTCTCTGCCTCTGCCCCCCACTTGTCCTCTCTTTCTCTCTCAAAAAATGAATATAATATTAAATAAATAAATGCCCAGAAATTACGTGGGTCTTATAAATAGTAATAACTAATGTTTATATATTAGTTACATTTTGATGTGCTGAGCACTTTATGTATAACATACATTTTTAATTTTTACAACAACTTTAGGTTAGATACTATCATGCCCACTTCATGAATTAAAAAGCTAAGGTACAGGAAAGTTAAGCAACTTGCCCCAAGTCACATAACTAGTGGCAGTAGAGCCCAGATTCAAACTCATGCCCCCTGACTCCAAACTCATTTTCTTAACCAGTATGCAATGCTACCCCTAAAGCTTATTCCCAGGAAGTTTTCCATCCAAGCTTTATCCAAGAGCCTGACCTTCTACTGTGAGGTGAGTTTTGACTAATTCACATAGCTATGCAGGTTGGAATCTACAGTCCTGCAAAAACACACAAAATTCTTTCTTGGACTGAAAGTAACCAATAGATGGAAGGTCCTGATTTAGAAATGCCAGATTTAACAAATAAAAATATAGGATGCCCAGGTGAATTTGAATTTTAGGCAAATGTAGTTTTTACAAATATAAATATGTTCAAGTTCAGGATATGGTTACACCCCTGTATTGCCGCTCCTGCCAGGCAACCAGTCCTACTTGGTAACAACTCATCAGGCCCACTACCTAAGCAACATGACTTGATGGACTGAATTACAGGGAAGTCCCTTATCCAAAAGGTTTCATCCATCTCTTTATATTTCAGGTGAAGACTGAGTCACAAAGGATAAGGTATTTTGATGCCAAAACATCAGCAAAAATTGTCACAAACTCCTGGTGGTCATTTTCACTCCCACTACACTCTTGGCCCTCAATCTTCAGTGCAATGAACTATTCAAAACTTCACATTGAGAAGAATGTCTTTCTCATTCAATTGCTTTCTGTGTATTCAGTTTCAGTCATAAAATGTAAAGACCAGATGGACATGGTCTTTGAACATCTGAGGACAGAATTTGGTCCTGGATGTTTTGTGTAGACAGCCTCAAAGCCTACACTGAGGATCAGGCCAAAACGCATGATTCCATGTAAAATTAATTACTGGGTAAGCTTCCCATTACTGAGTTCACAGTGGCCTTGAAAAATATTGTCCTTAGAAGTATGCCAAGTCAAAATCATGCAAAGTGCTATTTAATTGATGCATTGAGCTTAAAAGCAGCCAACTCTATCATATTAGCCCTGTGTTGGGCACATCAGCAAAAGCTCAGTAAATAACTTGTTGACTGCTTGACTGAAGGGATATTGGAAAGGTACTGGGTGATTCTCTGCTGCATGACCAGATGTCCTTTGCAAGGTTAAACCCAGCAGGGCAATGGAAAGTTGCTGAAAATTATTCATGAGAGCAAAACAAGAGAAGCACATTATCTGCATTCTATGGTGGATGCACAAGCATTGGAAATGGGAGTTGTCACAACAGTGATAGCAGAGAAAATGGCACAGAACTGGGAGTTGGGAGGCTTGAATTTTGGTCCTTTTCCAACAACCCTGTGGGATGCTATGGAAAAGACCATTTACATTCTCTCTGGAAGTTTGGTTAAATGTTTTCTAAGGACACTTCCATTCTTTAATTCTACAATTTTTCTTCTGACTCAGGTTTACATGATTTAAACATCAAGAAGTTTTAATTCTCTGCCTCTTTTCAAGTATTGATTTCCTTCTTTGATTCCCCAACTTTCTAAGCATATTTCATACTTGAAAAATGTGACATCAATTGCTTATGAATATCCCTACTTGTAAGGGAGTTCAGTTAGTTAGGTTAATCAGTGTGGTCCTAGAGTTGTCATATAATCAATCCTTTTATAGTCATTCATTCTTTTATTCAGTGAATGCTGAAATTTTTGTAATAGTTAATATTTATTAAGAACCTATTGCATATTATGCAGTGAACCAGGTGCTGGTGAGAAGTTTCCTATTCTCAAAGGGCTTATAATCTGCATAGAGAAACAGGAATGTAAACAGAATTTCAACATTGTGGTAGGTACTAAATAGAAGTGTTTACAAAGAGCCACAATATGTTAGAGGGAAGGGGACAATCTCCTATCTGAACCAATCAAAGAAGACTGGTACAGACGAGAGACCACTTGAGCTGAACCTTGAAAGGTGAGGCTCTCAGAAGGGTTAGAAGAGGCATTCCATCAGAAGACGCAAGATTATTCTACAATAACATGCACAACTTGTATGGGCTTGAGGATAAAGGGAAGTTGAGAAGGCTCAAGAAGCCAGGTTAGCTAATACACCCCAAATTAAGAGATAAATGAGGGATCAAAATGGGAAAAAAATCACAAAAAAGTGTTAAAATAAGTATATATGTTTGTGATGCAAATGTGCAGGAGAGATTAAAAACATGAATCCTCGCCCTACAGAAGATTGTACTGAATATTACATGATCTTCCACAGGCCAGTCTTGGGAGCAGACATTTTGTTGTAGCTTCAATCGATGGTTCTGCACTGGGTTTCCCATTTTCCTTAACGCTAGGCCTTCACAAAGGTTAGATCTCTTTGACCCTCAAACTAAAGTTGCCCTTCTGTCCCCCAGCAAGTACTCTCCATTGTGTGACCCTGTTGATCACAACTTGGAAGTGCCTTGTCTGTTCATCTGTTTATTTGCCTTGGACTCAGAAAATATGTGGTTCCTTCCACAGACAATGATCATTTGAGCTTCTGCTTCTACCCTTCAATAAAGCATCCATTTTCTGGGTGGTGCAAAGTGATCAGTGCCTAGCACCATGTTTGACATATCAAAGCCAAAAATCCCATAGTAACAGCTGGGAGCCAGAGCCATAATTTCTCCTTATACTGCACTAACCATCACAACATCTCATATTTCCAGGGGCAGTGTAACTCTTCAATAAATAGTGGTAAAATTGCTATTTCATATTTGTATTACATTTTATATTTTAAAAAGCTCTGAAGTTGGCTCCTCAGTCCTAAAGAAACCTGTTTCTGGGGTGCCTGGGTGGCTCAGTGGGTTAAAGCCTCTGCCTTTGGCTCAGGTCATGATCTCAGGGTCCTGGGATCGAGCCCCGCATCGGGCTCTCTGCTCAGCAGGGAGTCTGCTTCCTCCTCTCTCTCTGCCTGCCTGTCTGCGTACTTGTGATCTCTGTCTGTCAAATAAATAAACAAAATCTTAAAAAAAAAAAAAGACCTGTTTCTTTCTTTCCTAGAATGAGTTAAAGTGCTAGAATAAGAACAGATGGAAAAAAGTGGTATAATTAGGAAGCAGCAGAAACAGTGGCTTTCCTATTTGTACTGCATGGTTCCTTTCATTGAGTGTAATGTACGAGCTCCAGTATAATATGTAATGTGGTCATCAATTTTAATTTTGCTAGCTATTCATTTGACTGTTGCTGCCATTCCCATCCAAATCTTCAAAGGGCAGTGCCAGGACGATTAGCTCAGCCACCAGCTCTTTTTCCTGTAATATCACTGAATCTGATCAACCAATTTTCTTTGCAACTTAGGATCACAGATAGAGAACTCTTGAACTCACTCTCTCTGATAATCATTTGTCCAAAAGCACAAATTTTCAAAGAGTAGTAATCACAATTGCATATTCTGTCTATAACTCATTTAATATAATGATAATGTTAATGTAATTCACCTCAGACTCACTTACATGTGGTCCTATTCCATGTGTAAATGGTTATAGCACCTTGACTTGCACACTCCTTCCTCTGCTTAGTTAAAACAGCGTTCATATCCTCAACTGAGGAGATGAGAAAAGAAAGCATACTCAAAATTGGCCACTTACCTGAATGATCTCTCTGATGTTTAAATGTTTCACCTGCAAATAACTATTCCAAATGCATATAAAAGCCAGGAGTCCCCTTCTTGTGCACTAATATTGTGCTTTGCACATCTTTATTGCACACAAGCCAAGTTTATTCAGGAATCAATATTTAGTACTAAAATTCATGAACAAATGTGATTTCAGTCAGTGTTCAAGCTCAAGGAAGATGCTTTTAACACAAATCTACATAGGTAGATTTGCTTAATTATCAACTTCAGTGGATGTTTATAGTCTCAGAGTTCACTTGAGACTCAAAAATAAGAAGTCAAAACTTTTTTATTAGGCTCGTGGTTATTTGCTTTTCTCTAAAATTTGAAGAAATTCACATGGTGTCTGATTATAACTTTACCATCTGATAAATGTCTTTCCCCTGGGATAGTAAAATATACAAGTGACTTCTCCAGTTATTACATGAGGTTACCGAGGAAAACTATGCAAACCATGGGTTCTAAATTTCCTACAATTCATTCAAAGCTAAACAGACAAAATTTCTATGTTGGTGTTCTTGCTGGCTAGAATCTACTTCACTAATTACTTAGGGATTATTGTTTTTCCCACCTAATTCCATTACTCATGTAATTCTTAAAGGCTCTCATAAAATGAATATAGGTATTGCATCATCTGTGCTCCTGAGATTAATTTACTGCTAGAATTTTTTAGCCTTTAATGACAGTAGAAACTCCTTATTGAAATTAATAGTATTGTGAACATTGTCGACAATTTATGCCACACAGTTCAACTCTTTGTAAGTAATCAGACATACACACTCACACCAACACAATGAGATTACAAATAATGGCATTCTGTATGGTAAGAAATTACATTCTCAATAATCAGTGCACTTTAATATTCTCAATATCCTTATAAGTATTTGTGCTTTAAATTAAGACTAATATAATTGCAATACTAATGGAATTAAGTTTCCTACTGACTTGGAAGGCCCATAAGGTGTTCATTCTTGTTCACCACTCTATTCTCCTTGCCTAGGTCAGTGACTGAATTATAGTAGGTCTCTTTCTTAAAAATTATGTTTTAAAAAATAAGTAAATAAATAATCTAAAAAATTAAGTGGAAATAATTTCCTCCTTTTTAAATTCCTTTGTGGTAAAGCAGTGTTGAGGTGGATATCATTTTGGTTCAAGAGAAATCAAAATTTTTTTAAAGATTTTATTTATTTAGGGACACCTGGGTGACTCAGTCCTTAAGTATCTGTCTTCAGCTCAGATCCCTGTGTTGGTGTTGGGCACCCTGCTCAGTAGAAAGTCTATGCTTCCCTCTGCCTCTGCCCATCCTCCTGTTTTTGTTCTCTCTCTGGCTCATGCTGTCTCTCAAATAAAAAAGTGAAATCTTATTTAAAAATTTTATTTATTTATTTATTTATTTGTCAGATTGAGAAAGAGAGAGAGAGCGCACAAGGAGGGGGAGTGTTAGGCAGAGGGAGAAGCAGGCTCCTGGCTAAGCAGGGAGCCTGATGCAAGACTCAATCCCAGAACCCTGGGATCATAAACTGAGATGACAGCAGATGCTTAACTGACTGAGCCACCCAGGCATCCTGAAAAATCACAAATTTGATTCACTTACATTTGATACAGACACAGTGGCCAACTGGGCAGGATTTGAAGGTGAGTATTTCCCCTTTAAAGGAGAATCTATTATTAACTAAATGTTGAAAAATCACAGTGATTTACAGTTGCTGAAAAACCTTAGAGGCAGCAAATTATAGCAGCCAAGGAGATAAGTGGGTAAGGGTTGACAGAAAAGGCAGAAATGAATTTGAGTAAATGCCCCGAACTCAAACTATCTGTGGGCCATGTGTTGAGGATGATGCTCTTACCTACTTAGATCTAATGAGTAAGCATCTCTCTGGTTGGAGATGCTTGATCTACTGTACCCAGCCTGTGGAGAAAAGCACACAATGTGCCCAGTCCATGGGAAAATACAGTCCTCCAGGAAGTGATAACACTTGGCCTGCTATGCAGTGAGGCCATTACTATGGTAATACCCCCATTTTCTCTCTTATGTTGAAAACGTCTGAGTTCTACAGCTCATCCTTTTGTGTGTGATCAGTAGGGAAACAGAATGATTGAAAGACTTGATGCGTTCTAACAAGGCAATGTCCTCACCAACAAATTCATGACATAAAACAAGTACTTGATGTTCCCATTTATTCTGCTCCTTCTTAGCCTCACCTAAGTCCAAAAGTACAAATCCAGTTGACTCCATTGGTCCAAGCTGACTCCCTAATTCATAGCCCCCATCCTTTATCAAGCCTGCTCCAAAGTTCTTGCTGAGGAATTCCCTGTGCTAGTAAGAACGTCTGGAGGGATAAAATCCACTTCTCTGATTTTTTAATTAAATCAGAAGATGCCTGCTTGTGAACTCAAAATATTATGTTCTGTCTTTCTAAATAATCCCACTACATTTTGGAACATGAAGATAAGTAAATGGAAAGGAAAGAAAAATAATAATAAAAAGGAAAACTAAAGTAGAAAAAAAAAAAGCTGAAGACTTCACACCTTTGGGGTTTTTCCATCCTTCCAGCTATTTTTGCTTGCTAACTCTGCCATCCACCACACATCAAGGGTGTTGTGTGCTTCTCTGGCTGGGTGATTGACATCATGCTAGTCACACTGTCAGTTCCAGCACCACCTTTCCCTTCCAAGCACAGCCAGAAAGGTGTCATTGGAAAAGCTGAAACACTGTGTATAACAGACAAAAAAGAAGGCACTAACTGGGGCATCTCACCAAGGGAAGGAGGCTATGGAAAAGGTGTGTGGTTGCATTCAGACCAGTAGGAGGTGCCTGCCCGGCTAGCTGAACTTTGTTTCCTGTCAACACTGAACTAAATAAAAACCTGAGGATTTTACTGATTGAAAGGACTTCAGAATTTATCTGGCCCAACATCCTTGCTTTAGAGTCAAGACATATACGGTTGAGATATAATCCTTCAAGACTAAAAGGCAGAACCTGACAATCACTCCTATCCTGCAAAGATCAGTGCACAGAAGGCATGGCCGAGCTAAGACTTCATAGATTCATCTTCTATTATGCAAGATGACTTTGTGTGGCTCAAAGACAGAAGTATATTTTAAAAAAAGTTCTGTATTGGGGTGCCTGGGTGGCTCAGTTGATTGAGCATCTGATTCTTGATAATAGCTCAGGTCTTGATCTCAGGTTACTGGGATCAAGCCCCACATCAAACTCCATGCTCAGCGGGAAGTCTGCTTAAGATTCTCTCTCCCTCTCCCTTTGCTCCTCCCCCCACTTGCACTCTTCTCTCTCAAATAAATAAATCTTAAAAAATAGTTATGTATTTATTTCCATATATATTTTAAAAAATAGAATCAGTACATCAATCAAGTAATATACACTTTTCTGTAAGTGAAAATAAACAAATCCCATGATGTGCCAACGAGAAATTAATTACTCTCTTGGGAATGTGGCGTAGTATTTGCCCTTGATCTTCAGTGTGTCATCTCAGTCACCTCCTTAGAAGTGGAATAGGACTGAGCTGGAGGAAATTGGAGCTTCTTTGAGGGGCCAACAATGAGGAAGATTTTTCTTACTATCAAAGGTCATTATTTTCAAGGAAATCGGGTCACTCACTGAGGTTAGAATTCCCCTGGAAGTTTCCCTGGAAAATAATAAACCCAACTTTCCTTGAAATAAAAGGAAATTAAATGAATTTTTCACCTATTTCCTCCCATAAGGGTCTGTGGTTATTGAAAAAATATGAAAAATGGTAATGCTGCCATAACAATAATGATACATTTAATATCTAAAATTGTCATGTGGCTGATAAATCAAGTATAAATTAAAACCTTGTATTAGATAAGCCCAATATCTTATCACAGGTTTTGGGTCAAATAGCAGTAAAACAGGAAAGGAATCAACTTTGAGAAAATCTGGGTTGGGTTTTATTTAGGGGGTGTGTATCATTATTATTTCTATAAACTTTGGGGACTTATGTCCCCCCCAAATCAACACAAGTGTTAAATGACAATATTTTGACATTGAGCCCCAGCCTCTCAGAATGAGTGAAGAATAGAAGCCCCAGAATCAGGTCTTATTTCTTTACCAAAGCCAAGATAGAACCTCATAGACTGTTGTAACACTTTATAGACACAGTTCTATAAGAAAATCAGCTGGGTGGACTGCTTGCTATCACTGAGCATGGAATGAAGCCTGGTAAGGATCTTTGGACCACTCCATTTGAGGGCAGCTGTGGTGTCTGCACCACATTCTCAAACAAATCTTCTGATGGAAAGATGCAATGGTGACAATGTACCTGAGATTCCTGCCCACAAATTTCTTTACTCAACCAAATTAAATGAATAACTATCGAAAGGGCATAATATTTGGTGATTGGTTTTCATAAACGACTACAGAACTTTGGTTTTTGCAGGCCTGAAAAATGTGTGATGAGACCCAAGAGATCCCCAGCTACTTTCAGAAAAGACAACCAGAATCCCAAAGTTCCTGCTTAGTCACTTCTCAGGAACAGCAGCTGCCTTCTATGATTTATTCCAAGTCTTCTGGCAGAGGATCCACTGCCACATTTTTTGTTTTGTTTTGTTTTGCTTTTATTTTTTTCAGAATTAGTTTTAGGCCACTAAATATAATTTACACCAAAGCTCTCAGGCCAATTACTCCTAGAAAACTTCCATGTTTCCAAGACAATGTGTCAACTGCCTTCTGGACTAATAACATAATTGACCTGTCAAAATATACTCTTTATGAGCAGAAAATATGTTATAAGTTATTAATGGTTTAGATTCAACTAGCTTTCTCATTCCTAGCTACCCACCCTTTTTTATCAGTATGAGATACAGGTCAATTTAGGGCCTTATAGAATTAATAAAGAGCTTTGCTTCCTCTGAAGAGGTAGGTCAAGGACAACTTCTAAGATGACAACTTCCAGTGGAGTGAGCATAACAAATTCTTGGATACATGGTAAAAAAAGTTATGAGGGAAACAAAAATATCCCAGGATTAATCCATACCTGCAAACATATGTGTAAGGTTTTATTATTAGGTAAAAGTCCTCAAAAAAATTTTGTGATTATGCAAGTTATAAAGACAAAACCAGGGACACAGTTAAGTATATACTTTCCTCATTTTTCTTTATACAATAATCTCAATTTGCACTAATAGTCATAAGTCAGTCTAATGACTTCTTATTGGAATAATAAATACTGATTGAACATAAGAATTTTCTATTTATGACTCATTATTGAAAGCAACATGCTTTTTGCAAGTTCATCATTTGTTAAATAGATATCAAATGTTAAATGGATTCTCTAGGTTAGATCATCTAGCCCTGTAACCAAAAATTATTCCACTTACAATTCAGCTCATTGTACTTCTTTTCTACTGCTTTTGGTTCCTTTGACTTGATGCCAGTTGACATACTGATGAACTTTGACTTCAATTGTGTGTATGAAGTTAGTTTGTTGGGATCTCCTGTCCATGACTTAAACACTAGAATGCTACAATACTTCTTCGGTGATCTCTTTCAGTTCTGTGGCTTTAAATACCTGCTCTGTTTTGTTGACTTTCAGATTTATGTCTAGCCAGGCCATTGCCCTTGGAACACAGACCTATATGAAACTGTCCACTTCTCAACTCCTCCTCCATCCATTTCAGGCATTAGAAACCTAACATGACCAAAATAAATGGCTCACCTCTACATCAAACCTGCTTTGCTTCACATCTTCTACTTCTCAATTTATAGCAACTCTAACCTTCCAAGTTCTTTGTCCCAAGTCAGTGATTTCATCTTTGAATTCTTTCTTCCTTACCTCCCACATTCAACCATGTCAGAAAATCCTACTCTTCCTACCTTTAAAATATTTCCAGAAACTGAGAAATTTTCACCATACCTACTGCTTCCAATCTAGTTCAAGCTTCTATTACCTCTCACCTGGACTTTTGGGATCTTTCTGGGGTCCTTTCTTTAAATCCTTATGGCTTAGTGGTTTAGTCTCACCATACAATAGCCAGACTGATCTTTTTAAAAGTTAAATCATACCATGCTCTTCTCTGCCTCAAACTCTCTAATGGTTTACCATGACATTCAAAGTAATGGCCCAAGTCCCAACATGTCTACAAGGTTCCATATGATCTATCTCCATCTCTAGCCTCCAATAGTTCTTTGCCCTGTTAATCTCATCCTAGCTGGGGTCTAGATAGCCAGGTTGTGAGGAAGGAGAGGAAAGAATAGACTGGAACCACAGAAAAAAGTGTTTTCATTCTGTGGGGATTTTTTTCCCAATAAGATTTTTGCATCGCTCATTTATGATGATAGGAGTAAGCTTGGTTGTGAAGAAAACAACACAGCTTCTGGCCATGGTGACAGTGCACTCATTGCCCCCTCCCAGAACAAAGACTGTGTCTCTTTTGTCTTTTGCATTTTGGAACGCTGACACAACACCTAACATAGAGTAAAAACAAAGAAAACAAGTCCAGAAAATGTTTGATTAGTCCTAAATTGCTGTATAGAACACTTGGTTCTTTCAATAATTTCAGCAAATAGCCCTTTAAAAATGGCATGAAACATATCTTGATCAGTTAATGATATATCACACCCTATATCCATACACTCATGCTATTTATGGATGCATTTACCAATACTGCAATATCTCCGTGCCATTAGCCACGTAGTTCCTAGGCTTCCCTGTTAGTGACTAGGACATCCAATGCCAGGTTAAGTGAGTAGTTGAAAGGCCCATTTCTAGACTTCATTTTAAGGGTTTTTGAATGTAGAACTTTCTCAATATGACTCTTGTTTGTACAGATTTATGCTCTATGTCTTTGAATTTACAGGTAGTTTCCTGATCAAACTTTCTAAGCCTAGATATCTATATCTGACTAAAGAAATTTCCCAGAATTTATATTTCCTATACTCTATTGACTCAGGATAGATTTCTTTCTCTACGTATTAAAAATGTAATTTTTGGGAATAGTTGTTCCTTTAATTTCTGTAACATAAAATTATGCAAGCTTACCGAATAGAAAATTCTCTGGAGGCATTTCGAATGTCAAATTGAAGAGCACATCAGAGAATTTCAGCATGAAGTTTCATATCCAAAATGATCCACAACAAGTTGTCTAAGAAATTACAGTACCGGAATCGTATTTGGAAAGGTGATGTGGCTGTGAAATGGCAGCAGCATGGATCCTTTTATTAGAATGTAAAAATCTCTTCATAAGTTTTAACCTCTAGTCCTGACCATGGTGATGGTCAGCGAGATCCTGCAATATTTCAGTGGTTTAATAATGTCTCAAGCATAGTTCAAGGGTGGCCTGGATGTAAAGATTTTATGAAGACATATATTTAGGCCTGAAAGAATAAAAGAATGTATGTCTTGTTTACTTTTTCTTATGTTTCATTTGCTACTAATTTATTTTCTTCCAGGTAAAATAAAAGAACACCAAGATCATGACGGATATTAAACTTTTCAAAAAGCAACCCATTTTTATCATGGTGTCCATAGCATCCCTTATATGTAATATTCCCTCTGTTTCTAATACTTTTTGCCTTGTTCAGAGAATTCTTAATTATTCTCCAAAGAGTAATTCAGGTGTCAATCACCATCCTATCTTCTTTGAGGAATCCCACTCCTCCCCAACACATCCTGGTCAGCCTTACAGCATCTCTCATATTATTTAGTACTACCTGTCTCTGTCTTTCCCACTGGGTTGTGACTCTTGTGATGCCAAACTCAATATCATTTCTATCTCCACATTCTCAGTGCAAATTGAATAAAATGTTATACAATATTTGGGATTTGAAGGAATTAAAGCAACCAACATCATAATGTCTTTAGGTCAGTCACTCAAAGACCCCTTTTATAAAATTTATGCTCTGCAATTGTCAATCTCAAGAAAATATCACTTGACTTGAGTGACACTCAGAAGGTCTTAGCTGGTGAGGTGGTGAGTGTGCATTTCCTGGCATCTGGGCTGATCTCATTTTCCAGAATTACCTACACTGGATTTTGGACAGCATTTATAGGAGAGGCTGCCTTAGCAATTTCAGTAACAAAGTACGTTGATCTTTCTAAAAGTGGAGTCATACTACTTATTCTCACTCTGATTTCCTCTAACAGAATCCCGCTCACAATGAGATGTGTTGGACAATAGAGAAATTAAAGGAATCAACAACAGCTCCTCCTACCCACTTTCTTATGAAAAAAATACCTTGAACCACCAGTACTCAAACCCCCATTATCCTAAACCCAGGCAACTCTGGAGGTGACTGAGTAAGACTTGACTTACCACCATGCTTCCAGCAGCCAGAAACCAGAGTGTTTTTCTATATAAGCATAGACTACAAAGGGAAAAACCACTAAAAGGCAGACACTGAATTGAAAAGGAGAGAAAATGAGTTTAAGAGGTACAGATACTAATTTCACTACTTTCAGGAGAATTACTTCATTTCAAAAAATAAATACACACAGCAATATACTTTCTTGATTTGGTATTCCTGCTCCCTCTGAAACACAGCTGCAAAGGCAGTCCAATATTTTGGCAGTGGAAAGGGACAGCAGCAGTGCCTTTAAAACTCCTAAAGCAGGTAGGAGAGCAGAGGCAGAGAGGGTATCTCTGGGTCAGGTTTCAAGATCCAGGTTTATTTTATTGATGTGGATGTTGTTGTTTTATGTTGTGATTTCTTAAGAGATGCTGGGGAGGGGGCATACTGGACTTTTCCAGGGTCCTCGCGTGCTAATAGTCATTCACCACTGACACTTGAACAGTTGAACACATTGGAAAATAAGTCTGTGTTTCAAATCCTCTACACCGTGGAACTAAGTGTTCCCAGCTTGTTCTATTTTTGCCGTTGGACCATTTCATTTGAAGACACACTTGGGGAAGATGACAGCATTAATTTAGCTAACAATATTCATTTTGTTTTCATTAGTTGTTTTTGTAGTTTCATATTTTGATGCTTGATCTGATAAATACATAATACCCAGAGGGTGCCTGTGTTTGTATTAATAACAGTATCTCATTCACACTTCATCAATCCTAACACAGCTCAGCTTCACTGTCAAAGGAGCATGAATCAGAAATGTTCATGAGAGAAGGGACATTTCTAATGCAGACGGGAACTACAGGGAGAGGGTGAGGTGAGCCTGGAAGAGAGCCATAGTCTGAAGTACAAGGCACTATAACAGGACTAGCACGCATGGGTTCTCCAAACAGTTCAGTGACTTGGGCGAGTCACTTAAACCATCGAAACCTCAGTCTTTTTGTCTTAAAAATGGGTGTGGGTCAGTTATACTACAAAAAAAAATTCACGATTCTGTAATTGTATACTCGTATACATGGAGTTTATGATTGTGTCAGCTCTGTTTAGCTTGGCGCTGATAATCCTTGTGATTGCCTAACAGAAAATCTTAGAAGGGAGAAATATATGGTGCAAATAATTTTTGTAGTCAACAAATTATATGAACCATTTATCATATGTTTGCTTATGTGACAACAGTATGCTGATTTATACGTTATATTAATTAATTAATCACCATTGCTATGTTGTTTGAAATACAAGTATTTGAATTTATTTTATTAATTGCTCATGAATGTTGGCTCAGAATGCCTACATCCAGGAAAATGTATTTATATTTTGGTTATTATCCTTAACACATTAGGCAAAACTATCTTTACATGTTTGTTTCCCACATCAGACTTGATATTTCTGAAAATGAGGGCCTGAGCCTTCTGTATTTTTAAATTCCCAGCACATAACCCAATGTTATATACAGAAAAAGAAAATAAACACTGGCTATACATAATTTAATGAATAAGCACTTCCCCAAAACCAATTTATCCTGAAAATTTACCTCAGTATCTCCTTCTTTGTGAATCTCTGAGAGAAAAAAGAAAGGTTAAAAAAAAAAAAAAGGAAATGTTTAATTCTCTTAAAGTGGAAAGCCAAAAGCTGAGGCATAAGAAGAAATTGAATCTTTAAAATATGGTTAAATATCCACACAAAGGAGGAAATAGTGCTATCTAAATCTAAATGCTAACTAAATCCTACCAATGAGGTAGGTGGCTTGAAAACTACTTTTTGAAATGTGTATGTTCTTTATCTGATATAATTATAGGAAAAAATTTTAATAGCATTTTCTATGTGATGACTTACATTAACTTCAAGTACATTTCCCAATTCTATGATAAGGGCATTTAAAAAGGCAGGCCATTGTTATGATCCAGATGACCCATGGGGAACTGAGCCTAAAAGCAGCTGAAAAAACATGGCATTAGAAGAGACCAACAAAGTAATCTGGTCATAAACTATGGTATAAAATGTGAGGGCTTGAAAAGAGACCAGAACCAAGAGTTGCACTGTCAGTAGGATGTCTCCTTGATCATCCCCAGGGGCGGGTAGCTATGTTGTTCTCCTCCTCATCCTCCTCACTCATCAGAATACCAGAGTAAATAATATCCCAGTGTAGCTATGTGCATGGAAGATGAATCTATAGTTACCCCAGGTTAAATTTCTCATCTCCTTACAGAATGTGTCTGCATCAGTGGCCATGAGTCATACCAAATAAATGACCATCACTTCTTAACCAAGCTCTTGAAATATGTACAAAAATAGCTACTTCACTTAAATCCCCATTGAGTCCTTCTGTTGTCTTTGAATGCTGAATCAGAAGGATTATTTGGTGTTTAAAATTTTCATGTTTTCTTTTCTATTCTTTTTCTTATTGTTTGGGATGGGAAAATAAAGAAATCTAAGTCATATTGGGGGGACTCACATTAGCATATGCATTGCTCTTTTCTATGCAATTTAATTGTTCTTATGGTTAAGAAAACAGGAGAATGAAATCAGTTGCTATTTTGCACAATGGGAAGAATACTGTGCAATCAATAACAATTTTGCATAAAAGCATTTCTTTTATTTAAGTGGTAGAGATAACATTAAGTGGTGACCATCTCTGCATTCCTTCTGCTTTCATTAAATAGCTCCTCAGTTCTGTCACTAAAAGGAGCACCTTGATAGGAATCTGAGATTGTGAAAATCAATGAACAAAACTCATTGTGTAGTTTTTTTCCAGTTTATTCCTGCCCCAGATACTCTTCTCCCTTTGATGTCTTTCTCTGTCCCAGGTGACTGATGCCCCTGCACTAGCAGGCTCCTTGCTGCTCTGCCCTACTAGTCAGGGGAATGAGAGGTTGGGTTATCCTCTTCCTCCCTGCTTTGGATGGGGCCCCTTCCCCACCACAGCTCCTGCCTGGCAGTCCCTTCTCCCTGCTCAAGCTCTCTCTGATTCAGAGAATACCATTTTTTTTTTCCCCATTTCCCTTTAGACCAGAGGGTGGTATCAGCTTCCGGCTGTTGCTTATCTCTCAGTGTCTAAACCTATCTGTTCCCTGACCCAGCAATTCATTCTTTCACTAAATTCTCTTCATTGGAGTGGATTCTATTTTCTACTGAGCCTTGATGGATAACAATGGTGAATGTGAAAGTTGACTAATGTTTCTATTCCAATCCCTCAACTCTGTTGAAATATCTATAAAAGATAATAGCCCTTCTCTTTGTGTAATTGAGGTGGGGTTGAAACAGTTTAACGGACATGCCTGGGTCTCTGTAGCCAGAAGGGATTTTTCATCCTGATAATCAGAGAGCATAGTGATGTTCATGGATTTTGTATATTGGAATGCTTCTTCTCCTGGGTTTCACTGTGAAGTCACCCTTCTTGCCAAAAGGAATGGGCTATCATACTCCCTCTTACTGCCTTGAGAACAGAGGCAGAGCAGCACTCAGAAGGTGATCAGAGAGTAGTGCCGTTGGAGCCATATTGGTCAGGAGACGAAATGAAAAACCAGTAACACTGATCACATCTTGATTGAAATATTTTGTGTTTGGGTCATCAGGGATTTTTTGCATTAACTTAAATTTTTAATATACTGAATTTAAAATTTTTTATCTTGATAACTGAGTTTGTCGCCACCTTCCATTATATCCTGTACCTGAGATGAGTGCCTCACTGCCCTCTCCCTAGTCCAGACCCTAACAGAAAGACTCAGATAATGGAAACCTCCCTTAACGTGAAAGAGAGCCAAGGTAGGCTATGTTATTGTTATTGAAAAAGCAAACTTGTAGTTTATGCAGACCTAAGTTTGGGTTTTCCTCCTGCCACTTACTAGTTGTAACCTTGGGTGAGTACTTTAAACTCTCTAAACTTTTATTTCTTCGCTGCAGTTTGAAGGTGTTAGTATAGATCAACAAACTCTGGGCTGCATACCAAACCCAAAATGTTCTGGAACCAAATGATCATTCATACATCAGCACAAGCAAATTCTGATTGAACTGAAGTAAGGCTATTCATAGTCTTTCTATGTTCCCAGTAAAATGTGAATCCTTATGGTGGGGGAAGGGGGCGACACCAATTAGGTGTAAGTCATGTGGACCATACAGCCTGTCTAAAATCTGAAAGTTCTGAATCTTAAAAATTAGCTGAGCCTCAGGCTATGGAGAGTGATGGTGAATCTGTAATAGCTTTTCCTGGGGATTCAATGACACGCTGCCTGAGAGCGCACCACAGAATGGGGGCGCCTGGGAATATTCACTGGAACACAGGCTTTCCCAGAACCCTGGAGACTCAGAAGCAGAGACTCCACTCTGGGGCATCCAGGCCCTGACACTGCTGGCTCCCTGGTGAAAGACGCATCTTGCCGGTACTGAGTTGGGTTCGAGAAGCAAAGAAGTTGTTATATAAACCCTTCCAGAAAATGACGCCAACCCCGAATTTGAAAAGGCAGTGGCATGGCATGGCAAGAATGAGGATTTGTCCTCTATGTGGGCACAATGCCTCAGGCAGCTGTGGGCTCCTGTTACATTTGGAGGGAAGCTAGGAAGCTATGTTGAGATGCACAGCATATGCTCTTATCCTATGTGGCTACCTCTCTTCTGATTAGGTTTGCGTCTTTGGCTAATTAAATCAGGAACTTGATGTAACCTTGAAGTATGTACATGGGTTGGGAGTGGCTCTCGTCCTGTCAGTCTGTAACGGAGCTGAAACACTGCAGTGCTCAGTAAACATTGTCTATTACTGTCATCTTAATCATGATTATTTCCTCACTGGCAACAGGCATTTTTCAGAAGTGAAGCTTTCTTAGAAATCAGTTGATTTACAGTATAATCTTTGAGCAATTGCAGATGCAGAGACCAAAATTTCACCGTAATTATGACTAAAAGCTTGATGGAAGAAAGGGGAAACGTCATCCAGTCTGGGGTGGGATGCTAACTATATCAGCAAAACATGAATGATGAAGAGACAGCTAGACTGGATCATAACAGAGACAACTCTCTTCTTCGTACATGACTAAGGATTTTACCCATTTCCAATAAGCATTGGAAAGTAATTTCAAAGCCTGTTTAAAATTCTTCAGTGTTCCTTGTATTTAATTATGCCTAAACTAACTTGGGAGAACAAAATAGTTTTTATTCTACAGGGTGGGTTTAGTCATTGTCATTTTTTAAATTGTCTACACATTGTCTTTGGAATGTCAGATGATTAATCTGGCTGAAGACCCATATGTAACTTCAGTCAGACTCTGGCACTCACACTGGAGTCTTGTACCTGGGGAGTTACCAGGGAAGGTGACCCAGTAATCATACAAATACCCATCAGGATCGCTGAGATTAATGGGGAGTCTGTGTACTGACAAGAATCATCTCATGCCATAGGCAATGAAAGCAAATAACTTCTCTCACAGCATCTGTTTTTCTTATTTATAACATTTGGAAGTTGCTCTAGAATTTTTCCAATACTTTTATTTTTTCTGATCGATAATATTACTTTTTTTAAAGTAGGAAGCCAAAATATGACAGATACAAAAACAGAGGCATTCTGTTTGAAGAAGTCAAGGTACTGAGGCCGCCTTGGTTTCCTAATGCATTTATAAAGCAGGTTAGAGTCCAAAGGGTCTTATTAGAATCAATGGGCCAGGTGGTTCCTAAGAAAGAATTCTTTCTACTCTAGCAATTGTCTAAATCCACAAATCTTTTGAGTTTCAGACAGTTACCTTTTATGAAGTATCTAAGAAGTACAAAGCCTGGAGTAAGCATTTCATACACAGTACCCTATTTAAGCTTTAGAAAGACCTTACAAGGTCTTTCCTTACAAGGAAAGAACCACTTATCCCCTGATACAGTTTAAGGAAATAAGGCTCTAGGGTTTAAATAACTTTACTGAGGTCACAGAGCCAGTAAGAGTGGCTATAGAATTCAAGCTCAGTTCAGCAGACCCCAAAGCCCCATGCTAACCAGCATGTCTGTCATGGAATCCAAAAGAGAAAAATTAGCCTGGTGAATAAATTTCTGGAAATATTATGGCCTGAAACTCAACTTAAAAGGTCCTGGGCCGCATACTGGATTCTTTTCCACTCTGTGCAGTAGCTTTCTCTCCCTGCCACCCCCCACCCCCTACCACCTCCCATACTCCTCACTGCATTCCACTCCACTCGCCTCTCTTCCCTTCCCCTCCTTTCCTCTTCTTTCTCCAAACCACCTCTCTATGTCTCTAGAAATTTATGGCAGGAAACATGGCCACTGACAGCTGCTCAGTCTCATAACTCATACCCTAGTAATACAGACAACAAATGCCTAGGGCATTTCTTAAGGGTAGTGGACCTTTTCACTGTGGGTCCATTCAAGAGCACAGAATAAGGGTGCAATATTGTTATTACTGCTACAGATGCAAAGCAGTCTTCATAGAAGAGAGATGGTAAGGTACTAGCACTCTGAACAAAGTATTAGAAGGTGGGTTCATTTCACAGAAAGATGAACTGGATTTGCAAAAGATTGCCCTTGTTTTTCTTTTCTGATTGAAATAATTGTTAAATGCTTGCTTTGGTCATGTTGTATGAAGATGTAAAAATCTGGAAGTCTAAATATATAGTTTTATCTAGAGTTTTCCACTCACTACTTGTACAGATTACTATTTGGACAAATGTCTTCTCTGCTAGTTCTGTTTGTTTGCTTGTGGGATGCTTGTGTTTTGGGTTTTATTTTTTGGTTTTTGATATATTAAATGAAACAGTATTCTTTTAAAAGTTCTTGATCACTTATATTTTCTAGATTGGTAGATCTGTTCAAAAATATTGTTAATGCTAAATATAATTCCAACCATTGAGGAGATCAAAACATACTTTTCATATGTGTAGTTGCTTAAGTTTTATATTTGACCTTCTCTACAATTCTATAGGATGCTAGTCCAGATGTCATGATGTCTTTACACTTCTGTGCAAGGAAGAAATACATCAAGAGGTTAAGTAACTTGTTCATAACCATGTAAGTGATGGGTTGAACTCAGGTCTCCTAATTTAGAGTCAGTATGCCTTGGTTATCTAGATAATTTCCCCTAGCCATCAGAAAGGCTTAATTTCAGTCATTGTCATTCTCCATCTGATACTGGTTCTTAGTTCTAATTAGAAGGAAACATAATAGATTCTCTAGAATTCTGTCTAGACCTCTTCTTGAAAGACCCTCCTTCTTTAAAGCAGCTCTTCCTTTGGCATTTCCAGGTGGTGTGATCAGTTTCATCACCTGTAGAAATGCAGCCTACCTCATTCTGGAGCATCAGTCAACAGAACTTCCAGGTCTGGTCTGTTTAACAATCCATAAAGGGGAACCATGAACATCTAATCCTAATAAGTTCATTGTGCTTTATAGATGGGGGAGGGGGCATAAAAGAAAAGAAAAACAAAGTAGGCAATGCATCTTTTCTGTACTTTGTTGTTTCATTTACTCCCAGTTCAACTCTTGTACCCAAACTAACCATCTATCTCCTTCTAAACAAGGTTAGTCAGGATACCCAGTGAGATTGTGCCTTGTTTAACCAATTCTCTGCTCAAAACAGTCCTAATAATGTAATATTTTCAGTTTTGATGGGAAAAGTTAGCTTTAGCTTAAAAAGAATTTTTATAATTCAATCATTTCAGTATCAATCGCCACATATGTACCTAAATCAATTTTAGATCAGACCTTAACTTGGATCAGTAGGAAACAATATCAGGACAATTAAATAATAGAATAGATATAACCATATCCCCCATGGGTGCATCTCTTTTATTTCTCCCTCTTCAATTCTTTGAATTCAGCTTTTGTATCTATCAGTGAGTACCAAAATAGCATTATTAAGAGAGATTATTGCCCTCTTAACCGTCCAAACCAATGGCCCTTTTCCCAGTTCTGATCTTTGTACATAATATCTGACTCTAGTAAGCATTCCTCATTAAAATATTCTTTCTCTGATTCTGAGGATAAGAAGCCATTGCATTCCTTTTATTTTCTTCAAGTCTCAAGTTCCTTCCTTCTTCCCTTGTTCCCAATTTTATCTTCCTCCTCTCTCTTTCTACCTCAGATGTCATATCTTGTTCCCAGCTTTAAATATCATTATAGGAAAGACCTCCAAATGTAAATAATAGTAGATTTCCTAGCAGAAAGAAATGAAACAGGAGAAGGGATGGTACTGTCTAATGCACACACTGCTCATCACCCACTGAAAACACCATGTGTTTCCTGAAAAGGGGACAAACTGAATTCACAATTTATAAACTGTTCAAATTTTTATTCCTATTTATAAAGCTAATAGAGATCCCCCTCCTACTTTTGGAAAACTTTCTTGAATCCTCTCTACATAAACTTTGCCTCTTTGTTTCTCCTTTCCAAACACATAGGGACCTGTATTATCTGGATTTGATATCTACATTTATTGATGTGAGCGTCATCAGATTTTTAATATTAACTCATGATCTTCATGTCATGCTACATGGAAATAGACCATGCACGCAGTAAGATCTGAGCAAGTAAAACTTACAAAAACCCATTTAAATATCGGGCACTGGGTGGCTCAGGGGGTTAAGCCTCTGCCTTAGGCTCAGGTCATGATCTCAGGGTCCTGGGATCGAGCCCTACCCACATCGGGCTCTCTGCTCAGCGGGATCCTGCTTCCGCCTCTCTCTCTGCCTATCTTTCTGCCTACTTGTGAGCTCTCTCTGTCAAATAAATAAAATAAAATCTTTAAAAAAAACTTATAAAAACCTCTATGAAAAAAATATTAAAATGAAATTGTTTCTGGTAGTTTTGTAGATATCCTCCTAGAACCTGCACACTTTTATCTGCATAAAGATTCTTCTTTTTTATATGAATTGTAACTTTTGTACTTACTGTAATTAAGAGAACACTGAAGGGAACATGAGCCCCTGAGTCAAGACTTAAGTCCCATAGAGGCTCCACAACCTTCTATTCAACCTCTATCTCTTTATTTCTGAAGCAGAATTATCAAATGCCTGTAAACATTCTTGAAAAGATTAAAGGTAATGATGTAAAATGAGTAGAGCATAGTAGATGTTCAATAAAAAGGCATTGCTCTTACACTGAGTGCTTCCATAGTAATGCAGAAGGATGGGGAGGCTAAAGGAAGTACACATGGAATGAAGGAAGGCAGCCAGCAATTCAGTCAAAACCAGAAAGCCAAGTTGGAGACAGATCAAGATATTCTGCTTTCTACCTCTATGCAGTATTTGCAACAGGTACAATTACAACTATTATTTTTTTTTTAATTAGGGTTATAATGGCAAGAGCTAAATAATAGGGCAAAATCCAAGATGGTGGAGGGTTCTGGTATATATGACAAGAAAAGTCAAGAACTATGAGGACTGCCTAGGTGGTGTGTTGTTCCATGCATGGGTGTTAAATAGGCGTTTGTTTACTGGTTTACTCGTATTATAGGATCATTCAGCTTTAGCCTCCTTTATTGAAAAGCTGGATCTTGGTTAAGAGAGATCTTGGATCATGGTTAAGAGAACCTGAACAATGAGCCTTATCAGGTTTAGCTGCAGGAAAGGAGAGGTTGGTGCTGTGCATCTGGCATCCCTGGTTGTCTGCAGGTATTCAAGTACATTTGTATAGCTATAGAGTAGGTTTTTAATTTTTTCTCAAGTCCCTCTGAAATAAACTTTGATGTAAATGCTCTTTGCTCCATAAACCTTAGTAGACTCAGAACGTCATGCAGTGAAAGGATGTTTCCTCTGTTTTAAAAATCAATCATTGCAAACAGCAGAGGGAACTTGAACTCCCTCATATTGATGTCAAGCTTAAAGAAAAGAGAAAAGAAGATACCTTACTGCATGAGGATGAACAACAAAATCCTAGCAACTGACCTTCAAGTAGTTATAGGAAGATGCTCTGTTTGTTTCCCTGAGCCAATTGAATCATGATGCTCCCTGTACCCTGGAAAAAAATCAACTTCAATTAGAAATAAAAAAGAAAAAAAAAACTGAATAGAATGTTTGATCAGTTAATGACTTCATCTTAATCACATCTTTCTTTAGCAGGATAGACCTAAAAGAGTAGGCCTATAACAAAAGCTACAAAACAACTACCCTACTTTAGATTATTCCTAGAAAGCCTTGGGTATATCACCTAGAAAATGAAGAAAGAAATCATGATACTATTTAATCAATTTTCAAATATCCAGAAGTTGATTATTCCATTTGTGGATGGTTCATATCTCTGTTCTCCTTCTGCTTTTTTTGAATGAATGCCTTTCGGCTATGATATTGTCTGCATGCACTTCCACAAGAGAATGGGTAGTGAGAGAGATCAGTAGCCTACAAATCAAGAGACCCATAAACGTGAGAGAATAGAGGCTCATGTATTACCTATAGATCTAAAAATTCCACGTTTTCTGTAAAATCATATTATGATGTCTTGCCAGCTCAAGGCTTTGTATCATCAGCACTCAATAAATCTCAGTAGAAAGAAAGGATAGCACAGTGGTAGAGATCCCAGCTCAAGAGCTGAGTTCCCTGTGTTCACACTCAATTTCTAACCTTAAAGCTGATTGAATTGCTTACTTGACCTATCTGTGCCTTATTTTTGTTATCTCAAAATAACATTGTTATAGGCTATATTGTTATCCAAACATGTGTTAAAGGGGCAATATCTGAAGACAAGGATATACCAAGGGAGAAAGAGTAATTGAATTTCTGCCATTTTCACAGCTCCTGATCAACAATAATAAAGGCAGCTATCTGTGGTGGAGAAAACATATATACCATCCCAAATGGAAAGTCTACAGACCATGGGACAGTCCTCTCAAACACCTTATCACTAATGTGATTAGTTCACATGAAGAAGGTGAATCCATAACTGTTGTCTATACCCCTTGGCAGGAAAGGATAATCTCTACCTTTCCAAATTGGACTGTGGTACCATTATTCAAATATTGGGGAAAGCTATACAAATTTTATTAAATGACTCAGCTGTGACTGACAAAAGATTCAACTTTCTTTCTACAAATCTCAGGCTTCTGAATCCCTAAAATGTGGAATATCTGAGGTATGATAAGCTAAATTGTTCAACTTCTATTTGGAGAAGGATCTGAATAAATCCCTGCAAAATAGGTAGTAAACCCAAGAATAAAACCACACTATCTGGGGACATAGTGGATCAAGCTTACATAAACCCATGTTATTCAAATAATGGAGGAAGAGTGGAAAAACTAGGCAAGAAGGAGTATTTAAAAGTTACAAAATGAATATAGCATACAAAAGCTAGATTTAAATATTGATTCCAGATTTTTTGGAGAGCAAATGCTTTATAGTCTCAAGAAAATTAAAAAAAAATACAGACTTTGTTAAGCAATAAATAAAAGATGAGGTAGATCACAGGCTGGATAGGATAAACCAAAGAATTAAAGAAAAAAAATTTAAAGAACTTCTGACAAAAGATGAGCAAATGAGCTCTTTTTAAAACCATGAAAACAGGAAAATGGTGTTGAGTAGAGAAATAATGAAGCTAGGAAATAACCCAAACAAATTGTTGACAAAATTGGGAAAAGGCAGAATGCCAATATATCATAATACCTCTAACTCTGAAAAACATCCTGGAGATCAGAAAGGGGGAGGAAATATGTGGTCAGTTTTGTTCCTGCTTAACAATGTTAAATAAGCTAAGTCAACACCAAATGCCAAACAGAGGATGTGAATGCACAAGAGCTTTCTTCTAAGTCACTACAGTCTCCACCCAGCATAGTGCATGCTTACTACAGGAGACCCTCTAGGCTTTAGACTCACCCAACCAGAATCTTTAGGAACGGAGACTAAGAATCTGCTTTCACAGCATTATGGGAGCCTCAGATAATGGGAAATTAATGATTATGGTGATTCACATTATATATATATATATATATATATATATATATATACACACACATATACACACATATATAATGCTAATATATATAATATAATGTTTACATTATGTTTATATATATTATATATTTTAAGATGAAATACAGAAAACATATACAGAGAGGGAGAAAGATAATTAAAAGTGTGTGTGCATATGTATAATATATATGGCATTATTTACTGTGTATATCACCATAAAGAAAATTCACCATAAAGTATCTACAGATCATTTGTTAAAGTTGATCATATATTTTTTAAAAAGATTTTATTTATTTATTTGATAGACAGAGATCACAACTAGGCAGAGAGGCAGGCAGAGAGACAGGAAGGGAAGCAGACTCCCCGCTGAACAGAAAGCCCGATGTGGGGTTCAATTCCAGGACCCCGGGGACCATGACCTGAGGGGAAGGCAGAGGCTTTAACACACTGAGCCACCCAGGCGGCCCAAAGTTGATCATATATTAAGCCTCAAGGAAAACTTAATAAATACCAAAAGGTAAAAATAATCAGATCACTTTTCTTCATCTAGAATTCAATAACCTAGCAAATAATAACATAAATCTAATTTAAATGTAAAGCAAACATCCCAACCTTTTTGAAATTTAAAAACTCTCTCTCACAAAATTTATGATTAAAAGAACAAATCAAGGTTGACATTACAGAATAATTATAAAATAATGAAAAAAAATTTTTTTAACTGAGACATAGGGGTGCCTGGGTGCCTTAGTCAGTTAACTGACTGCCTTTGGCTCAGTTAATGATCCCAGGATCCTGGGATGAAGCCCTGCATTGGGCTCCCTGCTCAGAGGGGAGTTTGCTTCTTCCTCTGCCCCTCCCCCCTACTCATGCTCTCTCTGTCTCTGTCTCTCAAATAAATAAATAAAATCTTTAAAAAAATAAAATAAAACTAAGACATATAAGCAAAGCCATACATACAGGAAAAAAATTTAGTCTTAAACACATCACTAAATAATAATGTATTCAATTAAATAAGGCATTTGGTTCAAGAACTTGGAACAAATAGAGTAAGAAACAAAACTGTAAGGAAGGCAAAATGAAGGAAGGAATAAAGATGAAACCAGAAATTAGCAAATAGAAGTGAACAGAAAATAGAAGACAAAAATTGGAACTGGTAAATATATATGAAAGTACATTATTTTCAGGAGGGTGGAAAAGTTACTTTAAAACACATACCAGTAACTAATCATTAAGAGGGAAAGAAGAACAAATGCTTCTTTAAATTGAAATTAAAATTAAAATATAAAAGAGAAAATAATAAAATATACAAAGAAAAATTCTGAATGTGTAAAAGATTATTTCATAAAACTCTGAAAATAAGTTTTTAACCATCAATAAAACTGAAAGTTTTCTAGGAAAATATAAATTATCAAAAGAAATCCAGAACATATAAGAAACCTACATAGACCAAAAAGAATAAGTGAAATAAAGTTACTCCTTCAAACTACCAGTTCTCACAGAAAATCCTTCCAGCTCATACAGAAATAATTTTTATGTTATTTAAATATTTTCAGATCATAGAGAGAAAGACAAGAGCTTCCCATTATTTTGTCAAAGCTTGAATAAGACTCATAACATAACCGGTCAAGAAGTTTTCAATATTTTTTTGAAAATTTAAAATAAATGAATATTTAACTCAAGTAATTTGAATAATTAAAACACACAATCATGTCAACATGAAGAAATTAATAAAAAAATAAAGAATACTGAATTAAAAATAGAAAAAAAAGATTTAATAAGTAAACATAAGAACTAAGAATGTGAGGATAATAATATGAATCACCATATCCTGAGGTTCTCTTAAAAAGGCACTGAAGTAATCTTTCTCTTCAAATCTCCTAGTTTTTCCTTTCTTCTATTTTTTACAAAATATCAAATTTTATTTAGAAATAATACAACATGCTCCTAAAATGTATTCTTATTCCAAAAATGGGTAAAGCTCCATGTCTTAGAATTCAGTTCAGCCCAATTAATGTCCTATTCATAATAGGACTGGTATTCAAAGAGGAGATGATCACTGTTTTCCTGTAGCTCAGTCTAACAGGGAAGACAAACCTATACAGAGAAATTCACTCTTAAGATAGTAAGCATGCAGTAATGGAGTTAAAGGAATAATAATAATCCATTGTTTTCTTTTTCCTATTGAACAAAGACAATTTATTCTGTTCAAGACAATTTATTGCACAACAAATTGTAATGGGGAAAAACAAAAATTGATGTGATTTGAGTTACTATTTTATATTAATGTCATAAAATCATAGAGAAATCACTTCAATTTCTTGAGCTCTTTCATCTCAGAAACTAGGGTGATGACTATACCTACAGTACTGAGCTCATCGGGTGTGAAGCCCAAATGAGATAATGTTCCTGAAAACCCTTTTAAATGTGCTATAAGCAAAAGTTATTTTCATTAAAACCATTAACATCAAAGTGTAAATGATTGTGAATTTCACAAGTATAGTTGAATTTCACACTTCTTCCATTTGGTCTAGAAAATCATCTTCAGTCACCACTTTTAAAAGTCAACACTTTCTTAAATGAATAGTGTACAAAGGATCCAATTCACAAACGTAATGGCTGTTCTTCTTCATCTTAAAGTCATAATCTTAACCTAAATTAGTTAAGATCAGTATGTGATCCAGAATGTTAAGTTCTTTGTAGCTTACATAATGAGGCTCTTCAGGAGAGCTGTGCTTACTCGTTCTGACTAATTCATTTATTTAGACAATAGTTATTAATCATGTACTTACAACATAATGACAATTACAATAGTTCCCCTAACTGACCTCAGGTTAGCAGATCTTACTTACTCTGCTACAGTGAATGCTAACACTAATACAACTTCCAGAATGTTGACATTCTGTTCCTATTTTTGAGTGATATGCTTGCTACAAGTTGATAGCTATTCACAATCTATTTATGTTGATTGTACTGGTAATTATATGTATGTAATTTAATTTACTACTGAATAAACTAATTAAGTATAACTAGGGAAAAATAGAATTATTATTTTCATCAGTGTGAAGTTGAATGGTTTGAAAGATGAAAAAATAGTCCACTCACTTAAAAATCCACTGTCAAATGAGTTGTGGACAAGGCAGCTTTATGAGGTTAAGAGAAATGAAAATAAAAAACCTAAAAGGATTCTGAACTGATATTGTGTCATAAGAATCTAACTTCTCACTCTACTTCCAAGAATATGGAAATCCAAGATTATGCCTTATGTTTGTGGTTAATGTAATATAATAAAGATGTATCAGGACTTTTATCAGTGGACCCAAAGAATAGGATATAAATGGCCAAAGAAGAGGCCTGAGCGCTATCTCAAAAGTTGCTGAATAAAGGTATACTTCATATCTTAAAAGTTAGAATTTTTAAAGTACACCAGAATCTCCTTTATGATTCTCCATTGACTATTTCCAAATTAGAACATATATTCAAAGAACATTTATGATTATTTCAAAATTTCATTAAACAAATAAATATAGATTAATTCCCAACTCAGACTTCAGTATAATAACAGACAAAGTCAGGAGTGGAAGATGAATAAAGCTATGTAACTACTTTCAAGGCATGGAAAACTCACATATTTCTCACATTTGAGAAAATTCTCAGATCTTCAGACCAGTCCTAAGATCTGAAGTTTTGTAGATGACAATTTGCATTAACAATTAGAATGGCCTGCCCGATATAATGCAGTCCAAACATAATGCATCCTTGGTTTTGGTGAACCGATGAGATACAGGTGCTAAAAATACAACCTGATGTTTTAAAGTTGGTATTATCCATCAGCCTTATTAGTCATTTTTATTGATAGGAATTGTCACTACATTCCTACAGCTGTGTTAGAAAGAGACCTCTAAGAAGAAAAAAGAAAACTCAGGTTAAATGTTCAGTAATTTTTTATACCAAATATATGTTTATTCATCATTCATTGATTCTTTTCATTTTTTTTTCAGTGGACATTGAGTTCCTACAGTGTACCCGACTTGTAAGTGATGGAGTAGGAAGAAAATACAATGATTAACAAGATCTCTGAATTACTTTCAAAGAAAAATGGAAGGTCCTTGTAGGGTCTTCAAAGGTAAAGACATTAACTAGTTTATATTTTTAAATCTCTCAGGTTAGAAGAAGAAGAAAGGGCTGCAGCAGAGAGGAAAGGGGAATCAAAGAAACTAGAAATGATATTCATATGCTGTGTTATCTCTAAGTTTCTGATACCGTTATACCATGTTTAAGGTGTGTGGGAATATGCCTCAACTCTCTTATCCTGGGTTCTAAGCTCTTTGTTATCAGGAATCACAAATCATACTTCTTGATAAATAGGTGCAGAATTTTCTAGAATCATCTTGATTTAAAAGTTTGTCCTGAAATTTCTATATACTATAACAAAGAACATGCCAGAAAATCTAGTAGGTTGGCCTCCAAACAACATCTCACCACCTCTTGCCCCTAGAAGCCCAATAAAGCCTTCCTCATTTCAGCTCAGAATATATAGTCACTTCACTCAAGGTATCTCACACACAGTAAGTGTAACTCAATGCATAGTTTTTAAAAAACTACCTTCAGATAGCTTTAGAAAATGTGAGAAGATGAAAAAAATTATATAAATTCTTTTGTCATTTTCAGCTACTTTCCTAGAACTGGATGCATTTGCTATTTATCATTTTTCTTTACTTTGGATTCATCAGCCAATTTTCAAGGCAATTTGAGTTCACTTTTTGTAAGAGAGTCTTCAGGAAAGTTTCTGTCAAGGACTTTGGGACAATCAAGATAAATGAAACCCCTCCATTTTTCTCATACTAATCACCCCTTTATGAATCCATCCAGAAGAATGCATTTGTCTGTGCTATGCTGCTCCTTATATACCTCTGGCTCTGCTGCCCTGAGTGCTCTCTACTCCACAATTAATATTTCATTCCATCGTCTTTTCCTGGTGAGCAACCTCTCTACCCGAGGTTCTTTTCTCAGCACAGTCCTTCCTGGGATTTTGAACATTAAGGATTAGCATTTTGGAAGGATGAAAGAATTTAATTTTTATGTAACTCTCACTGCCAGTCTTCGGATATTTATATTTTTCTGTTTCTCTACTTATACTTTAGATCACCTGTAAAAACAAAACAAAACAAAACAAATACATATAGTAAATTTGGGGAAATTTGAGTTTACTCCTTGGATTATCTACAAGTTTTTGTCAAATGTTTTCTAAAACCCCCACGGATAATGTAAAAGAAAAGAAGTATTACACAGCAATCATTGTCTGGTAATATAACCAAAGAATGGGATTTTTAAACTTTCTCTAATCCAGGCTGGAATAGGAAGGGATCATAAATGGGATTCAAATTTATGTGCATGATGTGGTAGAAAGAATGTACAACTGAAATCCAAGAGAACTTCAGATAGTGAGGGTTTGTTGTAAACATATAGATGGACAAAAGAGACAAGGAAATCTCTACTAACCCAGTAAAAGGTATATTCTGGACCTCAAAGAATAAGAATAAGGTTTGGGAATTAGAAAATGATTTAGGATCCAACATCACTTTACTACCAACATTAACTTGTAACTCTCTAGACAATCTCTTGCCAATACTGTGACTCAGCTCCTCTATCTCTGCTGCTGTATATCTGTTTACTTTCTGCTTAGTCATGACATCTGTACTTTGAACTTGAAAGTATTCATAACCTCTACATACTCACAGTTTCTTATGACCACTGCTCTCTTATAGTCTCTGATAACTGGCTTCTGTGTCTTTTTCAGCATCGGTCTTTATTACCAGGGCGAGCACACTCCTTGTATATTTTATTCAAATTCTCCAAGGAAAAGAATCTGAGGAGAGTTATTTGTCCACTATCAGTTTGTTTGGGCCAGGGTCACATACTAGCATGGACTGCTACCAGCCAATAGGTGAATCTGTAATCCTGGAGTAGATTTCCCAACCCTGACCTAATCAGCTGCTGTTAGTGGGATATAGTCATGTGGTAATTGTCTGTGGAGTGTTATTGTTCAAGAAGCCATCTATCCTATAGTGCTATGGGCGGGGCACCAGAATTCTTCCCCAGTGAGTATGACTTCTTCAAGACCTGTTATCACATCTATTATAGGAAAAGTCAGATCACATACTCATTAAAGTCATTTCAAACTCCAATGTACAAGAATCTATCTTTTGGGTTTGTTTACTTTTCTCTTTTTTTCTTTTCTTTTTTCTTTTTTTTTTTTTTTTGTTCTTGTTACTACTGTTTGGTGTTCTAGGTATACAGCAGTGATTGAGATAGACCAAGAGTATAACAAGGTTCTGACAGGAATAAAAATTTACCACAGATCGTACAAATTAAGTGGTTTTAATGAAAGAGCTACTTAGATATGTTAGGAAATATTTAGGAAGTAAACAAAAGAAATTGATGCACCCCAAGATTAGCAACAGTGAGAAGCCACTACCACATCTAATGTTGAAGGTGTTACAGAAAACAATGAGACTTTGAGTCATGGAAGAGGAGATGCCTGGAAGAAGCTATAATCACGAGGGATACAGATAGACACAGAGACACAGTCTCTCTTCTCCCACAATTCAGTCTCCTATTACAACTTCGCATTAGCCAAATCCAGCTGGAAATATGAGAACAGGTGAGTCAAGGTGGTGTAGTCTCCAACCTCTGAGAGTGCAGAGGAAGTCAGAAAATGGACAGAAGAGAGTCAAATAGAGAACAATTGGCACATGAATCTTATCATCAAATGGAGTAAACTGGTTAAAAATTAAACTAATGTGATACAGTATAAAATACAATACAAAATAATACAATATAAAACAATATCTGATAAAAGTAAGTATAATAATGAAAAGGGGTAAAGAGAATAGATCTTTAAGGAGGGAAGGATTGTTTTAGAATATTGGAAAAAACAGCACACGCTGCCATATTTCTGACATAATAAAGAGAGAAAGGGCACTTGCCTTGGACTTTTTTGCTTTGGAATATGTGGCTCTATGTGACATATACAAGTTATGAACATAAAAAATAAAACACCCATGAACCACCAACAAATGAAAAAGAAAATATTATCAGCACCATTGACTTTGTTGTTCATCATTCTATTCTTTCTCACTCTACACCAGTAGAACTTACTAGGCTGCATTTTAATTTTTTATCACATTCTTTCTTTTCTTTTAATGTATTTTTCTGTTTTGCTTATTTTTTTAAATTTATAATAATTGAAATCTTACACTCATCCCTTAGGGTCTCTTTTTTTTTTTACTCAATATTACGTTTTAATATTCACCCATGGGGATGCACATTGTTGTAGCTCAACCTCACTGTTGAATGGATGTTTCATTATGTGGATATTATATAATTTGCTCATCCACTTTCCTAAGGACATTGTGTTATTGCCAGTTTAGTGCCATTATGATGCTGATACAAATATTCCTATACTCTCTTTTGGACATAAGAGCAAGTGTTTTTTATGATATATAATGCATGCAGGAATAGAATTGTTGAGTTATGCAGACTGTGCGTGTCCAACTATACAAAATAATGTCTCTTGTTTTTCAGTTGGTTGTGTCTGCGTACACTCTCACCAGCAACATTTAATAGTTTCCCCTTAATTCACTTGATCTTTATCATTATGTCCTATGGTGTGAATGCTTGTATCTCCCACAATTCATATGATGAAATCCTAGTCCCCAAGATGATAGAATTAGGGGTTTTGGAAGGTGATTGGATCATGAATGGGATTATTACCCTTATGAAAAAGTACCCAGATAGCTCCCTCACCCTTTCTGCCATGTGAGGTTACAGTGAAAAGATGGCCATCTATGAGGAAGCAGATTCTCACCAGACACCAAATCTGCTAGCACCTTGATCTTGGACTTCCCAGACTCTGGAATTGTTAGAAATAAATTTTAGTTGTTTATAAATTGCTTAAGCTGTTTGTTATGGCAGCCCAAATGTACTAACACACACTAGGTATGGTTAGATTTTGTGGATGTATCAATACAGCAAGCATGTAATGGTAGTTCGTTGTGCTTTTAAATGTCACTACCATAGTGAGGTTTATTGCTGTTTTATACAATTAATGCCTACTGTGTCTCCATTTCTGTGAAATACCTGTTCATATCTACTACTCATTTTTCTGTCTTGTTGTTGTTTTAATTTTCTTTTTAATTACTAGGAGTTCTTTCTATATTTTGAATACTAATTCTTAATTCAACTCTGTATTGCCAGTCTCCTTCCACTTTGGAGATTTGCCTTTTCTCATTCTTTACAAAATCTTTTGATAAACAGAAATTTCTTTTACTGTTGTTGAATTATTCAATGTTTCCTATCAACTGTGCACTTTTTTCTTACTTTAAGAAGTCTTTCTTGAAGAGACATGGAAGATGGTGGAATAGGACTTCCTTACCATCATTTTTCCACAGAACTTCAATTTTGGCAGTCACCCACAGAATAGAGCACTTCATGGAATCGGGAGTCCTACAGAGTTTTGACACATCATTGGCGCCCCCCTCCCCAAAAAAAATCCAAGCATAAACACATTGAAGAAGATGGGCAGTTTCATTTTGCCTGTGTCACCCCTCACCCTAGGTAGCCCAGTTTTGTGTCAGGTGAGACCCTTAGCTTGTGATTTCTCCCACAAGGGGAAGTGAGTGTGTGTCATTGAACTCTGACTTCCCCAATTGTGCAAGACACTGCACAAGAGGGTCACCTCCTCCTCACCTAACAATAATGGTGTTATATTGTGTGGTTATTGACATGCACATAGTGGACACAGCAGGTCTTCTTTGATGTCTTTTAGTAGTTTAATTATTTTTAATAAAGGTTTGCACATCTTTTGTTTATTTCTCTATGTGTTATTTTTATATTGCTAAATATCTTTTTTTTTATTTTAAGCTCTACTGATACTTTTAGATCGTAATCCTACATCCAAGAACATTGCTAAACTAGCATTATTGCTAATCATTTGACAATGTATCACTTTGGACTCACTATGACAAAAGTCATGACTGTTTTCTTTCTTTCCAATCATTTTATATATTTTTAAAAGATTTTATCTATTTGAGAGAAAGAAAACAAGAGAGAGAGAGAGAGAGAGCATGAGGTGGAGGAAGGTCAGAGGGAGAAGCAGACTTCCCGCTGAGCAGGGAGCCTAATGTGGGACTTGATCCCAGGACACCAGGATCATGACCTGTGCCAAAGGTAGTCACTTAACCAACTGAGCCACCAGGTGCCCCAATCATTTTATATTTTATTTTATCTTTCTCTGATAAAGATAACCTAGAATGTCAAGAACAATGATAAATTAGTGATAGTGGTCAATTGTTACATTCCTGGTTTTAAAAAGAATTCCTGTAATATTTCACTAAATATTATGTTTATCATAGATGATTGGTCAGTGTCTTTGTCAGGTTAGAAAATGTGCCTTCTATTCCTATTTTCAGGAGTTTTCCCTTGTGCATTATTTATTTTTATTTATAAATGTTATCAAATATTTTGCTGCAAATGTTGATAAGAACATTTTCCCGGTTAACCTGTTAATATAATATGTCATCTAATATTAAGCTATTTTTGTATGCCTGGAATATACAGAAATAGTAATACCTTACTTCTGTTAATTTGGATTTAAGGTGTTAATGTTGGACTTAATGTATCAATATTGCATTAATTCATGGAACTCACCTATAATTATTTTTTTCTCTCATTGCCTTTGTTTGGAGTTGGTGTCATCATTAGTTTAGCCAATAGAATGTGTTGAAAGTATGTTCCCTTCTTTTAATGTTCCAAAAGAATTTATATAGGTTACAGATATGTATTCCTTGAATATTCCAGAACTTTTACTTATAAAATACCTTGACTTTGCAGTCTCCTTGTAGGAAGAGTTTAAATTATTGATTCAATTTCTTTTATGGTTATAGACTCATTCAGGTTTTCTATTTCTTCTTGAATAAATTTTGTTGTATTTTCTAATATTTGTCTATTTTGTCTAAATTTTTAAGTTTTTGGCATAAAGTTTTCCAGAATTCTTATTATCTTTTATCTCTCCTTTGTCTCTAGTGATAGCTCTTTTTTAAATTTCTCATATTATTTATCTGGGTCTTTTTGTTGTTCTTGTACATCAATTAAGTCAGAGTTGGATGATTTTATGTTTTTCTTTCTAAAGAAGCAATTTTTGTTTTTATTAATTCTCTCTAACATCTGTTTGTTTTCCATTTCATTGAGTTATACTACTCTTTTTTAAGTGCTACCCTCTGTTTCATTTAAGTTTGTTCTCTTGCTCCTTTTGTAGCTACTATTGTGGATGCTTAGCTCTTGATTTGGGACCATTATTTTTTTCTCATAAGTGAGTTTAGGTCTGCAAGTTTGCCTCTAAACACTACTTAATCTGTATCCTACAAGCTGAGAAAGAGTCTTAAAATTATTATTTTAATAATTCTACGTATGCTATAATTCCTTTCTGGTATTATCTTTGGCCTGAATTATTATTCAACATGTTTTTAAATTTCTAAAGGTAGGGGATTTTTGAAAATTCTTTGTTTCTTGCACTGTGTATAGTATTGACTCATCAAAGTTTTTTCATATTTACTCTATGGTCAACAAACTTTGTATTTCTAGGATGTAATTCCCTTGATATTTATTGAGATCTTAAATATGGTTATCTTAAATATGATTGATTTCCAATAATCTTTCTTGTGATCTTGAAAAATATGTCTATTCTCCAACAGAAAAATCGTTGTCAACTACATGATGCCTCTTCATTGTGTTATGTAAATGTTCCATATACTTGCTAGTTCATTTATCAAGAACTGAGAGTGTTGTATTAAAATATCTCAATACAGGGGTGCCTGGGTGGCTCAGTTGGTTAAGCACCTGCCTTCGGCTCAGGTCATGATCTCACAGTGCTAGGATCAAGCCCTGCATCAGGCTCTATGCTCAGAGGGGAATCTGCTTCTCCCTCTCACTCTGCCTCTGTGTTCTCTCTCTTTCTCTCTCTCAAATGAATAAATAAAATATTTTTTAAAAAATCCCCCTACAATTCAGGATTTTCGGTATCTTCCTGTAATTTTGTCAATTTTTTTTTGCTTTATTTATTTTTAATCTTTGCTGCTACATTCTTAAGAAGTATTATGTTCTCCTGACAGATTCAAACTTGATTAATATACAGTGATACTCTTTATCTCATATGACAAAGTGCTTTCTGTCTAAAAATCTACATTATGTGATACTAAGATATTAGCTAGAACCATAGGAAATCACTAGTTTTGTAGATCATATTGGCAATTTCATGTTTCAATCTAATAGGTTGTCAGTTTTGTTGTTGTTCTCTGTGTGCTTATGTGTTATGTATGTCTCTTATAAAGAGAACTTAGCTTGATTTATCATTTTTTAATGATCTGTGCCAGTTTTTAGTGTTTCTTGGTGTACTTGGTATACTTGGATTTATTTCCATCATTTTATTTTGTACTCTCAATTTGTCCCAAACTTTGTGATTTTTCATCTCTTTTCATGTCTCCTTTTAGATTGATTTTTTCCCTTTTATTTTCAAGTTTTTTCCTTTAATAACTTTGGAATGTAAATATTCAACTATTCTTTTTTTAGTTATTATCTGAAAATTTTTAATATATGTACTTAGCAAAAATCTAACAGTAATGGGTATCTTTACCCTTTGCCCAACAACACATCAACAATTCTAGGAGGAAGTAATTTCAACCACTTCCTCCCAATTTCCAGCTATTATTATCTAAACATTTAATTCTTTGTTGTTTTGTTTTTACCCCACAGAATAAGTTTTATTATTGATTTATATAGAAAAAATATAAATTTTGTCCTTTAGGAATTTCAGGTAGATACATGTTGGTATTTATATTCCATTTCCATGTATATCAATGTTACTTATATTTTCCATCTACTTGTCACTACCTTTTGCATTTTATAGGATTTTTAAAGATCTATATCACAGTTCACTAATTTTCTATTTATTTGCTTCTATTATAGTATTAACACTTTCATTAAGCTTTAAATTCGTTGATTATGGTTTTCAATTCTACGATTTCTAGAAGCTAATGCTTCTTTAATTATGTAGCTTAACAACACTCCAGCCCAAAGTTAGAGTTCTGCTCTCAGAGTCTAATGTTGATTCCTACTCACTTTTTGTGCTCTGCTCCAGAATGCAATAGGCCAAACACCTCCTACTACTTCTAGTTCCATTGGTTTACCCCCTAATATACTGGTCTGTGGTCTAATAGTTTCTACTTATTTGCTTACAAGCAGTCCTGAATCATGATTCTAGACAATATCACCACAATAAGCAAATGAAATGAGCACTTTACCTAACAGCTACTAAGTCTTACTACAAGGTTGTTACATTAAAAACAGTATCATATCAATGCAAAAAAAGACAAACTGACCTAAAGATCATAATTGCTGTGATAGACTCCCTCATATCTCAGAATTTATTACATAATAAAGGTGGCATCACTAATCAGACTGTTTAGTAAATGATGATAATTGCTCATAATGGAGAAAAATTCAAACCTACTACCACATACAAAGATGGAATCTGGATATATTAAAGAAATAAATCCAAAGAAACCATAAAGGCGGAAATAATGTGCTATAGATTTAGGGAGGAACTTCTTCTTTCTTTTTTTTTTAAAGATTTATTTGAGAGAATGTATGTGTACATGAAGTGGGGGAGAAGCAGAGGAAGAGAGAGAGGGGAAGCAGATTGCCCCCTGAGCAGGGAGCCCAACACATGGGGCTTGATCTCAGGACCTTGAGATCATGACCTGAGCTGAAACCAACGGTCAGACACTTAACTGACTGAGCCACTCAGGGGCCCTGGGGGAAACTTCTTGAACATAATTCCAAAAATATCATTAATGCATTTAATCACATCAAGCTAACAATTTCTGTAAATAAAGTTAACATAAAGATGTTGTAGAGATATGATATTTGCCATGTCTAAAAATCAAAGGAAATTTTTATCTAAGAAATAGAACTTATATACACATTAAGAAAAATACATAAATCTCAAATCTTAAAGATGAGTAAATGATATTTTAGCCAATTCATAGCCAAAGAAACACAGAGATTTAACAAAATGTAGGATTATTGTCCAAAATCATTAGTCATCAGAGAAATGCAACTTAAAAAAAAAGGTGATACTACTTTAGGCTCATCAGATCCTAAATACAAACTGTTGAGTGATAAAAACAAGAAACAATACCATCCATGTATGTAAGTTAAAACTACATGAAATGATGCATGGTTTACACTAATGGCTTAAAAGAGAATAATATAAGCCAAATATATGTTGGGAAATTAAGAAGTGAGGAGTGGACCAGAGGCTTTGCAAAGACCAATGAACACCAGATGACCAAAACTACAGACGATTACTAAGGAACACTTGGATCATTAACATAAACCAAATCCATGGAACACAGGTGAAACTACACTATTGTCATGTTGGATCTCAGTTTCATCTTGGGAGTCCTACCCACAAGACACCCAGCTCGGAAGCACTATCATCTAAGCTCTACTTTCCTGTGAATTGCCTGGTTCTCCACAGGCCTAATCATTTTTCTATTGGCTGAGGATAAGATGACTCTTTACCTAGTCTTCCATATATTTATATTCCTATAAAAATGTAGCACCAAGATAAGCAAGTGATGGGTAAATATATATATCTCAAAATCTTAATCAAAACTTTTTTCTCTCATTTTCTTGTATCCTTTTTTCCACCCATTCAGTCAAAAAAAAATGCATTGCCTCAGGGATGGGATAATATAGTAGAAAAGTAGAGAAAATCTTTTTGGTGTTAAAAGTATAGCTATGAAGAACACAACTTCTAGGCCATAAAACATCGTATTTGGAAAATTAGATAAAGAACCATTCAGTTTGTCCTTAGCCTACATTAAGATAGTCAGGATTGCAGGAATCAAGGGGAGTCACAGAAGAAGCAGAGCTTACATGACTGTGGGTTCTTGAGCGATATGTCCTGTAAGAAGATCTCCCAAGAGGGAGCTGGGAACCCAAGATCAGACCCAGCTGGACTGCTACCCCAAGGGGGAACCTAGAGCCAGATTCCTGTGTTCCTACCCCTCAGCTTGTTTCCCCAGCATGGCACAGGGAAAGGCCTGAGGCCATGTCATGGAACACTTTAACATAATGCAGGAACAGTCCCTGTGCCTGAGAGCAGAACAGATACAGCTGCTCCGAGAGTCCCTCGTAGATTCAAGGACCTAAAGTCACAGTGGGAATAGAGACCCCTTGGATTATTCTATGTGGATGAAGAATGATTTGAAAGAAAGGACTTCCCTACCCCCTCTTAAGTCTCTGTCCTAGAACTTAGATATAACCTCACAAAAAGGAAGGGCATTCCACTGAACAAGTGGTTCTCAATGTGGTGCTATTTTGCCTCTTGGCAGACATCTGGCGATGTCTGGAGACACACGTTATTGTCCCAGTGAGGAAGTACTACTGGAATCTGGTAGGCAGAGGTTAGGGAAACTGCTTAACATTCTATGGTGTACAGAACAATCCCTCCAAAACAGAATTACCTAGCCCAAAGTGTCTGTACTAGCCCAGTACTGCCAAGGTTGAGAAACATTTCCTTAGATTGAGGTGAAATCTGGAGCACTTGGCATAATAAAAATAATAAGGAGAATAATAAGAAATATGTAATATAAATCATTCATTTATAAACAAAGAAAATTACATCTAGTTCCTGTGTTGAACAGTGCAACCATTTATTTATGTTAAACAACATATGATCTAATATTAAATCTTAACAATCGTCAGTTTTGTGTTTAATGAAGAGGTTCTGAGAAGGGAAGAAAAGTTGAAGTGGCTTTAAAGTAAGATAAAGTGCCCCTATACAAGGAAGGAAGAGAAACGGAGGCATGAAAATAGACACTAGAAGGTCACGGCAATATCAGAAACCAAAAAGAGGAGACGAGCTCTCCAGGAAGTCATCTCTAGAGCAGCTTTCAGAGGCGAATGTGTTGTTCCTGGGCAAGGACAATGAGGAACATCAGCATTTTGCAGAGAGGTGAGATTGTATTTCTTCCAGAGTCTACACTTAAAGTTTACTGAGAAGGAGGCGTGAGAACCCCAAGACCACCCACTTGCCAGGAAGAAAGCAGAAGGAAAACTTGGAAGCACTTTCAAAATAGCATGAATGAAAGCTAAAGCCAGAAACAATTAAAAAAAAAAAAAAAAAAAAAGGAGCCAAGGGAAGCAAAGCGGGGAGGAGAGAGGAAAAAGGAATAGAGGAAGGGAGGCTTTGGGTGGGTGAGAAAGAATGAGCTAGAAACAATTGTGAGGGCTAATAAATAAACTACTCCTATGTTAATGACATGCCCAAGTGTTCCATTTTTATGTGAAAGCAAATAACTATGAAGTATCACCAACATAAACACTGATTAAAGGAGATTAAATGTCTTGAGATGAAATGTCATAACATTACACAGTGTCAGTCTGTGGTGTTCTCAAAATGTTAATGACCTCCAGCTTTTGCTGCTTCCATTGCCAGTGATCTCAGGGGAGAGAAACCTCAGCTTCTGGGCTCCCAGGAGGAGCTCAGAGCCTGGTCCCATCTCCTCGCTGATAATAGATAAAATTTCACTGAAAATGACTCGGTGACATTTGGCCATAATTCAGAAGGGACTACATTTTTTTTTAAAAAAGAATTTTTCTTTTATCAGAAAGTACTTGAATTTATCTTACCATTTCAATAATGTTCCAGACCTGATTCAGTCAGTCTTCAGTACTCTTTGGAATAAGTCTTCTATCCTCTAACAGTGACATTTCTCCAGCAACGACAGCATTCGCAGGAAACTTGGGAAGTGAGAGTTCATCATTTTACAGACTAATCTGGCCCCAAAAAGCATGGATCAGGATGAATTTTAACTCTTTTACTAGGACTGATCCCAGCATTCTTCATCAAGTGTTAATTTAGAGTGCACTCTCAGTGGCCATGTCCCCTCATTTATTTTAATAAAAACCATTAGCACTTTCGATCTCCTCCATTATTTTTGTCTCTAAGCCAAATAAAATAGGTTAACACCCTGTGGTCACTGTATGGATTAGTCATCCTCTCCCACCTATTCTACTGACCCAGTTCCTCTCACACAGCCAGGACATGTGCTTTCCATCTTACTGGCGAAATTTGTGAACATGTGGCCCTCAGTACATATGTATCTGTTGCCTTTGTGCTTCTATGGGGCATAAGTGTGTACCCATGGTTTTGGTTGGTGCAATTTTGTCTGCATTTGTTCAACAAATGCTTATTGAGTTTTTACTAAACACAAGCCCTCTAATCAGTTCCTTCTCTCAAGAAATTTCTAATATCAACAGTGATGGAAAGAACAATGTGGGGCAGTATAAATAAGTGCCACTTCTGGTGTCCAATTAGAGTGCTCAGTAATTAAGAGAAACAAGAGAAGTCTTTTGGAGATACCAGAGAAAACTTCAGGAGGGTTACACAAAAGGGATTTTGTAAATTCTGACAGAACATTGACAGAGATATATTAAATAAAATATTCTATCTGCCCTGAGTAGCCACTAGCCCTTTGTGTTAAGCCACAGAAATAAAATTTAAAATCCAATCACACTGCTCACACTTCTAGTGTTCAATAGCCACGTGTGGCTAGTGGCTACCATATTGGACATTTCCATCCCTGCAAAAAAATAAATAAATAAAAGTATCTCACAGCTTTGTTCTAAGCTGAGAAATGGAATCATTATACCTGAGAAACTCCAGGTATTTTATAGCTGACAGAGACCAGGAAACACCTTACATTTGCTGGAGCATAGGGTGGGAATAAAATAGTAGTGGAAGATAGAACTGGAAAAGCAGTTCGAAATCAAATTGCAGTTGGTCTTGAATACATTCATCTGGAATCAAGGCTCTGTTTGGAGCAGAGAACTGAGACTTAGGATGAATCTTTGATAACGTATAAAATGATGACCTGAAAAAGTTACTGGACAAGGAGTCCTCAGCCATGACTGTACATTAGAATATGGAAGAAATTTCTTACCCAATATCCAGACCACATCCCAGATGAATTAAATGAGAATCACTGAAGGTGAGACTCAGACATCAGTGGTTTTTAAATCTCCGTAGGTGATTTCGACAGGCAGGCATTCAGGGACAGCCACTGTTTCTGCGTGCACATTTCTGCATGTCACTTCTCCCCCCTTCTGTCAATAATAACCTCTTTCCTCTGATTAACATTCCCTTATACTTTCTACCCAATGCTGGTGGAGTTGCCAATCACAATACGCTAATTCCCTGGTCACAAGAGGTGGTCTTGGAACCAAGTGCTGGCAAATCCCTATATGCTGGTATTGCTGGTTATGGTGATTGGCCCAGATTTAGACTACAATCCCAGTTAGACAAATGAGGGCCTGTTCTGGGATTTAGCATACATATTCCTGGTTAGAAGCCTCTCTATTTCATCTAGGAGGTCACTACACTGGGATGGCATCAGCTTGGGTCCAGTCATATGAGTCAAGAAATTACCTACTATTCCTGTTTACCTTAAATTTATGATGTGTTTTAATCATTTTAAATAGTAAAAAATATAGAGAGGTGTAGAACGTAGATTTACCAAACATGTTTGACACAGAACCCTCTTTCTTAGAACACGTATTAATCACTTCTGGGACACTAACATTTTTTTCAAAAGAGCTACAGAGTATAACCAAAATACAAAGGTTTTCTCGGAGTATGATAACCATGGCAAAACTCACTTGTAAACTAAGAGCAAAAGATAACAAATTGACTTAAGGGAACCAAAGAGCAAGAGGGAAGATGTGTGAGAGCCCTGGGGTACCTAAAAGGTAGGTGGGAAAAGGAAGTGAGCCCAGAGAAGAAAGCCAAGGAAGGGCAGTAAAAAAGGTTCTCTCATATTCTTTCCCTGACCACAATGCTTGAGTTTGTTTATGAACACAGACGATATGTGTGGGCTACATGGTTCACCCTCTAGGGTTACTCAAATAGCCTCAGTCTTGTGCCATTCTGAAGGAGATCTGGCTTGGGTCAAGCCCAAGACTAAATTAGGCTCCTGTACTATAAGATGAAGGTTTGGTGTGAAGAATAAAATCTGTCAAAGCTCGCTTATCCACATAGTTTATTATTACTGGCTTTTGTCTCAGGTGATTGTTTTACTTTGGATTGCTTCTTTCTTAGTAACTCCACGGAACATATTTATTAAAATGAACCCAGGACACCTGGGTGGCTCAGCCAGTTAAGCATCTGACTTTGGCTCAGGTCATGATCTCAAGGTCCTGGGATCAAACCCTGCATTGGGCTTCCTGCTCAGCAGGGAGTCTGCTTTCTCCTTTCCTTCTACCCCTTCTCCCACTCATGCTCTCTCTTTCTCTCTCAAATAAATAAATACAATCTTTTAAAATAAAATAAAATAAAATAAAATAAAATAAAATAAAAAACCCAAGGCCACTTTCAGTTCAAAGGGGCCATCTCTCTACATGATGAGACCGACATCCTTGGAGAAAGATTTTGAGCCTGTGACCAAACCAAAGTGTGTATGTAAGGGTAAGGGCTCAAATGACCAACTTTTAATCAAAGAATGGGAGGACAGATGAAAATTTCTATAATGCATGCACACTCCTGTCCAGTTCGCTATTCCCAAATATCCTCTTTTGAATCTGTTTAGTTGACCAGATTTAGGGATCACAGCCAGTTCTCAATCTCTTTCCACATAGAAAACACAATTGACATCCTACTTAGCCCTCTTCCAGCCATCTCCAGCTACTTATTAATTAATAATATGGATTCATGGATTAATAACATTTTGTTCTGTGTTAATGAATCATGAGTGGAGGCCAGTGAAACAGACCAGGTGTCAGAAGAAGGAAACATAATTGGTTAGATAAGAAAAGTAGATGGGAATTAGATCTCACAGGAAGCAGAAATAAGGCTTTGATCAAGGAAGAAAATATCTGGTAGTGCAGGCATTGTTTCAGCCCCTGAAATCCTTCCATTGCTGAGATTACCTATCACTTTTTCTTGAGGACCCAACCTTTACCTCACACCACCTCAGGCATTTTATGTAACTAAGCTCAGGCAATTTTCAGATGCCAGTCCCTATAAGATGTGCACTGTACTTTAAAGAAATTTTACAATATATTTCCATTTACAACATTTTAGAATATAGGTTTCTGTGACATATGGTAAAGAGAAATCTCTTTCCTGATAGGAGTTTGCTCAAGATGTCCTTTATAAGCACTCTTCCAGTTCTAATAGTGAATTACTATATTTAAAAATGTACATGTTGTGTGAATACAGAAAAAAAAGTCCGAGATAAGATCCTAAAAGTCATAAGTGGAGAATGGAGAGAATGTAGGAAATTTTGTTTTATTGTTTCCATAATCGGGGTGGGGGGGGCAGTTTTAGGCAGATCCCTTTGGATTTGTCAAATAAACATATTTGTGGTTGGAAAATTCAAGAGACTTTTGGCAGTTGTCTCAATATTCACTGTGTCAATCCTACAAAGACACTTGATTTTCACCAAACTTCATGAGGTCCAGATCACCTGGCAAAGATGAAGTGAAGGTTGTATGTTCTGAATAATAGGCTACTTGATCATAAGGAGCCCATGCATTATCCAAAATCGAGCTGGATTTGTCAAAGTCACAAGGATTTAGATACCTTCCTCATGAGAAATATCTTCCCATTCTATCAATTCATTCTTAAAAAAAAAAAAAAAGAGTACCTGGCACCTAGGATGCATTCAAATGTTAGCCATTTTATAATTATCTTTATTTAGAAACGATTGATAGACTATTAAGTGTGTCCTGTATGACCTCAGGAAATAAAGTTTTTCCTTGGTGACATCTGTTTTAGTTCCTTTACCTCCATAATCTATGCACAATCCTACAGGGCTTTGCTGTCAGCTCTACTTCCAAGCTGCAAATTGAATTGATAAAATAATCCCTCATGATTGTTTAAGATGTTTCTCCTCCCAGGAACATTTGCATTTTTATAGGAGACTCCAGAAGATACAAAAACTTCCTAGTTCTTACAAATTAATTGCTATTTCAGGCCATTCAGACTGGGATGCTATAGTGCACAACCTCAGGGGATGCCATATTTCTCAATCAATGAAGAAAATAATTGGGTATAGTGGTTTTCAAAACACACACTGGAATCTCTGGGATTCTGAGGTAATAGCAAAACAAACAAACAAACAAACAAACAAAAAACTTGAAGTACTCTATTTCCCCTCATCACCTGTAGAATCTTTTATCTAATTTTCTTATTGGACATCTATAGACTTTATTTTTTTTTTAAGATTTTATTTATTTATTTGATAGGCCGAGATCACAAGTAGGCAGAGAGGCAGAGAGAGAGGAGGAATCAGGCTCCCCGCTGAGCAGAGAGCCTGCGGGGCTTGATCCCAGGACCCTGGGATCATGACCCGAGCTGAAGGCAGAGGCTTAACCCACTGAGCCACCCAGGTGCCCCCATCTATAGACTTTAAAAGGAAATTTTGAAGTCCACAGCTTTAGAGTATGGTACTTTTTTTTTTTTTTAATGAATGAATTGATAGGATGGGAAGATATTTCTCACCAGAGGATATGTAGATCCCTGTGACTTTGACAAAACCAACCTGATTTTGGATTATGCATGGGCTCCTTATAGTCAAGTAACCTGTTATTCAGAACACACTTCACTTCATCTTTGCCAGGTGATCTGTATTTGTGTGTGTGTGTTTGTATATATATACACACACATATACATACATGTTTTCTTTATCCATTCATCTATCAATAGACATAGGTTGCTTCCACATTTGGCTTTCTGGGGTTTTTTTGGTCATTTGTTTCATTTTTTAGATTCTACATATAAGTAAAATCATATGGTATTTGCCTTTGTCTGACTTATTTTATTTTGCATATTACCTCTAGGTCCATCCATTGTCACAAATAGCAAGATTTCATTCTTCATTATGGCTGAATAATAGTTTGCTGTGTTTGTGTTTCACAGAAGCCAAATGAATTTATGAAGTTCAGAGATGGGGTTCACAGATGCTATAAACACAGGATAGTTTCTTTTTCTTTCCATGGATTTCTTTTTTTTTCCTTTTTCTTTCCTTTTTTTTTTTTCTGCCTCATTCATAGTTTTTGATCGGTTTAATTGAATTATAATTTACATACAACAGAATTCAACCATTTTAAGAACACAGTGAGTTTTGACAAGCATAAACAGGCTGAGTAATACCTCACACCATCTATATTCACATATATATATAATATATATATATACACACATACAGGCTGCTTCCAAATCTGGCTTTCATACATAATGCTGCAATGAATATAGGGGTGCATGTATCTTTTCAAATTGTTTTCATTTTCTTTGGGTAAATACCAAACAGTGGAATTATTGGATCATATGGCATTTCCATTCCTAATTTTTTGAGGAACCCCTATACCGTTTCCCACAGTGACCACCAATTTACATTCCTACAAACAGTGCACACGGATTCCTACATCCTTGCAAACACTTACTTCTTATTTTATGATAGTCACCATTCTGATTCATATGAGGTGATACTTGATGTGGTTTTGAGTTTTACTTCTCTCACGATTAGTGGTTTTGAGCACCTTTCATGTAACTGTTGGACATTTGTGTGTCCTCTATGGAAAAATGTCTGTTCAGATCCTTTACTCATTTTTTAATTGGATTTTTAGGGGGTTTTCTGTTTGTTTTTACTATTGAGTCATATGAATTTGTTTTCTTTGTTTGCTTTTTGGATATTAACCTCTTATTAGATATGTAGTAAGTAAATATTTTTCCCATTCCATATGTTGCCTTTTCATTATGTTGATGGTTTCTTTTGCAGAGCAGAAGCTTTTTAGTTTGATGTATTTCCACTTGTTTTTTTTGCTTTTATTATCTTGTTGGTGTCAAATTAAAAAAAAAATTACTGTCAAATTCAAAAAATTAATGTCAAGCAGCTTACCTCCTATGTTTTAGGAGTTTTATGATTTCAGGTCTTATGTTCAAATATTTAATCTATGTTGAGTTGACTTCTGTGAGTGATGTAAGGTTCAGTGTCATTCTTTGCATGACTAACCAGTTTCCCCAGGACCATTTATTGAGACCATCATTTCCCCATTGTTGCTCTTTTGTAGAAAATCAATTGACCATATATGTATGGGTTTATTTCTGGGCTCTCTGTTCTGTTCCATTGTCTGTTTTTATGCCAGTATACACTGTTTTGATTACTGTAGGTTTATGGTAGAGTTTGGAATCAGGAAGTGTGATGCTTCCAGTTTTCTCTTTTTTCTCAAGTTTGCTTTGACTATTCAGGGTTTTTGTGGCTCCATACACATTTTAGGGATTTTTTTTTTCTATTTCTGTGACAAATGTCATGGGAATTTTGATGGGATGGCATTGAATCTGTACATATCTGTGCACTGTTTTGGGTAGTATGGACAGTTTAATATTAGTTCTTCTGATCCATGAACATGAAATATCTTTCCATTTATTTGTGGCCTCTTCAACTTATTTTGCCAATGTCTTCTGGTTTTTAGTATACAGATCTTTTACCTCCTTGGTTAAATTTATTTCTAAGTAATTTATTATTTTTTATGACAATTTAAATGATTTTATTTTCTTAATTTGTTTTTCAGATATTTTATTGTTGGGTGTATAGAAATGCAATTAATTTTTGTGTGTTATTTTTGTATTGTGCTACTTTACTGAAATCACTTTTTAGTTTTAATATTTTTTTGTGGATAAAAGACTCGATACTTTAAAGATAATTTCCCCCAGCTAATGTTGAGGTAATGCAATGCAATAAAACCCTCATCAAGCTTCCTTTTTCATATTCTACTACTTCTTCTTTTTTTTTCCTTTTTGGAAATTAGTGATCTGATTATAAAATTTTTGTAGACTAACCAAAATAATATGGGAAAAGAGCAAAGAAGTTGGAGAACATACTCCATTGATTTCAAGATTTTCTATACTACCTTAGTAATCAAAACAGCATGCTATGGTATAAAAATAGACATCCAGGTCAATGGAACCAAATAGAGATTTTAGAAATAAACTCACATTTATACAGTCAATTGATTTAAATAAGTTGGCAGGGTAATTCATTTGGGAAACAATCTTTTCAACAAATGGTACTTGAACAATTAGATATCTAAGGTCAAAGCAAAATAAATCCAGTCCACCTTTACCTCACACCATATATAAAATCTAAAAATGCATTATGGACCTACAAATATAGAAATAATACTACTAAATTTCTGGGAAGGAACATAAAGAAGAATTTGTGACCTTGAATTTGGTCAGATTTCTTAAATAGGACACAAAAAAGCACAAAAAATCATAAAGTAGATTTCAAGAATGAAAACTTTTGATTTTCAAAAGATTTTTAAGAAAGATAAAAGGCAATCCCACAGGCTAGGATAAAATATAAAGTATAGATCTACTAAATGACTTATATTCAGAAGGTATAAAAAAACTCACACAACCTAATAACAAAAAAATCCATTTTTTTAAATGAATAATAGATTTGAATAGAAAGCTCAATAGAGAAGATATATAGATGGCAAAGAAACACAAGAAAAGATCTTCAACATGATTAGCCATTAGCAAATGCAAACTGAAACCACAATGAGGTACTACACATCCACAGGAATTGCTAAAATTACCAGGTGTTTGAAAGAAAGTAAGCAACTGAAATCCCCATACATTGCACTTGGAACACACTTCAGAAAAGAGTCTGGCCACCCCTTACAAAGATAAATATACACTTACTTTATGACCCAGCAATTTCTCCTTTATACATTTACTTAGAGAAAAGAAAGCATACGTCCACACAAAAATCTGTGTGCAAATGTTGATAGGAGATTTCTTCATAATAGCCCAAAATGGAAAGAATCTAAATATCTATCAACTGAAGCATGCATAAACAAATGTGATTCTTTTCCTACAGTAGATGACGACTCAGCAATTAGAAAGGAACAAAGAACACATGGATACAGCAATATGGATGATTCAAAAGTATTACATTAAGTAATACAAAGACTATGTACTTTATGAATTCACTTGTTATTAAATTCTAGAAAAAAGAGAATCAGTGGTTGCCTGGGTCCAAAAAGTTAGAGAAGGGGAGTAATTACAAAAGCACACCTAGAGATATTGATGAAATAGAAATATTCTACATAAAATGTTGGTGGGTTGTCCTACTGTACAAAATTCTCCAAAAATTCATCAAATTGGACACAAAGTTGGTGAACTTTTTTATATGTAAATCAATAAAATTGATCAAAAAACATAACAAAAAAGATCATTATATCACTATATAACCCTTTCTAAGAAATAGAAAATGAGAAATGAAAGAAAATTAAATGTTTTTAATGAGAAAACAAGGTAGTTATCAAAAATATTTGGCTTTATATAATGACATGTGTTATCAATGAGGGTTTCAGAGAAACAGAACCAGTATGATCTATAAACTTATATATAGGAAGAGAGAGAGAAATTTATTTTAAGGAATTGTCTCATGGAATGGGGGAGGTTACGTCCAAAATCTGTAGGGCAGGCCAACAGGCTGGAGACCTAGGAAGAGTTACAGTTTAAACCTGAAGTTGGCAGCATTTCCCCCTCTTCTGAAGAAGTCAGTCTTTTCAATTGGATGATGTCCATTCCCATTATGGAGGGTAATATACCTTTCTCAGAGCTTACTGATTTAAATGTTAATCACATATAAACAAGTCTTTCACAGAAACATCTAGAAGATTGTTTGGCCAAACACCTGTGTAGCGTGGCCTGGCCAGTTTGACACATGACAGTATGTAATTGACAAAGTTCTACTTCATATGTTCTCTCATTTGTTCCTCATATAAGCCAAACAGATAGAAGTTACAACTCCTACTATATTTTGAGCAAAAAATTTCAAGAAGGCAAATGACTGCCCATTTCTCATAGCTAGCAAAGGGTAGCTCACCAACTCGGGGCTATCATCCTCTCTCCAGACTGCATGCTCTTTCATCCTCAGTACACTAGAGACAGACAGTAAAAGAAAGGGATTAAATATATACTTTGCTCCTTATAAATTCTTCCCTGGCATTTCTCCAAGCCCAAGACATTTAAGGGTTATATAATTTTTCATGTTCACTTTTAGAGTTAGGTAAAATCGATAATATCTTTTATAAAGACTTACTTCACTTTTATCTCCTGACAAGATGAAGTTAACAAACCAGCAAACCACTGATTAAATAGAGACAGAAAGAAAATAACATCTAAAAATGAAATTCCTACTGGCTTTCTTCTGCTATTTGTTTCAAAGGCAGTATTATCAAAGAGGTGGGAGGGAGTCATGGACTCGACAAAAACCTGCCAACACATGTAGAAAAGTAAGAAAAGGGAAAAACTTTACAGGGTGATAAACTCTGGGTCTTCCAAACTAATTTATCTAATTGGCATTTTTCCTCACCAACTAACAACACAAAATTTATTTTAAAACTTTATCATTTTCTAAATTTTCAAAGTAAAGGGTTAGAAATTTCTCCCACTTCATGACTTTTACTTAATTTTAAATTCATTTTGGAGCTCTCATAGAAAGATCCCTTTATGTAAACACCATGAGCATTTGCCTTTATGGAAAAAGTAGAAGAAATTCCCTAGGTGTTGCATTTTCCTTCCCACTAGCTGGCTGACTGACCTTGGAGAAAGCCAGCTCAGCACCTTGGGTCTCCATCTGTAAAATTAAGTATAATATTGACTTCATGTGAGTGTTGGGGGAAGATACATTAATAAGCATCTAAGCAACTGGAGATGTGGCATCAAGGCATTGATCCCCATGCCCTTGTGCTGTGCACTCTCAAGACTCCTCAGCAAAGCCTTCCCATAGCTACAGCCTCATGGCCTTTCATCCTAGGCCCAACTCCAGCCTGATTCTTCTTGGCCCATCTAGGTGGTCTTTGCATTCCCACTTCAACCAGGGCTCCCAGACTACCAAGAGACACCAGGAACCAGATGCCTTTCACTCTTCAACACAGCCTTTTAAGGGGCAATGACATCTAAGAGACCTCACAGAACAAAAGCAATTGTTCATAGGCAGACAAAGATTTCTGATTCTTGATGTACACAAAAGGAGGATGTTTTTTAAAGGACCAGCACAAGAATCTGTTCTACAGTAGAATACTGACAGCTAACCGGAAATGAGCATGGAGTGAAATGTTAACAATAACAATGATAACCAGTAACCTGTTATAGTGAATGCTTGTTCAAAGCCAGGAATGAACTGTTATTTAATTCTTACATCAGCTAAGCAAGGTAGTTGTGACCATTACTATTTTACAGATAAAAAATTGATCAGAGCTAAAGAAGTGAAATAATTTTCTGACAGTAATAAAGTCAAGGTTTGACCCCAAGTGAAAGAGGACGATCCTGTACATTTATTCATCATTCAGTACCTGTGCACGGAATAAAAGAGCTAATATGAACTTCTCTAAAAGGATAATAAGAACAAGTGATACAGGAAGAGGATGAGAAGTAGGGGAGCCTGACACTAACTTTTTCCTTCTGAAGCCATGAACCCAGGTCAAGTCACTATATAGACAAGCGTGAAAGGCAGGCAGGGAGGGTGTATGCTCTGAAACAGAGGGCACCAACTCTTCCCTCCTGGCACCCCACACTCCCCAAAGACTTGTAGTTGACAGTTTTTATTTTCTGCCATATTTTTCCATCATCTAAAATTCTTAGAAATGTTATTAATAGGCACATATTTTATGCAAAGCTTTCTTTTGGAAATTGATTGGAAGCAGGTAGGTGGGTGAGGCAGAAGGGGAAAACACTAAGAAGAAAATGTGGCAAGTGGGTGGGTAGGTCACCAGAGAAAAAAGAAATCAAAAATATATTTCTACTTGCTTGGAAAAATGACTAAGTAGAATAAGTGTGATCATTTGAGGCAGCCAGTCAGTCTGACCTTTATAAAAAGAGCAGGATGATTCTACTTTTCCCCAACTCCAAGTCATTTTAAAGCAATCCACAAGGGTTCACTTTTTCCAGAGAGTAGTGGGATGCTGTTGTAGAGCTGTGATCCACAAAAAGAATTTTATTAAAGTTTAGGGTGGTAGACTCCACAGAAAATGTGGGAGGTTATTCTTGCTTGACTTATCACAGGTAGAACATGTAGACAAGCTGGATGAAAGTATCTTAAGGGGAAACTTGATAGGAACAAAATGGTAAGCTACCATATCTTTTAAGCCATCTCAACATTTTATCTCCTGCTGTACTCCAGGGCTGGGCAGGAGAGAGATGCCACAGAATGTAGACGGGGCAGTGGCCCCAAGTAACTCCTCAGCAGTGATCCAGAGTGAATGAAAAAACAGGTAGACAATCTCATTTCCTCATTGAATGAGAAGATTCTCACCTGCAGCCTGTGAAAAGACCATTTATGAGGAAAAAAGAACAAAAATGGAAGCTCATGTGTATTCATCTTAAAAGGTTTTCAAGTCCAGTGACAGGATTTTGTGATCTTCACTGTGTACAAAGGCATAAGAGACACTATTGCTCATTAACGTAGAAAGTCAAGACTTCCCTAAACCTTTATTAGTTTCTTAGGGCTTCTTTAACAAAGCATGGCAAACTGAGGGGATTTAAACAACAGAAATCTATTGTTTCACGATTCTGGGGGCCAGAAGTCTGAGTCAGGGTGTTGGCAGAGCTGTGGTCTCTGAAGCTGTCGGGGAGACTCTCCCCTTGCTTCTTCCTAAATTCTGGAAGAAGCTGTCAATCCTTAGCACTCCTTGCCTTGAAGCTGCATCATTTCAGTCTTTGCCTCTGTCATCACGTGGCATTCCCCCTGTGTTTTTATGACATCACATGCCATTTGCCTCTTCTAATAAGGACAACAGTCATATTGGATTAGCGGCCACTCTAATGACTTCATCTTAACTTGAATACATCTATAAGTCTATATATCTATATCCAGTTAAAGTCACAATTCACAGATATTGCAGATTAGGACTTCAACCTATCTCTTGGGGGAACCCCAACTGCTTGTGTTCATATCTTTCATTCAGTCTCCAAGGAAAACACATCTGCTTTGTGTCTGTTGACTCCTAGAGGAGTAGGGTGTTGCAGAGTGGGAGATAGGTAGAAGTATTCAGGATGGAAAGGCTGGACAAAAGTCCAATAAGAGACAGCTAGAGTCAGGTAGATTAAGACGCAGCAGATGAGACCAAGAAGTTATCACTTCATAGTACCTAATACAGAAGAGAAAGGGAGTAAGTAGCAGTGTCAAATTCCCAGTGAAGTTTAATGAGATAAGGTCTGAAAAACAACAACAGAATGAATACTTCCTCTCACATTCGGTGCAGAAGATTATAGTTTTAATGCAAGTTTTAGAACATATTCTACCAAGGTTGAAATTTTCCCAATAAAATAAAGCCATGCACGTACTTCTAAAACCCACTCTAAAAACTTTAAACTACATTTTAGTTCAGAACAATGGGGCCAGGAAAGATAAATTACATTAATAAAGGCACTAAACTGTAAAATATTTGAAAATCTATTTTTTCAAAGATAGATATTAACTAAAATTAGCCTAATATATGTTGCCTTTACTGGGAATATGAGTGACTCAGTTGTTGTAGACTCTATTTCTACTCCAAACATATGTAGAAATACTTGGTAAATATAACACTTCTAAAATACAAAACTAATCTTAAAGGAAATTATATATATATATATATATATACATATATATATATATATATATAAAATTAGGATCAGAAATGAAAGAATAAATGCACGAGTTGATTCCTCTACCTCAGGAAGAAAACGAACCCATCAGATCTCAACATAAATCTTGACAGCAGAAGGCTAGGTTTTTAATGCCTGTCCAGGAACATGAGATATGGAAATAATGCACCTAGTAAAAGCCAGGAACTTAAAATAACCATGTTTTCCATGCAAAGGGAACTAGAAATGGCAAAGAAATCCATAGTGTGTTACAAATATTGGATAGGGAAAGGTTAAATTTCCCAAGAGAAATTAAAATTGTGTATCTAATTAGGTGTGAGACCTAAATGTGTACTATGTCAATTGGCACAGGATATTCAATTTGGGAAATGAGTTAAAAAAAAAAAACTGATTCTAGATCAATGGAAAATAGTATTTCTCACAGAAATAAACAGGCAAAACAACAAAAAGACACTACTTTGTAAAGAACCCAGATCACACATGACTCCCACAGATAAATAATTGTGAAGGTGCGCTAACCCTAAGAAATTATAATACAAGGAAAGGGAACACTATGAGAAAGTCAGCAAATACAAGAGGATAATTATCATGCTAACTAAAACCTTAAAACAGTATAAAAAGACTCTCAAATAAGTGTATTTAAGTGATTAAAAAATAAGAATGTGAAATAAAGCACTAATAAAATCAATGACACTGTTTAGAAAGACTAATTAGAAAAGATTTAAATATATTTCTAGAAATTAAAAAAATTATTGCTAAAACCTAAAATGCAAGGAATGGGTAAAATAGTACCTAACATAATCAGAGAAGACTAATGAACTGGGAAATAGTCTGGAAAAAATTACCAAGAGCTGCAAACAATAGAAGATACATATACAAAATTAAAAATGAAGAACAAATTGAAAAAATCCAACATACTCCCAGTAGGAGATTCAGAAGAATAATAGAGAAAATAGTGACAACACAGAAACGTAAAAATAGTAGCAGACAACTTTCCAGAACAGATCATCAGTCCCCAGTATAAGCAAATCTGGTAAATCCTTTGGATACAAAGTATATTTGCCCAAGACACATCAGAATAAAATTTCAAAATAAAAATCAAAGAGAAAATATTGAAAGCAAGATGGAGAAACAGAGATCACCTAAAAGAAAGTGACTATTAGAAGGTTTGTAGATTTCATATCAGCAAAAATAGAGCCTAGAAGACAATAGGAAAAAAAAAATCTGTCAGTTTGATTTTATAAAAGCTGAGCAATTATTCAAAAATAAGAAACAAAAACAAGCAGCAGCTAACAACAAAAACCCCATTATAAATAGAAGAGATAAACTAAGGTAATCAAAATGAATACAAATTATTAATCACAAGAGATATAAGAATAAATACATTAATCTTAACTGTAAGAAGACAGAAATTTTAAGATGGAACTTTTTAAAAAGTTATTTGTTGTTTGCACTCAATGTACTTAATACTTAAATATACAAAAGTATTCATTTAATAAATAGCAAAAAATAAACAATACTAAAGGGACAAAAGCTACTGTTGCAATATTAATATCAGGCAATAGAGATTTTAGACAAAAGTTATGTTAGAGATAAAGAAAATAATAATTTTTAATAGCATAAGGAGAGTTCCACAGGAAGATGATTCTGAATGTACCTCATAACATGGTCTTAAAATAGAAAGAAAAAGATGGATAGAAATTTTTTAAAAATCCCTGGTAAGAGTGAATAAAATATTCTCTCAAACACAATATATATATGAATTAAACTTATATAGATATGAAAATCATTAGGATTTTAAGACAAAAATTATCTTCACTGTCATCTTATTTATATTTTTCCCATCACGTTATTTTTTGAATATAAATATAAATAGTTTAAATATAAATAGTTTAAATATAAAGAGTTAAGCTTCTTTAAACAAGTTTCTTAAAATCACTTTTTATATAGTGGCTTTCTGCGTATAAAAAAATTTCCATAAACATTGATGCTCAGAGAAAGTAGGTCACAGAGAACATCTAATAACTAGACTAAGCCTAGGGCTCCTAACTGTAAAAATCAATGTTCTTTACATGTTACCAACCACCTCTCAAGCATCTTGAAGAAATCATTAGAAAAATAAAATCACTATCACCCAGTATTTACTATGTGTGTGTACTGTCTAAAAAGTGCATATGATGATGAATCAGACCTACACAGACCATGTGTATTATCTTAAACACAGATTTCCTTGTCTTTCCATTTGTGACCTTCCTCCATCTTTCTCACCACTCTTTCTTGGTCTCCCCTGGGGGTTACCCTTGCTGTGCCCGATCTTTACCTCATCTCTAGGATTCCAACTCTGCCCTGTTGCATTCTAGGTTTATACATTTTGATTTGGCCCTCTCATTCGTTTTATTTGTTTCAAGTACCAAGTACTAGTTAAACTAATGACTCTTAGAACCATAACTTCATCTAGATCTCTGTTTTAAACACAAGAACAAATATCCATTGCATATTGGGCACCTCCATGTACATAAACTCACTGGCTACACACTCAACTCCAGCAGCTGAGTATTACTAAAGTAGATTTTGTGGCTCTACTTGGATATCTACACATTTATTCTAACCTATAGTTTATTACCTTTTCCTACCTCAATATTGCCTAGTCTAAACTTCATTGCCGCTAAAGGCACTGATTTCAAAAATGCAATTTCCACAATCAGAGCGAAAGGATGACCCTAGCTACTATTTCACTGAGGACACATAAATTGCTACATATAAATTTCCTCACCTTATTTCTTGTGCTTTCCCAATTTTTCACTATTATATCCACGTCCTTTTCTTCCCTCTGACTCCTATTTCAGAAGAATATGAGTTTATTTTGCTTATAGAGATATTCCAGTAAGGCAGATGGGGGTGTCAGCAAGATATTCCTCATAACTTCTAGTTTGCATGCTGAGAATGAAATTGGGAGAAGTGTAATTAATGAGATTAGCCATCTGTACAAGAAGTGTCCCTCAGTAATGAGTGGCTAAAGTGTTTCAAGAACATCCAGGCTCAATGCCCTCCACATCCTCTCAGAAAATCATTAGCCTCTTTGGACTTGTAGTTAATCAACTGGATCATAATGACATGAGATTTGGAAGCAGACAGTTTAAATTCAAGTAAATGACTTCTAATATAGTTTTGTTCAATTTATGTAACTTTTCTATGTCTCATCTATAGAATAAAGTTAGTGCTACATATTTCACATTACTGTGAGAATTAGGTGAGTCGATTTATATACAGCCCGTACACATATCAATAAGTGATGGAGACTAAAATTATAAATTTACTAATAATGGTAGTAATTGTTTACCATTGTTCATTTTAAAGTGTAAATAAAAGCAATAAGCATGAAACAGAAAAAAAAAAAAAGTGGCGTCTAAGGGCAATATGACCCTCTATAATAAAGCTGACCTCTGTTCAATGGGTCTAAATTAGCTCTCTTGAAAGGTAGATTCCCATGTTGCACTTTGTGCTACCAGAGCTCAGTAAGCATTAACTATTAATATTATAATTAAGTCTTATTATTCTGATTCTGTACTCACCAACCAACCTACTGCTTATAATTTGACTTCTTAGGTAATTTTCTTATATAAAAGAATATACTGATTAGTCCACAAAAACAGTCCAGTCTTTGTGAAATGTTTACTTTCCATTGTAAAACATCTGGTTTACACACCAATATCTTGTGAGTTGAAGCAGTATAATTCACCTCTAAGAGATCTGTTATCTGTGTACATATGGGCTGAGATATAATAAATATATATATATATATATATATATATATATTTGGTCTTTGCCCCTATTTCTTAGCACACAGCTTCTAAAATCTTTGGAATCTCTGAAAAGATAATGCTAACGAAATGACTGGTGGCTGGAGCTCCTGGATAGCCCACCTACAATGGAGAGATGGTTGCCAAGGGAACCAACCAGGTGATTATAGGGTTGGAACTTTCAACCCCACTCTCTGACACTTGGGAGGTGGAGGGATTGGAGATTGAGTAATTATCAATAGCCAGTGATTTAATCAATTGTGTCTATACAATGAAACCTCTATAAAAATCCTAACCAAAGTGAATTGAAGAACTTGTGGGTTGGTGAACATGTGGAAGTACTGGGAAAGCTATGCATCTGGAGAGGGCATAGAAATTCCACACTTTCCCCCAAACCTTGCCCTAGACATCTCTTTCATCTGGCTATTTCTGAGTTGTGTCCTTTTATAATAAATGGGTAATCAAGTAGATAAACTGGTTTCCTGAGTTCTGTGAGCCATTCTGGCAAACTATCAAACCCAAGGAGGGGATCATGGGAACCTCTATGTATAGAGAGCAAAATGGAGTCTCTGATGTCAAGCAGGAGCCTGTGTCAGTGACACAAGCAGTTAAAACTTCCGCAACTAGAAGATATCACTAGGACCAACATCATCTGACACCCCAGAACTGATAAAGAGCAGAAACAGAGAGGTCTGTGGGCACCTGAAACGGATTAAGTCCCTTTGAAAAGAGGAGGATTTTGGCAGCAAGCTGTCAAACTCTTTAGACATGACCCCTCTATGTCTGACCACTTAAAAAATGCAACTTCCACCAAAGGCTCTGCTGGATTGATGTCTGAACAGAAGTGAGATCCTTCACTGCTTGAACATAAGCAGCAGTAAGTGCTGAGAGCTGACCCACAACAAACCAAGGACTTATCTCAACTGTGTGCCCACAGACTGACTTTGTTTGAGTTTGGTTCCTTAACTTCCGGCACCCTTCTGTTATCTTGTTTGTTATGCAGTTGGTCTTATGTCTCTCCGCTCTGTGCTCTGTGTAAGAAGCCAAATTGAATCACAGGGTGAAATGTCATGAGTTTGGAATCCTGAACCTGCTTTATAATTGTGATTTAACTTTGTTTTATGATTGAATGAAGCTGACATTGTGGAAGACACAACTCGTGTATATGCCTTCATAGTGTGCTCATAACACTCTGTTGTATAGTTGGTCAGTCACAAGCATAGGTGACAAACTGGACTTGCAATTGGTATCTGAAGTGGTGGTGATGAGGGGGTGGTCTTGTGGGACTGAGTTCTTAATTTGTGGAATCTGAGACTAACTCCAGATAGATAGTGTCAGAACTGAATTGAATCTTGGGACACCTAGCTGCTGGCGGAGAACTGGTCAGTGTATGGAGCGGAAATAAGAAAGATATAATCAAGTTAAATCTCTAAAAGAGTTAATACTCTAACCATGGCTTAACAGCCCCCATGACATGATGCCTGAGATATCTGACCAGTTTCACTCATGCCAAATCTATATCCTTATCTTTTAAGTTCTACAAAAGTCCTACTTGGACTTGTAATACCATCCCCTTTAGTCTCTATCACAATTCTCCCCCTCCCTATTTTAAAATGAAATTTTTCTCTCTGGTTCCACCATTACTTCTTTCCACAAGCACATTTACTCTCCTGTATTCCAGAAATTCTTTTATTTACCAGTTTTCCTCTCAAACCACTGTTCTTTTATCATACACTTTTTATTGCAAATATTCTTTAAAGACTAATTTAAGATAAATATGGCTGACATGACATACTCTCCTCAAAATATATAAAATCACAGAGATAATTTTTCAAAAGCATCTGAGCTCCAAAAGGAAAAATAAATAACAAAATAAAACTCCAGGTGCCACAAATAAAAGACTATTCCATAGAGGTATGCAAAAGTTCAAACAAGGGGCACCTGGGTAGCTCAGTGGGTTAAAGCCTCTGCCTTCAGCTCAGGTCATGATCTCATGATTTAAAATTTAAAAAATTTAAAATTTAAAATTTAAAAAAATTTAAAAAAAAAATTTTAAAGATTTTATTTATTTATTTGACAGACAGAGATCACAAGTAAGCAGAGAGGCAGGCAGAGAGAGAGAGAGGAGGAAGCAGGCTCCCTGCTGAGCAGAGAGCCTGATGCAGGGCTCGATCCCAGGACCCTGGGATCATGACCTGAGCTGAAGGCAGAGGTTTTAACCCACTGAGCCACCCAGGCACCCCTAAATAAACAAAATCTTAAAAAAAAAGTTGAAACAAAAAGACTCATGAAACCTGGGACCACACACAGACTGTGAGGTTTGGGACACTGACAAAAACAGAAAGCCTGGAAACTAAGCCTTGCATCCCACAAATTGTAGGAGGCTGAAACCTACATGAGTATCAATCCCCAATGAATAAAATTGAGCAATAATTTAAAAATAAAGAGGCATAACATTGTTATAAATGATAATTGATTGACATATATGTAAGAAAGTCTATATCTGAGAAAATAGACATAAAAGGGTTTTGAGAGAAATATATTTAAAATTTTCAGGGATATTAGCACTTATGAAATAAGATTAGACAATTGTGAAACAAAACAGTTATAAGACATAGAAATTATAGAAATAAAATAGTCATTTAAATGAAAAGCACATCAGATGGGCTAAATGATGGACTTGTTACAGGTTAAGATAAATTTAAGTGAATTGAAAGATAAAATTAAGAATGTCTCCCAAAAGGTTTCAAATACAAAGAAATGAAAATGTAGATTTAAACAATAAAGAGGACTAACAAAACCCTGATATTTTTCTAATAGACACTTCAGCAGTAAAGAGTATAAGACATATTACTTAAATAAACAATGGCTGAGAAAGTTACAGAATTAGAAAAAGTGTTGATTCCTCAGATTTAAAAATCCACTGAATGCCAAAGTTGGATACAGTTTATTTTAAACAGTATATAGTTGAACCTTACACAACATGGCCACTTACATGCAGAATTTTTGATAAAAGCAGTACAGTACTATAAATGTATTTTCACTTTCTTGTGACTTTCTTCACTTTCTCTTCTCCAGCTTACTTTTTGTAAGAGTACAGTATGTAATACAAATAACATACGAAATACGTGTTAATTGACTGTTTCTGTTTTCAGTAAGTCTTCTGATCAACAGTAGGCTATAAGTAATTAAGTTTTGGGGTTATCAAAAATTATACATAGAAGAGAAAGGATAAAAACCACCTGATCATTTCAATAGATGCAGAAAAAAAATCTGATGAAGTACAACACTGATTCATGATAAAAACTCTCAACAAAGTAGGTTTAAAAGGAGCATACCTCAACATCATAAAAGCCATATATGAAAAACCCAGAGTTAGCATCATACTCAATGGTGAAAAACTGAGAGCCTTCCCCCTAACGTCAGGAATAGGACAAAGATGTCTATTCTCCCCACTTTTATTCAACATAGTACTGGGAGTCCTAGCCACAGCAATCAGACAAGAAAAAAAATAATAAAAATCATCTAAATTGGTAAGGGAGAAGTAAAACTTTCACTAATTGCAGATGACATGATACTATATAGAGAAAACTCTAAAGACTCTGCCAAAAATCTACTAGAACCAATAAATGAATTCAGTAAGGTAGCAAGATACAAAATAAGTATAGAAAAATCTGTTGCATTTCTGTACACTAACAATGAAATAGGAGAAAAAGAAATTAAGAAAACAATCTTATTTACAATGGCACCAAAAAGAGTAAAATATCTAGGAATAAACCTAACAGGTGATAGATCTGTACTCTGAGAACTATAAGACATTGATGAAAGAAATTGAAGACCATCCAAACAAATGAAAAGATATTCCATGTTCATGGATTGGAAGAACAAATCCCCATACTACCCAAAGCAGTCTACAGATTTAATGCAATCCCTATCAAAATATCCACAGCATTTTTCACAGAACTAGAAGAAATAATCCTTAAATATATATGGAACTACAAAACCTAAAATTTGTATGGAACCCAAATAACCAAAGCAATCTTGAAAAATAACAAAACTGGAGGTATCACAATCCCAGATTTTAAAATATACTACAAAGCTGCAGTAATCAAAACAGTATGGTACTGGTACAAAAATAGACACATAAATTAGTGGAACAGAACAGAGAGCTCAGAAATATACATACAATTATATGGCCAATTAATCTTTGACAGAGGAGGTAGGAATATGCAATGGGAAAGAGACAATTCTCTTCAACAAATAGAGCTGAGAAAACTAGGCAGCAAAAGAATGAAACTGGACCACTTTCTTACACCATAATGAAAAATCAACTCAAAATGGATTAAAGACCTAAATGTGAGACCTGAAGCCATAAAAATCCTAGAAGAGAGCACAAGCAGTAATTTCTCTGACATCAGCCATAGCAACATTTTTCTAGATATGTCTCCTGAGGTAAGAGAGGCAAAAGCAAAAATTAACTTTTAGGACTACATCAAAATAAAGTTTCTGCACAGCAAAGAAGGTAATCAGCAAAACTACTGGGCAACCCACTGAATCTTCAAGAAGATATTTGCAAATGATATATCCAATAAGGGGTTAGTATCCAAAATATATAAAGAATTTGTACAACTCAACACCCCAAAATCCCAAATAATCCAAATAAAAGTGGGCAGCACATGAACAGACATTTCTCTAAAGAAAACACACAAATGGCCAATAGACCACAGAAAGATGCTCAACATTACTCATCATCAGCAAAATGCAAATTCAACCCCTATGATATATCACTTCACACCTGTCAGAATAGTAAAACCAAAAATACAAGAAATAAGTGTTGGAAAGGATGTAGAGAAAAAAGAACACTCATGCACTGTTGATGGGAATGCAAACCGATACAGTCACTGTGGAAAATAGTATGAAGAATTCTCAAAAAAACTAAAAAGTTGACCTACCATAAAATCCTCATTCAAAATGATATATTCACCCTTAGGTTTATTGCAGCATTATTTGTGATAGCTGAATTATGGAAGCAGACCAAGTGTCCACTGATAGATGAATGGGTAAAGAAGAAGTTATTACATATAGATAGATATAGATATAGATGTAGATATATACTTTTCAGTTTATGAGTCAAAACCAAGAGTCCAACACGCAAACACACAAACACACACACACACACACACACACACACACACACTGGAATATTATTCAGCAATAAAATGAATGAAACATTGCCTTTTGCAACAACATGGATGTATCTAGAGGCTATAGTGTTAAATGAAATAAGTCAGTCAGAGAAAGACAAATACCATATAATTTCATGCATTTGTGGAATTTAGGAAACAAAACAAACTAAGACAAAAAGAGACAAACCAAAAAAATAGACTCTTAACTATAGAGAACAAACTGATGGTTACTAGAAAAGAAGTAGGTGGGAGGGAGGGATGAAATAGGTGAAAGGAATTAAAAGTACACTTATTTTGATGAGCATTGAGTAAGGAATAGAATTGTTGAACTACTAAATTGTACACCTGCAACTAATATAACACTGTATTTTAAATATTTGGAGATTAAAATTTTTAAAAAATTTATATGTGGATTTTCCACTCAGTGAGGGGGTTGGGGGGAGGTGGCACTTCCAAACCCTGTGTTGTTCAATGGTCAATCCTACAACAAAACAGACTGTGATAAAACTACAGATCATCAAAGAGGAAGAGAAATTCCAAATAACTACAAAGGAGAAAGTACTAACCCAAAGTGGATGCAGAAGTGGATCCAGAAGAAATAATGTCCTACTCAAGGTGCTGAGCAAAAATAGTTATCAGTCTGGAATTTTGCACCCAGTCAAATTACAAATCAAGAATTATCTAAGAAAGAAAGAATAGAGGAGGGAAGGAAGGAACGAATAAAGGAAGGAAGGAAGCAAGAGAGGGAGGGAAGAAGGAAGGATCCAGAAAGTTATTAGCCATAGATTTCCAGATAACCACTAAAGATACAGTTTAGCAAGAATAATGAGGCCAATGGGAAGGAATGAAATGTCAGAAACAGATATGAGTAAGCTGATAAAATATGTTGATAATCTATTTTGAAAATAACTATGATATCATTATCTTTATGCATGTTTAAAAACAGCAAGTAATATTTTTGTAACAAAAAATGTGTTGGGAGATCTTCTCGATGGGTCTCTTGCATTTCTGTTGCACTTACAAACAGAGACCCTGACTACCTTATACGTAGAGTGTGCATCTCTTTCTCGAGCAAAGGGCAATTTTCCTTACAGCCTTGGAAGAGTGAGATAGTGCCTTCTTTCAGAACAAAAACCATTTAAGCTTATTGCCCATTATAAATGTTCAGAGTGTCTCTCCTATAATGCATCCCACTGTGTGTCCAGGAGTCACCTGGTCTCTTGATGTCACTCTTTGGGAACTGGAGGTCCAGGAAATGGAGAAGAGAATACTAATACTCTGGCTATTGTTACTACTGTAAAGTAATGAAGTCTTTAATCTCTGGCTTAGGTTGTGTCTTCTGCACATCCATGAAACTATGGCAAGTGAATATGTTAGATTGTAAGTAGAGTAGAATCTCAGATCTTTCATAGTTCTTGAGAGATAGGGGTAGGAAGGGGAATTGGGGAAAAGTAAAAATGTGTCTAATTTGAGAAAAGGAAAAAGATATTCACTGACTTTAGAATATCTCAGAAAAACACTAATTTATGTATGCTTGTTAAAATATAAAAGTCAAATTTGGAACTCTGAAACTGGCAGAGGAAATTAAAAGTAATTTTAAGAAATTATTTTAATTTTTTAAAGATTTATTTATTTATGTTATATATAGAGAAAGAACATGTGAGGGAGTGGGAGAGAGAGAGAGAAAGTCCCAAGCAGACTCTGCACTGAGCTCAGGACCCGATGCAGGCCTCAGATCCCATGATCCATGAGATCATGACCTGAGCCAAAATCAAGAGTCCAACACCCAAACAATTGCTCCACCCAGGTGCCCCTAAATTTTTTTTAAATTGACCATTTTCACAAAAGGCAAGGGTAAGAAAACCAAAGATATAACAAACAGAAAAGGCGTAAAGTAGATTGGCAAAAATAAGTCCAAACATATCAATAAATAAGTAAATTAGTATATCTAAAATAATTCAAGGAATGAGTCCAACTCAGTTTATGAGGAATTTTTATTGTAGTTAGATACTGCCCATGAGAAGATGATGCTAGTGTATTTATCTAGTTACTAGGAGTCACTAAAAAGAAGTAAAGTAGGGGAAAATCACACTCTAGAAGCTCTCAGACCATCTTGGATGAGATGTTTAAAGGAGGAGGTTAAAGTCATAGATTAAAAGATAACATTCTTGAGCCTCCACACTCAGTGTGGTGTCTGCTTGAGATTCTCTATCCTTCTTCCTCTGCCCCTCCCCCTGTGTGTAGCCTTTTTCTCTCTCTCAAATAAATAAGTAAATAAATAAATATATATATTTTTAAAAAGATAACTTTCTTAGATTGAATTTTAAATATCTGGTCAAATTTTATTTATAAAAGTTATGACTGAATTAAAGGAACACAAAATGTTTAAAGAGTCAGAAAAAGGATCTACTAGACAATTAGTGACCAAAGGAAGCCAAGAATACCAGTATTTATGTAAACAAATAAAAATTACCAAAATTGAGTCTATTTACCAGTCACCAAATACATAAACCGAAATAGTGACCAAAGTTTTCCTTTCCTCTCCTTACCCCATAGTCTACATCCCCCATCAATGAATATGGTTCAAAGAAACTTAATAGACAGACTTTCAAGGGACAGAGAACCCCAACTTTATACAAGATCTTCCAGAGAAAGAAAAAATAATAAAAGCTGTTCACCTTATTTTATTAGGCCAATAAATCCTTGATATTGAAACTATCAGAGTACAAGAAAATAAACACACTGGCCAATTTTACTTATGAAATATATATAAGTAGCCAAATAAACTTTTGCAGATCAAATCCAATAAAAAAAAATATGCTCACAAACATGCAATTTTTATCCTTTCTTGGAAGATAAGAATGACTAAGCAATAAGAAAAATCTATCAGTAAAACTCACCATGTCAACAAATTAAAAAAGAAAAGTCATCTCACCGCTTAAATTTTTTTTTTAAGATTTTATTTATTTATTTGACGGAGAGAGACACAGCAAGAGAGGGAACACAGCAAATGAGTGGGAGAGGGAGAAGCAGGCTTCCCACTGAGCAGGGAGCCCAATGCGGGGCTCAATCCCAGGACCTGGGATCATGAACTGAGCTGAAAGCAGACACTTAATGACTGAGCCACCCAGGTGCCCCACCACTTAAATATTTTTAAGGCCCAAGAGCATGTGAAAAAAAAAAAAAATCAACATTTATTCTTGCTTTTTAAGCTGTTAAAACAGAATTAGAAAGGAAACTGTCTTAACCTGACAAAAAGAATTTACAAATATCTTTAAAGCAAGCATCATGCTTTAAGATGGAACTTTGATGGGGAGGAGTCAAGACGGAGGAAGAGTAAGTAGCAGGCTGAGATAACATCAGGTAACAGGAGATCAGCTAGATGGTTTATCAAACTATTCTGAACACCTACAAATCCAAAAGGGGATTGAAGAGAAGAAGAACAGCAATTCTAGAAACAGAAAATTGACCACTTTCTGAAAGGTAGGACCTGTGGAGAAGTGAATCCAAAGCAATGGGAAGAGAGACTGCAGCGGGAGGGGCCAGCTCCCAGCAAGTGGCAGAGCAAGAGAGCACAAAATCTGAACTTTTAAAAGTCTGCCCCACTGAGGGACATTGCTCCAGAGGCTAAGCAGGGGTGGAGTCCTCACAGGGACAGTGTGGTCTCAGGTCCCACAGGGTCACCAAAGAATTGGAGGTGTCTGAGTATTGCAGAGCTCGCAGGTATTAGAGCAGGGAAGCTGGCTACAGAGACAGAGCTGAGGAGTGAGCTCTCAGCTCATGGTTACCTTAAACTGTGATCTGTGGCACAGTCAGACCACTGCTCTTTGAGCAGGGACCCCACAAGTGGAAGAACCAGGGAGACCATCCTGGAAAAGCACCAGTGATCTGCTGGGTTTGGAGACTCCAGGCGGTGCTGTGTGCCAGAGACAGAGATGCTCAGTCACAGTCCAGGTGAGCTCAATGCACAGCCAGAGGCCCAGGGATACAGGAGTGACTGAGGGTTTTTTTCTGAGGGCACACTGATGAGTGGGTCCGAGCTCTTGGCTCCTCTGGGCTGGAGATTGGGAGGTCGCCAATTTCATTTCCATCCTCCAGAACTCTAAGGAAAATGATCAGGGAACAAAAGCTCCCTAGAGCAAACAGGAACAGATTACTTAGCCCAGCCCCTGGCAAGGGTGGTGCAATTCCGCCTCAGGCAGAGACACTTGAGAATCACTACAACAGGTCCCTCTCCCAGAGGATCAGCAAGAAATCCAGCCAAGACCAAGCTCACTTATCAAGGAGAACAGCGGAATTCCAGAGGAGAAGAAAACAAAGCATGGAATTGATGCCTTTCTCCCCATGATTCTTTAGTCTTGCAATGTTAATTATTATTTTTTAATTTTATTTTTTCTTATTCTATTTTTTTAACTTTTACTCTTTCCTCTTTTAACATTTTTAACTAGTTTATCTTAACAATACCTTTCAAAAAAATCTTTTTGAACCTTCATTATTTTTTTCTTTTTTAAAATTGTATTTATTTATTTGAAAGACAGAGATCACAAGTAGGCAGAGAAGGAGGCAGAGAGAAAGAGGAGGGAACAGAGAGCAGAGAGGGAACAGCTGAGCAGAGAGCCCAGTGCGGGGCTAGATCATGACCTGAGCCGAAGGTAGAGGTTTTAACCCACTGAGCCACCCAGGGGCCCCTTGAACCTTCATTATTATAGTCATATTTTATCCTTTAATGTATCTAACTTTATTTTTTGTATACACATAGGGTTTTTTCTTCAAAAAAAATTTTCTTGGGATACAACTTCTTCTAATAGATCAAAATATAACCTAAATCTAGCACAGGGCTTTTTTCTAGTCTCTAGGCTGAGCAAATTTTCTCCACTTTCTTTTTCTTTCTTTTCCCAACCAACTTATCCTATAACTCCTTTTTTAGAATTTTTTAAAAATTTTCATCTTTACAGTCATATTCCATCCCTTTATTGTGTTTACCCTTATTTTTTGTGTGTTTTTATATATATATATAAATGTATATACATATTATATTTTTGCGTGTGTGTATATATATATATACATGTATATACATATTATATATATACATATATACAAAATTTTAATGAAAGAAAAACACATACATATATATTATTTAGTTTATATATATTTAGTTTAAATATATAACTATATTAAATATATATTAAATATTATATTAATACTAATTATATTAATTAATACTATATTAAATATATAACTATATAAATATAGTTTATATATATATATATATATTTAGTTTATATATATTTAGTTTCTTCTAAAAGACCAAAGTATTCCCAGAATTAAGTGGGTGGCTCTGTTCTATTCACCAGTCTAATATCTATATTACCTTTTTTTTTTTTTTTAATTTTTTTTGAACTGCTTTTTATCCCCTTTCTTCCCCCCATGATCTGGGGTCTCTTCTGATTTGGTTAACACACATTTTTCTGGGGTCTTTGCCACCCTTTTAGTATTTTATTCTCTCCTTATATTCTTATCTGGATAAAATGACAAGACAGAAAAACTCACCACAAAAAAAAGAACAAGAAGCAGTACTGAAGGCTAGGGACCTAATCAATATGGACATTGGTAATATGTCAGATCTAGAGTTCAGAACAACGATTCTCAGGGTGCTAGCTGGGCTCGAAAAAGGTATGGAAGATATTAGAGAAACCCTGTCTGGAGAAATAAAAACCTTTCTGGAGAAATAAAAGAACTATAATCTAACCAAGCTGAAATAAGCCATTAATGAGGTACAATAAAAAATGGAGGTTCTTACTGCTAGGATAAATGAGGCAGAAGAGAGAATTAGTGATATAGAAGACCAAATGATGGAGAATAAAGAAGCTGAGCAAAAGAGAGACAAACAACTACTGGACCATGAGAAAAGAATTTGAGAGATAAGTGATACCCTAAGATGAAACAACATTAGAATAATCGGGATTCCAGAAGAAGAAGAAAGAGAGAGGGGAACAGAAGGTATATTGGTATGAATTATTGTAGAGAATTTCCCTAATATGGCAAAGGGAACAAGCATCCAAATCCAGGAGGCACAGAGAAACCCCCTCAAAATCAATAAGAATGGGTCCACACCCCATCATCTAATAGTAAAACTTACAAGTCTTAGCAACAAAGAGAAAATCCTGAAAGCAGCCCAGGACAAGAAGTCTGTAACATACAATGGTTAAAATACTAGATTGGCAGCAGACATATGCACAGAGACCTGGCAGCCCAGAAAGAACTGACATGATATATTCAGAGCACTAAATGAGAAAAACATCCAGCCAAGAATACTACATCCAGCTAGGCTGTCATTGAAAATAGAAGGAGAGATAAAAAGCTTCCAGGACAAACAAAAACTAAAAGAATTTGTAAACACCAAACCAGCTCTACAGGAAATATTGAAAGGGATCCTCTAAGCAAAGACAGCCTAAAAATAGTAGACCAGAAAGGAACAGAGACAATATACAGTAACAGTCACCTATAGGCAATACAATGGCACTAAATTCATATCTCTGAATAGTTACCCTGAATGTAAATGAGCTAAATGCCACAATCAAAAGACACAGGGTATCAGAATGGATAAAAAACAAAACCCATCAAAATGCTGTCTAAAAGAAACTCATTTTAGACCCAAAGACACCTCCAGATTTAAAGTGAGGGGGTGGAAAACAATTTACCATGCCAATGGACATCAAAAGAAACCTGGGGTGGCAATCCTCATATCAGATAAATTAGATTTTAAACCAAAGATTATAATAAGAGATGAGGAAGGACACTGTATCATACTCAAAGGGTCTGTCCAACAAGAAGATTTAACAATTTTAAATATCTATCCCCCTAACATGAGAGCAGCCAACTATATAAACCAATTAATAACAAAATCAAAGAAACATCAACAATAATACAATAATTGTAGGGGAACTTTAACACCCTCCTCACTGAAATGAACAGATCATCCAAGCAAAATATCAACAAGGAAATACAGGCCTTAAATGACACACTGAACCAGATGGAAATCACAGATATATTCAGAACATTCTATCACAAAACAACAGAATACACATTCTTCTCTAGTGCACATGGAACAGTCTCCAGAATAGATCACATCCTGGGTCACAAATCGGGTCTCAACTGGTATCAAAAGACTGGGATCATTCCCTGCATATTTTCAGACCATAATGCTCTGAAGCTAGAACTCAATCACAAGAGGAAATTTGGAAAGAACCCAAATACATGGAGGCTAAAGAGCATCCTTCTAAAGAATGAATGGGTCAACCAGGAAATTAAAGAAGAATTGAAAAAATTCATGGAAATAAATGATAATGAAAACACAATGGTTCAAAATGTGTGGGACACAGCAAAGGCAGTACTGAGAGGAAAATATATAGCGGTACAAGCCTTTCAAAAGAAACAAGAAAGATCTCAAGTATACGACCTAACCTGACACCTAAAGGAGCTGGACAAAGAACAGCAAAGAAAGCCTAAACACAGCAGGAGAAGAGAAATAATAAATATCAGAGCAGAAATCAATGAAACAGAAACAAACAAACAAAAAAAACAAAAACAAAAACAAAACAAAACAAGAAAACAATAGAACAAGTCAACGAAACTAGGAGCTTGTTTTTTGAAAGAATTAATAAGATTGATAAACCCCTGGCCAGATTTATCAAAAGGAAAAGAGATAGGATCCAAATAAATAAAATCATGAATGAAAGAGGAGAGATCACAACCAACACCAAAGAAATACAAACAATTATAAGAACATTATGAGCAACTATATCCCAGCAAATTTGACAATCTTGAAGAAATGAATGCATTCCTAGAGACATATAAACTACCAAAACTGAACCAGGAAGAAATAGAAAACGTGAACAGACCCATAACCAGTAAGGAGATTGAGGCAGTCATCAAAAATCTCCCAACAAACCAGAGCCCACGGCCAGACGGCTTCCCAGGGGAATTCTACCAAACATTTAAAGAAGAACTAATTCCTATTCTCCTGAAACTGTTCCAAAAAATAAAAATGGAAGGAAAACTTCCAAGATCATTTTATGGGGCCAGCATTACCTTGATCCCAAAACCAGACAAGGATCCCATCAAAAAGAGAATTACAGACCAATATCCTTGATGAACACAGATGCAAAAATTCTCACCAAAATACTAGCAAATAGGATCCAACAGTACATTAAAAGGATTATTCACCATGACCAAGTAGGATTTATTCCAGGGCTGCAAGGTTGGTTCAACTACTGCAAATCAATCAATATGATACAATACATTAATTAGTAAAAGAAAGAATAAGAACCACATGATATTCTCAATAGATGCTGAAAAAGCATTTGACAAAGAACAGCATCCTTTCTTGATCAAAACTCTTCAAAGTGTAGGGCTAGAGGGTACATACCTTAATATCATCAAAGCCATCTATGAAAAACCCACAGTGAATATCATTCTCAATGGAGAAAAACTGATTTTCCACAAAGGTCAGGAACACGGCAGGAATGGCCATTATCCCCACTGCTATTCCACATAGTACTAGAAGTCCTAGCCTCAGCAATCAGACAACAAAAAGAAATTAAAGGCATCCAAATTAGCAAAGAAGAAGTCAAACTATCATACTTGATGTGGAAAACCCAAAAGACTCCACTCCAAATCTGCTAGAACTTTTACAGGAATTCAGTAAAGTGTTAGGATATAATATCAGTGCACAGAAGTCATTTGCATTTCTATACACCAACAACAAGACAGAAAAAAGAGAAATTAAGGAGTCAATCCCATTTACAATTGCACCCAAAACCATAAGATACCTAGGAATAAACCTAACCAAAGAGGCAAAGAATCTGTACTCAGAAAACTATAAAGTACTCATGAGAGAAATTGAGGAAGACACAAAGAAATGGAAAAATGTTCCAGGCTTCTGGATTGGAAGAACAAATATTGTGAAAATGTCTATGCTACCTAAAGCAATCTACACATTCAATGCAACCCCTATCAAAGTACCATCCATTTTTTTTCCAAAGAAATGGAACAAATAATCCTAAAATTTATATGGAACCAGGAAAGACCTCAAATAGCCAGAGGAATGTTGAAAAAGAAAGCCAAAGTTAGTGGCATCACAATTCCAGACTTCAAGCTCTATTACAAAGCTGTCATCATCATGACAGTATGGTACTGGAACAAAAATAGACACATAGATCAATGGAACAGAATAGAAAGCCAAGAAGTATACCCTCAACTCTATGGTCAACCTAATCTTTGACAAAGCAGGAAAGAATGTCCAATGGAAAAAAGACAGTCTCTTCAACAAATGGTGTAGGGAAAATTGGACAGCCACATGCAGAAAAAATGAAACTGGACCATGTCCTTACACCACATATGAAAATAGACTCAAAATGGATGAAGGACCTCGATGTGAGAAAGGAATAATCAAAATCCTTGAGGGGAACATAGGCAGTAACCTCTTCAACCTCAGCCACAGCAACTTCTTCCTAGGAACATTGCCAAAGGCAAGGGAAGCAAGAGCAAAAATGAACAATTGGGACTTCATCAAGATCAAAAGCTTCTGCACAGCAAAGGAAACAGTTAACAAAACCAAGAGACAACTGACAGAATGGGAGAAGATATTTGCAAGCAACATATCAGATAAAGGGCAAGTATCCAAGATCTATAAAGATCTTAGCAAACTCAACCCCCAAAGAACCAATAATCCAATCGAGAAAAGGGCAGAGGGGCACCTGGGTGGCTCAGTGGGTTAAAGCCTCTACTTTCGGCTCAGGTCATGATCCCAGAGTCCTGGAATCAAGCCCCACATCGGGCTCTCTGCTCATCAGGGAGCCTACTTCCTCCTCTCTCTCTGCCTGCTTCTCTGCCTACTTGTGATCTCGTTCGAATAAATAGATAAAATCTTTTAAAGAAAGAAAGAAAGAATAAAAGAAAAAGGCAGAGGACATGAACAGACATTTCAGCAAAGAAGACATCCAGATGGCCAACAGACACATGAAAAAGTGCTCCATATCACTTGGCATCAGGGAAATGTAAATCAAAACCACAATGAGATACGACCTCACACCAGTGAGAATGGCTAAAATTAACAAGTTAGGAAATGACAGATGCTGGCGAGGATGTGGAGAAAGGGAATCCCTCTTACATTGTTGCTGGGAATGCAAGCTGGTGTAGCCATTCTGGAAAACAGCATGGGGGTTCCTTAAAAAGTTGAAAATAGATCTACCCCATGACCCAGCAATCACACTACTGGGTATTTACCCTAAAGATACAAATGTAGTGATCCAAAGGGGCATGTGCACCTGAATGTTTATAGCAGCAATGTCCACAATAGCCAAACTATGGAAAGAACCTAGATGCCCATCAACAGACGAATGGATAAAGAAGATGTGGTATATATATACAATGGAATACTATGCAGCCATCAAAAGAAATGAAATCTTGCCATTTGTGATGACGTGGATGGAACTAGAAGGTATTATGCTAAGTGAAATAAGTCGATCAGAGAAAGGCAATTATCATATGATCTCCCTGATATGAGGAAGTTGAGAGGCAACGTGGGGGGTTTGGGGGGTAGGAAAGGGATAAATGAAACCAGATGGGATTGGGAAGGAGACAAACCATAAGAGACTCTTAATCTCACAAAACAAACTGAGGGTTGCTGGGGGGAGGGGGGTAGGGAGAGGGTAGTTGGATTATGAACAATGGGGAAGGTATGGGATATGATGAGTGCTGTGAAGAGTGAACCTGGTGATTCACAGACCTGTATCCCTGGGTCTAATAATACATTATACATTAATTAAAAAAAAAAAAAGATGGAACTTTGAAGCATTCTCCTTAAAGTCAGCTATAACAACAACAACAATAACAAAAACTTATTACTTCTGCTATGCAGTTTTGTATTGGATGTTCAAGTCAATAGAATAATACAGTAAAAATAAAGACAAAAAGACTGAAGAAGACACAGATTCCCTTTTTTCCATCTTTCAGATTGCTTCATCACTTACATAGAAAACATTAGTAAACAGATAATTAAACTTTACAAAACATAAGAACATTTGACAAGTTTGCTGGATACATGAAACATGGGGTGCTGGGACCCTGAGTCATGAGGACAGGTGGATGAGGTCACTCTAAGAGGAAAAATGGTGTCCACCAATACACAATTCACTCATCTGCCTCCTATTTCCTCCATACCCTGAGATGGATCATCTAGTTCATCTCCCTTCCTCACTTGTGGGCCAATACATGCCAGCATCACCTCAGCTCACTTTGCAAAATGGCTGGCCAAGTATGAAAATGTCCCTAAATTTGGATCTGTGCTGAGAAATCAGGTGAGATTATCACTGACCTTTATTATAAGCTGTGTATTCCAAACAAGTCAACATAAGAAGTCCTGGCAGTAACCCAACTTATAAATGGTATCTTGCTTACCATTTCTCCTTTTGGAAATTCAAGGGGAAAGGATAATTAGTTGAGACAAAATTTTGCATTCCCTTTGGGGGGTTTTGTTTGTTGTTGTTTGTAACATCAAACTATTACCTTGAATGCTGACTTCCTCAGGTACACTTTCATGTTCCAGTAATGTTGCTCACACTCTTTCTTCAATCAAGAATTATTTTTACCTTCTCCAATCAAAAGTTTATTCTTCATAAAAATTCTGTTCAAGTGTATGAAGCTTCTAGATACTTCCCAACTAGAGTCAGCCATGTGTTCAGATGTATCTATGTTGGTGTCTGTATTGTGTTTACTTATTTAGGTCCCTGAAGGATTTTATTTGCTGAAGGCAAGAAGAAAGTCCATTTCTGCATTACTATGGAGCATCAAGCAGTGGATAGGAAAGTATCCTAACTATATCTGTTGACTATTTTTTTTAAAGATTTTATTTATTTATTTATTTATTTGACAGACAGAGATCACAAGTAGGCAGAGAGAGAGAGAGAGAGAGAGAGAGAGAGAGGAGGAGGAAGCAGGCTCCCCGCTGAGCAGAGAGCCCAATGCGGGGCTCGATCCCAGGACCCTGGGATTACGACCTGAGTCAAAGGCAGAGGCTTTAACCCACTGAGCCACCCAGGTGCCCCTCTATTGACTATTTTAAAGTTGATCCCAGTATTACCCAATAGCATTTTCTGCAATAAATGGAAATGTCATTTCAGCATTCTCCAAAACTATAGTGACTATCCATATACAGCTAATAAGCACTTGAAATGTGACTGGTATGACTAAAGAAATGAGTTTTTAATTTTATTTCACTTTAATAAGTTTAATTGTAAATAATAGAGTTTGAAAGATCTCTTATGACAGAAAATGAAAATTATGTAAACTAATATGACATTCCATTTACCTTAGCTGACAAGTAAAATCAAGTTCATTTCCAACTTTGGCTCTCATCTTAGGTGCTCGGTAATACCTAAGATGCTCTTTCTAAGTCTCTGTGGTTGGAGTGGGCTTCACCCCACTGATACATCCTCAGCCCCAGATCCCATAATCTTGGCCCAAGTCTGGGATAAATGACTGGGCTGAGCCTGCAGTGTTTGAGCCATAAGAATCACACATGGCTCTGATTTAGGACTGAGATACATCTCCCAGGTAGAAAAGAAAGTCTGTTCATTTCATAGGAAATGTGACACAAGGATGTAAGGACTTCAAATGCTCAGCTCTGAAAATGCCAACAGCTTCCGACTTTCCCACAGCTGCGACTTTGGCATTCACAAGTGTGGGAAGCTGCAGTTTTGACAATGGCACCTGGCATGTTAGCAGAGGTGCTCAGGACTTTCATGTACTTTTTGAATAGATTTCTTAATTCAAGATTGAAAAAGCAAGATGAAGATGAACTCCAAAATAGTACACATTTGGTTTATATGAATATAACTCACTCAAAACTCAAGCTTAAATGTCTGCTAAAAAACTCATGGAGTGTAAGAGCTGATTTTCCCCCACATTAGATCTCTGAACTGCTCAAATTCTCTCTCCAGGTTTGCATAGACCATGCATTATTAGTACCTTCAGAAAGCTCAGGATTCAACTAAACTCATGTAGACCTAGCATAGAAGAAGACCTCAACAAAAACACATAAAAAATCTATATTTTTAAAAAGCCTTTCTCCATTGATTTCACTAAGTTAAAACAGACAGATTTGAGCTTCGTTTCCAGATCTACCAACTACAAACTGGAGTCCTTAGACAAATTATTAGCTTACTTGATTGAGCAAGTTTATTGACCTTTTAATGGTGACTAATACAAAATTTTATAAAAGGGCACATGATGTGATGAGTACTGGGTGTTATGTGCAACTAATGACTCATTGAACACTACATCAAAAACTAATGATGTACTATATGTTGTCTAATTGAACATAATAAATAAAAAAATAAATAAAATCAATAGAATATTATATATATCACACCAAGCACAGTGCCTGGTACACAATACACACATGAATGGTAGATATTACTGTTACTTCTACTGTTGCTATTACCTCTACTACTCCTACTGTTACTATTACGATACCACTACTATAACCACTACTATTACACTATTACTACTACTACTATTAAGTGACCAAAGATGAACAAAAAAAACTCTGGATATGAGAGCAATAAGGAGTATTCACTTGCTTTTAGCTTATAGAAATACAAAACTAAAAGTGACGACTATATCAAATCATTGTGTTGTGCATTTGAAACTAATGTAACATTGTGTGTCAACAATACAGCATAATTTTTTAACTAAAAAAAGTAATGACCAGGATGCTTGGGTAGCTCAGTTGGTTAAGCATCTGCCTTTGGCCCAGGATCCTGGGATCGAGTCTCAGATGGAACTCCCTTACATATTCCATTTATAATTTATAAATTCCATTTATTATTTAGCAGTATATTCTATTTACTGCTTCCCCTTCTGCCTGCTACTCCCCTTCCTTGTGCTCTCTCTCTCTCTCTCTCTCTCTGATGAATAAATAAATAAATAAAAGATCTTTAAAAAAATAATGACTATAAAAATTCTGGATATTGAATCATCCCTTCTAAATTTTCCTCTAAAGATATTGTTTTGGAATGATGATAACATCATGATAACATTAGTTTGGCATACTTATAAAATAGTTTATTAAAAGACAGAGGGAATCCCTTCTCTGTAACCATTTTATTCTTTGCAAATTCCACCCAAAATATCCTACCTAGAAAATAAAGACTAAAAAATACCTGCAAATAACAGTGCGTATCTTTTTAAGATTTTAAATATCTAGTGCTTGGTAATTAGAAATGACAAAATAAAATAAATGTACCAGTAGTATTTTTTTAGGCAGAGAGCATATTTATTAAGCCCTCAGAGTATTGTAGATACTTAAGCTTGAACTGAGGAGACCACCAACAACACAGGAGGCAAGATCTCTCATGTCAAGGGACTTACGTTATTGCAGGTAAAACAAGAGTAGACCATTCAATTTGCATTTTAGACAAAAGATCACTATGGTGATGATGGGTTGCCACAGCATTGGCAAAGCCAAATAAAGGACTGCTTAGGGAGATATATGATAAATAGAATCTGATTGGACCTGGGTCAATCTCAGAGGAGGTAGTTCCTCTGAGAGTTCCTATGTTGCTCACAATATTCTCAACACTGAGGGTTCTGCCTACCGGAGGAGGCAAGTGTCTCTCTGCCCAGGCACCTCCCTTTTACCTCTTACTTATCAAGCCTGCTTTATATTCTAAGTCCTAATGGCAACAAGTGTTTTTCAAAGTGAACTGGGATAATCCAATCTGATCTTCACATTTATTATTGTTGAATTTATTCTCGCATTTTCTTCACTAAGCCTGAGGCAATGGAAATGACACAAAACTATGGAAGTCAGGTGGGTGGTCTTGGGATTTTAATGCAGATTTGTTTGTAATCAGAGATGTGACCTTGGGAAAATCACTTACCTTCTCTGAATCTCATTTTTTCTATAAAATGAGGAATTACTCCAGCTATAAATAAAACCCCTTCCAGATATGTCTATTTATTCCAAATAATTCTGTTCTAATCTATCAACCAGTTATTAGTATGCAAAAAAAAAAAAAAATACTGATTAACCCCCAGAGCAGTTCAGATAGGTTATGTACTAAATGACTTCTTGAAAAGGAAAGTCCCTGAGGCACAACAGACAAAGGATAGACAAAGAAAAAATAATAGACTTCTCTAAATTAAGACAAAGACATAAAGGAAGTGAAACAATTCAATGGGACTTGATTGCTGGAAATGTGCTGATCTTGAATTAGATATCTAAGTATGTTAAGAAAATCACCCAATGAGTTTAACTGCCTGGGACTAAAAACTAAGAAGAGGTATGCCCAACTTCTGAACCAGTAAATCTTTATTGCCTAGTTGCTGAGATAACTTCTGATTCCCGCTGGTCATCGCAAAAATGAACAATTTTAGTGAACACTTGCTGCTTGGGTTTTTAATTATTTTGTTTTGGTTTTGTCTAGTAGCCCTCTCTTCCTTAGAGAACCACATCCCTCATTTTTTGGGAAAATGCCCCTTAACCAACTGTGGGTTTATGGTCAGAGCTGCTAAATACTCTGTAATCTAGGCTCCTTTTTCACAGCAATTTGACCATGGTTGGGCTTCTGATCTAATCTGACCACTATTCTTCTTTAATATTTTTCATTGTGTACCTAAGAGGTAGAATCCTTTGCTTTCTGATGCTAAATCTGGGAAGATGCAGCCTTAAAGCTTTCTGTTAGTGGAAAGTGTTCTGGAAAAAAAAAAAAAAGATGAGAAATGGAAAGAAAACAAGTCTTGGCAGGGTTCAAATGCCAGTCCCTAATATTCCTGGAATTGCTCCTTGTCTTGTAAAAAAAAATTTTAACTCATCTTTTAAATCTTAAGCCTAGATTTTCCACCAAAATTAGTTCAAGTTGGATTTCTGTATTTTGCAACCAAAAAAGGTTATGACTGATCTAGTAATTTTCACCATAAGGAAGAAAAGTAGAAAAGAGTGATTTAGCTAATTTCATCATCACCACTGGAAAAAATAATTAATGTGCCCAAGTAATAGTGGCACTTCAATATTTAGATACGTTGATCAACTGTGTATATTCTCTGAGCTATCGTACTTGCCGAGCCAAACAAACACAAAATGGTCCTTGCCAAAAACAATTATATTTAAAAGGTTTTGGTTTTGTTATGTTGTCTTCAAAATGCAACAAGGTGTGAATCATTTGCAAGAACTTCATGGACTTCCTTAAGTGCTGCTGATCTTCAGTAAGACATGGATGAAAGAAAAATCTATGTGATGTGTAAAACTGGCTGCCCACACAGATCACAGCCTCACAGGACTTTGTTAGGGAGTAGAGACATGTAGGAGAGAGGCATATATCTGACCAATATGAAGGTCACCTTGACCACCTCAAAAGAACACAATAGGGTTCAACTGAAATGGCCAGCTTATCCACCTTCCATCTTGACTCTGAGAACAAAAGAAATTAAAATGATTTTCTACCTACAGGGGTGCCTGGGTGGCTTGGTCAGTTAAGTGTCAGACTCTTGATTTCAGCTCAGATCATGATCTCAGGGTCTTGAGATTGAGCTCTGCATGGACCTCCATACTGGGCGTGGAGCCTGCTTATGATTCTCTCTCTTCCTCTGTCCCTCCCCACCACTTTTAAAAAATTAATTAAATAAATAAAATTATTTTCTACCTATAGGAAAAAATGGCACCAACAGCTGGAAGGAAACGATAAGGAAAATAAAAATGAAAATAACTACAAATCACTTCTCATGAGAGTCACTTACTAAACTTGAACAGCTGGGCCTTGAAAGGCTTGAGACATATTCAACAAGTGAGGGTTAGATTCATTATGTTCTCACTTCTGCTCTGTGGTAAACCGGTTTGACAAAAACCTTCTTCAAAAAATTGTTTTATTATCAGATCAAGTGTGTAAATAGAAGAAAAGTGAGTTCCCAAGAAGAAAGGTAAGAGAAAATGTCTCTTGAAAAATGTGGAAGAACAGGTTCATGCACAAGGAATTTTAAAGGTTCTCTACCTTTTTGCTCCATAGATCCCTTTGTCAGTTTTGTGAATCCCATGGGCCCCTTTATCTCCATAAAGAGCATTACCACTTCCCCAACATTCCAAGTCAAATATACAGAAATTTTCCAAGATCACATAATTACAAACTTAGATATAACTTTAACTACAAACTTAACCACAAACTCAGGTATAAGCTATCAGCAAGTTCCATTAGCCCTGCCTCCCTCCCCAATTCTTTCATCCTAGTCAGACCTACCTGATCTAAGTTACTGCAAAGTCCTGCAAACTATACCACATCTACTCCTCTTCTACCCCATACTCCAATCTATGCATGGCAGAAAAAAATTATTCTTTAAAAAAATTCAAATCATATTCCCTCACTCCCTGCTTGAACTGTTACTATGACTTCATATTTAATTTGCATAAAATAAAAATATGTTACTATGGTCTATGAAGCCCTCATGGCATGAAACCTGAACCAATGATATAATAATGATAGTTAACTTTTACTGAATACCTACATATTGCAGACCCTGTTGTAATCATTATTTATATCTTGTTTTTCATCTTTGAATAATTGCCTAAGTTGTGTATTACTCATACTTACTTTAAAGATGCAGAAACTGAGACACAGATAGGTAAGGTAATTTGTGCAAAGCCAAATAAATAACAAATGGCAGGTCTTTATTTGAATCTAGGCACTAGATGCTAGGTAAAAAAGAGAAAAAAAAAAGGGAGTCGAGCTTGGATTCTTAAACACTACACTATTTCACTTCTTACCTTTTCCCTTTCCCCTGTTACTAATACACTGTGTTTCAATTCCACATCTTTCTGTTCCTTAAACATACCAAGATACTTTCTATTCTCAAGGACTTACACCTGTTTTTCCCTTCTCTGGAGTACCCTTCCCCAGATCTTCATATGGTTAACTCCTTCTCATTGCTCAGGACTCAGCATATCATAGGCACTTGTGGTTGCCTATTCAAATCTATGCCCTCTTTTTTCACTAATTTTTTGGTTATTTAACTTTCTCTGGCCATTCCTGTACTTTAGAAAAGTGACTCAAATCCCAGTTCCAGGAGCTGAACTTTAATTAGCTTAAGTCTTAAACTCTAGGCCAGTCCTGGTAATTTCATTTCCCATGCAGGTGATACAATTTGGGTCAATAGATGCAATGCAAAGTCTTCTGAGAACAGAGAAATCTTGCTGGTGTGTGTGTGTGTCTGTATGTCTGTGGTTTGGGAAAGAGAGAGAGACAGAGAGAAAGAGACCTATGGAAAGAAGTTGTCATTTTTACCTAAGGACTTGGCCTAAGGTGCCTGAGTATGGAATGCCTAGAAGTGATGTTCTCATCTTGCAAGCAAGAAAGTAGCTAATCCACATGCCAAAATAGGTATATAAGAACCAGTATGTTCTTACATCCACTGGTCTCTGGCTAATCCTAGAGCCCTTCTACCTTAAGACATCTTTTTTATGTAAGATAACTAATTCTTCTATCATTTAAACTATTTTGTGCTCAGGTTGTTTGTTACTTGCAGATGAAAGTATCCTGGTTGACCCATAGTTAGTAGCCTCTCCAGAGAGGCTTCTGTGACAATCTGATAGAGTTATATTACCCCCTGTCATTCTACCACTTCCCACATTTACTTTTCTTCATAGTACCTATCATCTGAAAGTATCTTGTTTATTTATTTTCCATCTGCTTATTTCCCTGGAATGTAAATTCCTTATAAAAAGGAATCTTCTTCATTTTATCCATTGCTAAATTGCCTATACCCAGAATATGGTCATATTCCTCCTCTTAAAATCTATGTGACCTTGGAAAATGTTCTTACTATCCCTCTATGGTAGTGAGATTGTAAAGATAAAAAAATCTTTGCGTATTATTACTTGGTCTTTAGACCTCAATGTGAGGCAGAAATCTATTAAAATCCTAGAGAAGAACATAGGCAGTAACTCCTATGACATTGGCCACAGCAACTTCTTTCAAGACACATCTCCAAAGGCAAAGGAAACAAAAGCAAAAATGAGCTTTTGGGACTTCATCAAGATCAAAAACTTCTGCACAGTGAAGGAAACAGTCAACAAAACAAAGAGGCCACCCATGGAAAGGGAGAAGATATTCTCAAATGACACTACAAAGAAAGGGCTGATATCCAAGATCTATAAAGAACTTCTCAAACTCAACACACACAAAACAGATAATCGTGTCAAAAAATGGGCAGAAGGGGCACCTGGGTGGCTCAGTGGATTAAGCCTCTGCCTTCGGCTCAGGTCATGATCCCAGGGTCCTGGGGTCCAGCCCTGCATCGGGCTCTCTGCTCAACAGGGAGCCTGCTTCTCCTTCTCTTTCTGCCTGCCTCTCTGCCTACTTGTGATCTCTGTCTGTAAAGAAAAAAAAAAATGGGCAGAAGACATGAACAGGCACTTTTCCAAAGAAGACATACAAATGGCTAACAGACACACACAGAAAATATTCATCATTAGCCATCAGGGAAATTCAAATCAAAACCACATTGAGATACCACCTCATACCATTTAGGATGGCCAAAATTAACAGAACAGGAAACAAGTGTTGGAGAGGATGTGGAGAATGGGGAACCCTCTTATACTGTTGGTGGGAATGTAAGTTGGTGTAGCCACTTGGAAAACAGTGTGGAGATTCCTCAAAAAATTAAAAATAGAGCTAGCTTATGACCCTGCAATTGCACTACTGGGTATTTACCACAAAGATACAGATGTAGTGAAAAGAAGGGCCATCTGTACCCTAATGTTTATAGCAGCAATGTCCACAATCACCAAACTGTGGAAAGAGCCAAAACGCCCTTTAACAGACAAATGGATAAAAAAGATATGGTCCATATATACAATGGAATATTATGCCTCCATCAGAAAAGATGAATACCCAACGTTTTTATCAACATGGACGGGACTGGAAGAGATTATGCTGAGCGAAATAAGTCAAGCAGAGAGAGTCAATTATCATATGGTTTCACTTACTTGTGGAGCATAAGGAATAACATCGAGGACATTAGGAGAAGGAAAGGAAAAGTGAATTGGGATAAATTGGAGGGGGAGACGAAGCATGAGAGACTATGGACTCTGAGAAACAAACTGAAGGTTTTGGAGGTGAGAGGGTGGGTGGTTGGGTAAGCCTGGTGCTGAGCATTATGGAGGGCACATATTGCATGGAACACTAGGTGTGTGGTGCATAAACAATGAATCGTGAAATCTTGGAACACTGAAAAAATTTTAAAAAATAAAAATCAAATAGTTAATTCATATAAAGTAATTTAAAAACTGCCTGGCACACAGTTAATGCTCAATAACTTATTACTATTCTTATTATAGGCATTCAGTATTAGTTGAATGAATGAAGTTATTAAAAAAATAAATCTGTAAGATGTGATGAGTCATTCCAAAATTAGAACATAATGATGGAAGGATTTGTCTCACTCAAAAGAAGCAGTTTTAAAAGGAGCAATGGAGTAGTGCTAAAGGTAAGAAAATTAACATCTGCACAGAAATCTTCATTCCCTGAAGACAGAAGCACACTAGAGAGTACTGAATAAGTAAAAAAATAATAGTGAGCATTATGGAAATATGGAGCACCCAACGTGGTATGGATATTAGGGTTGAACAAGACAGGAGAGGCTTTTGTCCTTAAGAACAGTGAAAGAAGACTTCAACTGTCCATTTTATTTGGCTAAAAGTCAACCATGTAAGGGTGCTTAAATATCAATAATGACAATTTAATCTCTAAGAAGCAAGGACAGAGCTAGAAGAAATTACCAGTTTGCACCTGGTTCTGACAGTAAGAAGAATTGATTGGTAAAGTGAAAATAATGTGGATTTTGAAAAAAAGGGACCATGATATCCTGATTTTATTTTTGTCCAAGATAAAGAAGACTGGACATCATGGATTGTACACTCTGCACTATGTGAATGTCTTCAAAACGTTTAGAGCAAAGATATGTATTATTCATGGCATGAGACTCCTAAAGAGATTATGACTCAAAAATGTCATGCTTTCGGGAGCCTGGGTGGCTCAGTGGGTTAAAGCCTCTGCCTTTGGCCAGGTCGTAATCCCAGGATCCTGGGATCGAGCACCCACATCAGGCTCTCTGCTCAGCAGGGAGCCTGCTTTCCCCTCTCTCTCTGCCTCCCTCTCTGCCTATTTGTGATCTCTGTCAAATAAATAAATAAAAATCTTAAAAAAAAGTCATGTTCTCAAAAATGCAATTTTGAGTACAATTACAAATAATAAAATGAGGAGGAAAGTACAAAGAAAACTTAAAAAGTAGCTACAGATATTTTAAAAAGAAAAATACAATTGGAAAGTATCCATATCTATCTTATTTATCCTCTTGGTAATACAGTGTCAAGAACACAGCAAATAGAAAGTATTGTCAATTGAATGAATGAATGAATAAGTGAACATGAATAAGAGAATGGCAGGCCTAGTAAGACTAATTTTAGGGAGATGAAGTTCCTGAATGAGCTGATTTTCTGGGGGGAAATTTAAAATATCAAAGCAACTTTTATTTATTTTGGGGGGGGGGGAGCAAGAGAAGGCCATGACTTTGAACTAATGATAAAATGACATAAAGATTATGTTTTTCAACCTCCCAAACTCAGGCTAAACAGTACTGGAAGGAATTGAGGCCGAAAGAGGGTAAAGACTTTATTGGTCAGCACGTTTCTGTTCTAAATGAATTCATATCTCCAAACAATGATGAATTATAAGCTATGATGAAAATAATTTGCAGATTGCTGAGTACTAACAGCATTATTAATATTAAAAATGTTAATATTTTAATATTATCATGGGTACTAACAGCAATATTATTAATATTAAAAATATTAATATAAATATATTTATATTTATGAAAATATAAATATAAAATATTAAAAAGACCAGAGATAGATGAAAGAGTCAAAACAGTACATTCAAAAATCTATAGGGAGGTGAATCTGTGATTGGCAGCATTCTGCATGGCTGATCAAAAAGCAAATTCAAGCCATATTTTCTCCCTTGATAACATTATTAATATGATAGGCCATTATTAACCCAGAAGATCATCTGGGCTTACATAAGAGGGTTCACATGCTCATAATCTGATCAAAATGTCTTTGAGCAATAGAATAATAAGGTTGGGGGCTAGCTTAACTTGGCGAATTAGACATTGGCTATGCTAAAGGATAGTTAATGGTTTATGTCAACAAAGAAGAAATAACTGAGTTGGATGCCACATCATTAAAAATTTTGAGGTTATAGTCATTGCATTTTTCAATGATAAATAGCTTGCTAGTATTGCAAAAAATCTACTCAAAAAAATAAGGCTCCAAACGGTTTTGGTGGCTTGGGATAACAGACTGAATTTAACAAGATTGGGTTTAATAAGAATAAAAGAATGATCCTGAACCAAAGTCCAGAATATTAGTGGCACAAAACCAGGCTATAAGAAGAACTCTGACTCCATTTTTTGATGTTTGCTGACACATTTTATTCCTCACCCCACTCTCTTCCCCTTTTTCCCTACACCTGGGCAAGCTTTTTTTTTTTTTTTTTAAGATTTTTTATTTTTTATTTTCATTTGTCAGGGAGAGAGAGAGAGAGATAAGGAGAGGGAGAAGCAAGCTTCCTGCTGAGCAGAGATCATGATTCAGGACTTGATTCCAGGACCCTGGGATCATGACCTGAGCAGAAGGTTGATGCTTAACCAACTGAGCCACCCACGCATCCCTGGGCAAGCTTTTAAGAAAGCCTGAGCACTTCTTTCTTTGGCTCTGGCAAGAGATTCAAACCATGCAAGCCCCTTCTTGTGCATAGAAATTCCCACCAAGCCCAGACTTCTAACCAAAACAAACTTCAGAAGCCAACTCTTTGCCTTGCTTTCTCAAGCCATTTCAGTTCTGCTTGAGAGGACTGCCCTCATCTCTTAGGAGACATTAACTGTGCATGAATCTTTTTATATCCTCTTGGTATGAACTCGTAGCATCATCAGTCTCCATGTTCAAAACAAACTTTGTTGGGTGGGGGGGTCCATCTGTCCCTGCAAGGTGAGTACAACATGCAGGATTGACAGGGAAGAAGAGGATGCAATTTAGGAGTAACACAAAACAGATTTCCATGAGTCTAAGAAAGACTGAGAGTGTATAGGTGAGAAAGTCAGGAACAAAAAGCACAGTATTAGTCCATGGTATGGTGGAACTGCCATAAAGACAAATATGATCTTAGGGGCTTCAGAACAAGGGGTATGAAGATAGGAGGCACTCTCTCCAGTTCTCTGTGGGTCATCCACCCTGGGGTTTCAAGTTTTCAGGGCTGCCTCTTGATCTCTTCTTTAATATCACTCACTTCCTTAGTGATATTGTCTAAGCTCTTCCATTTAAACCCAATCTATATGTTGGTAATTCCTGGGTGTTCATCTCAACATAGACTAGAATGGCCCTCCCCAGTGTGAGGTAGGCCTCATCCTAGACACTGGAGACTTAGGTAGGAAAACAAAAAGGCTGAGTAAGGGAAAATGTGTTCTTTCTGCCTGATTGTCCTTGAAATAAGACATTGGTCTTCTGCCTTTGGATTCAGAGTCAGACTGGAGTTCACTATCAGCTCTCCTGGGTCTCCAGCTTGCCAACTACAAAGCATGGGACCTCTCAGCCTTCATAACCACATCAATCAATTCCTTAAACAAATTTCATGATCAATAAATGATAGATGATAGATAGATAGATAGATAGATAGATGTAACAATATGTCATTATATCCTATTTGTTCTCTTTCTCTGGAAAACCAGACTAATACACTTACCTTCTCAGTGAGGACTCCCCTGGTCATTTTAGCCAAGGACTATAACACCATTTCCTCCACCCCATTTTATATGATTGTCCTACTTTATTTTCCTCTCTCAAGTACTTATCACTCTCTAAGTTACTTTATATTATTTATCTCATATATTTTCTCTCCTCCCCACTTAAATGTAAATTCCATCAGTTTAAGTATTTTAATCCATTGTGTCCACTGTTTTATCCTGAGTATCAAGCACAGTGCTCTAGTGGGTATTCAGTAAATATTTTCTTGAATGAATGAATGAATGACTAAATGACCCTTGAAATATTCTGTCTTAATTGTGATATTGAAGGATATTGCCACACTGATTTTTGGGGGCTTTTTGTGGGAGGGTTTTTTTGTTTGTTTGTTTTGTTTTGTTTTGTTTTGTAAATGAAAGAACTTCAAATCATATCCCATAAAGAACAGAAGAAAATGAATACTTTTAGCTCAAGGGATAGGAAACAAGGAGTTGGAAGAGGAGAATGGAAGTTGGTATGATATGGTAGATAGCTTCAAATATTTCAGGTCTCTTAAGAAAAGGGATAATCGTATTCTATTTGTATTTCTAAATGATCAACTGGTATAAATATATGGAAATCATAGGCAGACAGATTTTGATTCAACTCAGAAATTTTTACATAGCCCAAGCTTTCCACTAATAACTTGGGCTTCCATTGAAGGAGCTAGTTTCTCCTTCTTGGAGGTTTAAAATGAAGGAAAACTTCATGGAATCTTAATATTATGCTAGAATATAACACATTTATTTTGAGAATGAAATCATATGGTTGCCTAGTACTGAACTTGGAGGACATATTTACAAATGAAGGAGAGGGGAAAAAAAAAACTCAATAGCTTCCAAATATGAATTTGATTTAGTAATTTTTCCAGCTTCCTAAACTAGTTGAAAAAGTTTTAATACCTAAAAAAAGTATTCTGTTATATGGAAAAAAAAATCCCCAACTTCTCTCTTAAGTTTTAATACTATCATCTGAACCTTTCTTTACTCTCCTTTTTTCTCCCCAACACACACACATTCAAGTTCTAATCACTATAATTTTAGGTTACTGACTCTGATATTTCTAGAATTCTCTTAATCTTTCCTCAGATTATAATTAAAAACAGGCTAAAAGGTGCTGCTTGAACATCTCCTATATATATACATATATATATATATATATATATATATATATACATATATATATATAATTTTTAAATAGCTGCTTTAGAAAATAGTATAGTACTCTAACTTCCTTTCAAAAGCTGAAATTCCATGCTACTATCCTTTCTGTCAATAGACAAGAACTCCATGTATCTGAAATAAACTCTGTGTCTCAAGGACAGAGACCACAACTTTCTTTTGCATCTTCCCACAGGATCTATTAAGGTAACTAATAATAAATGTTGACTGTCAAATACATAGATTCCTAAAGACCCATTGTATGGGAAACAAACTGAGGGTTGCTGAAGGGGAGGTGGGCAACGGGATGGGGTAATTGAATGATGGGCATTAAGGAGGGCATGTGATGTGATGAGCACTGGGTGTTATATACAACTAATAAATTACTGAACTCTACATCCGAAACTACTGTTGTACTTATATGTTGGCTAATTGAATTTAAATTTAAAAAAAGAAAAGAAAAGCATTTGTCTTTATCCTATCTTCCTCATTTTTAAAGGTTTCAAAGGACTTTCATAAAAAGATAATTTAAATAAGCTGATATGTTAATAATCATGCTATGAATTGATCTCATAGGAATAGAACTGTCCTATTTCATTTAGATTGCTTTTAATAGAGTTATCTATCTTTTCTAATTTTCTTGATTACAGTTCATCAGCTATGATCATCTTTTCCCCTTCAGATCCGGGTAAAACTGGACTAATTCCCATTCTGCATCCTATTGAAAATCTAATGCAAATTTTAAGGAGGAGGTAAGGTGAGGATGTGTTTGGGGAGAGTAGGGTAAGTTCTAATGTTATGACTTACCTCCCAATGTTTACTTCTGCTAGATTAGCTCAGTGTCTTTCATCTCACTGTCTTTACTGTCAAGTTGTACAAAATCTCAGCCATATGAGTCATTCAGCCCCCTGTTCTTGATTTCCACCAAAAGCAGGGGGAGAAAGGAAACAAAAAGGAACATTCAGAAATCCTTGCGTGTATTGCAGACTTCAGAGAAGATTTTGGAATAATAGAGGGAGTTTTAATCATAGCTATACAGCAATACACCTCAAAACTGCTTTTCAGACATTCCACTTCTTCAAATGCCCCCTTCTACTGAGTCCTAGCTCCCAAAAAGTTCTAGAGTTCTCCCCTCTTTGTTTTCCTTCACCCACAAATCCCTTCTTATTTCTTAAGTAGAGAAGAATGGAAATGTTAAGATTTATTAGAAATCCAGTAAAACAGTCTTGTTTCATGCTACCTTTTTTTTATATCTCCTATAATCTATTTTTGTCTTTCAAACATCATTCAGAATGAACTCCTTTTCTTTCCTGCTCTCTAGTCTGTAGCTCAGTTCCACAAATCTACCACAGTTTATTTCTTTGTCCCCTTCAATACATAGCCTGACCTAACGAATGATAATGTATTTACTCAGATTCACTCCTTGCTTAAAAGCTTGCCAGCAATTTCTTTCTTCTCGCTTAGAGATTTGAAGATCACTTATACCTACACCCATTCTGTATCTTTCCAAGTTAATTTCCTAATGCATACCTCATAGCTCACACACAGCCTCATCACTGCCTGTACCATTTTGCCTTTGGTCTTGATATATTCACAATCTATGGCAATCCCCTATATCTCCTTTGTTTCAATGTTATGCATATTTGAAGATCATTCTCCTAATCCCACCTCATTTTATATATTTCATGCCTACAATTCTCTTTTCCTTTACCAAATTATTATTTAGAGAGCAGTACACAGAAATCCAATTACTTCAAGTATTTTTGTTTATTTGTATGTTTGTTTCCAAAATTTGACTTGAACTGATAAGAATAAGGAAGACTCTATTTTATTTGTGTTTATGTCTTCTTACTGAGCCAATGTCAAGTCTGGACATACAGATGCTATTTTAGTTGGCTAAAGTGTTTGACAGTTAAAAACTTGGGCTGGGTATGACAACCATTTACTAGCTATGAGATCTCAAGGCAAATTTCTTAACTTCTCTAGGCTTTTGTTTGTAAATGTGAGTGACAAAGGTCATCACAAAGATTAAGTGATACAATGAATGTAAATCACTTAGACTGTCTGTGGCATATTAGCCAAGCCATTTTTAAGGATCAAGTGGAAAGAGCATTTGAAGTCATCTACAACCAACACCTTCATTTCTCAGTAAGGATATTAACTTCCAGAGAGTTTTAGAGCCTTCTTCTAGGACAAGCGGTTGGTGGCTTTCTCAAGATAATTATTGATTTGGGTTGACCAAAAACTAGGACCCACCTCCTGACTTTCAGCCCATTTCTCTTTTTGAGGCATCCCAATTCCACCAGAATTTATTTGGAAGGTGGAAAACATTCATGTGATTGACAAAACTTTAGATCGATGTACTTGGGGTATTGTGGAAGATTCTAGAGGATAGCTTTTAAGATGCTTTTAGGTCATTCTGATAACAATTTAATTTTAAAAATCAATAAAGAATTAAAAGATGTTATCTGTAATTCTAAACAAGAGGATATGGTTAAATCGCTTTTCTCCCTTAGAAGAAAATAAAATGAATTTTAGTATTTACTCTCTCAATGCTCTTTACCTCCAAGCCCTAATCATAAGTTTTGTAAAGTATGTGGGTGTTTTATTGTAGTGAGCATTATGTAATACATGGAATTGTTGAAACACTTATGTTGTACACTTGAAACTAATATAACATTGTATCCCAATTATACTTAAATAATAAAAAAAAGTTTTAAAAGTAAGTATGTGTGTGTGTGTGTTTACATAAGTAAAGTGTGGACATGAGCAGATTCTTTTGCTCATTTAGTGGGAAAGAAATCCACAATATCTGCCGGATTAGTTACTACATTGCTATTTCGACCCTTGACATCAGAAATGAAGAGGTTCCACAAAGCAGACTGGGTAAATTCAGACAGAATACTGATTGGAGGAGATCCCTATAGCTTACTTCTTGCCTGCAAGAATATCAGGGACAGTGGTGACTTCAAGAGACCATCAGAGATTCATTATTCCTATAGTGCAATCTGTAATAGTTACACCCCACCACTCAGTGCACAGTGGGTATTTTCAATCTCCATCTGGCTGTATTGCCCATGCTATCTTGGACCAGGCCTCCTTCTCCCCACCTACACACATGATGCCTCATGCACATATATACACACACATACTTAGAAGCCTTAGGGTTTCCACTCTGCTTGTAGAAACTGCCTCATGTTTGCTAAATCAGAGTCCCATTGGGAAATTGACTCACTTCCTGGGAATTCCAAAGGAATAGAAATAAAACTTGTGTCTTCTATGTTCAGATGAACAAGGAAATTTTAGAAACTAGAATTTACCAAATATTTTCCGTGTTTCAACTGCTCTTCTAGGGCTCTAACATGGACAGTATTATTTACTTCTGTAATATTTATAACTCTTTGGTCAGCTCCTATAATAAGACCCATAGATCCTCAAAAAATATTTAGTAAATGATTTCCAAATGAACTTGTCCAAGGTCACACAATAAGTAGCAAAACCAGAAATCAAACTAGGATGTAACTGACTTCAAAGACATACTTCTTAGCCACGAAACTATACCACCTTCACTCCTACATTGTATATCCCCTGTGAATCTGTAACCTTCTTGTTATTGACTGAATGTATGTGTCCTCCTAAAAGTCATGTCGAAACTCTAATCCCGTAGGTGGCTATATTTGGAGATGGGGCCTCTAAGAAAGTAATTAAGATTAAATGAGCTCAGAAGGAAGGGCTCCAAAGCAATAGGATTAGTGTCCTTAAAGAAGAGACAGCAGAGAGCTCTCTCTCTCCCTCCTTACATACATACTCTGAGGAAAGGCCACATGGGAACATGATGAGAAGGCATTCATCTGAAAGCTAGAAACAAATCTTAATCAGAAATCAAATCAGCTGAAAATTTGACCTTGAACTTCTAGCCTCCAGAATTGTGAAGAAATAAATTTCTGTTGTTTAACTCTCCAGTCTGTGGCATTCTATTTAGTCTACCTCAATTTGAGGTAGACTAATACACTTCTAATACATAAAATTTGCTAGCCTTGAACTTTACAGGACCCTGTGTCCTGAGTTAATCTTGTGCACAAGAGGGTCTATGTCACGTGGAAAACAAATATATATCATATCAAAGTATAGGAAACCATCACCCATTTAATATATAGTCACGTGCAGAACTTCAGCATATTCAAAAGGAAGAAAACAATGTTTTTCTATCAAGCTCTACCCATATCGACCACCCACCCCAGCTGAAACTTTAAATGGGAAGGAAAGGTGGGTAGATTGTGACAAAATATTCAGTGTTGTTGTATGTTCAAAACTGTTATTAAAAACATATTGATGGAAAAATGATTCATAATTTGGATAAGAGTAAGTTGAATATCAAAGCAGTAGTATCTTTTTACCTCAAGCATTCTCCTTGATTTCTACTTTTTTACATAGTAGATGACAAGATCTACAAAGAAATATTTATAGCCACACAGCAGAGTGCCAAGTTGAAGTGGAGCCCAGAGCTCTCTGACAGTGCTGCAGGCTCCCTCTCTGGAACTTTGGAACCTTGGACAGCTCCAGAACTCACCAAGGGCTTGTGGGCAGTACTTTGACGCATGCACACTCTGAGGGCCCGAGTAGGGAAATGTGATGAGGTCAAACCCATCTGAGCACCTTTGCAAATGGCCTCCATTTCAGTAAAAATATCTGAATGGTGTATGTACTAATTTGGCACTCTTGTGGAAAGATTCCCCGTGGTCTGCTGATACAAACCACTGCACAGCCTGTTCCATGGGTATCAGGCTCAAAATTATTCAGCACAATGTCCCCAGTATCCAATTTATCGCAGAAACACAGTAAATCATCCTTTCCTGCATCAACACAATTCCAATTAGACACTTGCAGACAAGAAATCTGCACTTGCCTAGAAAACTCTTCTCAACACTGAGGAACATGACAGTCTGAAATTAGGATCCCACTGAAATGTTTCATCAGGCAGACCTAGTTTTTCTATAAAGAAGCTACCTCCCACATGTATCTGAAACTTATTTATTCCTCCCCCAAACTGGTGGCTGGCCATAATATAGTCATCACTGTAATGTAGAATGGATCTTGCTCAGAGGCATGCTCCTGAAGCACATACATTCAACAGTCATAAGGTTGTAGAAAGTTAGAGATAAGGAGTGGCAGGCAATCATTCAGTCCAACTGCTTCATTTTAGAAATGAAAGTCCAGAGTGTTCAAATAACTTACCAAAAGTCACATAGGTAAGTCAGTGCATTATATTTCTCCATTAATTTCCTATTTTCATACAAACCTCTCTCTTTACCTACCTCGTCCCTCTTCTCTGGCCCTAGCCCTTGTTTCACTATCGTCTCAGTTATGGACAACAAAGGAGGTGACATAATCTGGGCAGTTATCTTCCTGCAAACAGATTCTCACCGGAAAACTGGCACTCGGAGCCTTGGCAGGCAATGTGCTAAAGCAGGAGCAGAGAAGTGGCCACCATCTGGACAGCATGATGCTTGGTGCCAAATGGGCCCTAGCCATAGGGAGGGAAGAAAAGCGAAGGGTGTCACGCGACTGCACGCATTTATTTTCACTTTGAGGGGATTTGTTAGTAACCATGCTATTTGAGTGGAAACTGTTGTAGGTGGTTCTGATGGCTGACAAATGTGTAGGCAAGGATGAAACAAGGTGAGTGGTAGCCAGGCAATTTGCAAATGATTTGTGAGCCAGAAATAGCGGTGTCTGATTACCATGTATGACTGAAAGGATGCATGTAAAGGGTAAAACTATGTGTCTGCTTCCCCCCTCTTCTATTCCTCTCCCTTTATAGAAAAGTAGTAAGCATAAGGATTTTTCAGTACCTAGAAAAAAAATCTTATATTTAGCACAACCCATTGACATCCCTCTCTTGTTGCTAACTTTTAATCATATTAACATTTTCCTATGCTATAGCTCTTATGTACATAATAATTATACTTATGTACATAATGATTTTCAGTGGCCAGTTTGCAGCATCAGTGTGGCTACAGTTGTTTTCCTCTGAGTGATCCTGGTTTTCTATACACATATTGCACTTGGCAATACTTTTCAAAGGTATATCTTAACTCTTATTGTCCATGTTTGTTATATAGATGACTCAAGTGAACTATGCCATTATCCACTTTTATGTCTTATCCACTTTAAGAATCATGTTGAATTTTCCATAATATAACCACAATCTATCATTTCCATTGTTTGGTATTTTAAAGTTTACAAAACACCTTCACTTACAGGATGCCATTTTAATTTTGACGGTAATAATCTTATGTTGGTAGTTCTTCCTACTTGACATTAATACGAAAAGCCTTGCCAAATAGAATGCAGCCCCCAAGGAGCATTGTGGCATGTGGAGGAAGCACTCACTTTGGATCAGATGGACTTGGATTTGACACTCAAAACTTCCTGTGACTCAGGGCAAACAGAGTGAACATCTCTAAGCTTCAATGGTAGCAATCTCTGCTTCTAAGATTCATGTGCATCGAAATAAGATAATAATGGGATATGGTGTGGGGACACCTGTCTATGTCTTTTTCCCTTCTCAGCTAACCCCAAGCTTCATGCTTTTCTATTACACATGATGCCTTCCCCCTCCTTTTTTTCCCCCCTTTTATAACCAGTGAGACAGATTCTGAAATATCTGTATTAGATGAAGAAAATAAAACCTTTGGCCATGGAACACATCCATGAAAAGTAGTTGATTCAAGGGGAAAATATTATGCTTCAAAATGGGGTTAACCAGCTCAATCAACACTATTATTAATTATTAACTTAATATGGTCAGTTTCCTTTTATTTTTTTAAAGATTTTATTTATTTATTTGACAGACAGAGATCATAAGTAGGCAGAGAGGCAGGCAGAGAGAGAGAAAGAGGAGGAAGCAGGCTCTCTGCTCAGCAGAGAGCCTGATGCAGGGCTCAATCCCAGGACCCTGAGATCATGACCTGAGCCGAAGGCAGAGGCTTTAACCCACTGAGCCACCCAGGCACCCCAGTTTCCTTTTATTTTTTAAAAGGTCTTTAAGACCTGCATCATAAATAACCCAAAGTTAATATTTCTTTTCTGTTTTTCAGTGATTTAAATTCATATTTAGTAAAAAGTTGGCTACTCCTAACCAAAATGCTGAAATCTAATAAGCTGCTTCTTCTGAAACGATTTTGCTCTATTTGTTGCTGCAGTAATATAAAATCTAATGACCAAGACAAAAAAAAAAAAAAAGTGTGCTCCAGCTGTTCCATTCAAATTCTGTTCAAGCCGGGATGATAGCCTGATGGCAAAATCCTTAGTACTTGGACTATCCTCTCAGTTCATCAGGATTCAACCTCTGTGAAATAAAACTTGATGCCTTTAATAGTTAATTCTTCAGCCAAGAAGTCACTGCATCCCTGCTAGTAAGAATCCATTTGTTACATTGTGTCTTTCTTTGAATATGACCAAAGCTGGGTGACCACATAATTTCATTACTCTTCAGTAGAGCGTCTAAGTAAGACTCAAATATTGGAGGCATAAGGATTTCCTCCTCCTTCTGTGAGGGGATGCTTCTGTCTGCTCTTCCTGTTTCTTTTCACTTGGAGGGCGCTGGTCTCTCTCTCCCAGCCTCTCTTCTCCCCTTCATGCCACCCTTTGGCAGTAGGGCTAACTCAAGTCTATTGATCTTGAAGGGAAAATCTGGAATGCAGAATCCAGCCTACTTCTCTGAATTCCTGTTCAAAAAAATGATTGTCCCACTAGCCTGTAATTTGGCAACCCAGGACGCGAGGGACAGAGGAAACATCCACAAATCCAAAAACCATATGATCCAACTGGACGGAATAACCAAAAGCTGGCATTTGACCTTGCAACTGCAGATTTGTAACCAAAAGTTAGAATGAGCTCTATAGCTATAATGGAGTTAGTATCTACCTTTTGAGAGGACAATAGTATTCACTGTTTAATATATTTTCTTACATATTTATTTCATTGAATAAAGTCTACTACTCCAACTCCAAAATATAAAATCCTGACAGAAAGAAGCCACTAATTAAACTATATTTCATTTTTAAGGCATATTCACAATATAATCTACCTGCCCATTTATATATATATATATATAATTTATATTATTCATATTATATATAAATATATATAAATTTATATAATTTATATTATACATAATAAGATTTGATGTGATGTATTGGAGAGAGAGAGAGAGAGAGAGATGAAAATTTTATCTATTAGATTTTCATTTCCACAAATCATGAGATGGAATATCTTTTTTCCAATTCTAACTGCCCAGGTGATACTAAGCATAGGATAAGGGAATTTAACAATCAACTATAAATAATATATCTCATCAGTCACACTTACAAATTTTTGAAAATATACATATTAAGATAAACTTCCAAACAAATATTTATAAATCAAAGAAATTGAGTCATCACCCTTTTCATGACTAAATTATCCCAAATATCCAGGCACACGGATATAGTGAAGTAGTCTACTTGAAGCCCAGCATATTAGACAATGAAAGAATAGGCCATAAGTGTTCTCATGTGTTCAGGTATTAGCTATTTTTCATGGGTGGTAGGATATTTCCCCCCCTGGCCCTGGAAAGTCATCTTAAATCTAGGTCATCAGGCAGACCACAGAGGAGCTGCCGCAGCCTCAGAGGCCACTGGGCTCTGTCCAGCCTGCCCATCTCTATATCAAGTACACTGTGTGTGCATTTAACTCTTCCTTACTGTCTCACACTTCCTACAATTTTGATATCTTTTAGGCAATGTCCAAAATTTCAATTTCTCTTCAGAATTCCAATTCAGAGCTCCATTTAATTTGACAGTCTTTCCCTCCACTTATGATAAAAATGGGCAGCTTCACATTAGCCAAAAACAAGGGAAAATGACATCTCTCCCTTACTTTGAGAATATATAGTTACAAGGTATATCACAGGGATAAAGACACTGAGGGCATATAGACATAAAGGGCTGATGAACATATATCTAAACACATTGCACAAAAGTTGATTAAGGAAAATGCCATTATTTCAGACCTTATTTCATCAGAAATCTTGAAGGGTTTATATCCTAACATAAATTTACCTTTATGCCATCTGTTTACATATACTTTAAAGTATATCAACAGGTTTAATAGGAATGTTAACATCAAAGCAATTGAGGAAAGCAGGTGTTTTAAGTTTCATTAAGAGACTATAAAGTTTCATCTAATTTTATTTGGTGCATGTTTTAAGTTATTATAGTGCATGTGTTATGTAATACCTACTCTATGGTCTTCCTAAATATATTTTCACAGTTAGTTTATATGTTCCATGAATCTTCAGAATACAAAAGCAATCATTACAAAATATTTGCTATAAAATGGGGCATGGGGATTGATCAAGTTGAGAACCGTGACCCTACTGGGCTGCACTTCATGACCCATCCACCGGTAGTCTTCTGGGCAGCCCAAAACTTCTGCCCACCTTGCTACTTCTTAGACACACCATGCCTGCTTCTGTCATAGGGCATTTGCACTTACTATTCCACTGCCTGGAATACTTTCCCCAAGTTATTTATTTGGGATCCCTCCCTTTAGTTAGGTCTTAATCAAAGATTATCTTATCAGAAAGGCTGTACATGGTCATCCTTTTAAAACAGTTCTCTGCACTGACTCATACAGCATTGACTATCCTCACACTTACTCTACCTATTATGGGCTGAATGTTTGAGTCCTCTCAAATTTATATGATGAAGCTGTAATGCCCAAGTAGCTATTTTAGGAGATGGAGTCTCCTAAGAAGTAAGTATAGTTAAATGAGCTCATAGAGTAAGGCCTTAATCTGATAAGTGTCCTTATATGTAGAGATGTCAGAGTGCTCCTTCTCCTTCTCTGTGTATTCACAGAAGACTATGTGAGTGCATAGCAAGACAGTAGCCTCCTACAAGCTAATAGAAGAGGCCTCGGAATGAAATCTACCCTGCCTGCTCCTTGATCTTGGACTTCTTAGATTTCAGAACTGTGAGCAATAAATTTTTGTTGCTTAAGCCACCCAGTCTGTGTGGTATTTTGTTATGGCAGACTGAGCATATTAATACACTACCCTATTATCATAACTGCAAGGAAGAAAAATATGTTTTAAAATATACTAATAAAATACGCCCTCATTATACTTATCATGACCTATCATTACATTTCTGTCTTGGTGTGTCTTTCATCTAGAAAGGAGAGAACCTGAGAACAAGGTCTTTGTTTTGTTCATCGTTGAACTCACAGTAGTGTAAATACTTAGCAATGGATGTTAAATAAACAAATTTTAAAATAATATTAAGTCTATTTTCTGTTATTTGATTATCCCTTTCTCTAGTTTGTCTGAAATGGCAAGATTTTTCCAAAACAAAAATCAGGCGAGAAAAAGCATTTTGTGTGTTCTCTGTAGTTATGAGACACAGCAAGAATATGAAATGTACTTCTCTAGTGTCCAAAATAGAGCATACCACCACCACCTGTGATATTGAAGAGAGGAAGAAACAAGGGGAGAAAAGAGCAAAAGGAAAGTATGAACATTTCATGAGCAAACATGGAAGCCATTCCAATTTAAAATTATTTTTGATAATGTATAATAAGAGAGGTAGCATGGAAATAAGACAAAAATACACCATTTCTTGCTATTTTGGAGGGAAGAGCAGTTACATTTTCTCTTATAGTTGTCAAATGTGTTCTTCCTTTATTACATGGATCCATAATAGCCAGCTAGAAACTGTGGGCTGACAATTCTATTGATAGACTTGAGCAACATACTGCTTGCAGTCTGTCAAGTCTCACATTTACATCTCGGGCTCTAATCTGTTTTTCTTTCTTTCATGAAATCAATTCTGTAGCAATTAAATAACCAGCCTACAAGGCATTTTAATAACCAAGCATTTATCTATATATAGCCCAGAGAGGAAAAGGTAATTAGAACTGACCTACTAGAGCTGGTACATGGAGACAAGTTAGACAAATCAGTGCTTCATCATTACTTTAAGGAGGTACCACTAAATTTGCTTCATTCTTGACTCAATTCTTCTCAGTGACATGCTGTTGAGTCCTTTTATTTGATTCCTAACAGACTCTAAAATGGTTGTCATTATCTGGGATTTTGTTTCATTTTCTGTGAATTTAAGGCATCACTGAAATAGACTCTGTTTTTAACTGTGGGATGATATCGTCACATGCACACAGCATTGGATGAAGTAGGCTTTTAAAGATATGAAAAGGCTCAAGGAAAATGACTTTCCAGATTCTCATCCATTTGAGTGTTTTGAGCTGAGGCCTGCAGGTTAAAAATTTCTTGTCTAAGTGATTTAAGAAAAAATAACAAGGAATTGCCACAAGATCCAAGGAAATTGTATTGTCCTTCTCTTTGAAAATTTAACTTATTACCTCGGATCCATAGCTTGTATATAGAACAGTTATGGCAGGGTCTAAAAAGCACAGAGTTTGACTGCAAAAGATCCAGCTCCAACTCCTGGCTCTGCCTCTAACTAGCTACTAGATGTCATTAAAATCCCAGAGCCTGGATTTTTTTCATTATATAATGGTAGTAAAAATACCATTCTTTGATTATAATATGCACATTTTCTCCATTTTAGCAACTGAAGTTGCGATGTATCCTATAACGTGCGGTTGCTTTCAATTATCCGTGTTAGTGTTTATTACCAAGCTCCTGCTTTGGGGCTGCTCTGGACCCCAGAACTGTGAAGGTGAGTACTTGGTCATGACCCTGTCACCACCTTTCCAACCCATCTCCCTGGCTGGTTTCACACAGTCCCTTTTTTCCAACCCCCTAAACCCAAGTTTGAAAGCTTCTGGGCTAAGAACTCATGAATTTAATATTGGGCAAGCAGAGCACAGGGCAAGGTAGATTTCCTTCATTTATTACCTAGTTCTATTACCTCTTTTTTATGTTAACACACCTACTACAGACACTTTAAATATTAAGTCACGTAGAGAATACTTAGAAAACTGACCTGGAGTGAAGGGAAAGAAAATACATTTATAATAAGCATAATAACATTATTTCTAGGTAATTAAAAACATTTTATCATGGTTAAATAGAATTATTTTTTGCTTTCATAGTGGTACATTTTTAAAAGTACATTTGTAATCTATGGCATGATAGAGTCAATGAAACAGTGTACTTGAGATAATGTAAGTAAAAGTGTTTTGTAAATGATGAAGTCAATCCAAATGAAAAATATGATAGTAAGACACAGTCAGGAATCTGTTTAAAGATAAGAAAAAGCATTCCAGGTATTTTAAGCATAAAAGAAATTATCAAGGTTTCTACATAATCAGTGGGAGGACAAAGGAGACATTGCCTCTGAGAAAGACTCTCAGAATACTGAAGTAGTGCTAGGCTCTCAGGACATTTGCTCCTCTGCCACAGTCAGAAAAGTGGGGCCATCCTTTGTGACCCTAGCTCCACTTATTCCTAATCCATGCCAGGTGGGGGATCAGGAAGTCACCTCTGCAAGTGTTAACTCCAAAAATATGCTATCTTAACTACACTCCAGAGATTACAGAATTACCATCAGGATTGTTCACTCCAGAGCCTGCCATATACCAGATAAATAAATGCCTCATAGTCCATGGCCTGCTTCTCCATTAACAAAAAACTAATGACAGGTCACAGGGACCTATGCTAACACAGTCACAGAAACACCCATTGCTTCCATGACCATGCTTAACAGCAAAAAACAGAAGAAGCAACTCAAAGACAATCTCAGATTTATTTCTCCCTTTGCATTTCATGGGGGTGCACCTAACTAGCCAAACCTAAATCACACTTAAAGCCTTAGCTGCAAAGAAGTCTTAAATGTAGTTTCCAGTTTTACAGCATCAGAATATGAGGAAGCACACTGGGATGAGAGAGAAATAAATGTAAGGAGACAATTTAGAGGATTTAGGGAGACCACATCTCCCTTCCACCCTTAAAATGAGAAAGCCTACATTATTAACTATTAAATATTAACTAATATTAAGTATATAATATTAACTTTAAATAATACTTTTCTTTAAAATCCATCCAAGAGCTGGGATATAAAATCTATTTCATTCATTGCCTGTGTTTGTGTGACCTCCAAGCTAAGAATGTTTTTCATATTTTAAAGGTTGGAGAAACATAGTAAGAAGAATATGTGATAGGGGCACCTGCATGGCTCAGTCGGTTTGATGTCTGATTTTGGATCAGATCACGATCCCGGGGTCCTTGGATCAAGCCCCATATCTGACTCTTTGCTCAGTGGGGAGTTCAGCAACTTCCTCTGCCTCTGCTCCTCCCCCATCTTGCACACATTCTCTCTCTTTCAAATAAATAAGTATTAAAAAAAAAAAGAATATGAGATAGACCATATGTGGCCACAAAGCCTCACACAGCAAGAAAATTTTATTGATCCCTAATCTGGAGGTTGGCATTTGAGACTTCCTTAATTTGTATCCCAATGAATTTCTGGCCTCATTTGCAGAATCCAATGTCCAACAATAGCAAATTACTTAAAGTTACTCCAAAATGTGTTTTGCATTTAATATACCCACAGCTTTCAAAATGCTCTTTCTTCTGCCTACCATGACGTGATCAGATGCTTATTTCAAAAAATCGGTGACTGTTCCAAGGATAGGTTTTGATAGGTTGTAGGGATCAGGTGGGAACAGAACAGGATTCAGGACAAAGGCCAATAGTTTAAGGGAATGATAACAATATAACAAAAATCTGAAAAAAGCAAAAAGAATGATGTAGTGGAGAAAAATAGGAAGGTTTTGTCTTAATTTGGGATATTATAATAGCATATCATAGACTTGGTGTCTTAAAAAACCAATATTTATTTGTTTCTCACAGTTCTAGAGAATGAAAGTCCAAGATCAGGGTGCCAGCATGGCTGGATTCTTGGTGAGGGCCCGCCTCTTAGTTCACAGACAACTGCCTTCTCACTGTTACCTCAACATTGTGGAAAGAGAAAGCTCTGGTCCCTTCATCACCTTTTAAGGGCACAGATCTCATCTTGGGGGCTTCACCCTCATGACCTCATCTAAAACTAATTACCCCCCAATACTATTACATAAGGTATTAGAGCTTTAACGTACAAATTTGGGGGACACAATATTCAGTCTATAGCAGATATGGAGCATATTTATTAGTTATGGGGACCAAGAAGGAGTCTAGGAAACCAACAAAGCCTGGGAATGTAGTAAGAGTATGAAGGTGCTATTGGCATTTACAGTGAAGCAGTCTGGGAGGAAGATAATGGGTTCAACTTCCTAGCTGTTGCATTTGTAGTTTCTGTGTGAAGCATCCACGGGGATCTTGTAAGCAGCTAGACATAATATTCTGAATTGAGATGAAAGGTCTACATTGAAGACAGAGTTTTAAATGACTGATTTGGCACTACAAGTGTAGACAAGATTATTGTGGTAACCCAAGGAACACTAACCTACAGGGGGAAAAAGAGGTAAAACTGTGGATGAAGGAGACTGAGGAGTGACCAGAATAAGAAATAACCAGGACAAAATGGTATCAACAGAAATGGAAAAAAAAAAAAAAAAAAAAAAAAAAAGTATGTTTCATGGCACCAAGTCCTGCAGAAAAATCAAGAAAGATTGAGACTTGTTACTGCATTGGCCATTAAACAGTATCAACAGGATATCACTACTCTCCTCCTGAAGTCTGGGAATTACGGAAGTGCAGAAAACAAGTATAGGCTCATCAGAGAACTACACTATAATTGTTAAAAGCTGTAGATTCAGACAGTTCTGGCTTTAAATCCTGGATCAGCTCCTTATTTCCTGTGTGACATAATTATGTTTTCTAGATGGCAGTTTCCTCATCTTTAAAATGAAAACAACATGAATTACATATGGCTATTTAGAGCTGTTCATTAAATAATAGATTTTAAAGTGTTTAATACACACCAAATATTTAATAATCAATATAAATTATTATTTATCAAATACTATCAAAATTGTGGGTTTATAAGAAGACAGGATGATAGTTACAGGAGGGCACAAGATCAAAAGAAAAACATAGATTTCAATTTTGAAAAGTAGGAATACTTATAGACTATAGACTTGATGTTTGTAGAAATAGAGCTTATTTATCAAAAGGATATAGAAAAGGATAAAATCAAAAGTGCAGTTGACAAATCAGGATCAATTTTTTTAAAAATTCAGTGTATAGATGTGTATGTATGAGAGAGATATGGAGTGGGAGTAGAGTTGAAAGAGGAAAGAGATAATGGAAGATGATGGAGTTCCCTTCTGATTAATAAAATTACTGAGAAAGCCAGTTTAAAGCTTCCCAAGAGACCGACCTATATGAGGTATTAAAATATCACTGGAAAATTATTTTTACCAGAACTTTTCTCAAAAAGACTGCAATATTATATGTGAAGGAGGTAAATTTGATTGTTTCTTGGGGCGGGGGAAAGTAAGACATCCTTCTCTTAACCAGCAAGGCTTGAGCTCAAGTATTAACAACAGAAGGTGACTAAACTACTTCCAAGAAATAAGGCTTTTATGGCCTGCAGAGCTGCTGCTCTTCTGAAGGGGTTGTGCAGGTCTGGGGCCAGAGTGGAAATCCGTGGAATAACAGAAGAAAAGCTAAGCTGGCACCTGCCCCTCCTTCCTCTTTAATCACTATCTGAACAGCACTGGCTTGAAAGGCTCTAAGGCACCATTCTACATGGGGTGCTTAAATCTTGGTGTCCATTAAGAATGGAAATTTTCTGGAGAAGAGCCAAGTAATGGGAAGTGGGTTAGGGTTATTGAAGAGTGCTGGGAGTAATAAGAGATTCTGTGAGAAATGTGAAACAGCTAGGGAAGATAGAAACTGTACAGATGCTGACCCAGCAAGAGAAAAGGGAAAGATCAAGTGACCAGAACTCTCTGTACTTTCTTACCTTCTCTTTAAGGTCTTCCATTTTGCCAATTCTTTCTGCTGACTTTCTTTGAAACTATATCTTCCTCCCCTCTTTCTTCCCCCTCTTTGCCACTCTACCTCATTTTTGGCTTCTATCTTAGCTCAGTATTCACCCGGGTATACTGCTTCGCTGAGCTCTGCATGTGAACAACCACCTCATTTGATCTTATTGGCAGGATATCATGCTTTCCTTTGCACTGAGGGGAAAAGAATAATAAATAAATTCCAATTTCAATGACCAAAAAATGGAATCTAACATATTTAAATATGCCTTCCTTTTCATACATACATAGTTTAGCTCTCATATTTTGCTCAGTCCTCTCTCATAGACCCGCCCATATCAAAGTCCCTTCAGTCCATCCAGTACAAGAAGAATCAAGCAGTTCATTGTTAAATACGTTTATTCGAGACAGATTATTAACTTCAAAATAAGACATTTCCTAGGAGTAATGACTGTTATAGTTAATGACCTGTAGCATGGTTCGATCTGTCAACTCCTCCCAGATGGTTAATATTCCCTTAGGAAATGCCCCATGTCTCAATCATTATTGACTAATTACTCCAGCTTTCCTGGATGCTTCTGTGTTTCTATGACATCACACCTCCAACAGCTGTGTTTGGTTATCCACTAACCAAATGCTGTTGTCTAATTTCAGATCCTTCCAGACTAATAATGATTGATGTTTTAGTTTACTTTCCCATAATTACTAAAAAAATATTTTTTAAAGAAGTAAGAATATACCATAAAATGCAACTTCCCAAACAAAGCAGGCTTTCTTTCTGAGATAAATATCTACGAGTCCTGGAAGACTAAGCAAGTTAACTAACCTCTTTTGACCTTCATCTCATCATCTCTAATATAAGGATAATAAGGGGTTCCTGGGTGGCTTAGTTCATTGAACGTTTAACTCTTGGTTTCAGCACAGGCAATGATCTCATGGGTTGTGAGGTCTAACACTGCATCAGTCTTCACACTCAGCTGGGATTCTGCTTGAAGATTCTCTCCTTCTTGCATGTTCCTCCCCCAACTTGCACTCACACACTCTTTCTCTCTCTAAAATAAATATACAACTCTTAAAAAAATAAAATGAGGGGGCTCCTGGGTGGCTCAGTGTGTTAAGCCTCTGCCTTTGGCTCAGGTCATGATCTCAGGGTCCTGGGATCAAGCCCCGCATCGGGCTCTCTGCTTGGCAGGGAGCCTGCTTCTCCCTCTCTCTCTGCCTGCCTCTCTGCCTACTTGTGATCTCTCTCTGTGTCAAATAAATAAATAAAATCTTTAAAAAAAATAAAATAAAAAGATAAAATGAGGATAATAATAGCATCTGCTATCACAGGGATCTCGTAAGAATTAAAAGACAATGCAGAGAAGGCCTATAGAACAGTGTATGATAAACAATAAGTATTAAGTAAGTGGAAATACACTAATAAATAAATTGGTACTTACTATTTTCTTCGCTACAAACACAGAAGGCACATAGCGCGGGTATAGAAAATTTTACACTGTTTACATGCTCACCTCAATGCTATATTTCGGGCCCTTTCTCCTAAAACAAATCCAAAAAAAGATTTACACAACGCTCATGGCTTCTTAGTTCTGAGGACGAATATAAGGAAGGAAGGGGAGAAAATCACAACAGATTTCTTTTCTCACACAATCAGTTTTTGAGTATAAAATTGCTTAGCCAGCTGTGCATTTTATGGTCTCCGTTGCAATAATGATACTAGAAATGATGACAAATTCCATTTGAGTACGGCCTTAAAAAACTTGCTTCTATGTATTATCCCATATTATTTTCCAAAAAGCTCTGAGAAATAAATAGGTAAGATATTATTGCTCCATTTAAAAGAAAAAAGAATGAAAACTCAAGATTTGATCTATCGAAGCTCAGAATGCATGATTAAAGCCCACTCAGTGCATCATATGACTTCACGCTCATTTCAATTCCATGGCAGTCCACAAGCCACCCAGAGCTTCCCAAAGGAGAATGCCAGTGGGAACTTTCTGGGCCCCCAGCCCGCTGTGCATTCTAAAAATGTATTGAAAGTGAAGGAGAAAGAAAACAGAGTGAGAATGTACACAATTGTATACTTCGACCAAATTATTGCCCTTCCCTTTTAGATCAGTAGCCTTCAAATGTGACCACTGAAAGTGGTGAATGACCTGAATGAAAAAAAAAACCATGAGGTGAAGGTTCTGATATGCTTTCAGACCCAGATTTGTGCATTCAGACTAAAGAATTAAAATTGCCTAGTGATGAGTTTGAGGCCACAAGCCCAGTGGGAAGTGTGGTAGCATGGAAGCCAGCTGACTGGGATGCTCTCTGGCAGCTCAACACAGCTTTCTACCAGACAGGTGCTACTGAAGTGGCCATGGCTCCGTGGTAATGTGCCCTTGGGAACAACAGTGTCCTTTGGAGTAGAAGAGCTATCATCTCTGCTGACCCTCCCTGTGTCCCTCTCCTGTCTGTCTCTCATACCAACAACTTGGCCTCCCTGAAATCTAGAAGAAATAATTGCCTAGGAACTGAAAAACTCAAACATGCCTCATCTCATGTGATCTGTTATGTGAATCATTACAAGTCAATGGCCTGAGCATTTTTTTTTTTAATTTCCAAAATCTTATTACAACCTTTAATAGAGTTCTTTTGTGAATAAAAGTGATTCAGTGCTTTTTCTTTTTATTTTTATTTATTTGACAGAGAGAGAGATCACAAGTAGATAGAGAGGCAGGCAGAGAGAAGGGAGAAGCAGGCCCCCTGCCGAGCAGAGAGCCCGATGCCGGGCTCGATCCCAGGACCCTGAGATCATGACCTGAAGGCAGAGGCTTAAACCACTGAGCCACCCAGGCGCCCCTGATTCAGTGCTTTTAAGTAAAATCCTTCCTCCTTATAAATGTCAGTTGGAATCTCACAAGTGTAGTAAGTTATAAATGGGAAAGTAATAGACTTTTGGTGGAAGTACAGAACAGTATATATTCTTTTAAATCATAGAAACAAAAATATACAGCTCCCAATTGTTATAAATAAAATCACAATAATTTAACCCTAGGCTATCATTTCAACATTTTAAAACCAAAGCATTAAAGGAAAACATATGATGAAATTTTTATGTGTTAATAACTTAAAATAGTGGCACTATTCGTTTCACTGAAATGTCTGAATATAGCCTTTAGCTTAGAATTTACTCCATGTCTAAGTATCAGAGAGGGTCACAAAAGAATTTCTTAACAGCAAGACGCTTGGTTCCCATTCTAATTTCTGTTGAAACTCCCAATGACTTGAAAGAAAGTGCAACTGAAATGGGAAAATGCAGGTGGATCCCAATAATGGCAGGAGAATTGTGCAGCATGAAATTTCAAGCCATAAAAAGCATATAATTTACTACTGTAAATATATGGAAAATCGGGATCTACCTTATTTGCTTTAGAAAGGAAAAAGACCTTGGGAAGAGATGTGCTGTCAGGAAGATTTTTGTATTTCTTCTCAAAATGATTTCATAGTTAGCCTTGCCATGCTAAACATGCCCTTCACTGAGAAATAGCAGCCCAGGAACAAACTCATTTCCAATAAAGCTGATGCAGCTCTTTGATGTACAGAAGCACTCATAAGGATTCCAGAAGCAAGAGTAGTGTTTATTCAGTATGCTGGCAGAAAAGAATCTTTCATTTAGATGCTCAGATTACATAATGAGATTTACCAAAAAGCAATGGTGGCACCAGAAACTGTCAAGATAAAAACAAAAGGATGGAGACTTCATTTTACATCAAGCAAGCCATCATCTCCCTACAATGGGCTCATAAAAACAGACCGGTTATGCACAGGAGCAGGAGAATTTTGATGGGTCAGTCTTGTGGTCCATAGAACTCACTCTTTTCATATAGATATGATAATAACATACTAGTAGATGATGTGAGAAAACAGTTTGTTTCTCTATCATTAAGAGGTAACAATTTTGTGTTCACCACTCCAACAGTGGTTATTCAACCAAGAATGCCAGTGTGTGTGTGTGTGTGTGTGTGTGTGTGTGTGTGTGTGTTAGGGGGAGGTGTTTTATCAAAGCATAGGTGCCAGAATGATATCAGAGGAATATGGGGTCTGGTCCACACAACAATCATGAAAAATAAACGATGGTTGTTCTGGATTTTGGACCTATCCAATTTAATTGACCATCATCCTAAGATGACCTTATCAACTCTCTCTCCAGGGTGTGAAGGTTAGTATCTTTTTTTTTTTTTTTTTTTTTTTTTTTAACATACACTCCATGTGCAGCATGGAGCCCAATGTGGGACTTGAATTTACAACGCTAAAATCAAGAGCTGATATGAGATCAAGAGGTGAATGCTAAATCAACTGAACCACCCAGGCACCCCTAAAATTTAGTATCTTTAACCTAATTTTTTTTTTTTAAATCAGGGGGCTCTGGTTCCCTAGGTAATGCTGTGCATTGAGTAGAATTTATTTTCAGGGCCTGGAGGAAGCAACAAGCATCTCTCTAAAGTTGTGAATCTTTTCTCTTTGAGGCAGTGTGGCACAAACTGAAAGGAAGACGCAAGAGTTGCCTTTCTTGGTCCATGCACAGAATCGTGAAGAGCAGACGCCAACTTGTGGGCCATCTTTTGTGAGCCTAGCCCCACTTATTCCTAATCCATGCCAGGAGGCCTTTGAAACAAAAAAGTTAGAAGCTTTCTAAATGGAAGACGGTGTCCTGCCCAGCAGAAAGCACGCTGGCAAAGTCAAAGGTCAGAAGTTGCATCTTATCTGCTCTCAGAAGGAGTTACTTATCATTTATGAGAGATGCCAATTAGCTCCCTAGCCAGCAATGTAAGAAGTGAATCAGAACTGCAAAAATGTATAAAAGACACAAAGCACATTGGCGGACATTCTAAGACATTAACCTTTACAAAAAGAAAAAAGAAAGAAAGAAAGAAAGAAAGGGAAGAAAAGCTTCCTTCACTGTAAAGGCCACTGTAAAGGAAAATGGCTATAGAAATTTACCCTGGAAAATCAGTCACTTTGAAAAAAGAGTCCTTTCTCAAATCAGTCTAAATATCATGTCTCTGGAGCCAATTGTTACTTCATTTTTACCATGACCGAGACCATGACTTTGATTCTGGCTGTGAAAATTTTGCTTAAAATCTAATGCAGAGGATGTGAAGGGGCACAATAGTACAGAATTTACACTAAGGCGGAAAGCCTTGAACAAAAGCTGTGGGCCCACATGGGGGAGAAAGTCCTAATTGGTCAATTATATGAGGAATCCTTCAAAGTTATAAGACGGAAGGCAGGAAGGGTGGAAAAGAAAGAGAGGTGGAAACTCAAAAGAGCAATAGCCTCAAATCTATAAATACTAGAGGAGTAAGAACAAAATCAAAAGTTAAAGTAATGTTAATTCAGAAACTTTACACCAAAGAGTCAGGTTCAACAATTGCCTTTATTCAGGTTAGTCATCTTTAGGCCTTTCTTACCTGGAGCTCCTCAGAGACTAAAGCCCTAATACCTTAGGGTATCCTAGGGTAAGTAATGAATGGGTTCACCTTTCTCCTCAGCATCCAGAATACCAGTTACATACCATCTGGGGGAGAACCAAGAAAACAGGAACTCAAGTAATTTTCTTTTTTGTGGTTCAAATTAGGAGCTCAATCTAAAGAAATAATTTCCTGGGATGCTTTGGTAGCTCTGTCGGTTAAGCATCCAACTCTCGGTTTATGCTCAAGTCATGATCTCAGGGTCCTGGGATCGAGCCCCATGTGGGGTTCTGTGCTCAGCAGGGAGTCTGCTTGAGATTTTTCTCCTCCCCTCTCTCTTCCCCCACCTCACGCATGCTCTATCACTCTAAAACAGATAAATAAATCTTAAAATATATATATTTAAAGAAATAATTTCCTAAAACACTCAAATACTTTCCTCTCCTCTCTGCCTGCCTCCTTCCCTTCTATTACAATGAACCTAAACTTAAGAATGCCGCACTTCAACTCAGCCCTCTACCCTCTCTATCCCTATTCCTCCTCCCACTGAAGATTTTATCTTCCCAAAAGCCTTTCCTGACCTCTCCCAGGCTGTTTTTGCTGTGTTCTTCCATCTCTCAAAGTACCTATTGCTTTGTTCTATTTTTAGCACTCATTATTATAATCAATTGTGGATTGCCCCCTTTCCCCCTTCCTTGAGTTCAGGAAAAGTTATCTGAGTTTTTTTAAATTCCCACAGACTGACTTAGACTTCAAAATAAGAGGTGTTCTCTGTTTACTGTTCGATTTTTAAAAACTTTATAATACCACCCTAAAATATGTTAAGGGAAGCAGAAGCCATAATCTTGTTTGATATTTAATGATCTTTATTATCTGTCAAAATGTCCATCCAACACTATTCTTTAGAATCTCAGGACTCCTTACATGATTTATGGTCAACACCACGCACAAAAATAAACTCCAATTAGATGAAACACCTAAATGTAAAATCTAAAACGATGAAACTCCTAAAAAAAATAGGCAATATTTTCTTGGACATCAGCCTTAGCAATATTTTTCTGGATATACCTCTTTAGGCAAGGGAAGCAAAAACAGGAATAAACAACTGGGACTACACCAAACTAAAGCTTTTGCATAGCAAAGGAAGCCATCAACAAAATGAAAAGACAACCTACTTAATGAGAGAAGACATTTGAAAATGATATATCCAATAAGAAACAAATATTCAAAATATGTAAAGATCTCATACAACACCAAAAAATCTTAATAACCCAATTAAAAAATGGGCAGAGGATCTGAATAGATATTTTTCCAAAGAAGACCTTCAGAGAGCTAACAGGCACATAAAAAGATGCTTAATACCATAATCATCAGGGAAATGCAAATCAAAATCACAATGAGATATCACTTTACACCAGTCAGAATGACTAGCCTCAGAAAAAGAAGAAATAACAGTTGTTAGCGTGGATGTGGAAGAAAGGGAACTCTCAATGCACTGTTGGTGAGAATGCAAACTGGTGCAGTATCTGTGGAAGACAGTATGGAAGTTCTTCAAAAAATTAAAAATAGAAAAAAACGTATGATCCAATAGTTCCACAGCTGGATATTTACCCCCCCCAAAAAAGTGCTAATTCTAAAAGATATATGCACCCGTTTATTGCTGCATGATTTATAATAGTCAAGATATAGAAGCAGCCTAAATGTCCATTGATAGATGAATGGATAAGATGTGATCCCTACACACATACACACACACACAGGAAGATTTCTGAGCCATAAAAAAAATGAAACCAAATTTACAACAGCATGGATGGATGTAGAGGGTATTATGCTAAGTGAAATAAGTTAGAGAAAGACAAATACCACATGATTTCACTTATATGGGGACTCTAAAAAACAAAACAAACAAATAACAAACAACAGCAGCAACAAAATAAGAGAAATAGACCCACTAATAAAGAGAACTAACTGGTGTGTGCCAGAGGGAAGGGAGGTGAGGGGACGGGCAAAATAGGTGAAGGCGATTAAGAGGTTCAAACTTCCAGTTATAAAACAAGCCACGGGGATGAAAAGTACAGCACAGGGAATATGGTCCATAATATTATAATAACTTTGTATGGTGACAGATGGTAACTACACTTATCATGGCAAACATTGTGTAATGTTGGATCACTATGTAGTACATCTGAAACAAAAATGACATTATATGTCAACTATACTTCGATCATAAAAAAAGAATTTATAGTCAGTTTCTATGTATATTTGTTCAGTAAATATTGAATGAATGAATGAATGGCCAAATGAATGAATGAATGAATGAAATATATGAGATGTGAAAAATAGTATATTGGATTCTAGGTGTTTCAAATCCATTTTAGAAAAAAGAATTGAGAATATAAATAACATCTTTGCCTCATATTTTTGTAGTTTTATTGTTTCATAATTTTTTAATTACAGATTTATGATTTTTATGAACATTTCTAAGACTTTAAGCCTCTTTATAGCTTGGACCATGTCATAGATTATTTATTGTACCTAGAATTCTAAGCATAATGATCTTCATAGAACAGGTGCTTGATAAAGTCATTAATAGCAGCATTAACTGAAATGAACACAAATTGTCTTTTAGAAATGATATATTGAGTGCTTCCATATAAAGAATATTTAGCATCAAATATATCTTCAAATAATACTTGTTATTTTGACCATCACAACTCACATCACATCTAGAAAATACAATAAGTTGATTAAAATATGGAATTTTAAAATTATGTTTCCAATGCACTGTACTTTTAAAAACTCTTTGGTTACTTTTTTTTTAAATAAAGGAGACAACATTGACAGAAAAAATAATGTAAAAATAATAAGGAAGACCAAATGGCTTTTAGGGGGCAATGTTTCAAATATCAGTTTAAGGAATTTTGTCTGAATTTAACTCCGGAAATGGGGGAGCTTTCCTCAAAGGCTTTTCAACAAAGTTTTACATAAAATATGTGCTTACATTTGAGAGACTCAGAAAAATTCATGACACTAACACTTCATTTAAAATACATAAGAACATTAGTTGGCTCTACAGAAATCGTGGCACAGCTTAGTCGTGGGAACACGGATGTGGAACCAGGCCATCTGAGTTCAGGTCCCAGCAAACCCACTTGCTGGCTAGACTAGGGAAGTCACTAAATCATTCAGTGCCTCTGTAGTTTGCTCATCTTTAGATTTCCAAAGATGGAAATAATAATAAAATCTGTCTCATGAGATTATTGGGAAAATTAACCAAGATAATACATCTAAAACACTTAGCAGTGACTAGCACATAATAAATACATGTAAATGAGTAATTAATATCACTGTAAGGACATATCGGATATCTGGAAAATATCTTTACACCAAATAGAAGGTAAAGATGAGAGGAAATGAAGATTTTATCGTAGGAGTTTCATTATTACTTTTCCCCCAAATGTTCATTTCTCACTTCCTGTCCCCTGAAAGTCTGTCTCTTCCATTAGCCAAGAAAACTTGAGGGAATAAAAATTGGAATGGAAGGTTTTACTCAATTCTAGATAAAAATTACTTACAAGCATTCAGAAAGAGAAAAATGATGGGAAAGCAAAAAGAAATCAACACAAAAATCAAAATGGAAGAGCTGCCCTGGGGGACAGAAAGGTTCTGCATATAAGAGAAATCCATCAAAGTCCACCTCCCTTCCCCTGAAACCCTCCCATGTGTGCTCTCAGGACCGGCATCCATGCGAAGAGCATCCATCTGGAAGTGTGTACTTCACAACCCGGCACCAAGACCAGATGGCCCAGCATGGAGACTTCATTTCTGAGTGCAAATGATTTTGTAAATCAGAAGATGAAGCCTTCTGAGTAAGCACGGCATCCTAAGAGGATTCCACAAACCGAAGTCTCTGACCCACCCACAGGTCTAAATATCTCGAGAAAGCCCCTTCTCCGGCACTCCCTGCACATATGGTCTCTTTTACAGAACAAACTTGAGAAGCATTAGAGATGACAGCTCCAGACTGAGAAAGAGAAGGAGCCAGGGAATGAGGAGCACATATAGAAATGGTGATGGTGTCCTAACTGACTCCACACTACAAAGCCCTGGGTGAAGGAAATCTTCACTGAGAAAACATTTAGTGAGTGCTCATTCATGTGGCACACAGGTTATCCTACAAAGCATGCAGAGGTGAAGAGGCAACCTTCAGCTTTCACCACACCTACATTCTAGATGAAGGAGGAAACAGTCCCAAGCCGCATAAGTAAATAGATAATATCATATCATGTGGGGAGATGTCTGAAGATTATGGGGAAATGCAAAATAGGACAGACACTTTAGAAAATAGTCCAATAGTTTATCACAAAACTATACATATGCTATACAATCCAGCTCTTGTGCTCCTTGATATTTACCCAAAGGAGTTGGAAATCTGTATCTACACAAAAATGTTCACATGGTTTTAGCAGCTTTTTTTCATAATTGCCAAGATTTTGAAGCCATCAAAATGTCCTTGAGTAGGTGAATGGGGAAATAAGCTGTGGTATATCCAGATAGTGGACTACTATTCAGCAGTGAAAAGAAATTAGGTACCAAGCCATGAAAAGACATGGAGGGACCTTAAATATATAATTACTTAAATATATAAATACATCAATTACTAAGTGAAAGATGACAATTTGGAAAGGTTACATACTGTATGATTCCAACTATATGACATTCTAAAAAAGGCAAAACTATGAAAATAGTAAAAAAAAAAATTGTTTTTTAATTCAGTAGTTATCAGGGTTCAGAGAGAGAGGAGGAATGGCTAGATGAAGCACAAAGGATTTTTAAGGCTGTGATGATATTCTGTATGCTATCCAATGATGGATACATGTCATTAGACATTGGCCCAAACCCACAGAGGGTACAACACAAACACTGACCCCTAATGGAAACTATGGATTTGGGGTGATTATAATGATTCCATGTAGGCTTGTCAATCATAACAAATGTTCCACTCTGGTGAGGGATATTGGTAATGAGGGACGTGGTGCCTATGTGGGGGCAGGGGCTATAGGGAAAATCTCTGCACATTCCTTTTAATTTTGCTGTGAACATAACACTGCTGCAGAAAAGAATTTCTCTTAAAAAAAAAGATTAAGGAGAGATATAAATGTGGGAATCATAAGTGCATCCTCACTAGTCAGTGTTTAGAACTGAGACCACCTGGTGTGTTAATAAAGATATGGTGAAGAAAGAAGGAAGGAAGGCAGGCAATCAGAAAAATGTGCATCTCAAAGATGAACAAGAAATTTTCAAGGGTGGGATCTTATAATCTTAATGTCCAAGCCACGGTGCCTGGCCAGGCCCGTGGCAACCCTCAATCCATGTTGACTAGATAAATTAGTTTGCTAATTTCATAAACCAAATACAAATCATAAACTTCCTCAAGATCCCCCTGCCCACCAAAACTTAAAAGCTTTGAAAAACAGTTTTAATTAATAGTAGCCAGAACACGTTTTGGGCCTCCCAAATCTATAGCCCCAACTCCCCATAAAAGCACAAAAGTTTAGACTTCCCAAAGTTTCAAGATCCAAATCAGGACACCTACCATCTACTTGAGTGGTGTGTTCACTATATTCTGTGCCATTAGTTTTCTTAAATAATTGTAATAATCCAGCTAATCGATTATTTACTACATACCATGCACTCTGCTATGCACTTTTACAAGGATTTTTTTCATTTCATCTCACCCCAAACACAAGTTTCATATTACTTTTATCCACATTTTACAGATAAGGCTATTGAACTAGAGAGAGAAGAGGTGATTGATACAAGATCAAAAAGCTAGTAAGAAATGTAGCTGCCATTCCGACCCAGGGAGCCAGTTTCCAGAATTACTACTAAAAGCACTACTTAAAAACAACCTTATTGGGGCACCTGGGTGGCTCAGTGGATTGAGGCCTCTGCCTTCAGCCAGGTCGTGATCTCGGGGTCCTGGAATCGAGCCCCGCATCGGGCTCTCTGCTCGGTGGGGAGCCTCCTACCCCCCACCCCTGCCTGCCTCTGCCTACTTGTGATCTCTCTCTCTGTCAAAAAAATAAGTAAAACCTTAAAAAACAAACAAACAAACAAACTTTGTTCAAGAAGTCACCCGAGGGAAACTAGCACCTAAAAAATAAAACTCCAATATATCAACTCCTCAAAAAGCTTTGCCCTTGAATATAATACATGTGGGTCAATTAGCAGAAAGCAAATGAGTGTATTTAATAACTAGCTATAAATTCTCTCTACACCTCAGACTAAAATGATACTGTGTATACATTAAAAACTTGCTTAGCTAAGAAGGAAAATGCCTTTAAAAATTTCGCTTAAATTTAAATTAAATTTAAAATTAAAATTAAATTTTAAAAAATGCCTTTTAAAAAATTAAAGGGAATAGCAGCAGATTCAAAGACAACATTAGCACTCAAGTTGCCACCCACAAGCAGGTAAACACTAGCACAGGAGCCAAGTCAAAGCAGGTCAAGTGTTCACAGTGCTGGCCTTAAGCCACCATTGTTGGAGCTGTCAGTGAGGCCCACACACACCTGGCGAAGGACCACTGGGTCACAGGCCGGCAAGTACAGATCCAAGAAGAGAGAAACCAAGTCTACATGCCACATCACCTCTGGCAGCCCCGAAACTTCTAAAGCAAATGCCTGCAGATGGGAACTGAACCAGCATATTAGGGAAACCAGATCAACGGGAGATAAACCGTGAAGTGTTTTTCTGTATCTTGATGAGCTGTGACAGGAGAAACCAGCATAGGCAATGTTTTCTTAACAACAGAACAAGACCCCCCCCCGCCCCCCGCAGGGACACATCTCAGGGAAATGTTCCATTTGAACCAGTATGTTCTATTCTATTTAAAAGATGTCTCCAGCAAATCCCTTTACGGTGTTTTTTTTGTTTTGTTTTGTTTTTGTTTTCTTCTCTCTTGTAAATAATAAAACTCAGGGAACTGTGTGGGCAAAGGCTACCTGTAAACGATAAGCCTGCCTCCTTTTAACGGCTCAATATAATAAGATTTAGCACTTCCGAGTATGCAACGTGCTTACATTAGGATGTTGAATCCTCTCAATAACGTTGTGGATTATTTCTAGCCCCTCTTTGTAGGCAAAGACACAAGAGCTGAGATCACGTAGTTTGGGGCCAGAACACGGGTCAAAGCTTCCACCTGCCAAAGAGAAAACCCTCTACCTTATGGATAACCCTGGTCACATCAAACACAAATAATCACAGTTTAAAAATGAGAACCAGGTTTTTGTCACTGTAGGACAATCAGCAGCTTGAATTGCTCTCCTCTCGACAAGGTGAGAGAGGCCATACGGGAACCTCAGAGAAGGTGAGAGACAGGCAAGATCAGAGATAAAACTTGACAAACCTACAAGGAAGGAGGGCAAAGAAAGAGACAAATTGGGAGCTAAGAAAAACTGGAACAAACCTTCTCAACGTGAATTTGATTTGGCATGGGGGCCTCTGACCCTTTCAGATTCAATCTCTTAAGGTTCTCTTTGTATTTTTCCATTTTACTGCCTGCTCACTACTCCCCATCTGAGTGAGTCCCTGGTGCTTGATTTTAGTGATTTACCTAAAACTGGCAAAGAAAGCTGTTTAGTGCCATGTCGTTTGGAATATAAGGAACAGTTGATTATTAGAATTACTAGCGAAGAGAGTCCTGATTGCTGGAGCAGTAAGCCAAGGAGTCCCTGTAGAGAGGTGGCATTTGCAACCACCCAAGCCAATGGAACACAATTTGAGGAGGGAGGGGGATGGCCATGAACCTCTTGAGAAAAAGAGCACTGACTTTGAGTTGTCAGTGAAAAATCAAGAGTGATTTTACTGCAATAAAACAACTCAGAATTGGAATAAACCTGTACAAATTCAAAGTTGCGTCCATGAAATAGAGTCAGAGAACACTGCGTTTACTCTCCCAGAGAGCACTAATGAATACGCAACTGGACTTCCATGGTTTAAAATTCTATCAGGACTTTGAAAATGGTAGCAGAACACCTACTGAATCTCAGAGGAACATCTGGGATGAGGCCAGGTGAGGGGGCTGCCTTGATTAATTCTTTAGTAAGTGGGATTCTACCAGCAGTCATGTTGAGAGTTAAACAATCAATTCATGTTCATAGGAAAATGTGGCAAAGTTAGCACGGGATAGATAACATCAGGAACTTTTTTTCTTGAAGTTTTAAAAAGAGTTTTTGTTTTTTTTTTAATTCCAGTATAGTTCATATATAGTGTTATATTAGTTTCAGATGTATAATATAGTGATCCCACAATTTAGAGACTTTTTTAAAAAGTTGGATATGTATGTCTGAATATTATCATCAGTTAGAGGGTAAATGCTGGATGCCATAAAATTTTAATTTTTTAAAAAATCATGATGTGATATTTGAACTGACATTTCTATTAATTGTTTTCTCCCCAAAATATCTTATTTGAAAATAAGCTGTGACAACAAAAAGAATACTCATAAACACATAACAATACTGTCCTAAAAATGAAATTTCCTAATATTTTTGAAACTTTCTCATCAGAAAATAACAAACCCCCCAGGGAAATGAAGCAGTCAGGACTCCCTTGCTTAACCATCCATAGGCACAGCTCCAATATTTTGCCCAAATCCCGCCTATGCTATTGCTGCCTTCCCTCGATGACCTCCTCTAAGCCTGACCTTGGTGCCCATCTAGGCAAAAAGCTAGCAAAATAACATATACAGGGTTTGGTGCTTAAAAAATGTGTTGACTAGTAGATCAAATAGTCTTTTTTTTTTTCTTTTAACCACAAGAAAATAAAATTAAGGGGCACCTGGGCGGCCCAGTGGGTTAAGCCTCTGCCTTCGGCTCAGGTCATGATCTCAGGGTGTTGGATTGAGCCCCGTATCGGGCTCTCTGCTTAGCGGGAAGCCTGCTTCCACCTCTCTCTCTGCCTGTCTCTGCCTGCTTGTGATCTCTCTCTATCAAAATAAATAAATAAAATCTTTAAAAAAAAAAAAGAAAAGAAAATTAAGATTATATAAGAACTAGAAGCCTTTGGATTTAGGGTGAAACACTGCTCAGCCAATGAAATATGTTTTTTTGTCCCAGATCTGCTTGTCAGCATGATGTTCTGATCTAGAATCTGGTTACAGGTGTTTGGAGAAACCAAACTATGTTATGACTCCTTTTGTCATTATTATTTACTTGTTCCCTAATATTAAACTAGCTGTCTAATTTATCATGATGATTATTGAGATCAGCATGATTTTTAATGGTTCCAATGCTTCTAGTGTGTAAGGATCACAGGGCGTGTACTTTTTAAGCAATTATTGAGCCGTGTTCCCTGTACAGAAGGCCAGGTAGAACAAGTATTATTTTCACAGCAGATTAGAGCATGCGAAACCCTTCCATTCTCTCTCTCTCTCTTTTTTTTCCCCCTTCCATTCTCTCCTTTGGCCTTCATGGCAATGCTGTGAGATGGTAGGGCAAGTATCACCAGTGGCATTTTACAAAATAAGAAGGTAAAAGGAGATTCAATGACTTGTCCAACTTCACGGAGCCTATAAATATCGGAATGAAGATGCAAATCTGAATCATCAAGACGTTGTCACTTTTGTCTCCAGAAGTTTCATTGTTAAATAAATTTTTAGGATTCCAAGTGATTGAGGCTGAAGAATTTTAGGAATTCAAGGTTTTAATGTTTTCATGTCGAATGCTTTGATTTTATATTTTACAGCAATGTTATCTGTTGCTGATGGTTCACTTAGTACTTCTAGGCCTTTTGTGTAGCTGTTTGACAACACTGTTTGATCACTTTCCTTGAGCTGTCAAACACCCTGCAGACCTATTCCTTGCCATGTACATGCATGAATGGTTGAATAGATTCTGTTTACCAAAGAAGTCAAATAATGAAACGTGACATACAAAGAAGGTCAAAGATAACCAAACCGAATTATCCTGCACTGTTTTGCAAACTGTTGATTCTGGTAATTTTAACCCTTTCCCAATGTAAACATACAACATAAATGTCATGATGAACAGGAGTTTATACTCAGCAACCTCAGCTCACTTTACAAACTGGTTTTCTTGCATTCCTTCAAATGATAACTACATGAAAGTTGTCATTCTAGGGGTGGAGTTAGCCTCTAAAAGAAGGACAAGGAGAAGGAGAATGACGTGAAGGAATGAATATATGAAGGTGGAGAGAATATTAACTCTCCAAGTTCTGGTTTTCTTTTAGTGTCCTAGAACTCAAAGGTGATGGTTGTTGGTTGACCCCAAGGTATACAGTATGCAATTTCCTCTTTGTAGAGCCTCTCAAAATCTCAGGAAATGCAGAATTCCTCCAGTGGGCTTTGGTTTTCAATTTCTGAGTTCAGCAATAAATTGTTATAAGTTTAAGAACTATGTTTTCAAATACTCTATGTTATAAGACTCTTATTAACAATTACAGTTAATCACCCCAGGTAATCATTTCCACATTCTAGGAGAAACATTTTTGTTTTAAGATGTCTACCAGTTATTTGACACTTCTCTGATTTTTCCTTTCCATCCTCCAATTAGTAGTTTGACTCCATCAGCTATATAACATTTCCAAAAGCATTAAACATGTTTTACATGCAGGTGTTTACCATAAAACCACAGTATTTTTCTTTATGTTTTGGGGATTTTTTGTGTTTTGGAGTTTTTTTGTTTTTTTGTTTTGTTTTTTTGTTGTTGTTGTTGTTTTGTTTTGTTTTTTTGAGGGGTAGGGTTATCTTTGACTTAGGCTTAGAAGAGGCTAACTTGTTGAATCAACAGGTCAGCTCCTGGATCCCTGAAAGTAAAATTAACATGACACTTTACAAGGATAATGAATCATTAAAATGTTTTCCCATGAAGAAGAGTGCTTATGTTAAATAAATAGCCAAGTTATGTAAAATGTCTACATTACCCAACGTCGAGTTCTGTTTTCTCCTACACAGCTCAGAAGGTGAGTGGCAATATTTTCTGACAACTCAGGCAGCTGAGCAGAGAGCAGATTACCAACCAGAAGAAGAGTTGCTCCATCACCACACATGCATGGGCTTGATGGCATGAGGCCAGCAAGTAAACTGGGAGGACTGGCTGGCACTTGAGTATACTTGAGGCCATCTCATTCTGAACTCACATAATAATTCACCTGTACTCTCTTATGGCACTTTGGCTTTCTACCTCCTATTCAAGTGATTCATAAACACATTTTAGGTCTCCTACTGGATTAGAAGAACATTGAGGGTGGTACCCATGACTGGTTCATATCCATTTCCCCACCACCAAGCCCAATGTTTTGGCCTGAATTTATGATAATTAAATATTTGTTGGCCAACTGAAACCACACATAAAGAGTTTATAGATTTTCTCTTCCAGGGCCTCTCCTGGGTGCTCACTTGTATCAGTGGAAAGTGGAAAGAATGAAGTCTCTGTAGTACCACACTACTTACAAGAACCCTTATGAATGAAAGATGTAATACCTTTAGATAAAGGTAAGTTCTGTCTACATTTGTCCACTCTCAACTTTCCCCTTTCCCTTACGAGGAGAAAAGGAGGACAAGAAGGTCTCTTCTCCTCAAGAGCTAGGTTACTCCTGACATCAAGAAAACCAAGAGTCCTCAGTGAAAAAAAGAGGATGTATATACATTTCTCAGAAGACCTAAATGATTAACAGATAGTGACTTTAGGCAATTTAAGTATAGAACTTCTTTCATCTCTCTTATGAATCTACCAAAAGTAAAGTTTCATATTTTATCCATTTTGTTTCCTCATAATCATAGATACAACGGGTGAAATTCTGGTCTTTAATGCATGCTCACAGTTGCTATTAAATTAATCGGGAGCTGTGCTCATGCATTCAACAACTAAATTTGCTGCCATGGAATACTCCTTGACTTGATGCTACATTTGTACATGTCTTAAATATTGCTCAAGAAATACAAATGATTCCAATCCAAAAAAAAAACACCAAGAAAGGCAAACGAAAAACATAAATCCCTGATATCAAGTATTTTAAAAACAAATATACAACTCAGTCACAGACTAAGCTCAACATGCCTTTTGTTTTGCATTGTTCTTATACACTATGTAGTGTTTCTTAAATAATGCTGTTACGAACACAGGACTTGCAGAGTCTTCTGCCAAAACCCACTTTAGGTTAGAAATAGCAAACACCTCTTCCACCATACTCGTACTTGACAGATATTGCTATTAATCTTCTCTGCTAAACCGTAGAATCCTTGCATTAAACTATGTAAACATTTATTTTGGTAGTTAAGATAAAACGTACTTGCCATCTTTGCTCTAGACTAGTTCTTAGCCTTTTGAATCAGAAACACATGAAAATTCAAGAAAAAAATATCTACCTACCCAGAAAAATTCACATATGGCAAAAAATATTTTTATACTATTGTTTTAGTTTTGGTATTCTTAAAGCTTATCTATTAATATTCATGAGGTCTATCAACTCATGGGAACAGTCTCTGCTCTAGACCCTGTATTTTCTAAAAAAATTCAGAAAACAATGGAAAGTCTTCATCATGAAAATGAATACTTGATTTCTCATTTTTTGCCTTAAATTCCCTCTCTCTTTCTTCCCCCCAATATATATATATAACTAAATATAGCTAAGATTTATAGCAGTTTCTTTTTCTCCAAGTGGTGACCAGCCAAAGAATGAGTCAAACTCTCCACAAGTAGGTGGGAGTATCTTAGCATTGATATTCTCTGAGGCACCTCCTACAGAGATTCATCAGGGGTGGAGAAAATTATGTGGGTGGACAACACAGCAGTCTGTGATATGAGAATGACAACTGCAGATAAACAGGTAAATACCTTTCATTGATACCAAAGATCATATTTTTAACTGTTGTTAAAATTGCTATTTAACTTTCTTTCTTTAGAAATGCAAAGGAAATGTTACGCTGGATTCAGATTTATCATTCAAAAGTATTACAAATGTTGTGCAAAAATTCAACTGTCTCCACCTTGAGACGTTCAAAAGACCTCGAACCATGTCCTTGATAGAGAGGTGCTAATTAGTCCATTAGTATTTTATAGGCTAACAAGCAAGCTTGGGATCTATAGAAAGCAGACTTGAGTGTTAAACTATTATGATGTCATTAGAATGTAAACTCTGCCCAAGTGGCTCAATCAAATGGCAGTACTTCCCCACATTATTAGTTTCTTGAACATAGTTCTCTATTAATTTCCTGTTAAGGGTGCCTTGGTTAAAGCCTCTGCCTTCGGCTCAGATCATGATCCCAGAGTCCTGGGATCAAGCCCTGCATCAGGCTCTCCGCTCAACAGGAAGCCTGCTTCCCTTCCTCTCTCTCTCTCTCTCTCTCTGCCTTCCATTTCTGCCTACTTAAGATCTCTGTCCGTCAAATAAATAAATAAAATCTTAAAAAAAAGTTTCCTATTAAATTTCACATGTCATGCAATACTAAGTTTTTAGGTACATATTAAAAACTTTGACACTGTTGGGGTGCTTGGGTGACTAGATCAGTTAAGTGTCAATAGACTCCTGATTTTGGCTCAGATTGTGATTTCAGGGTCCTGAGATCAAGCCCTGCATAGGGTGCAGCACTCAGCACAGAGTCTGCTAGTCCCTCTCCCTTCCCCTCTACCCTTATTTCCACTCACCTGCGAGTGCACTCTTGCTCTCTCTCGATTTCTCCCAAATAAATAAATAAATAAAATCTAAACAAACAAACAAACAAAAAAAACCCCACAAGATTTTGACAATGTTTTTCTTTGGGCATCCTAGAAAATATTTAGTCATAAATTGTATATCCTATGTTCCTTTCTTCTTTTACTGTTTTTCCTTCTCCCTCCTTATTCCCAATCTTTTTTGTAAATTCTCATTCTGTTCTAAGGAGATTATCTCTTTTGGTTCATAGGGTCTTCTACCAAAGCCATATGAATGACAATGTAGCCGACAAAATTACCATAATTTGTGAGGTTGTCCCCCAACCTCCAGTCAGTCTCTCGTGGTCTTTTCTATCCCCTTGAAATCGCCTCCATTGCCTCACTGGGCATCCCTGAGCCTTCAAAATACTCTGATATGCTGAAAGAATTCAATATCCTCCTGGAAAGGACTGAGAAATTCCAGCATCCCAATTTTATTCAATAAGCGTTAAGCAAGGCCTACGTTTGTCAGAGAAGATGTTGACAAAGAGCTGCTAAGAGTTTTTAAAAGGCAAGTTCTTCTCTTTTTTTGCTTGTAGGAATACTGTGAATCATGATATAGATCTCAGCAGGTTTCTGAGATTGCAAAAAAGCAGAGAGGGATGTATAGGGAGGCAAATTGTTTCCACACAAGCCAAGGCTAACTGGGTCTCATTTCCAACTTGACACCAACAACTGGACTCAAAGCCAGGGTCAAGACTCAGCAGAGATGAAGGAACGGGGTTAGAGGGTCAGGAGAACCATGTGCTACCTTTCTAAAAAGGCTGCTGTTCTGCTTTTCTTTTCCCCTTTAAGGGAATCTCTTTCTACCTTCACATCTGAGTCACTTAGGAAAAATATAAATCAAAAGATTATTCAGTAAAAAGTACTTCTACTTGAGGGATGTAAGAACTTCACCCATAACTGGTTTCCCACATGACAGTTTCATGGAAGGGGCAGAGATGGTCCCATAACCATGCACTGCTTATGTGTGGGAGTACACATCTGAAGAAGCAAATTCTGGACAGATATACCCATCTCATTTTCTTGAGAGAATAATGCCTAGAATGGGGAAAGAGCATGCTTTTTACAGGGTGAAAAACATTTAGCATGGAGTTAAATGTGGAGAAATAAAATTATGTGAAAACCAACCCTTTTACCCATTGAATCACTTGGCACTTGTTTCCTAAGTGAAAAGATAGAGCTGAGAACATAAGAGTCGGTTGAGTTAATAAATAAATTTTGGAACTCAGAGCAAAAACAGTAGTTTTGAAAGCCATGGTGTTTTTGATTTGCAAGTATCAACCTTTTTTAAATAATAAGGTGTTTGAGTACCAAAAGCTTGATTTTAAACAAAGAGCCAAAATCCTGAAGGACCCATAAACAGAAGCTAAAAAAATAGTTGCCCTCTTCAGTTGTTCCAGTCTTTCAGAAGGAGCAGATTTCTGAGCTAGTGAGGAGAACGTTCAAGAGAGAAAAGAAATTGGGGAACCTGGATGGCTCAGTCAGTTAAGTGTCTGCCTTTGGCTCGGGTCCTGATCTCAGGGTCCTGGGATGGAGCCCTGCATTGGGCTCCCTGCTCAGCAGGGAGTCTGCTTCTCCCTCTCCTCTTGCCCCTCCCCCCTGCTTATGCTCTCTGTTTCTGTCTGTCTCTCAAATGAATAAACAAAATCTTAAAAGAGAGAGAGAGAGAAAGAGAGAACTAACTCTTATTTGTTCTCTGAGAAAGAGAGCCCTTCCCCTCAGCCCATGAAAAGAGCTAAGCCTAGGGTATGAAAACACTTTGACACTGTTGGGGTGCTTGGGTGGCTAGTTTGGTGGTGTCCCAGAAAAGAGAAGTTGCATGCCTCCCTTCTCAAAGTATAGCCTAGAGAGGCTTTAGACTTCATGATGGAGGCTCCATTCAACATAGCACCAGAACAGTAAGATGGCTTCTGCAGACTAAACCATCTAGACCAAGGAGCCTAAAAGCAGGCTAACAAAGTCACAGACTCCCTAGAGTGCTTAAAGTAAGACAATTTCCAACCCTTTAAAGAGGAAGTACATAAGGCTGGGAGTGGGTCTTGCAGTTTGAAAGAGGAAACTTCATAGAGCACTTGGTTGTGGAATCCAGGAACTATGGACATCAGGAGCAGATGCCAAAAGCCAATAAGGAATACTGTGTGGCATTGGCCAAGGTAGACAGAGCACGCTCAAGGAGCAGACCCACCTTCTTCACTAATGCTCTATGTTGTGATCTTATTGTAAACATCCTGGAACTTAAACACAACTCAATAAGGAGAAGCAAGGAAACCTGAACTTGACTGAGTGTACAACCAAATTAGCCTTTACTTTGACCAAGTTTACCTGAATGTAAATAAATTCACTTTTCTGCTAGCTGATGGAACTGGCATCTCATGCAAACAAACAAACAAACAAAACAGATTTTATTTAAAAAAATAAAGCAATTATAATTCGAACTTGAATTTTTCTAAGTTCAAGTTTTTCCCTGTGAAATTTCCACAATTTACATGTGATTTCTAATCCCTATTATATTTTAATACAGGGTTTACTTTCAGATTGTGTGTGTGTGTGTGTGTGTGTGTGTGTGTGTGTGTGTGTGAGTGTGTATTTTCGTTCTTGTAATCATCCTTGCAATCTCTTGGTTTACTTCCCTGGATATTGTCCTGCACATATCCGTTGTGTGGAGATTTCACTCATTAGATTTTATGATATTGCTCCAAACTAAAAGAGCTATCCAATGCTTTTCAAAGTTGGTTTAGAATTTTTTGAGTAAAGATTCCAGAAGGTAGCTGAACAAATATGCCTTGTAGATATGCAAAAAAAGAGGGGCAGAGAACAGCTGGCCTACCCTTCCTCAGCAAACTTAAGGAGAGGAACAACCACGGTTTTGTGTCCTCAATCTTGCTGCAGTGCTTAGCACAATAAAACTGCACATTATAGATGCTCAGTTAATAGTTATGTATGGCATTGGATCGAAAGAAATAGAATTTAAGTAAATTGGTATAAATATGGCTTGTTTTCAGTGTTGTTGATACGTTGATATATGATAGTACTTGCAAATAACTTACTTTGACAAGCTCACTAAATGAGTAAAAGGGTAAATGGCTAAGTGCAGATAGGTGGGGAAGTAAGTGTAAATAAATATTAATCACAAGTGCACTGTTTTGAGAGAGCTTTGCTTGACCTCTGTAGTCTAACTGTGGGATTGGTTCCTTAAAATCCTTTCTATCCGTGATCCCTCAAATCTTGCTGAGTCTCCTGAGATGTTGTTAACCCTCAGCCTTGGTTGTTGTGGTGAGTAAAAAGAACACCACCTTTGGAACCGCCTTGAATACTCAAGGCCTGATCCATTAATAGTATGACCTCCAGAAAGTTAATCAACCTCTTTAAGCTTTGTATTCTTGATCTATAAAAAGGGAATAATATTACTACCCTCATTAGATTGCTGTAGATATTGAATTTGATGTAAAACATTTGAATGCTTAGCACTTCATTGGTAAAGTTCACAGCAGGGCAGACATTCAGTAGCTGGTGGCTCTTGATGAAATCATCACGTAAAAGTGCCATGACTGGATGCTATTCTGTAAATATTATGGGGATGAAAATTTTACTTGTCTGCTCTCTCTTGAATATTTGATGTGAAAAAAAGGCATCTTTCTCCTAAGTGATAATCATATTATAGCACATGTATCTATACATACAATATATTGTGGCTAAAAGTGATGGATTTGTATTCCAAAGAGTTCTCTAGGTATCCCCAAAGGTATTCAGAAATCGTCATTTATCATATTGTCATCAAGCAGAGTCATTTGTTCAGCACACCTCGGCTCATCTCTGTGTGCCTTACTGGTATTGCGAGTGAACAGATGGGATCCCCGTCCTCCGGTGGCTTCAAATGAAAATTTCCTGACACCACACTATCTTACATAGAATCAACTGAACAAACACCAAATGAAAAAACACATTTAAAAACTAAATAAGCACAAAGCATGTTAACAACATGAAGCATAGAGTTCAGCCAGGGGACAGTATCTTCTAACTAGGTCAACATGTAGGAAATAAAACATCTTAACATTCCCCCTTCTGGTTTAGAAAATATACAAGAAACAAATCACATGTGATCTGACTCTACTGAACTCCCTTTAATCCCCATTCAGTTCCAAATACACTATGGACTTCCAAAAAACACCGAAGGAATATTAAGGAGTCAAACATGCTGCCATTTCACCGATCTTTTAGGAATGCATATTCATTTTTGTATCTCTTTTCTGGCAGAGTTGTGAAAACTATGTAAAGCATTGTATCAATATGAAGCACTATTATTTTTATTATTTCATGAAATTCAGCAATCTCTATGCACATGCCAGGGGCTATGAATGTTTTCACAATCCAGAATCAGCCACAGATGCTATTACTGCCGGCTTCTTTGCATACGTATCTCTGAGGGTGGCCTCATTTCTTAAATGTAGCAGCGACATCACGGCAAAGAAGCTATATGAGAAGTGAAACTCATTTAGTCTTCCAGATGTTCTCGTTAACATGACACCGAACAATGGAATGATTGATTGACTGACTGAACCTCCCCTTTGTATTTGAATTTTTGTGTATTGTGTCTCACAGAGTTAATTTTTTTATATAGATGTTATTTATTTATTTGACAGAAAGAAAGAGCACAAGTAGGGGGAGCAGCAGACAGAGGGAGGAAGAGGTTCCTTGCTGAGCAGAGAGAGCCTGACTCCGGGCTGGATCCCAGGACAGCAGGGAACATGGCCTGAGCCTAAGATGGACGCTCAATGACTAGGCCACTCAGGTGCCCCTCACAGTTTTAAATTCAATCCAACAGTTGCATCATCAGCATTTCTGTGAATTTGAGGTTGCCCATATATAGTGAAACAGCAGCACACAACTCCATCACAATTCGGTTAGATGCTTCTTGAGAGCATGAGGATAATGATCGATTGAAAAGCTGTTTTCTTATTTTCTGAGTAAACTGGGATGTCTTTTTGGGTTAATATCTTTACCACTAATCACACAACTCAAACAAGAAACTGATTCATCCTTGACACCTCTTTTTGCCACACTTCAGGAGTGCTTTTGGGTTCCAGCCCCATTTTAATTGTCCTACTTTTAAAATCTCAGGATCTTTACCTTGGATTTTGCTTTGGTTTTGTAATTTTTAAAAGGCAGTTCAGTGGAGATTGCCGTAAAAGTACGGCCTCTGCCATCAGACCAATGAGTTCAAACCTGATCCCACCACTGACTTGCTAGGTAACCTGTAGCGCTTCCTCATCTATTAAATGGGGTTTATAATGGGACCTACTTCCTGGCATTGTCTTGAGTAGGTAAGATGTGGGAAACACTTAGAACATACTCAGCACAAATATATTTAAAACCATGCAAGTGTTAGACATCCATTCTTCCTCTTCTGTTGTCATCCTCCTCCCAAATGTGGTTCTCTTTCCAAAATAAATGTCATCATGCTCTTCATCTCAGAAACCTGTGAAGAAGCCTCCTCCCTGTAAGCAATGCCATTCAAAGCTATCACCTCCTTGCCCCAGAGTGACAGTCCGGCCTTCTCCTGGCACATGCCCTGATGTTTCAGCCACATCAGACTTTGCCATATTTTACACACCTGTGTGCTTCAGGTCTCCTAGCTTTGTTCACATCATTCTCTTTAATGAAAACACTCTTTCTTATAGTCGACCCAGTCAGAGTCTATGCTTCCTTCAAGTCCCCTTCACATGGCAAGTTCTTAGGGAAATCTTCCCTGAAACAACGTAAGCAGGAGGAGTCATTCCTACATGTGTCCCTCCACATATCTGACACAAGCTTGTGACTCGTTACATTATCAGATATTACCATGACTTGCTTATGAAACTCTTTGTTTTTTTGAAGGAGGGGAAGAGCAAAGGGAGGGGGAGAGAGAGAATCTTAAGTAGGCGCCACGCTCAGCACAGAGCCCTATGTGAGGCTTGATCTCATGACCCTGAGAAAATGACCTGAGCCAAAATCAAGAGTTGGATGCTTAACTGACTGAGCCACCCTGGCATGCCTATGAAACTGTTTTTACCCTGAGGTTTGTGTTCCTTGAAGAGGAGAATCAGATCCTAATAAGATAGACACACACACATACACACACACACACACAGACACATATATGGACAGTCTAGCATACTGTCTACAAATTCTAGGAGTCAAATAAATTAATGGACATCTGTTGAATGAATAATAACCCCTTATCAGAAATTCACTTCTCTCTTTCACAAGATTCCAAGTGGAGTCCTAATTCCTTCAAAAACTTTCCCATCAAAAAACAAAAACAAAAACAAATCAACAAAAAAACCAAAAACCTTCCCATCTGCCTCAGCTCAAATGATATCTCCCACTTTCAACCCCTTTACTATTCGTTTGATCTGTCATTCATCTGACATTTATAAGATTTTGCAGTGTGATTTTGGTTTTTTTTTTCATGTATCTATAACTCAAATAACAGTTAGGGCCTTTCTACCAATTAAGATCTATCTCTGTGTGTCTCAAACCCCTTTCCTGCCCGTCCTTAACACACCACAAAATTCTGATGAATTGCTGGGTATGGCTTACACTTATATTCATCTTTGGCTCTGAACCCTTTCTTCTTTTCGATTAATTCAGTGTGTGAATCATCTTCCTCTCCTATCCTTGCTGTTCGTATTGTGCCCTTGGTCAATACAGATGTGGAAATCAACTCCTTTCCCTGATGTCTGCAAAACAAAACCAACCAATGATAAGCAAATAAGCCCCATTCATATGATTTTACATAAATAATAGACTTAATCAAAAGTTTGGAGAACAGAAGAAATGTATATCACAATTACAGAAATATCTAGTCAGTTGCTATTTTGCACATTATTCGTTCAGAAATGTCTGTGTGTGTGTGTGTGTGTGTGTGTGTGTTCAGTGGCACAGGGATGTATGTATCCTATGTCATATATTGTACAAGGAGTGAGCATACCTATCTTCACCAATCTGCACCCGATCATCCTTATCGAGTAAGTGGGGAAACCTAGCAGGGTCTACAACACAATAGTCCAAAAAAGGCCACTCACCCTCCTGTCAGCCTCAGTCCCTTCCCTGTCCCTTCTGGAACAACTTCTAAAAACCATATTTTCGTTCTGTTTGGTAGAACAATTCAATTCCCTCCAGTTCTCTATGCTCAAAATCAGCATCAGGACTACATTTGTGTATGTAAATCTATCAAGGTCCTGAGAAAATAAAATGGCCTCTCATTTAATAGGATGTAATTGGAAGACTGCTGTGTCTTACCCCAAAATTTGTTTTTCCTCCTTACACATATATATTTTATGGTGCTAATTGGATTTTAAATTCCTTAAAGACCGAGATAATCTTGTACTACTTTGAGCTCTCAAAATATATACTGTATCATTAAAATTAGTCATTCATCCGTTCAATAAATATGTATTGAGCAGTTGCTATATATATGGTGGTACAATATAAGCAATCCCCATTCTTGCCCTCGAGATGCTCTTAGGAGGACCAGATAGGTAGTCATAGGAACAGAGAGAGTAACAATACAGTATGGAAACTTTCCTAACATTGCAGTGCAAACTTCATTTTGGAGGACCACAGAAGAGGAAGGCTGCTCAAGAGTTCTCAACCTTGTCTCCAACACTTCCACAAGCCAGTATATTCTCCGGAACTAGAACATAACACTCTACAATGGAGAGTCCTACTCACTGTGAAAGCAAGAGGGAAGAATCCGCATTCCCTTTGGAAGGACAGAGCAGAAAAGGAGTGGGGTGGTACATGGGAATTTTCAAAAAGACCTATAAACATTTGTCTTTCTGAGAAACCTGCTCAGGGAACATGCCCTCAGGGATTCACTGAAAAAACACTTTTTTTAGGGGCACCTGGGTGGCTCAGTGGGTTAAAGCCTCTGCCTTCGGCTCAGGTCATGATCTCAGGGTCCTGGGATCAAGCCCCACTTCGAGCCCCGCATGGGGCTCTCTGCTCAGCGGGGAGCCTGCTTCCCCTCTCTCTCTCTCTGCCTGCCTCTCTGCCTGCTTGTGATCTCTGTCAAATAAATAAATAAAATCTTTTTTTTTTTTTTTTAAGATTTTATCTGACAGAGAGAGATCATAAGCGGGCAGAGAGGCAAGCAGAAAGAGAGAGAGGAGGAAGCAGGCTCCCTGCAGAGCAGAGAGCCCGATGTGGGACTCGATCCCAGGACCCTGAGATCATGACCTGAGCCGAAGGCAGAGGCTTAACCCACTGAGCTACCCAGGTGCCCCCATAAATAAAATCTTAAAAAAAAACAAAAAACTTTTTTTAAAAAAGCATTTTTTTATGTATTTGACAGAGAGAGACACAGTGAGAGAGGGAACACAAGCAGCGGGAGTAGGAGAGGGAGAAACAGGCTTCCCGCTGAGCTGGGAGCCTGATGCAGGGCTCCATCCCAGAACTATGGGATCATGACCTGAACCAAAGGCAGAGGCTTAACAACAGCCACCCAGACACCCCTGATATAAAACTTTTAAGATACAATTAAATTAGGACACAATTTTTCAAAAACGTGTTAATTCCATAAAATGAGAACACCTGCTTTAAGGTATGAAACCCCTTCAGCTATGTTACACCTGGATACTGAAGAATTGAAGAATTGGAACAATTTTCTGAGCAGTTATTAGAGGCCTTTGATCTGCTGTATCCAGCGGAAAAGAGGAGAAAAAAAAAATGGGAGTGTTTGCAATCAGTGGACTTGAATTAATGGGGGTCATTCACTGTGGCACTTAGTAGGACTCAGTTCTGTGGGCATCTTCTGACTCCCTTCTGCACACAAAAATGTAAGTACCGTATGTCTAGCCACCCTAATCTGGTAAGGGTCGATCAGGGCCTATCTGGACGAGGGCCAGCAACGGGTAAATGTATCTGCATAGCAATCCCTGTGACATTTGCTTAACTCACTAGCACAAAGGCATAAACAACTTGCTTCAGGTCTGTTTGTAATGGCAGTATAATGAGGTCTCCAGAGTCCTGAGCTGAAAATGACTTGAGATTTCTCTTTGCGAATATACTTTAGTTGCTGTGAATTGGTTTTGCTTTATGCAATGTTCAAAATGAGAAGAAAAAAATCTTTTCATAGCGATTTTTTTTTTCCAAATGGGAATACAGTCTCAGCTATTTTTAGATCATTGTTCTAAATCCTTAAGACTGTTTTATTATGTCTTTTTCAAATACAGCCAGGCATATGTTGCAAGTTATTTGTTAAGTCCTTTCTTTAAAAAAAAAAAAAAGCCAGTAATAAGCATATAATCTCCAGAGAACAATTTACTTTCAGATTGAAATCACCTGATAAACCCACCCAGCTCAGTGAAGTAGAAGTTTGTTTGCTTTTAGATCATGTTCCTCTGCTTTATAAAGTAGACATCTAGAGATCCATGCAAGACTACAGAGGAAATCACAATTCAAACCCAGACCATTATTTGCATATTAAAAGAGCGAACAAGAAAGATACAGACAGAAACTAGGTAGAAACTTTTTCTTGAGAGAACTCAGATCTTCTGTAACTTAGATGTTTATTTCTGCTAATGGCCACTCAGGCCTTTTTGGGGTTTATAACCGGTCGCCTAAAAGGACTAACTCAAAGAAAAAGCACCAAGTTAAATTTAGTAGAATATATATTTATTGACAGTTACTAACTTATGCATACTCATTCTCATTGCCAAAAGGAATACTTAAGTTTTATTACAAATGTTAATAATTGCTTTAAAGTATGCAGCCCCTTCAGGCTATCTCTTACATAGATAGGAAGTGAAGAATTAAAACAATTTTCTGAGCAACCCACTCATTAAAACACTTTTATCTGCTATCTCCAGCAGAAAGGAAGAGGAAAAAAAAAAAAAAAAAAAACCAGGGGAAAAATGTTATCTTGCTGTTCCCTCTGCTTGGAATCTTCTTCCCCCCAGAAATATACATGATTTGCTTCCTTCTATCATTCAAATCTTTTTTCAGATGTCACTTTCTCAGTGAGACTTTCTCTAAGCAGGGGAAATTTGTAACCCTCCCTCTGCCTCCAGTTCTATTGGTTTTCCAAGATTTGTTTTCTCAATAGCTAAGCATCTTCTAATAAGCTACGTAATGTACTTATCCATTTTGCCTATTGTCTGTTTCCCTCCTATAGTACGTAGGATCCATGAAGGTAGCAGTTCCTCTTTCTTTCATTTTCTGCTCTATTGGCAGGTATCCTGCTCATAGTGGGTGCTCAAAAAATATATGTATAATAAATGATGGAGAGAATGTATGCCTTAGAGTATGTGGTCCCTTCAGACTATGTTCTGCATGGATACTGATGTGAAGAATTGAAATAATTTTCTGAGCAGCCAGGTCATTAGTCCTTTGATCTGCTGTATCCAGCAGAAAGGAGGAGGGGGGAAAATGGGAGTATATGCAATCAGTGCACCTGAACTGATGGAACTCATTCACTGTGGCACTTAGATAGGCTCAGCTCTGTGGGCATCTTCTGACTCCTTTCCACACACAAAAATTTAACTACCACGTGTCTAGTTACGCTGACCCATGAATTCCTGCCCTATAGGACAACATGCCTTTATGTTATAAAAGATCATGTAGTTGATGAGATTTTCAGAGTAAGTTGGCAGACTGAAGCTATCACAGATTCTTTCCCACCACAACTAAATAAATTTACAAATTTTAAGTAAAACAAGACATAAAAAACTAAACCAGTAGCAATCAAACATAAGAAGAGGCACAGCCTTATGCCTACTCTGTGAAAAACATAAGCTGAAGAGGGGGAGGAGATGGGGAGAAAGATTATTCCAGGAACTAGTATAGCTACTAATAGTGAAGGAAAAAAAGAAAAAGGGAGAGAGAAGACAAAGTTTTTTATACACACACACACACACATACATACACACACATATACATGAAATATATATATATGAAAAATTAAATATATATGAAAAGAATACTTCCAATGTAGGAGGAAGACCAAAGGTATAGAAAGTCCAAAGAAAGAAAACATAAAAATCTAGCTGTGTTCCCCCAGAATCAGGAAAAAAAAATGTCCAGAGTTCATTATCTATTTCATGTCTTTTTTTTTTTTTTCCAGCTCAGAACAAAGCTGCAAAGAGAAGGCAGACTATTCACAATGACCTAGGGCTAATTATATCCAACAAAACATATGCATCTAGCGAAACAGAACACCAAAAACAAAACAAACAAAAAAAAAGATATGAACAGAAGAGACTTAAAACAAACTCCTTTGAAAATGATAAAGGCCCAGGATGAAGAAGGCACAAAGGACCCCAGGTGTTAAGCCACTCCTTCCCAGCAGGTGATGAGGTTATAGGTCCAGCCACAAGTTTTATCTTAGTTTGGGTCATTAGAACCGCAGTTGGGAAGAAGCAGGTGAAGAAAGCAGAGCTTATCTCTGTGTGAGGAATAGTTTCCAGAACTTACCCTATATTGGATCTCTCTCCAGGCTTCAGACATGACCTCACATTGTTGTAGTAAACCCTGGGCAAGGCTTTGGACCAAACAAACTGGAGTAGTGAAAGCAGAAACAAGTCTCACAAAATGTGGCTTTCCAGAATCCAGATGAGCTGTCCTCCTCTCCCCTGTCTCTCCTACACAGAAAAGAAGCACAATACACATTACCCAGCCCCCATGAAAAGCTCTTAAAAGATACAAACCAGTCTCAAATATGATGGGAAAAGAGTTAAAGAGATCTCACTACCACAACATCAGAAAAAACCAAGCATCTTAAACACTAGTGACAGCTAACACTTATTGTTTACTGTGTGGCAGGCACTAAGTACTTTACATCTATTAAGTCATTGAATCCATAAACAATCTAATAAGGTAGGTACTACTATTGGTACACAATTCCATACTCAAAACCCTAAAGTCAAATGTGTCTTGAAATTCAGATTTTTTTCAGATTTTAGAAAGGGAATAGGGTATATATGCCATGAAAGACAAGACATCCACAGACTCTACAGTAATACTCTGTATTCAAGCATGTTAATACTTATCAAATCTATGAATATTCACACTAATTGGAAAAAAAATAAATTCAATAAGGTAGCTTATATCAATTCAAATCAAGCTAGGTTTTGCCCCCAAATAAATTTGTGGCAAACATACACAAACTTAAGAGTTTTTGAGGACTTTTGGAGTATGGATTTATAAGTAAGAGACTCAGACTTGTAGCAGGGGCCCTGGAACAAGGGGGCTAATACAGAGGAAGGTTCAGGTCACAGGTTCCTATCAGTCAAACAGGCAAACGTAATGGAACCTAGATAAAGACCCAGACTCCAGGGTCTAAAAGTTTAACTCCCAGTTGATGAAGTCACCAGTGCAGATCCATTCACTCAGCAAATATTTATTAAACAACTACTATAGGATACAGCAATGAAGGAAATGGGCAGAGTCCCAGCCTCATGGAGCTTATAGTTTAGGGGGACAATAAGCAAATATATAGTAAGTGCTAGAGGTGCCCCAGTGACTATCTTTTAGATTTGGTCCTCCTTAACTCCTTATAAAACAGTAACTCAATTTCCCTTTGGTAATAGAGACCAGGCATTATGGCTTCATTGCTTCAGTGCCTTGGAGAGCCTGAAATGGTGGGGGATGCATTCTCTCTAATTTACTGCAATATGACTGTATATCCTAATGGAAACACCCATCCTTTGGGCAATATGACTCAACTCACCAAGCCAATGTTGCAAAAGTGCGAAGCAGAAATTCTAGATTATCAGGTATAATAGCAAGAAGAGTCACTCATAACTCCACTTCTGAGTTCCCAGATTATATATTCCAACTGTAAGGGAATGGCACAAACAATACTGATACGGAATTGGGATTCCTTCCTGCAAGAGAACACTAAAACATCACAAAGCATGGTCTTCAAGCTGACACTGTAACTCAGCTTTTACCGTTTTCTATCAGTTCTGCTGTTCTATCACCCCACCAGCTTTTAGATCATGAGTAAATGGAAGACCAATGAATCCCATGGGCCTGAGCTCATCGCCATATGTCTTTCACTATGAAATGAGTTTCTTGGTCAAAGATGATGTTGTCAAGAACACCATGGCATTTTGCGGATCTCTCAATAGTAAATGGTGGTACTAGCAAAAGAAACGTGGGGGGAGCCTGGGTGGCTCAGTGGGTTAAAGCCTCTGCCTTCGGCTCAGGTCATGATCTCAGGGTCCTGGGATCGAGCCCCACATTGGGCTCTCTGCTGAGTGGAGAGCCTGGTTCCCTTCCTCTCTCTCTGCCTGCCTCTCTTCCTGCTTGTGATCTCTGTCAAATAAATAAATAAAATCTTAAAAAAGAAAAAGAAATGTAGGAAAAGAAGACAAATATTTCATCAGAACATCAGTCCTCTAAGGATAGCCTCAATCAACAAAGTCAGTGTATCACTGGGTGTCTCGCTTGTTCCTCCAAAGAATGAAGCCATACTGGCGGGAAGTAGATAGGATGGACACTCAGCAATAGCAGGTCTGATTAGCCTTGATAAAGGAGAGTCTATGCTGTCAAGCCTATGTATAGCTTCCATCCCTGATGGCATGTCCACTTTGTAAATGAGTCCTTTGAGCAAGCACTGTGGCTGGTAAAAAGAGGCTGATATCTACCGCACAGGTCATTTTGTCCCTTCACTACTGAGAGCCTGCCATGGATGGGCATTCCCTTTATCTCAGGCCTTCTTGTCACCATATCTGCCATTTTTCTAAGAACCTGATTTTTCGGCTAACCCCCAAGCAGGCCTATGAGCCCATGCAGATCTATACTTCAGGCCATCCTTCTAAGGACAAAAGACCACCAGATGGACTACTGAAGTTCTGCCCATTAGGAAGCTCTCCTGCACCAGTGACCATGAAGATATGCTTAACGAAATCGGTAGAAATATTTTAGCTCTCTGAAACCAGCTTTTGCCATCCTATTATACACACTCACATGTAAACCAGGCTTTCAATTTCTCCTCTCCTGTTAATTGGTCATAGGTAACTCCCCATGGGGCTGTATGTGTGAGATGAAGGAAAGGTGGTGAAGGAGAAAATGATACTGTAAGAGCCTCAGCCACCTTTTCATCAAATTTACTAGCACCCTCTGGACCTGCTCCGACCCAGACCCACTGTGAATTAATGATGGATTGCTGTCAATTTAGGATATGGAAGATCAGAAAACACCAGGCAATGATGAGTTTCTCAGATCTTAGAGTCATTGGTGTCTCATGGCCAGTTATTCCATCTTTCTAAGGACCCTATCGCAAAACAGGGGCTGCTTCTCACACAGAGAATCTTGACAGTAGAAAAGGTCAGAGTTTACTCTGAAATCCTGGGGTGTGAAAGCCAATACACAGTGATCCTCCTACGGAGGCTTGCTGGAGGCCATAGATACAGCAAGAATCATCAGGTCCACGTGTAAGGCAGCTCGCACCACAGTGCAAAATTCTATAGAGCTCCCTTTAGATCTCTTCTCAAAAATAATAAACTTGTAAGCAAGTCAGTAAATGAATCAGAGTAAAATACACAAATGTGGTTTATAGAGCTTTCCAAATCCAAAAAGGCCTACGCAAAACCATTTGTGGTAGGCAGTTCAAGTTATAATAACTTGACTTTCACTTTAGGAGTATCCAGATAAACACAAGAATGTTAGAATTCCAGCACCTCACCAACATGGCAGATCCTTGAATTTTTGTGGAGTTTATTTCTTAGCCACAGACACACAAAAGTCTTACAAAGGTAAGTGCTATTTTTCACTCACCGGTTCTGATCATCAACATGTCATCAATGCAACGGATCAGTGTAAATTTTTGCAGGTCATCAATATGATCAAGGTGCCTCTAGTACATTAAAACACAGAGCAGAAGAATTGACATAGTCTATTAAAGAATTTACTCTGGCCCCTTTCTCTGTAAAAATGAAAATTGCTTTGGATTTTACTATTGGATATAGAAATTATTTCTTGGTTCTTATCATTATTATTATTATTATTATTATTAATTTTGATAGGTCATAGCTGCAAACAAGGAGCAGGACTGTATTGATTTACTTTAGGAAAATACCATATCTGAAGAGCAGCTACAATGGTATTACTACTTAAGTTAATGATAACCCATTGTCATTCTTCAAGATCTGCTTAGCTTTTCGACAAAGAACATCAGTAAATTAAATGGAAGTATGACCCAACTTCTTCACCAAATATCAGAAAAAACACCAAGGGGAACGTGTTAGTATGGTTAGATAAAACAATACATGCAAAATATTGATAATTGTTAAAGTGGAGAATGAGTATATTATTATTACTATTCTATATGCCTCTAGGAGTTTGAAATCTTTTCACAATGGGCTTAATGTTTTTTCATAATGGTAATTTGTTTAAAAATGATTCCATCATCTAACTCCAAAAGTCCCCACACTGACTGACAGGTAGGTCACAATAGCATAATGTGTATTTAGTGATCAGCCTCAACCCAGAGTATCTTATATGGAAGGTCTGGGAAATTCACTCTCCTCAATGCACAATCACCCTATAAATGGGCTGTGGAAAATGCTTCAAAAAAGATTTATAGTTTACATTTGTTGCTGTGTCACTTTTGACAGGAGACTTCACAGAGACCCAGCTTTTCCTCAGTTATCCCCCTAGTTCTGAACTGGCTTAAGTCTAGACTTGATGAGAGCCAGTGAAGTCTCATTACAGAGTTTCTCTAATCCTGTTTATGCACAAGGTTCTATAGCTCAGTCAATATCTTAGTAGAATACACATTCGTTTTATACCTATAGGCCATGATCAACTCACCACCACCACAGATTCCAGGTGAAGCAGTTGGCCACTCTGACCCCGCCTATAATAGAGATTGTGCCTACTTGGTCTCACTAATGGTTAAACACCACCACCTGGCCTCTGCTTAGCCAGGATCTCATTATCCCCACTAAAATTAGGATCCCAATTTATAGTGACACTTGAAACTATTATCTCCAGGATATGGAACATGATTCAGCAAAATTTCTCTGTAAAGAGACCAATTGTAAATAGTTTTTAGCTGTTAGAGCCAGTCTCTCTCATGACGCTTCACCTTGCAGAGCAAAATTACCCACATCCCAAAGGGCATGGCAGCATCCCAATAAAGCTTTATTGATGGACACTGAAATTTGAATTTTTGTATCATTTCCAGATGACATAAAATACTTTCTTTTCCAGCCATGTAGAAACATAAAAATCATTCTTCGTTTGCATGTCATACAAAAGCAGGTGGTGGGCCATTGGCCTGTGACTCAAAGCTTGGAAATCCCTCATCTCAGCCATTAGAATCTATTCTCTCATGTCCTAGCCCCTGAGTTTTGGCCCATCTAAAAGTAATGAAAAGCATCTGTAGTTCCTTTGGTCTATGTACTTTTACCCTCTGTCCCTCAAGTGAATGTGCAGTTCTCCCCTGTGCCATATTGTGATTTAACTCTCCTTCTGAGTCTGGAGGCCTTGTGGGTAGGTCTAAAGGAATAGGCATTCCCCTGGTAAGGCAACAGCTTCAGGAGATATCATTGCAAGGCCTCAGGAAGAGAAAAGGGTGATTTCCTGAGACAGGGGAGGAGATGCTATTTGCAATAGCAAGGGACATTCAGGATGATTCGGGGATTCAAATCATGTCTGCAACAAATGTCCCTATCTCAGAATCTCTTCTTTCCCAACCAGTGTTCCAACTTTAGCAAAAGAGATGCAGGCTTCACTGGAGCTGTAATTCTGTGACCCAACAATTGAGTTTTAAGTCTGATACTCATTCAGGTCTGTTCTGCAGCTCTAGGCAAGAAGGGATTCTTTTAAGGTCTCCATAAAACCTTTCTGGTTCATCACTTTTGTCTTGAATAGAAGGTAAAGTGATCTATTTTTATACAGCTCTCTGGCATAGTCAGAAGCAGGCCACACTGCCTGCGATGTTTGTCAGCATCCTTGTCATAATATCAGGGAGTACAACAGCTTGGTTATCTTCCAAAGCCTTGCCCTCACTGGCTCTGCAGCTCACATCACTACCAGAGTAATTGTGATCACGATGCCATAGCATGCCACCCATTGCATATGGCCTATGGTCCCAAACGTGGAGGTTATCCAGGAAATGGCTGTCACCAAGCCAGTCTGAGAGTTCTATCTCCAGGGCCATTCCTCTTAAGGACTGTATCAGTCAGGATCCTGGCAGGCAACACAGTTCACCCCAGACACTTCAAATAAGAGACTAATAGAGAAACTGCTCAGAAAGGTCAAGAAAAGAGTAAGTTGAAGGTTAGTTCATGGTTAAAGGTTAGAAGTTAAAGAAAGGTTGGTCAAGGTTAAAGAAAGAACAAGGTCTGACAAGATAGATGGAAAACAGTCCTAGAATACCATCCCTCTCCCCTTGGGACTGAGGAGTGAGAGGAGGAAGCAGTGTTGTCAGAGTCCAGTGAGAGCTGCAGCTAAGAGGAGGGGCCACCTTCAGGGACCGTACTCACAAGGGGTGCAGTAGGGAGAAAGCAAAAAAGAAATACCCACCTCGCCCTTCCCCACCCCTGCCACCTGATTTCCTGAAAGCCCCTTCCCCTTGGCCCAATCTAGCTGGAAGCCAGCAATCAGGCAGATCAGATGATGCAGAGAGTAGTAGTCAGCCTCCTGGGGTGCAGAACGAGACAGTGCAGGGCCCTGAGTATGCAGAGGGGGGAGCCAACAAATAGAATAAAGAGCACATATGGGGGCCCCTCTTTTAAGGAGGAAATTGAGCAGTTATTTGCTCAAGGTCACACAGTGAGTGGCAAAGCTAGAATTCAAAATTAAGATGCCTACCCACAGAGCCTTAACAAGTATAATACAGAGCCACACACAGGTATTTCCAAGCACTGGAGAACAAGGGGAGAGAAAAGTCACAAGAGCTTCTTTAAGAAGAAGATGCTATGTGGTCGCCAATAAAGACAGGACTACAGAATCCATGGTAAAGGCATTAATGATGAGCAGTAAATAAATAAATGTGTGGGAGAATGATTATGGAGGAAAATCCTATGAATATGACAAATTTAACAATGGTAAGACAAACCAAATGTGGAGGTAGTGGTAGAAGGTAACTTAAGTGCAGTGATTTCATCTTTCTTCATGGGTCATCAACAACAACAAAGTTAATGATTAAGAAATAAAATTAGAGTCTGTTTTTGAGTATGAATATAATCCTATTTTTCAAATGCTATACACCTTTTTTATTTGTGTCTCCCCAATTTGTTATGGGTCCAAAAAAAAGAGAGTTAACGTTACCATCATTGTGTTTCTGTCCATTTTTAAACACATTTGTCCATTTCTGTCCAAATGCATTTCTGTTACATTTCCTGCTTTTTATGCATGATATACCTTGATGCTGTAGTAGAAAAATTTGAGCAGTAAGACAACATTTATAGCAGACCCCAGGCTTCAGGAGAACTGGGTTTCCTGAATAAAGGATATAGCCAGTATTTAAAAGATTAAAAAACACAAGGTTACAGTTTATCTGTCCATCATTCCCATTAGTGGTAAGGAACCATTTTCCCTGGCGTAATTATCCTATCTGCAAGAATTACAGCCTATCTTCTGATGTCTGAGATAACCTTGCTCTCTCCTAAGAGTCAGCAACTTTCACAGGAAAGAGCCTCTAGGCTTTGTTTCAGGAGGGGATTCAAGCGTTCTTGGTTTTTCACATTTTATCTCAGATGGAAAATATTTCTCTCTCTGATGATGGTATAGGATGTATACAGCACACAGGGGTGACCAGGCCAAGCATCAGCTTTTGTTTTTCATTTTGGTATTTATTGATGAAGTTCAAAACAATCCCATCCCTTTGTGGATTTTTACCCTTTATTATTCTTTTTTTTTTTTTTTAAGATTTTGTTTATTTATTTGACACAGAACGAGACATTAAGAGGCGAGAGAGGGAACATGGGAACACAAGCAGGGGGAGTGAGAGAGGGAGAAGCAGGCTCTCCGCTGAGCAGGGAGCTCTACCCGGGCCTGGATCGCAGGACCCCAGGATCATCGTGACCTGAGCCAAACAAAGGGTTAGCCACCTAGGTGCCCCACCCTTTATTATTCTTTAAATACACTCCTTGTCTCATTTTGCCCCATGGCCTGATGTTAGTATCATAACTCCATCTTTTCCCCTTAGCACTTACTTCTGATTCCCTTGTCTACCTTTTTAACCTTTCTGAACTGTTTTGGGTGTGTCCTTCTTAGTCTGATTCTTCAGCCAACCCAAAAATTGGTTCATGACAGGTGATTATAGCAAGGTAGCCGCATTTCAGCTACATATAGGAAATACATAGGAAATGTAATAGTTCATTTCTAAATATTATAAAATTTGTATTGTTGTTTCCTTTCTAATCTGTGTAATTTAAAGGTGATTTTTTTTTTGTTCCCAAACGTATTTTTTTAAAGTGCTCTTCTTTCTTTTCTTTTTTTTTTTTTTTTTTAATATTTTATTTGTCAGACAGTGAGCATGTGCAAGCAGGGAGAGAGGGAGGCAGAGGGAGAAGCAGGCTCCCTGGTGAGCAAGGAGCTGGATGTGGGACTCAATTCCAAGACCCCAGGATCATGACCAAAGCCTAAGGCAGGCACTTAACTGACTGAGCCACCTAGGCATTCCTCTTCTCTTATTTCTAATCTAATTGCAATAGAGATTCTAGTCTCTGTGATATCAGTTTTTTAACCTGTATAGATATTTCTTTAGACCGTAGCTTGATTGGTGGTCAGTTTTTGTAAATGTTCAATGTAAACTCAATAGGAACGTATATTCTTTAATATTGGGAGCAAGATATGTATATGCTCATCTGTATGGATCAACCTTGTCAGCTGTGCTGTTCAGATTTTCTAATCCTCATTCATTGTTGGCACACTTAATTTGTTTCTAATTGAGGTATGTGTAAATAACCCAATATGATTGTCAATTTGTCCGTATCCACTTTTATTAATTTATCTTTTAGTATGAAATGTCTACAGTAGCCCAAATCTGGAAACAATCTAAATGTTGCTCAACAGACAAATAGTTAAATAGTGGTGTAGCCATCAATAGTACAACCATCAGTGATTGGCAATAACAAAACCATTGATATTTATAAAGCACCATGAATGATTCTTAAAAACATGTTTGGGGGGGGAAAACGCCATAAACACAAGAAGAAGTACTACATAATTCCATTTACATCAATTTCAAGATCGTAATTTATGAATAGAAATCAACACAGTAGTTACTGACAGGGTGGGGAGCATAGGAATTGCCCTGAAGGAAGCACAAGGGAAATCTGGGGAGCTCCAGACACAGTCTATATCTTGACTGGGGTGTTGATTATATGAATTTCTGTATTTACAAAATCAGTATCTCCTTTTAAATCAGTTCATACATTATGTTGCCCATGGCTATGTTGTTAGATGCGTACAAGTTCATAAGTCCACCTTCTTGATGGAATGTCCATTTTATCATCATTTCACATCATTCTGTTTAACTATTAATGGCCTTGCTTTAAATTTTGTTTTTTCTTTATTATTGTTATCCAGCTTTCTTCAGGTTAGTATTTTCTTTTTTTTTTTTTAAGATTTTATTTATTATTTATTTGACAGAGATCACAAGTAGGCAGAGAGGCAGGCAGAGAGAGAGGAGGAAGCAGGCTCCCCATTGAAGAGAGATTCCAACGTGGGGCTCAATCCAGGACCCCCAGACCATGACCCTAGCTGAAGGCAGAGGCTCAACCCACCAAGCCACTCAGGCGCCCCGGTTAGTATTTTCTTAATGTAGTTCTTTATATAGCTTTGTTTTAGGTATAACTCATAAATAATAAATAACTATACTTTTAAAAATCCATTAAACTTGGGTGTATTTGCACCTATTGTAAATACTAATGTATTTGTACTTACATGTACCATTTTATTTTGTTTTCTGTTTACCATCCTTTTTCCCTTTTTTAAATCTTCTTTCCTGCCTTCGATTGCATATGTAAACATTTTTATTTTTCTCATTTTTCTGGTTAGTACTGTTAGGGTCCGTGATCAAAGGAACTAGACTGATATAAAGTGAAAATCAAACAAAGCTTTATTTCATGCCAAGCATCAAAAATCAAACTGACCGGTCAAGGGCTGTCTCTTATGAAAAGGTGACGACGATGACCCCGGCAAGTCTGCTCACAACGTGGCTGCTCTGGACGAGGCCTCTCCGCAGATGAGGCCACTCCCAAGAAGGCCGCTGCTGATGAGGTCGCTCCCCGGGCAAGGCCGCTCCCAAGAAGAGGCCACTCTGGAGGAAGCTGCTCCCAGGACGAGGCCGCTCCCAACGGATGAAGAGGCGATGACGACAGCGACGATGACAAGGAGGACAACACTGATGACACAGACTCTGCTTCCCATGATGGCACTCTGACAAGGCTGCTCCCCAGAGGAGGCCACCGCTCCGGACGAGGCCACTCACTGACGCGGCCACTCCCCAGTCTAGGCCGCTGCTAATGAGGTCGCTCCCCGGACAGGGCTGCTCCCGGGACAGAGCTGCTCTGGCGAGGCTGCTCCCCGGACAGGGCTGTTCCCTGGACAGGGCCTGCTCCAGCGAGGCTGCTCCCTGGAATGACGCAGCTCCGACGAGGCAGCGGCTCAGGGTTTGCGGCGAGGTTGCTGGAGTCTAGGCCGTTCCCCGCGGCGCAGCTGCCGAGGGTCGCGGGGTGAGGGTGGGGCCGCTGGCGTCGGGGTTGCTGATGTCTCGGTGGTGACGAGGCTGCTGGCATCTTGGGGCCGCTGGCGTCTCGGGGCCGCTGGTGGCTCGGAACCGCTGGCGTCTGGGGACCCTGCTGTCGGGCCGCTGGCGTCGAGACCGCTGGTGTCAGGACTGCTGGCGTCGCTTATAGTTCTGACTAGAGCTGTTACGGCTCCTACAGCTCTTACAAGAGCTGTCACAGCTCCTACAGCTCTTCTTCTTCTCTCTCTGACAACTGTCCTTCTTCTGCTCCCGCCAACTCTCCTTCTTCTTCCTTCTTCTTCCTTCTTCTTCCTTCTTCTTCCTTCTTCTTCCTCCTTCTTCCTCCTTCTTCCTCTGACAGCTCTCCTTCTTCTGCTCCTGACAACCTCGCAGACCAACCTTTATGGGGGTGGTTGAGGCCCGCCCCTACACAGGCGCCCAATTGAATCCCAATTCACCCCAGTGGATATACGCGTGCCCCAATGATTGGACGTCTCCACCCGGCCTGCCCCGCCCCTACATCCGGGGTCCAGAAGCCAGTTCCTCTGGGAGGGGCAGGCCCTTACAAGTACAAAATCTATAACTCGTTCTCTATTTTCATTGCTATTACATTTTATCATGCAGACTTATCTATATATTTTAAACAAAACAACAATTATTCAGTATTTCCATTCTCATCTTGACCATTCCTTAACTATCTAAAGAAAACCAAAGCAGTCCCCATTATCTTGTCTTTAGGGGTGCTAGTTTTATTTTTAAGAATAGTTATCCTTATAGAGCACCTGGTTGGCTCAGTGGGTTAAGCCTCTGCCTTTGGCTCAGGTCATGATCTCAGGGTCCTGAGATTGAGCCCTGCATTGGGCTCTCTGCTCAGCAGGGAGCCTGCTTCCCTCTCTGTCTCTGCCTACCTCTCTGCCTACTTGTGATGTCTCTCTCTCTCTCTCTGTCAAATAAATAAATAACATCTTAAAAAAAAAAAAGAATAGTTATCCTTATATTAAATAGTTAAGTGAATCAACATTTTTGTATCAGTTCCTGTGCTCATTGTGCTCTATAACCCAGTCCTAACTACTGGTTTCACTTTTCCATAACATATCACTTTTGCTATTTTTTGTTGAGTTAATGGGAGAATAAACTATTATATGTCTTTGTATATCTGAAATATTTGCATTTGCCCCTCCTTTACCCACTGGAGTAGTGAGTCTGGCTGTGGTTCCCCATATGGAACTGAGTTTATTTGGTCTCCTCTACTCAGTAAGAGCTATAATCCCCACTGAGAACTGGGGGACCAGTCTACCTCTGCCTTCCACCCTGCCCCCCGCCTTGTGCCAGTTCTGCTGGATGGCGATGTCCGTCTTCTTTGTTATCTGGCTATGTCTCTTTGCTTTCTCCTCTTATGTATTACCTTTCATTGCAGTACATTTGATGGAGAAAGGGGTGTTTGAAACATTCACTCTTTTCTCCATTTCAAACTCTTGTTTTTTGGTTGTTTTGTGTGTGTGTTTTTTTTAATTATTTATCCTGAAGTTTGGTTTGTTAGAGTACAGCTTTTGAATAGAATGAGTAAATCAGAGGTGCCTGGGTGTCTCAGTTGTTAAGTGTCTGCTTTTGGCTCAGGTCGTGAACCCAGAGTCTTTGCTCAGCCGGGAGCTTGCTTCTCCTTCTCCCACTGCCTGCTGTTCCCACTACTTGTGCTTGAACTCTCTCTGTCAAATAAATAAATAAAATCTTAAAAAAAATAAAAAAGAATGAGAAAATCAAAACTTTATCTCTTCTGACATTGACACAGATTTTTTCCCCCTGGTAAAATCTATGTTAAATAATTAAATCATCTATTGTGAAAATCAAGCATGTTATACTTTTTTTAAACTATTAAATTCAAGTTCAGTCAAGGTTTATGGAAGTTTAGTGAGCTGTTAATTCTAACCAGGATTAGAGAAGCATTCATAGATTAAGGAACATTTGGTCTGTGCCATACTAGTAAATGATGAGACGTTTAGAGCAAAAAAGCAGGGGTCACAAAACGACCCAGATACAAATGGTCCTGAAGTGTGATTTCAAAATATGAGCCCATATCTCAAAACCAAGAACTCCAATAAAAAGCAGGATTTCAGAAAAATAAAAGTTTTGGTAAAACAGGAACCCAGCCCTCCAGCACTCCCACGGGGCTGGGGGTTGGAGATAAGTAGTTCTTCCCCTTTCAGATAGGTGTGGAGTCTTCTTAGTCTTCTCTCCCCATATACCACTGCTGGTCCCTTGTAGGCTCACATGCAAGCCCGACAGAAAGTCTGGAAGACTACAAAGTTGCACAATGAATTTGGAAAAGGTTTCCAAACAAGAGAGTAATGTGATCCGATCTTTGTTTCCATGAAGCAAGCTTAGTGGTGAAGGATGACGGGTGTGTGGAGAGAGAGGGGACAATTTGAAAGCAAAGAAACCAATCAGAAGGCTGTTGCAATAGTCGGGGAGAATGACGACAAAATGCAAAACTCATCTGTGGCCACAGGATTGCAGCGAAGGATTCAGAATCAGAGAATTTTGAGCAGTAGAATTAAAAAGACTTGGAAAATGGATTTAATGCCAATTGTGAGGGAAAATGTGTCAGAAATGATATAAATGTTTGTAGCTTTAGGGACTGCATGTAGCCATCCACTATGTCTATCCACAGACATAGATCTCAGAAGAAAGCAAAAGTTTTAGAGGATAAATAATTGCATGTGTGAGTGACCTCTTTGAATCAGAGCCTGGGTCTTAGTTATCTCTGTGTCCCTGGCTTCTAACACATCTAATAAAAGAGGTTCAATAAGTGAATGTTGAATTGAACTCAATTTAGCTTATTGGGTTTTAGGGTGTTTGTGGGAAGGTCATACAGGTGGAAAAGTCCAGAAGTCAATTTGTCATTTTAGAGCTTGAAAGAAAGGTTCAAGCTGGAAATTAATTGGGGATATTGTCAACATATTTATTTTCTTGACTGATTTTCATGAGTTGTATTGTGTTAAAGCATACTTATTGAGAGTATATCTTGATTAAAAGTTTATGATTTTGTTTATTTATGTGATTGTCACATGTGCTTAATATATTGTAATATTGAGGATCTACTGATATTTTCACCATATCTTCACCATATCCATATATATATATACTGCTGAAGGCACAGAAGAAGAAATTTTTTTTCACCAAAAGATGTTTCTGACAGATACTAAAATCACAACCAGTTTAACTTATTATAGAGTCATCAGACAATGTGAAAGGAGCTCAAGTGATTTAAGCACAAATACATCAACTCTAACTTGACAAAGGTTTCAAGTAGCAATTTCAGGAAAAAAAAAAAAAAGAACATTCAAAAACGTTAAAAGCACTGTTCTAAATAAACACTGATTTTTCACTTAAAAATAGTGTCTACATGGTATAATTTTTTTTTAAATGAAGTAGTCATTTAAATTGTTAAGTTAGTTTTTAGCTTAAACTTGTTCTCTCTAAAGAAAAAAAGAAACATGGTCTGTATTTTTACATTCACGTCCTCTCCTGGGTTTATCTTTCCTTTAGAAAGCATGTAAGTAGGGAAGGAAGGAAGAAATGAAGGAATGAAGGAACGAAGGAAAGAAAGAAAGAAAGAAAGAAAGAAAGAAAGAAAGAAAGAAAGGTAAAAAGAAAATATACATAGCCTTTTTTCCCAGTTCCAGGTAGTGTTTGGTAATTCAACACTTAGATCTCAAGGGATCCTGACCCCATAACTCTAGCATGTTCCCTGCCTGGAGACACAACAGAGTTGTTACTTTGGTGACCATTCTAGAAGAAATCAGCACTACCCAGAATCAAGTACAAAAACATAATGACATAAAAGAGAAGCAGGAATTCACAGTGTGCACTTTTCTGTTTCCCTTTTCCTCTCTTTTTACCTTTCATTGACAAGAGTACAGAATACCAAAAAAAAAAAAAAAAAAAAAAAAAAGTAGAATATGATTTCCCCATGCACCTGTCACCCAGTTACAAAAGGCTTCAACTTAGGGCTTCACTTGTTGTATCTATTTTACCATCTGCTTCTTTCCTTTCCTATAACAAAGGGAATATTTTGTGCTAAATCCTTGCTATTGTATTATCTCATCCATAAATATGTCAGTATGCATCTAAAAAAGATAATAACTTTTTAAAACATAATCAAAATGTCATTATTTTTGCCCCTCAAAAGAAGGTGGTATTCTCTAACATCATCAAATATCCACTGTTTGAATTTCTCTTATTGTATGATACACATATGTTTGTTTTTTTTATAAACGATTAGGTTGGCTTGGATGTGGATCCAAATAAGATCCACACATTGCATTTGTTCGTTGGGTCCTTTATCTCAATTGATAGGGCCCTCCTCTCTCATTTTTCTCCTGGCAAATCATTTGTTAAAGAAACCAGATAATTTATTCCTGCAGAGTTCATCATATTCTAAGATTTTGCTGACTGCATCTCTATTGTGCCATTTAATATGTTCCTGAAAATGTGGTTTGATCTAGAAGCATGATTTAATTCAGGCTCAGGTCTGGAGTAGAATGCTTGTTGAGTACATAAAATTCAGCTCTCTTGGGCGCCTGGGTGGCTAAGTGGGTTAAGCCGCTGCCTTCGGCTCAGGTCATGATCTCAGGGTCATGGGATCGAGTCCCGCATCGGGCTCTCTGCTCATCAGGGAGCCTGCTTCCCTCTCTCTCTCTGCCTGCCTCTCTGTCTACTTGTGATCTCTGTCTGTCAAATAAATAAATAAAATCTTAAAAAAAAAAATTCAGCTCTCTTAGACATCTACAACTCAACAGCCATCAATGGATAAAATACCTAGATCCATTGTTTCATGAGCGGTTTAAAATATGGTGATATTTTCTCATTCCTTTGCCATCTATTAGCTGACTTGCTTATATGAACAGAAATCTTCATCAATTCTATCGGTATCCTGAATATAACTATTTCACACAACAGAAATAAATTCTTGATTCTTTCCTCTAATTTACCAGTTTTTAGGTAACAGGTTGGTCCCCTCACAGACACCAATGTTTAAAAAGTTAGTTTTTTAGTATCATTTCGTACTCCTCAACTTTAAAGTGATATGTTTCAGCCCCTTCTAATAATTTCCTATTGATGCTCAAATTATCCTGTCTTTGGCCAGTAGAAGCCTCTTCAAGGTGGCTCCTAAATCCTTGACACAATCCCAGTAATCTGTTGAGTTCCTTCCTCTTTGGTATAACAAGATAGATATCCAGGGTATTTCCTATTCTAAACCAAGATTCAGACATTTTCCCAAAGAACTCTCTCTGTTTTTAACAGCATATTATATTTAGGGACCAGAGTTTGGGAATATTCTGATTTTTAGTGCTATAAAGTGTGAGAAATATCAACTACAGGGGCTGTATTTTACCTCCTCAAATGTGCTCCTTTCTCACCAGAAGTCACTTACACCTGTCATTCCCTCTTGTCTGGAATGCGCTTCTCTCTTCTCTCCACTTTTTACCTACTTATCTCTCTCCACTCAGCTTTCATCTTTTGGCTCACATCTCATTGTCTGTTCTACATGGGTAGATGTTTCTGCGACTTGTCCCCCATAATAGACCATCTGACCTTGCACGTATACAAGCATGTTAAAAAGTGCTGTTTGTGAGACTCATGCTATGCAAATGATCTTGGGAAACTGGTTATTTGAAATATATTTTCTGGTCTCTAGGTAAGAACTGGCCTTTCTGTTCTGGACGCCAAGAGTTATAAATCATGCCTCACATCCCCTCCTCTTCCAGGCTGGGCTGGCCCCCTTGGGTGGAATCCCAGAGGGATGGCAGACACACATATCCCAGGCTCCTTAAAAATACAAAAACACAATAACATAAGAAATGTGGCTCGCTTCAAACTGCACATAGGCAAACAAATGTGTAACTTCAAACCAAATTATTTGCCCTATAAATATGGCCCTTATTGGGGATGGCCAGTTGGAAGTCTCACCTAAGGGGAGGACACTCCCCCCAGGTCTCTCAATGGGGACACCAGCCTGGCTGTCTCCATGGTGCTTCCGCAGCTGATGAGGTTAGATGTTGTAAATACCCAAGTTGATGTAACTTTGCCTTTTTCTCATTTATCACCTACTATTACCTTCATTTATGTGCAGATTCCTTTCCTCTTCTATTTCTATTAGGTTTCTATAATAATAATAAAGTTTTCTTTTCTTTTCAAAACCAAAAACATGGCTGTTGTGAATCTTTTTCCTAGAACACTGTCTGAGGTTTTTCCAACTTCTTGACATGATCAATTTCTCCTGCTACATGTTCCCGAAGGGCACATGCCCTTGCATATACTTAGCACTCTTGAAAACACTGTTTGATGTATACTTAATCTCCATGATAGACTATAACATCCAAGAGAGCAGGAACCATATTGCTTTTTGCTCATCATTGGACCTTGGGTAACAAATCAATTGCCTGATATAGAATTACACTCTGTAGTGGGTTGGTTAGTGTCTCTCCCCTCATCCCTCCAGAATTCATGTCCCCAGAAAGCCTCAGATTGCAACCTTCTTTGGAAATAAGGTCTTTCTAGATGTACTTAGTCAAGATGAAGTCTTAGGGAATTAAGGTGGTCCCAAAATTCAATGATAGGTGTCCCCACGAGTAGAGGAGAGAACACAGACACAGGGAATAAGGCCATGTGAAGAAGTAGAGACAGGCACAGAGATTGGATTGGTGCATCTGTAGGCCAAGGAATGTGGAAGATGGCAGGGGTTCTCCCAGAAGCTGGAAAAGGCAAGGAAGGATTTTTCCCTAAAGCCTCCAGAGAGAGGACAGCCCTGCTGACAGCTTGAGTGCAGACTTCTAGCCTCTAGTACTATGTGTGAGAGAATACATTTATATTATTTTAAACCACCTGATTTCTGGTACTTTGTAATGGCAAAAGGAAACTAATATGGGGGACTAAATTTTAAAACTGCAATAGAAGTGTGATTGCTTTAAAAAATCAGTGTGTCATGGAATATAATTAATCCGATTAATCAAATCACCACAAATCTGGTATTCCAAGTACAAAAGGAGTGCTCCCCGTCCTTCTTTCCCATAAAGAGAATCTCCCACCTTATAAGCTCCACATGCTCCCCATGTCTGAGAGCTCTCAAGGCCTGCTGATGGCTAATGGAGAAGATCATGACTAGAATATACCACACAGTATAGAGGTTCCTGTTTTGGAGAAATTGGGTGGATGGGAGGATTCGTTTTGAAGCTTCTAGGAAAGCAGGAGTGAAGAGTTACAGAAGAAAAAGCCAAGATGCAAAGGAAAAGTGGACCTTTACAACAGAAGTATGTGAAGCTCTGGGGACATGGAGTTGCTATTAGATTTTCAGTATGAGCAAGAGTGTCATCTTAATGAGACCCACCCAAAACATCTTTGGTCGCCAATCTGTGTCTGTTACAATATTTGCCATTTCATTCTACAGCTATTCTCACCTTGTCGGTAGTCGAGGAAACTATATTCTCTTCCTGAAATCCTTTCATTGCACCACAACTTCTCACTCATCATCATGTCATGACATGAGAACATTCCTGCTCTTCATACATTATTCAAAATACCCTCAACAGCTAAACTTAGATATTGAGCAAATCTCTTTAATCAATGAAGGGTTTAGTCTGTGATTCCATCAAGCAACTAAAACCAAAATAATCTCTTCTAAAGTGCTAAAAAATACAGACTAGACATCATGGAACCCAGAAATTATGCATGACAATTATGAAGTTATATTATGATTTTAAACTAATGCAAAATTATAAATTATCTCTTTTCCTTTGTTTTAAAGAAAATACGGATCCAGGGTTTTCTCAGAGAATTGCTACCAAAGATCCCACCTCTAAAATTCTACTTTATGTCATACTGGGCTTGATTGAGAGATTAGCTTCTTATGGTAGGAACACTACTCAACTTGAAGTCATAAGACCTGGATTTGAGACCTGTTATTTCTAAGCAGGGAAAAGTTGATCAGGCCACTTAAACATGATAAAATGAGGTGTGGGGGAGTAGTATATAAGTATCTAAGAGTAGTGTCTGGTACGCAGTTGGAATTTAACAAAGATGGACATGGCATATAATTAGATCCAGAGTATAATGAGTAGAAGAAGTAAGGGTCTGTGGAATGAAATGGAACCCGGCTCAAATTCTGATTCTGTTTCTCACCAGCTATAAATGTTGACACATTTTAGGGACTTTCTTAGCCTCAGCATCTTCCTCTGTAAAGAGGGGAGTTCATTTCTACCTCATAGGGCTCTTACAAACATTAAAAAATATCATGCATAAGAAGAACTTAACACAGCATCTAACACATTGGAAGTCCTCAATAAATATTTTTGTTATTATCATTATTCATACAATGTAATGTTTCAGAGAGATGCCCTATAGTGATTCTAAGTTTTTGGACATTTAAAATACTAAGATATTTAGATAAAATAGTATTTGAGGTACCTTTTTCTAATTAAATTCAAATCAATGCTAAACCATCACAGGCTAAAATCTGAACTTTGAAATTATGATAATGATATTAGCAGAAGTAAAATGTAACAACAAGGGAATGCCAAAATATTTCATTACCAGAATATAATACATAGAAGATCCATCCAAGCCATATTATTTCTCTAATAGGACAAGCAAAACATATTTGATGGGAAGATACAAGATAGGTAAAAGCACATTCTAATGCATCTTCCTTTTATTACTTTTGAGGCACTGGGAAATGATCTTTTCCCAAATTGTCTCCTGTTTCCTGATGTTCACCATTCAGTCATTATACAGTTAGTCCCTTGACTTAAAAACATTCTCTGACAGGAAAACAACATGCTATCAGATATAAACATCTAAGTGGACATGAGGTTATCAAAGACATTCCAGAAACAGATCTTGGATTCACAAATATCCTAGAGCCAGAAAGGATAACTACCCAAAGAGAAAAGGCAGGTGAACAGGTGCTCCCAGTGTTAGCTGTCTCCAACACTGACACGGGAGACCAGGAACTTCTTATGGACAAGCACTGATTTTATTTAACCACAAAATCATATGTGATCTTGCATTTGTGTAATTGTGAAAATAGATGATTAGAAGATTTCAAAAGCTTTAGGCTATTTTTTTTCTTTCAAATTCTGTCAATGATCCTAATACTTGAGAAATTTACATAAAAGAACATGATACTGTTATAGAACACTGCCCTATCTAAAATGTTTTTATAATATCTATTGTCGAGCTATAATTTTACTAAGCACAACACAATGAAATGACAAACTCTTAAAAATCACCTATTTTTAGTCTTTGCTTATACATAAAAATAAGATTAAAATATTCATTAGATTGGCATGTCTATCTTTTGGCAGCCAGAGGCACAGCACCAAAAATGTATAATTATAAAATCACTCAGCAACTATTTTGTCATGTAGCATGGCAGGTAAATAATGGTTGCTTTAATGTGTGAATTATTTTAGTATCTGGTTATGCAAATGTAGACATTTGTTCAAGTGAAGGTTAAACCTCTGGGAGGTAATGGCTAATATCTCCTGAGAATATTCTCTATTCTCAACAAAGGAAGTATAAGTTTTTCCTCTGAGTCCTTCTTTAAAAAGTATTTATAAAGTTTTAAAAGAAATGTGTACTTTTTCCTCTTAAATTCCAATATACAGAAGTATGAAGCAAATTATGAATAGCCCCAGATCACTTACTCTCTCCTGATTCAGTCTGTCATGTTACCTTTGTACATGTGTATGTATGCACATGGACACAGACACAGAAAGAAACATTCTTCAATGTGTTACCAATGTTGTCAAAATCGGAGATTTTACAACAGCTGAAGATGGATCCTTGTAGCTGTGAGGATCTTCTGAATCAGACCTTTTTACCCTCATCTGAACCAACTGTCTTATGATCAAATCTTTAAGCTATTCAAATAGGAATCATGGATATTTATAGCCCAGTGTAGTCCAATTCAACATTCCCCAGTTCTAGCTGCTAAAACAAAAAAACAAAACAAAACAAAACAAAAAAAGGCAGGGAAAAGCGTCAGGGGCATCAATATGTAAACCAAAGTTTTTTGAAGATCAGTTTAAACATTTACCTCAAATTTTAGAGAAGTTCCTTAAAGTTGCCCGGTTGGGTTTTCTTTTTAAAGTTTTGTGTGGGTTTTTTAAATTTTTATTTAAATTCTACTCAGCATCTAGTATATTATTGGTTTCAGGAGTAGAATTTAATGATTCATCACTTGCCCATAATACCCAATGCTCATCATAACAAAAAAGGTGCCCCGTTTTTAAGAGTCCGCACATCTACTAAATGGGAAGAAGTCTAATGAGCACTTGACCTCCTTGGAGAGAGGAAGGGCTGCCTCCTCTGTGGAGAGAAAAGTGCTCTGAGAAGCTATGCTCATGGGATGGTGGCGCATTGTTTTCAGTCCTAATTGAAACTAGGAAATGCAGAGAAGTGTGATAATGAAAACAACAGGATCAAGGGAGTGTGGAAATTAGCTGACTTTTTCCCCACAAAATCTGTAAAAACAGACTAGTTTGAGTTAGGGGTGTGATTTCTGGTTTATATGTGAGAAGAGGTGTCTTAGCGCTAACACCATGAAAGCAGCAAGGGAATATCCTTCACTTCCCTGTGACTCTAGGCATAAGCTGCAAAAACACTGCTTAGGAATATGCACAGGACTGTCCCAAAAGTAAAAATGCAGAGCTAAGGCTGAGGGTGATGATCCATTCAAATCAGACCTAGTTCATACAATTTTGAGTGTTCTGTGAGTCTCTATGTGAATAGACAGCACAGTGCCTACTTTACAGAAGCACTCAATAAATGGTCATTGGTGCAGTTGTTGTTGTTAATACTTTATTCTAAATCTAAGGGCATGATGTGTCATCCTGAAGAGTAGTGCTTCTTCGTTAATGGCCACACAAATCACTGGCAATTGGGAAAATGTTTCCTGGCCATCTGAAACATTAAAAGTGACTTCTAAATGTTATTATCTAAAATATGTAAAGAACTTATACAACTCAACACCAAAAGCCACATGTAATACAATTAAAAAATGGGCAAAAGACATAAACTACATTTCTCCAAAGAAGACATCCAATGGCCAACAGACATATGGAAGATGCTCAGCATCACTCATCATCAGGGAAATGCAAATCAGGACCATAATGAGATAACACCTCACGCCTCTCAGAATGGCTAAAATCACAAACACAAGAAACAATAAGTGTTGGCAAGGGTATGAGGAAAGAGAAACCCCTGTGCTTTGTTGGTAAGAATGCAAATGGACAGCCACTGTGGAAAACAGTATGGAAGTTCCTCAGAAAAAGTAAAAATAGAATTACCATATGTTCCAGTAATTCTACTACTACTTACCCAAAGAATACAAAACACTAATTTGAAAAGATAAATGCCCCCCCATCTTTATTCCAGCATTATTTACAGTAGCCAGATTATGGAAGCAATCCAACTGTCCATGGACAAATAAATGTATAAAGTGGTAGATACGTACCTTGGAATATTGTTCAGCCATAAAAAAGAATGAAATCTTGCCACTTGCAACAACATGGGTAGATGTAGAGAGTATAATGCTCAATGAAATAAATCAGCCAAAGAAAGACAAATTCCTTACAATTTTACTCATATGTGGAATTTAAGAAACAAAGTAAATGAACAATTGAAAAAAAGAGACAAACTGAAACACAGACTCTAAAGTATAGAGGACTAACTGGCAGTTACCAGAGGGGAGGTGGGGGGGGGATGGGTGAAAGAGGTGAAGGGGATTGAGATGAGATGATGAGATGATGATGAGATGATGATGAGATGATGAGAACTGAGCAATGTATAGAATTGTCAAATCAGTATATTGTACACCTGAAACTAAAATTACTTATTAGCTAGACTGCAATTAGATTTTTTAAATGACCTCTGAAAGGGAGACAAAAATATTTGTATCTGTGTGCTAGATTGTAAATCCCTTGGTGAATTTTTCTCTCTCCAGTGTCAGTGCTTAGCATAATGCATGACATATAGCAGGACCTCAATAAAAATTGCCATAGAAAGCAGTGGTTAAGAGGATAAACTCCAGAGTCAACCTATTTGGGTATGTAAACTATTTCTCCCACTTATCAGCTGTGTAATCTTGAGCAAGTTACTGAACCTCTCTGTACTTCAGGATCCTCACTTGTAAAATGGGGGTGATAATAGGTCCCACTTTCCTGAGCTACCCTGAGGTTCAAATGAATTATTACAAGCAAATGGCTCAGAATGGTGCCTACCACATGAGTTGCTATATACTTGCTATTATTATTGTGAGAGTGATGATGATGATGGTGATGATGAGCTCTCCCCCAACCCTTAAGCACTAGCTTAAGAAATAGAGCATAAGACCATGCTATCGGTCACAACTCCTGGTGCATATTGACCCTCTGAGAAAGGTATATGGTCATCCTTTTTATATCCAATAATCAATTGTGACAACAGCTACTAAGTGGAACACATTCTACCTAATTGTAGTTTTTTCAAGCAAAACTGATATCAGAGAAGCTTCCAAGAGTCTCTGCTGTGGTTTTCAAAAGGCCAAGTTAAATCTTTTCTTGCTGTTGTTTGAACATCATCTGAAAATGGTTAGAACTGTAACATTTGTGCTCTATTCAAGAAAATATTTTCTAAATTATTGGGTAAGTGATATTTACTAGTGGCACTGTTAACCCTAATAGGTTTTTTGGATCAAATTAGCTCATTTAAGAAAAAATAAAGCACAATAAACCTATTCTTTCTAAAAATCAATAAATAATGCTTTTAATTCACTTTGATTACTGGACTTGGCAGGAGAGTAATCATGTCATGAAACTGACACCACAACAAAAAAGCATTATGCTGACAAAAACAAGGAAGAATAAGCCAACAACTGAGCTGCAGAAAGAAAAAATTATGCCCGGAAGTGTCTCTGTCCCGAAATGAGTCTCTTGGGCTCTGCCATTGGCTGCAGCGAGAAGAGGAGCAATTCTCTCTTGCAAATTGCACTCATTGCAGCTGAATGACATTATCTCCACCTGTGCAACAGTCCTTTCCGCCAACGGTTTCTATAAGCAGTGTGAAAACTGCCTCTGACGTCTCCTTGGGAAACTGTGCTAGCAGACAAGATGACAGAGCAAATGGAGGATGAATTCAATTCATTTATCAGGATAACAGGACCACCGACTCCTGCTTGCAATGTGCCAAGCCTGATGATGTCATTCTACAATGCCAGGGAACAGCCACACTCATTTCCAAGAGGCGATAATTGTTGCTAATTTCAGTTAACAAATTCCATGTAAAGCATCCCTTTCCCACCTGTGTTTCCTAGAATCTAAAATGAGAGTTTAAAAGGAAGGGAGGTCGAAGGTCAATAAGAGAAGCCCAGGAAGAGGTCCCTGCCCAGATGGAGCAGAAGGATGATGCCTGTAGCATCAGGAAGACCTGCTCGGATTCTCGGCTTTGCCTTCTGCTCATTGTCCCCCTGAGCAAGTTCACTTACTTCCCATCCACAGACTCAGTTTCCTCAGGAGCAGAAGGGAATAGTAAAATCGATCTCACGGCTACTATCAGAATTTAATGAAATATGGAGGCATCCAGCACATGGTACAATATATACACAATGAATAGTATGAAAATTGTCTGCAAAATGACTCTTTTTCTTCGCCTTTGATATAGAGCAGAGACCCCATGGCTGCTTTGTGTAAGAGGACTGAAGCCATGCTGGATAACCCTGGAAGGGGAGATGAAATCACGCGAGTCTGAAGGTTTGGGCCCCTGCTGCTTACAGCAAGTCAAGAGATCTGGACTGCAGAGTCTGTCCACTGGAAGTGAGGTTATCACCTGGAATGCAATCAGGAGGGCCCTCTCTATGCTCTCCCATCTCACTGCAATCTTCTCTCACCACACCCACCCCACCCCCTTTACCAAACCACTGCAGGAGGAGGAAGCCATTACCAACCATACTACGCAGGCTCCCCAGGAGGCTTACAAAAGGCTCTGAGCACTGCAAACTTCCTGACAGCTCTCACACTATCAACATTACTTGCACAAACCCTTTCTAAGATTCCTTTGAACAGTGAGAATGTTAAAAGCCTAGAGCAAGGATATGACTCCAATGTGAGCACCTCAGGCTTATGTATATACTTGGATGGGAAGAAGGCCGACTTTTCTTAATTTTTACTTTAGAGGTTGTCATTGCTATGGTATCCATACCTCTCTCTGACAGAATAGAGGACATAGAATCAATAATTCACAAACAGTACGGGGGAGAAAACACTATCTTACACGCATCCAAAATCCAAAAACTAGAAGTCAAATGTAGGGTATGCAGTTAGAAGCAAAGAGCTCCAACTGAAACCTGAGTCACACTTGTAACATCTTCTTCAGATGAAGGAGCACAATGTGGCCTCAGTTCTCTGCCCACTGCCTCCACTCTAATAATACCCAGGAGGATATGGTTTAATACTGCCTCAGGCAAAGAAGAAAAGGCAAGAGAAAGGATTGTCGTTCTCTCTTTTCCTTCCTCCCTCTCTTAAGCTCCAAGGAAAAGTGTGTTTCCAGTGGCAGGCAGTGAATAAACTGAAGAGAGGTTTCATTTCACCTCTTTTCACCTCAGGTTAAATAAAACTTCTGCCAGAAAACATCCTGGCACTATATCTATAGCTAAAGGTTTGGCAGATCTAACTCCATTCATAGTCAGGCACCCACCCCCTTTCCTATTGCTCCCCTCCTCTTGTGAACACCCAAGGAATACACGGGAAAGAGCAGGAAGATGCTACACAGTTGATTCAATATTTTTTTCCCAACTAATTCTTACGCAAAAACAGACTCAGCAAAAAATATGCGCTAAACACATCTATAGTGTTACATTTCACTCCTTCCTTCATGCATTCTCAGACAACACAGCCTCTTATCTTTATTTCATCATAATGAGATATGGTTGGTACCAAGCAAAGTAGCATGTTGCAACCTTGGTTATACGCTTCAATGTAACATGGTTAAGAGCATAGGGTCTGAGCACAGGCAATACTGTAAAGGACACCATGAAGATAGTGGAAGGCAATGTATGGAATGGGAGAAAATATTTGCAAACCATTATCTGATGAGGCATTAAAATCCAGAGTATATAAAGAACGTCTACAACTCAAAAAACAAAACAAAACAAAACAACCCTATTTGAAAATGAACAAAGGATTGAAATAGACATTTTTCCAAAGAGGATTTACAAATCACGTGAAAAGATGCTCAACATCACTAATCACTAGGGAAATGCAAATCAAAAGCAAAGTGAGATACCATTATGGTGGCTTGTAGAAACCATTAGGGTGGCTCATAGAAAAAAAAAAATGTTGACAGGAAGGTAGAGAAATTGCAAACCTTGTACATTGTCCATGGAATTTTAAAATGGTGCAGCCACTATGGAAAACAGTATACAACATCTCAAAAAAAAAAAAAAAAAGAAAAGAAAGAAACCCATTTGGAATTATCATAAGTTGTAGCAATTGTACTTCTGGTATATATATAAAAGAATTGAAAGCAGGGACATAGATATTTGAACACCCATGTGGTATATTTATACTTTACCACAATAAAACATATCTAAGAATTTGAAAAAAGGAGCCTAACTTCTGGAGCCAAAGTTCCATATTTGCCACCCAAGCTACCCCACCTTAGCCTTGGGGCAAGTAATTTAACTTTCTGTTTTCTCAACTGTAAAATGGAATAGGTAGAGTGCCTAAGTCATAGGTTGTTGTGAGGTTCATGCCAGATGACAAAAAAACAAAAAACTCTGGCAGATAATAAGTACACAGAGTATGCTAGCTATTATTATTGCTTCTTTGTATAGATGCTAAAAAGCCCAAAGCCATGGACAAATATATATTTTTTTTATTTTCTCCGTCTTAGAGCATCCTCTATATATTACTAAATACTTATTGACTGACTGACTTCTTCATATACAAAGGTGAACCTTATTGACTCGATTTCCATGGCTGTTTTTCCAACACAGAATACAAATTAATATCGATCCATTCATATTCTTAAATAAGCCTCTTTGAACCAAAGATATACATTTGTAGACATTTGGGTATTATCTTGAACATATAGATAATGCTGAGGTATTTTCATTAAAAGAACTTACTTTATATGGCTATATTTCAAGGTCAGGAGAATCATGAAGTCTTCCCATTTTTGTTATTGCTAACCAACCTACAGAACCAATCACAGGGTACAATGTAACTGGGATATCACCATCTAAAGATAGATTCAAAGGAAGTTAAATAGATGGTAAAATCTCTGAGCCCCCAAAGCTGATACCTTCTTAGGTCTTTTCACATGAGGAAGGGGTTGAGGTGTGAAGGACATACAGGCCACCATTAGTTAACTCTAGATCAGATGATGTTGGGGATCCATATTTAAATTAAAAGCAAGTATATCTAAAGACGCTATTGGTTTTGTGTTGACAGCATGAGGTATAGGGCATTTGTTAATTCTCCCCACTTTAAAAATTTTTTAAATAAAAAACCTCTATCCAAAATCTGTTGTAATATAACATTAACAATCATTCTCAGAAATAACAGGTGATTTCTGAAATGTACAGTATTTTTACAAACTTTTCCTAAAATGAGCTTTTTAAAATCTTGGCTGCTGCTGGCTTCTAAAATCATCTTCAATCTGAGTGAGAGCAAATTCATTTAACGGTTTATTTCTCCAACAATCTGAGTGACTATTTCCCCTAGATATCTTTTTCAGAGCCCACACCCTAAAGCTTCATAATTCCATTAAATCAGCACACAGCTGGGCAATTCTTTCTTTGCTCACATTATAGTGGTCCCCAGGGAATTTATGTAAATCTATGGAAATTCATTTTAAAGTCTGTACTCTGAAAGGGAGGATGCATCCTCATTAAGTAAACGATTATATCTACAAACAAGCTAAAAGCAACATGCTGGAGAGCTAAATTAAACTTTCCATCAGGAAAACTAAACCATTCACTTTCAATAGGCTTTACCCAAATGCTACCAAAATCATAAGACAAAAGATTTTGAAGAAGTCCAAACAGATATCAAGGAAAGTGTGGCTGAGCCACCGTGGCAGGGCACAGCCTCCTTTCTGGTACAACCACTTAACGTCACCTTGGGCCATGGTACAGGAAGTGGTTCATCCTTATCATTCACAGGCTATCAGGAAAGACTTCTGATAAAAGTGTAAAAGGAAATGAACTCACAAAGTCCTTCAAAGTTCACACAAGTCAACTCTAAGAACCATAAATAAGACTAGAGTGTCTGAAGCTTAGAGGAGAGAATATCATGTACCGAAGAGAGGACACAAGCTTTACAGTTAGACATATCTACATCTTGTCCCCACGTCCTTCACTGAATAACTGAATAAATCACCTAGACTTCACAACATCTGTTTTCTTATTTGTAAATAGGTAATAATAATTCTTGAGATGATTTTTTAATGAAATAAACTATATAAAGCATTTACTCCAATGCCTAGAACATGGTTGCCATTCAAATGCCTTCAACTGAACCAAAAAAAAAAAAAAAAAGTGAAGTCTGAGCAAGATCTGATCTCTAGAAATCAGGAACTAACTGGAAGGGAAAGGAAAGAAGTTCTCCACTTAAAAGTTTTAGGTTCTCAAAAATCTATGGTGCCTTCCCACTTTGGAGATCTGCTCACCTTTCTTACTGCCGAGAAAGTAGGGCTAAGGCAATTTATGAGAACATTGACTCAATATTGCCTCAAGCCCTTTCTTCTTAAGCCATTCCAACATTTACTATTTTCTCATATCTGAAAACTCCACACTCTACACAAGTGACATTTTGCTTCTGAAGTCAGAATTAAAAGTGAAAATATAAAATTATCAAATACACCCATGAAAATCCTTTAGGTAGGTTTAGCATTGGAATAGTCTCTCAGGAAGGTAAGCATAGGCCATTTCTCATCCATTATTGGGACAGATTGCTGATTCTTCAGTTGAGCCCAAGTGAATCAGTTAGCTTGATTTTGAGATCTATGTCATCCCCAAAACATTTGAATAGACATAGATATAGATATAGTTTCCAATAGTAGATTCATATTCCAATTAGCAAGATTCTCATAATCCATAGGAGGTAAGTGGAACAGAGACCAACAGATGAAAGGGTCGATTCCTATCTCCATGCACACACTGAATGCAGTAACTGGTGGAATAGCCTACACTACTTATATATTTATTTTAGTATGTCTTTATTTTGCAAAGCAATATGACATTTGCATACAGTGAATATGCGTTAATCAAATGCAAGCATGATATTATACCACATTTTAGTTTTGTGTTATGGAAATGAGATTGTATTCAATGGTAAACCCTACTAACCAGGTCACATATAAGGACTGGTAATTCTACTGCTCAAAGGAAAAAAAGAGAGACACATTCACATTTTAGGAATTAAGACAAAGCTTAGTCACCACAAGTAAAAATCTGGAAAGAACAAAAATATATGGAGGGTAAATAACATGCTGTTAAACAATGATGGGACCAATCAAGAAATCAAAGAGGAAATTTTAAAAATGCATGGAATCAAATGAAAATGAAAGCACAATGGTCTAAAATCTTTGGGATACAGCAAAATTGGTTCTAAGAGGGAAATTTATAGCAGCACAGGCCTACCTCAAGAAGAAAAAAATAATCTCAAATAAATACCTTAAACTTACATCTAAAGGAGCTAGAAAAATAACAAACAAAACTAGAACCAGTAGAAGGAAGGAAATAAAGATTAAAGCAGATATATATATATATATATATATACATATATATATATTTCTTTCCTTCCTTCTACTATATATATATATATATATATAACAGATCAATGAAACCAGGAACTGCTTCTCTAAAAAAATGAGCAAAATTGATAAACCTTTAATAAGACTCACCAAAAAAAAAAAAAAGATAGAAAGAGAGAGAGAGAAAAAGACTCAAACAAAATCAGAAATGAAAGAAGAGAAATAACTGATACCATAGAAATACAAAGGATTATAAGAGAATATTATAAAAATAGGTATGTCAACAAATTGGACAACCTAGAAGAAATGGTTAAATCCCTAGGAACATATAACCTCCCAAAACCAAATCAGGAAAAAATAGAAAAATCTGAAGAGATAACAAGCAATGAAATTGAATCAGTAATCAAAAAACCCAACAAACCAAAGTCCAGGACCAAATGGCTTCACACATGAATTCTACCAAACATTTAAAGAAGAGCCAATATCTATTCTAAAAAGTAAAAGAGGAAGGAAAGCTTCCAAATTCATTCTATGAAGCCACCATTACCCTGATACCAAAAGCTGATGAAGACACCACTAAAAAAGAGAACTGCAGGCCATTATCTCTGATGAACATAGATGTAAAAATCGTCAACAGAATATTAGCAAACGGAATCCTAAAATAAATTTTTAAAATTCAGCATGATCAAGTGGGATTTATTCCTGAGATGCAAGGTGGTTCAATATTCACAAATCTATCAACATAATACACAACATCAGCAAAAAAAAAAAAAGAAAAGAAAAAAAGGATACAAACCATATGATGATTTCAATAGATGCAGAAAAAGCTTTTGACAAAGTACAGTACCCATTCATGATCAAAACCCTCAACAAAGCAGATTTAGAGGAAACATACCTCAACATAAAAAAGGCCATATAGAAAAAACCACAGCTAACATCATAATCAATGGTGAAAAACTGAGAGCTTTTCTCTCAAGGCCAGGAACAAGACAGGGATGTCCACTCTCACCACTTTTATTCAACATATTACTGGAAGTCCCAGCCACAGAAGATAAGAAAGATGAATAAGACATCTAAACTGGAAAGGAAGAAGTTAAACTTTCACTATTTGCAGAAGACATGATACTCTATATTTAAAAAAAAAATAAAAATGAAAAAATAAAAAACCTGGGGTGCCTGGGTGGCTCAGTGGGTTAAAGCCTCTGCCTTCAGGTCATGATCTCAGAGTCCTGGGATCGAGCCCCACATCAGGCTCGCTGCTCAGTGGTGAGCCTGCTTCTTCCTCCCTCCCTCTCTGTCTGCCTCTCTGCCTACTTGTGATCTCTCTGCCTGTCAAATAAATAAATAAAATTTTTAAATAAATAAATAAATAACCTAAAGACCCCATCAAAACATGTTAGAATTGATAAATGAATTCAGTAATGTTATTGGATAACAAAATCAATGTACAGAAATTCATTGCATTTTTATACACTAATAATGAAGTAGAAGAATGAGAAATTAAGAAAATAATCCCATTTACAACTGCACCAAAATTACTAAAATATCTAGGGATAAACTTAACCAAGGAGTTGAGCGACTCATAGTCCACGAAGTACAAAATAATTGCTGGAAGAAACTGAAGATGACACAAACAAATGGAAATATTTCCCATGCTCATGGGTTGGAAGAAAAAATACTGTTAAAATGTCCCTATTACCCAAAACAATCTATACATTTAATGCAATCCCTAACAAAATACTAACAGCATTTTTCACAGAACTACAACAAATAACCCTAAAGTTAGTATGGACCACAAAAAAACTCTGAATAGCCAAAGCAATGTTGAAAAGGGAGAACAAAACTGGAAGCCTCACAACCCCACATTTCAAGATATACTATAAAGTTATAGTAATCAAAACAGTATGGTATTGCCACAAAAATAGACACATAAATCAATAGAACTCTGGAGAGTGCAGAAATAAACCCATGATTTATGGTCAATTAATCTTTGACAGAGGAGGTAAGATGTTTCTGAAAGTCCCCAGAAGTCAGTGTGGTGTCAGGAACTCAGTCCCTGGCTCCGGCTATAGGGATACAGGGCAAGAATGGGGAGCAGCAGGATCTTTGAGTTGCTCCTCTAGGCAAGTCTTTGGAATGCCCCCAAATAACCATTAATGGGATAAAGACAATTTCTTCAACAAATAGTGTTGGAAAACTGGACATTGACATGCAAAAGAAATGAAACTTGTCCACTTTCTTACACCATACACAAAAATAAACTCAAAATGGATTAAGGACCTAAATGTAAGACCTGAAACCATAAAAAGCAAGAATAGAACACAGGCAGCAATTTCTCTGATATCAGCTGTAGCAACATTTTTCTAGATTGTCTCCTGAGGCAAGAGAAACAAAAGCAAAAACTAACTATTGAGACTACATCAAAATAAAAATGTTCTGCACAACAAAGGGATCAAAACAAAAAAGACAACCTATGGATTGAGAAATGATGTTGGTAAATGATATACCTGATAAAGGGTTAGTTATCCAAATATATATATATATATATATATATATAAAAAACTTACATAACTCAATAACATCAAAAAGTTCAATTGAAAAATGGGCAGAAGACACAGACATTCCTCCAAGGAATGCCTTGGAGATCCAGATGGCCAACAGACACATGGAAAGATGCTCAACATCACTCATCATCAGGGAAATATAAATCAAAACCACAATGAGATATCACCTCACACCTGTCAGATTGGTTAAAATCAAAAACTCGAGTGTATAAAAGCTCAAGAAACAATGAGTGTTGGTGAGGATGTGGAGAAAAAGAAACCTTTGAATACTGTTGGTGGGGATGCAAACTAGGGCAGTCACTATAGAAAAAGTATAGAGCTTCATCAGGAAAGTACAAAGAGAACCACCATATGATCTAGTAGTTCCACTGCTGGGTATTTACCCAAAGAAGACAAAAACACTAATTTGAAAAAATATATGTACCTCTAAGTTTATTGCAGCATTATCTACAATAGCCAAATTATGGAAGCGACCCAGTGTCCATCAGTAGATGAATAGATAAAGATGTGATACATGATGGATAGATAGATAGATAACAGAATATTGCTCAGCCATAAAAAAGAACGAAATGTTGCCTTTTGCAACTACATGGATGAATCTAGAGAGTGAAATGTTGAGTACAATAGGTCAAAGAACGATGAATACCATATGATTTCACTCATACGCAGGACTTAAGAAACAAAACAAAGAAATAAAGGAAAAAAGACAAACGACAAACCAGACTCTGAAGTACAGGGAACAAATTCATGGTTACCAGAAGGGAAGGGGGAGAATGGGTGAAATAGGCCAAGGGGGTTAAGGGTACACTTACCATGATGAGCACTGAATAAGGAATAGAATTGTTGAACCACTACATTGTACACCTGAAACTGATAGAACACTGTAGGTTAACTATACTGAAATTATTTTTTTTTTTTAAAGACAAATCTTGGGCAGGATGCACAATCTAGTCACTATGATGGTTAAGGTAGCCCCAGAGTCATAGCTATCTGTTTCTGTTTGTCCAGACCTCTGTTGTTGCCTGGGTTTTGTCCATCCTACTTAGAACATCTCTTCAATTTTATTTCAGTTCTTTGGGAAAAGGAAAGAAAGAGAAAAGAACATTCTCTTCTGGCAGCAGCATCAGATTTTGATCCAGAAAACCTGGAATACCTAATCTTTCGAATCTATCTCCAGATCTCTATTTTGTCTTCAGCTCTTGCCCTTTTCACTCCTTCAGTCTCAACATGGAGGGAGAAGGACAATAAACATGTATGGGTAACACGCAATGTTTAACAATGACTCTAGTCTTAGAAACTGGTATATGCAGAGATTCTGGTATATCATTTTTAAAATAAACCCAGCTGCATTGTGCTGTAACATGAAAACAACAACAAAAAAAATGACCATTCACTTCCTGAAAAGGGAGAAATAAGTTGTTTTTAAATTCTTAATTTCTATTTTCAATATGAAATATCTAAAATGTAAAGGCGCCATTTTAATAAATAGAGAGGCAGAGATACAGGGGCTCTAAAGATTTGTTGTAAATATTTTGTAAGGAAATTGGCTTCACATTATTATCAAAATTTTAGCTTTAATCATTAAAGCCACATTTAATCTTCTACAAAGACTCTGTTCCTCCTGCAGGCACAGCTCCCTGCGGCTCCCTCCTCCGTGCTCCTCTTGTGCACATTTATCATAAGCGATGATATTAACACATGTTTTCTTATATTTCAAATTTATACACATCTGTTTCCTCCATGTGATGGTAAAGCTTCTTGCTTATCTTGGGGAAGTAAATTCAGTTTCTTTCAAAGAGTAGAGGCTCAATGAATATTGACTGGGCTTTATTTGAATTATTTTGTTTTGAGCTTTGGAACTGATGAGAGTGCCTTTCCTTCCTCTCCCTTTGGACCATCCCTCACCCTCTCAACTAGCTGTCTTTTGCTGCTTTCTATATACACCACCCCTCATACACCAGTTCACAATCTCTTGGGCTCATGTGTCTTTTGCTTCAACTGCTGCTGCAGTAACCAGCTCTGCATGGATCGAGAATGATTTTATTCATACAAGCTTGACAGTACATTATTTTAAGGCCAAACCATGAGTTTCTCACCAACCCAGAACTTCCTTGTTGATACTGCCCACAGTTGCAGTCTGGAACTTCTGGGGAGTGAGGTCCCAGCACAGCAAACTTTTAACCAGTGGCCAACAACAACAAAATAAATAAATTTTGTCTTTCTCAATTGTCTATGGTCCTGAGATGCAGCTGATGTGATCTTTCATGGGACACCCCTGTAGTATAAAGCAGCCTACATCAGCAGCACACCCCCCCAGCCAGCCCTTTCTCCCTCCCTATCTCAAAATTTTTTACACTCACCCCTGTCTCTCTTAATAAAAACATTTGCATGAATTCTTACATCGGATTCTGTTTTCTGGGGTCTTGGGCTACAACGCCCATCCACGTCACAGCCCCCTGCCGAGTGGACACAGTCATGTCTGCTTCAGATAATCCTCTCTGCTTTTTAGGGGAGGATTTCACAGCGGTGCACACCTAACACAAAGGCACGCACTAACTAAGCCAGCCAGCAAGACTCTAGACCTGGTATAACAAGAAGCTGAGCAAGTTGAAATCGTCCCTTAGGGAACTCAGAAGTAAAGAATAAAACATGAAGGTGGGGTGGCAGGCAGAAGGTGGCAGGGCAGCCATGATGTTCTAATTGTTCAATTCAGTAACAATTCTTTTTTTTTTTTTAAGATTTTATTTATTTATTTGACAGACAGAAATCACAAGTAGGAGAGAGGCAGGCAGAGAGAGAGGAGGAAGCACTCTCTCCGCTGAGCAGAGAGTCTGATGCGGGGCTCGATCCCAGGACCCCGGGATCATGACCTGAGCCGAAGGCAGAGGCTTTAACCCACTGAGCCACCCCGGTGCCCCAATTCAGTAACAATTCTTATGGCATGTTCCTTCCTTCTCTCTCCTTCAACTCCTTTGTAGATGCTACCAATACTTAAGTCAGAGAATACTGTTCATTTCCAGGCCCCAGTTTTCATCTTAAGTGAGACCCTTACCATCCTATCTGATTAATTGAAACCCGTTTCTAACCTGGCTCTTCTGAGCTCAGGCTCTTCCTAACAGTTCATATTGTTTATCATTGAGATCCCATCGCTTCTCGGCCTTTTGGCCAAGATCAAGTGTATAATTGCCATCCTTCCCAATGGCATTCATCATATCAATTTCTCTTATATGAGAAAAGTTTGATAACTTTAACTTTTTTGATAAAGGTAACATTAAGTGACTCCCCTCTTCATCAGTCTATCAACATTAAATTCAGCTTCATTTTTCACTCTATTTTTTTTTTTTTTACAATTCCACCCTCAAGCCTTATTCCTAAAATGTAGTTTATGGACTTCCAGTTTAAAGAATACTATTTTATCCCATGTGTTCAACAACTCAGTATGCTAAAACTATTGAAATGACCAACAAATTTTAAAGCTAAAACATGTATCTATGTTAGAATATATGGAAAGTTTCCCTTAAAAGATAGAAAACTTGACAGTTTCTATAAAATGCGGTACATGACAGGTCAAATGAAGAGATATACTGAACACAATTCACAACAGCCAACAGGATTGAAGAAATTAGTATGTCTAGAGAATTTGAATGACATGATACTAAAGCTAAGAAAGAAGGAAAGAAGCGTAGAAAAAAATGGACAAAGAGAAAGTACAAACTAAGATAGTAGAAATAAGTAAATATCACAATATTTATGCATATAGACCAAACTTGCCAGTTAAAAACAGAAATCTTAAGGCTGGATAAACAAAAATTCAACTATATGCTCTGTATGAGAGACACATCAAAAATATAAAGGCAGAACATGACTCAGAGATCTACCCAGCAAATAATAGCCCAAAGAAAGCTGGGAGAGCTATATTAATGTTATAAAAATAGTCTTTAAGGTTAAAAAAAAGCCATTATCAGGAAGAAGTGGTGATACTACGTGAAGAGTAAAGTTTTTTCCAATAAGATTTAACAATTAGTTATGTATTATTAACCTACCTCAAATTACATAGTGCAAAACATTCAAGAATTACAGAGAGAAACTGACAAATCATCATAATAATACAAAGATGAAATATAAGTTTCTTGATTATTCATTATTCAAGCAGGAAAAAAATCTATAAATATCTAAAAACATCTATTAAAAAAATCGTTGGACTACCAATCTTGACTTAATGGATATATATAGATAAATAGAGAAATTCCATATTTTCCTCTCAAGTACACAAGATACATTTACCAAAACTGAACACATTAATCCATAAAGCAAAGCTCATTATGTGTGCATATGTGTATGTGTGTGTAATGTATTCACTATATCATATAGAGAGAATATAGTGTTCGTATATATGTATGAATTATATATTCCTATATACATACATATATACGAACACTATATATTATATATACTATATACTCTTGTCCTCTAGCCACAATGCAACTAAATCAGAAATTATTTGAGATAAACTTTTAACATTTTCTTATGAAAAAGGCCTCTCACACACAAGAATAAATGGAATAGTAAATGGAATGTCTTTGTATCCTTCAGTGGTCTTCAATAATTATTCAACTCCTAGCCAATCTTTTATCACATATACACCTACTCCCGTCTGAATTTTCTGAAGCAGATTCACTCCATAAATATTTGTAACTCTATTTACAAGGGACACTTTTAAATAACCATTATACCATTACATATTTTTTTAAGTATACAAAATTTCCTCAAATATCCAGTGTTCAAGTTTTCCTGATTATCTCATGTTTTTTTTAAATTTGTTCAAGTCAGAATCTGTATAAGTATCACAAATTGCATTTGATAAGTGTCCTTGAAGTCCCAAATAGATACATTACTAAAACCCCATACAACTGAAATTTTTAAACCACACTTCCAAATAACTCATAGGTCACAAAAGAAATGATAATGAAACACTGACAGTATTTGTAACTGAACAAAGAGAAAAATATCAATATAGCTAAAACTTTGAAATGCAATGAAAGCAATAATTGGAAAAAAATGTTTATCCTTCAATGTTTATAGTAGAAGAAATGTTGGAAATTAATGATTTGAATATTCAATGTAAGAATTTGGTCAGTGGGGAACAATCAATATAAACAAACAACGACAATAAGCGGAACAGGGGCACCTGGGTGGCTCAGTGGGTTAGGGCCTCTGCCTTCAGCTCGGGTCATGATCCCGGGGTCCTGGGATTGAGCCCCGCATCGGGCTCTCTGCTCGGCGGGGAGCCTGCTACCTCCTCTCTCTCTGCCTGCCTCTCTGCCTACTTGTGATCTCTGTCTGTCAAATAAATAAATAAAATCTTTAAAAAAAAAAAAAAGAACAACAGAACAGAAGGAAGAAACAAAGAAAAGAATAGATTACTGAGGGGCGCCTGGGTGGCTCAGTCGGTTAAGCATGGATGTTTGATTTGGGCTCAGATCATGATCTCAGGGTCATGATCTCATGGTGGTGAGATCAAGCCCCATGGTGGGCTCCACCCTCATCAGGGAATCTGCTTGAGATTCTCCCTCTTTATCTCCTTCTGCCCCTCTCCCTGTGCATGCTCTCTCTCTCTTTTTCTCTCTCTCTCTCTCTATACATATACATATATGTAAATCTTTAAAAATAAAGATAGATTGTTGAAATAAAAGACTAAAGTACAACAGGGGATCAATGCAATGGAATAAAGATAGCTCCAACTCTTTGACACTCATTCCTTTGATTGGAGGGGTCCATTTCCCCCACCCCTTGAATCTTTGTTCTATGACTGCTGTAATCGTATGGCAGAAGTGATGTTTTGCCAGTTCCAGGTCTAGACTGTAAGAAAACTTGTAATTTCTACTGTCCGTTTCTGTGTACATTTTCAGAGCTCTGAACTGCAATGTAAGAAGTCTCCATAACTCTGTTGGAAAGGTCATGTGGCAAGGCCCTGTGCTGCATGGGTGGAGGGAGAAACCCATCTGAGCTTAGCCTCCTCAGTTTTCTTGCCAAGGCATCAGGCACCTGAGTGAAGCAATCTTTTTTTGTTTTTTAATATTTTATTTATTTATTTGACACAGAGAAAGAGAGGGAGAGAGAGAGAGCATAACCAGGGGGAGCAGCAAACAGAAAGAGAGGAAGAAGGAGGCTCCCCGCTGAGCAGAGAGCCTGGCATGCATGAAGGATTGGATTCCAGGAACCTGGGATCATGACTTGAGCCAAAGGCAGATCCTTAACCGAGGCATCCCCTGAGTGAAGCAATCATAAACTCTCCAGACCACACCAACAACCAACAGAATACCACCACATATACCCAGTCAAAGCCTCAAGAAGCAGAACAACAACCCAGGCAAACTCTACCTGAATTCCTTAACCCACAAATTCATGAAATAATGAAATGGTGATTGTTTTAAACCAGTCCATATTAAGGATAGTTTGTCACACAGTAAAAGATATATGATAGCAATAAATAAAGCCAAATTTGGCTCTTTGAAAAGACTAATAAAATTTGTCAATAATCTCTAGTGAGATTTTCCAAGGGGGGAAAAAAAAATCAAGAAAACTAAGAAAAAATACATTAAGAAAAAAAGACTGTGTATCAGACTGTGTAACAGGGAGATGATTAGATTCAAGCCACCAGGCAGAATCAGGACAATCTGATGTGACAGTACAAGCACTTTGTTGAGATACACATTCTTCCACCGGCTAACTTTGGGCAAGTCATTTAAGTCTACTGGACCGCAGTCTGATTACAAAATAAAACAAAACAAAAAACTAAAGCTCCTTCCATAGGTGGATTCCTTGATGTGACTCCTCAGTGTATGTTTAGTCCCTGCTATTTAGAGGAGTTGTACTTTAAAAATGGTGGAATATAGAGCAAGGAACAAAGTAGAATTCAGAAGGGAACCAACCATCATGGCTTCCTCTCTTTGCTTAAGATGGAAAAAAAAAAAGTGGAGAGTGACTTTTTTTTTTTTTTTTTTTTACAAAATTTTAGTACGCATATTCAGGATCTTCTCATGGTAATAAAGTCAATAAAAATTTGTTTGAATTAAATTAACACCAACACACTGAAAGTCTTTTTCCCAGTACAAAAAGCAACCACATTAGCAGTTTGATAAATAGAATGCCTATAATTAAAGAACTAATTTTTACTCTTATATGTCTATAAGGCACTATATAGTAAAATCTAGTTTTTTAAAAGATTTTGCAAGATTTTAGGACTCATACAAGTGACTTGTGCTGTGATGTGATGTGGAGTTCAAATGGAACTAAGTACTTATCAAAAACATGGCCCCAAGTTCTACTTTGCTCTATATTTTTCAACAGTAACTTAAAATTTTTCCAAGACTTGAGAAACTATTTATGTCTTTCTGAGAGTTATTTAACATGGAATTTAGCTAATGAAGTTTTGTAGTGTGTTAAATATCTTTCTGATATTTTGGAATGATTTTGAAACATATGGATAGAGGGGGTGGGAAGGGCCATAGTTCTATCAAAATGTTCTAGCTTGTTACCTTAGATAAAATTAAAAGCTACATGTTATCACCTTAGTTTCTGGTGAGGAAGTTTATTAGTTTAAATGCCTTTTCAAATTCCAAAATAAATTCAACTCTGAAATTTATTATATAATAAAAATCTAGTCAAATTGACATAATGAACAGGTTACAGGCTCCAATGGAAAGATTTAGTCTGTCTAAAAAAGGATATTATTAAAATTTTCTTATTTTTTTTTAAATTAGCAAAGCCATTTCACTTATTCAGTTGTTTTCCAATTAGGATAAGCATTTGCATGGTAAAATAAACATTTATGGTTTAACATATACAGTATAAACATGAGAAGCATCATACCCATTAATAGATACAGATCAATCTTTTACTTTCCCACTCTGAAACATATAAAAACATCTTTAAATAGACATAGCTATATAATATGACATATTTATGTAAGAGTTCACATTCTTATTAAAATTAAGATTAGGACATCAATCATATTCTTTACCCATTACTATTTCAAAAAGTGAAAATAAAAATCCCTAGCTATATGCTTTTTAAATTTTTCAAGTGTCCTCTTTCTTTGTGAGCTAGCTAGTTACCTACTACAAGGCATTAGTAATTCCTTTCTTTCCAAGTTATTTTTAGGGTGCTTTTGCTTTATTAAGATGTCCACCAAATGCTAAAACATTAAATACTGAGTTCCCTCTTCTATGTCTACCCCACAGAGAGGAGATTTCTTGCTTCAAACCTCAGTGCACACATGTAAACAAAATTACTCAAAACAAGGCAACAAGTGAGAAGCAGGGTTAAAATAAGAACTCAGACAATCTGACTCACAATCCAGCATTCAACTCCCTATAACTTGCTGTTTTCCTTTGTCCTCTTTGCTGTGAACCAAGATACTTGTTCTTTAGCAGGGTGTTTCTGCTGCAAATCCAGTTGCTACTGCATTATGCAATGAAGTCAGAAGCCTGAGCTTGTGACATCAATATAGGTTGCTATGGTAACTCTTTCCATAAGTATTACAGGTTCATTGTAGGCTCAAAAAAGAGGACTTCAGCACAGTAGCAAAATAGCTGGCATTAGTCAGCCTAAATTACAATAATAACTGGTGCAAAGAATTTTTTTTACTAGCTATAATAAATACAGATTTTTATATTTATGTTTTGTGTCATTAACAAAAGTCATTTTTCAAATATTTTAATTTTTTTAAATGAAATTCTCCATAGAGATAACATTGCTACTGACCTTCTGATATAACAGATCTAAAGATCCAGGAAGAAGAGAGTCTCGCTGTAACATAGCTTATTATTCCATGCCTTGTGTCATTCCAGAAGTCAAGTAATGTTATGCATTATCTGTTTGGAATTAATTCATAATAGTATGATTTAAATTGTTGTCAGATTACAGAAATTATAAAAAGGTTTCAAGGAGTTGCACATATGAAAGCAATTTTAGGTGAGAAGTTTTCCCAGGGAATGTGTCCATTTTTGACGTAACAATAGTAAAGATCACTTTTTATTGCACCTGATCACCGTTATTTCACTAGAATATTTTTTGCCAATGTCTCAGTTCAAATGATTAAATCCACCTCCCTGTGTAGGAGACATTTAGAAAGATTCTTTTACCATTACATTTTTAAAATCTAAATTCTAAGCACAGGGCCGAGCAATTACAAAGGCTGAATTCCTTTCTTCCTTAGCTCCTTTTTGTTTGCTTATCCCCCACCATCATCAGCATCATGAACTCAGTTCAGTTCTGCAACCATGCCTGGGCTAGCCATTGCCGTTACATGTGCTAGGCTTCAGGTATAAGATGTGTAAGACAGTCCCTTCCATGAAAAGCTCATGCAGGTAATAGCAACATCAGTCATAGTATTTACTGAGTACCCGCCATGTGCCAGACACCATACTAAGCACTTTCCTTTCATTACGTTATTTAATCCTCACCCTACACTGTGGGAGAGAGGAACAGTTCTCCCCGTTACCCAGATAAAAGAACTGAAACTCCAAGGAATAGTCACGGGTCTGAAGTCACACTTGTAGTTAGGAACACTGTCGCCATTTTATTTTAGGATTAACAGACTCTATTGATGTTCTAACAGAAATTACGACAATTTCTTGTTACCATGGTAAAAAATGGAAACTGGATCATAATCCCACTGAGCAAGGACTGCTTGTTACCTTAGATAAAATTAAAAGCTACATGTTATCACCTTAGTTTCTGGTGAGGTGAGAAGCGTCATACCCATTAATAGATACAGATCAATCCACTTCAGAATTCACTGAAGCAGAAAGCAGATGATAGTCTTCATGAACACTTTCCATGATGGGCTTTTCTGTTTCTGTAACACTCAGCAGTTTAGAACGAATTTGCCTGAAGACATTGTTATTTCCCCAGGGTTATAAATGAAAATATCTCTCAAAAACATTGGTTCTATCCCTTTCCTTAGATGGCTGCGCTGATATTCTAACATGCTCCAAGCTACTATACTATCTTGAGATCAGGTAAATATATTAGCACCTTAATGTGTATAGTGTGTCACATTTTACAAACGCTACCAAACATTCATCCATTCAGCAAAAATGCATCGAGCCACTATTACGAGTCAGGCACTGGGTTAAATGTTAGATATGACCCTACAGCAAAAAGTTAAAATAGTCTCCAAAGAAAAGGAGCATGTAGTCTTAAAGGAGAGAAAATCATCAATCAAATAACAATAGAAATAAATGTAAAATTGGAACTGTGTCCGGAGAGTAGAAAATAAGAAAGTCTGAAAATAGATAACCCAGGCATTCAACCCTAAATGATATAAAAAGAACAGAAGAAACACAAAGAAGTAGAGGGAAGAAACAAAGAAGAAAAGTAAAGCCAAAGGAAATGTAATACAACATACAGCAGGACTCTCGCAAAACCAAACCGGCTCTTTGAAAAGATGAATAAAATGGACAAACCTCTGGCAAGATGGCTCAAGAAAACAGACAAGGCAAAGGTAAACAACATTTGAAATAACATAAAGAACACAGAGACACAATCAAGATTTTAAAAGAAATAAGATCAAATGAAGTTTATGCTAGTACGTTTGGAAACATGGATAAAAAGGACAAACAAAATTGATCAAGAGGAAACAGGAACTTGGATAGACACAGACACTGAAGAAATTGAGTTATTATGGGTCATATGTCAGTGCTCTTTTCATCTTTTGAGGAGCCACCATATTGTTTTTTGTAGTGGCCGCACCAGTTTCCATTCTCACAGGAGTTACCTTTTCTCCACATTCCCGCCGGCACGCGTTACCTCTTCTCTTTTTGGTAAGAGCCGTTCCAACAGGTGCGAAGTGATAGCTCATTGTGGTTTTGACTTGTGGTTCCCGGATGATTAAGGACATTGAGCACCTTTTTATGTACTTGCAGTTTGCACGTCCTCTCTGGAAAAAGGTCAGACCTGTTCAGGTCCTTTGTCTATTTCTTTATATTATTTGGTTTTGCTGTTGCTGTTGCTGCTGCTGCTGCTCCTGCTGTTGTTAGAGAACTAGCAGCTCCTTATGTATTTTGGATGTTAACCCTTTATCAGAGAATGGCTTGCAAGTATTTTCTTCCCTAGGTTGCCTTTTAATCTTATTGATGGCTTCCTTTGCTATGCAGAAACTTTTAAGTTTGATATAGTCCCATTTGTTGATTTTTGCTTTTGTTTCTTGTTTTTTTGGCATCATATAACAAAAAAAAAAAAAAAAAAAAAAAAAAAAGTTTACTGAAACCAGTGTCGATTAGCATTTCCCCGTTTTCTTTTAGGAATTTTACAGTTTCAGGTCTTATATTTAAGTCTTTAATCCTTTTCAAGTTAATTTTTGTGAGTAGTATAAAATAAGGGTCCGATTTCATTATTTTGCTTGTGAATATTCAGTTCCCCCAACACCATTTATTGATGAGACTATCTGTCCCCCTTGAGCATTTTTTACTATCTTGACAAATATTAGTTGACAATATATGGATGGATGTCTTTCTGGGCTCTTGATTCTGTTGCACTGGCCTATGTGTCTGATTTTTTATGTCAGTATCATTCTGTTTTGATTACTACAGCTTTGTTACATAGTTTGAAATCAGGAAGTGTGATGCCTCCAGCTTTGTTCTTTCTCAAGTTTGCTTTGGCTATATAGTTTTCTATGGTTCCACCTAGATTGTAGAATTATTTTTTCTTTTTTTTTGAAAAACATTGGAGTTTCGATAGGATTTTCTTTGAATCTCTTGATGGCTTTGGATAGTATGGACATTTTAAACAATATTAGCTCTTTTGATCCATGAACACAGGATGTCTTTATTTATTTGTGTATTCTTCAATTTCTTTCATCAGTGTCTTAGAGTTTTCAGTGTACAGGGCTCTTACCTCCTTGATTAAATTGATTTCTAAGTATTTTATTCCTTTTGATGTTACAATGAATGATATTGTTCCTTTCTTTCTTAGGTAGTTTGTTGTTAGTGTATAAAAACACAACTGATTTGTGTGTGTTGATTTTGTAACTTTATTGAATTGATTTATTCCATGCATTTTTTTTTTGGTGGAGTCTTTAAGGTTTTCTGTATATAAGATCATGTCATCCATGAACAAAGACAATTTTACCTCTTTCTTTTCAATTTGGATGCTTTTTATTTCATTACCTTGCCTGATTTTCTGACAAAGACTTCCAGTACTATGTTGAATAGGAGGGGTAAGGATGGGCACACTTGCCATGTTCCAATCTTAGACTAGAGGAAAAGCTTTCAGCCTTTCACCATTGAGTGTGATGTTAACTATGGACATGTTATATATGACCTGTATTATGCTGAAGTTCATTCCTTTTATGCCCACTTTATTGAGATAGCTTATCATGAAAGGATGTTGAATTTTCTCAAATTTTTTTTCTGTTTCTTTTGAGATGACTATGTTATTTTTATCATTCATTCTATTAATGTGGTGTATCACATTTATTGAATGGTGTATGTTGAACCATCCTTATATCCCAGGAGTAAATGCCACTGGATTACAACGTATAATCCTTTTAATGCGCTGTTGAATTTGATTTGTGAGTATTTTGTTGAAAATTTTTGCATCTTTATTCATCAGGGATATTAGTCTGTAGTTCTCTTTTCTTGTGTTGTCCTTATCTGGCTTTGGTATCAGAATATTGTTGGCCTCACAAAATGAGTTTGGAAGTGTTCCTTCCTCTTCTATTTTTTTGTAAAAATTTAAGCAGGACTGGCATTAACTCTGTCTCATCAGTTTTGTAGGGCTTCTGATTTGTTTCCCTTCCCTGTTAGCCACAGGATATACTCCATAGACCCCCAGCATTTCTGGCCAGGTTTCCTGGTTTTGTGGGGCTGTGCTCAGCAGTTGGGCAGGGCTGTTGAATTACTTTCCTGGTTATGTGCAGATCTAGAATGGGCTCTAAGGTCAGAACAGATCTATAGTTGGGACCTAAATAAAGCAGGCAGAATGGCTAACCAAGGTCCCCAACCAGATGGGGCTGTCCATCTTTAACCTTAATGCTTTGCTACTTGTCGTTCTACCCCAATCATAGTCTCTATAATCCATTTCTGTACCAAGCTTGATCTTAGAGTTCTGCCTTTTTAACTCAATTCATAAATTCAGGCAATATTTTTAGAAGGTTCCTTTATTTTAGTTTTCATTTTAATTCCAGCTAGTTAACATACAGTGTTATATTAGTTTAAGGTGTACAACAATATAGTGATTCAACAATTCCATACAATTGGTGCTCATCACAAGTGCATTCCTTAATCACCACCAACTATTTAACCCATACCATCCACCTCTCCTCTGTTAACTATCATTCTGTTCTCTATATTTAAGTATGTTTGTTCATTTGTCTCTCTTTTCTCCTTTGCTCCTTTATTTCTTAAATTCCACATGTGAGTGAAATCATATGGTATTTGCCTTTCTCTAACTGACTTATTTCACTTAGCATCATACTCTCTAGCTCCATTTATGTTATTGCAAATGGCAAGATTTTGTTCTTTTTCTGGCTGAATATATATATGTGGGGGGGTGTGTTGTGTGTATTTTCAGAAGTTATATATATATCTCACTTCTTGTTTATCCATTCAACAATCAGAGGACACTTGGGCTGCTCCCGTATCTTGGCTATTGTAAATAATGCTGCTATAAACATAGTGCTGCATGTATCCCTTTGAATTAGTGTTTTCATGTTCTTTCAGTAAATATCCAGTAGAGTAATTGCTGGATCATAGGGTAGATTTATTTTTAACTGTCTTCCACAGTGACTGTACCAGTTTGCATTCCTACCGACAGTGCATGAGGGTTCCTTTTTCTCTACATTCTCATCAACTCCTGCTGTTTCTTATATTGTTGATTTCAGCCATTCTGACAGGTGTGAGGTGATATCTCATTGAGGTTTAGGATGATTTGATAGTTATCTGGTCGTATTTGTGGGATGAAGCCAGCCTAGGGTCCTCCTATTCTGCCATTTTCTCTCCAGGAGGATCCTTTTATAAAGTCTTGTTTAGTGACTATGGAACATACCCATTTGGCTTCCACCACACTTACAATACAAAATTCTCCTGAATTTCCTACTTCTGCTTTCCCAAAACTCTACCTTTCATCTCAAAACTTTGTGTTTTTTAAAACATTGCATTTTTTAAGCTCAAAATCTATTGCCTCATATCCCTTATCCAGTCTGGTTCTGAGTTCATGCTTATGCTTTCAAACTGGCCATCCTCTCTCATGCATTTTCTTCCTCTCTTCTCTTTGCTACTAACCACATCTGAACCTTCATCCTTTCATGCAACAGGCATCTCAATAGCTTTCTGCATTGACTCTCTCCTTTATCCTTTTCCCTAAGAGTTCAAAGTGCAGATAACTATAGATTTAATCCCTGAAACATCTAAAAATTTAACTTAATCACATTGCAGCTCCTATACCACCCAAATACTTTTAGTCACTCCTCTTTCCAGAAAGTTGAAATTTTAACTCTTTAACCTGACACTCCAGGCTTTTAAAAATCTGACTACAGTGTAACTATTCAGTCTTTGAAGCCATCACTGGCCTGCAAGAATTATCTCCCAAACCAATTGCATGAATTACTAGTCTCTAAATACGCATTTTACTTTTCCATCTTTCAGCTTTGTCCATGCCATGTCACCATTAGAATGTCCCACCCTTCATCCACACCTCTCTTTACCTTTTAAAATTCTAAATACCCCCCTACACTCAAAATGAATTATTGACTGGAGAGTTGTATTGTCCTTTTGTTTATTTCTCTGAGTGTCTGTGTCTGTTTTACCTTCTCAGCTAGACTGCAAGCTTCTTGAGAAAAGAAACTATATCCTCTATCTGCTACAGTATGACACAAATCTGACACTTAGTTATTACTAAGTTGATGTCACATCCCAGAGCAACAAAAACTTATTCAGATATTTGCTCAGGCAAATGTTTGTATCACTAACTCTGTGACCATGGCTTCCTTGGAACATTACAGATTCAGATTCTTCTGTTTGTTTTTTTAAAAGCCCTTCTAACAGTAGAACATAGAATAAGATTTCCTGCTTGACTACATAGAGCAAATAATTTACCTGGTGTGTGTGTGTATATGTATGTATATATGTATGTATATATGTATATATATACATATATATATGAACTTTCAGTGCACTCTCCCAAGAAAAGATAGTAAGAACTGTGAGTTATTGTTTATATTAGTCAAGATCCTTCCAGTTGAAAATAGAAGTATTTAACTTGAAAATAAAAGATATCTAACTTATAATTAGCTTAAGCAAAAACGATAACGTATTGGCTCATGGAATAGAGAAATTCATGGCTAAATCTGGTTTTAGTAACAGATCTAGAAGATTCATTGGTATTAATAAGTCTTACTCTCCTTTTTCTGAGTGCTCATGTTATTCTTTGCAGCTACAGATAAGCCAACTCTATGTAGTAAAGGCAATGCGGACTACAATTTTCATTTCATGTTATGCCAAATTGGCAACCCCAATTAAAGAAGAATCTCTCTCAATCTTTCTCTCTCCCATTCCATAACCATAGAGAAAGTTCAGGGACAACTGTTGAACCTTAAATAGGTCATATACCTATCTTAGTAAAGTCACTGGGCCAGAAAGAAGAAGAACACCTGAGAATAATTCAGCCTGAGCATGTATTCATGCCAGTGGCCAAGATGGTAGTCAAATATATTGACGGGCTGTGTCTCCAAGACCCCATGGTGTTAAGGAAAGATAAGGAGTAGCTGCTTCCCAAGAAAGAAAGAAAGAAAGAAAGAAAGAAAGAAAGAAAGAAAGAAAGAAAAGAAAGAAAGAAATAAAGAAATAGAGAAAGAAAGAAAGAAAGAAAGAAAGAAAGAGAGAGAGGGAGGGAGGGAGAAAGAAAGGAGGAAAGAAAGAAAAAAGAAAGAATAGCAGAAATAGTCATTTCTTCCTTTAAGTCAGGGGTATCCTTTGGGTCCTGAATCATCTAAATTGTCTTTAAATTCTGAGGTGTTAAGCCATTCAATTATCCTCAAATATTTATTCCATACCTACTATGTGTTAGTCACTCTGTTAGACCTTGTTGAAGATAAAAGATTATTAGCTTTGATTCATAGGAGTGAGAAATGTAGTATACTTATACTAATTCTGACCCAAAGTAGGATTTGGTATGTGTCATAAAAGTGGGGCTAGAGATAAGGGTGCTGGTGTCATACATATAGAAGCAAAAATGTAAGTAGTGTAAACAGATGACGCTGAAATTTTGAGGGACAGAATAAAGAGACAAGAGAAATGAAGACTGAAGAGAAAAAGAACTTAGAATAAACTCATACCCAAGGTCGAGTTTTATTCTATAGAATGTGAGCTCCTTAAGGGTAACACTTTAATCTTGGGGCACGTGAGTGGCTCAGTCAGTTGAGACTCCAACTCGGCTTTGGCTCAGGTTATGATCTCAGTGTCATGAGATAAAGCCCCACATCAAGCTCTGTGTCAGTCTCCACATTCAATGGGGAGTCTGCTTGAGATTCTCTCTGTCCCTCTGCCCCCCCAACATCTCTAAAATAAATTAATTAAAAAAAAACTTGAATCTTGGTTTGAATAACAAAAATATTGATAACAGAGAAATAAAATAACAGTTAATACTGAATAATATTTATTGTTTGCCATGATAGAAATTGTGTTAATTTTCTCATTCAATCTTCAAAACAATCTTATGAATTAGATATTAATTTTAACTTCTCATTTTATGGACGAGAATGCTGAGACTCAGAAATGTTCAATAATCTGCTTAAGCAAATTGTAGATGTAGGTTCTTATCAAGTCCAGAGTGTGACCTCTTAATCAATATATTATAGCAAACATTTTCAAGGTAGCCTCTTCTCATGTGAGTCAAGGAACAGATTCAGTATAAATTACCCAGAAATGGTGTTCTTTGAGCTCTTAGTTAGGCTCATGTGATCTCAGCTCATTGTACAATGTAAATCCCAATATCAATCTCTTCTTAGATTCATCCAGTGGACTTATATCATTCAGGAACTCTGTTGTTTGAGAGGAAAATGAGTGGGAAGACCAGAGAGTGGGAAAAAACAACAACAACAACATTGTTATCACATGGTTGAGGATTTGTCTTTGTACTAGCAAAACAAAACTCAGTGATACTGTTATGGATTGAATTATATCATTGAAGTCCTCACTTCAAGTATCTCAGGATGTAACCTTATTTGGAAATAGGGTCTTTACAGGGATAATCAAGGGAAATTAAAGTCATTAGGATGGCTTTAATCCAGTACAGCTGTGTACACAAACCAGTGGGAAATTTGGACACATGAGTATTCACAGAGGAAAGACTACATGAAGAGATTCAAAGGAGAACACGATGTAAATGTGAAGGCAAATATTGAGAGTGATGTATCTACAAAGCAAGAAATATCAACGATGGGCAGATAACCAACAGAAGCTAGGAGAGAGAGGCCTGGAACAGATTCTCTCTCAGAGCTCCTAGGAGGAACCAAACCTGCCAACACCTTGGTCTTGAACTTCTACCCTCCAGAATTGTAAGCCAATAAATTCCTATTGTTTCAACCACCCAGTTTGTGGTGTTTTGTTACAGCAGTCCTAGGAAATTAATATAAGTATCTTCAACAAAACAGAACAAATCTAAGCCTCTTGCAAATGAAAAAAGCAACTCCCAATACTTTCTTTCATGGGGGGTGTCATGTTAATAGAGCCAGTTCATAATTAAAATGGTTGGATCAAACTTCTATCTGTGATTTTATAGCCTCATGGGGAATGTTTGCAAATAAATTTACATGGATATTACATTTTGTGTTTGTTTCCTAATTTGTTGCCATCATTTGCTAAAAGAAGGTTAATATTTTTTTCCGAAGAGAACATTTTTCTTTCTTCCAGAAAACTGACACCTAATTCATAAGTGATCATTTATATTTTTTATTCTGGCTCCTAGGGCACATCTAGATACTCAGAACAGATTGTTGACCCATCAGTTTATACACCAAATTCACATTAAAATGTTCTCAAATATCAAGAAAATGTTTTTATTTTAAGAACAATCAGCAGCTCATCTAATTGCTAATTTTAAGGGGTCTTTTGGTAAGCATGGTGGAAGATCCTTATTTGAGGTTTTGTGAAGAAGATAAAACATAACATGAATCATATTTGGGATCTATATTCATAGCCACATTACCAAAGAGCATACAAAACTAAAAACTTAAACATTTACTATGTTCTTGTGTAAACTGAGAATGTGAGTTAAATGTATCAGTGTTGAACACAACAATCCCCTGAGGGAAAAAGTCATACACAAATGCGCTGCAATGGGCTTATTTTTCCAGACTGGGTGGAACTTCATGGATATTCTGAGCTAGCAGAATTGTCACTCATGTGCACCCTCAGGAAGAAGCATGATTTTTAGCAAAATCTAGCAGAGTTACTGATCCTGTTCCTGGACCTGATATTCTTGCCTTCCTTTCTTTCTGCCTTACTTCTTCTTTCCTTCCTTCCTTGTCAGGATAAATATGTTTTTTTTCTATTATGGTAACACATGTTTGGAGCTGTAAAGAAGCCTCATCGTCTTGTTCCTAAGTCTGTCAGAATGAAGGAGCATCATGAAGCAGGCATCCTGTCTCTAATTTTCTCAATTCTGAGTAAAAATTTAGCAACATCATACATTGGTTAAACACTGATTTTGAAGTCAAATAGCCCTTGTTTTAAACTGACAGATCCTCTTACTAGCTGTGTATAATTTTAGTGGCAGTCCTTAGCTACTGTATGCTTCCTCACCTACAAATGAAGGATGATCATTGTACCTCCATCACATGGTCTGAGAACAAAAACAAAACAAAACAAATAAATAAACAAACAAAGGTGGTACCTGAAGCAGATAGCTTAGGGATAACCCACTGGTGAATACTTAATAAATGTAAGCTAATAATTATGCTTATCAAGAAAACAATTACATAACATTCTGGAAAACTCAAAACTATAGCAATGTTTAAAAAGATCAATGGTTACCAGGGATTTGGAGGGTAGAGGAGTATTAGGTGAGCATTGAATACATGAAACACTTTTTGGAAGATGGTAAAACTCAATTCTGTATGATACTGCAATGGTGGATATACGACATTATATATGTCAAAATGCCTAGAACTTTCTAGCATAAAGAGTGAAACTTTCTGCATGTAATTTTTTTTAAAGCTATTTTAAAGGTCAGGGTATCACAGGATGGAATGTAGAATTTGATAAAACTACCTATATTACAACTGTGTGAAACAAATCTAACCATACGACAAATATATGAAGCAACCTTACACGAGGGGGCAAAAGGTAACCCAAGTAATTTTGGAAATGAATGGAACCTGTGAACTAAAAGCAAAATAAACTATATATAAGTACTTGGGCAGGTTGATAAAGTTGTTTCTTTTGGGTATACAGTTAATTTTGATACTGCTGTACATATACACTGGTATTGGACAATTAAGTAACTGGGTGCTGGATGTTGGGAACCAGGTCTCTCAGTGTTGCAGTGGAAGATTACAGAGAGCAAGAGAGGAGGCTAGAATGAGCCACGTGATAATTGATTAGAGTTGGAGACATCAGTATGAACTCATGGCTAGCTTAGGATAGACACAGATGATTACATATAGAAATAATTATAGGTATACAGATATGAACAGGCTGATATCCACACATAGAACTCCTTACTCTGTCAGTGAAGAGGGCCTGGAAGCTGTGACACCTCAGTACCAACAAGCACTCCCACCACCCAGATCTTGTTTTCTAATACCATTTTCTTATGAAGGGAATTAGGGCTCCTTGGAGAAAGGGCCAATTCTAGGACTGGGCAGAAAATAGATAAGATGAGCTCAGAGTATCTTGTAGATACTAGCCATAAACTAAGGAAATGTCTTTTAAAAAATGATGATGTATGCAAAAGATGTATTAGACAATTAAAAGAGTCCCCAATGGTCAGCTACAAAATTTGTCCCCAAAGTTGTAGTCCCCAAAGCTACAAAATTTGAGCAAAGTGGTATTGGCTTATAACCCAAAATAAAAGATAAAATTTTGATCCCATACTGATAAATAACAAATAAATAATAACTAAAGGAGAATAAACAAATCTCCCATGCAGAAGAATTCTAAATAATTAGTGTAGGTACTCTGTCCTCAAGGAGGTGAAGTGGAAGTCCCCACTGACATCTTTCCGCAGAATAGTAAAATATAGGAAAGGGATAAAAGAATAATTTTACAGAGGATAAACCTCACAAACACTAACTCAGTTGGTCAAGGTAAACATCAACAGTGCTAAGTCATGTTGATAGTGTGTACTCTTGATATGATGTGATGAAAATGGCATTTTAGCCATATGGTCTTCCTCCCAAAAACTCATAACTCCAGTCTAATCATGAGAGAAAAAAAATCAGACACATACCAATTGAGGAGCATTTTACAAGATTGTACAAAATTGACCAGTAATTTTCTAAACTGTCAAGATCACCAAAAACAAGGAAAGTTTGATAAACTGTCACAGCCAAGGGGAGTCTAAGGACACATGAGGACTAAATGTAATGTAGTATCCTGGAGGGGACCCTCAAACAGAAAAAGGATATTAGGTAAAAACAAAATAAATAAAAATAAATTATAGACTTTAGTTAAAGTAACAGATCAGTATTGATTCAACAATTGCAAACAAATATAATATAAATGTACAAATATAAGACAATAATAGGAAAAATAGGTCTGGGGTATATGAGAACTCTGTACTATCTTAAACTGTTTTGAGATTTCAAATTTATTTTAGAAGAAAAAATATAAAGGTAGAACTATTCAATTAAACCTGAAAACAAAAACATTAACCAGTATTACTAAATATTATTATTATTTTGTAATTTGGTAAACAATTAGTAAAAGAAATACCTGGCAACTACTAGAACTTTATAAAACTGAAAAGTTTTTAATCATTGTTACAACTAACCCTGGTCTAATTCTTAGACTTTATTCAACTCATGTTGAATCTCTTCTTAATATTAGACCCTCCTTGAACTCGGCCTGGTACATTCAACAACTTTACCGCCCACTTCAATTTGCCTATGAGGATAATTTGTGGATGTCTGTGAATTTTATTTTCAATAGTCAATTCCTAACACTCTAAATGTTCCATTATTCAGTGCTCCTTGATCTATAGATTAAGGATAAATTTTCCTTTTTAATCAGTGAAAAACCACCCAAAAGTAATAGGTTAGTCATAAATTACATTGACCTACTAGCCACACAAATCTTTCCACTATTTTTCCTAATAAAAGTATATTTCACATCATTTATGTCTCCCATGTTTAGTTCTTTGCTTTGGAGTCAGGATTTACAGATTTAGCTTTTTTTCAAGTAAACCTTCTTCTAACAAGCTTCACCATGTATAGTAGATTTTATGTGGAACTATTTTCTTTAAAAGGTAGGTAGGTACCAATCCAGGCTACACCAGGAATAACTAAAAGACATACTTAAACCATATGAGTGGGGCACCTGGGTTGCTCAGTCAGTTAATTGTTTGCCTTCGGCTCAGCTCATGATCTCTGGGTCCTAGAATTGAGCCCACACTGGGCTTTCTACTCAGCAGCTAAATCTGCTTCTCTCTTTCTCTCTCTCCCTCTGTCCCTCCCCACTGCTCATTCTCAAATAAATAAAACATTTTTAAAAATAAATAAATAAACAATATGAGTTTTAAAATAATCATATAATAATTTCCTATATACTCCCAGGAATTTGCCCCCTCCCTCCCTACTACAACATAGAAATGTACATCTCTGAATCAAAATCTTTCATGAAGCCTGTGCTTTAGGGGCTTGAAGGTGAATAAAGGAGCAGAGAGATTAAAAGAAACAACAGAGACAAGTAGTTGAGCTTCCCCCATCACATAACGTCCTGCCATAAATCTCCCAGTCAGCCTTCTTGGGACTTGCATATCGAGATCTGATAGGAGTATGATATAAGCATACTCTAGAATTTTATGGTTCTTCATAAGTTCCTAAAACATACAGTGACAACGATCTTCGATGCAGATGGAGCAGATGGAAATACCGATGAAAGAACATTAAGAAATCTTACCACTTCAAAGTGCTCAAAACCATTAAGTTCAAAGCCAACTCATTTACTCTTGAGCTCAGTAGGCTTTGCTCCACACCAAAATTTTCCATGTACCTACCACCCCCAGCCAACTTTAAACTACATTTGGAGGCTATGGACCATTGTTTTATGAGTATTCCCTTTGCTCTTCATGGTAAAGTAGAAAGTGATGTGGTAACTTGGAGCTCAGTGCTGCTGCCTACAGAATGGGAGTTCCAAGAGAAATGGAAAAAGCAAGTGCAGCCAATTTACACACCTTGTAATTCTTTAATATATCTGGTAACTCATATAAGTCTTACAAAACTTTATGCACCTGAAATTTGGGGTTTATGTTGAACGTGTGTGTGTTGGGCTGGTTGCCTTTTTAATGCATCTAAAAGTCAGTTTCAGGGGTACCCAGTGCAGTATGCTAAGCTTCCGACTCTTGGTTTCAGCTCAGGTGGTGATCTCAATGTCAGGCTCTATACTCAGCACAGAGTCTGCTAAGTTTCTTTCTCCCTCTCCCTCTGTCCCTTCCTGCCTCTCTCACACATGCTCTCTCCCCTCTTCTTCTTTCTCTCAAATAAATAAATAAAATAAAATAAAAGTCAGTTTCAGAGGAAGTTAAGCTATAATGTGGTCCTCGAATTCTTTCGACTGCAGTACTTGTGACAATAACTGCTGTGTATTTTATGAAATGACACAGACTTAAATTGAGATATATTTTTAAGTTGCTGGATCTTTTTGAGTTTAACTGTTAAAACAAGGTTACACACACGGGAGCTGCTGGATCCCCGTGGAACCATAAGGCAATGTGGTACAGAAGACAGCATAGCTATTTAAACCTTGCCTCCCCTCCAATTCTGGAAGCTGGTATCTGGTCTCATGTACCTCATTCTATTCCACAGAGACCCTGTAAATCTTACTTCACCCCTGGTCATCTTCAGTCTCTATAAGGGTGAGATTACCTTACAGTCAAACCTCAGAAATGTGTCTTCCCTGGGGTAGACTGAGCAAACCAAACAATTTAACACCTCAGCTTTCTTAGCCATATCAGACCTAACTTAAAATTAACCCGTACATACAAAGTGATTCAAATCCGGTGTCTCAATGCAGAGACTCTGAATAGATGGCATTCGAAGCTGAGACCTGTTGCAGTTGTATGTATACATGACTGTTCTATTATAATGCAGTTCTGAGACTGGATTTCCCACAGGGTAAATTTGAGGTGGGTATTTATGGGTATAGGTCTAACTTCCATACGTTTCTCTAGGTATATTTTTTTTTCCCCCAATCTTTTTTTCCTCTGTCTCCTGATCTAATCTTCCTCTCTTTATACCTCTCTGTTTACAGGTCAACTTTCTCTCTCTTCCCTTCCCTTTCTCCCTATATCTTCTATTTCACACTCTTTCTACCTCTCCCCACAAACCTGTTGTAACCTCTCTGCAATGTTTTTCTTGACTTCTTAAAAATGTGTCTGTCTGACCCACTGGTTCCTCTTGAGTCTCCGCTCTGACATGTCTCTTATTTCTCTTCCTACCATAAAGCAAACTGAAGCAAAATTCTGTACTGTTTGCAGATTTATCAAATAAAGTCTTATATTTGCTTCTCTAAAGAGTTATGTCATTCTTCCCTTACTTTGGTCCCTGAGTTCTCTTTTGGTGGGGACTTCCTAGGAAAAAAATTCAGTATGCCATGTTATACCACATAAATAATATGTAAATATTAGAACATTTTTACTTATTTTAGTTCTCTTGAATGCATGTGAACTTTTTTTCTTTTAGAGAGAGAGTGCGTGCATGAGGGTGGGGCAAGGGGCTTGTGAACTTTAAAACATATTGTATTTTATATTTGGAGGAAGCATGTGGCCCAGTTACAGATGAATTTTGACTCTGATATTTTCAGAAGCAACATTTTAGAATTTATACGAAATGAACTTTCTTCATTGTATGCTTTTAACTGCAATCTCATTAATGTGTTTCAATTATTTTCTCTACAATAATAGTATGCAATTATCTATACTTATTAAAGCCATCTTAATAGAACTCTTATTAAAACTGGGAAGGCTTAGACATAATAATGAGACATACTGAAAATATTTATTCTCAGTGACAGCCTTATAAAGAACATACTTTTCCTCAGAAAGGAACTCTGTACAGAATTATTTTGTATTAATTTCATTCTAATAAAATCAAAGTACATTTTACAAATTAATACGTAAAGTACACATTCTAGTGGATTATTTCTAAATTTTAGTTTCGATTTTCTTCAATGAAACCGGAAATTTGAAACGATCTTCAAATTCAAGAAACGACTTGAAACAGATTGAGTAAAGATGTGAAAGACCAATATTCTTTACCTAATGGCAAAAACATTTAAACATTGTCCAATGACACTCGCAATAAAGGCATATTCCCCCATTTCATTCTCATTTCAGAAATATGGTAAATATTTGCCTATTTATCTGGGAAAGCAAACAGCGACAAGACACATCCTCAAACTGATGAAACTCCTCATTTAGATAATATTACTGCTGACATTATTCTTGAGCCAGAGATTTCCTTTGTATGCTCATGCAGAGTGTTCTATCTTGCTGATAGCTTTGACCTACTGGAGGTTATATTTGACCTTGTAGCCTGAACAGAATTTTTTTCTTCCTTAAAGAGAAATGATCCTTTGCCTTCTGAATTTAAGAACATGCAGGCCCATTTTCCAGAAGATGAATTATTGCAAAGAGAAAGTGCTAAGTGTGAGAGGACCCCAGGTGAGACAGGAGCACTAGTGGAGTCCTTGGGATGAGCCAGAGATCTGGGGCATCTCCACTGGGTATTTACTTCATTCCACACCAAGGCTTCAAGGAGTAATTTTAGGACAGACTGAAGTGTTAAACAGAAAAGATTGTTTTCACCATGTTCTCAAGAAAAAACCCACTGAGTCCTTTGCACTTCTGGCATAACTTCTTCATGTTTCCATCTCCTTGGCTCAAAAATGGGAATAATAAGATCAAATTCATAGGGTTGTTCTGGGGATTGAATTAGCTAATTCAATTAAAGCACTTAAAATCATACCTGAAACACGTTGCTCAGTCGTTAATGCTAATTACTGTTATTGCTGCTGCCTATAGGGTAGTTAACAGCACCAAACACAATTAGAACACTATGTACATGGTTGTGGGGCTTAATAGAACCAGTAAATCTAAAACCTGTAAACAACTGAGGAGCTAGAAACATGCAACCTTGCCATCTTTTTCCTCAGAGCATCATCAGATATGCTTCATAATTAAGCACATCTTCATCCACTTCTAATTACCCAGAAAAAAAAAGCTTGTGAGTCTAGTCTTATGTTTGAAAATGCTTTGAAGACCAGAGAAATTATGCTCAAGCTGTGGTCCTAGTATGAAAGAAACAACAAACATGAAAGACTATTATCACTCATGGGAGCATCCTTTAGAAACCATGGGATTTACCATGTAGAACAAACTAAGAAAAACTTTGTCCATTTTGGTAACTTGTTTACAAAATGGCTGACAATATGCTTCTCTGTACCATGAAGAGTCCCCTCCTATGATGACTCTGGGTCTGGCTATGGGACTTGCTTTGGCCAGTGGAACAACAGCAAACATGATTTAAGTAGCAGAGTGAAGTGTTTGTATTGGGGTTCTCCAAGAAAATGGCACCAATAGGTTTTAGTATTATATAAAATGTATTAATATATAAAATTTTATTAATATATCATGTCTCTTAATATTATATTTAAAACTTAATATTTTAATATTATAATATTAATATAAAATATAAGTATATATTTATAATTTAACATATAAAATAATATATATAAAAACTATTAGTTCTGTTTATATATATATAGATTATATATACAATATATTTAATATAAAAATCTGTATATAAGATATAATCTAGAACAAGAGTGAGAAAGATTTATTATATGGAATTGACTCACATGATTAGGGAGGCTGAGAGTCTCATGCAGTTCAGTCAGCAAGCTGGAGTCCCAAAAGAGTTGGTAGTGTTAAGTTCTAACTCAAGAGCCGAAGACTGATGTCCTAGCTGGAAAACAGGCAGAAAGAACAAATTCTCTTTTATCCCTTCTCTTGTTCTATTCAGACATCCAATAAAAATTGGATGAGGCCCACCCACCTTGGGGAGGGCAATTGGCTTTACTTAGTCTATTGTCCCAAATGTTAGTATCACCCAGAACCAAATACCTGAAAGCCTAAAGGCACATGAAGTTGACATATAAAACTAACAACTCAGTGCTCACACAATGGCTCCCCGTCTTGCTGCTGGACAATTCCCCCATCAGGTGGAGAAGCCCGTGCTAGCTTAGTGCAGGCTGAGAGAGCACATGGCTAGCTATCTTAACAGAGGTGCCAGATAGTTGAATGAACCTACCCCAGCTCAGCCAGATTAAAAATAATAATAAAAAATAAAACAATTTTTAAAATTTTAAAAATAATTTTTTGATGTTTTAATCACCATGTTTTAGAACTGTTTTTCATATAGCAAAAGTAATCTAATTTGACAGTTGAACACAACTTTAAAAGTTGATGTCACACTTAACAGCAAGACCATATTATAATTGTGCTTAATAAATTTTAGTCTAAAACAGGAAATTATACTCTATACCTTTTGCTTGCATATAGAAATTTTAAAATATGTAAATTGTTTTGATCCTTTGTTATGAGCATCAAAAGAATTACATAATGGATTTTTATCATAGCAGATTAAACTTTAAATATTGTAGTTGAGTAGGCACAAATGTAAAGTGAATCTCAAGATCAAGTTTCAAAAAATGTCACAAAGTAGATTAAATGTTATGTGAATATTGAAAATATTGGAGATGCCATTCCAACTCTAAAATGATGATATAAACATTAATTTCAAGGACCTTCAATATCCAATAGTAAAAGTCTTTGGCAAAATAATTCACATACCATAAAATTAACTATTTTTAAATTGTGCCATTCAATGGATTCTAGCATATTCAGAATTGTGCAACCATCACTACCACCACATATCGGGATATTTTCATCACCCCAGAAAGAAACCCTGCATTTGTTAATAGTCACTCCCCATTCTCCTTCTTCCCTTGTCCCTAACAAATACTAATCTACTTTCTGTCACTGTGGATTTGCATATTTTGGACACTTTACATAAACAGAATTACACTATCTATGGCCTTTGGTGTCGGGCTTCCATCATTTAGCCTAGCATTCAAGTTCATCCGTGCTGTAGAATTTATCAGAACTTTATTTCTCTTTGTTACTAAATAATGTTGTATGGATAGACCACATTTGGCTTATCCATTCATTAGCTGATGAGCATTTAGGTTGTTTCCACTTTTTTATTATTATAAATAATACCACTATAAACATCTGTGTACAACTCTGTGTATAAACATATGTCTCAATTCCCTTAGATATACACTTAGAGGTGAAGGTGTTGGGCCACATGGAAACTCTATGTTCAACATTTTGTGCAACTGTCAAAATATTTTTCACAGTGCCTGGACTATTTTACATTCTAATCAGGAATGCGTGAGAGTTCTAATCCCTTCTAAGCCTCAACAACAATTGTTATTTTCCTTCTTTATGTATATATTTTTAATACTGAGAGAGTGTGTGTGTGCAAGCAACAAGAGGGACAAGGGCAGAGGGAGAAAGAGAATCTCAAGCAGGCTCCATGCAAAGCATGGAGCCCAGTTCGGGGATGGATCTCATGACCCTGAGGTCATGACCTAAGCTGAAACCAAGAGTCCAATGCTTAACCCACTGAGCCACCCAAGTGCTCCCCACTTTTTTTTTAAATTTTATATCTTCATCCTTGTAGGTGTGAGGTAATATCTCATTTTGGTTTGATTTGCATTCCACTGATAACTCATGTGTTGAACACCTTTTTATATGTTAAGTTTTCATCTGCATGTCTTCATTGAGAATTATCTGTTCAAATCTTTTTACCCTATTTTAATTGGGATATTTGTCTTTTTATTGTTAGGTTGTAAGTGTTCTTTATACCTTCTTGATACAAGATCTTTATCAGATATATAACATGCAAATGTTTTATCACATTCTGTGGGGTTTTTTTTATTTTTCTGATAATATCACTTGAAGCACAAAAACTTTTAATTTTGATGGAGTATATTTATCTATTTTTCTTGTGTTATTTATGCTTTTGTGTTATATTTCAAAAACTAATGCTTAAATTAAGGTTACAAATATTTACTCCAATATTTTGTATCTAAGAGTTCTATCATTTTAGCTGTTTGTATAAGTTTAATACATTTTTAGGTAATATTGTAAATGGTGGAGGCAGGGTCCAGCTTCACTCTTCTGTGTATGAATATACAGATGTCCTGAGGTCATTTGCTAAAAACACTGTTCTTTCCCCCATTGAATTGTCTTGGCACCCTTGTCAAAAGTCAATTGACCATAGATGTGTGGGTTTATTTCTGGACTCTCAGGTTAAATATTATGTGATCTTTTTGTCTGTCTTTATGACAGTACCAGACTGACTTGATTAATTTGTACTAAGTTTTGAAATCAGGAAGTGTGATTCATCCAACTCTGTTTTATTTTTTTCAAGATTGTTTTGACTATTCTCAGTCCCTTGCATTTCCTTGTGAGTTTTAGGATTAGTTTATACATTATTGCCAAAAAAGAAGTTGGAATTTTAACAATATTAAGTCTTCTAACCCCTGAACATGGGATGTCTTCACATTTGTTTAGGTCTTCTTTAATTTCTTTCAATAACTTTGTTTTTTCAGTGTGATTTTGTATACAAGTCTTTTCAGTGTACAAGTCTAGTCCTTCTCTAGATAAATTTATACCTAAGTATGTTATTCTTTCTGATGTTATTATAAATTAAATTGTTTTCTTAATTTCATTTTAGCATTTTTCATTGCTAGTATACAAAATGTAATTGAATTTTGTGTATTGATCTTTTTATCATGCAACTTTACTGAACTCTTTTTAACTCTAATACTCTGTATGTACATGTATGTGTGTGTATTCTTGGTGTTTTTATATATATCTACAATTATAAAGATACTTTTACTACTTCCTTTCAAATTTGGATGCCTTATCTCTTTCTTGTCTAACTGTCCTGGCTCAAATCTCCAATACAATGGCAAACAGAAGTGGTGAGAGTTGACATCCTTGTCTTATTCTTGATCTTTGGGAGAAAGTATTCACTCTTTCATACTGACTATGATTTTAACTATAGGGGTTTTTTTTTTATAGATGCCCTGAATTAGGTTAAGAAATTTTCCTTCTATTTCTAGTTTGTTGAAGAATGATTTAGAAGAGTTTTCTCCTTTTCTTTTTTATGGGAGAGAGGTAGAGAAGTATGTGAAATGTTGATGTTAGTAATTCTTTAAATGTTTGGTAGAAATCACCCATTGTAGCTGTTTGTTTAGTGATATTTTTGTACTAATTCTGTAAAGTCTCTATTTTTTTGTCATGTGAGAACTTTATTAAGTTAGTTTAGGAGATGGGAGGAGCAAGATGGCAGAGGAGTAGGGGACCTAAATATCATCAGATTCCAAGAGTTCAGTTAGATAGTTATCAAACCATTCTGAACAACTATAAACTCAACAGGAGATTGAAAGGAAGAAGAGCAGCAATTCTAGGAACAGAAAAGCAACCATCTTCTGGAAGATAGGACATGCAGAGAAGTGAATCAGAGGCAATATACAGGAAGATAGACCGTGGAGGGAGGGGCCTTCTCCTGGCAAGCAGTAGACCAGCAGAGCACAAAACTGGAAATTTTAGAAGTCCACTCCACTGAGGGATGTCATTCCAGAGGCTGAGCAGAGGAAGGGGGTTGGGGGGTGGATCCCTCGTTGAGGCAATGTGCAAGTCCCTCAGGGTCACAGAAAGACCAAGATTGTCTGAGGGTTGCAGAGCTCCCAGGTATCAGAGCGGGGAAGCTGGCTGCAGAGACAGAGCCAAGGAAGTGGCTTTCAACTCAGGGTCATCTTAAACAGTGATTCGAGGCACAGTGGGGCCATTTCTCTTCAAGCAGGGACACAAAAAGCGGCAGATCTAGGAAGACTCACCTTCCTCCTCTGGAAGGAGTGGCACGGGAGTGCATGGCAGGAATCTGCTGGGCTTGCAAACTCCAAACAGGGCCATGTGCCAGAGATAGAAACACTCGGTCACAGGCCAGGTAAGCTCGGAGCACAGCCGGAGACCAGGGAGATGGGAGGGACTGACTGCTTTTTTTGAGGGTGCACTGAGGAGTGGAGCCCTGAGCTCTCAGTTCCTACAGCCCAGAGATTGGGAGGCTGCCATCTTCATTTTCCTCCTCCATAGAAAGTGTTCAGGGAACAAAAGCTATCAAAAGCGAACTCGAGCAGATTACTTAGCCTGGCCACTGGCAAGGGTGGTGCAATTCTGCCTGGGACAAAGACATTTGAGAATCACTGCAACAGGCCTTGCCCGCAGAAGATCAGCAAGAACATCCACCCAAGACCAAGTTCACAGATCAATGAGAACTTCAACTCTTCAGAGGTATGAGAATACAGCACATAGAATTCATGGCTTTTTTCCCATGATTCTTCAGTCTTTCAAAGTTAATTTTTTTATTTTATTTTTTTCTTATTTTATTTTTTGTAATTTTTCCTCTTTCCTATTTTAACGTTTTTAAACTATTTTATCTTATCAATACCTTTTTTTTAAATCATTTTTTAAATTTATTTTCAGCATAACAGTATTCATTGTTTTTGTACCACACTCAGTGCTCCATGCAATCTGTGCCCTCTCTAATACCCACCACCTGGTTCCCCAAACCTCCCACCCACCCACCTCTTCAAACCCTTCAGATTGTTTTTCAGAGTCCATAGTCTCTCATTGTTCACCTCCCCTTCCAATTTCCCCCAATACCTTTTTAACAAAAATCTTTTTTTTAATTTTTGTTGTTATAGTCATAGTCTATCCCAGCATTGTATTTAACCTTGTTTTTTGTATACATATAGGTTTTTTTTTTTCTTTAAAATTTTGGGATATGGTTTCTTCTAACAGATCAAAACATACCCTAAATCTAGCATATGGCTTTCTTCTAGTCTCCAACCTGATCACATTCTTTCCTCTTTTTTTTTCTTTTTTTCAACCAACTTCTTATGTTATCAATTCTTTTTTTAGAATCTTTTTTAATTTTCATTTTTACAGTCATATTCCATCCCTTCATTGTGTTTAACCATATATATATATGTGTGTGTGTATATATATATATATATATATATATATATATATATATATGAAAAACTTATATATACTTTTCCTAAAATTCTGGGAGGCAGTTTCTTCTAACAGACCAAAATACACTGAAAGTCAAGTGTGTGGCTATATTCTATTCACCAGTTTGTATGTGTGTATGTATGTATGTATGTATATTTTTGTTTTGTTTTGTTTTGTTTCTTCCTCTCCACCTGGTTTTGGATCTCTTCCAACTTTGCTAGTATATATTTTTCTGGGGTTGTTCCTACCCATTCAGTATTTTATTCTCTTATTCATCTATTCTTATCTGGACTAAATGACAAGATAGAAAAACTCACCTCAAAAAAAAAAAAAAAAAAAAAAGAACAAGAGGCAGTACCAACAGGAAGGGACCTAATCAATATGACAATGGCAAGATGTCAGAACTAGAGTTCAAAATGATGATTATCAAGGTGCTAGCTGGGCTCAAAAGAAAGCATAGAAGATACTAGAGAATCCCTCTCCGGAGAAATAAAATCCTTTTCTGGAGAAATAAAAGAACTAAAATCTTACCAAGTTGAAATAAAAAAAGCTATTAATGAGGTGCAATAACAAATAGAGGCTCTTAATGCTGGGATAAATGAGGAAGAAGAGAGAATTAGTGATATAGAAGACCAAATGATGGAGAATAAAGAAGATGAGAAAAAGAGAGGTAAAAAACTACTGGGCCACAAGGGAAGAATTTGAGAGATAAGTGATACCATAAGATGAAATAATATTAAAATACTTGGGATCACAGAAGAATAAGAAAGAGAGAGAGGGGCAGAAGGTATATTGGAACAAACTAATTTGGCAAAGGGAACAAGCATCAAAATCGGGGAGGCACAGAGAACCCCCCTCAAAATAAACAAAAAATAAGTCAACACCCCATCATCTAATAGTAAAACTTACAAGTCTCAGTGACAAAGAGAAAATCCTAAAAGTAGCTTAGGACAAGAGATCTGTAACATACAATGGTATAAATATTTGTTTGGCAGCAGACCTATATCCACAAAGACGTGTAAAGCCAGAAAGGACTTGTATGATATATTCAGAGCACTAAATGAGAAAAAGATGCAGCCAAGACTACTATATCCAGCTAGGCTGTCATTGAAAAAAGAAGGAGAGATAAAAAGCTTCTAGGACAAATAAAAACTACAAGAATTTGTAAACCAAACCAGCCCTACAGGAAATATTGAAAGGGGTCCTCTAAGCAAAGAGAGAGCCTAAAAGTAACTAGAAAGGAACAGAGACAATATAGTAACAGTCACCTTATAGGCAATACAATGGCACTAAATTCATATCTTTTAATAGTTACCCTGATTGTAAATGGGCTAAATGCCCCAATCAAAAGACACAGGGTATCAGAATGGACAAAAAAACAAGACCCATCAATATGCTGCCTGCAAGAAACTCATTGTAGTTTCAAAGACACCTCCATATTTAAGGTGAGGGGATGGAAGACAATTTACTATGCTAATGGGCATCAAAAGAAATCTGAGGTTGGGCACCTGGGGTGGCTCAGTAGGATAAAGCCTCTGCCTTTGGCTCAGGTCATGATCCCAAGGTTCTGGGATCGAGCCCCGCATTGAGCTCTCTGTTCAACAGAGAGCTTGCTTCCCCACCTCTCTCTCTCTCTCTCTCTCTCTCTCTCTCTCTGCCTGCCTCTCCACCCACTTGTGATCTCTGTCAAATAAATAAATAAAATCTTAAAAAAAAAAAAAAAAGAAAAGAAAGAAATAAAAAGAAAGCTTAGGTGATAATTCTTATACCAGATAAATTAAATTTCAAACCAAAGACTATAATAAGAGATGAGGAAGGACACTATATCATACTCAAAGGGTCTGTCCAACAAGAAGATCTAAGAATTTTAAATATCTATGTCCCTAACATGGGAACAGCCAACTATATAAACCAATTAACAACAAAATCAAAGAAGCACATCAACCCATAATACAATAATAGTAGGGAAGTTTAACACCCCCCATCACTGAAATGGACAGATCATCTAAGCAGAAGATCAACAAGGAAATGAAGCCTTGAAATGATGCACTGGACCAGATGGACATCACAGATATATTCAGAACATTCCATCACAAAGCAAAAGAATACACATTCTTCTCTAGTGCACATGGAACATTCTCCAGAATAAATCACATCATGGGTCGCAAATCAGGTCTCAACAAGTACCAAAAGATTGGGATCATTCCCTGCATATTTTCAGACCACAATGCATTGAAACTAGAACTCAAGCACAAGAAGAAAGTTGGAAAGAACTCAAATACAGGGAGGCTAAAGAGAATCCTACTAAAGAATGAATAGGTCAACCAGGAAATTAAAGAATTAAAAAAAATTCTTGGAAACAAATGAAAATGAAAACACAACTGTTCAAAATCTTTGGGAACACAGCAAAGGTGGTCCTGAGAGGAAATTATATAAGAATACAAGCCTTTCTCAAGAAACAAGAAAGTTCTCAAGTACCTAACCTAACCCTACACCTAAAGGAGGTGGACAAAGAACAACAAAGAAAGCCTAAACCCAGCAGGAGAAGAGAAACAATAAAGATCAGAGCAGAAATCAATGAAATAGAAACCAAAAGAACAGTAGAACAAATTAATGAAACTAGGAGCTTGTTCTTTGAAAGAATTAATAAGATTGATAAACCCCTGGCCAAATTTACCAAAAGAAAAGAGAAAGTACCCAAATTAATAAAATTATGAATGAAAGAGAGACCACAACCAACACCAAAGAAATACAAACAATTATGAGATGGTATTATGAGCTACTATACACCAGCAGATTGGACAATCTGGAAGCAATGGGTGCATTCCTAGAGATGTATAAACTACCAAAACTGAACCAGGAAGAAATAGAAAACCTGAACAGACCCATAACCAGTAAGGAGATTGAAGCAGTCATCAAAAATCTTCCAACAAACAAGAGCCCAGGGCCAGATGACTTCCCAGGAGAATTCTACCAAACATTTAAAGAATTAACACCTATTCTCCAGAAACTGTTCCAAAAAATAGAAATGGAAGGGAAACTTCCACGATCATTTTATGAGGCCAGCATTACCTTCATCCCAAAACCAAAGACCCCATCAAAAAGAATTGCAGATCAATATCCTTGATGAACACAGGTGCAAAACTTCTCAAAAAATACTAGCCAATAGGATCCAACAGTACACTAAAAGGATTATTCAGCATGACCAAGTGGGATTTATTCCTGGGCTGCAAGTTTGGTTCAACATCTGCAAATCAATTAATGTGATACAATTCATTAATAAAAGAAAGAACAAGAACCATCTGAAACTCTCAATAGATTCTGAAAAAGCATTTTACAAGGTAGAGCATCCTTTCTTAATCAAAACTCTTCACAGTGTAGGGATAGAGGGTACATACCTCAATATCATCAAAGCCATCTATGAAAAACCCACAGCAAATATCATTCTCAATGAGGAAAAACTGAGAACTTTCCCCCTAAGGTCAGGAATATAGCAGGGCTGTCCATATTGCCATTGCTATTCAACATAGTACTAGAAGTCCTAACGTCAGCAATCAGACAACAAAAAGAAATAAAAGGCATCCAAATTGGCAAAGAAGAAGTTAAACTCTCACTCTTTGCAGATGTTATGATACTTTATGTGGAAAACCCAAAAGACTCCACTCCAAAACTGCTAGAACTCATACAGGAGTTCAGTAAAGTGTCAATATATAAAATCAGTGCACAGAAATCAGTTGCATTTCTACACACTAATAGCAAAGCAGAAGGAAAGAGAAATTAGAGAGTTGATCCCATTTACAATTGTACCCAAAACCATAAAATACCTAGGAATAAACCTAACCAAAGAGGAAAAGAATCTGTACTCAGAAAATTATAAAGTACTCATGAAAACCATTGAGGAGGACACAAAGAAATGGAAAAATGTTCCATGCTCATGGATTGGAAGAACAAATATTATGAAAATGTCTATGCTACCTAAAGCAAGCTACACATTTAATACAATCCCTATCAAAATGCCATCAACTTTGTTCAAAGAAATGGAACAAATAATCCTAGAATTTATATGGAATCAGAAAAGACCCAAATAGCCAGAGGAATGTTGAAAAAAGAAAATCAAAGTTGGCAACATCACAATTCCAGACATCAAGCTCTATTACAATGCTGTAATCACCAAGACAGCATGGTACTGAACCAAAAACAGACACACAGATCATTGGAACAGAATAGAGAGCCCAGATATGGACCCTCAACTCTATGGTCAACTAATCTTTGACAAAGCAGGAAAGACTGTCCAATGGAAAAAAGACAGTCTCTTCAACAAATGGTGTAGGGAAAATTGAACAGCCACATGCAGAAGAATGAAACTGGGCCATTTCCTTACACCATACACAAAAATAGACCCAAAATGGATGAAAGATCTCAATGTGAAACAGGAATCCAACTGTGAGCAGAACATAGACAGCAACCTCTTTGGCCTCAGACGCAGTAACTTCTTCCTAGAAACATCACCAAAGGCAAGGGAAGCAAGGGCAAAAATAAATAATTGGGACTTCATCAAGATAAAAAGCTTCTGCACAGCAAAGGAAACAGTCAACAAAACCAAAAGAGAACTGACAGAATGGGAGAAGATACTTGCAAATGACATACCAGATAAAGGCTAGTATCCAAAATCTATAAAGAACTTATCAAACTCAACACTCAAAGAACAAATAATCCAATCAAGAAATGGGCAAAGATTATGAACAGACATTTCTGTAAAGAAGACATCCAGATGGCCAACAGACACATGAAAAAGTGCTCAGTATCACTCAGCATCAGGGAAATACAAATCAAAACCACAATGAGATACAGCCTCATACCAGTCAGAATGGCTAAAACTAACAAGTCAGGAAATAACAGATGTTGGCGAGGATGTGGAGAAAGGGGACCCCTCCTACACTGTTGCTGGGAATGCAAGGGTGCAGCCACTCTGGAAAACAGTATGGAGGTTCCTCAAAAAGTGGAAAATAGAGCTACCCTATGACCCAGCAATTGCACTACTGGGTATTTACCCTAAAGATACAAATGTAGTGATCTGAAGGGGCATGTGCACCCAGATGTTTATAGCAGCAATGTCCACAATAGTCAAACTACGGAAAGAATCTAGATGTCCATCAATAGATGAATGGATAAAGAAGACATGATATATATAATACAACAGGATACTATGCAGCCATCAATAAAAAACAAAATCTTGCCATTTGCAACAGTGTGGATGGAACTAGAGGGTATTATGCTAAGCAAAATAAGTCAATCAGAGAAAAACAATTATCATAGGATCTCAGTGATAAGAGGAATTTGAGAAGCAGGGCAGGGGCTCATGAGGGTTAGAGAGGGAAAAAAATGAAATAAGATGGGACAGTGGAGGCAGATAAACCATGAGAGAGACTCTTAATCTCAGGAAACAAACTGAGGGTTGCTGGGGGGAAGGGATGGGAGGGATGAGCTGGCTGGGTGATGGACATTGGGGAGGGTCTGTGCTATGGTGAGTGCTGTGAATTGTGTAAGCCTGATGATTCACAGACCTGTACCCCTGAAGCAAATAACACATTATATGCTAATTTAAAAAAAGAAAGAAAGAAAAAGGTAATTTAGGGATGAGTTATTGATTAGACAAAAATTCCTTAAATACCAGAACCAATAAATATCCCAGTGTTTATTGAGCTTTGAGTTCATGTTGGAGCACACCTCCGATACTTAGCTTACAATCAGACTTTGCTTCCTCTTCCTGCTTGTGCAGATTTTTAAGGTAAGCAGAGGTGAGATCCTAGGGCCTCCTCAGGCCCTTCTGAGTATGTACACAGCACCACACATGTGAATGAAACTCCAGGTTCCCTGGGAATATGTCAGAGCTCTCCAAAGCCTATAAACACTTCATTCCTCACCTTTTTCTTTTAAGCTTTTTGGTTAGCCTGTTGATTGTGCTATTGTTAACCATCACCTCAGGCATGGTAATTTTAAAGCATTTGCCTGGAAATGTTTTTCATAAACGCCCTCTGGGGAGAGGCTTTTAGCATTGGGCAAGCTTGAGTCAGGTCAAATAAAGACAAACTTTTCCAGTTGGGTTTTCCCAGGAACAATGTAACAGAACAAGTAACATCAATTCTTTGGGAATGAAGCTTTGGAAGAGCTCCAGTTCTGTTGCAACCCATTCCAGTATTGGGACAGCTGGCTCTTCTTTTTTTTTTCCCCAAGGCCAAAGCTTAGCTGGAGAGTGAAAGATGGGGAATTGCTGTTTTTACCAGCATTTGACAGTATTTCGTAAATAAATGCTTCCTGGGTTGTTACAAGCCTTTGGCTAGTTTGCAGAGATCTGAAATAGTTGACTCTGACTATTTTGCTACTTGTCTGCTGTTGTCGCTTTTATGGAGAGATACATTTTTGGATGTCATTTTCACTACACATAACTATTAGCAGTAAATTAACCATACCAAAATTGAACAGATATAGTACAGTCAGTTCACCAGTACTGACCCGTAATTTTGTGACAACTCAATCCTCAAAACTAACAGAGGAAGAAAATAAACTAAGATAAAATAATAAAGTAAAATAGATAAATAAATAAACAAATAAATAAAATATACTGAAGGAAATCAGGCATTTCAATCTCTAAACTATGAAATATGACTGCAGGTAACAGCAAGAGAAATCTCCTCTATCTAAAGATAACAGTGAAGTATATGCAGACAGGTGATATGTACTTGGGTTACTACCTAAGAGAAACACTCTTGAATGACAGCTCCAGGATCTAAAAGAATCCATGACAATGTTATTCATTAGGACAACAAATTAGAAGATGCAGCTGATGAATTAAGAGTAAAATCTACTTGTAAAGTGAACTCATCAAAATGAAAGCAAAGGCTCTTATTAGAAAGAGGCTGTGTAAGAATATTAAACTCACTTTGCACTTAAACTCTTGTCAAGGATGATTGATGATACAAGAAGAAACTAAAAGGAAACATATTTTTGTGGCTGTACTTTTATTTGCTGACACTACAAAAAGCCAAATCTCTACTACACAAAGAATGAGTTCACAGTGGAAAAACACCAAAGCACCTACATGTGCATCTATACTGTACTAAGACAGAAGCCAACTCAGAAAACGCTTTCTGTGAAAACCAATTTGCCTTAATAAGTATTGTATTGATATCTTCGCATTTGCTTTCATCTATCAAGTAGTTTTATTTTTAAATTCAGTCTTCTGTGATTGCGATGAGGTCTTATCTTTCTTGTGTGTCCTCAGAGCAATCAATGTGGTAGATGAGATAAATAGAACTATTCTGGGAGACACAGAATTCTAAATTATATTATAAAGTATGTCTTAAAATGACATGGACTAAGTGCTCTTCCAGTTGGGTCTTTCTGTGTTTAAAAGGCCATTTTAATTTGGTACCTGTTGGGGCACAGACAACAAAGGCATTAGTTAATGATTGTGCATCATTATGGAGGGCAATTTAGCTGTGTATACAGAGCCAAACCCTCCCCAGAGAGTAGTCACCAACCCCAGGATTATACTTAGAGGACTACCATTGTCCTTCAGATGACACCGCATGACTTTAAAGAGCTAATGTTCCCTCTAAGAGTTTGACTCTCTCTTGGACTATGGATTAATCCTTAATCACTCATTTATCTGACTTCCTATTGCAATTACAGTAATTTCTACACAAATGAATATTCTATTGTCCACTATTAGTTTTATGTGCTTTAAACTTGTCTTTTATTTAGATAATCGGCTGCAAGATTCTTGAATTTCTGTATCCCCCCTCCTTTGCTCTCCTCTCTTCTTTTGTTCACAGACACCTTTCCTTATTCCATCTCATCCCACCCTTCTCTGGGCAACAAATGCCACAGTGCTTCCCTCTACAGTAGCAATTCATCTGAACTGTTGAGAAACCATAAAGCTTTCCCCAATGAATTGAAAGAAATTGAAATTGAAAGAAATTGTTCGACTTTACACTGCTTCTGCCCTGTGTGAAGATAACTTTGAGGGTTTCTCCTTATTTCTTATTTTTAAAACCAATTGTCTGGTCTTGCATCTCTAGAAGGTCATCTGTTCTGCTCTCTCCACTCCTCATTATCTGGTCACTAAAATAAGGGTTCTTTCACAACTCTTCCACGGAAACAAGGCACATTTTACAAACTTTATCTCATTGAAGATTTCTGTAGCACTTGAAATAGTTGACCAGTCTGTACTTTGAACAACAGTCCTTTCTCCCACGTACTACAGACTCACCTCTTGTAACTCTCCATCTAATACTTGCTTATTCCTGCCTTCTAGAATGTCTTCTGGTCCTTCAAGATCACTGTGCCCTGGGTTTCTCTGTGCCTTCTCATATGCTTGGACTGCATCTATTCATCTCAAATTAAAGTTTCCGTTTAGATAGTTTGAGACACATCCTGTGAGTTCTCAGAACACTCTTGACTTCCCTTACAATAACACTTCTGTTATCATGTTGTAATTTCCTCTTCTCTTTGGGAGATCAGAAACCATGTCTACCTCATCTATCTCATGAATCCCTCCCATAATGCTTAGCATCATATCGTCATTATCATTGTCATCATCTTCATCATCTCCCCTCCTCTTCAGCTAGCAAACAGACACTGAGCTAAGAGCTTTACATATTTAAACTTCTAACTACCATATTTTGTCCAGTAGGAAAATGAGGTTCAGAGAGATCAGAAGAGGTGTCAGCTAATTATGAGAAAGTAGGAATTGAACCTGGGGAGTCTAAAGCCCATTCTCTATTCTTCTTTCTTGGGATAACAGTGTAATAGCACCTGATTGTCCTCTAGAAAACCACTCCCTCTCCATCCATTCCCCACCTTCCTTCTCCTGAGATTTCACTTTTTATATTACCCCACCACTACCACCATGTGTCTGTGGCCACACATTCTGTGGCCTGTGGGAAGAGGTTTGATTGTGATCTGCAAGAAAGGTGTGACATCCAGGCATCTCCCCACTGTTCTCCAGAGAGACTACCCTTTTCATGGCACAGGCAAGAATGGGCATACATTAAAAAGAGAAGAGCTATCCTTCCTAAGGATTTAAGTGAGTACACCTCTCTCCAAATTCAGAAAACACTGGGTTTTAAGAGTAAAGAGAAGTGTAAGTGCACTCCTCAAGTTTGATAAATTAATAAAGCTAGTAGAAAAACAAACTAAACTGATCTGAAATATAAAAAGGAGACATAATGCCTTTCATCAACTATGAAACCCATCTCTGGGCCACTCCTGACATTTCCACACTCCTCTCTTGCTGCGCTAGTTGCCATCCTGTCTGTATCCTCAGCACCTGACAAGCTCTATAACTCTTGAACACAGGACTGTTTTTCATTCCTGGAAGCCCAGCGTCTAGAACAGTTCCCTACATTACAGTGGTACTCAAAAAAAAAAAAAAAATGTAATCCAATGAAGAAAATACATATTTCCATCAAAGGTTTTTGTTTCTTCTTAGCAAGATAGTTTAAAAAGAAATTTGGTTGAATAATGTTAAAACTGAACTTGAATCTGTCTGACCAAATGCTATTGTGAATCTTTCAGGACCAAAAGGGAAAGTCAAGTTGTCCTCTGTTCTATCACCCTCGTTCTCTGAGCCAGAGATTTATATAAACTGTCACCCTGCCCCATATTCCATCCCAATTTCATTTTGCTCCCATGCGTGGCTCCTCTGCCCTTGGAATAGTGATCCCTTATGCCTCAATCAACTTCCTTCACTCTGGGACAGCCTGTATTCAGCCTCTCCTTTTACACACAGACAGGCATCTTAACATCAGTCAATGTTTCCTTAGTGACAAGGGCACAAGCCCCCTCCTATGATGGAGTGGAGAAAAAGGGTAAGGTGAAGGACTGCCCCTAGGGCCTATGTGCCATCACTCTCTCTCCTTCCTCATCCAGGCAGTGGGTTGCCCTGGAGAACTGGCACACAGATGCTTGGCCCCCTACGGGAACAATCTATTCTTGAGACGGATGAAGTTTTTTCCAGTCAGCACTGTGATACTATAATGAGTAGACTCTGGCCTCAAAATTAAAGCTTCCTGAGAAAAGAACATCCTGAAGATTGTTTGAACTATATTACTGAAATTCTTCGTAATGCATGGTGACTCAACCCTGTTTGTTCATTGCAAACATAAGCAGAGCTGATTTTGAAGGGTGTGCCTGGTTAAACATATTGTATACACCCTCTATATTAAGACCAACACCTGGTTAGAAGCTGTAATTTATTTTGTGTAGAGTGTTTAGTTTTCACATAGAAAAGACATTGAGAAAGCAGTAATTAAATAAGATTGGCAGATGTCACATCATGAATGTCCTCCTATATCCTGCATTTTTGCTATAAAGGACATTATTGCGACAATAGACAAAACTCAAATGGAGTCTGAAGATTATAAGGCAGTCATGTATCATTGTTAATGTCCTGATTTTGGTGGTCACATCATGACTATGTTGGGCAACAACCATATACAGGAACTATGAAGTACAGAACAGAAAGTATAAGAATTAACCTTGGTTGCTTACAGTGTAACAGGAAAGATATCAAGGGCATGGAAAAGATGATGAAAAATACAAAGCACAGTGTCATAAGGATGAAAGACCAGATAAGAATCTATAGTATCTTTCTCAGTATCTTCTCCACCAATGACATTGACTCTAATACTCAGTCTTGGGGAATCATGGAGGTCTATACCGAAGTCACTGGAGATGGATATAATGCTATTCCTTTCTTCTCCACTGATTGGACATCGGAAAGAGCAAGAGTAGCATTATTCTAATGTTAGTTTTGGATTTATTCTAATTTAAAATTAAAAGGCAAATGAGTGGCCATCTTGGTGACATCATCTCTACCTCATTCATCTCAAAAACATTTTATTAAATCTCTCAGTATAACTCAAATTAATAAATGTTGTGTGAGGGCTAATCTTTAAATGGGGGAATAAGTTCTATCATCACCCCTCCCACTGTTGCCCCATTAAGAGGTATTTCCTGTCCACTCTCCTCAAAAAGCAACACCCAAAAACTATATTGGTGCAGCTCTGAGAATCTTACTGCCTGTCACCTTCTCAGTAGTGTCTCCCATGTGTGCCAATGACACCATGATAATAGATTCATGGACAACTCTCAAGTTTAACATTCATTCTTTCACAATTATGGAGTGTGCTAAATGGTGAGAGAAAGGTCATTCCTCAAGATACTTACAGTTTAGTGGAGAGAGATCATAAACACGCGCAAACTCTGACATACATACACAAAAAATACATGCAGATTCCCTTCCCCTTGCCCTCACTGCAAGATTCAGAATGTCCCAGCTCGCCTTTTCTCTCCTCTGACTTGTAACAGAATCCCATTTGCCCCCACCAATCCCACTGTATGGGAAAATCAACTTACATAGGGTCAGGGAGAGACATTTTATAGTAATAGCAAGTCTCCTAATTTCCCTGAGTCTACTTCTACATATAGAAATCTGCGACAAGCAAACCTAATGCCTCGGTAGAAACTGGATGAAATGTGATCGTGAACATAAAATACTACGTTCAAAGTATTCTTCCCAGCTCTCTCTCTGCTTCACTCAGAGTGGGTAGGTCTATATCCAGAAATTCAGTGTTCAAATGGGAAAAAAACTGATGACGAGGAGGGGAAATAGGATGGGAGGCAGTGAGGAAGGTTGAAGATCTCTCTCTGCCACCATGGCTTTTTGTACTCCTAATTCCAACTGATCTCTCCATTTCTTACTCCTAGGGAGCAGAGAAAATCTTCTCTGCTTTCTGGTCTCTGTCTGCCCTCCCAGAATCAGAAGTACAAAGGCACCTGGCCACCAGTTCAGGTGGCTTTTCAGTTCCTTGATTATCAGAGAGAGGAGGCTCACTCAAGCTGGGTTGATATCGATCTTCCTGAGGACCTATGGATTTCTGAATTGACATGTTCTCAGAATCCTCCCTATTCCTTCCCCAGCACCCTCTAGGGCTTGACTCCAAGCTGTGGTCCAGTGCAAAGGTAAGAGTACTCTGCATTTCCTGTAAGCCACCCAAGGGCCTGGATGCCCCCTGAAACACAGATACCTGCCTGCTCCAGCCCCAGCTGCATCTGTGCTCAGGACAGGTGGATGGGCAGGTTGTTGGAAGTGGACGGGAACAAGATGGTATAACCAGGCTGCATCTTTTCAAACTCATCCGCAAACTCCCAGTAATTCTTTTCTTTTTTTTTTTTTTATTTCTTTCTTTTTTTTTTTAATTTATTTTCAGAATAACAGTATTCATTGTTTTTGCACCACACCCAGTGCTCCATGCAATCCGTGCCCTCTCTAATACCCTCCACCTGGTTACCACAACCTTCCCCCAACCTCCCACCCCCCGCCCCTTCAAACCCCTCAGATTGTTTCTCAGAGTCCATAGTCTCTCATGGTTCACCTCCCCTTCCAATTTCCCCCAACTCCCTTTTCCTCTCTAACTCCCCTTGTCCTTCATGCTATTTGTTATGCTCCACAAATAAGTGAAACCATATGATAATTGACTTTCTCTGCTTGACTTATTTCCCTCAGCATAATCTCTTCCAGTCCCGTCCATGTTGCTACAAAAGTTGGGTATTCATCCTTTCTGATGGAGGCATAATACTCCATAGTGTATATGGACCAGTAATTCTTAATTCTTGAATCTCCTTTTCCTTTTCCATCTAGTTACACTAAACCCTAGTGCTACTCTTATGAGTTCTCCAAACTGCTGAACGCTTGGACCCTTCTCACATCACAAGAGTCAAATGAACCCTCCTTCTTCTTCTCACACCACAAAAGCCAAATGAACCCTCCTTAAAGAAAGGCATGCAAGACAAGGAGGGAGGGAGGGAAAGAGCAAGAGGAGGAAACCAGAAAAAGAGTCTAAGTTGGGAACCCTCATGTGATATCAAATTTCAACTAGTCACAAGTGTCACTCTCCCCCTCTTTTGAGTTATGCCAGCATCATCCCCAGAAACCCACATAAGCACATACTGGTTAGTTCTCTGTTGTGGCAGAATGTCCCACTCCCAGTGGGGCAACAGTAGGAAACCTTGCATAAATTCTCTAGAGTCATTTCAATAAAACAGGTTGAGAAGGAATTGATCAAGGACTTACCTTTGCCTTCTTCAAAAGTTTCTGGATGTCACCTCAGGTACTCCAGAGAAAAACTTGTCTGTAGTTTTTGGAATCCAGTGATTTCTACAGTCCACCAGAATCTCTCTTCAACTATTTTTAAAACTTGACTCTGATATTTTGTGTTATTTTAGGGTACTTATAGAGTTTGGTTTGTTACATTGGAAAAGAAACTCTTATGTACTGTTGTGTTTTAGTGGTATATTCCTCAAAGCCTATCAATTCTTCCTTCGGCTATTTTGATCCTCTAGAAGCAATGTATGGAATTAAAACAAAATAAAGGACCAGGCTGTGTAACATTATTTTAGGGACCCCAAATTTGGGCCCAAGGTACATGAGCTCCAATTCTTATTCTATTAATAATTTTCATGTAAATCTTGGGGAACACTGACCTGTCTCCTTCTTGAGGTTATCATGGAAAGCATGGAAGATGATATGTAAAAGTAGGTTGACAAAATACAAAATGCAATGTAAAAATAAGGCATCATATTTAAAGAAATTACTAGAATAGAGGAGATCTATGCAAAGCCTATGGAAATGAACCAATAAGATGTTTTGCCTAGAATTGCCTATTTTTTCCAAATGCTTTAAAAGACCTTGGAATGGGAAAGTCTCTGACTCTTAAATGCTTCCTTTAAAAGTATAAAATCTTCCTCTTTTACCATGTGATATTACCACGTGATATTTGAATTACATGTATAAGTAAATCTAACCCAGTAGGTGTTAGACTGAATTTTTGATTGTTTGGCATAAAGGTTCATACCACATTTGGAGTTGAAGTTATTCTATGGATAATTTGAACAATTATTTCTTAAAACCATTTGGAAACAAGGTATGATAACTGGGTGGCTGGCTGATAGACTAACATCATTGATGGAGGAAGCCTAACTGGATAACTGGGGCTCAAAGTCGATATAAGGACATGGGCTCAAATTATCTTTTCTGTGCATAAAACTTAGTTTACATATTTCAGCCTTTCATATCACTGAAGTGACTCATAAGAGAATAAGGTCCTTACCAAGAGATATAGGATGTTGTTCGTGCAGCACACTGTCACCATTTTAGCCTTACATTTAATGCATTATTTCCTTTATTTCATACTGCAATCCTTAGTTCTATTTTCTGAAAACCACCATACACCTTATATTTGACATTGTTATCTTTTCTTATGTGCTGCTTATATTCTCAATATTAATTATTGTACCATATTTCACATAATTTTTAAAGATTAAAAACCTTAGGTTTTATAGGTTTTTTTTCCTTTGGTCTAAATACTGAAGACCAGTTTATTCAAGTAGCATAGGTTAGATGAGTTTTCTGATTGATTTTTTTTTTTTTTTCATGTTCTTTATCCTCTGGCCAGGAAAATTCACAAATAATCCACCAAGTCACATTCCAAGTCATCTGATTACTGGTAGCTGGCATGCAGAGCAATGAAAATGCAGTTTAAAAAAATTAAATGCCGAGCTGCTACTACCAAGACACCAGGCAAATATGTGTAAACAAGAATCCTGTGATTTTACCATAGGAAGGCTATCTGTCTTCTTTATTTCTGGCTTCCAGAACAGTGTCTGATCATAGTAGCCACTCAACAAATATTTGTTTAACATATACTGGTAAAATAAATAGAAACATCCAGGAAAAAAAAATTGCTAGGTCTGAGTGTGGGCTGAAGTAAGTTCTCTTTTTTTGATGTTTTTCTTTTCTTTTCTAGAAGCCAGAAATTGTTTCTCTACGGTTCATTCACTGCAGCAAATTTCTAAATAGCTATATGTCTGCTCATAGGAGTTAGAAAGCATTTTGATAAGGCATACCACAGCTTTTTGAAAGGGATGTGAAGTAATCTGAACCCTGCACAACAGGCTCTTACCCCAGACTGTCCTGTACAGAATTGCTTCTTACAACACTGTCTTCAGAGATGAACAATAACCAAGGAAATATAAACTAAACATGCCACCATTTTGCAAAGTGAGTGTTTTTATATCCTGATAGGGTTTCTCTAACAGACATTTTATAATACTCTCTAACTTCACTATCAACACTGGAAAACAAACCCTTCAACATTTCTTTTTCTAGACAATATGTAAAATTGATGCTAAGAATCTATGCTGACTGTAGTATGAATTCATCTAATGATACGGTAAATTCTCTAATTTTCTACCCATCTCCCCGCGAAGTGTTATCAAACAATTAGAATTTTCAACTTGAACGTCATTGTAAATTTAGGGGATGTGGTAGAGACAAATGACAAATCTGAATTAAAATGCAAATACAGACACAAGGTCTGGAAAGCATTATCGGTCTGTTTTTCATTCGTTGAGGTAGATGGTTGTAGGTTGTGAGGCCAGAAAGGAAATGCAGTAAGCAATGTCGTGATGATCCAGTAAGAGCCAGAACCTGGAGAAGTCAGAGCCTTTACCCAGACAAATATGAACAGGAACCTCCCAGAGGAAGGCTATTCTAATATTTGAAAATGCTGGTGCAAGAAGGAAAAAACCACAGAAAACCACCGAGGTAGAAAGAGCGAAGATGATGTGTCTGAGACATAAGAAGATTAGGAGAGTGAAAGAGACTGAGATACACCCGCCCCAAGAAAATAGAGGAGGAAAACAGAGGAAAAATTTAAAGATAAATATGTCCATTCCAAAAACAAATCCCTGGGACCAAACGCAATGATCTCACCTAGTACATGGCCAGAGGTGGCCCAAAGCCCTCCTAATTTATCTTTGAATTCCCAAGGACTTACCTTCTCATGACCCTTTGTACCCACCCCCTGCATCTCAACATAGTGTATTTATTTCTTCCATGTCAACCTAAACCCAAACCTTCCTATCAAGCATAACCAACAATTTTCATAAAAATAACACTGACCCTGAACATTTTTGAGTTTAGTAGAAACTGACCGGTGTTCTTAATCATCAGAGATGACTGAGGAAAAGAAGGAAATTCACGTCACATCACATTCTGCCATTTTATGGCCTCCACCTGTCTTCCTATCATCTCTTTCTTTACAGGAGCAAAATAATAAATCTATTCTCTGTCTCACTCAGAACAACTTACCAATGCCTCTGAAACATTATACCAACAGTAATTAAGTCTCTAGATGTTGGAGAAAGGAGGGGAAATTTGTAAGTAGGGGTCTACTTTCTATCAATAATTGTCAATGCTTTCTTCCATAAAAAGTAGAAGGGTATGAATAACACATCACTTCATTATATAAAATTAATTTAGAGACCTTTTGCAGTCACTAAGATTTTATTTTCAAAAAGTATTTATGAATATAAAATGCTTATGGTGAGGCATAGGTTTTATAGGTAATACAACACTTTTTACAGAGGTCATGTATATTTATATTCTTCAAAATGACTTCAGAAAGATATACTAAAACATTAAAGTATCTCTGAATAGTGGCATGATGGATGATTATAACTTTCTCCTTTATAGTCTTTCTATAAATGTTTTAGTCACAGAAAGGAACTGTTTTTTAAGTCTGAAAGAAAAGCACAATTCTTATTCTTAAAGATGTCTTAAGAGTCATACTCAGTAAAATTGTTTTCAGATTAGAGTGATATCTGGTTAGTTTGAGCTACAGAAAGCAGGTGAGGTCATTGTGAGTCTCCTTCTAAATGTGAAATACATACTTCAACCATCCTGAATCCCAAACAATTTGATTCTTTGAGAACCTGAATTTGATTTCTCCCTGGGGAACTCAATCTTTTTCAAAATTTAAGTCACACTCTTATGAGATTAATACATTAGATTAAAGGAAAGAAAAAATTAGAAAGAGATTATAAAAATAATATGAATTCAACATACAGTAACATATATATTTTAAAGCCTTTATTCAATAAAAAAAACACTTATTAGGAAGTCTTTAACCAAGTTATTTAGTTTTAGAACTTGGCTATGATCTTCTAAAGCTAGGTACCGGAGGGCCATCTTTTTAAAAAGTTGCTTTTTAAATGCATGATGTATTATGGTGGTCTTATATTGATACTTCCTGTCTCTTTAAAAGAGTGATGGTGCATGCAAAGCAACTACCACAGCTTCTCTTCCTATCTCTGAAGTAGAGATCGAATGTACTCTGCCTAAATCCCTTGTTAAAAAATAAGTCCCTGCGTATCTTTAATTTTTAAAATAAACATATTTGAGATAAACTGCAGCCATTGATTCATCTATTCACATATTCACAACAAATATATACCTGTGTCTAATATATACCAGGCACTGTGTTAGGCTCTAACTGTAATGAAGTGAATATGAAAACTCCCTGCCTTTAAGTACTTCATATTCTATGGGAAACAGTCAAGATACTGGTAGGAAACCAAAGCTACACAGTTGCTTGTTTGTCCTGATTCCTTAATTATAATTAATGTTTACTTTTTACCTCTGGAAAAAATATTGTTACTGCTTTGATGGAATCATGCCCAATTTTTTTCTTTTTTTCTTTCATTATCTCTTTTTTCTTCCTCCTTCCTTCCCTCCCTCCCTCCCTCCCTTCCTTCCTTCCTATAAATTCTACCAGCATTGTGCAGGAAAATAGCAACTGGTCATATATGGTTACTGAGCATGTGAAATGTGGCTAACCCATATTGAGAGGTATGGTAAGTGTAAAATACACACTTCATTTCAAAAATGTCCTATTAAGAATGCAAAATATCTCATTGATAATTTTTTCACATTCATTACACACTGAAACCATAATATTTAATATATAGTGAGTTGGACAACATATGTCATTCAAATTAAATTCACCTTTTTTTTTACTCATTTTAATGAATCTATTTAAAAATTCTTAATTTTATATGTGGCTTAAATCATACCCTACTGCATGTGAATTGCACTAAATGTACCCAGTTTCTTACTCTGGGAAGAAAATAGAGAAACTTGTCACTTCCTAAGTCATATTCGTTGAAAACATAATGATATATACTTTAGTTTTAGTAGTCAGTTATGAGGTTCAGCCCATGTGAACATACAAACACCATTCAGGAAAACAAAATCAAAAAGAAAACTAAAAACACTAGTGCATAAGCACTGATAGTTTTTGTGTATATTGTAATCATTATAAAATACAGCAGCATCTAGTAACTTACCCCTAGTTTTTATCTTTGGAGTGGAAAAGAAATTCCTCTCCACCTTGGTAACTTGTTTCATATTATTGAAAGTAAGTACTTTATTTACAAAACAAGTTTATATAAGTACTATATAAACAGATCCATCTTTGTGGGTTTTGTAATTTGCATTTCATAATAGGATCAATAGATATTTAATCTATTAATTTGTAAGAGTCTACATACATCTGGACATGAGCTTATAGCAGAGAAGGCTCTCTTATTATATACCCAATGATCCTGAAGACTATAAAAAGGAAATATTATTTCTATTTTCTCCTTAAAAGTTTAATGAATCTAATTCCCTTCTCATTTGCTGTGATTCTGTGTGTTTGCAGTCTCTAGGTGAAATGTATGAAGCTCAATAAAATGTTACTAGAATTTTTCAAAAGTCTGATTAAGCATAAAAAAAGATTTGGGCAAGATAATTTCTAGAATAATATCTTTTATTTAATGTTTTCTTTAATTTTCATACAAGGGACAGTCAAAATTTTAAATTTAAGTTTAGTTTAAAAAATTTTAAATGGTTTATATTATGTTTTTCTCAATAATCCAACTTAGAGTGCTAAGCACAATGTATGTCACATTACAAAATATCCCATATAGCTTTTCAATGATCATTTTTATGATGACCTATCTGAAATATAATAAAGGTGTTTCTTAAAATATTTTGAATGTAATAAGAAAGTTTGGGCAAAATACTCCTAAGTGTATCTTACCAGAATCCACTTATTATGTCTCATCTTACATTACTTTGCAATGAATCATAATAGCTTGCAATATAGTACATAGCCCCACCTCCGCTGTATAAAAGATACATGTAAAAGGAAAAATATATGCATACTTTTCTAATGGAATCATTGCCTTTAGCAGTAGATCACAATAAACTTTTTTTTTTTTTCCTAAAACGTCCTCTCATCTTTTTCTCCTCAGATGTCCAAAACTCCTACAATTTCCATCTCTGTGATTTGGCTATTGAAAATTTGATTAAAATATTACTTTCAGTTGCATAAACATTGAACAGAAAAGTAACACCTTATTCACTTTTACCATTCTTTCATCCATTGAATAAATTTTTACTGAGCAGCTACTATGTGCAAGACACTGTGTTAAGTCCCTGGATATGATGGTACACAACTTATTTTCCTTACCTTCACAGAACTTAGAAAGAGGAGAATTTGACATTTCATAAATATATTGACAAATAAAAACATCCCTGTACACCAGGAAGAAAACAATGAAAGAGAAGTATAGGTTTTATAAGAAAGCTTAGGGAGCTGTATGTTCTTTCCTTGTTTCCTTTTGAATTTTAAAACATGGAAATGTATTTCCTATTCAAAAATCAGTAATTAAAAAATAAAAACTAGGAGCACCTGGGTGGCTTAGTCCGTTGAGCATCCCGCTCTTGGTTTCAGCCTCAGGTCATTATCTCAGGGGCATGAAATCTAGCTCTTCCTCAAGCTCTGTGCTCAGGAGGGAGTCTGCTTGAGATTCTCTCTCTCCCTCTGCCCCTCCCTGCATGTACACACTCTCAATAAAACAAATAAATAAATCTTTTCTTTATACATACATACATACATACATACATACCAAATCCGGGGTGTGGGGCAGTTAAACTCTGAAGGAAACACAAGAAAATAAAAGCGGTTATTGGCATTGGTGGGGGATGGTGAACTGGAAGGCTTAAGACAGAATTAGAGGAAAATTTTCCACTATATTTCATTGACTTTTCTTTTCATTTTGAACTATGTTAATGTACATATTCAACAGTTTAAGTAAAATACATTTTAAAAAATCTAAAATAATTTTTTTTAAGAAAGCTTAGGAGGATTAATTTAGCTGAGAGAAGTTAAGGAAGATAGTGACGGGTTTTGGAAGGAAGACAAGGTAGGTTGCACTGAGACCATCAGAGGAACATTTGAGGTGGAGGAAACTGTACATGCAAATACCTCAAGCAAAAGAGCTGCATGCATCTGAGGAACTGAAAGACAGCTGAGTACGGGAGCCTCCTGTGCCCGGAGGATGATGGAAGATGAGGCTGGTGAGATTGGCAGAGGTCAGGTCACACCTTGCTTCATGTGTCCTTTGTTGAGACAATAGGCGTCCTCTAAGTGGGGTCTGATGATTACAGAGCAGCAATACTAATTTCATGGTTTTGATGGTTAGACTTTGATTGTGTGGAAGAATGTTCTTATTTGTAGAAAACACACTGTAAAGTATTCAGGGTTGATGAGGCATCATATGAACAATTTGCACTCAAATAGTTCAGAGAAGAAAAAAGTTCTTTGTATGATACTTGCAACTTTTCAGTAAGCTTGACATTTTTTCCAGTAAAGAAAAAAGAAACAAGATTGGATAGTGAAAGTTCCTTTCTCCTAATTCTCTAATAGTTTTCCATTCCATTTTTTTAAAAAACAAAACAGAATATCTGAATGGAATAATTTGGACATATTCAAGGAAATACAATTTGTGGGACCATTTATCTTTCTTATTAGATATGTATCCAATATAACCGGAAATAAGGTATTGGGAAGCAGTCATTTTCAGTTTAGCCCTGGAAGGGCTGCAGCTGGACTGCCCTGTGTGGACAGGTGGTTTGGGACAGAGAAAAAGTAAAACAAGTTCTCTCTGAGTGAGTTACTGGTACAGCATCTTTCTTTGGCCTGAAAATTTCAGTATCCCCTCTCCCCTAGACCAAGCTCTAGAGCGATACAGGCACTACCAGGCCTGCCCTGATATTTGAGGAAAAAATAGGGGCCCACATACCAAATGTTGAAATACTTTGAAATTATAAATTAATTGTTAAATTAAATATATTTTGTCCTTATCTTGATAGTATACCTTCATAACCATCTAGAGGGTGAATTTAAAATTTATTTAAAAAAATTCAAAATGTCAACTTCTTTGACTTTGTTCTGGAATATGTAGCTCAGGAGAGAATTCACTTGCCTTCACTTCCCACATCAGGCTCCCATCCACCTGCAAAGGCCATCCCTCATGCATGGTCACCTCCACAAAGAGCTGCTCCCTCTGCCCCTACCCCTTGGGTCTAGGAATCAGGTACAGGTATTCCTTCAGTGTCTCAGTGATTCTCTTGAACTTTCCATCATGTGATTTTTTTTTTTATATTGTTCCAGAACTTCCACTGAACATACATTCACACCCAATAATTGTTAGACCTTTGGGTCCACTAAATATTTATAGTAAGTTCTTATTCCTTTTTACATGATATGAATAATAACAGATGTATCTATTATCTTCAGCTTGATTTTTGTTCTATAGTAACTCTGAGAGAACTACCCGATTTTATCTAGGACTTTGTTTTAAGAAATCATAGCCATCATTGTGTATGTGAGACTGAATGTAGAGACAATGGTCAGACCATACACAAAAATGGAACTCAAACACACAATCTGCAGCAACTGGCTCAGGAAACCAACTCATTAGTTAGATCCAGTCCAGAAAGCCAGCCTGCCATCTATAAGTCAGACCATTATCTCCAACAATTGGTCCAGGAAGACAAAAAAATAATCCCTATAACACTGAAACAAAAATGTTCAGGACTTGACTAATAACTGTCAGCTTCCCTAACTTTTGTCCTCCTTCCATCTTAGGGCCAACCAGAGAAAGCCAAATGTGTATACTCCTAACCTATCACATAGGATGCCCCACTTCTAGTTAGTCTTCTGACAGCTTCCTATGACAACAGCCCCCAATCAGGACACACCTGAAGTCTTCCCTAAGTCAGTATAAAGCTTTCCAGCACCTGTGCCTGTCTTTGAGTCTCTGGCAAACACAGGTAATGATGGCTGACTCCTTTGCGATAACAAGCTTGGGGTAAATAACTTTTGCTTGTTCTCATTCATTAGTCTTTGTTTATTTCCACATGTAGTAGGCAATGATAGTTTTCATGCTTAACATCATTGATTGCAATGAAGCAACTGGCAAGTTTAACTTCAATATCTGTTTGGCTAATGTGTATTTATAATTTATTAAATTAAGTAACCAATTTAATAAATAATTACTATTTCATCATTAAAATTTCAGTTGGACTTGTTTCTTTTATAGAACTAGCTGTGGCTCTAATAAAAATGGAATGTAGACTGATTAAGGAAAATAGTCACAAGGTTTTATTCATTTCCTGAGTTAACAGCAAAAGCAAATGTTTCATTAGTAATTTATGCAGTAAATGGTAGATTCTTTGAATTTTGCATATAAGGATGAGTCATCACCAAAGGGTGTTTTATATAGTGAAAAACAATGCTCATATCTGTAAAGTCTTTTTACATAATTTAGTTAACAAAAGGATGTTCAATCTGAGAATGTAATTGATTTTATTACTGCAAAAGCATTTGGAAAGAGGAGGGGAAAGGCATGATACTTAGAGCAATAGAATTCCTAATCAACAGAGGTTGAGAAGTGACATACATAAGTTCCCAGTTATCTTCAATCCTTACAGGAGGCTGTTTTTGAGGTCTGTGATGTGAAGATACTTTAAAATTCAAACCATGAATCAGAAGTCATTTTGAAGACAGATAAAGTAGCTGGTAAATTCTAATTCTAGTGTTTTCTGTTTTCTGCAGATAGCAGGAGAGTCATTTCCAAGCTGTAGCTATCTGTCCCTCTCTCCTCCACTGAATACACATTTTCCTCCTCCCTTCCAGATCACTCCCAAATTTATTTCTCCTACCTCTTCCTTCTCCCATTATGCCAGTAATTCCTTGAGGTATAGATGTGGGCTCTCTAGAGCAGAATCATCAAAAGGTGCCTGCCAAAATTCAGATTCCTGGGCCCCATCCAGACTTTCTGAATCAGAATCTCAGGGAGGGGAGCCAGAGGAATGTGAATCTTCACAAACTGTCTAAATGATTCCGGTACATACCTGAAGTTGAGAATTACTGTTTAAACCATTTATCTACCTCAAAATCTCACCAAATCTCTTGGATTCAGAGAAGATCTAATATGGTAAAGACAAGATAATCTATGTTTTTAACATTTGCTTCTCATTTGAAATGTAAATGGTTTCTCTAACTTCTGATAAGAACTACTTATCAGGGGTGCCTGGGTGGCTCAGTCAGTTAGGCATTTGCCTTTGGCTCAAGTCATGATCTCAGGGGCCTGGGATCAAGCCCTGCATCAGGCTCCCTGCTCAGTAGGGAGTCTGCTTCTCCCACTGCCCTTCTCCCCTACTTGTGCTCACACTTTCTCTCTCTCTCAAATAAACAAAATCTTTAAAAATTAAAAAAAAAGAAAGAACTAGGTATCAGATAACTTACTGTCAATCCACAGCTCAGGAAGAATGAAAGCAAACTTGTATATGTGCCCCCAAAGAAGTTCCTCCCCTTCCTTCTGTCAGTGCTCCATCACCCTCCTAGTTACTGACTGTTTAAAAATGTAAAATTAAGAGTCATCTTTGACCTTTGCAAATCCAATTGGTCACTAATCATAAGCCACTAATCATGTGGCTTCTTCCCTCATGAAGCATCTAAGTACGGCCAAATCTATTTTCAAGGCAGTAGTTGTTACCTGAGTACTTACTATGTGCTAGGAAATAGTGATATGAGGACAGCCAGACCTGATTCTTGCTTTGAGACACTTAAAGTCTATCATGACAGTCCAATAACTAAATCATCCTCTGTGTTAAGTGCTATGGTGTAAACATGGCAAAGGAGCTGACAGGACACAGATAAGGAACCATTGAATGATTCCTATGTGGACTATGAAAGGTACAGAGAGGAGGCAACATGTAAGCTGGTGTTTACTGAAGGATAAGTAGCTCCCCAGGCAGAGAGGAAAGGACATTCAAGAAGGAAAACTGGGGCCCCTGGGTGGCTCAGTCAGTCAAGCATCTGCCTTCAGCTCAAGTCATGATCCGAGGGTCCTGGGATCGAGCCCTGTACCAGAGTCCCTGCTAAGCGAGGAGTCTGCTTCTCCCTCTGCCTGATGTTCCCTCGCCTATGCTGACTCTTTCTCACTCTCTTACTCAAATAAATAAAATCTTTAAAAAAAAAAAAAAAAAGGAGCAAAAACACCAGGATGTGAAAGTGAATTGGACAGAATAGTTCTTTGCCTGATGTGTGCTGGCAAAGGGACTGTGGTAAAGCCAGAACGGTGGGTTTTGCCCAAGTTATCCAATGTCCTGTGTGACATGCCAAACAGCTTGGACTTCTTCTGTGAGCACTGAGAGTCACCAAAGTGTTGTTTTCTTTTTAATTATTATATTTATTAAAATATATGTATAGGATTTTAAAATTCAAATATTTCAAGGCTTAAAATAAAATCAGTTTATTCTCTTTCCCATCCCCTACCTCCCTAGGCCCTGCTCCTCTCAGGCATCTACTTTCCATACTTAAAGCTGTTACTTTTACTATTTACCTCCCTATTTCAAAATAATATAGGACATTGAAGAAATTTCATTGTGAAATCAACAAATATCAGTGTCACTGAGTCTTTCCTCTCAGCTGCTCTCTTCGGCAAAGAGGAATTTTCTGGTCTCCTGCCTAAGGGCACAAGGTCAGGTAAAGGAGGCTTCACTACAATCACCCTATGTTCTCCTTACTTGACTTTTCCCTGGACAGTAGTCTTGGATGTCTAACAAATCCAGGAGACTTTCTTTGATCTAAGGTTATGTCAATTACTTCCTATCAAATAAATCATTACATTAATTTTAGCTTTACACTTTGAAGATCCCAAGCTACATAATTTTTTTTTTTTTTTGGTAGCAGTTGAATCTGGTTTCTATCAAACAGATGAAGAAACAGAATAACTGAAGTGGGGGTAAAAGTTGGTAGATATTGAGGTCTTTGAAAGCAGAGGTCAGCGATCTACAGTCCATGGGTCAAATCCAGTCTCTCACCCATTTTTGTATTACACATGAACTACAAATAGTTTGTATTTTTTAAGTGGAAAAAAAAAAGCCAGAAGTGAATACTATTTTGTGATGCACGAAAATTATATGAAATTCTGATTTTAGAGTTTGTAAATAAAGTTTTATTGAAATCCTACCAGGATCAGCTTTTAAGATCTTGTCCCAGCTCCTTTCATGCAGGAGTAACCAGGTAATTGTGTGGTTTTGACAAAACCCACATGGCTTGCAAAGCCTAAAATGTTTGCTATCTGACTCTCTGCAGAAAAAGTTTACTGACCCTTGTTCTAAAGCAATTAGCTGGGGCAATGCAAAGAGTATCAGTAAAGAGGATTAAGCCCAGGTAGTCAGGCCAAGGGAAACAGAGAGATCCCTATTAGAGAAAGTGGGAGGAAAGAAAGTAAACATGTTTTCTGCCTGTAGAACTTCTTTTAGTTCTGGGTAATGGAGGCCTTAGAGCATTAAGCTTCAGCAAGTTAATTGTCAATGCTTCTCCAAGGAGTTTCCCATTTCGGCTTCCTATCTCACTCTCCTAAATCATTATTATCTGTACCATTTGGCAATATATTTTTAACTATCTGCATAGGTGCAAGTGCATGATCTGTTCCTCAAATAAATTCTAAGCTCCTGATTGCTTTAAAAAGAGGTGGGGGATGCTTTACAGTCCATTGTATTCTTGTTTTTCCAAGACCTAGAACAATGTGTCACGATCCCGAGTGCTTGTGAATGTTGAAGATGATGACAATCTGCTGGGTATTATCTTCACTTTTTTCCCTCCAGACAAAGGAAATAAATCCCTACAAAAATGTATTTCCACATTCAACAAATTTTAACAAGATACACTTTGATGCACTTTAAGTTATTAGATGCATAGCACAATCTGAGAATTTAGAGTTCTGGTAAAACACGTGTTCTTTGTTTGAACCCATTGGTTCAAAAAGAGACTTTCAGAGCTCTCCAATTTCCTTCTTCTAGGGACTCGACCTTCTCCAGCACACACTCCTGCATACACACCTCCACTGTCCTATCCTGATATACTCAGAATCAAAGGATAAACTTCTGGACAGTGAAATAAAGGTGGAGAAGAGATGTCAGATAAGCATGTGCTGAGTCATAGAGCAGAAAGAAAACAAAATCCAAAAATACTTCTAGCCAATGTGGTTTGTATCTCTGAATTTCACCCAGGGCTCTGGGGAAAGGGTGAACCGCAGGTTTCATTTAATTCAGTGAGACACCCATTCACAGGGTTAACCTTTTCCCTTTTGTGTCCTGGTTGATACAAACTAATTTCTTTAGGACATTAATGGGCTTCTGACTGGTAGTCTCAATAGTAACCTGTTGCAGGAGTTCAGTGAACACGTGGTCAAGAGGCTGTTAACTGTGGTTTAATGTTAGGGGGAAAAAAAGGAAGCGAGCCTAAAAATAATTGCTTAGAAGCTCTGTCTGAACAGAAACTCCAGAACCTTGAGAGATCTAAACAGATTCATAGATTACACACCTTTTTAATCTCCAACTGAAAGAATTGAAGATATTCTCAATATCTATATATCATCTATATATTGTATCTATATACTATATATTGTATCTATATACTATATATTGTATGAAGGAACCCTGGGTGTATTTGACTTTAAAATATTTCTCTAATGTAACCAAGTAAGGGTAAAGTTGGAAGAAAGGGAAAAGAAGTATGGCACATGGGCTGAAGAATTTGCCAGACGGAATGCAACAGAATGCTAAAGGCTCTGAGACAGACTCTAAGGAATGAGAGGAAGAGGGAAAGAACAAACGGGCAATTTTTCACAAAGAATAATAATGAGTACTTTCAAGTCTCATCATCCCTTCCCCTGCAGTGCCAGCAGACGGATGATGCAGAGATGCTAAGTGACTAGGCAGACACTTCTCCTAGCCACGAACAGTGTGGAGAACTACAGATATCTAGGATGCTTGCTACTTTGCTGGCAACTGTGGAAGTCAAATGTGAGGCAGTATTCCTTCAGTAATATCGGTAACCCCATTCAAACCATAAAATAGGACAATGAGCACATGGAGCATCCTCTGTTCCTGTAATAACTTTGACTCGGCCTCATTGTTCCAAGCTTGTAAATTACAATAAGGAAACGGAGGAGCAGGCATGTACTAGGCACTCAGGACATACCTCCTGGATGAACTAACAGCGAGGTATCTGGAGGTTTGAGCTGCACAAATCCTGACAGTGCAGATAAAACAAAGCATAAAGGAGTTTGTATATATCATGGATAAAGGCAAACATTTTACGGTGAAAAGCAGACTTGGTTATAGAATTCTGTGCGGGAGAGTTCTTGGTGAACACATCTTCTATTCCAGAGAAGATCAAAATGTTAGCCAAATAAGCAGAAGAAAGTTTCCAAGGCAATATCATAAACCCTCCCTCTCTGAGAATTAAGTCATCAATCCTCCAGTGACTACACACCATGGTATAAAAATACATCTTTTTGTCATTTTATTATGTAAATAGGATCCAGAATTTGGAAAATAAGGTGTTCTACATAAACATTGGGGAACTTGCTTGAGGGCACGTAGATAATTAGGGAAGGACCAGAATTGTATGTCCCTGAGGTGTTAACCTGCTTTTTAGTTCTTTAGCACTGAATGAAGCTCTGCCTTCATCCTAATCTTGTAGATACGCACCAGAAATAAATGCCCCTTCTCCCAAAAAGCCACCCTTCTGAAATTCCCTTTTACCAGTTTCAATAATTGCTTTGTTTCCATTACTGTTTGGAAACAATATTTTTTGTTCAAATGTCACAAAATCACATGTGTACAGAAGCCGGGCACCTAAAATACACAAAGGAAGGAGAAAGTATGAGGTGTGGCAAATAGTAAGTGACACTCAGCCCTGGTTTATGGAGGATGCAGATGCTGAGGACCGTGGGAAATCTGAGACATAAACCCAATGCAGAGTCTCCAATTTTCTGAGAAAGAGCAGAAATTCATATTGGTATATAAGGCATTTAAATTTCATTGTGTTTATTTTGGTAACTAATTAAAATGGGAAACACCAGCCAGGCCAAGCCACAGACAAAACCAAGCATGTCTGTGGGCTGCGTCTAGCCAGAGGGACAGCTCACTTCCTTTATATGTTGCCAGATAGAGCTGCTGGGGGCATGTCACTCTGTTTGGTTTGGCTTCTAACATATCAGCAATCAAGCGCATTAAAGAAAGTCCAAGAACATTTTGAATAATGCCAAAATAGATGGAGCTGAACAGCCTCCCAGGATGGCTTACTCGGTAGGAGAGTTAATTTAAGGCTGAGAGTTATGTTGTGTCCCAGCTAAGAACATAGGCTCTGGAACCAAGTCGCCTGGGTTTGAATTCCAGCTCTTTCAGTTACCAGCTCTGTAACCTTGGGCAAGGGATGTGACTTCTTCCTTGCTCGATTTCAAGACTGTGAAATGAAGATAATGACAGTTAGATGAATATAACATGAATATTACATATATTATATATATACACATACACATGTATATACACTATACATATATATATACACAAACACTTAATATCTAAATTAGTGTGATCTAATTATTTGCTATTATCATTATTCACAAATCATAACATTGGTTAAAACAACAAACTTTACACGTCTCTCTCACATTTGACAGCTACTGATCCCTTGAGGGGTCTCAGGAAGCTTTCTTCTTCAGACAGAACAGGTGGGGAGATCAGGTTCCCCAGGATAAACTCCCACTACTTTGGCCGGAGTACTGATGCCCTCACTTCTTGGAAATGGCATAATTGCATATTTCAATGAGATGAACACACATAGCAAAGTTTTTGAAATACTAAAAATACTAGCAGTTAATAGTATGTCAATCTATCTTTTCATTTTTTGCTTTTTTGGAGATCATCCATTTGAAAGTCAGGGACATTCTGTTCCCGAGTTGGAAGGCAGAAAAATCAAAGGACTTTTATTTTCCTCTTTTATGGGTTAGTGAAGCATGAAACTTATTGGCAGATGCTTGGGCTGGATATAAGTTGCCATGCTATTTCATTCAAGTTTATTTTCACATTAAATGATTCTGGAGGTTTTTATATTTTAAATATAAAATGGGTACCCCATTTTTTTGAATGCCTAGAAATAGAGAAAACAGATGGTCACATGACATCTTATCTATTTTACTGAAATAACCATATGTTTGTGAGTAGTCAGCGATGACACAAAATTCATTTTCTATGCCACGAGCATATTTTCTCACCAATGAAAATTGAGATACACTCTGCCCTTTAAAGATTCCATAACTTTTCTTTTTCACTTCCAGTATCCTGACAAATAAATAAAAGGCCCACCATGCTTTCATTCCACCAAGTTCTTCCTACTTAAGGCAGGAGAAAACAATTGTGAACTCTCAAGAATAATGCAGGTGGAATTTACGAAGATTGAAAAGAATGTCTACTTCTACTCTGATCTCATCAAGGGCTATTTGTGGCTTTGTGCTCCTGTGAAACCCAAACCAGAAGCTAAGAAAAGCCAAAGTGCAGAAGCTCAGAATCACAAAAGATGGGAAGGCGTAGTAGAGACAGTGTCATCTATACACTACTACCAGCATCCATTTAACAACCAAGGGTCAAAGCTCAAAGAGAGACTACACAGAATATGCAGTTGGGTACACAGGGTCCAGAAGCCAAACCTAAAATTGTCAATGAATTAAAATATCTTTGTATTCTGAACTCTGTGTCTATTAGCTTCTAGAAGTATTAAAATTAGAGATGTGTCACACACTATTAACTCTTTTTCCTTGCAACTATTTCAAAATTCTCAGTTTTTCTCAAAAATGATGGATTACCTGCCTCAAAATCGTCTGAGGTCTATGCAAATCACAGATTCCCAAACTCACCCCAGGCCTACTGGGTGGGAAGGGGATTTAGAATTTGGGTACTGACAGTTTTAATACACAACTCAGAGGATTGTTATAAACAATGAAGTTTGAAAACCACTCATGTCTAGAATCTGGTATGTGCATTAATACAAGTGGAATTATTGGAGTAGGGAAAAACTTTCCTACTTCATTTATTTAAAAAGTGGATATCCTTTAAAATCTCAAACTTGCAAGATTAATTTGCTCTAAAGAATCCTTGGGTTATAAATTCCATCTGCACTTTCACATGTGTGCACTCAGTGATTTTTCATAGTGTCCCTTTCTCATCTGACTTTGTATTCTCAGGACTGACCCTAGAATGAGTCTTACTCAATGTCAGTAAAACCACTTTGCTTATATTAGGTGTGATGAGTTCTATTTTGCTGCCGAAGTACAGCTAGCATTTATCTTTGTGTTTCTGAATAAAGACTGTACGTACAGGGCTAGGGCATTTCAAACCCAAAGAATGACATAGAAAATAATGTTTTTGTATCATACCATTTCCCCCTTTAATTTATTCCTTAACCGAAAAAAATATAACAATTAAAATTAGACATGAATCTAGCTTAGCGTTTAAATTGTATAACAGATTTAGAAACACGACAACTTTTAAAATGCATTAAACCAGGAAATGGCATTTCAAATATAGAAGATCCACAGATAAGCTTCTAGAATTCTATCTTAAGTTTGGTTCTCTTCCTAGTCCTGCAGCCACTATCTCCCCTCCGCATGGTTCAGTACAAACCTGGCATTCTATGTACTATGTGGGTGAATTGAGGCTTTTTCAAGATTCTATTTTAAGATGACAAAAAAAAAAAAAACAGTTTTAATTTAAAACAGTGATGATGGTAAATCCCCAAGGATTCATGTCCAATTTTTCATTACAAAGGAACTATTTCTCCTTGTTTTCTGATAATATCACATCGTTGTATTATTATTATTATTATGGTGCAGTAACTCTGCCTATAATATTTTTATAGTAAGTCTAGTTCATTATTATTATTACCACATTAAATTGGAGTTGTGCTCTCAATGGAAGCTACTTTTAGTCAACCAAATGTTTTGTACTCTTCTGCTCCTAGTACTTACACCTTAAAGGAAATTATGAACGTCCGCAGAATAATAGTCAAAATTAATTTAACAATATTCTAGAAAGATGAAGAAAGTTAAAATTATCCTTCTGATCTATTGTCACCAGTCCATTTAAGATAATGAATATCTAGGATTTAGTGTTCACTATACACTAAGGTTTCATTACTTTTTATATGCACTTCTTGTCGATTGTCATGTAAAGCTAGATCCATACGGTCATGTATTTCGTTCTCCATTGTATTAGGACACAGGTTAGGTTTCAATAATAGCTTTAGGCAAATATTTATGAAAGACTTTAAAATAAATTAGGTAGGCCTGGTTAAATGTTTCTGAAATTTGTACTAGGTAGGTTCTACAATGATTCATCAAAACATTGGTTAAAAAGCTTGTATCTAAATTTTGTTGAGAAATGACAGACAGAGAAATGCTATCTGATTGGCTGATATTTGATGGAAATTAATGACCAACAATAACCTATGAGATAAATGCAAGGAACCAGATCCTTTTATACCTGGACTATGAGATAAGTGCAAGGAACCAGACCTTTCATACCTGGACTGTTTTGGGAATGCACAGAAAACCTGCTGTGAAACACTACACCTGGGACCACAGTTTTACACCTGGTCAGCTTCACACTTCTTATCAGTAATCTCTTTTTCCAAAGTCCATGCTGAGCTAAAGATCAGAGCTAACATTTACTTCTACATTTCAGGTAGTTTGGGTCCTTATTTGGTGCCGGGAAGCATGCTAACTTCTTTACAATTCTGTTTGCTTGTATATTATTAAATCCCATTTTACAGTAGAGAAAACTTAAAGCCTGTGCTTTCAATAACTTTCAATAGCTTTCAATAACTTAAGCATATAATTGGAAGCATCTTTCTTTTTTATTTTGTAAATATTTTTGATTTGTTGTCATTTTACATTTAGTTACAATTCTTTTTCTTTTGCTAAAAATATTTCCTAGGTGCATATGCATAGATTTATGCTACCGTATTGTAGACAAATAATTTCATAGGTTCCAAAGGTAGATATTTGAATCTTTCTGGGAATGGGAAGCATCCTTTCTCATGTAGACAAAACTAGTGGCTACCAGTGGCTACTTTGGACTGAGAAATATTTCCAGTCAATCATAGCCAATATTCTACCATAGAATATTAATAAGGCCTTGTTGTATATAAACCCTTAACATTTTCAAAGTGAACATTTGATTATTACAACTCCAAGGTAAGCAGGAAAGAGACTATGATCCTTGCCTTAGAGACGAGATAATTGAAGGGAGGGGAACTCCAGTCGACTGATTTACCCAAGATTATGTAGTTAAATAATGGCAGAGCTTCGTCTTAGAACCTTGGCCTTCTGATGACTCACTCAGTGTTTTTCTAGTAGAATGTCTCTCAAATAACACTTAACCTTCTGGTCATTCGAGTCTTTATAGCTCACAACTTTAATGAATGTGCTCATTTTTCCAGAAATAAGCAACTCTATATGGGATAGAAAATTAAATTGAAAGAAAAAAAATATGGAGATTCAAAGCAAAGATATAATAAGTTCCAAACCATGTCATAAACAACCACAAAAATATTCCCTGGAAAACTGGGCTTGAGTCCTCAAAAAATTTGTAAGACTGACCTTCAAAAGACAAATTCTTTAATTTATAATTTGCTTAACAATAGCATTTGAAACACAGAACATCTTTGCAACTACTTTCTTTTGCTATTCTATGCTAGCTGTGAAAAAAAATTTATTTGTGTATGACAACTAGTTTCTGGACATTCCCATTCTGGACTGAAGAAGTGTAAGAAAAATCTTTTTTTTTTTTTTTTATAATTTTATTTTTTATAAACATATATATATATATATATATATTTTCCCCCAGGGGTACAGGTCTGTGAATCTCCACGTTTACAAACTTCACAGCACTCACCATAGCACATACCCTACCCAATGTCCATAACCCCCCCCAACCCCCAGAAGTGTAAGAAAAATCTTAATCTCAGTCAAAAATTACATCAATTTCAGCTATTTCAAATATTTCAAGATGAGTATGTGTTAAAGACAGACCACCATCAGAATTTCTGTGGAGTTATTTTATTGATCAGTGCCAGTTGAGTTTTTATTATTTATTCTAAATTCCTACAGTTAAAAAACAAGTCAAAGCATTATGGGAACATGGTTCTTTTTTCCATCATTTATGGAGATTTTCTGTAAATGTAATTTACTGAAATTTTTGAATGAGTGAATCCAAGCTCTAATTCACAAGACAGCTGCTCTCTTGCTCAGTTGGATTAAATTGTCTCCTTTCCATTTCTCTCCAATCATCAATTCTATTCTCCTCTCTGGAGACCCACTTTCTCTGCATATTCATTATCCCCATTTTTCCAAATTCTGTCTTTGCTTTTGTATCTGAAGGGTCTTCTTTTTTTTTCCTTTTTAAGGTAAGGCATGGACTCTGGACCTAAGTTTTTCTGCTTTGCAAGACTATCATCCATATTAACCAGCCATAGTTTTGTCTCTTAATTCAAATTTTCAATACATAAAGCAAACTGACTCAGCCCAATTTGGAGGCATTTCAATCAGATATGATAAATAAGGTGAAGACTTATACATAAACAATGCCATTAAAGCCTAACAAGTCGAGATGGAAAGCCCACCAAGAAAGGAGAGTGGGCCAGGAAAACACCCTAGTTTATTACTAAACTATTATCCTAGTCGGTCTAGTTGGGTGTTATAGATACACATAGACTGTGTACTTAGACTAGACCAGAAAGCATCATGGAAAGTTTCTAGAGGAGGTGATATGTGAGCTGAGATTTGAAGGATAAATGAATAAGAGTTAGGGAGAGACAATGAGGTATTTAAAAGAATGGAATCAACATGTACAACGATAAGAGGTATAAAAGAGTTTGGCCTCTTGAGGGAACTGTAGGTTTTTCAAGGTGAATGAGGCACAGGGTTTGAAGGAGAGAACAACGACAAACAAATCTGGAGAGTTTGGTAGGGACCAAACTATGGGATATGAGTTAGGTTCACTGAGGAATGTGCTTTTATCCTAGAGGCAATTATAATCCTTTAAGGAATTTTAAGAAGAATTTTGGTATGAAAATGCTAATGATAGTATTAGCAATATATTTTTGAGTACCATACTCTCAGGAACCACAGACAATACTTGGCATGCATTATCTCAACTAATCCTCACAAAATTTTAGTGAAGTAGCCACTGTTAGTATCTCTATTTTTCAGATGAGATCACTGAGCTTGAAAGTAATATAAACAAAGCCAGGGATGACTTTCAAGTGAGCAAGATTAGAAACAAAAACCAGTTCTTAGATGGTTGCATTAATTCTGTCTGAGATACACTGAGATTTTATCTGAAACAGACAAGAGGAAGGATTAGATGCGTGAACAGTAAGGGAATCAGAATCAGGAAGTGGTTCAGGCTGGATATGGGCAAAAAGGGAAGTAAGTGGCCAATAACAACTCCCAATATTCTGTATTGGTCATCTGGGAAGGAAATAATTCCTGAAAGGAGAAGCAAAGTTGAAGAGAAATGGGTTGGATTTGAGGCATCTGTGAGATATAAAAGTAGAAAAAATCTAGTAAGCAGTTGAATAAATGAGTAGGGTACTCAACAGAGACACAAAAAATGCAATTGCATTTCTTACTTATGTAAAATTCCAGAACAGGTATTTCAGGTTGGTGGGTGGCTCTCCCTCAGAAAAAAAGAGTGGAAGTCTGAGGCCAGACATTTCCTTTTAGGCAAGCCAGGAGGAAGTTGCATGTATCACTTCTAATGCTAGAACTACCATGTGTCCATACCCACTGCGGTGGGGCTAGGAAGTGCAATCCCTAGCTTAACTGACATAAAATGGTTAAAATTCTATTATCATGAAAGAAGAAACAGGTATAGGATAGTCATATAGGTATAGGTATAGGATAGTTTAGAGCCATGGAAGTGGTTTAGATTACCTAGGAAGAATGTTTGAAGTGAGAAGTAAAGAAGGCCAAGAATGCAACTAACATATTTATAGACCTACATAAGAGCCATCAGGGAGATTTCCTTCTTGGTTTTTTTGTTTGTTTGTTTGTTTGTTGTTTGTTTTGTGTATATATATCTTGAGTTACACTTCTAATCTTGCCCTCCCTTCACCCACTGCTTTTTTTTCCAAGCATTTGATAATCTGACGCATGATTGTCTACTTTGTAACATAAAATACTGTGGTAGGAAATGACCTCATTTCCAGGTACAGTTCCAGGGTTCCCCCACCACCAACAGCACACTCTAGTCCCAACCTTCAGCTTTATCTGTGGAGATCAGCCAAAGCACATAGAAGGCATATTATAAAACTTTTTATGACAGAAAACTTGTAGGGACAATTAGTATAAATAAACCAGGGTTAAAAGAGTTTGAAGGGAATGAATGATGGTCTACTACTAACAAGATAAAATTTTATAGGAATATACCAAAAATGTTTAAAAAACACTAAATTCATGAGAAAAGAGTTGGCTTTGCTCAACAATAGTTAATAAGAATACCTCAACTTTTATTTGACCACAAAATCAATGTTCGGAAACACTGTCATACAACTGCTAAAAAAGTAACACCATCTTAAGTTTTATTTGTAGGCTTGGCACACACAACAAAAAATATTGGTACACAAAACATTGTATACTGAACTCTTAGGAATGCTGTATTAGGATTTACAACTTACGGTCACCCATGAGTTCCTTCTCTCCCTTTTTCCCCATGTCCAGTTTATGTCAAATCCTATCTATTCTACCTTTTAAATATTTTGTGACCCTTGAGCTATTGAGTTGGAATTAGAGATATCACTATGAACTCATTATATTTATAATATATTTATAATATAATATGTGTATTATATGTAATATATATTATATAGTACATATATAACTTTACAGAAAGAGTTATTATACATATGTACCTCTGTGTGTGTGTGTGTGTGTGTGTACGTTTCTTAGGTCTGTCAAATAGGTAAGCCTAGAAGGAAAAACACCAAAAGAGTAATCAGTACATGTAACACCCAGATCTTTATTTTTAAATACAATTTTTCACTGAAAAGATCAGGGATCTTTAGAGAAATAGTTGAGTCCAGAGTTGGGACAGGGAAACTATAAAATGAGGCTGGAATATTTTGTTGTGCCAGAAAGTAAGAAAGTGCTAAAATAGGAACATCTCAAAAAAGACAGGATCCAGCTTAATGAATATTAAAATTAATGGATGAAATTTTGTTGAACAAAAAAAAATACCTGATTTCACAGCAATCACCAGAAATTACTTATTAATTAGGAAGAGGAAAAACTGTCTTGGGGATCACTTCATAATGTTTAAAAATACTGAATTACTTCAATATGTACTGAAGCTAAATTGGATATTGTATGTCAATTATACTTCAATAAAAAAAGAACATCCCCCAAAATTTAAAAATAAAATATTCTCCCTAAAATGTTCATATGTAGAAGACAGGTCATTTAAATCTCAGCAACTTTTTTTTAAAGATTTTATTTATTTATTTGATAGACAGAGATCACAGGTAGGCAGAGAGGGGGAGGAAGCAGTGTTCCTTCTGAGCAGAGAGCCTGATGCGGGGCTCAATCCTAGAACCCTGAGATCATGACCTGAGCTGAAGACACAGGCTCTAATCCACTGAGCCACCCAGGCACCCCCTAAATCTTAGCAACTTTTGTCTTAACCCAAGAGAAGTATCAAAATATATGTGTATATGTAATATTGTATACATATATGCATGTATTTGTGCATGTACATTTCATTTTACATATTACTGTCAGAAAATATTTATAAGGCTAAAATACTTAACACTATGCTATATATATATATACATATATATATGTTTACTGTGCAAATATTAACAGAACAAAAATAATCTTTTACTTGTTTTCAGGGGTCATATTTGAAATATAATCTAATTTGTTATTTCCATATCTCAGAGGGAAATTGAATGTAATTTTTAGAAAAGTTAAAACAAAAGAAAAATGAAAGTACTTAAAATTTTTAAAAGAAAATCAGTAACTTTATAGGAGATTAACCTAACAAACACAGATTTCTTTAAGTTATCAAGGTCAATGTTGGTAATAATGAGGCAAATCGACATTATGTGCTTCCTGATATGATATGCCGAGGACAAGGCATTACTTCAATGCTATTACAATCAAAAATACACAACTGAAAGCTAATTGTGAGCAAACATCAAAGAAATCCAAACCGAAGGAAATTCTGCAAAGTTACTGGCTTTATTCCTCCAAAACGTCAAGATCATGAAAGGAAAAGAAAGTCTGAGGAAATGTTTTTAGATGAAAGGAAACTAAAGAAACATGACAATTAATCCAACCTGTGATCCTGAATTGAATCCTGGACAAGAAAACAAGCTATATAATATATTACTGGAACAATTTGTGAAACTTGGAGAACTATGAATCAGATAATAATATTGTGCCAATGTTACATTTCCTGAGTTTGATAAAAATACTTTGGTTATGTAAAAGATAGCCTTTAGGAAATACATACTGGAGTATTTGTCCATAAAAAGGAGACAGAGAGAGGAAAGAACAAATGTTACACTATGTGGGGCAGAATGTTAAGAATAATTTGGTAGAGGACAGAACAGAGTTCTTTGTAATATTTCTTGTAACTTTTACAGAAGTAAGGAATTGCATCAAAATTTGAATCTAAAAAGAGAAACTTTCAAATCCAACCCAAGTAGTAGTTAGCAATAGATCATTTTCAGAATCTAATAAATACTTCTAATGCAAGAGGATACATTCTTAATCCACTAATCTAAGAGCTTCCATCTATTATGTACAAAAAAAAAGGGAAAAGTTTGTAAAGTCTTTTGTTCACATTAATGTTGTGCTGTTGTTTGAGATAACTTAATGTTTTAACATACACCGAGGAGATCCTATCCTCATCCACAGTCATCTGAAAGGTGAGCTTTCAATAATGGAACTTCCAAAAGTAAGAAAAGCATAACAATAGATCTAAAAGATGTTTTAGGATACTAAGTGTGATCTCAAATAAGCTAAAAATATGCCATAAGTGTCACAACATCTTGGGCAGCTCCATCCTTAGGATAAATCTGCCATAGCTAACAGCGAATGCTAAAAAGAGAATTCTCAGCAGAATGCTCCAGACTTAGAGTTAAATTCAACTCCACCAGTCACTAGCTGAATTTAAAAAGATACCATTTATATAGTTAGTATATTTGTATTCCTAACAGGAACACTACAAATACTATTATCCCAATTTTACAAATAAAGACACTAAAGCAAAGAGATGTTGAGTAATTCTCCAAGCTCACACAGCCTGTAAGAATTTGAGCTAGGACTCAAATCCTATACCCACAAATTATGGTGCATTTCCCCATTCCCTTTCTACTGCTGTGTGAATGACATAGAGACTCTAAAGACTATGAACGTTCCCAAGAGAGAATTTGCTCAGGCATAGTAACCCCCCCCAAAAAAAGAAGAAGAAGAAGAAGAATATATAGCGTCAGTATGGCTATCCTCACACTCAGAAATGCTCTTCTAGAAATCTACCTTTAAGAAATAATCAATATTTCAAATCAAAATTTATGTTCAAGAATGCATTCATTCTGATATACATATATGTGTGCATATATAATATATATATAAAAGCTTTAAATATCCAATAATTGGTTCAATAAGTCATGGTAAATACAGTAGTATGATTTTGTATAGCATATAACCATAGAAATCATTAATGACTATATGAAAATGAATACTATATAATGTTTCATTAAAAAGAGCAGAATACAGAATTATTTAGATAGTATATGTAGACACATATAGACATATGTCTATATATACTTACATATGTAGAGAAAAGAAAAATATAAATCAAAATGCTAACATACTTTTCAGTGAGTATTACAGGTGACTTAGGTTTACATTTATATATCTTACCTTTATTTTCAAAACTTTCTAGTATTAGTTTTAATCACTTTAATAATTTTAAAAAGCCAATAAACAACATTTAAAAGAAGATTCAATGCAGGCTTTGAAGAAATAAGAAGGAAAATGGGAAAGAGTAGAAAGAAATCTGGTAGATTGGGGTCCTCCTTTTGCTCATATTTGTCAAAAAAAACATGAAGTAAAAAGAGTCCCAGTCAGAGTAGGCTCCATAAAGAAGAGATACAGTAAATCCCTAATCAAAAGAGAGTGAATGATATGGGGGAATTGCCTGTCTCACAATCAGTCACACAGGTTGCCAGTGATGCTCCTTGTGCCATCTTCTGATAAGGGATGGCAAAAAAAAAAAAAAAATTAATTTAGGAAAAGTATAATGCATTCACAATTCATAAAAATATTCAGGGAAGGCATGCCCAGATGGCATTGTTAGTTAAGCGACCAACTTTTCGTTTCGGCTCAGGTGGTGATCTCAGGGTGTTGGGATTCAGTCCCAGGACAAGCTCCCTGCTCAGTGCAGAGTCTCCTTAAAACTTTCTCCCTCTCCCTCTCCCCTGCCCTACCACACTCCCTCTCTCTCTCAAATAAGTAAATAAATCTTTAAAAAATAAAAACAAAAGCATTCAGGGGAAAAAATCAAAAGTAATAAGTCTTTGAATCTAGAAATTAAAAAGAAATAAAAACACCACAGAAACTTCTCTGTACAGTCCAATAATGGCAGATACATGTCAGTACGCATTTGTCAAAACCCACAGAATGCACAACACCCAGAGTGAACCCTTAATGCAAACTACGGACTCTGGGGCATAATGATGTGTCAATGTTGGTTCATCTATTATAACAAATGTACCACTCTGAAGTCAATAAAAGGGGAAGTTGTGTGTATGTGGAGGCTGGGTGTACAGGAACTCTATACTGCTCACTCAATTTTGCTGTGAACCTAAAATTGTTCTAAAAATAAAGTTCATTAAGTAAAGAATAAAAGAAAAAAGAAATGAAAATGGAATTTTCTTCAAAATCTAGCATAATTCTCTAATTATTCCAACTTTAAGCTATGAAATAATTGAAGATTTAATTGGATTAATTTAAGTGTAATTTATTTAATTGAATATCAATTTTAATACAGAGTCTTTCTTGTCCTCACACCATCACAAGAAGGGTAAGGACAGCACCATAAGATTCTGATAGAGATAGAGAGACACCACATTCACATAACTTTTATGACAGTACCTTGTTATAATTGTTCCATTGTATTATTAGCATTATTACATAGTAGTTATTGTGAATCTCTTACCGTGCTTAATTTATAAATTAAATTTTATCATAGATGTATTAGTATATATCAGGAAAAAACATGTCATAGTTTCAGTCATCTACTGGGAGTCTTGGAACATATCTCCTGAGGATAAGGGGGTCTCCTATATGTGCCCCTATATTTTATGCTTGTATTCCCTAGGAGGTGGAAAAAATAATTTTTTTAGGAAAGTGTGTGGGGTTGTATATGGGTCTATGTGTGTGGAAACATAGATAAATGATAGATAGATAGGTAATAAATATCATGCATCTGCAAAACACCTGGTTAGGCACTGGTACTAACTACTGGAGATAAAAAAAAATTAAAGGCAAATTCTTGCCCTAACAGAGAGGCGGGCAGACAAACAGACAAGGCACCTCCCTACTGATGGGCATGCTCTGTACTGTGTTAACCCCGGGGGGGGGGGGGGGGGTCATCCTCATAGTAAACTAGGAAATGAATGATACAGCTTGGAGTTGCTTGGCAGTCCTATAAAAAATTACAAAGCAAAAAGGAGTGGGTCCTGAGGCATAAGTGACCAGGCACCCAGTTTCTCTGTGGGAGTGATGGATCCTTCATAGGTCAGAGGACACAAGTTTGAGTCTAATGGGATGCAAAGAAGGAGGGCTTGTTCCAAGCATTAGCCAAAGGAAGAATATGAAAGAGAAGATAATGTTCCATGCATCTGGAAAGTAAAGTGCAAGGTGAGTAGTGACAAGAGATAAACTGGAGAATTAGGCAGAGATCCCGTGGGGAGGATACAGAGAGTAACAGTTTTCAGTGAAGAGATCTGAAGTGCTTTGCATAAGGACACGATATGATTAGATTTTTATATTAAAAAAATAACCCTTAGGTAACAAGAACAGATTCCATACTAAAGACTGGAAGACAGTGAATTCAATATTGCAAGAATCTAAGTGAAAACAATGAGGACCCAAACTAGGGTCGTGGTGGGATTGAGGTGGTAGCAGGGAAGGGGGAGGAGGTAACAGACCAACAGTTATTGAAAAGGTAGAATCCGGGGAGCTGGTGTCTAATTGAACATGGTAGTGAGAGAGAAGAAACATTCTCCAGTGACGGCCCAAGCATGGGGCTTGGTTGCTGGATGCGATCTTTCTGAAGAAGAAAATATAGAAAAGGGATCATGTTCCGAGGAAAAGATGAGAAGCTTCATGTAAGACATGTTGAATTGGGTGGTGCTTGTGCTAGGCATCCACGTGGAAACAGTCACATGACAACTGGATGTTTGGATCATTTCCTTTTCACTGACATAGAAGCGGTGCTTTCAGGATGTACAGCTCTCCTGTATTTGTTGTGTGGACACACCTCAAAGGGCCATACAATATGAGGAGGGAAGTGTGAGTGTCAGCTCAAAATCAGACTTCACTCTGAGGGCAGGGAAGGACTGATGCTGGCCTTGAACTTAGGTGAGCAGAGTTTCCTCTCTTCTAAGGCATCATCTCTTTACTGTCAGGCTGCTTTTCTGGAGAATGCTGGCAGGATAAAGCAGGTGCCTTATCTGATCAAGAGAGCACTTAGCTGGTGTCTTCATACATATGAAGAACATGAATGAAATTGAATATGCAGACATTCAATTAAAAACATCCAGTTAAGAGAAACAAATCATTAGCTATCTTTCTATACTAGTATCAAAAAAATTTATCAATAATGTTAGAGATAAAACTGTTTGATAGGCATTCCATAAAAGTCATTCATGTCTCTCTATCAACCAAGAGATTTTAAAGAACAGAAGTTCAAATATCAAATGGCAAACAGACCCAAACAATCACCTCAGACATAACATGACTCAGCATGGACAAATTATGTAAATACCAAAGTACATAGTTTGAGGAAGGTGAGCTCAGAGAATTGCACAGGGAGTCAAAAATACAGAAAAACAGTCCCCTCCCTTTTAAACCATCAAGGAAACCTTTACTGAGTAACACAATATTTTAGCTGTTTGCAGAATGATGAGCTTGGATTTCTGGGACTAGGAGAAGTTGCTGCATTGAAGAAATAGCCTGGAATTTGTAGGAAGGAGTGGGATAATTTGGTGATAGGACAACTGTGTCTGTTTTCTTGGGAAGAGATAATACACGGGATCTTGGAGGCGGGGAGTGGAAATCACAGATGAAACTTTCCATGGGAAGCCATTTGGTTACTCCTCCTGTCATAATGAGTGCACTCAGCAACAGCAACCACTACACTGAACCAAGTTAAGAGCAGGTGCAAAACTACCCCCTATTGTGGCTTATTAGGTAGAAGTGAAATTTGACTACATCATAGTTTTATTATGCCATCTTCCCAGGCTTAAGTTGAGTGTTATTACTGCTGTTGTTAAGTTTCCAGTTTTCAAGTATCATGACAGTGTGCTTAAGCACGCATATTTTTGGAATTAAAAATAGATTTCTATTTCAGGTGAGAGAAATAAACCGCATGGGAAGAGGAACTCCTGAACAGCTAGGAAATTACTCCCATCCAAATATCCTAAGTAATTACAAAATAAAAAGAGACTAAAAGGAATCCAGAACATTTGCAATACTACAGTATCTCTGCCATGAAATGTTGGTGCAATGAGCACTTTTTTAACTGCAACCAAACCACCTTTACCACAGGTAACAATGTAAATGAAGAACAGGTTTTGCAAACTACACTTGTAAACAGAAATTTCCCAGGCTAGTATTCTTTTAATACTTGTAAAAATTAATTATGATGTTTATTTTAAAACAATACCCAAATAAAAGCAGGATTTAAATTTTTGACTATACAAGTTAGAAGGACAACATCAATTCCCATTTAGAATTGAGTACATTTTTTTTTTAAGATTTTATTCATTTATTTGACAGACAGAGATCACAAGTAGGCAGAGAGGCAGGCAGAGTGAGAGGAGGGGAAGCAGGCTCCCTCCCGAGCAGAGAGCCCGATGCGGGGCTCGATGCGGGGCTTGATCCCAGGACTGTGGGATCATGACCCAAGCCGAAGGCAGAGGCTTTCACCCACCGAGCCACCCAGGCGCCCCCAGAATTGAGTACATTTTTAAGTCCTCCTTAGTCTGACCTGAGAGGGATTCATTTCTTATCCTTCACTGCATGCCAAATAATAATGAAAACAATAGCAATAACAAAACAATTATTACTGAGCAGCTATTAAGTGTAAGGAGTTGTTCTTTAGTGTTTTTCATGTGTCGGGTAATCTAGACCCCACAAATCTCTGTGAGGAGGTACCTTACATGTTGGAAAAAGTCAGCCCTATCTATAGTTTCAGACCCTGAAATTTTCCAGTAAAGATTATTTAATGTGTTTTGAATACTAACAGGAAACAGGACACAGTCTAAAGAAACCATTCTTGCATTCAGATATTCAAAAAGATTTTAAGAGTGTACTATTGGCTAGTCATATTAATTGGATTTGTAGAAGGAGTTTAAGGAGGAGAAGAAAACTTGGCACGTGGGGAATAAGGAAATTTTGCAGCTGAGTTAGAGTTGGCTTAGAAGAAGAATCCACAGGAAAAGGAATATGGAAGAGAATGGAGAAAATCTGGTAGAGGATCAGGACCAATCTTTAAAGTAAAGCCCAAACAAAACATGTTCTCATAATCCTGTGTTTTGTCATTTTATAAGTCAGGCTATTCACAAAGGCAGTGTGGTGCAGAAGAAAGGATTCTGCACAGAGGATACAAGGGGCTGAATGTTCACCTTTGTTCTGCCATTAATTTGTTGTGTAACTTTACAAGCCACTCTTCTTCCCTGAGCTTTATTTCCTCAGTCCTAAACTAGGGACAATGATACATAGGTATTGTTGTGAATCTTAAACAGACTATATGCTTTCAAAAGTGTAAAATGTTATACAAATGAAAGATATTGACTGTATTATTTTCAGGTTCAGTCACTGAACATTATTCTTCCTTTTTTTGATCTTTTGCCTTGTTGGCATAACAAGGTATCTTGGCATCAGCTTAGAATTCTGTTATGCTAAGCTTTTGAAATTCTTAAGTAGAAAGGCAGTTAGATGACAGAAAGAGAACGTGGTTTTGAGCCTGAGGCATGACTGAATTCCTGAACCCACACTTCAAGGACTTATGCACCAAGGTCACCAAGTCCTACATCAATAGAATCTTTCAGCCCACCCATCCCATCAACCATCATGGTAATCTACCCTTGCATAGCCCTAGACAAGGGATGAGCCTGAATTTGGACTCAACTATAACCTAACTGGAGATAATGCCAAAGACCAGCTTAATAAACCTATGTTGTGGTAAGAGAGAGTTTATTTTCTGATCTCAGTATATAGAACTTGCAGAGTTTATGTGTACTAGTTATTCTGGTTAACTACAGTTTACTCTATAGATTGATCATAGGTCAATCTTCCTTCACACTATAATGTCATGGGGAACTCAGCTGCAACAGTGTCTCCAAGGTTTGGCATGGCAGAATGGTAAGTAGGGGAAGCAGAGGTGGCTGGTCTGTGTCTCCTAATTCTAGCCCAGATAGCTGGAGTTAGTAGAAAAATGGGGCAAGTTGTATCAAAGGGCATGTAAGGCCAGAGCCAGCGGTAACAGTAGAGAATCACGCAATGTATCCTTTGGAGAGGAACAAAAGCCCAAGCCAAGGCCCAGAGGGAAATAGGACCCAGGAACAGAGCCAGTGAGGGTGGGATGTGACAGCTGGTAGGAAACCAGACTCACAGAATTTGGGTTTGCTGTGCTGGAATCTAGAGTAGATTCATTAAAAGAGGCTACGATACAAGAGGGTAGAACTAGAGTGAATATATATGCATGTCTATTCCTTTTTCTAACACTGTTAATAAATACCTCTGTATATAAACATTCCAAGAAATAATTAATTATGAAATTATTGATAATGGGGACATGAACATTAGGCATTCACAACAACAGCACTACACCCACCAGATATGAGGCTGAACTTTAGGACTGTTACAGTCAGTTGAGTTTTCTAGTTGTTCGGATGGTGACCAGTCAAGAGAAAATGCAACATTTTCAAAACTACCGATTTAGAAAAGTCAGTCATCAAAAAAATAAATAAAATGTCAGCAGCAACAAAGGAAAATCACAAAGGCAGGGATAATAAGATATTAGGAGGAATGGTATTTATTCCAGTAGTTGGATAGAATATCAACTAAAAACTTTGACCATTGAAATACAAAGAACATCTGAGAGAAAGATAACTGACCCATGTAGAATGGTTTACTAATCCTAGGAGAAAAGATAAAGTCAAGGTGAATTAACAGAATATTTGCTATTGATGCAGCTTATAAATTTGATTCAGAATCTTGAAATTTTCATTGATAATCTATATCCCTAAATTCTGATCATCTCCACAAGGCTACAAACTAATGTAAAAATTTGACACCATGATTTAAAACAATACTTCAAATGGTAGTTTCTTTAAAAATGCAGTGGGAGACAGAAACTGAAAAGTGGATAAAAAGAAATAATGTTCATTTTCATAAATTCTGAGATTTATTCCTACCTACCCCTAGCCTAAGTGAAATGAAAGCGGGATGATAAGGGCCTGGCAAGGTAAATGATTAAATTCTCCAGAGGAGCATTGTTTCAGAGTTACTGTGTGGAGGAGTTGGGCTCTCAGGCAAAAGTGATCACACTGTCAATGAAGGCCGAATCTTTCATTATTTATGTCAGAGGATCTCAGTCTGTTATGGAAAAGGAATGGGATGTTACATAGCTGACAGCACCCCTTACTTTATCTTGAACACATGACTTTGGATAATCTGGTTGTCAATATTTTTCCCCCTGAAGGGAGAACAACAGAGTGACACTTCTCAAAGTACAGAGGAGAGAACCACACTGAATGTGGATAACTCTTAGGATTTTTATGAAAATATTTTAAAACAAAATTGATGACTTCCTTCTCCCTGGAGTCTATAAAAACTTATGCCAAAATTTAAAACAAAATTGATGACTTTCTTCTCCCTGGAGTCTATAAAAACTTATGCCCTAATAATAATAATAATAATAATAATGATATTACAAGGTTGTGGAATATAATGTAATATGGCAGGCTAAGAAAACTGTGTTATTTATCAACATGATTTTTCTCTTACTCATCATCCACCCTTCCACCTCCTCCCCCACACCACTTTTAGGCTCAGAGTGTCCCAGTTTGTCCCACTGAGAGATTATGAAAATTTTGCTGGCAGTCAAGTGAGACATCTCAATGTGTATGCTTAAATTCTAAATAGAAAGATTTAAGAGGCAGACAAAAGTGGTCGGGGTTGGGGGAAGGTATTCTGTCTGCTCTCTGCTCTCCCCATAGAGATATGAGAAGGGAAGGCAGAAGAAAAGAGTGGAAGGGTTAGATATAAGTGTGGGGAGGCCTATGCCTTGTATCTCCTTCCTTACGAAGAATGGAGAGTTGGGGATGGATACCCCACAAACATAGCTATCTCTTCAAGCATCTCCTTTCTCCTTTAGTTCCTTTTAAGTCTGAGGATCCACAAGTTGAGAACCTGTGCCTTCTGCTCTTGGGGAGGCCCAGGAAAACTGCAAACTGCCCAGAAAAGAAAGCACCCCCCCCATCAGTTGGTGCTGGCAATAAACTGCAAATGTAGCGGGACAGTAGACTGGAGAGGGCTGCAGAGAGGCCCCTGCCCCGCTCCTGCCTTAGAACAGGACAAAGCGATGTCATATTGGAAGGATATGGCAAGGGCATGGATATGGCATCAGCCCTAGAAATCTGTTGAGTCTACTGCTGTATCTTGGCTATCTCCTGCAGGAAGTCAAACTGGCTTTGCCAAACTCTTTTTGCATTTTGATGGCTTGTGATTTATTACCTGGGCTGAAGACGTGGCAAGTCACACAGAAAGGAATGAGAAGTCAGTAACAATTTGCCACCATGACAGAATTGTAAAAGGGGGACAGAAAGAAAACATGAAAGGACTGAATTTAAAATCTGAAATGGCTTTTAAAAAATCCCCTTAGCTTACCTAATGTGATGAGATCAATTTTCTATAATACGTTAAAAAAAATTGAAAGTGAGTTTCAAGTCAGAAAATAATTTTAGTCTTTCAAGATGAAGAAAGTTTCACTCCTGGCACACTGTGAACTTTGTGCCTACTGTAGCAATAATGTCTCAAATCTGCTCTTTTGAGGATCTCTGTCCTTCTCTCAAATATGCTCCTGGATAATTGGCTACCACTAAAACAGCAGTCTTAAGTTGTGTGGCAGCCAAGAAAATATCAGATCCATGGGGCACCTGGGTGGCTCAGTGGGTTAAGCCTTTGCCTTCGGCTCAGGTCATGATCCCAGGGTCCTGGGATTGAGCCCCGCATTGGGCTCTCTGCTCAGCAGGGAGCTTGCTTCCCCCCCGCCCCGCCCGCCACCCTGGCCTGCTCCTGTGCCTACTTGTGATCTCTCTCTGTCAAATGAATAAATAAAATCTTAAAAAAAAAGAATCTCCGATCCTATGTTTGCTATTTGGACACAAGAATTCACGCTCAAGAACGGCAAGCGAAATGGGTTTTACCATGTCAGAATTATTTTGGCTTCCATTTTTTTGCTTAGCCCCAATCCCTCATTCCAACTCATTCCAAGTTCTCTGAGCCCTAAAACTACTTTCCTGGTGAATAACAACTCTCTACCTAGGTATAAGAAATGCTCATTCCCCTGTACCTGGAGAGGCTAAATCCTTCTGTATTTGAAGATGAGGCTTGGCAGTTGGATAGAACTTTATGCTTCTCTGAAACTTGATCACTTTCGAATTAATAAGAGCAAATATTGGAGTTAATTCACCAGGAAGTAAAAGTCATAAAGACTAGACAATAATATTCAGGCATATAACCTTTCCATTTTAGGTATCTTATAAACGTAAGTCATAGCTTGCAAACCAAATGACTAAGAGAAAAGGTGGGTCAATGATAAAATTCTAGGTTTAAGTAATTAAAATTTAATGATATTTGGCTCTTAAATTATAAAACAGAGGTCCAAATGATGGCCTCTGTCTGATCTCTGCAGTAGATGCTTAGATTACAAAGAAATGTTTGGGAAAAGGGAACTCAGTTAGATTGAATCTTCATAAGATCTCTGAAGATTTCAGTTTTTTCCCCTCTATATGCAAAGTCTGAAGCAGGGAAAATGACCATGAAGAGGAAATTATTTTGGTCATTTAGAATTTTGAGTAAATCAAAGTTCTTTGATTTGAAAAGTTCTTATATTTTTCTTAAGAGACAATAGGGTACAACAACTAACAAACCCAAATTTTATTTCTATTACTTTTTACAGTTTTTGTTTTTGTTTTAATTTACCATTCGATTTCATCTCTACAGCCTGCCTTATTTTTTTTCCATTTTAGAAAGGGACATTTATAATGTGAATGGTTAAGTGAAATGCCTAAGGGTTATACCAACTTACTAGAAGCCAGAAGGAACTCCTGCCTTCTGGCCCAAAGCCCATTGATTCATTCTATTGTAAGCAACTGTTCTATGTCCCAGGGACACAGCAGAGAAGAAAACAAAGTCCCTTACAAAAAAATGTAGTGTGTCAGGGACCAGTGCTACAGAGAAAATAAGGCTAAGTAAGGGGACTGGAGTGGGGATAGGAATTTCCTGACTGTGTGTGTGGGAAGGTGGAGGGTAGAGAGGGTAAAATTGCTCCTATTTCTTAAGAAAAAGTCAAAGAAGGCATATTGTTAAGATGACATTTGTGACAACTGGACAGGGATATGAAGGTTTTGGGAAGCAAGAATTTCCTATCCTGTTCAAGATCCTTCTAGTTAGACTAAGAATTAAATTGACATGAAACATATTAATAGATAAAAATGTAGGGGAAGATAAGCAGTGGCGGGGTGGGCCAAATTCTATCCAATGAGGTTTTATTGGAACACAGCCATGCTCAATGGTTAACATATTGTCTACAGCTGCTTCTGTTCTACATCGACAGGGTTGAATAGTTGTGACTGTGGCTATATGTGGCCCGTAAATCTGAAAATATTTGCTACTTGGCTCTTGGGAAAAGTTTGCTGACCACTGGTTTATGCAGAGGGAACAACAAATGCAAACTCCTAAGGCACAAGTGTGTTTACTATATTTGAAGAGTAAAGAAAGCAAATGTGGCTATGGTGGAGTGAACAAGGAGAGAGAGAGGACAAGAAGACAGAAGGAAAGTAGGGAGCAGATCTTGTAGAGCTTTTCTAAGCCATTCTAAAAGATTTTGAACTTTACTTAGAGAGGGACAGGAAACCACTGGAGGTGACATAATCTGATCTACCTTTTAAATTGTTCACTCTTTTTAGAATTGATGAGAGGAGATTAGAATGGTATATGGTCCAATGATCGAGATGAAAAATGGTGCTAGGTTGGAGTAAGGCACGAGAAATGGAGGTTGTGAGAATTAGTCAAATTCTGAATATATTATAAAGATTGAGCTGATAGGATTTGCTGATGAACTGGAAGTAGAGGTGTTTGTGTGTGTTGGGGGGTGTTATGTAGCGGGAGAGACATTAAGAGAGAAGGTGGTACAAGTTTACTTGTGTGGGCCTGAACATCTAGAGGATAGGAATGCCATTAACATGCAAAAGGCAGATTGTGGGAGATGTAAGGTATAGTTTACTACCAGAAGTGAAGAATTCAGTATAGACATTAAATTTTAGATGCCCTTTGAATATCTAAGTAGAAATGTCAAAGAGGCACATATACATCACATCGGGGGGTTCAGGGAAAAGGTTGGAAATGGACATATGCATTTTGGAGTCATCGATGTTGAAATAACATTTAAGTCACAAGAACAAAATAAAATCACCTAAAGAGTGGCTTTCAACAACACAAGAGAATGATTAGAATAGCTACCATTTAATTTCAATATATGTGACAGGTTTTGAGCTAGGAACTTTATACTCTAACAACACTTTACTTCAGTAGGTATCAGTACACCTATTTTACACATGTGAAAATGAAAACTCTAGTGTTAAATGACTTGTCTGATGTCACTTTGCTAGTGACAAAATCCAGATATGCCTGCCTCAGTAGCCTGAGCCATCTCTGTTCTGTCACAACCTAAGAAATAGAAAAACAAAAGACTGAACATTGGCTCTGCGTGTTTAAATAGTTAAAGAAGCAGTTGAATTACCCAAGTGGGTTGCACATGAACTCTGCTCAAAATTTCAACTGCAGGAAGATGCCTCTTTAAGGAAACCGCTAGACTGGTGAACCATGATAACAATATCATGGAACTTCCTCCTCAATTTCCCGAATTGAACAAACTCTCCTGTGAATAAGCAGAACATGTCTAGTTTATGAGCAGATTAAGAGGCAGCCACTGAAGAGGAATTCATGCATTGGACATCACGCACATTTTAAGGCAAAATAAGGTTATGGAGCATAGACACTCATACAGGACACTGAACAGATCCTTTATTAAATGACAGGAAACAAACCTCCTGCCTGAAACCCACGTATGAATCATGTGAAACAGCACAGAGACAGAGAATATTACTTAGCAATAGCTGTGACTCTTCCCCACCCCCTCACCCAATGTCATTACAACCTTAGAGTGTGGCATTTACCCTCATAAATAGCTTAGCCCCAGGTGAAAGTGTTTTGGTTGACTGGTACTCTCAAACTACTCTGTTTCCACTGGCTTCTCAAAAGCACAGTCACTCCAGCTGCTAGAAAACAATGCGGAGCCACAAAGCACCTGGTATCCTTTTCTTCATACTTGCCTGGGCTGAAAGAAATCATCACTTATTTTTCACTGCAAGAATCAAAAAGGCACATCACATCATGCTGAAAAATAAATAGGAACTAACCTGTCAGCAAATGTGAGAACCTCCACTTACCCCGATTATAAAGCCACACCTTGAAGTTACACCATCATTCTGGTTATAAGGAAACCAAGGAAGGGAAGCTGTATTTGGGGCTGCTGAGCAAGATTAAGTCTTGGTAGAAATATTTGGATTATGTTGGTCTGGATGAAACCTAGTGGGAGTAACCAGAAGCTTAGAAAGAATCATAGGGAATTGAGTAATCCTAGTGTCTTTTCTCCTCCCACCCCATGTTTCCCAAACCCCAGGTTTGCCTCTAGGGAAACCCATCCTCTGGGACAAGGTACCATGATGATGAGTACATACCCAATGGGAGTGCGTTGCTACGGAGAGTTCAAAACGATATACAATGATAAGACTCAGAAGATTAAAGGATGTGTTCAGCATTGGTTCTTACCATTGTTTTTAGGGATTTTGCTCCCTTATCACTATAATGTCATCTTATGAAGAGCCACGACCAAGTTGTATCATCTTTGTATTCCCCGAAACACCCAGCAAAACATCTTCACACTGTGGGCACAGAGAAATGTTTCTGGAAGGGAATAGTAATGATCACCCTGTTGGTAGATAGGCATAAGGACCAGGATTCAGATTCTTGATCTTCTGTTTTGGAAATTGCACAGTACTGTGCTTTCCTTTTGGTACTCCCTTGCTTTATAGACTATAGTCATTTTGTGTCTTCAGCATCTCCAGATGTATTTCTGGACCAGAAACGAACTGGAACTAAACTACTGAGGTGTACGTAGTCACATTCCTCGTCCCTCCCTTGTAAAGAATAGTCTTTGTGCTTCTGGGCTATTCATGCCTTTTCTTTCTGATTAGAAGAGAATACTAACCCAGTGTCAGAGAGAAGGGAGTAGACAGTGTTAACATAAGAAAGTATACGGAAAAGAACTGTCTGGGAGGCTTGAGGAATGGGATTTGGAGGAAGTGAGTAAGCCATCCAGCAAAGGCTGGGCTTTCTAAGGAGCCTTTCTAAGAATCAGATTATTGAAAAAACTGCCATGAGGTAGGGAAGAGTGGGGTGGGGGGGACGGAGGTTATAAATAAGTGAAGAGAATTTTGAGGAAGTTGTCTTATGCTAAGTGTTTTATCCTCCTTCTAAGGTTATCTTAAGAAATCACTCTGAAAATATCCAAATAATTATCCAATTCTTTGGGAGCTTGGTGTGTTATTTTGCTGAGAATAAAAAGGCTCCGTTTTATCTGAGGTATAGTCAATATCTTTTATATTGACTTTACTAATGTTCTGGTTACTAACATGTTAGTAGGTTACTGAATAGAGATAGTTCATTAAAAATTGCATGTCCAAAGGAACTTAGTTTGTGTCATTGGTCAAAGGACCAGGTAGAGTGCAGTGGCAACTGGAGGTAGAATTGAGACTATGGGTGTGTGAAAATAGAATAATTGAGTGAAGTAAAAATAAGATAACCATGAGGCCAGAGGTTACATAAAAGGTGAAGATGGTTGGCCCAGAACTGGGGGAAGCAGATACAGTAGTCCCCCCAGCCCTCGGGGGAATTTTTTCCAAGACTTCCAGTGGATATTACCAAATCCTATATATAATGCTTTTTCCTATATAAAAATACCTATAATAAAGTTTAATTTACAAATTAGGCATGGTAAGAGATTAATAATAATAACTAACAATAAATTAGAACAATTATAATAGTACATTATATTAAAACTTATGTGAATGTGGTCTCTCAAAATTTCTTACTGTAGTATACTCACCCTTCTTTTTTGTGATGATGTGAGATGAAAAAATACTTATGTGACAGGTGAAGTGAGATAAATGATGCAGGCATTGTGAAGTATCCTTAGGCTACTCTTGACCTTCCTATGTTAAGTCAGGAAGATCATCTGCTTCCCACTGTGGTTCACCAAGGGTGACTGAAACATTGATAAGGGGTGACTATTATACCACAGTTGTAGGTTTGTGGACACATTGTTAAACTGAGTGTATGGTGTTGGCTAAAAACACAGTCAAGGAGTCCGTTCTGAGTTTAAAGCTAGATACCTTGTCCTGTTTTGAGGAACTCCATCTTTGGGGTTGAGACTGTGTTTACCCACCTATAGAAAACCTCCAAGAGTTAGTATACCTTGCATGTTTTCATTGTTAGTAGTCTTCTCTTGGCTCTGATAGGTCCGTGGAGAGAGGATTGCTCCTATTCTCCTTACGTTAAAGTTTTTATTTTGATTCTTTTTGATTTCTCAGGCAGCATTCCTTTTTTTTTTTTTTAAGATTTTATTTTGTTTATTTGAGAGAGGGAGAGAGAAAGGGTGAGAGAGGCAATAGAGTGAGAGAGAGCAAGCAGGAGTGGGGAGATGGGTAGAGGGAGAAGCAGACTCTCCACTGATTGGGGAGCCCAATGAAAGGGCAGAAAGAAAGAAAGAAGAAAGGAAGAAAAAAAGAAAGAAAGAAAGAAGGAAAGAGAAAGAAATTAGCACCTAAAAGTTCTATAGCCAAATGACTAAGAGATGTGACACAGCTGTGTCCAACTCAAAACCTGAGATGGAAGGCCCTGTTATACCAGTCAGCTGCAACTGACACTATCTCACTGGGCTGCCAACTCTGTCTGAGGGAAAAAGTGTTCAGTTTTCTGCTGGTTTGTAGAACTTAGTTATTGACCTGGTGCTGAGTAGTGTTTAATTAAAAAAAAAAGAGAGAGAGAGAGAGAGAGCGAGAGAGAGAGCTACTTATCTCTGTTAAAGGAATACTTTTTAGAAGTATTATGATATACAATTTTCTCTCTCTTTTTTGTGTGTGTGTGTTGCAGGTGTTAGAGGGGGCTTGGGAGAGGATTCAAGCAGAGTGAAGCAAAAGGAAGGAATGGGGTGGGGTGGTTTGGAACAAAATACTAACTTTAACTGCTTTTCAAAGCTTTTTCAGTCACTGCAGTTTATAAACCATGAGTAATGGCATAAAGTACAATAAAGTACAAACTTCATTGCTAGTTCTTTAGTTCACAAACCAAATTATAAAGAGTTATTTGAGGAGAAGAAGAATTGAACTTCTGGCAAAAGTTTAGCAAAATGCTCAAAATTTTTACAATAGTATTTAAATCTTAAAACAAGATACTGAAATTGAAAATATGATGAGTATCATTTTTTAGTTCAAATATTGTGCCCATTGTAGAAATAGCATTTGAAATATATGAGAATTTATTGAGGAACTCCTGATTGCCCAGTGTCTCAGTTTTAAGAATTTGACAATATTTTTCACTCACATTACATTAATGCCTCATATTTTACATTTATGTATTCATTTTGTTTAATTAGTTTTGTTTTGCACTTCTGGAATTTTCTCTTTGCTTGAACTTACTGGTCTTTATCTAGACATTTTTTTCATATGGTTTAATGATAGTCTTACAAATAATATTAAATAGTGGTGGGGAAATCTATGGAATAATGAAAGCTCACTAAAATCTCCCCTATTTGTTTTTGTTAAAAGGCCAGAGCCTGACAAAGAGCACAGTGTAGTGGATCCTGCTTGTTTCCAGACATGACTTGTTTATTTAGCTGATGATATTTGTCCAGTCTACTCAGGTACAAATGGTAATAAAATTATCTAGGATTCATAAATATGGAAATTAAATTGCAACACCACTCTCCGGAGTGCACAGGCCAAAACTCAGAGGCATCATCCTTGTCTCTTCCTTCCCCCCATACCGTCAGCAAATCCTCTTGGCTCTAGCATTACAATACAATCCAGGGGGATGCCTGGGTGTCTCAGTCTGTTAAGCAACTCCGTTTGGCCCAGGTCAGGATCCATGGGTCCTTGGATCAAGTCCTGCATCCAGCTCCTTGCTTAGGTGGGAGACTGCTTCTCCCTCTGCCCGCTGCTCCTCCTGCTTGTGCTCTCTCTCTCTCTCTGATGAGTAAATAAATGCAAATCTTATAAAAAATACAATTCACGATCTGATCCTTTCTCACCACAGCCACTAATTTTAACCATTCCACCCTAAGCCACCAACTCCTTGCCAGATTATTGCAACATCTTTTTAACTATAGGGAGAACTGTGAGCAGAAGGTAAAATTATCAGTAAAAGATGGCTAGAGTATGTCTATATTCCTTTATATTTGGGGCATGTTGTGTCTAAATTTGTATCAGAATATTTGACTCTAAAAACCAGAAACCCATTCAAACTCATTTATACAAAGACGGAAAGAAAGAGTAGCCAGATTTCATAAGGAATGAGTACTGGGAAAATGGAAGGTCAGGAATGGCGACTCTGCTCTCCACTTCTCTATAGAGTCACTTCTCTGTAGGTTGTGTGTCTGTTTCATTTTACCATGTGCCATCTAAGTCTGGGCATACTTACCTTCAGTCCCAGCTCCACACAACTTCCTAGTTCAGACTGATTAGCATTGTCTGATTCAACTCCAAATTCCCAGAAGAAGATGACTTCTTGGCATGGCTTACTTCAGATATTTGCCTTAATCTGTTTGGACAAGAATACACAATTATCTGGTCAAAACACCTGGCCCAGCAATTTAGTAGGACTTTGGGGACCCATTCAGAAAAGGGGGCCTGAACTAGGGAAACTAACTAATTAATATCTCTGCTGCAATTTACAAATAATTTAAATTCAATATTGTGTTAAATAGTATAGTGAATCAATTGCTGTCACACATACTTCCTTTGGGATTCAAATAAATTGAAATGAAGTGGATATAAATAAATGCTAACAGGTAAGACAGATTTGGTCTACTTCCAGAAAGTGTTTGCTGGTAATATAATTTCTCATTAAAATATTTATTTTCAGTGTCTATTTTATTCCTCTTGATCAGCATCCAGTGGCTCCTATAAGACCAATCACAGAGCTTTCGTTAGCCTGGGATGGTAGACTTTAAACAAGGCAACAAGGAGTGGCAGATTCCAGAATGTTACGAAACTTTGGTCTTTGGCTTTCCATGCTGAGTAATTTAATGAGGTGCTTTTCTTTTCCTATGTCAATTTTTCTTTCTTTCTTTTTTTTTTTTGTCTTTTTATTTTCATTGTATTAGTTGAGTATTGTTTCGAGTTGTATTGACTCAGATAAATGTAATATAACTATCTATAATTTCTCAGTGGTATATACTATTACATCATCATCTCCTGATCCATTCTTCCAGTTGGTAAGAAAGAATTCCATTTGAGAGAATGTTGCTTGCTGAAAGGCAGAAGCTACTGAATTGTTTGGAATCAACACACTGATTCATTCATTAAAACAAACAAAAATTAATCTTTGTTGAGATATTATTAAGGGTAAAACTTCTTCTGTGCTAAACTTTAAAATGCATAATATAAATTAAAATTTTAATAATTTTATTCTTAAAATTTTAATTAATTTTAATTTGATTCTTAAATTTTATATCATAATTTTTTAAATTTTTTTTCTAATTTAATTTTAAAAATCAACTGATTTTTAAAGACAAGAAAAACTGAGTCTGAGGATCCATTATTTTATTTTTGCTATCATAAGGTAAATATTTTGGGGGCATTGTTTTTTTTTACCTAATAGAATTCTGGGTATGTCCTCGTCTCCTTGAGCTTGAAGATGATGGATTGCAAGTTCACAAAGCTAATCTCCATTAGCAGGTATGTTCTACATTCATCTTAAATGTCATGTGTCCTCTATGAATTGAAGTTTTGGGAATGCCAGGAAGAATTCACAATCTGCTGAGAGGGATGAGGCATGAAAATCAAAACAAAAATGATGAAGCAAAAAATAGGGTACTGGTTTAAATTGGTGATCTCTTGAACTCCATTTCACCTCAAGGTACTGATAGTAGGATGGAAAAACTGACATTTTTGAGTATCTACAGAGTGCTAAGCAACTCAGTGCAAACTATATTTGTTTCTAGTTTACCTTCACAAAACCCTAAGAAGAAGGTAGTATGAATTTCATTTTACATATGAGGAATCTGACCCTTAGGAAAAGTAAGGAATTTGTCCAACATTGCACCTTATCACCAAGGCCTGGATTGAAATCCATGTCTGGCAGACAGAAGAGCCTAGGATTTTTCCACTGCACCACAAATCCTCTCAGCAAGAAGCTGTCCCTTCTCTGAAGAGTTTTATAAATTTATTCCAAATTAAATAAAAAGGTGGATCAAAAAATTATGTGGGGCAAATGATCTCTTTTGCAATTTTCCTCTATAGAGGTTTTGGTATTTTTTCAAAAAGCTCTCCCGGTACTTTCGATAACCTCCCCACCTACCTTCCGATGCCCTTTCTCCTCTTCACCTGGTCAACTCCTATTCATCTGGATTCAACTATGGTGTGTATCACCACATCTAGGTCTTCTCTGGCTGGCTAAATTACTCTCTGTAGTCCTTGTGCAAGATTCCATCAGTGGACTCATCATATGGTTGCACGCTTTGTTTTTATGTGAGGTTTTCCCCCTTTAGGCTGTGGTGACCTTGTCGAAAGCCAAGTATTGCGTTTTTGTGTCTTCGTAACCTAGCACAATGACTCAAACTCAAAATGTGTTTCAGAGAACTAAATTAGTAAACAAAAACTTTAGAGCCACTTGGAAATAGCTTAAGAAATCCCCCAAAATTTGTTTTATTGTCCGTTGTACCCAGTGAATTAACTGAGTGATTCAATAAATAGTAAGCAACAAAACAATTTTACAGGTTCCAAGTGTCAGGCATCGTCGTGGATGCGGAAGCTCCAGAGAGAACTACATTTCCCAAAATCCCTAAGCCCCACTCGTAGTTGGTTTGCTGAATGTTCTTAAAGGCCGGTCACGTCAACTAATAGCGTGGCGAGAATTTCCCTGAAAGGGTAGGAGGCGGCCAATCACAAAGAAGAGGGCGGGCGCTTCTGATTTCGGTTCAGGAAACTCGTTCTACCTCTTCCTTGCCTTTTCGCAGGACGGTCAGAGGCGAAGTTATTAACCTGAGAGAGTGTTCTCCATTCCCACACGCACTCCACAAATTAGAAATAGTTTTTATGCGCTTTCATCCTTCCTTACGTTTTCCCCAGTTACTACGTCCTTTCCAATCAAATGCCTCTTGCTTCCCATTCACCTTTCTTGAACACGCTCTCCGGGAGGGTCCCCCTAAGCATGAATCTCTACCCTTTCAAACTTGAGCCAGACATTTGTCTCTACACCTCCAAGGGAGATTGTGCCAGTGAAGAAGCGGAAAAGTCGGCGCAAAGACTTCATCCTTCCCTCTCTTCCCCTCGCAAGAGTGGAGAAGTTATTGGGGATTACTTACTGGATAATCGGCATTACAAGGCGGATTGTAGGTTCTGAAAATGAGTGGCAGTGCGGTATTTACTTCCACCTTTGCTACCGCCTCCATCCCCACCCACCCAAGTGCGGACTGAGGCCAGGGCTGGTGTGTCACTGGCCCGGGCAGACACCCAGCCTTGGACCGGTTCCCCTCTGGCACGCTATTCCATTCCAGCAGCTACCTGCCATGGCCACGCTTTAATGTGACCGACAGTAACAGATTCAAGAAATACCCCCCCCCCAACTCCCCGGTTTATTTCCTTTCTTTTTCTAGTACCTAAATCTGTCATCCTTTTATCACAGACATAACCGTTGTCTAGAAGCTCTTTTTCAAAAATGAGATCCAAAACAATCCAAAACAAAGCCCATCACTAAAGCAATATTGCAGCCAGCAGCCAGGAGCATGTACCTCGCTGAAGGGTGAGAGCATAAACCCCCGCTTTAACGACCGAATTTAAAATAAAGGCTTCCTGTTGCTCGTTAGTCAACATTTTTACTATCTCAGCTGCGGGAGAAAACAGCTGCATACTCTGGCCTGACGATTGGGGTGGGAGAAATTTAACCATGGTATGGGATTTTCGCAGAGGGTAATTTAAGCCCTAGCTCCACTCAGGCGAAGGGGACACACGGCGGCAGGGGTGTAAGGTGGGGGGGGGGTGGACAAGACGGTGGCGGCGGGGGGGGGGATGCGGGGCGCATGCGCATACTCCCCAGCCCTGCTCCGCGGAGGCCCAGCTGCCGCCACCGCCGGGGCCGGCGCTGTAACCGCGGGTGCCGCTGTTTCTCGGGGCGGGCGTTGGTGTCGTGTGCCGAGGCACCCTGTTAGGCGAGAGGGAGCGGTGGGGCGGGAGCCTGGGCGGCGGCGCCGGCGCCTGAGGAAGGCAGCGGGGGCTCTGAAGGAGCGAGGGCGGGCTGGTCCGGCGGCGGAGGAGCGAGGCGGAGAGCGCGGGGACCCACCCCGGGCGCCCAGCGTGTGATGCCGGGCGGGCAGAGGCGCTGAGCGGCGGGGAGGCCGAGCGGCGGCCGTGGACGGAGGGCCAGCTACCCCCGGGAGGAGGAGGAGGAAGCGCAGGAGCGGGAGGAAGCGCCGAGGGACTGCGGGGCCGGGGCGGGCGACGAGCGGCGGGGCCGCGGGCCATGGACGCGGCGGTGGCGGCGGGGGCGAGCCGGGGCGGCGGCGCGGCGCAGAGTCAGCCCGCGGCCAGGTGAGGCTGGGCAGTTCGGGCTCCGGGCGCCGCTGCCACTGCTGTGCCGCCCGGCCGCGGAGCGAGGCGGCGGCGGCGGTGGCTGAAGCGGCGCCACAGCTGCCGCGGCGAGCGGCGGCGGCCTCGGAAGAAGAGGGGTCGCCGTCCGGGGTTCTGGTGGCCGCTGCTCTTTCGTCGTCGCAGTATTTCCTGTTTGGATTATCTTGTGCTTCTCCCCAGCTGCCTCCTTCCCCTCACACTCCCACTCTGCCCCACTCCTCCGTGTCCTCGGTGGAAGCTGCCCTCGGCCCGGGCTCGTTTCCCGCGCCGGGGGACGCCCCTTGCCTCCCCTCGCGGGTTGCGGGGGAGCTCCGCCGAGACCATGAGGAAATTCAACATCAGGAAGGTGCTGGACGGCCTGACCGCCGGCTCGTCCTCGGCCTCGCAGCAGCAGCAGCAACAGCAGCACCCGGCTGGGAACCGGGAGCCCGAGATCCAGGAAACGCTCCAGTCCGAGCACTTTCAGCTCTGCAAGGTGAACGGAGCTCGCAGCCCCGCGAAAATTGGGGTCGTTTTAGGGGGCGGCTCGGGCTTTTCATGGGAGTGCGAGGGAATAGAACGCCAGTAATAACTATACCTCGAATGAAGGGCTCGCTCCTCCTCAAGCAAACATTTGCTTAGTGGGTTATTTTGGAGATTGACATCATCTTACTCCTTTTGGGCTTTTTTTGTTTTTTGGTTTTTGTTTTTCTTTCCCCTTTCCCCTTGCAGCAGTCATTTCAAGGTTGCTTTTCACGTATTTTACTGACCTTTAATTAGTATTCTTAATAACCTTAGAGCCTTTGTATTGAAACATTTTAATGTAATTCACCAACTCCGAAGTTTCCTTCGGAAACGGTGCCTAATGAATTATTGTTCATCAAAAAGCCAAACCAGTTCAACTGGATATTTGTTTCTCACCTTTTCCTTAAAATGTGGTAGGAAGCTTAAAATATGAAATCACAGGGTCCTTTTATCGCTATGTTTGATTAAAAGTTGGTACTGTGATTTTTGCCCATTGATGGCACCATTCCCACAGCGGTCTGTAATTCGGAAAGAATGATGCAGCGAATTAATTCACTGGCTGCTCAGTGAGAAATACAAATTTGTCTTGATATTAATACTTGCCATAAAATACCATGTGTTTATATGTCAGCTTCTTAAAAATGTCTAAATACACATTTTGCCCTAATGCCCTAAAATTAAGGGTTCTATAGCAAAATGCAAAAATATATGTACTTATTTTCATTCTGTTACAGTTGCAAAATTTGGGGATAGATGTTTGATAATTGCTTTACTGAAACCTTGACAAAACTTATTGTAGGACAGCTTTTTTTTTTTTTAAAGCAGTATTTGTCATTTAGCATCTGCATAAAGTAGCGAAGTTATCACACTTGAAATAAAGCATGAATTGCATTTTTACATTAATTTTGAGAATTTTTGACTACCACTAACTTTAGTATTTTGGTTTCAGACATGATAGTATAAAATGTTAATAAGAAATTTTCTTCTATAGAATATCAGTATTATGGAAAGGTAGAAATTAAAATGTAAAATTGGGAGAGATATATATTTATGTATATACACACTTTTTAAAAAATTTCAAGTTCTATGTAAATAAGTGTTGTTAATATACATCTATAGGGTTTTATTTTTTTTTAAGGCAGTAAGTACATGTGTATGGGTTCTGCATCACTTATAATTGGTTCTAGATGCTAATGCCTCTGTTGACTTTTCTGCTTTTGAATTCTGCTTGCTGCCTTCGTTGCTGTGATGTCATTTGCCCATCCCTAGACTGTTCGCCATGGATTTCCCTATCAACCTTCAGCCCTGGCCTTTGATCCTGTACAGAAGATCCTGGCAGTTGGAACTCAGACTGGTGCTTTAAGGCTGTATCCTTTCATTTAAATCCCCCCTCCCCAGCAACCAACTTTTACTGTATTCTCTGCAGTCCTTCTGTACTGCTATTAGTTGCTTTTCCTGTTTTAATTCCAAAGAAATGGTGTGGTCAGATATATAGATATATATACCGTGAAATCATGTGGTATTGGCTTTCCCCTTGATTATACATCTATTCAGGCTATATGTTGCTGGGGTGTTTCTTATCTCTAAGTTTATAGTAGCTAAATATGTATCCATGTAGAGTTTTAAAGTTTTGCTGTAGTAACTACTGTCTTTGCAAGGAGCTAGAAGTTTCCAAGGGGAAATCTATCTGCTTGTATATACTAGGGGGATAGGGGTATTTTGAATGGAATGTGGCTTGAAATGAAGTTTAAAAGCAATAGTATAGGACACACCTTAATTGCTTTTTAAAAATATTGGGCATTGGTAGATACTGAATTTATGACTTATCATTCTAATGAATTAGAGATTGAATTTGATTTGGTTGTTTCTGACTTGCCCATTTGAGAAAAAACATTAGAAGACAAATCCTGTTAATTGAGTTTATAGGAATAGTTACGAAGAGTTGATATTTCTAGAAGTTGTAGAAAATTTGTTAGGGTAATACAGATGGATAAGTGTAGTCTCTTGATGCTTTCCCTTTTGTAGCCACCATTTTTATATGTATGTAAAAATTGTTAAGTTAGCTGTACTCTGAAGCATTGGTATAAGGAGAATTACTTTTCCTTACTGTGAATGAACTGTAATAGTTTTGTCATAGCATAGCATAGTTTTTCCAAATACCTGTTCGGTTTTTTTGTCTTAACAGTGGAGAATACTTCTCACTTTTATACTATTGAATTTGAAATAAAATTGTTGGCTTTTATCGTGAAATTTAACCATCCTTAACTATAATACCTTTATTTTTAAACTTAAAACGCAAGACTTTTAAAAGCAAATGATTTGTTCATCTTTAGGATATCTGTTTCTACATATTGAAGTAATGTGTTTGTAAATTAAAAAAAAAATCACTATATGATCACAATAGAATTACTATTGTCAAAAAAATAAAGAGAAGGAAGGAGCTTTACCCCTCACATTTTAGGTTTATCTGGCTCCTGAGAAGAGGGGAGGGGAACCTGCATTTTAGTTAAACATGTGCCTTGATGTTCCTTGTAATTTTCTAAAGTACTGTATATGGTATCAGGATATGCCTCAAGTTTCACTTATGATTAGTGTGTTATCTTTCAAAATACTTAAAAAACTTTTCAGATGGGCCGTTGATATGCATTACTGAGTGAAGTCTACATTCATAGTAAATACCAGTACTGTGGACATTCCTGTTAAATGGTAAAATCTGACGACCAGGCTAGATCTGAATCTGAATTTCTAAGAGTATGTCTAAAGGGCTCTTGCCCAAATATCTAGATATTTGAGACTAGAATATTTTTGGCTGCAAGTGTTTAGTTGTTTTTATTCCTAAACCCAGTGATCATTACCTTCTAGTTTAAGGTCCCTATTTTAGTCTTATGAAGATGAGACAATAATTTTAATTTGTCAGTGTGGGTACTAGGTATGCAGCAAAATTCCATATAGTGACAAGAATAGTGCATTATTGGATCTAGATGGACTAAAAGCAGATTTTTGTTGTTGTTGTTCTCCTCTCCCACCACCCCACATATCATCACTGGGTTAAAAGAAAAGGGGAAAAAAAAGTTAAATTGGTTATTTTTAGATTCTGCTTTTCTTTTAAATGGGTTCAACTTTTGCCATTGTCTCAGTGTAGTCTCAATTTTCCAATAATATATCACTTTTTTTTTTAACAGCAAGTCTGCCCTTTTTATTTTTAATATGAGTAAGTACCACCAGTGAGTCCCAATTTTATAAAACCAAATGTTTTCCTTAGACAAGACTGTTACCCTTAATGCATTTGAGTAATTAGCAAGTTGACGCAACAGAATTAAAATATAGGCCTGATTCTAATTGCCAAATAAAAGCAAGGATCTGGTGTCCAGAATCCTCACTTGTACATGAATTGCTTATACATTTTAATAGCTAAACACTAAATGAAAGTGAACATGTAATTATAGTTTACAGTTATACTCTTTTTTTTTGTTTGTTTAAATTTTAGAATATCTCCTACTGTATTTAGAATGAAGTCAGGAAAACTACCAAATATGTTTTTACTTTTTAATGAGATTTATGTGAACATTCCATAGTGATAAATTGGTTTGCCTACCAGTGATAGCAGCTAGTCATTTCTTCTATTAGGTTTAAGTATCAGATAAGCTTATGAGCTTTATTTATTGTGGCTTTGATTTATAGAAAATGACTAAGACCTTTTTATTTTCATTTATTATGCACATATGTAATTTAAGATCTGTATTTTTCTGTTCTTTGTTATTTTCAAAGCTAAATTAAAATTAATAATTTCTAATTTCAAAGCTCTACTGGCTTAACATGCAGACTTATTACACATATATTCTGTTGCTCTTGTTCTTTTATATTTTTTGCTGTTTCAGTTGACTTCTTTCACTCCTTTATTTTCTTCTCACATTAGACTCTTGTAGCCTGTAATAAATTTACGTTCTTGGAGCAGAAATATTCTCGTAGATAAAGTGTTTTCTTTCCTTTGATTGTGGAGAAGAAACTAGGAGATGTTTTCAGAAGTAGGATTGGGCTATTAGAACTTGCATTACAGGTCTGGTCTGACTAATAGAATGTCTTCCTGAATGTTGGACTGTACTAAATCTACTTTGAGGTATAAAAAAACTAGATGAGAAAGTTATATCTGATATCTGTATTATAAGAATTAGTGAAAATCTGAATTTTTAAATAATTTTCTAACTAGTAATGAGGCAGGATATATTTACTATGTCTCTTGCATTAATGTATAGCTAGTGAATGATACTGTAAGCATGCTTTGTGTTCATTCTTCTTGGTTTCTAAAAACAATGTGAGGTTGGAATGCATTTACTGATAGGAAGCAGGAAAATGTAATTTTATATACTAAGTCATATAGCAGTGATAGGATTTAATTATCTTAATTCTCTTCTTTTTGTTATGTAGAAGTAGGTATAATTTGATTTTTATGATTAATCCGGGTTGAAAATTATTAGGATACAATTTCTAATAATCTATTTTCATATCAATATCTAGAAAGGGAAAAAAGGTTTTAACTGAAGAATGAAGGCATTTCTAGTAATGTTATTGTTGTCCTTATCTAAACTCCTGGTTTACTAGTATAATTTTGAATTACTGTAACCATGAAGTACCCTGGCCTTTGTAATGTATTTTTGTCTGAATACAAGGAAGTCATGTTATGTGTGACTATATCAAGGACTAAGCAGAAAAATGAAACTTCAAATTTATTGAGTTTTAAAAAAAATTATATGAATTTTTATAATTATCAGCATTATTTAAGAACCTCATTTATTGTCTTCTTAACTTGTGGAAGATACAGTAAAATAGGCAATCTCTGATAAGGCTTGGATTGGTTTTTTCCATATATTTTAAGGCATAGATTGTCCTCTAAACTGTAGTGTAATGTAATATTGTTGAGTGCAGGCTCACAAGTTGATTTTTGTCTGTTGGAGTTCATTTAACCAACACTTATTAAGTGCTAACATTGGATTATAAACTGTGGCCTGAATTCTGGTTCTTTTCTTGACACTAAGGAATTGAGGTGTCTTTCAATTTTTTTTTTTAACCCCTCCTTTTAAAATGAAGATGCTGTATTCTTCAAGAAACAATTCTTTAATTCCCAGTGGCTGTATATTGTTCTAGGTGAGTATTCAAAAAAAATGGAGAACGTGATGCTTCGGAAAGTTTCCAGCCCTAACTAAAAGACCAAACTAGTTAAACAATTGTATTTAGAGTATTATTTAGGGCTTTACTGACATTCTGCAAAGTCAGATTGCAGGTAAAGTCATTACATTTGATGCCACATTAGTAGATGGGGATCACATAGAGTAATAGGGAAGACAGACTGGGAAAATTATTCTAGGCAAACAGGATGGGCAACAGTAGAAAAGTGGATTATTATAGTTAAGAGGAGTACTAGAGACAGTTTGGAATAGTGATGCTAATTGAATTGGAGACAGAAATAGGAGCCAGTTGGTGGAGAATCTTGAATGTTAACCTGAGTTATCTTGATTAGTGTCTCTCAGTAGTGGTAGCATTTTGGACTGGATAATTCAGTGGGTTTATCCAGCACATTGCAAGCCATTTAATATCTCTGGCTTCCACGTACTAAATGCCAGGGTTGCACCTGCTGTCAATATGGCAGCTTAGCCTCACATAGTTCCAGGTGTTCCACTGGACTTAGCCCAGGTTGTTCACCAGTTAAATAGGATAATAATCCTACTGAGGTCATGAGGTTAGCATCACGATTAAATGCAATAATGCATTTGTGTAGCTTTTAAGGCCATGCAGAGACAGTTTGATGAATACTTAATATATGATATTTTGAAAGTTTTTCTGTAGTTTTAATATTCAGGTCCTTCATTACTTCATTTCAGCAGATACTTGTTAAAGGGCAACTAGGTGTCAGGAATTATTTAAGAATGCCTTAATTTCATTTATTTTTGTAGCTAATGCAGTTGTTTTACTGTTCTTTTTTTCTTTGAGTGATTGAAATGGCCCTGTTCTCAGTCACAAGGTTGCAAAATTTCTGTTGAGACATAATGGGATAATCTATGTGAAAGTTTCTTGGGCATAGTAGGCAGTAAATGTTTAGTAATTTTGCACTTGTAAGATAGCATTAGAATGTTTGACTTGCTGCTTAGTAGTTTTATTTTGAAAACAATTACAGTATTGGAAAAATTTAGGAATCTGATTTTTGTTCAGATTAGTTCAAAGTGAAATAGTTAAAAGTGATATTTAGCTAGAATTAAGCCAGATTTTTATCTCCTCTTCTCCACTGCCATCATTTTTGACCATGGAAGAATTTTAGTCATTTGGAATTCTAGTTCCAGAGGAGAAACAAGGACTTTGAAATACTTTTACTTCTCAACTCTTAGCTCTTTATTAAAGAAGACTTTGTATAAAAGGAAGAATGAGTACTGTGTCAGCAGTAGGTTGGGATTCTCAGCATGAACTACTGCAGCGGGAGGAATAAGCAGTTTTACTTTAGAAACGATGCCTGCCTAGAAGCAGTTACTTTGCAGTGAATTTCTTTTTGAGGGAAACAAGGTATGATAGAATCTGAATGGAATTGAAAATTAGTAGGGAATCAAGTCTGCTTAGTAAGCCTTTCTTCCATAAGTAGATGGATTTTTGTTTGGCATTCTATGTTTTCCATTTGTTTTTTAGTATCATTTACCTTTAAAATCATAACCTGACTTTGCCGTCCTGAAGGGAAAAGGTAAAGGAATTTTCAAAGGATCACTTTATCTTTAGAAGATTTGTGTTCTAGTCTTCAAACTAATTTTGGTTAAGCTAGCTAAAATTTAGTCTGGGCTTCAGTGTCCTTTCCTGTACAATGAGGAAATTGGGATGCATGATATCTGGAATCTTTCCAGCTCTAGGATCTTAGAGTTTCTTTTTCTGTGGAAGATTTGGGAATGCTCTGAATCAGTTCTGTCTAGAGCCATCTTCTGATTGATTGTTCTGAGTACCTGTTAAAGAGGATAAAGTACTGGACTCCATCCCATTGTAGGGTCCTTTACTTTGTATCCATTGATTGCATTCAAAATCCAAGTCTGTAGCTACACAAATGTAAACGTTTGTTTACAAAAGGGAGCAGGAAAAAGTATATGAAAAACATGCACTTTTTTCATTGTTGAAATACAACTCATGTTGGATACTTAAGACTAGGTTATTGCATTTTTATTGTATAACAGATGAAGTCTCATTATGACGTAGGAAACGCGGGTATTTTAAAAATACTGTTAACTGAGTTTACTTGCTTTCCTTTCTTGGGTGTAAATAGTAAGGATATAAAATCAAAATGAAATTACACAAAACTAATAATGTAAAACTCAGTTTTTACCATTAGCAGATGGGCTTATTAGAAAACGAAAGAGAATTGCAACCTGAAACAAACCAGCTGCTGAAAAACTCTAGGCAAGTGCAGGGAACAAAGGACAGGACCCTTTTTTAAGGAGAAATGGGGTAAGTTGGGAAGGCAGTTAGGAAGTATCTGTCCATTTGAGTAAACCAGGAATTCAAAGTGTGGTGGCTTCTCATTGGTGTAGCTTTTGCCTGGGGAGGTGATGAGGAAAGTGTCACCTCCTTTGGCTGGAGTAAAAGAGTAGTATCCACTGCATGGTTAAGTCCATCTCTTCCTTTTAGCTCTGCAACTAACCACAAGCGGTAGGGGCATGAGAACTCCCCTGCCAAAACCTCCCAAGTTCTATTTTAGTGAGGTTTCCCATTACTAATTTTCACAGTTCCTAGTCACCTGATTTTATTAATTTTTATATAAGAGATTTAATATAGAGACTATTGAATTGCTGGTATGTAAGTTGAGTGCTAAATTGGTAATTAGTTACTTGGAGTAGTAACTAGTAATGTACATGTAGATAATTGGACTGTAGGGGTATCACTAAATGAAAGGTAAGCTTTGGTTGTTTTTGTTTGGCTTTAACTTCATGTGTTGGAAGTGACACATTATTTATAAGAAGAAAATTAATAATGAGTTTCAGTATTGTTTTGTTTTATAATGTATAAATGAGAACTTCCTGCAGTGATTTGGCATTGTATCATCATTAGAAGTGTCTTGGGATTACAGATAATGAAATGTTTTTAGTTTGACCTAAACAGATCTGTTGAGAATGTAGCAGAATAATACATGGAAAAGGGCATTTTACTATGTATCACCTTTTAGGTTTGAATGCTTTTTATTAATATAGTTACTCACTTTTGGATTTAGTAATCCTAGTTGCTTGAATCTCTTACTCGTGTTTCATTTTAAAGAAATTTTGGACACTAGTTTGTTTACTGCATAACTTTTTCTTTTTTGGCTGTGGAGGATAAGTAGGGGAAAGAATTGTTGTGACACAGTTTACTTCTTACTACTTCCTGTTCCAGAGGGCCATTTGTTTAGTGATTCATTCAATCTAGAATATTTTTTCCCTGTTAAAGTAATTCTTACCTTTAAAGGTCAGTGCCTTTGTCTTTGTGATTATGTATTTGATTTAATTCCATCCCCAGTTCCACCCATGTAGCCATCTTTCTTTTAATTCAGCATTTCCACACTACCCTTCTTTATAAGTAATATGTAGACATTTTTAGATAACCGAAATTATAATTTGAAATTATAGCTATAATATTGAGTGGTATTTTCTTTTAAAACAAACTGTCAGAAACATTACCACAAATGAGAAGATACGGTGGAGTTTAAAGTGATGCAAAACAATTAACCAGTATCCTTTGCTTAATCAAGAGTCCAGAAACTGGACAGTAGTTGGTATATAATTCTAAAATCACAACAGAATAAATAAATAAATAGCACAACAGAAGGAACACAAAGTCTTTTTTTTTTTTTTTTAAGATTTATGTATTCTAGAAGAGACAGAGGGGGAGAGAGAATTCTGAAGCAGACTCCCTCCTGAGCGTGGAGCACTACAGGTAGCTTGATCTCAGGACGCTGAGATCAGCACCAGAGAGTGGCTGCTCAACAGACTGAGCCACCCCAGGTGCCCCAGGAACACACATTCTTAAATGATTAATTTAATATGTTCTCTACTAAATACCATATAGAAGATGGGTGTGTGTGCTCTTGCATGCATTTAAAATAATGAAGATCTAGATTCTTAGTTCAGGAGTCAGGGCTAGATAGTAAATATATTAACTTTTTAGTTTCTAACACAACTATTCAACTCTGCCAATGTGGCACAAAAGCATCCGTAGACAATATGTGAAGGAAGGAGTATAGATGTGTTTTAATAAAACTTTATTTATAAAAACAGGCAATGGACTGCATTTGGCCCACAAGCTAAAGTTTTTCAGTCTAAAAGCCCTGTTTTAATTCATCAGGCTGCCTTGCTTTTAAATCCATAGTGGCGAGGAATGCTCAGGAAGGAACCACTACAGGCATTTTTGTAGTTAATGCAAGTATAATTTGTGAAACTTATCAGTTTAAGTTAGCCTTTTAGTCATAAATGGAAAATGGTTTAAGAAAAAATTAGTAATTCTAAATGATATATAGTACTTCTGTATGCCAGGTTAAATTACTTGTGTAAATATTTTTTGGTCCTATGGAAGAGGCTTTTTTTTGGAGGGGGTTAATATGATAATGAAGATGCTTAATTAGGTATCTTTCAGGGGCAGTTCAGTAATCACTTCTGTTAATAAAGTATTCAGCGTGTTTGAGACCTTTACTACCCAATTTTACTTAAAAATGTTTGCATTTGTAGCTTTTAATATTTTCATTAATATTATATAGAAATGTAGATACATTTATATAGATACTTTTTTTTTTTTAAGATTTTATTTATTTATTTGAGAGAGTGCACAAGCCAGAGGAAAGGGGCAGAAGGAGAGGGAGAAGCAGGCTACCTGTCAAGCCTGGAGCCTAACTTGGGGCTCTGGATCCCAAGACCCTGGGATCATGACCTGAGCTCAAGGCAGATGCTTAACTGATTGAGCCACTTAGACTCTCAGAGAAGTTTTAAAGATAAAAGTGAATGTAAGCATTTTACTAAAATATTGCAATTTTGTAATTGTCTGCAAGTTTTCATTAAAAAATAACCAATTTTTATTTGTGAAAGAAAACAACCTGAAAAATAATGTATTAAAAAAAAAAAAAAGAAAACTCATAAAGTTCCTAGAAACAAGTTCAGGTACATGGTTCCCTTCTTTAGAGTTGAATATATTGGATGTCCCTTGGGAAGAATATGTGATACTTTAATTGAAAACTGAAATCAGATCTGCTTTTTGAAAAATTTTTATAGTTGCTCACTACATCATTTTCAAGTAGCATTAAGTAAGAGTATTTTATTCAGTAAATAAGGCTAATTTCTACTTGGTTCCATTTCTCTAACTGGTGTTAGTCTTTTTGGAAGTTGTTACCCAAGACAAATAAATGAAGACATGCTCAGCGTATTTCTTTACTGGTGCTGTAATTTAAAAATGAATGTTGAGGGCCTCCTGGCTGGCTCAGTCGGTATTGCATATGACTCTTGATCTTAGGGTTGTGAGTTCAAGCCCCACATTGGGTGTGGAGCCTACTTTAAATAATAAATAATATTAAAAATGAATGCTGCTCTAGAGTAACTTAGATTCCCTTAGAATGGAAAATATAAAGGGGTTTTACTATATAAAGTAGCTAATATTTTTGGTCTTATAATTCTTCATTTGAAAATTAAGGTTTGCTTAGCCCATGTTATTTGTAAAATATATAGTCTTAGAAATTATATGGTAGTTACTGTTTAAATAATGAGATTTTTTAAATTTTAAAGTAGGGATTTTGTATATCCCTAGTTTAAGTTTTGTTTGTGTTTCCCTTTCAGTAAGTGCTATCTAGAATTTTTGAAGTTTTCTTGGTGAGGTTGTCTATTGAGGGATGATTAATCTTACCCTTTCTTGAAAGTACATAATCTTTTCTTGTAAGAGCGGTACCTCTGCTTTTTCACAGCAGTACTCTGCCAGAGGTGACTGTAAATCTAGTGGCATCAGCTATTGCAGTACTTTCTACTAAATTGCTTTCCTTTTTGTATTTTTTTTTTCTTTTTGTCTTTTGAAAAGGAGAAAAAGTGGAGCAGACTTTTCCATCTATTCAGTGTCTGTACTGTATTTTTCATAATAGGTTGTATTTTTCTTTTAAAATTCACTTTGCCATACTTGAGAAAAGAACTTAGCCATTAAGCATCTGAGAATGGATGCTGGGATAAAAGACTGTTTTTACCTGATATGTCAGAATGCACCTTGTTTCTTGTTTCTCTAACCCAGACCACTGTGTATGCCTGTATTTCTTGTAGAGTGAGCAAATGATTCATTTCAAAGTATATTTATATATCAAAAGCTATTCTAAATAATTGGCTGTGATAATAAATATAATTCACTTTGACTCCTTTAGAGAAAATCCTAACTCCAAAACAAGGAATAGTAAGAATGAATATTTTTTCAACAACTCTAATTTGTTTACCAATAATAAAAAATTCTTACCAAAAATAATAGTGGAAGAGGTAACTAGAGGCCTATTTCAATTCAGTGAATACTATGAGTTAGTCTGGATGTGGTAGTTACTTGTTTGTTTTGATATTCCTTTCATTCACATGAAAAGGAAGCAGTTCACTGAAATAATTTTTCAAATACCATTGGAAGTTTATTGTAAGTAGTTATGTTGCATTAAGGAAGGTTTTAATGTTGATTTATGCATCTTTCATAGTTATTTTTAAAATTTTATTACATTTTTACTGCAGAAATAGTACACATTATAGTTTTGCTTAAATAGCAGACTAGCAGAATGTTAAAATTGTGAGTCAGCAGTAAAATTATGTCCACCCTTATAATCATGAAGATGTAGCTAACTTCATTTATTAAAATATTAATTTTTAAAATAGACTATTTTTTGAGCAGTATTTGGACTCAGCAGAAGGTACAGAGATTTCCCACATTTCCCTGTCGGTGCTCAGCATACCCCCTCCATTATCAACATCCTCCACCAGAATGGGACATTTGTTATAACTGAATAACCAACACAGACACGTTATCATCCCAAGTCCATGGTTTATATTAAGGCTCACTCTTGCTGTTATGTATACTATGGGTTTTGGCAAATATATGACATGTATCCACCATACAGTATCATACAGTATAGTTTCATTGCCTAAAATCCTCTGTGTTCCACCTATTCATCTCTTCTTGCCCCGCAATCCCCAACTCCTGGTAACCAATTATCTTCTTATTGTCTCCAGAATTTTGCCTTTTTCAGAATGTCCCTGTAGTTGGAATCATACAGTTTGTAGCCCTTTCACATCCACTTCTTTCACTCATTAAGTTTTGCTCTGCGTCTTTTCATGGCTGATAGTTCATTTCTTTTCAATGCTGGATAATATTTCACTGCCTGGATGGCTACAGTTTGGTTATCCCTTCATCTACTGAAGGGCAGATTGGTTCCTTGCAAGTTTTGGCAATTATGAATGAAGCAGCTACAAATATCCCTGTGCGGGTTTTTGTCTGTATATAAGCTTTTAGCTCCTTTGGGTAAATACCAATAAGTGTGGTTACTAGATTGTATGTATGATAGGAGTATGTTTGGTTTTATAAGAAACTACCAGACTGTCATCCAGAGTAGCCGTACCATTTTGCATTCACACCAGCAGTGAACAGTTCTCTTGATCTCCATTTTTATCAGCATTTGATATTGTCAGTTTTGGATATTGGCTATTTTGTTAAGTTTGTAGCAGTAACTCCTTGTTTTAGTTTGCATTTCTCTGGTGACATGTTATACAGCATCTTTTCATATGCTTGTTTGCTATTTGTATGTCTTTGGTGAGGTGTCTGTTAATGTCTTCGGCCCATTTTTTAGTTGGGTCGTTCATTTTCTTCTTGTTGAGTTTTAAGAGTTCTTTGTATATTTTGGATCTCTAAATATGGATCTTCTAAATATTTTCTCCAAGTCTATGGCCTGTGTTCTCATTCTCTTGACCTTGTGTTTTACAGAGCACAAGGCTTTAATTTTAAAGAAGTTCAGCTTAATCAAAAAATTTTTTTTTTCAGGGATTGTGCTTTTGGTGTTGTACCTAAAAAGTCATTGTCATACCCAGGGTCGTCTAAGTTTTCTTCTATGTTATCTTCTAGGAGTTTTATAGTTTTGCATTTCACATTTAGGTCTGCCATTAATTTTGAGTTAATTTTTTGTGAATAGTACAAGGTTTGTATCTAGATTCATTTTTGGTGGTAAGGTATGAGGGGAGGAGAAGCATTCTGTTTGATTAGGTCTTAGTCTTTTAGTGAGCCAGAGCTTCTGAACTGTGAAACTCACAAGTGATTCTTAGTCACCACCAGCCCCCTCCCCCAGGTAAGTTAGGATAGCTAGAGTCGGTTGGAGTTGGTTATTTCTCTTCCGCCTCATCAGTTCAGCTCTGATAAACCCCCAGCTGGTTAGGCTCCCATTAGTTTCTCCTGAGGGAAGGTCTTGTTAAGAACAGAATGCTCCAGTGTATTTAAAAATCATTGCTTTTCCCCACCCATTGCTGGAAGCAGGAGGGGATTTTTCTCAGATATTTGCTGTGGGAACCTGGTGGAGCTCTTGGAGGCAAAACTCACTAAAGTGTTAAGGATTCCCCGCTCTCCATTCATGACTGGGTCCCTCTTTGAGTCTTCAACCTCTGAAGTCTTGCAGGTAGTTGGTTGTCACACTGATCAGGTGGAGGTGGCAGGTGAAGCAATCTCAGATGAGAAAGCTGCAGCCACACATAGGTTGTCTTATTTATCACAGATCATTTGAAATATTTCCATTTTTTTTGAGTCAGGTAAATGTATGAAGTACTGCATCTTTTTTTTGTTGACTGTCACTTATTTATTATAATGTGAAATAACAGAAATGAAATCTCTCAGCTGCTCAATGATTGTTGTTTATGTTCACACTAAATGGTGGAGTTGGTCTGATGCTAAAGCTCCTCTTCTTCATTTTTAGAGTGCTTTTATCAGTATTCTTTGACCACATTATGGTGGTCTTTAGATTTTAACTTTGTTATTGAAAGTAATCACATTATGATTAAGTTTCTTCAAGACGTAAGCCATTAAAAATAAAAATCCACTGAGCTTTTATTCAGGGTATTAAGCCGGTTGAGAGTAGCAGCACCTTGAAGCCTTAGTAGAGATGTGAATTACTCTGCTTGCTAAAAAGTGTAAGAATGCACTAAAGTAAATGGTAACAAGTTAGTGGAAATCATCAGGGTTTATGATGGATAATTTTAATCAGGGAGGAACAGTTTACCCTTCAAAGTCGTTCTTGGTTTGCTAGCAGAATATACGTTCAATGAAAGTTCCTTTTCCACAATGTTATATAATTAAATGTATAATACTGTAGGATAATTTATTAGTCACTTATGAGTTCATGAAAAGTTCAGTTATCTGTACTCTCATCTTTAAACTTTGCAGAATATGAATATATTTTTAGAAACTGCACAGCATATCAAAGTTCTCCAGTTGCTTTCCATTTTATATGTATTCCAGTCTTCCATTCCTAGTTTGGAAAATTGATGTGTCACTTCTGTATAGGTTGGAATAATGACAGTACTTTCTTTGCCCTTTTTTTCATTGACAGGAATTGATGAACAGATTCTCTGAGAATATATATGATCCTTAAAAATCTTAATAATTTATTAAATATATACTGTCTTGATGTTATCTCATTCTTCATAAAAGCAGAGGTTGCCAAAATATGCATGCAATACACAGTGGTAGTGAGAGTAGTGAACACTTGCCTAGAAGCTGTACTCTCAGAACTTACCACTGGCTGGGGTCCCCTTGCCTGCTTCTTTGACTCTTTTTTTTATGCTACTTTGCTGACAGGATGGTAAAAATCCAGGGGCAGGATATACAGAGGAACTGTTGCTGTGATTGTAATACCAGCCTAAAAAGTGATTGGAAGGTAAAAGGAACAGGCTGAGCTTATAGATTCATGGAATTTTAAAAGCTTTTGAAGGGTTTTATCTGTTGTGTATCATCTATTAAATACTTCCTGTGTTTAAATCTTGAATGAAATAAAAATATTTAAAAATTGAGTGCAGGACAGTAGGAAATAAGGAGCTTAATTGCAAAAATACTAAACTGTAGTGTGAATTTTTTTTTAACATCTTACTATGCTGCATTTCAGTTAAGTTGCTAAATAGTTAAATTCATTGCTTGTGACAGATATTTTTAATCCTAGATAAAAAGGATTTTTAAAATTTTACTTCAGATTATAATGTTTAATTTGTTTCATTAATAATTGCAGTCATTTTTGGCCTTAAATTCTGTCTTTTGTTTTTCCTTATTTGTATTATCATTCATCATTCATACAAGCTGATTCTCCTTTTTTTTTTTTTAATAACAGTTTTACTGAGGTACTTTTCAATACCATCAAGTACCCTTTTAAAGTGTACAGTTCAGGGCTTTTCATTATATCCATTGAGTTATGCAATCATCAGCATTCTGAGCTTCTGAATATTTTCTTTACCCCGGTAAAAAAACCCATACCTGTTTAGCAGTTACTCTGCTTCACCCTTTCCACCCAGTCTTTCACAATCACTTATTTACTTTCTATTTCTGTGGATTCATCTACAGTGGACATTTCATATTTAAATGGAATTATATAATATGTAGTCTTTAATGATTTGCTACTTTAGTTAGCATAGTCCGTAAGATTTATCCATACTTTTAGTGGTTCTTTTCTTTTTATGGTTGAATAGTTCATTGTATAAATACACTGCTTATTATTTATACAATAGTTACTAGACATTCGGGTTTTCTTCTTTTTTGGCTAGTAGGAATAATGCTGTGAACATTTGTGTGGAAGTTTTGTGTGTATGTATATTTTCATTTCTCTTGTTTATATTCCTCAGAGTAGAATTGCTGAGTCATATGGTTACTCTGTGTTTAACATAGAGGAATTGCCAATTATTTTCCAAAGTGGTTGTACTACTTTATAGTCCCACCAGCTAATTGAGAGTTTTCATTTCTTCACATCCTTACAAACTCTTGTCTTATCTTTTATAATCATAGTAGAGGAGGTGAAGTAGTATTTCACTGTGGCTTTGATTTGCATTTCCCTGTGATTAATAATGTTGAGCATCTTTTCATGCATATTTTAGCTATTTGTGTATCTTTTTTTGAGAAATGTCTATTCATATCCTTTCTCCATTTTTAAATTGGATTTTTTTGTTACTCAGATGTAAAAGCCTTTTATATATTCTGAATATTAAATCCTTATTGGATATATGATTTACAAATATTTTCTCCTATTCCGTGGACTGTTTTTTTTCACTTTCTTAATTTCCTTTGAAGCCCAAAATGCTTTTCATGTTAATGAAATCTAATTTACTTTTGTTTTTGTGGCTATGCTTTTGGAGTAATATCTAAGAAGTCACAACCTTATCTGAGGTCACAAAGATGTATGTTTTCTTCTGAGAGTTTAATAGTATTAGCTCTTGAATTTAGATCTCTATTTTGAGCTAATATTTTTTATGTAGTGTGAGATAAGGGTCCAAATTCATTCTTTCTCATGTAGATATCTAGTTATCCAAGACCATTTGTTGAAAACATTTATCTTTCTCTATTGAATTTTCTTTTTTTTTTTTTAAGATTTTTAAAATTTATTTGTCAGACAGAATGAGAGTGAGCAAGCACAAGCAGGCAGAGCAGGGAGAGGGAGAAGGCTCCCCGCTGAGCAAGAAGCCTGATGCAGGACTCAGTTCTAGGACCCTGAGATCCTGACCTGAGCTGAAGGCAGAGGCTTAACTGACTGAGCCACCCAGGTGTCCCTAAAGTCCTCTTTCAACATGTGAAAATTGGCTCTTTTTTTGTGTAGCAAGGCTTGGTGATTCATATGTAAATATTTGTATTCACGTATATATGTGTGTACTGGAGTTAGACTACCTGGGTTCAAACCCCAGCTTTAGTAACTAGCTGAATGGCCTTGGGCAAATTATTTAGCCTTGTTATACCTCAGTTTCCTCTTTGGTAAACAACAGAGCCTATAGAAAGGGTACTCTTGTAAGCTAATATATATATATGGTACTTGCCACATATTAAGTGTTTAATAAATCTTAACTACTGTGATAATACTGATGTACTTAAAGGCTTCCTAATTCCTCCTTTCTTCATCGTTTTCCAAAAACAAAACAAAAACCGGTTTAGACAATCGGATGAATGTTTATTTTGAATTTGAATTTAATGATAAAATATTAAGGCTTGACTGGTCTTGGCCCTTGTTTCTGCTTATCTGTCCCACGTGTCTCTTCCTGATTATTCTTAAGTAATTGCTACTTTCATCATAATATTTTTTTCCTTAAATATTTTTGTCTTCACTGTTGCTTACTTAGAGGATGTCTAAACTCAAAGATTTGCATTCAGAGACTTTGCTCTCAGACTGTTTTAGGGTTGTCTTCTGCAGCTCTTCTTTGGGCGTTATGATGGTGTTTTTCTGGACAAGAGCCCTAAGTAGCTGTGCAGAAGGTATGTGGCCTGTGTTATGGGCCATATAAATTAATTGGTTTATTTCAGAGACAAAGTTGACTAGTAGGATTAGGTAGGTAACCTAGCTCTTGTTGGGCAAGCAGTAAAAAAAAAAAAAAAAGGAGACTAAAAGTATCTATGATAGCAAGATAGCACTATTTTTAAGATTTTGTTTATTTATTTGACAGAGATCATAAGTAGGCAGAGAGGCAGGCAGAGAGAGAGGAGGAAGCAGGCTCCCTGCTGAGCAGAGAGCCCGATGTGAGGCTTGATCCCAGGACCCTGGGATCATGACCTGAGCTGAAGGCAGAGGCTTTAACCCCCAAGCCACCCAGGTGCCCCAGATAACACTATTTTTAGAAGACTACATTGGTGTTCAGAATTAAAAAGTAAAATATGTTGACACCAAGAAATACTCAGTGGAGCCTTACAATTTGGCTTTGTCTTACAGTTGACTCATGCATATATAAAGGAGCAGGCATCATAATAATCAATATTTCTTTAACAAATATCTTTGTAGAATTGTTCAGTATATAACCTTTTCTTCTGGGTTTTCTTCATTTTGTACATAGCTGAAACAGGAATAATTTATAAAGCAGAACTTTGTTACAGTGTTTGTCTATTGTCTAATAAAACTGTTACCTCTGTAATAACAATATTAGGAAGAACCATATATGCAAGAAGCATTAATCATTAGAAAAATATGAGAAGATATGAATTTTTGCACCTATGACATGTTTGTTTAGTGCTCTAATATAGTCAGAGTTGTTTTCTTCCATTATGGTATGTCTACTATAAGGTATCTTTAGTTCTTGTTAAAGTAATGAATATACTAGTTAAATAATGATAATGGGTGGGTACCATTTGGGGAGTACACTCTCAATAGTTTTAGTTCTCACCACAGCTCTGCAAGCTAAACGAGTATCTGTACTTTATAGACAAGAAAGTGGAGAGGTGTAGTAATGCTCCTCAGGTCACAGCAAGTTCTGGTGGAGCTGGCATATGAACTGACTTGAAAGGAGATGTCTTAATTCTCAACTGTGCCTCAGAAATTCCTGTGGCGCATCTACAAAAACAAAACAAAAAAGGATACCTAGCCAGGCTGCTTCTCAGGCAATATGGGATTAGTAAATTTGCAGTAGAGCTGGAAATTTGATACACTGCCAGGAATGAGAAATCCTTGCTCTGGAATTTGTATTCTTTCAAACTAATATCTTTTGATTATATATGTATACATATATATATATTTATAACATGTAACATATATACTTTATATATGTATATAAATATATATTTATATATTTAAGGAACTTCAATTCCTTAAAATTTAATTTTAAACTTTTTGTTTTTATGAAATAATGACTTAACGAGTTTTCCCCCTAATCCATACGGTTTTTGTAGTATTCAGAATCCTTCAAGGCTGGTTGCAGCATAGTACTACCTTATCCAAAAGAAAAGGGAGAATCATTAGTAATCTTGAGAAAAATCATTTCTTTGAGCCTCAGGATTATCATTTGTAAAATATGGATAATAACTACCTCTCAGACTTCCCATGAGGATTAAGTACAATTGTGTTTTTAAGACATGGAGCCTGAAAGTTAGTACATAGTAAGTGGTTCTTCTTTTTTATATTAAGGAAGTGTATTTATCATCTTTGGTATAAGTAAAGTGGCTATATTAATAATAATGTCACAGAAAAGTATAGTTTTGTCTGGAGTAGTTCCATGTGTAGATAAAAATAAACCATTCTTGACTTCCATGTAACTGACTTCCTGGATTTACAGACATTTTGCAGTCTCTATGAATAAAATATTGATTGATGCCCACAGCATATTTAAGTTTTGAGACTAGGGACGCTTGGATGGCTCAGTCAGTTGAGCATCTGCCTTCGACTCTGGTCATGATCCCAGAATCCTTGGATCGAGTCCCTCATTGGGCTCCTTGTTCTGCGGGGAGTCCACTTCTCCCTCTGCCTGCTGCTTGCCCTGCTGGGTGCTCACTTGCTCTCACTCTCTCTCTCTCTGACAAATAAATAAATACACAAATCTTTAAAAAAAAAGTTTTGAGACCAGTGGGCCCAAATTAGTAGATCTATTTGCTTATAAAATTTTTACTTAACCAATAATCAGTTTTATGTATTCCCACATCTGTTTGTGCCTGTCATATTTGATACTATAATCTAGTAATTAGTCTACTCTAAGAATATAGAACGTGAATACAAAATAGAGGGGTTTTTAAAAATACATAAAAAGCAGGATTAATACTTTGGGAAGATTTCATGAAGTCCGTCACTTAAAATTTTTCTGATGTGTGGATAGCAGTAAATGATTCAGAAAAGAAATCGTAGGATTGTATGTGAATGCTTCATTTAGAATGCATTTCCAATTATCTTTAAAGTTCCATTTAAAAAATTAAACAAGTTGGGTGGCTGGGTGGCTCAGTTGGTTAAGCAGCTGCCTTTGGTTTCGGTCCTGATCCCAGAGGCCTGGGATCAAGTCCCACATCAGGGTTCCCTGCTCAGCAGGGGTCTATTTCTCCCTCTTCCTTTGCCCTTCCCCCTGCTTATGTGCTCACATGCTCTCAAAATCTTTAAAAAATAAAAATAAATAATTAAACTATAAATCTCATACCTGGATAGTTACGGCTACATTTTATTTATTTATTTTTAAAGATTTATTTATTTTAGAGAGCAGACACACACATGGACATGCATGTGGGGGGAGGGGCAAAGGGAGGGAATCCTCAAGCCGACTCCCCACTGAGTGCATCTGTTGTGGGGTTGGATCCCATGACCCATGAGGTCAGGACTTGTGCTGAAACCAAGAGTCATACACTGAACCAACTGAGCCACCCAGGAGCACCATGGCTATGTTTTAAGAAAAATAATTCTGAATCTAGTTAATAGATCCACACTTAAAGAACATAATATCACAAGATGAGCAAAATTATGTATGATTTCTGAAGAAAATAAGGTAAGTGGAATTTTTATGATTATTCATAATAGCACACATTTTTTATTAGTTTTACTGATCTGGTTAGATGAGAAGTTTTGCTCCATGTAAATGAGAATTATAGAATATGCTAATTGGTCCCAGAAAGAATAATTTAGCTGGAGAGATTAGAATTAGACTCCCTTTCCTAGCTAAAAAGGCATCCTGACAAAAGAAATGGATGAATATAGATGTAGGTACTTCTTTGGACAATCAGGTGTGATTTGGCACTACCAAGTGCCAGTAGTAACAATTTGAAATCTAGCTTCCTTTAGGTGCATTTGGGTAATTGGTATAAAACTAGGACTACTAATACTGATGATGCTGATGATAAAAGTTTGAGATGTTTACAGAGAGGGTACTCTAGGCTAAACATGCACGATTTGTCTATTTATGAAATCATAGAAGAATTAGTTGTAATAAAATGGAAAAAGTCATAGAAAAGAAATAATCACCTAGAAAAACTTTTAGAAATCAGAAGGAAAAAGTATATAGAAAATAGGGATTTAACCTTTGATGTGATTATTTTTTCTTAAGAAGAACCTTAGGACATGTATTAAAAGAATGCAGAAATAGTCTGTATACCTCAATATGAATTTTATAAAGAAGGCTATAATTTCATTAAAGCCAATCACATTTTAGTTTTAGATTTAGCTTTTTATTTTCTATTAATATTTATTAACTAGTGAAAAGTAGATTAGTATAGCACCATGTTAAAATAGCTACTTTCTTATTTCTAGTTTATGAAGATAAAAGCATGTAAGAATGCCTGGCATTTAATAAGTTGTTTAAGTGTTTGGGTTTTTGTTTGTTTTGTTCTTTATTTGGCATTCCTTATTATTAAGAGTACAGACTCTGGAGCCAGAATGCTTATTCAAATCTCATCTCTGGGGGCGCCTGGGTGGCTCAGTCATTAAGCTTCTGCTTTGGTTCAGGTCATGATCCTAGGGTCCCTGCTCTGCAGGAAGCCTGCTTCTCCCTCTCCCACACTCCCTGCTTGTGTTCCCTCTCTCGCTGTGTCTCTCTCCGTCAAATAACTATTTAAAAATCTTAAACCCACAAAAAACAAATCTTATCTCTGTTGCTTTCTAGTTATGTGACTTACAAGTTGCTTGATTTCTCTATGCTTCAGTCTCCTTATGTTTATAGGGGAGAAATTATATATTCTTCATAGATTATGGGAATTAAATAAATTAATATATATAACATGTTTAATATAATGCCTAACACAGAGAATGTTGTGTGTTTACTATTATCATATGCAAATTTATATCAATTTGCATATTTTGAATTCAGGTCTATTATAAAAGATTGGTACATTCATTAGTAATATAACATCATCATGCTATAATTACTAACATAGTTATATAGTTCTTCATTATATTAACTTACACTATTGAAAAATAATACCATAGGAATGAAAAATGCTAGTAAAAAGATTGGTTCCAAAAACATTATTCCAAAATGACATGTCTCTGCTTTTCAGATTTGTTTGCTGCCTTGGGCAGAATTGGGTGCTCTGCAGATCAACTACCTTTTCTCTTTTTATTTTAAGTGAAAGAAGAAAACTTGGGCCAAAGTGTATTAAACCTATTTTATGTTCTGTATATTGCTTTTTTTGATAGTTCTTTTATTTTGTAGAAGGAGTGGTTATTATTTTTTCTAGACTTGTAATCTCTGAGACTTCTGATTATCAGCAGAAGCTAGTTGATCAGATTGATGTGTAATAAATGTAATTCTGAATCTTAATCTCAATAAATAGCCGGTATTGAATATCAGGTCATTGGAATATTTATTAGTCTGTTATGTAATTTAACAGTTGCTATAAAAAGCCCACACATACTGTAGACTCCTTAATGAAACTAATGACAGCTTTGGTCGTCCAGGAGTAGAATGTTATTGCCAGCATGACAGTGGAGCTGCAGTAATCCAACTTCAGTTCCTGATTAATGAGGTTAGTGAATTGCTTTAATTTGTCCTATGTGTATATGAAATAGGGCCACATTTGGTCTTTCAGATTTTTTGCATGCATTCGTATTTAAATATTTGAACAAAAGTGAATTTCTTATAGGTCAGAGCTAATAGTTTATTATAAGGCATCATGGGAAGTTACATAAATAATGCAAGATGTTTTGAGATGTTGCAAATAGAATGGTGTAAGGTAAATCTTGGTGCAAGGTGCTGCATATAAATTTTATTTCTTGGATACTGAAAGTTATGTAACACTAAAATCTATATTAAAATTTTTTTAGAGATTGAGTTTATTATAAGTAACAAAATATACTTCTCTAATGACTTGTTTGAAATACAACCAGGAAACAAAAATCCATTTAAAAAAAAAACAAAACTTGTTATTGTCCAGAATTCTTGTTGTGTTGCTTACTGGTTGAAGTAACTGAAGATGTCTTTTGTTTTGATAGAGTATAAAGTTAGGAAGGAGCTCAGGAAACAAATACTATTTTATCAGCAGAGTAAATAATGTGAGCGGGTTTTTAAAAAGTGTGAGCATTTTCAGTGACCTGGGGCAAGAGAGTATAATGCTAAGCAAAGTAAGTCAGTCAGAGAAGGACAAATCCATGTGATTTCACTTTTGTGGTATTTAAGAAACAAGCAAAGTGAAAAAAAAAAGAGAGGCAAACCAGGAAACAGAGTCATAACTATAGAAAATAATCTGATGGTTATCAGAGGGGAGGTGAGAGAATAGGTTAAATAGGTGATAGGGATTAAGGAGCACACTTGCGGTGAATACAGAGCGTTGTATGAAATTGCTGAATCACTGTATTGTACGCCTGAAATTAATATAACAGTCTATATTAACTAATTAGAATTTAAAAAGAAAATAAAAAGTCAAACAATTTAAAATATGAGCAGCTCTGAGAATAGATGTTTACTGTACGCAGTGACGAGCACAAAAGGCTGGTCATTAGAAGAAAGAAATTACCTCAGAAAAGGCTCTGCTATCTTTAGTTGTGGTGATAATCTGTGCACATTTTTTTTGCCCTCAGGTCCTTAGGTTCCATGGAACAAATTCTTAAACGTGTGTGAGAGGAAAAAAGTAAACACTCAATACCTCTGAACTTTTGTAAAATGTTTTTATCAGAAGATTAGTGTATTATTAGATTATTATTATGATTAGTATATTACTATTATTAGATTATGTAGGTTTTTTAGGGTCAGAAGTTTTTTTTTTTTTCTTAATTTTATTTATTTATTTGACACCGAGAGAGAGAGATCACAAGTAGGCAGAGAGGCAGGCAGAGAGAGAGGGGGAAACAGGCTCTCTGCTCAGCAGAGAGCCTGATGAGGGACTCGATTCCAGAACACTGAGATTATGACCTGAGCCGAAGGCAGAGGCTTAACCCATTGAGCCACCCAGGCACCCCAGAAGTGTTGTTTTTTTTTTTAACTACAGAATTCTGTGTAGAAATGTATAATAGGCATTGTAAAAGGTTAAAATTCAAAAGAAATCATAATATAGAAAGATGTTGAGCCCATTTATGAGGACTCAAGATTATTTTTCCTATTTAAAAAAAAAAGTTTTGTTATGAAACAATTTTACTGGTAATTAGGTTCAAAATAGAGAGGTTCTGCGTGTACTTCCCCTAGGTTCCCCAGTAGTAACATTATATATAATAATAGTATAGTATCAACCGGGAAAACAACATCAATATACTACAGACTTTATTTAGATCTCATCACCATGAACTCCTGTGTCCATGTGGGTGTGTGGTTTTGTGCATTTTTATGATACATACAGATTTGTGTAATGACCGCTATGAACAAGGCACAGATCAATTTCTTCATTATAAAGAAATTCCTTAAGGCTCCCCCTTTGTAACTGGGCCCCCTCCTCTCTCAGTACCTAATCCCTGGCAAACACTAACCTATTCTCCATCTTTATACTTGTGTTAAGATTATTTCTTAGAGAGTGCATGAACCAGTATAAATAACATTGCAGATTGATTACCTATACAAGTTTTAGAAATCTTAAGTAATTTATGTTGTCATTCATGGAGGTTTCTTTTTAGTAAGATTCAACATTGAGTTCTTGGATATGACTGTTTTTATTTTACATGTTTGAATGTTACATTTTGAGTACTTAAAAATGATGTTGCTGTTTTTAAAAAATGCTTAGCAAAATACAAATATTGGGGATGCTACAGAAATCTGACAATTGCAAGTAGGTATTTGCTTTTACATTTAGTGGACCACTTGTAGGTAAAGGAGCCACCATAGGAGGTGCTCAGCTGTTAATGCCATTTTGGCTCTACATCTCTTCTTCCTTGAGATTTCAAGATGGGGTTCATAACTTGAGAAAGTTGTCTGTGGTGGAAATAAGAGTGAAGAGTACAAATCTTTGATAGTTTGAATCTTTAAGTTTCTCTGCTTCAAAATGATATCGATAAGAGGATGTTACCTGGTGAAAGCATATGGACTTTATTTCTGCTCTCTGGATAGTCCTGTTGTAGCAGTAGGAATAACGCCATAGAGTAACCCTCATAGAATTTTGAGAGTGGAAAGGACTTGGAGAGATCATTTAATGTAAATTTTCAGAGCTATTTTAATCCTCTTTGATAAATGAGAAACTTAGTTTAAAGGAAGGAGATTTTAAAATTTCTCATAATAACCCAAATGAGTAGAACAGCAAATCCTTTTTTGAAATTAACATAAATTTTTCATGTTGCATTATTTTATTTTCTCAGTATAAATGAAAAGAATCTGACTTCTTTGAGGAAACACACGTACATGTCTTAATAAATCAACTTTAATCTAGAGATTCTTAATCCTGGTCACCTCTGAAGATTTTTACAAATATACCTATGTAGGTCCTTGCTCTGAAAATTCTGGTTTGTGAGGTCAGGGGTAAGATTGAGCCTCCTGTGTGATTCTCCTATAGGGCCAGAGATTCTTCTCCATTTTGAATAGTATTTAGTAGTATCAGATGTTTTAATTTTCTAAATTAGTTGATTGTTCAATCCTTTGGATATTGAAGTTGTAGTGTGCTGAATGCTACCTTTATTTTCTGTATCATTCTAGTAGAGAAATTGTGACCTAGGTGTAGTACATTATGAAGAATTTTTCTTAAGCCAAATAAAATGGGAAAGTTACTTCATTTTTTTTTTTTTTTTTTTTTTTTTGGTCAAGAAGATGTACAATACTGACCAAGTAACTTGTAGTCGGACCTCTAATTTTACATAGCTATCAACCATAATATCGAGCTGGATCCTAGTATATTTGTAGTTTTAAGATACTAAATTATACTTTAAATTGAAGAAGTGAAAACATTTTTTTAAATTTTTTTATTTTTTAAATTACTTTTCAGTGTACTAGAATTCATTGTTTATGCACCACACCCAGTGCTCCATGCAATACGTGCCCTCCACAATACCCACCACCAGGCTGGCCGAACTTCCTGCCCCCCGCCCCTTCGAAACCCTCAGATTGATTTTCAGAGTCCATAGTCTCTCATGGTTCATCTCCCCCTCCAATTTCCCTCAACATTTTTAACATATACATATAACACACTGTATTACATCTGCTGTTTAGAATTTGAGTGAGATGTTTCTCAAAACTAAATCTATTGGCTGAAAGTTTTGAAATTTGGGAAGTTTTTTTTTTTTTTTTTGACAGCTCTTTAGTAGCTTTAATGTTTGTAAGATGTATTCTATATAAAATATATTATACTTTATTTTTAAGGGAGCTCTTGTGAGTGCCTTGGCTGATGACACCTTACATTTATGGAATTTACGTCAAAAGAGACCTGCCATACTACATTCACTTAAATTTTGCAGAGAAAGGTAAGAATTCTCTGTTATCCTATGTACAAGGTATTTGCTATTTCATTTTGAAATACTTTCTTTGAATTTTATTCTTATTTTTTTGTGAAAAACTTTATGTACAATCTGAAAAATAATTCAAGAACTTCAAAGGATATATAATAAAAAGCAAGATTCCTTTCCAGACCCATTTTCCTCTCCAGAGACAACCACATAATACTTTGTGCATATAGTCAGAAATATTTCTAGGTAGTGCTTCTTTTTTTGCATAAATGGGGAGCCATTACATATTTTTCCTATAATTTGTGTTCACGCGACAATATATCTGATAGATTGTTTCATATTGGCACAAGCCAGTTTTCCATAGTTATTTTCATAAACACATGATATTCTATTACATGGAAGTACCATAATTTAGTCTTCGTCAATGGACATTTATATCATTTTTGGTCTGCTGTTAATTTTGTTCTGTTGTGATAGATAGTATGGTACATATATGTCTTCATTTATACAAGTATATCTCTGAGATAAATTTGTAGAAGTACAAAAGTTGGTCACAGAAATCTCTTATATGACTTGTGAGTTTTGTGTTTTGATTGAAAGACCTTTTTTCTTTTTTAATTCCAGTATAATTAACATAGAGTGTTGCATTAGTTTTAGGTGTACAATATAGTGGTTCAGCAAGTCTGTGTATTAATAAGTGCTCGTCATGATAAGTGTACTTTTAATCCTCTTCACCTGTTTTTTTACCCATTCTTCCATCTATTCCCCTCTGATAACCAAGAGTTTGTTCTCTATAGTTAAGAGTGTTTTTTTGGTCTTTTTTTCACTTTTCATTTGTTTTGTTTTTTTAAATTCGACATATAAGTGAAATCATATGGCATTTATCTTTCTCTGACTTATTTCTCTTAGCATTGTACTTTCTAGATCCATCTATGTTGTTGCAACTGGCAAGATTTTATTCTTTTTTATGTCTGAGTAATAGTCTATTGTATATTGGAAAGACCTTTTTCACCCTAGTTTTATTAAACATTCTCCCATATTTTCTTACAGTGCTCTTAAATTTGCATTTTTTATGCTTTATCTGTAATTCATATGGGACTTACTTTGGCATGAAATATGAGCAAGAAATATAGCCCCTGCCCCATTGCTTATGGAATCTATTTTTTTATATATATATGAACATTTACATATATGTGTGCATATATGTACTCGAAACATGAACAGATGTGAGTATATATGTATATGTGCCAAAGTTAAGAAATCTGGGTCTGTGTAGCATCTAAATGCAGTGGGGTCAGTGTCTTTAGGCCCTGTCTTCTCTGAAAGTCAGACATCAGACTGCCCAAAGCATATCCAAGGATCAGACCATTCCTCCTGTGATACATGTTAATCTGTTCAGGTTATAGAAATAGATCAGTTTGTAAGTCTGGGTTTTTGCCCACAGTGGCCTTCCAAAATAGGCAAGCTAAAAAAATCTGCTGAGAACATAGCAGTTCAGACATTTTTTTTTTTTATTGTGTTATGTTGTCACCATAAAATACATCATTAGTTTTTGATGGAGTATTCCAAGATGCATTGTTTATGTACAGTACCCAGTGCTCCATGCAATATGTGGCCCTCCTTAATACCCACCACCAGGCTCACCCATCCCCCTTCCTCCTCACCTCTAAAACCCTCAGTTTGTTTCTGGGAGTCCACAGTCTTTCGTAGTTTGTCTCCCCTTCCGATTTCCCCCAATTCGCTTTTCCTTTCCTTTTCCTAATGTCTTCCATGTTACTTCTTATGTTCCACAAGTAAATGAAACTTATGATAATTGACTTTCTCTGCTTGACTTACTTCACTCAGCATAATCTCCTCCAGTCCCACCCATGTTGATAAAAAAGTTGGGTATTCATCCTTTCTGATGGCTGAATAATATTCTATTGTGTATATGGACCACATCTTCTTCTTCTTTTTTTTTTTTTTTTTAAGATTTTATTTTTTTATTTGACAGAGAGAGTTCACAAGTAGGCAGAGAGAGAGAAGGGGAAGCAGGCTCCCTGACGAGCAGAGAGCCCGATGAGGGTTTCAATCCCAGGACTCTGAGATCATGACCTGAGCCGAAAGCAGAGGCTTAACCACTGAGCCACCCAGGCGCCCAGTGGATCACATGTTCTATATCCATTCATCTGTTGAAGGGCATCTCGGCTCTTTTCACAGTTTGGCTATTGTGGACATTGCTGCTGTGAACATTGGGGTGCATATGGCCCTTCTTTTTCTTTGCGGTAAATACCCAGTAGTGCATTTGTCGGGTCAGGGGGTAGCTATTAACTCCATTTCATTTTTATGCTATTTGGATTTTTACTTCTGAAACTAGGAAAGGTAGGAAAAATACAAAAATTTATAAGTAGCTATTTCATTACATTTGGAACAATTGTTAAATAATTAAACTTAAGTTTTATCATAATATTGTCTTATTTTTATAAGTAAATTTTCTTAGTAGTGTAGAAATATATAAATAGAAACTATATGTAGTGATTTAAGTTGTATTTTTTCATAATGTGGATTTTTTTTTCTAGTTTTGACTTAAAAATTGTGCTAAAATACACAGAATATGAAAATTTTCTATCCCAACTATTTTTAAGAGTATAGTTTAGTACTATATAATATGGATATTTTGGTAGAATTTCACCTTTATGGTATTTAAGGAAAAAAACATGGAAATTGGAAGTCTCCTATCTTGATTTAACTATATGAAATTGGGCATGTTACTTCACTGTTTTGTGTGTTTGGTTTTGTAATTTGTGGAAAATGTTCCTCTGTGATATATGTAATCTTTATCATTTCTTTTCTCTATGTTGAAACAGCTTCCTCTTATCCCCATTTATTCTATAGGTGATTATAGAACACTTATTTGTGCTAGCTTAATGCTAGCTGCTGAGCATGCATTTGTAAAGAAGACAGACTTGGACCTTACCCTTAGGGTCTTGGTCAAAGTTTAGGTAAGCTTAGCTTCCCAGATGCCCGATAAAATGACATTTCTTCATACTAAATAAATCTGTATCACAATTTCCATAGAATGAATTTGATTTGGGGGATAACATAAACTTATAAATTTCCTCATTGGTTAGCAGCCAGGTTGCACTAATTGTCAAGTTTAGTTCTTACTATAATTGATTATTTAGCTTGAGATACAGTTTTCTCTATATTGAAAAGCAGTGTACTACCATAGTGGTTAAGCGTTCAGGCTTTGGACCTAATTGCCTATGTTGAATCTTAATGCATTGTCCCATCACCTACTAAATATATCAGTTTTGTTATCTGTAAAATGGATAATAATTATCTCATGAAAGCCCTAAGATTCATGTTATAAAGTTAATATGTATAAAATAAATAATACATAGAAAGCACTTAGAACAGTTCCTTAGAAATCACCTGTATAGTTTTTGTTTTTTAAAGGTATTGGGGGCGTGCCTGGGTGACTCAGTCATTAAACGTCTGCCTTCAGCTGAGCTCATGATCCCAGTTCCTGGGATCGAGCCCCACATCTGGCTCTTTGCTCCACAGGAAGCCATCTTCTTCCTCTCCCACTCCCCCTGCTTGTGTTCCCTCTCTCACTGTGTCACTCTGTCAAATAAATAAATAAAATCTTTAGGGTGCCTGTGTGGCTCAGTCATGAGCCTTCGGCTCAGGTCATGATCCCAGAGTTCTGGGATCGACCCTGCATTAGGATCCCTGTTTGGCAGGAAGCCTGCTTCTCCCTCTCCCACTCTGCCTGCTTGTGTTACTTCTCTCTCTGTGTCTCTCTCTGTCAAAAAAAGAAATAAGAAATCTAGAAAAGAATAAAAAAAGAAAAAAGAAAATCTTTTAAAAAAATAAAAGTATTGGATTTACTTAAAGTAATAATTTGTAATTTGAGGGGTCTGCATTAGCTATACCAGAGATTTTACTTAGGCAGTCTTTATAGAAACAACTAATTGACATTGGAAAATCATTAGAAGCAATGATATTGGATCTTCATGGCTATGAAGGAGAAGTTCTTTGACTTTGGTGGAAAATGAGAATTTGACAAGTAAAATTCTGTATGGCAGGTTTTTTTTTTCTTAATCAGAGTATGTTCCATTTAGCTTTGTGGGTTGTTTTTTTTTTTTTCTTTAAAGAAAGTTTAACTGGGAGGGACTGATGGCTTTATAAGCAACTACAACTATCTGCTAGTCTTTTTTTCATCACCATTGTTACCATGACCAGTATTCTCAGCCATGTTAAGTTTTTGCATAACAGTTCTTAAGTAAAAATATATGGAACATTTTAAGAGTAAGGACTAAATTGTATATCTGGGCTTTCCTATTTAAAACCTATTATTGTCTAATAATTATATCTCTGTGTAATTCTTTGTTCAAAATACACTTTCACATAAATGTTACTTAGTCTCTGGGGTCAAGAAAAATTTCTCTAAGTGAAATTCCAAAGAATAGAATTTTTCTCTATAAATATGTTAGACACTGAATAGCTGAGTCTTTAATATTGAAATTAATACATGTCTTTTAAGATATTTTTATTTTATTCTAACACATTTATATCTGTTCATTTGATGATAGATGCATGTATTGGTTTAGAGAATAAAGTAAGCGTGCATGCATTCTAAACTAATGGTTAGGAGAATATAATATCATATGGAATATACTAATAAGCAGAAAGTTCCTCCTAACAATTATCAATGTCCAAAGTCCTTAAGAAAAAACTATTTGACAAATGGAATCATTCATTTAGATACCATGACTGTAGTGCAAAATTTGGTGCTTGTAAGGTACTTCAGGGAGTGACTGCTACCGTAGCATCAGATTTTCTTTTTTTTTCTTTTTCTTTTTTAATATAGAGAGAACGTGCCAGTGTGCAGGAATGGGTTGGGGGGAGAGGGAGAGGGAGGAGAGAAGTAGACCCCTCTGACATCAACCACTGAGCGCAGAGCTGGATGCTGTGGGGCTTGTTCTCATGACTCTGAAATTAGGACCTGAGCCAAAACCTAGAGTTTGAGGCTTAACCATCCGAGCCACCCAGGCGCCCCACATCAGATTTTCTTAGTAGCAAAAGTAAATTATTGTAGAAACAAAAACTAATTTATACCATTATACTCTTATTAAAATATTACCTAAATATTGTGCTTTGCATACTTATGAGACTTATAATTTGCTTGGTATGCACATGAACCGGGCATAGCTTTAAGAATATTTGGCTAGATACCAGCCCCTAAAAAATCTATACAGGTCTTCCAAAGATTTTGAATTAATTCACTGCACATATTTAACAAGAAAATAAATTAATCATAATATTGGAACAACTTAGAGACCTAGTATTACAGTTTTTGTGGTAATTACATCATATCGGCAAAATATTTTTCTTTAAAAGCAGCTTAATGAAAGTGTACAAGCATTAGAAATGAGGGTGATTTCGTGTGATGAAATTCAGGACTAGAATACAGAAATGGAATGGAACACAGACTGTTAGGCAGCCTGACAGAGGGATATACTATTCTGCATCTAATTCTAATCCACGAAGAGAGTTATTTTGGAATTCTATGGATGTGGAGAGTCACCTTGCTAGTTTTTAGGGAAGCAGGTCCTGAGACAAAATTTAAAAAGAAAGAAGAAAACTGCCGGTGTTCAGAGGGAAGATGATTGTAATTTGATGACCTTGAGACTGTAAAAGGAAAGATGGTTAGGAAGTATTTGGATAACTTCCTAGAATAAAATTATCTATAATAACAAAGAAATTCTGACAAGGAAATTGGAGGGATATCCAAAGAGACTGATCAGGTTTCACAAGGTCCTTATAATGTATTCAGGTATAAAAATATTGGGGCACCTGGGTGGCTCAGTCATTAAGCGTCTGTCTGCCTTTGGCTCAGGTCATGATCCCAGAGTTCTGGGGTCTGGAGCCCACATCGGGCTCCCTGCTGAGCAGGAAGCCTGCTTCTCCCTCTCCTACTACCCTGCTTGTGTTCCTTCTCTGGCTGTCTTTCTCTGTCAAATAAATAAATAAAATCTTAAAAAAAAAAAAAAGTTATATGGAAGGAGAGGGATACATAATCAAAGGTGAATATAAGAGTAATTTATCTCTCCTAATAGGCACGATGACCTAAAGCATGTGAAAAATAATGAAGACAGAATAATGAATGAATAGAGTTTATATTTTATGTATAGGGCAAGAAAGCTAATGGTAGGTAGAGTTAGGGCATATATTATTCATCTAACTATATAATGTAATAGTGGCTCAGACAAATTGTGTCTTAGACAGCTAAAAAATGGTTGGCTTCTATAACATTATTGATTGACCTAGGAGGAATATAGAGTGGGAGCAGTTCTTTAAATCTGGAAATGACAAAAAGTACATTTTAGAAGGTAAATTACATTCAGTTCACCAAACATTAGGTGCTTTCTATGTGCCAGGGATTATGCTAGGTATTTAGGATAACAAAGATGAATAAAATGCTTGAATAGCTTACATCAGAGGCCCAGACATTAAATATTACATAATATGGGTCAATGTCATTTTAGAAGGTTAAGTTAAAAACCCATGATAGAATAACTAATCCAATCCTTCAATTTTTTTTTTTTTAAATATACTGACTTCTTTTAAAGGAAGACAGACATCAGTCATGAGGAAATTGCAAACTGATACTACAACCAGATATCACTACACATCTATCAGAATGGCTAAAATACTGTCTTGGATGTGACACAGTTGGAACTTCCCCGAGTCTGCTAGTGGGAATGTTGTTAGTCACTTCAGAAAATTTTTTTGTGGTATTCACATAATCCACGACCCAACAGTTCCATTCCTGAACATACATGTATGGTAGGCAGAATTTTAAGATGCGTCCCAAGATTTCTGCTCCCTGTGTCTGCACACCATCACACAAACACTAATCTAGGTGAAGGCATTTTGTAGATGTAATTGAGGTCCCGATTAATTGACCTTAGGATAGGGTGATTATTCTCAGTAAGCTTAATTGAAGCAAGTGACACTAGACTCTTCCTGGCAAAAGGGTCAGAGCTGAGAGGGATATTCAGTACAAGGGATATTCAGTCCTACAACCACATGAGACTGATTTCTACTAGCGACATGGAAAAGCTTCAGAGCTGATTCTTCCCAGATCCACCAGAAAGGGACACAGGAATGCATCCTGGCTAATGTTTGTATTTCAGCCTTGTGAGACTGAATAGAGGCTCTGAGTCATACAGTGTCTGGACTTCTGACCTATAGAAACAAAATATAAATGTTTTTGGTTTTGGTTTTAGTTTTTTGGGTGGTAATTTGTTAAAACATCAAAAAAAACAAAACAAAAACCTAATACAGATTTTGGTACTTAGAAGTAAGATGCTGCCATATCAAATATCTGAAAATGTGGAAGTTGCTTTGGAACTGGTCAGTGAATAGATGTTGAAAAAATTTGAGGAATGTGATAGAAATGTCTGAATTTCTTTGGGTAAGCTGTGGAGCTCTAGATTTGGAGACTGCTGCCATTGAGAACTTAGAAGGGAGGAACATGTTTTTGGAAATGAAGAAGTGGGTCCTTGTTATATAATGGTGGGAAGCATAACAAAATTATCTCTTGCATAATGTGTATGTGATTAACTTAGATATTTAGTTGAGGAGATTACCAAGGAAAGAGATGAAGGAGCCACCTGATTTTTTTTTCTTGCTGCTTTATAATAAAATGCAAGAGAAAAAAAAATGCAAGAGGAAAGAAAGAAATTGAGGGAAGAATTATTAAAGGAACCAGGACTTGATGATTTAGGAAATGCCTGCACTGGTCCAGCTGGTAAAAAGATTATTTCTCAGTGTGGCTTAGAGAAAAACTTGAAGGTATGGTTGAACAACTTTTTACTAAAAATCTAAAAACAAGAGTCAAAGTATTCAGCTACACAAAGGACTCTTAAGAGATTGTGGGTATGCTTCAAAGATCTTTTTTTTTTTTTTAAGATTTTATTTATCTATTTGTTAGAGAGATCACAGGCAGGCAGAGAGAGAGGGGGAAGCAGGCTCCCCACCAAGCAGAGAGCCCAAGGCGGGGGTCGATCCTAGAACCCTGAGATCATGAACCAAGACGAAGACAGAGGCTTAACCCACTGAGCCACCCAGGCACCCCTTCACAGATCTTTGCAGTCAAACCAAAGAACCTTTAGAATGCTTTAAGATGCACAGTTTGAGAAAATTATGTAGCAGAATATTGCCAGCATGGCCTGAAAGACAGTATGAAAAGAAAGGAGGCTGCTGCCAGTAGCAGGTGATAAAAGTACCGGCTCCAGGCAAGTGCTGTCTTGGATGAAAAAGGCAGAGGATGGAGCTGAGAGGTACAGAGGATTATTCCCAGACTTTGAAACCTAATTAAGAAAAATTCAACATTTGCCCACCTTGATTTCAAAACTGTTAAGGACCAGTGAATCCTTTTTACCTTCCACTTTTCCCCATTTTGAACAGGAGTTTCTATAATTGTTACCCTCTGTTTGTCCCACCATTGAATGCTGGGAGTCTTGGAGGCAAACTGTCTCTTTAGTTTCCTAGATCCACAGATGGAGTGTAATTATGCCCAAGAACTATGCTTAATGGCTTACAGTCAAGACTCATCTACAACAAATTTAGATGAGATTTGGGATGTTTGAGTTGATGATATTTTAATGAGATCTTGCACTTGGTATTGTAATTGGTTGAGACTTTAGAGGTGTTGGGGTCAGGTGAATGTATTTTGCATTTGGGAGGGATGTGACTCTTCAGAGGCTTATGGGCAGACTATTAGAGGCAGGATCCTAAGATAGTCCCCAAGGTGTTGCCCCCTGGTATACACACACTTTCTAATTATTCAATCAGTTCTAATCAAGGTGCTGCTGTGAAGGGGTTTGCAGATGTAATTGCGATCGCAAATCATTTGACCTTCACACATGGAATATATCTTAATTGGTTTTAGGTTTGGATTACCTGACTTAAAATGGCAGCAAATGCATGGATTTATCCTGGCTGGTTTGGCTCACCTCTGGAACTCAGTTTGGTTTAAGTGTCTCCTAAAGTGTATGGGTACCTTGAGGAAGGTATGGGCTCTAATGAACATCTGAATAATGTTAGGAAGTAGTGGACTGTGGAATGGATGTTAGGTAGGTAAACAACTGTCCACTGTATTTCACTGCCTTCAAAATGAAGTTGACACTCTTAAATACTTAGCATTCCCTTAAAGGTCTTATAAGGTCTATGACTCTACTTATTACCATAATTCATTTCACTATGGTTCTCCATCTTTTTATGCATTATAATCTAGTCACCTTGACTTTACCTTTTTTTTTTTTTTTAAAGAATGATTCTCTCTCCTGCCTGTTTGTATGAGCTGATCTCCCTGCTTCGAACACACTTAGGATTCTTGTTCATGGTTAACTTGTGTTTGTCATTTCATTTAGTTTTTTCTTTAAGTTCCCTAGTCTGGGTTCTGTGCCTCTTTTGTATTACACCATAGTATCATGCTCTTTCCCTAAAATAGCACATACTATTCTTACTGTAATTGTCTTGGTTCTGTGATTGTGTTAGAGATTAGAACATAAACCGTATATATAGATATATACATATATATGTGTGTGTGTGTATATATATATATAAAATATTCTATATATATATAAATATATAAATTTTATATATATATTTTTATTTCCAACACCAGTCGCAATGCCTAATATCCAGTAAATGCTCAAAAAAATTATAGATTGATTGTTACCCCATTGCCTGTGCAGAAAGAGGGGAATCTCTTCTTCTCTAGAAGGCATGATGCTCCACAGACTGTGTGGGTTACCTGGGAGATAGGCTAAGAAGGAGCGTCTTCAAACAGAAAAAAATGAGAATATTTGCTCCAGACTAATTTTATATATAATCTTTATTGCTCCCACTAATAGATCCCAAACTAGCTAGGTTGTTTGATTATCTTTGGAGTGTTGCTTGGTCCTTGGCCCATAACAAGGCTTTTAAAGTTTTTATTTATTTTTTTGTAAAAAGAGTGAGATGGGAGAAAAAAGGGCTTTGAGAAATAAATTTCTTTTTACTGAACCAGCATGCCTAGGAGCTACAGCAGAATTCTATATATAATAATTTGGCAGTGATTTTGAAGATGAAGTTTTTATTTTCCTTTTCTTGCTTTACTGTATTAGCAAAAACTTATAGAAGTGTTAATGATATTTTCCATAGCAAGTATCTTTTTCTTAGTAATAATTTTAATAATATTGCTTCTAGGATTTTACTGTTAAGCATAATATAGGATGTTGGTTTGAGATAGAATTTTTTTTTTTCCCTCTCAGAGTTGGTTGTCAATTATGGAAGTTAAATTTTAATTGAATACCTTTTTAGCATCTTTTTAAAATTATTCTGTGAATCTTACCTCTCTTTTTCCCTGTTGATCTGTGGCATTAATAGCTGTCCTAATATTAAAGATTGTGTGCTTGTGAAAATTTTGGAATAACATTGACATTTCTTTTATTGTTAAGTATGATTCTTTTTTTTTTGTTGTTAAGTATGATTCTTAATATATTTTTAGAGCAGGGAGCCTGATACTGGGCTCCATTCCTGGACCCCTGAATCATGACCTGAGCCAAAGGCAGACACTTAACTAAGCCACCCAGGTGTCCCAGGACATCTACGTTCCTTTGTGAGGTTAGAATAGAACTTTCATTATTTTTTTTCAGTGTTCCAAAATCCATTGTTTATGCACCACACCCAGTGCTCCAGGCAATACGTGTCCTCCTTAATACCCACCACCAGGCACCCCCAAGTCCACACTCCCTGCCCTTCCAAAACTGTTCGTTTCTCAGACTCCACAGTTTCTCATGGTTTGTCTCCCCCTCCAATTTCCCGCAACTCATTTTTCCTCCCCATCTCCCAGTGTCCTCCATGTTATTCCTTATGCTCCACAAGTAAGTGAAACCATATGATAATTGACTTTCTCTGCTTGACTTATTTCGCTCAGCATAATCTCTTCCAGTCCCGTCCATGTTGATAAAAACGTTGGGTATTCATCTTTTCTGATGGAGGCATAATACTTCATTGTATATATGGACCATATCTTCTTTATCCATTCATCTGTTGAAGGGCATCTTGGTTCTTTCCACCATTTGGCAACTTTGGTCATTGCTGCTATGAACATTGGGGTACAGATGACCCTTCTTTCACTACATCTGTATCTTTGGGGTAAATACCCAGTAGTGCAATCGCAGGGTCATAGGATAGCTCTACTTTTAATTTTTTAAGGAGTCTTCACTCTGTTTTCCAAAGTGGCTGCACCAACTTGCATTCCCACCAACAGTGTAAGAGGGTTCCCCATTCTCCGCATCCTCTCCAACACTTGCTTACTGTGTTGTTAATTTTGGCCATTCTAACTGGTGTAAGGTAGTATATCGATGTGGTTTGATTTGAATCTCCCTGATGGCTAATGATGATGAATATTTTTTCATGTGTTTGTTAGCCATTTGTATGTCTTCTTTGGAGAAGTGCCTGTTCATGTCTTCTGCCCATTTTTTGATGTGGTTATCTGTTCTGTGTGTGTTGAGTTTGAGGAGTTCTTTATAGATCTTGGATCGGAACACAGTGAGCAAACTCCTCAAACATATATATGAAGAGACACACACACACACACTTTTCATATGACAGAGGTGGTATTGCAAACAAAAAATGCAGTAAATAAAAAAATGCTGTGATGACTCTTATCTAAATGGGAAAAGTGATTTCTACCTCATAACTAAAATAAATTGCAAGTCAGTTAAAGATTTTAATGTAAAATGGCCACAGAAAAATTAAAACTTGGGAGAATGTTATACAGGGAGTATCTTTAAGATCTGGGCAAGGTGTCCTTAAATAACATGCACAGAAAAGCACCAATTGTATCGGAAAGGATTAAAAGTTCTGTATAACACACTTACCCTAAAGTTAAAAGACAAACCGCATCTACAAAAAGAATACAAAATTCAGAGTAATTTGCCTTGTACTTTTTAAAAATGGTAACTCCCTCCCCCCCAGTTCTTCATGGCTTACGTATGTATTTTATGAACATTAAGGAAAAAATATGAAAGGATATGTTGTCCAGGTTATTAATATGACTTAAAATACAATTTGGAGGAGAGGTACACATAATTAAAAAATTAATAAAAAAATCTTTCAAGAGGCTTGCTCAGTCCATGGAGCATGTTTTGGGTCTGAGCCCCATTTTGGGTGTACAGATTACTTAATAAATCTTTAAAAAAATCACTTTAGATCATTTGAATGTACACATAATGTCATATTTCTGTATATATATCTTGCTATATATATTGTGATTGATACACACACACACACACATATATATTTAAGGAGAGAGAGAAGCTTTAATAATTAAAAATACATAGTCATAGATTGGAAGATATTTAGAGTATACCTGTGTGTACAATAAAGGTCAATCTAATACAAAAATGCAAAGAAAGGTATAGTTAACAGTTGCTGATGAATACCAGCAACTTTTGTTTATCATAACATATGTTATATAAAATACTCTGGCATTTTTATTTCTCAAGGTAAGATCATTAAAAACAGAACTTAAATCCCCCATATAACAGGGACAGTTTTTTTCAGATGTTATTTTGGTATAGATGATATATACGTTTCCGTATTTGTTATTCTCTGTTTTATTTACTAATATTCAGTTGTTTTTTTTTTAAATAGTCATTGATATTAAGGTCTGCAAGAAAGGTTAGCATGATTTATTTGGACATATTTTCAAATGTTCTTAAATGTTTTATAAAAACTAAGATGTAATTAATGAAACAATACAAATGTAAAATGAACTTCAAAGATTTCTGAAGCTTATTTTTCAAAATATTTGTCACATTGTACTGCTGGGTTATAGATATGATGAAGTTTTTTTTAAGTAGCTATGACAGTTTATCAGAAAAGATATGAGACTGTAAATAGAAAGGAAATCCTTTGAACAGATTTATAAATTGCTTTCAGCTGACTCTGCTGTTACTTTTAATACATTTCCATGTTCATTATTGCAAACTTAAGTTTTCTTCTAATAACAGGAGAGTAGGAAGGTACAGTTAATTTGAGAAAAATATCAAATACCTTCTTTTTAAAATCATCTTGCATATTCACTTGGTAAACATTGATTGAGATTCTGGTGCATGCAAATACTGTGGTAAATTCTGGAGAGACATGGAAGTTATAACTGACTAAGGGAGGTGAAATGCCAAATTATAATACAGTGGAAAGTGTGATATAATATGTAGTGAAATTTTCTTATGAAATTTAGAAGACTAACCAACAAAAGGATGTATCACCATGTTTTGAAAATTTTAGGTAAAGCCTTACAAAAGAGCCCATGTGAACAGATTTGTAGGATTAGTGGAAATTTCCCACATTAACAAAGGGCAAAGGGACTTTCCATTAATGTTCAGATGCATAGCCATGAAGAAATCTCACATGTTTTAGGGCACTATATCTAGTTAAACATGGCTAGTAGTCCCAGAGAGGATAATTTTAGAAATGTAGAAAAGGTCTGCTTCATGGAAGGCCTTTTATATAATTATAAGAAAGTGATATTCTCAACCTTTTTCCAACTTTAAATCTTTAAATGAATACCATTGTCTGAACAAGATACATTGTAAGTGGGTATTTTTTGGTCATTTAGACCATCATATAGATAAGCTACAGATTGGTGCATTTCCTGGTATGTGAATAAGGATTCAGTGCAGGAGTAGAAACCACTGTAGGTATTAAATACAAGGGGATTCAGTTTAGGAATGTAGCTGTTTACAAAATACTGAGAAGGGTGCAAGAACTATTGAGTTTCAGGAATTACAATTACTGCCATACAACTGCCTCTTGGTGCATGAATTTCAGGAGTACAGCTCCGAATGCTCTTCTGTTCTTTTTTTTTTTTTTTTTTAAATGTTGAGTTAGCCAACATATAGTACATCATTAGTTTTTGATGTAGTGTTCAACAATTCACTAGTTGCATGTAATACCCAGTGCTCATCACCACACATACCCTCCTTAATACCCATCACCCTGCTACCCCATCCTCCCCGCCCCCTCCCTTCTGTAACCCGTAGTTTGTTTCCCAGAGTCCAGTCTCTCTCATGGTTTTTCTCCCTCTCCAATTTCTTCCCCATCAGATTTCCCTCCCTTCTCCTATGGCCCTCTATGCTATTCCTTATGTTCAACATATGAATGAAACCATATGATAATTGTGTTTCTCTGCTTGCTTTATTTCACTTAGCATAATCCCCTCCAGTTCCATCCATGTTGATGCAAATGGTAGGTATTTATCTTTTCTGATGGCTGAGTAATATTCCATTGTATACATGAACGGCATCTTCTTTATACATTCATCTCTGCTCCCTCCACTGTTTGGCTGTTGTGGACATTGCTGCTATAAACACTGGGGTGATGTGCCCCTTCTTTTCACTACATCTGTATCTTTAGTGTAAATACCTAGTAGTGCAAGTGCTGGGTCATAGAGTAGCTCTATTTTTAACATCTTTAACCTCCATACTGTTTTCCAGAGTAGCTTTATCAGTCTGCATTCCCACCAACAGTGTAAGAGGGTTCATTCCTTTTCTCCACATACTCACCAACATTTGTTGTTTCCTGCATTGTTAATTTTTGCCATTCTAATGGGTATAAGGTGGTATCTCATTGTGGTTTTGATTTGTATTTCCCTGACTACTAGTGAAGTTGAACATTTTTTCATGTGTCTGTGTTAGCCATTTGTATGTCTTTGGAGAAGTGTCTGTTCATGTCTTCTGCCCATTTCTTGACTGGATTATTTGTTTTTTGGGTGTTTGAGAAGTTCTTTATAGATGTTGGATACCAGCCCTTTAGCTGTAGTGTCGTTTGCAAATATCTTCTCCCATTCTGTGGGTTGCCTCTTAGTTTCGTTGACTCTTTCCTTTGCTGTGCAGGCAGAAGCTTTTTATCTTGTTGAAGTTCCAGAAGTTCATTTTTGCTTTTGTTTCCCTTGACTTTGGAGACATATCTTGAATGAGGTTGCTGTGGCTGATGTTGAAGAGGTGACTGCCTATGTTCTCCTCTAGGATTTTGATGGATTCCTTTCTCACATCAAGGTCTTTCATCCATTTTGAGTTTATCTTTGTGTGTTGTGTAAGAGAATGGTCCAGTTTCATTCTTTTGCATGTGGCTGTCCAATTTTCCCAGCACCATTTACTGAAAAGATTGTCTTTTTTTTTTTTTTCCATTGGGTATTTTTTCCTGCTTTGTCGAAGATTAGATGACCCTAGCGTTGAGGGTCCCTTCTGGGATCTCTGTTCTATTCCATTGATCTATGTGTCTGTCGTTCTGCCAATACCGTGCTGTCTTGATGATCACAGCTTTGTAATATAGCTTGAAGTCAGGCGTCATTATGCCCTCACTTTTGGTTTTCTTTTTCATTATTCCCCTGGTGATTCAGGGTCTTTTCTGGTTCCATACAAATTTTCGGATTGTTTATTCCAGCTCTGTGAAAAATGCCAATGATACCATTGGATAGGGATGGCATTGAAAATGTAGATTGCTCTGGGCAGCATAGACATTTTAACAATGTTTATTCTTCCAGTCCATGAGCATGGACTGTTTTTCCATCTCTTTATGTCTCATTCCATTTCTTTCATATGTATTCTGTAGTTTGTAGAGTTTAGAGCCTTTACCTTTTTGGTTAGGTTAATTCCTAGGTATCTTATGGTTTTTGGTGCTATTGTAAATGGAATCAATTAATTGAATTTAAGTAATTCATGTAAAAAAAAAATGCTGTGGAATGCTGTATCTGGTCCCCACTGCTGTCATAAGTACCTCTTGCCACTCAGGTTTCCTTGAATGCCCTTGTCAGCAGAAACAGCAACAGAAAGATGGTTTGTGCCTATCTTTTGCCTGAAGATCTCAAGCACATCCATTTAGTAGAAACTTAATCTCATCTGGAACTTTAGCTATGGAAGAATCTGGGAAATAGAAGTTTTAGCTTTCTAGTATCTGCAGAACAGGAAGGCATAGAGGAGAATGTGGAAGAGGATTTGGAGTAATAGTTGGCCAAATTCAGTACACTATAACTCTACACCCTTTTCCCAGATATACTTACACCAAGTGTCACTAAAAATTTAGAGAGCATTATGGTAGAAGATAGGAAGCCATCAGGGTCTTCCAAGTAAGATAATGATACGATTTCTCTTGGCTTTGAAAACAGTCAGTAATAATGGTTTAAATTAGGCCCAACCATGTGGATAGAGAGGGAGTAAATCAGGTATATCTGATTGTTTTGTTAACTAACATAATAAATTCTCACATTTTATGTAGTTTATTTGTTCATTTAATGAATGAAGTACTTATTACGTAAAATTGTGATATTTGCTGAGAATATAAAAGTGGTGGTTTATTTCCTGTCATGTTGGGCTGATTTAATGGGATATAGGCATGTAGAAGAGCTTATTTGTTCATATGTCCTTATGGATTAAATACATATGTGTATTTTTGCCCTTGTTTATAGATGATTAATTTTAACATTACTTAGACTGCATGTGTTCTTCTGTTAAAAATTGGTAATAACTAAATCTTCCAAATTTGGTGCTTGTTGACTATATAGTACTGACAGACTCTTACTAAAGCTAAATAGTGAATAGGAGATACACATCACTTCCTAACATGTAATATGTTACATTTTTTAAGTCCCTTAAGCAAATACAGAAATTATTGTGTTCCTAGTAACAACTTTGTGTAGAATGAGTCTATCAATTTTTAAGTCCTGTGGAGGGAACTAGAATACAACTCTATTTAGGTACACTCTGAAGGAATTCAACTTGATTATTTATTATTTCTAATACACTTGATTCAACCACATACTATTTTTTGTTGGGGGGAGCTCCTTATTCATTTTAAGGTTCCTTTTCAGGCTCAATTTAATATATTGTTCTTATACTATCTGATCTTACTAGTGTTTACTGAGTTTTAATGTCTTCCATGTGAGGCTCAACTATGTTGTTTTAATTATTTTCAGTATAACATTATGCTTTAATATGTCAGCACATTAACTTAAATTAACTTGGTCTCCAGGTATCAGTAAAAACCAAAGTCACTCTCATTTACTGTGATCTATATCACCTTATAATAAAGATCTTTATAACAAAGTGTATGAAGAACAACAGTCATGAGTTTCAGCCAAATGGTAATGTTTGAGCTTCATGATAAATGCACTGGTGGCATTCTTAAAATTTTCCCGGGGTCTTTTTAATTTAATTCTAAGAAATACAAGAATTTGTTTTTCCTATATGTTTTTATAACTTCAAATAAAAAGATTTTGGCTGAACAGATTATATTAAATAACAGGTCAGTTATCTATTGCTTGCATATCAAAACATCCCAAAACTTGAAAGGCTAAAATAACAGCCATTTTGTTTGCTTACATTTCTGTAGGTCAGCACTTGAGGTGAGCTTAGCACAGGTAGTCTTTCCCTGTACTCACTTATGCAGCCATACTTATCTAGCTGCTCAACTGGATTGGATGATCTGTAGTTTTCCTTCCATGTCTGTTGGTTGATACTGGCTGTGGGCTGGGCCAGAGTCTCCCAAAGGTTAGTTTGGGCTTCATCACATGGCTCCTGGGTTCTAAAAGCATAAGAAAGAGAACAAGCCCCAGTGTGCAAGTGCTTTTCAAATCTTTGCTTCTGGCAGAGCTGCTAATGTCTAAAAGGCCAATGCAAGTTATAAGATCCTAGAATCAGTATTGGGAGAGACTATACAAGGGAGAGGATTAAGGGAGGGGAAAGGAGATCTCTTGGGGGACATTAATATATGTTTAGTGATGTTTATATATGTATAGTGATATTTACTTCATTGTTGAAACTATTTGCAGTGTTTCTTTGCATCTGTTGATCTAAACTCTTCAAGAAATCTTTGTCCCGTGGCTATTTTGTGCCACTTGTTTCATGACTGCTTTTACTGAAAAATACTAGCTTTCTATTATGGATCACTTTCATAGAATCATAAACAACAAATCTCTTTGTCTACACATAAACACAATGCACACATATACATGTATACATATATATATACACCTAGGTATGCATACACACACGCATATATATATGTATACACACATATGTGTATATCTGTATAGTTTTAAGTGCTTCAATCAGTGTGACTCCTTTTAAATAATACAATCTTTTCATCAATTTATTACTTTAAAGCCTGAACAGTTATGCTTTAAGTCTCCTTTAAACTTTCAACAAAGAAAGCTAATTTTTTTTTTTAAAGATTTAATTTATCTGAGAGAGAGCGAGTGTGCCAGCATGAGTAAGGGGGTGCAGAGAGACAAGCAGACTCCCATCTGAGCAGGGAGCTGGACACGGGCTTCGATCCCAGAACCCTGAGATCATGACCTGAGCCAAAGGAAGACACTTAACTGACTGAGCCACCCAGGGACCCCCGATTTTTATTTTATTAAACAATGAAATATAGTCATTTTGTATAACAAACATTAAAAGAGTCCATTAAATATGTATAATAAGTCCAGTTTGTCTCAACAACCAGTTTTATATTTTGGTGACTGATTAAATTGCCCACAAATTTATGATCTTTCAGTTCTTAGTAGGTCATGTTGATTGAATTGCTTTCTAGTAGTATATCTTGGGGGACCACATTTTCTTATTGGCCTTTTCCTAAATCAGTGGCATGATGTTTTATTTGGTTGCAATATGGAATTTTAGTTTTCTTACTATTCCTATTCTCATTTGTTCAGAGCCATTATAATTTGCTAATTAAGAAATTTTCAATTGTAATAACATTTGACTTCCCCCTCCTTTAACTGAGTCAAATAATGAGGATAGTTATGGAGCAGAGTAATTTTCCCGTTATTTCTATGAAAGACTCATTCTGTGGACCATGTTAAAGTCTTGGTGATGGATATTAAATGAACATTTTAATTAAGTTCCTTCTTAAAATGTTAAATAGTAGTTTGTTTTCACTTCCAAAAAACAAAGATGCTTTAAATTTTTCAGCAATATAAGTTGGTTTTGTAATTGAGAAAAAACTTATGATGGCAGCTAATATTGAAAAAGTGAATCTATGGAAAAGTTCCAGATATTTTGCTGAACATTGAAAAATTTATTCTTACTTCATTCCCTTAAATATTTGAGAAACAGCTGCAGTATGCTGTTGCACTGGGAATAGAAAATATTTTATGAATATATCCAGAATCTCTGCTGTTAAAGTATAAGTATTTGAAGCATATTATGTAAATAATTTTGTAAGAATTAAAGTCAAAGATGGGTCATGTAATTGTAATTGTGTTAATTCAGTAACTACTGCTTTGTAGCAGTGAAGAATAAAGAAGAATTTCAAAGTAGTGGAATATATCCAGAAGTTGGGTATTTCTGATTTTGTTGTTGTTGTTATCTGGTCATTATTTTGGCTTATTTATGTTAAAGTTATTTTCCAATTTTCAAGACATTTTGCTCTATTCATGTTCTAGTTTATCACACATTTCGAATAAAATGGTTGTTTTTATGTTTATTTGATTGTTCATTTTATACCTAGTTTGTTGCTGCTCTTTTATGTACTTCAGATAGTTAAAATTTGCCTTGAACTTCTAGGTGGTAGACTATCACTTAGTAATAATTAGCTAACATTTGTTGAACACTTATCTGTTTCAGGGGCCATTTTAAGCATTTGATCCTCAGTGGAACACTGTCAGGGTAGATGTCCTTTACTGTTTTGAAACTGAGGCTCTGAGAGATTGAGTGGTTTACCTAAATTCTCAGGCTCATGAGTGACAGCGCTGGAAATTAAATATAGGCAGTATAATTCCAGAGCTTATGCCTACATATTATCAGAAAATCGCAATCTCTTTTCATAATTGCTAAATCCACAAATCTCTGAAAACACAAAATTTTAAAACAGCTTTATTGAGGGTATAATTTACATATGAAAAGCTGTACATACTTAAAGTGTCAATTTGATAAATTTTGACACATATATATACCCATGAAACTGTCATCATAATCAAGGTAACAAACATACAAATCACCCCAAAATGTTTCCTTGTGGTTATCCCTCCCCTCTTCTGTTTCTAACTTCCATCTCCACAATCTCTAGGTAACCATGATCTGCTTTCTGTTAAAATAGATTTGTTTGCATTTCCTATTGTATATAAATTATATAAAAATAGAATTATACAATATGTATTTTTATCTGGCTTTTCCCCCTCATGATAAGGACTTTGAGATTCATCAATGTTTTTGCACATATTAGTAGTTTATTCCTTTTTACTATTAAATAGTATCTTGTTATAGGTACATAACAATTTTTCATCCATTTACCTGTTGACGGACATATGGATACTTGGATTGTTTCCAGTTTTTGGCTATTATAAAGCTGCTATGGAACATATGTGTATAAGTCTTGTATAGAGCTATTTTTTTTTGTTGTTGTTGTTGTTTGTTTTTTTATTGGTTACTTTTTTTAAATTTTATTTTTTTTTAATTTTTTTTAATTTTTATTTTTTATAAACATATAGAGCTATGTTTTTCTTTTCCTTGGGTCAATGCCTAAGAATTGAATGATCCATCATAGAGTATTTTTATATTTAACTTCTTAAGAAACTGCCAGTGACTATAGTTAATAAATAATACTGTATTTTATATTTGAAAGTTGCTAGAGGAGTAGAAGATCTTAAAAGTTCTAATTACAAGAAAAATATTTATAACTGTATGTATGGTGATGGATATTTCAACTAGATTTATTGTGGTGATCATATTGCAATATATACACATATTGAATCATTATGGTGCACATTTGAAACTAATTTAGTATTACATGAAAATTATATCTCAGTTAGAAAAAAGACTGCCACAATTATACTTTAGGATATATAATGCATTTGTGAGATACTACCTCCATTTTAGGTGATATACACAATTTGCATTATGTACTTCTTTAAAATTTGGAAAATTCAGGGGCGCCTGGGTGGCTCAGTGGGTTAAGCCTCTGCCTTCGGCTCAGATCATGATCTCAGGGTCCTGGGATCGAGCCCCGCATCGGGCTCTCTTCTCTGCAGGGAGCCTGCTTCCCTTCCTCTCTCTCTGCCTGCCTCCCTGCCTACTTGATCTCTCTCTGTCAAATAAATAAATAAAAATCTTAAAAAAAAATTTGGAAAATTCAGAATTCTGAAACCCCTATGGCCCTAGAGTTTTCAGAAAGGTACTGTGGACTTACTGCTGTGTGAGGTAAAAGAGTACTATAAAATGTTTTTTGATTCAGTAGACATTTCTCTGCTTTAGTTAAATTTATATAAATCCCTTAGAAAGATGACCTGTTACTATATAAAACCCTTAACAAAAAATATAGATAATGAACCTTAAGTAATTATCTAAATGAACATTCCCTTGAGGAAATAGAACATGAGTTGCATGTACATTTATTTGGTAAGTATTTTCATCTTGAAAATTTTCTGTAATGAAATTGTGGTAATGGGAATAACACTGTGTTTACTATATCTTGCCTAAAACCTAGTGTCCATATTGACAGTCTAGCACTGATTATGATTGTGCATTATTTGAAGTGCTATGCTATGGGAATTTTAAATAGTATATTTTGAGAGACATGATAGGTTGTCTGAAAAGAAAGACCATGATATGATTTCATAATATACTGATTTTTTTTACTAAAAATAAGTGCTGTAAAAAGGACAAGATAATGTCCATTTTTGATCATGAAGTCAAATGAACTAATAATAGAAAGTGTTTGAAATTTTTGGAATGATAATAAAATTTAATATATGCATGTAAATTATAATTTGTTAATCCAGGCTTATCATAGCATCATGACATAGGAAGAGATAGTTGTCTAAGCCTCAGTGTGGAGGATCTCTGCCCTCCCTGAGGCTTACAAGTTAGCGAGGAAGGTAGACCCTAACTGTCTTAAAGGTAGGGTCTAGAAGGTAGACCCGACCTATCTTAAAAGTCTAGCCTAATAGAGATGCAAAGTATTGGGATTTCAGTTTGAATAAATGTGGTATTTGAACTGAATCTTGAATAGAAGAAAAATACCAACTGGAGGAGCATTTTGTCTGGAAGGGATAGTAGGTACAGATGATGAGAAAGATTAGTGTGTTTAATAACTCTGAAGAAATGTAATAGTACCTTGGGGTCAGTCTTAGACTCATAGTTTGTGGCTTAATGGTTAAATTTGTGATGTGCCTCATGATGTGATGAGCACTGGGTGTTATACATAACTGATGAATCATTGAACATTACATCTGAAACTAATGAGGTACTGATGGTTGGCTGATTGAATTTACATTAAAAAATGAAAAAAAATTGTGATGTGCCTAAAGTAGCACAATGACTGACATAGATTTGAAATGCTAACTTTAAAGCTCATCTTTCCATCAGGCCATGCTGTCTATTTACTGTAGGGTCTCATGTTTGACATATCAGTTAAGTTTGCTTATTAAAAATTAATCACAATGAGTAAGTAAATCTGGTTGTATATCATTTTTACATTTCCTAAATTATATATCATGTTTAACCCTCAAATGTAATTAATAAAATTTACAGACATTTTTCTAATTATCTTTTTGGATATACTTTCTCTTGCAGGGTTACATTTTGCCATCTGCCTTTCCAGAGTAAGTGGCTCTATGTGGGCACTGAGCGAGGTAATATACATATTGTCAATGTGGAGTCCTTCACACTCTCAGGCTACGTCATTATGTGGAATAAAGCCATTGAACTGTGAGTTTGAGCACATATTCCATGTCTGAAAGTGTCGGTACCATATATGATATCTTTGTATAATAGCTAGTTAGTAAATCCATATGGAATTAAATATGTCAGACATTCTTGATATTAAACACAGTTTATTAACCTTTTCTAATTGTTATTAGCAGTTTGTAAGTTTAAGTCTTTATAGATAGAAGAACATGTGCATATATGACATGTGTATGTCTGTACAAGCTGTAGCACAAGTTCAATGAAATAATTCTTAGGTGAAAAACACTCCAGTTTTGTTTTTTTTTCCCCCTGTGTTTTTATCTTCTGCTTATTTTTCTTTCAAATGTTGCTCATACCCCATTGGGTTGCCTCCAGTGATTAGAAAACATTGATCTAAACCACTACTTGATATGTTTTAATTGACAAATATAATGTAAATGTTTGCAGTGTAATAAATACAGAATTTGACAGTTAATTTCCCCTAATTTTGATATAATAATTGTTTTAACATCAAGAACATGGTTGAGCTGTAAGGCTGTAAGGATCTTTAGCACCAACTCTGCACTCAGTGTTAGAATCTCATCTTTATATCTTACCTCAAGTTATTTCTTATATTATTTAGACATAAAAATCAAAATTTAAGGATATTGGCAAGGTTAATTTTCAGTGTTTCTTTTTTTTAAACAAATAGTTCTGTATTGTTTCATTCCACAGGATTTGACATTAAAGATAAATTGATAGCATCTCTCTTCAGCAATGTCTTGGTGCACCTGTGATAGTGTATTAAACTTGGTTTTCTTTCCTGTGACAAGGATGTTATCATATCTCACTCCCTTAGTATAAGGTGTGGGTTTTCCTCTCTGTTCTGTGAGGTGATCATGATATCTAGTGGGTAGGCTTAGTGCAGATGTCTTTATGGTTTCACAAAGATCTCTCATCAACTGGACTGGTGTCTCAGCCCTCAGAATTTATGAATAGGGAGGTGCTTATTCCTACTGTGTGGGCATAAGTTCAGCTCCATTCTTAGCTGTATGACTTTTTTTTTCTCTGACCAAGTACAGTAGCATTATTTTTGTTGACTTTTTAAAAAACATAATAGAATTTTTCTTATTTTTCATGTGAACTATGAAACTGGATGAGATGCCCCATTTGGAGGCTAGAGTTGAGTAAAATAAAATAGCAATATTTTAGATGATGCTGTATTTAAAAATATTAATTCTGAGGATTATACCATGAGAATAGGGGTTTTTGTGTGTGTGTGTGCTAAAATCCTTAATTGAAGATTCTCTCTTATATAGAAAGTATACTTAAAAATTTTGCTGACTTGTATCAGTGTCACTGTTTTTCTTCCCATTCCCTTTTTTTTCCCTTTTTTTCAGTTTTTATTTAAATTCCAATTAGGTAACATATAGTGTAATATTAGTTTCAGGGGTACAAAATGATATGGTGTTTCAGCACTTCCATGCAATACCCAGTACTCATCACAAATGCACTCCCTGGTCCTTATCACATATTTAACCCACGTATTTAACCCCTATCCGTATTTTTCTTCTGAGTCCTATCTTAATCCATATTAAGAACTATATATCTCTTATTGATCACTTACTGAATTGTTTTCCTCCTTAATAAATATATATTTATTTTTCATTCGTTGTTTTCATTGTGATGAGTATATAGTTGTATTGAAATATTTAATTGAGAAAAAAACTTAACTATTCTGTTTTAGGTCATCTAAATCTCATCCAGGACCAGTTGTCCATATAAGTGATAACCCAATGGATGAAGGAAAGGTAGAATTTTTTTTTCTAAAAATATGTATTTATTAAATGCATGGATTTGGGTATTTTTTAAAATAATCAAAGTGTTCTAGTATCACATACATTTACTTTGCAAAATTGAGATTTCTAACAAAAGTTGTACGTCAAAGACATGTACTGGTTTATTTATATATTATGAAGAACAAGTGAAAGAATTAGAATAATTTACAATTTTAAAGAACAAAAAACCCCTAAGACAAATAAAATTTAGTAAGTGCTTATAAAATTAATAATTTATTTTTAGTTTATTAAGATTTTCTGGTAATCCTGGCAAAAACTGTTTTCTTTTGGTTTTGAATTATTTTCAGCCCTTATACAATTTTTGTAATATTTATCACATAATGCCTTATGTTAGAGTTGTCTATATCTCATCTCCCTTAAAATTTTCTTCTTAGATAGCCTAGATTAATAATATATTTTTTAAAATAGTACTTCATTTTTTATATTCAAACCAGTTTCATGTAGCCAGTATCTAATTGTTGTTTAGACTTGTTAATACACTTAAAAATAATAAAATTTCCTTTTCCATGCATCTCTTTCCTAATTCAATCTCTTAAGTAGTTCTATTTAATGATATTTCTCTACTTACATAATTTTATGATATTAGCCTACATAAACACCAGATGTTTATCACTATCAGAAGTCAGTGAAATGACATTTCTAGATTTTGTGGAGGTTTTTTCTTCCCTCAGTTGGTGGGAACGGTCTAGCCTGTATGTTAACACTATTATTTTATTTGCTGGTAGGAAAACAAAAGGATAGCTATACTGTTTGGAGTTAGCTTATAATCATACAAATTCATGTTTTGAGGGAAACTTCACACAGAGCAAGTTACAGTAGCCTGTATGTACCTCCACTCTATTTTCCTTGCTACAAAGTTCTTGTATAGAAGCCAAGACTTTGGGTGGGAGGCATGGTAAGAGAATTGAAAACTTCCCTCCCTTCTACCTGGATTCAGTCGATAAGTCATTTCAATCCTTTCTTTGCAGTGTCTCTTTTCTATTCAGTCTTATTATGACTACTAAAGTTCAAAGTGTTCCAACCCATTGATGAGCCATCCACATCAATCTTCCTAGAATGCTGTTTTAATATTATTGCTCTCCTGTTAAAAAAAGTTTTCAGTGGTTCAACAGTAGCTAACAAAATAAAGTTTCCTGAAAACATAGCCCTAGGTTTTATTGTCTTTCAGAACATCTTTATCTGAATGCTGTGCTGAAGTAAATAGTTATTTTTCATGTGTGAGCTGCTCATTAATGCCTCCATAGCTCCTTTATGTGAGTCCCTCTGTTTGAAATGCTTTCCCACTATTCTCTCTCTGCTGAATACCTACCCACATTATGAAACTCAGATTAAATGTATTTCTTTCATGATATCTTTGCTGATAATCCTGACTAAAAATGCTTTCTCTCACTTCCAAATTCATTAACACCTTAGTTGTACAAGTTTTATAGTATTTGTCACATATTGCTATGTATTAGAAATATGTACATATCTCACTTCCCCTGAACTTGAAAGACCCCCAAAAGCATAGAGAAAAATATTTATGAAGGTTTATGTTTCCCATAATACCCAACATATAAATAGTAATGCCTCAGTATATACTTAATTTATTATATAAATAAGTTGTGTATAATACTTACTATCATCCTCATTTTTTTGAAACCTGGTATTATGTTATTCTCCTTAGTTTGAGGAGTTAACCTCACTCAAACATTTTTGAAATACTAAGGCACTAGAATAGATAATATTGTCTAACCTTTGATTTCTAATAGAAAAATCCACTTTATATCAGTGACTCTACTGTTTTCCAAAGATCTCTGTGACACTGTGTTGCTAAAGAAAGGTATAAAGTGACAGGGCAGCTTCTTCCAAAGCTAACCTTATGGTAGATGCCACCACATTAAGCAAAGGTTTTAGTGAAGGAAGTTAGGTATTAGTGTAAAATTACTTATGATGGTAACAATAATAACTACCACTTACTGAATTCTCCTTTGTTTTGGGCACTGTGCTTTCTACTTTATATGTACTATTTTATTCGATCATCTTAACAATTTTTAAGTTAGTTATCTTCCCTGATTTACAGATGATGAGGCAAAGACTTGGTGCAATTATGTGTTTCAGAGGTACAAAGCTACATATTGATGAAGCTGGGATTTTGAATACTGATTCTTCTGATTTCATCCCCAGAGTTATTGATGTTGTAGAGAGTTAATTCATATTCAGCATGCCCGTTAATGCTTTTATGAAAGAAAAAATAAAAGGAAACTAGCCAACAGAATATAAATTAGCATCTCTGAGTTATGAAAGATTCTAGTGAAAATAAACATTGAATTTCCCAAGTTTAAATACCATGTCTTTAAGTTAGCTTTTTGATTTTTTAATACTTAGGAGGTTATGTGGATTAAAGCCTAACCTGTTGGCATAGATTTCTAACATTCTTAGGATGTTAGAGCTGGCTGAAGGGGGTTAAAACTTACTATAACCCTCTTGTTATTAAGATCTGGAAGGGTAAAATTATTTCCTTAATGTTACATGACTTCTAAGTAACAGATATTAAGACTAGAGCTTAATTGACCTGTGCCCTGAGCCATTCCAGTGCTCAGTTAGTCACATGTCTAAGATATTTAGAAGGACTAGGAAAAGATAAAGGAAACAAATAACAATTTTTCCTAGAAGGAGTATATATGTCACATTGCCTAGGCAAGAACAGTTTGTGTAGCAAAATTAACTGTACTTCCTACAAAGGTGAGGAGAGTTTTGTTAGCTTCAGTTATTGCCCCTCCAAGTATCCCTGTAGTCTGAACTCCACTAAATTACTATTTCATTAAAATTACTGGGTTTGGGGACACCTGGGTGGTTCAGTGGTTAAGCGTCTGTCTTTGCTCAGGACAGGATGCTCAAGCCCCACATCTGGCTCCCTATTTAGTGGGAAGTCTGCTTCTGCCTCTGTCCTTCCCCTCTGCTCATGTTCTCTCTCTGGCTCTCTCTCAAATATATGGAAATCTTAAAAACAAACAAAAAAAACTAGGTCTGCCCGAACTTTGTTCATATCCCCAGATTACATGAAGAAGTATTGGCTACCTACTAATCATATATGTATTCACTAAATAAACATTTATTGAGCATGTCCTGTGCACTAGGCAGGATATTAGAGACATATAGATGAAAATGCATGTGCTAACATAGGAGAAGGAGGATCTTAATCTATCTAGAAGAATTGGGGGCTGGCTTACCCAAGGGAGAAATACCAAATTGGGACTTAAAAAATGAATAGATCATTCAGTGAATAAAAGGATAGGAGGTTTCAAGCAAAGGGGATATTGAGATTTGAAAAAGTCAAGGTGGAGATTTGTGGGCAGTAGAGGTTGGATATTCATTCACAAAAAAACAGATTAAGTACCTACAACATATCATTCAGTCTCTGTGCCTTACGGTAGTGGTGAACGATATAAAAAGAGTCCTTGCCTAAATAAACTAGTGTTATAGTCCATAAGAGAATTCAGCTAAGGAAAAGGCCATTATTGTGTAGTGACCCTTCAGATTCAAAAATGTACACAGTGCTGTTGGAGCACATAGAAATGGGATTGATTTACATTTGGTAGGTCAGGGAAGGCTTCTTAAAGGAAATGATAGCTAAAACAACATTGGAAAAGTTAGTAGGATTGGTCAGGCAAAGAGGATAACTTCAAATATGGCCCAGGAAGACAGCAAAAATAAGAGAAAGCATGAACTGAAAGATGTGCTAGAGTGTATTGAATAAGAGGGATGTGGCAAGGGACAAAGCTATAAAGGTCAGCAGAGGTCAGACCATGATAAATCTTGTAGGTCATATTACTAAGTTTGGACTTTATTCTAAAAGTAATGGTAGGGCATTAAAAAAATTTTAAAAGCATGCATTACATGATCAGGTTTGCATTTCAGAATTGTTAAATATTAGCTATAGTAAAGGAGCAAGACTGGAGTCAGGGAGACCAAGAGACCAGAAAGGAGAACTTTGTGTCTTGAACAAGGAGAGAGATATTGGAGGTGAGGGAAAGAAGAGAGATAACAGAATGTAATTTTAAAAATGACTAGATAATTTTATCTTAGGAGGGAGAGACTAGAGTTAAGGATGATGCCACCAAGGTTTTTGTCTGAGTGACTTAATGAACACAAAGATAAGTAATACTGAGAGAGACACTGCAGTAAGGAACACCAGAAGATGAGGGTAGGGAAAAAATAATGGATTCACTTTGGGACACATTTATTTTGAGGTTCTTGTGGAGTAGATAAAGGGAGCCGTCACCACTGGAAGTAAGAGTCTGAATCTTATGAGAAGGATCTAGGCTAGATATAACTTGCAACTTTTCAATAGATGAGTAAATGACATTGCCTGATAATGTTTTACCTTAGGAAAGTTTGTAAACTCCAAAGCACATACAAATGTTAATTTTTATTTTAATTTATTATGTTATATTAATTAATGAAAATATATACTCAGGACTTCAAAATGTTACTATTTTCTTTCTCAATAATTAGCTATATAAGTTAAGTCCATAATCATCAAAGGCATATTAATATGCAGTGCACTATTCTCATTTGTCATTTATGTAATTACCAATGCAGATGTTTAATTAATTATAACTTTATCCTTGAAGCATATGAATGATAATAGTTATCTTTATTGTCAGCATATAAATGTTTCACATAATGTCATTCCTAGGTCATGTGAAATTGTCTTTTATTACAGCTTTTGATTGGCTTTGAATCAGGAACAGTAGTGTTATGGGACCTCAAATCAAAGAAAGCTGACTACAGATACACGTATGATGAGGTAATATTATTTTTACTAATCAAATACTATTCTTGTCATTTTTCTAATTCAGAGCAGGTTCTTTAAGAACTTAATTGGTGATTTTAGTTGAGGCAACCTTTGTAATTGCAATAGCGCGCGCACACACACACACACACACACACACACACACACATATATAAATAAAATAGATAATCATATATCTCAAAAGATTTTAAAAAAAATCTCTTTTCCATTCCTGTTATTTGGCCATCTAATCCCCTTAATTCTGGTACCCGTGTTACCAGGTTCTCATTTATTCTTCTAGAGGTATTCTGTCATCTATGAGCAAATTAATAAATGTATCCTAAATAAATCCTATTTCTATATTATAAACAAATGATAGTATACTGTAGACAGTTATAGTTTTGCTTGCTTTAAGATCCAAATAAGGATTAACAGTGATTGATTAATGTCTTCTATTTTTCTTTTAAACTGTAGGCCACTCCTCTTACTCTTTGCTCTCCCTTTCTTATTTCATTCCTTCCTTTTGGCCATGTATTCACTGAAGATAGTTTCTCAAAGACTAGATTTTTCTGGTTCTAGAAAAAATGTTCTCATGTTCCAGAAAAATCTAGGGCTTAACACTTGTGTTTAACATTTTTTTTTTTTTTAACTCCTCCTTAGGTTTCCTGTAAAATAGATAGGTTACTGAGGCTTGACCAAATTCAGGTTCATTTTTCATTTTTAGCCAGATTTCTTCTTAAATGATGCTGATGCTCTTCTGTCAGTTGGAGTGTTAGTGTCTGTGAGGTTAGCACCCAGTGCTGTTTAAAGCCTAGATTTATTAATACATACAGGTTGCAAAATGAAGATGTTCTAATTCTATAATTCCTTCTCTTTTATTAGCTCAGGCACTTTAGTGTAAAGAGAAACTTCTCACCTACTATTTGGTTAAATAGTAGTATAGTTAATAAAGGAAAGCATAAATGATTCTTATCTTTTATTTCAGTATTTATTCTAAAGGTGTTCTGTAATAATCCCAGTGGTGACCAATCTGTTCTTGCTTTTAGTTTCACTATATACTTAAAGATTTAAACATATTTGATGCACTTCAATACACTGACATTATTGTCCTTTTTGATTTTCAAATTCTCCCATTTTGGTCATGAACCACCTCCTTTTGGTTCCTGAGTTCTTTTTTGATAATAGTCTTGGTAGCTTCCCTGCTTTCTGTTACAAAAATGTATTAACTATTAATCTTGTATATTTTTGTTTCAAACTTAGAATAAGATTTTTTTTCTTATGAAATGTGGCTTCTTTCAGTGTGAAACGGTATCTAGTAACTATAATCTGAGGATCAGCAAGGTCATGATTTCTAATTCAATGAATAGAGCTAGGAAATGTATAAGTGGTTTTGCTTGTTTTTAAGACAAAATATGTCATGTCTTCATATCGATGCTTTCAGTTACTTAAAACAGCAATTTATATTGAGTAACTATAATACTTGGAATACTTTATAAATGTTTGCATGTGGTCTTTGTAAGCATGGCTAAAAGAATTTCCTTGGTTTTCATTGCTGCATACTTTTTGTTTTTTGTTTTTTCATGCTTTTTATTTTCAAAGTTTTTAGTTCCTAAGCACTGTGGTTCACTACTCAAGATCCTAAAAATATAAAAAAGAATATTTTTAATAAAGGTTTCTTTTAATCTCATTGGAAGTTTTGACCTGTAAATCTATTTTCTACACTAAAATCAGAGCAGATTTTAAAAATTCACTTTTTTTTTGTTGTTTTGCTTCTTATGAATTTAGATAGTGATCTTGGTTTTAGCCATTAGAATCACAGTGACTGGATTTACCCTCTTGCCTTAAACAAATACTTGGAAAAATACGTGAAACAAAAAATAATTTCATGTATTTTTAGAAATTAGATAGCAAGTAGTAAGAACAGAGATTCCTTAGAGAGGAAACAAACAAGGGGAGCCATTTAGTTGCCTTAGCTTATGGCCCAGAGATTTTCCAGGTCTGGAAAAGGGGAAACCTAGGTGGAAACTCCACAGTTGCTCTGAATTAAGGAAACAGAATTGAGAATTTGGGAGAAGCTGAAGTGTTTGTAACTAAGACAAGGTACCAAAGGGTAGTGAACTACCTAGAGAAAGAGAGGTGTACAGGGAACACCCTACTCTGAATCTTAAGGTAAATACTGATTAATGTGTGACTGTGAGGCTTAGAAAAGATCCACCAGAAAGGAGTAGGCAAAACAATTGTCGAAGCACACAGGGCCAAGAATAGATTACATTTGTAACAGAGTGGAGAAATCTTGTAATGCACAGAACATCAGGAAAAGTACTCAAAAGGCATTGCCTCAGTAGTGGGGCTACACTAATCCCAAAGACACATCTGGAGGGCCTAACAAAGCTTAAAAGCAAGCCTTGAGAAGTCTAAACTGTTTTCAAATAACATAACTACTCGAAAAGGCTCAAAAATATTACAAGGAATATAATAATAACCCACCATAAATTTCACAGTAGTTAGCATCCAAATAAAAATCTGAGGCATAGAGAAGCCAGAAAATATAATGCAAAATGAAGAGAATGCAGTCAGTAGAATCAGACTCTGAAATGACACAGGTGATAGATTTAGTAGGCAAGGGTATTAAAACAAATGTTACTAAACAGGTTCTATGTGCTACAGAAGGTAAATGAAAGTATAAACATGTTGAAAAGAGTTTTTCAATTCTTCCTTGTCCTAAGTGGAACTTCTAGAGATGAAAAAAATAAAATGTCTGAGATAAAAAAAATACTCTGGATTGGTTTACCAAAAGATTTGATCTTGCAGAAGAAAAGATAATGAACTTAAAGATACAGCAGTGAAACTGCTCAATATGAAAGATGGGCAGAAAAGGAGCAGAGTATCCGTGAACTGTGCTTCAACTTCAGGCAGACTGATTATGTGTAATAGTCCCAGAAGAAGGAGCATGGACAGAAAGTATATTTGAAGAAATAATGGTACAGATATTTCCAAATTTGATGTCAACTACAAACCCTCTAATAGATATAGATATAGATATAGATATAGATATAGATATAGATATACATATCCCAGAAGTTCTGTGAACTGAAAGCAGAAGGAAAATGAAAGAAAGCTATGTAAAAGCACATATTTCAGTTGCTTAAAACTAGAATTAGTGATACAGGACATCTTAAAGGCAACCAGAGGTTGTGGGAAGGGAACACATTAAATACAGAGGAACATAAAAGTGATAGCAATGGTTTCCTTACAAACAGTGAAAGCCAGAACACAGTAGAACAATACCTTTATAGTACTGAAAGAAAAAATTGTCAACCTAGCATTTTATATCCAGCAAAAATATCTTTTCAAAACAAAAGGAAAATGCTTTACACACATCAAAAACTCAAAGAATTCATCACTTACAAACCTTCACCGCAAGACATATTAAAAGTTTTTCATGCAACAGCAAGTGATATAAATGGAAATATGGGTCTACTCAAAGGAATAAAGGATACCAGAAATGGTAGATATGTAGGTAGATATCAAAACTTTTTAAATTTTTTTATTCTCTTTAAGAGGTTATTATGCAAATCAAAAATGATAAAAATGCTTTGTAGGATTTCTGACATGCAGAAATAAAATGCAGACAACAGTAGCACAAAGGTCAGGAGACAGAATCTTTTTGCAAGTTACTATACTCTACCTGCAGTGTTATGATATTACTTGAGGTGAAGTTTTGATAAGATAAAGATACATGCTATAAATTCTAAAGGAAATACCAGAGCAAAAACAGTAACCTAGATAGTTAAGCCAAAGAGGAATATAAAATGAAATTTTAAAAATTTTCAATCCAAAAGGAGACAGAAGAGAAAAGGAGGAACAAAGAACAGATGGGGGAAATAGAAAAAAAAAAAAAATAACAGGGTGACAGATTTAGACCCAGCTATGTCAGTAATCATATTAAATGCAGTCCTTTGAATACCCCAAATAAATGGCAAAGATTGTCAAATTAGATCACAAAGCAAGATCAAACTCTACACTATTAAAAACCCACTTTAAATATAAAGACCCAGAAGTGTTAGCAAAAAGATGGAAAAGTAATGTTAGCACCAAATTACAAGATTGCTGAAACGGCTGTAATAGTATCAACAAAGTAGATATCCAGGTGTGCTCCTCAACACCACAACACCATTCTTTTCAAGGACACGTAAAATATTCACCAAAACAAACCATAGTTTGTGCCATAAAATCAATCATAATTTTAGAAAAATTGAAATCATTAAAATCATGTTCATTTAGTATAATAGAATTAAAAATAATAAGGTAGATGAAAAAACTACAAATATATGAAAGTGAAACAATATACTTTAAAATGACCCATGGATTAAAGAAGAAACAAAAAATGAGAAACTATTTTAAACTGAAAAGAAAAAGGTGAAAATAGAACATATTAAAGTCTATGAAATGCTGGGGCGCCTGGGTGGCTTAGTGGGTTAAGCCTCTGCCTTCGGCTCAGGTCATGATCCCGGGGTCCTGGGATCGAGCCCCGCATTGGGCTCTCTCCTCAGCAGGGAGCCTGCTTCCCTTCCTCTCTCTCTGCCTGCCTCTCTGCCTACTTGTGATCTCTCTCTGTCAAAGAAATAAATACAAATCTTTAAAAAAAAAAAAAAGTCTATGAAATGCTGCTAAAGTATTCAGTAAAACATTGTTTATGTTAGGAAACAAGAAATGTCTCAAATCAATGGCCTCACCTTCCACCATGAGAAACAAGAAGAGCAAATTAAATCCAGAGTAAGCTGTGGAATTGAAATAACAAATCAATGAAATAGCATAAAAACAACGGAGAAAATTGGTAAAATCCTCATTTTGTGGAGATCGATAAAATTGGTAAACACAGCCACAGTGATAACAAAAAAGAGAAAAGACACAAATTACCATAATAAGCATGTAAGAGGAGATTATTACTTTAATTCTACAGAAATCCAGAGATTGGTAAGGAAATATGTGCAATTTCATACCAATAAATTCAGTGTAAATGAAGTGGCCAAATGCCTGGAAAGACACCAAATTCCTTGAAAGTTCTAAATCTCCTTCTAGGAGAAATAGTTAATCTGAGTATCTTTATGTCTATTAAAGAATTTGAATTTTTAATGAAAATGTTTCCCATGAAGAAAACTCTAGGTCCGAAGGGCTTACTGGTAAATTTTACCAAATAGTACTCACTGTACCCAAACTCCTTCCAAAAATGGAGGAGGGTATACTTCCCAGTTCATCCTGTGAGGGCCACATTATCTTCATACCAAAACCTGACAAATTATAAGAAAGCTTCGGATTAATAAACAGATATCCAGTAGAGATGCAAAGTCATAAAACATTAATAAATAGTAACATAGTAACTACATTTAAATAATAGTCCTATAGATGTAAGATCTAACTTCTAAATTGACTTGTTCTAAGGTAAACTGAGTGAAAATTTCTGGCTATATTTCCATGAGTTCATGCTATTTTATGTGCTTATTTCATATAAAAATGCTTTATATTTGATTCTTAATGCAGATTGCCAAGTGTATAATTTTAGACATTGAAGAAAATATTATAATTTTCACCAGTGAAGGTTAAAACTTTAAGACCTTCACAAAATACCACCCCATACCTTCCTTCCCCCAATATTTACTTCCTATCAATGGTGTATTACTTCAGTCATATTCATTTTTATCACACTGGAGCAAATAAATAGCATTGTGATATCAATTTTGAACATTTCTAATATTAAAAAGTTCTTGGTGCAGTTTTAATTGTTCATTTGGTTTCTTGAAGGTGATTTAGATGGGTGGGAGTAATGGAAGCAGAAATTCATCTTTACCCTTAAGCTTTTGTTGCTTTGTGTAACCATAGTACTTTTCGAATTGACACACTCACCTGGTTTTATGTCTAAATGGTAGACTTTGAGTGTACTTGGGGTAGTATTCCTAATTTTCTACAGATATTTTCTGCATGGAATATATTTTAATCTATATAGAATTATATTTCTTCAATGATGTTTCATTCCTTTTAGGCTATCAATAGTATTAAGATACTAGTACTCTTTCTACAGTAACTAATGTGTTGGCAGAAATGAAATACAGCATTATTGATGTTTTAAGACAGTAATTTAGTACTTATCAAACTATTTTAAAGGTAATTCTTTGTCATGTCTATGACATGTCATGTCTCCACAGTCTGGAGTTGATCTATGTTGTCTATAACATGTCATGTCTCCACAGTCTGGAGTTGATCCGTGACTTTTGTATTCTGGTTTCATGTTGTTTTTTCCTAGTAGACTAAAAAGCTACAGATAGAAATATAGGTATACAAAAAAAAATAATAATTTGTACATTGCTAGCTCTGTGAGTACATTTATCTTAAGACTGTCAGTCTTTTAAAAAAGAATATTGAAATAGTATGTTTGTAACTCACAATATTGGAATCAGTAAGAGCTTTTAAAAAATTACATTTTACCCTATAGATACTCATTGAAACACTTACTCCTTTAAGGTCATCTTTTCAATGTTTAGAAAGGTGCTGTTAGGTTTTAAGACAGCTTATTTTCTGTTTATCTCTCTTACACACACGCACATACATACACGCTCACATGCACACATGCATTATAAAATAATGCTTAGAAGAATGAATAATTTGTTTGGATTCTTAAAATATCTAAGATGGTTTCATTTTGAATGGAAATGGCAGTGTTTTCAATTTATGCCTGTTAACATCTTTAGAGAAGCTATAAATCACTTACTATCCAACATATAATAATTTTATCAACCATTTTACAAAAATATTTTATTCTATGATTATTGTAATTTAAAATCAAAATCTGTATTATAAATTTTTTTTCTTTTGTCATTTCAGTGACATTTTCTAAGGTTTTAGGAATAGTAATTATACTAGCAGTCAATGTTGCTTTTCAATATACTATTAAGATCTTATTTTCTGGAGGAAAAGGGATTATTTTTGGTGTAAGTCTGCTAAATGTTTATCAGTTTATAATGTAGGAATAGCTGGACTAAGATTTATATACAACTTTTACTATGAAATGATTCTAATCATACTAATCAGTTTACATAAGTAAATAGGGAATTTATCTAATTTCCTCAGTATTTTGAGTTAGTGAGTGTAAAATTTGATAGGTAAGTAGCTAGCCTGTTATCTTTCCAGGAAGTATTCTTAAAGATGCTCTCTTAATTGATAATAATAGCACAAAACATCATGTGTACTACTTTTGCCAAAGCCAAATAATTACATATCACAGTTTTAAAAAATGTGTCAGAGTAGGCAGTCCTCATGCTATTCTTTTAATTTTCACAGATGAGAATACTGTCATACTGTTAATCCATTAACTGCCTCACGCACTGCAATATAGTGAAGATTTCTTGTCAGATACTGCATCTTCTAAAGAATTTTTTTAAAATATGTATATACTGCTCCTGTGGCTTATGCCAATGGCTATATCATCTTCCCTCCCTTTTCTCGACATTTTTTTCTCTACCCTGAATTCATCGTGTTTCTCTACAACTTTTGTATGTCACTGATTTATTTTGTTAGTTTCCATCCATTTCGTCCTGGATCTCTCCTGTTTCCCTTCATCTGTATCTATAGTTTCCCATTTTTTAAAAATCAAGTAACCTCTTAAGAATCTCCTGGAAATTGCATATCTTGGAAAAATAAGCCAATTTACATACGAAATTCCTCAACCCCAGTTGATGCTACCTACTTCATATCGTCTCCCATGAATTGTTTAGTTTTGCTCCTAACCCACCTTCCGATTGTAAAGGTGTTGCAGGTTTGGTTAGTTAGATTTACTTTTCCCATTTTGTTTACATAAATTTCTACTTCATTTTATGAAAAGGACTAAAGAAAAAGTAAAACTGCATGTTTTATACATATATAGTTTGTATATGGTGTATATTATACACATATACTTTATTTATAGACATAATGCTACATATGTACTACTTAAGTGTTTATCAGTATATATACTTACCCATATACTATACTTAGATAATATATACATATATACATATAATACAAACATAAATAGCATATGTGTAGTATTATATGCAGTGGTATTAAAGAGGCTATTGGAAAAAAGTGGTATCTTGTATGAAGTTGGATTTGTATTTAGAAAATTGCGGAAGTAATTGAGAAAATCATGTATATTTATTTCATTGCAAAAGTTCGTATTTGGTTATTCTTTTGTGGAGTATTTTCTGGCATTTGTTTCTCTCTGTTATCCAAAATAATTGTGAACCACTGGTCCATGTAATTAGTACTTATTTTTGGAATAGTTAATAATTTAATACCATCTTTAAATTAAATGGTACTTTTAAACAAAGATGTATATGATTTTCTTTAGCAAAGTAGAAATAGTGATTCTCCGTAAATATTATATATTTAGGTATATGATATACATTCATATTTATGATAAAATTAGAATGTTTTTATTTATATATTTCAGACAACACTGAAGATCTCTCTTGTATTTTCCTTATCAGTTAAAAAAAATATTTAAAAGCTTTGTAAAGCTCTTTAGTTCAACTACTATTTTATAGAAATAATTTCATCTGCTAAGGCTATTAAGGGATGATTTTCAGATTGAGTTTATAGAATGTCATGTGTATCATGGAGTAAGCTTTTTACTGTTGTAAGCTTTTATTTAGGGGGCACTTGAGGGGCACAGTCAATTAACCTTCTGACTCTTACATTACTCTTACATTAAACATTACAGCTTAGGTCATGATCTCAGGGTTTTGAGATCAGGCCCCATGTTGGGCTCCAGACTCAGTGCAGAGTCTGCTTGAGATTCTCTCTCCCTTTCCCCTTTTCCTGTGTGCTCGCTCACTCTCTCTCAAATAAATGGATAAATCTTTAAAATAAAAGATTAGGGGTGCCTGGGTGGCTAAGTCAATTAAGCAACTGCCCTCGGCTCAGGTCATGATCTCAGGGTCCTGGGATGGAGCCCAGCATCAGGCTCCCAGCTCAGTAGGGAGTGTGCTTTTCCTTCTACCCTTCACTCCGCCTTTTCTCAAATAAATAAAATCTTTAAAGAAAAGTGTTCTGTCTAATGCAGCCAGTTTTTCTGATGAGATATTGGTTGTTAATTACTTGGTAATTTATGTTTAGGTATAGTTTATTCTAAGAATCTATAAGAATACAGTCTATTTTTCTGAGCTCATTAATAATTCATATATCACTGTTATATCATTCTTACGCTGGCTTAAGGAATAAAGTAAAAATAATTTAAAATAGTGCCAGTACCATATTAAATCTCATTTGCATTAAAGAGGATTGTGGGAATGTAAAGTTAATGTGTTGACTTCAGTTTAGAAAATACGAAAAAGTTTGAAGTGAAAATTATAATACCGATTGTGTATAGCTTGATTTTTAGATTGTTGTTTCTAAAAGTGGAATTCTTCACTCCTCTTATGTAGGCTATTCACTCTGTTGCTTGGCATCATGAGGGAAAACAATTTATTTGCAGTCATTCAGATGGTACCTTGACTATATGGAATGTGAGGTCTCCAGCCAAGCCTATACAGACAATCACTCCACATGGTAAGAACATATCCCTTTTGAACACTACATAAATTGTGATGTACAATAAACTGTTTTGAGTCTGCATTTGGATTTTTTTTCGAGAATGAGTTTTCTTTCATTTTGAGGAAATTAAAAATATGTATACATATAGTAATGAAATGAATAACAACCAGGTAACAAAAATCTCTATATTTACAATTGAAGTTTCAAATTTGAACTTTGAGAAAATGAATGGTACATTATATTCTGAATATTACTTGTCCAGTAGTCCAGAAAGCAAGTAATTTTGTGAATGTTAACAGGACTTACTTTAAGCCTTTGTCATCTTAAAGTTATCAATTGCAGAGTTGCTAATACACACACACACAAACACACACATACAAAGTATGTGGAAACACTTTGAACTCTACAGAAGGTAATTTTATGCATTGAAGTATTATGTCAAGGGTGCCCAAGATCACCACAGGTTTAATGATTTACTGGTAAGACTCACAGGACTCCGCAAAAGGACGAAGAGCAAAATCAGCAAAGGGAAACGGTACATAGGATGAAGTCTGGAGGAAGCCAGGCTCAAGCTTCCAATGGTCCTTTCCCAGTAGAGTGACACATGACATGCTTACTTCCTCTAGCAATGAGTTATTACCAGATGTGTGAAATGTTGTCTACCATAGAAGCTCATTTGAGCCCAGGAGCCCAGAGTTTTTATTGGAATCAGGCCATAGGCACTATCTGCGTATAGCATGCATCAGAATTTCAGATGTCCAGAGGAAATCAGGGATTCATCATGAATTATTTTGTTCATATGAACAACTTAGGCACAGTATGCCACCTTCATCAGTCTGGGAATGGTGGAAACCATCTTGAAAGCCGTTACCAGATGCCAACCAAGAGCAAACCTTGCAAGCCATCCTTTCCTGGGATAGCAGTCTCAAGCTTGCTTATTCTTTTCTATGCAAGAGCTATTTATAAAACTTCTGAGGTTTAATTAGGGTGTTCATGAACAGATTATGAAGACCTTCCTTGAGTTTTGGATGAAGTTTAGGAATTTGCATTTCTTTATTAATATACATTCTCCAACCACACTAAGAGACTCTTAACCAGTGGATTTTGAGAGATTAAATGAACTGTTCTTTACATTTAGTCTATTGAAGATTATTCTTGTGGTATTGCTAATATTTCATTGTTTGCTTTAAAATTATCAGGGCCCACTTTAAAAAAGTATTGGTCCATTCTGAATTGTTGCAATGTAAAAATTAAAGAAATAGTAAAATTAAAATATTTATCTATCTGTGGCAGGATGAGTTTTTAGAGTTGTTTGTTTTTTAAGAAAACAGTAATTCATAAAGCCACACATTTTAGTATACTTTACCATTGCTGTGTGGTAGCAATCATCTGGAAAAGCCCTTATTTTAAATTTGCTATAGGTCTATTATGCATGCATCCGGAGGATAGATAGCCCTTATGACTGAGGTTCCAGTTCTTCTTTAATATATTTTCATTCTTTATTCATTCTTGGTGATACTCCTGAAAATTACCACAAATTTTAGGATTTCCTAAGACCTCTAGAACCTAAGAATCCTGAAAACCAAAAAAGATGATTAGTCTTAAAACTTTGATTTCAAATTCCGAGAAAATGAACCAGTATCAAAGGCAGTAGAAATATATAACATTGGCTTTGTAGTTTTAAGTCTGTCAAAATTTTTATCTTTTTTTTAAATAAAAATGGCACTTTTTTTTGAATTATTTGAGAGTAAGCTGTTGATATACTGCCCAGTCACCCCAAAATATTCCAGTATCTTTTTTTTCATTTTTTTTTAAATTTTTTATTTCTTTTCAGCATAACAGTATTCATTGTTTTTTGCACCACACCCAGTGCTCCATGCAATCCATGCCCTCTCTAATACCCACCACCTGGTTCCCCCAACCTCCCACCCCCCGCCCCTTCAAAACCCTCAGATTGTTTTTCAGAGTCCATAGTCTCTCATGGTTCACCTCTCCTTCCAATTTCCCTCAACTCCCTTCTCCTCTCCATCTCCCCTTGTCCTCCATGTTATTTGTTATGCTCCACAAATAAGTGAAACCATATGATAATTGACTCTCTCTGCTTGACTTATTTCACTCAGCATAATCTCTTCCAGTCCCGTCCATGTTGCTACAAAAGTTGGGATTCATCCTTTCTGATGGAGGCATAATACTCCATAGTGTATATGGACCACATCTTCCTTATCCATTTGTCCATTGAAGGGCATCTTGGTTCTTTCAACAGTTTGGTGACCGTGGCCATTGCTGCTATGAACATTGGGGTACAGATGGCCCTTCTTTTCACTACATCTGTATCTTTGGGGTAAATACACAGTAGTGCAATTGCAGAGTCATAGGGAAGCTCTATTTTTAATTTCTTGAGGAATCTCCACACTGTTCTCCAAAGTGGCTGTACCAACTTGCATTCAAGGCCTTTTTGTTGTACCTGAGTAACCTGGGCAATTTATGAATTATTTTTGATAGTAGTAATGTTTACTGCTTATTTTTAGTGGTAGGTAACCTACCAAAGTTAAATTTATATTGATAGCTGCTTTCAGTGACAAAACTAAATGGATTTTTACACATTAAAGTATAAAAATGTGTTTTTCATGCCATGATAAGGTGTCCTTTATTCCATATATATCCATGCTTTATGGTATATAATTTTGGTATACTAAATGTCTGCTTTGATGGATTGAAATTTAGGGTTATTTTCTCATTACTGTCCTCTGTTGTGGTCTCTTGCTTTTACTTTCTGGCAGTTATGGTAAATTACTTTAAATATACTAGACTTAAAGTTTTTTTCATTTTGCTTTTTTTCTTATTTAAACCCATTTAACAGTTGTTTTAAGTATCTTCTTAAAAAATATTTGTAAGTTAAAAAAAAAAAAAGCATTATAAGTATTAAACCTTGATAGCTAGGAACTGATTGTACTTTAAGACTCCTACCAGTACTTCATTATGTGATGTTTTGTGTTAAGAATAGTGTAAGATGTCCTTGAATAATCTGTTCGGAAGACATAATATTACATCAGCCTAACATGGGGTTTTAAAGTCAGAAGACTTGTGGTCAAGCCCTGGGTCCGTAATCTCTGGGTCTGTGACCTTTGGGAAGTCGGTTAACTTTTCTGAACTTCAGCCTTCTCATCTGTAAATGGAGATGATAATTAAATTTAGTCTTTTTGTGTGTTTTTTATGGAGATTATTTATTCAACAAATATTGGATCTACCATGTAACAGTATAGAACAGTAACTGTTCTATATCCTGGATTAAACAAGCAAAATGTAAGTGAAAGTGTCTGAAAATTATGATATGCTATATGTATATGATCATAATAAATATAAATCTGGCTATGTTATTTATTTGGTAGGATATGGCTGAAAGATTGTTAGAGTAGTATTCCCCAAAATATTTTCACATATGAATTTTTCTTATATTAATGAGTTTTTTGGTGAAAAGCCTTGTTATAGTCAGAGATTTGGAAATGCTGAATTAAAGTTGAGCATTTTCTTCAACACAAGATGTCTTCACTTTTAATGTGTACCATGAATTTCTAAGAGGGAGGATATACATATATATCATATATATGTATGATATATATATACATACACACATACATAAATATTATTTATACTGGTTTATATATGCACTTATTTTATGTGGCTTTTCACAAATTTATTTGACTTTAATGTCCTTTATTCAGAGAACATCTTGTGGTTCTCCAGTGCTCTGTGAAATACACTTTGAGAAATGATGGCCTTGAACTGTAAATGAATCATACAGTTCTCCAGATTTGTTATCTATGTTCAGTTTATCCTTGGATGACATCTTTCATTGCTTAAGTTGTTTGATAGCAAACTCTTATTCTGAGGGGCAGAGCAGTTTTCTAGATAGTGATGATAAAATAGCCAGAAAAGAAAAATAATTTGATTCATTTAAGATAATTTTTGATATAATGTTGGATAATTTTACAACACGTATAAAAATGGTTGATATACTTTTTCAGAAATTTTTCATTTGTGAGACTGAAATCCTTAACAGATGATTTTTTACTAACTAAAATAGTGATAGGTCACTTTAATCTGGTTTTTAAGAATATCAGAGAACATTTGCCTTGCAGTGAGACAACCTGGAATGTAACTCTAGCTTTGCTATGTGTGGAAATACTTTATGGGGTTAATTACTGTTCTCTGGGACTTTAGTTTCATCATCTGTAAAATGGCAGGATTGAACAAGGTGATTTTTAAGGTATAAACAGTTTTATGAATATGTGGAAATTAAGCAGGATTTATTCCCTCTATTGACTGCAAGGTCATTTCATCTTGGTGGGCTGTAAATTTTGTATTTCTGTGTGGTAAGCCTAGGGGAGAATTCTGCTTCTCTCTTTTGGACTTGTTTCTCTCCTCTGACAAACAAACTTTCATAATTTAGGAGGGAAGAACTTGATAGTCTTGGCATGGCTTTTAACTACCCTAAAGCAGTCATCATAGTTCAGTGATTTGCTGGCTCAGGGCACCACAGGATCTCAGGATCTCCCCTGTAACTCTGAATATGTGTGTGTCAGAGTACAATTTTTCTGATTGTCATCTTCACCAACATCAGATGTTTCTCAAAAGAAATGGAGGTGGTAGATGGTAAAAATCAGTAGATGTCCATTATAGGAAATGACAATTTAAAATTTAGTTTCTGGAGCTTATTCATCAGTATGATCAATCTACTTACATATTAAGGAGTAAACCAAGATTGCGGAACTTTATTAAGTGTCACTGAAGAAAATATTTTACATAAGTAAAAGTCAGTGTAATATTTTATGGATGTGACATTCAAAAATTTCTATTAATCTACTTTATTATCACCTGAGCATAAACCATTCAATGAATAATAAAACCATATTGCAGTTCTTTTTATATAGTTCATTGCAAAGTTTTCCCTCAGTTTGTGAATTTGAAAAGACTTATTACCGGACTCTATAGAACATATGCAAATAAAACTTTAATTTAAAGGCAGAGGATATCCTGCAGCAGGAGAAACAATGCAGGTAAGCATTCTGAGAGGCATCCCACATGCAGGGTCCCACAGGCCCATATATACAAGGATTGTGCTGAGTCTTTAGCTCCAGCCACCAAGATCTAGCTTCTGAGGAACTCAGTTTACCCTTTCAGTGATCAAGCCAGTCTTGTCACACCAGTTAGGTCAGTTGCCAACCACTGGTAAAACGGTTACACTGGGGGTCACTGGGGGAGTTTTGGGAGTTTGGGACCTTGAACAAGCATATCATAAATCCCACTGCCGTTGGCCAAGAGTCAAAAACCAGGTATCCAGGTGTCTCTAGTCCAGCTCTACGTCAGCTCGGTCTTCATACTTACTAAAGAAGAACACCCTCCTCATTTTGGACTAGTATTATTAACAATGTCATTCTCCAGTTTGAATGATTATATTTTCTAGAACATCACTGTTCAATAGAAATATAATGCAAACTGCATGTGTAATTGTAAATTTACTAATAACTATATGAATAGCAGTTTAAAAACATAAAATTAGTTTTAATAATAAATGTTTAACTCAAAATATCATTTAAACATGTAATCAACTTATAAATTTGAGATATTTCACATCCTTTTTTTGTACTCTTTAAAATCTACTGTGTACTTTATACTTATGCCACATCTTGGACCAGCCACATTTTAAGTGCTCTGTAGCCATGTGTGAGTGTTGAAAACATAATTGCTGTGTAACAACTGTATCAGTTAGAAAATGTGTTCTACATTCTAAATATCAAAATTAAAAACAAAGGAAACACTTGTTTTTGTCAGTGATCCTCACTCATTTTTAATGCATCTTCATTCATTCATTCAGTAGACATTTATTGAGCACCCCCTATTTACCAGAGATTAAATACTGGAAATATATTCCCCTTGAAGAACTCAGATTCCAGTGAATGAAAATTATCTACTAACGGATTACTAAAGTACATATTATAAGTGCTGATAAAGGCATACCCAATATGCTATGGAAACAGAATTAATATGTTTTTTGGATGAAGGGTGTAGAAAGATTTCACAAATCCAAGTTATATGAGCTTGGTCTTAAAGGATGAGTGGGGTGTGATAAGAAGGGAAAGAGCAGAGCAAGGTTATTTTAGTCAGAAGATACAAAGACATAATCAAAAGCAGGATGTTCTTGGAAAACTGCTAATAGTTTAATACGGCCAGAGTTAAAATTACCTTTGGGCAAGCAGCAGGAAACAAAGGCAGAACTGCATATGGAGGCAAGAATATATATTGTAGTATGCTTAAGAGTTTGGACTTCATGATGGGAGACCTAAATGATTTTACAATGAGAAACATAAAATTTATATTTTGGAAATACTACTTTGATGGTCGTGCATTAGGTGACCTGGGGGCAGAAGTGGGAGAGCAATTAGGAAGATTTTGTAAACAATAAGTGAAGATTTCAGTTGTGACAGCAAATGGGAAGAAATGAACATACATTAATACAGTTCTGCAATTTAATCAATAGGACTGAAGCCAATTTTTTATGGCAGGGTGGTTTACAGGAATGGGAAGCAGGGCATAGTAAAAGATAAATCAGATGTGACTTGGAAGTTTATATGATTTATTAAGTTGTTTTATAATTTACCAGCTCTTTTCAACAATTTATCAAGGTAGTTCACAGGTATTTGAACAAGAACCAGTTGAGTAAGCACAGGTTCTTGCTGCTCAGATGACACAACAAGTCAGAAGTAAAATGACACCTGGTGGTGAAATCAGGTGATCTTCTAAACATCCTTTAATTTACTTACACATCCTTTGTAAAAATCTTAGCAAGGTCCTTATTACTTAATTTGATTTAGAAAATGGTTAGTCTAGGATTACAGATGAATAAATTTGCCTTTCTGGAATGTAAGCAATTATTGGTGACATAATTTAAGAAATTGGAGTTGAAAAAAAATCAGATTATGCCAATCAAAAGGACTCCTTAATTTCCAAGCAAGATTCATGAAGAAAGATTACTATAAAAACTGCAAATTTTTTTTACTTACAGAGATAATAAACCTACTCAGTTAGCATCCTTGTAGGGAGTGGTAAAGAAAGTTTACTTATAAAGAAACAAAAATTAGACTGGCTTTAAACGTTATTCTAAATTTGAATACTGGATGTAGGAGAGGAACATAGAAGAATATTGAGCAAGACAAAAGCTAAAATTTTTGTACCTAGCCAGGTTTTATGCGCAATATGTAAGCTCAAAACTTATAAAAATTCAGTAGATATACCATGTAATGCTCTTCTTTAAAAATTGTTCTAGCCACTGGAAGATCGGTGGTGAATACTGAAATAAGTTAAATTGAGTTATAACTGAATAATTGTTTACTTCATGAAGCAAAATGCATACAAAGAATAACTTTTGGAAATAAATGTAAAATTTGTGTCTATAATTTAAGTTCTATCAGTCTGACTCTCCTATTAGAGCTTTGGGGTGGTAGGAGAATAAAGGCCTGATGCTGGCCTTCAGAGCAACCATTTAAATTCTTTACTGAAAGCTCACGTATTACTGAGCAGATTAAAATAGTGGTTGAAATTCTGCATTCCTTGTACAATGCGAGGGACTCCTTTTCTGATTTAGGCCTCCTTTTTTCCTACCTTTCTTTGTTTCTCAGTTTCTTCCCCCTTACCCCCCCAGAAAACCAGCAATCCTCTTCAGTTCCTTGGTTTGGTGTTCGACTTACTCTGTCACTAGCCACTGGATTTCTGTAAATTAAATGCTAATTTAATTAGAGGTTCAAGTTTCATTGCACTGTCATTTTATACAAAATGGGAAAGAGATGATCCCCTGGGATCTTGAGGCAGGATTAGATGCTCTTGTAAGTTGACAGGGCTGAATTATAAAAATGTAATGTAATAAAGGTGACATACTGTATTAGTGGGGAAAGAAATAATGGTTCAACAAATAGTGCTGCCAGGTGCATACTTCTATCACAACTCTTCAGATTGTGCATTTTAAATATGTGCACTTTATTGTCCAGCAATTGCAGCTCAATAGAACTATAAAAATAGCTTTGAAATTATTAGAGGAAAAATATCTTCCCTGTGCCAAAATATACTTCAGAAAATAATTAAATGTAATAAGTGAAACCACAGAGCAATTTTAAGAAATTGGAAAAAAAAAAAAGAAATTTATATGATTTTGATGTGGGAAAGAACTTCCCAATAAGCTCGAAACCAAGGAGGGGAATGATTAAAAAAGGGCTGGTAGCTTTTTTCATACATATACATACATATTATTCATAAATGGAATCATATCTTACCAGTTCCTTCTCCCTCAGCCTTCACCCATGTTAGCAGCCCAGTGACTAGGTACAGTATGTCAAAAAACTTACAGGTATTCTTCAAAAATACATTTCTAAAATTATATATATATATATATATATGTATATATATATACACACACACACATATGTAAATATGAGGAGTTTTGCCATTATTTTGCATAAAATGGAATTATATTAATCTTTCTTGTATGTTTTCTTAATCCACTCTACTTGAGGATAGTCCCTTCATGTCATCTGGCATAGCTCTAATTCCTTCATTTTAATGGTCATGTAATAGCCAGTTTTATTCCCAGTTTTTCACAAAGTATTCAGCCCTTCCAACATAATCAGTATTCACTTTCTTTTCAGTTCTTGATCAGTACAAATTATGCTGTCATTACCATCTTGTACATATTTGATAGGCGTTGGTCCTTTTGTTTCTATGAAATAAATGCTTACGATTAGAATTGCTTTTCCTAAGAATTAGAGTTTTAAGTATGCCTGTTTTTAATTAATATTCTCAGACTACCTTCCGGAGAGATTGTATCCTATGCACATTTCTTTCTGTCATGTACGTGTACCTCTTTGGCAGTGATCCTGCCAGCAGTAGGTATTATAGCCCATTTTACTTTCTGTACTTTACTTTTTTTTTTTTTTTTTAAACTTCCTCTTTTCTCAAGGTTTCAGAGTCAACCAGAGAGGAGTGACTGGGGCTTTCTTCTTTCTCAGGTATTTTCTGGGCATGCACATGACCTTGCACATGTGTGCAACCTTTTAGTCCTGGATTGTGCTGTTTTTCAGGATTTACTTTTAATTCTTGCTCAGGCTCTTATTTGACTCACCTAAAACCACAGCCTTAGGCAGTTGTGATATGCCAGCAGATTGCTGTTATTTCTGTGATGCCCCAGAAGTGTGAGACCTTCTATCCCTCTGAGCTGATGTATGTGTCAAATGAAGTTGCCACGACACCCTGGGAATAGAGGTTTCCAGGGAACTGCATTGGGACAAAATATTGATTTTGATCTTAGGGAAGCTGCTTTTAATGGAATTGCAAAAAAAAAAAAAAAAAAAAAAATTCAGCACTGATTAGTTTGCTGATACTATTGGATTTTCACGTCTGCCTAGCCACCTAGCTGGGGAGTGAGGAAGATGGGAATAACCCTTATCAGAATGTTTTAGCTCTCCCTGTCTTAACCAAGGTTTAGTCATTTCTATTAGGTAGACAATGTTCCACTTGTTTTGTGGCTTCAGTTTATTTCCAGGGTTCTGAAGTGATTAACTTTAGTTGTGCTAGTATTTCAGTTTTTGTGGGAGAGGTCCTTTTGGGTTCACAGAGGTCCTTACTTTGTCATTCTGGGAGTCCCATTTCTTTTCCTAATTTTTTTCACTATTCATACGTAGTGAGTCCACCATGTAAACTCAAGTCACTTTGTGCAAATCAAAGAAAAGCTGTTTAAACTCTGATTACATTGAATTTATGAATTAATTTTAGAAGAATTGACATTTTAGGATTTTAAGTTTTCTCAACTGGGAACATGATTTTGATGACTTAAAGGTATACTTCTATGCAGTGTAACATTTTTCTAAGAATTCAGTCATAAATGACACTAGGAAAGATGTTTGTAACATATGATGGATACAGTATTAAGCTTTGAATATAAAATTTATTTTTAAATGTAAAGAAGATAACATACAAGCATAGGAAAGAACATAAACTATTTTAAAAAGAAGACGTACAGAGGACCAGAAAGTTGAAGAATCTTCTAGAGATTAAAATAATACAAATTAAAATTAGATACCCTTTCTGATCAAAAACAAACAAAAAAAAATAGCATTGTTTGGGAAGAATGTGGCAAACTGTGGTCTTAAACTAATCGAAGTATGAATTGGTACAGTGTGTTTGGAATACAGTTTGACCCAGATACCTGTTTTCCTAAGAATTAAGCCTAAGGAAAAATCATTAATTTACTCACTTATTAGTTACTGAGCACCCACCGATATGTCAAACAATACTTGTCACCAGGGATACATCAACAGAAAGCGCACATACACTTAAAAAACGTTTGCTTTCACGGAATTTACATTCTTCTTGGTGAGTCAAACAGAAAACAATGAAATTTTAAACAAAAGTTTATTAGAATGAGCTATCTGTATTATGGGTGGTGTGGGGAAGCTGGGAAAGAAGTATTGGGATAGGGACATGTGTCTAGGATCTCCAAAAATAAGATATTAATATTGAGAATGATCTCTAAAAATGAAGATATGTTTTATTTTCTTTATATTTTTCTGAGTTGTTTCTACAATGAACATGTCGGAAATAGCAGGACTCAAACATTTTTTTAAATAATATGTAGAGGTTGGTTTACTTTAGCGTTCTTTTTGGACATTACAATAGATGGATTTTACTTTAGGAGAATACATATAAATGAAGTTATTAGCATAGGTTTTAATTTTGCAACTGTCACACTTGGGTGAAAACATGATTTAGATTTGTTTTTCTCAAATCTAGCTATTTTAAACTTGAATTCATTTAGAAAATTAAAATTCTGCTTGCTTATCTGCAATTAGGAACATTGGGAAGGCTATCAATATATTTTGCAAGAATTTTGTCACATAAATGTCATTATTAAATTACTCTTACGTTTCAGCACTGAATTTCAAACAGTAGATTTACTTGGTTATTTTAAATATTTTATATTAAAATACTTCTTTTCAAAATCATTTAAAAATTTTTATGGTGTATTTCATTTTACTTTCATTTTATATATAAATTATCAATATAAGAATTTAGAATAACTTAGAATTCTAGAATTTAATGCAGGAAAATATATTTTAGGAAAACAATTAAAGGATGGGAAGAAGCCAGAACCCTGCAAACCTATCCTCAAGGTGGAATTCAAAACGACTAGATCTGGGTAAGATTTTACTTCATTGCCAATATTCATTGTATATAATTACTCAAATAGCACTAAAGGCTATTTTATCATTATGTTGTAAAGCCTACTTTAGAATTGTCTAGCTCAGTCTTAAAATTTTATGCATTATTTAAACAAAAAAAACTAAAATTGATAAGTTTAGGATAAAGTATTTCTTTGTATTCTCTTTGTCTTTACTAGTTTGTAACATATCTTGGAAACTTTGAATAATCTTTCTTGTCAAATGTTATACATTCTGTTAGTCTTCAGTAATGGTGTTTATTCACTACTGAAAATTATGGAATAAGCAGTGAAAAATATTTAAAACTTAACCTATTTATGATATATATGTTAATTGTGAAAGTTAGATGTATTCTTCAAAAATTAAATCTCATAAGAATATTTGACAATTACAAAAATACATACAGTTTAATATTAAAGGAAGTTTGTCAGTTTGTATTTTATATTTTTATATGTATCAAATGTTTAAAAATACAATAAAGGAAAAAAATTATAAATGTTTCTTTGAAAATGCCACATTCCATTAACCCCTAAAAAATGCCTTTTAGTTGTGTTCTAGTTCCTGGGAAAAGTGTGTGGTTTTATTTAGTACAGCTGTGTAAGAGAGTGAATTTACTTAGTATATATACTGCATTGATTCCCAGACTGTGGTCCTTGGCTAGCAGCATTAGCTGAGAACTTGTTAGAAATTCAAAATCTCAGACTCTACTCCAGACCTTCTGAATCAGATACTCTACCCTTGGCTAGAGCCAACTGATCTGTGTTTTAATTAGACCCACAGGAGATTCTGATACATGGAAGTTTAGAACCACTGATGTATGTTTTTATATAGTTTGTTTTGCTATACTTATATAGCAGTTTATGACCACTGCTTGTTAAAACTGGCTTACTTCCCTTTGTAATTTGCCATTCTTCTAATCATAATCATTTCAGCCCTATTCTCATTTGAGAAAAATCAGTAAGCTAAAGAATTGTTAAGATTGCTATTATTTGTCCTTGATCCTCATTAACCTTCTTCTGGGATTCAAAAGATGTACTGTGTTCCAAAAAGAGGTTGAATGAACTCCAAAAGGAATGGCATCTGTTTAACTGACTGTGGCACCCTCACTGTGAGACCTTTGGCATAGAGTTACTTGATGTCTTTGTGCTTCAGTTTTGTTAGTTATGACATGAAGATGATAATATGTCCGAAGGTCATTGTGACGACTTAAGTAAGACAGTCATATATTGAAAATATTTTACAGAGTGTCTGGTACATAATAAACTTCCCATCAGTAGTTGCTCTTACTGTTTCTAGGAAAATTCCTACTACCAATTGATTTTTTTTTTTTTTTTGGCCATAATTTGTTGTATGGCAAAGGAATGTAGGTAGGAAAAGCAATGACAGCCAAGAAAAAAAAAAGTGTGTGGGGAGAACCAGAAAAAAACCTGTTTCTAGTTTATAATGAAGCATCAAATGAATTGTCTAAACATTTAAATTAACAGTGCTTATTGTCTTCTGAATTATCTGTTCATTTTAACAAATACTGATTGGCAACAAAGATAAAAGTCCAGGGAAGTTCTTTGTTTTCTTTCCCCCTCTCTGTGATTTACCTATTCCTGGTTTTGATTCTTATAAATGGTAATACTTGTGTTTTCAGTTTCTTCAGGATGGCAGCAATATTTTTTCTTCCATAAGATCAGACATGAAAAAAAGAAGTCTAGCTCTTTTGCATGCATTTGAAGATACCTGTGTGTGTGTGTGTGTGTGTGTGTGTGTGTGTGTGTAGATACTTTTAAATAGATCAATAGGATCACTCTCTGAGAACATTCTTCACCAGCTTTCCAATTTCTTTTTCACCTGGGTTAGGACATGCAGTAAATTAAAAGGTTCTTCTTTCATCAGGGCCTTTTTCCTTGTGACTGTTCTAGAATTCCAATGTGTAGCCAATGTTGAGAACTACTGCATCCCTCATTGCACCTATAGCAGAATCACCCTATATTAAATAAGTTAGTCAGCTCTCACCTTTTCCTATTCCTAGCAAGTGTCTTGAGCAGGTGCCAGCTAAGGGGATTCAGGTTGGCAGCTGGGAATGTTGGCAAATTGCCAGATTTGCCTTCCTTCCGTCCTCAAGATCTTCTGTGTTTTCTTTTCTTTTTTTTTTTAAACCAAGAAATCATTCTAGGCAGAAAGATTCCCTTTCATCCTTTATAGCTTAGCAATAATATCACTGCTTTGAGGATGTTTTGGCCATGGTACCTAGGTTGGGTCCCCAGTAATACAGTCTGAAAGTATGCTATGTGTTTCCTTTCTAGAATTTGTACTTGTCACTAATAATGAAATTATTTGTTAAATGTATGCCTTCCCCTTTAAATATTAGCTCAGTGAAAGCATGGGACACATCTGTCTCACTTCTACTTGTCCTTGCATAGTGTTACTGAATATAAGGAAGAAGAACATAAGCTGGTGTTTAGAAAAGTGTAACCATGAAGAATTAGCTGTTTTAGGTTAACTATAACATAATTAACTCTGAGGGAAAGGTACACTCTGACAAAAAATGGAATCGAGATTTGTGTCTTTTATTTTCTAGTAAATAAAAGCATGTATTACATTGGGAGAGACCAGATTTTTCCTTTTCATAGTGAATAGTAACAATATAATTAATACAGCATTTTAAAAGCACTTTTATTAAAGATAGAGAACTATTCTTCATATGGCCAGTTCTTAATAAAAAGTCAAAACTTAAATGTTAAGTCAGTTCTGTTGAAGTTGGTTTTTTGAAAAACTGGTATGACCCAAGTGGGAAGTGCTACAGCCAGTGGTGCTTGAGCAAAGTGACTAAGAGTGAACTCTGGAGCTGGCCCACCTGGGACTGATCCTTCTTCAACTACCTGCTCATTGTGCCATCTTGGGCAAATCGACTGAGCTTTCTGTGTGTGTTTCTTTATCTGTAAGATGGGGATAATAATAATAATAGTATCTACCTCAAAGTGTAATTAAGAAGATTAAGCAAATACATGAAGCACTTGGAACATACTCTTTCATCCAGTTGTCTCACATATCACTAGTCTCAAAACAGCATTTGATAACCCCTGACAAACGTCAGCTTTTCCCTGGTTTTCCTTTCACAGAGTTGATGTGCAAGTTGCAAGGTTGACAAGACTATATAACTTACACTATAACAAGACTATAACTACAGAACTAATATTCTTCTGTAGATTGAGAATTCTCTTGTTCTTTGACTTAGTGCAGCATTTATTTATTTATTTGACACACAGTGTTACATTAGTTTTGGTAGTACAAACGCAACAATTCTGTGCTTTGTGCTATGCTCACCACAGTTGTCACTACCGTCTGTCACCACACAACACTATTATAGTACCATTGACTGTATTCCATATGCACTATCTTTCATCCCTGTGACTTATTCATTCTGTCACTGGAAGTCTGTAATGCCCGCTCCCTTGACCCATTTTAGCTGTTCCCTCACCCCTGATACTTTGTTTGTTTTTAAATAGTAGATAGTGGTCATCTGTAAGTGGGTTGTGAAAATGTTTTTGTTGGTTGTGACATCAGTTTTTAACTTCTAGACTAGAATAAGAAATAGACTATACTGCACATTTTAAGGTTAAATATTGGTTCATGAAACTTGTCCAATTGTATGTACTAATATATCCGTATACTGTATCATGAAGTAAAGTATACTTCTTACTATGAGTCATAATTATCTTACTTGAGAGCCCCTGATTTAGTGAAAATAAGTAAGAGTTTGGGTTCTCAGACTTAGCTTCAAATCCCAGTTCTGCCACTCACAACGGCTCTATTGTCTTTGGCAAGTTGCTTAACATCACTGAACCTCTGTACTTACCTCAGTGAAATAGGGATGGTAATTTCCACCTTATAAAATTGTTGTAAAGACTTGAAAGAAAAATATAATGTGTTTGTCATGTGGTAGATGTTTGGTAAATTGTAGTCCTTTTTCCCTCTACTTCTACCTTTTCATTTCACTATTAGACTACATAGGAAGTTACAGGCAGGGCCAAATTTTCAACAAGAATCAACTCAGGAAAGGTTCAAGTTTTCAAACAGGTATTCACTTGAACTCCTTAGAGTTTTACACAATGAGCATTAGAAGTTAGTCTCTCTCTTTCTTTTTTTCTCCCCCCCAATTTTACTCATTTATGAGAACACATGAGCAGAGAAGGAGCAGAGGTAGAGGGAGAAAAAAAATTTTTTTTTAAGATTTTATCTATTTAACACACAGAGAGAGATTATAAGTAGGCAGAGAGGCAGGTGGGGGGCGGGGGAAGCAGACTCCGTGCTGAGCAGAGATCCTGATGTGGGGCTCGATCCCAGGACCCTGAGATCATGACCTGAGCTGAAGGCAGAGGCTTAACCCACTGAGCCACCCAGGCTCCCCTAGAGGGAGAAAATCTTAAGCGGTCTCTGCACTGAGAAGAGCGCCCTACATGGGGCTTGATCTCACAGCCCTGAGATCATGATCTGAGCCAAAACCAAGAGTCAGACATTCAACTGACTGAACCACCCAGGCTGTTATCACAGTTAAAAATGGCAGTTTAGTCACATTTGGAGAACCATGTCTAAGAATTAATTTGCTGAGATTAATGATCTGAGCCAAAACCAAGAGTCAGACACTCAACTGACTGAGCCACCCAGGCTGTTATCACAGTTAAAAATGGCAGTTTAGTCACATTTGGAGAACCATGTCTAAGAATTAATTTACTCCCTTTCCTTATAACACATACTATGGCAAACTATTTGTGTATAGGGCCAGAGAATAAATATTTCAGGCTTTGCAAGCTGTTCTGGTCTCAACTGGCAGCTATCCAGTTCTGCTATTGTAGCCCAGAAGCAGCCATAGACAACTCATAAATGAAAGAATACAAGTGTGTTCTAATAAAACCTTCTTTATAGACACTGAAATCTGAATATCCTTTAATTTTCATGTATTATGAAATATTCTTTTGTTTATTTTTTTCAACTATTTAAAAATGTAAAAATCATTTTTAGTTTGCAGGCCATACCATACAAAAACAGGCAATGGGCCCTAGTTTGCTGACTGCACTCACCCTGGCCTGATATGCACACATGTATATGCACGATATATCTGTTTATCTGTAAGCAAATTTGAGCCCCCCCAAATGTGGTACCTGAATTTGTTTTCAACTAGTTTAGTAGATGATTTTTTAAATTTCGTATGTACACTAAAAGCTGTAGGTGGATTGCCTATATAAGAATATGAAAAAAACACAGAGGCACCTGGATGGCTCAGTCAGCTAAGCGTCTGACTCTTGATTTTGGTTCAGGTCATGATCCTTAGGGTTGTGAGGTTGAGCCCCACCCACGTTGGGTTTCGTGCAGGGTGATTCTCTCTCTTTCTGTACCCACCCCCCACTCCTCCCCTGCTGGCACACACATGTGCGCACACTCTCGCACTCTCTCTCTCAAAAAAAAATTTTTTTTGAAAAAACAAAAACAGACTAATAAAAACTCAGGATACATTTATAATACTCTAGTTCTGAAAATATCTAAAAGTTTATTTCAATAACATCCACAAACTTGCTACCAGTGAGTTTCCCCAACTGCTACTAGAAGTATATCCATTGAGAGAACCCTAACTTTCTGAAGCCCCAAAACAAACTCCCTCATGCAAAAAGATTTTTTCCCCCAGAACACATACTTGCTCTCAGTTTTTCTTTCTCAGCTCTATATTTTTCTTGAATAACTGTGTCTATGTAATAATCCATAGTAACACTTATGCTGTGTTTACTATTTGCCATACACTATTCTAAGTGCCTTATACATCTTAATTTATTTAATCTTAGCAAGCATTCTATGAGGCAAGTATTATTATCTTTGGCTTATAGATGAGGAAACTGAAACAAAGACATTGAGTAACTTGCCCAATGTCATACAAGCCATAAGTGGAAGACCCAGATTTAATTAAGTCTGTACTCTTACTTTACTTCCTTTTTTTTTTTTTACTTTACTTCCTTTTTAATGAAACCTACTCTCTGTTCACATTAACCACCAAGTCCCAAGATCATATAATACCTGCAGATCTCCCAGCAGCAATTGCTCTGCTAACCTATCTGATAAAACTGTGATGAAGAAACTCACCAATTTAGTCACAGATATGTTGACCATTGAGAGTAATATTTTAGAATCTAGTATCTACATCAATAAATGTGTTTATATTGTCGTTTTCTATCATGCATGGAGCTTTTTCTTTTTATTTTCTTGGCACCAGTGTATTAGAGTCAACAAATGTTCCATCTTCATTCTCTCTCCATCCCAGTTGATGGTTAGCCATAGCAACCAGAAGAGACTCATTCAGATAGCATGCCCACTTTCAGAAACAGAAGTAGTTCCCTTTTGTATTCTTAACAATTCTCATAGCCTTACTTGAGATGAAACTAGCTTCTTGTCTTTGGAGCTCAAGACTTACTTAGATGGCTTGGCTTCCAAGCACCAAGAAGAAAAAACTAGATGAACAACATTTGTTATTGGACTTTTATTAGCCAGGTATTCTGCTATGCAGTTTGAATGCATTACCTTCCATAATTCTAACAACACTTTGAAATAGGCACCTTTATCATCTGTATTTACAGATATAAATAATAAGTTTTGGCTTAAGTTAACTTGTCCTACAAAGTAGCAGAGCTGGAATTTGAGCTCAGGTTGACTCCAGAGATAGAGTTGTTTATCAGTATAGTGAACACTTCCACAAGTTAAGATGGATTAGGATAAAATTGTCCTAATGATTCAGAGATCACTTGGTTTGCCAAGAACTGATTTTTTATTTTATTTTTAAAGTAGGGCTTAAGCTCATAACCCTGAGATCAAGAGTTGCATGTTCTATCAACTGAGCCAGCCAGGTGCCCCCAAGATTTCTTTTTTAAATTTGCTAGTTTATCAGATCATCTTCCTTAATTTAATATTAAATCCTACTCAATATTAGTAATCATATTAATGTGAACTAAGAGGAGATCTGTTTGTGTCTGTCTAATAGGGTGGATAACTTAATGTAAGTAACCTTAGCTACTCAAAGGACTAGAGAGCTTCATAGATCACTTCTAGACTACAAATTCTAATTTGACAAAGTCTGGGTTTGGGTTTTATGGTATCCCCTTGTGGTCATGGCATTTGATCTTAACAGTGTTTAGGAAAAATCCATAAGTCGATTTATAATTAATTGTATCTAATGAGAGAAGATATCTTTGAGCCCACAGATTTAAAATTTCATATTTCTCAGCAGATAATGTTTCCTTTTCTCTTGTTACTTTTCCCATGTTGGTGAGAGAGTTTCAATCTTAGGTTGACTAATTCTCATTTTGTCACTATCCTCAAAGGCATTCTTATGACCTACCCCAGATTTATCTGTATTATCTTCAGTCTCTAAAAACATGAACACTTTCTCCTAGCCTTAATCTCCAGACCTCTTACCTAACTAAAATAAATTACCATTCACTTTCTTAATTTTAAGATAACATTTGACTTACGTTCCCTAACACTGTAATTGTATAATCCCACATAGCTAGACAACAAAGACTACTAGATTAATGGCTCTATCTTCTGATATTAGAATACCTTATTTAGCAGCTGCATGGAGATTGGGGTTTGTCTGTGGCTTCTATGAATTTAAAGCACTAAGATCCCTCTGTTTTTAAGTTTTTCACTAAATTAGTTTTTTTTAAAGATTTGCTTATTAGAGCACAAGTGAGAGGTGGAGGGAGAGGGAGAAGCAGACTCCCTGATGAGCAGAGAGCCCCATGTGGGGCTCGATCCCAGGACCTTGAGATCATGACCTGAGTGGAAGGCAGAGGTTTAACTGACTGAGCCACCCAGGTGCTCCCTTAAATTGGTTTTTAACTCATTGTTAAGTTAAAACTGATATGACTTACTAAGTCTGCTGATAAATGTGTTTTGTGATACATTTGTATATCACTGGCAAGTTTTATTTGGTAACTATGTTTGAAAATAAACCTGTATTAAGCCCTTGAGGTACATTTAACCAGTGGTGGTTGCTGGAATGAAGGTGAAGAAAAAGGTATAAGACAAAGGAGTGCATTCAGAATGGTTCCGACAGCTCAGAACCCTTTATACAACTGACGCTCTCAGCACTGGTATCTTATTTTGAAAAACACAAAAGTGAAGATGTAGAAAAAGGAGGACTAGTAGATTTTGAACAGAAAAACAAAAGCAAAAACAAAAAAAAATAAAATAAAACATTCCCAGAACACATCCTTGAAGTGTTTGTAGGAGAGACTAAGTAAGTAAGCCTTGTTTGCTGCTATAGAAAGATAGGTTAGAATGATAACGGAAGGAAGATCAGAGGATACTCATTGTAAGAGGAATTAATTTGTAAGAATATTTTATTAGCCTTGTTTCAAACATGAGCCAGGATGTAGGAACATTAAAAGAAGGAAAAAGAAATGGGTGGATTAACAGAAAATGCTGGTTTACTTATTTATTTTTTTTTAAATACTGCTTTAGAACATGTGTTTAGTGTATTCAACAGTAGATTAAAAATAGCATTTACATTTCATCAGGAAGAGTAAGACACAGTTTTGTTTTCATTGTAACTTGGGGAAGACCTCCATATGACAAATGGCAGAAAAGAAAGAACTGTTGGAATAGATGATGCTGAAAATGAAAAGGAAATAATTTGGGCAGAAAGTTTTAGAGTGAATTTCTCAGGATTAATTCAAAGTACAGGTGAGGAAGATAATTTTCTTTCTGAATACTAAAAGCATTGTTATATGATTATATGATCTGGATTCTTCTGAAAAAATTTTTTGGCTACAGAACTAAAAGTCTTAGGATTAAGGTAAGTTTTGGGTTCTGAAAAGGAACCCCAAAATCAGTAAAGTAGATGATGAGTAAAAAGTGCAGTAATAGAGGGGTGGGGTATGCTGGCCAAAGGGTGGAGTGAAGCTGGAGGAATCAAATGATGGAAGATAAGACTTTTGGGCCCCTTCTGTGGGGACCAACACAGTTAAGCACTTGGTAAACACTTGCCGAATGGATGAATCATAATAATATTCCAACTTATTTTGTGTAGCAATTCTTGAGTTGCCTAGAAAGCAGATAATTCTTCAGCATAAGCTACATTTTTATATTACATTGTAATTCCAAAAGTAACAGTCATAGATAAGGAAATGATGTTAAAAATTGGCGAACTATTTCCATGGTATTTCATAGGAAAAATGTGGGTTTTTTCCAAAAGTATAATTAGTCACAATCGTTAATATTAATTTTATTTTTTTAAAGATTTTATTTTTAAGTAACCTCTATGCTGAACTTGGGGCTTGAGCTCACCACCCTGAGATCAAGAGTCATGGAGGGCACGTATGCATGGAGCACTGGGTGTGGTACATAAACAATGAATGTTGGAACACTGAAAAGAAATAAGATAAAATAAAATGAAAAGAAATAAAATAAAATAAAATGAAAATAAATAGATAAATAAAATGAAAATGCCCTTACATTGTTTGGGTAACAAAATTACAGTTGCCAAAAAAAAAAAAAAAAAAAAAAGTCACCTGATCTTCCAACTGAGCAATCCAGGCACCCCTGTTAATTTCATTTTTTTTTTTATAATTTTATTTTTTATAAACATATATATATATTTTTTTTTTTCCCCCCAGGGGTACAGGTCTGTGAATCTCCACGTTTACAAACTTCACAGCACTCACCATAGCACATACCCTACCCAATGTCCATAACCCCCCCAACCCCCCTCTGCCCAGCAACCCTCATTTTTAACCAGCATTATCTTCTTCTCTAGACTGTTTTTAGAAGTACCTAAGTTTGTTTCTTTTTTATTATAACATTAAATAAAATCTTCACAAAAGAAACATATTACCTATAATTTCACTACTCGAAACAAATTTTTTTCTTCTGTTCATTTTCCCTCAATCTTTTTTCAGATACATACACATTTTCACTTAATTATATTCTTAGAGCATATTCAGTCTGGTGAATTTTTTTTCCTGCTTAACATGTCTAAAATATTACTAGTTTTTATCTATTCCTTAAAATAATTCTAAAGCTTATGTGCTTTACACAGACATTCTTCTCTTTGGCTGAATATTTATTTTTTGATATTATAATCACGTTTTTCATATTACAGATAAAAATATAGTAGTGAACAGATTCTCTTTTTTGATGTTATAGTTAATTCAACAGATTTTTTTTAACAATTGTACTGTTTCTTTACAGTAAATTTCCAATGGTGAAATTTTGAAGATAAAAGATTTTTATGAATCTTGACAAGTTCCCACATTGCTTCTTGAAAGTATCATACTGTGTGCACTTCAAAGACTTAGTATAAACTGTAACAGTTTCATCAGTCTCATCAATGGGAGATGTTTTTGTTTTAGTAATTTCCTTACCTTAAAAGTAAGCATTTATGCTTTGGAATCATCTTATATTTTGTCACCACAGTGTGAACTCCTAAATGAGTACTGTTATAATAGAAAAGGCAACCTGCTCTGATAATAGGGACCTGAAGTTAAATTTGTTTCTATCTGCATATTAAGTGGTGTTTCATAAAAATTTTACAACTTAGTTTTTTGCAAGCAGTCATCCAGCTCAGCTTTTATGTTTTGGCAGGGACCAAAATTATTTATATGTTTATCCATGCCCCTGTATCTAGAAATAGATGAATTTAACAAAGTTGGCATATTAATGGCTGATACTCATTTGGTAACACATCTTCCATTTCTGAAATCCTAAAATAGAATTTTTAAAACCTTATAGTTATTTTTTTTTAGTCTAGTAGTTTTTGATGTGTATTATTTATAAGAAGGCACAGCTTCCTTTCAAATCTAATTGTTTCCAAAATTATCTCTTACTTGTTAAGGATATTCAGATAGTCCTTTCTTACACTTCGTTCTTTTACACTTTCTTACACTTTTTTCTACTGCTGAAGTTCATTAGCTTTCCTATGGTTTCTTCTTTTAGAGCCATCCCTTCTTCATCATCTAAATTGGTTCTCTGTTGCATCCATAAAGCTTTATGGCTTGTTGAAACTAATTTAAGGGTAGGCTTCCATCATTATTCATCCTAATCTGCTTTTCTTTTTCCATCTCTAAAATGCATCTACTTATGATCTGTGCATGGACTGAATATCTTAGTGATGGTTCACTAATTGTTCTAGTCCTGGGCTGCTTATAATATATATTGATATCAGCTTATATGCTTTAGGTTATGTTGTTCAAGGGGACAGGGATCAAATCCATGTAAGACTTTGTCTGCAGTAAATGATTTTTTTTTAAAGATTTTATTTATTTATTTGACAGGCAGAGATCACAAGTAGGCAGAGAGTCAGGCAGAGGGAGAAGGGGAGGCAGGCTCCCCGATGACCAGAGAGCCTGATGCCGGGCTTGATCCCAGGATCCTGAGACCATGACCTGAGCCGAAGGCAGAGGCTTTAACCCACTGAGCCACCCAGGTGCCCTTGATTTTGAAAACTGTGCAGTGTTCTTTCAGAGATAAGCTTTGAAATCATACTTGTAACACTATGAACTTCATGTATAGTTCATGTAATTACAAATATTCTGCATGACAAAGACTTAATTGAAGGTTTTAGATTTCTTTTTGAAAAAATGCCTAATTGTTATAAAAATTCTTTCATTTGAATTGATACTAGAAAAAAAAAGTTATGGACTAATACAGATTGCTGTAGGGCCATAGAAATTTCATGCATCCTAACCATACTGGATCATGAAACTATAATACATCGAAACCCCAAAGCATAATTTTTCTGGAATTTTTATGGTTAGGTTAGGTCTACCAAATTCTGTACCTTTATCTCATTGACTTATCATGTTGATGCTTAAGTTTATTTTGCTTTCCAGTTTAATGTCAGCACCAGAATGGATGCTATGCGCTGGAAAGCACAGGTAGAGAAGAGCTGTGTTGCCATAGACATGACAACTTCATTATAATAGCTTTTGTTATGACTGTCAGCCTTTACTGGTCACAAGAGAATATTATAATTCTTCTAAATTTATTAAGATTCATGAAATGTTCAGTTTGTAGGGGCACTTAAGCTTCTGCTTTCAAGGTTGGGAAGATGTTCTAAGAATTTTTTTTCTTTTTCTTAAGTGAGGACTGTAGAATTCATGGAGTCTTTTTCTGTCTTATCTCCAAGTTGAGTCTTGCCAGCCACTCATTTACATGAATTTCACATGTTAGAGGACTTGCTATTTAGCACGTTATTGCTATGTAACCCCTAAGTTCTTATAGTTTGACTGGTAATGAGAAATCATAAAGACTTCAGTGAATCTTCATCATTGTATTAATGGTCAAAAGACCATAATTTAGAGAAGAATGCCATTTTATTTCTTTGTATGGTACTAATAGAGTCCCTGTTAATAAACTTAAGCTTACTTATTATTACCTTTATTATAACACCCTTTTATATTATTATATAATCTCTTAATAATTATAACCAGTTGTTTTAACTTGTATTAAAATGAAAGCCTGTCATTATTGCCCATTTTCTTTTGTGTGGGCTTAATTTTTATATGTATACTATCAGTCCCTAAACTGGTCTCAGGACTCTTTACACTCAGTGAGAACCCCAAACATCATCTACTTTATGTGGGTTTTAACTATTGATATTTACCCTACTAGAAATAAAGTTTAGAATTAAAAAAATACTTATTAATTCATTTAAAAATAATAACCCCTGGGCGCCTGGGTGGCTCAGTGGGTTAAAGCCTCTGTCTTCGGCTCAGGTCATGATCTCAGGGTTCTGGGATCGAGTCCCGCATCGGGCTCTCTGCTCAGCAGGGAGCCTGTTTCCTCCTCTCTCTCTGCCTGCCTCTCTGCCTACTTGTGATCTTTCTCTGTCAAATAACTAAATAAAATCTTAAAAAAAAATCTAACTAAAAACATCTTTATAAAAAAATAATAACCCCTTGCATGTTAAGATAAGTAAAACATTTTAAAATAACTCCTTCTAAAAATGTACTAGAATTGTTTATTTTGGAAATTTCTTTCAAGTGTCGTGTAATAGACTACAGCTAAAGTCTCAGATCTGCTTCTACAGTTGGTCTTTTGTGATAATGTTCTTCTAATTGAGGCATACAAAGAAAATCCAGGTTTACACAGGTATGTAGTTTGACTTTTAAAATAACGGTAAATATTCTTTGCCACTACACCCAAACTTGACAAGTAGTAGATTCTTAAACATTGGTTGTAGTGGGAGATCTGAATTGCTTATTGGTAAAATTTTTTACTCTCTCCCCAAAATTCTTTGGTCTTTCAGCACTTGCAGTGACTCTTTCACTCTTGCATGCTTTTGTAACATCATGGCACTGGTAAATAGGAAAATACTGATTGACTCTTTGATATCTTCTAGTATTGAGGCATTTCATTGTATATCTTTAAATTGCTGATATCACCACTGATCTCCTGCGGAAAATCTTGAAGTATTGGGAAACTGTGAAATTCTTGGCAGATAGAAGTTCCCAAACTCTTAATTTTTACTTGAAAGCCCAGATTTTATCATCGTAAACAAATAATGTCAGTTGCTTTTCCTAAAATAAGATTCACTTCATTCATTTTTGGGAAGATTACTGTCAATTACCCAAACCTAAATTATAGTTTGTTAGACATCCTGGAAGCAAAAATAATAGATAGTTTAGCTCACAACTCTGACAACTGTACAAGTGCTTTTCTGGAAATAATTGTCCAATTCAGTGTACAGAAGTGCTTTGTGTATATTTTTATTTCCCTAACACAACATTAGAAAGACCTATTAAGGGTCAGTATTTAAAATTAGTCATCTTACTACTTCATCAAAGACCTTTGGAAGTGGAAGGGAAAAAATCCTTTTAACGTGAAGCAATGAGGAATAAAATGAGTAGTCTAGGTTTGTGCCATGGCTTTGGTTCATGCTGAGATACCAGGAGTTGAATCCACCTACTATTACTTTTGTGCCATCAGTGTAAATATCACCACAGTGAAAAGGCCAATAGTGTCTTTTTTTTTTTTTTTTTTTTTTAATGAAGTGGTTTTATCCTCGACCTTTTGAAAAGGATCCTGGAAACCCTTAGGGGTTCACAGACCACATTCTCAGTATCACTCTTGTATATTTCATGGCAATTTATGGAAGTGTTTGGAGATTCCACATTTTTAATAACTAAAAGGATATGTATTAAGTCTGATTACTATAACTTTTCATGGAAAATTATATCAATAAAACATAACAATATTAAAATCTTAATTTTATGCAAATACTGCAATATACAAATCTACTAAATCTATACCATTGTTAAATTGCTCATTTAGACAAAAACTTGTCTAAATCATGTTCCTTTATTTTTTCCCCCTAAACTTCTATCTTTTTATCTATATTAGCAAAGGAGAGTATTAGGGTTAGTCACTAGTGAAACATAGCTTCGAGGCGGCTACTCTGGTTCTCAGAGAGTCCTCTTAAAATTGGCAGAGGTATAGATCTGAACTAGAAGGACACTGGAATATTATCATCATGGTGCTAGTAAAGTAATAGTCACTTCCTGAGAATTCATTTCATACTAGTCACTGTAATAAGCCATGTATATGCAATGTCACTTTATCTTTATAATTAACTCTATGAGGTGTATATTACAGAAGAGAAAACTGAGGCTCAGATAATTAAAATAAGTTTTTCAGTCCTCATAGGTACAAAGTAATAGAGCTAGGATCTGAACATAGATGTCTTCTTCCAAAACTTGGGTTATGACCCATTGTGCTTCTCTGCATTCAGTTCCTTATCATAATGGTTTATTCTTATGCTACCTTGTTATTTTCACGTTTACTCAAAAAGGTCCCTGGTGAAAACTTGTCATAACTAAGCAGTAGTTCTCTTATCAAATAGTTGTTTTAAAGAATTCTATGGCTTCTGAATTAACTTCAGAGTGTGAGGGAGTTTGGCACGTTGCAGTGAGGTCTTCAGTGACATCCTCACATATCTCCCTGGTCATGATAGGGTAAGTCAAAGCAGTATCCTCAGAAGGCTCAACTTTTTGTTTTCTAGACTAGTGCTACTCCAAGTATGGTGCATGAATGGTTCCAGTCGGCTAACTCTGAGACAAAATACAGAAATCAAAAGTAAGAGTATGGAAACTTGAATATCATTTGATATTACCACAACGTCAGTGGACACATTTAGTTGTTTTTCTTACAAAACAAAGATTTTTCAATGAATTCGATTTTTTTAAATAGTTCTTAACCACAGACAGTTTAAGAAGCATTGTTTGAAACTGTAGCATTCCATGATTAAAAAAGTGCTTTTAATTCATCTCCCTAATATTTTGTTTTCTGTTTTGCTTTTCAGCCCTTAAAAATTCATTTTTTGAAACCCTCGTTTTTGATTATTTCATTTTGATATACTTCAAAAAACTTAGCCTTTAGCTTTTATGTGAAAAGTAAGCAATTTGACAACAAATATGAGATCATAGTTGCATAGATTTTTCTTAAGACTATTCAAATTAGATAATCATAATTTAGAATTGGAATTTGAACTGAGAATCTTAGAAATCTGATGTACAGTCTCATAAAAGTCATATATTCATTCAATAAAAAGCTAAGCACTGGGGGCGCCTTGGCAGCTCAGTGGTCAAGCAGCTGATTCTTGATTTCAGCTCAGGTCATGATCTCAGGTGTTGTGAGATCAAGTCCCGTGTTGGTACGGGGCGTGGAGCCTACTTAAGATTTCCTCTCTTATGCTTCCTCTGCTCCTCACCACCCCCAAATAAAGTTGAGCACTGAGGTTAGAGTAGTAAAGAGAAGATATCTGTTAGCTTTCAAGAGCCAAGGTATAATTCATTTCACCAAATTTATAGTTAAGTGTTTCCTTTGAAATAGAAGAGCACATCTGCATTTGATGAAAGTTGGAGAATTTAATAAGGTTAGTAATGTAAATTAAGGACATAGAGAATTTGGAGCTTAAATTCCAATTTTAAAAATACACAGAAGTAGTGAATAATACAGGTGGCAGTACTAATTATGCAGAAAGTATCAGAACAGCACAACAGTTACATGTCAAACTACTTTAGGCAGTGTCTATTACCAAATTTGGCCAAATATTACCAAATCCTACAGCATTTCTGATTGTAAGTCCTAGTATTAGTGACCATCTGAGTGATAGGTTTAGTGGTATTTAAATATGTATTTGTTAAACACTTTTTGGGATCCCTAGCTAGGGCCTGGGGATGCAGAGGTAATTATACCCTCTGTTTCCTAAAGGAGCTCACAATACAAAGGGAAACTAGATAAACATAATGACAATTCAGTGTGGTGAATGCTGAGAAGAAGTAGGCACAGGATTCTAGGAACACAGAAAGGGAACCAAGCACAATCAGTGTGGATGGATCAGGGAAGGTTTTTCTGAGGAGATAGTAATTGGACTGAGTTTTAGAATGCTAAAGTCAAACAGAAAATGAGGGGAAGTATATCTCAGGCAATAAACAATGTGTGCAAATGCTATTATAATAATTTCAGCTGCGGGTTATTAGGGCCAGAACTAAAGTTATCTTGGGGCTGATATAGAGGAGACAGGTTCTTAAGATACTAATACAGGGAACAGGATGCACTTTATAAGATTTGGAGTTGTGTCATCTCTTATCACATATTGCTTTACGCACTGTGTTGTAGCCCCATTGGCCATTTATTTCCTCAGATGTACCAAACTCATTCCTGACTTGGGGTCTTTGCCATTATTCCTGCTGCCTAGAATGTGCATCCCTTTTCTCCCAACCCCAAGCTCTTTGACTGGCTCCTCATCATTCCGGCCAGCTCATCTGTCATTACTTCAGGGATCTTTTCTGACCACTCTTAGGGTAACTGCTCTGTGGCCTCCCTCACAGTCAGCCTACCATTCCACATTGTTTTATTCTCTTTGTAACACTTGTCCCAATGTGCGTGTTCATGTAGACTAGACATGAGTGCACTGTTTTATTCTCAGGAATACAGGTGCTCAAAATAAATTTGAATGAATGGGTAATGTTGCAGAACTGAGCTGAGCAAATTGGTTATAAAAATGGCTTTTTGGGTAGAAGTACTTCCTTTAACTGAAGAGTGCTTCATATGAAACACAACTTGAGCCAAACCAGTTATTAAGGCCAGTCTGGGGAGGTTAGAAGACAAAGGAATTAATTAAAAGTGTTCAGCCTCTTAAAAATTTCAATCAGATTATGAAAGGTCCAGGGGCATGTGGGTGGCTCAGTCCCAGTTAAGCATCTGACTCTTCATTTCAGCTCAGGTCATGATCTCAGGGTGATGAGATCTAACCCCATGTCAGGCTCCACGGCCAGCATGGAACCTGCTTAGGATTCTCTTTTCCTCTTCCTCTGCCTACCCCTGCATGAGCACATGCATGGCACTTGGTCTCATAAATGAATGAATGAGTGAATGATTAAATGATTAAGTTATTATAATGTCCAGACACCCTTCTAATGCAGATATCTTCACAAAATGACAGTCTTGAGGAGCACCCAGTATCATTAAAAGAAATTCTACTGAAATTCGATGTTAAGTTAATGGGATAAAAATTATCTTTTCTCCAGGTCTTACTGTAACATCAAAAAAACTAACATTGTGTTTAAAAACAGATTCTCCACCTCCATAATTCATATGCTACCTAGAAATAATCTAGATTTCTAGAGTTTTTTATATAATTCTAAATGCCAACAAAACAGTTTATGTAATTTTCAATATCTAGTATTAAAATACTTATCATTGCATTTATGACTACTTGTTGTAAAGTATTCATCTCATTAATATTTCCTCTTCAAAGTTTGGTTCTTTATAAAGAAAAAATATAATCTCTTGGGTGTTCATAAGTCAGGTGATTCCTGCCTGGCAAACTCAGATTATTTTTTTTTTTTAAAACAACACATAAGATATAAGGGAAAAAAAAGTCTTTAAATGTATACATATATATATATGCATTTTTTGCTAGATTTGGGGAACTTTTATTATGAAAAAGAATATTAACTTGGTATCTCTTTGAAACTGCTTCTTACTCATATTTTTTTATTCTTATACTTTTATCCCTATTTTTTTCATCATGTATTTTTTTCTTTCCTAAGTTTAGAAGGAAGTATAGGCAACTTACAAGGCCACTGAATACACACTTAGTTGCCTTTTGAGGATAAACCTACCTAATTGCCATGATGTTATTAAATACCATTATTAACAATTTATCTAATAAACTGGTGACTTACCGGGCAAACCTACCTGATATTTCCATGGAAATTTTATTCTATTATGTAGCTCAGCATCTGCCTGTTCCTGGTTTTTATATTAACAATGCTGCTTTTTTTTTTTTAAGTTGGCTATATGTAAAAGCATTTATCAGACTATTTTTTAAATATTACTTATAAAATACATGGCCCGGGCCTCCGGTCTGTAAAAGATGAAGTCAAAGTCTTCATCCTTCTTTCTAGTATTTTATATTCAATTGTATGGAAAATTTCAAAGTACGCAAGAGAGGAAATGTATCCTATTTATTCATTATATGTGGAACAAAAGGAAAGAAAATTAAATATGCTTTCCTAACTATAGTCAGAATAATAACACTATGCAAAGTGATTGAAACAATGTATTGGTATAGTTCTTTTTGGGAATTTTAACCTTGATTATTGTCACTTAGGTGGAAAAATAATATTAACAAAGTCATTTTAGTGGTGAAAAATCCAAATGATAGTGTAAACTAAAGAGTGGTTAGTGTAACGTACATTTCTGTTAATTCCATTCATTTATGTATTCATTCTACTAATTCACCAAGTTTTGGATACAGCAAAGGAACAAAATGAACAAATCTCCTTGCCCTCATGGAGCTTAAAATTTAATGAGAAAAACAATAAACAAAATAAGTTTTTTTCTTTTTTATTTAATTTTATTTATTTTTTTTAATCATTTTTTAAATTTATTTTCAGCATAACAGTATTCATTGTTTTTGTACCACACTCAGTGCTCCATGCAGTCCCATGCCCTCTCTAATATCCACCACCTGGTTCCCCCAACCTCCCACCCCCCACCTCTTCAAACCCTTCAGATTGTTTTTCAGAGTCCATAGTCTCTCATTGTTCACCTCCCCTTTCAATTTCTCCCAACTGCCTTCTCCTAACTCCCCATATCCTCCCTGCTCTTTGTTATGCTCCACAAATAAGTGAAACCATATGATAATTGACTCTCTCTGCTTGACTTATTTCACTCAGCATAATTTCTTCCAGTCCCGTCCATGTTGCTACAAAAGTTGGGTATTCATCCTTTCTGATGGAGGCATAATACTGCATAGTGTATATGGACCACATCTTCCTTATCCATTTGTCCATTGAAGGGCATCTTGGTTCTTTCCACAGTTTGGCAACCGTGGCCATTGCTGCTATAAACATTGGGGTACAGATGGCCCTTCTTTTCACTACATCTGTATCTTTGGGGTAAATACCCAGGAGTGCAATTGCAGGGTCATAGGGAAGTTCTATTTTTAATTTCTTGAGGAATCTCCACACTGTTCTCCAAAGTGGCTGCACCAACTTGCATTCCCACCAACAGTGTAAAAGGGTTCCCCTTTCTCCACATCCCCTCCAACACATGTTGTTTCCTGCCTTGCTAATTTTGGCCATTCTAACTGGTATAAGGTGATATCTCAATGTGGTTTTAATTTGAATCTCCTTGATGGCTAGTGATGATGAACATTTTTTCATGTGTCTGTTTTTTTAATGATAAATTCTATGAAAAAAACTAAAACAAGGATATATGAGAGTATAGTTTTAAATAAAATACTATACACACATACACATATCCATTATATATATTAAAATAGGTAAAATGTTTCAGTATTAAAAAACAATTGAGTTATTTGACCTAATATTTGTATTTCCTTATAAATTACACATTTGTACTACTACTCTAAGTAAATTTTAGTGGAGTTTATTTATTCTAGAGTTTATTTTAGATAAAAATAAACAATTTAGAAATTTTAATGTTTCCACATGCCAAAAGAAGGGGAACTTTCATAATGGATAATAATGGTAATTTTATTATTTTTATTTTATTTATTTATTTATTTAATTTATTAAAATATTAATTTTAATAATAGTAGTAATAATAGGTAAATCTTACCAAAGATATGCTATGTGCCGCACATTGATGCCAGTGCTTTGTGTATATTAATTCAGTAATTGTCAAGGTATATATAGATACCACTCGGTCTCCATAGAGAGGTTAAGCAACTTTTCAGTATCACACAGAAAGGAAACCAGAGCTGAGATTTAATTTAAATTTAGGCAGCTTGTTCCAGAACAAGCACTTTTTTTTTAAGTAACAAAATATTGCTTTACTCTACTTGTCTTATTATTCACAGCCGTATAACAATAGACAAACAAGCTTCAAGTTAAATATAAGAATTAGCATTTTTAAAAAAATAATAAGTGAATAAGAACTAGCATTTTTAACAATTCTGTATTATTACATACTGCTTATACCAGATGTGAAGAGGAGGTAGGTGAATCTACTGAACTTAGAATAAGTATTCAGAAAGTACCTAAAATATCATGAGGGGACTTAAGAAAATCTTATATCAAACTTTTAAAATCATCTGTTTGATGTACCATAAACAGCTTCCCACCCAACAAATGATGAGACACATAGCAGATCAAAGCTAATTCCTTAAAATCAACGAACTCTTACCAAACAATTAGAAAAGGATTACAAATCTAATGAAAACATGGACAAAAAGCATGAATAATCAAGACAAAGATAAATACAGGCCAAAACATATGAAAAGATATTTTTCCTTTTGCATATTTAAGGATACAGTTTTAAAAAGCGAATCTAGATAAATCATTAAATAATGGCTAATAGGGAGACAGTTGTAGAGTAATCAGAAGTGGCAAGCTGGCAGCTAGTGGATGTACATGGAGCTGTGGTTGGAGAGCATACCAGCCAATATTCCAGAAGTCCTCTAGAAAATGATTTTGAATAACTGTTTTCTCAAGGGTGATTTATAGCTAGTACGTTCCTGCTACATCAATGAGAAGTTAATTTGTTACATACAGTGGATGCCTCAGGCCATAAATACTCTCTTAGATCTGTTGAGAAGGCCTGATTATTAGGATTGGAAATAAAGGCTGTACATTCAGGAGACTTGACCAGTAGAAACACAGAGATACTTTTTTGACAGTTGTATAAAGAGGATTAAAGAAAAATATTTTAGGGACCAAGGCGAGGTATGAGTGTCAAACGTGGTCAATGTTCATTCTTACTGTAGATTAATTTTCATGATTTCACTTGGGTCTTACATAATGCCATTTAAAAAAGCCACGAGTATTCAATTAAATCATGCATTAAGATGTTAGAATTTATTATTTCACTATTTAAAACGTTTACAGTACAGCAAGAAAATAGTCTCCACTATGCTATTTATAATCTGCCTATGTATTTTATTTTCAGGGAACCTTTTATTATTTTATCAGGAGGTTTGTCCTATGATACTGTAGGAAGAAGACCCTGCTTAACAGTTATGCATGGGAAGAGTACTGCTGTGCTGGAAATGGACTACTCAATTGTTGATTTTCTAACGCTGTGTGAAACACCATACCCAAATGGTAATAAGCTTTGCATCTTTAAAACTCATTCTCTATAGATATCTGCTATTCAGAACAAAGACCTGTAGTTTCCTTGTCTTAGTATGCTGTAATTCTTCTGGGAGAGAGATGCTGTCTTCATAACTTTACAAGTTTTATCTCAAAAGTTAATTTTGTTTAATAAGCTTTATCTGGTTAGTGTGAGATAGTAACCTTTAGTGCCACTTAAGGGCAAACAAAACTGTGGACATTAAGAAACATTTTAGAATTCTATAGAACACTAGTATATTAATCAGGGTTCTCCAGAGAAACAAAACCAATAGGGTATAGAGAGAAGAAGAGAGAGAGAGAGAGAGAGAGAGAGAGAATGAATTTATTTTAAGGTACTGGTTCATGCAATTGTGGAGGCTAATAAGTCAAATTCATTGAGCAAGATGGCAGGCTGAACATTCAGAAAAGAGTTGTCTTGAGGCAGAATTGCTTCTTTTTTAGAACCTATCTTTGCTCTTCAGGCCTTTAGCTGATTGAAGCCCACCCACATTATATCTGATAATCTGCTTTACTCAGAGTCTACTGTTTTAAATGTTAATCACATCTAAAGAATACCTTCACAGCAACATTTGGATTTGTGTTTCACTGAACAGCTGGACACCAAAACAAAGACAAGCTGACATAAAATTAGCCATCACAACTAACATACATTCTTTCAAGAGGAATTTAAATCTGGATCCGTTTTATTTCATTTGAAGCCAATTGAAATGTAAAGCTGTAATGTATTTTATAGTTAAACAGGTACATATAAAATATCTAAGAAATTATAGTAGTATAGTAGTACTTGAGTTCCTATGAGATCCAATGGTAAGAATTGTTCTTACAGTTGTTGTAATTTAAATTTTGGGTTTGTTGCCCATGCCCCACCTTGGATTTTGCAGTACCATAGAAGTTACTGTAAACTTCTTGTCTTATTCATCTTTACAAAACTGAGATAATTTTTTCTGAGTTATTATATAGATCTATCTCATTTAAGACAAAATTGTCTTAAATTACATGTAGTACAAGATCAGAATGTTACATACTTGAGAGAATGGAACAAAATAATAAAAAAAAAACAAGAAATGTTTATGATCTAATTCCCTATCTTCTTGCATATTTAAAACTATTTAAAAACTATTTAAAACATTGTTTTCCTATTCTAGATTTTCAGGAACCATATGCTGTAGTAGTTCTTCTGGAAAAGGATTTAGTACTTATAGACCTGGCACAAAATGGGTAAGAAATAAAATTTGGTGAGAGTTTATTTTAGTATGTGGTGAAAGAGAATCTTTTTAGCATAGTGTTGGCTATTTCTTTTGTTTGAAAACACTTTATTTATATCCATGATCTTGACCTCTTTTTACAGATCCAGGCACACATTTCTAATTACCTGCCAGACTTACCAGATCCAGTATGTTGCTTATACAGAGTTTCCATTTTTTTAAGCCAACATTTGTTGAATTTCTGAAATTTAATATGATTCAACTTAATACCTAGACACCGTGCAGGGAGACAAAATAAGTCCAGAATTGATCCCATCACAGTTTACCTCCAGATAAGCTCTGTGCTCTCCCCACCGCAGTGCACTCTCTGGCACTGTCACGAATCCCGTTGTCAGAGTACTTTTACACATAGCACCAAGCTCGTCACTGTCCTCTTTTAAGAGTCTCATACTTGGCTAATGGAGCCAACTGGCACCCTGTGATTCTCCTCTTTAAACCACTGTGCTTGCTATCGTTGTTTGGTATGAGAGCACCACCTCTTCTTGCTGCTCTACACAGTAGAAACTTAGGATACCTTTCCAGCCTGATTTCTCACTGTCTTCCTGCAGGTGCCTTATTCCCTAGAAAAACTGAACTATGATCAAACTTCAATGCTTTTTCCTATATGGCTCCCAAGAGCTGCAAACTTCACTTGCTTCACTGATGTCAAAACTCCATAAATCTTTCAAAGTCAGCCCTCATCTCCACTTTAAATGTTTCCCCCTCTCTCTTAAAAAAAAAAAAAAAAAAAA